>NW_028295811.1:0-2942083 GCF_964341445.2 Mesoplodon mirus
AAGCCATTTTCATCACAAAGCTCCATTACCTTTGTCATAAGAATCCTCCATGACACTTGGCATCACAATGCTCCATGACATTGTCATCACAATGAGCCATTACATATGTCATCACAATGCTCCATGACACCTCTCTTCACAATAATGCATAACCTGGTCATCACAACGCTCCATGCCCTTGTCATCACAATGCACCATTCCAACTGTCATCACAATAATCCATGAAAATTATTAGACCAATGGTCCATGCCCTTGTCATCACAATGCTCCATGCCATAGTTATCATAATGTTCCAAAACGCCTCTAATCAGAATGCTCCATGCCCCTTTTCATCAGTATGCTCCATGAGATATGTCATCACAAGGCTCCATGTATTTCTCATCAGAGTGCTCCAGGACCTTATCATCACAATGCTTCACGACATTGTCATGAAAATTCTCAATGGCCCTTGTCAACATAATGCTCCAAGCCCTAGTCATCACAATGCTCCATTATATTTGTCATCACAATCCTCCATTACATTTGGCATCACAATGCTCCATGCCATTGTCATCGCAATGGACCATGACATATGTCATCACAATGCTCCCTGACACCTGTCTTCACAATACTCCATGCCCTTGACATCACAAGGCTCCATGACGCTTGTCATCACAATGCTCCAGGACCCCTGTAATCAAAATGCTCCATGCCCTTGTCATCACAAAACTCCATGACACATGTCATCAGAATGTTCCATGGCCTTCTCATCAAAATGCTCCATGCCCTTGTCATCACAATGCACCATGTCCAATGTCATCACAATAATCTATGAAACTTGTCAGACCAATGCTCCATGCCCCTGTCATCACAATGCTCCATACCCTTGTTATCACAATGCTCCATGACCCCTGTCATCACAATGCTCCGTGACTCCAGTCATCACAATGTTTCATAACGTTTGTCATCACAACGGTCTATGCCCGCGTCATCACATGGCTCTGTGACCTTTGTAACCACAATGTTCCATGAACTTTTCATCACAATGCTCCTTGACACTTGTCATCACAATGCTCCATGCCTTTGTCAGAACAATGCTCCATGACCCTTGTCATCACATTGTGCCATGCACATTTCATCACAATGATACACAACCTTGTCATTGCTATGCTCCATAAACCTTGTAACCACAATTCTCCATGCACTTCTCATCCAAATGCTCTCTCACATGGGATATCACAATGTTCCATCACTAGTCATCACAATCCTCCCTTAACCCTGTTATCACAATGTTCCATGACCCTGTCATCACAATGCTACATCCCCTTATCAGCACAATGCTCCATGACCCCTGTCATCAAAATACTCCATGAACATTTTCAGCCCAATCCTCCATGACCCTTGTCATCACAATCATCCATGCCCTTGTCATCCCAATGCTCCATGAACCCTGTATTCATAATGTTCCGTGACGCTTGTCATCACAATGCTCCATTACCTCTGTCATAACAATGCTCCATGACCCCTGCCATCACAGTGTTCCACGGCCTTGTCATCACAAGGCTCCATGACCCCTGTCATCACAATACTTCATGCCCTTTTCATCACAGTGCTCCATGACACATGTCATTAGAATGCTCCATTGCCTTCTCCTCACAATGCTCTATGCCCTTGTCATCACAATGCTCCAAGACCCATGTAATCACAATGCTCCATGCCCCTTTTCATCAGAATGCTCCATGAGACTTGTCATCACAAGTCTCCATGGTCTTATCATTACAGTGCTCTATGCCCTTGTCATCACAATGCTCCAAGACCCATGTAATCACAATGCTCCATGCCCCTTTTCATCAGAATGCTCCATGAGACTTGTCATCACAAGTCTCCATGGTCTTATCATCACAATGCTCCAGGACCTTGTCATCACCATGCTCCATTCCCTTGTCATCACAATGCTCCATGACCCCTGTCATCACAATACTCCATGAATATTTTCAGCCCAATGCTCCATGAAATTCTCATCACAATGCTCCATGACAAATATCATCAAAATGCTCCATGACCACTGTCATCACAACACTCCATGACACCTGACAACACAATGATCCGGGACTCTTGTCATCACAATGCTCCATTCCCTACTCATCACAATGCTCCATGACCCCAGTCATCACAATACTCCATGAACATTTTCAGCCCAATGCTCCATGACTCTTGTCATCACAATGATCCATACCATTGTCATCCCAAGGCTCCATGACCCCTGTATTCACAGTGCTCCATGACACCTGTCATCACAATGCTCCATGCCTTTGTCAGCAAACTGCTACATGACCTTGTCATTACAATGCTCTCTGCGCTTGTCATCACAATACTCCATTACCATTGTCATCACATTCCTCCATGAACCTTGGGATCACATTGCTTCATGCCCTTGGCATCACAATGCTCCATGCACCTTGAAAAAAAATGATCCATGACCTCTGTCATCACAATGCTCCAAAGCCTTGTGATCACAATGTTCCATAGCACTTGTCATCACAACGCTCCATGATGCCTGCCATGACAACAATCCATGCACTTTTCATCACAATGCTCCATGACCTTTGTCATCACAATTCTCAATACACTTGTCATCACAATGCTCCCTGACACTTGTCATCAGAATGCTCCTTGAACCCTGTTATGAAAAGGCTCCATGCATTTTTCATCACAAAGCCCCATGCCATTTTCATCACAATGCTCCATGCCATTGTCACCAAAATACTCCACAAGCTTGTCATCAGAATGCTGCATGACCCTTGTCATCACAATTCTCCATGCACTTGTCAGCACAATGCACCCTGACCTTTGTCATCACAATGCTCCATGCCCTTGTCATCACAATGCTCCATTACTTTTGTCATCAGAATCCTCCATGACACTTGGCATCACAATTCTCCATGCTATTGTCATCTCAATGGGCCATTACATATGTCATCACAATGCTCCCTGACAGCTCTCTTCACAATACTGCATGACCTTGTCATCACAATGCTCCATGCCCTTGTCATCACAATGCGCCATTCCAAGTTTCATCACAATAATCCATGAAACTTATTAGACCAATGCTGCATGCCCTTGTCATCACAATGCTCCATGCCCTAGTTATCACAGTGTTCCAAAATCCCTGTAATCAGAATGCTCCATGCCCCTTTTCATCAGTATGCTCCATGAGATTTGTCATCACAAGTCTCCATGGTTTTCTCATCACAATGCTCCAGGACCTTGTCATCACAATGCTTCACGACATTTTCGTGAAAATCCTCAATGGCCCTTGTCATCATAATGCTCCAAGACCTAGTCATCACAATGCTCCATTATATTTGTCATCACAATCCTCCATTACATTTGGCATCACAATGCTCCATGCCATTGTCATCGCAATGGACCATGACATATGTCATCACAATGCTCCCTGACACCAGTCTTCACAATATTCCATGCCCTTGTCATCACAATTCTCCATGCCCTTGTAATCAAAATGCACCATGTCCACTGTCATCACAATAGTCTAGGAAACTTGTCAGACCAATGCTCCATGCCCCTGTCATCACAATGCTCCATGCCCTTGTCATCACAATGCTCCATGACCCCTGTCATAACAAAGCTCCATGACCCCTGCCATCACAATGTTCCACGGACTTGTCATCACAAGGCTCCATGACGCTTGTCATCACAATGCTCCAAGACCACTGTAATCACAATGCTCCATGCCCTTGTCATCACAAAGCTCCATGACACATGTCATCAGAATGTTCCATGGCCTTCAAATCAAAAGGTTCCATGCCCTTGTCATCACAATGCACCATGTCCAATGCCATCACAATAATCTATGAAACTTGTCAGACCAATGCTCCATGCCCCTGTCATCACAATGCTCCATGCCCTTGTCATCACAATGCTGCATGACCCTTGTCATCACAATGCTCCGTGACTCCAGTCATCACAATGCTTCATAACGTTTGTCATCACAACGGTCCATGCCCGCGTCATGACAAGGCTCTGTGACATTTGTAACCACAATGCTCCATGAACTTTTCATCACAATGCTGCGTGACCCTTGTCATTACAATGTTCCATGCCTTTGTCAGAACAATGCTCCATGACACTTGTCATCACAGTGTGCCATGCACTTTTCATCACAATGATCCACAACTTTGTCATCGTTATGCTCCATAAACCTTGTAAGCACAATGCTCCATGCACTTCTCATCCAAATGCTCTCTCACATGAGATATCACAATGTTCCATCACTAGTCATCACAATCTTCCCTCACCCCTGTTATCACAATGTTCCATGAACCCTGTCATCACAATGCTACATCCTCTTATCAGCACAATGTTCTATGACCCCTGACATCACAATGTTCCATAACCACTGTCATCAAAATGCTCCATGACAGTTTTCATCCCAAAGCTCCATGACCCCTGGCATCACAATGTTCTATAACCCCTGTCATCAAAATGTTCCTTTACATTTTTCATCAAATTGCTGCATGACCCTGTCATCAAAATGCTCCCTGCCTTTCTCATCACAATGCACCACACCATTGTCATCAAAATGCTCCATGACCTTTGTCATCACAAAGCTCCATGACCCTTGGCATCACAATGCTCCATGCAATTGTCATCACAATGCTCCATGAACCTTCTCATCACATTGCTCCATGCCCTTGTCATCACAAAGCTCCATGACACATGTCATCACAATGCTCAATGCCCTTCTCATCACAGTAATCCATGAAATATTTCAGACCAATGCTCAATGCCCTTCTCATCACAATGATCCATTACCTATGTCATAACAATGCTCCATGACCCCTGCCATCACAATGTTCCATGGCCTTGTCATCACAAAGCTCCATGATCCTTGTCATCACAATGCTCCAAACCGCTGTAATCATAATGCTCCATGCCCTTGTCATCGCAAAGCTCCATGACGCATGCCATCAGAATGTTCCTTGGCCTTCTCATCACAATGCTACATGCCCTTGTCATGACAGTGCTCCGAGACACCTGTAATCACAATGCTCCATGCTCCTTTTCATCTCAATGCTCCATGAAGCCTGTCATCAAAATGCACCATGCCCATCATCATAAAGCTTCAGGCTATTGTCATCACAATGAAATCAAAATTATCCAAGACCACTGTCATCATAATGCTCCAAATCCTTGTGATCACAAAGTTCCATAACACTTATCATCACAACACACTATGACGCTCATCATCACAATTATCCATGGTCTTCTCATCACAATGCTCCATGACCTTTGTCATCACAATTCTCAGTACACTTGTCATCACAATGCTCCCTGACACATGTCGTCAGTATGCTCCTTGAAACCTGTCATGACAAGGCTCCATGCCATTTCATCACAATGATCCATGCCCTTTTCATCACAATGCTCCCAGACCCCTGTAATCACAGTGCTCCATGCCCTTGTCATCACAAAGCTCCATGACACATGTCATCAGAATGCTCCAAGACGCCTGTAATCACAATGCTCCATGCCCCTTTTCATTAGAATGCTCCATGAGACTTGTCATCACAAATCTCCATGCTCTTATCATCACAGTGCTCCAGGACCTTGTCATCACCATGTTCCATTCCCTTGTCATCACAATGCTCCATGACCCCTGTCATCACAATACTCCATGAACATTTTCAGCCCAATGCTCCATGAAATTCTCATCACAGTGCTCCATGTCAAATATCATCAAAATGCTCCATGACCACTGTCATCACAACACTCCATGACACCTGACAACACAATGATCCGGGACTCTTGTCATCACAATGCTCCATTCCCTTGTCATCACAATGCTCCATGAACATTTTCAGCCCAATGCTCCATGACACTTTTCATCACAATCATCCATGCCCTTGTCATCCCAAAGCTCCATGACCCCTGTATTCACAATGCTCCGTGACGCTTGTCATCACAATGCTCCATGACACCTGTCATCACAATGCTCCATGACTTTGTCAGCAAAATGCTACATGACCTTGTCATTACAATGCTCTATGCGCTTGTCATCACAGTACTCCATTACCATTGTCATCACAATCCTCCATGAACCTAGGATCACATTGCTTCATGCCCTTGTCATCCCGAAGCTCCATGCTCCTTGAAATCAAAATGATCCATGACCTCTGTCATCACAATGCTACAAACACTTGTGATCACAGTGTTCCATAACAGTTGTCATCACAACGCTCCATGATGCCTGTCATCACAATAATCCATGCCCTTTTCATCACAGTGCTTCATGACCTTTGTCATCACAATTCTCAATACACTTGTCATCACAATGCTCCCGGACCCTTGTCGTCATAATACTCCTTGAAACCTGTCACAAAAAGGCTCCATGCATTTTTCATCACAAAGCTCCATGCCATTTTCATCACAATGCTCCATGCCATTGTCATCAAAATAGTCCACAAGCTTGTCATCAGAATGCTCCATGACCATTGTCATCACAATTCTCCATGCACTTGTCAGAACAATGCTTCCTGACCCTTGTCATCACAATGCTTCAAGCCATTTTCATCACAAAGCTCCATTACCTTTGTCATAAGAATCCTCCATGACACTTGGCATCACAATGCTCCATGACATTGTCATCACAATGAGCCATTACATATGTCATCACAATGCTCCATGACACCTCTCTTCACAATAATGCATAACCTGGTCATCACAACGCTCCATGCCCTTGTCATCACAATGCACCATTCCAACTGTCATCACAATAATCCATGAAAATTATTAGACCAATGGTCCATGCCCTTGTCATCACAATGCTCCATGCCATAGTTATCATAATGTTCCAAAACGCCTCTAATCAGAATGCTCCATGCCCCTTTTCATCAGTATGCTCCATGAGATATGTCATCACAAGGCTCCATGTATTTCTCATCAGAGTGCTCCAGGACCTTATCATCACAATGCTTCACGACATTGTCATGAAAATTCTCAATGGCCCTTGTCAACATAATGCTCCAAGCCCTAGTCATCACAATGCTCCATTATATTTGTCATCACAATCCTCCATTACATTTGGCATCACAATGCTCCATGCCATTGTCATCGCAATGGACCATGACATATGTCATCACAATGCTCCCTGACACCTGTCTTCACAATACTCCATGCCCTTGACATCACAAGGCTCCATGACGCTTGTCATCACAATGCTCCAGGACCCCTGTAATCAAAATGCTCCATGCCCTTGTCATCACAAAACTCCATGACACATGTCATCAGAATGTTCCATGGCCTTCTCATCAAAATGCTCCATGCCCTTGTCATCACAATGCACCATGTCCAATGTCATCACAATAATCTATGAAACTTGTCAGACCAATGCTCCATGCCCCTGTCATCACAATGCTCCATACCCTTGTTATCACAATGCTCCATGACCCCTGTCATCACAATGCTCCGTGACTCCAGTCATCACAATGTTTCATAACGTTTGTCATCACAACGGTCTATGCCCGCGTCATCACATGGCTCTGTGACCTTTGTAACCACAATGTTCCATGAACTTTTCATCACAATGCTCCTTGACACTTGTCATCACAATGCTCCATGCCTTTGTCAGAACAATGCTCCATGACCCTTGTCATCACATTGTGCCATGCACATTTCATCACAATGATACACAACCTTGTCATTGCTATGCTCCATAAACCTTGTAACCACAATTCTCCATGCACTTCTCATCCAAATGCTCTCTCACATGGGAT
Organism: Mesoplodon mirus; assembly: GCF_964341445.2. Taxonomy (NCBI): domain Eukaryota; kingdom Metazoa; phylum Chordata; class Mammalia; order Artiodactyla; family Ziphiidae; genus Mesoplodon; species Mesoplodon mirus. Next base: position 7,776 of record NW_028295811.1, read on the forward strand.
ATCACAATGTTCCATCACTAGTCATCACAATCCTCCCTTAACCCTGTTATCACAATGTTCCATGACCCTGTCATCACAATGCTACATCCCCTTATCAGCACAATGCTCCATGACCCCTGTCATCAAAATACTCCATGAACATTTTCAGCCCAATCCTCCATGACCCTTGTCATCACAATCATCCATGCCCTTGTCATCCCAATGCTCCATGAACCCTGTATTCATAATGTTCCGTGACGCTTGTCATCACAATGCTCCATTACCTCTGTCATAACAATGCTCCATGACCCCTGCCATCACAGTGTTCCACGGCCTTGTCATCACAAGGCTCCATGACCCCTGTCATCACAATACTTCATGCCCTTTTCATCACAGTGCTCCATGACACATGTCATTAGAATGCTCCATTGCCTTCTCCTCACAATGCTCTATGCCCTTGTCATCACAATGCTCCAAGACCCATGTAATCACAATGCTCCATGCCCCTTTTCATCAGAATGCTCCATGAGACTTGTCATCACAAGTCTCCATGGTCTTATCATTACAGTGCTCTATGCCCTTGTCATCACAATGCTCCAAGACCCATGTAATCACAATGCTCCATGCCCCTTTTCATCAGAATGCTCCATGAGACTTGTCATCACAAGTCTCCATGGTCTTATCATCACAATGCTCCAGGACCTTGTCATCACCATGCTCCATTCCCTTGTCATCACAATGCTCCATGACCCCTGTCATCACAATACTCCATGAATATTTTCAGCCCAATGCTCCATGAAATTCTCATCACAATGCTCCATGACAAATATCATCAAAATGCTCCATGACCACTGTCATCACAACACTCCATGACACCTGACAACACAATGATCCGGGACTCTTGTCATCACAATGCTCCATTCCCTACTCATCACAATGCTCCATGACCCCAGTCATCACAATACTCCATGAACATTTTCAGCCCAATGCTCCATGACTCTTGTCATCACAATGATCCATACCATTGTCATCCCAAGGCTCCATGACCCCTGTATTCACAGTGCTCCATGACACCTGTCATCACAATGCTCCATGCCTTTGTCAGCAAACTGCTACATGACCTTGTCATTACAATGCTCTCTGCGCTTGTCATCACAATACTCCATTACCATTGTCATCACATTCCTCCATGAACCTTGGGATCACATTGCTTCATGCCCTTGGCATCACAATGCTCCATGCACCTTGAAAAAAAATGATCCATGACCTCTGTCATCACAATGCTCCAAAGCCTTGTGATCACAATGTTCCATAGCACTTGTCATCACAACGCTCCATGATGCCTGCCATGACAACAATCCATGCACTTTTCATCACAATGCTCCATGACCTTTGTCATCACAATTCTCAATACACTTGTCATCACAATGCTCCCTGACACTTGTCATCAGAATGCTCCTTGAACCCTGTTATGAAAAGGCTCCATGCATTTTTCATCACAAAGCCCCATGCCATTTTCATCACAATGCTCCATGCCATTGTCACCAAAATACTCCACAAGCTTGTCATCAGAATGCTGCATGACCCTTGTCATCACAATTCTCCATGCACTTGTCAGCACAATGCACCCTGACCTTTGTCATCACAATGCTCCATGCCCTTGTCATCACAATGCTCCATTACTTTTGTCATCAGAATCCTCCATGACACTTGGCATCACAATTCTCCATGCTATTGTCATCTCAATGGGCCATTACATATGTCATCACAATGCTCCCTGACAGCTCTCTTCACAATACTGCATGACCTTGTCATCACAATGCTCCATGCCCTTGTCATCACAATGCGCCATTCCAAGTTTCATCACAATAATCCATGAAACTTATTAGACCAATGCTGCATGCCCTTGTCATCACAATGCTCCATGCCCTAGTTATCACAGTGTTCCAAAATCCCTGTAATCAGAATGCTCCATGCCCCTTTTCATCAGTATGCTCCATGAGATTTGTCATCACAAGTCTCCATGGTTTTCTCATCACAATGCTCCAGGACCTTGTCATCACAATGCTTCACGACATTTTCGTGAAAATCCTCAATGGCCCTTGTCATCATAATGCTCCAAGACCTAGTCATCACAATGCTCCATTATATTTGTCATCACAATCCTCCATTACATTTGGCATCACAATGCTCCATGCCATTGTCATCGCAATGGACCATGACATATGTCATCACAATGCTCCCTGACACCAGTCTTCACAATATTCCATGCCCTTGTCATCACAATTCTCCATGCCCTTGTAATCAAAATGCACCATGTCCACTGTCATCACAATAGTCTAGGAAACTTGTCAGACCAATGCTCCATGCCCCTGTCATCACAATGCTCCATGCCCTTGTCATCACAATGCTCCATGACCCCTGTCATAACAAAGCTCCATGACCCCTGCCATCACAATGTTCCACGGACTTGTCATCACAAGGCTCCATGACGCTTGTCATCACAATGCTCCAAGACCACTGTAATCACAATGCTCCATGCCCTTGTCATCACAAAGCTCCATGACACATGTCATCAGAATGTTCCATGGCCTTCAAATCAAAAGGTTCCATGCCCTTGTCATCACAATGCACCATGTCCAATGCCATCACAATAATCTATGAAACTTGTCAGACCAATGCTCCATGCCCCTGTCATCACAATGCTCCATGCCCTTGTCATCACAATGCTGCATGACCCTTGTCATCACAATGCTCCGTGACTCCAGTCATCACAATGCTTCATAACGTTTGTCATCACAACGGTCCATGCCCGCGTCATGACAAGGCTCTGTGACATTTGTAACCACAATGCTCCATGAACTTTTCATCACAATGCTGCGTGACCCTTGTCATTACAATGTTCCATGCCTTTGTCAGAACAATGCTCCATGACACTTGTCATCACAGTGTGCCATGCACTTTTCATCACAATGATCCACAACTTTGTCATCGTTATGCTCCATAAACCTTGTAAGCACAATGCTCCATGCACTTCTCATCCAAATGCTCTCTCACATGAGATATCACAATGTTCCATCACTAGTCATCACAATCTTCCCTCACCCCTGTTATCACAATGTTCCATGAACCCTGTCATCACAATGCTACATCCTCTTATCAGCACAATGTTCTATGACCCCTGACATCACAATGTTCCATAACCACTGTCATCAAAATGCTCCATGACAGTTTTCATCCCAAAGCTCCATGACCCCTGGCATCACAATGTTCTATAACCCCTGTCATCAAAATGTTCCTTTACATTTTTCATCAAATTGCTGCATGACCCTGTCATCAAAATGCTCCCTGCCTTTCTCATCACAATGCACCACACCATTGTCATCAAAATGCTCCATGACCTTTGTCATCACAAAGCTCCATGACCCTTGGCATCACAATGCTCCATGCAATTGTCATCACAATGCTCCATGAACCTTCTCATCACATTGCTCCATGCCCTTGTCATCACAAAGCTCCATGACACATGTCATCACAATGCTCAATGCCCTTCTCATCACAGTAATCCATGAAATATTTCAGACCAATGCTCAATGCCCTTCTCATCACAATGATCCATTACCTATGTCATAACAATGCTCCATGACCCCTGCCATCACAATGTTCCATGGCCTTGTCATCACAAAGCTCCATGATCCTTGTCATCACAATGCTCCAAACCGCTGTAATCATAATGCTCCATGCCCTTGTCATCGCAAAGCTCCATGACGCATGCCATCAGAATGTTCCTTGGCCTTCTCATCACAATGCTACATGCCCTTGTCATGACAGTGCTCCGAGACACCTGTAATCACAATGCTCCATGCTCCTTTTCATCTCAATGCTCCATGAAGCCTGTCATCAAAATGCACCATGCCCATCATCATAAAGCTTCAGGCTATTGTCATCACAATGAAATCAAAATTATCCAAGACCACTGTCATCATAATGCTCCAAATCCTTGTGATCACAAAGTTCCATAACACTTATCATCACAACACACTATGACGCTCATCATCACAATTATCCATGGTCTTCTCATCACAATGCTCCATGACCTTTGTCATCACAATTCTCAGTACACTTGTCATCACAATGCTCCCTGACACATGTCGTCAGTATGCTCCTTGAAACCTGTCATGACAAGGCTCCATGCCATTTCATCACAATGATCCATGCCCTTTTCATCACAATGCTCCCAGACCCCTGTAATCACAGTGCTCCATGCCCTTGTCATCACAAAGCTCCATGACACATGTCATCAGAATGCTCCAAGACGCCTGTAATCACAATGCTCCATGCCCCTTTTCATTAGAATGCTCCATGAGACTTGTCATCACAAATCTCCATGCTCTTATCATCACAGTGCTCCAGGACCTTGTCATCACCATGTTCCATTCCCTTGTCATCACAATGCTCCATGACCCCTGTCATCACAATACTCCATGAACATTTTCAGCCCAATGCTCCATGAAATTCTCATCACAGTGCTCCATGTCAAATATCATCAAAATGCTCCATGACCACTGTCATCACAACACTCCATGACACCTGACAACACAATGATCCGGGACTCTTGTCATCACAATGCTCCATTCCCTTGTCATCACAATGCTCCATGAACATTTTCAGCCCAATGCTCCATGACACTTTTCATCACAATCATCCATGCCCTTGTCATCCCAAAGCTCCATGACCCCTGTATTCACAATGCTCCGTGACGCTTGTCATCACAATGCTCCATGACACCTGTCATCACAATGCTCCATGACTTTGTCAGCAAAATGCTACATGACCTTGTCATTACAATGCTCTATGCGCTTGTCATCACAGTACTCCATTACCATTGTCATCACAATCCTCCATGAACCTAGGATCACATTGCTTCATGCCCTTGTCATCCCGAAGCTCCATGCTCCTTGAAATCAAAATGATCCATGACCTCTGTCATCACAATGCTACAAACACTTGTGATCACAGTGTTCCATAACAGTTGTCATCACAACGCTCCATGATGCCTGTCATCACAATAATCCATGCCCTTTTCATCACAGTGCTTCATGACCTTTGTCATCACAATTCTCAATACACTTGTCATCACAATGCTCCCGGACCCTTGTCGTCATAATACTCCTTGAAACCTGTCACAAAAAGGCTCCATGCATTTTTCATCACAAAGCTCCATGCCATTTTCATCACAATGCTCCATGCCATTGTCATCAAAATAGTCCACAAGCTTGTCATCAGAATGCTCCATGACCATTGTCATCACAATTCTCCATGCACTTGTCAGAACAATGCTTCCTGACCCTTGTCATCACAATGCTTCAAGCCATTTTCATCACAAAGCTCCATTACCTTTGTCATAAGAATCCTCCATGACACTTGGCATCACAATGCTCCATGACATTGTCATCACAATGAGCCATTACATATGTCATCACAATGCTCCATGACACCTCTCTTCACAATAATGCATAACCTGGTCATCACAACGCTCCATGCCCTTGTCATCACAATGCACCATTCCAACTGTCATCACAATAATCCATGAAAATTATTAGACCAATGGTCCATGCCCTTGTCATCACAATGCTCCATGCCATAGTTATCATAATGTTCCAAAACGCCTCTAATCAGAATGCTCCATGCCCCTTTTCATCAGTATGCTCCATGAGATATGTCATCACAAGGCTCCATGTATTTCTCATCAGAGTGCTCCAGGACCTTATCATCACAATGCTTCACGACATTGTCATGAAAATTCTCAATGGCCCTTGTCAACATAATGCTCCAAGCCCTAGTCATCACAATGCTCCATTATATTTGTCATCACAATCCTCCATTACATTTGGCATCACAATGCTCCATGCCATTGTCATCGCAATGGACCATGACATATGTCATCACAATGCTCCCTGACACCTGTCTTCACAATACTCCATGCCCTTGACATCACAAGGCTCCATGACGCTTGTCATCACAATGCTCCAGGACCCCTGTAATCAAAATGCTCCATGCCCTTGTCATCACAAAACTCCATGACACATGTCATCAGAATGTTCCATGGCCTTCTCATCAAAATGCTCCATGCCCTTGTCATCACAATGCACCATGTCCAATGTCATCACAATAATCTATGAAACTTGTCAGACCAATGCTCCATGCCCCTGTCATCACAATGCTCCATACCCTTGTTATCACAATGCTCCATGACCCCTGTCATCACAATGCTCCGTGACTCCAGTCATCACAATGTTTCATAACGTTTGTCATCACAACGGTCTATGCCCGCGTCATCACATGGCTCTGTGACCTTTGTAACCACAATGTTCCATGAACTTTTCATCACAATGCTCCTTGACACTTGTCATCACAATGCTCCATGCCTTTGTCAGAACAATGCTCCATGACCCTTGTCATCACATTGTGCCATGCACATTTCATCACAATGATACACAACCTTGTCATTGCTATGCTCCATAAACCTTGTAACCACAATTCTCCATGCACTTCTCATCCAAATGCTCTCTCACATGGGATATCACAATGTTCCATCACTAGTCATCACAATCCTCCCTTAACCCTGTTATCACAATGTTCCATGACCCTGTCATCACAATGCTACATCCCCTTATCAGCACAATGCTCCATGACCCCTGTCATCAAAATACTCCATGAACATTTTCAGCCCAATCCTCCATGACCCTTGTCATCACAATCATCCATGCCCTTGTCATCCCAATGCTCCATGAACCCTGTATTCATAATGTTCCGTGACGCTTGTCATCACAATGCTCCATTACCTCTGTCATAACAATGCTCCATGACCCCTGCCATCACAGTGTTCCACGGCCTTGTCATCACAAGGCTCCATGACCCCTGTCATCACAATACTTCATGCCCTTTTCATCACAGTGCTCCATGACACATGTCATTAGAATGCTCCATTGCCTTCTCCTCACAATGCTCTATGCCCTTGTCATCACAATGCTCCAAGACCCATGTAATCACAATGCTCCATGCCCCTTTTCATCAGAATGCTCCATGAGACTTGTCATCACAAGTCTCCATGGTCTTATCATTACAGTGCTCTATGCCCTTGTCATCACAATGCTCCAAGACCCATGTAATCACAATGCTCCATGCCCCTTTTCATCAGAATGCTCCATGAGACTTGTCATCACAAGTCTCCATGGTCTTATCATCACAATGCTCCAGGACCTTGTCATCACCATGCTCCATTCCCTTGTCATCACAATGCTCCATGACCCCTGTCATCACAATACTCCATGAATATTTTCAGCCCAATGCTCCATGAAATTCTCATCACAATGCTCCATGACAAATATCATCAAAATGCTCCATGACCACTGTCATCACAACACTCCATGACACCTGACAACACAATGATCCGGGACTCTTGTCATCACAATGCTCCATTCCCTACTCATCACAATGCTCCATGACCCCAGTCATCACAATACTCCATGAACATTTTCAGCCCAATGCTCCATGACTCTTGTCATCACAATGATCCATACCATTGTCATCCCAAGGCTCCATGACCCCTGTATTCACAGTGCTCCATGACACCTGTCATCACAATGCTCCATGCCTTTGTCAGCAAACTGCTACATGACCTTGTCATTACAATGCTCTCTGCGCTTGTCATCACAATACTCCATTACCATTGTCATCACATTCCTCCATGAACCTTGGGATCACATTGCTTCATGCCCTTGGCATCACAATGCTCCATGCACCTTGAAAAAAAATGATCCATGACCTCTGTCATCACAATGCTCCAAAGCCTTGTGATCACAATGTTCCATAGCACTTGTCATCACAACGCTCCATGATGCCTGCCATGACAACAATCCATGCACTTTTCATCACAATGCTCCATGACCTTTGTCATCACAATTCTCAATACACTTGTCATCACAATGCTCCCTGACACTTGTCATCAGAATGCTCCTTGAACCCTGTTATGAAAAGGCTCCATGCATTTTTCATCACAAAGCCCCATGCCATTTTCATCACAATGCTCCATGCCATTGTCACCAAAATACTCCACAAGCTTGTCATCAGAATGCTGCATGACCCTTGTCATCACAATTCTCCATGCACTTGTCAGCACAATGCACCCTGACCTTTGTCATCACAATGCTCCATGCCCTTGTCATCACAATGCTCCATTACTTTTGTCATCAGAATCCTCCATGACACTTGGCATCACAATTCTCCATGCTATTGTCATCTCAATGGGCCATTACATATGTCATCACAATGCTCCCTGACAGCTCTCTTCACAATACTGCATGACCTTGTCATCACAATGCTCCATGCCCTTGTCATCACAATGCGCCATTCCAAGTTTCATCACAATAATCCATGAAACTTATTAGACCAATGCTGCATGCCCTTGTCATCACAATGCTCCATGCCCTAGTTATCACAGTGTTCCAAAATCCCTGTAATCAGAATGCTCCATGCCCCTTTTCATCAGTATGCTCCATGAGATTTGTCATCACAAGTCTCCATGGTTTTCTCATCACAATGCTCCAGGACCTTGTCATCACAATGCTTCACGACATTTTCGTGAAAATCCTCAATGGCCCTTGTCATCATAATGCTCCAAGACCTAGTCATCACAATGCTCCATTATATTTGTCATCACAATCCTCCATTACATTTGGCATCACAATGCTCCATGCCATTGTCATCGCAATGGACCATGACATATGTCATCACAATGCTCCCTGACACCAGTCTTCACAATATTCCATGCCCTTGTCATCACAATTCTCCATGCCCTTGTAATCAAAATGCACCATGTCCACTGTCATCACAATAGTCTAGGAAACTTGTCAGACCAATGCTCCATGCCCCTGTCATCACAATGCTCCATGCCCTTGTCATCACAATGCTCCATGACCCCTGTCATAACAAAGCTCCATGACCCCTGCCATCACAATGTTCCACGGACTTGTCATCACAAGGCTCCATGACGCTTGTCATCACAATGCTCCAAGACCACTGTAATCACAATGCTCCATGCCCTTGTCATCACAAAGCTCCATGACACATGTCATCAGAATGTTCCATGGCCTTCAAATCAAAAGGTTCCATGCCCTTGTCATCACAATGCACCATGTCCAATGCCATCACAATAATCTATGAAACTTGTCAGACCAATGCTCCATGCCCCTGTCATCACAATGCTCCATGCCCTTGTCATCACAATGCTGCATGACCCTTGTCATCACAATGCTCCGTGACTCCAGTCATCACAATGCTTCATAACGTTTGTCATCACAACGGTCCATGCCCGCGTCATGACAAGGCTCTGTGACATTTGTAACCACAATGCTCCATGAACTTTTCATCACAATGCTGCGTGACCCTTGTCATTACAATGTTCCATGCCTTTGTCAGAACAATGCTCCATGACACTTGTCATCACAGTGTGCCATGCACTTTTCATCACAATGATCCACAACTTTGTCATCGTTATGCTCCATAAACCTTGTAAGCACAATGCTCCATGCACTTCTCATCCAAATGCTCTCTCACATGAGATATCACAATGTTCCATCACTAGTCATCACAATCTTCCCTCACCCCTGTTATCACAATGTTCCATGAACCCTGTCATCACAATGCTACATCCTCTTATCAGCACAATGTTCTATGACCCCTGACATCACAATGTTCCATAACCACTGTCATCAAAATGCTCCATGACAGTTTTCATCCCAAAGCTCCATGACCCCTGGCATCACAATGTTCTATAACCCCTGTCATCAAAATGTTCCTTTACATTTTTCATCAAATTGCTGCATGACCCTGTCATCAAAATGCTCCCTGCCTTTCTCATCACAATGCACCACACCATTGTCATCAAAATGCTCCATGACCTTTGTCATCACAAAGCTCCATGACCCTTGGCATCACAATGCTCCATGCAATTGTCATCACAATGCTCCATGAACCTTCTCATCACATTGCTCCATGCCCTTGTCATCACAAAGCTCCATGACACATGTCATCACAATGCTCAATGCCCTTCTCATCACAGTAATCCATGAAATATTTCAGACCAATGCTCAATGCCCTTCTCATCACAATGATCCATTACCTATGTCATAACAATGCTCCATGACCCCTGCCATCACAATGTTCCATGGCCTTGTCATCACAAAGCTCCATGATCCTTGTCATCACAATGCTCCAAACCGCTGTAATCATAATGCTCCATGCCCTTGTCATCGCAAAGCTCCATGACGCATGCCATCAGAATGTTCCTTGGCCTTCTCATCACAATGCTACATGCCCTTGTCATGACAGTGCTCCGAGACACCTGTAATCACAATGCTCCATGCTCCTTTTCATCTCAATGCTCCATGAAGCCTGTCATCAAAATGCACCATGCCCATCATCATAAAGCTTCAGGCTATTGTCATCACAATGAAATCAAAATTATCCAAGACCACTGTCATCATAATGCTCCAAATCCTTGTGATCACAAAGTTCCATAACACTTATCATCACAACACACTATGACGCTCATCATCACAATTATCCATGGTCTTCTCATCACAATGCTCCATGACCTTTGTCATCACAATTCTCAGTACACTTGTCATCACAATGCTCCCTGACACATGTCGTCAGTATGCTCCTTGAAACCTGTCATGACAAGGCTCCATGCCATTTCATCACAATGATCCATGCCCTTTTCATCACAATGCTCCCAGACCCCTGTAATCACAGTGCTCCATGCCCTTGTCATCACAAAGCTCCATGACACATGTCATCAGAATGCTCCAAGACGCCTGTAATCACAATGCTCCATGCCCCTTTTCATTAGAATGCTCCATGAGACTTGTCATCACAAATCTCCATGCTCTTATCATCACAGTGCTCCAGGAACTTGTCATCACCATGTTCCATTCCCTTGTCATCACAATGCTCCATGACCCCTGTCATCACAATACTCCATGAACATTTTCAGCCCAATGCTCCATGAAATTCTCATCACAGTGCTCCATGTCAAATATCATCAAAATGCTCCATGACCACTGTCATCACAACACTCCATGACACCTGACAACACAATGATCCGGGACTCTTGTCATCACAATGCTCCATTCCCTTGTCATCACAATGCTCCATGAACATTTTCAGCCCAATGCTCCATGACACTTTTCATCACAATCATCCATGCCCTTGTCATCCCAAAGCTCCATGACACCTGTATTCACAATGCTCCATGACGCTTGTCATCACAATGCTCCATGACACCTGTCATCACAATGCTCCATGACTTTGTCAGCAAAATGCTACATGACCTTGTCATTACAATGCTCTATGCGCTTGTCATCACAGTACTCCATTACCATTGTCATCACAATCCTCCATGAACCTAGGATCACATTGCTTCATGCCCTTGTCATCCCGAAGCTCCATGCTCCTTGAAATCAAAATGATCCATGACCTCTGTCATCACAATGCTACAAACACTTGTGATCACAGTGTTCCATAACAGTTGTCATCACAACGCTCCCTGATGCCTGTCATCACAATAATCCATGCCCTTTTCATCACAGTGCTTCATGACCTTTGTCATCACAATTCTCAATACACTTGTCATCACAATGCTCCCGGACCCTTGTCGTCATAATGCTCCTTGAAACCTGTCACAAAAAGGCTCCATGCATTTTTCATCACAAAACCCCATGCCATTTTCATCACAATGCTCCATGCCATTGTCATCAAAATAGTCCACAAGCTTGTCATCAGAATGCTCCATGACCATTGTCATCACAATTCTCCATGCACTTGTCAGAACAATGCTTCCTGACCCTTGTCATCACAATGCTTCAAGCCATTTTCCTCACAAAGCTCCATTACCTTTGTCAAAAGAATCCTCCATGACACTTGGCATCACAATGCTCCATGACATTGTCATCACAATGAGCCATTACATATGTCATCACAATGCTCCATGACACCTCTCTTCACAATAATGCATAACCTGGTCATCACAATGCTCCATGCCCTTGTCATCACAATGCACCATTCCAACTGTCATCACAATAACCCATGAAAATTATTAGACCAATGGTCCATGCCCTTGTCATCACAATGCTCCATGCCATAGTTATCATAATGTTCCAAAACGCCTCTAATCAGAATGCTCCATGCCCCTTTTCATCAGTATGCTCCATGAGATTTGTCATCACAAGGCTCCATGTATTTCTCATCAGAGTGCTCCAGGACCTTATCATCACAATGCTTCACGACATTTTCGTGAAAATTCTCAATGGCCCTTGTCAACATAATGCTCCAAGCCCTAGTCATCACAATGCTCCATTATATTTGTCATCACAATCCTCCATTACATTTGGCATCACAATGCTCCATGCCATTGTCATCGCAATGGACCATGACATATGTCATCACAATGCTCCCTGACACCTGTCTTCACAATACTCCATGCCCTTGACATCACAATGCTCCATGCCCTTGTCATCACAATGAACCATGTCCACTGTCATCACAATAATCTAGGAAACTTGTCAGACAAATGTTCAATGACACGGTCATCATAATGCTCCATGCCCTTGTCATCACAATGCTCCATGACCCCTGTCATAACAATGCTCCATGACCCCTGCCATCACAATGTTCCACGGACTTGTCATCACAAGGCTCCATGACGCTTGTCATCACAATGCTCCAGGACCCCTGTAATCAAAATGCTCCATGCCCTTGTCATCACAATGCACCATGTCCAATGTCATCACAATAATCTATGAAACTTGTCAGACCAATGCTCCATGCCCCTGTCATCACAATGCTCCATACACTTGTTATCACTATGCTCCATGACCCCTGTCATCACAATGCTCCGTGACTCCAGTCATCACAATGTTTCATAACGTTTGTCATCACAACGGTCTATGCCCGGGTCATCACAAGGCTCTGTGACCTTTGTAACCACAATGTTCCATGAACTTTTCATCACAATGCTCCTTGACACTTGTCATCACAATGCTCCATGCCTTTGTCAGAACAATGCTCCATGACCCTTGTCATCACATTGTGCCATGCACATTTCATCACAATGATACACAACCTTGTCATTGCTATGCTCCATAAACCTTGTAACCACAATTCTCCATGCACTTCTCATCCAAATGCTCTCTCACATGGGATATCACAATGTTCCATCACTAGTCATCACAATCCTCCCTTAACCCTGTTATCACAATGTTCCATGACCCCTGTCATCACAATGCTACATCCCCTTATCAGCACAATGCTCCATGACCCCTGTCATCAAAATACTCCATGAACATTTTCAGCCCAATCCTCCATGACCCTTGTCATCACAATCATCCATGCCCTTGTCATCCCAATGCTCCATGAACCCTGTATTCATAATGTTCCGTGACGCTTGTCATCACAATGCTCCATTACCTCTGTCATAACAATGCTCCATGACCCCTGCCATCACAGTGTTCCACGGCCTTGTCATCACAAGGCTCCATGACCCCTGTCATCACAATACTTCATGCCCTTTTCATCACAATGCTCCATGACACATGTCATCAGAATGCTCCATTGCCTTCTCCTCACAATGCTCTATGCCCTTGTCATCACAATGCTCCAAGACCCCTGTAATCACAATGCTCCATGCCCCTTTTCATCTCAATGCTCCATGAAGCCTCTTATCAGAATGCTCCATGCCCATCATCAAAATGCTTCAGGCTATTGTCATCACAATGAAATCAAAATTATCCATGACCACTGTCATCATAATGCTCCTAACCCTTGTGATCACAATGTTCCATAACACTTAATATTACAACACCCTATGACGCTGATCATCACAATTATCCATGGTCTTCTCATCACAGTGATCCATGACCTTTGTCATCACAATTCTCAATACACTTGTCATCACAATGCTCCCTGACAGTTGTCGTCAGTATGCTCCTTGAACCCTGTCATGACAAGGCTCCATGCCTTTTCATCACAATGATCCATGCCTTTTCATCACAATGTTCCAAGACACCTGTAATCACAGTGCTCCATGCCCTTGTTATCTCAAAGCTCAATGACACATGTCATCAGAATGCTCCATTGCCTTCTCCTCAAAATGTTCCAGGCCCTTGTCATCACAATGCTCCAAGACCCCTGTAATCACAATGCTCCATGCCCCTTTTCATCAGAATGCTCCATGAGACTTGTCATCACAAGTCTCCATGCTTTTATCATCACAATGCTCCAGGACCTTGTCATCACCATGCTGCATTCCCTTGTCATCACAATGCTCCATCACCCCTGTCATCACAATACTCCATGAATATTTTCAGCCCAATGCTCCATGAAATTCTCATCACAATGCTCCATGAAAAATATCATAAAAATGCTCCATGACCACTGTCATCGCAACACTCCATGACACCTGACAACACAATGATCCGGGACACTTGTCATCACAATTCTCTATTCCCTACTCATCACAATGCTCCATGACCCCTGTCATCACAATACTCCATGAACATTTTCAGCCCAATGCTCCATGACACTTGGCATCACAATTCTCCATGCCTTTGTCAGAAAATGCTACATGACATTGTCATTACAATGCTCTATGCGCTTGTCATCACAATACTCCATTACCATTGTCATCACAAACCTCCATGAACCTTGGGATCACATTGCTTCATGCCCTTGTCATCACAATGCTCCATGCACTTTGAAATCAAAATGATCCATGACCCCTGTCATCACAATTCTCCAAACACTTGGAATCACAATGTTCCATAATACTTGTCATGACAACGCTCCATGATGCCTGTCATCACAATACTCCATGCCCTTTTCATCACAATGCTCCATGACCTTTGTCATCACAATTCTCAATACACTTGTCATCACAGTGCTCGCTGGCTCTTGTCGTCAGAATGCTCCTTGAACCCTGTCACGAAAAGGCTCCATGCCTTTTTCATCACAAAGCCCCATGCCATTTTCTTCACAATGCTCCATGCCATTGTCATCAAAATACTCCACAAGCTTGTCATCACAATGCTCCAAGACCTTTGTCATCACAATTCTCCATGCACTTGACAGCACAATGCTCCCTGACCCTTGTCATCACAAAGCTCCATTAACTTTGTCATCAGAATCCTCCATGAAACTTGGCATCACAATGCTCCAGGCCGTTGTTATCACAATGGGCCATTACATATGTCATCACAGTGCTCCCTCACACCTCTCTTCACAATACTGCAAGACCTGGTCATCACAGTGCTACATGCCCTTGTCATCACAATGCACCATTCCAAGTGTCATCGCAATACTCTATGAAAATTATTAGACCAGTGCTCCATGCCCTTGTCATCACAATGCTCCATGCCCTTGTTATCACAATGTTCCATGACCCCTGTCATCACAATGCTCCGTGACTCCAGTCATCACATTGCTCCATGACTTTTGTCATCACAGTGGTCTATGCCCCCATCATCAACAGTCTCTGTGACTTTTTTAAGCACAATGCTCCATGAATATTTCATCACAATGCTCTTTGACACTTGTCATCACAATGCACTATGCCTTTCTTAGCACAATGCTCCATGCCCTTGTCATCACATTGCTCCATGACCCCTGTCATCACAATGCTCCGTGACTCCTGTCATCACAATTCTTCATAACATTTGTCATCACAATGGTCAATGCTCGTGTCATCAAAACGCTCTGTTACTTTTGTAACCACAAAGTTCCATGAACTTTTCATCACAATGCTCCGAGACCCTTGTCATCTCAATGCTCCATGCCTTTGTCAGAAAAATGCTCCATAACGCTTGTCAACCCAATGGGCGACGCGATTTTCATCCCAAAGTTCCACAAATTTGTCATCGCAATGCTCCATAAATCTTGTAATCACAATGCTCCATGCCCTTCACATCACAATGCTCCATTACCCCTGTCATAACAATGCTCCATGACCCCTGCCATCACAATGTTCCACGGCCTTGTCATCACAAGGCTCCATGACCCTTGTCATCACAGTGCTCCAAGACCCCTGTAATCAAAATGCTCCATGCCCTTGTCATCACAAAGCTCCATGACACATGTCATCAGAATGTGCCATGGTCTTCTCATCAAAATGCTTCATGCCCTTATCATCACAATGCTCCCAGACCCCTGTAATCACAATGCTCCATGCCCGTTTTCAACTCAATGGTCCATGAAACCTGTCATCACAATGCATCATGCCCATCATCATAATGCTTCCAGCTATTGTCAGCACAATGAAATCAAAATACTCCATGACATCTGTCATCACAATGCTCCATGACCCCTGTCATCACAATACTCCATGAACATTTTCAGACCACTGCTCCATGACAGTTGTCATCACAATGATCCATGCCCTTGTCATCCCAATGCTCCATGACCCCTGTATTCACAATGCTCCGTGACGCTTGTCATCACAGTGCTCCATGACACCAGTCATCACAATGTTCCATGCCTTTGTCAGCAAAATGCTACATGACCTTGTCATTACACTGCTCTATGCGCTTGTCATCACAATACTCCATTACCATTGTCATCACAATCCTCCATGAATATTTTGGTCACATTGCTTCATGCTCTTGTCATCACAGTGCTCCATGCTCCTTGAAATCAAAATGATGCATGACCTCTGTCATCACAATGCTCCAAACCCTTGTGATCACAATGTTCCATAACACTTGTGATCACAACTCTCCATGATGACTGTCATCACAATACTCCATGCCATTTTCATCACAATGCTCCATGACCATTGTCATCACAATTCTCAATACACTTGTCATCACAATGTTCCCTGACACTTGTCGTCAGAATGCTCCTTGAACCCTGTCATGAAAAGGCTCCATGCCTTTTTCATCACAAAGCCCCATGCCGTTTTCATCACAATGCTCCATGCCATTGTCCTCAAAATACTCTACAAGCTTGTCATCAGAACGCTCCATGACCGTTGTCATCACAATTCTCCATGCACTTGTCAGCACAATTCTCCCTGACACTTGTCATCACAATGCTCCCAGCCATTGTCATCACAATGCTCCATTACATTTGTCATCAGAATCCTCCATGACACTTGGCAACACAATGCTCCATGCCCTTGTCATCACAATGCTCCATGACCCCTGTCATCACAATGCTCCGTGACTCCAGTCATCACAATTCTTCATAACATTTGTCATCACAATGGTCGATGCCCGCGTCATCACAGGGCTCTGTTACATTTGTAACCACAATGCTCCATGAAATTTTCATCACAATGTTCCGTGACCCTTGTCATCTCAATCCTCCATGCATTTGTCCGAAAAATACTCCATGTCCCTTATCATCACAACGTGCCACGCGCTTTTCACCCCAACGGTCCACAACTTTGTCATGGCTATGCTCCATAAACTTTGTAATCACAAAGTTCCATGCCCTTCTCATCAAAATGCTCCATTACCCCTGTCATAGCAATGTTCCATGACCCCTGCCATCACAATGTTCCATGGCCTTACCATCACAAAGCACCATGACCCTTGTCATCACAATGCTCCAAAACACCTGTAATCACAATGTTCCATGCCCTTGTCATGACAAAGCTCCATGACACATGTCATCAGAATGTTCCATGGCCTTCTCATCAAAATGGTCCATTCCCTTGTCATCACAATGCTCCCAGACGCCTGTAATCACAATGCTCCATGCCCCTTTTCATCTCAATGCTCCATGAACACTGTCATCACAATGCACCATGCCCATCATCATAATGCTTCCGGCTATTCTCAGCACAGTGAAAACAAAATTATCCATGACCTCTGTCATCAAAATGCTCCATGATCCCTGTCATCACAATGATCCATGCTCATGTCATCCCAATGCTCCATGACCCCTGTATTCACAATGCTCCGTGACGCTTGTCATCACAGTGCTCCATGACACCTGTCATTACGATGCTCCATGCTTTGTCAGCAAAATTCTACATGACCTTTTCATTACAATGCTCTATGCGCTTGTCAACACAATACTCCATTACCATTGTCATCAAAAACCTCCATGAACCTAGGGATCACATTGCTTCATGACCTTGTCATCACAATGATCCATGCTCCTTGAAATCAAAATGATCCATGACCTCTCTCATCACAATGCTCCAAACCCTTGTGATCACAATCTTCCATAACACTTGTCATCACAACACTCCATGATGCCTGTCATCACAATACTGCATGCCCTTTTCATCACAATGCTCCATGACCTTTGTCATCACAATTCTCAATACACTTGTCATCACAATGCTCCCTGACACTTGTCGTCAGAATGCTCCTTGAACCCTGTCACGAAAGGCTCCATGATTTTTCATCACAATGCCCCATGCCGTTTTCATCACAATGCTCCATGCCATTGTCATCAAAATACTCCACAAGCTTGTCATCAGAATGCTCCATGACCCTTGTCATCATAATTCTCCATGCAATTCTCAGCACAAAGCTACCTGACCCTTGTCATCATAATGCTCCAAGACATTGTCATCACAATGCTCCATTACCTTTGTCATCAGAATCCTCCATGACACTTGGCATCACAATGTTTCATGAAATTGTCATCACAATGGGCCATTATATATGTCATCACAATGCTCCCTGCCAACTGTCTTAACAATACTGCATGACCTGGTCATCACAATGCTCCATGCCCTTGTCATCACAATGCGCCATTCCAACTCTCATCGCAATAATCCATGAAACTTATTAGACCAATGCTCCATGTCCTTGTCATCACAATGCTCCATTCCCTTGTTATTACAATGCTCCATGACCCCTGTCATCACAATGCTCTGTGACTCCATTCATCACAATGCTTCTTGACATTTGTCATCACAATGGTCCATGCCCTCATCATCAACAGTCTCTGTGACGTTTTTAACCACAATGCTCCATGAACTTCTCATCACAATGCTCTTTGACCCTTGTCATCACCATGCTCTATGCCTTTCTCAGCACAATGCTCCATGATCCTTGTCATCACAATGCTCCATGCGCTTCTCAGCACGATGCTCCACGACACATGTCATCACAATGCACCATGCGCTTGTCATCACAGTGCTCCACAATCTTGTCATCACAATGCTCCATAAACCTTGTCATCACAATGCTCTATGTACTTCTCATCAAAATCCTCTCTCACCACTGATATCACAATGTTACCTTCACTATTCGTCACAATACTCCCTCACCCCTGTCATCACAATGTTCCATGACTCCTGTCATCACAATGCTACATGCATTATCATCACAATGTTTGATGACCACTGACATCACAATGTTACATAACCCCTGTCATCAAAATGCTCCATGACCCTTTTCATCAAAATGCTCCATGACCCCTGACATCACAATGTTCCATAACCCCTGTCATCAAAATATTCCATGACCTTTTTCATCAAATTGCTCCATGACCCTTTCATCACAATGCTCCTGCCTTTCTCATCACAATGCACAACGCACTTGTTATCAAAATGCTCCATGACATTTCTCATTACAAAGATCCATGACGCTTGGCATCACAACGCTCCATGTCTTTATCATCACAATGCTCCATGAATGCTCTCATCACATTGCTCCATGCCCTTGTCATCACAAAGCTCCATGACACATGTCATCAGAATGTTCCATGGCCTTCTCATCGCAATGCTCCATGCCCTTGCCATCACAATGCTCCATTACCCCTGTCATAACAATGCTCCATGTCCCAAGCCAACACGATGATCCATGGCCTTTTCATCACAAGGCTCCATGACCTTTCTCATCACTATGCCCCAAGAACACTGTAATCACAATGCTCTATGAATTTGTCATGACAAAGCTCAATGACACATGTCATCAGAATGTTCCATGGACTTCTCATCAAAATGCTCCATGCCCTTTTCATCACAATGCTCCCAGACCCCGGTAATCACAGTGCTCCATGCCCCTTTTCATATCAATGGTCCATGAACCCTGTCATCACAGTGCATCATGCCCATCATCATAATGCTTCTGGCTATTGTCAGCACAATGAAATCAAAATTCCCTATGACCTCTGTCATCACAATGATCCATGACCCCTGTCATCAAAATACTCCATGAACATTTTCAGCCCAATGATCCATGACACTTGTCATCACAATGATCCATGCCCTTGTCATCCCAATGCTCCATGACCCCTGTATTCACAATGCTCCGTGACGGTTGTCATCACAGTGCTCCATGACACCTGTCATCACAATGCTCCATGCCTTCGTCAGCAAAATTCTACATGACCTTGTCATTACAATGCTCTATGCGCTTGTCATCACAATGCTCCAAGACCCCTTAAATCACAATGCTCCATGCCCTTTTTCATCTCAATTTTCCATGAACCCTGTCATCACAATGCACCATGCCCATCATCATAATGCTTCAGGCTATTATCATTACAATGAAATCAAAATTCTCCATGACCTCTGTCATCAAAATGCTCCCAACCATTGTGATCATAATGTTCCATAACACTTATCATCACAACACCCCATGACGATCATCATCACAATTATCCATGGTCTTGTCATCACCATGCTCCATGATCTTTGTCATCACAATGCTCAATACACTTGTCATCACAATGCTCCCTGACACTTGTCAGTATGCTCCTTCAACCCTGTCATGACAAGGCTCCATGCCTTTTTCATCACAATTATCCATGCCCTTTTCATCACAATGTTCCAAGACCCCTGTAATCACAATGCTCCTAGCCCTTGTCATCACAAATCTACCTGATGCATGTAATCGGAATGCTCCATGGCCTTCTCCTCACAATGCTCCATGTCTTTGTCATCACAGTGCTCCTTGAACTCTCTCATCACATTGCTCCATGCCTTTGTCCTTACAAGCCTCCATGACCCATGTATCACAGTGTTCCGTGCCCTTGTCATCACAATGCTTCATGCCCACTCTCATCACAATAATCCATGAAATATTTCAGACCAATGCTCAATGCCCTTCTCATCACAATGCTCCATTAACTCTGTCATAACAATGCTCCATGAACCCTGCCATCACATTGTTCCACGGCCTTGTCATCAAAAGGCTCCATGACCGTTGTCATCACAATGCTCCAAGACACCTGTAATCAAAATGCTCCATGCCCTTGTCATCACAAAGCTCCATGACGCATATCATCAGAAGGTTCCATGGCCTTCTCCTCACAATGCTCCATGCCCTTGTCATCACAATGCTCCAAGACCCCTGTAATCACAATGCTCCATGCCCTTTTTCATCTCCATGCTCCATTAACACTGCCATCACAATGCACCATGCCCATCATCATAATTCTTCAGCCTATTGGCATTACAATGAAATCAAAATTCTCCATGACCTCTGTCATCATAATGCTCCAAACCCTTGTGATCACAATGTACCATAACACTTATAATCACAACACTCCATGACGCTCATCATCACAATTATCCATGGTCTTGTCATAACAGTGCTCCATGATCTTTGTCATCACAATGCTCAATACACTTGTCATCACAATGCTCCTTGACACTTGTCGTCAGTATGCTCCTTGATCCCTGTCATGACAAGGATCCATGCCTTTTTCATCACAATGATCCATGCCATTTTCATCACAATGCTCCATGACCCCTTTCATCACAATACTCCATGAACATTTTCAGCCCAATGCTCCATGACATGCTCATCACAATGCTCACTGACCAATATCATCACGATGCTCCATGACCACTGTCATCAAAACACTCCATGACACCTGACAACACAATGATCCGGGACTCTTGTCATATCAGTGCTCCATGTCCTTGTCATCACAATGCTTCATTCCACATGTCATCGCAATAATCCATAAATTTTATTAGACCAATGTTCCATGCCCTTGTCATCACAATGCTCCATGCCCTTGTTATCCCAATGCTCCATGACACCTGTCATCAAAATACTCCATGAACTTTTTCAGCCCAATGCTCCATGACCATTGTCATCACAATGATCTATGCCTTTGTCATCCCAGTGCTCCATGACACCTGTCACCACAATGCTCCATGCCTTTGTCAGCAAATGCTACATGACCTTGTCATTACAATGCTCTATGCACTTGTCATCACAGTACTCCATTACCATTGTCATCACAATCCTCCATGAACCTTGGGATCACATTGCTTCATGCCCTTGTCATCACAGTGCTCCATGATCCTTGAAATCAAAATGATCCATGACCTCTCTCATCACAATGCTCCAAACCCTTGTAATCACAATGTTCCATAAAACTTGTCATCACAATGCTCCATGATGCCTGTCATTACAATACTCCATGGCCTTTTCATCACAATGCTCCATGACCATTGTCATCACAATTCTAAATACACTTGTCATTACAATGCTTCCTTAATCTTGTCGTCAGAATGCTCCTTGAAACCTGTCACGAAAAGGCTCCATGCCTTTTTCATCAGTATGCCCCATGCCGTTTTCATCACAATGCTCCATGCCATTACCATCAAAATACTCCACAAGCTTGTCATCAGAATGCTCCATGACCCTTGTCATCACAATTTTGCATGCACTTGTCAGCACAAGGCTCCCTGACCCTTGTCATCACAATGCTCCAAGCCATTGTCATCACAATGCTCCATTACCTTTGTCATCAGAATCCTTCATGACACTTGGCATCACAATGCGCTATGCCATTGTCATCACAATGGGCCATTACATATCTCATCACAATGCTCCCTGACACCTGTCTTCACAATACAGCATGACTTGGTCCTCACAATGTTCCATGCCCTTGTCATCACACTGCGCCATTCCCACTGTCATCGCAATAATCCATGAAACTTATTAGACCAATGCTCCATGCCCTTGTCATCACAATGCTCCATGACTCCATTCATCACAATGCTTCACGACCTTGTGATGAAAATTCTCAATAGCCCTTGTCATCATATTGCTCCAAGCCCTAGTCATCACAATGCTCCTTTTTATTTGTCATCAAAATCCTCCATTACATTTAGCATCACAATGCTCCATGGCATTATCATCGCAATGGACCATGACATAGGTCATCACAATTCTCCCTGACACCTGTCTTCACAATACTCCATGACCTTCTCATCACCATGATCCATACACTTGTCATTACAATGCACCATGTCCACTCTCATCACAATAATCTATGAAACTTGTCAAACCAATGCTCCATGCCCCTGTCACCACAATGCTCCATGCCCTTGTCATCACAATGCTCCATGACCCCTATCATCACAATGCTCCGTGACACCATTCATCACAATGCTTCATAACGTTTGTCATCAAAACGGTCCTTGCCCGTGTCATTACACGGCTCTGTGACCTTTGTAACCACAATGCTCCATGAACTTTTCATCACAACGCTCCGTGACCATTGTCATCACAATGCTCCATGCCTTTGTCAGAACAATGCTCCATGACACTTGTCATCACAATGTGCCACGTGCTTTTCATCTCATCGGTCCACAACCTTGTAATCCCTATGCTCCATAAAACTTGTAATCACAATGCTCCATGCACTTCTCATCCAAATGCTCTCTCACATGAGATATCACAATGTTCCATCACTAGTCATCACAATACCCCTCACCCCTGTAATCATAATGTTCCATGACCCCTGTCATCACAGTGCTACATACCCTTATCATCACAATGTTCCATGACCCCAGACATCACAATGTTCCATAACCCCTGTCATCAAAATGCACCATGACCCTTTTCATACCAAAGCTAAATGATCCCTGGCAGCACAATGATCTATAACTCCTGCCCTCAAAATATTGCATTACATTTTCACGAAATTCCTGCATGACCCTGTCATCAAAATGCTCCCTGCCCTTCTCATCACAATGCACCACACCATTGTCATCGAAATGCTCCCTGTTATTTGTTATCACAAATCTCCATGATCATTGGCATCACAATGCTCCATATCATTGTCATCACAAAGCTCCATGAACACTCTCATCACATTGCTCCATGCCCTTGTCATCACAAAGCTCCATGACACTTGTCATCACAATGCTCGATGCCCTTCTCATCACAATGCTCCATGCCCTTGTCATTACAATCCTCCATGAACCATGCATCACAGTGTTCCGTGCCCTTGTCATCCCAATGCTCCATGTCCACTCTCATCACAATAATCCATGAAACATTTTAGACCAAAGCTCAATGCCCTTCTCATCACAATGCTCCATTACCTCTGTCATAACAATGCTCCATGACACCTGCCATCACATTGTTCAACGGCATGTCATCACAAGGCTCCATGACCGTTGTCATCACAATGCTCCAAGAACCCTGTAATCACAATGCTCCATGCCCTTGTCATCACAGTGCTCCATGACGCATGTCATCAGCATGTTCCATGGCCTTCTCCTCACAATGCTCCATGCCCTTGTCATCACAATGCTCCATGCCCCTTTTCATCTCAATGCTCCATGAACCCTGTCATCACAATTCACCATGCCCATCATCATAATGTTTCAGGCTATTGTCATCACAATGAAATCTAAATTCTCCATGACCTTTGTCATAACAATGCTCCAAACCCTTGTGATCACAATGTTCCATAAGACTTATCATCACAACACCCCATGACGCTCATCATCACAATTATCCATGGTCTTCTCATCACAATGCTCCATGACATTTGTCATCAAATGCTCAATACACTTGTCATCACAATGCTATCTTACACTTGTCGTCAGTATGCTTTTGAACTCTGTCATGACAAGGCTTAATGCCCATTTCATCACAATGCATCAGGACACCTGTAATCACAATGCTCCACAACATTCTCATCACAATGTTCCATTCCCAATATCATCACAATGCTCCATGACCACTGTCATCACAACACTCCATGACACCTGACAACACAATGATCCGGAAATCTTGTCATCAAAATGCTCCATTCCCTAGTCATCATAATGCTCCATAATCCCTGTCCTCACAATGCTCCATGAACATTTTCAGCCCAATGCTCCATGACCCTTGTCATCACACTGAACCATGCCCTTGTCATCCCAATGCTCCTTGACCCCTGTATTCACAAAGCTCCGTGACGCTTGTCATCACAGTGCTCCATGATACCTGTCATCACAATGCTCCATGCCTTTTTCATCATAATGCTCCATGAACCCTCTCATATTGCTCAATACCCTTGTCATCACAAAGCTCCATGACAATTGTCATCACAATGCTCGATGCCATTCTCATCACAATGCTCCATGCCCTTGTCATTACAATCCCCCATGACCCATGTATCACAGTGTACCGTGCCCTTCTCATCACAACGCTCCATGCCCACTCTCATCACAATAATCCATGAAACATTTCAAACCAATGTTCAATGCCCTTCTCATCACAATGCTCCATTACCTCTGTCATAACAATGCTCCATGACCCCTGCCATCACAATGCTCCACGGCCTTGTCATCACAAGGCTCCATGACCCTTGTCATCACAATGCTCCAAAACCACTGTAATCACAATGCTCCATGCCCTTGTCATCACAAAGCTCCATGATGCATGTCATCAGAATGTTCCATGGACTTCTCCTGAGAGTGCTCCATGCCCTTGTCATCACAAAGCTCCAAGACCCCTGTAATCACAATGCTCCATGCCTCTTTTCATCAGAATGCTCCATGAGACTTGTCATCACAAGTCTCCATGGTCATCTCATCACAATGCTCCATTCCCTTGTCATCACCATGCTCCATTCCCTTGTCATCAAAATGCTCCATGACACCTGGCATCATAATACTCTATGAATATTTTCAGCCAAATGCTCCATGACCTTCTAATCACAATGCTCCATGGCAAATATCATCAAAATGCTCCATGACCACTGTCATCACAACGCTCCATGACACCTGACAACACAATGATCCGGGACTCTTGTCATCACAATGCTCCAAGACGCCTGTAATCACAATGCTCCATGACCCCTGTCATCACAATACTCCATGAACTTTTTCAGCCCAATGATCCATGACACTTGTCATCACAATGATCCATGCCCTTGTCATCCCTATGCTACATGACCCCTGTATTCACAATGCTCCGTGACGCTTGTCATCACAGTGCTCCATGACACCTGTTATCACAATGCTCCATGTCTTTGTCAGCAAAATGCTACATGACCTTGTCATTACAATGCTCTATGCGCTTATCATCACAATACTCCATTACCATTGTCATCACAATCCTCCATGAAACTTGGGATCACATTGCTTCATGCCCTTGTCATCACAATGTTCCATGCTCCTTGAAATCAAAATGATCCATGACCGCTGTCATCACAATGCTTCAAACCCTTGTGATCACAATGTTCCATAACACTTGTCATCACAACGCTCCATGATGCCTGTCATCACAATACTCCATGCCCTTGTCATCACAATGCTCCATGCCCTTCTTATCACAATGTTCCAAGACCCAAGTAATCAGAATGCTCCATGCCCCTTTTGATCAGTATGCTCCATGAGACCTGTCATCACAAGGCTCCATGATTTCCTCATCACAATGCTCCAGGACCTTGGCATCACAATGCTTCATGACATTTTCATGAAAACTCTCAATGGCCCTTGTCATCATAATGCTCCAAGCCCTAGTCATCACAATGCTCCATTATATTTGTCATCACAATCCTCCACTATATTTTGCATCACAATGCTCCATGCCATTGTCATCGCAATGGACCATGACATATGTCATCACAATGCTCCCTGACACCTGTCTACACAATATTCCATGCCCTTGTCATCACAATACTCCATGCACTTGTCATCAAAATGCACCATGTCCACTGTCATCACAATAATCTATGAAACTTGTCAGACCGATGCTCCATGCACCTGTCATCACAATGCTCCTTGCCCTTGTCATCACAATGCTCCATGACCCCTGTCATCACAATGCTCCGTGACTCCAGTCATCACAATGCTTCATAACGTTTGTCATCGCAACGGTCCATGCCCGCGTCATCACAAGACTCTGTGACCTTTGTAAACACAATGCTCCATGAATTTTACATCAAAATGCTGCGTGACCCTTGTCATCACAATGCTCCATGTCTTTGTCAGAACAATGCTCCATGACCCTTGTCATCACAATGTGCCATGCACTTTTCATCACAAAGAACCACAACTTTGACATCGCTATGCTCCATAAATCTTGTAATCACAATGTTCCATGCAATTCTCATTCAAATGCTCTCTCACAACGGATATCACAATGTTCCATCACTTGTCATCACAATCCTCACTCACCCCTGTTATCACAAGTTTCCATGAACCCTGTCATCACAATGCTACATCCCCTTATCAGCACAATGTTCCATGATGCCTGACATCACAATGTTCAATAACCCCTGTCATCAAAATACTTCATGACCCTTTTCATCCCAAAGCTCCATGACCCATGGCATCACAATGTTCTATAACCCCTGTCATCAAAATGTTCCATTACACTTTTCATCAAATTACTGCATGAACCTGTCATCAAAATGCACCCTGCCCTGCTCATCACAATGCATCACACCCTTGTCATCAAAATGCTCCATGACTTTTGTCATCACAAAGCTCCATGACCCTTGGCATCACAATGCTCCATGTCATTGTCATCATAATGCTCCATGAACCCTCTCATCATATTGCTCAATGCCCTTGTCATCACAAAGCTCCATGACAATTGTCATCACAATGCTCGATGCCCTTCTCATCACAATGCTCCATGCCCTTGTCATTACAATCCCCCATGACCCATGTATCACAGTGTACGTGCCCTTGTCATCACAATGCTCCATGCCCACTCTCATCACAATAATTCAAGAAACATTTCAGACCAATGCTCAATGCCCTTCTCATCACAATGCTCCATTACATCTGTCATAACAATGCTCCATGACCCCTGCCATCACATTGTTCCACGGACTTGTCATCACAAGGCTCCATGACCCTTGTCATCACAATGCTCCAAGACCCCTGTAATCACAATGCTCCATGCCCTTGTCATCACAAAGCTCCATGACGCATGTTATCAGAATGTTCCATGGCCTTCTCCTCACAGTGCTCCATGCCCTTGTCATTCACAATGCTCCAAGACCCCTGTAATCACAATGCTCCATGCACCTTTTCATCAGAATGCTCCATGAGACTTGTCAACACAAGTCTCCATGGTCATCTCATTACAATGCTCCAGGACCTTGTCATCACCACGCTCCATTCCCTTGTCATCACAACGCTCCATGACACCTGTCATCACAATAATCCATGAACATTTTCAGCCCAATGCTCCATGACCTTCTAATCACAATGCTCCATGACCAATATCATCAAAATTCTCCATGACCACTGTCATCAAAACACTCCATGACACATGACATCACAATGCTCCATGACCCCTGTAATCACAGTGCTCCATGACCCCTGTCATCACAATACTCCATGAACATTTTCATCCCAATGATCCATGACCCTTGTCATCACAGTGATCCATGCCCTTGTCATCCCAATGCTCCATGACCCCTATATTCAAAATGCTCTGTGACGCTTGTCATCAAAGTGCACCATGACACATGTCATCACAATGCTCCATGCCTTTGTCAGCAAAATGCTACATGACACTGTCCTTACAATGCTCTATGCGCTTGTCATCGCAATACTCCATTACCATAGTCATCCCTATCCTCCAAGAACCTTGGGATCCCATTGCTTCATGCCCTAGTCATCACAATGCTCCATGCTCCTTGAAATCAAAAGTATTCATGACCTCTGTCATCGCAATGCTCCAAACCCTTGTGATCACAATGTACCATAACACTTGTCATCACAACGCTCCATGATGACTGTCATCACAATACTCCATGCCCTTTTCATCACAATGCTCCATGACCTTTGCCATCACAATTCTCAATACACTTGTCATCACAATGCTCCTTGACACTTGTCGTCAGAATGCTCCTTGAACCCTGTCACGAAAAGGCTCCATGCATTTTACATCACAAAGCCCCATGCCATTTTCATCACAGTGCTCCATGCCATTGTCATCAAAATACTCCACAAGCTTGTCATCAGAATGCTCCATGACCCTTGTCATCACAATTCTCCATGCACTTGTCAGCACAATGCTCCCTGACCCTTGTCATCACAATGCTCCAAGCCATTGTCATCACAATGCTCCATTACCTTTGTTATCAGAATCCTCCATGACACTTGGCATCAGAATGCTCCATGCCATTGTCATCACAATGGGCCATTACATATGTCATCACAATGCTCCCTGACACCTCTATTTACAATACTGCATGACCTGGTCATCACAATGCTCCATGCCCTTGTCATCACAATGCGCTGTTCCCACTCTCATCACAATAATCCAAGAAACTTATTAGACCAATGCTCCATGCCCTTGTCATCACAACGCTCCATGATGCCTGTCATCACAATACTCCATGCCCTTGTCATCACAATGCTCCATGCCCTTCTTATCACAATGTTCCAAGACCCAAGTAATCAGAATGCTCCATGCCCCTTTTGATCAGTATGCTCCATGAGACCTGTCATCACAAGGCTCCATGATTTCCTCATCACAATGCTCCAGGACCTTGTCATCAAAATGCTTCATGACATTTTCATGAAAACTCTCAATGGCCCTTGTCATCATAATGCTCCAAGCCCTAGTCATCACAATGCTCCATTATATTTGTCATCACAATCCTCCATTATATTTGGCATCACAATGCTCCATGCCATTGTCATCGCAATGGACCATGACATATGTCATCACAATGCTCCCTGACACCTGTCTTCACAATATTCCATGCCTTTGTCATCACAATACTCCATGCACTTGTCATCAAAATGCACCATGTCCACTGTCATCACAATAATCTATGAAACTTGTCAGACCGATGCTCCATTCACCTGTCATCACAATGCTCCATGCCCTTGTCATCACAATGCTCCATGACCCCTGTCATCACAATGCTCCGTGACTCCAGTCATCACAATGCTACATAACGTTTGTCATCACAACGGTCCATGCCCGCGTCATCACAAGACTCTGTGACCTTTGTAACCACGATGCTCCATGAACTTTTCATCACAATGCTGCGTGACCCTTGTCATCACAATGCTCCATGTCTTTGTCAGAACAATGCTCCATGACCCTTGTCATCACAATGTGCCATGCACTTTTCATCACAAAGAACCACAACGTTGACTTCGCTATGCTCCATAAACCTTATAATCACAATGTTCCATGCAATTCTCATTCAAATGCTCTCTCACAACGGATATCACAATGTTCCATCACTTGTCATCAAAATCCTCCCTCACCCCTGTTATCACAAGTTTCCATGACCCCTGTCCTCACAATGCTACATCCCCTTATCAGCACAATGTTCCATGATCCCTGACATCACAATGTTCAATAACCCCTGTCATCAAAATACTCCATGACCCTTTTCATCCCAAAGCTCCATGACCCATGGCATCACAATGTTTTATAACCCCTGTCATCAAAATATTCCATTACACTTTTCATCAAATTACTGCATGAACCTGTCAACAAAATGCTCCCTGCCCTGCTCATCACAATGCACCACACCCTTGTCATCAAAATCCTCCATGACTTTGTCATCACACAGCTCCATGACCCTTGGCATCACAATGCTCCATGTCATTGTCATCATAATGCTCCATGAAACCTCTCATCATATTGCTCAATGCCCTTGTCATCACAAAGCTCCATGACAATTGTCATCACAATGCTCGATGCCCTTCTCATCACAATGCTCCATGCCCTTGTCATTACAATCCCCCATGACCCATGTATCACAGTGTACGTGCCCTTGTCATCACAATGCTCCATGCCCACTCTCATCACAATAATTCAAGAAACATTTCAGACCAATGCTCAATGCCCTTCTCATCACAATGCTCCATTACATCTGTCATAACAATGCTCCATGACACCTGCCATCACATTGTTCCACGGACTTGTCATCACAAGGCTCCATGACCCTTGTCATCACAATGCTCCAAGACCCCTGTAATCACAATGCTCCATGCCCTTGTCATCACAAAGCTCCATGACGCATGTTATCAGAATGTTCCATGGCCTTCTCCTCACAGTGCTCCATGCCCTTGTCATCACAATGCTCCAAGACCCCTGTAATCACAATGCTCCATGCACCTTTTCATCAGAATGCTCCATGAGACTTGTCAACACAAGTCTCCATGGTCATCTCATTACAATGCTCCAGGACCTTGTCATCACCACGCTCCATTCCCTTGTCATCACAACGCTCCATGACACCTGTCATCACAATAATCCATGAACATTTTCAGCCCAATGCTCCATGACCTTCTAATCACAATGCTCCATGACCAATATCATCAAAATTCTCCATGACCACTGTCATCAAAACACTCCATGACACATGACATCACAATGCTCCATGACCCCTGTAATCACAGTGCTCCATGACCCCTGTCATCACAATACTCCATGAACATTTTCATCCCAATGATCCATGACCCTTGTCATCACAGTGATCCATGCCCTTGTCATCCCAATGCTCCATGACCCCTATATTCAAAATGCTCTGTGACGCTTGTCATCAAAGTGCACCATGACACATGTCATCACAATGCTCCATGCCTTTGTCAGCAAAATGCTACATGACACTGTCCTTACAATGCTCTATGCGCTTGTCATCGCAATACTCCATTACCATAGTCATCCCTATCCTCCAAGAACCTTGGGATCCCATTGCTTCATGCCCTAGTCATCACAATGCTCCATGCTCCTTGAAATCAAAAGTATCCATGACCTCTGTCATCGCAATGCTCCAAACCCTTGTGATCACAATGTACCATAACACTTGTCATCACAACGCTCCATGATGACTGTCATCACAATATTCCATGCCCTTTTCATCACAATGCTCCATGACCTTTGCCATCACAATTCTCAATACACTTGTCATCACAATGCTCCCTGACACTTGTCGTCAGAATGCTCCTTGAACCCTGTCACGAAAAGGCTCCATGCATTTTTCATCACAAAGCCCCATGCCATTTTCATCACAATGCTCCATGCCATTGTCATCAAAATAATCCACAAGCTTGTCATCAGAATGCTCCATGACCCTTGTCATCACAATTCTCCATGCACTTGTCAGCACAATGCTCCCTGACCCTTGTCATCACAATGCTCCAAGCCATTGTCATCACAATGCTCCATTAGCTTTGTTATCAGAATCCTCCATGACACTTGGCATCAGAATGCTCCATGCCATTGTCATCACAATGGGCCATTACATATGTCATCACAATGCTCCCTGACACCTCTATTTACAATACTGCATGACCTGGTCATCACAATGCTCCATGCCCTTGTCATCACAATGCGCCATTCCAAATGTCATCACAATAATCCATGAAACTTTTTAGACCAATGCTCCATGCCTTTGTCACCACAATACACCATTACCATTGTCATCACAATCCTCCAAGAACATTGGGATCGCATTGCTTCATGCCCTAGTCATCACAATGCTCCATGCTCCCTGAAATCAAAATGATCCATGACCTCTGTCATCACAATGCTCCAAACCCTTGTGATCACAGTGTACCATAACACTTGTCATCACAACGCTCCATGATGCCTGTCATCACAATACTCCATGCCCTTGTCATCACAATGCTCCAAGACCCCTGTAATCACAATGCTCCATGCCCCTTTTCATCAGAATGCTCCATGAGACATGTTATCACAAGTCTCCATGGTCTTCTCATCACAATGTTCCAGGACCTTGTCATCACAATGCTCCAGGACCCCTGTCATCACAATATTCAATGAACATTTTCAGCCCAATGCTCCATGACCTTCTCATCCCAATGCTCCATGACCCCTGTATTCACAATGCTCCGTGACGCTTTTCATCACAGTGCTCCATGACACATGTCATCACAATGCTCCATGCCTTTGTCAGCAAAATGCTACATGACCTTGTCATTACAATGCTCTATGTGCTTGTCATCACAATACTCCATTACCATTGTCATCACAATCCTCCATGAACCTTGGGATCACATTGCTTCATGCCCTTGGCATCACAATGCTTCATGCTCTTTGAAAGCAAAATGATCCATGACCTCTGTCATCACAATGCTCCAAACCCTTGTGATCACAATTTTACATAACACTTTTCATCACAAGGCTCCATGATGCCTGTCATCACAATACTCCATGCCCTTTTCATCACAATGCTCCATGACCATTGTCATCACAATTCTCAGTTCACATGTCATCACAATGCTCCCTGACACGTGTCGTCAGAATGCTCCTTGAACCCTGTCACGAAAAGGCTCCATGCATTTTTCTTCACAAATCCCCATGCAATTTTCATCACAATGCTCCGTGCCATTGTCATCAAAATACTCCACAAGCTTGTCATTAGAATGCTCCATGACCATTGTCATCACAATTCTCCATGCACTTGTCAGCACAATGCTCCCTGACCCTTGTCATCACAATGCTCCAAGCCATTGTCATCACAATGCTCCATTACCTTTGTCATCAGAATCCTCCATGACACTTGGCATCACAATGCTCAATGCCATTGTCATCACATTGGGCCATTACATATGTCATCACAATGCTCCCTGACACCTCTCTTCACAATATTGCATGACCTGGTCATCACAATTTTCCATGCCCTTGTCATCACAATGCACCATTCTAACTGTCATCACAGTAATCTATGAAACTTATTAGACCAATGCTCGATGCCCTTGTCATCACAAAGCTCCATGCCCTTGTTATCACAATGTTCCAAGACCACTGTAATCAGAATGCTCCATGCCCCTTTTCATCAGTATGCTCCATGAGATTTGTCATCACAAGGCTCCATGGTTTTCTCATCACAATGCTCCAGGAACTTGTCATCACAATGCTTCACGACATTGTCATGAAAATTCTCAATGGCCCTTGTCATCATAATGCTCCAAGCCCTAGTCATCACAATGCTCCATTATATTTGTCATCACTATCCTCCATTACATTTGGCATCACAATGCTCCATGCCATTGTCATCGCCATGGACCATGACATATGTCATCACAATGCTCCCTGACACCTGTCTTCACAGTAGTCCCTGGCCGTCTCATCACAATGCTCCATGCCCTTGTCATCACAATGCACCATGTCCACTGTCATCACAATAATCTAGGAAACATGTCAGACCATTGTTCCATGCCCCTGTCATCACAAAGCTCCATGCCCTTGTCATCAAAATTCTCCATGACCACTGTCATCACAACGCTCCCTGACTCCAGTCATCACAATGCTTCATAACGTTTGTCATCACAACGGTCCATGCCCGTGTCATCACAAGGCTCTGTGACATTTGTAACCACAATGCTCCATGAACATTTCATCACAATGCTCCGTGAACCTTCTCATTACAATGCTCCATGTCTTTGTCAGAACAATGCTCCATGACCCTTGTCATCACAATGTTCCATGTGATTTTCATCACAATGATCCACAACCTTGTCATTGCTATGCCCCATAAACATTGTAATCACAATGCTACATGCACTTTTCATCCAAATGCTCTCTCACATGAGATATCACAATGTTCCTTCACTAGTCATCACACTCCGCCCTCACCCCTGTAATCACAATGTTCCATGACCCCTGTCATCACAATGCTACATCCCCTTATCAGCACAATGTTCCATGACACCTGACATCACAATATTCCATAACCCCTGTCATCAAAGTGCTCCTTGACCCATTTCATCCCAAAGCTCCATGACCACTGGCATCACAATGTTGTATAACCCCTGTCAACAAAATATTCCATTACACTTTTCTTCAAATTGCTGCATGACCCTGTCATTAAAATGCTCCCTGCCCTTCTCATAACAATGCATCACACCCTTGGCATCAATATGCTCCATGACCTTTGTCATCACAAAGCCCAATGACCCTTGGAATCACAATGCTCCATGCCATTGTCATCACAAAGCTCCATGACGAATGTCCTCAGAATGTTCCATGGCCTTCTCCTCACAGTGCTCCATGCCCTTGTCATCACAATGCTGAAGACCCCTGTAATCACAATGCTCAATGCCCCGTTTCATCAGAATGCTAAATGAGACTTGTCATCACAAGTCTCCATGGTCATCTCATCACAATGCTCCAGGACCTTGTCGTCACCATGCTCCATTCCCTTGTCATCACAATGCTCCATGACCCCTGTCATCACAATACTCCATGAACATTTTCATCCCAATGATCCATGACCCTTGTCATCACAGTGATCCATGCCCTTGTCATCCCAATGCTCCATGACCCCTATATTCAAAATGCTCTGTGACGCTTGTCATCAAAGTGCACCATGACACATGTCATCACAATGCTCCATGCCTTTGTCAGCAAAATGCTACATGACACTGTCCTTACAATGCTCTATGCGCTTGTCATCGCAATACTCCATTACCATAGTCATCCCTATCCTCCAAGAACCTTGGGATCCCATTGCTTCATGCCCTAGTCATCACAATGCTCCATGCTCCTTGAAATCAAAAGTATCCATGACCTCTGTCATCGCAATGCTCCAAACCCTTGTGATCACAATGTACCATAACACTTGTCATCACAACGCTCCATGATGACTGTCATCACAATACTCCATGCCCTTTTCATAACAATGCTCCATGACCTTTGCCATCACAATTCTCAATACACTTGTCATCACAATGCTCCCTGACACTTGTCGTCAGAATGCTCCTTGAACCCTGTCACGAAAAGGCTCCATGCATTTTACATCACAAAGCCCCATGCCATTTTCATCACAGTGCTCCATGCCATTGTCATCAAAATACTCCACAAGCTTGTCATCAGAATGCTCCATGACCCTTGTCATCACAATTCTCCATGCACTTGTCAGCACAATGTTCCCTGACCCTTGTCATCACAATGCTCCAAGCCATTGTCATCACAATGCTCCATTACCTTTGTTATCAGAATCCTCCATGACACTTGGCATCAGAATGCTCCATGCCATTGTCATCACAATGGGCCATTACATATGTCATCACAATGCTCCCTGACACCTCTATTTACAATACTGCATGACCTGGTCATCACAATGCTCCATGCCCTTGTCATCACAATGCGCTGTTCCCACTCTCATCACAATAATCCAAGAAACTTATTAGACCAATGCTCCATGCCCTTGTCATCACAACGCTCCATGATGCCTGTCATCACAATACTCCATGCCCTTGTCATCACAATGCTCCATGCCCTTCTTATCACAATGTTCCAAGACCCAAGTAATCAGAATGCTCCATGCCCCTTTTGATCAGTATGCTCCATGAGACCTGTCATCACAAGGCTCCATGATTTCCTCATCACAATGCTCCAGGACCTTGTCATCAAAATGCTTCATGACATTTTCATGAAAACTCTCAATGGCCCTTGTCATCATAATGCTCCAAGCCCTAGTCATCACAATGCTCCATTATATTTGTCATCACAA
Organism: Mesoplodon mirus; assembly: GCF_964341445.2. Taxonomy (NCBI): domain Eukaryota; kingdom Metazoa; phylum Chordata; class Mammalia; order Artiodactyla; family Ziphiidae; genus Mesoplodon; species Mesoplodon mirus. The sequence continues at coordinate 44,496 of NW_028295811.1, forward strand.
TCCTCCATTATATTTGGCATCACAATGCTCCATGCCATTGTCATCGCAATGGACCATGACATATGTCATCACAATGCTCCCTGACACCTGTCTTCACAATATTCCATGCCTTTGTCATCACAATACTCCATGCACTTGTCATCAAAATGCACCATGTCCACTGTCATCACAATAATCTATGAAACTTGTCAGACCGATGCTCCATTCACCTGTCATCACAATGCTCCATGCCCTTGTCATCACAATGCTCCATGACCCCTGTCATCACAATGCTCCGTGACTCCAGTCATCACAATGCTACATAACGTTTGTCATCACAACGGTCCATGCCCGCGTCATCACAAGACTCTGTGACCTTTGTAACCACAATGCTCCATGAACTTTTCATCACAATGCTGCGTGACCCTTGTCATCACAATGCTCCATGTCTTTGTCAGAACAATGCTCCATGACCCTTGTCATCACAATGTGCCATGCACTTTTCATCACAAAGAACCACAACGTTGACTTCGCTATGCTCCATAAACCTTATAATCACAATGTTCCATGCAATTCTCATTCAAATGCTCTCTCACAACGGATATCACAATGTTCCATCACTTGTCATCAAAATCCTCCCTCACCCCTGTTATCACAAGTTTCCATGACCCCTGTCCTCACAATGCTACATCCCCTTATCAGCACAATGTTCCATGATCCCTGACATCACAATGTTCAATAACCCCTGTCATCAAAATACTCCATGACCCTTTTCATCCCAAAGCTCCATGACCCATGGCATCACAATGTTTTATAACCCCTGTCATCAAAATATTCCATTACACTTTTCATCAAATTACTGCATGAACCTGTCAACAAAATGCTCCCTGCCCTGCTCATCACAATGCACCACACCCTTGTCATCAAAATCCTCCATGACTTTGTCATCACACAGCTCCATGACCCTTGGCATCACAATGCTCCATGTCATTGTCATCATAATGCTCCATGAAACCTCTCATCATATTGCTCAATGCCCTTGTCATCACAAAGCTCCATGACAATTGTCATCACAATGCCCGATGCCCTTCTCATCACAATGCTCCATGCCCTTGTCATTACAATCCCCCATGACCCATGTATCACAGTGTACGTGCCCTTGTCATCACAATGCTCCATGCCCACTCTCATCACAATAATTCAAGAAACATTTCAGACCAATGCTCAATGCCCTTCTCATCACAATGCTCCATTACATCTGTCATAACAATGCTCCATGACCCCTGCCATCACATTGTTCCACGGACTTGTCATCACAAGGCTCCATGACCCTTGTCATCACAATGCTCCAAGACCCCTGTAATCACAATGCTCCATGCCCTTGTCATCACAAAGCTCCATGACGCATGTTATCAGAATGTTCCATGGCCTTCTCCTCACAGTGCTCCATGCCCTTGTCATCACAATGCTCCAAGACCCCTGTAATCACAATGCTCCATGCACCTTTTCATCAGAATGCTCCATGAGACTTGTCAACACAAGTCTCCATGGTCATCTCATTACAATGCTCCAGGACCTTGTCATCACCACGCTCCATTCCCTTGTCATCACAACGCTCCATGACACCTGTCATCACAATAATCCATGAACATTTTCAGCCCAATGCTCCATGACCTTCTAATCACAATGCTCCATGACCAATATCATCAAAATTCTCCATGACCACTGTCATCAAAACACTCCATGACACATGACATCACAATGCTCCATGACCCCTGTAATCACAGTGCTCCATGACCCCTGTCATCACAATACTCCATGAACATTTTCATCCCAATGATCCATGACCCTTGTCATCACAGTGATCCATGCCCTTGTCATCCCAATGCTCCATGACCCCTATATTCAAAATGCTCTGTGACGCTTGTCATCAAAGTGCACCATGACACATGTCATCACAATGCTCCATGCCTTTGTCAGCAAAATGCTACATGACACTGTCCTTACAATGCTCTATGCGCTTGTCATCGCAATACTCCATTACCATAGTCATCCCTATCCTCCAAGAACCTTGGGATCCCATTGCTTCATGCCCTAGTCATCACAATGCTCCATGCTCCTTGAAATCAAAAGTATCCATGACCTCTGTCATCGCAATGCTCCAAACCCTTGTGATCACAATGTACCATAACACTTGTCATCACAACGCTCCATGATGACTGTCATCACAATACTCCATGCCCTTTTCATCACAATGCTCCATGACCTTTGCCATCACAATTCTCAATACACTTGTCATCACAATGCTCCCTGACACTTGTCGTCAGAATGCTCCTTGAACCCTGTCACGAAAAGGCTCCATGCATTTTTCATCACAAAGCCCCATGCCATTTTCATCACAATGCTCCATGCCATTGTCATCAAAATACTCCACAAGCTTGTCATCAGAATGCTCCATGACCCTTGTCATCACAATTCTCCATGCACTTGTCAGCACAATGCTCCCTGACCCTTGTCATCACAATGCTCCAAGCCATTGTCATCACAATGCTCCATTAGCTTTGTTATCAGAATCCTCCATGACACTTGGCATCAGAATGCTCCATGCCATTGTCATCACAATGGGCCATTACATATGTCATCACAATGCTCCCTGACACCTCTATTTACAATACTGCATGACCTGGTCATCACAATGCTCCATGCCCTTGTCATCACAATGCGCCATTCCAAATGTCATCACAATAATCCATGAAACTTTTTAGACCAATGCTCCATGCCTTTGTCACCACAATACACCATTACCATTGTCATCACAATCCTCCAAGAACATTGGGATCGCATTGCTTCATGCCCTAGTCATCACAATGCTCCATGCTCCCTGAAATCAAAATGATCCATGACCTCTGTCATCACAATGCTCCAAACCCTTGTGATCACAGTGTACCATAACACTTGTCATCACAACGCTCCATGATGCCTGTCATCACAATACTCCATGCCCTTGTCATCACAATGCTCCAAGACCCCTGTAATCACAATGCTCCATGCCCCTTTTCATCAGAATGCTCCATGAGACATGTTATCACAAGTCTCCATGGTCTTCTCATCACAATGTTCCAGGACCTTGTCATCACAATGCTCCAGGACCCCTGTCATCACAATATTCAATGAACATTTTCAGCCCAATGCTCCATGACCTTCTCATCCCAATGCTCCATGACCCCTGTATTCACAATGCTCCGTGACGCTTTTCATCACAGTGCTCCATGACACATGTCATCACAATGCTCCATGCCTTTGTCAGCAAAATGCTACATGACCTTGTCATTACAATGCTCTATGTGCTTGTCATCACAATACTCCATTACCATTGTCATCACAATCCTCCATGAACCTTGGGATCACATTGCTTCATGCCCTTGGCATCACAATGCTTCATGCTCTTTGAAAGCAAAATGATCCATGACCTCTGTCATCACAATGCTCCAAACCCTTGTGATCACAATTTTACATAACACTTTTCATCACAAGGCTCCATGATGCCTGTCATCACAATACTCCATGCCCTTTTCATCACAATGCTCCATGACCATTGTCATCACAATTCTCAGTTCACATGTCATCACAATGCTCCCTGACACGTGTCGTCAGAATGCTCCTTGAACCCTGTCACGAAAAGGCTCCATGCATTTTTCTTCACAAATCCCCATGCAATTTTCATCACAATGCTCCGTGCCATTGTCATCAAAATACTCCACAAGCTTGTCATTAGAATGCTCCATGACCATTGTCATCACAATTCTCCATGCACTTGTCAGCACAATGCTCCCTGACCCTTGTCATCACAATGCTCCAAGCCATTGTCATCACAATGCTCCATTACGTTTGTCATCAGAATCCTCCATGACACTTGGCATCACAATGCTCCATGCCATTGTCATCACATTGGGCCATTACATATGTCATCACAATGCTCCCTGACACCTCTCTTCACAATATTGCATGACCTGGTCATCACAATTTTCCATGCCCTTGTCATCACAATGCACCATTCTAACTGTCATCACAGTAATCTATGAAACTTATTAGACCAATGCTCGATGCCCTTGTCATCACAAAGCTCCATGCCCTTGTTATCACAATGTTCCAAGACCACTGTAATCAGAATGCTCCATGCCCCTTTTCATCAGTATGCTCCATGAGATTTGTCATCACAAGGCTCCATGGTTTTCTCATCACAATGCTCCAGGAACTTGTCATCACAATGCTTCACGACATTGTCATGAAAATTCTCAATGGCCCTTGTCATCATAATGCTCCAAGCCCTAGTCATCACAATGCTCCATTATATTTGTCATCACTATCCTCCATTACATTTGGCATCACAATGCTCCATGCCATTGTCATCGCCATGGACCATGACATATGTCATCACAATGCTCCCTGACACCTGTCTTCACAGTAGTCCCTGGCCGTCTCATCACAATGCTCCATGCCCTTGTCATCACAATGCACCATGTCCACTGTCATCACAATAATCTAGGAAACATGTCAGACCATTGTTCCATGCCCCTGTCATCACAAAGCTCCATGCCCTTGTCATCAAAATTCTCCATGACCACTGTCATCACAACGCTCCCTGACTCCAGTCATCACAATGCTTCATAACGTTTGTCATCACAACGGTCCATGCCCGTGTCATCACAAGGCTCTGTGACATTTGTAACCACAATGCTCCATGAACATTTCATCACAATGCTCCGTGAACCTTCTCATTACAATGCTCCATGTCTTTGTCAGAACAATGCTCCATGACCCTTGTCATCACAATGTTCCATGTGATTTTCATCACAATGATCCACAACCTTGTCATTGCTATGCCCCATAAACATTGTAATCACAATGCTACATGCACTTTTCATCCAAATGCTCTCTCACATGAGATATCACAATGTTCCTTCACTAGTCATCACACTCCGCCCTCACCCCTGTAATCACAATGTTCCATGACCCCTGTCATCACAATGCTACATCCCCTTATCAGCACAATGTTCCATGACACCTGACATCACAATATTCCATAACCCCTGTCATCAAAGTGCTCCTTGACCCATTTCATCCCAAAGCTCCATGACCACTGGCATCACAATGTTGTATAACCCCTGTCAACAAAATATTCCATTACACTTTTCTTCAAATTGCTGCATGACCCTGTCATTAAAATGCTCCCTGCCCTTCTCATAACAATGCATCACACACTTGGCATCAATATGCTCCATGACCTTTGTCATCACAAAGCCCAATGACCCTTGGAATCACAATGCTCCATGCCATTGTCATCACAAAGCTCCATGACGAATGTCCTCAGAATGTTCCATGGCCTTCTCCTCAGTGCTCCATGCCCTTGTCATCACAATGCTGAAGACCCCTGTAATCACAATGCTCAATGCCCCGTTTCATCAGAATGCTAAATGAGACTTGTCATCACAAGTCTCCATGGTCATCTCATCACAATGCTCCAGGACCTTGTCGTCACCATGCTCCATTCCCTTGTCATCACAATGCTCCATGACACCTGTCATCACAATACTCCATGAACATTTTTAGCACTATGCTCCATGAATTTCTCATCACAATGCTCCATGACCAATATCTTCACAATGCTGCATGACCACTGTCATCACAACACTCCATGACACCTGACAACACAATGTTCCGGGACTCTTGTCATCACAATGCTCCAAGACCTCTGTAATCACAATGCTCCATGACCCCTCTCATCAGAATACTCCATGAACATTTTCATCCCAATGATCCATGACCCTTTTCTTCACAAGGATCCATGCCCTTGTCATCCCAATGCTCCGTGACACCTGTATTCACAATGCTCCGTGACGCTTGTCATCAGAGTTCTCCATGACACCTGTCATCACAATGCTCCATGACTTTGTCAGCAAAATGCTACATGACCGTGTCATTACAATGCTCTATGCGCTTGTCATCACAATACTCCATTACCATTGTCATCACAATCCTCCATGAACCTTGGGATCACATTGCTTCATGCCCTTGTAATCACAATGCTCCATGCTCCTTTAAATCAAAATGATCCATGAACTCTGTCATCACAATGCTCCAAACACTTGTGATCACAATGTTCCATAACACTTATCTTCACAACGCTCCATGATGCCTGTCATCACAATACTCCATGCCATTTTCATCACAATGCTCCATGACCATTGTCATCACAATTCTCATTACACTTGTCATCACAATGCTCCCTGACACTTGTCCTCAGAATGCTCCTTGAACCCTGTCACGAAAAGGCTCCATGCCTTTTTCATCACAAAGTCCCATGCCATTTTCATCACAATGCTCCATGCCATTGTCATCAAAATACTCCACAAGGGGATATGGAAACATATGTATATGTATAACTGATTAAATTTGTTATAAAGCAAGAAAATAAAATAAAATAAAATTAAAAAAAAAATGAGCACAAGCAATAATGATAAGAGGTCATTTTTGACCTACTCATTCAAAAAAAAAAATACTCCACAAGCTTGTCATCAAAATGCTCCAGACCATTGTCATCCCAATTCTCCATGCACTTGTCAGCACAGTGCTCCCTGCCCTTCTCATCACAATGCACAACGCCCTTGTCATCAAAATCCTCCATGACCTTTGTCATCACAAAGATCCTTGACCCTTGGCATCACAATGCTCCATGTCATTTTCATCACAATGCTCCATGATCGCATTCATCACATTGCTCCATGCCGTTGTCATCACAAAGCTCCATGACACAAGTCATCAGAATGCTCCATGGCCTTCTCATCACAATCCTCCATGCCATTGCCATCACAATGTTCCATTACCCCTGTCATAACAATGCTCCATGACCCCTGCCATCACTATGTTCCATGGCCTTGTCATCACAAGGCTCCATGACACTTCTCATCACAATGCTCCAAGACGCGGTAATCACAATGTTCCATGACCCCTGTCATCACAATGCTACATCCCCTTATCATCACAATGTTCCATGACACCTGACATCACAATGTTCCACAACCCCTGTCATCAAAATGCTTCATGACACTTTTTATCCCAAAGCTCCATGACCCCAGACATCACAATGTTCTATAACCACTGTCATCAAAATATTCCATTACAATTTTCATCAAATTGCTGCATGACACTGTCATCAAAATGCTCCCTGGCCTTCTCATCACAATGCACCACGCCCTTGTCATCAAAATGCTCCGTGACTTTTGTCATCACAAATCTCCTTGACCCTTGACATCACAATGCTCCATGTCATTGTCATCACAATGCTCCATGAACCTTCTCATCACATTTCTCCATGCCCTTGTCATCACAAAGCTCCATGACACATGTCATCACAATGCTCGATGCCCTTCTCATTACTATGCTCCATGCCCTTGTCATTACAATCCTCTATGACCATTGTATCACAGTGTTCCGTGCTCTTGTCATCACAATGCTCCATGTCCACTCTCATCACAATAATCCATGAAACATTTCACACCAATGCTTCCTGTCCTTCTCATCACAATGCTCCATTACACCTGTCATAACAATGTTCCATGACCCCTGCCATCACAAAGTTCCACGGCCTTGTCATTCACAAGGCTCCATGACACTTGTCATCACAATGTTCCAAGACCCCTGTAATCACAATGCTCCATGCCCTTGTCATCACAAAGCTCCATGACGCATGTCATTAGAATGTTCCATGGACTTCTCATCACAATGTTCCAAGACACTTTTTATCACAGTGCTCCATGCCCTTTTCATCTCAAAGTTCCATGAATCCTATCATCACAATGCACCATGCCCATTATCATAATGCTTCAGGCTATTTTCCTCACAATGAAATCAAAATGCTCCATGACCTCTGTCATCACAATGCTCCAAACCGTTGGGATCACAATGTTCCATAACACTTCTCATCACAACACCCCATGATGCTCATAATCACAATTATCCATGGTCTTCTCATCACTATGCTCCATAACCTTTGTCATCACAATGCTCCCTGACACTTGTCGTCAGTATGCTCCTTGAACACTGTCATGACAGGGCTCCATGCCTTTTTCATCACAATGATCCATGCCCTTTTCATCACAATGCTCAAAGACACCTGTAGTCACAATGCTCCATGCACTTTTCATCACAGTGCTCCATAACACATTCATCAGAATGCTTCATGGCCTTCTCTTCACAATGCTCCATGCCCTTGTCATCACAATGCTCCAAGACCCCTGTAAACACAGTGCTCCATGCCACTTGTCATTATAGCGCTCCATGACGCTCGTCATCACAATTATCCATGGTCTTCTCATCACAGTGCTCCACGGTCTTGCCATCACAATGCTCCATGCCCTGGTCATCACAATGCTCTATGTTCCCTTTCATCACAATTCTCCACGTTCTTGGCATCACTATGTTCCATGACACTTCCCATCACAGTGTTAAATGCTTTGTCATCACAATACTGCACAAGCTTGTCATCAGAATACTCCATGACCCTTGTCATCACAATGATCCATGAGCCCTGTCATCACAATGCTCCATGAGACCTAACATCACAATGCTCCATGCCCTTGTCATTACAGTGCTCCATGATGCTCGTCACCAGAATTATCCATGGTCTTCTCATCACAGTGCTCCACGGTCTTACCATAACAATGCTCCATGCCCTGGTCATCACAATGCTCCATGTCCCTTGTCATCACAATTCTCCAGGTCCTTGTCATCACAATGCTCCATGTCCCTTGTCATCACAATTCTCCAGGTCCTTGTCATCACAATGCTCCATGACAGTTCTCATCCCCATGTTACATGTTCTTGTCATCACAATTCTCCATGCACTTCTCATCGCAATGTCCCATGACCCCTGTCATAGCAAGCTCCATGCCTTTGTCATCACAATGCTTCACGACCTTTTCATCAAAATTCTCAAAGGCCGTTGTCATCACAATGCTCCATGCCCTTGTCATCACAATGCTCCATGGCCCTTGTCATCACAATGCTCCAAGCCCTTGTCATCACAATGCTCCATTACCTTTGTCATCACAATTCTCCATAACACTCGGCATCACAATGCTCCATGCCATTGTCATCACAATGGAACATGAAATATGCCATCACAATGCTCCCTGACACCTGTCTTCACAATAATCCATGACCTTGTCATCACAATGCTCCATGCCCTTGTCATCACAATTCTCCAGGTCCTTGTCATCACAATGCTCCATGTCCCTTGTCATCACAATTCTCCAGGTCCTTGTCATCACAATGCTCCATGACAGTTCTCATCCCCATGTTACATGTTCTTGTCATCACAATTCTCCATGCACTTCTCATCGCAATGTCCCATGACCCCTGTCATAGCAAGCTCCATGCCTTTGTCATCACAATGCTTCACGACCTTTTCATCAAAATTCTCAAAGGCCGTTGTCATCACAATGCTCCATGCCCTTGTCATCACAATGCTCCATGGCCCTTGTCATCACAATGCTCCAAGCCCTTGTCATCACAATGCTCCATTACCTTTGTCATCACAATTCTCCATAACACTCGGCATCACAATGCTCCATGCCATTGTCATCACAATGGAACATGAAATATGCCATCACAATGCTCCCTGACACCTGTCTTCACAATAATCCATGACCTTGTCATCACAATGCTCCATGCCCTTGTCATCACAATGTGCCATGCCCTCTGTCAACACAATTATCCATGAAACTTGTCAGACCAATGGTCCATGCTGCTGTCATCACAATGCTACATGACCCCAGTCATCACAATGCTCCGTGTGTCCCGTCATCACAAGACTCCATGACCTGTGTCACCACAAAAGTCAATGCCCTCATCATCACAAGGCTCTGTGAAATTTGTCACCACAGTGCTCCATGAACTTTTCATCAAAATGCTCAATGTCATTGTCATCACAATGCTCCATGAACGCTCTCATCACATTGCTCCATGAACTTGTCATCACAAAGCTCCATGACGCATGTCATCAGAATGCTCCATGGCCTTCTCATCACAATGTTCCATGCACTTGCCATCACAATTCTCCATTAACCCTGTCATAACAATGCTCCATGACCCCTGCCATCACGATGTTCCATGGCCATGTCATCACAAGGCTCCATGACCCTTCTAATCACAATGCTCCAAGACCCATGTAATCACAATGCTCCATGCCCCTTTTCATCTCAATGATCCATGAACACGGTCATCACAATGCACCATGCCCATCATCAAAATGCTTCATGCTATTGTCATCACAGTGAAATCAAAATTATCCATGATCTCTGTCATCACAATGCTCCAAATCCTTGTGATCACAATGTTCCATAACACTTATCATCACAACGTCCCATGACGCTCGTCATCACAATTATACATGGTCTTCTCATCACAATGCTCCATGACCTTTGTCATCACAATGCTCAATACACTTGTCATCACAATGCTCCCTGACACTTGTCCACAGTATGCTCCTTGAACCATGTCATGACAAGGCTCCATGCCTTTTTCATCACAATGCTCCATGCCCTTGTCATCACAAAGCTCCATGATGCATGTCATCAGAACGTTCCATGGCCATCTCATCCCAATGCTCCAAGCCCTTGTCATCACAATGCCCCAAGACCCCTGTAATCACAATGCTCCATGCCCCTTTTCCTCAGTATATTCCATGAGACTTGTCATCACAAGTCTCCATGGTCTTCTCATCACAATGCTCCAGTACCTTGTCATCAGAAGCCTCCATGGCCCCTGTCATCACAATACTCGATGAACTTTTTCAGCCCAATGCTCCTTGACCTTCTCATCACAATGCTCCATGACCCCTGTCATCACAATGCTCCATGACTCCTGTCATCACAACGATCCATGAACCCTGACAACACAATGATCCGGGACGCTTGTCATCAAAATGCTCCATGCCCAAGTCATCCCAATGCTTCATGACCCCTGTAATCACAGTGCTCCGTGACGCTTGTCATCACAGTGCTCCATGAACCTTGTCCTCACAATGCTCCATGCCTTTGTCAGCAATATGCTACATAATCTTGTCATCACAATGCTCCATGCGCTTGTCATCACAGTCCTTCATGACACTTTGGATCATATTGCTTCATGCCCTTGTCATCTCCCTCTTGCCTTTCTGGTTTTTACAGATTTTCGGATATCCCTTTTGACCCGTGGGAAGTGACAGTTCTTTGTAGTGTGGATTTGCATTGCGTGCTTGCTTGATTGTCCAAAAAGGTCGTATGCGTTTTCTCCTGAATATATTCAGGAGAAAACGCATTCGCCCTTTTTGGCCAAGTGCATCATTGTCGAAGTTGTGATGCTTTTCCTGTGCTTTAAAGGCGATTCCAATTTACCTCTTGAAATATGTTTTGTGCAATTCTGCCTCATTTTCAAGTCAGCTCCGTTGCCTTCCCTCAACAGATTTTTGGAAGACAGTAGTCCTTTATAACTGTAGGTTTGTGAATTGCTGTGCCCGTGAGCTCCAATTTTCAAATCCCATTTTTGGGAGCTGACCGCAAATCCACAATTTTTCCTCAGGACCTATACTTGTTCCAGGGGTAGCTATACTCTTCCCTGCATGTGTCCGAGGCTTTGGTTAATTCTTCTTCCTGACGGGAATTTACAGTGACATGTGCCCGTCCAAATGCCTACATCTACTCTCTGATTGGTTCTCCCTCTTCCCTTTCATCCTCTGCACAATTAGCAAACTGTGCGAACCAGGAGGTTATAGGGGCTGGCTCTCCTAAGTTGGGAGATTGATAGTAAAGCAGTTGGAATGCCAAACTGGAGCACAAGGAGAGGAAAAATTAGGAGACTTTTAGAAATCTTCCACCATCACAGGGTGTCCATTCTCTAGGTTTCCCATACATGTTATAACTGTAGTGATATTCCCTTCTACCTGGAAATTTGGGACCCATGGAATGGTGGCATGCATTACTACTTTAAAGGGTCTGCATTTTCTCTCCCAATGTCACCAGTCCTCTCAGTCCCAAGTGTCCAGCCTTATGTCTCATCCAGCTGTCTTTGCAGATAGGGTCATTCCCGGTTTCATCAGAAGCCCTGAAGGAATTGTGTAAGAATTTTGCTGTTTTTTTGTTTGTTTTTGAAATTCATTTTTATAATGGGGTTGAGCTGATTTTCACTGACGTGTTTATGCCAGTCTAGACACACTTGATTCCCTTATGGAGACAAATCAATACATAGGTTTTAAGATTCTCACTATTCAGATATATTCCTCTGTGTGGAATAGGGGGTTTGAGTCCCGTTCACTGAGGAAGGGGTAGGTCTTGTCTGTTCTCTATTTGGTTTATGGAATGGTACCTGTGCTAATATCAAACTCTGGTTTTATGCATCACCCCACCTCTCCTTTCCCATTAAACAGGCATAAGAGTGTTTTCTAAATGTGAGACTCTGTTCTCTTTCTTAATTCAGTACATGTGTTGTGAAGTTGACATTCCCTCTGTAAGTGATATCTTATGATAAGATTCTTTTTCTGTGTGACTAATTTCACTTAGAATCATCATACCTAAATCCACTCTTTATGCTGCTACTGGCCTTATGACATTGATTTCACGTCTGAGTGATATTCCGTTGTACAAAATTACCAAAAGTAATTTATGCATTTCTCTTTTTCCTGGGATAGTTTAGGTGTACTGAAGTTGAGGTTCTTGTATGCAGAGCAGCCCTAAACTTTGGGGTGCCTGTGTGTTGTCGATATTTAGTCTTCCCAAGTTATATGTCTATGAGTTGAAGTCCCCTTTGCTCGGGGGCTTTGTATTTAAATGTTTTAGGAAACAGCATACACTTCTTCAGAGTGGCTCTTGGATATTTATACCCCACCCATCAGCGTGACTAGGCTCCCTGTTCTCCAAGGCCTCTCCAGCATTTCTGGTTTGTACACATTTTTTGGATGGCCTTTCTGAGCAGTGGAAATTTAGACTTCTTTGTCGTGCGGATTTGCATTTCCCGCTTGCTTGGTTGGCCAAAAACTCTGTATGTGTTTTTTTCCTGAAGATATTCACGAAAAAAACGCATACACCCTTTTGCCCAACTGCATCATTTTAGAAATTCTGCTGCTTTTCATATGCTTTAAATGTGAGTACAATCTACCTTTTGAAAAATGTTTCCTGCAATTCTGCCTCTCATTCAGATCCCCTTCGTTGCCTTACCTGAATATATTTTTGGACGTTGGTTATCATTTATATCTTTGCAGGTCTTTGAATTTTCTGCTCCTGAGCTCCATTTAGCAACTCGCTTTTATTGTGAGCTCGCCGCCAAACCATTGGATTGCTTCTGGCCCTATTCTGGTTCTGAGGAGGCAGGCTGAGCCTTTGGTTATTTCTTGTTCCTAATGGGAAATTAGAGTGACATGTGCCTGTCAAAACTCCTACAGCTAATCTCTCATTGGTTCCCCCTTTTCTCATTTATCCTCTGCACAAATTGCAAACTGTGTGAAACAGGAGGTTAAAGGTGCTGATTCTCCAAGAGGGGAGATTGTTAATAATGTGGCTGGAATGGCGAACCCCAGCACCAGGAGATCAAAAATGAGGTGCATTTTAGACACCTTTCCTGAGCACACGGTGTACATTCAGCTCGGGTTCGCAGGCATGTTTTCGCTGTCAGAAGATTCCCTTGAACCTGCCGATTTGGGACCCATGGAATGGGTACCAGGCAGTATTACTTTAAAAGGTCTGCATTTCCTCACCCAGCCTCTCTAACATCTCTTAGCGTGCATAGCTTCCAGCCTTATATATCATCCTGCTGTGGGTCTACATGTGTTCAATCCATGTTACATTGTAGCCCTTCAACAAAAGTTGTAAGAATTTTTGTCTGTCTCACCGTTTTTATATATATTTTTAAATTTATTTTTATATTGGTTCCAGCTGACTTTCAAAGCTCTGTTTTTTGCTGCTGTACATCCACTTGATTCATGTACTGTGAGACAACAATAAATTATTTTTCAGATGCTTACGAGTCATATGTATTATTGTCCATTGACTTGAGTGGGCTGAGTGCAGTTCTTTGAGGTACCGTGTAGGCCTTGTCAGTTATTCAATTTGGTACTTGGAATGGTATATTTGCTAATTTCAACCTCCTGGATAATACCTCACCATTCCCCACCTTTCCCATGTAGCAGCCTTATGTCTATTTTCTACATATTTGACTATGTTTCTGTTTTGTAGTTTATTTCATGTGTAGCCATTTTTGATTCCACCTTTAAGTGACATCTTATGATATGTGTCTTTTTCTTTCTGACATATGTCACTAAGAATGATCGTATGTAACTCCTCCAGAGTTGTTCCAACTGGCCTTATTTCATTGATTTCTGGATGAGTAATATTCCACTCTACATAAGTACCCCATCTCTTTTATCCATTTTATCCTTCCAGGGACATTTAGGTTATATCCAAGTGGAGGCCCTTTTTAACAGAGAGGTGGTAAACGTTGGGGTGCCTGTTTTCTGTCCATTTTTGTTTTTCCCAAGGTATACGCCCATGAGTGCAAGTGCACTATGCTCTGTAGCTCATCTTTTAGATGTCTTAGCAAACACAATACACTTCTCCAGAGTGGCCATTGGCAAATTACATTTCCACTATCAGCCTCACAGGGCTCCCTTTTCTCCTCGCCCTGTCCTGCATTTCTGGTGTTTACACTTTATGTGGATGGCCCTTCTGACTGATGTGAAGTGATACATTTTGTAGTATTGATTTCCAGTGCCCACCTGTTTGGTTGGATAAAAAGTGTGTATGGCCTTTACTTGAATATATTCAGAAAAAATGCATACGCCCTTTTGGGCCAACTGCATCATTGGCAATGTTCAGCCCCTTTTCTTGTGCTTTAATGGGGAGTCCTTTCTACCTCTTCAAATCTGTTTCCTGCCACTCTCCCTTGCTTACAAGTCCTTTTCTGTGACTTACCTCAAGACATTTTTCGACGATAGATATTTTCAACTCTGCAGTTTCATGAATTTTAGTGCCCCTGAGTTCCATTTTTCAACTTGTGTTTTTGGAAACTGGACACAAAACAGCGGGATTTCCTCTAGACCTATTCTGTTTCCGTGGGCAATTCTAGCCTTTGATGAATTTGTCTTTCAGATTGGAAATTAGAGTGGCATGTGCCTGTCCAAACAACTAAGACTTGTCTCTAAATTTTTCTCATCCTTCCGCTTCATCCTCTGGACAAATTCCAAACTGTGTGCAACAGGATGTTGAGGGTGCTGATATCCCCAAGTGAGGAGATTGTTAGGAAAGATGCTGGAGGGGTGAACCCGAGCACCAGGCGATGAGGAGATGAGGTGCCTTTTCCAAACTCTTTCCGATCAAACGGTGTACCATCCTCTAGGTGTGACAGGCATGTTTTAGCTGTAGGAAGGGTCCCATGCATGGAAGCAGAACACCAGGGATTTTTCCAAATCAGTGCCTCCCCGTACCCCAAACTGGGGAATTTTTAAGCTACAGCTACACGTATGTCCATTAAAGGCCTTGGGAAATAGGCAGAGCCCAATCTTTAGATGATTGAAATCTTCAGGGTCAGAAGCGTTCACCATGGGCCTTGCTTAGGTTACATTTTATCTGTCATTGATAGATGATGTCATTAAAAATATCAATTCTTTTTCAGATTATTTCCCCTTATAGGTTATTGCAAAATATTCAGTGTAGTTCCCTGTGCTATACAGTAGTTCCTTGTTGATGATCTATTTTATACATAGCAGTGTGTATGTGTTAAACCCAAACTGTTAATTTATCCCTTCTCCTAACTTTCCCCTTTGGTAATAATAAATTATAAGACTTTATACTTCTCAGAAATGGGGGAGCTGAAAGAGAGGTATCCTTTTCAATGGAAAAGCATTCAAAACAAGATTGAAGCTTCAGCCAAGAGTATTCGATGTACATCCATGGAAATAAATCACTTCATTTCTCTAATGTTGACCTGACAAATAAGACAGACGTCTTCACTGAACTTGCTTATAGTAAAGGGATGGAAATATCAAATGTAAGTCTTAGAAACATCTTATTTTACCCGAGCATTATACACTGCTGTATGTTAACTACAGTTTGGCTCACACATCTGTTCATTGAAGTTACAATGTTCTCAATTTCTGTTACTGATCCTCCAGACTGGACCCCAACAGGAGTCCCCGTGCCCAGTGTCATTGGAGCCAAGAGATCAAGACGGAGTTTGCTTCAGAAGCAAAGGAAACATTATTTTGAAAACAGAATGGAGAGGTGAGAGCGTGCATTCCCCCACGGGCTGTGGGCTAGGCTGCTGTGTACGATCCCAGCAGCGTCAGTGGGAGGGAGGGGATGGAGCTCTCGAGGGCTGGGTTGGCTGAAGCTCAGGCTCTATGCCGTGGAGTCTGCATGGGACCCCACTAGCTGAGTTGTCGACCCAGCCATTCTGCACAAGAAAATCGGGTCTGAAGTGCCGGGTGTGGGACCTCTGCATGCGGAACCCTAGGAGCACGTGAAATTAGACAAAGCACAAAGGAAAAGCAGGTTAGACTTTATTTTATTGCCCAGATTCTCTTTTTATCTCCCAGGCATTTTTAATGAACGTTGCCGGAGATGAACCCCTCCTCTGCTTTTTGTTCCGTTCCTCATTCTTGGGGTGTTGAGGGTGCAGACCCCTCTTGTGTAACTGCTTCGTGCTGTGGTGGGAGCCCTGATACCTGAGGGGAGGGGCAAAACGTCTCCCCACCAGCCTCCAGGTGAGGTTGATTGTCCCAAGGCCTCCTGCCTCACTTCTCGTCCGCATGAGCACCAGCATTGGAAGTGTTATAGATTCTAATGACCTTTAAGGGTCCAGGAAAGAGATGCACAGAGATGCTGAGGTGGCAGGTTTCACCCCACCCCACATTTGTTTGGCGACCTTAGGCTGACGGTTTTTGCCAGCCTAGATGCTCTGACCAGTAGTCTGTGCTTTCTTTAATTAGGTCCCTGAATTAATGTACAAACAGCACCATGTGTCAGAACCCTGCCCGTGCAACTCCCAGACAGTCCACGGTCAGTGGTGATCCAGGACCATGACGTCCACTGAGTCAACGGCCTTTAGAAGTAGCCAGCAGTGCTGCCGGTCATATTGGCCACCATCACCGCGGTGTCTGTAGGGTTTTCTATGGTGAAAGCGTGATATACGTTTCCCCCGCGAAGCTTATTAGCTCCCCTCTGGGTGTAGTAAGTCCTGCAAGCAGTAGTCTGCTCTTTCGGGACACAGTCTTGTTTTCTGAGAGAAACTCCAGGTCAAGTGATGGTCACACGAGTCATCTTGGGGGCCCGTTGCCCACAGTTGTCTCTCTGGAGGTTGGAGTTGGAGGGCCTCCTCACTCGAGGTCAGTGTGTCCACAGAGCGACCCCTGCAACTTCAGGGCATGATGGGTGGTTAGGTTCACCACGTGGGGTCCTTTTCCCTTAGGAGGTAGCTGGCCTTGAGGGCTGCTGATTTCTTGCTTTTTAGATACCCCAGTATACTGGCCTGATGAATCAGTGGGCAAAGCCCTTGGTGACCATAGTTTATCATACCTGAAGGGCATTCTTGTGTTGCTCCATTTCAAGTTGTCCCAGTTTTTGCACTAAGGCTCCAAGGGCAATTAACCATTGACCCGGTATGTAAAGGTCAAAGGGTTTAGCTAAATTAGGGAGTTCCTGGGCAAGGGTCTGAATTGACTGCTCTTTCCATTCTTGAAAGGCTGCTTCTGGATTCTATACAAAAGGATCATCATCTTTTCGTGTCAGTGTTTCATGTAGAGGCCCAGCTATTAGACTGTAGTTAGGGATCCAGATGCAGAAAACCTTGGCCTCCCCAGGGACCCCTAAGCTGTCTTCTAGTTTTAGAAGAGGTAAGGCTGCAAATGGCTTCTTCCCTATCCTGGGATGCGTTTCTCTGAATATCTGTGAGAATGAAGCCCAGGCATGTCACCTGAGCCTGTGATATTTGAGCCTTTTTCTTGGACACCTTCTATCCTTTCTTGGCTAGGTATTTCTGAGGCGTCTTTAGTAGGCCTGGCGATCAGAATGTCATCTGCATATTGAAGGAGGGTTCCCTTTTACAGAGGTAGAACGTTTAGGTCTTTAGAGGTCATTTTCCCAATGATGGTGTGGGGATTTTTGTACCATTGGGGCAGGACGGCCCAGCATTATTGCTTTTGTTGCATGTTGTGTCCTGCCACTCACAAGCCAAAAATTCTTGTGACTCTGAGATGAATGGAATACAGAAGAAGGCATCATTGAAGTCTAATACAGAATGCCATGGCCTGGTGGATGGTAGAATGAGCAGCAGGGTGTAGGAAATAGGAGCTACTGGATGTATATCCTCGGTGGCTTCACTGACTGTCCTGATATCCTTTACCAGGTCTCCAGCAGCCCATGGGGCTCTCGTGGTCAGGCCAATCCGAGGATATGGAGCTCACCTTGGCTGCACCACCCATCCCCACAGCCCACGGGGCTCTCGTGTTCAAGTTCCTCCCTGGGTATGGAGCTCACCTGTGAAGCTACCCAGCAGCCCATGGGGCTCTCATAGTCAGGCCCTTCCCAGGATACAGAGCTCCCCTGGGCAGGTACCCCAGCAGGGCTGGACACACAGGAACTGTGCACATAGGCCACCTTGCAGAGAACCCCCAGCTCACCTGTCGCTCACAGCTGACACAGAACACCTCAGAGCAGGACTTGAACTAAAAAACAGCAGCTCTGACAGGTCTGTGACCCTGGCTATCACTCTGTGCAGTCTCTCTCTGCCTGGTCGTCCAGACACTTCCACTGCAGCCAGGGCACCAGGCCTCTGTCTCCACCCACCATCACTCCTCTCCCTGACTCCTGGGTTCCTCTCATTAGGATAGGGTCTTCTTGAAGTTGTTTTCCACTCATGGACCAGATAAAATGATAAGAAAACAAGCCGAAGCTGCAGCCCCTTGTCTAGCCTGACTCTCAAGGGCCCACACCTCTGCCTTGGGCCTGGCCCGTTTAGCAAGGTTCATTTTCTGCTACTGTGAGCCCCTGGGGGGTGAGGATTGGCTGATTTGGGCAGCCTGACACTGCCTGCCTGCCCTCCCCAGGTGTGCCTGGGTTGAGGTCAATATAAACACATCTCCAGTCAGCAAGAGCCCCTGTAGCTGTGCCTGACGCCATATTCTCTGCCCCGTCAGCAGTGTCGGGGCTGGGGTGGTGGTAGGGAGTGAGGGGCCGTGGCTTTGTGGGTTGCCCAGTGTGAGTGGAGCTCTGCTGGACTCTCCGCAGGAGTTGCTAGGCTGCCACCTGCTAAAGAAGAGAATGTGTCATCCATAACTGCCTCTTGAATTTCTCCCCAGGCAGAGGTGAGGAAGTAAAAAAGCAGTGTGGGCCGTGGCAGGAGGGGTATCTCAGGCAGGGAAATGGAAAGCTTCCAGAAGAGCATCTGGGGCCAGGACCATCCTGACTGGCCTGCAGGCACCAAGTCGGCCTGCGTGCTGTCGCTGGTGTGGCTCCACAGCCCTTCCTCTAGGCTTGCAAGTGCTTGTACATATTCAGGTGTTTTACCTGGAAAGGGTGGGAAGTGTTCAGCTGCAGCAGGACTGGGGCTCAGCTCACATTTACTCACAGACGCCTCGACACAGTCCCCCAGCTTTGCAATGAGGATGCTCCTTGTCGGGGGGAGCACTGCTGACTGCATGGGAGACGATTTCCCACCTCTGACCAACTTAAGAATGTTTTACCACTGGAGCAAGTGCCCTGATACGATTTTCCTCTGTATAACTGGTGGGTTCTGTTTTTATTTTTTTTTCATTTTTTTCTTTTTAGTTCATGGTAGATTTTATTTATTCCTCTTTTTTTTTAATTTGCAGATACAAACATGGAAATAATGCATTAATATAAAGACGTCTGTGTGAAGGGAAATACTTTTTTTCTGTTTTCTTTTATTAAATGCTATTTATTTTTATTTTTTTTTATTTATTACTTTTATACAGCAGGGTTTTATTGGATATCTATTTTATACATATAAGTGTGCACATGTGAATCCCAGTCTCCCAATTCATCCCACCACCACCCTCACATGGCGTATCCCCCTTGGTGTCCATATGTTTGTTCTCTACATCTGTGTCTCTATCTCTGACCTGCAAACCGGTTCATCTGTACCATTTTTCTAGGTTCCACATATATGCATTAATATACAATATTTGTTTTTCTCTTTCTGACTTACTTCACTCCGTATGACAGTCTCTAGATACATTAAGGTCTCTACAATTGACCCAATTTCATTCCTATGTATGACTGAGTAATATTCCATTGTATATATGTACCACGTCTTTATCAATTCATCTGTCTGTGGGCACTTAGGTTGCTTTCATTACCTGGCTATTGTAAATAGTGCTGCAGTGAACATTGTGGTGGATGTGTCTTTTTGATTTATGGTTTTCTCTGGGTATATGCCCAGTAGTGGGATTGCTGGATTATATGGTAATTCTATTTTTACTCTTTTAAGGAACCTCCATACTGTTCCCCATAGAGACTGTATCAATTTACATTCCCAACAATAGTGGAAGAAGGTTCCTTTCCTCCATACCCTCTCCAGCATTTGTTGTTTGTAGATTCTCTGTTGATGCCCATTCTAACAGGTGTGACATGACACCTCATTGTAGTTTCCATTTCCATTTCTCTAATAATTAGTGATATTGAGCAGATTTTCATGTGCGTACTGGCCACCTCTATGTCTTCTTGGAAGAAATGTCTATTTATATCTTCTTCCATTTTTGTATTGGGTTGTTTGTTTTATTAATATTGAGCTGCATGAGCTGTTTATATATATTGGAGATTAATCATTTGTCCATTGATTCGTCTGCAAATATTTTCTGCCATTCTGAGGGTTGTCTTTTCGTCTTGTTTGTAGTTTCCTTTGCTTTGCAAAAGCTTTTACGTTCCCTTAGGTCCCATCTGTTTAGTTTTCTTTTTTATTTCATTACTATAGGAGGTGGATCAAAAAAGATCTTGCTGTGATTTACGTCAGAGTATCCTTCGTAAGTTTTCCTCTCAGAGTTTTATACTATCCGGTCTTACATTAAGGTCTCTAATCCATTTTGAATATATTTTTATGTATGGTGTTGGGGAGTGTTCTAATTTCATTCTTTTACATGTAGCTGTCCATATTTCCCAGCACCAATGATTGAAGAGACTGTCTTATCTCCATTGTATAGTCTTGCCTCCTTTGTCATAGATTAGGTGACCATAGATGTGTAGGTTTATCCCTGTGCTTTCTTTTTTTTTCCTTTTACACGTTTATTGGAGTGTAATTGATTTACAATGGAGTGTTCGTTTCTGCTGTATAAAAAATTGAATGAGCTATACATATACAAATAGCACCAGATACCCTCCCTCTTGCATCTCCCTCTCACACCCCATATCCCACCCCTTTATGTGGTCACAAAGCACCGAGCTGATCTCCCTGTTCTATGTGGCTGCTTCCCAGTACCTATCGGTGTTACATTTGGTAATGTATTTATGTCCATGCCACTCTCTCACTTCGTCCCAGCTTACCCATCCCCCTTCCGGTGTCCTCAAGTCCTTTGTCTATGTCTGTGTCCTTAATCCTGTCCTGCAACTAGGTTCTTCAAACTCTTTTTTTTTTCTTCATTAGATTCCATATATCTCTGTTAACATACAGTATTTGTTTTTCCCTTTCTGACTTACTTCACTGTGTAGGACAGATTCTAAGTCCATCCACCTCAGAACAAATAACTCAGTTTTGCTTCTTTTTATGGCTGAGTAATACTCCATTGTATATATGTGCCAGATCTTCTTTAAACATTCATCTGTCGATGGACACTTAGGTTGCTTCCATGTCCTGACTATTGTAAATAGAGCTGCAATGAACATTTTTGTACATAACTCTTTTTGAATTATGGTTTTCACAAGGCAAATGCCCAGTAGTTGGATTGTTGTGTCATATGGTACTTCTATTGTTAGTTATTTAAAGGAACCTCCGTACTGTTCTCCCTAGTGCCCATATCAATTTACATTCCCACCCACAGTGCAAGTGTGTTCCCTTTTCTCCAATAAAGACCTCTCCAGCATTTATTGTTTTGTAGATTTTTTTGATGATTGCCACTCTGACTGCTGTGAGGTGATACCTCAGGGTAGTTTTGATTTAGATTTCTCTAATGATTAGTAATGTTCAACATCCTTTCATGTGTTTCTTGGTAATCTGTATATCTTCTTTGGATAAATGTCTATTTAGGTCTTCTGCCCGTTTTTGGATTGGGTTGTTTGTTTTTGTGATATTGAGCTACATGAGGTGCTTGTAAAGTTAGGAGATTAATCCTTTGTCAATTGCTTCATTTGAAAATATTTTCTCCCATTCTGAGGGTTGTTTTTGCATCTTGTTTATGTTTTCCTGTACTGTGTAAAAGCTTTTAAGTTTCATTAGGTCCCATTTGTTGATTTCTGTTTTTATTTCCATTTCTCTAGGAGGTGGGTCCAAAAGGATCTTGCTGTGATTTATGTCATAGAGTGTTCTGCCTATGGTTTCCTCTAAGTGTTTTATAGTGTCTGGTCTTATATTTAGATCTCTAATCAATTTAGAGTTTATTTTGTGTATGGTGTTATGGAGTGTTCTAATTTCATTCTTTTATGTGTAGGGGTCCAGTTTTCCCAGCACCAATTACTGAAGAGACTGTCTTTTCTCCATTGTATATCCTTAGTTCCTTTTTCATAGATTAGATAGCCATAGGTATGTAGGTTTATCTCTAGGCTTTCTGTCCTGTTCCATTGATCTGTGTTTATGCCAATCTACATACACTTGATTCCATTATGCAGACATATAAATACATAGGTTTCAAGGTTATTACCAGTCAGATATATTCCTCTTCAGTGAATAGGGTGTTTTGTGTCCAGTTCATTGAGAAAGGAGTAGGTCTTGTCTATTACATATTTGGTATATGGAATGGGATCTGTGGTAATTTCAAACTCTGCTTTTACACATCACCCCACGTCACCTTTCCCCTTAAGGAGGAATAAGTGTGTTTTCTAAATGTGTAACTCTGTTCACATTTGAAATTCAGTTCATGTGTAGCCATGTTTACATTCCCACTATAAGTGATATATTACAATATTTTTTGTCTTTGTGGCTCATTTCACTTAGCATCATCATACCTAAAGCCACTCATTATGCTGCTATTGGCCTTATGACATTGATTTTATGTCTGAGTGACATTCCATTGTATATAAGTACCACAACATCTATATCCATTTTTTTCCCTTTCCTGGGATATTTAAAGTGTACCGAAGTCGAGGTTCTTGTAAACAGAGCAGCCCTAAACTTTGGGCTGTCTGTGTGTTGTGGATTTTTAGTTTTCCCAAAATACACGCCCATGAGTGGAAGTGTGCTATGCTCTGTAGCTCTGTTTTAGAAAACAACATACAGTTCTCCAGAGAGGCTGTTGGCAATTTAAATCCTGACCATCAGCGTAACCAGGCTCCCTTTTCTCCATGGCCTGTCCTGCATTTGTGGCTTTTACACTATTTGTGGATGGCCCTTTTGACTGGAGGTAAGGGACACTTCTATGTAGTGTGGATTTGCAATGCCTAATGGCTTGCTTGGCCAAAAAGGGCATATGCATATTTTCCCGAATATATTCAAGAAAATACACATACTCCCTTTTCGGCCAAGGGCAACATTGTCGAAGTTCTGTCGCTTTTCATGTGCTTTAAAGACAACTCCAATCTACCTCTTGAAATCTGTTTCCTTCAATTCTGCCTTGCATTCAAATCCTCTTCACTGCCTTACCTCAATATATTTCTGGATGATAGTTGTCCTTTATAACTCTGCAACTTTGTGAATTGCTGTGCCCCTGATTTCCATTTTTCAACTCGCCTCTTTGTGAGCTGGCTGCAATACCGCAGCATGGCTGTAGGCCCTAGTCTGGTTCCGGGGCTTCAGGCTGAGCCTTTGATTAAATTTTCTTCCTGATGGGAAACTAGAGTGACATGTGCCTATCCAAACACCTACAGCTAATCTCTCATTTGTTTCCCCTCTTCCTGTTTATCCTCTGCACAATTTGCACACTGTGCATAACAGGAGGGTAAAGGCGCTGACACTCCAAGTGGGGAGATTTTTAGTAATGCAGATGGAATGGCGAAGCCAAGCACGACAAACGGAAAAATGAGGTACCTTTTAGAAAACTTTCCCAATTACACAGTGTACCATCCACTGGGTTTCCCATGCATGTTTTAACTGGAGGAAGATTCCCTTAAACTTGCAGAGTTGGGACCACTAGAATGGGTAGTACAAAGTATTGCTCAAAGTGGTGTTCTTTTGCTCACACAACCTCAACAATCTTGTCAGCCCCAAGTGTCCAGTTTTATGTCTCATCCAACTGTGGGTGTAAAGGTGGACAATCCATGTTGCATCACAGGCCCTGAACGTAATTCGTATGGCTTTCCATCTGTTTCGCTGTTTTTGCATTTTGCTTTTGAAATTTATTTTTATAAGGGTGTTTAGCTGAATTTCAGTGCTGTGTTCATGCCATTATACACACACATGACTCCTTTATGGAGACATGATAATACATATGTTTTAAAATTCTTGGAGTCAGATATATTCCTCTGCAATGAATAGGGGGTGTTGAGTTGAGTTCATTGTGCGGGGAGTAGGTGATGTCTATTACATACTTGGTTTATGTAAAGGTATCTGTGCTAATTTAAAACTGTGGTTTTATGCATCAACCCACCTCGCCTTTCACCTTAAGCAGGGAGAATATTGTTTTCTAAGTGGGTGACTCTGTTGTGTTTGTAATTCAGATCATTCGTAGCCAAGTGTACATTCCCACTATAAGTGATATCTTATGATAAGATTCAGTACTCTGTTATCTTTCCTAACTCAGTTCATATGTAGCCATGTTTACAGGATCTTCATAAGTGATATCTTATGATAAGTTTCTTTTTCTGTGTGACTTATTTCACTTAGAATCATCGTACATGAATCCATTCATTTTGCTGCTACTGGTCTTATGACATTGATTTCATGGCTGAGGGATATTCCATCGTATGTAAGTAACACAATTTTTTGAACCATTTTAATCTTTCTTGGGATATTTTAGGTGTACCCAAGTTGAGGTTCTTGTATGCAGTGCAGACCTAAATAATGGAGTGGCTCTGTCTTATTGATTTTCAGTTTTCCAAGGTATATTCCCTAAACTGGAAGTGCCCTTGACTCTGTAGCTCGGTTGTTTACTTGTTTATGGAACACAATGCACTCCTCCAGTGAGGCAGTTGGCAATTTACATCCCGCCCATCAGCATAACAATGCTCCCTGTTCTCCAGGGCCTGTCTTGCCTTTCTGGTTTTTATCCATTTTGTGGACATGCATTTTGACTGGTGAGAAGTGATACTACTTTGGAGTGCAGATTTGCAATGCCCGCTTGCTTGCTTGGCCAAAAAGGGCGTATGCGTTTTCTCCTGGATATATCCAGGAGAAAACGCATACGCCCTTTTTGGACAAGTGCATCATTGTCGAAGTAGTGCCCCTCTTCCTGTGCTTTAAAGCCGATTCCAACGTACCTATTGAAATCTGTTTCCTGCTATTCTGCCTCGCTTTCAACTCCGCCTCGTCGCCTTCCCTCAACAGATTTTTGGACGATAGTTGTCCTTTATTACTCTGCCAGTTTGTGAAGTGCTGTGCCCCTGAGCTCCAATTTTTAACTCGTTTTGTGTGAGCTGAACGCAAGTCCAAAATTTTGGTTCAGGAACTCTACTGGTTCCCGGTGGGTGGTGGAGACTTTGGTTAATTCTTCTTCCTCCCGGGAAATAAGAGTGACATGTGCCCGTCCAAATGCCTAACAGCTACTCTCTCATTGGTTCTACCTCTTCCCTTTCATCCTCTGCCAAATTGGCAACCTGTGAGAACCAGGAGGTAAAAGGTGCTGTCTCTTCAAGTTGGGAGATTGATAGTAGAGCAGTTGGAATGTCAAACCGGAGCACCAGGATGGGGATTATTCGTTGAGTTTTAGAGACCTTTCGTATTCACAGTGTGTCCATTTTCTACGTTTCACGTACATGTTATAGCTGTAGTAATATTCCCTTCAACCTGGAGACATGGGACCCATGGAAAGGGTGCCATGCATTATTGCTTTAAAGGGTCTGCATTTGCTCACCCAATCTCACCAATCCTCTCAGTCCCATGTGTCCAGCCTTATACCACATCCAGCTGTCATGTAGATAGGGTCATTCCAGGTTTCATCAGAGACCCTGAAGGAATTGTAAAGAATTTCCGTTTTTTTTGAAATTCCTTTTAATAGTGGGTTTGAGATGATTCTCACTGCCATGTTTATGCCAGTCTAGACACTCTTGATTCCCTTAAGGAAACATACCAATACATAGGTTTTAAGATTTTTCCTAGTCAGATATATTCCTCTGCAGGAAGTATGGGTTGTTGAATCCCTTTCACTGAGGAAGGTGTTGATCTTGTCTATTCTGTATTTCGTTCTTGGAACGGTGCCTGTTCTAATATTAAACTCTGATTTTATGCAACACCCCACCTCTCCTTCCCCCTTAAGGAGGCATAAGAGTGTTTTCTAAATGTGAGACTCTGTTCTCTTTCCTAACTCAGTTCATGTGTAGCCATGTTTACAGGATCTTCATAAGTGATATCTTATCATACGTTTCTTTTTCTGTGTGACTTATTTCACTTAGAATCATCAAACCTGAATCCACTCATTTTGCTGCTACTGGTCTTATGACATTGATTTCATGGCTGAGGGATATTCCATCGTACCAAAGTACCACAATTTTTTGAACTATTTTTATCTTTCCTGGGATATTTAAGGTGTACCCAAGTTGAGGTTCTTGTATGCAGTGCAACCCTAAATTTTGGGGTGGCTCTGTCTTATTGATTTTCAGTTTCCCAAGGTTTATTCCCCAGACTGGAAGGGCCCTTGGCTCTGTAGCTCTGTTGTTTACTTGTTTTAGGGAACACAATGCACTCCTCAAGAGAGGCAGTTGGCAATTTACATCCCACCCATCAGCATAACAAGGCTCCATTTTCTCCTGGGCCTGTCTTGCCTTTCTGGTTTTTATCCATTTTGTGGATGCACCTTTTGACTGTTGGGAAGTGATACTTCTTTCTAGTGCAGATTTGCATTGCCGGCTTGCTTGCGGGGCCAAAAAGGGCGTATGCGTTTCCTCCTGAATATATTCAGGAAAAAACGCATACGCCCATTTTGGCTAAGTGCATCATTGTCGAAGTTGTGCCCCTCTTCCTGTGCTTTAAAGGCGATTCCAACGTACCTATTGAAATCTGTTTCCTGCTATTCTGTCTCGCATTCAAGTCCGCCTCGTTGCCTTCCCTCAACAGATTTTTGGACGATAGTTGTCCTTTATTACTCTGCCAGTTTGTGAAGTGCTGTGCCCCTGAGCTCCATTTTTTAACTCGTTTTTTGTGAGCTGAACACAAGTGCATAATTTTGGTTCAGGACCTATACTGGTTCCCGGTGGGTGGCTGAGACTTTGGTTAATTCTTCTTCCTCCCAGCATATAAGAGTGACATGTGCCCGTCCAAATGCCTAACAGCTTCTCTCTCATTGGTTCTCTCTCTTCCCTTTCATCCTCTTCCAAATTGGCAACTTGTGTTATTCAGGTGGTTAAAGGGGCTGTCTCTCCAAGTTGGGAGACTGATAGTAAAGCAGTTGGAAAATCAAACTGGAGCACCAGGAGAGGGAGAATTAGTTGAGTTTTAGAAACCATTCGTATACACAGTGTGTCCATTCTCTAGGTTTCCTGTACATGTTATAGCTGTAGTAATATTCCCTTCAACCTGGAGAGTTTGGAACCATGGAATGGAGGCCACGCATTATTGCTTTAAGCGGTCTGTGTTTGCTTACCCAGTCTCACCAATCCTCTCAGTCCCAAGTATCCAGCCTTATGCCACATCAAGCTGTAGTTGTAGACAGGGTCATTCCAGGTTTCATCAGAGACCCTGAAGGAATTGTAAAGAATTTCCCTGTTTTGTTGTTTTTTTTTTTGAAATTCCTTTTTATAGTGAGTTTGAGCTGATTCTCACTGCCGTGTTTATGCCAGTCTAGACACACTTGATTCCCTTAAGGAGACATATCAATACATAGGTTTTAAGATTCTTAGTAGTCAGATATATTCCTCTGCGGAAAATATGCGGTTTTGAGTCCCTTTCCCCGAGGAAGGTGTAGATCTTGTCTATTCCATAGTTTGTTTTTGGAACGGTACCTGTGCTTATATCAAACTCTGGTTTTATGCATCACCCCAGCTCTCCTTCCCCCTTAAGCAGGCATAAGAGTGTTTTCTGTATGTGAGACTCTGTTCTCTTTCCTAACTCAGTTCATGTGTAGCCATGTTTACAGGATCTTCATAAGTGATATCTTATGATAAGCTTCTTTTTCTGTGTGACTTATTTCACTTAGAATGATCGTACCTGAATCCACTCATTTTGCTGCTACTGGTCTTATGACATTGATTTCATGGCTGAGGGATATTTCATCGTACGTAAGTAACACAATTTTTTGAACCATATTTATCTTTCTTGCGATATTTCAGGTGTACCCAGTTGAGGTTCTTGTAAGCAGTGCAGCCCTAAATTTGAGGGTGGCTCTGTCTTATTGATTTTCAGTTTTCCCAAGATATATTCCCTAGACTGGAAGTGTCCTTGGCTCTGTAGCTCTGTTGTTTACTTGTTTTAGGGAACACAATGCACTCCTCCAGAGAGGCAGGTGGCAATTTACATCCCGCCCATCAGCATTACAAGGCTCCCTGTTCTCCAGGGCCTGTCTTGCCTTTCTGATATTTAGACATTTTGTGGATGTCTCTTTTGACCGGTGGGAAGTGATACTTCTTTGTAGTGCAGATTTGCATTGCCCGCTTGCTTGCTTGGCCAAAAAGGGGTGTATGCGTTTTCTCCTGCATATATTCAGGAGAAAATGCATACGCCCTTTTTGGCCAAGTGCATCATTGTCGAAGTTGTGACCCTCTTCCTGTGCTTTACAGGTGATTCCAACGTACCTCTTGAAATCTGTTTCCTGCTATTCTGCCTCGCTTTCAAGTCCACCTCGTTTCCTTCCCTCAACATATTTTGGGATGATAGTTGTCCTTTATTACTCTGCCAGTTTGTGAATTGCTGTGCCCTTGAGCTCCATTTTTCAACTCGTTTTTTGTGAGCTGAACGCATGTCCAAAATTTTGGTTCAGGACCTATACTGGTTCACGGTGGGTGGCTGAGACTTTGGTTAATTCTTCTTCCTGCCGGGAAATTAGAGTGATATATGCCTGTCCAAATGCCTAACAGCTACTCTCTCATTGGTTCTTCCTCTTCCCTTTCATCCTCTGCCAAACTGGCAACCTGTGAGAACCAGGAGGTTAAAGGGGCTGTCTCTCCAAGTTGGGAGATTGATAGTAAATCAGTTGGAAAGTCAAACCGGAGCACCAGGAGAGGGACTATTCGGTGAGTTTTAGAGACCTTTCGTATTCACAGTGTGCCCATTCTCTACGTTTCCCGTACATGTTATAGCTGTAGTAATATTCCCTTCAACCTGGAGAGTTGGGACCCATGGAATGGGTGCCATGCATTATTGCTTTAAAGGGTCTGCATTTGCTCACCCAATCTCACCAATCCTCTCAGTCCCAAGTGTCCAGCCTTATGCCACATCCAGCTGTCATTGTAGACACGGTTATTCCAGGTTTCATCAGAGACCCTGAAGGAATTGTAAAGAATTTCCCTGTTTTTATGTTTTGTTTTTGAAATTCCTTTTTATAGTCGGTTTGAGCTGATTCTCGCTGCCATGTTTATGCCCGTCTAGACACACTTTATTCCCTTACAGAGACATATCAATACATAGGTTTTAAGATTCTTACTAGTCAGATATATTCCTCTGCGGGAAATATGAGGTTTTGAGTCCCTTTCACTGAGGAAGGTATAGGTAGGTCTTGTCTCTTCTATAGTTGGTTTTTGGAACGGTACCTGTGCTTATATCAAACTCTGGTTTTATGCATCACCCCAACTCTCCTTCCCCGTTAAGCAGGCATAAGAGTGTTTTCTAAATGTGAGACTCTGTTCTCTTTCCTAACTCAGTTCATGTGTAGCCATGTTTACAGGATCTTCGTAAGTGATATCTTATGATAAGCTTCTTTTTCTGTGTGATTATTTCAGTTAGAATCATCGAACCTGAATCCACTCATTTTGCTGCTACTGGTCTTATGACATTGATTTCATGGCTGACGGATATTCCATCGTATGTAAGTACCACAATTTTTTGAACCATATTTATATTTCCTTGGATATTTAAGGTGTAACCAAGTTGAGGTTCTTGTAAGCAGAACAGCCCTAAATTTGAGGGTGGCTCTGTCTTATTGATTTTCAGTTTTCCGAGGGTATATTCCCTAGACTGGAAGTGCCCTTGGCTCTGTAGCTCTGTTGTTTACTTGTTTTAGGGAACACAATGCACTCCTCCAGAGAGGCAGTTGGCAATTTACATCCCGCCCATCAGCATAACAAGGCTCCCTGTTCTCCAGGGCCTGTCTTGCCTTTCTGATATTAACACATTTTGTGGATGTCTCTTTTGACCGGTGGGAAGGGATACTTCCGTGTAGTGCAGATTTGCATTGCCTGCTTGCTTGCTTGGCCAAAGAGGGCGTATGCGTTTTCTCTTGCATATATTCAGGAGATAATGCATACGCCCTTTTTGGCCAAGTGCATCATTGTCGAAGTTGTGCCCCTCTTCCTGTGCTTTACAGGTGATTCCAACCTACCTCTTGAAATCTGTTTCTTGTTATTCTGCCTCGCTTTCAAGTCCGCCTCGTTGCCTTCCCTCAACAGATTTTTGGGTGACAGTTGTCCTTTATTACTCTGCCAGTTTGTGAATTGTTGTGCCCTTGAGCTCCATTTTTCAACTCGTTTTTTGTGAGCTGAACGCATGTCCAATATTTTGGTTCCGGAACTATACTGCTTCCCAGTGGGTGGCTGAGACTTTGGTTAATTCTTCTTCCTGCCAGTTAATTAGCGTGACATATGCCCATCCAAATGCCTAACAGCTACTCTCTCATTGGTTCTCCCTCTTCCCTTTCATCCTCGGCCAAATTGGCAACCTGTGTGAACCCGGAGGCTAAGGGGCTGTCTCTCCAAGTTGGGAGATTGATAGTAAAGAAGTTGGAAAGTCAAACGGGAGCACCAAGAGAGTGACAATTTGTTGAGTTTTGGAGACGTTTCGTATTCAGGGTGTGTCCATATTCTATGTTTCCCGTACATGTTATCGCTGTAGTAATATTCCCTTCAACCTGGAGACATGGGACCCATGGAATGGGTGCCATGCATTATTGCTTTAAAGGGGCTGTATTTGCTCCCCCAGTCTCACCAATCCTCTCAGTCCTATGTGTCCAGACTTATGCCACCTCCAGCTGTCGTTGTAGATAGGGTCATTCCAGGTTTCATCAAAGACCCTGAAGGAATTGTAAAGAATTTCCCTGTTTTATTGTTTTGTTTTTGAAATTCCTTTTTATAGTGGTTATGAGCTTATTCTCGCTGCCATATTTATGCCAGGCTAGAAACACTTGATTCCCTTACGGAGACATATCAATACATAAGTATTAAGATTCTTACTAGTCAGATATATTCCTCTGTGGGAAATATGGGGTTTTGAGTCCCTATCACTGAGGAAGGTGTAGGTCTTGTCTATTCCATAGTTGGTTTTTGGAACGGTACGTGGGCTTATATCACACTCTGGTTTTATGCATCACCCCACCTCTCCTTCCCCGTTAAGCAGGCTTAAGAGTGTTTTCTAAATGTGAGACTCTGTTCTCTTTCCTAACTCAGTTCATGTGTAGCCATGTTTACAGGATCTTCCTAAGTGATATCTTGTGATAAGTTTCTTTTTCTGTGTGACTTATTTCACTTAGAATAATCGTACCTGAATCCACTCTTTTTGCTGCTACTGGTCTTATGACATTGATTTCATGGCTGAGGGATATTCCATCGTATGTAAGTACAATAATTTTTTGAACCATTTTTATCTTTCCTGGGATATTTAAGGTGTACCCAAGTTGAGGTTCTTGTAAGCAGTGCAGCCCTAAATTTTGGGGTGGCTCTGTCTTATTGATTTTCAGCTTTCCCATGGTATATTCCCCAGACTGGTAATTGCCCTTGGCTCTGTAGCTCTGTTGTTTACTTGTTTTAGGGAACACAATGCACTCCTCCTGAGAGGCATTTGGCAATTTACATTACGCCCATCAGCATAACAAGGCTCCCTGTTGTCCAGTGCCTGTCTTGACTTTCTGATTTTTTCACATTTTGTGGATGTCCCTTTTGACCGGTCGGAAGTGATACTCCTTAGTAGTGAAGATTTGCATTGCCCGCTTGCTTGCTTTGCCAAAATCGCATATGCGTTGTCTCCTGAATATATTCAGGAGGTAACGCATATGCCCTTTTTGGCCAAGTGCATCATTGTCGAAGTTGTGCCCCTCTTCCTGTGCTTTAAAGGCTATTCCAACGTATCTCTTGAAAGCTGTTTCCTGCAATTCTGCCTCGCTTTCAAGTCTGTGTCTTTGCCTTCCCTCAACAGATTTTTGGACGATAGCTGTCCTTTACTATTCTGCCAGTTTGTGAATTGTTGTGCCCCTGAGCTCCGTTTTTCAACTCGTTTTTTGTGAGCTGAAGGCAAGTCCAAAATTTTGGTTCAGGACCTATACTGGTTCACGGTGTGTGGCTGAGACTTTGGTTACTTCTTCTTCCTGCAGGGAAATTAGAGTGACATGTGCCCGTCCAAATGCCTAACAACTACTCTCTCATTGGTTCAACTTCTTCCCATTCATCCTCTGCAAAATTGGCAACCTGTGTACCAGGAGGTTAAAGGTGCTGTCTCTCCAAGTGGGGAGATTGTTAGTAAAGCAGTTTTTAAGTCAAACCGGAGCACCAGGAGAGGGACTATTAATTGAGTTTTAGAAATCTTTCGTATTCACTGTGTGTCCATTCTCTAGGTTTCCCGTACATGTTATAGCTGTAGTAATATTGCCTTCAACCTGGAGAATTGGGACCCATGGAATGGGTGCCATGCATTATTGCTTTAAAGGGTCTACATTTGCTCACCTAATCTCACCAATCCTCTCAGTCCCAAGTGTCCAGCCTTATGCCACATCCAGTTGTCATTGTAGATAGGGTTATTCCAGGTTTCATCAGCGACCCTGAAGGTATTGTGTAAGAATTTTTCTGTTTTTATGTTTCGTTTTGAAATTCATTTTTATATTGTGTTTGAGCTGATTCTCCCTGCCATGTTTATGTCGTTCTAGACACACTTAGTTACCTTACGGAGACATATCAATACATAGGTTTTAAAATTCTTACTAGTCAGATATATTTCTCTGCGGGGAATAGGGATGTTGACTTCCGTTCTCTGAGGAAGGTGTAGGGCTTGTCTCTTTTGTTTTTGGATTATGGAAC
Organism: Mesoplodon mirus; assembly: GCF_964341445.2. Classification (NCBI taxonomy): domain Eukaryota; kingdom Metazoa; phylum Chordata; class Mammalia; order Artiodactyla; family Ziphiidae; genus Mesoplodon; species Mesoplodon mirus. Next base: position 77,963 of record NW_028295811.1, read on the forward strand.
TGTACCTGTGCTAATATCAAACTTTTCTTTTGTGCATCTCCCCACCTGTCTTTCCCCTTAATCAAGCGTTAGAGTGTTTTCTAAATCTGAGACTCTGTTCTCTTCCCTAAATCAGTTCATATGTAGCCATGTTTACATTCCCTTCATAAGTGATATCTTTTGTCTGAATGCACCATGGCCCTTGTCATAATAATGCTCCATGACCCCTGTCATCACAGTGATCCATGCCCTGGTTATCAAAATGCTCCATGTCCCTTGTCATCAAAATTCTCCACGTCCTTGTCATCACAATGCTACATGACACTTCTCATCAAAATGTTACATGCTCTTTTCATCACAATTCTCCATTCTCTTGACATTGCAATGCTCCATGCACTTGTCATCACAATGTTCCATGCCCTTGTCTTCACAATGCTCCATGCCTTTGTCATCACATTGCTCCATTAACCCTGTCAGCACATTGCTCCCTGACACCTGTAATCACAATGCTTCTATCCCCTTGTCATTACAGTGCTCCATGATGCTCGACATCACAATTACCCAAGGTCTTCTCATCACAATGCTCCACGGTTTTGCCATCACCATGCTCCATGCCTTGTCATCTCAAAACTCAATGTCCCTTGTCCTCACAATTCTCCACGTCCTTGTCATTACAATGCTCCATGGCACTTCACATCACAATGTTATATGCTCTTGTCATCACAATACTCCATGCACTTTTCATCTCAATGCTCCATGATCCCTGTCATAGGAAGCTCCATGCGCTTTTCATGAAAATGTTTCACGACCAGGACATTAAAATTCTCAATGGCCCTTAATATCACAATGCTCCATGCCCTTGTCATCACAATGCTCCTTTACTTTGTCACAACAATCCTCAATAAAAATTGGCATCACAATGCTCCATGTTATTGTCATCAAACTGGAACATGACATATTTCATCACAATGCTCCCTGACACCCTTTTTCACAATAATTCATGACATTGTCATCACAGTGCTCCATGACCTTCTCATCAAAATGTGTCATGCCCATACTTATCACAATAATCCAAGAAATTTGTCAGACCAATGCTCCATGCCACTTTTCATCACAATGCTCCATGAACGCTGTCATCCAAATGCACCATGCCCATCATCATAATGCTTCATGCTATTGTCATCACAATGAAATCTAAATGATCCATGACATCTGTCATCAAATTGTGGCAAACCCTTGTGATCACAATGTCCCATAACACTTGTCATCACAATGCCCCATGACACTGGTCAGCACAGTTATCCATGGTCTTCTCATCACAATGCACCATGACTTTTGTCAGCACAATGCTCAATACCCTAGTCAACACAATACTCTCTGACTACTGACCTCAGTATGCACCGTGCACTCTTTCATGACAAGGCTCCATGGCTTATTCATCACAATGCACCATGGCGTTTTCATCACAATACATCATGCCATTGTCATCAAAATACTCGACAAGCTTGTCATCAGAATGCTCCATGACCCTTGTCATCACAATTCTCCATGCACTTGTCAGAACAATGCTCCCTGACCCTTATCATCACAATGCTCCAAGCCATTGTCATCACAATGGGCCATTACATATGTCATCACAATGCTACCTGACATGTGTCTTTACAATACTGCATGACCTGGTCATCACAATGCTCCATGCCATTTTCATCACAATGCGCCGTTCCAACTGTCATCACAATAATCCATGAAACTTATTAGACCAATGTTCCATGCCCTTGTCATCACAACGCTCCATGCCCTTGTTATCACAATGCTCCATGACCCCTGTCATCACAATGCTCCGTGACTCCAGTCATCACAGTGCTTCATGAATTTTGTCATCAAAATGGGCCATGCCTTCTTCATCAACAGTCTCTGTGACCTTTTTAACCACAATGCTCCATGAACATTTTCAGCCCAATGCTTCACGACATAGTCATCATAATGCTCCATGGCCAATATCATCAAAATGCTCCATGACCACTGTCATCACAACACTCCATTACACCTGACAACACAATGATCAGGGACTCTTGTCATCACAATGCTCCATTCCCTAGTGATCACAATGCTTCATGACCCATGTCATCACAACACTCCATGAACATTTTCAGCCCAGTGCTCCATGACCCTTGTCATCAAAATGCTCCATGACCCCTGTATTCACAATGCTCCGTGACGCTTGTCATCACAGTGCTCCATGACACATGTCATCACAATGCTCCAAGAACCCTGTAATCACAATGTTCTATGCCCTTTTTCATCTCAATGATCCATGAACCCTGTCATCACAATGCACCATGCCCATCATCATAATGCTTCATGCTATTGTCATCACAATGAAATCAAAATGCTCCATGACCTCTGTCATAACAATGCTCCAAACACTTGTGATCACAATATTCCATAACACTTGTCATCACAATGCCCCATGACGCTTGTCATCACAATTATCAATGGTCTTCTCATCACAATGCTCCATGACCTTTGTCATAACAATGCTCAATACACTTGTCATCAAAATTCTCCCTCACACTTGTTGTCTGTATGCTCCTTGAATCCTGTCATGAAAAGGCTCCATGCCTTTTTCATCACAATGATCCATGTCCTTTTCATCACAATGCTCCAAGACACATGTAATCTCAATGCTCCATGCACTTGTCATCACAGTGTTCCAAGACCCCTGTAATCACAATGCTCCTTGCCCTTGTCATCAAAAATTCCATGACGTATGTCATCAGAATGCTCCATGGCCTTCTCATCACAATGCTCCATGCCCTAGTCATCACAATGCTCCAAGACCCCTGTAATCACAATGTTCCATTTTCATTTTCATCAGAAAGCTCCATGAGACTTGTCATCACAAGTCTCCATGGTCTTCTCATCACGATGCTCCAGGTCCTTGTCATTGCCATGCTCAATTCCCTTGTCATCACAATGCTCCATTACCCCTCTCATCACAATAATCCATGAACATTTTCAGCCCAGTGCTCCAGGACCTACTCATCACAATGCTCCATGGCCAATATCATCACAATGCTCCATGACCAGTGTCATCACAACACTCCATGACACCTGACAACACAATGATCCGGGACTCTTGTCATCAAAATGCTCCATTCCCTAGTCATCACAATGCCCCATGAACCCTGTCATCACAACACTCCATGAATATTTTCAGCCCAGTGCTCCATGACACCTGTCATCACAATGCTCCATGCCTTTGTCAGCCAAATGCTACATGACCTTGTCATTACAATGCTCTATGTGCTTGTCACCACAATACTCCATTTCCATTGTCATCACAATCCTCCATGAACCTTGGGATCACATTGCTTCATGCCCTTTTCATCACAATGCTCCATGTCCTTGAAATCAAAATGATCCATGACCTCTCTCATCACAATGCTCCAAAGCCTTGTGATCACAGTGTTCCATAACACTTGTCATCACAATGCTCGATGATGCCTGTACATCACAATACTCCATGCACTTTTCATCACAATGCTCCATGACCTTTGTCATCACAATGCTCAATACACTTGTCATCAAAATGCTCCCTGACACTTGTTGTCTGTATGATCCTTGAACCCTGACATGACAAGGCTCCATGCCTTTTTCATCACAATGATCCATGCCCTTTTCATCACAATGCTCCAAGACCCATGTAATCTCAATCTCCATGCCATTGTCATCACAAAGCTCAATGACACATGCCATCAGAATGCTCCGTGGTCTTCTCCTCACAATGCTCCATGCCCTTGTCATCACAATGTACCAAGACCACTCTAATCACAATACTCCATGGCCTTGTCATCAAAAAACTCCATGATGCATGTCATCAGAATGCTCCATGGGCTTCTCATCACAAAGCTCCATGCCATAGTCATCACAATGTTCCAAGACCCCTGTAATCACAATGATTCATGCCCCTTTTCATCAGAATGTTCCATGAGACTTGTCATCACAAGTATTCATGGCCTTCTCATCACAATGCTCCAGGACATTGTCATCCCCATGCTCCATTTCCTGGTCATCACAATGCTCCATGACCACTGTCATCACAACACACCATGACACCTGACAACACAATGATACGGGACTCTTGTCATCACAGTGCTCCATTCCCTAGTCATCACAATGCTCCATGACCCGTGTCATCACAATAATCCATGAATATTTTCAGCCAAGTGCTCCATGACCCTTGTCATCCCAATGCTCCCTGACCCGTGTATTCACAATGCTCCGTGACGCTTGTCATCACAGTGCTCCATGACACGTCATCACAATGCTCCATGCTTTTGTCAGCAAAATTCTACATGACCTTGTCATTATAATGCTCTATGCGCTTGTCATCTCAATACTCCATTTCCATTGTCATCACAATCCTCCATGAACCTTGAGATCACATTGTTTCATGCCCTTGTCATCACAATGCTCCATGCTCCTTGAAGTCAAAATGATCCATGACCTCTGTCATCACAATGCTCCAAACCCTTGTGATCACATTGTTCCATAACACTTGTCATCACAACGCTCCATGATGCCTGTCATCACAATACTCCATGCCCTTTTCATCACAATGCTCCATGACAATTGTCATCACAATGCTCAATACAATTGTCATCACAATGCTCCCTGACACTTGTCATCAGAATGCTCCTGGAACCCTGTCAGGAAAAGGCTCCATGCCTTTTTTATCACAATGCCCCATGCCGTTTTCATCACAATGCTCCATGTCATTGTCATCAAAATACTCCACAAGCTTGTCATCAGAATGCTCCATGACCCTTGTCATCACAATTCTACATGCACTTGTCAGCACAATGCTCCCTGACCCTTGTCATCACAATGCTCCAAGCCATTGTCATCACAATGCTCCATTACCTTTGTCATCAGAATCCTCCATGACACTTGGCATCACAATGCTCCATGCCATTGCCATCACAATTGGCCATTACTTATGTCATCACCATGCTCCCTGACACCGGTCTTCACAATACTGCATGACATGGTCATCACAATGCTCCATGCCCTTGTCATCACAATGTTCGATGACCCCTGACATCACAATGTTCCATAACACCTGTCATCAAAATTTTCCATGACACTTTTCATCAAATTTCTCCATGACCCTGTCATCAGAATGCTCCCTGCCTTTCTCATCACAATGCACAATGCCCTTGCCATCAAAATGCTCCATGACCTTTGTCATCACAAAGATCCATGACCCTTGGCATCACAATGCTCCATGTCATTGTCATCACAATGCTCCATGAACGCTCTCATCACATTGCTCCAGGCCCTTGTCTTCACAAAGCTCCATGACACATGTCTTCCGAATGCTCCATGGCCTCCTCATCACAATGTTCCATGCCCTTGCCATCAAAATGCTCCATTACCCAAGACATAACAATGCTCCATGACTCCTGCCATCAAGATGTTCCATGGCCTTGTCATCACAAAGCTCCATGACCTTTCTCATCACAATGCTCCAAGAACCCTGTAATCACAATGCTCTATGCCTTTTTTCATCTCAATGATCCATGAACCCTGTCAACACAATGCACCATGCCCATCATCATAATGCTTCATGCTATTGTCATCACAATGAAATCAAAATGCTCCATGACCTCTGTCATAACAATGTTCCAAACACTTGTGATCACAATATTCCATAACACTTGTCATCACAAAGCTCAATGACGCATGCCATCAGAATGCTCCTTGTTCTTCGCCTCACAATGCTCCATGCCCTTGTCATCACAGTGTTCCAAGACCCCTGTAATCACAATGCTCCATGCCCTTGTCATCAAATAACTCCATGACACATGTCATCAGAATGCTCCATGTCCTTCTCATCACAATGCTCCATGCCCTAGTCATCACAATGCTCCAAGACCCCTGTAATCACAATGTTCCATTTCCCTTTTCATCAGAATGCTCCCTGAGACTTGTCATCACAAGTCTCCATGGTCTTCTCATCACAATGCTCCAGGACCTTGTCATTACCATGCTCCATTCCCTTGTCATCACAATGCTCCATGACCCCTGTCATCACAATAATCCATGATTATTTATATCCCAATGCTCCACGACCTACTCATCCAAAGCTCCATGGCCAATATCATCACAATGCTCCATGACCACTGTCTTCACAACACTCCATGACACCTGAAAAAACTGTGATCCGGGACTCTTGTCATCACAATGCTCCATTCCCTAGTCATCACTGTGCTCCCTGACCACTGTCATCACAACACTCCATGAACATTTTCATCCCATTGTTCCATGACATTTATCATCACAATGATCCATGCCCTTGTCCTCCCAATGCTCCATGACCCCTGTATTCACAATGCTCCGTGAGGGTTGTCATCACAGTGCTCCATGACACCTGTCATCACAATGATCCATGCCTTTGTCAGCAAAATGCTACATGACATTGTCATTACAATGCTCTATGCGCTTGTCATCACAATTCTCCATTTCCATTGTCATCACAATCCTCCATGAACCTTGGGATCACATTGCTTCATGCCCTTTTCATCACAATGATCCATGCTCCTTGAAATCAAAATGGTCCATGACCTCTGTCATCACAATGCTCCAAACCCTTGTGATCACAGAGTTCCATAACACTTGTCATCACAACGCTACATGATGCCTGTCATCACAGTACTCCATACACTTTTCATCACAATGCTCCATGAAATTTGTCATTACAATACTCAATACACTTGTCAGCAAAATGCTCCCTGACGCTTGTTGTCTGTATGCTCCTTGATCCCTGTCATGAAAAGGCTCCATGCCTTTTTCATCACAATGATCCATGCCCTTTTCATGACAATGCTCCAAGACCAATGTAATCACAATGCTCCATGCCCTTGTCATCAAAAAACTCCATGACACATGTCATCAGAATGCTCCATGGCATTCTCATCAAAATGCTCCATGCCCTAGTCATCACAATGCTCCAAGACCCCTGAAATCACAATGCTCCAGGCCCCTTATCATCAGAATGCTCCATGAGACTTGTCATCACAACTCTTCATGGTCTTCTCATAACAGTGCTCCAGGACCTTGTCATCCCCATGCTCCATTCCCTTGTCATCACAATGCTCCATGACCACTGTCATCACAACACTCCATGACACCTGACAACACAATGATCCGGGACTCTTGTCATCACAATGCTCCATTGCCTAGTCATCACAATGCTCCATGACCCGTGTCATCACAATACTCCATGAATATTTTCAGCCAAGTGTTCCATGACACTTGTCATCTCAATGACCCTTGACCTTGTCATCCCAATGCTCCATGACCCCTGTATTCACAATGCTCCGTGACGCTTGTCATCACAGTGCTCCATGACACATGTCATCACAATGCTCCATGCCTTTGTCAGCAAAATGCTACATGACATTGTCATTATAATGCTCTATGCGCTTGTCATCTAAATACTCCATTTCCATTGTCATCACAATTCTCCATGAACCTTGGGATCACATTGCTTCATGCCCTTGTCATCACAATGCTCCATGCTCCTTGAAATCAAAATGATCCATGCCCTCTGTCATCACAATGCACCAAACACTTGTGATCACATTGTTCCATAACACTTGTCATCACCACGCTCCATGATGCCAGTCATCACAATACTCCATGCCCTTTTCATCACAATGCTCCATGTCATTGTCATCAAAATACTCCACAAGCTTGTCATCAGAATGCTCCATGACCCTTGTCATCACAATTCTCCATGCACTTGTCAGCACAATGTTCCCTGACCCTTGTCATCACAATGCTCCAAGCCATTGTCATGACAATGCTCCAAGACCTTTGTCCTCACAATGGTCCATGCCCTCGTCATCAACAGTCTCTGTGACCTATTTAACCACAATGCTCCATGAATTTTCTTCACAGTGCTCTTTGACATTTGTCATCACTATGCTCCATGACTTGTCATCACAATGCTCCATGACCCTTGGCATCAAAATGCTCCATGTCATTTTCATCACAATGCTCCATGAACCTTCTCATCACATTGCTCCATGCCCTTGTCATCACAAAGCTCCATGACACTTTTCATCACAATGCTCGATTCCCTTCTCAACAGAGTGCTCCATGCCCTTGTCATTACAATCCTGCATGACCCATGTATCACAGTGTTCTGTGCCCTTGTCATCACAATGCTCCATACCAACTCTCATCACAATAATTCATGAAACATTTAAGACCTAGGTTCCATGCACTTCTCATCAAAATGCTCCATTACCCCTGTCATAAAAATGCACCATGACCCTTGCCATCACAATTTTCCACGGCCTAGTCATCACAAGGTTCCATGACACTTGTCATCACAATGCTCAATTTCTCTGAAATCACAATGCTCCTTGCCCTTGTCATCACAAAGCTCCATGACGCATGTCATCAGAATGTTCCATGGCCTTCTCATCACAATGCTCCATGCCCTTGTCATCACAATGCTCCACGACCCTTGTAATCACAATGCTCCATGCCCTTTTTCATCTCAATTCTCCATGAAGCCTGTCATCACAATGCACCATGCCCATCATCATAATGCTTCAGGCTATTGTCATCACAATGAAATCAATTTTCTCCATGACCTCTGTCATCATAATGCTCCAAACCCTTGTGATCACAATGTTCCATAACACTTATCATCACAACACCCCATGACGCTCATCATCACAATTATCCATGATCTTCTCATCACAGTGCTCCATGATCTTTGTCATCACAATGCTGAATACACTTTTCATCACAATTCTCCCAGACACTTGTCGTCAGTATGCTCCTTGAACCCTGTCATGACAAGGTTATATGCAATTTTCATAAGAGTGACCCAGGTATTTTAATCACAATGCTCCAAGATCCCTATAATCACAATGCTCCATGCCCTTGTCATCACAAAACTCCATGATGCATGTCATCAGAATGCTCCATGGCCTTCTCATCACAATGTTCCATGCCCTAGTCATCACAATGCTCCAAGACCTCTGTAATCACAATGTTCCATGTCCCTTTTCATCAGAATGCTCCATGAGACTTGTCATCACAAGTCTCCATGGTCTTCTCATCAGAATGCTGCAGGACCTTGTCATCACCATGCTCCATTCCCTTGTCATCACAATGCTCCATGACCCCTGTCGTCACAATAATCCATGAATATTTTCAACCCATTATTGCATGACCTACTCATCACAATGCTCCATGGCCAATATCATCACAATGCTCCATGACCACTGTCATCACAACACTCCATGACACCAGACAACACAATGATCCGGGACTCTTTTCATCACAATGCTCCATTCCCTTGTCATCACAAAGCTCCATGACCCCTGTCATCACAACACTCCATGAACATTTTCAGCCCAGTGCTCCATGACACTTGTCATCATAATGATCCATGCCCTTGTCATCCCAATGCTCCATGACCACTGTATTCACAATGCTCCGTGACGCTTGTCATCACCGTGCTCCATGACACCTGTCATCACAATGCTCCATCCCTTTGTCAGCAAAATGCTACTTTACCTTATCATTACAATGCTCTATGCGCTTGTCATCACAATACTCCATTTCCATTGTCATCACAATCATCCATGAACATTGGGATAACATTGCTTCATGCCCTTTTCATCACAATGCTCCATGCTCCTTGAAATCAAAATGATCCATGACCTCTCTCATCACAATGCTCCAAACCCTTGTGATCACAGTGTTCCATAACACTTGTCATCACAATGCTCCATGATGCCTGTCATCACAATACTCCATGCCCTTTTCATCACAATGCTCCATTACCTTTGTCATCACAATGCTCAATACACTTGTCATCTCAGTGCTCCCTGACACTTGTCATCACATTGCTCCTTGAATCCTGTCACGAAAAGGCTCCATGCAATTTTCATCACAAAGCCCCATGCGGTTTTCATCAAAATGATCCATGCCATTGTCATCAAAATACTCCACAAGCTTGTCATCAGAATGCTCCATGACCATTGTCATCACAATTATCCATGCACTTGTCAGCACAATGCTCCCTGACCCTTGTCATCACAATGCTCCAAGCCATTGTCATCACAATGCTCCATTACCTTTGGCATCAGAATCCTCCATGACACTTGGCATCACAATACTACATGCCATTGTCATCACAATGGGCCATTACATATGTCATCACAATGCTCCCTACACATTTCTTCACAATACTGCATGACCTCGACATCACAATGCTCCATGCCCTTGTCATCACAATGCACCATTCCAACTGTCATCTCAATAATCCATGCAACTTATTAGACCAATGTTCCATGCACTTGTCATCACAATGCTCCATGCCCTTGTTTTCAAAATTCTCCATGACCCCTGTCATCACAATGCTCCGTGACTCCAGTCATCACAATGATTCATGACCTTTGTCATCACAATGGTCCCTGCCCTCGTCATCAACAGTCTCTCTGACGTTTTTAACCACAATGCTCCATGAACTTTTCATCAAAATGCTCTTTGACCCTTGTCATCACAATGCTCCATGCACTTGTCAGCACAATGCTCCATGACTCATGTCATCACAATGCACCATGACCTTGTCTTCAGAGTGCTCAACTATCTTGTCATCACATTGCTCCTTAAAATTTGTCATCACAATGCTCCATGCACTTCTCATCAAAATGCCTTCTCACCACTGATATCAGAATGCTACATCACAATTTTTCACAATACACCCTCACCCTGTCATCACAATGTTCAATTACTCCTATCATCACAATGCTACATGCACTTATCATCACAATGTTCGATGACCCCTGACATCACTATGTTCCATAACACCTGTCATCAAAATATTCCATGGCACTTTTCATCAAATTGCTCCATGACCCTGTCATCACGATTCTGCCTGCCCTTCTCATCACAATGCACAACGCCCTTGCCATCAAAATGCTCCATGACCTTTGTCATCACAAAGATCCATGACCCTTGGCATCACAGTGCTCCATGTCATTGTCATCACAATGCTCCATGAACGCTCTCATCACATTGCTCCAGGCACTTGTCTTCACAAAGCTCTATGACACATGTCATCAGAATTCTCCATGGCATTTTCATCACAATGCTCCATGCCCTTGCCATCACAATGCTCCATTACCCAAGACATAACAATGCTCCATGACGCCTGCCATCACGATGTTCCATGGCCTTGTCATCACAAAGCTCCATGACCCTTCTCATCACAATGCTCCAAGAACCCTGTAATTACAATGCTCTATGCCCTTTTTCATCTCAATGATCCATGAACCCTGTCATCCCAATGTACCATGCCCATCATCATAATGCTTCATGCTATTGTCATCACAATGAAATCAAAATGCTCCATGACCTCTGTCATAACAATGCTCCAAACCCTTGTGATCACAATATTCCATAACACTTGTCATCACAATGCCCCATGACGCTCGTCATCACAATTATCAATGGTCTTCTCATCACAATGCTCCATGACCTTTGTCATAACAATGCTCAATACACTTGTCATCAAAATTCTCCCTCACACTTGTTGTCTGTATGCTCCTTGAATCCTGTCATGACAAGGCTCCATGCCTTTTTCATCACAATGATCCATGTCCTTTTAAACACAATGCTCCAAGACACACGTAATCTCAATGCTCCATGCCCTTTTCATCACAATGTTCCAAGACCCCTGTAATCACAATGCTCCTTGCCCTTGTCATCAAAAAACTCCATGACGTATGTCATCAGAATGCTCCATGGTCTTCTCATCACAATGCTCCATGCCCTAGTCATCACAATGCTCCAAGACCCCTGTAATCACAATGTTCCATTTCCATTTTCATCAGAAAGCTCCATGAGACTTGTCATCACAAGTCTCCTTGGTCTTCTCCTCACAATGATCCAGGACCTTGTCATTGCCATGCTCCATTCCCTTGTCATCACAATGCTCCATGACGCCTCTCATCACAATAATCCATGAACATTTGCAGCCCAATGCTCCACGACCTACACATCACAATGCTCCATGGCCAATATCATCACAATGCTCCATGACCACTGTCATCACAACACTCCATGACACCTGACAACACAATGATTCGGGACTCTTGTCATCAAAATGCTCCATTCCCTAGTCATCACAATGCTCCATGAACCCTGTCATCACATCACACCATGAACATTTTCAGCCCAGTGCTCCATGACCCTTGTCATCACAATGATCCATGCCCTTGTCATCCCAATGCTCCATGACCCCTGTATTCACAAAGATCCGTGACGGTTGTCATAACAGTGCTCCATGACACCTGTCATCACAATGTTCCATGCCTTTGTCAGCAAAATGCTACATGACCTTGTCATTACAATGCTCTCTGCGCTTGTCATCACAATACTCCATTTCCATTGTCATCACAATCCTCCATGAACCTTGGGATCACATTGCTTCATGCCCTATTCATCACAATGCTCCATGGTCCTTGAAATCAAAATGATCCTTGACCTCTGTCATCACAATTCTCCAAACCCTTGTGATCACATTGTTCCATAACACTTGTCATCACAACGCTCGATGATGCCTGTACATCACAATACTCCATGCACTTTTCATCACAATGCTCCATGACCTTTGTCATCTCAATGCTCAATACACTTGTCATCAAAATGCTCCCTGACACTTGTTGTCTGTATGCTCCTTGAACCCTGTCATGACAAGGCTCCATGCCTTTTTCATCACAATGATCCATGTCCTTTTCATCACAATACTCCAAGACCCATGTAATCTCAATGCTCCATGCCATTGTCAAGACAAAGCTCAATGACACATGTCATCAGAATCCTCCGTGGTCTTCTCCTCAAAATGCTCCATGCCCTTGTCATCACAATGTACCAAGACCCCTGTAATCACAATATTCCATGGCCTTGTCATCAAAAAACTCCATGACGCATGTCATCAGAATACTCCATGGCCTTCTCATCACAATGCTCCATGCCCTAGTCATCACAATGCTCCAAGACCACAGTAATCACAATGCTCCATGCCCCTTTTCATCAGAATGTACCATGAGACTTGTCATCACAAGTCTTCATGGACTTCTCATCACAATGCTCCAGGACCTTGTCATACCCATGCTCCATTCCCTGGAAATAACAGTGCTCCATGACCACTGTCATCACAACACTCCATGACACCTGACAACACAATGATCTGGGACTCTTGTCATCACAATGCTCCATTCCCTCGTCATCATAATGCTCCATGACCCGTGTCATCACAGTAATCCATGAACATTTACAGCCAAGTGATCCATGACACTTGTCATCACAATGATCCATGCCCTTGTCATCCCAATGCTCCATTACCCGTGTATTCACAATGCTCCGTGACGCTTGTCATCACAGTGCTCCATGACACATGTCATCACAATGCTCCATGCCTTTGTCAGCAAAATGCTACATGACCTTGTCATTATAATGCTCTATGCGCTTGTCATCTCAATACTCTATTTCCATTGTCATCATAATCCTCCATGAACCTTGTGATCACATTCCTTCATGCCCTTGTCATCACAATGCTCCATGCTCCTTGAAATCAAAATGATCCATGACCTCTGTCTTCACAATGCTCCAAACCCTTGTGATCACATTGTTCCATAACACTTGCCATCACAACGCTCCATGATGCCTGTCATCACAATACTCCATGCCATTTTCATCACAATGCTCCATGACCTTTGTCATCACAATGCTCAATACACTTGTCATCACAATGCTCCTTGACACTTGTCGTCAGATGCTCCTTGAACCCTGTCAGGAAAAGGCTCCATGCCTTTTTAATCACAATGCCCCATGCCGTTTTCATCACAATGCTCCATGTCATTGTCATCAATATACTCCACAAGCTTGTCATCAGAATGCTCCATGACCCTTGTCATCACAATGCTCCATGCCATTGTCATCACAATGGGCCATTACATATGTCATCACAATGCTCCCTGACACCTGTCTTCCCAATACTGCATGACATGGTCATCACAATGCTCCATGCCCTTGTCATCACAATGTGCCATTCCAACTGTCATCGCAATAATCCATGCAACTTATTAGACCAATGTTCCATGCCCTTGTCATCTCAATGCTCCATGCCCTTGTTATCACAATGCTCCATGACCCCTGTCATCACAATGCTCCGTGACTCCAGTCATCACAATGCTTCATGTCCTTTGTCATCACAATGGTCCATGTCCTCGTCATCAACAGTCTCTATGACCTTTTTAACCACAATGCTCCATGAACTTTTCTTCACAGTGCTCTTAGACCCTTGTCATCACCATGCTCCATGTGCTTTTCAGCACAGTGCTCCATGACACATGTCATCACAATGCACCATACGCTTGTCATTACAGTGCTCCACAATCTTGTCATCACAATGCTCCTTAAAATTTGTCATCACAATGCTCCATGCACTTCTCATCAAAATGCTCTCTCACCACTGATATCACAATGCTACATCATTATTTGTCACAATACTCCCTCACCCCTGTCATCACAATGTTCCATGACTCCTGGCATCACAATGCTACATGCACTTATCACCACAATGTTCGATGACCCCTGACATCACAATGTTCCAAAACACCTGTCATCAAAATATTCCATGACACTTTTCATCAAATTGCTCCATGACCCTGTCATCAGAATGCTCCCTGCCCTTCTCATCACAATGCACAATGCCCTTGCCATCAAAATGCTCCATGACCTTTGTCATCACAAAGATCCATGACCCTTGGCATCACAGTGCTCCATGTCATTGTCATCACAATGCTCCATGAACGCTCTCATCACATTGCTCCAGACCCTTGTCTTCACAAAGCTCCATGACACATGTCATCAGAATGCTCCATGGCCTTCCCATCACAATGCTCCATGCCCTTGCCATCACAATGCTCCATTATACAAGACATACCAATGCTCCATGACCCCTGCCATCACGATGTTCCATGGCCTTGTCATCACAAAGCTCCATGACCCTTCTCATCGCAATGCTCCAGGAACCCTGTAATCACAATGCTCTATGCCCTTTTCCATCTCAATGATCCATGAACCCTGTCATCACAATGCACCATGCCCATCATCATAATGCTTCATGCTATTGTCATCACAATGAAATCAAAATGCTCCATGACCTCTGTGATAACAATGCTCCAAACCCTTCTGATCACAATATTCCGTAACACTTGTCATCACAAAGCTCAATGACGCATGCCATCAGAATGCTCCTTGTTATTCGCCTCACAATGGTCCATGCCCTTGTCATCACAATGTTCCAAGACCCCTGTAGTCACAATGCTCCTTTCCCTTGTCATCAAAAAACTCCATGACGCATGTCATCAGAATGCTCCATGGCTTTCTCATCACAATGCTCCATGCCCTTGTCATCACAAAACTCCATGCCCTTGTTATCACAATGCTTCATGACCTTTGTCATCACAATGGTCCATGACCTCGTCATCAACTGTCTCTGTGATCATTTTAACCACAATGCTCCATGAAATTTTCATCACAATGCTCTTTGACCCTTGTCATCACAATGCTCTATGCCTTTCTCAGCACAATGCTCCATGACCCTTGTCATCACATTGCTCCATGCACTTGTCAGCACAATGTTCCATGACACGTCATCCCAATGCACCATGTGCTTGTAATCACAGTGCTCCCCAATCTTGACATCACAATGCTCCATGAAACTTGCCATCACAATGCTCCCTGGACTTCTCAGCAAAATGCTCTCTCACCACTGATATCACAATGTTACATCACAATTCGTCACAATATTCCCTCACCCCTGTCATCAAAATGTGCCATGACTCCTGTCATCACAGTGCTACATGCACTTATCATCACAATGTTCGATGACCCCTGGCATCACAATGTTCCATAACCACTGTCATCAAAATGTTCCATGACACTTTTCATCAAATTGCTCCATGACCCTGTCATCACAATGCTCCCTACACTTCTCATCACAATGCACAACGCACTTGTCATCAAAATGCTCCATGTCATTGTCATCACGATGCTCCATTAAGGTTCTCATCACATTGCTTCATGTCCTTGTCATCACAAACCTCCATGACACATATCATCAAAATGCTCCAGGGCCTTCTCATCACAATGCTCCTTGCCCTGCCATCACAATGCTCCATTATCCCTGTCATACACATGATCCATGACCCCTGCCATCACGATATTCCATGGCCTTGTCATCACAAGGCTCCATGACCCTTCTCATCACAATGCTCCAAGAACCCTGTAACCACAATGATCCATGCCCATTTTCATCTCAATGATTCATGAACCCTGTCATCACAATGCACCATGACCATCATCATAATGCTTCATGCTATTGTCATCACAATGAAATCAAAATGCTCCATGACCTCTGTCATAACAATGCTCCAAACGCTTGTGATCACAATATTCCAAAACGCTTGTCATCACAATGCTCCATGATGCTCGTCATCACAGTTATCCATGGACTTCTCATCACAATGCTCCATGACCTTTGTCATCACGATGCTCAATACACTTGTCATCAAAATGCTCCCTGACACTTGTTGTCTGTATGCTCCTTGAACCCTGTCATGAAAAGGCTCCATGCTTTTTCATCACAATGCTCCAAGACCCATGTAATCACAATGCTCCATGCCCTTGTCATCACAAAGCTAAAGGACGCATGTCTTCAGAATGCTCTTGGCCTTCTCCTCACAATGCTCGATGCACATGTCATCACAATGTTCCAAGACGCCTGTAATCACAAAGGTCCATGTCCATTTTCATCAGTATGCTCCATGAGATTTGTCATCACAAGGCTCCATGTATTTCTCATCACAATGCTCCAGGACATTGTCATCACAATTCTTCACGACCTTGTCCTGAAAATTCTCAATGGCCCTTGTCATCATAATGCTCCAAGCCCTAGTCATCACAGTGCTCCATTATATTTGTCAACACAATCCTCCATTACATTTGGCATCACAAGTCTCCCTGCTATTGTCATCGCAATGGACCATGAAATATGTTATCACAATGCTACCTGACAACTGTCTTCACAATACTCCATGACCTTCTCATCACAATGATCCATGTCCTTGTCATCACAATGCACCATGTCCACTGTCGTCACAATAATCTATGAAAGTTGTCAGACCAATGCTTCATGCCCCTTTCATCAAAATGCTCCATGCCCTTGTCATCACAATGCACCATGACCCCTGTCATCACAATGCTCCGTGACTCCAGTCATCACAATGCTTCATAACATTTGTCATCACAATGCTCCATGAACATTTCATCACAATGCTCCGTGACCCTTGTCATCACAGTGCTCCATGCCTTTGTCAAAAAAAGCTCCATGACCCTTTTCATCACAATTTGCCACGCACATTTCATCACAACGGTCCACAATTTTCTCATTGCAATGCTCCATAAACCTTGTAATCACAATGCTCCATGCCCTTCTCATCACAATGCTCCATTACCCCTGTCATAACAGTGCTCCATGACCCCATCCATCACGATGTTCCATGGACTTTTCATCACAAGGCTACATGACACTTGTCATCACAATGCTCCAAGACCCCTATAATCACAATGCTCCATGCCCTTGTCATCACAAAGCACCATGAAACATGTCATCAGAATGTTCCATGGACTTCTCATTAAATGCTCCATGCCCCTGTCATCACAGTGCACCAAGACCCCTGTAATCACAATGCTCCATGCCCCTATTCATCTCCATGCTCCATGAACCCTGTCATCTCAATGCATCATGCCCATCATCATATTGCTTCCGGGTATTGTCAGCACAATGAAATCAAAATTCTCCTTGACCTCTGTCATCACAAAGCTCCATGACCCCTGTCATCACAATACTCCATGAACATTTTCAGCCCACTGCTCCATGACCCTTGTCATCACAATGATCCATGACCTTGTCATCCCAATGCTCTATGACCCCTGAATTCACAGTGCTCCGTGACGCTTGTCATCACAGTGCTCCATGACACCTGTCATCACAATGCTCCATGACTTTATCAGCAAAATGCTACATGACCTTGTCATTACAATGCTCTATGTGCTTGTCATCAAAATACTCCATTTCCATTGTCATCACAATCCTGCATGAACCTTGGGATCACATTGCTTCATGCCCTTGTCATCACAATGCTCCATGCTCCTTGAAATCAAAATGATCCATGACCTCTGTCATCACAATGCTCCAAACCATTGTGATCCCAAAGTTCCATAACACTTGTCATCACAATGCTCCATGATGACTGTGATCACAAAATTCCATGACCTTTTCATCACAATGCTCCATGACCTTTGTCATCACAATGCTCAGTTCACTTGTCATCAAAATGCTCCCTGACACTTGTCATCAGAATGCTCCTTGAACCCTGTCACGAAAAGGGTCCATGCCATTTTCATCACAATGCCCCATGCCGTTTTCATCACAATGCTCCGTGACCATTGTCATCAAAATGCTCCATGCCTTTGTTTGAAAAATGTTCCATGACCCTTGTCATCACAATGTGCCATTCGCTTTTCATCACAATGGTCCAGAATCTTGTCATTGCAATGCTCCATAAACCTTGTAATCACAATGCTCCATACACTTCTCATCAAAATGCTCTCTCACCAGAGATATCACAGTGTTTCACCACTAGTCGTCACAATACTCCCTCACCCCTGTAATCACAATGTCCCATGACCCCTGTCATCACAATGCTACATCCCCTTATCATCACAATGTTCCTTGACCCCTGACATCACAATGTTCTATAACCCCTGTCATCAAAATGTTCCAATACACTTTTCATCAAATTGCTGCATGACCCTGGCATCAAAATACTCCCTGCCATTCTCATCACCATGCACCATGCACTTGTCATCAAAATGCTCCATGACATTTGTCATCACAAAGCTCCATGACCCCCGGCATCACAATGCTCGATGTCATTGTCATCACAATGCTCCATGAACCCTCTCATCACATTTCTCCATGCCCTTGTCATCACAAAGCTCCATGACACTTGTAATCACAATGCTCGATGCCCTTCTCATCACAATGCCCCATGCCCTTGTCATTACAATCCTCCATGACCCATATATCACAGTGTTCCATGCCCTTATCATCAAAATGCTCTATGCCCACTCTCATCACAATAATCCATGAATCATTTCGGGTCAATGCTCCATGCCCTTCTCATCACAATGCTCCTTTACCTCTGTCATAACTACGCTCCATGACACCTGCCATCACAATGTTCCACGGCCTTGTCATCACAAGTCTCCATGACACTTGTCATCACAATGCTCCACGACCCATCTAATCAAAATGCTCCATGCCCTTGTCATCAAAAAGCTACAGAACGCATGTCATCAGAATTTTCCATGGCCCTGTCATCAAAATTCTCCATGCCCTTGTCATCACAATGCTCCAAGACCCTTGTAATCAAAATGCTCCATGCGTCTTTTCATCTCAATGCTGCATGAAACCTGTCATCACAATGGACCATGCCCATCATCATAATGCTTCAGGCTATTGTCATCACAATGAAATCAAAATGCTCCATGACCTCTGTCATCACAATGCTCCAAACCCTGGTGATCACAATGTACCATAACACTTATCATCACAACACCCCTTGACGCTCATCATCACAATTATCCATGGTCTTCTCATCACAATGCTCCATGACCTTTGTCATCACAATGCTTAATACACTTGTTATCACAATGCTCCCTGACACTTGTCATCAGTATGCTCCATTACCCCTGTCATGACACGTCTCCATGCTTTTTTCATCACAATGATCCATGCCATTTTAATCACAATGCTCCAAGACACCTGTAAGCACAATGCTCCATGCCCATGTCATCATAAAGCTCAATGATGCATGTCATCAGAATGCTCCATGGCCTTCTCATCACAATGCTCCATGCCCTTGTCATCACAATGCTCCAAGACCCCTGTAATCACAATGCTCCATGGCCCTTTTCATCAGAATGCTCCATGAGACATGTCATCACAAGTTTCCATTGTCTTCTCATCAAAGTGCTCCAGGAACTTGTCATCAAAATGCTCCATGATCCCTGTCATCACAATACTCAATGAATATTTTCAGCCCAATGCACCATGACCTTCTCATCAAAATGCTCCATGACCCCTGTCATCACAATACTCCATGAACATTTTCAGCCCAATGCTCCATGACACTTGTCATCACAATCATCCATGCCCTTGTCATCCCAATGCTCCATGAACCCTGTATTCACAATGCTCCGTGACGCTTGTCATCACAGTGCTCCATGACACCTGTCATCACAATGCTCCATGCCTTTGTCAGCAAAATACTTCCTGACCTTGTCATTGCAATGCTCTATGCGCTTGTCATCACAATTCTCCATTCCCATTGTCATCACAGTCCTCCATGAACTTTGGGATCACATTGCTTCATGCCCTTGTCATCACAATGCTCCATGCTCCTTGGAATCTAAATGATCCATGACCTCTGTCATCACAATGCTCCAAACCCTTGTGATCACAATGTTCCATAGCACTTGTCATCACAACGCTCTAAGATGCCTGTCATCACTTTACTCCATGCCTATTTCATCACAATGCTCCATGACCTTTGTCATCACAATTCTCAATACACTTGTCATCACAATGCTCCCTGACACTTGTCATCAGAATGCTCCTTGAACCCTTTCACGAAAATGCTCCATGCTTTTTTCATCACAATGCCCATGCCATTTTCATCACAATGATCCATGCCATTGTCATCAAAATACTCCACAAGCTTGTCATCAGAATGCTCCATGACGCTTGTCATGACAATTTTCCATGCACTTGTCAGCACAATGCTCCCTGACCCTTGTCATCACAATGCTCCAAGCCATTGTCATCACAATGCTCCATTTCCATTGTCATCAGAATCCTCCATGACACTTGGTATCACAATGCTCCATGCCATTTCATCACAATGGGCCATTACATATGTCATCACTATGCTCCATGACACCTGTCTTCACAATACTGCATGACCTGGTCATCACAATGCTCCATGCCCTTGTCATCACAATGCGCCATTCCAACTGTCATCGCAATAATCCATGAAACTTATTAGACCAATGTTCCCTGCCCTTGTCATCACAATGCTCCATGCCCTTGTTATCACAATGCTCCATGACCCCTGTCATCACAATGCTCCATGAATCGTTTCATCACAATGCTTCATGACCTTTGTCATCACAATGGTCCATGCCCTCGTCATCCACAGTCTCTGTGACATATTTAACCACAATGCTCCATGAAATTTTCATCACAGTGCTCTGTGACCCTTGTCATCACAATGCTCTGTGCCTTCCTCAGCACAATGCTCCATGACCCTTGTCATCTCAATGCTCCATGCCCTTGTCAGCACAATGCACCATGACCCATGTCATCACAATGCACCCTGCACTTGTCATCACAGTGCTCCACAATCTTGTCACCACAATGCTCCATAAAACTTGTCATCACAATTCTCCATGCACTTCTCATCAAAATGCCCTCTCACCACAGATATCACAATGTTACATCACTATTCATCACAATACTCCCTCACCACTGTCATCACAATGTTCCATGACTCCTGTCTTTGCAATGCTACATGCACTTATCATCACAAAGTTCGATGACCACTGACATCACAATGTTCCATAACTCCTGTCATCAAAATATTCCATGACACTTTTCATCAAATTGCTCTATGACCCTGTCATCACACTGCTCCCTGCCCTTCTCATCACATTGCACCACCCCTTGTCATCAAATTGCTCCATGACCTTTGTCATCACAAAGCTCCATGACCCTTGGCATCCCAATGCTCCATGCCATTGTCATCACAATGCTCCATGAACCCTCAAATCACAATGCTCCATGCCCCTTTGCATCTCAATGCTTCATGAACCCTGTCATCAAAATGCACCATGCCCATCATCATAATGCTTCAGGCTCTTGTCATCACTATGAAATAAAAATATTCGATCATCTGTCTCATCACAATGCTCCAAATCCTTGTGATCACAATGTTCTATAACACTTATCATCGCAACGCCCCATGACGCTCATCATCACAATTATCCATGCTCTTCTCATCACAGTGCTCCATGAACTTTGTCATCACAATGCTCTATAAACTTGTCATCACAATGCTCCCTGACACTTGTTGTCTGTATGCTCCTGGAACCCTGTCATGACAAGGCTCCATACCATTTTCATAACAATGATCCATGCCAATTTCATCACAATGCTCCAAGACACCAGTAATCACAGTACTCCATGCCATTGTCATCACAATGCTCCAAGACCCCTGTAATCACAATACTCCATGCCCCTTTTCATCAGAATGCTCCATGAGACTTGTTATTACAAGGCTCCATGGTCTTCTCATCACAATGCTCCAGGAACTTTTCATCACAGTGCTCCATTCCCTTCTCATCACAATGCTCCATGACCCCTGTCCTCACAATACTTCCTGAACATTTTCAGTCCAATTCTCCAGGAACTTCTCATCACAATGCTTCATGATCCCTATCATCACAATGCTCCATGACCACTGTCATCACAACGCTCCATGACCCCTGACAACACAGTGATCCGGGACTCTTGTCATCACAATGCACCATTCCCTAGTCATCACAATGCTCCATGAACATTTTTAGCCCAATGCTCCATGACACTTGTCATCACAATGATCCATGGCCTTGCCATCCCTATGCTCCATGACCCCTGTAATCACAATGATCCGTGATGCTTCTCATCACAGTGCTCCATGACCCTTATCATTACAATGCTCCATGCCTGTGTCAGCAAAATGCTACATGACCTTGTCATCACAATGCTCCATTTGCTTGTCATCACAGTACTCCATTACCATTGTCATCACAATCCTCCATGAACATTGGGATCACATTGATTCATGCCCTTGTCATCCCAATGCTCCATGCTCCTTGAAAACAAAATAATCCATGACTTCTATCATCACAATGCTCCAAACCCTTGTGATCACAATGTTCCATAACACTTGTCATCACAACGCTCCATGATGCCTGTCATCACAATACTCCATGCCCTTTTCGTCAAAATGCCCCATGATCTTTTTCATCACCATTCTCAATACACTTGTCATCACAATGTTCCCTGACACTTGTCGTCAGTATGCTCCTTGAAACCTGTCATGAAATGGCTTCATGCCTTTTTTATCACAATGCTCCATGCCCTTTTCATCACAATGCTCCATGCCATTGTCATCACAATACTCCACAAGCTTGTCATCAGAATGCTCCATGACACTTGTCATCACAATGCTCCATGGCCACTGTCATCACAATGCTCCATACCCCTTGTCATTACTGTGCTCCATGACACTCGTCATTACAATTATCCATGGTCTTCTCATCACAATGCTCCACGCCCTTGTCATCAAAATGCTCCATGGCCACTCTCATCACAATGCTCCATTCCCCTTGTCATTACAGTGCTCCATGACGCTCGTCATCACAATTATCCATGGTCTTCTTATCACAAAGCTCTACGGTCTTGCCATCACAATGCTCCATGCCCTGGTCATCACAATGCTCCATGTCCCCTGTCATCACAATTCTCCTCGTTCTTGGCATCACTATGCTCCATGACACTTCTCATCACCGTGTTACATGATTTGTCATCACAATCTGTATGCACTTTTCATTGCAATGCTCCATGACCCCTGTCATAGGAAGCTCCATGTGCTTCTCATCACAATGCTTCATGAACTTGTCATCAAAATTCTCAATGGCCCTTGTCATCACAATGCTCCATGCCCTTGTCATCACAATGCTCCATGTCCATTGTCATCACAATGCTCCAAGCCCTTGTCATCAAAATGCTCCATTACATTTGTCATCACAATCCTCCATGACACTTGGCATCACAATATTCCATTCCATTGTCATCGCAATGGACCATGACATATGTCATCACAATGCTCCCTGAGACCTGTCTTCAAAATACTCCATGACCTTCTCATCACAATGCTCCATGCCTTTGTCATCACATTGCACCATGCCCACTGTCATCACAATAATCCATGAAACATGTCAGGCCAATGCTCCATGCCCCTGTCATCACAATGCTCATTGCCTTTTCATCACAAAGCTCTATGACCCCTGTCATCACAATGTTCCTTGACTCCAGTCATCACAATGCTTCATGACCTTTGTCATCACAATGGTCCATGCCCTCGTCATCACAAGGCTCTGTGACATTTGTCACCAAAATGCTCCTTGAAATTTTCATCACAGTGCTCGGTGACCCTTGTCATCACATTGCTCTATGCCTTTGTCAGCACAGTGCTCCATGACCCATGTCATCACAATGCACCATGTGCTTGTCATCACAGTGCTCTTCAATCTTGTCATCACAATGCTCCATAAAACTTGTCCTCACAATGCTCCATGCACTTCTTATCAAAATGCTCTCTCACGAATGATATCAAAATGTTCCCTCACTAGTCATCACAATACACCCACTCCCCTGTCATCACAATGGTCCACAACACCGTCATGAAAATGTTCCATGACTCCTGACATCACAATGTTCCATAACCCGTCATCAAAATGTTCCATGACACTTTTCATCACATTGCTCCATAACCCTTTCATCACAATGCTCCCTGCCCATCACAAGAGAATGCACCACACCCTTGTCATCAAAAGGCTCCATGACCTTTGTCATCACAAATCTCCATGACACTTGGCATCACAATGCTCCATGCCATTGTCATCACAATGCTCCAAAAACCTCCCATCACATTGTTCCAAGCCCTTGTCATCACAGGATCCATGATGCTTTTCATCACAATGCTCGATGCCATTCTTCTCACAATGATCCATGCGCTTCTGATTACAATCCTCCATGAACCATGTATCACAGTGTTCCGTTCCCTTGTTATCACAATGCTCCTTGCCCCCTCTCATCACAATAATCCATGAAACATTTCAGACCAATGTTCCATGCCCTTTTCATCACAATGATCCAAGACTCCTGTAATCATAATGCTCCATGCCCCTTTTCATCTCAATGCTCCATGAACGCTGTCATCACAATGCACCAAATGCGCATCATCATAATGCTTCATGCTATTGTCATCACAATGAAATCAAAATGCTCTATGACCTCTGTCATCACAATGCTCCATGAACGCTGTCATCACAATGCACCAAATGCGCATCATCATAATGCTTCATGCTATTGTCATCACAATGAAATCAAAATGCTCTATGACCTCTGTCATCACAATGCTCCAAATCCTTGTGATCACAATATTCCATAACACCTATCATCACAAAGGCCCATAACGCTCGTCATCACAAGTATCCATGGTCTTCTAATCACAATGCTCCATGACATTTGTCATCACAGTGCTCAATACCCTTGTCATCACAATGGTCCCTGACACTTGTCATCAGTATGCTCCTTGAACCCTGTCATGACAAGGCTCCATGCCTTTTTCATCACAATGTTACATGCCCTTTCCCTCACAGTGCTCCAAGACCCCTGTAATCACAATCCTCCATGACCCTTGGGATCATATTGCTTTATACCCTTGGCATCTCTATCTTGCCTTTCTGGTTTTTACAGATTTTCGGATGTCCTTTTTGAACGGTGGGAAGTGACAATTCTTTGTAGTGTGGATTTGCATTGCGCGCTTGCTTGATTGGCCAAAAAGGGCCTATGCCTTTTCTCCTGAATATATTCAGGAGAAAATTCATATGCCGTTTTTGGCCAAGTGCATCATTCTCGAAGTTGTGATGCCTTTCCTGTGCTTTAAAGGCGATTCCAATTTATCTCTTGATATATGTTTTGTGCAATTCCGCCTCATTTTCAAGTCCGCTTTGTTGCCTTCCCTCAACAGAATTTTGGAAGAGAGTAGTCCTTTATAACTCTGCAGGTTTTTGATTTGCTTTGCCCCTGAGCTCCAATTTTCAAATCCCATTTTTGGGAGCTGACCGCAAATCCACAATTTTGCTTCAGGAACTATACTGGTTCCAGGGGTGGCTATACTGGTTCCCTCTGGGTGGCTGAGGCTTTGGTTAATTCTTCTTCCTGACGGGAATTTAGAGTGACATGTGTCCGTCCAAAGGCCTACATCTACTCACTGATAGGTTCTCCCTCTTCCCTTTCATCCTCTGCACAATTAGCAAACTGTGCGAACCAGGAGGTTATAGGGGATGACTCTCCTAAGTTGGGAGATTGATAGTAAAGTAGTTGGAATGCCAAACTGTAGCACAAGGAGAGGAAAAAGTAGGAGACTTTCAGAAACCTTTCGCCATCACAGGGTGTCCATTCTCTAGGTTTCCCATACATGTTATAACTGTAGTGATATTCCCTTCTACCTGGAAATTTGGGACCCATGGAATGGTGGCATGCATTACTACTTTAAAGGGTCTGCATTTTCTCTCCCAATCTCACCAGTCCTCCCAGTCCCAAGTGTCCAGCCTTATGTCTCCTCCAGCTGTCTTTGCAGATAGGGTCATTCTAGGTTTCATCAGAACCACTGAAGGAATTGTGTAAGAATTTCGCTGTTTTTTGTTTTGTTTTTGAAATTCATTTTTATAATGGGGTTGGTTGAGCTGATTTTCACTGACGTGTTTATGCCGGTCTAGACACACTTGATTCCCTTACAGAGGCATATCAGTACATAGGTTTTAAGATTCTTACTAATCAGATATATTCCTCTGTGGGGAATAGGGGTTTTGAGTCCCGTTCACTGAGAAAGGTGTAGGTCTTGTCTATTCTGTATTTGGTTTATGGAATGGTACCTGTGCTAATATCAAACTCTGGTTTTATGCATCACCCCACCTCTCCTTTCCCCTTAAGGAGGCATAAGAGTGTTTTCTAAATGTGAGACGCTGCTCTCTTTCCTAATTCAGTTCATGTGTTGTGATGTTGATATTCCCTCTGTAAGTGATATCTTATGATAAGATTATTTTTCTGTGTGACTAATTTCCCTTAGAATCATCATACCTAAATCCTCTCATTATGCTGCTACTGGCCTTATGACATTGATTTCACTTCTGAGTGATATTTCGTTGTACAAAATTACCACAAGTTCTTTATGCATTTCTTGTTTTCCTGGGATACTTTAGGTGTACCGAAGTTGAGGTTCTTGTATGCAGAGCAGCCCTAAACTTTGGGGTGCCTGTGTCTTTTTGATATTTAGTCTTCCCAAGTTATATGTCCATGAGTTGAAGTCCCCTTTGCTCGGGGGCTTTGTATTGTAGATGTTTTAGGAAACAGCATACACTTCTTCAGAGTAGCTCTTGGATATTTATACACAACCCATCAGCGTGACTAGTCTCCCTGTTTTCCATGGCCTCTCCTGAATTTTTGATTTGTACACATTTTTTGGATGGCCTTTCTGAGCAGTGGAAATTGAGACTTCTTTATTGTGTGGATTTGCATTTCCCTCTTGCTTGGTTGGCCAAAAACTCTGTATGTGATTTTTTCCTGAAGATATTCACGAAAAAAACGCATACACCCTTTTGCCCAACTGCATCATTTTAGAAATTCTGCTGCTTTTCATATGCTTTAAATGTGAGTACAATCTACCTTTTGAAATCTGTTTCCTGCAATTCTGCCTCTCATTCAGAACCTCTTCGTTGCCTTACCTGAATATATTTTTGGACGTTGGTTATCATTTATATCTTTGCAGGTCTTTGAATTGTCTGCTCCTGAGCTCCATTTTGCAACTCGCATTTTTTGTGAGCTGGCCGCCAAACCATTGGATTGAATCCGGCCATATTCTGGTTCTGGGGAGGCAGGCTGAGCCTTTGGTTAATTCTTCTTCCTAAAGGGATATTAGAGTGACATGTGCCTGTCAAAACTCCTACAGCTAATCTCTCACTGGTTCCTCCTCTTCCCATTTATCCTATTCAAAAATTGCAAACTGTGTGAGACAGGAGGTTAAAGGTGCTGATTCTCCAAGTGGGGAGATTGTTAGTAATGTGGCTGGAATGGCGTACCCCAGCACCAGGAGATCAAAAATGAGGTGCATTTTAGACACCTTTCCTGAGCACACGGTGTACATTCATCTCGGTTTCCCAGGCATGTTTTTGCTGTCAGAAGATTGCCTTGAAAATGCCGATTTGGGACCCATGGAATGGGTACCAGGCAGTATTACTTTAAAAGGTCTGTATTATCTCACCCAGCCTCTCTAACATCTCTTAGCGTGCATAGCTTCCAGCCTTATATATCATCCTGCTGTGGGTCTACATGTGTTCAATCCATGTTACATCGTAGCCCTTCAACAAAAGTTGTAAGAATTTTTGTCTGTCTCACCGTTTTTATAAATATATTTAAATTTATTTTTATATTGGTTACAGCTGATTTTCAAAGCTCTGTTTTTTGCTGCTGTACATCCACTTGATTCATGTACTGTGTGACAACAATAAATTCTTTCTCAGATGCTTACGAGTCATATGTATTATTTTCCAGTGACTTGAGTGGACTGAGTGCAGTTCTTTGAGGTACCGTGTAGGCCTTGCCAGTTATTCATTTCGGTTCTTGGAATGGTATCTTTGCTAATTTCAAATTCCTGGATAATACCTCACCATTCCCCACCTTTCCCATTTAGCAGCCTTATGTCTCTTTTCTACATATTTGACTATGTTTCTGTTTTGTAGTTTATTTCATGTGTAGCCATTTTTGATTCCACCTTTAAGTGACATCTTATGATATGTGTTTTTTTCTTTCTGACATATGTCACTTAGAATGATCATATGTAACTCCTCCAGAGTTGTTCCAACTGGCCTTATTTCATTGATTTCTGGATGAGTAATATTCCACTCTACATAAGTACCCCATCTCTTTTATCCATTTTATCCTTCCAGGGACATTTAGTTTATATCCAAGTGGAGGCCCTTTTTAACAGAGAGGTGGTAAACGTTGGAGTGCCTGTTTTCTGTCATTTTTTGTTTTTCCCAAGGTATACGCCCATGAGTGCAAGTGTCCTATGCTCTGTAGCTCAGTTTTCAGATGTTTTAGCAAACACAATACACTTCTCCAGAGTGGCCGTTGGCACATTATATTTCCACTATCAGCCTCACAGGGCTCCCTTTTCTCCTCACCCTGTCCTGCATTTCTGGTGTTTACACTTTATGTGGATGGACCTTCTGACTGATGAGAAGTGATGCATTTTGTAGTATTGATTTCCAGTGCCCACCTGTTTGGTTGGATAAAAAGTGTGTATGGCCTTTACTTGAATATATTCAGAAAAAAATGCATACGCCCTTTTGGGCCAACTGCATCATTGGCGATGTTCAGCCCCTTTTCTTGTGCTTTAATGGGGAGTCCTTTCTACCTCTTCAAATCTGTTTCCTGCCACTCTCTCTTGCTTAAAAGTCCTTTTCTGTGACTTACCTCAAGACATTTTTCGACAATAGATATTTTCAACTCTGCAGTTTCATGAATTTTATTGCCCCCGAGTTCCATTTCTCAAATTGTGTATTTGGAAACTGGACACAAAACAGCGGGATTTCCTCTAGCCCTATTCTGTTTCCATGGGCAATTCTAGCCTTTGATGAATTTGTCTTCCAGATAGGAAATTAGAGTGGCATTTGCCTGTCTGAACAACTAAGACTTGTCTCTAAATTTTTCTCATCCTTCCGCTTCATCCTCTGGACAAATTCCAAATTGTGTGCAACAGGATGTTGACGGTGCTGATATCCCCAAGTAAGGAGATTGTCAGGAAAGATGCTGGAGGGTTGAACCAGTGCACCAGGCGATGAGGAGATGAGGTGCCTTTTCCAAAATCTTTCCGATCAAACGGTGTACCATCCTCTAGGTGTGACAGGCATGTTTTAGCTGTAGGAAGGGTCCCGTGCATGGAAGGAGAACACCAGGGATTTTTCCAAATCAGTGCCTCCCCGAACCCCAAACTGGGGAATTTTTAAGCTACGGCTACACGTATGTCCATTAAGGGCCTTGGGAAATAGGCAGAGCCCAAACTTTAGATGATTGAAATCTTCAGGTTCAGAAGCGCTCACCATCGGCCTTGCTTAGGTTACATTTTATCTGTCATTGATAGATGATGTCAATAAAAATATCGATTCTTTTTCAGATTATTTCCCCTTATAGGTTATTGCAATATATTCAGTGTAGTTCCCTGTGTTATACAGTAATTCCTTGTTGATGATCTATTTTATACATAGCAGTGTGTATGTGTTAATCCCAAACTGTTAATTTATCCCTTTTCATACCTTTCCCCTTTGGTAATAATAAATTATAAGATTTTATACTTCTCAGGAATGGGGGAGCTGAAAGAGAGGTATCATTTTCAATGGAAAAGCATTCAAAACAAGATT
Source organism: Mesoplodon mirus (assembly GCF_964341445.2). Lineage (NCBI taxonomy): Eukaryota > Metazoa > Chordata > Mammalia > Artiodactyla > Ziphiidae > Mesoplodon > Mesoplodon mirus. Next base: position 108,482 of record NW_028295811.1, read on the forward strand.
GAAGTTTCAGCCAAGAGTATTCGATGTACAACCATGGAAATAAATCACTTCATTTCTCTAATGTTTACCTGACAAATAAGACAGACGTCTTCCCTGAACTTGCTTATAGTAAAGTGATGGAATTATCAAATGTAAGTCTTAGAAAAATCTTATTTTACCCGAGCATTATACACTGCTCTATGTTAACTACAGTTTGGCTCACACATCTGTTCATTGAAGTTACAATGTTCTCAATTTCTGTTACTGATCCTCCAGACTGGAACCCAACAGGAGTCCCCGAGCCCAGTGTCATTGGAGCCAACAGATCAAGACTGAGTTTGGTTCAGAAGCAAAGGAAACATTATTTTGACAACAGAATGGAGAGGTGAGAGCGTGCACTCCCCCACAGGCTGTGGGCTGGGCTGCTGTGTAGGGATCCTGGCAGCGTCAGTGGGAATTAGGGGATGGAGCTCTCGAGGGCTGGGTTGGCTGCAGCTCAGGCTCTATGCCGTGGAGTCTGCATGGGACTCCGCTAGCTGAGGTGTCGACCCAGCCATTCTGCACTAGGAAATCAGGTCTGAAGTGACGGGTGTGGGACCTCTGCATGCGGAACCCTAGGAGCACGTGAAATTAGACAAAGCACAAAGGAAAAGCAGGTTAGACTTTATTTTATTGCCCAGATTCTCTTTTTATCTCCCAGGAATTTTTAATGAACGTTGCCAGAGACGAACACCTCCTCTGCTTTTTGTTCCGTTCCTCATTCTTGGGGTGTTGAGGGTGCAGACCCCTCTTTTGTAACTGCTTCATGCTGTGGTGGCAGCCCTGATACCTGGGGGGAGGTGCAAAACGTCTCCCCACCAGCCTCCAGGTGAGGTTGATTGTTCCAAAGACTCCTGCCTCACTTCTCGTCCGCCTGAGCACCAGCATTGGAAGTGTTATAGATTCTAATGACCTTTAAGGGTCCAGGAAAGAGATGTGCTAAGATGCTGTGGTGGCAGGTTTCACCCCACCCCACATTTGGTCGGTGACCTTAGGCTGACGGTTTTTGCCAGCCTAGATGCTCTGACCAGTAGTCTGTGCTTTCTTTAATTAGGTCCCTGAATTAATGTACAAACAGCACCATGTGCCAGAGCCCTGCCCGCGCAACTCCCAGACAGTCCAGGGTCAGTGGTGATCCAGGACCATGACGTCCACTGTGGCAACGGCCTTTAGAAGTAGCCAGCAGTCCAGCCGGTCATATTGGCCACCATCACCGCGGTGTCTGTAGGGTTTTCTATGGTGAAAGCGTGATATACGTTTCCCCCGCCAAGCTTATTAGCTCCCTTCTGGGTGCAGTAAGTCCTGCAAGCAGTAGTCTGCTCTTTCGGGGCACAGTCTTGTTGTTTTCTGAGAGAAACTCCAGGTCAAGTGATGGTCACACAAGTCATCTTGGGGGCCCGATGCCCCCATTTGTCTCTCTGGAGGTTGGAGTTGGAAGGCCTCCTCACTCGAGGTCAGTGTGTCCACAGAGCGACCCCTGCAACTTCAGGGCATGATGGGTGGTTAGGATCACCACGTGGGGTCCTTTTCCCTTAGGAGGGAGCTGGCCTTGCAGGCTGCTGATTTCTAGCTTTTTAGATACCCCAGTATCCTGGCCTGATGAGTCGGTGGGCAAAGCCCTTGGGGACCACAGTTTATCATACCTGAAGGGCATTCTTGTGTTGCTCCATTTCAAGTGGTCCCAGTTTTTGCACTAAGTCTCCAAGGGCGATTAACCTTTGACCGGGTATGTAAAGGTCAAAGGGTTTAGCTATATTAGTGAGTTCCTGGGCAAGGATCTGAATTGACTGCTCTTTCCATTCTTGAAAGGCTGCTTCTGGATTCTATTCAAAAGGATCATCATCTTTTCATGTCAGTGTTTCATGTAGAGGCCCAGCTATTAGACTATAGTTAGGGATCCAGATGCAGAAAACCATGGCCTCCCCAGGAACCCCTAAGCTGTCTTCTGGTTTTAGAAAAGGTAAGGCTGCAAATGGCTTCTTCCCTATCCTGGGATGCGTTTCTCCGAATATCTGTGAGAATGAAGCCCATGCATGTCACCTGAGCCTGGGTTATTTGAGCCTTTTCCTTGGACACCTTCTATCCTTTCTTGGCTAGGTAGTTCAGAGGCGTCTTTAGTAGGCCTGGCGATCAGAATGGCATCTGCATATTCAAGGAGGGTTCCCTTTTACAGAGGTAGAACTTTTAGGTCTTTAGAGGACATTTCCCCAATGATGGTGTGGGGATTTTTGAAACATTGGTGCAGGACGGCCCAGCATTATTGCTTGTGTTGCATGTTGTGTCCTGCCACTCACAAGCCAAAAATTCTTGTGACTCTGAGATGAATGGAATACAGAAGAAGGCATCATTTAAGTGTAATACAGAATGCCATGGCCTGGTGGATGGTAGAATGAGCAGCAGGGTGTAGGAAATAGGAGCTACTGGATGTATATCCTCGGTGGCTTCACTGACTGTCCTGATATCCTTTACCAGGTCTCCAGCAGCCCATGGGGCTCTCGTGGTCAGGCCAATCCCAGGATATGGAGCTCACCTGGGCTGCATCCCGCACCCCACAGCCCACGGTGCTCTCGTGTTCAAGTCCCTCCCACGTACGGAGCTCACCTGTGCAGCTACCCAGCAGCCCATGGGGCTCTCATAGTCAGGCCCTTCCCAGGATACGGAACTCCCCTGGGCAGGTACACCAGCAGGGCTGGACACACAGGATCTGTGCACATAGCCCACCTTGCAGAGAACCTCCAGCTCACCTGTCGCTCACAGCTGACACAGAAAACCTCAGAGCAGGACTTGAACTAACAAACAGCAGCTCTGACAGGTCTGTGACCCTGGCTATCACTCTGTGCAGCCTCTCTCTGCCTGGTCTTCCAGACACTTCCACTGCAGCCAGGGCACCAGGCCTCTGTCTCCTCCCACCATCACTCCTCTCCCTGACTCCTGGGTTCCTCTCATTAGGATAGGGTCTTCTTGAATTTGTTTTCCACTCATGGACTAGAAAAAATGATAAGAAAACAAGCCACAGCTGCAGCCCCTTGTCTATCCTGACTCTCAAGAGCCCACACCTGTTCCTTGGGACTGACCCGTTTAGCAAGGTTCATTTTCTGCAACTGTGAGCCCCTGAGCGGTGAGAATTGGATGATTTGGGCAGCCTGACACTGCCTGCCACCCCCCCCACAGGTGTGCCTGTGTTGAGGTCAATATAAACACCTCTCCAGTCAGCAAGAGCCCCTGTAGCTGTGCCTGACGCCATATTCTCTGCCCCGTCAGCAGTTTCGGGGCTGGGGTGGAGGGAGGGAGTGAGGGGCCGTGGCTTTGTGGGTGGCCCAGTGTGATTTGGGCTCTGCTGGACTTTCTGCAGGAGTTGCCAGGCTGCCACCTGTTAAAGAAGAGGATGTGTCACCCATACCTGTCACTGGAATTTCTCCCCAGTCAGAGCTGAGGAAGTAAAAAAGCAGTGGGGGCCGTGGCAGGAGGGGTATCTCAGGCAGGGAAATGGAAAGATTCCAGAAGAGCATCTGGGGCCAGGACCATCCTGGCTGGCCTGCAGGCACCAAGTCGGCCTGCGTGCTCTCGCTAGTGTGGCTCCACAGCCCTTCCTCTAGGCTTGCAAGTGCTTGTACATATTCAGGTGTTTTACCTGGAAAGGGTGGGAAGAGTTCAGCTGCAGCAGGACTGGGGCTCAGCTCACATTTACTCACAGACGCCTCGGCACATTCCCCCAGCTTTGCAATGAGGATGCTCCTTGTGGGGGGGAGCACTGCTGAGTGCATGGGAGACGATTTCCCACCTCTGACCAAATTAAGAATTTTTTACCACTGGAGCAAGTGCCCTGATACGATTATCCTCTCTATAACTGGTGAGTTCTGTTTGTTTGGTTTTTTTTCTTTTTTTCTTTTTGGTTCAAGTTAGATTTTATTTATTCCTCTTTTTTTTTAATTTGGAGATATATACATGGAAATAATGCATTAATATAAAGACGTCTATGTGAAGGGAAAAACTATTTTTCTGTTTTATTTTATTAAATGTTATTTATTTAGTTTTTTTTAATTTTTTTCTTTTATACAGCAAGTTCTTATTTGATATCTATTTCATACATATAAGTGTGCACATGTGAATCCCAGTCTCCCAATTCATCCCACCACCACCCTCACATGGCGTTCCCTCCTTGGTGTCCATATGTTTGTTCTTTACATCTGTGTCTCTATCTCTGCCCTGCACACCGGTTCATCTGTACCATTTTTCTAGGTTCCACATATGTGCATTAATATACAATATTTGTTTTTCTCTTTCTGACTTACTTCACTCTGTATGACAGTCTCTAGATCCATCAAGGTCTCTACAAATGACCCAATTTCATTCCTATGTATGGCTGAGTAATATTCCGTTGTATATATGTACCACGTCTTTATCCATTCGTCTGTCTGTGGGCACTTAGGTTGCTTTCATTACCTGTCTATTTTAAATAGTGTTGCAGTGAACATTGTGGTGAATGTATATTTTTGATTTATGGTTTTCTCTGGGTATATGCCCAGTAGTGGGATTGCTGGATTATATGGTAATTCTATTTTTAGTTTTTTAAGGAACCTCCATACTGTTCTCCATAGAGACTGTATCGATTTACATTCCCGCCAATAGTGGAAGAAGGTTCCTTTTCTCCACACCCTCTCCAGCATTTGTTGTTTGTAGATTTTCTGATGATGCCCATTCTAACAGGTGTGACGTGATACCTCATTGTAGTTTCGATTTCCATTTCTCTAATAATTAGTGATGTTCAGCAGATTTTCATGTGCGTACTGGCCATCTCTATGTCTTCTTGGAAAAAATGTCTATTTAGGTCTTCCATTTTTGTATTGGGTTGTTTGTTTTATTAATATTGAGCTGCATGAGCTGTTTATATATATTGGAGATTAATCATTTGTCCATTGATTCATTTGCAAATATTTTCTGCCATTCTGAGGGTTGTCTTTTCGTCTTGTTTGTAGTTTCCTTTGTTTTGCAAAACTTTTACGTTTCATTAGGTCCCATCTGTTTATTTTTCTTTTTTATTTCATTACTAAAGGAGGTGGATCAAAAGATCTTGCTGTGATTTACGTCAGAGTATCCTTCATAAGTTTTCCTCTCAGAGTTTTATACTGTCCGGTCTTACATTAAGGTCTCTAATCCATTTTGAATATATTTTTTATGTATGGTGTTGGGGAGTGTTCTAATTTCATTCTTTTACATGTAGCTGTCCATATTTCCCAGCACCAATGATTGAAGAGACTGTCTTATCTCCATTGTATAGTCTTGCCTCCTTTGTCATAGATTAGTTGACCATAGGTGTGTAGGTTTATCTTTGGGCTTTCTTTTTTTTTTTTTTTTTTCTTTTACACGTTTATTGGAGTATAATTGCTTTACAATGGAGTGTTCGTTTCTGCTGTATAACAAAGTGAATCAGCTATACATATACAAATATCACCAGATCCCCTCCCTCTTGCATCTCCCTCCCACACTCCATATCCCACCCCTTTATGTGGTCACAAAGCACCGAGCTGATCTCCCTGTTCTATGTGGCTGCTTCCCAGTAACTATCGGTGTTACATTTGGTAATGTATTTATGTCCATTCCACTCTCTCACTTCGTCCCAGCTTACCCATCCCCCTTCCGGTGTCCTCAAGTCCTTTCTCTATGTCTGTGTCCTTACTCCTGTCCTGCCACTAGGTTCTTCAAAATCTTTTTTTTTTCTTCATTAGATTCCATATATCTCTGATAACATACAGTATTTGTTTTTCCCTTTCAGACTTACTTCACTGTGTAGGACAGATTCTAAGTCCATCCACCTCAGTACAAATAACTCAGTTTTGCTTCTTTTTATGGTTGAGTAATATTTGATTGTATATATGTGCCAGATCTTCTTTATCCATTCATCTGTCGATGGACACTTAGGTTGCTTCCATGCCCTGGCTAATGCAAATAGAGCTGCAATGAACATATTTGTACGTAACTTTTTTTTTTTTTTTTTTTTTTTTTTTTGCGGTATGCGGGCCTCTCACTGTTGTGGCCTCCCCCGCTGCGGAGCACAGGCTCCGGACGCGCAGGCCCTGCGGCCATGGGTCACGGGCCCAGCCGCTCCGCGGCACATGGGATCCTCCCAGACCAGGGCACGAACCCGTATCCCCTGCATCGGCAGGCGGACTCTCAAACACTGCGCCACCAGGGAGGCCCCATAACTCTTTTTGAATTATGGTTTTGCAAGGCAAATGCCCAGTACTTGGATTGTTGTGTCATATGGTACTTCTATTGTTAGTTATTTAAAGGGACCTCCGTACAGTTCTCCCTAGTGCCCATATCAATTTACATTCCCAACCACAGTGCAAGTGTGTTCCATTTTCTCCAATAAAGGCCTCTCCAGCATTTATTGTTTTGTAGATTTTTTTGATGATTGCCACTCTGACTGCTGTGAGGTGATACCTCAGGGTAGTTTTGATTTGCATTTCTCTAATGATTAGTGATGTTCAGCATCCTTTCATGTGTTTCTTGGTAATCTGTATATCTTCTTTGGAGAAATGTCTATTTAGGTCTTCTGCCCGTTTTTGGATTGGGTTGTTTGTTTTTGTGATATTGAGCTACATGAGGTGCTTGTAAAGTTTGGAGATTAATCCTTTGTCAATTGCTTCATTTGAAAAATTTTCTCCCATTCTGAGGGTTGTTTTTTGCATCTTGTTTATGTTTTCCTGTACTGTGTAAAAGCTTTTAAGTTTCATTAGGTCCCATTTGTTGATTTCTGTTTTTATTTCCATTTCTCTAGGAGGTGGGTCCAAAAGGATCTTGCTGTGATTTATGTCATAGAGTGTTCTGCCTATAGTTTCCTCTAAGTGTTTTATAGTGTCTGGTCTTATATTTAGATCTCTAATCAATTTAGAGTTTATTTTTGTGTATGGTGTTATGGAGTGTTCTAATTTCATTCTTTTATGTGTAGGGGTCCAGTTTTCCCAGCACCAATTACTGAAGAGACTGTCTTTTCTCCATTGTATATCCTTAGTTCCTTTTCAGAGATGAGATAGCCATAGGTATGTAGGTTTATCTCTGGGCTTTCTGTCCTGTTCCATTGATCTTTGTTTATGCCAATCTACATACACTTGATTCCATTATGCAGACATATAAATACATAGTTTTCAAGGTTATTACCAGTCAGATATATTCCTCTTCAGTGAATAGGGTGTTTTGTGTCCAGTTCATTGAGAAAGGAGTAGGTCTTGTCTATTACATATTTGGTATATGGAATGGGATCTGTGCTAATTTCAAACTCTGCTTTTACACATCACCCCCACGTCACCTTTCCCCTTAAGGAGGCATAAGTGTGTTTTCTAAATGTGTAACTCTGTTCTCTTTTGAAATTCAGTTCATGTGTAGCCATGTTTACATTTCCTCTATAAGTGATATATTACAATAAGTTTCTTTTTCTTTGTGGCTCATTTCACTTAGCATCATCGTATCTAAAGCCACTCATTAAGCTGCTATTGGCCTTATGACATTGATTTTATGTCTGAGTGACATTCCATTGTATATAAGTACCACAACATCTATATCCATTTTTTTTTCCTTTCCTGGGATATATAAAGTGTACCGAAGTTGAGGTTCTTGTAAACAGAGCAGCCCTAAAGTTTGGGCTGGCTGTGTGTTGTGGAATTTTAGTTTTCCCAAAATACACGCCCATGAGTGGAAGTGTGCTATGCTCTGTAGCTCTGTTTTAGAAAACAACATACAGTTCTCCAGAGAGGCTGTTGGCAATTTACATCCTGTCCATCGGCGTAACCAGGCTCCCTTTTCTCCATGGCCTGTCCTGCATTTGTGGCTTTTACACTATTTGTGGATGGTCCTTTTGACTGGAGGTAAGGGACTCTTCTCTGTGGTGTGGATTTGCAATGCCTGATGGCTTGCTTGGCCAAAAACGGCATATGTATTTTTTCCCGAATATATTCAGGAAAATACACATAGTCCCTTTTCAGCCAAGGGCAACATTGTCGAAATTCTGTCGCTTTTCATGTGCTTTAAAGACGACTCCAATCTACCTTTTGAAATCTGTTTCCTTCAATTCTGCCTTGCATTCAAATCCTCTTCACTGCCTTACCTCAATATATTTCTGGATGATAGTTGTCCTTTATAACTCTGCAAGTTTGTGAATTGCTGTGCCCCTGATTTCCATTTTTCAACTCGCCACTTTGTGAGCTGGCTGCAATACCGCAGCATGGCTGTAGGCCCTAGTCTGGTTCCAGGGCTTCAGGCTGAGCTTTTGGATAATTCTTCTTCCTGATGGGAAACTAGAGTGACATGTGCCCATCCAAACACCTACAGCTAATCTCTCATTTATTTCCCCTCTTCCTGTTCATCCTCTGCACAATTTGCAAACTGTGCATAACGGGAGGGTAAAGGCGCTGACACTCCAAGTGGGGAGATTTTTAGTAATGCAGATGGAATGGCGAAGCTGAGCACGACAAAAGGAAAAATGAGGTACCTTTTAGAAAACTTTCCCAATTACACAGTGTACCATCCACTGGGTTTCCCATGCATGTTTTAAATGTAGGAAGATTCCCTTAAACCTGGAGAGTTGGGACCACTAGAATGGGTAGCACAGAGTATTGCTCTAAGTGGTGTTCTTTTGTTCACACAACCTCAGCAATCTTGTCAGCCCCAAGTGTCCAGTCTTATGTCTCATCCAGCTGTGGGTGTAAAGGTGGACAATCTAGCTTGCATCACAGGCCCTGAACGTAATTTTTAAGACTTTCTCTCTGTTTTTGCATTTTGCTTTTGAAATTTATTTTTATAAGTGGGTTTAACTGAATTTCAGTGCTGTGTTCATGCCGTTATACACACACATGATTCCTTTATGGAGACATGAGAATTCATATGTTTTTAAATACATAGAGTCAGACATATTCCTCTGCAATGAATAGGGGGTGTTGAGTCCAGTTCATTGTGCCGGGAGTAGGTGTTGTCTATTACATACATGGTTTTTGTAACGGTATCTGTGCTAATTTAAAACTGTGGTTTTATGCATCACCCCGCCTCGGCTTTCCTCTTAAGCAGGCAAAAGATGTTTCCTAAATGTGTGACACTGTTGTGTTTGTCATTCAGTTCATGTGTAGTCATGTGTACATTCCCGCTATGAGTGATATCTTATGATAAGATTAGTTACTCTGTAGTCTTTCCTTAATCCGTTCATCTGTAGCCATGTTTACAGGACCTTCATAAGTGATATCTTATGATAAGTTTCTTTTTCTGTGTGACTTATTTCACTTAGAATCATCGTACCTGAATCCACTCATTTTGTTGCTACTGGTCTTATGACATTGATTTCATGGCTGAGGGATATTCCATCGTACGTAAGTACCACTATTTTTTGAACAATTTTTAATTTTCCTGGGATATTTAAGGTGTACCCAAGTTGAGGTTCTTGTAAGCAGTGCATCCCTAAATTTTGGGGTGGGTCTCTCTTATTGATTTTCAGTTTTCCCAAGGTATATTCCCTAGACTGGAAGTGCCTTTGGCTATGTAGCTCTGTTGTTTACATGTTTTAGGGAACACAATACACTCCTCCAGAGAGGCAGTTGCCAACTTACATCCCGCCCAACAGCATAACCAGCCTCCCTGTTCTCCAGGTCCTCTCTTGCCTTTCTGGTTTTTACACATTTTGCCTATGTCCCTTTTGACCGGTGGGAAGGGATATTTCCTTGTACTGCAGATTTGCCTTGCCCGCTTGCTTGCTTGGCCAAAAAGGGCGTATGCATTTTCTCCTGAATATATTCAGGAGAAAACGAATACACCATTTTTGGACAAGTGCATCATTGTCGAAGTTGTGCCCCTCTTCCTGTGCTTGAAAGGTGATTCCAACGTACCTCTTGAAATCTGTTTACTGTGATTCTGCCTCGCTTTCAAGTCCACGTCGTTCCCTTCCTTCAAACAATTTTTGGACGATAGCTGTCCTTTATTACTCTGCCAGTGTGTGAACTGTTGTGTCTCTGAGCTCCATTTATCAAATAGTTTTTTGTGAGCTGAGCGCAAGTCCAAAATTTTGGTTCAGGACCTTCTGGTTTCCTGCAGCGGGATGAGGCTTTGGTTAATTCTTCTTCCTGCCGGGCAATTAGAGTCACATGTGCCCGTCCAAATGCCTAACAGCTACTCTCTCATTGGTTCTCCCTGGTCCCTTTCATCCTCTGCCAAATTGGCAACCTGTGTTATCCAGGAGGTTAAAGGGGCTGTCGCGCTAAGTTGGGAGATTGATATTCAAGCGGTTGGAAAGTCAAATTGGAACACCAGTAGAGGGACTATTCCTTGAGATTTAGAAAGTTTTCGTATTCACAGTGTGTCCATTCTCTAGGTTTCCAGTACATGTTATAGCTGTATTAATATTCCCTTCAACCTGGAGAGTTTGGAACCATGGAATGGAGGCCACGCATTATTGCTTTAAATGGTCTGTGTTTGCTCACGCAGTCTCACCAAGCCTCTCAGTCCCAAGTGTCCAGCCTTATGCCCCATCAAGCTGTAGTTGTAGATAGATTCAATCCACGTTTCATCAGAGACCCTGAAGGAATTGTAAAGAATTTCCCTTTTTTTTCGTTTTGTTTTTGAAATTCCTTTTAATAGTGGGATTGAGATGATTCTCACTGCCATGTTTATGCCAGTCTAGACACACTTGATTCCCTTATGGAGACCTATCAATACATAGGTTTTAAGATTCTTACAAGTCAGATATATTCCTCAGAGGAAAATATGGTGTTTTGAGTCCCTTTCCCCGAGGAAGGTGTAGGTTTAACTATTCCATAGTTGGTTTTTGGAACAGTACCTGTGTTATATCAAACTCTGGTTTTATGCATCACCCCACTTCTCCTTCCCCCTTAAGCAGGCATAAGCGTGTATTCTAAATGTGAGACTCTGTTCTCTTTCCTAACTCAGTTCATGTGTAGCCATGTTTACAGGATCTTCATAAGTGATATCCTATGATAAGCTTCTTTTTCTGTGTGACTTATTTCACTTAGAAACATCGTACCTGAATCCACTCATTTTGCTGCTACGGGTCTTATGACATTGATTTCATGGCTGAGGGATATTCCATCTTACATATGTACCACAATTTTTTGAACCATTTTTAACTTTCTTGTGATAATTAATATGTACCCAAGTTGAGGTTCTTGTAAGCAGTGCATCCCTAAATTTAGGGGTGGTTCTGTCTTATTGATTTTCAGTTTTCCCAAGGTATATTCCGTAGACTTGAAGTGTCCTTGGCTCTGTAGCTCAGTTGTTTACTTGTTTTAGGGAACACAATGCACGCCTCCAGAGTGGCAGTTGGCAACTTACATTCCGCCCATCAGCATAAAAAGGCTCCCGGTTCTCCAGGTCCTCTTTTGCCTTTCTGGTTTTTACACATTTTGCCGATGTCCCTTTTGACTGGTGGGAAGTGATACTTCTTTGTACTGCAGATTTGCATTGCCCGCTTGCTTGCTTGGCCAAAAAGGGCGTATGCGTTTTCCCCTGAATATATTCAGGGGAAAACACATACACACTTTTTGGCCAAGTGCATCATTGTCGAAGTTGTGCCCCTCTTCCTGTGCTTTACAGGTGATTCCAACGTACCGCTTGAAATCTGTTTCCTGCTATTCTGCCTCGCTTTCAAGTCCGCCTCTTTGCCTTCCTTCAAAAGATTTTTGGAAGATAGCTGTCCTTTATTACTCTGCCAGTTTGTGAATTGCTGTGCACCTGAGCTCCATTTATCAAATCGTTTTTTGTGAGCTGACCGCAAGTCCAAAATTTCGGTTCAGGACCTATACTGGTTCCCGGCAGGGGGAAGAGTCTTTGGTTAATTCTTCTTCCTGCCAGGCAATTAGAGTGACATGTGCCAGTCCAAATGCCTAACAGCTACTCTCTCATTGGTTCTCCCTCTTCCCTTTCATCCTCTGCCAAATTGGCAACCTGTGAGAACCAGGAGGTTAAAGGTGCTGTCTCTCCAAGTTGGGAGATTGATAGTAAAGCTGTTGGAAAGTCAAACTGGCGCACAAGGAGAGGGACTATTCGTTGAGTTTTAGAAACCTTTCTTATTCACTCTGTGTCCATTCTCTAGGATTCCCGTACATGTTATAGCTGTAGTAATAATCCCTTCAACCTGGAGAGTTGGGACCCATGGAATGGGTGCCATGCATTATTGCTTTAAAGGGTCTGCATTTTCTCACCCAGTCTCACCAATCCTCCCAGTCCCAAGTGTCCAGCCTTATGCCACATCCAGCTGTCATTGTAGACATGGTCATTTCAGGTTTCATCAGAGACCCTGAAGGAATTGTAAAGAATTTCCCTGTTTTTTTGTTTTGTTTTTGAAATTTTTTTTTATAGTGGGTATGAGCTGATTCTCGCTGCCATGTTTATGCCAGTCTAGACACACTTGATTCCCTTACGGAGACATATCAGTACATAGGTATTAAGATTCGTATTAGTCAGATATATTCCTCTGCACGGAATATGGGTTGTTGCGTCCCGTTCACTGAGGAAGTTGTAGGTCTTGCTATTATGTATTAGGTTTTTGGAACGGTACTTGTTCTAATATTAAACTCTTGTTTTATGCATCACCCCACCTCTCCTTCCCCCTTATGCAGGCATCAGAGTGTTTTCTAAATGTGAGACTCTGTTCTCTTTCCTAACTCAGTTCATGTGTAGCCATGTTTACAGGATACCTATAAGTTTTATCTTATGATAAGTTTCTTTTTCTGTGTGACTTATTTCACTGAGAATCATCGTACCTGAATCCACTCATTTTGCTGCTACTGGTCTTATGACATTGATTTCATGGCTGAGGGATATTTCATCGGACATAAGTAACACAATTTTTTGTACCATTTTTATATTTCAGGGATATTTAAGGTGCACCCAAATGAGCTTCTTGTAAGCAGTGCAGCCCTAAATAGTGGGGTGGCTCTGTCTTATTGATTTTCAGGTTTCCCAAGGTATATTCCCTGGACTGGAAGTGCCCTTGGCTCTGTACCTCTGTTGTTTACTTGTTTTAGGGATCTCAATGCACTCCTCCAGAGAGGCAGTTGACAATTTACATCCTGCCCATCAGCATAACAAGGCTCCCTGTTCTCCAGGACCTGTCTTGCCTTTCTGGTAATTACCCATTTTGTGGATGTCCCTTTTGACCGGTGGGAAGTGATACTTCTTTGTAGTGCAGATTTGAATTGCCTGCTTGCTTGCCTGGCCAAAAAGCGTATATGTGTTTTCTCCTGAATATATTCAGGAGAAAACTCATACGCCCTTTTTGGCCTAGTGCATCATTGTCGAAGTTGTGACCCTATTCCTGTGCTTTAAAGGTGATTCCAACGTAACTCTTGAAATCTGTCTCCTGCTATTCTGCCTCGCTTTCAATTCGGCCTCGTTGCCTACATTAAACAAATATTTGGACGATAGTTGTCCTGTATTTCTCTGCCAGGTTGTGAATTGCTGTGCCCTTGAGCTCCATTTTTCAACTCGTTTTTTGTGAGCTGAATGCAAGTCCAAACTTTGGAACAGGACCTATACTGGTGTCCATTGGGTGGCTGAGACTTTGGTTAATTCTTCTTCCTCCCGGGAATGAAGAGTGACATGTGCCCGTCCAAATGCCTAACAGCTACTCTCTCATTGGTTCTCCCTCTTCCGTTTCATCCTCTGCCAAATTGGCAACCTGTGAAAACCAGGAGGTTAAAGGGGCTATCTCTCCAAGTTGGGAGATTGATAGTAAAGCAGTCGCAAAGTGAAACAGGAGCACCAGGAGATGGACTATTCGTTGAGTTTTAGAGACCTTTCGTATTCACAGTGTGTCCATTCTCTAGGTTTCCCGTACATGTTATAGCTATAGTAATATTCCCTTCAACCTGGAGAGTTGGGAAACATGGAATGGGTGCCACTCATTATTGCTTTAAAGGGTCTGCATTTGCTCACCCAATCTCACCAATCCTCTCAGTCCCAAGTGTCCAGCCTTATGCCACATCCAGCTGTCATTGTACATAGGGTCATTCCAGGTTTCATCAGAGACCCTAAAGGAATTGTAAAGAATTTCCCTTTTTTTTTTGTTTTGTTTTTGAAATTCCTTTTTATAGTGAGTTTGAGCTCATTCTCGCTGCCATGTTTATGTCAGTCTAGACACACTTGTTTCCCTTATGGAGACATATCAATACATAGGTTTTATGATTCATACTAGTAAGATATATTACTCTGCAGTGAATATGGGGTGTTGAGTCCCTTTCACTGAGGAAGGTGTAGGTCTTGTCTCTTCCGTATTTGGTTTTTGAAACGGTACCTGTACTAATATCAAACTCTGGTTTTATGCATCACCCCACCTCTCCTTCCCCCTCAAGCAGGCATAAGGGTGTTTGTTAAATGTGAGTCTCTCTTCTCTTTCCTAACTCAGTTCATGTGTAGCCATGTTTACAGGATCTTCATAAGTGATATATTATGATAAGCTTCTTTTTCTGTGTGACTTATTTCAGTTAGAATCATCGTACCTGAATCCAGTCATTTTGCTGCTACTGGCCTTATGACATTGATTTCATGGCTGAGGGATATTCCATCATATGTAAGTACCACAGTTTCTTGAACCATTTATGTCTTTCCTGGGATATTTCCAGTGTACCCATGTTGAGGTTTTTGTAAGCAGTTCATCCCTGAATTTAGGTGTGGATCTGTCTAATTTATTTTCAGTTTTCCCAAGGTATATTCCCTAGACTGGAAGTGCCCTTGGCTCTGTAGCTCTGTTGTTTACTTGTTTTAGGGAACACAATGCACTCCTCCAGAGAGGCAGTTGGCAATTTACATCCCGCCCATCAGCATAACCAGGCTCCCTGTTCTCCAGGGCCTGTCTTGCCTTTCTGTTTTTTACACATTTTGTGGATGTCCCTTTTGAACGGTAGGAAGTGATACTTCTTTGTAGTGCTGATTTGCATTGCCCACTTTCTTGCTTGTCCAAAAAGGGCATATGCGTTTTCTCCTGTATATATTCACGTGAAAACCCATATGCCCTTTATGGCCATTTCCATAATTTTCGAAGTTGTAATGCTTTTCCTGTGTTTAAAGGCGATTCCAGTGTACCTCTTGAAATCTGTTTCATGCCATTCTGCCTCATTTTTCCTTCCGCCTCGTGGCTTTCTCTCAACAGATTTTTGGAAGAGAGTAGTCCTTTATAACTCTGCATGTTAGTGAATTGCTGTGGCCCTGAGCTCCATTTTTCAACTCACGTTTTTGTGAGCTGACTGCAAATCAACAGTTTTGCTTCTGGACTTTTAATGATTCTGGGGGGGCAGGCTGAGACGTTGGTTAATTCCTCTTTGTGACGGAAAATTATAGTGACATGTGGCTGTCCAAATGCCTACAGCTACTCTCTCATTGGTTCTCTCTCTTCTCTTATATCCTCTGCACAATTTGCCAACTGTGCGAACCAGGAGTTTATAGGGGCTGACTTTCAAATTTGGGAGATTGATAGTAAAGCAGTTGGAATGTCAAACTGGAGCACAAGGAGAGAAAAAAAGTAGTAGAGTTTTAGAAACCTTTCACCATCAGATGGTTTCCATTCTCTAGGTTCCCATACACGTTATAAATGTAGTGATATTCCCTTCTACCTGGAGAGATGGGAACAATGGAATGGGTGGCAGGCATTATTGCTTTAAACGGTCTGCATTTTTTCACCCAATCTCACCAATGCTCTCAGTGCCAAGTGACCAGCCTTATGCCACATCCAGCTGTCATTGTAGATAGGGTCATTCCAGGTTTCATCAGCGACCCTGAAGGTATTGTGTAAGAATTTTATGGTTTTTATGTTTTGTTTTGAAATTCAGTTTTATATTGGGTTTGAGCTGATTCTCACTGCCATGTTTATGTCGTTCTAGACACACTTGTTTCCCTTACGGAGACATATCAATACATAGGTATTAAAATTCTTACTAGTCAGATATGTTTCTCGGTGGGGAATAGGGATGTTGAGTTCCATTCACTGAGGAAGGAGTAGGGCTTGTCTCTTCTGTTTTTGGATTATGGAACGGTACCTGTGCTAATATCAATCTTATGTTTTGTGCATCTCCCCACCTCTCTTTCCCCTTAAGCAAGCGTTAGAGTGTTTTCTAAATCTGAGACTCTGTTCTCTTCCCTAAATCAGTTCATATGTAGCCATGTTTACATTCCCTTCATAAGTGGTATCTTATGTCAGAATGCACCATGGCCGTTCTCATAATAATGCTCCATGACCCCTGTCATCACAGTGCACCATGCCCTGGTTATCACAATGCTCCATGTCCCTTGTCATCACAATTCTCCACGTCCATGTCATCACAGTGCTACATGACACTTCTCGTCAATATGTTACATGCTCTTGTCATCACAATTCTCCATCAAATTGACATTGCAATGCTCCATGCACTTGTCATCACAATGCTCCATGCACTTGTCATCACAACGCTCCATCCCCTTGTCATCACAATGCTCCATGACACCTGTCATAACAATGCTCCCTGACACCTGTCATCACAATGCTTCATGCCCCTTGTCATTACAGTGCTCCATGATGCTCGACATCACAAGTATCCAATGTCTTCTCATCACAAAGCTCCATGGCCAATATCATCACAATGCTCCATGAACACTGTCAACACAACACTCCATGACACCTGACAACACAATGATACGGCACTCTTGTCATCACAATGTTCCATTCCCTAGTCATCAGAATGCTCCATAGCCCCTGTCTTCACAATACTCCATGAACATTTTCAGCCCAATGTTCCATGACACTTGTCATCACAATGATCCATGTCCTTGACATCCCTATGCTCCATGACCCCTGTATTCACAATGCTCCGTGAGGCTTGTCATCACAGTGCTCCATGACACATGTCATCACAATGCTCCATGCCTTTGTCTGCAAAATGCTACATGACCTTTTCATTACAATGCTCTATGCTCTTGTCATCACAATACTCCATTTCCATTGTCATCACAATCCTCCATGAAACTTGGGATCACATTGCTTCATGCCCTTGTCATCACAATGCTCCATGCTACTTGAAATCAAAATGATCCATGACCTCTGTCATCACAATGCTCCAAACCCTTGTGATCACAGTGTTCCATAACACTTATCATTACAATGCTCCATGATGCCTGTCATCACATTAATCCATGCCCTTTTCATCACAAAGCTCGATGACCTTTGTCATCACAATTCTCAATACACTCGTCACCACAATGCTCCCTGACACTTGTCATCAGAGTGCTCCTTGAATCCTGTCACGAAAAGGCTCCATGCCTTTTTAATCACAATGCCCCATGCAGTTTTCATCACAATGCTCCATGACATTGTCATCAAAATAATCCACAAGCTTGTCATCAGAATTCTCCATGACCCTTGTCATCACAATGCTCCATGAACTTGTCAGCACAATGCTCCCTGACCCTTGTCATCACAATGCTCCAAGCCATTGACATCACAATGCTCCATTACCTTTGTCATCAGAATCCTCCATGACACTTGGCATCACAACGCTCCATGTCATTGTCATCACAATGGGCCATTACATATGTCATCACAATGCTCCCTGACACCTCTCTTCACAATACTGCATGACCTGGTCAGCACAATGCTCCATGCCCTTGTCATCAAAATGCGCCATTCCAACTGTCATTGCAATAATCCATGAAACTTATGAGACCAATGTTCCATGCCCTTGTCATCACAATGCTACATGCCCTTGTTATCACAATGCTCCATGACCCCTGTCATCACAATGCTCCGTGAATCCAGTCATCACAATGCTTCATGACCTTTGTCATCACAATGGTCCATGCCCTCGTCATCAACAGTCTCTGTGACCTTTTTAACCACAATGCTCCATGAAATTTTCATCACAATGCTCTTTGACACTTGTCATCACTATGCTCCATGTGCTTGTCAGCACAATGCTCCATGACACATGTAATCACAATGCACCATGCACATGTCATC
Source organism: Mesoplodon mirus (assembly GCF_964341445.2). Lineage (NCBI taxonomy): Eukaryota > Metazoa > Chordata > Mammalia > Artiodactyla > Ziphiidae > Mesoplodon > Mesoplodon mirus. The sequence goes on from NW_028295811.1 coordinate 126,480, forward strand.
ACAGTCTTCCCCAATCTTGTCATCACAATGCTCCTTAAAATTTGTCATCACAATGCTCCATTCACTTCTCATCAAAATGCTCTCTCACCACTGATATCACAATGCTACATCACTATTTGTCACAATACTCCCTCACACCTGTCATCACAATGTTCCATGACTCCTGTCATCAGAAAGCTACATGCACTTATCATCACAATGTTCGATGACCCCTGACATCACAGTGTTCCATAACACCTGTCATCAAAATATTCCATGACACTTTTCATCACATTGCTCCATGACCCTGTCATCAGAATGCTCCCTGCCCTTCTCATCACAATGCACAACGCCCTTGCCATCAAAATGCTCCATGACCTTTGTCATCACAAAGATCCATGACCCTTGGCATCACAAAGCTCCATGTCATTGTCATCACATTGCTCCATGACCTTGTCTTCACAAAGCTCCATGACACATGTCATCAGAATGCTCCATGGCCTTCTCATCACAATGCTCCATGCACTTGCCATTACAATGCTCCATTACCCCTGTCATAACAATGCTCCATGACCCCTGCCATCACGATGAACCATGGACTTGTCATCACAAAGCGCCATGACACTTCTCATCACAATGCTCTAAGAACACTGTCATCACAATGCACCATGTCCATCATCATAATGCTTCATGCTATTGTCATCACAATGAAGTCAAAATGCTCCATGACCTCTGTCATAACAATGCTCCAAACACTTGTGATCACAATATTCCATAACACTTGTCATCACAATGCCCCATGACGCTCGTCATCACAATTATCAATGGTCTTCTCATCACAATGCTCCATGACCTTTGTCATCTCAATGCTCAATACACTTTTCATCAAAATGCTCCCTGACACTTGTTTTCTGTATGCTCCTTGAACCCTGTCATGACAAGGCTCCATGCCTTTTTCATCACAATGATCCATGCTCATTTAATCACAATGCTCCAAGACCCAAGTAATCACAATGCTCCATGCCCTTGTCATCACGAAGTTCAATGACGCATGCCGTCAGATTATTCCTTGGTTTTCTCCTCACAATGCTCCATGCCCTTGTCATCACAATGTTCCAAGACCCCTGTAGTCACAATGCTCCATGCCCCTTTTCATCTGTATGCTCCATGAGACTTGTCATCACAAGGCTCCATGGTTTTGTCATCACAATGCTCTAGGACCTTCTCATCACAATGCTTCTCGACCTTGCCTTGAAAATTTTCAATGGCCCTTGTCATCGTAATCCTCCAAGCCCTAATCATCACAATGCTCCATTATATTTGTCATCACAATTCTCCATTACATTTGGCATCACAATGCTCCCTGATACCTGTCTTCACAATACTTCATGCCCCTTGTCATTACAGTGCTCCATGATGCTCGACATCACAATTACCCAAGGTCTTCTCATCACAAAGCTCCATGGCCAATATCATCACAATGCTCCATGACCACTGTCAACACAACACTCCATGACACCTGACAACACAATTATACGGCACTCTTGTCTTCACAAAACTCCATGACCTTCTCATCACAAAGCTCCATGCCCTTGTCATCACAATGCACCATGCCCACTGTCATCACAATAATCTATGAAACTTGTCAGACAAATGCTCCATGTCACTGTCATCACAATGCTCCATGCCCTTGTCATCACAATGCTCCATGACCTCTGTCATCACAATGCTCCGTGACTCCAGTTATCACAATGTTTCATAACATTTGTCATCACAGTGGTCCATGCCCGCATCATCACAAGGCTCTGTGACATTTGTAACCACAATGCTCCATGAACTTTTCATCACAATTCTTTGTGACCCTTGTCATCACAATACTCCATGTCTTTGTCAGAACAATGCTCCATGACCATTGTCATCACAAAGTGCCACGCGCATTTCATCACAACGGTCCACAACCTTGTCATTGCAATGCTGCATAAATCTTGTAATCACAATGGCCCATGCACTTCTCATCAAAATGCTCTCTCACCAGAGATATCACAATGTTCCATCACTAGGCATCACAAAACTCCCTCACCTCTGTAATCACAATGATCCATGACACTGTCATCACAATGCTACCTTCCCTTATCATCACAATGTTCCGTGACCCCTGACATCTCAATGTTCTATAACCCCTCTCATCAAAATGCTCCATGACACTTTTCATCCCAAAGCTCCAAGACCCCTGACATCACAATGTTCTCTAACCACTGCCATCAATGTGTTCCATTACACTTTTTATCAAATTGCTGCATGACCCGGTCATCAAAATGCTCCCTGCCCTTCTCATCACAATGCACCCTGCCCTTGTCATCGAAATGCTCCATGACTTGTCATCACAAAGCTCCATGACCCTTGGCATCACAATGCTCCATGTCATTGTCATCACAATGCTCCATGAACCCTCTCATCACATGGCTCCATGCCCTTGTCATCACAAAGCTCCATGACACTTGTCATCACAATGCTTGATGCCCTCCTCATCACAGTGCTCCATGCCCTTCTCATTACAATCCTGCATGACCCATGTATCACAGTGTTCCGTGCCCTTGTCATCACAATGATCCATGCCCTCTTCATCACAATGCTCCAAAATCCCTGTAATCACAATGCTCTATGTCCTTGTCATCACAAAACTCCATGACGCATGTCATCAGAATGCTCCATGGACTTCTCATAACAATGTTCCATGCCCTCGTCATCACAATGCACCAAGACCACTGTAATCACGATGCTCCATGCCCCTTTTCATCAGAATGCTCCTTGAGACTTGTCATCACATGTCTCCATGGTCTTCTCATCACAGTGCTCCAGGACCTTGTCATCACCATGCTCCATTCCCTTGTCATCACAATGCACCTTGACACCTGTCATCACAATAAACCATGAAATTTTTCAGCCCAATGCTCCACGACCTACTCATCACAAAGCTCCATGGCCAATATCATCACAATGTTCCATGACCACTGTCATCACAACACTCCATGACACCTGACAACACAATGATCCGGGACTCTTGTCATCACAATGCTCCATTCCCTAGTCATCACAATGCTCCATGACCCCTGTCATCACAACGCTCCATGAACATTTTCAGCCCAGTGCTCCATGACCCTTGTCATCACAATGATCCATGACCTTGTCATCCCAATGCTCCATGACCCCTGTATTCACAATGCTCCGTGACGCTTGTCATCACAGTGCTGCATGACACATGTCATCACAATGCTCCATGCCTTTGTCAGCAAAATGCTACATGACCTTGTCATTACAATGCTCTATGCGCTTGTCATCACAATACTCCATTTCCATTGTCATCACAATCCTCCATGAATCTTGGGATCACATTGCTTCATGTCCTTGTCATCACAACGCTCCATGCTCCTTGAAATCAAAATGATCGATGACCTCTGTCATCACAATGCTCCAAACCCTTGTGATCACAATGTTCCATAACACCTGTCATCAAAATGTTCCATGACACTTTTCATCACATTGCTCCATGACCCTGTCATCAGAATGCTCCCTGCCCTTCTCATCACAATGCACAACGCCCTTGCCATCAAAATGCTCCATGACCTTTGTCATCACAAAGATCCATGACCCTTGGCATCACAAAGCTCCATGTCATTGTCATCACATTGCTCCATGACCTTGTCTTCACAAAGCTCCATGACACATGTCATCAGAATGCTCCATGGCCTTCTCATCACAATGCTCCATGCACTTGCCATAACAATGCTCCATTACCCCTGTCATAACAATGCTCCATGACCCCTGCCATCACGATGAACCATGGACTTGTCATCACAAAGCGCCATGACACTTCTCATCACAATGCTCTAAGAACACTGTCATCACAATGCACCATGTCCATCATCATAATGCTTCATGCTATTGTCATCACAATGAAGTCAAAATGCTCCATGACCTCTGTCATAACAATGCTCCAAACACTTGTGATCACAATATTCCATAACACTTGTCATCACAATGCCCCATGACGCTCGTCATCACAATTATCAATGGTCTTCTCATCACAATGCTCCATGACCTTTGTCATCTCAATGCTCAATACACTTTTCATCAAAATGCTCCCTGACACTTGTTTTCTGTATGCTCCTTGAACCCTGTCATGACAAGGCTCCATGCCTTTTTCATCACAATGATCCATGCTCATTTAATCACAATGCTCCAAGACCCAAGTAATCACAATGCTCCATGCCCTTGTCATCACGAAGTTCAATGACGCATGCCGTCAGATTATTCCTTGGTTTTCTCCTCACAATGCTCCATGCCCTTGTCATCACAATGTTCCAAGACCCCTGTAGTCACAATGCTCCATGCCCCTTTTCATCTGTATGCTCCATGAGACTTGTCATCACAAGGCTCCATGGTTTTGTCATCACAATGCTCTAGGACCTTCTCATCACAATGCTTCTCGACCTTGCCTTGAAAATTTTCAATGGCCCTTGTCATCGTAATCCTCCAAGCCCTAATCATCACAATGCTCCATTATATTTGTCATCACAATTCTCCATTACATTTGGCATCACAATGCTCCCTGATACCTGTCTTCACAATACTTCATGCCCCTTGTCATTACAGTGCTCCATGATGCTCGACATCACAATTACCCAAGGTCTTCTCATCACAAAGCTCCATGGCCAATATCATCACAATGCTCCATGACCACTGTCAACACAACACTCCATGACACCTGACAACACAATTATACGGCACTCTTGTCTTCACAAAACTCCATGACCTTCTCATCACAAAGCTCCATGCCCTTGTCATCACAATGCACCATGCCCACTGTCATCACAATAATCTATGAAACTTGTCAGACAAATGCTCCATGTCACTGTCATCACAATGCTCCATGCCCTTGTCATCACAATGCTCCATGACCTCTGTCATCACAATGCTCCGTGACTCCAGTTATCACAATGTTTCATAACATTTGTCATCACAGTGGTCCATGCCCGCATCATCACAAGGCTCTGTGACATTTGTAACCACAATGCTCCATGAACTTTTCATCACAATTCTTTGTGACCCTTGTCATCACAATACTCCATGTCTTTGTCAGAACAATGCTCCATGACCATTGTCATCACAAAGTGCCACGCGCATTTCATCACAACGGTCCACAACCTTGTCATTGCAATGCTGCATAAATCTTGTAATCACAATGGCCCATGCACTTCTCATCAAAATGCTCTCTCACCAGAGATATCACAATGTTCCATCACTAGGCATCACAAAACTCCCTCACCTCTGTAATCACAATGATCCATGACACTGTCATCACAATGCTACCTTCCCTTATCATCACAATGTTCCGTGACCCCTGACATCTCAATGTTCTATAACCCCTCTCATCAAAATGCTCCATGACACTTTTCATCCCAAAGCTCCAAGACCCCTGACATCACAATGTTCTCTAACCACTGCCATCAATGTGTTCCATTACACTTTTTATCAAATTGCTGCATGACCCGGTCATCAAAATGCTCCCTGCCCTTCTCATCACAATGCACCCTGCCCTTGTCATCGAAATGCTCCATGACTTGTCATCACAAAGCTCCATGACCCTTGGCATCACAATGCTCCATGTCATTGTCATCACAATGCTCCATGAACCCTCTCATCACATGGCTCCATGCCCTTGTCATCACAAAGCTCCATGACACTTGTCATCACAATGCTTGATGCCCTCCTCATCACAGTGCTCCATGCCCTTCTCATTACAATCCTGCATGACCCATGTATCACAGTGTTCCGTGCCCTTGTCATCACAATGATCCATGCCCTCTTCATCACAATGCTCCAAAATCCCTGTAATCACAATGCTCTATGTCCTTGTCATCACAAAACTCCATGACGCATGTCATCAGAATGCTCCATGGACTTCTCATAACAATGTTCCATGCCCTCGTCATCACAATGCACCAAGACCACTGTAATCACGATGCTCCATGCCCCTTTTCATCAGAATGCTCCTTGAGACTTGTCATCACATGTCTCCATGGTCTTCTCATCACAGTGCTCCAGGACCTTGTCATCACCATGCTCCATTCCCTTGTCATCACAATGCACCTTGACACCTGTCATCACAATAAACCATGAAATTTTTCAGCCCAATGCTCCACGACCTACTCATCACAAAGCTCCATGGCCAATATCATCACAATGTTCCATGACCACTGTCATCACAACACTCCATGACACCTGACAACACAATGATCCGGGACTCTTGTCATCACAATGCTCCATTCCCTAGTCATCACAATGCTCCATGACCCCTGTCATCACAACGCTCCATGAACATTTTCAGCCCAGTGCTCCATGACCCTTGTCATCACAATGATCCATGACCTTGTCATCCCAATGCTCCATGACCCCTGTATTCACAATGCTCCGTGACGCTTGTCATCACAGTGCTCCATGACACATGTCATCACAATGCTCCATGCCTTTGTCAGCAAAATGCTACATGACCTTGTCATTACAATGCTCTATGCGCTTGTCATCACAATACTCCATTTCCATTGTCATCACAATCCTCCATGAATCTTGGGATCACATTGCTTCATGTCCTTGTCATCACAACGCTCCATGCTCCTTGAAATCAAAATGATCGATGACCTCTGTCATCACAATGCTCCAAACCCTTGTGATCACAATGTTCCATAACACCTGTCATCAAAATGTTCCATGACACTTTTCATCACATTGCTCCATGACCCTGTCATCAGAATGCTCCCTGCCCTTCTCATCACAATGCACAACGCCCTTGCCATCAAAATGCTCCATGACCTTTGTCATCACAAAGATCCATGACCCTTGGCATCACAAAGCTCCATGTCATTGTCATCACATTGCTCCATGACCTTGTCTTCACAAAGCTCCATGACACATGTCATCAGAATGCTCCATGGCCTTCTCATCACAATGCTCCATGCACTTGCCATAACAATGCTCCATTACCCCTGTCATAACAATGCTCCATGACCCCTGCCATCACGATGAACCATGGACTTGTCATCACAAAGCGCCATGACACTTCTCATCACAATGCTCTAAGAACACTGTCATCACAATGCACCATGTCCATCATCATAATGCTTCATGCTATTGTCATCACAATGAAGTCAAAATGCTCCATGACCTCTGTCATAACAATGCTCCAAACACTTGTGATCACAATATTCCATAACACTTGTCATCACAATGCCCCATGACGCTCGTCATCACAATTATCAATGGTCTTCTCATCACAATGCTCCATGACCTTTGTCATCTCAATGCTCAATACACTTTTCATCAAAATGCTCCCTGACACTTGTTTTCTGTATGCTCCTTGAACCCTGTCATGACAAGGCTCCATGCCTTTTTCATCACAATGATCCATGCTCATTTAATCACAATGCTCCAAGACCCAAGTAATCACAATGCTCCATGCCCTTGTCATCACGAAGTTCAATGACGCATGCCGTCAGATTATTCCTTGGTTTTCTCCTCACAATGCTCCATGCCCTTGTCATCACAATGTTCCAAGACCCCTGTAGTCACAATGCTCCATGCCCCTTTTCATCTGTATGCTCCATGAGACTTGTCATCACAAGGCTCCATGGTTTTGTCATCACAATGCTCTAGGACCTTCTCATCACAATGCTTCTCGACCTTGCCTTGAAAATTTTCAATGGCCCTTGTCATCGTAATCCTCCAAGCCCTAATCATCACAATGCTCCATTATATTTGTCATCACAATTCTCCATTACATTTGGCATCACAATGCTCCCTGATACCTGTCTTCACAATACTTCATGCCCCTTGTCATTACAGTGCTCCATGATGCTCGACATCACAATTACCCAAGGTCTTCTCATCACAAAGCTCCATGGCCAATATCATCACAATGCTCCATGACCACTGTCAACACAACACTCCATGACACCTGACAACACAATTATACGGCACTCTTGTCTTCACAAAACTCCATGACCTTCTCATCACAAAGCTCCATGCCCTTGTCATCACAATGCACCATGCCCACTGTCATCACAATAATCTATGAAACTTGTCAGACAAATGCTCCATGTCACTGTCATCACAATGCTCCATGCCCTTGTCATCACAATGCTCCATGACCTCTGTCATCACAATGCTCCGTGACTCCAGTTATCACAATGTTTCATAACATTTGTCATCACAGTGGTCCATGCCCGCATCATCACAAGGCTCTGTGACATTTGTAACCACAATGCTCCATGAACTTTTCATCACAATTCTTTGTGACCCTTGTCATCACAATACTCCATGTCTTTGTCAGAACAATGCTCCATGACCATTGTCATCACAAAGTGCCACGCGCATTTCATCACAACGGTCCACAACCTTGTCATTGCAATGCTGCATAAATCTTGTAATCACAATGGCCCATGCACTTCTCATCAAAATGCTCTCTCACCAGAGATATCACAATGTTCCATCACTAGGCATCACAAAACTCCCTCACCTCTGTAATCACAATGATCCATGACACTGTCATCACAATGCTACCTTCCCTTATCATCACAATGTTCCGTGACCCCTGACATCTCAATGTTCTATAACCCCTCTCATCAAAATGCTCCATGACACTTTTCATCCCAAAGCTCCAAGACCCCTGACATCACAATGTTCTCTAACCACTGCCATCAATGTGTTCCATTACACTTTTTATCAAATTGCTGCATGACCCGGTCATCAAAATGCTCCCTGCCCTTCTCATCACAATGCACCCTGCCCTTGTCATCGAAATGCTCCATGACTTGTCATCACAAAGCTCCATGACCCTTGGCATCACAATGCTCCATGTCATTGTCATCACAATGCTCCATGAACCCTCTCATCACATGGCTCCATGCCCTTGTCATCACAAAGCTCCATGACACTTGTCATCACAATGCTTGATGCCCTCCTCATCACAGTGCTCCATGCCCTTCTCATTACAATCCTGCATGACCCATGTATCACAGTGTTCCGTGCCCTTGTCATCACAATGATCCATGCCCTCTTCATCACAATGCTCCAAAATCCCTGTAATCACAATGCTCTATGTCCTTGTCATCACAAAACTCCATGACGCATGTCATCAGAATGCTCCATGGACTTCTCATAACAATGTTCCATGCCCTCGTCATCACAATGCACCAAGACCACTGTAATCACGATGCTCCATGCCCCTTTTCATCAGAATGCTCCTTGAGACTTGTCATCACATGTCTCCATGGTCTTCTCATCACAGTGCTCCAGGACCTTGTCATCACCATGCTCCATTCCCTTGTCATCACAATGCACCTTGACACCTGTCATCACAATAAACCATGAAATTTTTCAGCCCAATGCTCCACGACCTACTCATCACAAAGCTCCATGGCCAATATCATCACAATGTTCCATGACCACTGTCATCACAACACTCCATGACACCTGACAACACAATGATCCGGGACTCTTGTCATCACAATGCTCCATTCCCTAGTCATCACAATGCTCCATGACCCCTGTCATCACAACGCTCCATGAACATTTTCAGCCCAGTGCTCCATGACCCTTGTCATCACAATGATCCATGACCTTGTCATCCCAATGCTCCATGACCCCTGTATTCACAATGCTCCGTGACGCTTGTCATCACAGTGCTGCATGACACATGTCATCACAATGCTCCATGCCTTTGTCAGCAAAATGCTACATGACCTTGTCATTACAATGCTCTATGCGCTTGTCATCACAATACTCCATTTCCATTGTCATCACAATCCTCCATGAATCTTGGGATCACATTGCTTCATGTCCTTGTCATCACAACGCTCCATGCTCCTTGAAATCAAAATGATCGATGACCTCTGTCATCACAATGCTCCAAACCCTTGTGATCACAATGTTCCATAACACCTGTCATCAAAATGTTCCATGACACTTTTCATCACATTGCTCCATGACCCTGTCATCAGAATGCTCCCTGCCCTTCTCATCACAATGCACAACGCCCTTGCCATCAAAATGCTCCATGACCTTTGTCATCACAAAGATCCATGACCCTTGGCATCACAAAGCTCCATGTCATTGTCATCACATTGCTCCATGACCTTGTCTTCACAAAGCTCCATGACACATGTCATCAGAATGCTCCATGGCCTTCTCATCACAATGCTCCATGCACTTGCCATAACAATGCTCCATTACCCCTGTCATAACAATGCTCCATGACCCCTGCCATCACGATGAACCATGGACTTGTCATCACAAAGCGCCATGACACTTCTCATCACAATGCTCTAAGAACACTGTCATCACAATGCACCATGTCCATCATCATAATGCTTCATGCTATTGTCATCACAATGAAGTCAAAATGCTCCATGACCTCTGTCATAACAATGCTCCAAACACTTGTGATCACAATATTCCATAACACTTGTCATCACAATGCCCCATGACGCTCGTCATCACAATTATCAATGGTCTTCTCATCACAATGCTCCATGACCTTTGTCATCTCAATGCTCAATACACTTTTCATCAAAATGCTCCCTGACACTTGTTTTCTGTATGCTCCTTGAACCCTGTCATGACAAGGCTCCATGCCTTTTTCATCACAATGATCCATGCTCATTTAATCACAATGCTCCAAGACCCAAGTAATCACAATGCTCCATGCCCTTGTCATCACGAAGTTCAATGACGCATGCCGTCAGATTATTCCTTGGTTTTCTCCTCACAATGCTCCATGCCCTTGTCATCACAATGTTCCAAGACCCCTGTAGTCACAATGCTCCATGCCCCTTTTCATCTGTATGCTCCATGAGACTTGTCATCACAAGGCTCCATGGTTTTGTCATCACAATGCTCTAGGACCTTCTCATCACAATGCTTCTCGACCTTGCCTTGAAAATTTTCAATGGCCCTTGTCATCGTAATCCTCCAAGCCCTAATCATCACAATGCTCCATTATATTTGTCATCACAATTCTCCATTACATTTGGCATCACAATGCTCCCTGATACCTGTCTTCACAATACTTCATGCCCCTTGTCATTACAGTGCTCCATGATGCTCGACATCACAATTACCCAAGGTCTTCTCATCACAAAGCTCCATGGCCAATATCATCACAATGCTCCATGACCACTGTCAACACAACACTCCATGACACCTGACAACACAATTATACGGCACTCTTGTCTTCACAAAACTCCATGACCTTCTCATCACAAAGCTCCATGCCCTTGTCATCACAATGCACCATGCCCACTGTCATCACAATAATCTATGAAACTTGTCAGACAAATGCTCCATGTCACTGTCATCACAATGCTCCATGCCCTTGTCATCACAATGCTCCATGACCTCTGTCATCACAATGCTCCGTGACTCCAGTTATCACAATGTTTCATAACATTTGTCATCACAGTGGTCCATGCCCGCATCATCACAAGGCTCTGTGACATTTGTAACCACAATGCTCCATGAACTTTTCATCACAATTCTTTGTGACCCTTGTCATCACAATACTCCATGTCTTTGTCAGAACAATGCTCCATGACCATTGTCATCACAAAGTGCCACGCGCATTTCATCACAACGGTCCACAACCTTGTCATTGCAATGCTGCATAAATCTTGTAATCACAATGGCCCATGCACTTCTCATCAAAATGCTCTCTCACCAGAGATATCACAATGTTCCATCACTAGGCATCACAAAACTCCCTCACCTCTGTAATCACAATGATCCATGACACTGTCATCACAATGCTACCTTCCCTTATCATCACAATGTTCCGTGACCCCTGACATCTCAATGTTCTATAACCCCTCTCATCAAAATGCTCCATGACACTTTTCATCCCAAAGCTCCAAGACCCCTGACATCACAATGTTCTCTAACCACTGCCATCAATGTGTTCCATTACACTTTTTATCAAATTGCTGCATGACCCGGTCATCAAAATGCTCCCTGCCCTTCTCATCACAATGCACCCTGCCCTTGTCATCGAAATGCTCCATGACTTGTCATCACAAAGCTCCATGACCCTTGGCATCACAATGCTCCATGTCATTGTCATCACAATGCTCCATGAACCCTCTCATCACATGGCTCCATGCCCTTGTCATCACAAAGCTCCATGACACTTGTCATCACAATGCTTGATGCCCTCCTCATCACAGTGCTCCATGCCCTTCTCATTACAATCCTGCATGACCCATGTATCACAGTGTTCCGTGCCCTTGTCATCACAATGATCCATGCCCTCTTCATCACAATGCTCCAAAATCCCTGTAATCACAATGCTCTATGTCCTTGTCATCACAAAACTCCATGACGCATGTCATCAGAATGCTCCATGGACTTCTCATAACAATGTTCCATGCCCTCGTCATCACAATGCACCAAGACCACTGTAATCACGATGCTCCATGCCCCTTTTCATCAGAATGCTCCTTGAGACTTGTCATCACATGTCTCCATGGTCTTCTCATCACAGTGCTCCAGGACCTTGTCATCACCATGCTCCATTCCCTTGTCATCACAATGCACCTTGACACCTGTCATCACAATAAACCATGAAATTTTTCAGCCCAATGCTCCACGACCTACTCATCACAAAGCTCCATGGCCAATATCATCACAATGTTCCATGACCACTGTCATCACAACACTCCATGACACCTGACAACACAATGATCCGGGACTCTTGTCATCACAATGCTCCATTCCCTAGTCATCACAATGCTCCATGACCCCTGTCATCACAACGCTCCATGAACATTTTCAGCCCAGTGCTCCATGACCCTTGTCATCACAATGATCCATGACCTTGTCATCCCAATGCTCCATGACCCCTGTATTCACAATGCTCCGTGACGCTTGTCATCACAGTGCTCCATGACACATGTCATCACAATGCTCCATGCCTTTGTCAGCAAAATGCTACATGACCTGGTCATTACAATGCTCTATGCGCTTGTCATCACAATACTCCATTTCCATTGTCATCACAATCCTCCATGAATCTTGGGATCACATTGCTTCATGTCCTTGTCATCACAACGCTCCATGCTCCTTGAAATCAAAATGATCGATGACCTCTGTCATCACAATGCTCCAAACCCTTGTGATCACAATGTTCCATAACACCTGTCATCAAAATGTTCCATGACACTTTTCATCAAATTGCTCCATGACCCTCTCATCAGAATGTTCCCTGCCCTTGTCATCACAATGCACAACGTCCTTGCCATCAAAATGTCCCATGACCTTTGTCATCACAAAGATCCATGACACTTGGCATCATAATGCTCCATGTCATTGTAATCACAATGCTCCATTAAGGCTCTCATCACATTGCTCCATGCCCTTGTCTTCACAAAACTCCATGACACATGCCATCAGAATGCTCCATGGCATTCTCATCACAATGATCCATGCCCTTGCCATCACAAAGCTCCATTAGCCCAGTCATAAAAATGCTCCATGACCACTGCCATCACGATATTCCATGGCCTTGTCATCACAAAGCTCCATGACCCTTCTCATCACAAATATCCAAAAACCCTGTAAACACAATGCTCTATGCCCCTTTTCATCTCAATGATCCATGAAAACTGTCATCAAAATGCACCATGCCCATCATCATAATGCTTCATGCTATTGTAATCACAATGAAATCAAAATTCTCCATGACCTCTGGCATAACAATCCTCCAAACCCTTGTGATCACAATATTCCATATCATTTGTCATCACAATGCCCCATGACACTGCTCATCACAATTATCAATGGTCTTCTCATCAAACTGCTCCATGACCTTTGTCATCACAATGCTCAATACACTTGTTATCAAAATGCTCCCTGACACTTGTTGTCTGTATGCTCCTTGAATCCTGTATTGACAAGGCTCCATGCCTTTTTCATCACAGTGATCCATGTCCTTCTCATCACAATGCTCCAAGACCCATGTAATCTCAATGCTCCATGCACTTGTCATCATAAAGCTCAATGATGCATGCCATCAGAATGCTCCTAAGTCTTCTCCTCACAATTCTCCATGCCCTTGTCATCACAATGTTCCAAGACCACTGTAATCACAATACTCCATGCCCTTGTCATCAAAAAACTCCATGACGCATGTCATCAGAATGATGCATTGCCTTCTCATCATAATGCTCCATGCCCTTGTCATCACAAGGCTCCAAGACCCCTGTAATCACAATGCTCCATGCCCCTTTTCATCAGAATGCTTCATGAGACTTGTCATCACATTTCTCCATGGTCTTCTCATCACAATGCTCCAGGATCTTGTCATCACCATGCTCCATTCCCTTTTTATCACAATGTTACGTGACCCCTGTCTTCACAATAATCCATGAATATTTTCAGCCCAAAGCTCCACGACGTACTCATCACAATGTTCCTTGACCAATATCATCACAATGCTCCATGACCACTGTCATCACAACACTCCATGACACCTGACAACACAATGATCCGGGACTCTTGTCATCACAGTGTTCCATTCCCTAGTCATCACAATGCTCCATGACCCCTGTCATCACAACACTCCATGAACATTTTCAGCCCAGTGCTCCATGACCCTTGTCATCACAATGATCCATGCCCTTGTTATCCCAATGCTCCATGACCACTGTATTCACAATGCTCCGTGACGCTTGTCATCACAGTGCTCCATGACACATGTCATCACAATGCTCCATGCCTTTGTCAGCAAAATGCTACATGACCTTGTCATTACAATGCTCTATGCGCTTGTCATCAAATTACACCATTTACATTGTCATCACAATCCTCCATGAATATCGGGATCACATTGCTTCATGCCTTTGTCATCACAATGCTCCATGCTCCTTGAAATCTAAATGATCCATGACCTCTGTCATCACAATGCTCCAAATCCTTGTGATCACAGTGTTCCATAACACTTGTCATCACAACGCTCCATGATGCCTGTCATCACAATACTCCATGCCCTTTTCATCACAATGCTCCATGACCTTTGTCATCACAATTCTCAATACACTTGTCATCACAATGCTCCCTGACACTTGTCATCAGAATGCTCCTTGAACCCTGTCACGAAAAGGCTCCATGCATTTTTCTTCACAATGACCATGCAGTTTTCATCACAATGCTCCATGGCATTGTCATCAAAATACTCCACAAGCTTGTCATCAGAATGCTCCCTGACCCTTATCATCACAATGCTCCAAGCCATTGTCATCACAATGCCCCATTACTTTGTCATCAGAATACTCCATGACACTTGGCATCACAATGCTCCATGTCCTTGTCATCAAAATGCGCCATTCCAACTGTCATTGCAATAATCCATGAAACTTATTAGATCAATGTTCCATGCTCTTGTCATCACAGTCCTCCATGCCCTTGTTATAACAATGCTCCATGACCCCTGTGATCACAATGCTGCGTGACTCCAGTCATCACAATGCTTCATGACCTTTGTCATTACAGTGGACCATGCCCACGTCATCACCAGTCTCTGTGACATTTTTAACCACAATGCTCTTTGACCCTTGTCAACACAATGCTCTATGACTTTCTCAGCACAGTGCTCCATGACACGTCATCACAATGCACCATGTGCTTATCATCACAGGGCTCAAAAATCTTGTCATCACATTGCTCCATAAAATTTGTCATCACAATTCTCCATGCACTTCTCATCCAAATGCTCTCTCACCTGAGATATCACAATGTTCCATCACTAGTTATCACAATCCTCCCTCACCCATGTAATCACAGTGTTCCATGACCCCTGTCATCACAATGCTACATCCCCTTATCAACACAATGTTCCATGACCCGTGACATCACAATGTTCCATAAGCCCTGTCATCAAAATGCTCCATGACATTTTTCATCAGAATGCTCCATGAGACTTATCATCACAAGTCTCCATGGACTTCTCATCACAGTGCTCCAGGACCTTGTCATCACCATGCTCCATTCCCTTGTCATCACAATGCTCCATGACCCCTGTCATCACAATAATCCATGAAATATTTCAGACCAATGCTCCACGACCTACTCATCACAATGCTCCATGGCCAATATCATCACAATGCTCCATGACCACTGTCATTACAACACTCCATGACACCTGAAAACACAATGATCTGGGACTTTTGTCATCACAGTGCTCCATTCCCTAGTCATCACAATGCTCCATGACCCCTGTCATCATAATACTCCATGAACATTTTCAGCCCAGTGCTCCATGAACCTTGTCATCACAATGATCCATGCCCTTGTCTTGCCAATGCTCCATGACTCCTGTATTCACAATGCTCCGTGACGCTTGTCATCACAGTGCTCCATGACACTTGTCATCACAATGCTCCATGCCTTTGTCAGCAAAATGCTACATGTCCTTGTCTTTACAATGCTCTATGCGCTTGTCATCACAATACTCCATTTCCATTGTCATCAAAATCCTCCATGAACCTTGGGATCACATTGCTTCATGCCCTTGTCATCACAATGCTCCATGGTCCTTGAAATCAAAATGATCCATGAGCTCTGTCATCACAATGCTCCGAACACATGGGATCACTGTGTTCCATAACACTTGTCATCACAATGCTCCATGATGCCTGTCATCACAATACTCCATGCCCTTTTCATCACAATGCTCCATGACCTTTGTCATCACACTTCTTAATACACTTGTCATCACAATGCTCACTGACACTTGTCATCAGAATGCTCCTTGAACCCTGTCATGAAAAGGCTCCATGCCTTTGCATCACAATGCCCCATGTCATTTTCATCACAATGCTCCATGCCATTGCCATCAAAATACTCCAGAAGCTTGTCATCAGAATGTTCCATGACCCTTGTCATCAGATTTCTCCATGCACTTGTCAGCACAATGCTCCCTGACCCTTGTCATCTAAATGCTCCAAGCCATTGTCATCTCAATGCTCCATTACCTTTGCCGTCAGAATCCTCCATGACACTTGGCATCACAATGCTCCATGCCATTGTCATCACAATGGACCATTACATATGTCATCACAATGCTCCCTGACACGTGTCTTCACAATACTGCATGAGCTGGTCATCACAATGCTCCATGCCTTTGTCATCACAATGCGCCATTCCAACAGTCATCACAATAATCCATGAAACTTATTAGAAAAATATTCCATGCCCTTGTCATCACAATGTTCCATGCCCTTGTTATCACAAAGCTCCATGACCCCTGTCATCACAATGCTCCGTTACTCCAGTCATGACAATGCTTCATGACATTTGTCATCACAATGGTCCATGCCCTCATCATCAACAGTCTCTGTGACCTTTTTAACCACAATGCTCCATGAACTTTTCATCACAATGTTGTTTGACCCATGTCATCACAATGCTCCATGCGCTTATCAGCACAATGCCCCATGACACATGTCATCACAATGCACCAGGCGCTTGTCACCACAGTGCTCCACATTCTTGTCATCACAGTGGTCCTTAAAATTTGTCATCAGAATGCTCCATGCACTTCTCATCAAAATGCTCTCTCACAACTGATATCACAATGCTACATCATTATTTATCACAATACTCTCTCACCCCTGTCATCACAATGTTCCATGACTCCTGTCATCACAATGCTACATGCACTTCTCATCACAATATTCGATGACCCCTGACATCACAGTGTTCCATAACACCTGTCATCAAAATGTTCCATGACACTTTTCATCAAATTGCTCCATGACCCTGTCATCAGAATGTTCCCTGCCTTTCTCATCACAATGCACAATGCACTTGCCATCAAAATGCTCCATGTCCCTTGTCATCACAAAGATCCATGACCCTTGGCATCACAATGCTCCATGAACCCTGTCATCACAATACTCCATGAAGGTTTTCAGCCCAATGCTCCATGATATTCTCATCACAATGCTCGATGAAAAATATCATCAAAATTCTCCATGACCACTGTCATCACAACACTCAATGACACCTGACAACACAATGTTCCGGGACTCTTGTCATCACAATGCTACATTCCCTACTCATCACAATGCTCCATGACACCTGTCAACACAAAACTCCATGAACATTTTCAGCCCAATGCTCTATGACCCTTGTCATCACAATCATCCATGCCCTTTTCATCCCAATGCTCCATGACCCCTGTATTCACAAAGCTCCGTGACGCTTGTCATCACAGTGCTCCATGACACATGTCGTCACAATGCTCCATGACTTTGTCAGCAAAATGCTACATGACCTTGTCATTACAATGTTCTATGCGCTTGTCATCACAATACTCCATTACCATTGTCATCACAATCCTCCATGAAACTTGGGATCACATTGCTTCATGCCCTTGTCATCACAATGCTCCATGCTCCTTGAAATCAAAATGATCCATGACCTCTTTCATCACAATGCTCCAAACCCTTGTGATCACAATGATCCATAACACTTGTCATCACAACGCTCCATGATGCCTGTCATCACAATATTCCATGCCCTTTTCATCACAATGCTCCATGACCTTTGTCATCACAATTCTCAATACACTTGTCATCACAATCCTCCCTGAAACTTGTCATTAGAATGCTCCTTGAACCCTGTGAGGAAAAGGCTCCATGCCTTTTTCATCACAAAGCCCCATGCCATTTTCATCACAATGCTCCATGCCATTGTCATCAAAATACTCCACAAGCTTGTCATCAGAATGCTCCATGACCCTTGTCATCAAAATTCTCCATGCACTTGTTAGCACAATGCTCCCTGACCCTTGTCATCCCAATGCTCCAAGCCATTTTCATCACAATGCTCCACGCCATTGTCATCACAATGGGCCATTAAATATGTCATCACAGTGCTCCCTGACACCTCTCTTCACAATACTGCAAGACCTAGTCATCACAGTGCTCCATGCCCTTGTCATCACAATGCGCCATTCCAACTGTCATCGCAATACTCCATGAAAATTATTAGACCAATGACCCATGCCCTTGTCATCACAATGCTCCATGCCCTAGTTATCACAATGTTCCATGACCTCTGTCATCACAATGCTCCGTGACTCCAGTCATCACAATGCTCCATGACCTTTGTCATTACAATTGTCCATGCCCTCATTATCAACAGTCTCTGTGATATTTTTAAGCACAATGCTCCATGAACATTTCATCACAATGCTCTTTGACCCTTGTCATCACAATGCTCTATGCCTTTCTCAGCACAATGCTCCATGCACTTCTCATCACATTGCTCCATGATCCCTGTCATCCCAATGCTCTGTGACTCCTGTCATCACAATTTTTCATAATATTTGTCATCACAAGTGTCGATGCCCGCGTCATCAAAAGGCTCTATTACCTTTGTAACCACAATGCTCCATGAACTTTTCATCACAATGCTCCGTGACACTTGTCATCACAATGCTCCATGCCTTTGTCAGAAAAATGCTCAATGACCCTTGTCATCACAATGTGCCACGCGCTTTTCATCCCAATGGTCCACAAATTTGTCTTTGCAATGCTCCATAAACCTTGTAATCACAATGTTCCATGCCTTTCTCATCACAATGCTCCATTACCCCTGTCGTAAAAATGCTCCATGACACCTGCCATCACAATGTTCCACGGGCTTGTCATCACATGGCTCCATGACACTTGTCATCACAATGCTCCACGCCTCCTGTAATCACAATGCTCCATGCCCTTGTCATCACAAAGCTCCATGACGCATGTCATCAGAATGTTCCATGGCCTTCTCATCAAAATGCTCCATGCCCTTGTCATCACAATACACCATGTCCAATGTCATCACAATAATCTATGAAACATGTCAGACCCATGCTCCATGCCCCTGTCATCACAATGCTCCATGCACTTGTCATAACAATGCTCCGTGACTCCAGTCATCACAATGCTTCTTAACGTTTGTCATCACAACGGTCCATGCCCGCGTCATCACAAGGCTCTGTGACCTTTGTAACCACAATGCTCCATGAACTTTTCATCACAATTCTCTGTGACCCTTGTCATCACAATGCTCCATGTCTTTGTCAGAACAATGCTCCATGACCATTGTCTTCACAATGTGCCACGCACATTTCATCACAATGGTCCACAAACTTGTCATTGCTCCATAAACATTGTAATCACAATGCTCCATGAACTTCTCATCCAAATGCTCTCTCACCAGAGATATCACAATGTTCCATCACTAGTCATCACAATACTCCCTCACCCCTGTAATCACAATGTTCCATGACCCCTGTCATCACAGTGCTACATAACCTTATCATCACAATGTTCCATGACCCCTGACATCACAATGTCCATATCCCCTGTCATCAAAATGCTCCATGACCCTTTTCATCCCAAAGCTCCATGACCCCTGGCATCACAATGTTCTAAAACCCCTGTCATCAAAATGTTCCATTACACTTTTCATCAAATTGCTTCATGACCCTTTCACTAAATGCTCCCTGCCTTTCCCATCACAATGCACCACACCCTTGTCATCAAAATGTTCCTTGACATTTGAAATCAAAAAGCTCCATGACCCTTGGCATCACAGTGCTCCATGTCATTGTCATCACAATGCTCCTTGAACCCTCTCATCACATTGCTCCATGCCCTTGTCATCACAAAGCTCCATGACACTTGTCATTACAATGATTGATGCACTTCTCATCACAATGCTCCATGCCCTTATCATTACAATCCTCCATGACCCATGTATCACAGTATTCCGTGCCCTTGTCATCAGAATGTTCCATGCCCACTCTCATCACAATAATCCATGAAACATTTCAGACCAATGCTCAATGCCTTTCTTATCACAATGCTCCATTACCTCTGTCATAACAATGCTCCATGACCCCTGCCATCCCAATGTTCCACGGGTTGTCATCACAAGGCTGCATGACCCTTGTCATCACAATGCTCCAAGACCCATGTAATCACATTGATCCATGCCCTTGTCATCACAAAGTTCCATGACGCATGTCATCAGAATGTTCCATGGCCTTCTCCTCACAATGCTCCATGCCCTTGTCATCACAATGATCCAAGAACCCGTAATCACAATGATCCATGCCCCTTTTCATCAGAATGCTCCATTAGATTTGTCATCACAAGTCTCCATGGTCATCTCATCACAATGCTCCAAGACCTTGTCATCACCATGCTCTATTCCCTTGTCATCAAAATGAATCAGGCCCTTGTCATCCTAATGCTCCATGACACCTGTATTCACAATGCTCCATGACGCTTGTCATCACAATGTTCCATGACACCTGTCATCACAATGCTCCATGCCTTTATCAGCAAAATGCTACATGACCTTGTCATTACAATGCTCTATGTGCTTGTCATCACAATACTCCATTTCCATTGTCATCACAATCCTCCATGAACCTAGGGATCACATTGCTTCATGCCCTGGTCATCACAATGCTCCATGCTCCTTGAAATCAAAATGATCCATGACCTCTGTCATCACAATGCTCCAAACCCTTATGATTACAATGTTCCATAACACTTGTCATCACAACGCTCCATGATGCCTGTCATCACAATACTCCATGCCCTTTTCATCACAATGCTCCATGACATTTGTCATCAAAATTCCCAATACAGTTGTTATCACAATGCTCCCTGACACTTGTCATCACAATGCTCCAAGCCATTGTCATCACAATGCTCCATTACCTTTGTCTTCATAATCCTCCATGACACTTGGCATCACAATGCTCCATGTCACTGTTATCACAATGTGCCACTACGTATGTCATCACAATGCGCCCTGACACCTCTCTTCACAGTACTGCATGACCTGGTCATCACAAAGCTCCATGCCCTTGTCATCACAAATCGCAATTCCAACTCTCATCGCAATAATCAATGAAACTTATTAGACCAATGCTCCATGCCCTTGTCATCACAATGCTCCATGCCATTGTTATCACAATGCTCCATGACCCCTGTCTTCACAATGCTCCGTGACTCCAGTCATCACAATGCTTCATGACCTTTGTCACCACAATGGTCCATGCCCTCGTCATCAACAGTCTCTGTGACCTTTTTAACCACAATGCTCCATGAAATTTTCATCACAATGCTCTTTGACCCTTGTCATCACAATCCTATATGCCTTTCTCAGCACAATGCTCCATGACCTTTTTCATCACAATGCTCCATGCGCTTGTCAGCACGATGCTCCATGACACTTGTCATCACAATGCACCATGCGCTTATCATCACAGTGCTCCACAATCTTGTCATCACAATGCTCCATAAACCTTGTCATCACAATGCTCCATGCCATTCTCATCGAAATGCTCTCTCACCACTGATATCAAAATGTTACATCACTATTCGTCACAATACTCCCTCACCCCTGTCATCACAATATTCCATGACTCCTGTCATCACAATGCTACATGCACTTATCATCACAATGTACGATGACCCCTGACATCACATTGTTCCATAACCCCGTCATCAAATTGCTCCGTGACCCTTTTCATCAAAATGTTCCATGACCCCTGACATCACAATGTTCCATAACCCCTGTCATCAAAATGTTCCATGACCCTTTTAATCAAATTGCTCCATGACCCTGTCATCGCTATGCTCCCTGCCCTTCTCATCACAATGCACAACGCCCTTGTCATCAAAATGCTCCATGACCTTTGTCATCACAAAGATCCATGACCCTTGGCATCACAATGTTCCATGTCATTCTCATCACAATGCTCCATGAACGCTCTCATCACATTGCTCCATGCACTTTTCATCACAAAGATCCATGAAACATGTCATCAGAATGCTCCATGGCCTTCTCTTCACAATGCTCCATGCCCTTGCCATCACAATGCACCATATCCACTGTCATCAAAATAATCTATGAAACTTGTCAGACCAATGCTCCATGACCCTGTCATCACAATACTCCATGCCCTTGTCATCACAATGCTCCATGACCCATGTCATCACAATGCTCCGTGACTCCAGTCATCACAATGCTTCATAATGTTTGTCATCACAATGGTCCATGCCCGCGTCATCACAAGGCTCTGTGACCTTTGTAACCACAATGCTCCACGAACATTTCATGACAATGCTCCGTGACCCTTGTCATCACAGTGCTCCATGCATTTGTCAGAACAATACTCAATGACCCTTGTCATCACACTGTGCCACAGGCTTTTCATCACAACGGTCCACAAATTTGTCATTGCTATGCTCCATAAAACTTGAAATCACAATGCTCCATGCACTTTTCATCCAAATGCTCTCTCACCAGAGATATCACAATGTTCCATCCCTAGTCATCACAATACTCCCTCACCCCGGTAATCACAATGTTCCATGACCCCTGTCATCACAATGCTACATCCCCTTATCATCACAATGTTCCATAACCCCTGTCATCAAAATGCTCCATGACCCTTTTCATCCCAAAGCTCCATGACCCCTGGCATCACAATATTCTATAACCCCTGTCATCAAAATGTTCCATTACACTTTTCATCAAATTGCTCCATGACCCTGTCATCACAATTCTCCCTGCCCTTCTCATCACAATGCACAACGCCCTTGCATTCAAAATGCTCCTTGACTTTTGTCATCACAAAGCTCCATGACCCTTGACATCACAATGCTCCAGGTCATTTTCATCACAATGCTCCATGAACCCTCTCATCATATTGCTCCATGCCCTTGTCATCACAAAGCTCCTTGACACTTGTCTTCACAATGCTCGATGCCCTTCTCATCACAATGCTCCATGCCCTTGTCATTAAAATCCTCTATGATCATTGTATCACAGTGTTCCGTGCTCTTGTCATCACAATGCTCCATGCCCACTCTCATCACAATAATCCATGAAACATTTCACACCAATGTTTCCTGTCCTTCTCATCACAATGCTCCATTACACCTTTCATAACAATGTTCCATGACCCCTGCCATCACAATGTTCCACGGCCTTGTCATTCACAAGGCTACATGACACTTGTCATCAGAATGTTATAAGACCCCTGTAATCACAATGCTCCAAGCCCTTTTCATCACAAAGCTCCATGACGCATGTCATTAGAATGTTCCATGGACTTCTCATCACAATGCTCCATGCCCTTGTCATCACAATGCTCCAAGACACTTTTTATCACAATGCTCCATCCCCCTTTTCATCTCAAAGCTCCATGAATCCTATCATCACAATGCACCATGCCCATTATCATAATGCTTCAGGGTATTTTCATCACAGTGAAATCAAAATGCTCCATGACCTCTGTCATCACAATGCTCCAAACCGTTGGGATCACAATGTTCCATAACACTTCTCATCACAACAACCCATGATGCTCATAATCACAATTATCCATGGTCTTCTCATCACTATGCTCCATAACCTTTGTCATCACAATGCTCAATACACTTGTCATCACAGTGCTCCCTGACACTTGTCGTCAGTATGCTCCTTGAACACTGTCATGACAAGGCTCCATGCCTTTTTCATCACAATGATCCATGCCCTTTTCATCACAATGCTCCAAGACACCTGTAATCACAATGCTCCATGCACTTGTCATCACAGTGCTCCATGACGCATTCATCAGAATGCTCCATGGCCTTCTCTTCAAAATGCTCCATGCCCTTGTCATCACAATGCTCCAAGACCCCTGTAATCCCAATGCTCCATGCCGCTTGTCATTATAGCGCTCCATGACGCTCGACTTCACAATTATCCATGGTCTTCTCATCACAGTGCTCCACGGTCTTGCCATCACAGTGCTCCATGCCCTGGTCATCACAATGCTCTATGTTCCCTGTCATCACAATTCTCCACGTTCTGGGCATCACTATGTTCCATGACACTTCCCATCACAGTGTTAAATGCTTTGTCATCACAATACTCCACAAGCTTGTCATCAGAATACTCCATGACCCTTGTCATCACAATGATCCATGACCCCTGTCATCACAATGCTCCATGAGACGTATCATCACAATGCTCCATGCCCCTTGTCATTACAGTGCTCCATGTTGCTCGTCACCAGCATTATCCATGGACTTCTCATCACAGTGCTCCACGGTCTTGCCATAACAATGCTCCATGCCCTGGTCATCACAATGCTCCATGTCCCTTGTCATCACAATTCTCCAGGTCCTTGTCATCACAATGCTCCATGACAGTTCTCATCACAATGTTACATGCTCTTGTCATCACAATTCTCCGTGCACTTGTCATCGCAATGACCCATGACCCCTGTCATAGCAAGCTCCATTCATTTGTCATCAAAATGCTTCACGACCTTTTCATCAAAATTCTCAAAGGCCGTTGTCATCACAATGCTCCATGCGCTTGTCATCACAAAGCTCCATGACACATGTCATCAGAATGTTCCATGGCCTTCTCATCAAAATGCTCCATGCTCTTTTCATTACAGTGCTCCAAGACCCCTGTAATCACAATGCTCCATGCCCCTATTCATCTCAATGCTCCATGAACCCTGTCATCACAATGCATCATACCCTTCATCATAATGCTTCCGGCTATTGTCAGCACAATGAAATCAAAATTCTCCATGACCTCTGTCATCACAATGCTCCATGGCCCCTGTCATCACAATACTCCATGAACATTTTCAGCCCAAAGCTCCATGACACTTTTCATCAAAATGATCCATGCCCTTGTCATCCCAATGCTCCATGACCCCTGTATTCACAATGCTCCGTGACGCTTGTCATCACAGTGCTCCATGACACCTGTCATCACAATGATCCAAGGCTTTGTCAGCAAAATGCTACATGACCTTGTCATTACAATGCTCTATGCGCTTGTCTTCACAATACTCCATTACCATTGTCATCAAAATCGTCCATGAACCTTGGGATCACCTTGTTTCATGCCTTTGTCATCACAATGATCCATGCTCCTAGAAATCAAAATGATCCATGACCTCTGTCATCACAATGCTCCAAACCCTTGTGATCACAATGTTCCATAACACTTGTCATCACAACGCTCCATGATGCCTGTCATCACAATACTCCATGCCCTTTTCATCACAATGCTCCATGACCTTTGTCATCACAATTCTCAATACACTTGTCATCAAAATGCTCCCTGACACTTGTCGTCAGAATGCTCCTTGAACCTTGTCACGGAAAGCCTCCATGCCTTGTTCATCACAATGCCCCATGCCGTTTTCATCACAATGCCCCATGCCATTGTGATCAAAATACTCCACAAGCTTGTCATCAGAATGCTCCATGACCCTTGTCATCACAGTTATCCATGCACTTGTCAGCACAATGCTCCCTGACCCTTGTCATCACAATGCTCCAAGCCACTGTCATCACAATGCTCAATTACCTTTGTCATCAGAATCCTCCATGACACTTGGCATCACAATGCTCCATGCCATTGTCATCACAATGGGCCATTACATATGTCATCACAATGCTCCCTGACACCTGTCTTCACAATACTGCATGACCTGGTCATCACAATGCTCCATGCCCTTGTCATCACAATGCACCATTCCAACTGTCATCGCAATAATCCATGAAATTTATTAGACCAATGCTACATGCCCTTGTCATCACAATGCTCCATGCCCTTTTTATCACAATGCTCCCTGACCCCTGTCATCACAATGCTCCGTGACTCCAGTCATCAAAATGCTTCATGACATTTGTCATCACAATGGTCCATGACCTCGTCATCAACAGTCTCTGTGACCTTTTTAACCAAAATGCTCCATGAACTTTTCATCACAATGCTCTTTGACCCTTATTATCACAATGCTCTATTCCTTTCTCAGCACAATGCTCCATGACCCTTGTCATCACAATGCTCCATGCGCTTGTCAGCACGATGCTCCATGACACATGTCATCACAATGCACCATGCGCTTATCATCACAGTGCTCCACAATCTTGTCATCACAATGCTCCATAAACCTTGTCATCACAATGCTCCATGCCATTCTCATCGAAATGCTCTCTCACGACTGATATCACAATGTTACATCACTATTCGTCACAATACTCCCTCACCCCTGTCATCACAATATTCCATGACTCCTGTCATCACAATGCTACATGCACTTATCATCACAATGTACGATGACCCCTGACATCACATTGTTCCATAACCCCGTCATCAAATTGCTCCGTGACCCTTTTCATCAAAATGTTCCATGACCCCTGTCATCAAAATGTTCCATGACCCTTTTAATCAAATTGCTCCATGACCCTGTCATCTCTATGCTCCCTGCCCTTCTCATCACAATGCACAACACCCTTGTCATCAAAATGCTCCATGACCTTTGTGATCACAAAGATCCATGACCCTTGGCATCAAAATGTTCCATGTCATTCTCATCACAATGCTCCATGAACGCTCTCATCACATTGCTCCATGCACTTTTCATCACAAAGATCCATGAAACATGTCATCAGAATGCTCCATGGCCTTCTCTTCACAATGCTCCATGCCCTTGCCATCACAATGCACCATATCCACTGTCATCAAAATAATCTATGAAACTTGTCAGACCAATGCTCCATGACCCTGTCATCACAATACTCCATGCCCTTGTCATCACAATGCTCCATGACCCATGTCATCACAATGCTCCGTGACTCCAGTCATCACAATGCTTCATAATGTTTGTCATCACAATGGTCCATGCCCGCGTCATCACAAGGCTCTGTGACCTTTGTAACCACAATGCTCCACGAACATTTCATGACAATGCTCCGTGACCCTTGTCATCACAATGCTCCATGCATTTGTCAGAACAATACTCAATGACCCTTGTCATCACACTGTGCCACAGGCTTTTCATCACAACGGTCCACAAATTTGTCATTGCTATGCTCCATAAAACTTGAAATCACAATGCTCCATGCACTTTTCATCCAAATGCTCTCTCACCAGAGATATCACAATGTTCCATCCCTAGTCATCACAATACTCCCTCACCCCGGTAATCACAATGTTCCATGACCCCTGTCATCACAATGCTACATCCCCTTATCATCACAATGTTCCATAACCCCTGTCATCAAAATGCTCCATGACCCTTTTCATCCCAAAGCTCCATGACCCCTGGCATCACAATATTCTATAACCCCTGTCATCAAAATGTTCCATTACACTTTTCATCAAATTGCTCCATGACCCTGTCATCACAATTCTCCCTGCCCTTCTCATCACAATGCACAACGCCCTTGCATTCAAAATGCTCCTTGACTTTTGTCATCACAAAGCTCCATGACCCTTGACATCACAATGCTCCAGGTCATTTTCATCACAATGCTCCATGAACCCTCTCATCATATTGCTCCATGCCCTTGTCATCACAAAGCTCCTTGACACTTGTCTTCACAATGCTCGATGCCCTTCTCATCACAATGCTCCATGCCCTTGTCATTAAAATCCTCTATGATCATTGTATCACAGTGTTCCGTGCTCTTGTCATCACAATGCTCCATGCCCACTCTCATCACAATAATCCATGAAACATTTCACACCAATGTTTCCTGTCCTTCTCATCACAATGCTCCATTACACCTTTCATAACAATGTTCCATGACCCCTGCCATCACAATGTTCCACGGCCTTGTCATTCACAAGGCTACATGACACTTGTCATCACAATGTTATAAGACCCCTGTAATCACAATGCTCCAAGCCCTTTTCATCACAAAGCTCCATGACGCATGTCATTAGAATGTTCCATGGACTTCTCATCACAATGCTCCATGCCCTTGTCATCACAATGCTCCAAGACACTTTTTATCACAATGCTCCATCCCCCTTTTCATCTCAAAGCTCCATGAATCCTATCATCACAATGCACCATGCCCATTATCATAATGCTTCAGGGTATTTTCATCACAGTGAAATCAAAATGCTCCATGACCTCTGTCATCACAATGCTCCAAACCGTTGGGATCACAATGTTCCATAACACTTCTCATCACAACAACCCATGATGCTCATAATCACAATTATCCATGGTCTTCTCATCACTATGCTCCATAACCTTTGTCATCACAATGCTCAATACACTTGTCATCACAGTGCTCCCTGACACTTGTCGTCAGTATGCTCCTTGAACACTGTCATGACAAGGCTCCATGCCTTTTTCATCACAATGATCCATGCCCTTTTCATCACAATGCTCCAAGACACCTGTAATCACAATGCTCCATGCACTTGTCATCACAGTGCTCCATGACGCATTCATCAGAATGCTCCATGGCCTTCTCTTCAAAATGCTCCATGCCCTTGTCATCACAATGCTCCAAGACCCCTGTAATCCCAATGCTCCATGCCGCTTGTCATTATAGCGCTCCATGACGCTCGACTTCACAATTATCCATGGTCTTCTCATCACAGTGCTCCACGGTCTTGCCATCACAGTGCTCCATGCCCTGGTCATCACAATGCTCTATGTTCCCTGTCATCACAATTCTCCACGTTCTGGGCATCACTATGTTCCATGACACTTCCCATCACAGTGTTAAATGCTTTGTCATCACAATACTCCACAAGCTTGTCATCAGAATACTCCATGACCCTTGTCATCACAATGATCCATGACCCCTGTCATCACAATGCTCCATGAGACGTATCATCACAATGCTCCATGCCCCTTGTCATTACAGTGCTCCATGTTGCTCGTCACCAGCATTATCCATGGACTTCTCATCACAGTGCTCCACGGTCTTGCCATAACAATGCTCCATGCCCTGGTCATCACAATGCTCCATGTCCCTTGTCATCACAATTCTCCAGGTCCTTGTCATCACAATGCTCCATGACAGTTCTCATCACAATGTTACATGCTCTTGTCATCACAATTCTCCGTGCACTTGTCATCGCAATGACCCATGACCCCTGTCATAGCAAGCTCCATTCATTTGTCATCAAAATGCTTCACGACCTTTTCATCAAAATTCTCAAAGGCCGTTGTCATCACAATGCTCCATGCGCTTGTCATCACAAAGCTCCATGACACATGTCATCAGAATGTTCCATGGCCTTCTCATCAAAATGCTCCATGCTCTTTTCATTACAGTGCTCCAAGACCCCTGTAATCACAATGCTCCGTGCCCCTATTCATCTCAATGCTCCATGAACCCTGTCATCACAATGCATCATACCCTTCATCATAATGCTTCCGGCTATTGTCAGCACAATGAAATCAAAATTCTCCATGACCTCTGTCATCACAATGCTCCATGGCCCCTGTCATCACAATACTCCATGAACATTTTCAGCCCAAAGCTCCATGACACTTTTCATCAAAATGATCCATGCCCTTGTCATCCCAATGCTCCATGACCCCTGTATTCACAATGCTCCGTGACGCTTGTCATCACAGTGCTCCATGACACCTGTCATCACAATGATCCAAGGCTTTGTCAGCAAAATGCTACATGACCTTGTCATTACAATGCTCTATGCGCTTGTCTTCACAATACTCCATTACCATTGTCATCAAAATCGTCCATGAACCTTGGGATCACCTTGTTTCATGCCTTTGTCATCACAATGATCCATGCTCCTAGAAATCAAAATGATCCATGACCTCTGTCATCACAATGCTCCAAACCCTTGTGATCACAATGTTCCATAACACTTGTCATCACAACGCTCCATGATGCCTGTCATCACAATACTCCATGCCCTTTTCATCACAATGCTCCATGACCTTTGTCATCACAATTCTCAATACACTTGTCATCAAAATGCTCCCTGACACTTGTCGTCAGAATGCTCCTTGAACCTTGTCACGGAAAGCCTCCATGCCTTGTTCATCACAATGCCCCATGCCGTTTTCATCACAATGCCCCATGCCATTGTGATCAAAATACTCCACAAGCTTGTCATCAGAATGCTCCATGACCCTTGTCATCACAGTTATCCATGCACTTGTCAGCACAATGCTCCCTGACCCTTGTCATCACAATGCTCCAAGCCACTGTCATCACAATGCTCAATTACCTTTGTCATCAGAATCCTCCATGACACTTGGCATCACAATGCTCCATGCCATTGTCATCACAATGGGCCATTACATATGTCATCACAATGCTCCCTGACACCTGTCTTCACAATACTGCATGACCTGGTCATCACAATGCTCCATGCCCTTGTCATCACAATGCACCATTCCAACTGTCATCGCAATAATCCATGAAATTTATTAGACCAATGCTACATGCCCTTGTCATCACAATGCTCCATGCCCTTTTTATCACAATGCTCCCTGACCCCTGTCATCACAATGCTCCGTGACTCCAGTCATCAAAATGCTTCATGACATTTGTCATCACAATGGTCCATGACCTCGTCATCAACAGTCTCTGTGACCTTTTTAACCAAAATGCTCCATGAACTTTTCATCACAATGCTCTTTGACCCTTATTATCACAATGCTCTATTCCTTTCTCAGCACAATGCTCCATGACCCTTGTCATCACAATGCTCCATGCGCTTGTCAGCACGATGCTCCATGACACATGTCATCACAATGCACCATGCGCTTATCATCACAGTGCTCCACAATCTTGTCATCACAATGCTCCATAAACCTTGTCATCACAATGCTCCATGCCATTCTCATCGAAATGCTCTCTCACGACTGATATCACAATGTTACATCACTATTCGTCACAATACTCCCTCACCCCTGTCATCACAATATTCCATGACTCCTGTCATCACAATGCTACATGCACTTATCATCACAATGTACGATGACCCCTGACATCACATTGTTCCATAACCCCGTCATCAAATTGCTCCGTGACCCTTTTCATCAAAATGTTCCATGACCCCTGTCATCAAAATGTTCCATGACCCTTTTAATCAAATTGCTCCATGACCCTGTCATCTCTATGCTCCCTGCCCTTCTCATCACAATGCACAACACCCTTGTCATCAAAATGCTCCATGACCTTTGTGATCACAAAGATCCATGACCCTTGGCATCAAAATGTTCCATGTCATTCTCATCACAATGCTCCATGAACGCTCTCATCACATTGTTCCATGCACTTTTCATCACAAAGATCCATGAAACATGTCATCAGAATGCTCCATGGCCTTCTCTTCACAATGCTCCATGCCCTTGCCATCACAATGCACCATATCCACTGTCATCAAAATAATCTATGAAACTTGTCAGACCAATGCTCCATGACCCTGTCATCACAATACTCCATGCCCTTGTCATCACAATGCTCCATGACCCATGTCATCACAATGCTCCGTGACTCCAGTCATCACAATGCTTCATAATGTTTGTCATCACAATGGTCCATGCCCGCGTCATCACAAGGCTCTGTGACCTTTGTAACCACAATGCTCCACGAACATTTCATGACAATGCTCCGTGACCCTTGTCATCACAATGCTCCATGCATTTGTCAGAACAATACTCAATGACCCTTGTCATCACACTGTGCCACAGGCTTTTCATCACAACGGTCCACAAATTTGTCATTGCTATGCTCCATAAAACTTGAAATCACAATGCTCCATGCACTTTTCATCCAAATGCTCTCTCACCAGAGATATCACAATGTTCCATCCCTAGTCATCACAATACTCCCTCACCCCGGTAATCACAATGTTCCATGACCCCTGTCATCACAATGCTACATCCCCTTATCATCACAATGTTCCATAACCCCTGTCATCAAAATGCTCCATGACCCTTTTCATCCCAAAGCTCCATGACCCCTGGCATCACAATATTCTATAACCCCTGTCATCAAAATGTTCCATTACACTTTTCATCAAATTGCTCCATGACCCTGTCATCACAATTCTCCCTGCCCTTCTCATCACAATGCACAACGCCCTTGCATTCAAAATGCTCCGTGACTTTTGTCATCACAAAGCTCCATGACCCTTGACATCACAATGCTCCATGTCATTTTCATCACAATGCTCCATGAACCCTCTCATCATATTGCTCCATGCCCTTGTCATCACAAAGCTCCTTGACACTTGTCTTCACAATGCTCGATGCCCTTCTCATCACAATGCTCCATGCCCTTGTCATTAAAATCCTCTATGATCATTGTATCACAGTGTTCCGTGCTCTTGTCATCACAATGCTCCATGCCCACTCTCATCACAATAATCCATGAAACATTTCACACCAATGTTTCCTGTCCTTCTCATCACAATGCTCCATTACACCTTTCATAACAATGTTCCATGACCCCTGCCATCACAATGTTCCACGGCCTTGTCATTCACAAGGCTACATGACACTTGTCATCACAATGTTATAAGACCCCTGTAATCACAATGCTCCAAGCCCTTTTCATCACAAAGCTCCATGACGCATGTCATTAGAATGTTCCATGGACTTCTCATCACAATGCTCCATGCCCTTGTCATCACAATGCTCCAAGACACTTTTTATCACAATGCTCCATCCCCCTTTTCATCTCAAAGCTCCATGAATCCTATCATCACAATGCACCATGCCCATTATCATAATGCTTCAGGGTATTTTCATCACAATGAAATCAAAATGCTCCATGACCTCTGTCAGCACAATGCTCCAAACCGTTGGGATCACAATGTTCCATAACACTTCTCATCACAACAACCCATGATGCTCATAATCACAATTATCCATGGTCTTCTCATCACTATGCTCCATAACCTTTGTCATCACAATGCTCAATACACTTGTCATCACAGTGCTCCCTGACACTTGTCGTCAGTATGCTCCTTGAACACTGTCATGACAAGGCTCCATGCCTTTTTCATCACAATGATCCATGCCCTTTTCATCACAATGCTCCAAGACACCTGTAATCACAATGCTCCATGCACTTGTCATCACAGTGCTCCATGACACATTCATCAGAATGCTCCATGGCCTTCTCTTCACAATGCTCCATGCCCTTGTCATCACAATGCTCCAAGACCCCTGTAAACACAATGCTCCATGTTGTTTGTCATTATAGCGCTCCATGACGCTCGTCATCACAATTATCCATGGTCTTCTCATCACAGTGCTCCACGGTCTTGCCATCACAGTGCTCCATGCCCTGGTCATCACAATGCTCTATGTTCCCTGTCATCACAATTCTCCACGTTCTGGGCATCACTATGTTCCATGACACTTCCCATCACAGTGTTAAATGCTTTGTCATCACAATACTCCACAAGCTTGTCATCAGAATACTCCATGACCCTTGTCATCACAATGATCCATGACCCCTGTCATCACAATGCTCCATGAGATGTATCATCACAATGCTCCATGCCCTTTCTCATTACAGTGCTCCATGATGCTCGTCACCAGAATTATCCATGGTCTTCTCATCACAGTGCTCCACGGTCTTGCCATAACAACGCTCCATGCCCTGGTCATCACAATGCTCCATGTCCCTTGTCATCACAATTCTCCACGTCCTTGTCATCACTGTGCTCCATGCCAGTTCTCATCACAATGTTACATGCTCTTGTCATCACAATTCTCCATGCACTTGTCATCGCAATGCCCCATGACCCCTGTCATAGCAAGCTCCATTCCTTTTTCATCACAATGCTTAACGACATTTTCATCAAAATTCTCAAAGGCCGTTGTCATCACAATGCTCAATGACCTTGTCATCACAATGCTCCAGGACCCTTGTCATCTCAATGCTCCAAGCCCTTGTCGTCACAGTGCTCCATTACCTTTGTCATCACAATCCTCCATAACACTTGGCATCACAATGCTCCATGTCATTGTCATCACAATGGAACATGAAATATGCCATCAAAATGCTCCCTGACACCTGTCTTCACAATACTCCATGACCTTGTCATCACAATGCTCCATTCCCTTGTCATCACATTGTGCCATGCCCACTGTCAACACAATTATCCATGAAACTTGTCAGACCAATGCCTCATGCTCCTGTCATCACAATGCTACATGACCCCAGTCATCACAATGCTCCGTGTGTCCCGTCATCACAAGGCTCCATGACCTGTGTCACCACAAATGTCAATGTCCTCATCATCACAAGGCTCTGTGAAATGTGTCACCACAATGCTCCATGAACTTTTCATCACAATGCTCAATGTCATTGTCATCACAATGCTCCATGAACGCTCTCATCACATTGCTCCATGACCTTGTCATCACAAAGCTCCATGACGCATGTCATCAGAATGCTCCATGGCCTTCTCATCACAATGTTCCATGCCCTTGCCATCACAATTCAAAATAACCCCTGTCATAACAATGCTCCATGACCCCTGCCATCACGATGTTCCATGGCCTTGTCATCACAAGGCTCAATGCCCTTGTCATCACAATGCTCCAAGACCCCTGTAATCAAAATGCTCCATGCCCCTTTTCATCTCAATGCTCCAAGAACCCTGTCATCACAATACACCATGCCCATCATCAAAATGCTTCATGCTATTGTCATTACAATGAAATCACAATGCTCCAGACCTCTGTCATCACAATGCTCCAAATCCTTGTGATCAAAATGTTCCATAACACTTATCATCACAACGCCCCATGACGCTCGTCATCACAGTTATCCATGGTCTTCTCATCACAATGCTCCATGACCTTTGTCATCACAATGCTCAATACACTTGTCATCACAATGCTCCCTGACACTTGTCGTCAGTATGATCCCTTAACCCTGTCATGACAAGGCTCCATGCCTTTTTCATCACAATGTTCCATGCCCTTGTCTTCAAAAGCTCCATGATGCATGTCATCCAAACGCTCCATGGCCATCTCATACCAATGCCCCATGCCGTTGTCATCACTATGCCCTAAGACCCCTGTAATCACAATGATCCATGCCCCTTTTCATCAGAATATTCCATGAGACTTGTCATCACATGTCTCCATGGTCTTCTCATCACAATGCTCCAGTACCTTGTCATCACAAGCCTCCATGGCCCCTGTCATCACAATACTCCATGAACGTTTTCAGCCCAATGCTCCTTGAACTTCTCATCACAATGCTCCATGACCCCTGTCATCACAATTCTCCATGACTCCTGTCATCACAGTGATCCATGAAACCTGACAACACAATGATCCGGGACTCTTGTCATCAAAATGCTCCATGCCCTTGTCATCCCAATGCTCCATGACCCCTGTAATCACAATGCTCCGTGACACTTGTCATCAGAGTGCTCCATGAAACTTGTCATCACAATGCTCCAGGCCTTTGTCAGCAATATGCTACATAATCTTGTCATCACAATGCTCCATGCGCTTGTCATCACAATCCTTCATGACACTTTGTATCATATTGCTTCATGCCCTTGTCATCTCCCTCTTGCCTTTCTGGTTTTTACAGATTTTCAGATGTCCCTTTTGACCCGTGGGAAGTGACAATTCTTTGTAGTGTGGATTTGCATTGTGCGCTTGCTTAATTGTCCAAAAAGGTCGTATGCGTTTTCTCCTGAATATATTCAGGAGAAAAAGCATACGCCCTTTTTGGCCAAGTGCATCATTGTTGAAGTTGTGATGCTTTTCCTGTGCTTTAAGGGCGATTCCTATTTACCTCTTGAAATATGTTTTGTGCAATTCTGCCTCATTTTCAAGTCAGCTTCGTTGCCTTCCCTCAACTGATTTTTGGAAGACAGTAGTCCTTTATAACTGTAGGTTTGTGAATTGCTGTGACCGTGAGCTACATTTTTCAAATCCCATTTTGGGGAGCTGACCGCAAATCCTGAATTTTGCTTCACGACCTATACTTGTTCCAGGGGTGGATATACTGTTCCCTGTGGGTGGCTGAGGCTTTGGTTACTTCTTCTTCCTGACGGGAATTTAGAGTGACATGTGCCCGTCCAAATGCCTACATCTACTCTCTGATTGGTTCTCCCTCTTCCCTTTCATCCTCTGCACAATTAGCAAACTGTGCGAACCAGTAGGTTATAGGGGCTGGCTCTCCTAAGTTGGGAGATTGATAGTAAAGCAGTTGGAATGCCAAACTGGAGCACAAGGAGAGGAAAAATTAGGAGACTTTTCGAAATCTTTCACCATCACAGGGTGTCCATTCTCTAGGTTTCCCATACATGTTATAACTGTAGTGATATTCCCTACTACCTGGAGATTTGGGATCCATGGAATGGTGGCATGCATTACTACTTTAAAGGGTCTGAATTTTCTCTCCCAATCTCACCAGTCCTCTCAGTCCCAAATGTCCAGCCTTATGTCTCATCCAGCTGTATTTGCAGATATGGTCATTCCCGGTTTCATCAGAACCCCTGAAGGAATTGTGTAAGAATTTCACTGTTTTTTTGTTTGTTTTTGAAATTCATTTTTATAGTGCGGTTGAGCTGATTTTCACTGACGTGTTTATGCCAGTCTAGACACACTTGATTCCCTTATGGAGGCAAATCAATACATAGGTTTTAAGATTCTCACTAGTCAGATATATTCCTCTGTGTGGAATAGGGGGTTTGAGTCCCGTTCACTGAGTAAGGGGTAGGTCTCGTCTATTCTCTATTTGGTTTATGGAATGGTACCTGTGCTAATATCAAACTCTGGTTTTATGCATCACCCCACCTCTCCTATCGCATTAAACAGGTATAAGAGTGTTTTCTAAATGTGAGACTCTGTTCTCTTTCTTAATTCAGTTCATGTGTTGTGATGTTGACATTCCCTCTATAAGTGATATCTTATGAATAGATTCTTTTTCTGTGTGACTAATTTCACTTAGAATCATCATACCTAAATCCACTCTTTATGCTGCTACTGGCCTTATGACATTGATTCCACGTCTGAGTGATATTCCGTTGTACAAAATTACCACAAGTTATTTATGCATTTCTCTTTTTCCTGGGATATTTTAGGTGTACCGAAGTTGAGGTTCTTGTATGCAGAGCAGCCCTAAACTTTGGGGTGCCTGTGTCTTGTCGATATTTAGTCTTCCCAAGTTATATGTCCATGAGTTGAAGTCCCCTTTGCTCGGGGGCTTTGTATTTAAATGTTTTAGGAAACAACATACACTTCTTCAGAGTGGCTCTTGGATAATTATACCCCACCCATCAGCGTGACTAGGCTCCCTGTTCTCCATGGCCTCTCCAGCATTTCTGGTTTGTACACATTTTTTGGATGGCCTTTCTGAGCAGTGGAAATTGAGACTTATTTGTTGTGCGGATTTGCATTTCCCGCTTGCTTGGTTGGCCAAAAACTCTGTATGTGTTTTTTTCCTGAAGATATTCACGAAAAAAAGGCATACACCCTGTTGCCCAACTGCATCATTTTAGAAATTCTGCTGCTTTTCATATGCTTTAAATGTGAGTACAATCTACCTTTTGAAATCTGTTTCCTGCAATTGTGCCTCTCATTCAGATCCTCTTCGTTGCCTTACCTGAATATATTTTTGGACGTTGGTTATCATTTATATCTTTGCAGGTCTTTGAATTGTCTGCTCCTGAGCTCCATTTTGCAACTCGCTTTTATTGTGAGCTCGCCGCCAAACCTTTGGATTGCTTCTGGCCCTATTCTGGTTCTGAGGAGGCAGGCTGAGCCTTTGGTTAATTCTTCTTCTAATGGGAAATTAGAGTGACATGTGCCTGTCAAAAATCCTACAGCTAATCTCTCATTGGTTCCCCCCTTCCCATTTATCCTCTGCACAAATTGCAAACTGTGTGAAACAGGAGGTTAAAGGTGCTGATTCTCAAAGTGGGGAGATTTTTAGTAATGTGGCTGGAATGGCGAACCCCAGCACCAGGAGATCAAAAATGAGGTGCATTTTAGACACCTTTCCTGAGCACACGGTGTACATTCATCTCGGTTTCCCAGGCATGTTTTCGCTGTCAGAAGATTCCCTTGAACCTGCCGATTTGGGACCCATGGAATGGGTACCAGGCAGTATTACTTTAAAAGGTCTGCATTTCCTCACCCAGCCTCTCTAACATCTCTTAGCGTGCATAGCTTCCAGCCTTATATATCATCCTGCTGTGGGTCTACATGTGTCCAATCCATGTTACATCGTAGCCCTTCAACAAAAGTTGTAAGAATTTTTGTCTGTCTCACCGTTTTTATAAATATTTTTAAATTTATTTTTATATTGGTTACA
This sequence comes from Mesoplodon mirus, assembly GCF_964341445.2. NCBI lineage: Eukaryota > Metazoa > Chordata > Mammalia > Artiodactyla > Ziphiidae > Mesoplodon > Mesoplodon mirus. The sequence goes on from NW_028295811.1 coordinate 165,692, forward strand.
GCTGATTTTCAAAGCTCTGTTTTTTGCTGCTGTACATCCACTTGATTCATGTACTGTGAGACAACAAGAAATTATTTTTCAGATGCTTACGATTCATATGTATTATTGTCCAGTGACTTGAGTGGGCTGAGTGCAGTTCTTTGAGGTACCGTATAGGCCTTGTCAGTTATTCAATTTGGTACTTGGAATGGTGTATTTGCTAATTTCAACCTCCTGGATAATACCTCACCATTCCCCACCTTTCCCATGTAGCAGCCTTATGTCTATTTTCTACATATTTGACTATGTTTCTGTTTTGTAGTTTATTTCATGTGTAGCCATTTTTGATTCCACCTTTAAGTGACATCTTATGATATGTGTCTTTTTCTTTCTGACATATGTCACTTAGAATGATCGTATGTAACTCCTCCAGAGTTGTTTCAACTGGCCTTATTTCATTGATTTCTGGATGAGTAATATTCCACTCTACATAAGTACCCCATCTCTTTTATCCATTTTATCCTTCCAGGGACATTTAGGTTATATGCAAGTGGAGGCCCTTTTTAACAGAGAGGTGGTAAACGTTGTGGTGCCTGTTTACTGTCCATTTTTGTTTTTCCCAAGGTATACGCCCATGAGTGCAAGTGCCCTATGCTCTGTAGCTCATCTTTTAGATGTTTTAGCAAACACAATACACTTCTCCAGAGTGGCCGTTGGCAAATTACATTTCCACTATCAGCCTCACAGGGCTCCCTTTTCTCCTCGCCCTGTCCTGTATTTCTGGTGTTTACACTTTATGTGGATGGCCTTTCTGACTGATGTGAAGTGATATATTTTGTAGTATTGATTTCCAGTGCCCACCTGTTTGGTTGGATAAAACGTGTGTATGGCCTTTACTTGAATATATTCAGAAAAATTGCATATGCCCTTTTGTGCCAATTGCATCATTGGCGATGCTGAGCCCCTTTTCTTGTGCTTTAATGTGGAGTCCTTTCTACCTCTTCAAATCTGTTTCCTGCCACACCCCCTCGCTTACAAGTCCTTTTCTGTGACTTACCTTAAGACATTTTTCGATGATAGATATTTTCAACTCTGCAGTTTCATGAATTTTAGTGCCCCTGAGTTCCATATTTCAACTTGTGTTTTTGGAAACTGGACACAAAACAGCGGGATTTCCTCTAGACCTATTCTGTTTCCGTGGGCAATTGTAGCCTTTGATTAATTTGTCTTCCAGATTGGAAATTAGAGTGGCATGTGCCTGTCCGAAGACCTAAGACTTGTCTCTAAATTTTTCTCATCCTTCCGCTTCATCCTCTGGACAAATTCCAAACTGTGTGCAACAGGATGTTGACGGTGCTGATATCCCCAAGTGAGGAGATTGTTAGGAATGATGCTGGAGGGGTGAACCCGAGCACCAGGCGATGAGGAGAAGAGGTGCCTTTTCCGAACTCTTTCCGATCAAACGGTGTACCATCCTCTAGGTGTGACAGGCATGTTTTAGCTGTAGGAAGGGTCCCGTGCATGGAAGGAGAACACCAGGGATTTTTCCAAATCAGTGCCTCCCCGTACCCCAAACTGGGGAATTTTTAAGCTACAGCTACACATATGTCCATTAAGGGCCTTGGGAAATAGGCAGAGCACAAATTTTAGATGATTGAAATCTTCAGGTTCAGAAGCTTTCACCATCGGCCTTGCTTAGGTTACATTTTATCTGTCATTGATAGATGATGTCAATAAAAATATCTATTCTTTTTTCATATTATTTCCCCTTATAGGTTATTGCAAAATATTCAGTGTAGTTCCCTGTGCTATACAGTAGTTCCTTGTTGATGATCTATTTTATACATAGCAGTGTGTATGTGTTAATCCCAAACTGTTAATTTATCCCTTGTCCTACCTTTCCCCTTTGGTAATAATATATTACAAGATTTTATACTTATCAGAAATGGGGGAGCTGAAAGAGAGGTATCCTTTTCAATGGAAAAGCATTCAAAACAAGATTGAAGCTTCAGCCAAGAGTATTTGATGTACATCCATGGAAATAAATCACTTCATTTCTCTAATGTTGACCTGACAAATAAGACAGACGTCTTCACTGAACTTGCTTATAGTAAAGTGATGGAAATATCAAAGGTAAGTCTTAGAAACATCTTATTTTACCCGAGCATTATACACTGCTCTATGTTAACTACAGTTTGCCTCACACATCTGTTCTTTGAAGTTACAATGTTCTCAATTTCTGTTACTGATCCTCGAGAGTGGACCCCAACAGGAGTCCCCATACCCAGTGTCATTGGAGCCAACAGATCAAGACTGAGTTTGGTTCAGAAGCAAAGGAAACATTATTTTGAAAACAGAATGGAGAGGTGAGAGCGTGCAGTGCCCCACGGGCTGTGGGCTGGGCTGCTGTGTAGGGATCCCGGCAGCGTCAGTGGGAGGGAGGGGATGGAGCTCTCGAGGGCTGGGTTGGCTGCAGCTCAGGCACTATTTTGTGCAGTCTGCATGGGACCGCGCTAGCTGAGGTGTCGACCAAGACATTCTGCACTAGGAAATCGGGTCTGAAGTGCCGGGTGTGGGACCTCTGCATGCGGAACCCTAGGAGCACGTGAAATTAGAAAAAGCACAAAGGAAAAACAGGTTAGACTTTATTTTATTGCCCAGGTTCTCTTTTTAACTCACAGGAATTTTTAATGAACGTTGCCGGAGACGAACCCCTCCTCTGCTTTTTGTTCCGTTCCTCATTCTTGGGGTGTTGACGGTGCAGACCCCTCTTTTGTAACTGCTTCATGCTGTGGTGGCAGCCCTGATACCTGGGGGGAGGGGCAAAACGTCTCCCCACCAGCCTTCAGGTGAGGTTGATTGTCCCAAGGCCTCCTGCCTCACTTCCCGTACACCTGAGCACCAGCATTGGAAGTGTTATAGATTCTAATGACCTTTAAGTGTCCAGGAAAGAGATGCACAGAGATGCTGAGGTGGCAGGTATCACACCACCCCACATTTGTTCAGCGACCTTAGGCTGACGGGTTTTGCCAGCCTAGATGCTCTGACCAGTAGTCTGTGCTTTCTTTAATTAGGTCCCTGAATTAATGTACAAACAGCACCATGTGTCAGAGCCCTGCCTGTGCAACACCCAGACAGTCCAGGGTCAGTGGTGATCCAGGACCATGACGTCCACTGAGTCAACGGCCTTTAGAAGTAGCCAGCAGTCCAGCTGGTCATATTGGCCACCATCACCGCGGTGTTTGTAGGGTTTTCTTTGGTGAAAGCCTGATATACTTTTCCCCCGCCAAGCTTATTAGCTCCCCTCTGGGTGCACTAAGTCCTTCAAGCAGTAGTCTGCTCTTTCGGGGCACAGTCTTGTTGTTTTCTGAGAGAAACTCCACGTCAAGTGATGGTCACACAAGTCATCGTGGGGGCCCGATGCCCCCATTTGTCTCTCTGGAGTTTGGAGTTGGAAGGCCTCCTCACTCGAGGTCAGTGTGTCCACAGAGCGACCTCTGCAACTTCAGGGCATGATGGGTGGTTAGGATCTAGACGTGGGGTCCTTTTCCCTTAGGAGGGAGCTGGCCTTGTGGGCTGCTGATTTGTAGCTTTTTAGATACCCCAGTATCCTGGCCTGATGAGTTGGTGGGCAAAGCCCTTGGTGACCATAGTTTATCATACCTGAAGGGCATTCTTGTGTTGCTCCATTTCAAGTGGTCCCAGTTTTTGCAATAAGTCTCCAAGGGCAATTAACCTTTGACCGGGTATGTAAAGGTCAAAGGGTTTAGCTAAATTAGGGAGTTCTTGGGCAAGGGTCTAAATTGACTGCTCTTTCCATTCTTGAAAGGCTGCTTCTGGATTCTATTCAAAAGGATCATCATCTTTTCATGTCAGTGTTTCAGGTAGAGGCCCAGCTCTCAGACTGTAGGTAGGCATCCAGATGCAGAAAACCTTGGCCTCCCCAGGAACCCCTAAGCTGTCTTCTAGATTTAGAAGAGGTAAGGCTGCAAATGGCTTCTTCCCTATCCTGGGATGCGTTTCTCCGAATATCTGTGAGAATGAAGCCCAGGCATGTCACCTGAGCCTGGGATATTTGAGCCTTTTTCTTGGACACCTTCTATCCTTTCTTGGCTAGGTAGTTCAGAGGCGTCTTTAGTAGGCCTGGCGATCAGAATGTCATCTGCATATTGAAGGAGGGTTCCCTTTTACAGAGGTAGAACTTTTAGGTCTTTAGAGGATATTTCCCCAATGATGGTGTGGGGATTTTTGAACCATTGGGGCAGGACGGCCCGGCATTATTGCTTTTGTTGCATGTTGTGTCCTGCCACTCACAAGCCAAAAATTCTTGTGACTCTGAGATGAATGGAATACAGAAGAAGGCATCATTGAAGTGTAATACAGAATGTCATTGCCTGGTGGATGGTAGAATGAGCAGCAGTGTGTAGGAAATAGGAGCTACTGGATGTATATCCTCGGTGGCTTCACTGACTGTCCTGATATGCTTTACCAGGTCTCCAGCAGCCCATGGGGCTCTCGTGGTCAGGCCAATCCCAGGATATGGAGCTCACCTGGCTGCATCCCGCACCCCAGAGCCCACGGGGCTCTCGTGTTCAAGTCCCTCCCAGGGTATGGAGCTCACCTGTGCAGCTACCCAGCAGCCCATGGGGCTCTCATAGTCAGGCCCTTCCCAGGATACAGAACTCCCCTGGACAGGTACCCCAGCAGGGCTGGACACACAGGAACTGTGCACATAGCCCACCTTGCAGAGAAACCCCAGCTCACCTGTCGCTCACAGCTGACACAGAACACCTCAGAGCAGGACTTGAACTAACAAACAGCAGCTCTGACAGGTCTGTGACCCTGGCTATCACTCTGTGCAGCCTCTCTCTGCCTGGTCTTCCAGACACTTCCACTGCAGCCAGGGCACCAGGCCTCTGTCTCCACCCACCATCACTCCTCTCCCTGATTCCTGGGTTCCTCTCATTAGGATAGGGTCTTCTTGAAGTTGTTTTCCACTCATGGACCAGATAAAATGATAAGAAAACAAGCCGCAGCTGCAGCCCCTTGTCTAGCCTGACTCTCTAGGGCCCACACCTGTTCCTTGGGCCTGGCCCGTTTAACAAGGTTCATTTTCTGCTACTTTGAGCTCCTAAGGGGTGAGGATTGGCTGATTTGGGCAGCCTGACACTGCCTGCCAACCCTCCCCATGTGTGCCTGTGTTGAGGTCAATATAAACACCTCTCCAGTCAGCAAGAGCCCCTGTAACTGTGCCTGACACCATATTCTCTACCCCGTCAGCAGTGTCGGGGCTGGGGTGGTGGTAGGGAGTGAGGGGCCGTGGCTTTATGGGTGGCCCAGTGTGAGTGGGGCTCTGCTGGACTTTTCACAGGAGTTGCTAGGCTGCCACCTGCTAAAGAAGAGGATGTGTCATCCATACCTGCTGCTGGATTTTCTCCCCAGGCAGAGGTGAGGAAGTAAAAAAGCAGTGTGGGCCGTGGCAGGAGGGGTATCTCAGGCAGGGAAATGGAAAGCTTCCAGAAGGGCATCTGGGGCCAGGACCATCCTGGCTGGCCTGCAGGCACCAAGTCGGCCTGCGTGCTGTCGCTTGTGTGGCTCCACAGCCCTTCCTCTAGGCTTGCAAGTACTTGTACATATCCAGGTGTTTTACCTGGAAAGGGTGGGAAGAGTTCAGCTGCAGCAGGACTGGGGCTCAGCTCACATTTACTCACAGACGCCTCGACACAGTCCCCCAGCTTTACAATGAGGATGCTCCTTGTGGGGGGGAGCTCTGCTGACTGCATGGGAGACGATTTCCCACCTCTGACCAACTTAAGAATTTTTTACCACTGGAGCAAGTGCCCTGATAAGATTTTCCTCTGTATCACTGGTGGGTTCTTTTTTTTTTTTTCTTTTTTTCTTTTTGGTTCAAGGTAGATTTTATTTATTCCTCTTTTTTTTTTAATTTTGGAGATATAAACATGGAAATAATGCATTAATATAAAGACGTCTATGTGAAGGGAAAAACTTTTTTTCTGTTTTATTTTATTAAATGTTATTTATTTATTTTTATTTTTTTTAAATTTATTTATTTCTTTTATACAGCAGGTTCTTATTGGATATCTATTTTATACATATAAGTGTGCACATGTGAATCCCAGTCTCCCAATTCATCCCACCACCACCCTCACATGGTGTTCCCCCCTTGGTGTCCATATGTTTGTTCTCTACATCTGTGTCTCTATCTCTGCCCTGCAAACCGGTTCATCTGTACCATTTTTCTAGGTTCCACATATATGCATTAATATACAATATTTGTTTTTCTCTTTCTGACTTACTTCACTCCGTATGACAGTCTCTAGGTCCATCAAGGTCTCTACAAATGACCCAATTTCATTCCTATGTATGGCTGAGTAACATTCCATTGTATATATGTACCATGTCTTTATCCATTCGTCTGTCTGTGGTCACTTAGGTTGCTTTCATTACCTGGCTATTGTAAATAGTGCTGCAATGAACATTGTGGTGAATGTATGTTTTTGATTTATGGTTTTCTCTGGGTATATGCCCAGTAGTGGGATTGCTGGATTATATGGTAATTCTATTTTTAGTTTCTTAAGGAACCTCCATACTGTTCTCCATAGAGACTGTATCGATTTACATTCCCAACAATAGTGGAAGAAGGTTCCTTTTCTCCACACCCTCTCCAGCATTTGTTGTTTGTAGATTTTCTGATGATTTGACGTGATACCTCATTGTAGTTTCGATTTCCATTTCTCTAATAATTAGTGATGTTGAGCAGATTTTCATGTGTTTACTGGCCATCTCTATGTCTTCTTGGAAGAAATATCTATTTAGATCTTCTTCCATTTTTGTATTGTGTTGTTTGTTTTATTAATATTGAGCTGCATGAGCTGTTTATATATATTGGAGATTAATCATTTGTCCATTGATTCGTTTGCAATTATTCTCTGCCATTCTGAGGGTTGTCTTTTCATCTTGTTTGTAGTTTCCTTTGCTTTGCAAAAGCTTTTAAGTTTCATTACGTCCCATCTGTATAGTTTTCTTTTTTACTTCATTACTATAGGAGGTGGATCAAAAAAGATCTTGCTGTGATTTACGTCAGAGTATCCTTCGTAAGTTTTCCTCTCAGAGTTTTATACTGTCTGGTCTTACATTAAGGTCTCTAATCCATTTTGAATATATTTTTATGTATGGTGTTGGGGAGTGTTCTAATTTCATTCTTTTACATGTAGCTGTCCATATTTCCCAGCACCAATGATTGAAGAGACTGTCTTATCTCCATTGTATAGTCTTGCTTCCTTTGTCATAGATTAGTTGATCATAGGTGTATAGGTTTATCCCTGGGCCTTCTTTCTTTTTATTTTTTTCCTTTTACACGTTTATTGGAGTATAATTGATTTACAATGGAGTGTTCGTTTCTGCTGTATAACAAAGTGAATCAGCTATACATATACAAATATCACCAGATCCCCTCCCTCTTGCATCTCCCTCCCACACTCCATATCCCACCCCTTTATGTGGTCACAAAGCACCGAGCTGATCTCCCTGTTCTATGTGGCTGCTTCCCAGTAGCTATTGGTGTTACATTTGGTAATGTATTTATGTCCATGCCACTCTCTCACTTCGTCCCAGCTTACCCATCCCCCTTCCGGTGTCCTCAAGTCCTTTCTCTATGTCTGTGTCCTTAATCCTGTCCTGCCACTAGGTTCTTCAAAATATTTTTTTTTCTTCATTAGATTCCGTATATCTCTGTTAACATACAGTATTTGTTTTTCCCTTTCTGACTTACTTCACTGTGTAGGACAGATTCTAAGTCCATCCACCTCAGTACAAATAACTCAGTTTTGTTTCTTTTTATGGCTGAGTAATATTCCATTGTATATATGTGCCAGATCTTCTTTAAACATTCATCTGTCGATGGACACTTAGGTTGCTTCCATGTCCTGGCTATTGCAAATAGAGCTGCAATGAACATTTTTCTACATAACTCTTTTTGAATTATGGTTTTCACAAGGCAAATGCCCAGTACTTGGATTGTTGTGTCATATGGTACTTCTATTGTTAGTTATTTAAAGGACCCTCCGTACTGTTCTCCCTAGTGCCCATATCAATTTACATTCCCACCCACAGTGCAAGTGTGTTCCCTTTTCTCCAATAAAGGCCTCTCCAGCGTTTATTGTTTTGTAGATTTTTTTTAATGATTGCCACTCTGACTGCTGTGGGGTGATACCTCAGGGTAGTTTTGATTTGCATTTCTCTAATGATTAGTGATGTTCAGCATCCTTTCATGTGTTTCTTGGTAATCTGTATATCTTCTTTGGAGAAATGTCTATTTAGGTCTTTTGCCCGTTTTTGGATTGGGTTGTTTGTTTTTGTGATATTGAGCTACATACGGTGCTTGTAAAGTTAGGAGATTAATCCTTTGTCAATTGCTTCATTTGAAAATATTTTCTCCCATTCTGAGGGTTGTTTTTGCATCTTGTTTATGTTTTCCTGTACTGCGTAAAAGCTTTTAAGTTTCATTAGGTCCCATTTGTTGATTTTTGTTTTTATTTCCATTTCTCTAAGTGGTGTGTCAAAAAGGATCTTGCTGTGATTTATGTCATAGAGTGTTCTGCCTATGGTTTCCTCTAAGTGTTTTATAGTGTCTGGTCTTATATTTAGGTCTCTAATCAATTTAGAGTTTATATTTGTGTATGGTGTTATGGAGTGTTCTAATTTCTTTCTTTTATGTGTAGGGGTCCAGTTTTTCCATCACCAATTACTGAAGAGACTGTCTTTTCTCCATTGTATATCCTTAGCTCCTTTGTCATAGATGAGATAGCCATAGGTATGTAGGTTTATCTCTGGGCTTTCTGTCCTGTTCCATTGATCTGTGTTTATGCCAATCTACATACACTTGATTCCATTATGGAGACATATAAATACATAGGTTTCAAGGTTATTACCAGTCAGATATATTCCTCTTCAGTGAATAGGGTGTTTTGTGTCCAGTTCATTGAGAAAGGAGTAGGTCTTGTCTATTACATATTTGGTATATGGAATGGGATCTGTGCTAATTTCAAACTCTGCTTTTACACATCACCCCACGACACCTTTCCCCTTAAGGAGGCATAAGTGTGTTTTCTAAATGTGTAACTCTGTTCTCTTTTGAAATTCAGTTCATGTGTGGCCATGTTTACATTTCCTCTATAAGTGATATATTACAATAAGTTTCTTTTCCTTTGTGGCTCATTTCACTTAGCATCATCGTACCTAAAGCCACTCATTATGCTGCTATTGGCCTTATGACATTGATTTTATGTCTGAGTGACATTCCATTGTATATAAGTACCACAACATCTATATCCATTTTTTTTTTCTTTTATTGGGATATTTAAAGTGTACCGAAGTTGAGGTTCTTGTAAACAGAGCAGCCCTAAAGATTGGGCTGTCTGTGTGTTGTGGATTTTTAGTTTTCCCAAAATACACGCCCATGAGTGGAAGTGTGCTATGCTCTGTAGCTCTGTTTTAGAAAACAACATACAGTTCTCCAGAGAGGCTGTTGGCAATTTACATCCTGTCCATCGGCGTAACCAGGCTCCCTTTTCTCCATGGCCTGTCCTGCATTTGTGGTTTTTACACTATTTGTGGATGGCCCTTTTGACTGGAGGTAAGGGACACTTCTCTGTAGTGTGGATTTGCAATGCCTGATGGCTTGCTTGGCCAAGAAGCGCATATGCATTTTTTCCCGAATATATTCAAGAAAATACACATACTCCCTTTTCAGCCAAGGGCTGAAACATTTTCAAAATTCTGTCGCTTTTCATGTGCTTTAAAGACGACTCCAATCTACCTCTTGAAATCCGTTTCCTTCAATTCTGCCTTGCATTCAAATCCTCTTCACTGCCTTACCTCAATATATTTCTGGATGATAGTTGTCCTTTATAACTCTGCAAGTTTGTGAATTGCTGTGCCCCTGATTTCCATTTTTCAACTCGCCTCTTTGTGAGCTGGCTGCAATACCGCAGGATGGCTTTAGGCCCTAGTCCTGTTCCGGGGCTTCAGGCTGAGACTTTGTTTAATTCTTCTTCCTGATGGGAAACTAGAGTGACATGTGCCCATCCAAACACCTACAGCTTATCTCTCATTTATTTCACCTCTTCCTGTTCATCCGCTGCACAATTTGCAAACTGTGCATAACAGGAGGGTAAAGACGCTGACACTCAAAGTGGGGAGATTTTTAGTAATGCAGATGGAATGTTGAAGCCGAGCACGACAAAAGGAAAAATGAGGTACCTTTTAGAAAACTTTCCCAATTACACAGTGTACCATCCACTGGGTTTCCCATGCATGATTTAACTGTAGGAGGATTCCCTTACACCTGGAGAGTTGGGACCACTAGAATGGGTAGTACACTGTATTGCTCTAAGTGGTGTTCTTTTGTTCACACAATCTCAGCAATCTTGTCCGCCCCAAGTGTCCAGTCTTATGTCTCATCCAGCTGTGGGTGTAAAGGTGGTCAATCTAGCTTGCATCACAGGCCCTGAACGTAGTTTTTTAGACTTTCTATCTGTTTTTGCATTTTGCTTTTGAAATTTATTTTTATAAGTGGGTTTAACTGAATTTCAGTGCTGTGTTCATGCCGTTATACACACACATGATTCCTTTATGGAGACATGAGAATACATATGTTTTAAAATTCTTAGAGTCATATATATTCCTCAGAAATGAATAAGGGTTGTTGAGTCCAGTTCATTATGCCGGGAGTAGGTGCGGTCTATTAAATACTTGGTTTATGTAACGGTATGTGTGCTAATTTAAAACTGTGGTTTTATGCATCACCTCACCTCGCCTTTCCCATTAAGCAGGAAGAAGATTCTTTTCTAAATGTGTGACTCTGTTGTGTTTCTAATTCAGTTCAAGTGTAGTCATGTGTACACTCCCACTATGAGTGATATCTTATGATAAGACTTGTTACTCTGTTATCTTTCCTAAATCAGTTCATGTGTAGCCATGTTTTCAGGACCTTCATAAGTGATATCTTATGATAAGTTTCTTTTTCTGTGTGACTTATTTCACTTAGAATCATCGTACATGAGACCACTCATTTTAGTGCTACTGGCCTTATGACATTAATGTCATGGCTGAGGGATATTCCATCGTACGTAAGTACCACAATTTCTTGAATCATTTTTGTCTTTCCTGGGATATTTAAGGTGTACCCAAGTTGAGGTTCTTGTAAGCAGTGCAGCCCTAAATTTGGGCATGGATGTGTCTTATCGATTTTCAGTTTTCCAAAGGTATATTCCCTAGACGGGAACTGCCGTTGGATTTTTAGCTCTGCTGTTTATTTGATATAGGGAACACAATGCACTCCTCCAGAGAGGTAGTTGGCAATTTATATCCTGCCCTTTAGACTAACAAGGTTCACGTATCTCCAGGGCCTATCTTGACTTTCTGGTTTCTACACATTTTTCGGATATCCCTTTTGACCTGTGGGAAGTGATCGTTCTTTTAGTGAAGATTTGCATTGCCCGCTTGCTTGCTTGCCCAAAAAGGGCATATGCTTTCTTTCCTGAATATATTCAGGATAAAACGCATACGCCCTTTTTGGCCAAGTGCATCACTGTCGAAGTTGTGCCCCTCTTCCTGTGCTTCAAAGTCGATTCCAATGTACTTCATGAAATCTGTTTCCTGTTATTCTGCCTCATTTTCAAATCCGCCTCATTGCCTTCCCTCAATAGTTTTTGGACGATAGTTGTCCTTTATTACTCTGCCAATTTGTGAATTGCTGTGCCCCTGAGCTCCATTTTTCAGCTCGCTTTTTTGTGATCTGACCGCAAATCCACAATTTTGGTTCAGGACTTATACTCGTTCCTACAGGCAGGCTGAGACTTTGGTAAATTCTTCTTCCTGATGGGAAATTAGAGTGACATGTGCCCGTCCAAATGCCTAACAACTACTCTCTAATTGGTTCTCCCTCTTCCCTTTCATCCTCTGCCTAATTGGTAACCTGTGTGAACCAGGAAGTTAAAGGGGATGTCTCTCCAAGTAGGGATATTGATAGTAAAGCAGTTAAAAGGTCAAACCGGAGCACCAGGAGAGGGACTATTCGTTGAGTTTTAGATACCATTCATATCCACAGTGAGTCCATTCTCTAGGATTCCCGTACATGTTATAGCTCTAGTAATAATCCCTTCAACCAGGAGAGTTGAGACCAATGCAATATGTGCCACACATTATTGCTTTAAAGGGTCTTCATTTGCTCACCCAATCTCACCAATCCTCTCAATCACAAGTATCCAGCCATAACACACATCCAGCTGTCATTGTAGATACGGTCATTTCAGGTTTCATCAGAGCCCCTGAAGGAATTGTAAAGAATTTCCCTATTTTTGTTTTGTTTTTGAAATTCCTTTTTATAGTGGGTTTGAGCTGATTCTCACGGCCATGTTTATGCCAGTCGAGACACACTTGAATCCCTTAAGGACACATTTCAATACATAGGTTTTAAGATTTTACTAATCAGATATATTCCTCTGCGGGGAATATGGGGTGTTGAGTCCCTTTCACTGAGGAAGGTGTAGGTCTTGTCTATTCCCTATTAGGGTTTTGGATTGGTACCTGTACTAATATCAAACTCTGGTTTTATGCATCACCCCACCTCTCCTTCCCCCTTGAGCAGGCATAAGTGTTTTCTAAATGTGAGACTCTTCTCTTTCCTAACTCAGTTCATGTGTAGCCATATTTACTGGTTCTTCATAAGTGATATCTTATTATAAGTTTCTTTTTTTGTGTGACTTATTTCACTTAGAATCATCGTACCTGAATCCACTCATTTTGATCCTACTGGTCTTAAGACATTGATTTCATGGCTGAGGGATATTCCATCGTACGTAAGTACCACAATTTTTTGAACCATTTTTATATTTCATGGGATATTTAAGGTGTACCCAAGTTGAGCTTCTTGTAAGAAGTGCAGCCCTAAATATTGGGGTGTCTCTGTCTTATTGATTTTCAATTTTCCCAAGGTATATTCCCTACCCTGGAAATGCCCTTGGCTCTGTAGCTCTGTTGTTAACTTGTGTTAGGGAACACAATGCACTCCTCCAGAGAGGCAGTTGGCAATTTACATCCCACCCATCAGCATAACAAGGCTCCCTGTTCTCCAGGACCTGTCTTGCCTTTCTGATTTTTAAATATTTTGCGGATGTCCCTTTTTACAGGTGGGAAGTGATACTTCTTAGTAGTGCAGATTTGCATTGCCTGCTTGCTTGCTTGGCCAAAAAGGGCGTATGCGTTTTCTCCTGAATATATTCAGGAGAAAACACATACGCCCTTTTTGGCCAAGTGCATTATTGTAGAAGTTGTGCCCCTCTTCCTGTGTTTAAAGATGATTCCAACGCACCTCTTGAAATCTGTTTCTTGCTATTCTGCCTCGCATTGATGGCCGCCTCGTTGCGTTCCCTCACCAGATTTTTGGATGCTAGTTGTCCTTTATTACTCTGCCAGTTTGTGAATTGCTGTGCCCCTGAGGTCCATTTTTCAACTCGATTTTTGTGAGCTGAATGCAAGTCCAAAATTTTGGTTCAGGAACTATACTGTTTCCTGGTGGGTGGCTGAGACTTTGGTTAATTCTTCTTCCTGCCAGGAAATCAGAGTGACATATGCCCCTCCAAATGCCTAACAACTACTCTCTCATTGGTTCTCCCTCTTCCCTTTCATCCTCTGCCAAATTGGCAACCTCTGTGAAACAGCAGGTTAAAGGTGCTGTCTCTCCAATTTGGGAGATGGATAGTAAAGCAGTTGGAAACTAAAACCGGAGCACCAGGAGAGGGACTATTAGTTGAGGTTTAAAAATCTTTCGTATTCACAGTGTGTCCATTCTCTAGGTTTCCCGTACATGTTATATCTGTAATATTCCCTTTAACCAGGAGAGTTGGGACCCATGGAATGGGTGCCACACATTATTGCTTAAAAGGGTCTGCATTTCCTTACACAATCTCACCTATCGTCTCACACCTAAGTGTCCAGCCTTATGCCACATCCAGCTCTCGTTGTAGATAGGGTCATTCCACATTTCATCAGAGACCCTGAAGGAATTGTAAAGAATTTCCCTGTTTTGTTGTTTTGTTTTTGAAATTCCTTTTTATAGTGGGTTTGAGCTGATTCTCACTGCCATGTTTATGCCAGTCTAGACACACTTTTTTCCCTTATGGAGACATATCAATACATAGGTTTTAAGATTCTTACTAGTAAGATATATTCCTCTGCAGGGAATATGGGGTGTTGAGTCCCTTTCACTGAGGAACGTGTAGGTCTTGTCTATTCCGTATTAGGTTTTTGGAATGGTACATGTGCTTATATCAAACTCTGGTTTTATGCATCACCCCACCTCTCCATCGCCCTTAAGCAGGCATAAGATTGTTTTCTAAATGTGAGACTCTGTTCTCTTTCCTAACTCAGTTCATGTGTAGCCATGTTTACAGGATCTTCATAAGTGATATCTTATGATAAGTTTCTTTTTCTGTGTGACTTATTTCACTTAGAATCATCGTACCTGAATCCACGCATTTTGCTGCTACTGGTCTTATGACATTGATTTCATGGCTGAGGGATCTTCCATCGTACGTATATACCACAATTTTTTGAACCATTTTTTATCTTTCCTGGGATATTTAAGTTGTACCCAAGTTGAGGTTCTTGTAAGCAGTGCAGCCCTAAATTTGTGGGTGGCTCTGTCTTACTTATTTTCAGTTTTCCCAAGGTATATTCCCTAGACTGGAAGTGCCCTTGTCTGTAGCTCTCTTGTTTACTTGTTTTAGAGAACACAATGCACTCATCCAGATAGGCAGTTGGCAATTTACTTCCCACCCATCAGCATTACAAGGCTCCATGTTCTCCAGGGAATGTCTTGTCTTTCTTGGTTTTACACATTTTGTGGATGTCCATTTTGACTGGTGGGAAGTGATACTTCTTTGTTGTTCAGATTTGCATTGCCTGGTTACTTGCTTGGCAAATAATGGCGTATGCGTTTTCTCCTGAATATATTCAATAGAAAACGCATATGCTCTTTTTGACCAAGTGCATCATTGTCGAAGTTTTGCCCCTCTTCCTTTGCTTTACAGGTGATTCCAACATACCTCATGAAATCTGTTTACTGCTATTGTGCCTCGCTTTCAAGTCCACATCGGAGCCTTCCTTCAAAAGATTTTTGGACGATAGTTGTCCTTTATTATTCTGCCAGTTTGTGAATTGCTGTGCCCCTGAGCTCCATTGCTCAACTCGTTTTTTGTGAGCTGACCGCAAGTCCAAAATTTTGGTTCAGGATCTATACTTGTTCCCGGGGGGTGACTGAGACTTTGGTTAATTCTTCTTCCTGCCGGGCAATTATAGTTACATGTGCCCGTCCAAATGCCTAACAGCTACTCTCTCATTGGTTCTCCCTCTTCCCGTTCATCCTCTGCCAATTTGGCAACCTGTGTGAACCAGGAGGTTAAAGGGCCTGTCTCTCCAAGTTGGGTGATTGATAGTAAAGCAGTTGGAGAGTGAAACCGGAGCAGCAGAAGAGGGACTATTAGTTGAGTTTTAGAAAACTTTCGTATTCAGAGTGTTTCCTTTCTCTAGGTTTCACGTTCCAGTTATAGCTGTAGTAATATTCACTACAACCTGTTGAGTTGGGACCCATGGAATGGAGCCCACGCATTATTGCTATAAATGGTCTGCGTTTGCTCACCCAATCTCACCAATCCTCTCAGTCCCATGTGTCCAGCCTTATGCCACATCCAGCTGTCATTGTACATAGGGTCATTACATGTTTCATCATATACCCTAAAGGAATTGTATAGAATTTACCTTTTCTTTTGTTTTTGAAATTCCTTTTTATAGTGGGTTTGAGCTGATTCTCGCTGCCATGTTTATGCCAGTCTAGACACACTTGATTCCCTTACGGAGACATATCAATACATAGGTTTTAAGATTCTTACTAGTCAGATATATTCCTCTGCGGGAAATATGGGGTTTTGAGTACCTCTCACTGAGGAAGGTATAGGTAGGTCTTGTCTATTCCATAGTTGGTTTTTGGAACGGTACCTGTGCTTATATCAAACTCTGTTTTCATGCATCGCCCCACCTCTCCTTCCCCCTTAAGCAGGCATAAGAGTGTTTTCTAAATGTGAGACTCTGTTCTCTTTCCAAACTCAGTTCATGTGTAGCCATGTTTACAGGATCTTCATAAGTGATATCTTATGATAAGCTTCTTTTTCTGTGTGACTTATTTCACTTAGAATCATCGTACCTGAATCCACTCATTTTGCTACTACTGGTCTTATGACATTGATTTCATGGCTGAGGGATATTCCATCGTACGTAAGTACCACAATTTTTTGAACCATTTTAATATTTCCTGGGATATTTAAGGTGTAACCAAGTTGAGGTTCTTGTTAGCAGTGCAGCCCTAAATTTGAGGGTGGCTCTGTCTTATTGATTTTCAGTTTTCCCAAGGTATATTCCATAGACTGTAAGTGCCCTTGGCTCTGTAGCTCTGTTGTTTACTTGTTTTAGGGAAGAAAATGCACTCCTCCAGAGAGAAAGTTGGCAGTTTACATCTCGCCCAACAGCATAACAAGGCTCCCTGTTCTCCAGGGCCTGTCTTGCCTTTCTGGTATTTACCCATTTTGTAGAGTTCCCTTTTGGCCTGTGGGAAATGATACATCTTTGTAGTGCAGATTTCAATTGCCTGCTTGCTTGCTTGGCCAAAAAGGGCGTATGGGTTTTCTCCTGCATATGTTAACAAGAAAATGCATACGCCATTTATGGCCAAGTGCATCATTGTCAAAGTTGTGCCCCTCTTCCTGTGCTTTACAGGTGATTCCAACGTACCTCTTGAAATCTGTTTCCTGCTATTCTGCCTCTCTTTCAAGTCCGCCTCGTTGCCTTCCCTCAACAGATTTGTGGATGATAGTTGTCCTTTATTTCTTTGCCAATTTGTGAATTGCTGTGTCCTTGAGCTCCATTTTTCAACTCGTTTTTTGTGAGCTGAACGCATGTCCAAAATTTTGGTTCAGGACCTACACGGGTTCCCGGTGGGTGGTTGCAACGTTGGTTAATTCTTCTTTCTGCCCGGGAAATTATAGTGACCTATGCCCGTCCAAATGCCTAACAGCTACTCTCTCATTGGTTCTCCCTCTCCACTTTCATCCTTTGCCAAATTGGCAACCTGTGTGAACCAGGAGGTTAAAGGGGCTGTCTCTCCAAGTTGGGAGATTGATAGTAAAGCAGGTGGAAAGTCAAACTGGAGCACCAGGAGAGGGACTATTCGTTGAGTTTTAGAAACCTTTCATATTCACAGTGTCTCCATTCTCTAGGTTTCCCGTACATGTTATATCTGTAATAATGTTCCCTTTAACCTTGAGAGTTGGGACCCATGGAATGGGTGCCATGCATTATTGCTTTAAAGTGTCTGTATTTGCTCACTGAATCTCACCAATCCTCTCAGTCCCAAGTGTCCCGCCTTATGCCAGAACCAGCTGTCATTGTAGACAGGGTCATTCCAGGTTTCATCAGAGACCCTGAAGGAATTGTAAAGAATTTCCCTGTTTTTTGGTTTTGTTTTTGAAATTCCTTTTTATAGTGGGTTTGAGCTGATTCTCGCTGCCTTGTTTATGCCAGTCTAGACACACTTGATTCCCTTATGGAGACATATCAATACATAGGTTTTAAGATTCTTACTAGTCAGATATATTCCTCTGCAGGAAATATGGGGTTTTGAGTCCCTTTCACTGAGGAAGGTGTAGGTCTTGTCTATTCCATAGTTGGTTTTTGGAACGGTACCTGTGCTTATATCAAACTGTGGTTTTATGCATCACCCCACCTCTCCTTCCCCCTTAAGCAGGCATAAGAATGTTTTCTAAATGTGAGACTCTGTTCTCTTTCCTAACTCAGTTCATGTGTAGCCATGTTTACAGGATCTTCATAAGTGATATCTTATGATAAGCTTCTTTTTCTGTGTGACTTATTTCACTTAGAATCATCGTACCTGAATCCACTCATTTTGCTGCTACTGGTCTTATGACATTGATTTCATGGCTGAGGGATATTCCATCGTACCTAATTACCACAATTTTTTGAACCATTTTTATGTTTCCTGGGATATTTAAGGTGTACCCAAGTTGAGGTTCTTGTAAGCAGTGCAGCCCTAAATTTGAGGGTGGCTCTGTCTTATTGATTTTCCGTTTTCCCAAGGTATATTCCCTAGACTGGAAGTGCCCTTGGCTCTGTAGCTCTGTTGTTTACTTGTTTTAGGGAACACGATGCACTCCTCCAGTGAGGCAGTTGGCAATTTACATCCTGCCCATCAGCATAACAAGGCTCCCTGCTCTCCAGGGCCTGTCTTGCCTTTCTGGTGTTTACCCATTATGTGGAGTTCCCTTTTGACCTGTGGGATGTGATACTTCTTTGTAGTGCAGATTTGCATTGCCCGCTTGCTTGCTTGGCCAAAAAGGGCGTATGCGTTTTCTCCTGCATATGTTCACGAGAAAAAGCATACACCATTTTTGGCCAAATGCATCATTGTCGAAGTTGTGCCCCTCTTTCTGTGCTTTACAGGTGATTCCAACGTACCTCTTGAAATCTGTTTCCTGCTATTCTGCCTCTCTTTCAAGTCCGCCTTGTTGCCTTCCCTCAACAGATTTTTCGATGATAGTTGTCCTTTATTTCTTTGCCATTTTGTGAATTGCTGTGCCCTTGAGTTCGATTTTTCAACTCGTTTTTTGTGAGCTGAACGCATGGCCAAAATTTTGGTTCAGGACCTATACTTGTTCCCGGTGGGTGGTTGCAACGTTGGTTAATTCTTCTTCCTGCCCGGGAAATTAGAGTGACATATGCCCGTCCAAATGCCTAACAGCTACTCTCTCATTGGTTCTCCCTCTTCCCTTTCATCCTCTGCCAAATTGGCAACCTGTGAGAACCAGGAGGTTAAAGGGGCTGTCTCTCCAAGTTGGGAGATTGATAGTAAAGCAGGTGGAAAGTCAAACTGGAGCACCAGCAAAGGGCATATTCGTTGAGTTTTAGAAACATTTCATATTCAGAGTGTCTCCATTCTCTAGGTTTCCCGTACATGTTATATCTGTAATATTCCCTTTAACCAGGAGAGTTGGGACCCATGGAATGGGGGCGATGCATTGTTGCATTAAAGTGTCTGTATTTGCTCACTGAATCTCACCAATCCTCTCAGTCCCAAGTGTCCAGCCTTATGCCACATCCAGCTGTCATTGTAGACAGGGTCATTCCAGGTTTCCTCAGAGACCCTGAAGGAATTGTAAAGAATTTCCCTGTTTTTTTGTTTTGTTATTGAAATTCCTTTTTATAGTGGGTTTGAGCTGATTCTCGCTGCCATGTGTATGCCAGTCTAGGCACACTTGATTGCTTTACAGAGACATATCAATACATAGGTTTTAAGATTCTTACTAGTCAGATATATTCCTCTGCGGGAAATATGGGGTTTTGAGTCCCTTTCACTGAGGAAGGTATAGGTAGGTCTTGTCTATTCCATAGTTGGTTTTTGGAACGGTACCTGTGCTTATATCAAACTCTGGTTTTATGCATCACCCCACCTCTCCTTCCCCCTTAAGCAGGCATAAGAGTGTTTTCTAATTGTGAGACTCTGTTCTCTTTCCTAACTAAGTTCATGTGTAGCCATGTTTACAGGATCTTCATAAGTGATATCTTATGATAAGCTTCTTTTTGTGTGTGACTTATTTCACTTAGAATCATTCTACCTGAATCCACTCATTTTGCTGCTACTGGTCTTATGACATTGATTTCACGGCTGTGGGATATTCCATCGAATGTAGGTACCAAAATGTTTTGAACCATTTTTATAATTCCTGGGATATTTATGGTGGACCCAAGTTGAGGTTCTTGTAAGCAGTGCAGCCCTAAATTTAAGGGTGGCTCTGTCTTATTGATTTTCAGTTTTCACAAGGTATATTCCCTAGACTGGAAGTGCCCTTGGCTCTGTAGCTCTGTTGATTACTTGTTTTAGGGAACACAATGCACTCCTCCAGTGAGGCAGTTGGCAATTTACATCCCGCCCATCAGCATTACAAGGCTCCCTGTTTTCCAGGGCCTCTCTTGCCTTTCTGGTTTTTACACATTTTTTGGATATCCCTTTTGACCAGTGGGAAGTGATACTTCTTTGTAGTGCAGGTTTGTGTTGCCTGCTTGCTTGCTTGGCCAAAAAGATCGTATGCGTTTCCTCCTGCATATATTCAGGAGAAAATGCATATGCCCTTTTTGGCCAAGTGCATCATTGTCGAAGTTGTGTCCCTCTTCCTGTGCTTTACAGGAGATTCCAACGTACCTCTTTAAATCTGATTCCTGCTATTTTGCTTCGCTTTCAAGTCCGCCTCGTTGCCATCCCTCAACAGATTTTTGGATGATAGTTGTCCTTTATTACTTTGCCAGTTTGTGAATTGCTGTACACTTGAGCTCCATTTTTCAACTCGTTTCTTGTGAGCTGAACGCATGTGTAAAATTTGGGTTCAGGACCTATACTGATTCCCGGAGGGTGTTTGCAACTTTGGTTAATTCTTCTTCCTGGCCGGAAATTAGAGTGACATATGCCCGTCCAAATGCCTAACAGCTACTCTCTCATTGGTTCTCCCTCATCCCTTTCATCCTCTGCCAAATTGGCAACCTGTGAGAACCAGCAGGTTAAAGGGGCTGTCTCTCCAAGTTGGGAGATTGATAGTAAAGCAGTTGGAAAGTCAAACTGGAGCACCAGGAGAGGGAATATTCGTTGAGTTTTACCAACTTTTCGTATTCACAGTGTGTCCATTCTCTAGGATTCCCGTACATGTTATAGCTGTAGTAATATTCCCTTCAACCTGGAGAGTTGGGACCCATGGAATGGTTGCCATGCATTATTGATTTCACGGGTCTGCATTTGCTCACCCAATCTCAACAATCCCCTCAGTCCCAAGTGTCCAGCCTTATGCCACATCCAGCTGTCATTGTAGACAGGGTCATTCCACGTTTAATCAGAGACCCTGAAGGAATTGTAAAGAATTTCTCTGTTTTATTGTTTTGTTTTTGAAATTCCTTTTTTTAGTGGGTTTGAGCTGTTTCTCTCTGCCATGTTTATGTCAGTCTAGACACATTTGATTCCCTTACGGAGACATATCAATACATAGGTTTTAAGATTCTTACTAGTCAGATATATTCCTCTGCGCGAAATATGGGGTTTTGAGTCCCTTTCACTGAGGAATGTATAGGTAGGTCTTGTCTATTCCATAGTTGGTTTTTGGAACGGTACTTGTGCTTATATCAAACTCTGGTTTTAAGCATCACCCCACCTCTCCTTCCCCCTTAAGCAGGCATAAGAGTGTTTTCTAAATGTGAGACTCTGTACTCTTTCCTAACTCAGTTCATGTGTAGCCATGTTTACAGGATCTTCATAAGTGATATCTTATGATAAGCTTCTTTTTCTGTGTGACTTATTTCACTTAGAATGATCGTACCTGAATCCACTCATTTTGCTGCTACTGGTCTTATGACGTTGATTTCATGGCTGAGGGATATTTCATCGTACGTAAGTAACACAATTTTTTGAAACATTTTTATCTTTCCTGTGATATTTAAGGGGTACCGAAGTTGACGTTCTTGTTAGCAGTGCAGCCCTAAATTTGGGGGGTGGCTCTGTCTTATTGATTTTCAGTTTTCCCAAGGTATATTCACTAGACTGGAAGTGCCCTTGGCTCTGTAGCTCTGTTGCTTACTTCTATTAGGGAACACAATGCACTCCTCCAGTGAGTGAGTTGCCAATTTACATCCCGCCCATCAGCATAACAAGACTCCCTGTTCTCCAGGGCCTGCCTTGCCTTTCTGGTATTTACACATTTTGTGGATGTCCCTATTGACCGGTGGGAAGTGATACTTCTTTGTAGTGCACATTTGCATTGTCTGCTTGCTTGCTTGGCCAAAAAGGGCGTATGCGTTTTCTCCTGCATATATTCAGGAGAAAATGCATACGCATTTTTGGCCAAGTGCATCATTGTGGAAGTTGTGACCCTCTTCCTGTGCTTTAAAGGCAATTCCAACGTACCTCTTGAAATCTGTTTCCTGCTATTCGGCCCCACTTTCAAGTCCGCTTCGTTGTCTTCCCTCAACAGATTTCTGGACGATAGTTGGCCTTTATTACTCTGCCAGTTTGTGAATTGCTCTGTCGCTGAGCTCCATTTTTCAACTCGTTTTTTGTAAGCAGAATGCAAGTCCAAAATTTTGGTTCAGGACCTATACTGGTTACCGGTAGGTGGTTGAGACTTTGGTTAATACTTCTTCCTGCCGGGAAATTAGAGTGACATGTGCCCGTCCAAATGCCTAACAGCTACTCTCTCATTGGTTCTCGCACTTCCCTTTCATCCTCTGCCAAATTGGCAACCTGTGCGAACCAGGAGGTTAAAGGGGCTGTCTCTCCAAGTTGGGAGATTGATAGTAAAGCAGTTGGAAAGTCAAACCGGAGCACCAGGAGAGGGACTATTCATTGAGTTTTAGAAACCTTTCGTATTCAGAGTCTGTCCATTCTCTAGGTTTCCCGTACATGTTATAGCTGTAGTAATATTCCCTTCAACCTGGAGAGTTGGGACCCATGGAATTGGTGCCATGCATTATTGCTTTAAAGGGTCTGCATTTGCTCACCCAATCTCACCAATCCTCTCAGTCCCAAGTGTCCAGCCTTATGCCACATCCAGGTCTCATTGTAGATAGGGTCATTCCAGGATTCATTAGAGCCCCTAAAGGAATTGTAAAGAATTTCCATGCTTTTTGTCTTTTTTTTTTGAAATTCCTTTTCATACTTGGTTTGAGCTGATTCTCACTGCAATGATTATGCCAGTCTAGACACACTTGATTCCATTACGGAAACATATCGATACATAGGTTTTAATATTCTTACTAGTCAGATATATTCCTCTGTGGGAAATATCGTGTTCTGAGTTCCTTTCACTGAGGAAGGTGTAGGTCTTGTATATTCCATAGTTGGTTTTTGAAATGGTACATGTGGTTATATCAAACGCTGGTTTTCTGCAGCACCCCACCTCATATTCCCCCTTAAGCAGGCATAAGAGTGTTTTCTAAATGTGAGTCTCTGTTCCCTTTCCTAACTCTGTTCATGTGTAGCCATGTTTAGAGGACCTTCATAAGTGATATCTTATGATAAGTTTCTTTTTCTGTGTGACTTATTTCACTTAGAATCATCGTACCTGAATCCACTCTTTTTGCTGCTACTGGTCTTATGACATTGATTTCATGGCTGAGGGATATTCCATCGTACGTAAGTACAATAATTTTTTGAACCATTTTTATCTTTCCTGGGATATTTAAGGTGTACCCAAGTTGAGGTTCTTGTAAGCAGTGCAGCCCTAAATTTTGGGGTGGCTCTGTCTTATTGATTTTCAGCTTTCCCACGGTATATTCCCCAGACTGGTAATTGCCCTTGGCTCTGTAGCTCTGTTGTTTACTTGTTTTAGGGAACACAATGCACTCCTCCAGAGAGGCATTTGGCAATTTACATTACGCCCATCAGCATAACAAGGCTCCCTGTTGTCCAGTGCCTGTCTTGACTTTCTGATTTTTTCACATTTTGTGGATGTCCCTTTTGACCGGTCGGAAGTGATACTCCTTAGTAGTGAAGATTTGCATTGCCCGCTTGCTTGCTTTGCCAAAATGGGCATATGCGTTGTCTCCTGAATATATTCAGGAGGTAACGCATATGCCCTTTTTGGCCAAGTGCATCATTGTCGAAGTTGTGCCCCTCTTCCTGTGCTTTAAAGGCTATTCCAACGTATCTCTTGAAAGCTGTTTCCTGCAATTCTGCCTCGCTTTCAAGTCTGTGTCTTTGCCTTCCCTCAACAGATTTTTGGACGATAGCTGTCCTTTACTATTCTGCCAGTTTGTGAATTGTTGTGCCCCTGAGCTCCGTTTTTCAACTCGTTTTTTGTGAGCTGAAGGCAAGTCCAAAATTTTGGTTCAGGACCTATACTGGTTCACGGTGTGTGGCTGAGACTTTGGTTACTTCTTCTTCCTGCAGGGAAATTAGAGTGACATGTGCCCGTCCAAATGCCTAACAACTACTCTCTCATTGGTTCAACTTCTTCCCATTCATCCTCTGCAAAATTGGCAACCTGTGTACCAGGAGGTTAAAGGTGCTGTCTCTCCAAGTGGGGAGATTGTTAGTAAAGCAGTTTTTAAGTCAAACCGGAGCACCAGGAGAGGGACTATTAATTGAGTTTTAGAAATCTTTCGTATTCACTGTGTGTCCATTCTCTAGGTTTCCCGTACATGTTATAGCTGTAGTAATATTGCCTTCAACCTGGAGAATTGGGACCCATGGAATGGGTGCCATGCATTATTGCTTTAAAGGGTCTACATTTGCTCACCTAATCTCACCAATCCTCTCAGTCCCAAGTGTCCAGCCTTATGCCACATCCAGTTGTCGTTGTAGATAGGGTTATTCCAGGTTTCATCAGCGACCCTGAAGGTATTGTGTAAGAATTTTTCTGTTTTTATGTTTCGTTTTGAAATTCATTTTTATATTGTGTTTGAGCTGATTCTCCCTGCCATGTTTATGTCGTTCTAGACACACTTAGTTACCTTACGGAGACATATCAATACATAGGTTTTAAAATTCTTACTAGTCAGATATATTTCTCTGCGGGGAATAGGGATGTTGACTTCCGTTCTCTGAGGAAGGTGTAGGGCTTGTCTCTTTTGTTTTTGGATTATGGAACTGTACCTGTGCTAATATCAAACTTTTGTTTTGTGCATCTCCCCACCTGTCTTTCCCCTTAATCAAGCGTTAGAGTGTTTTCTAAATCTGAGACTCTGTTCTCTTCCCTAAATCAGTTCATATGTAGCCATGTTTACATTCCCTTCATAAGTGATATCTTATGTCAGAATGCACTATGGCCCTTGTCATAATAATGCTTCATGACCCCTGTCATCACAATGATCCATGCCCTGGTTATCAAAATGCTCCATGTCCCTTGTCATCAAAATTCTCCACGTACTTGTCATCACAGTGCTACATGACACTTCTCATCAAAATGTTATATGCTCTTGTCATCACAATTTTCCATTCTCTTGACATTGCAATGCTCCATGCCCTTGTCATCACAATGCTCCATGCCTTTTTCATCACATTGCTCCATGACCCCTGTCATCACATTGCTCCCTGACACCTGTCAACACAATGCTTCATGCCCATTTTCATTACAGTGCTCCATGATGCTCGACATCACAATTACCCAAGGTCTTCTCATCACAATGCTCCACGGTTTTGCCATCACCATGCTCCATGCCTTGTCATCTCAAAGCTCAATGTCCCTTGTCCTTACAATTCTCCACGTCCTTGTCATTACAATGCTCCATGGCTCTTCACATCACAATGTTATATGCTCTTGTCATCACAATACTCCATGCACTTGTCATCGCAATGCTCCATGACCCCTGTCATAGGAAGCTCCATGCGCTTTTCATCAAAATGTTTCACGACCAGGACATTAAAATTCTCAATGGCCCTTGATATCACAATGCTCCATGCCCTTGTCATCACAATGCTCCTTTACTTTGTCACAACAATCCTCCATAACAATTGGCATCACAATGCTCCATGATATTGTCATCAAACTGGAACATGACATATTTCATCACATTGCTCCCTGACAACTTTCTTCACAATAATCCATGACCTTGTCATCACAGTGCTCCATGATCTTGTCATCACAATGTGCCATGCCCATTCTTATCACAATAATCCAAGAAACTTTTCAGACCAATGCTCCATGCCATTTTTCATCACAATGCTCCATGAACGCTGTCATCAAAATGCACCATGCCCATCATCATAATGCTTCATGCTATTGTCATCACAATGAAATCAAAAAGCTCCATGACATCTGTCATCACAATGCAGCAAACCCTTGTGATCACAATGTCCCATAACACTTGTCATCACAATGCCCCATGACGCTGGTCACCACAGTTATCCATGGGGTTCTCATCACAATGCACCATGACTTTTGTCAACACAATGCTCAATACCATAGTCAACACAATGCTCTCTGATTATTGACCTCAGTATGCACCGTGCACTCTTTCATGACAAGGCTCCATGCCATTTCATCACAATGATCCATGGCCTTCTCATCAAAATGTTCCAAGAAAACTGTGATCACAATGCTCCTTGCACTTGTCATCACAAAGCTCCATGACGAATGTCATCAGAATGCTCCATGGCCTTCTCATCATAATGTTCCATGCCCTTGTCATCACAATGCTCCAAGACCCCTGTAATCAAAATGATCCCTGTGCCTTTTCATCAGAATGCTCCATGAGACTTGTCATCACAAGGTTCCATGGTCTTCACATCAGAGTGCTCCAGGACCTTGTCCTCACAGTGCTCCATTCCCTTGTCATCACAATGCAACATGACCACTGTCATCACAATAATCCATGAACATTTTCAGCCCAATGCTCCATGAAATTCTCATCACAATGCTCCATAGCCCATATCACCACAATGCTCCATGACCACTCTCATCAAAACACTCCATGACACCTGACAACACAATGATCCAGGACACTTGTCATCACAGTGCTCCATTCCCTAGTCATCACAATGCTCCATGACCCCTGTCATCACAACACTCCATGAACATTTTCAGCCCAGTACTCCATGACACTTGTCATCACAATGATCCATGCCCTTGTCATCCCAATGCTCCATGACCCCTGTATTCACAATGCTCCGTGACGCTTGTCATCACAGTGCTCCATGATACCTGTCATCACAATGCTCCATGCCTTTGTCAGCAAAATGTTACATGACCTTGTCATTACAATACTCTATGCGCTTGTCATCACAATACTCCATTTCCATTGTCATCACAATCTTCCATGAATCTTGGGATCACATTGCTTCATGCCATTTTCATCACAATGCTCCATGCTCCTTGAAATCAAAATGATCCATGACCTCTGTCATCACAATGCTCCAAAACCTTGTGATCACAATGTTCCATAACACTTGTCATCACAACGCTCCATGATGCCTGTCATCAGAATAATCCATGCCCTTTTCATCACAATGCTCCATGAACTATGTCATCACAATTCTCAATACACTTGTCATCAAAATGCTCCTTGACACTTATCATCAGAATGCTCCTTGAACCCTGTCACGAAAAGGCTCCATGCCGTTTTCGTCACAATGCACCATGCCGTTTTCATCAGAATGCTCCAGGCCATTTTCATCAAAATCCTCCTCAAGCTTGTCATCAGAATGCTCCATGACCCTTCTCATCACAATTCTCCATGCACTTGTCAGCACAATGCTCCCTGACACTTGTCATCACAATGCTCCAAGCCATTGTCATCACAATGCTCCATTACATTTGTCATCAGAATTCTCCATGACACTTGGCATCACAATGTTCCATGACATTGTCATCACAATGGGCCATTCCAAATGTCATTATAATAATCCATGAAACATATTACCAATGTTCCATGCCCTTGTCATCACAATACTCCATGCCCTTGTTATCACAATGCTCCATGACCCCTGTCATCACAATGCTCCGTGACTCCCGTCATCACAATGCTTCATGATTTTTGTCATCACAATGGTCCATGCCGTCGTCATCAACAGTCTCTGTGACCATTTTAACCACAATGCTCCATGAACTTTTCATCACAATGCTCTTTGACCCTTGTCATCACAATGCTCCATGCGCTGGTCAGCACAATGCTCCATGACACATGTCATCACAATGCACCATGCGCTTGTCATCACAGTGCTCCACAATCTTGTCATCACAATGCTCCTTAAAATTTGTCATCACAATGCTCCATGCACTTCTCATCAAAATGCTCTCTCACTACTGATATCACAATGCTACATCACTATTTGTCACAATACTCCCTCACCCCTGTGATCACAATGTTCCATGAGTCCTGTCATCACAATGCTACATGCACTTATCACAATGTTCGATGACCCCTGACATCACAGTGTTCCATAACACCTGTTATCAAAATGTTCCATGACACTTTTCATCAAATTGCTCCAAGACCCCGTCATCAGAATGCTCCCTGCCCTTCTCATCACAATGCACAACGCCCTGGCCATCTAAATGCTCCGTGACCTTTGTCATCACAAAGATCCATGACCCCTGTCTTCACAATACTCCGTGGCTCCAGTCATCACAATGTTTCAGAACGTTTGTCATCACAGTGGTCCATGAGCGTGTCATCACAAGGCTCTGTGACCTTTGTAACCACAATGCTCCCTGAAATTTTCATCACAATTCTCTGTGACCCTTGTAATCATAATGCTCCATGTCTTTTTCACAACAATGCACCATAACGATTGTCATCACAACGTGCCACGGGATTTTCATCACAACGGTCCACAACCTTGTCATTGAAATGATCCATAAACCTTGTAATCACAATGCTCCATGCACTTCTCATCAAACTGCTCTCTCACACGAGATATCACAATGTTCCATCGCTAGTCATCACAATACTCCCTCACCCCTGTAATCACAATGTTCCATGAACCTGTCATCACAGTGCTACATCCTTTGTCATCACAATATTCCATGACCACTGACATCACAGTGTTCCATAACCCCTGTCATCAAAATGCTCCATGACGCTTTTCATCCCAAAGCTCCAAGACCCCTGACATCACAATGTTCTATAACCCCTGCCATCAAAATGTTCCATTACACTTTTCATCAAATTGCTGCATGACCCGGTCATCAAAATGCTCCCTGCCCTTCTCATCACAATGCACCATGCCCTTGTCATCAAAATGCTCCATGACTTGTCATCACAAAGCTCCATGACCCTTGGCATCACAATGCTGCATGTCATTGTCATCACAATGCTCCATAAACACTCTTATCACATTGCTCCATGCCCTTGTCATCACAGAGATCCTTGATACTTGTCATCACAATGTTCGATGCACTTCTCATCATAATGCTCCATGCCCTTGTAATTACCATCCTGAATGACCCATGTATCACAGTGCTCCGTGCCCTTGTCATCACAATGCTCCATGCCCACTCTCATCACAATAATCCATGAAATATTTCAGACCAATGTTCCATGCCCTTCTCATCAAAATGCTCCATTACCCCTGTCATAACAATGCACCATGACCCTTGCCATCAAAATGTTCCTCGGACTAGTCATCACAAGGTTCCATGACACTTGTCATCACAATGCTTAAGACCCCTGAAATCACAATGCTCCATGACCTTGTCATCACAAAGCTCCATGACGCATGTCATCAGAATGTTTCATGGCCTTTTCATCAAAATGCTCCATGCCCTTGTCATCACAATGCTCCATGACCCTTGTAATCACAATGCTCCATGCCCCTTTTCATCTCAATGCTCCATGAACCCTGTCATCACAATGCACCATGCCCATCATCATAATGCTTCAGGCTATTGTCATCACAATGAAATCAATATTCTCCATGACCTCTGTCATCATAATGCTCCAAACCCTTGTGATCACAATGTTCCATAACACTTATCATCACAACACCCCATGACGCTCATCATCACAATTATCCATGGTCTTCTCATCACAATGCTCCATGATTTTTGTCATCACAATGCTCAATACACTTGTCGTCACAATGCTCCCGGACACTTGTCGTCAGTATGCTCCTTGAACCCTGTCATGACAAGTCTCCATGCCTTTGTCATCACAATGATCCATGCCCTTTTTATCACAATGAACCAAGATGCCTGTTATCACAATGCTCCATGCCCTTGTCATCACAAAATTCTATGACGCATGTCATCAGAGTGCTCAATCGCCTTCTCATCACAATGCTCCATGCCCTACTCATCACAATGCTCCATGGCCTATATCATCACAATGCTCCATGACCACTGTCATCACAACACTCCATGTAACCTGACAACACAA
The DNA here is from genome assembly GCF_964341445.2 of Mesoplodon mirus. Lineage (NCBI taxonomy): Eukaryota > Metazoa > Chordata > Mammalia > Artiodactyla > Ziphiidae > Mesoplodon > Mesoplodon mirus. The sequence goes on from NW_028295811.1 coordinate 195,671, forward strand.
TGATCTGGGACTCTTGTCATCACCGTGCACCATTCCGTTGTCATCACAATCCTTCATGACTCCTGTCATCACAAAACTCCATTAACATTTTCAGCCCAGTGCTCCATGACACTTGTCATCAAAATGCTCTATGACCTCTGTATTCACAATGCTCCGTGACGCTTGTCATCACTGTGCTCCATGACACATGTCATCACAATGCTCCATGTCTTTGTCAGCAAAATGCTACATGACTTTGTCATTACAATGCTCTATGCGCTTATCATCACAATACTCTATTTCCATTGTCATCACAATCCTCCATGAACCTTGGGATCACATTGATTCATACCCCTGTCATCACAATGCTCCATGCTCCTTGAAATCAAAATGATCCATGACGTCTGTCATCACAATGCTCCAAACACTTGTGATCACAATGTTCTATAACACTTGTCATCACAATGCTCCATGATGCCTGTCATCACAATACTCCATGCCCTTTTCATCCCAATGCTCCATGACCTTTGGCATCACAATTCTCAATACACTTGTCATCACAAAGCTCCCTGACACTTGTCATCAGAATGCTCCTTCAAACCTGTCACGAAAAGGCACCATGCCACTTTCATCACAATGCCCCATGCCATTTTCATCTCAATGATCCATGCCATTCTCATTAAAATACTCCACAATCTTGTCATCAGAATGCTCCATGACCCTTGTCATCACAGTTCTACATGCACTTGTCAGCACAATGTTCCCTGACCCTTGTCATCACAATGCTCCAAGCCATTGTCATCACAATGCTCCATTACCTTTGTCATCAGAATCCTCCATGGCACTTGGCATCACAATGCTCCATGCCATTGTCATCACATTGGGCCATTACATATGTCATCACAATGCTTCCTGACACCTGTCTTCACAATACTGCATGACCTGGTCATCACATTGCTCCATGCCCTTGTCATCACATTGCGCCATTCCAACTGTCATCACAATAATCCATGAAACTTATTAGACCAATGTTCCATGCCCTAGTCATCACAATGCTCCATGCCCTTGTCATCACAAAACTCCATGACGCATGTCATCAGAATGCTCCATGGCCTTCTCATCACATTGCTCCATGCCCTAGTCATCACAATGCTCCAAGAACCCTGTAATCACAATGCTCCATGCCCCTTTTCATCAGAATGTTCCGTGAGACTTGTCATCACAAGTCTTCATGGACTTCTCATCACAATGCTCCAGGACCTTGTAATCCCCATGCTACATTCCCTGGTCTTCAAATTGCTCCATGACCACTGTCATCACAACACTCCATGACACCTGACAACACAATGATCCTTGACTCTTGTCATCACAATTCTCCATTCCCTAGTCATCACAATGCTGCATGACCCGTGTCATCACAACACTCCATGAACATTTTCAGCCCAGGCCTCCATGACCATTGTCATCACAATATTCCATGCCCTTGTCATCCCAATGGTCCATGACCCCTTTATTCACAAATCTCCATGACGCTTGTCATCACAGTGCTCCATGACACATGTCATCACAATGTTCCATGCCATTGTCAGCAAAATGCTACATGACCTTGTCATTACAATGCTCTATGCGCTTGTCATCACAATACTCCATTTCCATTGTCATCACAATCCTCCATGAACTTTGGGATCACATTGCATCATGCCCTTGTCTTTACAATGCTCCATGCTCGTTGAAATCAAAATGATCCATAACCTCTCTCATCACAATGCTCCAAACCCTTGTGATCACAGTGTTCCATAACACTTGTCATCACAACGCTCCATGATGCCTGTCATCAAAATACACCATGCCCCTTTCATCACAATGTTCCATGCCATTGTCATCAAAATAATCCACAAGCTTGTCATCAGAATGCTCCATGCCCCTTGTAATCACAATTCCCATGCACTTTTCAGCACAATGCTCCCTGTCCCTTGTCATCACAATGCTCCAAGCCATTGTAATCACAATGCTCCATTACCTTTGTCATCAGAATCCTCCATGACACTAGGCCTCACAATGCTCCATGCCATTGTCATGACAATGGGCCATTACATATGTCATCACAATGCTCCCTGACACCTGTCTTCACAATACAGCATGACCTGGTCATCACAATGCTCCATGCCCTTGTCATCACAATGCACCATTCCAACAGTCATCGCAATAATCCATGAAACATATTAGACCAATGATCCATGCCCTTGCCATCAGAATGCTCCATTACCCCTGTCATAAAAATGCTCCATAACCCCTGCCATCACGATGTTCCATGGCCTTGTCATCACATGGCTCCATGACCCTTCTCATCACAATGCTCCAAGACCCCTGTAATCACAATGCTCCACAAATTTCTCATCACAATGCTCCATGGCCAATATCATCACAATGCTGCATGACCACTGTCATCACAACACTCCATGACACCTGACAACCCAATGATCCAGGACTCTTGTCATCACAGTGCTCCATTCCCTAGTCATCACAATGCTCCATGACCCCTGTCATCACAACACTCCATGAACATTTTCAGCCCATTGCTCCATGACCCTTGTCATCACAATGATCCATGCCCTTGTCTTCCCAATGCTCCATGACCAATGTATTCACAATGATCCGTGATGGTTGTCATCACAGTGCTCCATGACACGTGTCCTCGCAATGCTCCCTGCCTTTGTCAGCAAAATGCTACATGACCTTGTCATTACAATGCTCTATGCGCTTGTCATCACAATACTCCATTTCCATTGTCATCACAATCCTCCATGAAACATGGGATCACATTGCTTCATGCCCTTTTCATCACAATGCTCCATGCTACTTGAAATCAAAATGATCCATGACCTCTGTCATCACAATGCTCCAAACGCTTGTGATCACAGTGTTCCATAACACTTGTCATCACAACACTCCATGATGCCTGTCATCACAATACTCCATGCACTTTTCATCACAATGCTCCATGACCTTGGTCATCACAATGCTCAATACACTTGTCATCAAAATGCTCCCTGACACTTGTTGTCTGTATGCTCCTTGAACCCTGTCATGACAAGGCTCCATTCCTTTTTCATCACAATGATCCATGTCCTTTTCATCACAATGCTCCAAGACCAATGTAATCTCAATGCTCCATGCCTTTGTCATCACAAAGCTCAATGACGCATGTCATCAGAATGCTATATGGACTTCTCATCACAATGATCCATGCCCTAGTCATCACAATGCTCCAAGACCCCTGTAATCACAATGCTCCATGCCCCTTTTCATCAGAATGTTCCATGAGATTTGTCAACACAAGCCTTCATGGCCTTCTCATCACAATGCTCCAGGACCTTGTAATCCCCATGCTCCATTCCCTGGTCTTCAAAATGCTCCATGACCACTGTCATCACAACACTCCATGACACCTGACAACACAATGATCCGGGACCCTTGTCATCACAATGCTCCATTCCCTAGTCATAACAATGCTCCATGACCCGTGTCATCACAATACTCCATGAACATTTTCAGCTAAGTGTTCCATGACTCTTGTCATCCCAATGATCCATGCCCTTGTCATCCCAATGCTCCATGACCGGTGTATTCACAATGCTCCGTGACGCTTGTCATCACAGTGCTCCATGACACATGTCATCACAATGGTCCATGCCTTTGTCAGCACAATGCTCCACGACATTGTCATTATAATGCTCTATGCGCTTGTCATCACAATACTCCATTTCCATTGTCATCACAATCCTCCATGAACCTTGTAATCACATTGCTTCATGCCCTTGTCATCACAATGCTCCATGCTCCTTGAAATCAAAATGATCCATGACCTCTGTCATCACAATGCTCCAAACCCTTGTGATCACATTGTTCCATAACACTTGTCATCACAACGCTCCATGATGCCTGTCATCACAATACTTCATGCCCTTTTCATCACAATGCTCCATGACCTTTGTCATCACAATGCTCAATAAACTTGTCATCACAATGCTCCCTGACACGTGTTGTCAGAATGCTCCTTGAACCCTGTCATGACAAGGCTCCATGCATTTTTCATCACAATGCCCCATGCCGTTTTCATCACAATGCTCCATGTCATTGTCATCAAAATACTCCACAAGCTTGTCATCAGAATGCTCTATGACCCTTGTCATCACAATTCTCCATGCACTTGTCAGCACAATGCTCCCTGACCATTTTAATCACAATGCTCCAAGCCACTGTCATCACAATGCTCCATTACCTTTGTCATCAGAATCCTCCATGACACTTGGCATCACAATGCTCCATGCCATTGTCATCACAATGGGCCATGACATATGTCATCACAATGCTCCCTGACACCTCTCTTCACAATACTGCATGACATGGTCATCACCATGCTCCATGCCCTTGTCATCACAATGTGCCATTCCAACTCTCATCGCAATAATCCATGCAACTTATTAGACCAATGTTCCATGCCCTTGTCATCACAATGCTCCATGCCCTTGTTATCACAATGCTCCATGACCGCTGTCATCACAACGCTCCGTGACTCCAGTCATCACAATGCATCATGACCTTTGTCATCACAATGGTCCATGCCCTCGTCATCAACAGTCTCTGTGACCTTTTTAACCACAATGGTCCATGAACTTTTCTTCACAATGCTCTTTGACCCTTGTCATCACAATGCTCCATGTTCTTGTCAGCACAATGCTCCATGACACATGTCATTACAATGCACCATACGCTTGTCATCACAGTGCTCCACAATCTTGTCATCACAATGCTCTTTAAAATATGTCATCACAATGCTCAATGCACTTCTCATCAAAATGCTCTCTCACCACTGATATCACAATGCTACATCACTATTTGTCACAATACTCGCTCAACCCTTTCATCACAATGTTCCATGACTCCTGTCATCACAATGCTACATGCACTTATCATCACAATATTCGATGAACCCTGACAACACAATGTTCCATAACACCTGTCATCAAAATGTTCCATGACACTTTTCATCAAATTGCTCCATGACCCTGTCATCAGAATGCTCCCTGCACTTCTCATCACAATGCACAATGCCCTTGCCATCAAAATGCTCCATGACCTTTGTCATCACAAAGATCCATGACCCTTGGCATCACAATGCTCCATGTCATTGTCATCACAGTGCTCCATGAAACCTCTCATCACATTGCTCCATGCCCTTGTCATCACAAAGCTCCATGACACTTGTCATCACAATGCTCCATGCCCTTGTCATTACAATCCTGCATGACCCATGTATCACAGTGTTCCGTGCCCTTGTCATCACAAAGCTCCATGCCCACTCTCATCACAATAATCCATGAAACATTTCAGACCAATGTTCCATGCCCTTCTCATCAAAATGCTCCATTACACCTGTCATAACAATGCACCATGACACTTGCCATCACAATGTTCCACGGCCTAGTCATCACAAGGTTCCATGACACTTGTCATCACAGTGCTCCATGCCCTTGTCATCACAATGTTCCAAGACCCTTGTAATCAAAATGCTCCATGCCCCTTTTCATCTCAATGCTCCAGGACCCCTGTCATCACAATGCACCATGCCCATCATTATAATACTTCAGGCTATTGTCATCACAAAAAAATCAGTATTCTCCATGACATCTGTCATCATAATGCTCCAAACCCTTGTGATCACAATGTTCCATAACACTTATCATCACAACACCCCATGACGCTCATCATCACAATTATCTATGGTCTTTTCATCACAATGCTCCATGATCTTTGTCATCACAATGCTCAATACACTTGTCATCACAATGCTCCCTGACACTTGTCGTCAGTATGCTCCTTGAACCCTGTCATGACAAGGCTCCATGCCTTTTTCATAACAATGATCCATGCACTTTTCATCACAATGCTTCAAGATCCCTGTAATCACAAATGCTCCATGCCCTTGTCATCACTAAACTCCATGACGCATGTCATCAGAATGCTCCATGGCCTTCTCATCACAATGCTTCATGCCCTAGTCATCACAATGCTCCAAGAACCCTGTAATCACAATGTTCCATGCCCCTTTTCATCAGAATGCTCCATGAGACTTCTCATCAGAAGTCTCCATGGTCTTCCCATCACAATGCTCCAGGAACTTGTCATCACCATGCTCCAATCCGTTCTCATCACAATGCTCCATGACACATGTCTTCACAATGCTCCATGCCTTTGTCAGCAAAATGCTACATGACCTTGTCATTAAAATGCTCTATGTGCTTGTCATCACAATACTCCATTTCCATTGTCATCACAATCCTCCATGAACCTTGGGATCACATTACTTCATGCCCTTGTCATCACAGTGATCCATGCTCCTTGAAATCAAAATGATCCATGACCACTGTCATCACAGTGCTCCAAACCCTTGTGATCACAGTGTTCCAAAACACTTGTCATCACAATGCTCCATGATGCCTGTCATCACAATACTCCATGCCCTTTTCATCACAATGCTCCATGACTTTGTCATCACAATTCTCAATACACTTGTCATCACAATGCTCCCTGACTCTTGTCGTCAGAATGCTCCTTGAACCCTGTCACGAAAATACTCCATGACATTTTCATCACAATGCCCCATGCCGTTTTCATCACAATGCTCCATGTAATTGTCATCAAAATACTCCACAAGCTTGTCATCAGAATGCTCCATGACCCTTGTCATAACAATTCTCCATGAACTTGTCAGCACAATGCTCCCTGACCCTTGTCATCACAATGCTCCAAGCCATTGTCATCACAATGCTCCATTACCTTTGTCATCAGAATCCTCCATGACACTTGGCATCAGATGCTCCATGCCATTGTCATCACAATGGGCCATTACATATGTCATCACAATGCTCCCTGACACTTGTCTTCACAATACTGCATGACCTGGTCATCACAATGCTCCATGCCCTTGTCATCACAATACGCCATTCCAACTGTCATCGCAATAATCCATGAAACTTATTAGACCAATGTTCCATGCCCTTGTCATCACAATGCTCCATGCCCTTGTTATCACAATGCTCCATGACCCCTGTCATCACAATGCTCCGTGACTCCAGTCATCACAATGCTTCATGACTTTTGTCATCACATTTGTCCAAGCCCTCGTCATCAACAGTGTCTGTGACCTTTTTAACGACAATGCTCCATGAACTTTTCCTCACAATGCTCTTTGACCCTTTTCATCACAATGCTACATGCGCTTGTCTGCACAATGCTCCATGACACATGTCATCACAATGCACCATACACTTGTCATCACAATTCTCCACAATTTTGTCAACACAATGCTACTTAAAATTTGTCATCACAATTCTCCATGCACTTCTCATCAAAATGCTATCTCACCAATGATATCACAATGCTACATCAGTTTTTGTCACAATACTCCCTCACCCTTGTCATCACAGTGTTCCATGACTCCTTTCATCACAATGCTACATGCACTTATCATCAAATGTTCGATGACCCCTGACAACACAATGTTCCATAACACCTGTCATCAAAATGTTCCATGACACTTTTCATCAAATTGCTCCATGACCCTCTCATCAGAATGCTCCCTGCCCTTCTCATCACAATGCACAACGTCCTTGCCATCAAAATGTTCATGACCTTTGTCATCACAAAGATCCATGACACTTGGCATCATAATGCTCCATGTCATTGTAATCACAATGCTCCATTAAGGCTCTCATCACATTGCTCCATGCCCTTGTCTTCACAAAACTCCATGACACATGGCATCAGAATGCTCCATGGCCTTCTCATCACAATGATCCATGCCCTTGCCATCACAATGCTCCATTACCACAGTCATAACAATGCTCCATGACCACTGCCATCACGATATTCCATGGCCTTGTCATCACAAAGCTCCATGACCCTTCTCATCACAAAGATCCAAGAACCCTGTAATCACAATGCTCTATGTCCCTTTTCATCTCAATGATCCATGAAACCTGTCATCACAATGCACCATGCTCATCATCATAATGCTTCATGCTATTGTCATCACAATGAAATCAAAATTCTCCATGACCTCTGTCATAACAATCCTCCAAACCCTTGTGATCACAATATTCCATATCACTTGTCATCACAATGCCCCATGACACTGCTCATCACAATTATCAATGGTCTTCTCATCAAAATGCTCCATGACATTTGTCATCACAATGCTCAATACACTTGTTATCAAAATGCTCCCTGACACTTGTTGTCTGTATGCTCCTTTAATCCTGTATTGACAAGGCTCCATGCCTTTTTCATCACAGTGATCCATGTCCTTCTCATCACAATGCTCCAAGACCCATGTAATCTCAATGCTCTATGCACTTGTCATCACAAAGCTCAATGATGCATGCCATCAGAATGCTCCTAAGTCTTCTCCTCACAATTCTCCATGCCCTTGTCATCACAATGTTCCAAGACCACTGTAATCACAATACTCCATGCCCTTGTCATCAAAAAAATCCATGACGCATGTCATCAGAATGCTGCATTGCCTTCTCATCATAATGCTCCATGCCCTTGTCATCACAATGCTCCAAGACCCCTGTAATCACAATGCTCCATGCCCCTTTTCATCAGAATGCTTCATGAGACTTGTCATCACATTTCTCCATGGTCTTCTCATCACAATGCTCCAGGACCTTGTCATCACCATGCTCCATTCCCTTTTTATCACAATGCTACGTGAACCCTGTCTTCACAATAATCCATGAATATTTTCAGCCCAAAGCTCCACGACCTACTCATCACAATGTTCCATGGCCAATATCATCACAATGCTCCATGACCACTGTCATCACAACACTCCATGACACCTGACAACACAATGATCCGGGACCCTTGTCATCACAATGTTCCATTCCCTAGTCATCACAATGCTCCATGACCCCTGTCATCACAACACTCCATGAACATTTTCAGCCCAGTGCTCCATGACCCTTGTCATGACAATGATCCGTGCCCTTGTCATCCCAATGCTCCATGACCCCTGTATTCACAATGCTCCGTGACGCTTGTCATCACAATGCCCCATGCCGTTTTCATCACAATGCTCCATGCCATTGTCATCAAAATACTCCACAGGCTTGTCATCAGAATGCTCCATGACCCTTTTCATCACAGTTATCCATGCACTTGTCAGCACAATGCTCCCTGACCCTTGTCATCACAATGCTCCATGCCATTGCCATCACAATTCTCCATTACCTTTGTCATCAGAATCCTCCATGACACTTGGCATCACAATGCTCCATGCCATTGTCATCACAGTGGGCCATTACATATGTCATCACAATGCTCCCTGACACCTGGCTTCACAGTACTGCATGACCTGGTCATCACAATGCTCCATGCCCTTGTCATCACAATGCACCATTCCAACTGTCATCACAATAATCCATGAAATTTATTAGACAAATGCTTCATGCCCTTGTCATCACAATGCTCCATGCCCTTTTTATCACAATGCTCACTGACCCCTGTCATCACAATGCTCCGTGACTCCAGTCATCACAATGCTTCATGACATTTGTCATCACAATGGTCCATGACCTCATCATCAACAGTCTCTGTGACCATTTTAACCACAATGCTCCATGAACTTTTCATCACAATGCTCTTTGACCCTTGTTATCACAGTGCTCTATGCCTTTCTCAGCACAATGCTCCATGACCCTTGTCATCACAATGCTCCATGCGCTTGTCAGCACGATGCTCCATGACACATGTCATCACAATGCACCATGCGCTTGTCATCACAGTGCTCCACAATCTTGTCATCACAATGCTCCATAAACCTTGTCATCACAATGCTCCATGCCATTCTCATCGAAATGCTCTCTCACCACTGATATCACAATGTTACATCACTATTCGTCACAATACTCCCTCACCCCTGTCATCACAATATTCCATGACTCCTGTCATCACAATGCTACATGCACTTATCATCACAATGTACGATGACCCCTGACATCACAATGTTCCATAACACCGTCATCAAATTGCTCCGTGACACTTTTCATCAAAATGTTCCATGACCCCTGACATCACAATGTTCCATATCCCCTGTCATCAAAATGTTCCATGACACTTTTCATCAAATTGCTCCATGACGCTGTCATCGCTATGCTCCCTGCCCTTCTCATCACAATGCACAACGCCCTTGTCATCAAAATGCTCCATGACCTTTGTCATCACAAAGATCCATGACCCTTGGCATCACAATGTTCCATGTCATTCTCATCACAATGCTCCATGAACGCTCTCATCACATTGCTCCATGCACTTTTCATCACAAAGATCCATGAAACATGTCATCAGAATGCTCCATGGCCTTCTCTTCACAATGCTCCATGGCCTTGCCATCACAATGCACCATGTCCACTGTCATCACAATAATCTATGAAACTTGTCAGACCAATGCTCCATGACCCTGTCATCACAATACTCCATGCCCTTGTCATCACAATGCTCCATGACCCATGTCATCACAATGCTCCGTGACTCCAGTCATCACAATGCTTCTTAATGTTTATCATCACAATGGTCCATGCCCGCGTCATCACAAGGCTCTGTGACCTTTGTAACCACAATGCTCCACGAACATTTCATGACAATGCTCCGTGACCCTTGTCATCACAATGCTCCATGCCTTTGTCAGAACAATACTCAGTGACCCTTGTCATCACACTGTGCCACATGCTTTTCATCACAACGGTCCACAACCTTGTCATTGCTATGCTCCATAAAACTTGAAATCACAATGCTCCATGCACTTTTCATCCAAATGCTCTCTCACCAGAGATATCACAATGTTCCATCCCTAGTCATCACAATACTCCCTCATCCCGGTAATCACAATGTTCCATGACCCCTGTCATCACAATGCTACATCCCCTTATCATCACAATGTTCCATAACCCCTGTCATCAAAATGCTCCATGACCTTTTTCATCCCAAAGCTCCATGATCCCTGGCATCACAATGTTCTATAACCCCTGTCATCAAAATGTTCCATTACACTTTTCATCAAATTTCTGCATGACCCTCTTATCAAAATTATCCCTGCCCTTCTCATCACAATGCACCACACCCTTGTCATCAAAATGCTCCATGACTTTTGTCATCACAAAGCTTCATGACCCTTGACATCACAATGCTCCATGTCATTGTCATCACAATGCTCCATGAACCCTCTCATCATATTGCTCTTGCCCTTGTCATAACAAAGATCCATGACACTTGTCTTCACAATGCTCGATGCCCTTCTCATCACAGTGCTCCATGCCCTTGTCATTAAAATCCTCTATGATCATTGTATCACAGTGTTCCGTGCTCTTGTCATCACAATGCTCCATGCCCACTCTCATCACAATAATCCATGAAACATTTCACACTAATGTTTCCTGTCTTTCTCATCACAATGCTCCATTACACCTTTCATAACAATGTTCCATGACCCCTGCCATCACAATGTTCCACGGCCTTGTCATTCACAAGGCTTCATGACACTTGTCATCACAATGTTACAAGACCCCTGTAATCACAATGCTCCATGCCCTTTTCATCACAAAGCTCCATGACCCATGTCATTAGAATGTTCCATGGACTTCTCATCACAATGCTTCATGCCCTTGTCATCACAATGCTCCAAGACACTTTTTATCACAATGCTCCATCCCCCTTTTCACCTCAGAGCTCCATGAATCCTATCATCACAATGCACCATTCCCATTATCATAATGCTTCAGGGTATTATCATCACAATGAAATCAAAATGCTCCATGACCTCTGTCATCACAATGCTCCAAACCGTTGGGATCACAATGTTCCATAACACTTCTCATCACAACAACCCATGATGCTCATAATCACAATTATCCATGGTCTTCTCATCACTATGCTCCATAACCTTTGTCATCACAATGCTCAATACACTTGTCATCACAATGCTCCCTGACACTTGTCGTCAGTATGCTCCTTGAACACTGTCATGACAAGGCTCCATGCCTTTTTCATCACAATGATCCATGCCCTTTTCATCACAATGCTCCAAGACACCTGTAATCACAATGCTCCATGCACTTGTCATCACAGTGCTCCATGACGCATTCATCAGAATGCTCCATGGCCTTCTCTTCACAATGTTCCATGCCCTTGTCATCACAATGCTCCAAGACCCCTGTAAACACAATGCTCCATGCCGCTTGTCATTATAGCGCTCCATGACGCTCGTCATCACAATTATCCATGGTCTTCTCATCACAGTGCTCCACGGTCTTGCCATCACAGTGCTCCATGCCCTGGTCATCACAATGCTCTATGTTCCCTTTCATCACAATTCTCCACGTTCTTGGAATCACTATGTTCCATGACACTTCCCATCACAGTGTTAAATGCTTTGTCATCACAATACTCCACAAGCTTGTCATCACAATACTCCATGACCCTTGTCATCACAATGATCCATGACCCCTGTCATCACAATGCTCCATGAGACGTATCATCACAATGCTCCATGCCCTTTCTCATTACAGTGCTCCATGATGCTCGTCACCAGAATTATCCATGGTCTTCGCATCACAGTGCTCCACGGTCTTGCCATAACAATGCTCCATGCCCTGGTCATCACAATGCTCCATGTCCCTTGTCATCACAATTCTCCATGTCCTTGTCATCACAGTGCTCCATGACAGTTCTCATCACAATGTTACATGCTCTTGTCATCACAATTCTCCATGCACTTGTCATCGCAATGCCCCTTGACCCCTGTCATAGCAAGCTCCATTCCTTTGTCATCACAATGCTTAACGACTTTTTCATCAAAATTCTCAAAGGCCGTTGTCATCACAGTGCTCCATGACCTTGTCATCACAATGCTCCATGACCCTTGTCATCTCAATGCTCCAAGCCCTTGTCGTCACAGTGCTCCATTACCTTTGTCATCACAATCCTCCATAACACTTGGCATCACAATGCTCCATGTCATTGTCATCACAATGGAACATGAAATATGCCATCACAATGCTCCCTGACACCTGTCTTCACAATACTCCATGACCTTGTCATCACAATGCTCCATTCCCTTGTCATCACAATGTGCCATGCCCACTGTCAACACAATTATCCATGAAACTTGTCAGACCAATGCTTCATGCTCCTGTCATCACAATGCTACATGACCCCAGTCATCACAATGCTCCGTGTGTCCCGTCATCACAAGGCTCCATGACCTGTGTCACCACAAATGTCAATGTCCTCATCATCACAAGGCTCTGTGAAATGTGTCACCACAATGCTCCATGAACTTTTCATCACAATGCTCAATGTCATTGTCATCACAATGCTCCATGAACGCTCTCATCACATTGCTCCATGACCTTGTCATCACAAAGCTCCATGACGCATGTCATCAGAATGCTCCATGGCCTTCTCATCACAATGTTCCATGCCCTTGCCATCACAATTCAAAATAACCCCTGTCATAACAATGCTCCATGACACCTGCCATCACGATGTTCCATGGCCTTGTCATCACAAGGCTCCATGCCCTTGTCATCACAATGCTCCAAGACCCCTGTAATCAAAATGCTCCATGCCCCTTTTCATCTCAATGCTCCAAGAACCCTGTCATCACAATATACCATGCCCGTCATCAAAATGCTTCATGCTATTGTCATTACAATGAAATCAAAATGCTCCAGACCTCTGTCATCACAATGCTCCAAATCCTTGTGATCAAAATGTTCCATAACACTTATCATCACAACGCCCCATGACGCTCGTCATCACAGTTATCCATGGACTTCTCATCACAATGCTCCATGACCTTTGTCATCACAATGCTCAATACACTTGTCATCACAATGCTCCCTGACACTTGTCGTCAGTATGCTCCCTTAACCCTGTCATGACAAGGCTCCATGCCTTTTTCATCACAATGTTCCATGCCCTTGTCTTCAAAAGCTCCATGATGCATGTCATCCAAACGCTCCATGGCCATCTCATCCCAATGCCCCATGCCGTTGTCATCACTATGCCCCAAGACCCCTGTAATCACAATGATCCATGCCCCTTTTCATCAGAATATTCCATGAGACTTGTCATCACATGTCTCCATGGTCTTCTCATCACAATGCTCCAGTACCTTGTCATCACAATCCTCCATGGCCCCTGTCATCAAAATACTCCATGAACGTTTTCAGCCCAATGCTCCTTGACCTTCTCATCACAATGCTCCATGACCCCTGTCATCACAATTCTCCATGACCCCTGTCATCACAATGATCCATGAAACCTGACAACACAATGATCCGGGACTCTTGTCATCAAAATGCTCCATGCCCTTGTCATCCCAATGCTCCATGACCCCTGTAATCACAATGCTCCGTGACACTTGTCATCAGAGTGCTTCATGAAACTTGTCATCACAATGCTCCATACCTTTGTCAGCAATATGCTACATAATCTTGTCATCACAATGCTCCATGCGCTTGTCATTACAATCCTTCATGACACTTTGTATCATATTGCTTCATGCCCTTGTCAACTCCCTCTTGCATTTCTGGTTTTTAGAGATTTTCAGATGTCCCTTTTGACCCGTGGGAAGTGACAATTCTTTGTAGTGTGGATTTGCATTGTGTGCTTGCTTGATTGTCCAAAAAGGTCGTATGCGTTTTCTCCTGAATATATTCAGGAGAAAAAGCATACGCCCTTTTTGGCCAAGTGCATCATTGTCGAAGTTGTGATGCTTTTCCTGTGCTTTAAGGGCGATTCCTATTTACCTCTTGAAATATGTTTTGTGCAATTCTGCCTCATTTTCAAGTCAGCTTCGTTGCCTTCCCTCAACTGATTTTTGGAAGACAGTAGTCTTTTATAACTGTAGGTTTGTGAATTGTTGTGCCCGTGAGCTACAATTTTCAAATCCCATTTTTGGGAGCTGACCGCAAATCCACAGTTTTGCTTCAGGACCTATATATATTCCAGGGGTGGATATACTGTTCCCTGCGGGTGGCTGAGGCTTTGATTAATTCTTCTTCCTGACGGGAATTTAGAGTGACATGTGCCCGTCCAAATGCCTACATCTACTCTCTGATTGGTTCTCCCTCTTCCCTTTCATCCTCTGCACAATTAGCAAACTGTGCCAACCAGGAGGTTATAGGGGCTGGCTCTCCTAAGTTGGGAGATTGATAGTAAAGCAGTTGGAATGCCAAACTGGAGCACAAGGAGAGGAAAAATTAGGAGACTTTTAGAAATCTTTCACCATCACAGGGTGTCCATTCTCTAGGATTCCCATACATGTTATAACTGTAGTGATATTCCCTACTACCTGGAGATTTGGGATCCATGGAATGGTGGCATGCATTATTACTTTAAAGGGTCTGCATTTTCTCTCCCAATCTCACCAGTCCTCTCAGTCCCAAGTGTCCAGCCTTATGTCTCATCCAGCTGTCTTTGCAGATATGGTCATTCCCAGTTTCATCAGAACCCCTGATGGAATTGTGTAAGAATTACGCTGTTTTTTTGTTTGTTTTTGAAATTCATTTTTATAGTGCGGTTGAGCTGATTTTCACTGACGTGTTTATGCCAGTCTAGACACACTTGATTCCCTTATGGAGACAAATCAATACATAGGTTTTAAGATTCTCACTAGTCAGATATATTCCTCTGTGTGGAATAGGGGGTTTGAGTCCCGTTCACTGAGTAAGGGGTAGGTCTCGTCTATTCTCTGTTTGGTTTATGGAATGGTACCTGTGCTAATATCAAACTCTGGTTTTATGCATCACCCCACCTCTCCTATCGCATTAAACAGGTATAAGAGTGTTTTCTAAATGTGAGACTCTGTTCTCTTTCTTAATTCAGTTCATGTGTTGTGATGTTGACATTCCCTCTATAAGTGATATCTTATGAATAGATTCTTTTTCTGTGTGACTAATTTCACTTAGAATCATCATACCTAAATCCACTCTTTATGCTGCTACTGGCCTTATGACATTGATTCCACGTCTGAGTGATATTCCGTTGTACAAAATTACCACAAATTATTTATGCATTTCTCTTTTTCCTGGGATAATTTAGGTGTACCGAAGTTGAGGTTCTTGTATGCAGAGCAGCCCTAAACTTTGGGGTGCCTGTGTCTTGTCGATATTTAGTCTTCCCAAGTTATATGTCCATGAGTTGAAGTCCCCTTTGCTCGGGGGCTTTGTATTTAAATGTTTTAGGAAACAACATACACTTCTTCAGAGTGGCTCTTGGATATTTATACCCCACCCATCAGCGTGACTAGGCTCCCTGTTCTCCGTGGCCTCTCCAGCATTTCTGGTTTGTACACATTTTTTGGATGGCCTTTCTGAGCAGTGGAAATTGAGACTTCTTTGTTGTGTGGATTTGCATTTCCCGCTTGGTTGGTTGGCCAAAAACTCTGTATGTGTTTTTTTCCTGAAGATATTCATGAAAAAAAGGCATACACCCTTTTGCCCAACTGCATCATTTTAGAAATTCTGCTGCTTTTCATATGCTTTAAATGTGAGTACAATCTACCTTTTGAAATCTGTTTCCTGCAATTCTGCCTCTCATTCAGATCCTCTTCGTTGCCTTACCTGAATATATTTTTGGACGTTGGTTATCATTTATATCTTTGCAGGTCTTTGAATTGTCTGCTCCTGAGCTCCATTTTGCAACTCGCTTTTTTTGTGAGCTGGCCACCAAACCTTTGTATTGCTTCTGGCCCTATTCTGGTTCTGAGGAGGCAGGCTGAGCCTTTGGTTAATTCTTGTTCCTAATGGGAAATTAGAGTGACATGTGCCTGTCAAAACTCCTACAGCTTATCTCTCATTGGTTCCCCCCTTCCCATTTATCCTCTGTACAAATTGACAACTGTGTGAAACAGGAGGTTAAAGGTGCTGATTCTCCAAGAGGGGATATTGTTAATAATGTGGCTGGAATGGAGAACCCCAGCACCAGGAGATCAAAAATGAGGTGCATTTTAGACACCTTTCCTGAGCACACGGTGTACATTCATCTCGGTTTCCCAGGCATGTTTTCGCTGTCAGAAGATTCCCTTGAACCTGCCGATTTGGGACCCATGGAAAGGGTACCAGGCAGTATTACTTTAAAAGGTCTGCATTTCCTCACCCAGCCTCTCTAACATCTCTTAGCCTGCATAGCTTCCAGCCTTATATATCATCCTGCTGTGGGTCTACATGTGTTCAATCCATGTTACATCGTAGCCCTTCAACAAAAGTTGTAAGAATCTTTGTCTGTCTCACCGTTTTTATAAATATTTTTAAATTTATTTTTATATTGGTTACAGCTGATTTTCAAAGCTCTGTTTTTTGCTGCTGTACATCCACTTGATTCATGTACTGTGAGACAACAAGAAATTAATTTTCAGATGCTTACGAGTCATATGTATTATTGTCCAGTGACTTGAGTGGGCTGAGTGCAGTTCTTTGAGATACCGTGTAGGCCTTGTCAGTTATTCAATTTGGTACTTGGAATGGTATATTTGCTAATTTCAACCTCCTGGATAATACCTCACCATTCCCCACCTTTCCCATTTAGCAGCCTTATGTCTATTTTCTACATATTTGACTATGTTTCTGTTTTGTAGTTTATTTCATGTGTAGCCATTTTTGATTCCACCTTTAAGTGACATCTTATGATATGTGTCTTTTTCTTTCTGACATATGTCACTTAGAATGATCGTATGTAACTCCTCCAGAGTTGTTCCAACTGGCCTTATTTCATTGATTTCTGGATGAGTAATATTCCACTCTACATAAGTACCCCATCTCTTTTATCCATTTTATCCTTCCAGGGACATTTAGGTTATATCCAAGTGAAGGCCCTTTTTAACAGAGAGGTGGTAAACGTTGTGGTGCCTGTTTACTGTCCATTTTTATTTTTCCCAAGGTAAACGCCCATGAGTGCAAGTGCCCTATGCTCTGTAGCTCATCTTTTAGATGTTTTAGCAAACACAATACACTTCTCCAGAGTGGCCGTTGGCAAATTATATTTCCAATATCAGCCTCACAGGGCTCCCTTTTCTCCTCGCCCTGTCCTGCATTTCTGGTGTTTACACTTTATGTGGATGGCCCTTCTGACTGATGTGAAGTGATACATTTTGTAGTATTGATTTCCAGTGCCCACCTGTTTGGTTGGATAAAACGTGTGTATGGCCTTTACTTGAATATATTCAGAAAAAATGCATACGCCCTTTTGTGCCAACTGCATCATTGGCGATGCTGAGCCCCTTTTCTTGTGCTTTAATGGGGAGTCCTTTCTACCTCTTCAAATCTGTTTCCTGCCACTCTCCCTTGCTTACAAGTCCTTTTCTGTGACTTACCTCAAGACATTTTTCGATGATAGATATTTACAACTCTGCAGTTTCATGAATTTTAGTGCCCCTGAGTTCCATATTTCAACTTGTGTTTTTGGAAACTGGACACAAAACAGCGGGATTTCCTCTAGACCTATTCTGTTTCCGTGGGCAATTCTAGCCTTTGATGAATTTGTCTTCCAGATAGGAAATTAGAGTGGCATGTGCCTGTCCGAACACCTAAGACTTGTCTCTAAATTTTTCTCATCCTTCCGCTTCATCCTCTGGACAAATTCCAAACTGTGTGCAACATGATGTTGACGGTGCTGATATCCCCAAGTGAGGAGATTGTTAGGAAAGATGCTGGAGGGGTGAACCCGAGCACCAGGCGATGAGGAGAAGATGTGCCTTTTCCAAACTCTTTCCGATCAAACGGTGTACCTTCCTCTAGGTGTGACAGGCATGTTTTAGCTGTAGGAAGGGTCCCGTGCATGGAAGGAGAACACCAGGGATTTTTCCAAATCAGTGCCTCCCCGTACCCCAAACTGGGGAATTTTTAAGCTACAGCTACACATATGTCCATTAAGGGCCTTGGGAAATAGGCAGAGCACAAACTTTAGATGATTGAAATCTTCAGGTTCAGAAGCGTTCACCATCGGCCTTGCTTAGGTTACATTTTATCTGTCATTGATAGATGATGTCAATAAAAATATCTATTCTTTTTTCAGATTATTTCCCCTTATTGGTTATTGCAAAATATTCAGTGTAGTTCCCTGTGCTATACAGTAGTTCCTTGTTGATGATCTATTTTATACATAGCAGTGTGTATGGGTTAATCCCAAACTGTTAATTTATCCCTTGTCCTACCTTTCCCCTTTGGTAATAATAAATAATAAGATTTTATACTTATCAGAAATGGGGGAGCTGAAAGAGAGGTATCCTTTTCAATGGAAAAGCATTCAAAACAACATTGAAGCTTCAGCCAAGAGTATTTGATGTACATCCATGGAAATAAATCACTTCATTTCTCTAATGTTGACCTGACAAATAAGACAGACGTCTTCACTGAACTTGCTTATAGTAAAGTGATGGAAATATCAAATGTAAGTCTTAGAAACATCTTATTTTACCCGAGCTTTATACACTGCTCTATGTTAACTACAGTTTGGCTCACACATCTGTTCATTGAAGTTACAATGTTCTCAATTTCTGTTACTGATCCTCCAGAGTGCACCCCAACAGGAGTCCCCGTGCCCAGTGTCATTGGAGCCAACAGATCAAGACTGAGTTTGGTTCAGAAGCAAAGGAAACATTATTTTGAAAACCGAATGGAGAGGTGGGAGCCTGCAGTCCCCCACGGGCTGTGGGCTGGGCTGCTGTGTACTGATCCCAGCACCGTCAGTGGGAGGGAGGGGATGGAGCTCTCGAGGGCTGAGTTGGCTGCAGCTCAGGCTCTATGCCGTGGAGTCGGCATGGGACCCCGCTAGCTGAGGTGTCGACCCAGCCATTCTGCACAAGGAAATCGGGTCTGAAGTGCCGGGTGTGGGACCTCTGCATGCGGAACCCTAGGAGCACATGAAATTAGACAAAGCACAAAGGAAAAACAGGTTAGACTTTATTTTATTGCCCAGGTTCTCTTTTTATCTCACAGGAATTTTTAATGAACGTTGCCAGAGACGAACCCCTCCTCTGCTTTTTTTTCCGTTCCTCATTCTTGGGGTGTTGACGGTGCAGACCCCTCTTTTGTAACTGCTTCATTCTGTGGTGGCAGCCCTGATACCTGGGGGGAGGGGTAAAACGTCTCCCCACCCGCCTCCAGGTGAGTTTGATTGTCCCAAGGCCTCCTGCCTCACTTCCCGTACGCCTGAGCACCAGCATTGGATGTGTTATAGATTCTAATGACCTTTAAGTGTCCAGGAAAGAGATGCGCAGAGATGCTGAGGTGGCAGGTTGCACCCCACCCCACATTTTTTCGGCGACCTTAGGCTGACGGTTTTTGCCAGCCTAGATGCTCTGACCAGTAGTCTGTGCTTTCTTTAATTAGGTCCCTGAATTAATGTACAAACAGCACCATGTGTCAGAACCCTGCCTGCGCAACTCCCAGACAGTCCAGGGTCAGTGGTGATCCAGGACCATGACGTCCACTGAGTCAACGGCATTGAGAAGTAGCCAGCAGTCCAGCCAGTCATATTGGCCACCATCACTGCGGTGTCTGTAGGGTTTTCTATGGTGAAAGCGTGATATACGTTTCCCCCGCCAAGCTTATTAGCTCCCCTCTGGGTGCAGTAACTCCTGCAAGCAGTAGTCTGCTCTTTCGGGGCACAGTCTTGTTGTTTTCTGAGAGAAACTCCAGGTCAAGTGATGGTCACACGAGTCATCCTGGGGCCCCGTTGCCCCCGTTTGTCTCTCTGGAGGTGGAGTTGGAGGGCCTCCTCACTCGGGGTCAGTGTGTCCACAGAGCGACCCCTGCAACTTCAGGGCATGATGGGTGGTTAGGATCACGACGTGGGGTCCTTTTCCCTTAGGATGGAGCTGGCCTTGTGGGCTGCTGATTTGTAGCTTTTTAGATACCCCATTATCCTGGCCTGATGAGTTGGTGGGCAAAGCCCTTGGTGAACATAGTTTATCATACCTGAAGGGCATTCTTGTGTTGCTCCATTTCAAGTGGTACCAGTTTTTGCACTAAGTCTCCAAGGGCAATTAACCTTTGACCGGGTATGTAAAGGTCAAAGGGTTTAGCTAAATTAGGGAGTTCTTGGGCAAGGGTCTAAATTGACTGCTCTTTCCATTCTTGAAAGGCTGCTTCTGGATTCTATTCAAAAGGATCATCATCTTTTCGTTTCAGTGTTTCAGGTAGAGGCCCAGCTATCAGACTGTAGGTAGGCATCCAGATGCAGAAAACCTTGGCCTCCCCAGGAACCCCTAAGCTGTCTTCTAGTTTTAGAAGAGGTAAGGCTGCAAATGGCTTCTTCCCTATCCTGGGATGCGTTTCTCCGAATATCTGTGAGAATGAAGCCCAGGCATGTCACCTGAGCCTGGGATATTTGAGCCTTTTTCTTGGACACCTTCTATCCTTTCTTGGCTAGGTAGTTCAGAGGCGTCTTTAGTAGGCCTGGCGATCAGAATGTCATCTGCATATTGAAGGAGGGTTCCCTTTTACAGAGGTAGAACTTTTAGGTCTTTAGAGGACATTTCCCCAATGATGGTGTGGGGATTTTTGAACCATTGGTGCAGGACGGCCCAGCATTATTGCTTTTTTTGCATGTTGTGTCCTGCCACTCACAAGCCAAAAATTCTTGTGACTCTGAGATGAATGGAATACAGAAGAAGGCATCATTGAAGTGTAATACAGAATGCCATGGCCTGGTGGATGGTAGAATCAGCAGCATTGTGTAGGAAATAGGAGCTACTGGATGTATATCCTCGGTGGCTTCACTGACTGTCCTGATATCCTTTACCAGGTCTCCAGCAGCCCATGGGGCTCTCGTGGTCAGGCCAATCCCAGGATATGGAGCTAACCTGGGCTGCATCCCCCACCCCACAGCCCACGGGGCTCTCGTGTTCAAGTCCATCCCAGGTTATGGAGCTCACCTGTGCAGCTACCCAGCAGCCCATGGGGCTCTCATAGTCAGGCCCTTCCCAGGATACAGAGCTCCCATGGGCAGGTAACCAAGCAGGGCTGGACACACAGGAACAGTGCACATAGCCCACCTTGCAGAGAACCCCAAGCTCACCTGTCGCTCACAGCTGACACAGAATACCTCAGAGCAGGACTGGAACTAACAAACAGCAGCTCTGACAGGTCTGTGACCCTGGCTATCACTCTGTGCAGCCTCTCTCTGCCTGGTCTTCCAGACACTTCCACTGCAGCCAGGGCACCAGGCCTCTGTCTCCACCCACCATCACTCCTCTCCCTGACTCCTGGGTTCCTCTCATTAGGATACGGTCTTCTTGAAGTTGTTTTCCACTCATGGACCAGATAAAATGATAAGAAAACAAGCCGCAGCTGCAGCCCCTTGTCTAGCCTGACTCTCAAGGGCACACACCTGTTCCTTGGGCCTGGCCCGTTTAGCAAGGTTCATTTTCTGCTACTGTGAGCCCCTGAGGGGTGAGGATTGGCTGATTTGGGCAGCCTGACACTGCCTACCAGCCCCCCCCCACAGGTGTGCCTGGGTTGAGGTCAATATAAACACCTCTCCAGGCAGCTAGAGCCCCTTTAGCTGTGCCTGATGCCATATTCTCTGCCCCGTCAGCAGTGTCGGGGCTGGGGTGGTGGTAGGGAGTGAGGGGCCGTGGCTTTGTGGGTGGCCCAGTGTGAGTGGGGCTCTGCTGGACTTTCTGCAGGAGTTGCCAGGCTGCCACCTGCTAAAGAAGAGGATGTGTCATCCATACCTGCCGCTTGAATTTCTCCCCAGGCAGAGGTGAGGAAGTAAAAAAGCAGTGGGGGCCGTGGCAGGAGGGGTATCTCAGGCAGGAAAATGGAAAGCTTCCAGAAGAGCATCTGGGGCCAGGACCATCCTGGCTGGCCTGCAGGCACCAAGTCGGCCTGCATGCTGTCGCTGGTGTGGCTCCACAGCCCTTCCTGTAGGCGTGCAAGTGCTTGTACATATTCAGGTGTTTTACCTGGAAAGGGTGGGAAGAGTTCAGCTGCAGCAGGACTGGGGCTCAGCTCACATTTACTCACAGACGCCTCAACACAGTCCCCCCAGCTTTGCAATGAGGATGCTCCTTGTCGGGGGGAGCGCTGCTGACTCCATGGGAGACGATTTCCCACCTCTGACCAACTTAAGAATTTTTTACCACTGGAGCAAGTGCCCTGATACGATTTTCCTCTGTATAACTGGTGGGTTCTGTTTTTTTTTTTTTTTTCTTTTTTTTCTTTTTGGTTCAAGGTAGATTTTATTTATTCCTCTTTTTTTAAATTTGGAGATATAAACATGGAAATAATGCATTAATATAAAGACGTCTATGTGAAGGGAAATACTTTTATTCTGTTTTCTTTTATTAAATGCTATTTATTTTTATTTTTTTTTAATTTATTTCTTTTATACAGCAGGTTCTTATTGGATATCTATTTTATACATATAAGTGTGCACATGTGAATCCCAGTCTCCCAATTCATCCCACCACCACCCTCACATGGCGTTTCCCCCTTGGTGTCCATGTTTGTTCTCTACATTTGTGTCTCTATATCTGCCCTGCAAACCGGTTCATCGGTACCATTTTTCTAGGTTCCACATATATGCATTAATATTCAATATTTGTTTTTCTCTTTCTGACTTACTTCACTCCGTATGACAGTCTCTAGATCCATTAAGGTCTCTACAAATGACCCAATTTCATTCCTATGTATGGCTGAGTAATATTCCATTGTATATATGTACCACATCTTTATCCATTCGTCTGTCTGTGGGCACTTAGGTTGCTTTCATTACCTGGCTATTGTAAATAGTGGTGCAATGAACATTGTGGTGAATGTGTATTTTTGATTTATGGTTTTCTCTGGGTATATGCCCAGTAGTGGGATTGCTGGATTATATGGTAATTCTATTTTTACTTTTTTAAGGAACCTCCATACTGTTCCCCATAGAGACTGTATCAATTTAAATTCCCAACAATAGTGGAAGAAGGTTCCTTTCCTCCATACCCTCTCCAGCATTTGTTGTTTGTAGATTCTCTGTTGATGCCCATTCTAACAGGTGTGACATGACACCTCATTGTAGTTTCCATTTCCATTTCTCTAATAATTAGTGATGTTGAGCAGATTTTCATGTGCGTACTGGCCACCTCTATGTCTTCTTGGAAGAAATGTCTATTTATATCTTCTTCCATTTTTGTATTGGGTTGTTTGTTTTATTAATATTGAGCTGCATGAGCTGTTTATATATACTGGAGATTAATCATTTGTCCATTGATTCGTTTGCAAATATTTTCTGCCATTCTGAGGGTTGTCTTTTCATCTTGTTTGTAGTTTCCTTTGCTTTGCAAAAGCTTTTACGTTCCCTTAGGTCCCATCTGTTTAGTTTTCTTTTTTATTTCATTACTATAGGAGGTGGATCAAAAAAGATCTTGCTGTGATTTACGTCAGAGTATCCTTCGTAAGTTTTCCTCTCAGAGTTTTATACTGTCTGGTCTTACATTAAGGTCTCTAATTCATTTTGAATATATTTTTATGTATGGTGTTGGGGAGTGTTCTAATTTCATTCTTTTACATGTAGCTGTCCATATTTCCCAGCACTAATGATTGAAGAGACTGTCTTATCTCCATTGTATAGTCTTGCCTCCTTTGTCATAGATTAGGTGACCATAGATGTGTAGGTTTATCCCTGTGCTTTCTTTTTTTTTCCTTTTACACGTTTATTGGAGTATAATTGCTTTACAATGGAGTGTTCGTTTCTGCTGTATAAAAAAGTGAATCAGCTATACATATACAAATATCACCAGATCCCCTCCCTCTTGCATCTCCCTCTCACACCCCATATCCCACCCCTTTATGTGGTCACAAAGCACCAAGCAGATCTCCCTGTTCTATGTGGCTGCTTCCCAGTAGATATTGGTGTTACATTTGGTAATGTATTTATGTCCATGCCACTCTCTCACTTCGTCCCAGCTTACCCATCCCCCTTCCGGTGTCCTCAAGTCCTTTCTGTATGTCTGTGTCCTTAATCCTGTCCTGCCACTAGGTTCTTCAAAATCTTTTTTTTTTTCTTCATTAGATTCCGTATATCTCTGTTAACATACAGTATTTGTTTTTCCCTTTCTGACTTACTTCACTGTGTAGGACAGATTCTAAGTCCATCCACCTCAGTACAACTAACTCAGTTTTGCTTCTTTTTATGGCTGAGTAATACTCCATTGTATATATGTGCCAGATCTTCTTTAAACATTCATCTGTCGATGGACACTTAGGTTGCTTCCATGTCCTGACTATTGCAAATAGAGCTGCAATGAACATTTTTCTACATAACTCTTTTTGAATTATGGTTTTCACAAGGCAAATGCCCAGTAGTTGGATTGTTGTGTCATATGGTACTTCTATTGTTAGTTATATAAAGGAACCTCCGTACTGTTCTCCCTAGTGCCCATATCAATTTACATTCCCACCCACAGTGCAAGTGTGTTCCCTTTTCTCCAATAAAAGCCTCTCCAGCATTTATTGTTTTGTAGATTTTTTTGATGATTGCCACTCTGACTGCTGTGAGGTGATACCTCACAGTAGTTTTGATTTGCATTTCTCTAATGATTAGTAATGTTCAACATCCTTTCATGTGTTTCTTGGTAATCTGTATATCTTCTTTGGAGAAATGTCTATTTAGGTCTTCTGCCCGTTTTTGGATTGGGTTGTTTGTTTTTGTGATATTGAGCTACATGAGGTGCTTGTAAAGTTTGGAGATTAATCCTTTGTCAATTGCTTCAATTGAAAATATTTTCTCCCATTCTGAGGGTTGTTTTTGCATCTTGTTTATGTTTTCCTGTACTGTGTAAAAGCTTTTAAGTTTCATTAGGTCCCATTTGTTGATTTCTGTTTTTATTTCCATTTCTCTAGGAGGTGGGCCAAAAGGATCTTGCTGTGATTTATGTCATAGAGTGTTCTGCCTATGGTTTCCTCTAAGTGTTTTATAGTGTCTGGTCTTATATTTAGATCTCTAATCAATTTAGAGTTTATTTTTGTGTATGGTGTTATGGAGTGTTCTAATTTCATTCTTTTATGTGTAGGGGTCCAGTTTTCCCAGCACCAATTACTGAAGAGACTGTCTTTTCTCCATTGTATATCCTTAGCTCCTTTGTCATAGATGAGATAGCCATAGGTATGTAGGTTTATCTCTGGGCTTTCTGTCCTGTTCCATTGATCTTTGTTTATGCCAATCTACATAAACTTGATTCCATTATGCAGACATATAAATACATAGGTTTCAAGGTTATTACCAGTCAGATATATTCCTCTTCAGTGAATAGGGTGTTTTGTGTCCAGTTCATTGAGAAAGGAGTAGGTCTTGTCTATTACATATTTGGTATATGGAATGGGATCTGTGCTAATTTCAAACTCTGCTTTTACACATCACCCCACGTCACCTTTCCCCTTAAGGAGGAATAAGTGTGTTTTCTAAATGTGTAACTCTGTTCACATTTGAAATTCAGTTCATGTGTAGCCATGTTTACATTCCCTCTATAAGTGATATATTACAATATTTTCTTTTTCTTTGTGGCTCATTTCACTTAGCATCATCATACCTAAAGCCACTCTTTATGCTGCTATTGGCCTTATGACATTGATTTTATGTCTGAGTGACATTCCATTGTATATAAGTACCACAACATCTATATCCATTTTTTTCTCTTTCCTGGGATATTTAAAGTGTACCGAAGTCGAGGTTCTTGTAAACAGAGCAGCCGTAAACTTTGGGCTGTCTGTGTGTTGTGGATTTTTAGTTTTCCCAAAATACACGCCCATGAGTGGAAGTGTGCTATACTCTGTAGCTCTGTTTTAGAAAACAACATACAGTTCTCCAGAGAGGCTGTTGGCAATTTACATCCTGACCATCAGCGTAACCAGGCTCCCTTTTCTCCATGGCCTGTCCTGCATTTGTGGTTTTTACACTATTTGTGGATGGCCCTTTTGACTGGAGGTAAGGGACACTTCTATGTAGTGTGGATTTGCAATGCCTGATGGCTTGCTTGGCCAAAAAGGGCATATGCATTTTTTCCCGAATATATTCAAGAAAATACACATACTCCCTTTTCGGCCAAGGGCAACATTGTCGAAGTTCTGTCGCTTTTCATGTGCTTTAAAGATGACTCCAATCTACCTCTTGAAATCTGTTTCCTTCAATTCTGCCTTGCATTCAAATCCTCTTCACTGCCTTACCTCAATATATTTCGGGATGATAGTTGTCCTTTATAACTCTGCAAGTTTGTGAATTGCTGTGCCCCTGATTTCCATTTTTCAACTCGCCTCTTTGTGAGCTGGCTGCAATACCGCAGCATGGCTGTAGGCCCTAGTCTGGTTCCGGGGTGTCAGGCTGAGCCTTTGATTAATTTTTCTTCCTGATGGGAAACTAGAGTGACATGTGCCCATCCAAACACCTACAGCTAATCTCTCATTTGTTTCCCCTCTTCCTGTTCATCCTCTGCACAATTTGCAAACTGTGCATAACAGGAGGGTAAAGGCGCTGACACTCCAAGTGGGGAGATTTTTAGTAATGCAGATGGAATGGCGAAGCCGAGCACGACAAACGGAAAAATGAGGTACCTTTTAGAAAACTTCCCCAATTACACAGTGTACCATCCACTGGGTTTCCCATGCATGCTTTAACTGTAGGAAGATTCCCTTAAACTTGGAGAGTTGGGACCACTTGAATGGGTAGTACACAGTATTGCTCTAAGTGGTGTTCTTTTGCTCACACAACCTCAACAATCTTGTCAGCCCCAAGTGTCCAGTTTTATGTCTCATCCAGCTGTGGGTGTAAAGGTGGACAATCCAGGTTGCATCACAGGCCCTGAACGTAATTCTTAAGGCTTTCCCTCTGTTTCGCTGTTTTTGCATTTTGCTTTTGAAATTTATTTTTATAAGGGTGTTTAGCTGAATTTCAGTGCTGTGTTCATGCCATTATACACACACATGACTCCTTTATGGAGACATGATAAACATATGTTTTAAAATTCTTGGAGTCAGATATATTCCTCTGCAATGAATAGGGGGTGTTGAGTTGAGTTCATTGTGCGGGGAGTAGGTGAAGTCTATTACATACTTGGTTTATGTAACAGTATCTGTGCTAATTTAAAACTGTGGTTTTAGGCATCAACCCACCTTGCCTTTCACCTTAAGTAGGGAGAATATTGTTTTCTAAGTGTGTGACTCTGTTGTGTTTGTAATTCAGATCATTCGTAGCCAAGTGTACATTCCCACTATAAGTGATATCTTATGATAAGATTCAGTACTCTGTTATCTTTCCTAACTCAGTTCATATGTAGCCATGTTTACAGGATCTTCATAAGTGATATCTTATGATAAGTTTCTTTTTCTGTGTGACTTATTTCACTTAGAATCATCGTACCTGAATCCACTCATTTTGCTGCTACTGGTCTTATGACATTGATTTCATGGCTGAGGGATATTCCATCGTATGTAAGTAACACAATTTTTTGAACCATTTTAATCTTTCTTGGGATATTTAAGGTGTACCCAAGTTGAGGTTCTTGTAAGCAGTGCTGCCCTAAATTTTGGGGTGGCCCTGTCTTATTGATTTTCAGTTTTCCAAGGTATATTCCCTAGACTGGAAGTGCCCTTGGCTCTGTAGCTCGGGTGTTTACTTGTTTATGGAACACAATGCACACCTCCAGTGAGGCAGTTGGCAATTTACATCCCGCCCATCAGCATAACAAGGCTCCCTGTTCTCCAGGGCCTGTCTTGCCTTTCTGGTTTTTATACATTTTGTGGATATGCATTTTGACTGGTGAGAAGTGATACTTCTTTGGAGTGCAGATTTGCAATGCCCGCTTGCTTGCTTGGCCAAAAAGGGCGTATGCGTTTTCTCCTGGATATATCCAGGAGAAAACGCATACACCCTTTTTGGCCAAGTGCATCATTGTGGAAGTAGTGCCCCTCTTCCTGTGCTTTAAAGCCGATTCCAACGTACCTATTGAAATCTGTTTCCTGCTATTCTGCCTCGCTTTCAACTCCGCCTCGTCGCCTTCCCTCAACAGATTTTTGGACGATAGTTGTCCTTTATTACTGTGCCAGTTTGTGAAGTGCTGTGCCCCTGAGCTCCAATTTTTAACTCGTTTTGTGTGAGCTGAACGCAAGTCCAAAATTTTGGTTCAGGAACTCCACTGGTTCCCGGTGGGTGGTGGAGAATTTGTTTAATTCTTCTTCCGCATGGGATATAAGAGTGACATGTGCCCGTCCAAATGCCTAACAGCTACTCTCTCATTGGTTCTCCCTCTTCCCTTTCATCCTCTGCCAAATTGGCAACCTGTGAGAACCAGGAGGTAAAAGGTGCTGTCTCTTCAAGTTGGGAGATTGATAGTAAAGCAGTTGGAATGTCAAACCGGAGCACCAGGAGGGGGACTATTCGTTGAGTTTTAGAGACCTTTCGTATTCACAGTGTGTCCATTTTCTACGTTTCACGTACATGTTATAGCTGTAGTAATATTCCCTTCAACCTGGAGACATGGGACCCATGGAATGGGTGCCATGCATTATTGTTTTAAAGGGTCTGCATGTGCTCACCCAATCTCACCAATCCTCTCAGTCCCATGTGTCCAGCCTTATACCACATCCAGCTGTCATGTAGATAGGGTCATTCCAGGTTTCATCAGATACCCTGAAGGAATTGTAAAGAATTTCCGGGTTTTTTTTGAAATTCCTTTTAATAGTGGGTTTGAGATGATTCTCACTGCCATGTTTATGCCAGTCTAGACACTCTTGATTCCCTTAAGGAGACATACCAATACATAGGTTTTAAGATTCTTCCTAGTCAGATATATTCCTCTGCAGGAAGTGTGGGTTGTTGAATCCCTTTCACTGAGGAAGGTGTAGATCTTGTGTATTCTGTATTTCGTTTTTGGAACGGTGCCTGTTCTAATATTAAACTCTGATTTTATGCAACACCCCACCTCTCCTACCCCCTTAAGGAGGCATAAGAGTGTTTTCTAAATGTGAGACTCTGTTCTCTTTCCTAACTCAGTTCATGTGTAGCCATGTTTACAGGATCTTCATAAGTGATATCTTATCATATGTTTCTTTTTCTGTGTGACTTATTTCACTTAGAATCATCAAACCTGAATCCACTCATTTTGCTGCTACTGGTCTTATGACATTGATTTCATGGCTGAGGGATATTCCATCATACCAAAGTACCACAATTTTTTGAACCATTTTTATCTTTCCTGGGATATTTAAGGTGTAACCAAGTTGAGGTTCTTGTAAGCAGTGCAGCCCTAAATTTTGGGGTGGCTCTGTCTGATTGATTTTCAGTTTCCCAAGGTTTATTCCCTAGACTGGAAGTGCCCTTGGCTCTGTAGCTCTGTTGTTTACTTGTTTTAGGGAACACAATGAAATCCTCAAGAGAGGCAGTTGGCAATTTACTTCCCGCCCATCAGCATAACAAGGCTCCCTTTTCTCCAGGGCCTGTCTTGCCTTTCTGGTTTTTATCCATTTTGTGGATGCACCTTTTGACTGGTGGGAAGTGATACTTCTTTCTAGTGCAGATTTGCATTGCCGGCTTGCTTGCTGGGCCAAAAAGGGCGTATGTTTCCTCCTGAATATATTCAGGAAAAAACGCATACGCCCTATTTGGCCAAGTGCATCATTGTCAAAGTTGTGACCCTCTTCCTGTGCTTTAAAGGCGATTCCAACGTACCTATTGAAATCTGTTTCCTGCTATTCTGTCTCGCATTCAAGTCCGCCTCGTTGCCTTCCCTCAACAGATTTTTGGATGATAGTTGTCCTTTATTACTCTGCCAGTTTGTGATGTGCTGTGCCCCTGAGCTCCATTTTTTAACTCGTTTTTTGTGAGCTGAACACAAGTGCAGAATTTTGGTTCAGGACCTATACTGATTCCCGGTTGGTGGCTGAGACTTTAGTTAATTCTTCTTCCTCCCAGCATATAAGAGAGACATGTGCCCGTCCAAAAGCCTAACAGCTTCTCTCTCATTGGTTCTCTCTCTTCCCTTTCATCCTCTTCCAAATTGGCAACTTGTGTTATTCAGGAGGTTAAAGGGGCTGTCTCTCCAAGTTGGGAGATTGATAGTAAAGCAGTTGGAAAATCAAACTGGAGCACCAGGAGAGGGACAATTAGTTGAGTTTTAGAAACCATTCGTATACACAGTGTGTCCATTCTCTATGTTTGCCGTACATGTTATAGCTGTAGTAATATTCCCTTCAACCTGGAGAGTTTGGAACCATGGAATGGAGGCCACGCATTATTGCATTAAGCGGTCTTTGTTTGCTTACCCTGTCTCACCAGTCCTCTCAGTCCCAAGTATCCAGCCTTATGCCACATCAAGCTGTAGTTGTAGACAGGGTCATTCCAGGTTTCATCAGAGACCCTGAAGGAATTGTAAAGAATTTCCCTGTTTTGTTGGTTTTTTATTGAAATTCCTTTTTATAGTGGGTTTGAGCTGGTTCTCACTGCCGTGTTTATGCCAGTCTAGACACACTTGATTCCCTTACGTAGACATATCAATACATAGGTTTTAAGATTCTTACTAGTCAGATATATTCCTCTGTGGAAAATATGCGGTTTTGAGTCCCTTTCCCCGAGGAAGGTGTAGATCTTGTCTATTCCATAGTTTGTTTTTGGAACGGTACCTGTGCTTATATGAAACTCTGGTTTTATGCATCACCCCACCACTCCTTCCCCCTTAAGCAGGCATAAGAGTGTTTTCTAAATGTGAGACTGTGTTCTCTTCCCTCACTCAGTTCATGTGTAGCCATGTTTACAGGATCTTCTTAAGTGATATCTTATTATAAGCTTCTTTTTTTCTTTGTGACTTTTTTCACTTAGAATCCTCATACCTGAATCTACTCATTTTGCTGCTACTGGTCTTATGACATTGATTTCATGGCTGAGGGATATTCCATCGTACATAAGTACCACAATTTTTTGTAAATGTTTTAACTTCCCTGGGATAATTAAGGTGTACCCAAGTTGAGGTTCTTGTAAGCATTGCAGCCCTAAACTTTGGGGTGGCTCTGTCTTAATGATTTTCAGTTTTCCCAAGGTATATTCCCTACACTGGAAGTGCCCTTGGCTCTGTAGCTTTGTTGTTTACTTGTTTTAGGGAACACAGTGCAGTCCTCCAGAGAGGCAGTTGCCAACTTACATCCCGCCCATCAGCATAACAAGGCTCCCTGTTCTCCAGGTCCTCTCTTGCCTTTCTGGTTTTTACACATTTTGACGATGTCCCTTTTGACCAGTGGGAAGGGATACTTCTTTGTACTGCAGATTTGCATTGCCCGCTTGCTTGCTTGGCCAAAAAGGGCGTATGCGTTTTCTCCTGAATATATTCAGGAGAAAACGCATACACCCATTTTGGCCAAGTGCATCATTGTCAAAGTTGTGCCCCTCTTCCTGTGCTTTAAAGACCATTCCAACGTACCTATTGAAATCTGTTTCCTGCTATTCTGCCACACTTTCAAGTCCGCCTCTTTTCCTTCCCTCAACAGATTTTTGGAAGATAGTTGTCCTTTATTACTCTGCCATTTTGTGAAGTGCTGTGCCCCTGAGCTCCATTTTTTAACTCTTTTTTTGTGAGCTGAACGCAAGTCCAAAATTTTTCTTCAAGACCTACACTCGTTCCCGGTGGGTGGCTGAGACTTTGGTTAATTCTTCTTGGTGCCAGGCAATTAGAGTGACATGTGCCTGTCCAAATGCCTAAGAGGTACTCTCTCATTGGTTCTCCCTCTTCCCTTTCATCCTCTGCCAAATTGGCAACCTGTGTTTTCCAGGAGGAGAAAGGGGCTGTCTCTCCAAGTTGGGAGATTGATAGTAAAGCAGTTGGAAAGTCAAACTGGAGCACCAGGAGAGGGACAATTAGTTGAGTTTTAGAAAACATTTCTATACACAGTGTTTCCATTCTCTAGGTCTATCGTACATGTTTTAGCTGTAGTAATATTCCCTTCAACCTGGAGAGTTTGGAACCATGGAATGGAGACCAAGCATTATTGCATTAAAGGGTCTGTGTTTGCTCAACCAGTCACACCAATCCTCTCAGTCCCAAGTATCAAGCCTTATGCCACATCAAGCTGTAGTTGTAGATATGTTCATTCCAGGTTTCATCAGAGACCCTGAAGGAATTGTAAAGAATTTCCCTGTTTTTTTGTTTTGTTTTTGAATTTCCTTTTTATAGTCGGTTTGAGCTGATTCTCGCTGCCATGTTTATGCCAGTCTAGACACACTTGATTCCCTTACGGAGACATATAAATACATAGGTTTTAAGATTCTTACTAGTCAGATATATTCCTCTGCGGGAAATATGGGGTTTTGATTCCCTTTCACTGAGGAAGGTATAGGTAGGTCTTGTCTATTCCATAGTTGGTTTTTGGAACGGTACCTGTGCTTATATCAAACTCTGGTTTTATGCATCACCCCACCTCTCCTTCCCCCATAAGCAGGCATAAGAGTGTTTTCTAAATGTGAGACTCTGTTCTCTTTCCTAACTCAGTTCATGTGTAGCCATGTTTACAGGATCTTCATAAGTGATATCTTATGATAAGCTTCTTTTTCTGTGTGACATATTTCACTTGAAATCATCGTACCTGAATCCACTCATTTTGCTGCTACTGGTCTTATGACATTGATTTCATAGCTGACGGATAT
The DNA here is from genome assembly GCF_964341445.2 of Mesoplodon mirus. Taxonomy (NCBI): domain Eukaryota; kingdom Metazoa; phylum Chordata; class Mammalia; order Artiodactyla; family Ziphiidae; genus Mesoplodon; species Mesoplodon mirus. The sequence goes on from NW_028295811.1 coordinate 229,388, forward strand.
TCCATCTTACGTAAGTACCATAATTTTTTGAACGATTTTTATCATTCCTGGGATATTTCAGGTGTACCCAGTTGAGGTTCTTGTAAGCACTGCAGCCCTAAATTTGAAGGTGGCTCTGTCTTATTGATTTTCAGTTTTCCCAAGATATATTCCCTAGACTGGAAGTGCCCTTGGCTCTGTAGCTTTGTTGTTTACTTGTTTTAGGGAATACAATGCACTCCTCCAGAGAGGCAGTTGGCAATTTACATCCCACCCATCAGCATGACAAGGCTCCCTGTTCTCCAGGGCCTGTCTTGCCTTTCTGGTTTTTATATATTTTGTGGATGTCCCTTTTGAATGGTGGGAAGTGACACTTCTTTGTAGTGCAGATTTGCATTGCCCGCTTGCTTGCTTGGCCAAAAAGGGGCGTATGCGTTTTCTCCTGCATGAATTCAGGAGAAAATGCATACGCCCTTTTTGGCCAAGTGCATCATTGTCGATGTTGTGACCCTCTTCCTGTGCTTTACAGGTGATTCCAACGTACCTCTTGAAATCTGATTCCTGCTATTCTGCCTCGCTTTCAAGTCTGCCTCGTTGCCTTCCCTGAACAGATTTTGGGCTGATAGTTTTCCTTTATTACTCTGCCAGTTTGTGAATTGCTGTGCCCTTGAGCTACATTTTTCAAGTCGTTTTTTGTGAGCTGAACGCATGTCCAAAATTTTGGTTCAGTACCAATACTGGTTCACGGTGGGTGGCTGAGACATTGGTTAATTCTTCTTCCTGCCGGGAAAATAGAGTGACATATGCCCGTCCAAATGCCTAACAGCTACTCTCTCATTGGTTCTCCCTCTTCCCTTTCATCCTCTGCCAAATTGGCAACCTGTGCAAAACAGGAGGTTAAAGGGGCTGTCTCTCCAAGTTGGGAGATTGATAGTATATCAGTTGGAAAGTCAAACCGGAGCACCGGGAGAGGGACTATTAGTTGAGTTTTAGAGACCTTTCGTATTCACAGTGTGTCCATTCTCTAGGTTTCCCGTACATGTTATAGCTGTAGTAATATTCCCTTCAACCTGGAGATTTGGGACCCGTGGAATGGGTACCATGCATTATTGCTTTAAAGGGTCTGCATTTGCTCACCCAATCTCACCAAACCTCTCAGTCCCAAGTGTCCTGCCTTATGCCACATCCGGCTGTCATTGTAGACAGGGACATTCCACGTTTCATCAGAGACCCTGAAGGAATTGTAAAGAATTTCACTGTTCTTTTCTTTTGTTTCTTAAATTCCTTTTTATAGTCGGTTTGAGCTGATTCTTGCTGCGATGTTTATGCCAGTCTAGACACACTTGATTCCCTTACTTAGACATATCAATACATAGGTTTTAAGATTCTAAATAGTCAGATATATTCCTCTGCAAGAAATATGGTGTTTTGAGTCCCTTTCACTGAGGAATTTATAGGTAGGTCTTGTCTATTCCATAGTTGGTTTTTGGAACGGTACCTGTGCTTATATCAAACTCTGGTTTTATGCATCTCCCCAGCTCTCCTTCCCCCTTAAGCAGGCATAAGAGTGTTTTCGAAATGTGAGACTCTGTTCTCTTTCCTAACTCAGTTCATTTATAGCCGTGTTACAGAATCTTCATAAGTGATATCTTATGATAAGCTTCTTTTTCTGTGTGACTTATTTCACTTAGAATGATCGTACCTGAATCCACTCATTTTGCTGCTACTGGTCTTATGACATTGATTTCATGGCTGAGGGATATTCCATCGTACGTAAGTACCACAATTTTTTTAACCATTATTTATCTTCCTTGGGATATTTCAGGTGTACCCAATTGAGGTTCTTGTAAGCAGTGCAGCCCTAAATTTGAGGGTGGTTCTGTCTTATTGATTTTCAGTTTTCCCAAGATATATTCCCTAGACTGGAAGTGCCCTTGGCTCTGTAGCTCTGTTGTTTACTTGTTTTAGGGAACACAATGCACTCCTCCAGAGAGGCAGTTGGCAGTTTACATCCCGCCCATCAGCATAACAAGGCTCCCTGTTCTCCAGGGCCTGTCTTGCCTTTCTGGTATTTACACATTTTGTGGATGTCTCTTTTGAACTTTGGGAAGGGATACTTCTGTGTAGTGCAGATTTGCATTGCCTGCTTGCTTGCTTGGCCAAAGAGGGCATATGCGTTTTCTCTTGCATATATTCAGGAGAAAATGCATACGCCCTTTTTGGCCAAGTGCATCATTGTCGAAGTTGTGCCCCTCTTCCTGTGCTTTACAGGTGATTCCAACCTAACTCTTGAAATCTGTTTCTTGCTATTCTGCCTCGCTTCTAGTCTGCCTCGTTGCCTTCCCTCAACAGATTTTTGGATGATAGTTGTCCTTTATTTCTGTGCCAGTTTGTGAATTGTTGTGCCCTTGAGCTCCATATTTCAACTCGTTTTTTGTGAGCTGAACGCATGTCCAATATTTTGGTTCAGGACTTATACTGGTTCCCAGTGGGTGGCTGAGACTTTGGTTAATTCTTCTTCCTGCCAGGAAATTAGAGTGACATATGCCCGTCCAAATGCCTAACAGCTACTCTCTCATTGGTTCTCCCTCTTCCCTTTCATCTTATGCCAAATTGGCAACCTGTGAGAACCAGGCGGTTAAAGGGGCTGTCTCTCCAATTTTGTAGATTGATAGTAAATCAGTTGGAAAGTCAAACCGGAGAACCAGGAGATGGACTATTCGTTGAGTTTTAGAGACCATTCATATTCACAGCGTGTCCATTCTCTAGATTTCCGGTACATGTTATAGCTGTAGTAATATTCCCTTCAACGTAGAGAGTTGGGACCCATGGAATGTGTGCCATGCATTATTGCTTTAAATGGTCTGCATTTGCTCACCCAATCTCACCAATCCTCTCAGTCCCAAGTATCCAGCCTTATGCCACATCTGGCTGTAATTGTAGACAGGTACATTCCATGTTTCATCTGAGACCCTGAAGGAATTGTAAAGAATTTCACTGTTTTATTGTTTTGTTTTTTAAATTCCTTTTTATAGTCGGTTTGAGCTGATTCTTGCTGCGATATTTATGCCAGTCTAGACACACTTGATTCCCTTACGGTGACATATCAATACATAGGTTTTAAGATTCTTACTAGTCAGATATATTCCTCTGCAAGAAATATGGGGTTTTGAGTCCCTTTCACTGAGGAAGGTATAGGTAGGTCTTGTCTATTCCATAGTTGGTTTTTGGAACGGTACCTGTGCTTATATCAAACTCTGGTTTTATGCATCACCCCAAATCTCCTACCCCCTTAAGCGGGCATAAGTGTGTTTTCTAAATGTTAGACTCTGTTCTCTTTCCTATCTCAGTTCATGTGTAGCCTTGTTACAGGATCTTCATAAGTGATATCTTATGATTAGTTTATTTTTCTGTATGACTTATTTCACTTAGAATCATCGTACCTGAATCCACTCATTTTGCTGCTACAGGTCTTATGACATTGATTTCATGGCTGAGGGATATTCCATCGTACGGAAGTACCACAATTTTTTGAAACATTTTTATATTTCCTGGGATATTTAGGGTGTAGACAAGTTGAGGTTCTTTTAAGCAGTGCAGCCCTAAATTTTGGGGTGGCTCTCTCTTATTGATTTTCAGTTTTCCCAAGGTATATTGCCTAGACTGGAAGTGCCCTTGGCTCTGTAGCTCTGTTGTTTACTTGTTTTAGGGTACACAATTCACTCCTCCAGTGAGGCAGTTGGCAATTTACATGCCGCCCTTCAGCATAACAATGCTCCCTGTTCTCCAGGGCTTGTCTTCCTTTCCGGTTTTTACCGATTTTGTGGATGTCCCTTTTGACCGGTGGGAAGTGATACTTTTTTGTAGTGCAGATTTGCACTGCCCACTTGCTTGCTTGGCCAAAAAGGGCGTATGCGTTTTCTCCTGAATACATTCAGGACAAAATGCCTACGCCCTTTTTGGCCAAGTGCATCATTGTCGAAGTTGTGCCCCTCTTCCTGTGCTTTAAAGGTGATTCCTAAGTACCTCTTGAAATCTGTTTCCTGCTATTCTGCCTCACTTTCAACTTCGCCTCGATTCCTTCCCTCAACAGATTTTTGGACGATAGTTGCCCTTTATTACTCTGCCGCTTTGTGAATTGCTGTGCCCCTGAGCTCTGTTTTATAACTGGTTTTTTTCTGAGCTTTACGCAAGTCCAATATTTTGGTTCAGAAACTATACTTGGTCCCGGTGGTTGGGTGAGACTTTGGTCAGTTCTTCTTCCTCCCGGGAAATAAGAGTGACATGTGCCCGTCCAAATGCCTAACAGCTACTCTCTCATTGGTTCTCCCTCTTCCCATTCATCCTCTGGTAAATTGGCAACGTGTGCGAAACAGGAGGTTAAAGGTTCTGTCTCTACAGGTTGGGAGATTGATAGTAAAGCAGTTGGAAAGTCAAACCGGAGGACCAGGAGAGGGACTATTTGTTAAGTTTTAGAGACCTTTCGTATTCACTGTGTGTCCATTCTCTAGGTTTCCCGTACATGTTATAGCTGTAGTAATATTCCCTTCAACCTGGAGAGTTGGGACCCATGGAAAGGGTGCCATGCATTATTGCTTTAAACGGTCTGCATTTGCTCACCCAATCTCACCAATCCTCTCAGTCCAATGTGTCCAGCTTTAAGCCACATCCAGCTGTCGTTGTAGATAGGGTCATTCCAGGTTTCCTCAGAGACCCTGAAGAAATTGTAAAGAATTTCCTTTTTTTTTTTGTTTTTCAAATTCCTTTTTATATTGGGTTTGAGCTGATTCTCGCTGCCATATTTATGCCAGTCTAGACACACTTGATTCCCAAAAAGAGACATATCAATACATAGGTTTTAAGATTCTCTCTACTCAGATATATTCCTCTGTGGGAAATATGGTGTTTTGAGTCCCTTTCACTGAGGAAGGTGTAGGTCTTGTCTATTCCATACTTGGTTCTTGGAACGGTACGTGTGCTTATATCAAACTCTGGGTTTATGCATCACCCCACCTCTCCTTCCCCCTTAAGCAGGCATAAGAGTGTTTTCTAAATGTGAGACTCTGTTCTCTTTCCTAACTCAGTTCATGTTTAGCCATATTTACAGGATCTTCATAAGTGATATCTTATGATAAGTTTCTTTTTCTGTGTGACTTATTTCACTTAGAATCATCATACCTGAATCCACTCATTTTGCTGCTACTGGTCTTAAGACATTGATTTCATGGCTGAGGTATATTCCATCGTATGTAAGTACCACTATTTTTTGAACCATTTTTATATTTCCTGGGATATTTAAGGTGTACCCAAGTTGACGTTCTTGTAAGCAGAGCAGGCCTAAATTTGGGGGTGGCTCCGTCTTATGGATTTTCAGTTTTCCCAAGGTATATTCCCTGGACTGGAAGTGCCTTTGGCTCTGTAGCTCTGTTGATTACTTGTTTTAGGGAACACAATGCACTCCTCCAGAGAGGCAGTTGGCAATTTACATCCTGCCCATCAGCACAACAAGGCTCCGTGTTCTCCAGGGCCTGTCTTGAATTTCTGGTTTTTACCCTTTTTGTGGATTTCCCTTTGGACCAGTGAGAAGTGATACTTCTTTGTAGTGCAGACTTACATTGTCCGCTTGCTTGCTTGGCCAAAATGGGCATATGCGTTTTCTCCTGAATATACTCAGGAGAAAACGCATACGCAGTTTTTGGACAAGTGCATCATTGTCGAAGTTGTGCCCCTCTTCCTGTGCTTTAAAGGCGATTCCAACGTACCTCTTGAAATCTGTTTCCTTCTATTCTGCCTCACTTTCAAGTCCGCCTCGTTGCCTTCCCTCAACAGATTTTTGGATGATAGTTGTCCTTTATTACTCTGCCAGTTTGTGAATTGCTCTGCCCTATAGCTCCATTTTTTAACTCGTTTTTTTGAGCTGAACGAAAGTCCCATATTTTGGTTTAGGACCTGTACTGGTTCCCGGTGGGTGGCTGAGACTTTGGTTAATTCTTCTTCCTCCCGGAAAATAAGAGTGATATGTAGCCGTCCAAATGCCTAACAGCTACTCTCTCTTTGGTTCTCCCTCTTCCCTTTCATCTTCTGCCAAATTGGCAACCTGTGCGAACCAGGAGGTTAAAGGTGCTGTCTCTCCAAGTTGGGAGATTGATAGTAAAGCAGTTAGAAAGTGAAACTAGAACACCAGGAGAGGGACTATTCGTTGAGATTTAGAAACCTTTTGTATTCACAGTGTGTCCATTCTCTAGGTTTCCCATACATGTTATAGCTATAGTTATATTCCCTACAATCTGGAGAGTTGGGACCCATGGAATGGGTGCCATGCATTATTGCTTTAAAGGGTCTGCATTTGCTCACGAATCACACCAATCCTCTCAGTCCCATGTGTCCAGCTTTATGCCACCTCCAGCTGTCGTTCTAGATAGGGTCATTCCAAGTTTCATCAGAGAGCCTGAAGGAATTGTAAAGAATTTCGCTGTTTTTCTGTTTTGTTTTTGGAATTCCTTTTTATAGTGGGTTTGAGCTGATTCTCACTGCCATCTTTATGCCAGTCTACACACACTTGATTCCCTTACGGAGACATATCAATACATAGGTTTTAAGATTTTTACTAGTCAGATATATTCCTCTGCGGGAAATATGGGGTTTTGAGTCCCTTTCACTGAGGAAGGTGTATGTCTTGTCTATTCCATACTTGGTTTTTGGAACGGTACATGTGCTTATATCAACCTCTGGTTTTATGCATCACCCCATGTTTCCTTTCCCCTTAAGCAGGCATAAGAGTGTTTTCTAAATGTGAGACTCTCTTTTCTTTCCTAACTCAGTTCATGTTTAGCCATGTTTACAGGATCTTCATAAGTGATATCTTATGATAAGTTTCTTTTTCTGTGTGACTTATTTCACTTAGAATCATCGTACCTGAATCCACTCATTTTGCTGCTACTGGTCTTATGACATTGATTTCATGGCTGAGGGATATTCCATCATACGTAAGTACCACAATTTTTTGAACCATTTTTATCTTTCCTGGGATACTTAAAGTGTACCCAAGTTGAGGTTCTTGTAAGCAGTGCAGCCCTAAATTTTGGGGTGGCTCTGTCTTATTGATTTTCAGTTTTCCCAAAGTATATTCCCTAGACTGGAAATGCCCTTGGCTCTGTAGCTCTGTTGTTTACTTGTTTTAGGGAACACAATGCACTCCTCCAGTGAGGCAGTTGGCAATTTACATCCCGCCCATCAGCATAACAATGCTCCCTGTTCTTCAGGGCCTGTCTTGCCTTTCTGGTATTTACACATTTTGTGGATGTCCATTTTGACCGTTGGGAAATGGTACTTCTTTGTAGTGCAGATTTGCATTGCCCGCTTGCTTGCTTGGCCAAAAAGGGCCTATGCATTTTCTCCTGCATATATTCAGGAGAAAATGCATACGCCCTTTTTGGCCAAGTGCATCATTGTCGAAGTTGTGCCCCTCTTCCTGTGCTTTACAGGTGATTCAAACGTACCTCTTGAAATCTGTTTCCTGCTCTTCTGCCTCGCTTTCAATTCCTCCTCGTTGCCTTCCCTCAACAGATTTTGTGATGATAGTTGTCCTTTATTACTGTGCCATTTTGTGAATTGCTGTGCCCTTGAGCTCAATTTTTCAAGTCGTTTTTTGTGAGCTGAACGCATGTCCAAATTTTCGTTCAGGACCTATATTGGTTCCTGGTGGGTGGCTGCAAATTTGGTTAATTCTTCTTCCTGCCAGGAAATTAGAGAGACATATGCCCGTCCAAATGCCTAACAGCTACTCTCTCATTGGTTCTCCCTCTTCCCTTTCATCCTCTGCCAAATTGGCAACCTGTGAGAACCAGGAGGTTAAAGGGGCTAGCTCTCTAAGTTGGGAGATTGATAGTAAATCAGTTGGAAAGTCAAACCGGAGCACCAGGAGAGGGACTATTCATTGAGTTTTATAGAGCTTTCGTATTCACAGTGTGTCCATTCTCTAGGTTTCCCGTACATGTTATAGCTGTACTAATATTCACTTCAACCTGGAGAGTTGGGACCCATGGAATGGGTGCCATGCATTATTGCTTTAAAGGGTCTGCATTTTCTCACACAATCACACCGTTCCCCTCAGTCCCAGGTGTCCTGCTTTATGCCACATCCAGCTGTCATTGTAGAGAGGGTCATTCCACCTTTCATCAGAGAGCCTGAAGGAATTGTAAAGAATTTCCCTGTTTTTTTTGTTTTGTTTTAGAACTTCCTTTTTATAGTGGGTTTGAGCTGATTCTCACTGCGATCTTTATGCCAGTCTAGACACACTTGATTCCCTTACGGAGACATATCAATACATAGGTTTTAAGATTCTTACTAGTCAGATATATTCCTCTGCAAAAATATGGGGTTTTGAGTCCCTTTCACTGAGGAAGGTATGGGTAGGTCTTGTCTATTCCATAGTTGGTTTTTGGAACGGTACCTGTGCTTATATCAATCTCTGGTTTTATGCATAACCCCACCTCTCCTTCCCCCTTAAGCAGGCATAAGAGTGTTTTCTAAATGTGAGACTCTGTTCTCTTTCCTAACTCAGTTCATGTGTAGCCATGTTTACAGGATCTTCATAAGGGATATCTTATGATAAGCTTCTTTTTCTGTGTGACTTATTTTATTTAGAATCACCGTACCTGAATCCTCTCATATTGATGCTACTGGTCTTATGACATTGATTTCATGGCTGAGGGATATTCCATCGTACGTACGTACCACAATTTTTGGAACCATTTTTATATTTCCTGGGATATTTAAGGTGTACCCAAGTTGAGGTTCTTGTAAGCAGTGCAGCACTAAATTTGGGGGTGGCTCTGTCTTATTGATTTTCAGTTTTCCCAAGGTATATTCCATAGACTGGAAGTGCCCTTGGCTCTGTAGCTCTGTTGTTTACTTGTTTTAGGGAACACAGTGCACTCCTCCAGTGAGGCAGTTGGCAATTTACATCCCACCCATCAGCATAACAAGGCTCACAGTTCTCCAGGGCCTGTCTTGCCTCTCTGGTATTTACAAATTTTTTGGATATCCCTTTTGACCAGTGGGAAGTGACAATTCTTTGTAGTGCAGATTTGCATTGCCCGCTTGCTTGCTTGGCCAGAAAGGGTGTATGCGTTTTCTCCTGCATATATTCAGGAGAAAATGCATACGCCCTTTTTGGCCAAGTGCATCATTGTCGAAGTTGTGCCCCTCTTCCTGTGCTTTACAGACGATTCCAACGTACCTCATGAAATTTATTTCCTGCTATTCGGCCTCACTTTCAAGTCCCTTTGGTTGCCTTCCCTCAACAGATTTCTGGACGATAGTTTGCTTTTATTACTATGCCTAATTTTGAATTGCTCTGGCGCTGAGCTCCATTTTTCAACTCGTTTTTTGTGAGCTGAATGCAAGTCCAAAATTTTGTTTCAGGAGCTATACTGGTTCCCTGTGTGTGGTTGAGACTTTTGTTAATTCTTCTTCCTGCCGGGAAATGAGAGTGACATATGCCCGTCCAAGTGCCTAACAGCTACTCTCCCATTGGTTCTCCCTCTTCCTTTTCATCCTCTCCCAAACTGTCAAACTGTGAGAACCAGGAGGCTAAAGGGGCTGTCTCTCCAATTTGGGAGACTGATAGTAAAGCAGTTGGAAAGTCAAACCGGAGCACCAGGTGAGGGACTATTCGTTGAGTTTTAGAAACCTTTCGTATTCACAGTGTGTCCATTCTCTAGGTTTCCCGTACATGTTATAGCTGTAGTAATAATCCCTTCAACCTGGAGACTTGGAACCCATGGAATGGGTGCCATGCATTATTGCTTTAAAGGTTCTGAATTTGTTCACACTAACTCACCAATCCTCTCAGTCCCAAGTGTCCAGCCTTATGCCACATCGAGCTGTCATTGTAGACAGGGACATTCCAGGTTTCATCAGAGACCCTGAAGGAATTGAAAAGAATTTCCCTGTTTTTTTGTTTTGTTTATGAAATTCCTTTTTTTAATGGGTTTGAGCTGATTCTCGCTGCCATGTTTATGCCAGTCTAGACACACTTGATTCCCTTATGGAGACATATCAATACATAGATTTTAAGAATCTTACTAGTAAGATATATTCCTCTGCGGGAAATATGGGGTTTTGAGACACTTGCACTGAGGGTGGTGTAAGTAGATCTTGTCTATTCCATAGTTGGTTTTTGGAACGGTACCTGTGCTTATATCAAACTCTGGTTTTATGCATCACCCCACCTCTCCTTCCCCCTTAAGCAGGCATAAGAGTGTTTTCTAAATGTGAGACACTTTTCTCTTTAATAACTCAGTTCATGTGTAGCCATGTTTACAGGATCTTCATAAGTGATATCTTATGATAAGTTTCTTTTTCTGTGTGACTTATTTCACTTAGAATCTTCATACCTGAATCCACTCATATTGATGCTACTGGTCTTATGACATTGATTTCATGGCTGAGGGATATTCCATCGTACGTAATTTCCACAATTTTTTGAACCATTTTTATCTTTCCTGGGATATTTAAGTTGTACCCAAGTTGAGGTTCTTGTAAGCAGAGCAGCCCTAAATTTGGGGGTGGCTCTGTCTTATTGATTTTCAGTTTTCCCAAGGTATATTCCCTAGACTGGAAGTGCCCTTGGCTCTGTAACTCTGTTGTTTACATGTTTTAGGGGACACAGTGCACTCCTCCAGAGAGGCAGATGGAAATTTACATCCCGCCCATCAGCATAACAAGGCTCCTTGTTCTCCAGGGACTGTCTTGCCTTTCTGGTATTTACACATTTTGTGGATGTCCCTTTTGACCGGTGGGGAGTGATACTTCTTTATAATGCAGATTTGCATTGCCCCCTTGCCTGCTTGGCCAAAAAGTGCGAATGCGTTTTGTCCTTAATATATTCATGAGAAAACGCATACGCCGTTTTTGGTCAAGTGCATCATTGTCGAAGTTGTGCCCCTTTTCATGTGCTTTACAGATGATTCCAACCTACCTCTTGAAATCTGTTTCCTGCTATTCTGCCTCCCCTTCAATTCCCCCTCATTGCCTTCCCTCAACAGATTTTTGGACGATAGTTTTCCTTTAATACTCTGCCAGTTTGTGAATTGCTGTGCCCCTTAGCTTCATTTTTCAACTCGTTTTTTTTGAGCTGAACGCAAGTCCACAATTTTGTTTCAGGACGTAATCTGGATCCCGGGCGGTGGCTGAGACTTTGGTTTATTCTTCTTCTTGCCGGGAAATTAGAGTGACATATGCCCGTCCAAATGCCTAACAGCTACTCTCTCATTGGTTCTCCCTCTTCCCTTTTATTCTCTGCCAAATTGGCAACCTGTGCGAACCAGGAGGATAAAGTGGCTGTCTCTCCAAGTTGGGAGTTTGATAGTAAAGCAGTTGGAAAGTCAAACTGGAGCACCAGGAGAGGGACTATTAGTTGAGTTTTAGAAACCTTTCATATTTACTGTGTGTCCATTCTCTAGGTTTCCCGTACATGTTATAGCTGTAGTAATATTGACTTCAACCTGGAGAGTTGGGACAAATGGAATGTGTGCCACACATTATTGATTTAAAGGGTGTGCATTTGCTGAACCAATCTCACCAATCCTCTCAGTCCCAAGTGTCCAGCCTTATGCCATATCCAGCTGTCATGGTAGATAGGGTCATTCCAGGATTCATTAGAGCCCCTAAAGGAATTGTAAAGAATTTCCATGCTTTTTGTCTTTTTTTTTTTGAAATTCCTTTTTATACTTGGTTTGAGCTGATTCTCACTGCAATGATTATGCCAGTCTAGACACACTTGATTCCATTACGGAAACATATCGATACATAGGTTTTAATATTCTTACTAGTCAGATATATTCCTCTGTGGGAAATATCGTGTTCTTAGTTCCTTTCACTGAGGAAGGTGTAGGTCTTGTCTATTCCATAGTTGGTTTTTGGATCGGTACCTGTGCTTATGTCAAACTCTGGTTTTATGCATCATCCCACCTCTCCTTCTTCCGTAAGCTGTCATAAGTGTGTTTTCTAAATGTGAGACTCTGTTCTCTTTCCTAACTCAGTTCATGTGTAGCCATGTTTACAGGATCTTCATAAGTGATATCTTATGATAAGTTTCTTTATCTGTGTGACTTATTTCAGTTAGAATCATCGTACCTGAATCCACTCATTTTGCTGCTACTGGTCTTATGACATTGATTTCATGGCTGAGGGATATTCCATTATACGTAACTACCAAAATATTTTAAACCATATTTATATTTCCTGGGATATTTAAGCTGTACCCAAGTTGAGGTTCTTGTAATCAGTGTATCCCTAAATATTGGGATGGCTCTGTCTTATTGAATTTCTGCTTTCCCAAGGTATATTCCCCAGACTGAAAGTACCCTTGGCTCTGTAGCTCTGTTGTTTACTTGTTTTAGGGAACACAATGCACTCCTCCAGAGAGGCAGTTGGCAATTTACATCCCGCCCATCAGCATAACAATCCTCCCTGTTCTCCAGGGCCTGTCTTGCCTTTTTGGTTTTCACCCATTTTGTGGATGTACCTTTTGACAAGTGGGAAGTGATACTTTGTAGTGCAGATTTGCATTGCCAGCATGCTTGCTTGGCCAAAAACGGCGTATGTGTTTTCTCCTGAATATATTCAGGAGAAAACGCATACGCCCTTTTTGGCCAAGTGCATCATTGTCGATGTTGTGCCCCTCTTCCTGTCCCTTAAATGCGATTCCAACGTACCTCTTGAAATCTGTTTCCTGCTTTTCTGCCTCGCTTTCAAGTCTGCCTCGTTGCCTTCCCTCAACAGATTTTTGGATGATAGTTGTCCTTTATTACTCTGCCTGTTTGTGAATTGTTGTGCACTGAGCTACATTATTTAACTCTTTTTTTTGTGAGCTGAACACATGTCCAATATTTTGGTTCCGGACCTATACTGGTTCCTGGTGGGTGGCTGAGGCTTTGGTTATTTCTTCTTCTTCCCGCGAAGTAAGAGTGACATGTGCCCGTACAAATGTCTAACAGCTACTCTCTCACTGGTCTCCCTCTTCCCTTTCATCTTCTGCCAAATTGGCAACCTGTGCGAACCAGGAGGTTACAGGTGCTGTCTCTCCAAGTTGGGAGATTGATAGTAAAGCAGTTGGAAAGTCAAACTGGAGCACAAGGAGAGGGACTATTCTTCGAGTTTTAGAAACCTTTCGTATTCACCCTGTGTCCATTCTCTAGGGTTCCCGTACTTATTATAGCTGTAGTAATATGCCCTTAAACCTGGCCTGTTGGGACCGATGGAATGGGTGCCACACATTATTGCTTTAAAGGGTCTACATTTGCTCACCCAATCTCACCAATCCTCTCTGTCCCAAGTGTCCAGCCTTATGTCACATCCAGCTGTCGTTTTAGATATGGTCATTCCAGGATTCATCAGCGACCCTGAAGGTATTGTGTAAGAATTGTTCTGTTTTTATGTTTTGTTTTGAATTTCATTTTTATATTGGGTTTGAGCTGATTCTCCCTGCCATGTTTATGTCATAATAGACACACTTAGTTACCTTACGGAGACATATCAATACATAGGTTTTAAAATTCTTACTAGTCAGATATATTTCTCTGCGGGGAATAGGGATGTTGAGTTCTGTTCACTGAGGAAGGAGTAGGGCTTGTCTCTTTTGTTTTTTGATTATGGAACTGTACCTTTGCTAATATCAATCTTTTGTTTTGTGCATCTTCCCACCTGTCTTTCCCCTTAAGGAAGCGTTAGAGTGTTTTCTAAATCTGAGACTCTGTTCTCTTCCCTAAATCAGTTCATATGTAGCCATGTTTACATTCCCTTCATAAGTGATATCTTATGTCAGAATGCACCATGGCCCTTGTCATAATAATGCTTCATGACCCCTGTCATCACAATGATCCATGCCCTGGTTATCAAAATGCTCCATGTCCCTTGTCATCAAAATTCTCCACGTACTTGTCATCACAATGCTACATGACACTTCTCATCAAAATGTTACATGCTCTTGTCATCACAATTCTCCATTCTCTTGACATTGCAATGCTCCATGCCCTTGTCATCACAATGCTCCATGCCTTTGTCATCACATTGCTCCATGACCCCTGTCATCACATTGCTCCCTGACAACTGTCATCACAATGCTTCATGCCCCTTGTCATTACAGTGCTCCATGATGCTCGACATCACAATTACCCAAGGACTTCTCATCACAATGCTCCACGGTTTTGCCATCACCATGCTCCATGCCTTGTCATCTCAAATCTCAATGTCCCTTGTCCTTACAATTCTCCACGTCCTTGTCATTACAATGCTCCATGGCACTTCACATCACAGTGTTATATGCTCTTGTCATCACAATACTCCATGCACTTGTCATCGCAATGCTCCATGACCCCTGTCATGGGAAGCTCCATGCGCATTTCATCAAAATGTTTCATGACCAGGACATTAAAATTCTCAATGGCCCTTGATATCACAATGCTCCATGCCCTTGTCATCACAATGCTCCTTTACTTTGTCACAACAATCCTCCATAACAATTGGCATCACAATGTTCCATGATATTGTCATCAAACTGGAACATGACATATTTCATCACAATGCTCCCTGACACCTTTCTTCACAATATTCTATGACCTTGTCATCACAGTGCTCCATGACCTTGTCATCACAATATGCCATGCCCATTCTTATCACAATAATCCAAAAAACTTGTCAGACAAATGCTCAATGACACTTTTCATCACAATGCTCCATGAACGCTGTCATCAAAATGCACCATGCCCATCATCATAATGCTTCATGCTATTGTCATCACAATGAAATCAAAAAGCTCCATGACATCTGTCACCACAATGCTGCAAACCCTTGTGATCACAATGTCCCATAACACTTGTCATCACAATGCCCCATGACGCTGGTCACCACAGTTATCCATGGGTTTCTCATCACAATGCACCATGATTTTTGTCAACACAATGTTCAATACCCTTGTCAAAACAATGCTCTCTAACTATTGAGCTCAGTATGCACCGTGCACTCTTTCATGGCAAGGCTCCATGCCTATTTCATCACAATGATCCATGCCCTTTTCATCAAAATGTTCCAAGACACCTGTGATCACAATGCTCCTTGCACTTGTCATCACAAAGCTCCATGACGAATGTCATCAGAATGCTCCATGGCCTTCTCATCATAATGTTCCATGCCCTTGTCATCACAATGCTCCAAGACCCCTGTAATCAAAATGATCCCTGTGCCTTTTCATCAGAATGCTCCATGAGACTTGTCATCACAAGGTTCCATGGTCTTCACATCACAGTGCTCCAGGACCTTGTCATCAGAGTGCTCCATTCCCTTGTCATCACAATGCTCCATGACCACTGTTATCACAATAATCCATGAATATTTTCAGCCCAATGCTCTACGAAATTCTCATCACAATGCTCCATAGCCCATATCACCACAATGCTCCATGACCACTGTCATCAGTGTTTACTCCATGACACCTGACAACACAATGATCCGGGACACTTGTCATCACAATGCTACATTCCCTTCTCATCACAATGCTCCATGATCCCTGTCATCACAACACTCCATGAACATTTTCAGCCCAGTGCTCCATGACACTTGTCATCACAATGATCCATGCCCTTTTCATCCCAATGCTCCATGACCCCTGTATTCACAATGCTCTGTAACATTTGTCATCACTGTGCTCCATGACACCTGTCATCACAATGCTCCATGCCTTTGTCAGCAAAATGCTACGTGACATTGTCATTACAATACTCTATGCACTTGTCATCACAATACTCCATTTCCATTGTCATCACAATCCTCCATGAACTTTGGGATCACATTGCTTCCTGCCATTGTCATCACAATGCTCCATGCTCCTTGAAATCAAAATGATCCATGACCTCTGTCATCACAATGCTCCAAAATCTTGTGATCACAATGTTTCATAACACTTGTCATACCAACGCTCCATGATGCCTGTCATCACAGTAATCCATGCCCTTTTCTTCACAATGCTCCATGACCTTTGTCATCACAATTCTCAATACACATGTCATCACAATGCTCCCTGACACTTGTCATCAGAATGCTCCTTGAAACCTGTCAGGAAAAGGTACCATGCCATTTTCATCACAATGCACCATGCCGATTTCATCACAATGGTCCAGGCCATTTTCATCAAAATCCTCCACAAGCTTGTCATCAGAATGCTCCATAACCCTTCTCATCACAATTCTCCATGCACTTGTCAGCACAATGCTCCCTGACCCTTGTCATCACAGTGCTCCAAGCCATTGTCATCACAATGCTCCATTACATTTGTCATCAGAATTCTCCAATAAAATTGGCTTCACAATGCTCCATGCCATTGTCATCACAATGGGCCATTCCAAATGTCATTGCAATAATCCATGAAACATATTAGACAAATGTTCCATGCCCTTGTCATCACAATGCTCCATGACCCCTGTCATCACCATGCTCCGTGACTCCAGTCATCACAATGCTTCATGACCTTTGTCAGCACAATGGTCCATGCCCTCGTCATCAACAGTCTCTGTGACCTTTTTAACCACCAAGCTCCATGAACTTTTCATCACAATGCTCTTTGACCCTTGTCATCACAGTGCTCCATGTGCTTGTCAGCACAATGCTCCATGACACATGTCATCACAATGCACCATGCGCTTGTCATCACAGTGCTCCACAATCTTGTCATCACATTCTTCTTAAAATTTTCATCACAATGCTCCATGCACTTCACATCAAAATGCTCTCTCACCACTGATTTCACAATGCTACATCACTATTTGTCACAATACTCCCTCACCCCTGACATCACAATGTTCCATAACACCTGTCATCAAAATGTTCCATGACACTTTTCATCAAATTGCTCCATGACCCTGTCATCACAATGCTCCCAGCCCTTCTCATCACAATGCACAACGCCCTTGCTATCAAAATGCTCCATGACTTTTTTCATCACAAAGATCCATGACCTTTGGCATCACAATGCTCCATGTCATTGTCATCACAATGCTCCATGAACGCTCTCATCACATTGCTCCATGCCCTTGTCTTCACAAAGCTCCATGACACATGTCATCAGAATGCTCCATGGCCTTCTCATCACAATGCTCCACGCCCTTGCCGTCAGAATGCTCCATTACACCTAACATAACAATGCTCCATGACCCCTGCCATCACGATGTTCCATGGCCTTGTCATCACAAAGCTCCATGACCCTTCTCATCACAATGCTCCAAGTACCCTGTAATCTCAATGCTCTATGCCCCTTTTCATCTCAGTGATCCATGAACCCTGTCATCACAATGCACCATGCCCATCATCATAATGCTTCATGCTATTGTCATCACAATGAAATCAAATTGCTCCATGACCTCTGTCATAACAATGCTCCAAACACTTGTGATCACAATATTGCATATCACTTGTCATCACAATTATCAATGGTCTTCTCATCACAATGCTCCATGAAGTTTGTCCTCACAATATTCAATACACTTGTCATCAAAATGCTCCCTGACACTTGTTGTCTGTATGCTCCTTGAATCCTGTCATGACAAGGCTCCATGCCTTTTTCATCACAATGCTCCAAGACACATGCAATCTCAATGCTCCATGCCCTTGTCATCACAAAGCCCAATGTCGCAGGCCATCAGAATGCTCCTTGGTCTTCTGCTCTCATTGCTCCACGCCCTTGTCATCACAATGTTCCAAGACCCCTGTAATCACAATGCTCCATATCCTTGTCATCAAAAAACTCCATGACCCATGTCATCAGAATGCTCCATGGCCTTCTCATCACAATGCACCATGCCCTAGTCATCACAATGCTCCAAGACCCCTGTATTCACAATGCTCCATGTCCCTTTTCATCAGAATGCTCCATGAGACTTGTCATCACAAGTCTCCATGGTCTTCTCCTCACAATGCTCCAGGAACTTGTCATCACAATGCTCCATTCACTTGTCATCACAATGCTCCATGACCCCTGTCATCACAATAATCCATGAACATTTTCAGCCCAATGCTTCACGACCTACTCATCACAATGCTCTATGGCCAATATCACAAAGCTCCATGACCACTGTCAACACAACACTCCATGACTCCTGACAACACAATGATCCGGGACTCTTGTCATCACAATGCTCCATTCCCTAGTTATCACAATGCTCCATGACCCCTGTCATCACAACACTCCATGAACATTTTCAGCCCAGTGCTCCATGACCCTTGTCATCACAATGATCCATGCCTTTCTCATCCCAATGCTCCATGACCCCTGTATTCACAATGCTCCATGACGCTTGTCATCACAGTGCTGAATGATACCTGTCATCACAATGCTCCCTGCCTTTGTCAGCAAAATGCTACATGACCTTGTCATTACAATGCTCTATGCGTTTGTCATCGCAATACTCCATATCCATTGTCATCACAATCCTCCATGAAATTTCGGATCACATTGCTTCATGCCCTTGTCATCACAATGCTCCATGCTCCTTGAAATCAAAATGATCCATGACCTTTGTCATAACAATGATCCAAACCCTTGTGATCACAATGTTCCATAACACTTGTCATCAAAACGTTCCGTGATGCCTGTCATCACAATGCTCCATGCCCTTTTCATCACAATGCTCCATGACCTTTGTCATCACAATTCTAAATACACTTGTCATTACAATGCTTCCTTAATCTTGTCGTCAGAATGCTCCTTGAAACCTGTCACGAAAAGGCTCCATGCCTTTTTCATCAGTATGCCCCATGCCGTTTTCATCACAATGCTCCATGCCATTGTCAACAAAATACTCCACAAGCTTGTCATCAGAATGCTCCATGACCCTTGTCATCACAATTCTCCATGGACTTGTCAGCACAATGCTCCCTGACACTTGTCATAACAATGTTGCAAGCCATTGTCATCACAATGATCCATGATATTTGGCATCAAAATGTTCCATGCCATTGTCATCGCAAAGGGCCAATACATATGTCATCCCAATGCTCCCGGACACCTGTCTTCACAATACTGCATGACCTGGTCATCACAATGCTCCATGACCTTGTCATCACAATGCACCATTCCAACTGTCATCGTAATAATCCATGAAACTTATTAGACCAATGTTCCATGCCCCTCTCATCACAATGCTCCATGCCCTGGTTATCACAATGCTCCATGACCCCGGTCATCACCATGCTCCATGACTCCAGTCATCTCAATGCTTCATAACGTTTGTCATCATAATGGTCCATGCCCGCGTCATCACAAGGCTCTCTGACATTTTTAACCACAATGCTCCATGAACTTTTCATCACAATGCTCTTTGACACTTGTCATCACAATGCTCCATGCGCTTCTCATACAGTGCTCCACAATTTTGTCATCACAATGCTCCATAAAATTGTCATCACAATGCTCCTTGCACATCTCATCAAAATGCTCTCTCACCACTGATATCACAATGCTACATCACTATTTGTCACAATACTCCCTCTCCCCTGTCATCACAATGTTCCATAATTCCTGTCATCACAATTCTACATGCACTTATCATCACAATGTTCGATGACCCCTGACATCACAATGTTCCATAACAACTGTCATCAAAATGTTCCATGACACTTTTCATCAAATTGCTCCATGACCCTGTCATCACAATGCTCCCTGCCCTTCTCATCACAATGCACAACGCCCTTGCTATCAAAATGCTCCATGACTTTTTTCATCACAAAGATCCATGACCTTTGGCATCACAATGCTCCATGTCATTGTCATCACAATGCTCCATGAACGCTCTCATCACATTGCTCCATGCCCTTGTCTTCACAAAGCTCCATGACACATGTCATCAGAATGCTCCATGTCTTCTCATCACAATGCTCCATGCCCTTGCCATCACAATGCTCAATTACCCCAGTCATCCCAATGCTCCATGACCCCTCCCATCACGATGTTCCATGGCCTTGTCATCACAAAGCTCCATGACCCTTCTCATCACAATGCTCCAAGAACCCTGTAATCACAATGCTCTATGCCCCTTTTCGTCTCAATGATCCATGAACCCTATCATCAAAATGCAACGTGCCCATCATCATAATGCTTCATGCTATTGTCATCACAATGAAATCAAAATGCTCCATGACCTCTGTCATAACAAGGCTCCAAACCCTTGTGATCACAATATTCCCTATCACTTGTCATCACAATGCCCCATGACGCTCGTCATCACAATTATCAATGGTCTTCTCATCACAATGCTCCATGACATTTGTCATCACAATGCTCAATACACTTGTCATCAAAATGCTCCCTGACACTTGTCTGTATGCTCCTTGAATCCTGTCATGACAAGGCTCCATGCTTTTTTCATCTCAAAGTTCCATGCACTTTTCATCACAATGCTACAAGACCCATGTAATCACAGTGCTCCATGCCCTTGTCATCACAAACCAAAATGACGCATGCCATCAGAATGCTCCTTGGTCTTCTCCTCACAATGCTCCATGCCCTTGTCATCACAATGTTCCAAGACCCCTGTAATCACAATACTCCATGCCCCTTTTCATCAGTATGCTCCAAGAGACTTGTCATCACAAGGCTCCATGGTTTTGTCATTACAATGCTCCAGGAATTTTTCATCACAATGCTTCACGATCTTGTCATGAAAATTTTCAATGGCCCTTATCATCATAATGCTCCAAGCCGTAACCATCACAATGCTCCATTATATTTGTCATCACAATCCTCCATTACATTTGACATCACAGTGCTCCATGCCATTGTCATCGCAGTGGACTATGACATATGTCATCACAATGCTCCCTGACACCTGTCTTCACAATACTCCATGACCTTCTCATCACAATGCTCCATGCCCTTGTCATCACAATGCAAAATGCCCACTGTCATCACAATAATCTATGAAACTTGTCAGACCAATGCTCCATTCCCCTGTCAACACAATGCTCCATGCCCTTGTCATCACAATGTTCAATGACCCCTGTCATCACAATGCTCCGTGACTCCAGTCATCTCAATGCTTCATAACGTTTGTCATCAAAATGGTCCATGCCCACGTCATCACAAGGCTCTGTGACCGTTGTAACCACAATGCTCCATGAACTTTTCATCACAATTCTCTGTGACACTTGTCATCACAATGCTCCATGTCTTTGTCAGAACAATGCTCCATGACCATTGTCATAACAATGTGCCACGTCCATTTCCTCACATCGTTTCACAACTTTGTCATTGCAATGCTCCATAAATCTTGTAATCACAATGGTCCATGCTCTTCTCTTCAAAATGCTCTCTCACAAGAGATATCACAATGTTCCATCACTAGTCATCACAATACGCCCTCACCCCTGTAATCACAATGTTCCATGACCCTGTCATCACAATGCTACATCCCTTTATCATCACAATGTACCATGACCCCTGACATCACAATGTTCCATAACCCCTGTCATCAAAATGCTCCATGACACTTTTCATCCCAAAGCTCCAAGACCCCTGACATCACAATGTTCTATAACCCCTGCCATCAAAATATTCCATTACACTTTTTATCAAATTGCTGCATGACCTGGTCATCAAAATGTTCCCTGCCCTTCTCATCACAATGCACCAAGAACTTGTCATCAAAATGCTCCATGACTTGTCATCACAAAGCTCCATGACCCTTGTCATCACAATGCTCCATGACATTGTCCTCACCATGCTCCATGAACCCTCTCATCACATTGCTCCATGCCCTTGTCATCACAAAGCTCCATGACACTTCTCATCACAATGCTCGATGCCCTTCTCATCACAATGTTCCATGCCCTTTTCATTACAGTCCTGCATGACACATGTATCACAGTGTTCCGTGCACTTGTCATCACAATGCTCCATGCCCACTCTCCTCACAATAATCCATGAAACATTTCAGACCAATATTCCATACCCTTCTCATGACAATGCTGCATTACCCCTCTCATAACAATGCACCATGACCACCGCCATCACAATGTTCCACGGCCTAGTCATCACAAGGTTCCATGACACTTGTCATCACAATGCTCAACACCCCTGAAATCACATTGCTCCATTCCCTTGTCATCACATAGCTCCATGACGCATGTCATCAGAATGTTCCATGGCCTTCTCCTCACAATGCTCCATGCCCTTGACATCACAATGCTCCAAGACCCTTGTAATCACAATAC
Organism: Mesoplodon mirus; assembly: GCF_964341445.2. Classification (NCBI taxonomy): domain Eukaryota; kingdom Metazoa; phylum Chordata; class Mammalia; order Artiodactyla; family Ziphiidae; genus Mesoplodon; species Mesoplodon mirus. Next base: position 251,630 of record NW_028295811.1, read on the forward strand.
TCCTTGCCGCTTTTCATTTCAATGCTCCATAAAACCTGTCATCACAATGCACCATGCCCATCATCATAATGCTTCAGGCTATTGTCATCACAATGAAATCAATATTCTGCATAACCTCTGTCATCATAATGCTCCAAACCCTTGTGATCACAATGTTGCATAACACTTATCATCAAAACACCCCATGACGCTCATCATCACAATTATCCATGGTCTTCTTATCACAATGCTCCATGATCTTTGTCATCACAATGCTCAATACACTTGTCATCACAATGCTCCCTGACACTTGTCATCAGTATGCTCCTTGAACCCTATCATGACAAGGCTTCATGCCGTTTTCATCAAAATGATCCATGACCTTTTCTTCACAATGCTCCAAGATCCCTCTAATCACAATGCTCCATGCCCTTGTCATCACAAAACTCCATGTCGCATGTCATCAGAATGCTCCATGGCCTTCTCATCACAATGCTCCATGCCCTAGTCATCACAGTGCTCCAAGACTCCTGTAATCACAATGCTCCATGACAATTTTCATCAGAATGCTCCATGAGACTTTTCATAACAAGTCTCCATGGACTTCTCATCACAAAGCTCCAGGGCCTTGTCATCACCATGCTCCATTTCCTTGTCATCTCAATGCTCCAAGACCCCTGTCATCACAATAATCTATGAATATTTTCAGCCCAATGCTCCATGACACTTGTCATCACAATGATCCATGCCCTTGTCATCCCAATGCTCCATGACCCCTGTATTCACAATGATCCGTGACGGTTGTCATCACAGTGTTCCCTGACACCTGTCATCACAATGCTCCATGCCTTTGTCAGCAAAATGCTACATGACCTTGTCATTACAATGCTCTATGCGCTTGTCATCACAATACTCCATTACCATTGTCATCACAACCCTCCATGAACTTTGGGATCACATTGCTTCATGCCCTTGCCATCACAATGCTCCATGCTCCTTGAAATCAAAATGATCCATGACCTCTATCATCACAATGCTCCAAACCCTTGTGATCACAATGTTCCATAGCCCTTGTCATCACAACGCTCCATGATGACTGTCATCACAATACTCCATGCCCTTTTCATCACAATGCTCCATGACATTTGTCATCACAATTCTCAATACACTTGTCATCACAATGCTCCCTGACACTTGTCGTCAGAATGCTCCTTGAACCCTGTCATGAAAAGGCTCCATACCTTTTTCATCACAATGCCCCATGCCGTTTTCATCACAATGCTCCATGCAGTTGTCATCAAAATACTCCAGAAGCTTGTCATCAGAATGCTCCATGACCCTTGTCATCACAATTCTCCGTGCACTTTTCAGCACAATGCTCCCTGACACTTGTCATCATAATGTTGCAAGGCATTGTCATCACAATGATCCATGACATTTGGCATCACAATGCTCCATGCCATTGTCATCACAATGGGCCATTACATATGTCATCACAATGCTCCCTGACACTTGTCTTCACAAAAATGCAACACCTGGTCATCACAATGCTCCATGCACTTGTTATCACAATGTTCCATAACCCCTATCATCACAATGCTCCGTGACTCCAGTCATCCCTATGCTTCATGACCTTTTTCATCACAATGGTCCATGCGCTCATCATCAACACTCTCTGTGACTTTTTAACCACAATGCTCCATTAACTGTTCATCACAATGCTCTTGGACCCTTGTCATCACAATGCTCTATGCCTTTCTCAGCACAATGCACCTTGACGCATGTCATCACAATGCTCCATTGCATTCTCCTCACAACGCTCTTTGCCCTTGTCATCCCAGTGCTCCATTACCCCTGTCATAAGAATGCTCCATGACCCCTGCCATCACGATGTTCCATGGCCTTTTCATCACAAAGCTCCATGACCCATCTCATCACAATGCTCCAAGAACCCTGTAATCACAATGATCTATGCCCCTTTTAATCTCAATGATCCATGAACCCTGTCATCACAATGCACCATGCCCATCATCATAATGCTTCATGCTATTGTCATCACAATGAAATCAAAATGCTCCATGACCTCTGTCATAACAATGCTCCAAACCCTTGTGATCACAATATTACATATCACTTGTCATCACAATGCCCCATGATGCTCGTCATCACAATTATCTATGGTCTTCTCATCACAATGCTCCATGAAGTTTGTCCTCACAATGCTCAATACACTTGTCATTAACATGCTCCCTGACACTTTTTGTCTGTATGCTCCTTGAATCCTGTCATGACAAGGCTCCATGCCTTTTTCATCACAATAATCCATGTCATTTTCATCACAATGCTCCAAGACACATGTAATCTCAATGCTCCATGACCTTGTCATCACAAACCTCAATGACGCAGGCCATCAGAATGCTCCTTGGTCTTCTCCTCACAATGCTTCATGCCCTTGTCATCACAATGTTCCAAGACCCATGTAATCACAATGCTCCATGCCCTTGTCATCAAAAAACTCCATGACGCATGTCATCAGAAGCCTCTATGGCCTTCTCATCACAATGCTCCATGCCCTAGTCATCACAATGCTCCAAGACCCCTGTAATCACAATGCTCCATGCCCCTTTTCATCAGAATGCTCCATGAGACCTGTCATCACAAGTCTCCATGGTCTTCTCATCACAATGCTCCAGGACCTTGTCATCACCATGCTCCATTCCCTTGTCATCACAATGCTCCATGACCCCTGTCATCACAATAATACATGAACATTTTCAATCCAATGCTCCACGACCTACACATCACAATGCTCCATGGCCAATATCATCACAATGTTCCATGACCACTGTCATCACAACAATCCATGACACCTGACAACACAATGATCCGGGACTCTTGTCATCACAATGCTCCATTCCCTAGTCTTCACAATGCTCCATGACCCCTGTCATCACAACACTCCATGAACATTTTCAGCCCAGTGCTCCATGACCCTTGTCATCACAATGCTCCATGCCTTTGTCATCCCAATGCTCCATGACCTCTGTATTCACAATGCTCCGTGACGCTTGTCATCACAGTGCTTCATGAAACATGTCATCACAATGATCCATGCCTTTGTCAGCAAAATGCTACTTGACCTTGTCATTACAATGCTCTATGTGCTTTTCATCACAATACTCCATTTCCTTTGTCATCACAATCCTCCATGAAACTTGGGATCACATAGTTTCATGCCCTTGTCATCACAATGCTCCATGCTCCTTGAAATCAAAATGATCCATGACCTCTCTCATCACAATGCTCCAAACCCTTGTGATCACAATGTTCCATAACACTTGTCATCAAAAGGTTCCGTGATGCCTGTCATCACAATACTCCATGCCCCTTTTCATCAGTATGCTCCAAGAGACTTGTCATCACAAGGCTCCATGGTTTTGTCATCACAATGCTCCAGGAATTTTTCATCACATTGCTTCACGACCTTGTCATGAAAATATTCAATGGCCCTTATCATCATAATGCTCTAAGCCGTAACCATCACAATGCTCCATTATATTTGTCATCACAATCCTCCATTACATTTGGCATCACAGTGCTCCATGCCATTGTCATCGCAGTGGACTATGACATATGTCATCACAATGCTACCTGACACCTGTCTTCACAATACTCCATGACCTTCTCATCACAATGCTCCATGTCCATGTCATCACAATGCACCATGCCCACTGTCATCACAATAATCTATGAAACTTGTCAGACCAATGCTCCATTCCCCTGTCAACACAATGCTCCATGCCCTTGTCATCACAATGTTCAATGACCCCTGTCATCACAATGCTCCGTGACTCCAGTCATCTCAATGCTTCATAAAGTTTGTCATCAAAATGGTCCATGCACACGTCATCACAAGGCTCTGTGACCTTTGTAACCACAATGCTCCATGAACTTTTCATCACAATTCTCCGTGACCCTTGTCATGACAATGCTCCATGCGTTTTTCAGAACAATGCTCCATGACACTTGTCATCACAAGTGCCATGCGCTTTTCATCAAAATGATCCACAACCTTGTCATCGCTATGCTCCATAAACCTTGTAATCACAATGCTCCATGCACTTCTCATCCAAATGCTCTCTCACATGAGATATCACAATGTTCCATCACTAGTCATCACAATCCTCCCTCACCCATGTTATCACAATGTTCCATGACCACTGTCATCACAGTGCTACATCCCAATATCAGCACAATGTTCCATGACCCCTCACATCACAATGATCCATAATCCCTGTCATCAAAATGCTCCATGACCCTTTTCATTCCAAAGCTTCAAGACCCCTGGCATCACAATGTTCTATAACCCCTGCCATCAAAATGTTCCATTACAGTTTTCTTCAAATTGCTGCATGAACCGGTCATCAAAATGCTCCCTGCCCTTCTCATCACAATGCACCACACCCTTGTCATCAAAATGCTCCATGGCATTTGTCATCACAAAGCTCCATGACCCTTGGCATCACAATGCTCCATGTCATTGTCATCACAATGCTCCATAAACCCTCTCAACACGTCTCCATGCCATTTCATCACAAAGCTACATGACACTTGTCATCACAATGCTCGATGCCAGTCTCATCACAATGCTCCATGCCCTTGTCATTACAATCCTCCATGACCCATGTATAACAGTGTTCCGTGCCCTTGTCATCACAATGCTCCATGCCCAGTCTCATCACAATAATCCATGAAACTTTTCAGACCAATGCTCAATGCCCTTCTCATCACAATGTTCCATTACCTCTGTCATAACAATGCTCCATGACCCGTGCCATCACAATGTTCCATGACCTTTTCATCACAACACTCCATGACCCTTGTCATCACAATGCTCCAAGACCCCTGTAATCACAATTTTCCATGCCCTTGTCTTCACAAAGCTCCATGACACATGCCATCAGAATATTCCATGGCCTTCTCATCACAATGCTCCATGCCCTTGTCATGACGATGCTGCAAGACCCCTGTAATCACAATGCTCCATGCCCATTTTCATCTCAATGCTCCATGAACCCTGTCATCACAATGCACCATGCCCATCATCATAATGCTTCAGGCTCTTGTCATCACAATGAAATCAAATTTCTCCATGACCACTGTCATCATAATGCTCCAAACCCTTGTGATCACAATGTTCCTTAACAATTATCATCACAACACCCTATGACGCTCATCATCACAATTATCCGTGGTCCTCTCATCACAATGCTCCATGATCTTTGTCATCACAATTCTCAATACACTTGTCATCACAATGCTCCCTGACACTTGTCGTCAGTATGCTCCTTGAACCCTGTAATGACATGGCTCCATGCCTTTTCATCACAATGAACCATGCCCTTTTCATCACAATGCTCCAAGACCCCTGTAATCACAATGCTCCATGCCCTTGTCATCACAAAGCTCCATGACGCATGTTATCAGAATGCTCCGTGGCCTCCTCCTCACAATGCTCCATGCACTAGTCATCACAATGCTCCATGTCCCGTGTAATCACAATGCTCCATGCCCCTTTTCATCACAATGCTCCATGAGATTTGTCATCACAAATCTCCATGGTCTTCACATCACAATGCTCCAGGACCTTGTCATCACCATGCTCCATTCCCTTGTCATCACAATGCTCCATGACCCATCTCATCACAATACTCCATGAACATTTTCAGCCCAGTGCTCCATGAACTTCTCATCACAATGCTCAATGACAAATATCATCAAAATACTCCATGACCACAGTCATCACAACACTCCATGACACATGACAACACAATGACCCGGGACTCTTTTCATCACAATGCTCCATTCCCTAATCATCAAAATGCTCCATGACCCCTGTCATCACAGTACTCCATGAACATTTTCAGCCCTATGATCCATGACCCTTGTCATCACAATCATCCATGCCCTTGTCATCCCAATTCTCCATGACTCTTTTAATCACAATGCTCCAAGAACCCTTAATCAAAATGCTCCATGCCCCTGTCATCACAAAGCTCCATGATGCATGTCATCAGAAAGTTCCATGGACTTCTCATCAATATGTTCCATGCCCTTGTCATCACAATGCTCCCAGACCCCTGTAATCACAATGTTCCATGCCTCTTTTCATCTCAATGCTCCATGAACCCTGTCATCACAGTGCATCATGCCCATCATCATAATGCTTCTGGCTATTACAGCACAATAAAATCAAAATTCTCCATGACCTCTGTCATCACAATGCTCCATGACCCCTGTCATCACAATACTCCATGAATATTTTCAGCCCAATGCTCCATGACACTTGTCTGCACAATGATCCATGCCCTTGTCATCCCAATTCCCCATGACCCATGTATTCACAATGCTCCGTGACGCTTCTTATCACAGTGCTCCATGACACCGGTCATCACAATGCTCCAGGCCTTTGTCAGCAAAATGCTACGTGACCTTTTCATTACAATGCTCTATGCGCTTGTCATCACAATACTCCATTACCATTGTCATCACAATCCTCCATGAACCTTAGGATCACATTGCTTCATGCCCTTGACATCACAATGCTCCATGCTCCTTGAAATCAAAATGATCCATGGCCTCTGTCATTGCAATGCTCCAAAAACTTTTGACACAGTGTTCCAAAACACTTGTCATCACAACGCTCCATGATGCCTGTCATCACAATACTCCATGCCCTTTTCATCACAATGTTCCATGAACATTGTCATCACAATTCTCAATAAACGTGTCATCACAATGCTCCCTGACACTTGTCGTCAGAATGCTCCATTACCTTTGTCATCAGAATCCTCCATGACATTTGGCATCACAATGCTCCATGCCATTGTCATCAAAATGGGCCATTACATATGTCATCACAATGCTCCCTGATAACTCTCTTCACAATACTGCATGACCTGGTCATCAAAATGCTCCAAGCCATTGTCATCACAATGCTCCATTACCTTTGTGATCAGAATCCTCCATGACACTTGGCATCACAATGCACCATGCCATTGTCATCACAATGGGCCCTTACAAATGTCATCACATTGCTCCCTGATACCTCTCTTCAGAATACTGAATGACCTGGTCATCACAATGCTCCATGCCCTTGTCATCACAATGCTCCATGCCCTTGTTATCTCAAAGTTCCAACACCCCTGTAATCAGAATGCTCCATGCCCCTTTTAATCAGTATGCTCCATGAGACTTGTCATCACAAGGCTCCATGGTTTTCTCATCACAATGCTCAAGAACCTTGTCATCACAATGCTTCACGGCATTGTCGTGAAAATTCTCAATGGCCTTTGTCATCATAATGCTCCAAGCCCTAGTCATTACAATGCTCCATTATATTTGTCATCACATCCTCCATTACATTTGGCATCACAATGCTCCATGCCATTGTCATCGCAATGGACCATGGCATATGTCATCACAATGCTCCCTGACACCTGTCTTCACAATACTCCATTCCCTTTTCTTCACAATGCTCCATGCCCCTGTCATCACAATGCACGATGTCCACTGTCATCACAATAATCTATGAAACTTGTCAGACCAATGCTCCATGCCCCTGTCATCACAATGCTCCATGCCCTTGTCATCACAATGCTCCATGACCCCTTTCATCACAATGTTCCGTGACTCCAGTCATCACAATGCTTCATAACGTTTGCCATCACAACGGTCCATGCCCGCATCATCACAAGGCTCTGTGACTTTTGTAACCACAGTGCTCCATGAACTTTTCATCACAATGCTCCGTGATCCTTGTCATCACAATGCTCCATGCCTGTGTCAGTACAATGCTCCAGGACCCTTGTCATCACAATGTGCCATGCTCTTTTCATCACAATGTTCCACAACCTTGTCATCGCTATGTTCCATGAACCTTGTAATCACAATGCTCCATGCACTTCTCATCCATATGCTCTCTCTCATGAGATATCTCAATGTTCCATCACTAGTCATCACAATCCTCCCTCACCCCTGTTATCACAATGTTCCATGACCCCTATCATCACAATGCTATATCCCCTTATCAGCACAATGTTCCATGACCCCTGACATCACAATGTTCCATAACCCCTGTCATCAAAGTGCTCCATGACACTTTTCATCCCAAAGCTCCATGAACCATGGCATCACAATGTTCTATAACCCCTGTCATCAAATTATTCCATTACACTTTTCATCAAATTGCTGCATGACCCTGTCATCAAAATGCTCCCTGCAATTCGCATCACAATGCACCACACACTTGTCATCAAAATGCTCCATGAACTATGTCATCACAAACTCCATGACCGTTGGCATCACAATGCTCCATGTCATTGTCATCACGATGCTCCATGAACCCTCTCATCACATTGCTCCATGCGCTTGTCATCACAAAGCTCTATGACACTTGTCATCACAATGCTCGATGCCCTTTTCATCACAATGCTCCATGCCCTTGACATTACAATCGTCCATGACCCAAGTATCACAGTGTTCCGTGCCCATCTCATCACAATGCTCCATATCCAAACTCATCACAATAATCCATGAAATATTTCAGACCAATGCTCAATGCCCTTCTCATCACAATGCTCCATTACCTCTGTCATAACAATGCTCCATGACCCGTGCCATCACAAGGTTCCACGGCCTTGTCATCACAAGGCTCCATGACCCTTGTCATCACAATGCTCCAAGACCCCTGTAATCACAAAGCTCCATGCCCTTGTCATCACAAAGCTCCATGACACATGTCATCAGAATGTTCCATGGCCTTCTCCTCACAATGCTCCATGCACTTGTCATCACAATGCTCCAAGAACCCTGTAGTCACAGTGATCCATGCAACTTTTCATCAGAAATCTCCATGAGACTTGTCATCACAATTCTCCATGGTCATCTCATCACAATGCTCCAGGACATTGTCATCACCATGCTCCATGCACTTGTCATCACAATGCTCCAAGACCCCTGTAATCACAATGCTCCATGCCCGTTTTCATCAGAATGCTCCATGAGACTTGTCATCACAAGTCTCCATGGTCTTCTCATCACAACGCTCCAGGACCTTGTTATCACCATGCTCCATTCCCTTGTCATCACAATGCTCCATGACCCCTGTCATCACAATACTCTATGAGTATATTCAGCCAGATGCTCCATGACCTTCTCATCACAATGCTCCATGACCAATATCATCACAATGCTCCATGACCACTGTCATCACAACACTCCATGAAAACTGACAACACAGTGATCCGGGACTCTTGTAATCACAATGCTCCAAGTCCCCTGTAATCAGAGTGATCCATGACCCCTGTCATCACAATAATCCATGAACATTTTCAGCCCAATGCTCCATGACCCTTGTCATCAAAATGATCCATGCCCGTGTCATCCCAATGCTCCATGACCCCTGTATTCACAATGCTCCGTGATGCTTTTCATCACAGTGCTCCATGACACATGTCATCACAATGCTCCATGCCTTTGTCAGCAAAATGATACATGACGTTGTCATCACAATGCTTCACGACCTTGTCATGAAAATTTTCAATGGCCCTTGTCATCATAATGCTCCAAGCCCTAGTCATCACAATGCTCCATTATATTTGTCATCACAATCCTCCATTACATTTGGCATCACAATGCTCCATGCCATTGTCATCGCAATGGACCATGATATATGTCATCACAATGCTCCCTGACACCTGTCTTCACAATACTCCATGACCTTCTCATCACAATGATCCATGCCCTTGTCCTCACAATGCACCATGCCCACTGTCATCACAATAATCTATGAAACTTGTCAGACCAAGGCTCCATGCCCCTGTCATCACAATGCTCCATGCCCTTGTCCTCACAATGCTCCATGACCCCTTTCATCACAATGCTCCATGAACCCAGTCATCACAATGCTTCATAATGTTTGTCATCACAATGGTCCCTGCCCGCGTCATCACAAGGCTCTGTGACCTTTGTAACCACAATGCTCCATGAACTTTTCATCACAATTCTCTGTGACCCTTGCCATCACAATGCTCCATGTCTTTGTCAGAACAATGCTCCATGACCATTGTCATCACGATGTGCCCCGGGCAATTCATCACAACGGTCCACAACCTTGTCATTTCAATGCTCCATAAACATTGTAATCACAATGCTCCATGCACTTCTCATTAACATGCTCTCTCACCAGTGATATCACAGTGTTCCATCACTAGTCATCACAATACACCCTCACCCCTGTAATCACAATGTTCCATGACCCTGTCATCACACTGCAACATCCGCTTATCATCACAAAGTTCCATGACCCCTGACATCACAATGTTCCATAACCCCTGTCATCAAAATGCTCCATGACCCTTTTCATCCCAAAGCTCCAAGACACCTGACATCACAATGATCTATAACCCCTGCCATAAAAATATTCCATTACACTTTTCATCAATTTGCTGCATGATACGGTCATCAAAATTCTCCCTTCCCTTCTCATCACAATGCACCATGCACTTGTCATCAAAATGCTCCATGACTTGTCATCACAAACCTCCATGACCCTTGGCATCACAATGCTCCATGTCATTGTCATCACAATGCTCCATGAACCCTCTCATTACATTGCTCCATGCCCTTGTCATCACAAAGCTCCATGACACTTGTCATCACAATGCTCGATTCCCTTCTCATCACAATGCTCCATGCCATTGTCATTAAAATCCCTCATGACCCATGTATCATAGTGTTCCGTACCCTTGTCATCACAATGCTCCATGCCCACTCTCATCACAATAATCCATGAAATATTTCAGACCAATTTTCCATGCCATTCTCATCACAATGCTCCATTACCTCTGTCATAACAATGCACCATGACTCCTGCCATCAAAATGTTCCACGGCCTAGTCATCACAAGGATCCATGACACTTGTCATCACAATGCTGAAGGCCCCCGTAATCACAATGCTCCATGCCCTTGTCATCACAAAGCTCCATGACGCATGTTATCAGAATGTTCCATGGCCTTCTCATCACAATGCTCCATGACCTTGTCATCACAATGCTCCAAGACCCCTGTAAACACAATGCTCCATGCCACTTTTCATCTCAATGCTCCATGAACCCTGTCATCAAAATGCACCATGCCCATCATCATAATGCTTCAGGCTATTGTCATCACAATGAAATCAATATTCTCCATGACCTCTGTCATCATAATGCTCCAAACCCTTGTGATCACAATGTTGCATAACACTTATATCACAACACCCCATGACACTCATCATGACAATTATTCATGGCCTTCTCATCACAATGCTCCATGATCTTTGTCATCACAATGCTCAATACACTTGTCATCACAATGATCCCTGACACTTGTCGTCAGTAGGCTCCTTGAACCCTGTCATAACAAGGCTGCATGCCTTTTTCATCACAATGATCCATGCCCTTTTCATAAAAATGCTCCAAGACCCCTGTAATCACAATGCTCCATGCCCTTGTCATCACAAAGCTCCATGACGCATGTCATCAGAATGCTATATGGCCTTCTCGTCACCATGATCCATGCCCTTGTGATCACAATGCTCCAATAACCCTATAATCACAATGGTCCATGCCCCTTTTCAACAGAATGCTCCATGAGACTTCTCAACAAAAGTCTCCATGGTCTTCTCATCACAATGCTCCAGGACTTTGTCATCGCCATGCTCCATTCCCTTCTCATCTCAATGCTCCATGACCAATATCATCACAATTCTCCATGACCACTGTCATCACAACACTCCATGACACCTGACAACACAATGATCTGGGACTCTTGTCATCACAATGCTCCATTCCCTACTCATCACAATGCTCTATGACACTTGTCATCACAATGATCATTGCCCTTGTCATCCCAATGCGCCATAACCCCTGTATTCACAATGCTCCATGACGCTTGTCATCACAGTGCTCCATGACACCTGGCATCACAATGCTCCATGCCTTTGCAGCAAAATGCTACATGACCTTGTCATTACAATGCTCTATGTGATTGTCATCAAAATATTCCATTACCATTGTCATCACAATCCTCCAAGAACCTTGGGATCACATGGCTTCATTCCCTTGTCATCACAATGTTCCATGCTCCTTGAAATCAAAATGATCCATGACCTATGTCATCACAATGCTCCAAACCCTTGTGATCACAATGTACCATAACACTTGTCATCACAAAGCTCCATGATGCCTGTCATCACAATACTCCATGCCCTTTTCATCACAATGCTCCATGACCTTTGCCATCACAATTCGCAATACACTTGTCATCACAATGCTCCCTGACACTTGTCGTCAGAATGCTCCTTGAACCCTGTCACGAAAAGGCTCCATGCCTTTTTCACCACAATGTCCCATGCCTTTTAAATCACAATGCTCCATGCCATTGTCATCAAAATACTCCACAAGTTTGTCATCAGAATGCTCCATGACCCTTGTAATCACAAATGTCCATGCACTTCTCTGCACAATGCTACCTGACCATGGTCATCACAATGCTCCAAGCCATTGTCATCACAATACTCCATTACCTTTGTCATCAGAATCCTCCATGACACTTGGCATCACAATGCTCCATGGCATTGTCATCACAATGGGCCATGACATATGTCATCACAATGCTCGATGACACCTGTCTTCACAACACTGCATGACCTGGTCATCACAATGCTCCATGCCCCTTTCATCACAATGCGCCATTCCCACTGTCATCGCAATAATTCATGAAACTTATTTGACCAATGTTCCATGCCCTTGTCATCTCAATGCTCCATGCCCTTGTTATCACAATGCTCCATGACCACTGTCATCAAAATGCTCCGTGACGCCACTCATAGCATTGCTTCATGACCTTTGTCATCAAAATGGTCCATGTCATCATCATCAACTGTCTCTGTGACCTTTTTAACCACAAATCTCCATGAATTTTCATCACAATGCTCATTGACCCTTGTCATCAAAAGGCTCTATGCCTTTCTCAGCACAATGCTCCATGACCCTTGTCATCACAATGCTCCATGCACTTGTCAGCACAATGCTCCATGACACAGATCATCACAATGCACCATGCGCTTGTCATCACAGTGCTCCACAATTTGTCATCACAATGCTCCATGCATATCTCATCAAAATGCTCTCTCACCACTGATATCACAATGCGACATCACTATTTGTCACAATACTCCCTCACCCATGTCATGAAAATGTTCCATGACTCCTGTCATCACAATGCTACATGCACTTATTATCATAATGTTCAATGACCCCTGACATCACAATGGTCCATAACACCTGTCATCAAAATGTTCCATGACACATTTCATCCAATTGCTCCATGACCATGTCATCAAAATGCTCCCTGCCTTTCTCATCACAATGCACAACGCCCTTGCCATCAAAATGCTCCATGACCTTTGTCATCACAAAGATCCATGCCCCTTGGCATCACAATGATCCATGTCATTGTCATCACAATGCTCCATGTACACTCTCATCACATTGCTCCATGCCCTTGTCATCACAAAGCTCCATGACACGTCATCAGAATGCTCCATGGCCTTCTCATCACAATATCCCATGCCCTTGCCATCACAATGCTCCATTACCACTGTCATAACAATGAACCATGACCCCTGCCATCACGATGTTCCATGGCCTTGTCTTCACAAGGCTCCATGACCCTTCTCATCACAATGCACCAAGAACCCTGTAATCACAATGCTCTATGCCCTTTTTCATCTCAATGATCCATGAACCCTGTCATCACTATGCACCATGCCCATCATCATAATGCTTCATGCTATTGTCATCACAATGAAATCAAGATGCTCCATGACCTCTGTCATAACAATGCTCCAAACCCTTGAGATCACAATATTCCATAAGACTTGTCATCACAATTTCACATGATGCTCGTCATCAAAATTATCCATGGTCTTCTCATCACAATGCTCCATGACCTTTGTCATCACAATGTTCAATACACTTGTCATCAAAATGCTCCCTGACACTTGTTGTCTGTATGCTCCTTGAACCCTGTCATGACAAGGCTCCATGCCTTTTTCATCACAGTGATCCATGCCCTTTTCTTCAAAATGCTCCAAGACCCATGTAATCACAATGCTCCATGCCCTTGTCATCACAAAGCTCAATGACGCATGCCATCAGAATGCTCCTTGGTCTTCTGCTCACAATGCTCCATGCCCTTGTCATCAAAATGTTCCAAGACCCCTGTAATGACAATGCTCCATGAGACTTGTCATCACAAGGCTCCATGGTTTTGTCATCACAATGCTCCAGGACCTTGTCATCACAATGCTTCACGACATTGTCATGAAATTTCTCAATGGCCCTTTTCATCATAATGCTCCAAGCCCTAGTCATCACAATGCTCCTTTATATTTGTCATCACAATCCTCCATTACATTTGGCATCACAATGCTCCATGCCATTGTCATCGCAATGGACCATGACATATATCATCACAATGCTCCCTGACACCTGTCTTCACAATTCTCCATGACCTTCTCATCACAATGCTCCATGCCCTTGTCATCACAATGCACCATGCCCACTGTCATCACAATAATCTACGAAACTTGTCAGACAAATGCTCCATGCCCCTGTCATCACAATGTTCCACGCCCTTTTCCTCACAATGCTCCATGCGCTTGTCAGCACAATGCTCCATGACACATGTCATCACAATGCACCATGCGCTTGTCATCACAGTGCTCCACCATCTTGTCATCACTATGCTCCATAGAACTTGTCATCACAATGCTCCATGCACTTCTCATCAAAATGCTCTCTCACCACTGATATCACAATGCTACATCACTATTTGTCACAGTACTCCCTCATCCCTGTCATCACAATGTTCCATGACTCCTGTCACCACAATGCTACATGCACTTATCATCACAATGTTCGATGACCCCTGACATCACAATGTTCCATAACACCTGTCATCAAAATTCTCCATGATCCTTTTCATCAAAATGCTCCATGACCCCTGACATCACAATGTTCCATAACTCCTGTCATCAAAATATTCCATGACACATTTCATCCAGTTGCTCCATGAGCCTGTCATCACAATGCTCCCTGGCCTTCTCATCACAATGCACAACGCCCTTGCCACCAAAATGCTCCATGACCTTTGTCATCACAAATATCCATGACCCTTGGCATCACAATGCTCCATGTCATTGTCATCACAATGCTCCATGAAGGCTCTCATCACATGGCTCCATGCCCTTGTCATCACAAAGCTCCATGACACATGTAATCAAAATGCTCCATGGCCTTCTCATCACAATGCACCATGCCCATCATCATAATGCTTCAGGCTATTTTCATCACAATGAAATCAATATTCTCCATGACCTCTGTCATCATAATGCTCCAAACCCTTGTGATCACAAAGTTCCATAACACTTATCATCACAACACCCCATGACGCTCATCATCACAATTATCCATGGCCTTCTCATCACAATGTTCCATGAACTTTGTCATCACAATGCTCAAAACACTTGTCATCACAATGCTCCCTGACACTTGTCGTCAGTATGCTCCTTGAACCCTGTCATGACAAGGCTCCATACATTTTTCATCACAATAATCCATGCCCTTTTCATCACAATGCTCCAAGATCCCTGTAATCACAATGCTCCCTGCCATTGTCATCAAAGAGCTCCATGACGCATGTCATCAGAATGCTTCATGTCCTGCTCATCACAATGCTCCATGTCATTGTCATCACAATGCTCCATGAACGCTCTCATCACATTGCTCCATGCACTTATCTTCACAAAGATCCATGACACATGTCATCAGAATGCTCCATGGCCTTCTCATCACAATGTTCCATGCCCTTGCCATCACAATGCTCCATTACCACTGTCATAACAATGAACCATGACCCCTGCCATCACGATGTTCCATGGCCTTGTCTTCACAGGGCTCCATGTCCCTTCTCATCACAATGCTCCAAGAACCCTGTAATCACAATGCTCTATGCCCGTTTTCATCTCAATGATCCATGAACCCTGTCATCACTATGCACCATGCCCATCATCATAATGCTTCATGCTATTGTCATCACAATGAAATCAAGATGCTCCATGACCTCTGTCATAACAATGCTCCAAACCCTTGAGATCACAATATTCCATAAGACTTGTCATCACAATTTCACATTACGCTCGTCATCACAATTATCCATGGTCTTCTCATCACAATGCTCCATAACCATTGTCATCACAATGCTCAATACACTTGTCATCAAAATGCTCCCTGACACTTGTTGTCTGTATGCTCCTTGAACCCTGTCATGACAAGGCTCCATTCCTTTTTCATCACAGTGATCCATGCCCTTTTCTTCAAAATGCTCCAAGACCCATGTAATCACAATGCTCCATGCCCTTGTCATCACAAAGCTCAATGACGCATGCCATCAGAATGCTCCTTGGTCTTCTGCTCACAATGCTCCATGCCCTTGTCATCAAAATGTTCCAAGACCCCTGTAATCACAATGCTCCATGCCCCTTTTCATCAGTATGCTCTATGAGACTTGTCATCACAAGGCTCCATGGTTTTGTCATCACAATGCTCCAGGACATTGTCATCACAATGCTTCACGATATTGTCTTGAAAATTCTCAATGGCCATTGTCTTCATAATGCTCCAAGCCCTAGTCATCACAATGCTCCATTATATTTGTCATCACAATCCTCCATTACATTTGGCATCACAATGCTCCATGCCATTGTCATCGCAATGGACCATGACATATACCATCACCATGCTCCCTGACACCTGTCTTCACAATAATCCATGACCTTCTCATCACAATGCTCCATGCCCTTGTCATCACAATGCACCATGCCCACTGTCATCACAATAATCTATGAAACTTGTCAGACCAATGCTCCATGCCACTGTCATCACAATGCTCCATGCCCTTGTCCTCACAATGCTCCATGACCCCTTTCATCACAATGCTCCATGACCCCAGTCATCACAATGATTCATAACGTTTGTCATCACAATGGTCCATGCCCGCGTCATCACAAGGCTCTGTGACCTTTGTAACCACAATGCTCCATGAACGTTTCATCACACATCTCTGTGACACTTGTCATCACAATGCTCCATGTCATTGTCAGAAAAATGCTGCATAACCATTGTCATCACAATGTGCCACGCGCATTTCATCACAACGGTCCACAACCTTGTCATTGCAATGCTCCATAAACCTTTTACTCACAATGCTCCATGCACTTTTCATCAAAATGCTCTCTCACCAGAGATATCACAGTGTTCCATCGCTAGTCATCACAAAACTCCCTCACACCTGTAATCACAATGTTCCATGACACTGTCATCACACTGCTACATCCCCTTATCATCACAATGTTCCATGACCCCTGACATCACAATGTTCCATAACCCCTGTCATCAAAATGCTCCATGACCCTTTTCATCCCAAAGCTCCAAGACCACTGACAACACAATGTTCTATAACCCCTGCCATCAAAATGTTCCATTATACTTTTCATCAAATAGCTGCATGACCCGTTCATCAAAATTCTCCCTGCCCTTCTGATCACAATGAGGCATGCCCTTTCATCAAAATGCTCCATGACTTGTCATCACAAATCTACATGACCCTTGGCATCACAATGCTCCATGTCATTGTCATCACAATGCTCCATGAACCCTCTCATAACATTGCTCAATGCCTTGTCATCACAAAGCTCCATGACACTTGTCATCACAATGCTCGATGCCCTTCTCATCACAGTGCTCCAGGCCCTTGTCATTACAATCCTGCATGACCCATGTATCATAGTGTTCCGTACCCTTGTCATCACAATGCTCCATGCCCACTCTCATCACAATAATCCATGAAATATTTCAGACCAATGTTCCATGTCCTTCTCATCAAAATGCTCCATTACCTCTATCACAAAAATGCACCATGACCCCTGCCATCACAATGTTCCACGGCCTAGTCATCACAAGGCTTCATGATACTTGTCATCACAATGCTGAAGGCCCCTGTAATCACAATGCTCCATGCCCTTGTCATCACAAAGCTCCATGACGCATGTCATAAGAATGTTCCATGGCCTTCTCATCACAATGCTCCATGACCTTGTCATGACAATGCTCCAAGACCCCTGTAAACACAATGCTCCATGCCCCTTTTCATCTCAATGCTCCATGAACCCTGTCATCACAATGCACCATGCCCATCATCATAATGCTTCAGGCTATTGTCATCACAATGAAATGAATATTCTCCATGACCTCTGTCATCATAATGCTCCAAACACATGTGATCACAATGTTCCATAACACTTATCATCACAACACCCCATGACGCTCATCATCACAATTATCCATGGCCTTCTCATCACCATGCTCCATGATCTTTGTCATCACAATGCTCTATACACTTGTCATCACAATGCTCCCTGACACTTGTCGTCAGTATGCTCCTTGAACCCTGTCATGACAAGGCTCCATGCCTTTTTCATCACAATAAACCATGCCCTTTTCATCACAATGCTCCAAGATCACTGTAATCACAGTGATCCATGCCCTTGTCATCAAAAAGCTCCATGACGCATGTCATCAGAATGCTTCATGGACTTCTCATCACAATGCTCCATGTCATTGTCATCACATTGCTCCATGAACACTCTCATCACATTGCTCCATGCACTTATCTTCACAAAGCTCCATGACACATGTCATCAGAATGCTCCATGGCCTTCTCATCACAATGCTCCATGCCCTTTCCATCACAATGCTCCATTTCCCCTCTCATAACAATGCTCCATGACCCCTGCCATCATGATATTCCATGGCCTTGTCATCACAAGGCTCCATCACCCTTCTCATCACAATGCTCCAAGAACCCTGTAATCACAATGCTCTATGCCCCTTTTCATTTCAATGATCCATGAACCCTGTCATCACAATGCACCATGACCATCATCATAATGCTTCATGCTATTGTCATCACAATGAAATCAAAATGCTCCATGACCTCTGTCATGACAATGCTCCAAACCCTTGTGATCACAATATTCCATAACACTTGTCATCACAGTGCCCCATGAGGCTCGTCATCACAATTATCTATGGTCTTCTCATCACAATGTTCCATGACCTTTGTCATCACAATGTTCAATACACTTGTCATCAAAATTCTCCCTGACATAGTTTTCTGTATGCTCCTTGAAACCTGTCATGACAAGGCTCCATGCCTTTTTCATCACAATGATCCTTGCCCTTTTCATCACAATGCTTCAAGGCCCCTGTAATCACAATGTTCCATGCCCTTGTCATCACATAGCTCAATGACACATGTCATCAGAATGCTTCTTGGCCCTCTGCTCACAATGCTCCATGCCCTTGTCATCAGAATGTGGCAAGACCCCTGTAATCACAATGCTCCATGCCCCTTTTCATCAGTATGCTCCATGAGACTTGTCATCACAAACCTCCATGGATTTCTCATCACAATGCTTCACGACCTTGTCATGAAAATTCTCAATGGCCCTTGTCATCATAATTCTCCAAGCCCTAGTCATCACAATACTCCATTATATTTGTCCTCACAATCCTCCATTACATTTGGCATCACAATAAACCCTGCCATTGTCATCGCAATGGACCATGACATATGTAATCACAATGCTCCCTGACACCTGTCTTCACAATACTCCATGACCTTCTCTTCACAATGCTCCATACCATTGTCATCACAATGCACTATGTCCAGTGTCATCACAATAAACTATGAAAATTGTCAGACCAATTCTCCATGCCCCTGTCATAACAATGCTCCATTTCCCTGTCATCACAATGCTCCATGCCCTTGTCATCACAATGCTCCATGACTTGTCATCACAATGTTCCATGATCTTTGTCATCACAATGCTCAGTACATTTGTCATCACAATGATCCCTGACACTTATCGTCATTATGCTCCTTGAACTCTGTCATGACAAGGCTGCATGCCTTTTTCATCAGAATGTTCCATGCCCTTTTCATAACAATGCTCAAGACCCCTGTAATCACAATGCTCCATGCCCTTCTCATCACAAAGCTCCATGACGCATGTCATCAGAATGCTCCATGGCCTTCTCATCACCATGATCCATGCCCTTGTCATCACAATGCTCCAAGACCCCTGTAATCACAATGCTCCATGCCCCTTTTCAACAGAATGCTCCATGAGACTTCTCATCAGAACTCTCCATGGTCTTCTCATCACAATGCTCCATAACTTTGTTATCACCATGCTCCATTCCCTTCTCATCACAATGCTCCATGACCAATATCATCACAATTCTCCATGACCACTGTCATCACAACACTCCATGACACCTGACAACACAATGATCCGGGACTCTTGTCATCACAATGCTCCATTCCCTAATCATCCCAATGCTCCATGATACTTGTCATCAAAATGATCCATGCCCTTGTCATCCCAATGCTACATGACCCCTGTATTCACAATGCTCCGTGACGCATGTCATCACAGTGCTCCATGACACCTGTCATCACAATGCTCCATTCCTTTGTCAGCAAAATGCTACATGACCTTGTCATTACAATGCTCTATGCGCTTGTCATCTCAATACTCCATTACCATTTTCATCACAATCCTCCATGAACCTTGGGATCACATTGCTTCATTCCCTTGTCATCACAATGCTCCATGCTCCTTGAAATCAAAATGATCCATGACCTCTGTCATCACAATGCTCCAAGCCCTTGTGATCACAATGTTCCATAACACTTGTCATGACAACGCTCCATGATGCTTGTCATCACAATACTCCATGCCCTTTTCATCACAATGCTCCATGACCTTTGTCATCACAATTCTCTATACACTTGTCATCACAATGCTCAGTGACACTTGTCATCACAATGCTCCTTGAACCCTGTCATGAAAAGGCTCCATGACATTTCCATCACAATGCCCCATGCCGTTTTCATCACAATGCTCAATGCCATTGTCATCAAAATACTCCACAAGCTTGTCATCAGAATGTTTCATGACACTTGTCATCACAATTCTCCATGCACTTGTCAGCACAATGCTCTCTGACCCTTGTCATCACAATGGTCCAAGCCATTGTCGTCACAATGCTCCATTACCTTTGTCATCAGAATCCTCCATGACACTTGGCATCACAATGCTCCATGCCATTTTCATCACAATGGGCCATTACATATGTCATCACAATGCTCCCTGACGCCTGTCTTCACAATACTGCATGACGTGGACATCACAATGCTCCATGCCCTTGTTATCACAATGCTCCATGACCCCTGTCATCACAATGCTCCGTTACTCCAGTCATCACAATGCTCCATGACATTTGTCATCACAATGATCCATGCCCTCATCATCAACAGTCTCTGTGACCTTTTCAACCACAATGCTCCTTGAACATTTGATCACAATGCTCTTTGACCCTTGTCATCATAATTCTCTATGCCTTTCTCAGCACAATTCTCCATGACCCTTGTCATCACAATGCTCCATGCGCTTGTCAGCACAATGCTCCATGACACATGTCATCACAAAGCATCTTGCGCTTGTCATCACAGTGCTCCACCATCTTTTCATCACAATGCTCCATAAAACTTGTCATCACAATGCTCCATGCACTTCTCATCAAAATGCTCTCTCACCACTGATATCACAATGCCACATCATTATTTGTCACAGTACGCCCTCATTCCTGTCATCACAATATTCCATGACTCCTGTCACCACAATGCTACATGCACTTATCATCACAATGTTCGATGACCCATGACATCACAATGTTCCATAACACCTGTCATCAAAATGCTCCATGACCCTTTTCATCAAAATGCTCCAAGACCCCTGACATCACAATGTTCCATAACTCCTGTCATCACAATGTTCCATGACACATTTCATCCAATTGCTCCATGAGCCTGTCATCACAATGCTCCCTGGCCTTCTCATCACAATGCACAACGCCCTTGCCATCAAAATGCTCCATGACCTTTGTCATCACAAATATCCATGACCCTTGGCATCACAATGCTCCAGGTCATTGTCATCACAATGCTCCATGAAGGCTCTCATCACATGGCTCCATGCCCTTGTCATCACAAAGCTTCATGACACATGTCATCAGAATGCTCCATGGCCTTCTCATCACAATGTTCCATGCCCTTGCCATCACAGTGCTCCATTACCACTGTCATAACATTCCTCCATGACCCCTGCCATCACGATATTCCATGGCCTTGTCATCACAACGCTCCATCACCCTTCTCTTCACAATGCTCCAAGAACCCTGTAATCACAATGCTCTATGCCCCTTTTCATTTCAATGATCCATGAACCCTCTCATCACAATGCACCATGCACATCATCATAATGCTTCATGCTATTGTCATCACAGTGAAATCAAAGTGCTCCATGACCTCTGTCATAGCAATGCTACAAACCCTTGTGAATACAATATTCCATAACACTTGTCATCACAATGCCCCATGACGCTCGTCATCACGATTATCCATGGTCTTCTCATCACAATGCTACATGACCTTTGTCATCACAATGCTCAATACACTTGTCATCAAAATGCTTCCTGACACTTGTTGTCTGTATGCTCCTTGAACACTGTCATGACAAGGCTCCATGCCTTTTTCATCACAATGATCCATGCCCTTTTCATCACAATGCTCCAAGACCCATGTAATCACAATGGTCTATGCCCTTGTCATCACAAAGCTCCATGATGCATGTCATCAGAACGCTCCATGACATTCTCATCCCATTGCTCACTGCCCTTGTCATCACAATGCTCCAAGAGCCCTGTAATCACAATGTTCCATGCCATTGTCATCACAAAGCTCCATGATGCATGTCATCAGAACGCTCCATGACATTCTCATCACAATGTTCCATGCCCTTGTCATCACAATGCTCCAAGACCCCTGTAATCACAATGCTCCATGACCCTTTTCATCAGAATGCTCCATGAGACTTGTCATCACATGGCTCCATGGTCTTCTCATCACAATGCTCCAGTACCTTGTCATCACAATGTTCCTTGACCCCTGTCATCACAATAATCCATGAACATTTTCAGCCCAATGCCCCATGACGTTCTCATCACAATGCTCCATGACCTCTGTCATAACAATGCTCCATGACCACTGTCATCACAACGCTCCATGAACCCTGACAACACAATGATCCGGGAATCTTGTCATCAAAATGCTCCATGCCGTCGTCATCCCAATGCTCCATGAACCCTGTAATCACAATGCTCCATGACGCTTGTCATCACAGTGCTCCATGAACCTTGTCATCACAATGCCTTTGACAGCAAAATGATACATAATCTTGTCATCACAATGCTCCGTGTGCTTGTCATCACAATCCTCCATGACCCTTGGGATCATACTGCTTTATGCCCTTGTTATCTCTATCTTGCCTTTCTGGTTTTTACAGATTTTCGGATGTCCTTTTTGACCAGTGGGAAGTGACAATTCTTTGTAGTGTGGATTTGCATTGCGCGCTTGCTTGATTGGCCAAAAAGGGCCTATGCCTTTTCTCCTGAATATATTCAGGAGAAAATTCATATGCTGTTTTTGGCCAAGTGCATCATTCTCGAAGTTGTGTTTCCTTTCCTGTGCTTTAAAGGCGATTCCAATTTACCTCTTGATATATGTTTTGTGCAATTCCGCCTCATTTTCAAGTCCGCTTTGTTGCCTTCCCTCAACAGATTTTTGGAAGAGAGTAGTCCTTTATAACTCTGCAGGTTTTTGATTTGCTTTGCCCCTGAGCTCCAATTTTCAAATCCCATTTTTGGGAGCTGACCGCAAATTCACAATTTTGCTTCAGGAACTATACTGGTTCCAGGGGTGGCTATACTGGTTCCCTGTGGGTGGCTGAGGCTTTGGTTAATTCTTCTTCCTGACGGGAATTTAGAGTGACATGTGTCCGTCCAAATGCCTACATCTACTCTCTGATTGGTTCTCCCTCTTCCCTTTCATCCTCTGCACAATTAGCAAACTGTCCGTACCAGGAGTTTATAGGGGATGACTCTCCTAAGTTGGGAGATTGATAGTAAAGGTGTTGGAATGCCAAACTGTAGCACAAGGAGAGGAAAAAGTAGGAGACTTTCAGAAACCTTTCGCCATCACAGGGTGTCCATTCTCTAGGTTTCCCATACATGTTATAACTGTAGTGATATTCCCTTCTACCTGGAAATTTGGGACCCATGGAATGGTGGCATGCATTACTACTTTAAAGGGTCTGCATTTTCTCTCCCAATCTCACCAGTCCTCCCAGTCCCAAGTGTCCAGCCTTATGTCTCATCCAGCTGTCTTTGCAGATAGGGTCATTCTAGGTTTCATCAGAACCCCTGAAGGAATTGTGTAAGAATTTCGCTGTTTTTTGTTTTGTTTTTGAAATTCATTTTTATAATGGGGTTGAGCTGATTTTCCCTGACGTGTTTATGCCGGTCTAGACACACTGGATTCCCTTACAGAGGCATATCAGTACATAGGTTTTAAGATTCTTACTAATCAGATATATTCCTCTGTGGGGAATAGGGGTTTTGAGTCCCGTTCACTGAGAAAGGTGTAGGTCTTGTCTATTCTGTATTTGGTTTATGGAATGGTACCTGTGCTAATATCAAACTCTGGTTTTATGCATCACCCCACCTCTCCTTTCCCCTTAAGGAGGCATAAGAGTGTTTTCTAAATGTGAGACGCTGCTCTCTTTCCTAATTCAGTTCATGTGTTGTGATGTTGACATTTCCTCTGTAAGTGATATCTTATGATAAGATTCTTTTTCTGTGTGACTAATTTCCCTTAGAATCATCATACCTAAATCCTCTCATTATGCTGCTACTGGCCTTATGACATTGATTTCACGTCTGAGTGATATTCCATTGTACAAAATTACCACAAGTTCTCTATGCATTTCTCTTTTTCCTGGGATACTTTAGGTGTACCGAAGTTGAGGTTCTTGTATGCAGAGCAGCCCTAAACTTTGGGGTGCCTGTGTCTTGTTGATATTTAGTCTTCCCAAGTTATATGTCCATGAGTTGAAGTCCCCTTTGCTCGGGGGCTTTGTATTTTAGATGTTTTAGGAAACAGCATACACTTCTTTAGAGTAGCTCTTGGATATTTATACCCCACCCATCAGCGTGACTAGTCTCCCTGTTTTCCATGGCCTCTCCTGAATTTTTGATTTGTACACATTTTTTGGATGGCCTTTCTGAGAAGTGGAAATTGAGACTTCTTTATTGTGCGGATTTGCATTTCCCTCTTGCTTGGTTGGCCAAAAACTCTGTATGTGTTTTTTTCCTGAACATATTCACGAAGAAAACGCATACATCCTTTTGCCCAACTGCATCATTTTAGAAATTGTGCGGCTTTTCATATGCTTTAAATGTGAGTACAATCTACCTTTTGAAAAATGTTTCCTGCAATTCTGCCTCTCATTCAGAACCTCTTCGTTGCCTTACCTGAATATATTTTTGGATGTTGGTTCTCATTTATATCTTTGCAGGTCTTTGAATTGTCTGCTCCTGAGCTCCATTTTGCAACTCGCATTTTTGTGAGCTGGCCGCCAAACCATTGGATTGATTCCGGCCCTATTCTGGTTCTGGGGAGGCAGGCTGAGCCTTTGGTTAATTCTTCTTCCTAAAGGGATATTAGAGTGACATGTGCCTGTCAAAACTCCTACAGCTAATCTCTCACTGGTTCCTCCTCTTCCCATTTATCCTCTTCAAAAATTGCAAACTGTGTGAAACAGGAGGTTAAAGGTGCTGATTCTCCAAGTGGGGAGATTGTTAGTAATGTGGCTGGAATGGTGAACCACAGCACCTGGAGATCAAAAATGAGGTGCATTTTAGACACCTTTCCTGAGCACACGGTGTACATTCATCTCGGTTTCCCAGGCATGTTTTTGCTGTCAGAAGATTCCCTTGAAACTGCCGATTTGGGACCCATGGAATGGGTACCAGGCAGTATTACTTTAAAAGGTCTGCATTTCCTCACCCAGCCTCTCTAACATCTCTTAGCGTGCATAGCTTCCAGCCTTATATATCATCCTGCTGTGGGTCTACATGTGTTCAATCCATGTTACATCGTAGCCCTTCAACAAAAGTTGTAAGAATTTTTGTCTGTCTCACTGTTTTTATAAATATTTTTAAATTTATTTTTATATTGGTTACAGCTGATTTTCAAAGCTCTGTTTTTTGCTGCTGTACATCCACTTGATTCATGTACTGTGTGACAACAATAAATTATTTCTCAGATGCTTACGAGTCATATGTATTATTTTCCAGTGACTTGAGTGGACTGAGTGCAGTTCTTTGAGGTACCGTGTAGGCCTTGCCAGTTATTCAATTTGGTACTTTGAATGGTATCTTTGCTAATTTCAACCTCCTGGATAATACCTCACCATTCCCCACCTTTCCCATTTAGCAGCCTTATGTCTCTTTTCTACATATTTGACTATGTTTCTGTTTTGTAGTTTATTTCATGTGTAGCCATTTTTGATTCCACCTTTAAGTGACATCTTATGATATGTGTCTTTTTCTTTCTGACATGTGTCACTTAGAATGATCGTATGTAACTCCTCCAGAGTTGTTACAACTGGCCTTATTTCATTGATTTCGGGATGAGTAATATTCCACTCTACATAAGTACCCCATCTCTTTTATCCATTTTATCCTTCCAGGGACATTTAGGTTATATCCAAGTGGAGGCCCTTTTTAACAGAGAGGTGGTAAACGTTGGAGTGCCTGTTTTCTGTCATTTTTTGTTTTTCTCAAGGTATACGCCCATGAGTGCAAGTGCCCTATGCTCTGTAGCTCAGTTTTCAGATGTTTTAGCAAACACAATACACTTCTCCAGAGTGGCCGTTGGCACATTACATTTCCACTATCAGCCTCACAGGGCTCCCTTTTCTCCTCACCCTGTCCGGCATTTCTGGTGTTTACACTTTATGTGGATGGCCCTTCTGACTAATGTGAAGTGATACATTTTGTAGTATTGATTTCCAGTGCCCACCTGTTTGGTTGGATAAAAAGTGTGTATGGCATGTACTTGGATATATTCAGAAAAAAATGCATACGCCCTTTTGGGCCAACTGCATCATTGGGGATGTTCAGCCCCTTTTCTTGTGCTTTAATGGGGAGTCCTTTCTACCTCTTCAAATCTGTTTCCTGCCACTCTCCCTTGCTTACAAGTCCTTTTCTGTGACTTACCTCAAGACATTTTTCGACAATAGATATTTTCAACTCTGCAGTTTCATGAATTTTATTGCCCCCGAGTTCCATTTCTCAAATTGTGTATTTGGAAACTGGACACAAAACAGCGGGATTTCCTCTAGCCCTATTCTGTTTCCATGGGCAATTCTAGCCTTTGATGAATTTGTCTTCCAGATAGGAAATTAGAGTGGCATTTGCCTGTCTGAACAACTAAGACTTGTCTCTAAATTTTTCTCATCCTTCCGCTTCATCCTCTGGACAAATTTCAAACTGTGTGCAGCAGGATGTTGACGGTGCTGATATCCCCAAGTAAGGAGATTGTCAGGAAAGATGCTGGAGGGTTGAACCCGTGCACCAGGCAATGAGGAGATGAGGTGCCTTTTCCAAACTCTTTCCGATCAAACGGTGTACCTCCTCTAGGTGTGACAGGCATGTTTTAGCTCTAGGAAGGGTCCCGTGCATGGAAGGAGAACACCAGGGATTTTTCCAAATCAGTGCCTCCCCGAACCCCAAACTGGGGAATTTTTAAGCTACGGCTACACGTATGTCCATTAAGGGCCTTGGGAAATAGGCAGAGCCCAAATTTTAGATGATTGAAATCTTCAGGTTCAGAAGCGCTCACCATCGGCCTTGCTTAGGTTACATTTTATCTGTCATTGATAGATGATGTCAATAAAAATATCGATTCTTTTTCAGATTATTTCCCCTTATATGTTATTGCAAAATATTCAGTGTAGTTCCCTGTGCTATACAGTAGTTCCTTGTTGATGATCTATTTTATACATAGCAGTGTGTATGTGTTAATCCCAAACTGTTAATTTATCCCTTTTCCTACCTTTCCCCTTTTGTAATAATAAATTATAAGATTTTATACTTCTCAGGAATGGGGGAGCTGAAAGAGAGGTATCCTTTTCAATGGAAAAGCATTCAAAACAAGATTGAAGTTTCAGCCAAGAGTATTCGATGTACAACCATGGAAATAAATCACTTCATTTCTCTAATGATGACCTGACAAATAAGACAGACGTCTTCACTGAACTTGCTTATAGTAAAGTGATGGAATTATCAAATATAAGTCTTAGAAAAATCTTATTTTACCCGAGCATTATACACTGCTGTATGTTAACTACAGTTTGGCTCACACATCTGTTCATTGAAGTTACAATGTTCTCAATTTCTGTTACTGATCCTCCAGAGTGTACCCCAACAGGAGTCCCCGAGCCCAGTGTCATTGGAGCCAACAGATCAAGACTGAGTTTGGTTCAGAAGCAAAGGAAACATTATTTTGAAAACAGAATGGAGAGGTGAGAGCATGCACTCCCCCACAGGCTGTGGGCTGGGCTGCTGTGTAGGGATCCCGGCAGCGTCAGTGGGAGTTAGGGGATGGAGCTCTCGAGGGCTGGGTTGGCTACAGCTCAGGCACTATGTCGTGCAGTCTGCATGGGACCCCGCTAGCTGAGGTGTCGACCAAGACATTCTGCACTAGGAAATTGGGTCTGAAGTGCCGGGTGTGGGACCTCAGCATGCGGAACCCTAGGAGCACGTGAAATTAGACAAAGCACAAAGGAAAAACATGTTAGACTTTATTTTATTGCCCAGATTCTCTTTTTATCTCCCAGGAATTTTTAATGAAGGTTGCCAGAGAAGAACACCTCCTCTGCTTTTTGTTCCGTTCCTCATTCTTGGGGTGTTGAGGGTGCAGACCCCTCTTTTGTAACTGCTTCATGCAGTGGTGGCAGCCCTGATACCTGGGGGGTGGGGCAAAACGTCTCCCCACCAGCCTCCAGGTGAGGTTGATTGTTCCAAAGACTCCTGCCTCACTTCTCGTCCGCCTGAGCACCAGCATTGGAAGTGTTATAGATTCTAATGACCTTTAAGGGTCCAGGAAAGAGATGCGCAAAGATGCTGTGGTGGCAGGTTTCACCCCACCCCACATTTGTTTGGCGACCTTAGGCTGACGGTTTTTGCCAGCCTAGATGCTCTGACCAGTAGTCTGTGCTTTCTTTAATTAGGTCCCTGAATTAATGTACAAACAGCACCATGTGTCAGAGCCCTGCCCGCGCAACTCCCAGACAGTCCAGGGTCAGTGGTGATCCAGGACCATGACGTCCACTGAGTCAACGGCCTTTAGAAGTATCCAGCAGTCCAGCTGGTCATATTGGCCACCATCACCGCAGTGTCTGTAGGGTTTTCTATAGTGAAAGCGTGATATACGTTTCCCCCGCCAAGCTTATTAGCTCCCTTCTGGGTACAATAAGTCCTGCAAGCAGTATTCTGCTCTTTCGGGGCACAGTCTTCTTGTTTTCTGAGAGAAACTCCAGGTCAAGTGATGGTCACACAAGTCATCTTGGGGGCCTGATGCCCCCATTTGTCTCTCTGGAGGTTGGAGTTGGAAGGCCTCCTCACTCGAGGTCAGTGTGTCCACAGAGCGACCACTGCCACTTCAGGGCATGATGGGTGGTTTGGATCACCACGTGGGGTCCTTTTCCCTTAGGAGGGAGCTGGCCTTGTGGGCTGCTGATTTATACCTTTTTAGATACCCCAGTATCCTGGCCTGATGAGTCTGTGGGCAAAGCCCTTGGTGACCATAGTTTATCATATCTGAAGGGCATTCTTGTGTTGCTCCATTTCAAGTGGTCCCAGTTTTTGCACTAAGTCTCCAAGGGCGATTAACCTTTGACCGGGTATGTAAAGGTCAAAG
This sequence comes from Mesoplodon mirus, assembly GCF_964341445.2. NCBI lineage: Eukaryota > Metazoa > Chordata > Mammalia > Artiodactyla > Ziphiidae > Mesoplodon > Mesoplodon mirus. The sequence continues at coordinate 281,727 of NW_028295811.1, forward strand.
GGTTTAGCTAAATTAGTGAGTTCCTGGGCAAGGATCTGAATTGACTGCTCTTTCCATTCTTGAAAGGCTGCTTCTGGATTCTATTCAAAAGGATCATCATCTTTTCATGTCAGTGTTTCATGTAGAGGCCCAGCTATTAGACTATAGTTAGGGATCCAGATGGAGAAAACCTTGGCCTCCCCAGGAACCCCTAAGCTGTCTTCTGGTTTTAGAAAAGGTAAGGCTGCAAATGGCTTCTTCCCTATCCTGGGATGCGTTTCTCCGAATATCTGTGAGAATGAAGCCCAGGCATGTCACCTGAGCCTGGGTTATTTGAGCCTTTTCCTTGGACACCTTCTATCCTTTCTTGGCTAGGTAGTTCAGAGGCGTCTTTAGTAGGCCTGGCGATCAGAATGTCATCTGCATATTGAAGGAGGGTTCCCTTTTACAGAGGTAGAACTTTTAGGTCTTTAGAGGACATTTCCCCAATGATGGTGTGGGGATTTTTGAACCATTGGGGCCGGACGGCCTAGCATTATTGCTTGTGTTGCATGTTGTGTCCTGCCACTCACAAGCCAAAAATTCTTGTGACTCTGAGATGAATGGAATACAGAAGAAGGCATCATTGAAGTGTAATACAGAATGCCATGGCCTGGTGGATGGTAGAATGAGCAGCAGGGTGTAGGAAATAGGAGCTACTGGATGTATATCCTCGGTGGCTTCACTGACTGTCCTGATATCCTTTACCAGGTCTCCAGCAGCCCATGGGGCTCTCGTGGTCAGGCCAATCCCAGGATATGGAGCTCACCTGGGCTGCATCCCGCACCCCACAGCCCACGGGGCTCTCGTGTTCAAGTCCCTCCCTGGGTACGGAGCTCACCTGTGCAGCTACCCAGCAGCCCATGGGACTCTCATAGTCAGGCCCTTCCCAGTATATGGAACTCCCCTGGGCAGGTATCCCAGCAGGGCTGGACACCCAGGATCTGTGCACATAGCCCAACTTGCAGAGAACCCCCAGCTAACCTGTCGCTCACAGCTGACACAGAACACCTCAGAGCAGGTCTTGAACTAACAAACAGCAGCTCTGACAGGTCTGTGACCCTGGCTATCACTCTGTGCAGCCTCTCTCTGCCTGGTCTTCCAGACACTTCCACTGCAGCCAGGGCACCATGCCTCTGTCTCCACCCACCATCACTCCTCTCCCTGACTCCTGGGTTCCTCTCATTAGGATAGGGTCTTCTTGAAGTTGTTTTCCACTCATGGACCAGATAAAATGATAAGAAAACAAGCCGCAGCTGCAGCCCCTTGTCTAGCCTGACTCTCAAGGCCCACAACAGTTCCTTGGGACTGATCCGTTTAGCAAGGTTCATTTTCTGCAACTGTGAGCCCCTGAGGGGTGAGGTTTGGCTGATTTGGGCAGCCTGACACTGCCTGCCAGCCCCCACCCCACAGGTGTGCCTGGGTTGAGGTCAATATAAACACCTCTCCAGTCAGCAAGAGTACCTGTAGCTGTGACTGACGCCATATTCTCTGCCCCGTCAGCAGTTTCAGGGCTGGGGTGGTGGGAGTGAGTGAGGGGCCGTGGCTTTGTGGGTGGCCCAGTGTGATTTGGGCTCTGCTGGACTTTCTGCAGGAGTTGCCAGGCTGCCACCTGCTAAAGAAGAGGATGTGTCACCCATACCTGCCACTGGAATTTCTCCCCAGGCAGAGGTGAGGAAGTAAAAAAGCAGTGGGGGCTGTGGCAGGAGGGGTATCTCAGGCAGGGAAATGGAAAGCTTCCAGAAGAGCATCTGGGGCCAGGACCATCCTGGCTGGCCTGCAGGCACCAAGTCGGCCTGCGTGCTCTCGCTAGTGTGGCTCCACAGCCCTTCCTGTAGGCTTGCAAGTGCTTGTACATATTCAGGTGTTTTACCTGGAAAGGGTGGGAAGAGTTCAGCTGCAGCAGGACTGGGGCTCAGCTCACATTTACTCACATATGCCTCGACACAGTCCCCCAGCATTGCAATGAGGATGCTCCTTGTGGGGGGGAGCGCTGCTGACTGCATGGGAGACGATTTCCCACCTCTGACCAACTTAAGAATTTTTTACCACTGGAGCAAGTGCCCTGATACAATTTTACTCTGTATAACTGGTGAGTTCTGTTTTTTATTTTTATTTTTTTCTTTTTGGTTCAAGTTAGATTTTATTTATTCCTCTTTTTTTTTTTAATTTGGAGATATATACATGGAAATAATGCATTAATATAAAGACGTCTATGTGAAGGGAAAAACTTTTTTTCTGTTTTATTTTATTAAATGTTATTTATTTATTTTTAATTTTTTTAAATTTATTACTTTTATACAGCAGGTTCATATTGGATATATATTTTATACATATAAGTGTGCACATGTGAATCCCAGTCTCCCAATTCATCCCACCACCACCCTCACATGGCGTTCCCTCCTTGGTGTCCATATGTTTGTTCTCTACATCTGTCTCTATCTCTGCCCTGCAAACTGGTTCATCTGTACCATTTTTCTAGGTTCCACATATATGCATTAATGTACAATATTTGTTTTTCTCTTTCTGACTTACTTCACTCTGTATGACAGTCTCTAGATCCATCGAGGTCTCTACAAATGACCCAAATTCATCCCTATGTATGACTGAGTAATATTCCGTTGTATATATGTACCACGTCTTTATCCATTCGTCTGTCTGTGGGCACTTAGGTTGCTTTCATTACCTGTCTATTGTAAATAGTGCTGCAGTGAACATTGTGGTGAATGTGTCTTTTTGATTTATGGTTTTCTCTGGGTATATTCCCAGTAGTGGGATTGCTGGATTATATGGTAATTCTATTTTTGTTTTTTAAGGAACCTCCATACTGTTCTCCATAGAGACTGTATCGATTTACATTCCCAACAATAGTGGAAGAAGGTTCCTTTTCTCCACACCCTCTCCAGCATTTGTTGTTTGTAGATTTTCTGATGATGCCCATTTTAACAGGTGTGACGTGATACCTCATTGTAGTTTCGATTTCCATTTCGCTAATAATTAGTGATGTTCAGCAGATTTTCATGTGCGTAATGGCCATCTCTATGTCTTCTTGGAAGAAATGTCTATTTAGATCTTCCATTTTGTATTGGGTTGTTTGTTTTATTAATATTGAGCTGCATGAGCTGTTTATATATATTGGAGATTAATCATTTATGCATTGATTCGTTTGCAAATATTTTCTGCCATTCTGAGGGTTGTCTTTTCGTCTTGTTTGTAGTTTCCTTTGCTTTGCAAAAGCTTTTATGTTTCATTAGTCCCATCTGTTTAGTTTTCTTTTTTATTTCATTACTATAGGAGGTGGATCAAAAAAGATCTTACTGTGATTTACGTCAGAGTATCCTTCGTAAGTTTTCCTCTCAGAGTTTTATACTGTCTGGTCTTACATTAAGGTCTCTAATTCATTTTGAATATATTTTTATGTATGGTGTTGGGGAGTGTTCTAATTTCATTCTTTTACATGTAGCTGTCCATATTTCCCAGCACCAATGATTGAAGAGACTGTCTTATCTCCATTGTATAGTCTTGCCTCCTTTGTCATAGATTAGTTGACCATAAATGTGTAGGTTTATCCTTGGGCTTGTTTTTTTTTTTCCTTTTACACGTTTATTGGAGTATAATTGCTTTACAAAGTAGTGTTCGTTTCTGCTATATAACAAAGTGAATCAGCTATACCTATACAGATATCACCAGATCCCCTCCCTCTTGCATCTCCCTCCCACACTCCATATCCCACCCCTTTATGTGGTCACAAAGCACCGAGCTGATCTCCCTGTTCTATGTGGCTGATTCTCAGTAGCTATCGGTGTTACATTTGGTAATGTATTTATATCCATGTCACTCTCTCACTTCGTCCCAGCTTACCCATCCCCCTTCCGGTGCCCTCAAGTCCTTTCTCTATGTCTGTGTCCTTAATCCTGTCCTGCCACTAGGTTCTTCAAAATCTTTTTTTTTCTTCATTAGATTCCATATATCTCTGTTAACATACAGTATTTGTTTTTCCCTTTCTGACTTACTTCACTGTGTAGGACAGATTCTAAGTCCATCCACCTCAGTATAAATAACTCAGTTTTGCTTCTTTTTATGGTTGAGTAATATTTGATTGTATATATGTGCCAGATGTTCTTTATCCATTTATCTGTCGATGGACACTTAGGTTGCTTCCATGTCCTGGCTAATGCAAATAGAGCTGCAATGAACATTTTTGTACATAACTCTTTTTGAATTATGGTTTTCGCAAGGCAAATGCCCAGTACTTGGATTTTTGTGTCGTATGGTACTTCTGTTGTTAGTTATTTAAAGGAACCTCCGTACTGTTCTCCCTAGTGCCCATATCAATTTACATTCCCAACCACAGTGCAAGTGTGTTCCATTTTCTCCAATAAATTCCTCTCCAGCATTTATTGTTTTGTAGATTTTTTTGATGACTGCCACTCTGACTGCTGTGAGGTGATACCTCAGGGTAGTTTTGATTTGCATTTCTCTAATGATTAGTGATGTTCAGCATCCTTTCATGTGTTTCTTGGTAATCTGTATATCTTCTTTGGAGAAATGTCTATTTAGGTCTTCTGCCCGTTTTTGGATTGGGTTGTTTGTTTTTGTGATATTGAGCTACATGAGGTGCTTGTAAAGTTTGGAGATTAATCCTTTGTCAATTGCTTCATTTGAAAATATTTTCTCCCATTCTGAGGGTTGTTTTTGCATCTTGTTTATGTTTTCCTGTACTTTGTAAAAGCTTTTAAGTTTCATTAGGTCCCATTTGTTGATTTCTGTTTTTATTTCCATTTCTCTAGGAGGTGGGTCCAAAAGGATCTTGCTGTGATTTATGTCATAGAGTGTTCTGCCTATGGTTTCCTCTAAGTGTTTTATAGTGTCTGGTCTTATATTTAGATCTCTAATCAATTTAGAGTTTATTTTTGTGTGTGGTGTTATGGAGTGTTCTAATTTCATTCTTTTATGTGTAGGGGTCCAGTTTTCCCAGCACCAATTACTGAAGAGACTGTCTTTTCTCCATTGTATATCCTTAGCTCCTTTGTCATAGATGAGATAGCCATAGGTATGTAGGTTTATCTCTGGGCTTTCTGTCCTGTTCCATTGATCTGTGTTTATGCCAATCTACATACACTTGATTCCATTATGGAGACATATAAATACATAGTTTTCAAGGTTATTAACAGTCAGATATATTCCTCTTCAGTGAATAGGGTGTTTTGTGTCCAGTTCATTGAGAAAGGAGTAGGTCTTGTCTATTAACTATTTGGTATATGGAATAGGATCTGTGCTAATTTCAAACTCTGCTTTTACACATCACCCCACGTCACCTTTCCCCTTAAGGAGGCATAAGTGTGTTTTCTAAATGTGTAACTATGTTCTCTTTTGAAATTCAGTTCATGTATAGCCATGTTTACATTTCCTCTATAAGTGATATATTACAATAGATTTCTTTTTCTTTGTGGCTCATTTCACTTAGCATCATCGTACCTAAAGCCACTCATTATGCTGCTATTGGCCTTATGACATTGATTTTATGTCTGAGTGACATTCCATTGTATATAAGTACCACAACATCTATATCCATTTTTTTTTCCTTTCCTGGGATATATAAAGTGTACCGAAGTCGAGGTTCTTGTAAACAGAGCAGCCCTAAAGTTTGGGCTGGCTGAGTGTTGTGGATTTTTAGTTTTCCCAAAATACACACCCATGAGTGGAAGTGTGCTATACTCTGTAGCTCTGTTTTAGAAAACAACATACAGTTCTCCTGAGAGGCTGTTGGCAATTTACTTCCTGTCCATCGGCGTAACCAGGCTCCCTTTTCTCCATGGCCTGTCCTGCATTTGTGGATTTTACACTATATGTGAATGGCCCTTTTGACTGGAGGTAAGGGACACTTCTCTGTAGTGTGGATTTGCAATGCCTGATGGCTTGCTTAGCCAAAAAGGGCATATGCATTTTTTCCCGAATATATTCAAGAAAATACACATAATCCCTTTTCAGCCAAGGGCAACATTGTCGAAATTCTGTGGCTTTTCATGTGCTTTAAAGACGACTCCAATCTACCTCTTGAAATCTGTTTCCTTCAATTCTGCCTTGCATTCAAATCCTCTTCACTGCCTTTCCTCAATATATTTCTGGATGATAGTTGTCCTTTATAATTCTGCAAGTTTGTGAATTGCTGTGCCCCTGATTTCCATTTTTCAACTCGCCTCTTTGTGAGCTGGCTGCAATACCGCAGGATGGCTTTAGGCCCTAGTCCTGTTCCTGGGCTTCAGGCTGAGCATTTGGTTAATTATTCTTCCTGATGGGAAACTAGAGTGACATGTGCCCATCCAAACACCTACAGCTAATCTCTCATTTGTTTCCCCTCTTCCTGTTCATCCTCTGCACAGTTTGCAAACTGTGCATAATGGGAGGGTAAAGGCGTTGACACTCCAAGTGGGGAGATTTTGAGTAATGCAGATGGAATGGCGAAGCCGAGCATGACAAAAGGAAAAATGAGGTACCTTTTAGAAAACTTTCCCAATTACACAGTGTACCATCCACTGGGTTTCCCATGCATGTTTTAACTGTAGGAAGATTCCCTTAAACCTGGAGAGTTGGGACCACTAGAATGGGTAGCAGACAGTATTGTTCTAAGTGGTGTTCTTTTGTTCACACAACCTCAGCAATCTTGTCAGCCCCAAGTGTCCAGTCTTATGTCTCATCCAGCTGTGGGTGAAAAGGTGGTCAATCTAGCTTGCATCACAGGTCCTGAACGTAATTTTTAAGACTTTCTCTCTGTTTTTGCATTTTGCTTTTGAAATTTATTTTTATAAGTGGGTTTAACTGAATTTCAGTGCTGTGTTCATGCCGTTATACACACACATGATTCCTTTATGGAGACATGAGAATACATATGTTTTAAAATACTTAGAGTCAGACATATTCCTCTGCAATGAATAGGGGGTGTTGAGTCCAGTTCATTGTGCCGGGAGTAGGTGTTGTCTATTACATACATGGTTTATATAACGGTATCTGTGCTAATTTAAAACTGTGGTTTTATGCATCACCCCACATCGGCTTTCCCATTAAGCAGGCAGAAGATGTTTTCTAAATGTGTGACTCTGTTGTGTTTGTAATTCAGTTAATGTGTAGTCATGTGTACATTCCCGCTATGAGTGATAACTTATGATAAGATTAGTTACTCTGTAATTTTTCCTAACTCAGTTCATGTGTAGCCATGTTTACAGGACCTTCATAAGTGATATCTTATGATAAGTTTCTTTTTCTGTGTGACTTATTTCACTTAGAATCATCATACCTGAATCCACTCTTTTTGCTGCTACTGGCCTTATGACATTGATTTCATGGCTGAGCGATATTCCATCGTACATAAGTACCACAGTATCTTGAACCTTTTTTATCTTTCCTGGGATACTTAAGGTGTACCCAAGTTGAGGTTCTTGTAAGCAGTGCAGCGCTAAATTTTAGGGTGGCTCTGTCTTATTGATTTTCAATTTTCCCAAGGTATATTCCCTACACTGGAACTGCCCTTGGTTGTGTAGCTCTGTTGTTTACTTGTTTTAGGGAACACAATGCACTCCTCCAGAGAGGCATTTGGCAACTTACATCCCGCCCATCAGCATAACAAGGCTCCCTGATCTCCAGGGCCTGTCTTGCCTTTCTGGTTTTTACACATTTTGTGGATGTCCCTTTTGACCGGTGGGAAGGGATACTTCTTTGTAGTGCAGATTTGCATTGCTGCTTGCTTGCTTGGCCAAAAATGGCGTATGCATTTTCTCCTGAATATACTCAGGAGAAAACGCATACGCCCTTTTTGGCCAAGTGCATCATTGTCGAATTTGTGCCCCTCTTCCTGTGCTTGAAAGGTGATTCCAACGTACCTCCTGAAATCTGTTTCCTGCTATTCTGCCTCGTTTTAAAGTCCGCCTCTCTGCCTTCCCTCAAAAGATTTTTGGACGATAGTTTTCCTCTATTACTCTGCCAGTTTGTAAATTGCTGTGCCCCTGAGCGCCATTTTTCAACTCGTTTTTGTGAGCTGACAGCAAATACAAAATTATGGTTCAAAACCTATACTGGTTCCCGGGGGGTGGCTGAGACATTGGTTAATTCTACTTCCTGCCGCGCAATTAAAGTGACATGTACCTGTCCAAATGCCTAACAGCTAATCTCTCATTGGTTCTCCCTCTTCCCTTTCATCCTCTGCCAAATTGGCAACCTGTGCGAACCAGGAGGTTTTACGGGCTATCGCTCCAAGTTCGGAGATTGATAGTAAAGCCGTTGGAAGTTCAAACTGGAGCACAACGAGAGGGACTATATGTTGAGTTTTAGAAACATTTCGTATTCAAAGTGTGTCCATTCTCTAGGTATCCCGTTAATGTTATGGCTGTAGTAATATTCCCTTACACATGGAGAGTTGGGACACATGGAATGGGTGCCACATATTATTGCTTTAAAGGGTCTGCATTTGCTCACCCAGTCTCACCAAACCTCTCAGTCTCAAGTGTCCAGCTTTATGCCACATCCAGCTCTCGTTGTACGTAGGGTCATTCCAGGTTTCATCAGAGCCCCTGAAGGAATTGTAAAGATTTTCCCTGTTTTTTTTTGTTTTGTATTTGAAATTTCTTTTTGTACTGGGTTTCAGCTGATTCTCACTGTCATGTTTATGCCAGTCTAGACACACTTGATTCCCTTACGGTGACATATCAATACATAGGTTTTAAGATTCTTACTAGTCAGATATATACCTCTGTGCAGAATATTGGGTTTTGCGTCCCTTTCACTGATGAAGGTGTAGGTCTTGTCTATTCCGTATTTTGATTTTGGAATGGTACTTGTACTAATATCAAACTCTGGTTCTATGCATCACCCCACCTCTCCTTCCTCCTTAAGGAGGCATAAGTGTGTTTTCTAAATGTGAGACGCTGTTCCCTTTCCTAACTCAGTTCATGTGTAGCCATGTTACAGAAAATTCATAAGTGTTATCTTTTGATAAGTTTCTTTTTCTGTGTGACTTATTTCACTTAGAATCATCGTACCTGAATCCATTCATTTTCCTGTTACTGGCATTATGACATTGATTTCATGGCTGAGGGATAATCCATCGTACATAAGTACCACAATTTTTTGAATCATTTTTATTTATCTTGGGATATTTAGAGAGTACTCAATTTGAGATTCTTGTAAGTAGTGCAGGCCTAAATTTTGGGGTGGCTCTATCTTATTGATTTTCAGGTTTCCCAAGGTATATTCCCTAGAATGGAAGTGCCCTTGGCTCTGTAGCTCTGTTGTTTATTTGTTTTAGGGAACACAATGCACTCCTCCAGAGAGGAAGTTGGCAACTTACATCCCGCCCATCAGCGTAACAAGGCTCCAATTTCTCCAGGGCCTCTCTAGGATTTCTGGTTTTTACACATTTTGTGGATGTCCCTTTTGACAGGTGGGAAGTGATACTATTTTGCTGTGCAGATTTGCATTGCCCGCTTGCTTGCTTGGCCAAAAAGGGCGTATGCTTTTTCTCCTGAATATATTCAGGAGAAAACGCATACGCCCTTTTTGGCCAAGTGCATCATTTTCGAAGTTGTGCCCCTTTTCCTGTGCTTTACATGTGATTCCAACGAACCACTTGAAATCTGTTTCCTGCTATTCTGCCTCGCTTTGAATGTCACCTCGTTGCCTTCCCTTAACAGATTTTTTGGACGATAGTTGTCCTTTATTACTGTGCCAGTTTATGAATTGCTGCGCCCTTGAGCTCCATTTTCTAACTCGTTTTTTGTGAGCTGACCGCAAGTCCAAAATTTTGGTTCCGGACCTATACTTGTTCACGGCGGGTGGCTGAGACTTTGGTTAATTCTTCTTCCTGCCGGGCATTTAGAGTGACATGTGCCCGTCCAAATGCCTAACAGCTACTTTTTCATTGGTTCCCCCTTTTCCCTTTCATCCTCTTCCAAATTGGCAACCTGAGCAAACCAGGAGGTTAAAGGGGCTGTCTCTCCAAGTTGGGAGATTGATAGTTAAGCAGTTGGAAAGTCAAACCGGAGCACCAGGAGAGGGACAGTTAGTTGGGTTTTAGAAACCTTTCGTATTCACTGTGTGACCATTCTCTTGGTTTCCTGTACATGTTATAGCTGTAGTAATATTCCCTTCAACATGGAGAGTTGGGAACCATGGAATGGGTGGCACACATTATTGCTTTGAAGGGTCTGCATTTGCTAACCCAAATTCACCAATCCTCTCAGTCCCAAGTGTCCAGCCTTATGCCACATCCAGCTGTCGTTGTACACAGGGTCATTCAAGATTTCATCAGAGACCCTGAAGGAATTGTAAACAATTTCCCTGTTTTGTTGTTTTGTTTTTGAAATTCCTTTTTATAGTGGGTTTGAGCTGATTCTTACTGCCGTGTTTATGCCAGTCTAGACACAATTGTTTCCCTTACGGAGATATATCAATACATAGGTTTTAAGATCCTTACTAGTCAGATATATTCCTCTGTGTGAAGTATGGGGTCTTGATAACCTTTCAGTGAGGAAGGTGTAGATCTTGTCTATTCTGTATTTGGTTTCTGGAATGGTGCCTGTACTTATATCAAACTCTGTTTTATGCAACACCCCACCTCTCCTTCCCCCTTAAGCAGGCGTAAGAGTGTTTTCTAAATGTGAGACTCTGTTCTCTTTCCTAACTCAGTTCATGTGTAGCCATGTTTACAGGATTTTCATAAGTGATATCTTATGATAAGATTCTTTTTCTGTGTGACTTATTTCACTTAGAATCATCATACCTGAATCCATTCATTTTGCTGCTACTGGTCTTTTGACATTGATTTCATGGCTGAGGGATATTCCATCATAACGTAAGTACCACAGTTTTTTGAACCATTTTTATCTTTCACGGAATATTTAAGTTCTACCCAAGTTAAGGTTCTTCTCAGCAGTGCAGCCCTAAATTTTGGGGTGGCTCTGTCTTATTGATTTTCAGTTTTCCCAAGGTATATTCCCTAGACTTGAAGTGCCCTTGGCTCTGTAGCTCGGTTGTTTACTTGTTTTAGGGAACACAATGCACTCCTCCAGAGAGGCAGTTGGCAATTTACATGCCTTCCTTCAGCATAACAAGGCTCCCTGTTCTCCAGGGCCTGTCTTGCCTTTCTGGATTTTACACATTATACCAATGTCCCTTTTGACCGGAGGGAAGTGATACTACTTTGCTGTGCAGATTTGCATTGCCCGCTTGCTTGCTTGGTCAAAAAGCGCGTATACGTTTTCTCCTGAATATATTCAGGAGAAATCACATACGCACTTTTTGGCCAAGTGCATCATTGTCGAAGTTGTGACACTCTTCCTGTGCTTTAAAGGCGATTCGAACGTACCTCTTGAAATCTGTTTCCTGCTATTCTGCCTCGCTTTCAAGTCCACCTCGTTGCCTGCCCTCAACAGATTTTTGGACGATAGTTGCCCTTTGTTACTCTGCCAGATTGTGAATTGCTGTGCCCCTGAGCTCCATATTTTAACTCGTTTTTTCTGAGCTGAACGTAAGTCCAATATTTTGGATCAGGACCTATACTGGTTCCCGGTGGGTGGCTGAAACTTTGGTCAATTCTTCTTCCTCCCGGGAAATAAGAGTGACATATGCCCGTCCAAATACCTAACAGCTACTCTCTCATTGGTTCTCCCTCTTCCCATTCATCCTCTGCAAAATTGGCAACCTGTGCGAAACAGGAGTTTAAAGGTGCTGTCTCTCCACGTTCAGAGATTGAGAGTAAAGCAGTTGGAAAGTGAAACCGGAGCGCCAGGAGAGGGAATATTCGTTGACTTTTAGAGACCTTTCATATTCACAGTGTGTCCATTCTCTAGGTTTCCCATATATGTTATAGCTGTAGTAATATTCCCTTCAACCTGGAGAGTTGGGACCCATGGAATGGGTGGCATGCATTATTGCTTTACAGGGTCTGCATTTGCTCACCCAATCTAACCAATCCTCTCAGTCCCATGTGTCCAGCCTTATGCCACCTCCAGCTGTGGTTGTAGATCGGGTCATTCTAGGTTCATCAGAGAGCCTGAAGAAATTGTAAAGAATTTCGCTGTATTTTGTTTTGTTTTTGAAATTCCGTTTTATAGTGGGTTTTATCTGATTCTCGCTACCATTTTTATTCCAGTCTAGACACACTTGATTCCCTTACGGAGACATATCAATACATAGGTTTTAAGATTCTTACTAGTCAGATATATTCAACTTCAGGAAATATGGTGTTTTGAGTCCCTGTCACTGAGGAAGGTGTAGGTCTTGTCTATTCCATAGTTGGTTATTGGAACGGTACATGTGCTTATATCAAACTCTGGTTTTATGCATCACCCCACCTCTCCTTACCCCTTAAGCAGGCATAAGAGTGTTTTGTAAATGTGAGACTCTCTTCCCTTCCTAACTCAGTTCATGTGTAGCCATGTTTACATGATCTTCATAAGTGGTATCTTATGATAAGTTTCTTTTTCTGTGTGACATAATTCACTTAGAATCATCGTACCTGAATCCACTCATTTTGCTGCTACTGGTCTTATGACATTGATTTCATGGCTGAGGGATATTCCATCATACGTAAGTACCACAATTTTTTGAACAATTTTTACCTTTCCTGGGATACTTAAGGTGTACCCAAGTTGAGGTTCTTGTAAGCAGTGCAGCCCTAAATTTGGGGGTGGCTCTGTCATATTCATTTTCAGTTTCCCCAAGGTATATTCCCTAGACTGGGAGTGTACTTGGCTCTGTAGCTCTGTTGTTTACTTGTTTCAGGGAAGACAATGCACTCCTCCAGAGAGGCAGATGGCAATTTACTTCCCAGCCATCAGCATAACAAGGCTCCCTGTTCTCCAGGGCCTGTCTTGCCTTTCTGGTTTTTACCCATTTTGTGGATGTCCATTTTGACTGGTGAGAAGTGATACTTCTTTGTAGTGCAGACTTGCATTGCGCACTTGCTTGCTTGGCCAAAAGTGTGTATGCATTTTCCCCTGAATATATTCAGGAGAAAATGCATATGGCCTTTTTGGCCATGTGCATCATTGTCGAAGTTGTGATCCTCTGCATGTGCTTTAAAGGTGATTCCAACGTACCTCTTGAAATCTGTTTCCTGCTATTCTGCCTCGCTTTCAATTCCGCCTAGTTGCCTTCCCTCAACAGATTGTTGATAGTTGCCCTTTATTACTCTGCCAATTTGTGAATTGCTTTGCCCGTAAGTTCCATTTTTTAACTATTTTTTTGTGAGCTGAATGCAAGTCCAATATTTTGGTTCAGGACCTATACTGGTTTTCGGTGGGTGGCTGAGACTTCAGTTAATTCTTCTTCCTCCCGGGAAATAAGAGTGATATATGCCCGTCCAAATGCCTAAGAGCTACTCTCTCATTGGTTCTCCCTATTCCTTTTCATCCTTTGCCAATTGGCAACCTGTGCGAACCAGGAGGTTAAAGGTGCTGTCCCTCCAATTTGGGAGATTGACAGTAAAGCAGTTGGAAAGTCAAACTAGAGCACAAGGATAGGGACTATTCGTTGAGTTCTAGAGACCTTTTGTATTCAAATTGTGTCCATTCTCTAGGTTTCCCGTACATGTTATAGCTGTAGTAATATTCCCTTCAACCTGGAGACATCGGACCAATGGAATGGGTGCCATGCAATATTGCTTTAAAGGTTCTGCATTTGCTCACCCAATCTCTCCAATCCTCTCAGTCCCAGGTATCCAGCCTTATGCCATATCCAGCTGTCGTTGTAGATAGGGTCATTCCAGGTTTCATCAGAGACCCTGAAGAAATTGTAAAGAATTTCCCTTTTTTTGTTTTTGAAATTCCTTTTTATAGTGGGTTTGAGCTGATTCTCGCTGCCATATTTATGCCAGTCTACACAAACTTGATTCCCTTACGGAGACATATCAATACATAGGTTTTAAGATTCTTACTTGTCCGATATATTCCTCTGTGGGAAATATGGTGTTTTGAGTCCCTTTCACTGAGGAAGGTGTAGGTCTTGTCTATTCCATAGTTGGTTTTTGGAAAGGTACCTCTGCTTATATCAAACTCTGGTTTTATGCATCACGACACCTCTCAGTCCCCCTTAAGCAGGCATAAGAGTTTTTTGTAAATGTGAGACTCTGTTCTCTTTCCTAACTCAGTTCATGTGTAGCCATGTTTACAGGATCTTCATAAGTGATAGCTTATGATAAGTTTCTTTTTCTGTGTGACTTATTTCACTTAGAATCTTCGTACCTGAATCCAATCATTTTGCTGCTACTGGTCTTATGACATTGATTTCATGGCTGAGGTATATTCCATCGTACATAAGTACCACAGTTTTTTGAACCATATTTATCTTTCCTGGGATATTTAAAGAGTACCCAAGTTGAGGTTCTTGTAAGCAGTGCAGCCCTAAATTTGGGGGTGGCTCTGTCTTATTGATTTTCAATTTTACAAAGGTATATTCCCTAGACTGGAAGTGCCCTTGGCTCTCTAGCCCTGTTGTTTACTTGTTTTAGGGAACACAATGCACTCCTCCAGAGAGGCAGTTGGCAATTTACATCCCGCCTATCAGCATAACAAGGCTCCCTCTTCTGCAGGGCCTGTCTTGCCTTTCTGATTTTTGCCCATTTTGTGGATGTCCCTTTTGACCTGTGGGAAGTGATACTTCTTTGTAGTGCAGATTTGCATTGCCTACTTGCTTGCTTGGCCAAACGTGTGTATGCATTTTCACATGAATATATTCAGGAGAAAATGCATATGGCCTTTTTGGCCATGTGCATCATTGTCGAAGTTGTGATCCTCTGCATGTGCTTTAAAGGTCATTCCAACGTACCTCTTGAAATCTGTTTCCTGCTATTCTGCCTCGCTTTCAATTCCGCCTAGTTGCCTTCCCTCAACAGATTGTTGGAAGATAGTTGCCCTTTATTACTCTGCCAATTTGTGAATTGCTGTGCCACTGGGCTCCAATTTTTAACTCATTTTTTGTGAGCTGAATGCAAGTAGAATATTTTGGTTCAGAACCTATACTGGTTTCCGGTGGTTGGCTGAGACTTTGTTTAATTCTTCTTCCTCACGGGAAATAAGAGTGACATGAGCCCATTCAAATGCCTAACAGCTACTCTCTCATTGGTTCTCCCTCTTCGCTTTCATCCTCTGCCAAATTGGCAACCTGTGCAAACCAGGAGGTTAAAGGTGCTGTCTCTCCCAGTTGGGAGATTGATATTAAAGCAGTTGGAAAGTCAAACCGGAACACCAGGAGTAGGAATATTCGTTGAGTTTTAGAAACCTTTCGTATTCACTGTGTGTCCATTCTCTAGGTTTCCCATACATGTTATAGCAATAGTAATATTCCCTTCAACCTGGAGAGTTGGGACCCATGGAATGGGTGCCATGAATTATTGCTTTAAAAGGTCTCTATTTGCTCACGCAATCTCACCAATACTCTCAGTCCCATGTGTCCAACCTTATGCCACATCCAGCGGTCGTTGTAAATAGGGTCATTCCAGGTTTCATCAGAGACCCTGAAGGAATTGTAAAGAATTTCCTTGTTTTTTTGTTTTGTTTTTGAAATTCCTTTTTATAGTGGGTTTGAGCTGATTCTCGCTGCCATGTTTATGCCAGTCTAGACACACTTGATTCCCTTACGGAGACATATCAATACATAGATTTTAAGATTCATACTAGACAGATATATTCCTCTGCGGGAATATTGGGTTTTGAGTCCCTTTCACTGAGGAAGGTGTAGGTCTTGTCTATTCCATAGTTGGTTTTTGGAACGGTGCCTGTGCTTATATAAAACTCTGGTTTTATGCATCACCTCAGCTCTCATTCCCCCTTAAGCAGGCATAAGAGTGTTTTCTAAATGTGAGACTCTGTTCTCTTTCCTAACTCAGTTCATGTGTAGCCATGTTTACGGGATCTTCATAAGTGATATCTTATGATAAGTTTCTTTTTCTGTGTGACTTAATTCACTTAGAATCATCGTACCTGAATCCACTCATTATGATGCTACTGGTTTTATGACATTGATTTCATGGCTGAGGGATACTCCATCATACGTAAGTACCACAATTTTTTGAACAATTTTTACCTTTCCTAGGATACTTAAGGTGTACCAAAGTTGAGGTTCTTGTAAGCAGTGCAGCCGTAAATTTTGGGGGAGCTCTGCTTATTGATTTTGAGTTTTCCCAAGGTATATTCCCTAGACTGGAAGTGCCCTTGGCTCTGTAGCTCAGTTGTTTACTTGTTTCAGGGAACACAATGCACTCATCCAGAGAGGCAGTTGTTAATGTACATGCCGCCCATCAGCATAACAAGGCTCCCTGTTCTCCAGGGCCTGTCTTGCCTTTCTGGGTTTTACCCATATTGTGGATGTCCCTTTTTACCCGTGGGAAGTGATACTTCTTTGTAGTGCACATTTGCATTGCCCGCTTGCTTGCTTGGCGAAAAAGGACGTATGCGTTTTCTCCTGTATATATTCAAGAGAAAATGCATACTCCCTTTTTGGCCAAGTGCATCATTGTCGAAATTGTGCCCCTCTTCCTGTGCTTTACATGTTATTCCAACGTACCTCTTGAAATCTGTTTCCTGCTATTCTGCCTCGCTTTCAAGTCCATCTTGTTGCCTTCCCTCAACAGATTTTTGGACGATAGTTGCCCTTTATTATTCTGCCAGTTTCTGAATTGCTGTGCCCCTGAGCTCCATTTTTTAACTCGTTTTTTGTGAGCTGAACGCAAGTCCAGTATTTTGGTTCAGAACCTATACTGGTTTTCGGTGGGTGGCTGAGGGTTTTGTCAATTCTTCTTCCTCCCGGGAAATAAGAGTGACATGTGCCCGTCCAAATGCGTAACAGCTACTGTCTCATTGGTTCTCCCTCTTCCCTTTCATCCTTTGCCAAATTGGCAACCTGGGAGAACCAGTAGGTTAAAGGTGCTGTCTCTCCAAGTTGGGAGATTGATAGTAAAGCAGTTGGAAAGTCAAGCTGGAGCACAAGAATTGGGACTATTCGTTGACTTTTAGCAACCTTTCGTATTCAGAGTGTGTCCATTCTCTAGGTTTCCCATACATGTTATAGCTATGGTAATATTCCCTTCAACCTGCAGAGTTGGTACCCATGGAATGGGTGCCATGCATTATTGCTTTAAAGGGTCTGCATTTGCTCACCCAATCTCACCACTCCTTTCAGTCCCATGTGTCCAGCCTTATGCCACATCCAGCTGTCGTTGTAGATAGGGTCGTTCCAGGTTTCATCAGAGACCCTGAAGGAATTGTAAAGAATTTCCCTGTTTTTTTGTTTTGTTTTTGAAATTCCTTTTTATAGTGGGTTTGAGCTGATTCTCTCTGCCATGTTTATGCCAGTCTAGACACACATGATTCCCTTAAGAAGTCATATCAATACATAGGTTTTAAGATTCTTACTAGTCAGATATATTCCTCTGCGGGAAATATGGGGTTTTGAGTCCCTTTCACTGAGGAAGGTGTAGGTCTTGTCTATTCCATAGTTGGTTTATGGAACGGTACCTGTGCGTATATCAAACTCTGGTTTTATGCATCCCCCCACCTCTCCTTTCTCCTTAAGCAGGCATAATAGTGTTTTCTAAATGTGAGACTCTGTTCTCTTTCCTAACTCTGTTCATGTGTAGCCATGTTTACAGGATCTTCATAAGTGATATCTTATGATATGTTTCTTTTTCTGTGTGACTTATTTCACTTAGAATCATCGTACCTGAATCCACTCATTAGGCTGCTACTGGTCATATGACATTGATTTCAAGGCTGAGAGATATTCCATCGTACGTAAGTACCACAATTTTTTGAACCATTTTTATATTTCCTGGGATATTTAAGTTGTACCCAAGTTGAGGTTCTTGTAAGCAGTGCAGCCCTAAATTTTGGGGTGGCTCTGTCTTATTGATTTTCAGTTTTCCCAAGGTATATTCCCTAGACTGGAAGTGTCCTTGGCTCTGTAGCTCTGTTGTTTACTTGTTTTAGGGAACACAATGCACTCCTCCAGAAAGGCAGTTGGCAATTTACATCCCGGCCATCAGCATAACAAGGCTCCCTCTTTCCAGGGCCTGTCTTGAATTTCTGGTTTTTACCCTTTATGTGGATGTCCCTTAGGAATGGTGGGAATTGATACTTCTTTGTAGTGCAGACTTGCATTGCCCGCTTGCTTGCTTGGCCAAAATTGGCGTATGCATTTTCTCCGGAATATACTCAGGAGAAAACGCATACGCCCTTTTTGGCCAAGTGCATCATTGTCGAAGTTGTGCCCCTCTTCCTGTGCTTTAAAAGCAATTCCAACGTACGTCTTAAATCTGTTTCCTGCTATTCTGCCTCGCTTTCAAGTCCGCCTCGTTGCCTTCCCTCAACAGATTTTTGTTCGATAGTTGTCCTTTATTACTCTCCCAGTTTTTTAATTGCTGTGACCCTGAGCTCCATTTTCTAACTCGTTTTTTGTGAGCTGAATGCAAGACCAATATATTGGATCTGGACCTATACTTGGTTTGGTGGGTGGCTGAGACTTTGGTTAATTTTTCTTCCTCACGGGAAATAAGAGTGACATATGCCCGTCCAAATGCCTAACAGCTACAATCTCATTGGTTCTCCCTCTTCCCTTTCATCCTTTGCCCAATTGGCAACCTGGGAGAACCAGGAGGTTAAAGGTGCTGTCTCTCCAAGTTGGGAGATTGATAGTAAAGCAGTTGGAAAGTCAAACTGGCGCACAAGGAGAGGGACTATTCGTTGAGTTTTAGAAACCCTTCGTATTTACAGTGTGTGTATTCTCTAGGTTTCCCATACATGTTATAGCTGTAGTAATATTCCCTTAAACCTGGAGAGTTGGGACCCATGGAATCTGTGCCATGCATTATTGATTTAAAGGGTCTGCATTTGCTCACCCAATCTCACCAATCCTCTCTGTCCCATGTGTCCTGCCTTATGCCACATCCAGCTGTCATTGTAGATAGGGTCATTCCAGGTTTCATCAGAGACCCTGAAGGAATTGTAAAGAATTTCCCTGTTTTTTTTTTTAAATTCCTTTTTAGAGTGTGTTTGAGCTGATTCTCTCTGCCAAGTTTATGCCAGTCTAGACAAACATGATACCCTTACGGAGACATATCAATACATAGGTTTTAAGATTCTTACTAGTCAGATATATTCCTCTGCGGGAAATATGGAGTTTTGAGTCCCTTTCACTGAGGAAGGTGTAGGTCTTGTCTATTCCATAGTTGGTTTTTGGAACGGTACCTGTGCTTTTACCAAACTCTGGTTTTATGCATCACCCCACCTCTCCTTCCTCCTTAAGCAGGCATAAGAGTGTTTTCTAAATGTGAGACTCTGTTCTCTTTCCTAACTCTGTTCATGTGTAGCCATGTTTACAGGATGTTCATAAGTGATATCTTATGATAAGTTTCTTTTTCTGTGTGACTTATTTCACTTAGAATCATCGTACCTGAATCCACTCATTAGGCTGCTACTGGTCGTATGACATTGATTTCATGGCTGAGGGATATTCCATCGTACATAAGTACCACAAATTTTTGAACCATTTTTTATATTTCCTGGGATATTTAAGGGGTACCCAAGTTGAGGTTCTTGTAAGCAGTGCAGCACTAAATTTTGGGGTGGCTGTGTCTTATTGATTTTCAGTTTAACCAAGGTATATTCCTTCGACTGGAAGTGTCCTTGGCTCTGTAGCTCTGTTGTTTACTTGTTTTAAGGAACACAATGCACTCCTCCAGAGAGGCAGTTTGCAATTTACATACTGCCCATCAGCATAACAAGGCTCCCTCTTTCCAGGGCCTGTCTTGAATTTCTGGTTTTTACCCTTTATGTGGATGTCCCTTAGGACCGGAGGGTAGTCATACTTCTTTGTAGTGCAGACGTGCATTGCTGCTTGCTTGCTTGGACAAAATGGGCGTAGGCGTTTTCTCCGGAATATACTCAGGAGAAAACGCCTACGCACTTTTTGGCCAAGTGCAACATAGTCGAAGTTGTGCCCCTCTTCCTGTGCTTTAAAAGTGATTCCAACCTACCTCTTAAATCTGTTTCCTGCTATTCTGCCTCGCTTTCAAGTCCGCCTCGTTGCCTTCCCTCTACAGATTTTTGGTCGATAGTTGTGCTTTGTTACTCAGCCAGTTTGTGAATTGCTGTGCCCCTGAGCTCCATTGTTTAACTCGTTTTTTGTGAGCTGAATGCAAGTTCAATATTTTGGTTCAGAAACTATACTGGTTTTCGATGGGTGGCTGAGACTTTTGTTAATTCTTCTTCCTCACGGGAAATAAGAGTGATATATGCCCATCCAAATGCCTGACAGCTACTCTCTCATTGGTTCTACCACTTCCCTTTCATCCTTTGCCAAATTGGCATCCTGTGTGAAACAGGATTTTAAAGGGTCTGTCTCTCCAAGTTGGAAGATTGATAGTAAAGCAGTTGGAAAGTGAAACTGGAGCACAAGGAAAGGGACTATTCGTTGAGTTTTAGAAACCTTTCATATCCACAGTGTGTCCATTCTCTAGGTTTCCCATACATGTTATAGCTAGAGTAATATTCCCTTCAACCTGGAGAGTTGGGACCTATGAAATGGGTGCCATGCATTATTGCTTTAAAGGGTCTGCTTTTGTTCACCCTATATCACCAATCCTCTCAGTCCCAAGTGTCCAGCCTTATGCCACATCCAGCTGTCGTTGTAGATAGGGTCATTCCAAGTTTCATCAGAGACACTGAAGGAATTGTAAAGAATTTCCCTGTTTTTTTTTTGTTTTGTTTTTGAAATTCATTTTTATAGTGGGTTTGAGCTGATTCTCGATGCCATGATTATGCCAGTCTAGAAACACTTGATTCCTGTACGGAGACATATCAATACATAGGTTTTAAGATTCTTACTAGTCAGATATATTCCTCTGTGGTAAATATGGTATTTTTAGTCCCTTTCACAGAGGAAGGTGCAGGTCTTGTCTATTCCATAGTTGATTTTGGAACGGTACCTGTGCTTATATCAAACTCTGGTTTTATTCATCACCCCACCTCTCCTTCCCCCTTAAACAGGCATAAGAGTGTTTTGTAAATGTGGGACTCTGTTCTCTTTCCTAACTCAGTTCATGTGTAACCATGTTTACAGGATCCTCATAAGTGATATCTTATGATAAGTTTCTTTTACTGTGTGACTTATTTCACTTAGAATCATCGTACCTGAATCCACTCATTTTGCAGCTACTGGTCTTACAACCTGGATTTCATGGCTGAGTGATATTCCATCGTATGTAAGTACCACAATTTTTTGAACCATTTTTATATTTCCTGGGATATTTAATGTGTACCCAAGTTGATGTAAGTGTAAGCAGTGCAGCCCTAAAGTTTGGGGTGGCTCTGTCTTATTGATTTTCAGTTTTCCCAAGGTATATTCCCTAGACGGGAAGTACCCTTGGCTCTGTAGCTCTGTTTTTTACATGGTTTAGGGAACACAATGCACTCCTCCAGAGAGGCAGTTGGCAATTTACATCCCGCCCATCAGCATAACAAGGCTCCCTGTACTCCAGGTCCTGTCTTGGCTTTCTGGTTTTTACCCATTTTGTGGGTGTCCGTTTTGACCGGTGGGAAGTGATACTACTTTGTACTGCAGGTTTGCATTGCCCGCATGCATGCTTGGCCAAAAAGGGCGGATGCGTTTTCTCCTGAGTATATTCAGGAGAAAACACATAAGCACTTTTTGGCCAAGTGCATCATAGTCGAAGTTTGTCCCTCTTCGTGTGCTTTAAAGGCGATTCCAACGTACCTCTTGAAATCCGTTTCCTGCTATTCTGCCTCGCTTTCAAGTCTGCCTAGTTGCCTTCCCTCAACAGATCATTGGACGATAGTTGCCCTTTATTACTCTGCCAGTTTGTGAATTGCTGTGCCCCTGAGCTCCATTTTTTAACTCGTTTTTTGTGAGCTGAACGCAAGACCAATATTTTGGTACTGGACCTATAGAGGTTTTTGGTGGGTCTCTGAGACTTTGGTTAATTCTTCATCCTCCCGGGAATTAAGAGTGACATGTGCCCGTCCATATGCTTAACAGCTACTCTCTCATTGGTTCTCCCTCTTCCCTTTCATCCTTTGCCAAATTGGCAACCTGGGAGAACCAGGAGGTTAAAGATGCTGTCTTTCCAAGTTGGGAGATTGATAGTAAAGCAGTTGTAAAGTCAAACCGGAGCACCAGGACGGGGAGTATTCTTTGCGTTTTAGAGACCTTTCGTATTCACATTGTGTCCATTCTCTAGGTTTCCCGTACATGTTATAGCTGTAGTAATATTCCCTTCAACCTGGAGAGTTGGGACCCATGGAATGGGTGCCATGCTTTATTGCTTTAAAGGGTCTGCATTTTCTCAACCAATCTCACCAATCCTCTCAGTCCCATGTGTCCAGCCTTATGCCACATCCAGCTGTCATTTTAGATACGGTCATTCCAGGTTTCATCAGAGACCCTGAAGGAATTGTAAAGAATTTCCCTGTTTTTTTGTTTTCTTTTTGAAATTCCTTTTTATAGTGGGTTTGAGCTGATTCTCGCTGCCATGTTTATGCCAGTCTAGACACACTTGATTCCCTTACGGAGACATATCTATACATAGGTTTTAAGAATCTTACTAGTCAGATATATTCCTCTGCGGGAAATATGGTGTTTTGAGTCCCATTCACTGAGGAAGGTGTAGGTCTTGTCTATTCCATAGGTGGTTTTTGGAACAGTACCTCTGCTTTTATCAAACTCTGGTTTTATGCATCACCCCACCTCTCCTTCCCCCTTAAGCAGGCATAAGAGTGTTTTCTAAATGTGAGACTCTGTTCTCTTTCCTAACTCAGTTTATGTGTAGCCATGTTTACAGGATCTTAAACAAGTGATATATTATGATAAGTTTCTTTTTCTGTGTGACTTATTTCACTTAGAATCATGGTACCTGAATCCTTTCATTTTGCTGCTACTGGTCTTATGACATTGATTTCATGGCTGAGGGATATTCCATCATATGTAAGTACCACAATATTTTGAACAATTTTTACCTTTCCTGGGATACTTAAGGTGTACCCAAGTTGAGTTTCTTGTAAGCAGTGCAGCCCTAAATTTTCGGGTGTCTCGGTCTTATTGATTTTCAGTTTTCCCAAGGTATATTCCCTAGACTGGAAGTGCCCTTGGCTCTGTAGCTCTGTTGATTACTTGTTTTACAGAACACAATGCACTCCTCCAGAGAGGCAGTTGGCAATTTACATCCCGGCCATCAGCATAAAAAGGCTCCCAGTTCTCCAATGCCTGTCTTGCCTTTCTGGATTTTATCAATTTTGTGGATGTCCCTTATGACCGATGGGAAGGGATACTTCTTTGTAGTGCAGATTTGCATTGCCCACTTGCTTGCTAGGCCAAATAGGTCGTATGCGTTTTCTCCTGAACATATTCAGGAGAAAACGCATACGCCCTTTTTGGCCATGTGCATCATTGTCGAAGTTGTGCCCCTCTTCCTGTGCTTTAAATGTGATTCCAATGTACCGCTTGAAATCTGTTTCCTGCTATTCTGCCTCGCTTTCAAGTCCGCCTCGTTGCCTTCCCTCAACAGATTTTTGGAAGGTAGTTGTCCTTTATTACTCTGCCTGTTTGTGAATTGCTGTGCCCCTGGGCTACATTATTTAACTCGTTTTTTCTGAGCTGAACGCAAGTTTAATATTTTGGTTCAGTACCTATACTGGTTCTCGGTGGGTGGCTGAGACTTTGGTTAATTCTTCTTCCTCCCGGGAAATAAGAGTGACATGTGCCCGTCCAAATGCCTAAGAGCTACTCTCTCATTGGTTCTCCCTCTTCCCATTCATCCTCTGCCAAATAGGCAACCTGTGCGAAATAGGAGGTTAAAGTTACTGTCTCTCCAGGGTTGGAGACTGATAGTAAAGCAGTTGGAAAATCAAACCGGAGCCCCTGGACGGGGAGTATTCGTTGAGTTTTAGAGACCTTTCATATTCACAGTGTGTCCATTCTCTAGGTTTCCCATACATGTTATAGCTGTAGTAATATTCCCTTCAACCAGGAGAGTTGGGACCCATGGAATGGGTGCCATGCATTATTGCTTTAAAGGTTCTGCATTTGCTCACCCAGTGTCACCAATTCTCTCAGTCCCATGTGTCCAGCATTATGCCACATCTAGCTATCATTGTAGATAGGGTCATTCCAGGTTTCATCAGAGACCCTGAAGGAATTGTAAATAATTTTCCTGTTTTTTTGTTTTGTTTTTGAAATTCATTTTTTTAGTGGGTTTGAGCTGATTCTCGCTGCCATGTTTATGCCAGTCTAGACACACATAATTCCCTTATGGAGACATATCAATACATAGTTTTTAAGATTCTTACGAGTCAGATATATTCCTCTGCGGGAAATATGGGGTTTTGACTCCCTTTCACTGAGGAAGGTGTAGGTTTTGTCTATTCCATAGTTGGTTTTTGGAACGGTACCTGTGCTTATATCAAACTCTGGTTTAATGCATCACCGCCCCTCTCCTTCCCCCTTAAGCAGGCATAAGAGTGTTTTCTAAATGTGAGACCCTGTTCTCTTTCCTAACTCAGTTCATGTGTATCCATGTTTACAGGACCTTCATAAGTGATATCTTATGATAAGTTTGTTTTTCTGTGTGACTTATTTCACTTAGAATCATCGTACCTGAATCCACTCATTTTGCTGCTACTGGAATTAAGACATTGATTTCATGGCTGAGGGATATTCCATCGTACGCAAGTACCACAATTTTTTGAACCATTTTTATATTTCCTGGGATATTTAAGATGTACCCAAGTTGAGGTTGTTGTAAGCAGTGAAGCCCTAAATTTGGGGGTGGCTCGGTCTTATTGATTTTCAGTTTTCCCAAGGTATATTCCCTAGACTGGAAGTGTCCTTGGCTCTGTAGCTCTGTTGTTTACTTGTTTTAGGGAACACAGTGCACTCATGCAGAGAGGCAGTTGGCAATTTACATCCAACCCATCAGCATAACAAGGCTCCCTGTTCTCCAGGGCCTGTCTTGCCTTTCTGAATTTTACCCATTTTGTGGATGTCCCTTTTGACCGGTTGGAAGTGATACTTCTTTGTAGTAAAGACTTGTATTGCCCACATGCTTGCTTGGCCCAAAAGGGCTTATGCCTTTTCTCCTGAATATACTCAGGATAAAACGCATACGCCCTTTTTGGCCAAGTGCATCATTGTCGATGTTGTGCCCCTCTTCCTGTGCTTTAAAGGCGATTCCAACAATCTCTTGAAATCTGTTTCCTGCTATTCTGCCTCAGTTTCAAGTCCGCCTCGTTGCCTTCCCTCAACACATTTTTGGATGATAGCTGGCCTTTATTACTCTGCCAGTTTGTGAATTGCTCTGCCCCATAGCTCCATTTTTTTACTCGTTTTTTGTGAGCTGAACGCAAGTCCAATATTTTGCTTCAGGACCTATACTGGTTCCCGGTGGGTGGCTGAGACATTGGTTAATTCTTCTTCCTCCCAGGAAATAAGAGTGACAGGTGCCCATCCAAATGCCTAACAGCTACTCTCTCATTGGTTCTCCCTGTTCTCTTTCATCCTTTGCCAAATTGGCAAGCTGAGCGCACCAGGAGTTTAAAGTTGCTGTCTCTCCAAGTTGGGAGATTGATAGTAAAGCAGTTGGAAAGCCAAACTGGAGCACCAGGAGAGGCACTATTCGTTGAGTTTTAGAAAACTTTCGTATTCACAGTGTGTCCATTCTCTAGGTTTCCCATACATGTTATAGCTGTAGTAATATTCCCTTCAACCTTGAGAGTTGGGACCCATGGAATGGGTGCCATGCATTATTGCTTTAAAGGGGCTGTATTTGCTCACCCTATCTCACCAAGCCTCTCAGTCCCATGTGTCCAGCTTTATGTCACATCCAGCTGTCATTTTAGATAGGGTCATTCCAGGTTTCAAAGGAGAACCTGAAGGAACTGTAAAGCATTTCCCTGTTTTTTTGTTTTGTTCTTGAAATTCCTTTTTATAGTGGTTTTGAGCTGATTCTCGCTGCCATTATTATGCCAGTCTAGAAACACTTGATTCTCTTACGGAGACATATCAATACATAGGTTTTAAGATTCTTACTAGTCAGATATATTCCTCTGCGGGAAATATGGGGTTTTGAGTCCCTTTCACTGAGGAAGATGTAGATCTTGTCTATTCCATAGTTGGTTTTTGGAATGGTACCTGTGCTTATATCAAACTCTGGTTTTATGAATTCCCCCACCTCTCCTTCCCCCTTAAGCAGGCATACGAGTGTTTTCTAAATGTGAAACTTTGTTCTCTTTCCTAACTCAGTTCATGTGAAGCCATGTTTACAGGATCTTCATAAGTGATATCTTATGATAAGTTTCTTTTTCTGTGTGACTTATTTCACTTAGAATCATCGTACCTAAATCCACTCATTTTGCGGCTACTGGTCTCATGACATTGATTTCATGGCTGAGGGATATTCCATCGTAAGTAAGTACCACAATTTTTTTAACCATATTTATATTTCCTGGGATATTTAAGGTGTACCCAAGTTGAGGTTCTTGTGAACAGTGTAGACCTAAATTTTGGGGTGGCTCTGTCTTATTGATTTTCATTTTTCCCCAGGTATATTCCCTACACTGAAAGTGCCCTTGTCTCTGTAGCTCTGTTGTTTACTTGTATTTGGGAACACAATGCACTCCTCCAGAGAGGCAGTTGGCAAATTACATCCCGCCTATCAACATAACAAGGCTCCCTGTTCTCCAGGGCCTGTCTTGCCTTTCTGGTTTTTACCCATTTTGTGTATGTCCCTTTTGACCGGTGGGAAGTGATAGTTCTTTGTAGTGCAGACTTGCATTGCCCACTTGCTTGCTTGGCCAAAAAGGGCGTATGCGTTTTCTCCTGAATATATTCAGGAGAAAACGCATACGCCCTTTTTGGCTAAGTGCATCATTGTCGAAGTTGTGCCCCTCTTCCTGTGCTTTAAAGGTGATTCCAACGTACCTCTTTAATCTGTTTCCTGCTATTCTGCCTCGCTTTCAAGTCCGACTCGTTGCCTCCCCTCAACAAATTGTTGGACGATAGTCGCCCTTTATTACTCTGTCTTTTTGTGAATTGCTGTGCCCCTGAGCTACATTATTTAACTCGTTTATTTGTAAGCTGAACGCAAGTCCAATATTTTGGTTCAGGACCTATACTGGTTTTTGGTGGGTGGCTGAGACTTTGGTTAATTCTTCTTCCTCCAGGGAAATAAGAGTGACAAATGCTGTCCAAATGCCTAACAGCTACTCTCTCATTGGTTCTCCCAATTCCCATTCATCCTCTGCCAAATTGGCAACCTGTGCGAAACAGGAGGTTAAAAGTGCTGTCTCTCTAGGTTCGGAGATTGATAGTAAAGCAGTTGGAAAGTCAAACAGGAGCACCAGGAGGTGGAGTATTCGTTGAGTTTTAGAGATCTTTCGTATTTACAGTGTGTCCATTCTCTAGGTTTCCCATACATGTTATAGCTGTAGTAATATTCCCTTCAACCTGGAGAGTTGGGACCCATGGAATGGGTGCCATGCATTATTGCTTTAAAGGGTCTGTATTTGCTCACCCAATCTCACCAATCCTCTCAGTCCCATGTGTCCAGCCTTATGCCACATCCAGCTGTCATTGTAGATAGGGTCATTCCAGGTTTCATCAGAGACCCTGAAGGAATTGTAAAGAATTTCCCTGTTTTTTTGTTTTTCAAATTCCTTTTTATAGTGGGTTTGAGCTGATTCTCACTGCCATGTTTATGCCAGTCTAGACACACTTGATTCCCTTATGGAGACATATCAATTCATAGGTTTTAAGATTCTTACTAGTCAGATATATTCCTCTGCGGGAAATATTGGGTTTTGAGTCCCTTTCACTGAGGAAGGTGTAGGTCTTGTCTATTCCATACTTGGTTTTTGGAACGGTACCTGTGCTTATATCAAACACTGGTTTTATGCATCACCCCAAATCTCCTTACCCCTGAAGCAGGCATAAGAGTGTTTTCTAAATGTGAGACTCTGTTCTCTTCCCTAACTCAGTTCATATGTAGCCATGTTTACAGGATCATCATAAGTAATATCTTATGATAAGTTTCTTTTTCTGTGTGACTTATTTCACTTAGAATCATCATGCCTGAATCTACTCATTTTGCTGCTACTATTCTTATGTCATTGATTTCATGGCTTAAGGATATTCCTTCGGATGTAAGTACCACAATTTTTTGAACCATTTTTATTTTTCCTGGGATATTTAAGGTGTACCCAAGTTGAGGTTCTTGTAAGCAGTGTAGCCCTAAATTTTGGGTTGGCTTTGTCTTATTGATTTTCAGTTTTCCCAAGGTATATTCCCTAGACTGGAAGTGCCCTTGGCTCTGTAGCTCTGTTGTTTACTTGTTTTAGGGAACACAGTGCAATCCTCCATAGAGGCAGTTGGCAATTTACATCCCGCCCATCAGCATAACAAGGCTCCCTGTTCTCCAGGGCCTGTCTTGCCTTTCTGGTTTTTACCCATTTTGTGCATGTCCCTTTTGACCGGTGGGAAGTGATACTACTTTGTAGTGCAGACTTGCATTGCCCACTTGCTTGCTTGGCGAAAAAGGGCGTAAGCGTTTTCCCCTGAATATATTCAGGCGAAAACACATACGCCCTTTTTTGCCACGTGCATCATTGTCGAAGTTGTGCCCCTCTTCCTGTGCTTTAAAGGCGATTCCAACGTACCTCTTGAAATCTGTTTCCTGCTATTCTGCCTAGCTTTCAAGTCCGCCTCATTGCCTCCCCTCAACAGATTGTTGGTCGATAGTTGCCCTTTATTACTCTGCCATTTTGTGAATTGCTCTGCCCCTGAGATACATTATTTACATCGTTTTTTTGTGAGCTGAACGCAAGTCCAATATTTTGGTTCAGGACCTATACTGGTTTTCGTTGGGTGGCTGACACTTTGGTTAATTCTTCTTCCTCCCGGGAAATAAGAGTGACATATGCCCGTCCAAATGCGTAACAGCTACTCTCTCATTGGTTCTCCCTCTTCCCATTCATCCTCTGCCAAATTGGAAACCTGTGCGAAACAGGAGGTTAAAGGTGCTGTCTCTCTAGGTTGGGAGATTGATAGTAAAGCAGTTGGAAAGTCAAACCGGAGCACCAGGAGGGGGAGTATTCTTTGCGTTTTAGAGACCTTTCGTATTCACATTGTGTCCATTCTCTAGGTTTCCCGTACATGTTATAGCTGTAGTAATATTCCCTTCAACCTGGAGAGTTGGGACCCATGGAATGGGTGCCATGCTTTATTGCTTTAAAGGGTCTGCATTTTCTCAACCAATCTCACCAATCCTCTCAGTCCCATGTGTCCAGCCTTATGCCACATCCAGCTGTCATTTTAGATAGGGTCATTCCAGGTTTCATCAGAGACCCTGAAGGAATTGTAAAGAATTTCCCTGTTTTTTTGTTTTCTTTTTGAAATTCCTTTTTATAGTGGGTTTGAGCTGATTCTCGCTGCCATGTTTATGCCAGTCTAGACACACTTGATTCCCTTACGGAGACATATCTATACATAGGTTTTAAGAATCTTACTAGTCAGATATATTCCTCTGCGGGAAATATGGTGTTTTGAGTCCCATTCACTGAGGAAGGTGTAGGTCTTGTCTATTCCATAGGTGGTTTTTGGAACAGTACCTCTGCTTTTATCAAACTCTGGTTTTATGCATCACCCCACCTCTCCTTCCCCCTTAAGCAGGCATAAGAGTGTTTTCTAAATGTGAGACTCTGTTCTCTTTCCTAACTCAGTTTATGTGTAGCCATGTTTACAGGATCTTAAACAAGTGATATATTATGATAAGTTTCTTTTTCTGTGTGACTTATTTCACTTAGAATCATGGTACCTGAATCCTTTCATTTTGCTGCTACTGGTCTTATGACATTGATTTCATGGCTGAGGGATATTCCATCATATGTAAGTACCACAATATTTTGAACAATTTTTACCTTTCCTGGGATACTTAAGGTGTACCCAAGTTGAGTTTCTTGTAAGCAGTGCAGCCCTAAATTTTCGGGTGTCTCGGTCTTATTGATTTTCAGTTTTCCCAAGGTATATTCCCTAGACTGGAAGTGCCCTTGGCTCTGTAGCTCTGTTGATTACTTGTTTTACAGAACACAATGCACTCCTCCAGAGAGGCAGTTGGCAATTTACATCCCGGCCATCAGCATAAAAAGGCTCCCAGTTCTCCAATGCCTGTCTTGCCTTTCTGGATTTTATCAATTTTGTGGATGTCCCTTATGACCGATGGGAAGGGATACTTCTTTGTAGTGCAGATTTGCATTGCCCACTTGCTTGCTAGGCCAAATAGGTCGTATGCGTTTTCTCCTGAACATATTCAGGAGAAAACGCATACGCCCTTTTTGGCCATGTGCATCATTGTCGAAGTTGTGCCCCTCTTCCTGTGCTTTAAATGTGATTCCAATGTACCGCTTGAAATCTGTTTCCTGCTATTCTGCCTCGCTTTCAAGTCCGCCTCGTTGCCTTCCCTCAACAGATTTTTGGAAGGTAGTTGTCCTTTATTACTCTGCCTGTTTGTGAATTGCTGTGCCCCTGGGCTACATTATTTAACTCGTTTTTTCTGAGCTGAACGCAAGTTTAATATTTTGGTTCAGTACCTATACTGGTTCTCGGTTGGTGGCTGAGACTTTGGTTAATTCTTCTTCCTCCCGGGAAATAAGAGTGACATGTGCCCGTCCAAATGCCTAAGAGCTTCTCTCTCATTGGTTCTCCCTCTTCCCATTCATCCTCTGCCAAATAGGCAACCTGTGCGAAATAGGAGGTTAAAGTTACTGTCTCTCCAGGGTTGGAGACTGATAGTAAAGCAGTTGGAAAATCAAACCGGAGCCCCTGGACGGGGAGTATTCGTTGAGTTTTAGAGACCTTTCGTATTCACAGTGTGTCCATTCTCTAGGTTTCCCATACATGTTATAGCTGTAGTAATATTCCCTTCAACCAGGAGAGTTGGGACCCATGGAATGGGTGCCATGCATTATTGCTTTAAAGGTTCTGCATTTGCTCACCCAGTGTCACCAATTCTCTCAGTCCCATGTGTCCAGCATTATGCCACATCTAGCTATCATTGTAGATAGGGTCATTCCAGGTTTCATCAGAGACCCTGAAGGAATTGTAAATAATTTTCCTGTTTTTTTGTTTTGTTTTTGAAATTCATTTTTTTAGTGGGTTTGAGCTGATTCTCGCTGCCATGTTTATGCCAGTCTAGACACACATAATTCCCTTATGGAGACATATCAATACATAGTTTTTAAGATGCTTACTACTCAGATATATTCCTCTGCGGGAAATATGGGGTTTTGACTCCCTTTCACTGAGGAAGGTGTAGGTTTTGTCTATTCCATAGTTGGTTTTTGGAACGGTACCTGTGCTTATATCAAACTCTGGTTTAATGCATCACCGCCCCTCTCCTTCCCCCTTAAGCAGGCATAAGAGTGTTTTCTAAATGTGAGACTCTGTTCTCTTTCCTAACTCAGTTCATGTGTATCCATGTTTACAGGACCTTCATAAGTGATATCTTATGATAAGTTTGTTTTTCTGTGTGACTTATTTCACTTAGAATCATCGTACCTGAATCCACTCATTTTGCTGCTACTGGAATTAAGACATTGATTTCATGGCTGAGGGATATTCCATCGTACGCAAGTACCACAATTTTTTGAACCATTTTTATATTTCCTGGGATATTTAAGATGTACCCAAGTTGAGGTTGTTGTAAGCAGTGAAGCCCTAAATTTGGGGGTGGCTCTGTCTTATTGATTTTCAGTTTTCCCAAGGTATATTCCCTAGACTGGAAGTGTCCTTGGCTCTGTAGCTCTGTTGTTTACTTGTTTTAGGGAACACAGTGCACTCATGCAGAGAGGCAGTTGGCAATTTACATCCAACCCATCAGCATAACAAGGCTCCCTGTTCTCCAGGGCCTGTCTTGCCTTTCTGAATTTTACCCATTTTGTGGATGTCCCTTTTGACCGGTTGGAAGTGATACTTCTTTGTAGTAAAGACTTGTATTGCCCACATGCTTGCTTGGCCCAAAAGGGCTTATGCCTTTTCTCCTGAATATACTCAGGATAAAACGCATACGCCCTTTATGGCCAAGTGCATCATTGTAGATGTTGTGCCCCTCTTCCTGTGCTTTAAAGGCGATTCCAACAATCTCTTGAAATCTGTTTCCTGCTATTCTGCCTCAGTTTCAAGTCCGCCTCGTTGCCTTCCCTCAACACATTTTTGGATGATAGCTGGCCTTTATTACTCTGCCAGTTTGTGAATTGCTCTGCCCCATAGCTCCATTTTTTTACTCGTTTTTTGTGAGCTGAACGCAAGTCCAATATTTTGCTTCAGGACCTATACTGGTTCCCGGTGGGTGGCTGAGACATTGGTTAATTCTTCTTCCTCCCAGGAAATAAGAGTGACAGGTGCCCGTCCAAATGCCTAACAGCTACTCTCTCATTGGTTCTCCCTGTTCTCTTTCATCCTTTGCCAAATTGGCAAGCTGAGCGCACCAGGAGTTTAAAGTTGCTGTCTCTCCAAGTTGGGAGATTGATAGTAAAGCAGTTGGAAAGCCAAACTGGAGCACCAGGAGAGGCACTATTCGTTGAGTTTTAGAAAACTTTCGTATTCACAGTGTGTCCATTCTCTAGGTTTCCCATACATGTTATAGCTGTAGTAATATTCCCTTCAACCTTGAGAGTTGGGGCCCATGGAATGGGTGCCATGCATTATTGCTTTAAAGGGGCTGTATTTGCTCACCCTATCTCACCAAGCCTCTCAGTCCCATGTGTCCAGCTTTATGTCACATCCAGCTGTCATTTTAGATAGGGTCATTCCAGGTGTCAAAGGAGAACCTGAAGGAACTGTAAAGCATTTCCCTGTTTATTTGTTTTGTTTTTGAAATTCCTTTTTATAGTGGTTTTGAGCTGATTTTCGCTGCCATTATTATGCCAGTCTAGAAACACTTGATTCTCTTACGGAGACATATCAATACATAGGTTTTAAGATTCTTACTAGTCAGATATATTCCTCTGCGGGAAATATGGGGTTTTGAGTCCCTTTCACTGAGGAAGATGTAGATCTTGTCTATTCCATAGTTGGTTTTTGGAATGGTACCTGTGCTTATATCAAACTCTGGTTTTATGAATTCCCCCACCTCTCCTTCCCCCTTAAGCAGGCATACGAGTGTTTTCTAAATGTGAAACTTTGTTCTCTTTCCTAACTCAGTTCCTGTGTAGCCATGTTTACAGGATCTTCATAAGTGATATCTTATGATAAGCTTCTTTTTCTGTGTGACTTATTTCACTTAGAATCATCGTATCTAAATCCACTCATTTTGCGGCTACTGGTCTTATGACATTGATTTCATGGCTGAGGGATATTCCATCGTAAGTAAGTACCACAATTTTTTTAACCATATTTATATTTCCTGGGATATTTAAGGTGTACCCAAGTTGAGGTTCTTGTGAACAGTGTAGACCTAAATTTTGGGGTGGCTCTGTCTTATTGATTTTCATTTTTCCCAAGGTATATTCCCTACACTGAAAGTGCCCTTGTCTCTGTAGCTCTGTTGTTTACTTGTATTTGGGAACACAATGCACTCCTCCAGAGAGGCAGTTGGCAAATTACATCCCGCCTATCAACATAACAAGGCTCCCTGTTCTCCAGGGCCTGTCTTGCCTTTCTGGTTTTTACCCATTTTGTGTATGTCCCTTTTGACCGGTGGGAAGTGATAGTTCTTTGTAGTGCAGACTTGCATTGCCCACTTGCTTGCTTGGCCAAAAAGGGCGTATGCGTTTTCTCCTGAATATATTCAGGAGAAAACGCATACACCCTTTTTGGCTAAGTGCATCATTGTCGAAGTTGTGCCCCTCTTCCTGTGCTTTAAAGGTGATTCCAACGTACCTCTTTAATCTGTTTCCTGCTATTCTGCCTCGCTTTCAAGTCCGACTCGTTGCCTCCCCTCAACAAATTGTTGGACGATAGTCGCCCTTTATTACTCTGTCTTTTTGTGAATTGCTGTGCCCCTGAGCTACATTATTTAACTCGTTTATTTGTAAGCTGAACGCAAGTCCAATATTTTGGTTCAGGACCTATACTGGTTTTTGGTGGGTGGCTGAGACTTTGGTTAATTCTTCTTCCTCCAGGGAAATAAGAGAGACATATGCCCGTCCAAATCCCTAACAGCTACTCTCTCATTGGTTCTCCCAATTCCCATTCATCCTCTGCCAAATTGGCAACCTGTGCGAAACAGGAGGTTAAAAGTGCTGTCTCTCTAGGTTCGGAGATTGATAGTAAAGCAGTTGGAAAGTCAAACAGGAGCACCAGGAGGTGGCGTATTCGTTGAGTTTTAGAGATCTTTCGTATTTACAGTGTGTCCATTCTCTAGGTTTCCCATACATGTTATAGCTGTAGTAATATTCCCTTCAACCTGGAGAGTTGGGACCCATGGAATGGGTGCCATGCATTATTGCTTTAAAGGGTCTGTATTTGCTCACCCAATCTCACCAATCCTCTCAGTCCCATGTGTCCAGCCTTATGCCACATCCAGCTGTCATTGTAGATAGGGTCATTCCAGGTTTCATCAGAGACCCTGAAGGAATTGTAAAGAATTTCCCTGTTTTTTTGTTTTTCAAATTCCTTTTTATAGTGGGTTTGAGCTGATTCTCACTGCCATGTTTATGCCAGTCTAGACACACTTGATTCCCTTATGGAGACATATCAATTCATAGGTTTTAAGATTCTTACTAGTCAGATATATTCCTCTGCGGGAAATATTGGGTTTTGAGTCCCTTTCCCTGAGGAAGGTGTAGGTCTTGTCTATTCCATACTTGGTTTTTGGAACGGTACCTGTGCTTATATCAAACACTGGTTTTATGCATCACCCCAACTCTCCTTACCCCTGAAGCAGGCATAAGAGTGTTTTCTAAATGTGAGACTCTGTTCTCTTCCCTAACTCAGTTCATATGTAGCCATGTTTACAGGATCATCATAAGTAATATCTTATGATAAGTTTCTTTTTCTGTGTGACTTATTTCACTTAGAATCATCATGCCTGAATCTACTCATTTTGCTGCTACTATTCTTATGTCATTGATTTCATGGCTTAAGGATATTCCTTCGTATGTAAGTACCACAATTTTTTGAACCATTTTTATTTTTCCTGGGATATTTAAGGTGTACCCAAGTTGAGGTTCTTGTAAGCAGTGTAGCCCTAAATTTTGGGTTGGCTTTGTCTTATTGATTTTCAGTTTTCCCAAGGTATATTCCCTAGACTGGAAGTGCCCTTGGCTCTGTAGCTCTGTTGTTTACTTGTTTTAGGGAACACAGTGCAATCCTCCATAGAGGCAGTTGGCAATTTACATCCCGCCCATCAGCATAACAAGGCTCCCTGTTCTCCAGGGCCTGTCTTGCCTTTCTGGTTTTTACCCATTTTGTGCATGTCCCTTTTGACCGGTGGGAAGTGATACTACTTTGTAGTGCAGACTTGCATTGCCCACTTGCTTGCTTGGCGAAAAAGGGCGTAAGCGTTTTCCCCTGAATATATTCAGGCGAAAACACATACGCCCTTTTTGGCCACGTGCATCATTGTCGAAGTTGTGCCCCTCTTCCTGTGCTTTAAAGGCGATTCCAACGTACCTCTTGAAATCTGTTTCCTGCTATTCTGCCTAGCTTTCAAGTCCGCCTCATTGCCTCCCCTCAACAGATTGTTGGTCGATAGTTGCCCTTTATTACTCTGCCATTTTGTGAATTGCTCTGCCCCTGAGATACATTATTTACATCGTTTTTTTGTGAGCTGAACGCAAGTCCAATATTTTGGTTCAGGACCTATACTGGTTTTCGTTGGGTGGCTGACACTTTGGTTAATTCTTCTTCCTCCCGGGAAATAAGAGTGACATATGCCCGTCCAAATGCGTAACAGCTACTCTCTCATTGGTTCTCCCTCTTCCCATTCATCCTCTGCCAAATTGGAAACCTGTGCGAAACAGGAGGTTAAAGGTGCTGTCTCTCTAGGTTGGGAGATTGATAGTAAAGCAGTTGGAAAGTCAAACCGGAGCACCAGGAGGGGGAGTATTCTTTGCGTTTTAGAGACCTTTCGTATTCACATTGTGTCCATTCTCTAGGTTTCCCGTACATGTAATAGCTGTAGTAATATTCCCTTCAACCTGGAGAGTTGGGACCCATGGAATGGGTGCCATGCTTTATTGCTTTAAAGGGTCTGCATTTTCTCAACCAATCTCACCAATCCTCTCAGTCCCATGTGTCCAGCCTTATGCCACATCCAGCTGTCATTTTAGATAGGGTCATTCCAGGTTTCATCAGAGACCCTGAAGGAATTGTAAAGAATTTCCCTGTTTTTTTGTTTTCTTTTTGAAATTCCTTTTTATAGTGGGTTTGAGCTGATTCTCGCTGCCATGTTTATGCCAGTCTAGACACACTTGATTCCCTTACGGAGACATATCTATACATAGGTTTTAAGAATCTTACTAGTCAGATATATTCCTCTGCGGGAAATATGGTGTTTTGAGTCCCATTCACTGAGGAAGGTGTAGGTCTTGTCTATTCCATAGGTGGTTTTTGGAACAGTACCTCTGCTTTTATCAAACTCTGGTTTTATGCATCACCCCACCTCTCCTTCCCCCTTAAGCAGGCATAAGAGTGTTTTCTAAATGTGAGACTCTGTTCTCTTTCCTAACTCAGTTTATGTGTAGCCATGTTTACAGGATCTTAAACAAGTGATATATTATGATAAGTTTCTTTTTCTGTGTGACTTATTTCACTTAGAATCATGGTACCTGAATCCTTTCATTTTGCTGCTACTGGTCTTATGACATTGATTTCATGGCTGAGGGATATTCCATCATATGTAAGTACCACAATATTTTGAACAATTTTTACCTTTCCTGGGATACTTAAGGTGTACCCAAGTTGAGTTTCTTGTAAGCAGTGCAGCCCTAAATTTTCGGGTGTCTCGGTCTTATTGATTTTCAGTTTTCCCAAGGTATATTCCCTAGACTGGAAGTGCCCTTGGCTCTGTAGCTCTGTTGATTACTTGTTTTACAGAACACAATGCACTCCTCCAGAGAGGCAGTTGGCAATTTACATCCCGGCCATCAGCATAAAAAGGCTCCCAGTTCTCCAATGCCTGTCTTGCCTTTCTGGATTTTATCAATTTTGTGGATGTCCCTTATGACCGATGGGAAGGGATACTTCTTTGTAGTGCAGATTTGCATTGCCCACTTGCTTGCTAGGCCAAATAGGTCGTATGCGTTTTCTCCTGAACATATTCAGGAGAAAACGCATACGCCCTTTTTGGCCATGTGCATCATTGTCGAAGTTGTGCCCCTCTTCCTGTGCTTTAAATGTGATTCCAATGTACCGCTTGAAATCTGTTTCCTGCTATTCTGCCTCGCTTTCAAGTCCGCCTTGTTGCCTTCCCTCAACAGATTTTTGGAAGGTAGTTGTCCTTTATTACTCTGCCTGTTTGTGAATTGCTGTGCCCCTGGGCTACATTATTTAACTCGTTTTTTCTGAGCTGAACGCAAGTTTAATATTTTGGTTCAGTACCTATACTGGTTCTCGGTGGGTGGCTGAGACTTTGGTTAATTCTTCTTCCTCCCGGGAAATAAGAGTGACATGTGCCCGTCCAAATGCCTAAGAGCTTCTCTCTCATTGGTTCTCCCTCTTCCCATTCATCCTCTGCCAAATAGGCAACCTGTGCGAAATAGGAGGTTAAAGTTACTGTCTCTCCAGGGTTGGAGACTGATAGTAAAGCAGTTGGAAAATCAAACCGGAGCCCCTGGACGGGGAGTATTCGTTGAGTTTTAGAGACCTTTCGTATTCACAGTGTGTCCATTCTCTAGGTTTCCCATACATGTTATAGCTGTAGTAATATTCCCTTCAACCAGGAGAGTTGGGACCCATGGAATGGGTGCCATGCATTATTGCTTTAAAGGTTCTGCATTTGCTCACCCAGTGTCACCAATTCTCTCAGTCCCATGTGTCCAGCATTATGCCACATCTAGCTATCATTGTAGATAGGGTCATTCCAGGTTTCATCAGAGACCCTGAAGGAATTGTAAATAATTTTCCTGTTTTTTTGTTTTGTTTTTGAAATTCATTTTTTTAGTGGGTTTGAGCTGATTCTCGCTGCCATGTTTATGCCAGTCTAGACACACATAATTCCCTTATGGAGACATATCAATACATAGTTTTTAAGATTCTTACGAGTCAGATATATTCCTCTGCGGGAAATATGGGGTTTTGACTCCCTTTCACTGAGGAAGGTGTAGGTTTTGTCTATTCCATAGTTGGTTTTTGGAACGGTACCTGTGCTTATATCAAACTCTGGTTTAATGCATCACCGCCCCTCTCCTTCCCCCTTAAGCAGGCATAAGAGTGTTTTCTAAATGTGAGACTCTGTTCTCTTTCCTAACTCAGTTCATGTGTATCCATGTTTACAGGACCTTCATAAGTGATATCTTATGATAAGTTTGTTTTTCTGTGTGACTTATTTCACTTAGAATCATCGTACCTGAATCCACTCATTTTGCTGCTACTGGAATTAAGACATTGATTTCATGGCTGAGGGATATTCCATCGTACGCAAGTACCACAATTTTTTGAACCATTTTTATATTTCCTGGGATATTTAAGATGTACCCAAGTTGAGGTTGTTGTAAGCAGTGAAGCCCTAAATTTGGGGGTGGCTCTGTCTTATTGATTTTCAGTTTTCCCAAGGTATATTCCCTAGACTGGAAGTGTCCTTGGCTCTGTAGCTCTGTTGTTTACTTGTTTTAGGGAACACAGTGCACTCATGCAGAGAGGCAGTTGGCAATTTACATCCAACCCATCAGCATAACAAGGCTCCCTGTTCTCCAGGGCCTGTCTTGCCTTTCTGAATTTTACCCATTTTGTGGATGTCCCTTTTGACCGGTTGGAAGTGATACTTCTTTGTAGTAAAGACTTGTATTGCCCACATGCTTGCTTGGCCCAAAAGGGCTTATGCCTTTTCTCCTGAATATACTCAGGATAAAACACATACGCCCTTTTTGGCCAAGTGCATCATTGTCGATGTTGTGCCCCTCTTCCTGTGCTTTAAAGGCGATTCCAACAATCTCTTGAAATCTGTTTCCTGCTATTCTGCCTCAGTTTCAAGTCCGCCTCGTTGCCTTCCCTCAACACATTTTTGGATGATAGCTGGCCTTTATTACTCTGCCAGTTTGTGAATTGCTCTGCCCCACAGCTCCATTTTTTTACTCGTTTTTTGTGAGCTGAACGCAAGTCCAATATTTTGCTTCAGGACCTATACTGGTTCCCGGTGGGTGGCTGAGACATTGGTTAATTCTTCTTCCTCCCAGGAAATAAGAGTGACAGGTGCCCGTCCAAATGCCTAACAGCTACTCTCTCATTGGTTCTCCCTGTTCTCTTTCATCCTTTGCCAAATTGGCAAGCTGAGCGCACCAGGAGTTTAAAGTTGCTGTCTCTCCAAGTTGGGAGATTGATAGTAAAGCAGTTGGAAAGCCAAACTGGAGCACCAGGAGAGGCACTATTCGTTGAGTTTTAGAAAACTTTCGTATTCACAGTGTGTCCATTCTCTAGGTTTCCCATACATGTTATAGCTGTAGTAATATTCCCTTCAACCTTGAGAGTTGGGGCCCATGGAATGGGTGCCATGCATTATTGCTTTAAAGGGGCTGTATTTGCTCACCCTATCTCACCAAGCCTCTCAGTCCCATGTGTCCAGCTTTATGTCACATCCAGCTGTCATTTTAGATAGGGTCATTCCAGGTTTCAAAGGAGAACCTGAAGGAACTGTAAAGCATTTCCCTGTTTATTTGTTTTGTTTTTGAAATTCCTTTTTATAGTGGTTTTGAGCTGATTCTCGCTGCCATTATTATGCCAGTCTAGAAACACTTGATTCTCTTATGGAGACATATCAATACATAGGTTTTAAGATTCTTACTAGTCAGATATATTCCTCTGCGGGAAATATGGGGTTTTGAGTCCCTTTCACTGAGGAAGATGTAGATCTTGTCTATTCCATAGTTGGTTTTTGGAATGGTACCTGTGCTTATATCAAACTCTGGTTTTATGAATTCCCCCACCTCTCCTTCCCCCTTAAGCAGGCATACGAGTGTTTTCTAAATGTGAAACTTTGTTCTCTTTCCTAACTCAGTTCCTGTGTAGCCATGTTTACAGGATCTTCATAAGTGATATCTTATGATAAGCTTCTTTTTCTGTGTGACTTATTTCACTTAGAATCATCGTATCTAAATCCACTCATTTTGCGGCTACTGGTCTTATGACATTGATTTCATGGCTGAGGGATATTCCATCGTAAGTAAGTACCACAATTTTTTTAACCATATTTATATTTCCTGGGATATTTAAGGTGTACCCAAGTTGAGGTTCTTGTGAACAGTGTAGACCTAAATTTTGGGGTGGCTCTGTCTTATTGATTTTCATTTTTCCCAAGGTATATTCCCTACACTGAAAGTGCCCTTGTCTCTGTAGCTCTGTTGTTTACTTGTATTTGGGAACACAATGCACTCCTCCAGAGAGGCAGTTGGCAAATTACATCCCGCCTATCAACATAACAAGGCTCCCTGTTCTCCAGGGCCTGTCTTGCCTTTCTGGTTTTTACCCATTTTGTGTATGTCCCTTTTGACCGGTGGGAAGTGATAGTTCTTTGTAGTGCAGACTTGCATTGCCCACTTGCTTGCTTGGCCAAAAAGGGCGTATGCGTTTTCTCCTGAATATATTCAGGAGAAAACGCATACGCCCTTTTTGGCTAAGTGCATCATTGTCGAAGTTGTGCCCCTCTTCCTGTGCTTTAAAGGTGATTCCAACGTACCTCTTTAATCTGTTTCCTGCTATTCTGCCTCGCTTTCAAGTCCGACTCGTTGCCTCCCCTCAACAAATTGTTGGACGATAGTCGCCCTTTATTACTCTGTCTTTTTGTGAATTGCTGTGCCCCTGAGCTACATTATTTAACTCGTTTATTTGTAAGCTGAACGCAAGTCCAATATTTTGGTTCAGGACCTATACTGGTTTTTGGTGGGTGGCTGAGACTTTGGTTAATTCTTCTTCCTCCAGGGAAATAAGAGAGACATATGCCCGTCCAAATCCCTAACAGCTACTCTCTCATTGGTTCTCCCAATTCCCATTCATCCTCTGCCAAATTGGCAACCTGTGCGAAACAGGAGGTTAAAAGTGCTGTCTCTCTAGGTTCGGAGATTGATAGTAAAGCAGTTGGAAAGTCAAACAGGAGCACCAGGAGGTGGCGTATTCGTTGAGTTTTAGAGATCTTTCGTATTTACAGTGTGTCCATTCTCTAGGTTTCCCATACATGTTATAGCTGTAGTAATATTCCCTTCAACCTGGAGAGTTGGGAACCATGGAATGGGTGCCATGCATTATTGCTTTAAAGGGTCTGTATTTGCTCACCCAATCTCACCAATCCTCTCAGTCCCATGTGTCCAGCCTTATGCCACATCCAGCTGTCATTGTAGATAGGGTCATTCCAGGTTTCATCAGAGACCCTGAAGGAATTGTAAAGAATTTCCCTGTTTTTTTGTTTTTCAAATTCCTTTTTATAGTGGGTTTGAGCTGATTCTCACTGCCATGTTTATGCCAGTCTAGACACACTTGATTCCCTTATGGAGACATATCAATTCATAGGTTTTAAGATTCTTACTAGTCAGATATATTCCTCTGCGGGAAATATTGGGTTTTGAGTCCCTTTCACTGAGGAAGGTGTAGGTCTTGTCTATTCCATACTTGGTTTTAGGAACGGTACCTGTGCTTATATCAAACACTGGTTTTATGCATCACCCCAACTCTCCTTACCCCTGAAGCAGGCATAAGAGTGTTTTCTAAATGTGAGACTCTGTTCTCTTCCCTAACTCAGTTCATATGTAGCCATGTTTACAGGATCATCATAAGTAATATCTTATGATAAGTTTCTTTTTCTGTGTGACTTATTTCACTTAGAATCATCATGCCTGAATCTACTCATTTTGCTGCTACTATTCTTATGTCATTGATTTCATGGCTTAAGGATATTCCTTCGTATGTAAGTACCACAATTTTTTGAACCATTTTTATTTTTCCTGGGATATTTAAGGTGTACCCAAGTTGAGGTTCTTGTAAGCAGTGTAGCCCTAAATTTTGGGTTGGCTTTGTCTTATTGATTTTCAGTTTTCCCAAGGTATATTCCCTAGACTGGAAGTGCCCTTGGCTCTGTAGCTCTGTTGTTTACTTGTTTTAGGGAACACAGTGCAATCCTCCATAGAGGCAGTTGGCAATTTACATCCCGCCCATCAGCATAACAAGGCTCCCTGTTCTCCAGGGCCTGTCTTGCCTTTCTGGTTTTTACCCATTTTGTGCATGTCCCTTTTGACCGGTGGGAAGTGATACTACTTTGTAGTGCAGACTTGCATTGCCCACTTGCTTGCTTGGCGAAAAGGGGCGTAAGCGTTTTCCCCTGAATATATTCAGGCGAAAACACATATGCCCTTTTTGGCCACGTGCATCATTGTCGAAGTTGTGCCCCTCTTCCTGTGCTTTAAAGGCGATTCCAACGTACCTCTTGAAATCTGTTTCCTGCTATTCTGCCTAGCTTTCAAGTCCGCCTCATTGCCTCCCCTCAACAGATTTTTGGACGATAGTTGCCCTTTATTACTCTGCCATTTTGTGAATTGCTCTGCCCCTGAGATACATTATTTACATCGTTTTTTTGTGAGCTGAACGCAAGTCCAATATTTTGGTTCAGGACCTATACTGGTTTTCGTTGGGTGGCTGACACTTTGGTTAATTCTTCTTCCTCCCGGGAAATAAGAGTGACATATGCCCGTCCAAATGCGTAACAGCTACTCTCTCATTGGTTCTCCCTCTTCCCATTCATCCTCTGCCAAATAGGCAACCTGTGCGAAATAGGAGGTTAAAGGTGCTGTCTCTCCAGGGTTGGAGACTGATAGTAAAGCAGTTGGAAAATCAAACCGGAGCACCAGGAGGGGGAGTATTCGTTGAGTTTTAGAGACCTTTCGTATTCACAGTGTGTCCATTCTCTAGGTTTCCCATACATGTTATAGCTGTAGTAATATTCCCTTCAACCAGGAGAGTTGGGACCCATGGAATGGGTGCCATGCATTATTGCTTTAAAGGTTCTGCATTTGCTCACCCAGTGTCACCAATTCTCTCAGTCCCATGTGTCCAGCATTATGCCACATCTAGCTATCATTGTAGATAGGGTCATTCCAGGTTTCATCAGAGACCCTGAAGGAATTGTAAATAATTTTCCTGTTTTTTTGTTTTGTTTTTGAAATTCATTTTTTTAGTGGGTTTGAGCTGATTCTCGCTGCCATGTTTATGCCAGTCTAGACACACATAATTCCCTTATGGAGACATATCAATACATAGTTTTTAAGATTCTTACGAGTCAGATATATTCCTCTGCGGGAAATATGGGGTTTTGACTCCCTTTCACTGAGGAAGGTGTAGGTTTTGTCTATTCCATAGTTGGTTTTTGGAACGGTACCTGTGCTTATATCAAACTCTGGTTTAATGCATCACCGCCCCTCTCCTTCCCCCTTAAGCAGGCATAAGAGTGTTTTCTAAATGTGAGACCCTGTTCTCTTTCCTAACTCAGTTCATGTGTATCCATGTTTACAGGACCTTCATAAGTGATATCTTATGATAAGTTTGTTTTTCTGTGTGACTTATTTCACTTAGAATCATCGTACCTGAATCCACTCATTTTGCTGCTACTGGAATTAAGACATTGATTTCATGGCTGAGGGATATTCCATCGTACGCAAGTACCACAATTTTTTGAACCATTTTTATATTTCCTGGGATATTTAAGATGTACCCAAGTTGAGGTTGTTGTAAGCAGTGAAGCCCTAAATTTGGGGGTGGCTCGGTCTTATTGATTTTCAGTTTTCCCAAGGTATATTCCCTAGACTGGAAGTGTCCTTGGCTCTGTAGCTCTGTTGTTTACTTGTTTTAGGGAACACAGTGCACTCATGCAGAGAGGCAGTTGGCAATTTACATCCAACCCATCAGCATAACAAGGCTCCCTGTTCTCCAGGGCCTGTCTTGCCTTTCTGAATTTTACCCATTTTGTGGATGTCCCTTTTGACCGGTTGGAAGTGATACTTCTTTGTAGTAAAGACTTGTATTGCCCACATGCTTGCTTGGCCCAAAAGGGCTTATGCCTTTTCTCCTGAATATACTCAGGATAAAACGCATACGCCCTTTTTGGCCAAGTGCATCATTGTCGATGTTGTGCCCCTCTTCCTGTGCTTTAAAGGCGATTCCAACAATCTCTTGAAATCTGTTTCCTGCTATTCTGCCTCAGTTTCAAGTCCGCCTCGTTGCCTTCCCTCAACACATTTTTGGATGATAGCTGGCCTTTATTACTCTGCCAGTTTGTGAATTGCTCTGCCCCATAGCTCCATTTTTTTACTCGTTTTTTGTGAGCTGAACGCAAGTCCAATATTTTGCTTCAGGACCTATACTGGTTCCCGGTGGGTGGCT
Organism: Mesoplodon mirus; assembly: GCF_964341445.2. Taxonomy (NCBI): domain Eukaryota; kingdom Metazoa; phylum Chordata; class Mammalia; order Artiodactyla; family Ziphiidae; genus Mesoplodon; species Mesoplodon mirus. The sequence goes on from NW_028295811.1 coordinate 326,310, forward strand.
GAGACATTGGTTAATTCTTCTTCCTCCCAGGAAATAAGAGTGACAGGTGCCCGTCCAAATGCCTAACAGCTACTCTCTCATTGGTTCTCCCTGTTCTCTTTCATCCTTTGCCAAATTGGCAAGCTGAGCGCACCAGGAGTTTAAAGTTGCTGTCTCTCCAAGTTGGGAGATTGATAGTAAAGCAGTTGGAAAGCCAAACTGGAGCACCAGGAGAGGCACTATTCGTTGAGTTTTAGAAAACTTTCGTATTCACAGTGTGTCCATTCTCTAGGTTTCCCATACATGTTATAGCTGTAGTAATATTCCCTTCAACCTTGAGAGTTGGGACCCATGGAATGGGTGCCATGCATTATTGCTTTAAAGGGGCTGTATTTGCTCACCCTATCTCACCAAGCCTCTCAGTCCCATGTGTCCAGCTTTATGTCACATCCAGCTGTCATTTTAGATAGGGTCATTCCAGGTTTCAAAGGAGAACCTGAAGGAACTGTAAAGCATTTCCCTGTTTTTTTGTTTTGTTTTTGAAATTCCTTTTTATAGTGGTTTTGAGCTGATTCTCACTGCCGTGTTTATGCCTGTCTAGACACACTTGATTCCATTATGGGGACATATCAATACATAGGTTTTAATATTCTTACTAGTAAGATATATCCCTCTGCATGGAATATGGGGAGTTGAGTCCCTTTCACTGAGCAAGGTGTAGTTCTTGTCTATTCCGTATATGGTTTGTGGAACGGTACCTGAACTAATATCAAACTCTGGTTTTATGCATCACCCCACCTCTCCTTCGCCCTTAAGCAGGCATAAGAATGTTTTCTAAATGTCAAACTCTCTTCTCTTTCCTAACTCAGTTCATGTGTAGCCATGTTTACAGGACCTTCATAAGTGATATCTTATGATAAGTTTCTTTTTCTGTGTGGCTTATTTCACTTAGAATCATCGTACCTGAATCCACTCATTTTGCTGCTACTGGTCTTATGACATTGATTTCATGGCTGAGGGATATTCCATCGTACGTAAGTACCACAATTTTTTGAACCATTTTTATGTTTCCAGGGATATTTAATGTGTAGACAAGTTGAGGTTCTTGTAAGCAGTGCAGCCCTAAATTTTGGGCTGTCTCTGTCTTATTGATTTTCAGTTTGCCCAAGGTATATTCCCTAGACTGGAAGTGCTCTTGGCTGTGTAGCTCTGTTGTTTACTTGTTTTAGGGAACACAATGCACTCCTCCAGAGAGGCAGTTGGCAATTTACATCCCGGCAATCAGCATAACAAGGCTCCGTTTTCTCCAGGGCCTGTCTTGAATTTCTGGTTATTACCCTTTATGTGGATGTCCCTTAGGACCGGTGGGTAGTGATACTTCTTTATAGTGCAGATTTGCATTGCCCACTTGCTTGCTAGGCCAAAAAGGTCGTATGCGTTTTCTCCTGAACATATTCAGGAGGAAACACATACTCCCTCTTTGGCCAAGTGCATCATTGTCGAAGTTGTGCCGCTCTTCCTGTGCTTTAAAGGCGATTCCAACGTACCTCTTGAAATCTGTTTCCTGCTATTCTGCATCACATTCAAGTCCGCCTCATTGCCTTCCCTCAACTGATTTTTGAATGATAGTTGTCCTTTATTACTCTGCCAGTTTGTGAATTGCTGTGCCCCTGAGCTCCATTTTTTAACTCGTTTTTTGTGAGCTGAACGCAAGTCCCATATTTTGGTTCAGGACCTATACTGGTTCCCGGTGGGTGGCTGAGACTTTGGTTAATTCTTCTTCCTCCCAGGAAATAAGAGTGACATGTGCCCGTCCAAATGCCTAACAGCTACTCTCTCTTTGGTTCTCCCTCTTCCCTTTCATCCTTTGCCAAATTGGCAACATGTGCAAACCAGGGGGTTAATGGTGCTGTCTCTCCAAGTAGGGAGATTGATAGTAAAGCAGTTGGAATGTCAAACTGGAGCACCAGGAGAGCGATTATTTGTTGCGTTTTAGAAAGTTTTCGTATTCACAGTGTGTCCATTCTCTAGGTTTCCCATACCTGTTATAGCTGTAGTAATATTCCCTTCAATCTGGAGATTTGGGACCCATGGAATGGGTGGCATGCATTATTGCTTTACAGGGTCTGCATTTGCTCACCCAATCTCACCAATCCTCTCAGTCCCATGTGTCCAGCCTTATGCCACCTCTAGCTGTCATTTTAGATAAGGTCATTCCAAGGTTCATCCGAGAGCCTGAAGGAATTGTAAAGAATTTCGCTGTTTTTTTGTGTTTTTGAAATTCCGTTTTATAGTGGGTTTCGTCTGATTCTCGCTGCCATCTTTATGCCAGTCTAGACACACTTGATTCCCTTACGGAGACATATCAATACATAGGTTTTAACATTCTTACTAGTCAGATATATTCCTCTGCGGGAAATGTGGGGTTTTGAGTCCCTTTCACTGAGGAAGGTGTAGTGTTTTTTATTCCATAGTTGGTTTTTGGAGGGGTACCTGTGCTTATATCAAACTCTGGTTTTATGCATCACCCCACCTCTCCTTCCCCCTTAAGCAGGCATACGAGTGTTTTCTAAATGTGAGACTCTCTTCTCTTTCCTAACTCAGTTCATGTGTAGTCAGGTTTACAGGATCTTCATAAGTGATATCTTATGCTAAGTTTCTTTTTCTCTGTGACTTAATTCACTTAAAATCATAGTAACTGAATCCACTCATTTTGCGCTACTGGTCTTATGACATTGATTTCATGGCTGAGGGATATTCCATCATACGTAAGTACCACAATATTTTGAACAATTTTTACCTTTCCTGGGATACTTAAGGTGTACCCAAGTTGAGTTTCTTGTAAGCAGTGCAGTCCTAAATTTTGGGGTGGCTCTGTCTTATTCATTTTCAGTTTTCCCAAGGTATATTCCCTAGACTGGGAGTGTACTTGGTTCTGTAGCTCTGTCGTTTACTTGTTTTAGGGAACACAATGCATTGCTCCAGAGAGGCAGTTGGCAATTTACATCCCGGCCATCAGCATAATAAGTCTCCCTGTTCTCCAGGGCCTGTCTTGCCTTTCTGGTTTTTACCCATTTTGTGGATGTCCCTATTGACTGGTGGGAAGTGATACTTCTTTGTAGTGCAGACTTGCATTGCCCACTTGCTTGCTTGGCCAAAAGTGCGTATGTGTTTTCCCCTGAATATATTCAGGAGAAAAAGCATATGGCATTTTTTGCCATGTGCATCATTGTCGAAGTTGTGCTCCTCTTCCTGTGTTTTAAAGGCGATTCCAACGTACTTCTTGAAATCTGTTTCCTGCTATTCTGCCTAGCTTTCAAGTCCGCCTAGTTGCTTTCCCTCAACAGATTGTTGGAAGATAGTTGCCCTTTATTACTCTGCCAGTTTGTGAATTTCTTTGCCCATGAGCTCCATTTTTCAACTCGTTTTTTGTGAGCTGAACGCAAGTACAATATTTTGGTTCAGGAACTATACTGGTTTTCGGTGGGTGGCTGAGACTTCAATTAATTCTTCTCCTTCCGGGAAATAAGAGTGATATGTGCCCGTCCAAATGCCTGAGAGCTACTCTCTCATTGGTTCTCCCTATTCCTTTCATCCTTTTCCAAATTGGCAACCTGTGTGAACCAGGGGGTTAAAGGTGCTGTCTCTGCAATTTGGGAGATTGACAGTAAAGCAGATGGAAAGTCAAACTTGAGCACAAGGAGAAGGAATATTCGTTGAGTTTTAGAGAACTTTCGTATTCACAATGTGTCCAACTTATGTTTCCTGTACATGTTATTACTGTAGTTATATTCCTTTCAACCTGGGGAGTTGGGACCCATGGAATGGGTGCCATGCATTATTGCATTAAAGGGTCTGCATTTGCTCACCCATTCTCACAAATCCTCTCATTCCCAGGTATCCAGCCTTATGCCATATCCAGCTGTCTTTGTAGATAGGGTCATTCCAGGTTTCATCAGAGACCCTGAAGGAATTCCAAAGAATTTCCCTTTTTTTTGTTTTTGAAATTCCTTTTTCTAGTGGGTTTGAGCTGATTCTCGCTGCCATATTTATGCCAGTCTAGACACACTTGATTCCCTTACGGAGACATATCAATACATAGGTTTTAAGATTCTTACTAGTCAGATATATTCCTCTGCGGGAAATATGGGATTTTGAATCCCTTTCACTGAGGAAGGTGTAGGTCTTGTCTATTCCATAGTTGGTTTTTGGAACGGTACCAGTGCTTATATCAAACTCTGGTTTTATGCATCACCCCACCTCTCAATCCCCCTTAAGCAGGCATAAGAGTGTTTTCTAAATGTGAGACTCTGTTCTCTTTCCTAACTCAGTTCATGTGTAGCCATGTTTACAGGATCTTCATAAGTGATAGATTATGATAAGTTTCTTTTTCTGTGTGACTTATTTCACTTAGAATCATCGTACCTGAATCCACTCATTTTGCTGCTACTGGTCTTATGATATTGATTTTATGGCTGAGGGATATTCTATCGTACATAAGCACCACAATTTTTTGAGCCATATTTATCTTTCCTGGGATATTTAAGGTGAACCCAAGTTGAGGTTCTTGTAAGCAGTGAAGCCCTAAATTTGGGGTGGCTCTGTCTTATTGATTTTAAGTTTTCCAAAGGTATATTCCCTAGACTGGGAGTGCCCTTGGCTCTGTAGCTCTGTTGTTTACTTGTTTTAGGGAACACAATGCACTCCTCCAGAGAGGCAGTTGGCAATTTACATCCCGCTCATCAGCATAAAAAGGCTCCCTGTTCTCCAGGGCCTGTCTAGCCTTTCTGATTTTTGCCCATTTTGTGGATGTCCCTTTTGACCGGTGGGAAGTGATACTTCTTTGTACTGCAGATTTGCATTGCCTACTTGCTTGCTTGGCCAAAAATGGCGTATGCTTTTTCTCCTGAATATATTCAGGGGAAAACGCATACGCCCTTTTTGGCCAAGTGCATCATTATCGAAGTTGAGCCCCTCTTCCTGTCCTTTAAAGCCGATTCCAAATTTCCTCTTGTAATCGGTTTCCTGCTATTCTGTCTCACTTTCAAGTCCGGCTCGTTGCCTTCCCTCAACAGATTTTGCGATGATAGTTGTCCTTTATTACTCTGCAAGTTTGTGAATTGCTGAGCCCCTGAGCTCCATTTTTTAACTCGTTTTTTGTGAGGTGAAGGCACGTCCAATATTTTGGTTCAGGAACTATACTGGTTCCAATTGGGTGGCAGAGACTTTGGTTAATTCTTTTTCCGCCCTGGAAATAAGAGTGACATGTGCCCGTCTAAATGCCTAACAGCTACTCTCTCATTGGTTCTCCCTCTTCCCTTTCATCCTCTGCCATATTGGCAACTTGTGCGAACCAGGAGGTTAAAGGGGCTGTCTCTCCAATTTGGGAGATTGATAGTAAAGCAGTTGGAATGTCAAACCGGAGCACCAGGAGAGGGAGTATTCGTTGAGTTTTAGAGACCTTTCGTATTCACAATGTGTCCATTCTCTAGGTTTCACATACATGTTATAGATGTAGTAATATTCCCTTCAACCTGGAGAGTTGGGACCCATGGAATGGGTGCCATTAATTATTGTTTTAAAGGGGCTGCATTTGCTCACCGAATCTCACCAATCCTCTCATTCCCAAGTGTCCAGCCTTATGCCACATCCAGCTGTCACTGTAGACAGGGTCTTTCCACGTTTCATCAGAGACCCTGAAGGAATTGTAAAGAATTTCCCTGTTTTTTTGTTTTCTTTTTGAAATTCCTTTTTATAGTGGGTTTGAGATGATTCTCGATGCCATGTTTATGCCAGTCTAGATACACTTGATTCCCTTACAGAGGCATATCAATACATAGGTTTTAAGATTATTACTAGTCAGATATATTCCTCTGCGGGAAATATGGTGTTTTGAGGCCCTTTCACTGAGGAAGGTGTCGGTCTTGTCTATTCCATAGGTGGTTTTTGGAACAGTACCTCTGCTTTTATCTAACTCCGGTTTTATGCATCACCCCACCTCTCCTTCCCCCTTAAGCAGGCATAAGAGTGTTTTCTAAGTGTGAGACTCTGTTCTCTTTCCTAACTCAGTTTATGTGTAGCCATGTTTACAGGATCTTAAACAAGTGATATCTTATGATAAGTTTCTTTTTCTGTGTGACTTATTTCACTTAGAATCATGGTACCTGAATCCTTTCATTTTGCTGCTACTGGTCTTATGACATTGATTTCATGGCTGAGGGATATTCCATCATACGTAAGTACCACAATATTTTGAACAATTTTTACCTTTCCTGGGATACTTAAGGTGTACCCAAGTTGAGTTTCTTGTAAGCAATGCAGCCCTAAATTTTGTGGTGTCTCGGTCTTATTGATTTTCAGTTTTCCCAAGGTATATTCCCTAGACTGGAAGTGCCCTTGGCTCTGTAGCTCTGTTGATTACTTGTTTTACGGAACACAATGCACTCCTCCAGAGAGGCAGTTGGCAATTTACATCCCGGCCATCAGCATAAATATTCTCCCAGTTCTCCAATGCCTGTCTTGCCTTTCTGGATTTTATCCATTTTGTGGATGTCCCTTATGACCGATGGGAAGGGATACATCTTTGTAGTGCATATTTGCATTGCCCACTTGCTTGCTAGGCCAAATAGGTCGTATGCGTTTTCTCCTGAACATATTCAGGAGAAAACGCATACGCCCTTTTTGGCCAAGTGCATCATTTTCGAAGTTGTGCCCCTCTTCCTGTGCTTTAAAGGTTATTGCAATGTACCGCTTGAAATCTGTTTCCTCCTGTTCTGCCTCGCTTTCAAGTCCGCCTCTTTGCCTTCCCTCAACAGATTTTTGGAAGATAGTTGTCCTTTATTACTCTGCCTGTTTGTGAATTGTTGTGCCCATGGGCTACATTATTTAACTCGTTTTTTCTGAGCTGAATGCAAGTTTAATATTTTGGTTCAGTACCTATACTGGTTCTCGGTGAGTGGCTGAGACTTTGGTTAATTCTTCTTCCTCCCGGGAAATAAGAGTGACATGTGCCCGTCCAAATGCCTAACAGCTACTCTCTCATTGGTTCTCCCTCTTCCCATTCAACCTCTGCCAAATAGGCAACCTGTGCGAAATAGGAGGTTAAAGTTACTGTCCCTCCAGGGTTGGAGACTGATAGTAAAGCAGTTGGAAAATCAAACCGGAGCCCCTGGAGGGGGAGTATTCTTTGAGTTTTAGAAATCTTTCGTATTCACAGTGTGTCCATTCTCTAGGTTTCCCATACATATTATAGCTATAGTAATATTCCCTTCAACCTGGAGAGTTGGGACCCATGGAATGGGTGCCATGCATTATTGCTTTAAAGGTTCTGCATTTGCTCACCCAGTCTCACCAATCCTCTCAGTCCCATGTGTCCAGCATTATGCCACATCTAGCTATCGTTGTAGATAGTGTCATTCCAGGTTTCATCAGAGACGCTGAAGGAATTGTAAAGAATTTTCCTGTTTTTTTGTTTTGTTTTTGAAATTCATTTTTTTAGTGGGTTTGAGCTGATTCTCGCTGCCATGTTTATGCCAGTCTAGACACACATAATTCCCTTATGGAGACATATCAATACATAGTTTTTAAGATTCTTACGAGTCAGATATATTCCTCTGCGGGAAATATGGGGTTTTGAGTCCCTTTCACTGAGGAAGGTGTAGGTCTTGTCTATTCCATAGTTGGTTTTTGGAATGGTACCTGTGCTTATATCAAACTCTGGTTTAATGCATCACCGCACCTCTCCTTCCCCCTTAAGCAGGCATAAGAGTGTTTTCTAAATGTGAGACTCTGTTCTCTTTCCTATCTCAGTTCATGTGTATCCATGTTTACAGGACCTTCATAAGTGATATCTTATGATAAGTTTGTTTATCTGTGTGACTTATTTCACTTAGAATCATCGTACCTGAATCCACTCATTTTGCTGCTACTGGAATTAAGACATTGATTTCATGGCTGAGGGATATTCCATCGTACGCAAGTACCACAATTTTTTGAACCATTTTTATATTTCCTGGGATATTTAAGATGTACCCAAGTTGAGGTTGTTGTAAGCAGTGAAGCCCTAAATTTGGGGGTGGCTCGGTCTTATTGATTTTCAGTTTTCCCAAGGTATATTCCCTAGACTGGAAGTGTCCTTGGCTCTGTAGCTCTGTTGTTTACTTGTTTTAGGGAACACAGTGCACTCATGCAGAGAGGCAGTTGGCAATTTACATCCAACCCATCAGCATAACAAGGCTCCCTGTTCTCCAGGGCCTGTCTTGCCTTTCTGAATTTTACCCATTTTGTGGATGTCCCTTTTGACCGGTTGGAAGTGATACTTCTTTGTAGTAAAGACTTGTATTGCCCACATGCTTGCTTGGCCCAAAAGGGCTTATGCCTTTTCTCCTGAATATACTCAGGATAAAATGCATACGCCCTTTTTGGCCAAGTGCATCATTGTCGATATTGTGCCCCTCTTCCTGTGCTTTAAAGGCGATTCCAACAATCTCTTGAAATCTGTTTCCTGCTATTCTGCCTCAGTTTCAAGTCCGCCTCGTTGCCTTCCCTCAACACATTTTTGGATGATAGCTGGCCTTTATTACTCTGCCAGTTTGTGAATTGCTCTGCCCCATAGCTCCATTTTTTTACTCGTTTTTTGTGAGCTGAACGCAAGTCCAATATTTTGCTTCAGGACCTATACTGGTTCCCGGAGGGTGCCTGAGACATTGTTTAATTCTTCTTCCTTCCAGGAAATAAGAGTGACAGGTGCCCGTCCAAATGTCTAACAGCTACTCTCTCATTGGTTCTCCCTCTTCTCTTTCATCCTTTGCCAAATTGGCAAGCTGAGCGCACCAGTAGTTTAAAGTTGCTGTCTCTCCAAGTTGGGAGACTGATAGTAAAGCAGTTGGAAAGTCAAACTGGAGCACCAGGAGAGGCACTATTCGTTGAGGTTTAGAAACCTTTCGTATTCACAGTGTGTCCATTATCTAGGTTTCCCATACATGTTATAGCTGTAGTAATATTCCCTTCAACCTTGAGAGTTGGGACCCATGGAATGGGTGCCATGCATTATTGCATTAAAGGGTCTGTATTTGCTCACCCAATCTCACCAAGCCTCTCAGTCCCATGTGTCCAGCTTTATGCCACATCCAGCTGTCGTTTTAGATAGGGTCATTCCAGGTGTCAAAGGAGAACCTGAAGGAACTGTAAAGAATTTCCCTGTTTTTTTATTTTGTTTTTGAAATTCATTTTTATAGTGGTTTTGAGCTGATTCTCGCTGCCATGATTATGCCAGTCTAGAAACTCTTGATTCTCTTATGGAGACATATCAATACATAGGTTTTAATATTCTTACTAGTCAGATATATTCCTCTGCGGGAAATATGGGGTTTTGAGTCCCTTTCACTGAAAAAGATGTAGATCTTGTCTATTCCATAGTTGGTTTTTGGAATGGTACCTGTGCTTATATCAAACTCTGGTTTTATGAATCCCCCCACCTCTCCTTCCCCCTTAAGCAGGCATACGAGTGTTTTATAAATGTGAGACTTTGTTCTCTTTCCTAACTCAGTTCATGTGAAGCCATGTTTACAGGATCTTCATAAGTGATATCTTATGATAGGTTTCTTTTTCTGTGTGACTTATTTCACTTAGAATCATCGTACCTAAATCCACTCATTTTGCTACTACTGGTCTTATGTTATTGATTTCATGACTGAGGGATATTCCATCCTATGTAAGTACAACAATTTTGAATCATTTTTATATTTCCTGGTATATTTAAGGTGTACCGTAGTTGAGGTTCTTGTTAGCAGTGCAGCCCTAAATTTTGGGGTGGCTCTGTCTTATTGATTTTCAGTTTTCCCAAGGTATATTCCCCAGACTGGAAGTGCCCTTTGCTCTGTAGCTCTGTTTTTTACTTGTTTTAGGGAACACAATGCACTCCTCCAGAGAGGCAGTTGGCAATTTATATCCCGCCCATCAGCATACAAGTCTCCCTGTTCTCCAGGGGCTGTCTTTCCTTTCTGGTTTTTACCCAATTTGTGGATTTCCCTTTTGACCGGTGGGAAGTGACACTTCTTTGTAGTGCAGATTTGCATTGCCCCCTTGCTTGCTTGGCCAAAAAGCCTGTATGCGTTTTCTCCTGAATATATTCAGGAGAAAACGCTTACGCACTTTTTGGCCAAGTGCAACATTGTCGATGTTGTGCCCTTCTTCCTGTGCTTTAAAGGTGATTCCTACGTAACTCGTGAAATCTGTTTCCTGCTATTCTGCCTCGCATTTAAGTCCGCCAGGTTTCCTTCCCTCAACAGATTTTTGGACGATAGTTGTCCTTTATTACTCTGCCAGTTTGTGAATTGCTGTGCCCCTGAGCTCCAATTTTAACTTGATTTTGTGAGCTGAACACAAGTCCAAAATTTTGGTTCAAGACCTATACTGGTTCTCGGTGGGTGGCTGAGACTTTGTTTAATTCTTCTTCCTCCCGGGATATAAGAGTGACATGTGCCCGTCCAAATGCCTAACAGCTACTCTCTCATTTGTTCTCCCTCTTCCCTTTCCTCCTCTGTCAAATTGGCAACCGGTGCGAACCAGGAGGTTAAAGGTGCTTTCTCTCCAAGTTGGGAGATTGATAGTAAAGCAGTTGGAAAGTCAAACCGGAGCACCAGGAGAGGGACTATTCTTTGAGTTTTAGAGACCTTTCTTATTCACAGTGTGTCCATTCTCAAGGTTTCCCGTACATTTTATAGCTGTAGTAATATTCCCTTCAACCTGGAGACATGGGACCCATGGAATGTTTGCCATGCATTATTGCTTTAAAGGGTCTGCATTTGCTCACCCAATCTCACCAATCCTCTCAGTCCCATGTGTCCAGCCTTATGCCACATCCAGCTGTCATTGTAGATAGGGTCATTCCAGGTTTCATCAGAAACCCTGAAGGAATTGTAAAGAATTTCCCTGTTTTTTTTTTTTGTTTTTCAAATTCCTTTTTATAGTGGATTTGAGCTGATTCTCACTGCCATGTTTATGCCAGTCTAGACACACATGATTCCCTTATGGAGACATATCAATTTATAGGTTTTAAGATTCTTACTAGTCAGATATATGCCTCTGCGGGAAATATGGGGTTTTGAGTCCCTTTCACTGAGGAAGGTGTAGGTCTTGTCTATTCCATACTTGGTTTTTGGAACGGTACCTGTGCTTATATCAAACACTGGTTTTATGCATCACCCCAACTCTCCTTACCCCTTAAGCAGGCATTTGTGTTTTCTAAATATGAGACTCTGTTCTCTTTCCTAACTCATTTCATATTTAGCCATGTTTACAGGATAATCATAAGTAATATCTTATGATAAGTTTCTTTTTCTGTGTGACTTATTTCACTTAGAATCATCATGCCTGAATCTACTCATTTTGCTGCTACTATTCTTATGTCATTGATTTCATGGCTTAAGGATATTCCTTCGTATGTAAGTACCACAATTTTTTGAACCATTTTTATTTTTCCTGGGATATTTAAGGTGTACCCAAGTTGAAGTTCTTGTAAGCAGTGTAGCCCTAAATTTTGGGTTGGCTTTGTCTTATTGATTTTCAGTTTTCCCAAGGTATATTCCCTAGACTGGAAGTGCCCTTGGCTCTGTAGCTCTGTTGTTTACTTGTTTTAGGGAACACAGTGCACTCCTCCAGAGAGGCAGTTGGCAATTTACATCCCGCCCATCAGCATAAAAAGGCTCCATGTTCTCCAGGCACTGTCTTGCCTTTCTGCTTTTTACCCATTTTGTGGATATCCCTTTTGACCTGTGGGAAGTGATACTTCTTTGTAGTGCAGATTTGCATTGCCCGCTTGCTTGCTTGGCCAAAAAGGGCGTATGCGTTTTCTCCTGAATATACTCAGGAGAAAATGCGTACGCCCTTTTTGGCCAAGTGCATCATTTTCGAAGTTGTGCCCCTCTTCCTGTGCTTTAAAAGCGATTCCAACGTATCTGTTGAAATCTGTTTCCTTCTATTCTGCCTCGCTTTCAATTCCGCCTCGTTGCCTTCCCTCAACAGATTTTTGTACGATAGTTGTCCTTTATTACTCTACCAGTTTGTGAATTGCTGTGCCCCTGAGCTCCATAATTTAACTCGTTTATTGTGAGCTGAACGCAAGTCCAATATTTTGGTTCAGGACCTATACTGGTTTGCGGTGGGTGGCTGAGACTTTGGTTAATTCTTTTTCCTCCCGGGAAATAAGAGTGACATGTGCCCGTCCAAATGCCTAACAGCTACTCTCTCATTGGTTCTCCCTCTTCCCTTTCATCCTCTGCCAAATTGGCAACCTGTGCAAAACAGGAGGTTAAAGGTGCAGTCTCTCCAAGCTGGGAGATTGATAGTAAAGCAGTTGGAAAGTCAAACCTGAGCACCAGGAGAGGGACTATTCGTTGAGTTTTAGAGACCTTTCGTATTCACAGTGTGTCCAGTCTCTAGGTTTCCCGTACATTTTATAGCTGTATTAACATACTCTTCAACCTGGAGAGTTGGGATCCATGGAATGGTTGCCATGCATTATTGCTTTATAGGGTCTGCATTTGCACACCCAATCTCACCAATCCTCTCAGTCCCATGTGTCCAGCCTTATGCCACATCCAGCTGTCATTGTAGATATGGTCATTCCAGGTTTCATCAGAGACCCTGAAGGAATTGTAAAGAATTTCCCTGTTTTGATGTTTTGTTTTTGAAATTCCCTTTTATAGTGGATTTGAGATGATTCTCGCTGCCATGTTTATGCCAGTCTAGACACACTTGATTCCCTTACGGAGACATATCAATACATAGGTTTTAAGATTCTAACTAATCCAATATATTCCTCTGTGAGAAATATGGGGTTTTGAATCCCTTTCACTGAGGAAGGTGTAAGTCTTGGCTATTCCATAGTTGGTTTTTGAATGGTATCTGTGCTTATATCAAACTCTGGTTTTATGCATCACCCCACCTCTCCTTCCCCCTTAAGCAGGCATAAGAGTGTTTTCTAAATGTGAGACTCTGTTCTCTTTCCTAACTCAGTTCATATGTAGCCATCTTTACAGGATGTTCATAAGTGATATCTTATGATAAGTTTCTTTTTCTGTGTGACTTATTTCAGTTAGAATCATCGTACCTGAATCCACTCATTTAGCTGCTACTGGTCTTATGACATTGATTTCATGGCTGAGGGATATTCCATCGTATGTAAGTACCGCAATTATTTGAACCATTTTTATATTTCCTGGGATATTTAATGTGTACCCAAGTTGAGGTTCTTGTAAGCAGTGCAGCCCTAAATTTGAGGGTGGCTCGGTCTTATTGATTTTCAGTTTTCCCAAGGTATATTCCCTAGACTGGAGGTGCCCTTGGCTCTGTAGCTTTCTGGTTTACTTGTTTTAGGGAACACAATGCACTCCTCCAGTGAGGCAGTTTGCAATTTACATCCTGCCCATCAGCATAACAAGGCTCCCTGTTCTCCAGGGCCTGTCTAGCCTCTGGTTTTTACCCATTTTGTGGATGTCCCTTTTGACTGGTGGGAAGTGATACTTCGTTTTAGTGCAGATTTGCATTGCCCGCTTGCTTGCTTGGCGAAAAAGGGCGTAAGCGTTTTCCCCTGAATATATTCAGGATAAAACGCATACGCCATTTGTGGCCAGGTGCATCATTGTCAAAGTTCTGCCCATCTTCCTGTGCTTTAAAGGCGATTCCAACGTGGCTCTTGAAATCTGTTTCCTGCTATTCTGCCTCGCTTTCAAGTCCGCCTGGTTGACTTCCCTCAACAGATTTTTGGACGATAGTTGCCCTTTCATACTCTGCCAGTTTGTTAATTGTTGTGTCCCTGAGCTCCATATTTTAACTCGTTTTTTGTGAGCTGAACGCAAGTCCAATATTTTGGTTCAGGACGAATACTGGTTTTTGGTGGATGGCTGAGACTTTGATTAATTCTTCTTCCTCCCGGGAAATAAGAAAGACATGTGCCCGTCCAAATATCTAACAGCTACTCTCTCATTGGTTCTCCCTCTTGCCTTTCATCCTTTGCTAAATTGGCAACATGTGTACACCAGGAGGTTAAAGGTGCTGTCTCTCCAAGTAGGGAGATTGATAGTAAAGCAGTTGGAACGTCAAACCGGAGCACCAGGAGAGGGACTATTCATTGAGTTTTAGAGACCTTTCGTATTCACAATGTGTCCATTCTCTAGGTTTCCCGTACATGTTATAGCTGTAGTAATATTCCCTTCAACCTGAAGACATGGGACCCATGGAATGGGTGCCATGCATTATTGCTTTAAAGGGTCAGCATTTGCTCACCCAATCTCACCAATCCTCTCAGTCCCATGTGTCCAGCCTTATGCCACTACCAGCTGTCATTGTAGATAGGGTCATTCCAGGTTTCATCAGAAACCCTGAAGGAATTGTAAAGAATTTCCTTTTTTTTTTCAACTTCCTTTTTATAGTGGGTTGGAGCTGATTCTAGCTGTCATGTTTATGCCAGTCTAGACACACTTGATTCCCTTAGGGAGACATATCAATACATTGGTTTTAAGATTCTTACTAGTCAGATATATTCCTCTGCGGGAAATATGGGGTTTTGAGTCCCTTTCCCTGAGGTAGGTGTAGGTCTTGTATATTCGATAGTTGGTTTTTGGAACGGTACCTGTGCTTATATCAAACTCTTCTTTTATGCATCACCCTACTTCTCCTTCCCCCTTAAGCAGGCATAAGAATGTTTTCTAAATGTGAATCTCTCTTCTCTTTCCTAACTCATTTCATGTGTAGCCATGTTTACAAGACCTTCATAAGTGATATCTTATGATAAGTTTCTTTTTCTGTGTGACTTATTTCACTTAGAATCATCGTACCTGAATCCACTCATTTTGCTGCTACTGGTCTTATGATATTTATTTCATGGCTGAGGGATATTCCAGCGTACGTAAGTACAAAAACTTTTTGAACCATTTTTATCTTTCCTGGGATACTTAAGGTGTACCCAAGTTGAGGTTCTTGTAAGCAGTGCAGCCCTAAATTTTGGGGTGGCTCTGTCTTATTGATTTTCAGTTTTCCCAAGGTATATTCCCTAGACTGGAAGTGACCTTGGCTCTGTAGCTCTGTTGTTTACTTGTTTTGGGAACACAATGAACTCCTCCAGAGAGGCAGTTGGCAATTTACATCCCGCCCTTCTGCATAACAAGGATCCCTGTTCTCCAGGGCCTGTCTTGCCTTTCTGAATTTTACCCATTTTCTGGATGTCCCTTTTGACCGTTGGGAAGTGATACTTTTTTGTAGTGCAGATTTGCATTGCCCTCTTGCTTGCTTGGCCAAAAAGGGCGTATGCGTTTTCTCCTGAATATATTCAGGAGAAAACGCATACGTCCTTTTTGGCCAAGTGCATCATTGTCAAATTTGTGCCCCTCTTCATGTGCTTTAAAGGGAAATCCAACGTACCCCTTGAAATCTGTTTCCTGCTATTCTGCCTCGCTTTCCAGTCCGCCTCTTTGCTTTCCCTCAACAGATTGTTGGACGATAGTTGTCCTTTATTACTCTGCCTGTTTCTGAATTGCTGTGCCCCTGAGCTCCATTATTTAACTCATTTTTTGTGAGCTGAAGGCAAGTCCAATATTTTGGTTCAGGAAATATACTGGTGACCATTGGGTGGCTGAGACTTTGTTTAGTTCTTCTTCCTCCCGGGAAATAAGAGTGACATATGCCCGTCCAAATGCCTAACAGCTACTCTCTCATTGGTTCTCCCTATTCCCTTTCATCCACTGCAAAATTGGCAACGTGTGCGAACCAGGAGGTTAAAGGTGTTGTCTCTCCAAGCTGTGAGATTGATAGTAAAGCAGTTGGAAAGTGAAACCGGAGCACCAGGAGAGGGACTATTCGTTGAATTTTAGAGATCTTTGATATTCACAGTGTGTCCATTCTCTAGGTTTCCCATATATGTTATAGCTGTAGTAATATTCCCTTCAACCTGGAGACATGGGACCCATGGAATGGGTGCCATGCATTATTGCTTTAAAGGGTCTGCATTTGCTCACCCAATCTTACCAATCCTCTCAGTCCCATGTGTCCAGCCTTATTCCACATACAGCTGTCATTGTAGATAGGGTCATTCCAGGTTTCATCAGAAACCCTGAAGGAATTCTAAAGAATTTCCTTTTATTTGTTTTTCAAATTCCTATTTATAGTGGGTTGGAGCTGATTTTCGCTGTCAGATTTATGCCAGTCTAGACACACTTGATTCCCTTATGGAGACATATCAATACATAGGTTTTAAGATTCTTACTTGTCAGATATATTCCTCTGTGGGAAATATGGGGTTCTGAGTCCCTTTCACTGAGGAAGGTGTAGGTCTTGTCTATTCCATAGTTGGTTTTTGGAACGGTACCTGTGCTTATATCAAACTCTTGTTTTATGCATCACCCCACCTCTCCTTCCCCCTTAAGCAAGCATAAGAGTGTTTTCTAAATGTGAGACTCTGTTCTCTTTCCTAACTCAGTTCATGTGTAGCCATGTTTACAGGATCTTCATAAGTGATATCTTATGATAAGTTTCTTTTTCTGTGTGAATTATTACACTTAGAATCATCGTACCTGAATCCACTCATTTTGCTGCTACTCGTCTTATGATATTTATTTCATGGCTGAGGGATATTCCAGCGTACGTAAGTACCAAAATTATTGGAACCATTTTTATCTTTCCTGGGATACTTAAGGTGTACCCAAGTTGAGGTTCTTGTAAGCAGTGCAGCCCTAAATTTTGGTGTGGCTCTGTCTTATTGATTTTCAGTTTTCCCAAGGTATATTCCCTAGACTGGAAGTGCCCTTGGCTCTGTAGCTCTGTTGTTTACTTGTTTTGGGAACACAATGAACTCCTCCAGAGGGGCAGTTGGCAATTTACATCACGCCCATCAGCATAAAAAGGTTCCCTGTTCTCCAGGGCCTGTCTTGCCTTTCTGAATTTTACCCATTTTGTGGATAACCCTTTTGACTGGTGGGAAATGATACTTCTTTGCAGTGCAGATTTGCATTGCCCGCTTGCTTGCTTGCCAAAAAGGCGTATGCATTTTCTTCAGAATATATTCAGGATAAAACGCATACGCCCTTTTTGGCCAAGTGCATCATTGTCGAAGTTGTGCCCCTCTTCCTGTGCTTTAAAGGCGATTCCAATGTACCTGTTGAAATCTGTTTCCTGCTATTCTGCCTCACTTTCAAGTCCGCCTCGTTGCCTTCCCTCAACAGATTGTTGGATGATAGTTGTCCTTTATTACTCTGCCTGTTTGTGAATTGCTGTGATCTTGAGCTCCATTTTTAACTCGTTTTTTGTGAGCTGAACGCATGTCCAAAATTTTGGTTCAGTACCTATACTGGTTCCCGGTGGGTGTCTGAGACTTTGGTTAATTCTTCTTCCACCCGGGAAATAAGAGTGACATGTGCCCGTCCAAATGCCTAAAAGCTACTCTCTCATTGGTTCTCCCTCTTCCCTTTCATCCTCTGTCAAATTGGCAACCTGTGCAAACCAAGATGTTAAATGGTCTGTCTCTCCAAGTTGGGAGATTGATAGTAAAGCAGTTGGAAATTCAAACCGGGGCACCAGGAGGGGGAGTATTCGTTGAGTTTTAGAGACCTTTCATATTCACAGTGTGTCCATTCTCTTGGTTTCCCGTACATGTTATAGCTGTAGTAATATTCCCTTCAACCTGGAGATATTGGCCCTATGGAATGGGTGCCATGCATTATTGCTTTAAAGGGTCTGCATTTGCTCACCCAATCTCAACAATCCTCTCAGTCCCATGTGTCCAGCTTTATACCACATCCAGCTGTCATTGTAGATAGGGTCATTCCAGGTTTCATCAGAGACCCTGAAGGAATTGTAAAGAATTTCCCTGTTTTTGTTTTTTGGGGAATTCATTTTTATAGTGTGTTTGAGGTGATTATCACTGCCATGTTTATGCCAGTCTAGACAGACTTGATTCCCTTACAGAGACATATCAATACATAGGTTTTAAGATTATTACTAGTCAGAGACTTCCGGGTAAGATGGCGGAAGAGTAAGACGCGGAGATCACCTTCCTCCCCGCGGATACACCAGAAATACAGCTACACGTGGAACAACTCCTACAGAACACCTACTGAACGCTGGCAGAAGACCCCAGACCTCCCAAAAGGCAAGAAACTCCCCACATACCTGGTTAGGGCAAAGCGGAGAGATCCGCACACAGAGGATCGGTGCCGAGCGGCACTCACCAGCCCGAGAGGCTTGTCTGCTCGCCCGCCGGGGCACGCAGCGCTGCAAGCTGAGGCTCGGGCTTCGGTCAGAGCGCAGGGAGAGGACTGGGGCTGGCGGCGAGAACTCAGCCTGAAGGGGGCTAATGTGCCACAGCTAGCCGGGAGGGTGTCCGTGAAAACTCTGGAGCTGCCGAAGAGGCAAGAGACTTTTTCTTCCCTCTTGGTTTCCTGGTGCGCGAGGAGAGGGGATTAAGAGCGCTGCTTAAAGGGGCTCCACAGACGGGCGCGAGTCGCGACTGAAAGCGCGGAGCCCAGTGACGGGCGTGGGACGCTGGGGCTGCTGCTGCCGCTGCCAAGAAGCCTGTGTGCGAGCGCAGGTCACTGCCCACACCGCCCTTCCGGGAGCCTGTGCAGCCCGCCACTGCCGGGGTCCCGGGATCCAGGGGCGGCTTCCCTGGGAGAACGCACGGCGCGCCTCGGGCTGTTGCAACGTCACGCCGACCTCTGCCGCTGCAGGCTCGCCCCGCACTCCGTGCCCCTCCCTCCCTCCCAGCCTGAGTGAGCCAGAGTCCCCGAAGAGGCTGCTCCTTTAACCCTGTCCTATCTGAGCGAAGAGCAGACGCCCTCCGGCTACCTACACGCAGAGGCGGGGCCAAATCCAAAGCTGAGACCCAGGAGCTGTGAGAACAAAGAAGAGAAAGGGAAACCTCTCCCAGCAGCCTCAGAAGCAGCGGATTAAAGCTCCACAATCAACTTGATGTATCCTGCATCTGTGGAATACATGAATAGACAACAAATCATCCCAAATTGAGGAGCCCAGAGTCAGTGCTGTGCCTCTGAGGTGGGAGAGCCAACTTCAGGACACTGGTCCACAAGAGACCTCCCAGCTCCACATAATATCAAACGGCGAAAATCTTCCAGAGATCTCCATCTCAACACCAGCACCCAGCTTCACTCAACGACTAGCAGGCTACAGTGCTGGACACCCTGAGCCAAACAACTAGCAAGACAGGAACACAACGCCACCCATTAACAGAGAGGTGGCCTAAAATCATAAAAAGTCCACAGACACCCCAAAACACACCACCAGACGTGGACCTGCCCACCAGAAAGACAAGATCCAGCCTCATCCACCAGAACACAGGCACTAGTCCCCTCCACCAGGAAGCCTACACAACCCACTAAACCAACCTTAGCCACTGGGGACAGACACCAAAAACAACAGGAACTACGAACCTGCAGCCTGCAAAAAGGAGACCCCAAACACAGTAACATAAGCAAAATGAGAAGACAGAAAAACACACAGCAGGAGAAGGAGCAAGATAAAAACCCACCAGACCTAACAAATGAAGAGGTAATAGGCACTCTACCTGAAAAAGAATTCAGAATAATGATGGTAAAGATGATCCAAGATTCTATTTCCCAGATCCAAAATCTTGGAAATAGAATAGACAAAATGCAAGAAACAGTTAACAAGGACCTAGAAGAACTAAAGATGAATCAAGCATCGATTAAAAACACAATAAATGAAATAAAAAATACTCTAGATGGGATCAATAGCAGAATAACTGAGGCAGAGGAACGGATAAGTGAGGTGGAAGATAAAATAGTGGAAATAACTGCTGCAGAGCAAAATAAAGAAAAAAGAATGAAAAGAACAGAGGACAGTCTCAGAGACCTCTGGGACAACATTAAACGCACCAACATTCGAATTATAGGGGTTCCAGAAGAAGAAGAGAAAAAGAAAGGGACTGAGAAAATATTTGAAGAGATTATAGTTGAAAACTTCCCTAATATGGGAAAGGAAATAGTTAATCAAGTCCAGGAGGCACAGAGAGTCCCATACAGAATAAATCCAAGGAGAAATACGCCAAGACACATATTAATCAAACTGTCAAAAATTAAACACAAAGAAATCATATTAAAAGCAGCAAGGCAAAAACAACAAATAACACACAAGGGAATCCCCATCAGGATAACAGCTGATCTCTCAGCAGAAACTCTACAAGCCAGAAGGGAGTGGCAGGACATACTTAAAGTGATGAAGGAGAAAAACCTGCAACCAAGATTACTCTACCCAGCAAGGATCTCATTCAGATTTGATGGAGAAATTAAAAGGTTTACAGACAAGCAAAAGCTGAGAGAGTTCAGCACCACCAAACCAGCTTTACAACAAATGCTAAAGGAACTTCTCTAGGCAAGAAACACAACAGAAGGAATATACCTACAATAATGAACCCAAAACAATTAAGAAAATGGGAATAGGAACATACATATCGATAATTACCTTAAATGTAAATGGACTAAATGCTCCCACCAAAAGACACAGAGTGGCTGAATGGATACAAAAACAAGACCCATATATATGCTGTCTACAAGAGACCCACTTCAGACCTAGAGACAC
Source organism: Mesoplodon mirus (assembly GCF_964341445.2). NCBI lineage: Eukaryota > Metazoa > Chordata > Mammalia > Artiodactyla > Ziphiidae > Mesoplodon > Mesoplodon mirus. Next base: position 346,896 of record NW_028295811.1, read on the forward strand.
ATACAGACTGAAAGTAAGGGGATGGAAAAAGATATTCCATGCAAATGGAAACCAAAAGAAAGCTGGAGTAGCAATTCTCATATCAGACAAAATAGACTTTAAAATAAAGACTACTAGAAGAGACAAAGAAGGACACTACATAATGATCAAGGGATCGATCCAAGAAGAAGATATAACAATTGTAAATATTTATGCACCCAACATAGGAGCACCTCAATACATAAGGCAAATACTAACAGCCATAAAAGGAGAAATTGACAGTAACACACTCATAGTAGGGGACTTTAACACCCCACTTTCACCAATGGACAGATCTTCCAAAATGAAAATAAATAAGGAAACACAAGCTTTAAATGATACATTAAACAAGATGGACTTAATTGATATTTATAGGACATTCCATCCAAAAACAACAGAATACACATTTTTCTCAAGTGCTCATGGAACATTCTCCAGGATAGATCATATCTTGGGTCACAAATCAAGCCTTGGTAAATTTAAGAAAATTGAAATTGTATCAAGTATCTTTTCCGACCACAATGCTATGAGACTAGATATCAATTACAGGAAAAGAGCTGTAAAAAATACAAACACATGGAGGCTAAACAATACACTACTTCATAACGAAGTGATCACTGAAGAAATCAAAGAGGAAATTAAAAAATACCTAGAAACAAATGACAATGGAGACACGACGACCCAAAACCTATGGGATGCAGCAAAAGCAGTTCTAAGAGGGAAGTTTATAGCAATACAATCCCACCTTAAGAAACAGGAAACATCTCGAATAAACAACCTAACCTTGCACCTAAAGCAATTAGAGAAAGAAGAACAAAAACATCCCAAAGTTAGCAGAAGGAAAGAAATCATAAAAATCAGATCAGAAATAAATGAAAAAGAAATGAAGGAAACGATAGCAAAGATCAATAAAACTAAAAGCTGGTTCTTTGAGAAGATAAACAAAATTGATAAACCATTAGCCAGACTCATCAAGAAAAAAAGGGAGAAGACTCAAATCAATAGAATTAGAAATGAAAAAGGAGAAGTAACAACTGACACTGCAGAAATACAAAAGATCATGAGAGATTACTATAAGCAACTCTATGCCAATAAAATGGACAACCTGGAAGAAATGGACAAATTCTTAGAAATGCACAACCTGCCAAGACTGAATCAGGAAGAAATAGAAAATATGAACAGACCAATCACAAGCACTGAAATTGAAACTGTGATAAAAAATCTTCCAACAAACAAAAGCCCAGGACCAGATGGCTTCACAGGCGAATTCTATCAAGCATTTAGAGAAGAGCTAACACCTATCCTTCTGAAACTCTTCCAAAATATAGCAGAGGGAGGAACACTCCCAAACTCATTCTACGAGGCCACCATCACCTTGATACCAAAACCAGGCAAGGATGTCACAAAGAAAGAAAACTACAGGCCAATATCACTGATGAACATAGATGCAAAAATCCTCAACAAAATACTAGCAAACAGAATCCAACAGCACATTAAAAGGATCATACACCATGATCAAGTGGGGTTTATTCCAGGAATGCAAGGATTCTTCAATATACGCAAATCAATCAACGTGATACACCATATTAACAAATTGAAGGAGAAAAACCATATGATCATCTCAATAGATGCAGAGAAAGCTTTCGACAAAATTCAACACCCATTTATGATAAAAACCCTGCAGAAAGTAGGCATAGAGGGAACTTTCCTCAACATAATAAAGGCCATATATGACAAACCCACAGCCAGCATCGTCCTCAATGGTGAAAAACTGAAACCATTTCCACTAAGATCAGGAACTAGACAAGGTTGCCCACTTTCACCACTCTTATTCAACCTAGTTTTGGAAGTTTTAGCCACAGCAATCAGAGAAGAAAAGGAAATAAAAGGAATCCAAATTGGAAAAGAAGAAGTAAAGCTGTCACTGTTTGTAGATGACATGATACTATACATAGAGAATCCTAAAGATGCTACCAGAAAACTACTAGAGTTAATCAATGAATTTGGTCAAGTTGCAGGATACAAAATTAATGCACAGAAATCTCTGGCATTCCTATATACTGATGATGAAAAAAGTGAAAGTGAAATCAAGGAAACACTCCCATTTACCATTGCAACAAAAAGAATAAAATATCTAGGAATAAACCTACCTAAGGACACAAAAGACCTGTATGCAGAAAATTATAAGACACTGATGAAAGAAATTAAAGATGATACAAATAGATGGAGAGATGTACCATGTTCTTGGATTGGAAGAATCAACATTGTGAAAATGACTCTACTACCCAAAGCAATCTACAGGTTCAATGCAATCCCTATCAAACTACCACTGGCATTTTTCACAGAACTAGAACAAACAATTTCACAATTTGTATGGAAACACAAAAGACCCCGAATAGCCAAAGCAATCTTGAGAACGAAAAATGGAGCTGGAGGAATCAGGCTCCCTGACTTCAGACTATACTACAAAGCTACAGTAATCAAGACAGTATGGTACTGGCACAAAAACAGAAAGATAGATCAATGGAACAGGATAGAAAGCCCAGAGTTAAACCCACGGACATATGGTCACCTTATCTTTGATAAAGGAGGCAGGAATGTACAGTGGAGAAAGGACAGTCTCTTCAATAAGTGGTGCTGGGAAAACTGGATAGGGACATGTAAAAGTATGAGATTAGATCACTCCCTAACACCATACACAAAAATAAGCTCAAAATGGATTAAAGACCTAAATGTAAGGCCAGACACTATCAAACTCTTAGAGGAACACATAGGCAGAACACTCTATGACATAAATCACAGCAAGATCCTTTTAGACCCACCTCCTAGAGAAATGGAAATAAAGACAAAAATAAACACATGGGACCTTATGAAACTTAAAAGCTTTTGCACAGCAAATGAAACCATAAACAAGACCAAAAGACAACCCTCAGAATGGGAGAAAATATTTGCAAATGAAGCAACTGACAAAGGATTAATCTCCAAAATTTATAAGCAGCTCATGCAGCTCAATAACAAAAAAACAAACAACCCAATCCAAAAATGGGCAGAAGACCTAAATAGACATTTCTCCACAGAAGATATACAGACTGCCAACAAACACATGAAAGGATGCTCAACATCTTTACTCATTAGAGAAATGCAAATCAAAACTACAATGAGATATCACCTCACAACAGTCAGAATGGCCATCATCAAAAAATCTAGAAACAATAAATGCTGGAGAGGGTGTGGAAAAAAGGGAACACTCTTGCACTGCTGGTGGGAATGTGAATTGGTACAGCCGCTATGGAGAACGGTATGGAGGTTCCTTAAAAAACTACAAATAGAACTACCATATGACCCAGCAATCCCACTACTGGGCATATACCCTGAGAAAACCATAATTCAAAAAGAGACATGTACCAAAATGTTCATAGCAGCCCTATTTACAATAGCCCGGAGATGGAAACAACCTAAGTGTCCATCATCGGATGAATGGATAAAGAAGATGTGGCACATATATACAATGGAATATTACTCAGCCATAAAAAGAAATGAAATTGAGCTATTTGTAATGAGGTGGATAGACCTAGAGTCTGTCATACAGAGTGAAGTAAGTCAGAAAGAGAAAGACAAATACTGTATGCTAACACATATATATGGAATTTAAGAAAAAAAAATGTCATGAAGAACATAGGGGTAAGACAGGAATAAAGACACAGACCTACTAGAGAATGGACTTGAGGATATGGGGAGGGGGAAGGGTAAGCTGTGACAAAGTGAAAGAGCGGCATGGACATATATACACTACCAAACGTGAGGTAGATAGCTAGTGGGAAGCAGCCGCATAGCACAGGGAGGTCAGCTCGGTACTTTGTGACCGCCTGGAGGGGTGGGATAGGGAGGGTGGGAGGGAGACGCAAAAGGGAGGGCTTATGGAAACATATGTATATGTATAACTGATTAAATTTGTTATAAAAAAAAATAAAAATAAAAAATAAAAAAATAATAATAAAATAGTGAAGTTTGAAAGTAATCTAAATATTCAAAACTAGATGATTTGTGATATGCCTGTGTAGCATAAATTTATGCAATCAATAAATTAAAATGTGGTTTCAAAATTGTACGTTTTGAAATGAAAACAAAATAAAATGTATATAATGTCTTTTCAATTTAAAAAAAAAAGATTATTACTAGTCAGATATATTCGTCTGCGGGGAATACGGTTTGATGAGTCCCTTTCACTGAGGAAGTTGTATGTCTTGTCTCTTCCGTATTTGGTTTTTGGAACGTTACCTGTACGAATATCAAACTCTGGTTTTATGCATCACCCCACCTCACCTTCCCTCTTTAGCCGGCAACAGAGAGTTTTCTAAATGTGAGTCTCTGTTCTCTTTCCTAACACAGTTCATCTGTAGCCATGTTTATAGGACCTTCATACTTGATATCTTATGATAAGTTTCTTTTCCTGTGTGACTTATTTCTCTTAGAATCATCGTACCTGTATCCACTCATTTTGTTGCTACTGGCCTTATGACATTGATTTCATGACTGAGGGATATTCCATCATACGTAAGTACCACAATTTCTTGAAGCATTTTTGTCTTTCCTGGGATATTTAAGGTGTACCCAACTTGAGGTTTTGTAAGCAGTGCAGCCCTAAAATATGGGGTGGCTGTGTCTTATTGATTTTCAATTTTCCCAAAGAATATTCCCAAGACTGGGATTGCCCTTGGCTCTGTAGCTCTGTTGTTTACTTGTTTTAGGGAACACAATGCACTCCTCCAGAGAGGCAGTTGGAAATTTACATCCCGCCCATCAGCATAACAAGGCTCCCTGTTCTCCAGGGCCTGTCTTGCCTTTCTGCTTTTTTCACATTTTGAAGATGTCCATTTTGACTGGTGGGAAGTGATGCTTCTTTGTAGTGCAGATTTGCATTGCCTGCTTGCTTGCTTGGCCAAAATGTGCATATGCGTTTTGAATTGAATATATTCAGGAGAAAACGCATACACCCTTTTTGGCCAAGTGCAACATTTTCGAAGTTGTGCCCCTCTTCCTGTGTTTAAAGGTGATTCCAATGTACATCTTGAAATCTGTTTCCTGTTATTCTGCCTCGCTTTCAAGTCCGCCTCGTTGCCTTCCCTCAACACATTTTTGGACGATAGTTGTCATTTATTACTCTGCCAGTTTGTGAATTGCTGTGCCCCTAGCTCCATTTTTCAACTCGTTTTTTGTGAGCTGACCGCAAGTCGAAAATTTTGGTTCACGACCTATACTGGTTTCTGGCGGGAGGCTGAGGCTTTGGTTAATTCTTCTTCCTGCCGGGCAATTAGAGTGACATGTGCCCCTCCAAATGCCTAACAGCTACTCTCTCATTGGTTCTCCCTCTTCCCTTTCATCCTTTGCCAAATTGGCAAACTTTGCACACCAGGTGGTTAAAGTGGCTGTCTCTCCAAGTTGGGAGATTGATAGTAAAGCAGTTGGAAAGTCAAACCTGAGCACCAGGAGAGGGAGTATTCGTTGAGTTTTAGAGACCTTTCCTATTCACAGTGTGTCCATTCTCTAGGTTTCCCTTACGTGTTACAGCTGTAGTAATATTCCCTTCAACATGGAGAGTTGGGACCCTTGGAATGTGTGCCACACATTATTGCTTTAAATGGTCTGCATTTGCTCACCCAACTTAACTCATCCTCTCAGTCCCAAGTGTCTCAGCCTTATGCCACCTCCATCTGTCGTTGTAGATAGGGTCATTCCAGGTTTCATCAAAGACTCTGAAGGAATTGTAAAGAATTTCCCAGTTTTTTTCATTTGTTTTTGAAATTCCTTTTTTTAGTGGGTTTGAGCTGATTCTCACTGCCATGTTTATGCCAGTCTAGGCACACTTGATTCCCTTATGGAGACATATCAATACATAGGTTTTAAGATTCTTACTAGTCAGATATATTCCTCTGTGGGGAATATGGTGTGTTGAGTCCCTTTCACTGAGGAAGGTATAGGTATTGTGTGTTCCATTGTAGGTTTTTGGAACGGTACATGTGCTTATATCAAACTCTGGTTTTATGCATCACCCCACCTCTCCTTCCCCCTTAAGCAGGCATAAGAGTGTTTTCTAAATGTGAGACTCTGTTGTCTTTCCTAACTCAGTTCATGTGTAGCCATGTTTACAGGATTTTCATAAGTGATATCTTATGATAAGCTTCTTTGTCTGTGTGACTTATTTCACTTAGAATCATCGGACCTGAATCCACTCATTTTGCTGCTAATGGCCTTATGACATTGATTACATGGCTGAGGGATATTTCTTGTACATAAGTAGCACAATTTCGTGAACCATTTTTGTCTTTCCTGGGAAATTTAAGGTGTAACCAAGTTGAGGTTCTTGAAAGAAGTGCAGCCCTAAATTTGGGGGTGGCTCTGTCTTATTGATTTCCAGTTTTCCGATGGTTTATTCCCTAGACTGGAAGTGCCGTTGGCTCTGTAGCTCTGTTGTTTATTTGTTTTACGGAACACAATGCACTCCTCCAGAAAGGCAGTTGGCAACTTAATCCCCCCAATCAGCATAACAAGGCTCCATGTTCTCCAGTGCCTGGCTTGCCTTTCTGGTTTATACAGATTTTGTGGATGCCCCTTTTGACCCGTGAGATGTGATACTTCTTTGTAGTGCAGATTTGCATTGCCCGCTTGCTTGCTTGGCCAAAATGGGTGTATGTGTTTTCTCCAATATATATTCAGGAGAAAACTCATACGCCCTATTTGGCCAAGTGCATCATTGTCGAAGTTGTGCCCCTCTTCCTGTCCTTTAAAGGCACTTCCAACGTACCTCTTGAAATCTCTTTCTGGCTATTCTGCCTCGCTTTCAAGTCTGCCTCGTTGCCTTCCCTCAACAGATTTTTGCAAGATAGTCGTCCTTTACTACTCTGCCAATTTGTGAATTGCTGCGCCCCTGAGCTCCATTTTTCAACTCGTTTTTGTGAGCTGAATGCAAGTCCAAAATTTTGGTTCAGGACCTATACTGGTTCTTGGTGGGTGGCTGAGACTTTGGTTAATTCTTCTTCCTGCCGGGAAATTAGTGTGATATGTGCCCCTCCAAATGCCTAACAGCTACTCTCCCATTGGTTCTTCCTCTTCCCTTTCATCCTCTGCCAAATTGGCAACCTGTGCAAACCAGGAGGTTAAAGGGGCTGTCTCTCCAATTTGGGAGATTGATAGTAAAGCCATTGGAAAGTCAAACTGGAGCACCAGGAGAGGGACTATTAGTTGAGTTTTAGAAACATTTCGTGTTCACAGTGGGTCCATTCTCTTGGTTTCCCGTACATGTTATAGCTGTAGTAATATTTCCTTCAACATGGAGAGTTGGGACCCATGGAATGGGTGCCACACATTATTGCTTTAAAGTTTCTGCATTTGCCCACCCAATCTCACCAATCCTCTGATTCCCAAGTGTCCAGGCATATGCCACATCCTGCTGTCATTGTAGATAGAGTCATACCAGGTTTCATCAGAGACCCTGAAAGAATTGTAAAGAACTTACCTGTTTTTTTGGTTTGATTTTGAAATTCCTTTTTATAGTGGGTTTGAGCTGATTCTCACTGCCATGTTTATGCCAGTCTAGACATACATGATGCCCTTACGGGGATATATCAATACATAAGTTTTAAGATTCTTATTAGTTAGATATATTCCTCTGAGGGTAATATGGGTTGTTGAGTCCCTTTCCCTGAGGAAGATGTAGGTCTTGTCTATTCCGTATTAGGTTTTTTGAAAGGTACCTGTACTAATTCAAACTCTGGTTTTATGCATCACCCCACCCTCTCAATCCCCCTTAAGTAGGCATAAGAATGTTTTCTAAATGTGAGTCTCTCTTCTCTTTCCTAACACAGTTCATGTGTAGCCATGTTTACAGGATTTTCATAAGTGATATCTTATGATTATTTTCTTTTTCTGTGTGACTTATTTCACTTAGAATCATCGTACCTGGGGCTTCCCTGGTGGCGCAGTGGTTGAGAGTCCACCTGCCGATGCAGTGGATGCGGGTTCGTGCCCCTGTCCGGGAGGATCCCACATGCCGCGGAGCAGCTGGGCCCGTGAGCCATGGCCGCTGGGCCTGCGCGTCCAGAGCCTGTGCTCCGCAACGGGAGAGGCCACAACAGTGAGAGGCCCGCGTAATGCAAAAAAAAAAAAAAAAAAAAAAAAAAAAAGAATCATCGTACCTGAATCCACTCATTTTGCTGCTAATGGCCTTATGACATTGATTACATGGCGGAGGGATATTCCTTGTACATAAGTACCACAATTTCTTGAACCATTTTTGTCTTTCCTGGGATATTTAAGGTGTACACAAGTTGATGTTCTTGAAAGAAGTGCAACCCTAAATTTAGGGGTGACTCTGTCTTACTGATTTCCAGTTTTCTAAAGGTATATTCCCTAGACTGGAAGTGCCCTTGGCTCTGTAGCTCTGTTGTTTATTTGTTTTATGGAACACAATGCCCTCCTCCAGAGAGGCAGTTGGCAACTTATTCCCGCCAATCAGCATAACAAGGCACCCTGTTCTCCAGGGCCTGTCTAGCCTCTCTGGTTTTTACATATTTTGCGGATGCCCCTTTTGACTGGTGGGAAGTGATACTTCTTTGTAGTGCAGATTTGCATTGTCCGCTGCTTGCATGGCCAAAAAGGGCGTATGTGTTTTCGCCTGAATATATTCAGGAGAAAACTTATACGCCCTTTTTGGCCAAGTGCATCATTGTCGAAGTTGTGCCCCTCTTCCTGTGCTTTAAAGGCAGTTCATACGTACCTCTTGAAATCTGTTTCCGGCTATTCTGCCTCGCTTTGAAGTACACCTCGGTGCCTTTCCTCAACAGATTTTTGCACGATAGTGGTCTTTTACTCCTTTGACAGTTTGAGAATTGCTGTGTCCCTGAGCTCCATTTTTCAACTCATCATTTGGGAGCTGACAGCAAGTCCAAAATTTTGGTTCAAGACCTATACTTGTTCCAAGCGGGTGGCTAATTCTTCTTCCTCTCGGGAAATTAGAGTGACATGTACCTGTCCAAATGACTAACAGCTACTCTCTCATTGGTTCTTCCTCTTCCCTTTCATACTCTGCCAAATTGGCAACCTGTGTGAACCAGGAGGATAAAGGGGCTGTCTGTCCAAGTTGGGAGATTGATAGTAAAGCAGTTGGAAAATCAAAACAGAGCACCAGGAGAGGGACTATTAGTTGACTTATAGAAACCTTTCGTATTCACAGTGTGTCCATTCTCTAAGTTTCCCGTACATGTTATAGCTGTAGTAATACTCCCTTCAACATGGAGAGTTGGACCCATGGAATGGGTGCTACAAATTATTGCTTTAAAGGGTCTGCATTTGCTCATCCAGTCTCACCAATCCTCTCAGTCCCAACTGTCCAGCCTTATGCCACATCCAGCTGTCGTTGTAGATAGGGTCATTCCAGGTTTCATCAGAGACCCTGAAGGAATTGTAAAGAATTTCCCTGTATTTTTGTTTTGTTTTTGAAATTCCATTATATAGTGGGTTTGAGCTGATTCTCACTGCTATGTTTATACCAGTCTAGACACACTTGATTCCCTTATGGGGACATATCAATACATAGATTTTAATATTCTTACTAGTCAGATATATTCCTCTGCGGGAAATATGGGGTTTTGGGTCCCTTTCACTGAGGAAGATTTAGGCCTTGTCTATACCATCGTTGGTTTTTGGAATGGTACATGTGTTTATATCAAACTCTGGTTTTATGCGTCACCCCACCTCTCCTTCCCACTTAATCAGGCATAAGAGTGTTTTCTAAATGTGAGACTCTGTTCTCTTTCCTAACTCAGTTCATGTGTAGCCATGTTTAAGGATCTTCATAAGTGATATCTTATGATAAGTTTCTTTTTCTGTGTGACTTATTTCACTTAGAATCATCGTACCTGAATCCACTCATTTGGCTGCTACTGGCCTTAAGACATTGATTTCATGGCTGAGGGATATTCCATCGTACTTAAGTTCCACAATTTCTTAAACCCTTTTTGTATTTCCTGGGATATTTAAGGTGGTCCCAAGTTGAGGATCTTTTAAGCAGTGCAAACCTAAATTTTGGGGTGTCTCTGGCTTATTGATTTTCAATTTTCCCAAGGTATATTCCTTAGCCTGGAAGAGCCCTTGGCTCTGTAGCTCTGTTGTTTATTTTTTTAGGGAACACAATGCACTCCTCCAGAGAGGCAGTTGGCATCTTACGTCCCCACCATCATCATAACAAGGCTCCCTGTTTTACAGGGCCTGTCTTGCGTTTCTGGTTTTTACATATTTTGCGGATGTCCCTTTTGACCGGTGGGAAGTGATACTTCTTTGTAGTGTAGATTCGCATTGCCCGTTTGCTTGCCTGGCCAAAAAGGTTCTATGTGTTTTCTCCTGAATATATTCAGGATAAAATGCATACGCCCTTTTTGGCCAAGTTCATCATTGTCGAAGTTTTGCCCCTATTCCTGTGCTTTAACGGCACTTCCAACGTACCTCTTGAAATCTGTTTCCGCCTATTCTGCCTTGCTTTCAAGTCCGCCTCATTGCCTTCCCTCAACAGATTTTTGCACGATAGCGGTCCATTACTCCTCTGCCAGTTTGTGAATTAGTCTGCCCCTGAGCTCCATTTTTCAACTCGTTTTTTGTGTGCTGAATGCAAGTCCAAAATTTTGGTTCAGGACCTATACTCGTTCCCAGCAGGTGGCTGAGACGTTGGTTAATTCTTTTTCCTCCCAGGAAATAAGAGTGACATATGCCCGTCCAAATGCCTAACAGCTACTCTCTCATTGGTTCACCCTCTTCCCTTTCATGCTCTGCCAAATTGGCAACCTGTGCGAACCAGGAGGTTAAAGAGGCTGTCTCTGCAAGTTGGGAGATTGATAGTAAACCAGTTGGAATTCAAACCGGAGCACCAGGAGAGGGACTATTCGTTGAGTTTTAGAGACCTTTCGTATTCACAGTGTGTCCATTCTCTAGGTTTCCCGTACATGTTATAGCTGTAGTAATATCCCCTTCAACCTGCAGAGTTGGGACACATGGAATGGGTGCCATGCATTATTGCTTTAAAGGGTCTGCAATTGTTCACACAATCTCACCAATCCTCTCAGTCCCAAGTGTCCAGCATTATGCCACATCCTGCTGTCATTGTAGGTAGAGTCATACCAGGTTTCATCAGAGACCCTGAAGGACTTGTAAAGAATTTCCCGGTGTTTTTGGTTTGATTTTGAAATTCCTTTTTACATTGGGTTTGAGCAGACTCTCACTGCCATGTTTATGCCAGTTTAGATATACGTGATTCCCTTACGGAGATATATCAATACATAGGTTTTAAGATTCTTAATAGTATGATAAAATCCTCTGCGGGAAATATGGGTTGTTGAGTCCCTTTCCCTGAGGAAGGGGTAGGTCTTGTCTATTCCGTATTAGGTTTTTGGAAATGTACATTCTCTTGGTTTCTGGTACATGTTATAGTTGTTGCAATATTCCCTTCAACCTGGAGAGTTGGGACCCATGGAATGGGTGCCACGTATTATTGCATTAAAGGGTGTGCATTTGCTCACCCAATCTCACCAATCCTCTCAGTCCCAGGTTTCCAGCCTTATGCCAGTTCCAGCTGTTGCTGTAGATAGGGTCATTCCAGGTTTCATCATAGACCCTGAAGGAATTGTAAGGAATTTCCCTGTTTTTTTGTTTTTTTTTTTTTGAAAATCCTTTTTATAGTGGGTTTGAGCTGTTTCTCACTGCCATGTTTATGCCAGTCTAGACACACTTGATTCCCTTACGGAGACATATCAATACATAGGTTTTAAAATTCTTACTAGTAAGATATATTCCTCTGCGGGGAATATGGGCTTTTGAGTCCCTTTCACTGAGGAAGGTGTAGGTCTTGTCTATTCCATATTAGATTTTTGGAATGGTACCTGTACTAATATCACACTCTGGTTTTATGCATCACCCCACCTCTCCTTCCACCTTAAGCAGGCATAAGCGTGTTTTCTAAATGTGAGACTCTGTTCTCTTTTTTAACTCACTTGATGTGTAGCCATATTTACAGGATCTTCATAAGTGATATCTTATGATAAGTTTCTTTTTCTGTGTGACTTATTTCACTTAGAATCATCATACCTGAATCCACTCATTTTGCTGCTACTTGTCTTATGACATTGATTTCATGGCTGAGGGACATTCCATCTTACGTAAGTACCACAATTTCTAGAACCATTTTTGTCTTTCCTGGGATATTTAAGGTGTACCAAAGTTGAGGTTTTTGTAAGCAGTGCAGCCCTAAATTTGGGGGTGGCTCTGTCTTATTGATTTTCAGTTTTCCCACGGTATATTCCCTAGACTGGAAGTGCCCTTGGCTCTGTAGCTCTGTTGTTTACTTGTTTTAGGGAACAGGATGCACTCCTCCAGAGAGGCAGTTGGCAATTTACATCCCGCCCATCATCATAACAAGGCTCCCTGTTCTCCAGGGCCTGTCTTGCCTGTCTGGATTTTACCCATTTTTTGGATGTCCCTTTTGACCGGTGGGAAGTGATACTTCTTTGTAGTGCCGATTTGCATTGCCCGTTTGCTTGCTTGTCCAAAAAGGGCATATGCGTTTTCTCCTGAATATATTCACGTGAAAAACCATATGCCCTTTATGGCCATTTCCATAATTTTCAAAATTGTAATGCTTTTCCTGTGTTTAAAGGCGATTCCAATGTACCTCTTGAAATCTGTTTCATGCCATTCTGCCTCATTTTCCCTTCCGCCTCGTGGCTTTCCCTCAACAGATTTTTCAAAGAGAGTAGTCCTTTATAACTCTGCAGGTTAGTGAATTGCTGTGGCCCTGAGCTCCATTTTTCAACTCACGTTTTTGTGAGATGACTGCAAATCAACCGTTTTGCTTCTGGACTTATACTGGTTCTGGGGGGCAGGCTGAGACTTTGGTTAATTCCTCTTTGTGACGAGAATTTAGAGAGACATGTGGCCGTCCAAATGCCTACAGCTACTCTCTCATTGGTTCTCTGTCTTCCCTTATATCCTCTGCACAATTTGCCAACTGTGCGAACCAGGAGGTTATAGGGCCTGACTTTCCAAGTTGGGTGATTGATAGTAAAGCAGTTGGAATGTCAACCTGGATCACAAGGAGAGAAAAAAGTAGTAGAGTTTTAGAAATCTTTCACCATCAGCTGGTTTCCATTCTCTAGGTTCCCATACACGTTATAACTGTAGTGATATTCCCTTCTACCTGGAGAGTTGGGAACCATGGAATGGGTGGAAGGCATTATTGCTTTAAAGGGTCTGCATTTTTTCACCCAATCTCACCAATCCTGTCAGTCCCAAGTGACCAGCCTTATGCCACATCCAGCTGTCATTGTAGATACGGTCATTACAGGTTTCATCAGAACCCCTGAAGGTATTGTGTAAGAATTTTACTGTTTTTATGTTTTGTTTTGAAATTCATTTTTTATAGTGGGTTTGAGCTGATTCTCACTGCCATGTTTATATCGTTCTAGATACACTTGGTTCCCTTACAGAGACATATCAATACATAGGTTTTAAAATTCTTACTAGTCAGATATATTTCTCTGCGGGGAATAAGGATGTTGAGTTCTGTTCACTGAGGAAGGAGTAGGGCTTGTTTCTTCTGTTTTTGGATTATGGAACGGTACCTGTGCTAATATCAATATTATGTTTTGTGCATCTCCCCACCTCTATTTCCCCTTAAGCAAGCGTTAGATGGTTTTCTAAATCTGAGACACTGTTCTCTTCCCTAAATCAGTTCATATGAAGCCAGGTTTACATTCCCTTCATAAGTGATATCTTATGTCAGAATGCACCATGGCCGTTCTCATAATAATGCTCCATGACCCCTGTCATCACAATGCACCATGCCCTGGTTGTCAAAATGCTCCATGTCCCTTGTCATCAAAATTCTCCAGGTCCTTGTAATCACAAGGCTACATGACCCTTCTCATCAAAATGTTACATGCTCTTGTCATCACAATTCTCCATCCACTTGACATTGCAATGCTCCATGCACTTTTCATCACAATGCTCCATGCACTTGTCATCACAAAGCTCCATGCCCTTGTCATCACAATGCTCCATGACCCCTGTCATCAAAATACTCCGTGACACCCGTCATCACAATGCTTCATGCCCCTTGTCATTTCAGTGCTCCATGATGCTCGACATCACAATTACCCAAGGTCTTCTAATCACAATGCTCATTGGCCAATATCATCACAATTCTCCATGACCACTGTCATCACAACACTCCTTGACACCTGACAACACAATGATTCGGGACTCTTGTCATCACAATGTTCCATTCCCTAGTCATCACAATGCTCCATGACACCTGTCATCACAATACTCCATGAACATTTTCAGCCCAATGTTCCATGACCCTTGTCATCACAATGATCCATGTCCTTGTCATCCGTATGCTCCATGACCATTGTTTTCACAATGCTCCGTGACGCTTATCATCACAGTGCTCCATGACACCTGTCATCACAATGCTCCATGCCTTTTTCAGCAAAATGCTACATGGCCTTTTCATTACAATGCTCTATGCGCTTGTCATCAAAATACTCCATTACCATTGTCATCACATTCCTCCATGAACATTGGGATCACATTGCTTCATGCCCTTGTCATCACAATGCTCCATGCTCCTTCAAAGCAAAATGATCCATGACATCTGTCATCACAATGCTCCAATCCCTTGTGATCACAATGTTCCATAACACTTGTCATCAAAATGCTCCATGACACCTGACATCACAATGTTCCATAACCCCTGTCATCAAAATGCTCCATGAACCTTTTCGTCCCAAAGCTCCAAGACCCCTGACATCACAATGTTCTATAACCCCTGCCATCAAAATATTCCATTACACTTTTCATCAAATTGCTGCATGACACGGTCATCAAAATGCTCCCTGCCCTTCTCATCACAATGCATCATGCCCTTGTCATCAAAATGCTCCATGACTTGTCATCACAAAGCTCCATGACCCTTGGCATCACAATGCTCCATGTCATTGTCATCACAATGCTCTATGAAACCTCTCATCACATTACTCAATGCCCTTGTCATCAGAAGGCTCCATGACACTTGTCATCAAAATGCTCGATGCCCTTCTCATCACAATGCTCCATGCACTTGTCATTACAATCCTGCATGACCCATGTATCATAGTGTTCTGTGCCCTTATCCTCACAATGCTTCATGCCCACTCTCATAACAATAATCCATGAAAAATTTCAGACCAATGTTCCATGCCCTTCTCATCAAAATGCTCCATTACACCTGTCATAACAATGCACCATGACCCCTGCCATCACAATGTTCCACGGCCTAGTCATCACAAGGTTCCATGACACTTGTCATCACAATGCTCAATACCACTGAAATCACAATGCTCCATGCCCTTGTCATCACAATGCTCCATGACGCATGTCATCAGAATGTTCCATCGCCTTCTCATCACCATGCTCCATGCCCTTGTCATCAAAATGCTCCAAGACCCTTGTAATCACAATGTTCCATGCCACTTTTCATCTCAATGCTCCATGAACCCTGTCATCACAGTGCACCATGCCCATCATGATAATGCTTCAGGCTATTGTCATCACCATGAAATCAATATTCTCCATGACCTCTGTCATCAAAATGCTTCAAACCCTTGTGATCACAATGTTCCATAACACTTATCATCACAACACCTCATGACGATCATCATCACAATTATCCATGGTCTCCTCATCACAATACTCCATGATCGTTGTCATCACAATGCTCAAATCACTTGTCATCACAATGCTCACTGACACTTGTCGTCAGTATGCTCCTTGAACCCTGTCATGACAAGGCTCCATGCCTTTTTCATCACAATAATCTATGCCCTTTTCTTCACAATGTTCCAAGATCCCTGTAATCACAATGCTCCATGCCCTTATCATCAAAAAGCTCCATGATGCATGTCATCAGAATGCTTCATGGCCTTCTCATCACAATGCCCCATGCCTTTGTCATCACAATGCTCCAAGACCCCTGTAATCACAATGCCCCATGCCCCTTTTCATCAGAATTCTCCATGAGAATTGTCATCACAAGTCTCCATGGTCTTCTCATCACAATGCTCCATTCCCGTGTCATCACAATGCTCCTTGACCACTGTCATTACAATAATACATGAACATTTTCAGCCCAATGCTCCACGACCTATTCATCACAATGCTCCATGGACAATATCATCACAATGTTCCATGACAACTGTCAATACAACACTCCATGACAGCTGACAACACAATGATCCCGGACTCTTGTCATCACAATGATCCATTCCCTAGTCATCACAATGCTCCATGACCCCTGTCATCACAACACTCCATGAAAATTTTCAGCCAAGTGCTCCATCACACTTGTCATCACAATTATCCATGCCCTTGTCATCTCAATGCTCCATGACCCCTGTATTCACAATGCTCCGTGACGCTTGTAATCACAGTGCTCCATACACATGTCATCACAATGCTCCATGCCTTTGTCAGCAAAATGCTACATGACCTTGTCATTACAATGCTCTATGCACTTGTCATCACAATACTCCATTTCCATTGTCATCACAATCCTCCATGAACCTTGGGATCACATTGTTTCATGCCCTTGTCATCACAATGCTCCATGCTCCTTGAAATCAAAATGATCCATGACCTCTCTCATCACAATGCTCCAAACACTTGTGATCACAATGTTCCATAACACTTGTCATCACAAGGCTCCATGATGCCTGTCATCACAATACTCCATGCCCTTTTCATCACAATGCTCCATGACCTTTGTCATCACAATTCTCAATACACATGTCATCACAATGCTCCATGACCCCTGACATCACAATGCACCGTGACTCCAGTCATCACAATGCTTCATAACGTTTGTCATCACAATGGTCCATGCCCGTGTCATCATAAGGCTCTGTGACCTTTGTAACCACAATGCTCCATGAACATTTCATCACAATTCTCTGTGACCGTTGTCATCACAATGCTCCATTTCTTTGTGAGAACAATGCTCCATGACCATTGTCTTCAAAATGTGCCACGCGCATTTCATCACTACGGTCCACATACTTGTCATTGCCATGCTCCATATACATTTTAATCACAATGCTCCATGCACTTCTCATCAAAATGCTCTCTCACCACTGATATCACAATGCTACATCAGTATTTGTCACAATACTCCCTCACCCCTGTCATCACAATGTTCCATGACTGCTGTCATCACAATGCTACATGCTATTATCATCACAATATTCGATGACCCCTGACATCACATTGTTCCAGAACACCTGTCATCAAAATGTTCCATGACACTTTTCATCAAATTGCTCCATGACCCTGTAATCAGAATGTTCCCTGCCCTTCTCATCACAATGCACAACACACTTGCCATCAAAATGCTCCATGACTTTTGTCATCACAAAGATCCATGACCCTTGGCATCACAGTGCTCCATGTGATTGTCATCACAATGCTCCATGAACGCTCTCATCCCATTGCTCCATGCCTTTGTCTTCACAAAGCTCCATGACACGTCATCAGAATGCTCCATGGCCTTCTCATCACAATGCTCCATTCCCTTGCCATCACAATGCTCCATTACCACTGTCATAACAATGCTCCATGACCTCTGCCATCACTATGCTCCATGGCCTTTTCATCACAAAGCTCCATGACCCATCTCATCACAATGCTCCAAGAACCCATTAATCACAATGCTCTATGCCCCTTTTCATCTCAATGATCCTTGAACCCTGTCATCACAATGCACCATGCCCATCATCATAATGCTTCATGCTATTGTCATCAGAATGAAATCAAAATGCTCCATGACCTCTGTCATAACAATGCTCCAAACCCATGTGATCACAATATTCCAAAGCACTTGTCATCACAATGCCCCTTGACGCTCGTCATCACAATTATACATGGTCTTCTCATCACAATGCTCCATGATCTTTGTCATAAAAATTCTCAAGTACACGTGTCATCACAATGCTCCCTGACAATTGTCGTCAATATGCTCCTTGAACCCTGTCATAACAAGGCTCTATGCCATTTTCATCACAATGATCCATGCCATTTTCATCACAATGCTCCAAGACCCATGTAATCACAATGCTCCATGCCCTTGTCATCACAATGCCCCAAGAACCCTGTAATCACAATACTCCATGCCCCTTTTCATCAGAATGCTCCAGGAGACTTGTTATTACAAGGCTCCATGGTCTTCTCATCACAATGCTCCAGGAACTTTTTCATCACAGTGCTCCATTCCCTTGTCATCACAATGCTCCATGACCCCTGTCCTCACAATACTTCCTGAATATTTTCAGTCCAATTCTCCAGGAACTTCTCATCACAATGCTTCATGATCCCTATCATCACAATGCTCCATGACCACTGTCATCACAACGCTCCATGACCCCTGACAACACAGTGATGCGGGACTCTTGTCATCACAATGCTCCATTCCCTAGTCATCACAGTGCTCCATGAACATTTTCAGCCCAATGCTCCATGACACTTGTCATCACAATGATCCATGGCCTTGCCATCCCTATGCTCCATGACCCCTGTAATCACAATGATCCGTGATGCTTCTCATCACAGTGCTCCATGACCCTTATCATCACAATGCTCCATGCCTGTGTCAGCAAAATGCTACATGACCTTGTCATCACAATGCTCCATTTGCTTGTCATCACAATACTCCCTTACCATTGTCATCACAATCCTCCATGAAACATGGGATCACATTGCTTCATGCCCTTGTCATCACAATGCTCCATGCACCTTGAAAAAAATATGATCCATGACTTCTACCATCACAATGCTCCAAACCATTGTGTTCACAATGTTCCATAACACTTGTCATCACAACGCTCCATGATGCCTGCCATCACAATACTCCATGTCCTTTTCGTCAAAATGCTCCATGATCTTTTTCATCACAATTCTCAATACACTTGTCATCACAATGTTCCCTGACACTTGTCGTCAGAATGCTCCATGAAACCTGTCATGAAATGGCTTCATGCCTTTTTTATCACAATGCTCCATGCCCTTTTCATCACAATGTTCCATGCCTTTGTCGTCACAATACTCCACAAGCTTGTCATCAGAATGCACCATGACACTTGTCATCACAATGCTCCATGGCCACTGTCATCACAATGCTACATACCCCTTGTCATTACTGTGCTCCATGACGCTCGTCATCACAATTATCCATGTTCTTCTCATCACAATGCTCCACGCCCTTGTCATCAAAATGCTCCATGACCCTTGTCATCACAATGCTCCATGGCCACTCTCATCACAATGCTCCATTCCCCTTGTCATTACAGTGCTCCATGACGCTCGTCATCACAATTATACATGGTCTTCTCATCAAAAAGCTCCACGGTCTTGCCATCACAATGCTCCATGCCCTGGTCATCACAATGCTCCATGTCCCCTGTCATCACAATTCTCCTCGTTCTTGGCTTCACTGTGCACCATGACATTTCTCATCACCGTGTTACATGATTTGTCATCACAATTCTCTATGCACTTGTCATCGCAATGCTCCATGACCCCTGTCATAGGAAGCTCCATGTGCTTGTCATCACAATGCTTCATGAACTTGTCATCAAAATTCTCAATGGCCCTTGTCATCACAATGCTCCATGCCCTTGTCATCACAATGCTCCATGTCCATTGTCATCACAATGCTCCAAGCCCTTGTCATCAAAATGCTCCATTACATTTGTCATCACAATCCTCCATGACACTTGGCATCACAATATTCCATTCCATTGTCATCGCAATGGACCATGACATATGTCATCACAATGCTCCCTGAGACCTGTCTTCAAAATACTCCATGACCTTCTCATCACAATGCTCCATGCCTTTGTCATCACATTGCACCATGCCCACTGTCATCACAATAATCCATGAAATATGTCAGGCCAATGCTCCATGCCCCTGTCATCACAATGCTCATTGCCTTTTCATCACAAAGCTCTATGACCCCTGTCATCACAATGCTCCGTGACTCCAGTCATCACAATGCTTCATGACCTTTGTCATCACAATTGTCCATGCCCTCGTCATCACAAGGCTCTGTGACCTTTGTCACCAAAATGCTCCATGAAATTTTCATCACAATGCTCGGTGACCCTTGTCATCACATTGCTCCATGCCTTTGTCAGCACAAAGCTCCATGATGCATGTCATCAGAACGCTCTATGACATTCTCATCCCAATGTTCCATGCCCTTGTCATCACCATGCTCCAAGACCCCTGTAATCACAATGCTCCATGACCCTTTTCATCAGAATGCTCCATGAGACCTGTCATCACATGGCTCCATGGTCTTCTCATCACAATGATCCAGTACCTTGTCCTCACAATGCTCCTTGACCGCTGTCATCACAATATTCCATGAACATTTTCAGCCCAATGCTCCATGACGTTCTCATCACAATGCTCCATGACCTCTGTCATCAAAATGCGCCATGACCACTGTCATCACAACGCTCCATGAACCCTGACAACACAATGATCCGGGAATCTTGTCATCAAAATGCTCCATGCCCTTGTCATCCCAATGCTCCATGAACCCTGTAATCACAATGCTCCATGACGCTTGTCATCACAGTGCTCCATGAACCTTGTCATCACAATGCCTTTGACAGCAAAATGATACATAATCTTGTCATCACAATGCTCCATACACTTGTCATCACAATCCTCCATGACCCTTGGGATCATATTGCTTTATGCCCTTGTCATCTCTATCTTGCCTTTCTGGTTTTTACAGATTTTCGGATGTCCTTTTGGACCGGTGGGAAGTGAAAATTCTTTGTAGTGTGGATTTGCATTGCACGCTTGCTTGATTGGCCAAAAAGGGCCTATGCCTTTTCTCTTGAATATATTCAGGAGAAAAGTCATACGCTGGTTTTGGCCATGTGCATCTTTCTCGAAGTTGTGATGCCTTTCCTGTGCTTTAAAGGCGATTCCAATTTACCTCTTGAAATATGTTTTGTGCAATTCTGCCTCATTTTCAAGTCCGCTTTGTTGCCTTCCCTCAACAGAATTTTGGAAGAGAGTAGTCCTTTATAACTCTGCAGGTTTTTGATTTGCTTTGCCCCTGAGCTCCAATTTTCAAATCCCATTATTGGGAGCTGACCGCAAATCCACAATTTTGCTTCAGGACCTATACTGGTTCCATGGGTGGCTATACTGGTTCCCTGTGGGTGGCTGAGGCTTTGGTTAATTCTTCTTCCTGACGGGAATTTAGAGTGACATGTGTCCGTCCAAATGCCTACATCTACTCTCTGATTGGTTCTCCCTCTTCCCTTTCATCCTCTGCACAATTAGCAAACTGTGCAAACCAGGAGGTTATAGGGGATGACTCTCCTAAGTTGGGAGATTGATAGTAAAGTTGTTGGAATGCCAAACTGTAGCACAAGGAGAGGAAAAAGTAGGAGACTTTCAGAAACCTTTCGCCATCACAGGGTGTCCATTCTCTAGGTTTCCCATACATGTTATAACTGTAGTGATATTCCCTTCTACCTGGAAATTTGGGACCCATGGAATGGTGGCATGCATTACTACTTTAAAGGGTCTGCATTTTCTCTCCCAATCTCACCAGTCCTCTCAGTCCCAAGTGTCCAGCCTTATGTCTCATCCAGCTGTCTTTGCAGATAGGGTCATTCTAGGTTTCATCAGAACCCCTGAAGGAATTGTGTAAGAATTTTGCTGTTTTTTTGTTTTGTATTTGAAATTCATTTTTATAATGGGGTTGAGCTGATTTTCCCTGACGTGTTTATGCCGGTCTAGACACACTTGATTCCCTTACGGAAGCATATCAGTACATAGGTTTTAAGATTCTTAGTAATCAGATATATTCCTCTGTGGGGAATAGGGGTTTTGAGTCCCGTTCACTGAGGAAGGTGTAGGTCTTGTCTATTCTGTATTTGGTTTATGGAATGGTACCTGTGCTAATATCAAACTCTGGTTTTATGCATCACCCCACCTCTCCTTCCCCCTTAAGCAGGCATAAGAGGGTTTTCTAAATGTGAGACTCTGTTCTCTTTCCTAACTCAGTTCATGTGTAGCCATGTTTACAGGATCTTCATAAGTGATATCTTATGATAAGTTTCTTTATCTGTGTGACGTATTTCACTTAGAATCATCGTACCTGAATCCACTCATTTAGCTGCTACTGGTCTTATGACATTGATTTCATGGCTGAGGGATATTCCATCATACGTATGTACCACAATTTTTTGAACCATTTTTATATTTCCTGGGATATTTAAGGTGTACCCAAGTTGAGGTTCTTGTAAGCAGTGCAGCCCTAAATGTTGGGGTGGCTCTGTCTTATTGATTTTCAGTTTTCCCAAGGTATATTCCCTAGACTGGAAGTGCCCTTGGCTCTGTAGCTCTGTTGTTTACTTGTTTCAGGGAACACAATGCACTCCTCTAGATAGGCAGTTGGCAATTTACATGCCACCCAT
Source organism: Mesoplodon mirus (assembly GCF_964341445.2). Taxonomy (NCBI): domain Eukaryota; kingdom Metazoa; phylum Chordata; class Mammalia; order Artiodactyla; family Ziphiidae; genus Mesoplodon; species Mesoplodon mirus. The sequence continues at coordinate 369,494 of NW_028295811.1, forward strand.
CAGCATAACAAGGCTCCCTGTTTTCCAAGGCCTGTCTTGCCTTTCTGGTTTTTACCCATTTGGTGGATGTCCCTTTTGAACAATGGGAAGTGATACTTCTTTGTAGTGTAGATTTGCATTGCCCGCTTGCTTGCTTGGCCAAAAAGGGTGTATGCATTTTCTCCTGAATATATTTAGGAGTAAACGCAAACGCACTTTTTGGCCAAGTGCATCATTGTCGAAGTTGTGACCCTCTTCCTGTGCTTTAAAGGCAATTCCAACGTACCTCTTGAAATCTGTTTCCTGTTCTTCTGCCTCGCTTTCAAGTCCGCCTCGTTGCCTTCCCTCAACAGATTTTTGGACGATAGTTGCCCTTTATTACTCTGCCACTTTGTGAATTGCTATGCCCCTGAGCTCCATTTTTATCTCATTTTTTGTGAGCTGAACGCAAGTCCAATATTTTGGTTCAGAAACTATACTGGTTTTCGGTGGGTGGCTGAGTCTTTGGTTAATTCTTCTTCCTCCCGGGAAATAAGAGTGACATGTGCCTGTCCAAATGCCTAACAGCTACTCCTTCATTGGTTCTCCCACTTCCCTTTCATAATTTGCCAAATTGGCAACCTGTGCGAACCTGGAGGTTAAAGGTGCTGTCTCTCCAAGTTGGGAGATTGATAGTAAAGCAGTTGGAAAGTCAAATGGGAGGACCAGGAAAGGGACTATTCGTTGAGTTTTAGAGACCTTTCGTATTCACAGTGTGTCCATTCTCTAGGTTTCCCGTAAATATTATAGCTGTAGTAATATTCACTTCAACCTGGAGAGCTGGGACCCATGGGATGGGTGCCTTGCATTATTGCTTTAAAGGGTCTGAATTTGCTCACCCAATCTCACCAATCCTCTCAGTCCCATGTGTCCAGCTTTAGGCCACCTCCAGCTGTCATTGTAGATAGGGTCATTCCAGGTTTCATCAGAGATCCTGAAGGAATTGTAAAGAATTTCCCTGTTTTTTTGTTTTGTTTTTGAAATTCCGTTTTATAGTGGGTTTGAGCTGATTCTCGCTGCCATGATTATGCGTGTCTAGAAACACTTGATTCCCTTACGGAGACATATCAATACATAGATTTTAAGATTCTTACTAGTTAGATATATTCTTCTGCGGGAAATATGGGTTTTTGAATCCCTTTCACTGAGGAAGGTGTAGGTCTTGTTTATTCCATAGTTGGTTTTTGGAATGGTACCTGTGCTTATATCAAACTCTGGTTTTATGCATCACCCCACCTCTCCTTCCCCCTTAAGCAGGCCTAAGAGTGTTTTCTAACTGTGAGACACTGTTCTCTTTCCTAACTCAGTTCATGAGTAGCCAGGTTTACAGGATCTTCATAAGTGATATCTTATTATAAGTTTCTATTTCTGTGTGACTTATTTCACTTAGAATCATCGTACCTGAATCCACTCATTTTGCTGCTACTGGTCTTATGACATTGATTTCATGGCTGATGGATATTCCATCGTACGTAAGTACCACAATTTTTTGAACCATTTTTTTATTTCCTGAGATATTTAAGGTGTACCCAAGTTGAGGTTCTTGTAAGCAGTGCAGCTCTAAATTTTGGGGTGGCTCTGTCTTATTGATTTTCAGTTTTCCCAAGGTATATTCCCTAGACTGGAAGTGTCCTTGGCTCTGTAGCTCTGTTGTTTACTTGTTTTAGAGAACACAATGCACTCCTCCAGAGAGGCAGTTGGCAATTTACATCCCTCCCATCAGCATAATAAGGCTCCCAGTTCTCCAGGGCCTGTCTTGAATTTCTGGTTTTTACCCTTGTGTGGATGTCCCTTTGGACCGGTGGGAAGTGATACTTCTTTGTAGTGCAGACTTGCATTGCCCACTTGCCTGCTTGGCCAAAAAGGGCGTATGCATTTTCTCGTGAATATATTCAGGACAAAACGCATACGCCCTTTTTGGCCAAGTGCATCATTGTCGAAGTTGTGCCCCTATTCCTGTGCTTTACAGGCGATTCCTACGTACCTCTTGAAATCTGTTTCCTGCTATTCTGCCTCACTTTCAATTCCGCCTCGTTGCCTTTCCTCAACAGATTTTTGGATGATAGTTGTCCTTTATTATTCTGCCAGTTTGTGAATTGCTCTGCCCTATAGCTCCATTTTTTAACTCGTTTTTTGTGAGCTGAACGCAAGTCCAATATTTTAGTTCATGACCTATACTGGTTCCCGGTGGATGGCTGAGACTTTGTTTAATTCTTCTTCCTCCCGGGAAATAAGAGTGACATGTGCCCGTCCAAATGCCTAACAGCTACTCTCTCATTGGTTCTCCCTCTTCCCTTTCAACCTTTGCCAAACTGTCAACCTGTGTGAACCAGGAGGTTAAAGGTGCTGTCTTCTCCATGTTGGGAGATTGATAGTAAAGCATTTGGAAAGTCAAACTGGAGAACCAGGAGAAGAACTATTCGTTTATATTTAGAAACCTTTCGTATTCACAGTGTGTCCATTCTCTAGGTTTCCCATACATGATATAGCTGTAGTAAAATTCCCTTCAACCTCGATAGTTGGTACCCGTGGAATGCGTGCCATGCATTATTGCATTAAAGGGTCTGCATTTGCTCACCCAATCTCACCAATCCTTTCAGTCCTATGTGTCCAGCCTTATGCCACATCCAGCTTTCGTTGTAGATAGGGTCATTGCTGGTTTCATCAGAGACCCCAAAGGAATTGTAAAGAATTTCCCTGTGTTTTTGTTTTGTTTTTGAAATTGCTTTTTATAGTCGGTGTGTGCTGATTCTCACTGCCAGGTTTATGCCTGTCTTGACACTCTTGATTCCCTTACGGAGACATATCAATACATAGGTTTTAAGATTCTTACTAGTCAGATATATTCCTCTGTGGAAAATATGGGGTTTTGAGTCCCTTTCACTGAGGAAGGTGTAGGTCTTGTCTATTCCATAGTTGGTTTTTGGAACAGTACCTGTGCTTATATCAAACTCTGGTTTTATGCATCACCCCACCTCTCCTTCCCCCTTAAGCAGGCATTAGAGTGTTTTCTAAATGTGAGACTCTGTTCTATTTCCTAACTCAGTTCATGTGTAGCCATGTTTACAGGATCTTCATTAGTGATATCTTATGATAAGTTTCTTTTTCTGTGTGACTAATTTCAGTTAGAATCATCGTACCTGAATCCACTCATTTTGCTGCTACTGCTCTTATGACTTTAATTTCATGGCTGAAGATTATTCCATCATACTTAAGTACCACAATTTTTTGAACCATTTTTATCTTTCCTGGGATATTTAAGGTGTACCCAAGTTAACGTTCTTGTATGCATTGCCGGCCTATATTTTGGGTTGGCTCTGTCTTATTGATTTTCAGTTTTCCCAACGTATATTCCCTAGACTGGAAGTGCCCTTGACTCTGTAGCTCTGTTGTTTACTTGTTTTAGGGAACACAATGCACTCCTCCAGAGATGCAGTTTGCAATATACATCCCGCCCATCAGCATAAAAATTCTCCCTGTTCTCCAGGGCCTGTCTTGAATTTCTGGTTTTTACCCTTTTTGTGGATGTTCCTGTGGACCGGCGGGAAATGATACTTCTTTGTAGTGCAGACTTTCATGCCCGCTTGCTTGCTTGGCCAAAAATGGTGTATGCGTTTTCTCCTGAATATACTCAGGAGAAAATGCATAAGCCCATTTTGGCCAAGTGCATCATTGTCGAAATTGTGCTCCTCAATGTGCTTTAAAGATGATTCCAACGTACCTCTTGAAATCTGTTTCCTGCTATTCTGCCTCACATTCAAAACCGCCTCGTTGCCTTCCCTCAACAGATTTTTGGATGATAGTTGTCCTTTTTTACTCTGCCAGTTTGTGAATTGCTCTGCCCTATAGCTCCATTTTTTAATTCGTTTTTTGTGAGCTGAACTCAAGTCCCATATTTTGGTTTAGGACCTATACTGGTTCCCGGTGGGTGGCAGAGACTTTGGTTAATTCTTCTTCCTCCCGGGAAATAAGAGTGACATGTGCCCGTCCAAATGCCTAACAGCTACTCTCTGTTTGGTTCTCCCTATTCCCTTTCATCCTTTGCCAAATTGGCAACCTGTGCGAACCAGGAGGTTAAAGGTAATGTCTCTCCAAGTTGGGAGATTGATAGTAAAGCAGTTAGAAAGTGAAACTGGAGCACCAGGAGAGGGACTATTCGTTGAGATTTAGAAACCTTTCGTATTCACAGTGTGTCCATTCTCAAGGTTCCCCATACATGTTATAGCTGTAGTAATATTCCCTAAAACCTGGAGAGTTGGGACCCATGGAATGGGTGCCATGCATTATTGCTTTAAAGGGTCTCCATTTGCTCTCCAATCTCACCAATCCTCTCAGTCCCATGTGTCCAGCCTTATGCCACCTCCAGCAGTCGTTCTAGATAGGGTCATTCCAAGTTTCATCAGAGACACTGAAGGAATTGTAAAGAATTTCGCTGTTTTTTTGTTTTGTTTTTGAAATTCTTTTTTATAGTGGGTTTGAGAGGATTATCGCTGCCATCTTTATGCCAGTCTACACACACTTGATTCCCTTATGGAGACATATCAATACATAGGTTTTAAGATTCTTACTAGTCAGATATATTCCTCTGCGGGAAATATGGTGTTTTGAGTCCCTTTCACTGAGGAAGGTGTAGTTCTTGTCTATTCCATAGTTGGTTTTTGGAACGGTACCTGTGCTTATATCAACTTCTGGTTTTATGCATCACCCCACCTTTCCTTCCCCCTTAAGAAGGCATAAGACTGTTTTCTAAATGTGAGACTCTCTTCTCTTTCCTAACCCAGTTCATGTGTAGCCATGTTTACAGGATCTTTATAAGTGATATCTTATGATAAGTTTCTTTTTCTGTGTGACTTATTTCACTTAGAATCATCGTACCTGAATCCACTCATTTTGCTGCTACTGGTCTTATGACATTGATTTCATGGCTGATGGATATTCCATCGTACGTAAGTTCCAAAATTTTTTGAACCATTTTTATATTTCCTGGGATATTTAAGGTGTACCGAAGTTGAGGTTCTTGTAAGCAGTGCAGCCCTAAATTTTGGGGTGGCTCTGTCTTATTGATTTTAAGTTTTCCCAAGGTACATTCCCTAGACTGGAAGTGTCATTGGCTCTGTAGCTCTGTTTTTGACTTGTTTTAGGGAACACAATGCACTCCTCCAGAGAGGCAGTTGGCAGCTTACATCCCGCCCATCAGCATAACAGGGCTCCCTGTTCTCCAGGGCCTGTCTTGCCTTTCTGGTTTTTACCCTTTTAGTGGATGTCCCTTTGGACCGGTGGGAAGTGATACTTCTTTGTAGTGCATACTTGCATTGCCCACTTGCTTGCTTGACCAAAAATGGCGTATGTGTTTTCTCCTCAATATACTCAGGAGAAAACGCATACGCCCTTTTTGGCCAAGTGCATCATTGTCGAAGTTGTGCCCCTCTTCCTGTGCTTTAAAGGCGATTCCAACATATCTCTTGAAATCTGTTTCATGCTTTTCTGCCTCACTTTCAAGACCGCGTGGTTGCCTTCCCTCAACAGATTTTTGGATGATAGTTGTCCTTTATTACTATGCCAGGTTGTGAATTGCTCTGCCTTATAGCTCCATTTTTTAACTCGTTTTTTGTGAGCTGAACGCAAGTCCCATATTTTCGATTAGGACCTATACTGTTTCCCGGTGGGTGGCTGAGAATTTGGTCAATTCTTCTTCCTCCCGGGAAATAAGAGTGACATATGCCCGTCCAAATGCCTAACAGCTACTCTCTCATTGGTTCTCCCTCCTCCCATTCATCGTCTGTGAAATGGGTTACCTGTGCGAAACAGGAGGTTAAAGGTGCTGTCTCTCCAGGTTGGGAGATTGATAGTAAAGCAGTTGGAAAGTCAAAGTGGAGCACCAGGAGAAGGACTATTCGTTGAGTTTTAGAGACCTTTCGTATTCACAGTGTGTCCATTCTCTAGGTTTCCCGTACATGTTATAGTTGTAGTAATATTCCCTTCAACCTGGAGAGTTGGGACCCATGGAATGGGTGCCATGCATTATTGCTTTAAAGGGTCTGCATTTGCTCACCCAATCTCACCAATCCTCTCAGTCCCATGTGTCCAGCCTTATGCCACATCCAGCTGTCATTGTAGATAGGGTCATTCCAGGATTCATCAGAGACCCTGAAGAATTGTACAGAATTTCCCTGTTTTTTTGTTTTGTTTTTGAAATTCGTTTTTATACTGGGTTTGAGCTGATTTTCGCTGCCATGATTATGCCTGTCTAGAAACACTTGATTCTCTTACGGAGACATATCAATACATAGGTTTTAAGATGCTTACTACTCAGATATATTCCTCTGCGGGAAATATGGGGTTTTGAGTCCTTTTCACTGAGGATGGTGTAGGTCTTGTCTATTCCATAGTTGCTTTTTGGAACGGTACCTGTGCTTATATCAAACTCTGGTTTTATGCATCACCCCACCTCTCCTTCCCCCTTAAGCAGGCATAAGAGTGTTTGCTAAATGTGAGACTCTCTTCTCTTTCCTCACTTAGTTCATGTGTAGCCATGTTTACAGGATCTTCATAAGTGATATCTTAGGATACGTTTATTTTTCTGTTTGACTTATTTCCCTTAGAATCATCGTACCTGAATCCACTCATTTTGCTGCTACTGGTCTTATGACATTGATTTCATGGCTGATGGATATTCCATCGTACGTAAGTACCACAATTTTTTGAACCATTTTTATATTTCCTGGAATATTTAAGTTGTACCCAAGTTGAGGTTCTTGTAAGCAGTGCATCCCTCAATTTTGGGGTGGCTCTCTCATATTGATTTTCAGTTTTCCCAAGGTATATTCCCTAGACTGGAAGTGTCCTTGTCTCTGTAGCTCTTTTGTTTACTTGTTTTAGGGAACACCATTCAAACCTCCAGAGAGGCAGGTGGCAATTTACATTCCGGCCATCAGCATAACAAGGCTCCCTGTTCTCCAGGGCCTGTCTTGCCTTTCTGGTTTTTACCCATTTTGTGGATGTCCCTTTTGACCGATGGGAAGTGATACATCTTTGTAGTGCAGACTTGCATTGCCCACTTGCTTGCTTGGCCAAAAGTGCCGTATGCGTTTTCTCCTGAATATATTCAGGACAAAACGCATATGCCTTTTTTGGCCAAGTTCATCATTGTCGTAGTTGTGCCCCTCTTCCTGTGCTTTAAAGGCGATTCCAATGTACCTCTTGAAATCTATTTCCTGCTATTCTGCCTCGCTTTCACGTCCGCCTCGTTGGCTTCCCTCAACAGATTTTTGGACGATAGTTGCCCTTTATTACTCTGCCTCTTTGTGAATTGCTGTGCCCCTGAGCTCCGTTTTTTAACTCATTTTTTCTGAGCTGTACGCAATCCAATAATTTGGTTCAGGACCTATACTGGTTCCCTGTGGGTGGCTGAGACTTTGTTCAATACTTCTTTCTCCAGGGAAATAAGAGTGACATATGCCCATCCAAATGCCTTACAGCTACTCTCTCATTGTTTGACTCTCTTCCCATTCATCCTCTGCTAAATTGGCAACCTGTGCGAAACAGGAGTTTAAAGGTGCTGTCTGTCCAGGTTGGGAGATTGATAGTAAAGCAGTTGGAAAGTCATACCAGAGCACCAGGAGAGGGACTATTTGTTGAGTTTTAGGGACCTTTCGTATTCACATTGTGTCCATTCTCTAGGATTCCCGTACATGTTATAGCTGTAGTAATATTCACTTCAACCTGCAGAGTTGGTACCCATGGAATGTGTGCCATGCATTATTGCTTTAAAGGGTCTGCATTTGCTCACCCAATCTCACCAATCCTCTCTGTCCCATGTGTTCAGCCTTATGCCACATCCAGCTGTCATTGTAGATAGTGTCATTCCAGGTTTCATCAGAGACCCTGAAGGAATTGTAAAGAATTTCCCTTTTTTTTATTTTTGAAATTCCTTTTTATAGTTGGTTTGAGCTGATTCTCGCTGCCATGTTTATGCCAGTCTAGACACACTTGATTCCTTAAAGAGACATATCAATACATAGGTTTTAAGATTCTTACTAGTCAGATATATTCCTCTGTGGGAAATATGGTGTTTTGAGTCCCTTTCACTGAGGAAGGTGTAGGTCTTGTCTATTCCATAGTTGGTTTTTGGAACGGTACCTATGCTTATATCAAACTCTTTTTTTATGCATCACCCCACCTCTCCTTCCCCCTTAAGCAGGCATAAGAGTGTTTTCTAAATGTGAGACTCTCTTCTCTTTCCTAACTCAGTTCATGTGTAGCCATGTTTACAGGATCTTCATAAGTGATATCTTATGATAAGTTTCTTTTTCTGTGTGACTTATTTCACTTAGAATCATCGTACCTGAATCCACTCATTTTGCTGCTACTTGTCTTATGACATTGATTTCATGGCTGAGGGATATTCCATCGTACGTAAGTTCCACAATTTCTTAAACCCTTTTTGTCTTTCCTGGGATTTTTAAGGTGGACACAAGTTGAGGCTCTTTTAAGCAGTGCAAACCTAAATTTTTGGGTGGCTCTGTCTTATTGATTTTCAATTTTCCCAAGGTATATTCCTTAGCCTGAAAGTGCCCTTGGCTGTGTAGCTCTGTTGTTCATTTTTTTAGGGAACACAATGCACTCCTCCAGAGAGGCAGTTGGCAACTTACATCCCGAACATCATCATAAAAAGTCTCCCAGTTTTCCAGCGCCTGTTTTGCCTTTCTGGTTTTTACACAATTTGCGGATGTCCCTTTTGACCGGTGGGAAGTGATGCTTCCTTGTAGTGCAGTTTCACATTGCCCGTTTTGTTGCCTGGCCAAAAAGGTTCTATGTGTTTTCTCCTGAATATATTCAGGAGAATACTCATACGCCCTTTTTTGCCAAGTGTATCATTGTCAAATTTGTGCCCCTATTCCTGTGCTTTAAAGGCACTTCCAACGTACCTCTTGAAATCCTTTTCCGCCTATTCTGCCTCGCTTTCAAATCCGCCTCGTTGCCTTCCCTCAAAGATTTTTGCACGATAGCGGTCCTTTACTCCTCTGCCAGTTTGTGAATTGCTGTGCCCCTGAGCTCCATTTTTCAACTCGTTATTTGTGAGCTGAATGCAAGTCCAAAATATTGGTTCAGGTCCTATACTGCTTCCCAGCGGGTGGCTGAGACTTTGGTTAATTCTTCTTCCTGCCACGAAATTAGTGTCACATGTGCCCCTCCAAATACCTAACAGCTACTCTCTCATTGGTTCTTCCTCTTCCCTCTCATCCTCTGCCAAATTGTCAACCTGTGCAAACCAGGAGGTTAAAGGGGCTGTCTCTCCAAGTTGGGAGATTGATATTAAAGGCATTGGAATGTGAAACCGGAGCACCAGGATAGGGACTATTCGTTGAGTTTTAGAAACCTTTCATATTCACAGTGGGTCCATTCTCTTGGTTACCCGTACATGTTATAGCTGTAGTAATATTCCCCTCATTCTGGAGAGTTGGGACCCATCGAATGGTTGCCATGCATGATTGCTTTATAGGGTCTGCATTTGCTCACCCAATCTCACCAATCCTCTCAGTCCCATGTGTCCAGCCATATGCCACATCCTGCTGTCATTGTAGATAGAGACATACCAGGTTTCATCAGAGACCCTGAAGGAATTGTAAAGAATTTCCCTGTTTTTTTGGTTTGATTTTGAAATTCCTTTCTATAGTGGGTTTGAGCTGATTCTCACTGCCATGTTTATGAGAGTCTAGACATACTTGATTCCCTTACTGAGATATATCAATACATAGATTTTAAGATTCTTACTAGTAAGATATATTCCTCTGCGGGGAATATGGGTTGTTGTGTCCCTTTCCCTGAAGAAGGTGTAGGTCTTGTCTATTCCGTATTAGGTTTTTGGAAAGGTACCTGTACTAATTCGAACTCTGGTTTTATGCATCACCCCACCTCTCAATCCCCCTTAAGCAGGCATAAGAATGTTTTCTAAATGTGAGTCTCTCTTCTCTTTCCTAACACAGTTCATGTGTAGCCATGTTTACAGGATCTTCATCAGTGATATCTTATGGTAATTTTCTTTTTCTGTGTGACTTATTTCACTTAGAATCATCGTACATGAATCCACTCATTTTGCTGCTACTGGCCTTATGACATTGATTACATGGCTGAGGGATATTCCTTGTACATAAGTACAACAATTTCTTGAACCATTTTTGTCTTTCCTGGGATATTTAAGGTGTACCCAAGTTGAGGTTCTTGAAAGAAGTGAAACCCTAAATTTTGGGGTGGCTCTGTCTTATTGATTTTCAGTTTTCCCAAGGTATATTTCCTAGACTGGACGTGCCCTTGGCTCTGTAGCTCTGTTGTTTATTTGTTTTACGGAACACAATGCACTCCTCCAGAGAGGCAGTTGGCAACTTAATCCCACCAATCAGCATAGCAAGGCTCCCAGTTCTCCAGGGGCTGTCTTGCCTTTCTGGTTTTTACACATTTTGCGGATATCCCTTTTGACTGGTTTGAGGTGATAATTCTTTGTAGTGCAGATTTGCATTGTCTGCTTGCTGGATGGCCAAAAAGGGCGTATTCGTTTTCTCCTGAATATATTCAGGAGAAAAGGCATACGCCCTTTTTGGCCAAGTGCATCATTGTCGAAGTTGTGCCCCTCTTCCTGTGCTTTAAAGGCGATTCCAACATACCTCTCGAAATCTGTTTCCTGCTATTCTGCATCGCTTTCAAGTCTGCCTCGTTGCCTTCCATTAAAGAAATATTTGGACGATAGTTGTCCTGTATTTCTCTGCCAGTTTGTGAATTGCTGTGCCCATGAGCTCCATTTTTGAACTCGTTTTTTTGTGAGCTGAATGCAAGTCCAAACTTTGGTTCAGGACCTATACTGGTGTGTGGTGGGTGGCTGAGACTTTGGTTAATTTTTCTTCCGGCCGGGAAATTAGAGGGACATGTTCCCGTCCAAATGCCTAACAGCTACTCTCTTATTGGTTCTCCCTCTTCCCTTTCATCCTCTGCCAAATTGGCAACTTGTGAGAACAAGGAGGTTAAAGGGGCTGTCTCTCCAAGTTGGGAGATTGATAGTAAAGCAAATGGAAAGTCAAACCGGAGCACCAGGAGAGGGACTATTATTTGAGTTTTAGAGACCTTTCGTATTCACAGTGTGTCCATTCTCTAGGTTTCCCGTACATGTTATAGCTGTAGTAAAATTCCCTTCAACCTTGAGAGTTGGGACCCATGGAATGGGTGCCACTCACTATTGCTTTAAACGGTCTGCATTTGCTCACCCAATCTCACCAATCCTCTCAGTCCCAAGTGTCCAGCCTTATGCCACATCCAGCTGTCATTGTACATAGGGTCATTCCATGTTTCATCAGAGACCCTGAAGGAATTGTAAGAAATTTCCCTGTTTTTTTGTTTTGTTTTTGAAATTCCTTTTTATAGTGGGTTTGAGCTGATTCTCACTGTCACGTTTATGCCAGTCTAGACACACTTGATTCCCTTATGGTGACATATCAATACATAGGTTTTAAGATTCATACTAGTAAGTTATATTACTCTGTGGTGAATATGAGGTGTTGAGTCCCTTTCACTGAGGAATGTGTAGGTCTTGTCTATTTCGTATTTGGTTTTTGGAACGGTACCTGTGCTAATATCAAAATCTGATTTTATGCATCACCCCACCTCTCCTTCCCCCTTAAGCAGGCATAAGCGTTTTTTTTAAATGTGAGTCTCTCTTCGCTTTCCTAAATCAGTTCATATGTAGCCATGTTTACAGGATCTTCATAAGTGATATCTTATGATAAGTTTCTTTTTCTGTGTGACTTATTTCACTTAGAATCATCGTACCTGAATCCACTCATTTTGCTGCTACTGGCCTTATGACATTGATTTCATGGCTGAGCGATATTCCATCATACGTAAGTACCACAATTTCTTGAACCATTTTTGTCTTTCCTGGGATATTTAATGTGTACACAAGTTGAGGTTTTTGTAAGCAGTGCAGCCCTGAATTTTGGTGTGGATCTGTCTTATTTATTTTCAGTTTTCACAAGGTATATTCCCTAGACTGGAAGTGCCCTTGGCTCTGTAGCTCTGTTGTTTACTTGTTTTAGGGAACACGATGCACTCCTCCAGAGAGGCAGTTGGCAATTTACATCCCACCCATCAGCATAACAAGGCTCCCTGTTCTCCAGGGCCTGTCTTGCCTTTCTGGTTTTTACCCATTTTGTGGATGTCCCTTTTGACCGGTGGGAAGTGATATTTCTTTGTAGTGCAGATTTGCATTGCCCGCTTGCTTGCTTGTCCAAAATGGTCATATGCGTTTTCTCCTGAATATATTCACGTGAAAACCCATATGCCCTTTATGGCCATTTCCATAATTTTCGAATTTGTAATGCTTTTCCTGTGTTTAAAGGCGATTCCAATGTACCTCTTGAAACCTGTTTCATGCCATTCTGCCTCATTTTCCCTTCCGTCTCGTGGCTTTCCCTCAACAGATTTTTCGAAGAGAGTAGTCCTTTATAACTCTTCAGGTTAGTGAATTGCTGTGGCCCTGAGCTCCATTTTTCAACTCGCGTTTTTATGATCTGACCGCAAATCAACAGTTTTGCTTCTGGACTTATACTGGATCTGGGGGGCAGGCTGAGACTTTGGTTAATTCCTCTTAGTGATGGGAAATTAGAGAGTCATGTGGCCGTCCAAATGCCTACAGCTACTCTCTCATTGGTTCTCTCTCTTCCCTTATATCCTCTGCACAATTTGCCAACTGTGCGAACCAGGAGGTTATAGGGGCTGACTTTCCAAGTTGGGAGATTGATAGTCAAGGAGTTGGAATGTCAAACTGGAGCACAAGGAGAGAAAAAAAAGTATTAGAGTTTTAGAAACCTTTCAACATCAGATGGTTTCCATTCTCTAGGTTCCCATACACGTTATAACTGTAGTGATATTCCCTTCTACCTGGAGAGTTGGGAACCATGGAATGTGTGGCAGGCATTATTGCTTTAAAGGGTCTGCATTTTTTCACCCAATCTCACCAATCCTGTCAGTCCCAAGTGACCAGCCTTATGCCACATCCAGCTGTCATTGTAGATACGGTCATTACAGGTTTCATCAGAACCCCTGAAGGTATTGTGGAAGAATTTTACTGTTTTTATGTTTTGTTTTGAAATTCATTTTTATAGTGGGTTTGAGCTGATTCTCACTGCCATGTTTATGTCTTTCTAGACACACTTGGTTCCCTTATGGAGACATATCAATACATAGGTTTTAAAATTCTTAATAGTCAGATATATTTCTCTGCGGGGAATAGGGTTGGTGAGTTCCGTTCACTGAGGAAGGAGTAGGGCTTGTCTCTTCTGTTTTTGGATTATGGAACGGTACCTGTGCTAATATCAATATTATGTTTTGTGCATCTCCACACCTCTTTTTCCCCTTAAGCAAGCGTTAGATTGTTTTCTAAATCTGATACTCTGTTCTCTTCCCTAAATCAGTTCATATGTAGCCATGTTTACATTCCCTTCATAAGTTATATCTTATGTCAGAATGCACCATGGCCGTTCTCATAATAATGCTCCATGACCCCTGTCATCACAATGCATCATGCCCTGGTTATCAAAATGCTCCATGTCCCTTGTCATCACAATTCTCCACGTCCTTGTCATCACAATGCTACATGACACTACTCATCAAAATGTTACATGCTCTTGTCATCAAAATTCACCTTCCACATGACATTGCAATGCTCCATGCACTTGTCATCACAATGCTCCATGACCCCTGTCATCACAATGCTCACTGACACCTGTCATCACAATGCTTCATGCCCCTTGTCATTACAGTGCTCCATGATGCTCGACATCACAATTACCCAAGGTCTCCTCATCACAATGCTCCATGGCCAATATCATCACAATTCTCCATAACCACTGTCATCACAACACTCCATGACACCTGACAACACATTTATACGGCACTCTTGTCATCACAATGTTCCATTCCCTAGTCATCACAATGCTCCATGACACCGGTCATCACAATACTCCATGGATATTTTCAGCCCAATGTTCCATGACACTTGTCATCACAGTGATCCATGTCGTTGTCATCCCTATGCTTCATGACCACTGTTTTCACAATGCTCCGTGACACTTGTCATCACAGTGCTCCATGACACCTGTCATCACAATGCTCCATGCCTTTGTCAGCAAAATGCTACATGACCTTGTCATTACAATGCTCTATTTGCTTGTCATCACAATCCTCCATGAAACTTGGGATCACATTGCTACATGCCCTTGTCATCACAATGCTCCATGCTCCTTGAAATAAAAAAGATCCATGACCTCTGTCATCACAATGCTCCAAGCCCTTGTGATCACAATGTTCCATAATATTTGTCATCACAACGCTCCATGATGCCTGTCAGCACAATACTCCATGCCCTTTTCATCACAATGCTCCATGACCTTCTCATCACAATTCTCAATACACTTGTCATCACAATGCTCCCTGACACTTGTCGTCAGAATTCTCCTTGAACACTGTCACGAAAAGGCTCCATGCCTTTTTCATCACAATGCCCCATGCCGTTTTCATCACAATGCTCCATGCCATTGTCAGCAAAATACTCCACAAGCTAGTCATCAGAATGCTCCATGACCCTTGTCATCACAATTCTCCATGCACTTGTCAGCACAATGCTCCCTGACCCTTGTCATCACAATGCTCCAAGCCATTGTCATCACAGTGCTCCATTACATTTGTCATCAGAATCCTCCATGACACTTTGCATCACAATGCTCCATGCCATTGTCATCAGAATGGGCCATTACATATGTCATCACAATGCTCCCTGACACCTGTCTTCACAATACTTCATGACCTACCTGGTCATCACAATGCTCCATGCCCTTGTCATCTCAATGCTCCATGACCCCTGTCATCACAATGCTCGGTGGCTCCAGTCATCACAATGATTCATGACCTTTGTCACCACAATGGTCCATGGCCTCGTCATCAACAGTCTCTGTGACCTTTTTAACCACAATGCTCCATGAACTTTTCATCACAATGCTCTTTGACCCTTGACATCACAATGCTCCATGCACTTGTCAGCACAATGCTCCATGACACATGTCATCACAATGCTCCATGACTCCTGTCATCACAGTGCTCCGTAACTCCAGTCATCACAATGCTTCATAACGTTTGTCATCACAATGGTCCATGCCCGTGTCATCACAAGGCTCTGTGACCTTTGTAACCACAATGATCCATGAAGTTTTCATCACAATTCTCTGTGACCCTTTTCATCACAATGCTCCATTTCTTTGTGAGAACAACTGTCCATGACCATTGTCTTCAAAATGTGCCACGCGCATTTCATCACAACGGTCCACAAAATTGTCATTGCCATGCTCCATAAACCTTGTAATCACAGTGCTCCATGCAATTCTCATCAAAATGCTCTCTCACCAGAGATATCACAGTGTTCCATCACTAGTCATCACAATACTCTCTCACCCCTGTAATCACAATGTTCCATGACCCTTTCATCACACTGCTACATCCCCTTATCGTCACAATGTTCCATGACCCCTGACATCACAATGTTCCATAACCCCTGTCATCAAAATGCTCCATGATCCTTTTCATCCCAAAGCTCCAAGACCCCTGACATCACAATGTTCTATAACCCCTGCCATCAAAATGTTCCATTACACTTTTCATCAAATTGCTGCATGACCCGGTCATCAGAATGCTCCCTGCACTTCTCATCACAATGCACCGTGCCCTTGTAATCAAAATGCTCCATGACTTGTCATCACAAAGCTCCATGACCCTTGGCATCACAATGCTCCATGTCATTGTCATCACAATGCTCAATTAACCCTCCCATCATATTGCTCAATGCTCTTGTCATCACAAATCTCCATGACACTTGTCATCACAATGCTCGATGCCCTTCTTATCACAATGCTCCATGCCCTTTTCATTACAATCCTGCATGACCCATGTATCATAGTGTTCTGTACCCTTGTCATCACAATGCTCCATGCCCACTCTCATCACAATAATCCCAGAAACATTTCAGAGCAATGTTCCATACCCTTCTCATCACAATGCTCCAGTACCTCTGTTATAACAATGCACCATGACCCCTGCCATCACAATGTAACACGGCCAATTCATCACAAGGTTCCATGACACCTGTCATCACAATGCTGAAGGCTGCTTAAATCACAATGCTCCATGCCCTTGTCATCACATAGCTCCATGACACATGTCATCAGAATGTTCCATGCCCTTCACATTCCAATGCTCCATGCCCTTGTCATCACACTGCTCCAAGACCCCTGTAAACACAAGTCTCCATGCCACTTTTCATCTCAATGCTCCATGAACCCTGTCATCACAATGCACCATGCCCATCATCATAATGCTTCAGGCTATTGTCATCACAATGAAATAAATATTCTCCATGACCTCTGTCATCATAATGCTCCAAAACCTTGTGATCACAATGTTCCATAACACTTATCACCACAACACGCCATGACACTCATCATGACAATTATCCATGGTCTTCTCATCACAATTATCCATGATCTTTGTCATCACAATTCTCAATACACTTGTCATCACAATGCTCCCTGACACTTGCCGTCAGTATGCTCCTTGTACCCAGTCATGAAAAGGCTCCATGCCTTTGTCATCACAATAATCCTTGCCCTTGTCATCACAATGCTCCAAGACCGCTGTAATCAAAATGCTCCATGACCCTTTTCATCAGAATGCTCCATGAGATTTGTCATCACAAGTCTCCATGGTCTTCTAATCACAATGCTACAGGACCTTGTCATCACCATGCTCCATTCCCTTGTCATCACAATGCTCCATGACCCTGTCATCACAATACTACATGAATATTTTCAGCCCAATGCTCCATGAAACTTGCCATCACAATGATCCATGCCCTTATCATCCCAATGCTCCTTGACCCATGTATTCACAATGCTCAATGACGCTTGTCATCACAGTGCTCCATGACCCCTGTCATCACAATGCTCCATGCCTTTGTCAGCAAAATGCTACATGGCCTTGTCATTACAATGCTCTATGCGCTTGTCATCACAATACTCCATTACCATTGTCATTACAATCCTCCATGAACCTTGGCATCACAATACTCCATGCCCTTTTCATCACAATGCTCCATGTCCATTGTCATCACAATTCTGAATACACTTGTCTTCACAAGGCTCCATGATACTTGTCGTCAGAATGCTCCTTGAACCCTGTCACGAAAAGGCTCCTTGCCTTTTTCATCACAATGCCTCATGCCGTTTTCATCACAATGCTCCATGCCATTGTCATCAAAATACTCCACAAGCTTGTCATCAGAATGTTCCATGACCCTTGTCGTCACAAATCTCCATGCACTTGTCAGCAAAATGCTCCCTGACCCTTGTCATCACAATGCTCCAATCCATTGTCATTACAATGCTCAAGTATCTTTCACAGCAGAATCCAACATGACAATTGGCATCACAATTCTCCATGCCCTTGTCATAACAATGCCCCATTCCAAATGTCATCACAATAATCCATGAAACTAAAGAGACCACTGTTCCATCCCCTTGTCATCACAATGCTCCATGCCCTTGTTATCACAATGCTCCATGACCTTTGTCATCACAATGCTCCATTAGTCCAGTCATCACAATGCTTCATGAACTTTGTCATCACAATTGTCCATGTCCTCGTCATCAACAGTCTCTGTGACCTTTTTAACCACAATGCTCCATGAAATTTTCATCACAATGCTCTTTGACCTTGTCATCAAACTGCTCTATTCCTTTCTCAGCACAATGCTCCATGACACATGTCATCACAATGCACCATGCACTTGTCATCACAGTGCTCCACAAATTTGTCATCACAATACACCATAAAATTTGTCATCACAATGCTCCATGCAATTCTCATCAAAATGCTCTCTCACCACTGATATCACAATGCTACATCACTATTTGTCACAATAATCCCTCACCACTCTCATCACAATGATTCATGGTATCTGTCATCACAATGCTACATGCACTTATCATCACAATGTTCGATGACCCCTGACATCAAAATGTTCCATAACACCTGTCATCAAACTGCTCCATGATCCTTTTCATCAAAATGCTCCATGACCCCTGACATCACAATGTTCCATAACACCTGTCATCAAAATGTTCCATGACAGTTTTCATCAAATTTTTCCATGACCCTGTCATCAAAATGCTCCCTGCCCTTCTCATCAAAATGCACCACACACTTGTCATCAAACTGCTCCATGACTTGTCATCACAATGCTCCATGCCCTTGCCATCACAATGCTCCATTACCCCAGTCATAACAATGCTCCATGACCCCTGCTATCACGATGTTGCATGGCCTTGTTATCACAAAGCTCCATGACCCTTCTCATCGCAGTCCTCCAAGAACCCTCTAATCACAATGTTCTATGCCCCTTTTCATCTCAATGATCCATGAACCCTGTCATCACAATGCACCATGCCCATCATCATAATGCTTCATGCTATTGTCATCACAATGAAATCAAAATGCTCCATGAACTCTGTCATAAAAATGCTCCAAACCCTTGTGATCACAATATTCCATATCACTTATCATCACAATGCCCCAAAACGCTCGTCATCACAGTTATCCATGGTCTTCTCCTCAGAATGCTCCATGACCTTTGTCATCACAATGCTCAGTACACATGTCATCAACATGTTCCCTGACACTTGTTGTCTGCATGCTCCTTGAATCCAGTTATGACAAGGCTCTATGCATTTTTCATCACAATGATCCATGCCCTTTTCATCACAATGCTCCAAGACCCCTGTAATCACAATGCTCCATGCCCTTGTCATCACAAAGCTCAATGATGCATGCCATCAGAATGCTCCTTGGCATTCTCCTCACAATGCTCCATGCCCTAGTCATCACAATGTGCCAAGACCCCTCTAATCACAATGCTCCATGCCCATTTTCATCTGTATGCTCCAGGAGACTTGTCATCACAAGGCTCCATAGATTTCTCATCACAATGCTCCAGGACCTTGTCATCACAATGCTTCCTGACCTTGTCATGAAAATTCTCAATGGCCATTGTCATCATAATGCTCCTAGCCCTAGTCATCACAATACTCCATTATATTTGTCATCACAATCCTCCACTACATTTGGCATCACAATACTCCCAGCCATTGTCATCGCAATGGACCATGACATATGTCATCACAATGCTCCCTGACACCTGTCTTCAAAATACTCCATGACCTTCTCTTCACAATGATCCATGCCCTTGTCATCACAATGAACCATGTCCACTGTCATAACAATAATCTAAGAACATTGTCAGACCAATGCTCCATGCCCCTGTCATCACAATGCTCCATGCTCTTGTCATCACAATGCTCCATGACTTGTCATCACAATGCTCCAAGACCCCTGTAATCACCATGCTCCATGCCCCTTTTCATCAGAATGCTCCATGAGAATTGTCATCATAAGAATCCATGGTCTTCTCATCACAATGCTGCAGGACCTTGTCATCACCATGCTCCATTACCTTGTCATCACAATGCTCCATGACCACTGTCATCACAATAATCCATGAATATTTTCAGCCCAATGCTCCACGACCTATTCATCACAATGCTCCATGGCCAATATCATCTCAATGCTCCATGACCACTGTCATCACAACACTCCATGACACATGACGACACAATGATCCGGGACTCTTGTCAACACAATGCTCCATTCCCTACTCATCACTATTCTCCATGACCCCTGTCATCACAACACTGCATGAAAATTTTCAACCCTGTGCTCCATGACATTTGTCATCACAATGATCCATGCACTTGTCATCCCAATGCTCCATGACCCCTGTATTCACAATGATCTGTGACGCTAGTCACCACAGTGCTCCATGACACATGTCATCACAATGCACCAAGACCCATGTAATCAGAAGGCTCCTTGCGCTTGTCATCACAAAGCTCCGTGACGCATGTCATCAGAATGTTCCATGGCCTTCTCCTCACAATGCTCCATGCACTTGTCATCACAATGCTCCATGACCCCTGTAATCACAGTGTTCCATGAGCCTTTTCATCTCAATGCTCCATGAACCCTGTCATCACAATGAACCATGCCCATCATCATGATGCTTCAGGCTATTGTCATCACAATGAAAGAAAATTCTCCATGACCTCTGTCATCATAATGCTCCAAACCCTTGTGATCACAATGTTCCTTAACACTTATCATCACAACACACCATGACGCTCATCATCACAATTATCAATGGTCTTCTCATCAAAATGCTCCATTACCTTTGTCATCAGAATCCTCTATGACACTTGGCATCACAATGCTCCATGCCATTGTCATCACAATGGGCCATTACTTATGTCATCACAATGCTCCCTGACACCTGTCTTCACAATACTGTATGTCCTGGTCATCACAATGCTCCATGCCGTTGTCATCACAATGCTCCAATCCCTTGTTATCACATTATTCCATGACCCCTGTCATCACAATGCTCCGTGACTTCATTCATCACAATGATTCATGACCTTTATCATCACAATGATCCATGCCCTCGTCATCAACAGTCTCTGTGACCATTTTAACCACAATGCTCCATGAAATTTTCATCACAATGCTCTTTGACCCTTGTCATCACAATCCTATATGCCTTTCTCAGCACAATGCTCCATGACCCTTGTCATCACAATGCTCCAAGCGCTTGTCAGCACGATGCTCCATGACACATGTCACCAAAATGCACCATGCGCTTGTCATCACAGTGCTCCACAATCTTGTCCTCACAGTGCTCCATAAAACTTGTCATCACAATGCTCCATGCACTTCTCATCAAAATGCTCTCTCACCACTGATATCACAATGTTACATCACTATTCGTCACAATACTCACTCACCCCTGTCATCACAATGTTCCATGACTCCTGTCATCACAATGCTACATGCACATATTATCACAATGTTTGATGGCCCCTGACATCACAATGTTCCATAAACCCTGCCATCAAAATGCTCCCAAAATCTTTTCATCAAAATGCTCCATCACCCCTGGCATCACAATGTTCCATAACACTTCTCATCAAAATATTCCATGACAATTTTCATCAAATTGCTCCATAACCGTGTCATCACAATGATCCCTGCCCTTGTCCTCACAATGCACAACGCCCTTGTCTTCAAAATCCTCCATGACCTTTGTCATCACAAAGATCCATGACCCTTGGCATCACAATGTTCCATGTCATTGTCATCACAATGCTCCATGAACGCATTCATCACATTGCTCAATGCCATTGTCATCACAAAGCTCCATTACACATGTCATCAGAATGCTCCATGGCTTTCTCATCACAATCCTCCATGCCATTGCCATCACAATGTTCCATTACCCCTGTCATAACAATGATCCATGACCCCTGCCATCACGATGTTCCATGGCCTTGTCATCACAAGGCTCCATGACCATTCTCATCACAATGCTCCTTGACCCCTGTAATCACAATGTTCCATGACCCCTGTCATTCACAATGCTACATCCCCTTATCATCATAATGTTCCATAACCCCTGTCATCACAATGCTACATCCCCTTATCATCACAATGTTCTATAACCCCTGTCATCAAAATGTTCCATTACAATTTTCATCAAATTGCTGCATGACACTGTCATCAAAATGCTCCCTGCCGTTCTCATCACAATGCACCACGCCCTTGTCATCAAAATGCTCCGTGACTTTTGTCATCACAAAGCTCCATGACCCTTGACATCACAATGCTCCATGTCATTGTCATCACAATGCTCCATGAACCCTCTCATCACATTGCTCCATGCCCTTGTCATCACAAAGCTCCATGACACTTGTCATCACAGTGCTCGATGCCCTTCTCATCACTATGCTCCATGCCCTTGTCATTACAATCCTCTATGATCATTGTATCACAGTGTTCGGTGCTCTTGTCATCACAATGCTCCATGCCCACTCTCATCACAATAATCCATGAAACATTTCACACCAATGCTTCCTGTCCTTCTCATCACAATGCTCCATTACAACTCTCATAACAATGTTCCATGACCCCTGACATCACAATGTTCCATGGCCTTGTCATTCACAAGGCTCCATGACACTTGTCATCACAATGTTCCAAGACCCCTGTAATCACAATGCTCCATGCCCTTGTCATCACAAAGCTCCATGACGCATGTCATTAGAATGTTCCATGGACTTCTCATCACAATGCTCCATGCCCTTGTCATCACAATGCTCCAAGACACATTTTTTCACAATGCTCCATCCCCCTTTTCATCTCAAAGCTCCATGAATCCTATCATCACAGTGCACCATGCCCATTATCATAATGCTTCAGGGTATTTTCATCATAATGAAATCAAAATGCTCCATGACCTCTTTCATCACAATGCTCCAAACCGTTGGGATCACAATGTTCCATAACACTTCTCATCACAACAACCCATGATGCTCATAATCACAATTATCCATGGTCTTCTCATCACTATGCTCCATAAACTTTATCATCACAATGCTCAATACACTTGTCATCACAATGCTCCCTGACACTTGTCGTCAGTATGCTCCTTGAACACTGTCATGACAAGGCTCCATGCCTTTTTCATCACAATGTTCCATGCCCTTTTCATCACAATGCGCCAAGACACCTGTAATCACAATGCTCCATGCACTTGTCATCACAGTGCTCCATGACGCATTCATTAGAATGCTCCATGGCCTTCTCTTCACATTGCTCCATGCCCTTGTCATCACAATGCTCCAAGACCCCTGTAATCACAATGCTCCATGCCGCTTGTCATTATAGCGCTCTATGACGCTCGTCATCACAATTATCCATGGTCTTCTCATCACAGTGCTCCACGGTCTTGCCATCACAATTCTCCATGCCCTGGTCATCACAATGCTCTATGTTCCCTGTCATCACAATTCTCCACGTTCTGGGCATCACTATGTTCCATGACACTTTCCATCACAGTGTTAAATGCTTTGTCATCACAATACTCCACAAGCTTGTCATCAGAATACTCCATGACCCTTGTCATCACAATGATCCATGACCCCTGTCATCACAATGCTCCATGAGACCTATCATCACAATGCTCCATGCCTCTTGTCATTACAGTGCTCCATGTTGCTCGTCACCAGAATTATCCATGGACTTTTCATCACAGTGCTCCACAGTCTTGCCATAACAATGCTCCATGCCCTGGTCATCACAATGCTCCATGTCCCTTGTCATCACAATTCTCCACGTCCTTGTCATCACAATGCTCCATGACAGTTCTCATCACAATGTTACATGCTCTTGTCATCACAATTCTCCATGCACTTGTCATCGCAATGCCCCATGACCCCTGTCATAGCAAGCTCCATTCATTTGTCATCACAATGCTTCACGAACTTTTCATCAAAATTCTCAATGGCCGTTGTCATCACAATGCTCCATGCACTTGTCATCACAAAGCTCCATGACACAAGTCATCAGAATGTTCCATGGCCTTCTCATCAAAATGCTCCATGCCCTTTTCATTACAGTGCTCCAAGACCCCTGTAATCACAATGCTGCATGCCCCTTTTCATCTCAATGCTCCATGAACCCTGTCATCACAATGCATCATACCCTTCATCATAATGCTTCCGGCTATTGTCAGCACAATGAATTCAAAATTCTCCATGACCTCTGTCATCAGAATGCTCCATGACCCCTGTCATCACAATACTCCATGAACATTTTCAGCCCAATGCTCCATGACACTTGTCATCAAAATGATCCATGCCCTTGTCATCCCAATGCTCCATGACCCCTGTATTCACAATACTTCGTGACGCTTGTCATCACAGTGCTCCATGACACCTGTCATCACAATGATCCAAGGCTTTGTCAGCAAAATGCTACATGACCTTGTCATTGCAATGCTCTATTCACTTGTCTTCACAATACTCCATTTCAATTGTCATCACAATCCTCCATAAACCTTGGGATCACATTGTTTCATGCCTTTGTCATCACAATGATCCATGCTCCTAGAAATCAAAATAATCCATGACGTCTGTCATCACAATGCTCCAAACCCTTGTGATCACAATGTTCCATAAAACTTGTCATCACAACGCTCCATGATACCTGTCATCACAATACTCCATGCCATTTTCATCACAATGCTCCATGACCTTTGTCAACACAATTCTCAATACACTTGTCATCACAATGCTCCCTGACACTTGTTATCAGAATGCTCCTTGAACCCTGTCACAAAAAGGCTCCATGCCTTGTTCATCACAATGCCCCATGCCGTTTTCATCACAATGCCCCATGCCATTGTGATCAAAATACTCCACAAGCTTGTCATCAGAATGCTCCATGACCCTTGTCATCACAGTTATCCATGCACTTGTCAGCACAATGCTCCCTGACCCTTGTCATCACAATGCTCCAAGCCATTGCCATCACAATGCTCCATTACCTTTGTCATCAGAATCCTCCATGACACTTGGCATCACAATGCTCCATGCCATTGTCATCACAATGGGCCATTACATATGTCATCACAATGCTCCCTGACACCTGGCTTCACAATACTGCATGACCTGGTCATCACAATGCTCCATGCCCTTGTCATCACAATGCGCCATTCCAACTGTCATCGCAATAATCCATGAAATATATTAGACCAATGCTTCATGCCCTTGTCATCACAATGCTCCATGCCCTTTTTAGCACAATGCTCCATGACCCCTGTCATCACAATGCTCCGTGACTCCAGTCATCATAATGCTTCATGACATTTGTCATCACAATGGTCCATGCCCTCGTCATCAGCAGTCTCTGTGACATTTTTAACCACAATGCTCCATGAACTTTTCATCACAATGCTCTTTGACCCTTGTTATCACAATGCTCTATGCCTTCCTCAGCACCATGCTCCATGACCCTTGTCATCACAATGCTCCATGCGCTTGTCAGCACGATGCTCCATGACACATGTCATCACAATGCACCATGGGCTTGTCATCACAGTGCTCCACAATCTTGTCATCACAACGCTCCATAAACCTTGTCATCACAATGCTCCACGCAATTCTCATCGAAATGCTCTCTCAACACAGATATCACAATGTTACATCACTATTCGTCACAATACTCCCTCACCCCTGTCATCACAATATTCCATGACTCCTGTCATCACAATGCTACATGCACTTATCATCACAATGTACGATGACCCCTGACATCACAATGTTCCATAACCCCGTCATCAAATTGCTCCGTGACCCTTTTCATCAAAATGTTCCATGACCCCTGACATCACAATGTTCCATAACCCCTGTCATCAAAATGTTCCATGACCCTTTTCATGAAATTGCTCCATGACCCTGTCATCGCTATGCTCCCTGCCCTTCTCATCACAATGCACAACGCCCTTGTCATCAAAATGCTCCATGACCTTTGTCATCACAAAGATCCATGACCCTTGGCATAACAATATTCCATGTCATTCTCATCACAATGCTCCATGAACGATCTCATCACATTGCTCCATGCACTTTTCATCACAAAGATCCATGAAACATGTCATCAGAATGCTCCATGGCCTTCTCTTCACAATGCTCCATGGCCTTGCCATCACAATGCACCATGTCCACTGTCATCACAATAATCTATGAAACTTGTCAGACCAATGCTCCATGACACTGTCATCACAATACTCCATGCCCTTGTCATCACAATGCTCCATGACCCATGTCATCACAATGCTCCGTGACTCCAGTCATCACAATGCTTCATAATGTTTGTCATCACAATGGTCCATGCCCGCGTCATCACAAGGCTCTGTGACCTTTGTAACCACAATGCTCCATGAACATTTCATGACAATGCTCCGTGACCATTGTCATCACAATGCTCCATGCCTTTGTCAGAACAATACTCAATGACCCTTGTCATCACACTGTGCCACAGGCTTTTCATCACAACGGTCCACAACCTTGTCATTGCTATGCTCCATAAAACTTGAAATCACAATGCTCCATGCACTTTTCATCCAAATGCTCTCTCACCAGAGATATCACAATGTTCCATCCCTAGTCATCACAATACACCTTCACCCCGGTAATCACAATGTTCCATGACCCCTGTCATCACAATGCTCCATCCCCATATCATCACAATATTCCATAACCCCTGTCATCAAAATGCTCCATGACCCTTTTCATCCCAAAGCTCCATGATCCCTGGCATCACAATGTTCTATAACCCCTGTCATCAAAATGTTCCATTACACTTTTCATCAAATTGCTGCATGACCCTCTCATCAAAATTATCCCTGCCCTTCTCATCACAATGCACCACGCCCTTGTCATCAAAATGCTCCGTGACTTTTGTCATCACAAAGCTCCATGACCCTTGACATCACAATGCTCCATGTCATTGTCATCACAATGCTCCATGAACCCTCTCATCATATTGCTCTTGCCCTTATCATCACAAAGCTCCATGACACTTGTCTTCACAATGCTCGATGCCCTTCTCATCACAATGCTCCATGCCCTTGTCATTAAAATCCTCTATGATCATTGTATCACAGTGTTCCATGCTCTTGTCATCACAATGCTCCATGCCCATTCTCATCACAATAATCCATGAAACATTTCACACCAATGTTTCCTGTCCTTCTCATCACAATGCTCCATTACACCTTTCATAACAATGTTCCATGACCCCTGCCATCACAATGTTCCACGGCCTTGTCATTCACAAGGCTTCATGACACTTGTCATCACAATGTTACAAGACCCCTGTAATCTCAATGCTCCATGCCCTTTTCATCACAAAGCTCCATGACGCATGTCATTAGAATGTTCCATGGACTTCTCATCGCAATGCTCCATGAACTTGTGATCACAATGCTCCAAGACACTTTTTATCACAATGCTCCATCCCCCTTTTCATCTCAAAGCTCCATGAATCCTATCATCACAATGCACCATGCCCATTATCATAATGCTTCAGGGTATTTTCATCACAATGAAATCAAAATGCTCCATGACCTCTGTCATCACAATGCTCCAAACCGTTGGGATCACAATGTTCCATAACACTTCTCATCACAAAAACCCATGATGCTCATAATCACAATTATCCATGGTCTTCTCATCACTGTGCTCCATAACCTTTGTCATCACAATGCTCAATACACTTGTCATCACAATGCTCCCTGACACTTGTCGTCAGTATGCTCCTTGAACACTGTCATGACAAGGCTCCATGCCTTTTTCATCACAATGATCCATGCCCTTTTCATCACAATGCTCCAAGACACCTGTAATCACAATGCTCCATGCACTTGTCATCACAGTGCTCCATGACGCATTCATCAGAATGCTCCATGTCCTTCTCTTCACAATGCTCCATGCCCTTGTCATCACAATGCTCCAAGACCCCTGTAATCACAATGCTCCATGCCGCTTGTCATTATAGCGCTCCATGACGCTCGTCATCACAATTATCCATGGTCTTCTCATCACAGTGCTCCACGGTCTTGCCATCACAGTGCTCCATGCCCTGGTCATCACAATGCTCTATGTTCCCTGTCATCACAATTCTCCACGTTCTGGGCATCACTATGTTCCTTGACACTTCCCATCACAGTGTTAAATGCTTTGTCATCACAATACTCCAAAAGCTTGTCATCAGAATACTCCATGACCCTTGTCATCACAATGATCCATGACCCCTGTCATCACAATGCTCCATGAGACGTATCATCACAATGCTCCATGCCCTTTCTCATTACAGTGCTCCATGATGCTCGTCACCAGAATTATCCATGGTCTTCTCATCACAGTGCTCCACGGTCTTGCCATAACAATGCTCCATGCCCTGGTCATC
This sequence comes from Mesoplodon mirus, assembly GCF_964341445.2. NCBI lineage: Eukaryota > Metazoa > Chordata > Mammalia > Artiodactyla > Ziphiidae > Mesoplodon > Mesoplodon mirus. The sequence goes on from NW_028295811.1 coordinate 397,520, forward strand.
ACAATGCTCCATGTCCCTTGTCATCACAATTCTCCACGTCCTTGTCATCACTGTGCTCCATGCCAGTTCTCATCACAATGTTACATGCTCTTGTCATCACAATTATCCATGCACTTGTCATCGCAATGCCCCATGACCCCTGTCATAGCAAGCTCCATTCCTTTGTCATCACAATGCTTCACAAATTTTTCATCAAAATTCTCAAAGGTCGTTGTCATCACAATGCTCCATGCCCTTGTCATCACAATGCTCCATGACCCTTTTCATCTCAATGCTCCAAGCCCTTGTCGTCACAGTGCTCCATTACCTTTGTCATCACAATCCTCCATAACACCTGGCATCACAATGCTCCATGTCATTGTCATCACAATGGAACATGAAATATGCCATCACAATGCTCCCTGACACCTGTCTTCACAATAATCCATGACCTTGTCATCACAATGCTCCATTCCCTTGTCATCACAATGTGCCATGCCCACTGTCAACACAATTATCCATGAAACTTGTCAGACCAATGATTCATGCTCCTGTCATCACAATGCTACATGACCCCAGTCATCACAATGCTCCGTGTGTCCCGTCATCACAAGGCTCCATGACCTGTGTCACCACAAATGTCAATGTCCTCATCATCACAAGGCTCTGTGAAATGTGTCACCACAATGCTCCATGAACTTTTCATCACAATGCTCAATGTCATTGTCATCACAATGCTCCATGAACACTCTCATCACATTGCTCCATGACCTTGTCATCACAAAGCTCCATGACGCATGTCATCAGAATGCTCCATGGCCTTCTCATCACAATGTTCCATGCCCTTGCCATCACAATTCAAAATAACCCCTGTCATAACAATGTTCCATGACCCCTGCCATCACGATGTTCCATGCCCTTGTCATCACAAGGCTCCATGCCCTTGTCATCACAATGCTCCAAGACCCCTGTAATCAAAATGCTCCATGGCCCTTTTCATCTCAATGCTCCATGAACCCTGTCATCACAATACACCATGCCCATCATCAAAATGCTTCATGCTATTGCCATTACAATGAAATCAAAATGCTCCAGACCTCTGTCATCACAATGCTCCAAATCCTTGTGATCAAAATGTTCCATAACACTTATCATCACAACGCCCCATGACGCTCGTCATCACAGTTATCCATGGTCTTTTAATCACAATGCTCCATGACCTTTGTCATCACAATGCTCAATACACTTGTCATCACAATGCTCCCTGACACTTGTCGTCAGTATGCTCCCTTAACCCTGTCATGACAAGGCTCCATGCCTTTTTCATCACAATGTTCCATGCCCTTGTCTTCAAAAGCTCCATGATGCATGTCATCCAAACGCTCCATGGCCATCTCATCCCAATGCCCCATGCCGTTGTCATCACTATGCCCCAAGACCCCTGTAATCACAATGCTCCATGCCCCTTTTCATCAGAATATTCCATGAGACTTGTCATCACATGTCTCCATGGTCTTCTCATCACAATGCTCCAGTACCTTGTCATCACAAGCCTCCATGGCCCCTGTCATCACAATACTCCATGAACGTTTTCAGCCCAATGCTCCTTGACCTTCTCATCACAATGCTCCATGACCCCTCTCATCACAATTCTCCATGACTCCTGTCATCACAATGATCCATGAAACCTGACAACACAATGATCCGGGACTCTTGTCATCAAAATGCTCCATGCCCTTGTCATCCCAATGCTCCATGACCCCTGTAATCACAATGCTCCGTGACCCTTGTCATCAGAGTGCTCCATGAAAATTGTCATCACAATGCCCCATGCCTTTGTCAGCAATATGCTACATAATCTTGTCATCACAATGCTCCATGCGCTTGTCATCACAATCCTTCATGCCACTTTGGATCATATTGCTTCATGCCCTTGTCATCTCCCTCTTGCCTTTCTGGTTTTTACAGATTTTCAGATGTCCCTTTTGACCCGTGGGAAGTGACACTTCTTTGTAGTGTGGATTTGCATTGTGCGCTTGCTTGATTATCCAAAAAGGTCGTATGCGTTTTCTCCTGAATATATTCAGGAGAAAAAAGATACACCCTTTTTGGCCAAATGCATCATTGTCGAAGTTGTGATGCTTTTCCTGTGCTTTAAAGGCGATTCCTATTTACCTCTTGAAATATGTTTTGTGCAATTCTGCCTCATTTTCAAGTCAGCCTCGTTGCCTTCCCTCAACTGATTTTTGGAAGACAGCAGTCCTTTATAACTGTAGGTTTGTGAATTGCTGTGCCCGTGAGCTCCAATTTTCAAATCCCATTTTTGGGAGCTGACCGCAAATCCACAATTTTGCTTCAGGACCTATACTTGTTCCAGGGGTGGATATACTGTTCCCTGCGGGTGGGTGAGGCTTTGGTTAATTCTTCTTCCTGACGGGAATTTAGAGTGACATGTGCCCGTCCAAATGCCTACATCTACTCTCTGATTGGTTCTCCCTCTTCCCTTTCATCCTCTGCACAATTAGCAAACTGTGCGAACCAGGAGGTTATAGGGGCTGGTTCTCCTAAGTTGGGAGATTGATAGTAAAGCAGTTGGAATGCCAAACTGGAGCACAAGGAGAGGAAAAATTAGGAGACTTTTAGAAATCTTTCACCATCACAGCGTGTCCATTCTCTAGGTTTCCCATACATGTTATAACTGTAGTGATATTCCCTACTACCTGGAGATTTGGGATCCGTGGAATCGTGGCATGCATTACTACTTTAAAGGGTCTGCATTTTCTCTCCCAATCTCACCAGTCCTCTCAGTCCCAAGTGTCCAGCCTTATGTCTCATCCAGCTGTCTTTGCAGATATGGTCATTCCCGGTTTCATCAGAACCCCTGAAGGAATTGTATAAGAATTTCGCTGTTTTTTTGTTTGTTTTTGAAATTCATTTTTATAGTGCGGTTGAGCTGATTTTCACTGACGTGTTTATGCCAGTCTAGACACACTTGATTCCCTTATGGAGACAAATCAATACATAGGTTTTAAGATTCTCACTAGTCAGATATATTCCTCTGTGTGGAATAGGGGGTTTGAGTCCCGTTCACTGAGTAAGGGGTAGGTCTCGTCTATTCTCTATTTGGTTTATGGAATGGTACTTGTGCTAATATCAAACTCTGGTTTGATGCATCACCCCACCTCTCCTATCCCATTAAACAGGTATAAGAGTGTTTTCTAAATGTGAGACTCTGTTCTCTTTCTTAATTCAGTTCATGTGTTGTGATGTTGACATTCCCTCTGTAAGTGATATCTTATGAATAGATTCTTTTTCTGTGTGACTAATTTCACTTAGAATCATCATACCTAAATCCACTCTTTATGCTGCTACTGGCCTTATGACATTGATTCCACGTCTGAGTGATATTCCGTTGTACAGAATTACCACAAGTTATTTATGCATTTCTCTTTTTCCTGGGATATTTTAGGTGTACCGAAGTTGAGGTTCTTGTATGCAGAGCAGCCCTAAACTTTGGGGTGCCTGTGTCTTGTCGATATTTAGTCTTCCCAAGTTATATGTCCATGAGTTGAAGTCCCCTTTGCTCGGGGGCTTTGTATTTAAATGTTTTAGGAAACAACATACACTTCTTCAGAGTGGCTCTTGGATATTTATACCCAACCCATCAGCGTGACTAGGCTCCCTGTTCTCCATGGCCTCTCCAGCATTTCTGGTTTGTACACATTTTTTGGATGGCCTTTCTGAGCAGTGGAAATTGAGACTTCTTTGTTGTGCGGATTTGCATTTCCCGCTTGGTTGGTTGGCCAAAAACTCTGTATGTGTTTTTTTCCTGAAGATATTCACGAAAAAAAGGCATACACCCTTTTGCCCAACTACATCATTTTAGAAATTCTGCTGCTTTTCATATGCTTTAAATGTGAGTACAATCTACCTTTTGAAATCTGTTTCCTGCAATTCTGCCTCTCATTCAGATCCTCTTCGTTGCCTTACCTGAATATATTTTTGGACGTTGGTTATCATTTATTTCTTTGCAGGTCTTTGAATTGTCTGCTCCTGAGCTCCATTTTGCAACGCGCTTTTTTTGTGAGCTGGCCGCCAAACCATTGGATTGATTCTGGCCCTATTCTGGTTCTGAGGAGGCAGGCTGAGCCTTTGGTTAATTCTTCTTCTAATGGGAAATTAGAGTGACATGTGCCTGTCAAAAATCCTACAGCTAATCTCTCATTGGTTCCCCCCTTCCCATTTATCCTCTGCACAAATTTCAAACTGTGTGAAACAGGAGGTTAAAGGTGCTGATTCTCAAACTGGAGAGATTTTTAGTAATGTGGCTGGAATGGCGAACCCCAGCACCAGGAGATCAAAAATGAGGTGCATTTTAGACACCTCTCCTGAGCACACGGTGTACATTCATCTCGGTTTCGCAGGCATGTTTTCGCTGTCAGAAGATTCCCTTGAACCTGCCGATTTGGGAACCATGGAATGGGTACAAGGCAGTATTACTTTAAAAGGTCTGCATTTCCTCACCCAGCCTCTCTAACATCTCTTAGCCTGCATAGCTTCCAGCCTTATATATCATCCTGCTGTGGGTCTACATGTGTTCAATCCATGTTACATCGTAGCCCTTCAACAAAAGTTGTAAGAATTTTTGTCTGTCTCACTGTTTTTATAAATATTTTTAAATTTATTTTTATATTGGTTACAGCTGATTTTCAAAGCTCTGTTTTTTGCTGCTGTACATCCACTTGATTCATGTACTGTGAGACAACAATAAATTATTTTTCAGATGCTTACGAGTCATATGTATTATTGTCCAGTGACTTGAGTGGGCTGAGTGCAGTTCTTTGAGGTACCGTGTAGGCCTTGTCAGTTATTCAATTTGGTACTTGGAATGGTATCTTTGCTAATTTCAACCTCCTGGATAATACCTCACCATTCCCCACCTTTCCCATTTAGCAGCCTTATGTCTATTTTCTACATATTTGACTATGTTTCTGTTTTGTAGTTTATTTCATGTGTAGCCATGTTTGATTCCACCTTTAAGTGACATCTTATGATATGTGTCTATTTCTTTCTGACATATGTCACTTAGAATGATCGTATGTAACTCCTCCAGAGTTGTTCCAACTGGCCTTATTTCATTGATTTCGGGATGAGTAATATTCCACTCTACATAAGTACCCCATATCTTTTATCCATTTTATCCTTCCAGGGACATTTAGGTTATATCCAAGTGGACGCCCTTTTTAACAGAGAGGTGGTAAACGTCGGGGTGCCTGTTTTCTGTCATTTTTTGTTTTTCCCAAGGTATACGCCCATGAGTGCAAGAGCCCTATGCTCTGTAGCTCATCTTTTAGATGTTTTAGCAAACACAATACACTTCTCCAGAGTGGCCGTTGGCAAATTACATTTCCACTATCAGCCACACAGGGCTCCCTTTTCTCCTTGCCCTGTCCTGTATTTTTGGTGTTTACACTTTATGTGGATGGCCCTTCTGACTGATGTGAAGTGATACATTTTGTAGTATTGATTTCCAGTGCCCACCTGTTTGGTTGGATAAAACGTGTGTATGGCCTTTACTTGAATATATTCAGAAAAAATGCATACGCCCTTTTGTGCCAACTGCATCATTGGCGATGCTGAGCCCCTTTTCTTGTGCTTTAATGGGGAGTCCTTTCTACCTCTTCAAATCTGTTTCCTGCCACTCCCCCTTGCTTACAAGCCCATTTCTGTGACTTACCTTAAGACATTTTTCGATGATAGATATTTTCAACTCTGCAGTTTCATGAATTTTAGTGCCCCTGAGTTCCATTTTTCAACTTGTGTTTTTGGAAACTGGACACAAAACAGCGGGATTTCCTCTAGACCTATTCTGTTTCCGTGGGCAATTCTAGCCTTTGATGAATTTGTCTTGCAGATTGGAAATTAGAGTGGCATGTGCCTGTCCGAAGACCTAAGACTTGTCTCTAAATTTTTCTCATCCTTCCGCTTCATCCTCTGGACAAATTCCAAACTGTGTGCAACAGGATGTTGACGGTGCTGATATCCCCAAGTGAGGAGATTGTTAGGAAATATGCTGGAGGGGTGAACCCGAGCACCAGGCGATGAGGAGATAAGGTGCCTTTTCCAAACTCTTTCCGATCAAACGGTGTACCATCCTCTAGGTGTGACAGGCATGTTTTAGCTGTAGGAAGGGTCCCGTGCATGGAAGGAGAACACCAGGGATTTTTCCAAATCAGTGCCTCCCCGTACCCCAAACTGGGGAATTTTTAAGCTACAGCTACACATATGTCCATTAAGGGCCTTGGGAAATAGGCAGAGCACAAACTTTAGATGATTGAAATCTTCAGGGTCAGAAGCGCTCACCATCGGCCTTGCTTAGGTTACATTTTATCTGTCATTGATAGATGATGTCAATAAATATATCTATTCTTTTTTCAGATTATTTCCACTTATAGGTTATTGCAAAATATTCAGTGTAGTTCCCTGTGCTATACAGTTGTTCCTTGTTGATGATCTATTTTATACATAGCAGTGTGTATGTGTTAATCCCAAACTGTTAATTTATCCCTTGTCCTACCTTTCCCCTTTGGTAATAATATATTACAAGATTTTATACTTCTCAGAAATGGGGGAGCTGAAAGAGAGGTATCCTTTTCAATGGAAAAGCATTCAAAACAAGATTGAAGCTTCAGCCAAGAGTATTTGATGTACATCCATGGAAATAAATCACTTCATTTCTCTAATGTTGACCTGACAAATAAGACAGACGTCTTCACTGAACTTGCTTATAGTAAAGTGATGGAAATATCAAAGGTAAGTCTTAGAAACATATTATTTTACCCGAGCATTATACACTGCTCTATGTTAACTACAGTTTGGCTCACACATCTGTTCATTGAAGTTACAATGATCTCAATTTCTGTTACTGATCCTCCAGAGTGGACCCCAACAGGAGTCCCCGTGCCCAGTGTCATTGGAGCCAACAGATCAAGACTGAGTTTGGTTCAGAAGCAAAGGAAACATTATTTTGAAAACAGAATGGAGATGTGAGAGCGTGCAGTCCCCCACGGACTGTGGGCTGGGCTGCTGTGTAGGGATCCCAGCAGCGTCAGTGGGAGGGAGGGGATGGAGCTCTCGAGGGCTGGGTTGGCTGAAGCTCAGGCTCTATGCCGTGGAGTCTGCATGGGACCCCGCTAGCTGAGGTGTCGACCCAGCCAGTCTGCACTGGGAAATCGGGTCTGAAGTGCCGGGTGTGGGACCTCTGCATGCGGAACCCTAGGAGCACGTGAAATTAGACAAAGCACAAAGGAAAAACAGCTTAGACTTTATTTTATTGCCCAGGTTTTCTTTTTATCTCACAGGAATTTTTAATGAACGTTGCCGGAGACGAACACCTCCTCTGCTTTTTGTTCCGTTCCTCATTCTTGGGGTGTTGAGGGTGCAGACCCCTCTTTTGTAACTGCTTCATGCTGTGTTGGGAGCCCTGATACCTGGGGGGAGGGGCAAAACGTCTCCCCACCAGCCTCCAGGTGAGGTTGATTGTCCCAAGGCCTCCTGCCTCACTTCCCGTACGCCTGAGCACCAGCATTGGAAGTGTTATAGATTCTAATGACCTTTAAGTGTCCAAAAAGAGATGCGCAGAGATGCTGAGGTGGCAGGTTTCACCCCACCCCACATTTGTTTGGTGACCTTAGGCTGACGGTTTTTGCCAGCCTAGATGCTCTGACCAGTAGTATGCGCTTTCTTTAATTAGGTCCCTGAATTAATGTACAAACAGCACCATGTGTCAGAACCCTGCCCGCGCAACTCCCAGAGAGTCCAGGGTCAGTGGTGATCCAGGACCATGACGTCCACTGAGTCAACGGCCATTAACGGCAATTAACCTTTGACCGGGTATGTAAAGGTCAAAGGGTTTAGCTAAATTAGCGAGTTCATGGGCAAGGGTTTAAATTGACTGCTCTTTCCATTCTTGAAAGGCTGCTTCTGGATTATATACAAAAGGATCATCATCTTTTCGTGTCAGTGTTTCAGGTAGAGGCCCAGCTATCAGACTGTAGTTAGGGATCCAGATGCAGAAATCCTTGGCCTCCCCAGGAACCCCTAAGCTGTCTTCTAGTTTTAGAAGAGGTAAGGCTGCAAATGGCTTCTTCCCTATCCTGGGATGCGTTTCTCTGAATATCTGTGAGAAAGAAGCCCAGGCATGTCACCTGAGCCTGGGATATTTGAGCCTTTTTCTTGGACACCTTCTATCCTTTCTTGGCTAGGTAGTTCAGCGGCGTCTTTAGTAGGCCTGGCGATCAGAATGTCATCTGCATATTGAAGGAGGGTTCCCTTTTACAGAGGTAGAACGTTTAGGTTTTTAGAGGACATTTCCCCAATGATGGTGTGGGGATTTTTGAACCATTGGGGCAGGACGGCCCAGCATTATTGCTTTTGTTGCATGTTGTGTCCTGCCACTCACAAGCCAAAAATTCTTGTGACTCTGAGATGAATGGAATACAGAAGAAGGCATCATTGAAGTGTAATACAGAATGCCGTGGCCTGGTGGATGGTAGAATGAGCAGCAGGGTGTAGGAAATAGGAGCTACTGGATGTATATCCTCGGTGGCTTCACTGACTGTCCTGATATCCTTTACCAGGTCTCCAGCAGCCCATGGGGCTCTCGTGGTCAGGCCAATCCCAGGATATGGAGCTCACCTGGGCTGCATCCCGCACCCCACAGCCCACGGGGCTCTCGTGTTCAAGTCCCTCCCAGGGTATGGAGCTCACCTCTGCAGCTACCCAGCAGCCCATGGGGCTCTCCTAGTCAGGCCCTTCCCAGGATACAGAACTCCCCTGGGCAGGGACACCAGCAGGGCTGGACACACAGGAACTGTGCACATAGCCCACCTTGCAGAGAACCCCCAGCTCACCTGTCGCTCACAGCTGACACAGAACACCTCAGAGCAGGACTTGAACTAACAAACAGCAGCTCTGACAAGTCTGTGACCCTGGCTATCACTCTGTGCAGCCTCTCTCTGCCTGGTCTTCCAGACACTTCCACTGCAGCCAGGGCACCAGGCCTCTGTCTCCACCCACCATCACTCCTCTCCCTGACTCCTGGGTTCCTCTCATTAGGGTAGGGTCTTCTTGAAGTTGTTTTCCACTCATGGACCAGATAAAATGATAAGAAAACAAGCTGCAGCTGCAGCCCCTTGTCTAGCCTGACCCTCTAGGGCCCACACCTGTTCCTTGGGCCTGGCCCGTTTAGCAAGGTTCATTTTCTGCTACTGTGAGCCCCTGAGGGGTGAAGATTGGCTGATTTGGGCAGCCTGACACTGCCTGCCAACCCTCCCCATGTGTGCCTGGGTTGAGGTCAATATAAACACCTCTCCAGTCAGCAAGAGCCCCTGTAGCTGTGACTGACGCCACATTCTCTGCCCCGTCAGCAGTGTCGGGGCTGGGGTGGTGGTAGGGAGTGAGGGGCCGTGGCTTTATGGGTGGCGCAGTGTGTGTGGGGCTCTGCTGGACTTTTCGCAGGAGTTGCTAGGCTGCCACCTGCTAAAGAAGAGGATGTGTCATCCATACCTGCCGCTGGATTATCTCCCCAGGCAGAGGTGAGGAAGTAAAAAAGCAGTGTGGGCCGTGGCAGGAGGGGTATCTCAGGCAGGGAAATGGAAAGCTTCCAGAAGGTCATCTGGGGCCATGACCATCCTGGCTGGCCTGCAGGCACCAAGTCGGCCTGTGTGCTGTCGCTGGTGTGGCTCCACAGCCCTTCCTCTAGGCTTGCAAGTACTTGTACATATCCAGGTGTTTTACCTGGAAAGGGTGGGAAGAGTTCAGCTGCAGCAGAACTGGGGCTCAGCTCACATTTACTCACAGACGCCTCAACACATTCCCCCAGCTTTGCAATGAGGATGCTCCTTGTGGGGGGGAGCGCTGCTGACTGCATGGGAGACGATTTCCCACCTCTGACCAACTTAAGAATTTTTTACCACTGGAGCAAGTGCCCTGATACGATTTTCCTCTGTATCACTGGTGGGTTCTGTTTTTTTTTTTTTTATTTTTTTTCTTTTTGGTTCAAGGTAGATTTTATTTATTCCTCTTTTTTTTAATTTTGGAGATATAAACATGGAAATAATGCATTAATATAAAGACGTCTATGTGAAGGGAAAAACTTTTTTTCTGTTTTATTTTATTAAATGTTATTTATTTATTTTTTTAAAATTTATTTATTTCTTTTATACAGCAGGGTCTTATTGGATATCTATTTTATACATATAAGTGTGCACATGTGAATCCTAGTCTCCCAATTCATCCCACCACCACCCTCACATGGTGTACCCCCCTTGGTGTCCATATGTTTGTTCTCTACATCTGTGTCTCTATCTCTGCCCTGCAAACCGGTTCATCTGTACCAATTTTCTACGTTCCACATATATGCATTAATATACAATATTTGTTTTTCTCTTTCTGACTTACTTCACTCCGTATGACAGTCTCTAGATCCATCAAGGTCTCTACAAATGACCCAATTTCATTCCTATGTATGGCTGAGTAACATTCCATTGTATATATGTACCACGTCCTTATCCATTCGTCTGTCTGTGGGCACTTAGGTTGCTTTCATTACCTGGCTATTGTAAATAGTGCTGCAATGAACATTGTGGTGAATGTGTCTTTTTGATTTATGGTTTTCTCTGGGTATATGCCCAGGAGTGGGATTGCTGGATTATATGGTAATTCTATTTTTAGTTTTTTAAGGAACCTCCATACTGTTCTCCATAGAGACTGTATCGATTTACATTCCCAACAATAGTGGAAGAAGGTTCCTTTTCTCCACACACTCTCCAGCATTTGTTGTTTGTAGATTTTCTGATGATGTGATGTGATACCTCATTGTAGTTTCAATTTCCATTTCTCTAATAATTAGTGATGTTGAGCAGATTTTCATGTGCGTACTGGCCATCTCTATGTCTTCTTGGAAGAAATATCTATTTAGATCTTCTTCCATTTTTGTATTGGGTTGTTTGTTTTATTAATATTGAGCTGCATGAGCTGTTTATATATATTGGAGATTAATCATTTGTCCACTGATTCATTTGCAATTATTCTCTGCCATTCTGAGCGTTGTCTTTTCACCTTGTTTGTGGTTTCCTTTACTTTGCAAAAGCTTTTAAGTTTCATTATGTCCCATCTGTATAGTTTTCTTTTTTACTTCATTACTATAGGAGGTGGATCAAAAAAGATCTTGCTGTGATTTACGTCAGAGTATCCTTCGTAAGTTTTCCTCTCAGAGTTTTATACTGTCTGGTCTTACATTAAGGTCTCTAATCCATTTTGAATATATTTTTATGTATGGTGTTGGGGAGTGTTCTAATTTCATTCTTTTACATGTAGCTGTCCATATTTCCCAGCACCAATGATTGAAGAGACTGTCTTATCTCCATTGTATAGTCTTGCTTCCTTTGTCATAGATTAGTTGATCATAGGTGTGTAGGTTTATCCCTGGGCCTTCTTTCTTTTTATTTTTTTCCTTTTACACGTTTATTGGAGTATAATTGATTTACAATTGAGTGTTCGTTTCTGCTGTATAACAAAGTGAATCAGCTATACATATACAAATATCACCAGATCCCCTCCTTCTTGCATCTCCCTCCCACACTCCATATCCCACCCCTTTATGTGGTCACAAAGCACCGAGCTGATCTCCCTGTTCTATGTGGCTGCTTCCCAGTAGCTATCGGTGTTACATTTGGTAATGTATTTATGTCCATGCCACTCTCTCACTTCGTCCCAGCTTACCCATCCCCCTTCCGGTGTCCTCAAGTCCTTTCTCTATGTCTGTGTCCTTAATCCTGTCCTGCCACTAGGTTCTTCAAAATCTTTTTTTTTTCTTCATTAGATTCCGTATATCTCTGTTAACATACAGTATTTGTTTTTCCCTTTCTGACTTACTTCACTGTGTAGGACAGATTCTAAGTCCATCCACCTCAGTACAAACAACTCAGTTTTGTTTCTTTTTATGGCTGAGTAATATTCCATTGTATATATGTGCCAGATCATCTTTATCCATTCATCTGTCGATGGACACTTAGGTTGCATCCATGTCCTGGCTATTGCAAATAGAGCTGCAATGAACATTTTTCTACATAACTCTTTTTGAATTATGGTTTTCACAAGGCAAATGTCCAGTAGTTTGATTGTTGAGTCATATGGTACTTCTATTGTTAGTTATTTAAAGGACCCTCCGTACTGTTCTCCCTAGTGCCCATATCAATTTACATTCCCACCCACAGTGCAAGTGTGTTCCCTTTTCTCCAATAAAGGCCTCTCCAGCATTTATTGTTTTGTAGATTTTTTTGATGATTGCCACTCTGACTGCTGTGAGGTGATACCTCAGGGTAGTTTTGATTTGCATTTCTCTAATGATTAGTGATGTTCAGCATCCTTCCATGTGTTTCTTGGTAATCTGTATATCTTCTTTGGAGAAATGTCTATTTAGGTCTTCTGCCCGTTTTTGGATTGGGTTGTTTGTTTTTGTGATATTGAGCTACATGCGGTGCTTGTAAAGTTTGGAGATTAATCCTTTGTCAGTTGCTTAATTTGAAAATATTTTCTCCCTTTCTGAGGGTTGTTTTTGCATCTTGTTTATGTTTTCCTGTACTGCGTAAAAGCTTTTAAGTTTCATTAGGTCCCATTTGTTGATTTCTGTTTTTATTTCCATTTCTCTAAGTGGTGGGTCCAAAAGGATCTTGCTGTGATTTATGTCATAGAGTGTTCTGCCTATGGTTTCCTCTAAGTGTTTTATAGTGTCTGGTCTTATATTTAGATCTCTAATCAATTTAGAGTTTATTTTTGTGTATGGTGTTATGGAGTGTTCTAATTTCATTCTTTTATGTGTAGGGGTCCAGTTTTTCCAGCACCAATTACTGAAGAGACTGTCTTTTCTCCATTGTATATCCTTAGCTCCTTTGTCATAGATGAGATAGCCATAGGTATGTAGGTTTATCTCTGGGCTTTCTGTCCTGTTCCATTGATCTGTGTTTATGCCAATCTACATACACTTGATTCCATTATGCAGACATATAAATACATAGGTTTCAAGGTTATTACCAGTCAGATATATCCCTCTTCAGTGAATAGGGTGTTTTGTGTCCAGTTCATTGAGAAAGGAGTAGGTCTTGTCTATTACATATTTGGTATATGGAATGCGATCTGTGCTAATTTCAAACTCTGCATTTACACATCACCCCACGGCACCTTTCCCCTTAAGGAGGCATAAGTGTGTTTTCTAAATGTGTAACTCTGTTCTCTTTTGAAATTCAGTTCATGTGTGGCCATGTTTACATTTCCTCTATAAGTGATATATTACAATAAGTTTCTTTTTTTTTTTTAAATTTGATTTTTATTTTATATTGGGGTATAGTTTTTTTTTTTTTTTTTTGCCTTATAACAAATTTAATCAGTTATACATATACATATGTTTCCATATCCCCTCCCTTTTGCGTCTCCCTCCCACCCTCCCTATCCCACCCCTCCAGGCTGTCACAAAGCACCAAGCTGATCTCCCTGTGCTATGTGGCTGCTTCCCTCTAGCTATCTACCTTACGTTTGGTATTGTATATATGTCCATGCCGCTCTTTCACTTTGTCACAGCTTACCCTTCCCCCTCCCCATATCCTCAAGTCCATTCTCTAGTAGGTCTGTGTCTTTATTCCTGTCTTACCCCTATGTTCTTCATGACATTTTTTTCCTTAAATTCCATATATATGTGTTAGCATACAGTATTTGTCTTTCTCTTTCTGACTTACTTCACTCTGTATGACAGACTCTAGGTCTATCCACCTCATTACAAATAGCTCAATTTCATTTCTTTTTATGGCTGAGTAATATTCCATTGTATATATGTGCCACATCTTCTTTATCCATTCATCCGATGATGGACACTTAGGTTGTTTCCATCTCCGGGCTATTGTAAATAGGGCTGCTATGAACATTTTGGTACATGTCTCTTTTTGAATTATGGTTTTCTCAGGGTATATGCCCAGTAGTGGGATTGCTGGGTCATATGGTAGTTCTATTTGTAGATTTTTAAGGAACCTCCATACCGTTCTCCATAGCGGCTGTACCAATTCACATTCCCACCAGCAGTGCAAGAGTGTTCCCTTTTTTCCACACCCTCTCCAGCATTTATTGTTTCTAGATTTTTTGATGATGGCCATTCTGACTGGTGTGAGATGATATCTCATGGTAGTTTTGATTTGCATTTCTCTAATGAGTAAAGATGTTGAGCATCCTTTCATGTGTTTGTTGGCAGTCTGTATATCTTCTGTGGAGAAATGTCTATTTAGGTCTTCTGCCCATTTTTGGATTGGGTTGTTTGTTTTTTTGTTATTGAGCTGCATGAGCTGCTTATAAATTTTGGAGATTAATCCTTTGTCAGTTGCTTCATTTGCAAATATTTTCTCCCATTCTGAGGGTTGTCTTTTGGTCTTGTTTATGGTTTCCTTTGCTGTGCAAAAGCTTTGAAGTTTCATTAGGTCCCATGTGTTTATTTTTGTCTTTATTTCCATTTCTCTAGGAGGTGGGTCAAAAAGGATCTTGCTGTGATTTATGTCATAGAGTGTTCTGCCTATGTTTTCCTCTAAGAGTTTGATAGTGTCTGGCCTTACATTTAGGTCTTTAATCCATTTTGAGCTCATTTTTGTGTATGGTGTTAGGGAGTGATCTAATCTCATAGTTTTACATGTCCCTATCCAGTTTTCCCAGCACCACTTATTGAAGAGACTGTCCTTTCTCCACTGTACATTCCTGCCTCCTTTATCAAAGATAAGGTGACCATATGTCCGTGGGTTTAACTCTGGGCTTTCTATCCTGTTCCATTGATCTATCTTTCTGTTTTTGTGCCAGTACCATACTGTCTTGATTACTGTAGCTTTGTAGTATAGTCTGAAGTCAGGGAGCCTGATTCCTCCAGCTCCATTTTTCGTTCTCAAGATTGCTTTGGCTATTCGGGGTCTTTTGTGTTTCCATACAAATTGTGAAAGTTTTTGTTCTAGTTCTGTGAAAAATGCCAGTGGTAGTTTGATAGGGATTGCATTGAATCTGTAGATTGCTTTGGGTAGTAGAGTCATTTTCACAATGTTGATTCTTCCAATCCAAGAACATGGTACATCTCTCCATCTATTTGTATCATCTTTAATTTCTTTCATCAGTGTCTTATAATTTTCTTCATACAGGTCTTTTGTCTCCTTAGGTAGGTTTATTCCTAGATATTTTATTCTTTTTGTTGCAGTGGTAAATGGGAGTGTTACCTTGATTTCACTTTCAGATTTTTCATCATTAGTATATAGGAATGCCAGAGATTTCTGTGCATTAATTTTGTATCCGGCAACTTGACCAAATTCATTGATTAACTCTAGTAGTTTTCTGGTAGCATCTTTAGGATTCTCTATGTATAGTATCATGTCATCTGCAAACAGTGACAGCTTTACTTCTTCTTTTCCGATTTGGATTCCTTTTATTTCCTTTTCTTCTCTGATTGCTGCGGCTAAAACTTCCAAAACTAGGTTGAATAAGAGTGGTGAGAGTGGGCAACCTTGTCTTGTTCCTGATCTTAGTGGAAATGGTTTCAGTTTTTCACCATTGAGGACGATGCTGGCTGTGGGTTTGTCATATATGGCCTTTATGATGTTGAGGAAAGTTCCCTGTATGCCTACTTTCTGCAGGGTTTTTATCATAAATGGGTGTTGAATTTTGTCGAAAGCTTTCTCTGCATCTATTGAGATGATCATATGGTTTTTCTCCTTCAATTTGTTAATATGGTGTATCACGTTGATTGATTTGCGTATATTGAAGAATCCTTGCATTCCTGGAATAAACCCCACTTGATCATGGTGTATGATCCTTTTAATGTGCTGTTGGATTCTGTTTGCTAGTATTTTGTTGAGGATTTTTGCATCTATGTTCATCAGTGATATTGGTCTGTAGTTTTCTTTCTTTGTGACATCCTTGTCTGGTTTGGGTATCAAGGTGATGGTGGCCTCGTAGAATGAGTTTGGGAGTGTTCCTCCCTCTGCTATATTTTGGAAGAGTTTCAGAAGGATAGGTGTTAGCTCTTCTCTAAATGCTTGATAGAATTCGCCTGTGAAGCCATCTGGTCCTGGGCTTTTGTTTGTTGGAAGATTTTTTATCACAGTTTCAATTTCAGTGCTTGTGATTGGTCTGTTCATATTTTCTATTTCTTCCTGATTCAGTCTTGGCAGGTTGTGCATTTCTAAGAATTTGTCCATTTCTTCCAGGTTGTCCATTTTATTGGCATAGAGTTGCTTATAGTAATCTCTCATGATCTTTTGTATTTCTGCAGTGTCAGTTGTTACTTCTCCTTTTTCATTTGTAATTCTATTGATTTGAGTCTTCTCCCTGTTTTTCTTGATGAGTCTGGCTAATGGTTTATCAATTTTGTTTATCTTCTCAAAGAACCAGCTTTTAGTTTTATTGATCTTTGCTATCGTTTCCTTCATTTCTTTTTCATTTATTTCTGATCTGATTTTTATGATTTCTTTCCTTCTGCTAACTTTGGGATGTTTTTGTTCTTCTTTCTCTAATTGCTTTAGGTGCAAGGTTAGGTTGTTTATTCGAGATGTTTCCTGTTTCTTAAGGTGGGATTGTATTGCTATAAACTTCCCTCTTAGAACTGCTTTTGCTGCATCCCATAGGTTTTGGGTCGTCGTGTCTCCATTGTCATTTGTTTCTAGGTATTTTTTTAATTTCCTCTTTGATTTCTTCAGTGATCACTTCGTTATGAAGTAGTGTATTGTTTAGCCTCCATGTGTTTGTATTTTTTACAGCTCTTTTCCTGTAATTGATATCTAGTCTCATAGCATTGTGGTCGGAAAAGATACTTGATACAATTTCAATTTTCTTAAATTTACCAAGGCTTGATTTGTGACCCAAGATATGATCTATCCTGGAGAATGTTCCATGAGCACTTGAGAAAAATGTGTATTCTGTTGTTTTTGGATGGAATGTCCTATAAATATCAATTAAGTCCATCTTGTTTAATGTATCATTTAAAGCTTGTGTTTCCTTATTGATTTTAATTTTGGATGATCTGTCCATTGGTGAAAGTGGGGTGTTAAAATCCCCTACTATGAGTGTGTTACTGTCGATTTCTCCTTTTATGGCTGTTAGTATTTGCCTTATGTATTGAGGTGCTCCTATGTTGGGTGCATAAATATTTACAATTGTTATATCTTCTTCTTGGATTGATCCCTTGATCATTATGTAGTGTCCTTCTTTGTCTCTTCTAGTAGTCTTTATTTTAAAGTCTATTTTGTCTGATATGAGAATTGCTACTCCAGCTTTCTTTTGGTTTCCATTTGCATGGAATATCTTTTTCCATCCCCTTACTTTCAGTCTGTATGTGTCTCTAGGTCTGAAGTGGGTCTCTTGTAGACAGCATATACATGGGTCTTGTTTTTGTATCCATTCAGCCAATCTGTGTCTTTTGGTGGGAGCATTTAGTCCATTTACATTTAAGGTAATTATTGATATGTATGTTCCTGTTCCCATTTTCTTAATTGTTGTGGGTTCGTTATTGTAGGTCTTTTACTTCTGTTGTGTTTCTTGCCTAGAGAAGTTCCTTTAGCATTTGTTGTAAAGCTGGTTTGGTGGTGCTGAACTCTCTCAGCTTTTGCTTGTCTGTAAACGTTTTAATTTCTCCATCAAATCTGAATGAGATCCTTGCTGGGTAGAGTAATCTTGGTTGCAGGTTTTTCTCCTTCATCACTTTAATTATGTCCTGCCTCTCTCTTCTAGCTTGTAGAGTTTCTGCTGAGAGATCAGCTGTTATCCTGATGGGGATTCCCTTGTGTAAGTTTCTTTTTCTTTGTGGATCATTTCACTTAGCATCATCGTACCTAAAGCCACTCATTATGCTGCTATTGGCCTTATGACATTGATTTTATGTCTGAGTGACATTCCATTGTATATAAGTACCACAACATCTATATCCATTTTTTTTCCTTTACTGGGATATTTAAAGTGTACCGAAGTCGAGGTTCTTGTAAACAGAGCAGCCCTAAAGATTGGGTTGTCTGTGTGTTGTGGATTTTTAATTTTCCCAAAATACACGCCCATGAGTGGAAGTGTGCTATGCTCTGTAGCTCTGTTTTAGAAAACAACATACAGTTCTCCAGAGAGGCTGTTGGCAATTTATATCCTGTCCATCAGCGTAACCAGGCTCCCTTTTCTCCATGGCCTGTCCTGCATTTGTGGTTTTTACACTATTTGTGGATGGCCCTTTTGACTGGAGGTAAGGGACACTTCTCTGTAGTGTGGATTTGCAATGCCTGATGGCTTGCTTGGCCAAGAAGGGCATATGCATTTTTTCCAGAATATATTCAAGAAAATACACATAGTCCCTTTTCAGCCAAGGGCAACATTGTCGAAATTCTGTCCCTTTTCATGTGCTTTAAAGACGACTCAAATCTACCTCTTGAAATCTGTTTCCTTCAATTCTGCCTTGCATTCAAATCCTCTTCACTGCCTTACCTCAATATATTTCTGGATGATAGTTGTCCTTTATAACTCTGCAAGTTTGTGAATTGCTGTGCCCCTGATTTCCATTTTTCAACTCGCCTATTTGTGAGCTGGCTGCAATACCGCAGGATGGCTTTAGGCCCTAGTCTGGTTCCGGGGCTTCAGGCTGAGCCTTTGGTTAATTCTTCTTCCTGATGGGAAACTAGAGTGACATGTGCCCATCCAAACACCTACAGCTTATCTCTCATTTATTTCACCTCTTCCTGTTCATCCGCTGCACAATTTGCAAACTGTGCATAACAGGAGGGTAAAGACGCTGACACTGAAAGTGGGGAGATTTTTAGTAATGCAGATGGAATGGGGAAGCTGAGCACGACAAAAGGAAAAATGAGGTACCTTTTAGAAAACTTTCCCAATTACACAGTGTACCATCAACTGGGTTTCCCATGCATGATTTAACTGTAGGAGGATTCCCTTACACCTGGAGAGTTGGGACCACTAGAATGGGTAGCACAGTATTGCTCTAAGTGGTGTTCTTTTGTTCACACAACCTCAGCAATCTTGTCAGCCCCAAGTGTCCAGTCTTATGTCTCATCCAGCTGTGGCTGTAAAGGTGGTCAATCTAGCTTGCATCACAGGCTCTGAACGTAATTTTTAAGACTTTCTCTCTGTTTTTGCGTTTTGCTTTTGAAATTTATTTTTATAAGTGGGTTTAACTGAATTTCAGTGCTGTGTTCATGCCGTTATACACACACATGATTCCTTTATGGAGACATGAGAATACATATGTTTTAAAATTCTTAGAGTCATATATATTCCTCAGAAATGAATAAGGGTTTTTGAGTCCAGTTCATTATGCCCGGAGTAGGTGCGGTCTATAAAATACTTGGTTTATATAACGGTATGTGTGCTAATTTAAAACTGTGGTTTTGTGCATCACCTCACCTCGCCTTTCCCATTAAGCAGGAAGAAGATTCTTTTCTAAATGTGTGACTCTGTTGTGTTTCTAATTCAGTTCATGTGTAGTCATGTGTACACTCCCACTATGAGTGATATCTTATGATAAGACTCGTTACTCTGTTATCTTTCCTAAATCAGTTCATGTGTAGCCATGTTTTCAGGACCTTCATAAGTGATATCTTATGATAAGATTCTTTTTCTGTGTGACTTATTTCACTTAGAATCATCGTACCTGAGACCACTCATTTTACTGCTACTGGCCTTATGACATTAATGTCAAGGCTGAGGGATATTCCATCGTACGTAAGTACCACAATTTCTTGAATCATTTTTGTCTTTCCTGGGATATTTAAGGTGTACCCAAGTTGAGGTTCTTGTAAGCAGTGCAGCCCTAAATTTGGGCATGGATGTGTCTTATCGATTTTCAGTTTTCCAAAGGTATATTCCCTAGACGGGAACTGCCCTTGGATTTTTAGCTCTGTTGTTTATTTGATATAGGGAACACAATGCACTCCTCCAGAGAGGTAGTTGGCAATTTATATCCTGCCCTTTAGACCAACAAGGTTCACGTATCTCCAGGGCCTATCTTGACTTTCTGGTTTCTACACATTTTTCGGATATCACTTTTGACCTGTGGAAAGTGATCGTTCTTTTAGTGAAGATTTGCATCGCCCGCTTGCTTGCTTGGCCAAAAAGTGCATATGCTTTCTTTCCTGAATATATTCAGGATAAAACACATACGCCCTTTTTGGCCAAGTGCATCACTGTTGAAGTTGTGCCCTTCTTCCTGTGCTTCAAAGTCGATTCCAATGTACTTCATGATATCTGTATCCTGTTATTCTGCCTCATTTTCAAATCCGCCTCATTGCCTTCCCTCAATAGATTTTTGGACGATAGTTGTCCTTTATTACTCTGCCAATTTGTGAATTGCTTTGCCCCTGAGCTCCATTTTTCAGCTCGCTTTTTTGTGATCTGACCGCAAATCCACAATTTTGGTTCAGGACTTATACTCGTTCCTACAGGCAGGCTGAGACTTTGGTAAATTCTTCTTTCTGATGGGAAATTAGAGTGACATGTGCCCGTCCAAATGCCTAACAACTGCTCTCTAATTGGTTCTCCCTTTTCCCTTTAATCCTCTGCCAATTTGGTAACCTGTGCGAACCAGGAAGTTAAAGGGGATGTCTCTCCAAGTAGGGATATTGATAGTAAAGCAGTTAAAAGGTCAAACCGGAGCACCAGGAGAGGGACTATTCGTTGAGTTTTAGATACCATTCGTATCCACAGTGTGTCCATTCTCTAGGATTCCCGTACATGTTATAGCTGTAGTAATATTCCCTTCACCCTGGAGAGTTGCGACCAATGCAATATGTGCCACGCATTATTGCTTTAAAGGGTCTTCATTTGCTCACCCAATCTCACCAATCCTCTCAATCAAAAGTATCCAGCCATAAGACACATCCAGCTGTCATTGTAGATATGGTCATTTCAGGTTTCATCAGAGCCCCTGAAGGAATTGTAAAGAATTTCCCTGTTTTTGTTTTGTTTTTGAAATTCCTTTTTATAGTGGGTTTGAGCTGATTCTCACGGCCATGTTTATGCCAGTCGAGACACACTTGAATCCCTTAAGGACACATTTCAATACATAGGTTTTAAGATTTTACTAATCAGATATATTCCTCTGCGGGGAATATGGGGTGTTGAGTCCCTTTCACTGAGGAAGGTGGAGGTCTTGTCTATTCCCTATTACGGTTTTGGATTGGTACCTGTACTAATATCAAACTCTGGTTTTATGCATCACCCCACCTCTCCTTCCCCCTTGAGCAGGCATAAGTGTTTTCTAAATGTGAGACTCTTCTCTTTCCTAACTCAGTTCATGTGTAGCCATGTTTACAGGTTCTTCATAAGTGATATCTTATGATAAGTTTCTTTTTTTGTGTGACTTATTTCACTTAGAATCATCGTACCTGAATCCACTCATTTTGCTCCTACTGGTCTTAAGACATTGATTTCATGGCTGAGGGATATTCCATCGTACGTAAGTACCACAATTTTTTGAACCATTTTTATCTTTCCTGGGATATTTAAGGTGTACCCAAGTTGAGCTTCTTGTAAGCAGTGCAGCCCTAAATATTGGGGTGTCTCTGTCTTATTGATTTTCAATTTTCCCAAGGTATATTCCCTAGACTGGAAGTGCCCTTGGCTCTGTAGCTCTGTTGTTTACTTGTTTTAGGGAACACAATGCACTCCTTCAGAGAGGCAGTTGGCAATTTACATCCCGCCCATCAGCATAACAAGGCTCCCTGTTCTCCAGGACCTGTCTTGCCTTTCTGATTTTTAAATATTTTGCGGATGTCCCTTTTCACAGGTGGGAAGTGATACTTCTTAGTAGTGCAGATTTGCATTGCCTGCTTGCTTGCTTGGCCAAAAAGGGCATATGCGTTTTCTCCTGAATATATTCAGGAGAAAACACATACGCCCTTTTTGGCCAAGTGCATTATTGTAGAAGTTGTGCCCCTCTTCCTGTGTATAAAGATGATTCCAACGCACCTCTTGAAATCTGTTTTTTGCTATTCTGCCTCGCATTGATGGCCGCCTCGTTGCGTTCCCTCACCAGATTTTTAGATGCTAGTTGTCCTTTATTACTCTGCCATTTTGTGAATTGCTGTGCCCCTGAGGTCCATTTTTCAACTTGATTTTTGTGAGCTGAATGCAAGTCCAAAATTTTGGTTCAGGAACTATACTGGTTCCTGGTGGGTGGCGGACTTTGGTTAATTATTCTTCCTGCCAGGAAATCAGAGTGACATATGCCCCTCCAAATGTCTAATAACTACTCTCTCATTGGTTCTCCCTCTTCCCTTTCATCCTCTGCCAAATTGGCAACCTGTGTGAAACAGCAGGTTAAAAGGGCAGTCTCTCCAAGTTGGGAGATGGATAGTAAAGCAGTTGGAAACTAAAACCGGAGCACCAGGAGAGGGACTATTAGTTGAGGTTTAAAAACCTTTCGTATTCACATTTTGTCCATTCTCTAGGTTTCCCGTACATGTTATGGCTGTAGTAATATTCCCTTCAACCTGGAGAGTTGGGACCCATGGAATGGGTGCCACACATTATTGCTTTAAAGGGTCTGCATTTCCTTACACAGTCTCACCTATCGTCTCACACCCAATTTTCCAGGCTTATGCCACATCCAGCTCTCGTTGTAGATAGGGTCATTCCAGATTTCATCAGAGACCCTGAAGGAATTGTAAAGAATTTCCCTGTTTTGTTGTTTTGTTTTTGAAATTCCTTTTTATAGTGGGTTTGAGCAGATTCTCACTGCCATGTTTATGCCAGTCTAGACACACTTGTTTCCCTTATGGAAACATATCAATACATAGGTTTTAAGATTATTACTAGTAAGATATATTCCTCTGCGGGGAATATGGGGTGTTGAGTCACTTTCACTGAGGAAGGTGTAGGTCTTGTCTATTCCGTATTAGGTTTTTGGAATGGTACATGTGCTTATATCAAACTCTGGTTTTATGCATCACCCCACCTCTCCATCACCCTTAAGCAGGCAGAAGATATTTTCTAAATGTGTGACTCTGTTGTGTTTGTCATTCAGTTCATGTGTAGTCATGTGTACATTCCCGCTATGAGTGATAACTTATGATAAGATTAGTTACTCTGTAATCTTTCCTAACTCAGTTCATGTGTAGCCATGTTTACAGGATCTTCATAAGTGATATTTTATGATAAGTTTCTTTTTCTGTGTGACTTATTTCACTTAGAATCATCGTACCTGAATCCATACATTTTGCTGCTACTGGTCTTATGACATTGATTTCATGGCTGAGGGATATTCCATCGTATGTATATACCACAATTTTTTGAACCATTTTTATCTTTCCTGGGATATTAAAGGTGTACCCAAGTTGAGGTTCTTGTAAGCAGTGCAGCCCTAAATTTGTGGGTGGCTCTGTCTTACTTATTTTCAGGTTTCCCAAGGTATATTCCCTAGACTGGAAGTGCCCTTTTCTGTAGCTGTCTTGTTTACTTGTTTTAGAGAACACAATGCACTCATCCAGATAGGCAGTTGGCAATTTACTTCCCGCTCATCAGCATTACAAGGTTCCATGTTCTCCAGGGAAAGTCTTGTCTTTCTGGGTTTTACACATTTTGTGGATGTCCATTTTGACCGGTACGAAGTGATACTTCTTTGTTGTTCAGATTTGCATTGCCCGGTTACTTGCTTGGCAAATAATGGCGTATGCGTTTTCTCCTGAATATATTCAACAGAAAACGCATATGCTCTTTTTGACCAAGTGCATCATTGTCGAAGTTTTGCCCCTCTTCCTTTGCTTTACAAGTGATTCCAACATACCTCATGAAATCTGTTTCCTGCTATTGTGCCTTGCTTTCAAGTCCGCATTGGAGCCTTCCTTCAAAAGATTTTTGGACGATAGTTGTCCTTTATTATTCTGCCAGTTTGTGAATTGCTGTGCCCCTGAGCTCCATTGCTCAACTCGTTTTTGTGAGCTGACCGCAAGTCCAAAATTTTGGTTCAGGACCTATACTGGTTCCCGGTGGGTGACTGAGACTTTGGTTAATTCTTCTTCCTGCCAGGCAATTATAGTTACATGTGCCCGTCCAAATGCCTAACAGCTACTCTCTCATTGGTTCTCCATCTTCCCTTTCATCCTCTGCCAATTTGGCAACCTGTGTGAACCAGGAGGTTAAAGGGCCTGTCTCTCCAAGTTGGGTGATTGATAGTAAAGCAGTTGGAGAGTGAAACCGGAGCAGCAGAAGAGGGACTATTAGTTGAGTTTTAGAAAACTTTCGTATTCACAGTGTTTCCATTCTCTAGGTTTCACGTTCCTGTTATAGCTGTAGTAATATTAACTACAAGCTGTTGAGTTGGGACCCATGGAATGGAGCCCACGCATTATTGCTATAAATTGTCTGTGTTTGCTCACCCAATCTCACCAATCCTCTCAGTCCCATGTGTCCAGCCTTATGCCACATTCAGCTGTCGTTGTAGATAGGGTCATTACATGTTTCATTATATACCCTGAAGGAATTGTATAGAATTTACCTTTTCTTTTGTTTTTGAAAATCCTTTTTATAGTGGGTTTGAGCTGATTTTCGCTGCCATCTTTATGCCAGTCTAGACACACTTGATTTCCTTACGGAGACATATCTGTACATAGGTTTTAAGTTTCTTACTAGTCGGATATATTCCTCTGTGGGAAATTTGGGATTTTGAGTCCCTTTCACTGAGGAAGGTGTAGGTCTTGTCTATTCCATAGTTGCTTTTTGGAACGGTACCTGTGCTTATATCAAACTCTAGTTTTATGCATCACCCCACCTCTCCTTTCCCCTTAAGCAGGCATAAGAGTGTTTTCTAAATGTGAGACTCTGTTTTCTTTCCTAACTCATTTCATGTGTAGCCATGTTTACAGGATCTTCATAAGTGATATCTTATGATAAGTTTCATTTTCTGTGTGACTTATTTCACTTAGAAACATCGTACCTGAATCCACTCATTTTGCTGCTACTGGTCTTTTGACATTGATTTCATGGCTGAGGGTTATTCCATCGTACGTAAGTACCACAATTTTTTGAAACATTTTTATATTTCCTGGGATACTTAAGGTGTACCCAAGTTGAGGTTCTTGTAAGCAGTGCAGGCCTAAATATTGCGGTGGCTCTGGCTTATTGATATTCAGTTTTCCCAAGGTATATTCCCAAGACTCGAAGAGCCCTTGGCTCTGTAGCTCTGTTGTTTACTTGTTTTAGAGAACACAATGCACTCCTCCAGAGAGGCAGTTGGCAATTTACATCCCACCCATCAGCATAACAAGGCTCCCTGTTCTCCAGGGCCTCTCTTGCCTTTCTGGTTTTTACACATTTTGTGGATGTCCCTTTTGACTGGTGGGAAGTACTACTTCTTTGTAGTGCAGTTTTGCATTGCCCGCTTGCTTGCTTGGCCAAAAAGTTCATATGCGTTTTCTCCTGAATATATTCAGGAGAAAACGCATATGCCCTTTTTGGCCAAGTGCATCATTGTCGAAGTTGTGCCCCTCTTCCTGTGCTTTAAACGTGATTCCAACGTACCTCTTGAAATCTGATTCCTGCTATTCTGTCTCGCTTTCAGGTCCGCCTCGTTGCCTTCCCTCAACAGATTTTTGGACTATAGTTGCCCTTTATTAGTCTGCCAGTTTGTGAATTGCTCTGCCACATAGCTCCATTTTTTAACTCGTTTTTTGTGAGCTGAACGCAAGTCCAATATTTTGGTACAGGGCCTATACTTGTTTTCGGTGGGTGGCTGAGACTTTGGTTAATTCTTCCTCCCGGAAAATAAGAGTGACATATCCCCGTCCAAATGCCTAACAGCTACTCTCTCATTAGTTCTCCCTCTTCCCTTTCATCCTTTGCCAAATTGGCAACCTGAGTGCACCAGGAGCTTAAAGGTGTTGTCTCTCCATGTTTGGAGATTGATAGTAAAGCAGTTGAAAAGTCAAACTGGAGCACAAGGGGAGGTACTTACTCGTTGAGTTTTAGAAAAGTTTCGTATTCACAGTATGTCCATTCCCTAGGTTTTCCATACATGTAATAGCTATAGTAATATTCCCTACAACCTGGAGAGTTATGACCCATGGAATGGGTGCCATGCATTATTGCTTTAAAGGGTCTACATTTGCTCACCCAATCTCACCAATTCTCTCAGACCCATGTGTCCAGCCTTATGCCACATCCAGCTGTCATTGTGGATAGGGTCTTTCCAGGTTTCAACAGAGACACTGAAGGAATTGTAAAGAATTTTCCTGTTTTTTTTATTTTCTTTTTGAAATTCGTTTTTATAGTGGGTTTGAGCTGATTCTCACTGCCATGTTTATGCCAGTCTAGACATTTGATTTCCTTATGGAGACATATCAAATATAGGTTTAAGATTCTTACTAGTCAGATATATTCCTCTGCGGGAAATATGGGGTTTTGAGTTCCTTTCACTGGGGAAGGTGTAGGTCTTGTCTATTTCATAGTTGGTTTTTGGAACGTTACCTGTGCTTATATCAAACTCTGGTTTTATGCATCACCCCACCTCTCCTTCCCCCTTAAGCAGGCATAAGTGTGTTTTCTAAATGTGAGACTCTGTTCTGTTTCCTAACTCAGTTCATGTGTAGCCATGTTTACAGAACCTTCATAAGTGGTATCTTATGATAAGTTTCATTTTCTGTGTGACTTAATTCACTTAGAATCATGGTACCTGAATCCACTCATTTTGCTGCTACTGGTCTTATGACATTGATTTCATGGCTGAGGGATATTCCATCATACGTAATTACCACAATTTTTTGAACCATTTTTATATTTCCTGGGATATTTAAGGTGTACCCAAGTTGTGGTTCTTGTAAGCAGTGCAGACCTAAATTTTGGGGTGGCTCTGTCTTATTGATTTTCAGTTTTCCCTAGGTATATTCCCTAGACTGGAAGTGTCCTTGGCTCTGTAGCTCTGTTGTTTACCTGATTTAGGGAACACAATGCACTCCTTCAGAGAGGAAGTTGGCAGTTTACATCCCGCCCATCAGCATAACAAGGCTCCCTGTTCTGCAGGGCATGTCTTGAATTTCTGGTTTTTACCCTTTTTGTGGATGTCCTTTTGGACCGGTGGGAAGTGATACTTCTTTGTAGTGCAGATTTGCATTGCCTGCTTGCTTGCTTGGCCAAAAAGGGCGTATGAGTTTTCTCCTGAATATACACAAGAGATAACGCATACGCCCTTTTTGGCCAAGTGCATCATTGTCGAAGTTGTGCCCCTCTTCCTGTGCTTTAAAGGCGATTCCAACGTACCTCTTGAAATCTGTTTCCTGCTATTCTCCCTCACGTACAAGTCCGACTCGTTGCCTTCCCTCAACAGATTTTTGGATGGTAGTTGGCCTTTATTACTCTGCCAGTTTGTGAAATGTTCTGCCCCATAGCTCCATTATTTAACTCGTTTTTTGTGAGCTGAACGCAAGTCCAATATTTTGGTTCAGGACCTATAGTGATTCCCGGTGGGTGGCTGAGGCTTTGGTTAATTATTTTTCCTCCCAGGAAATAAGAGTGACATGTGCCCGTCCAAATGCCTAACAGCTACTCTCTCATTGGTTCTCCCTCTTCCCTTTCATCCTTTGCCAAATTGGCAACCTGTGCGAACCAGAAGGTTAAAGGTGCTGTCTCTCCAAGTTGGGAGATTGATAGTAAAGCAGTTGGAAAGTCTAACTGGAGCACCAGGAGAGGGACTATTCTTTGAGTTTTAGAAACCTTTCATATTCACAGTGTGCCCATTCTCTAGGTTTCCCATACATATTATAGCTCTAGTAATATTCCCTTCAACCTGGAGAGTTGGGACCCATGGAACGGGTTCCATACATTATTGTTTTAAAGGGTCTGCATTTGCTCACCCAATGTCACCAATCCTCTCAGTCCCATGTGGCCACACTTATGCCATATCCGGCTGTCGTTTTAGAAAGCGTCATTCCAGGTTTCATCAGAGACCCTGAAGGAATTGGAAGGAATTTCCCTGTTTTTTTGTTTTGTTTTTGAAATTCATTTTTATAGTGGGTTTGAGCTGATTCTCACTGCCATGTTTATGCCAGTCTAGACATTCGATTTCCTTACGGAGACATATCAAACATAGGTTTAAAATTCTTACTAGTCAGATATATTCCTCTGCGGGAAATATGGGGTTTTGAGTTCCTTTCACTGGGGAAGGTGTAGGTCTTGTCTATTCCATAGTTGGTTTTTGGAACGTTACCTGTGCTTATATCAAACTCTGGTTTTATGCATCACCCCACCTCTCCTTCCTTCCCCCTTAAGCAGGCATAAGTGTGTTTTCTAAATGTGAGACTCTGTTCTGTTTCCTAACTCAGTTCATGTGTAGCCATGTTTACAGAACCTTCATAAGTGGTATTTTATGATAAGTTTCATTTTCTGTGTGACTTATTTCACTTAGAATCATCGTACCTGAATCCACTCATTTTGCTGCTACTGGTCTTATGACATGGATTTGATGGCTGAGAGATATTCCATCGTACGTAAGTACCACAATTTTTTGAAAAATTTTTATATTTCCTGGGATATTCAATGTGTATCCAAGTTGAGGTTGTAGTAAGCAGTGCAGGCCTAAATTTTGGGGTGGCTCTGACTTATTGATTTTCTTTTTTCCCAAGGTATATTCCCTAGACTGGATGTGCCCTTGGCTCTGAAGCTCTGTTGTTTACTTGTTTAGGGAACACAGTGCACTCCTCCAGAGAGGCAGTTGGCAATTTACATCCCGCCCATCAGCATAAAAAGGCTCCCTGTTCTCCAGGGCCTGTCTTGCCTTTGTGAATATTACACATTTTGTGGATATCCATTTTGACCGGTGGGAAGTGATACTTCTTTGTAGTGCAGATTTGCATTGCCAACTTGCTTGCTTAGCCAATATGGGCGTATGCGTTTTCTCCTGAATATATTAAGGACAAAACGCATATACCCTTTTTGGCCAAGTGCATTATTGTCGAAGTTGTGCCCCTCTTCCTGTGCTTTAAAGGCGATTCCAATGTACCTCTTGAAATCTGTTTCCTGCTATTGTGCCTCACATTCAAGTCCACCTCGTTGCCTTCCCTCAAGAGATTTTTTGATGATAGTTGGCCTTTATTACTCTGTCAGTTTTTGAATTGCTTTGCCCCATAGCTCCATTTTTTAACTCGTTTTTTGTGAGCTGAAGGCAAGTCCAATATTTTGGTTCAGGACCTATACTGGTTCCCGGAGGGTGGCTGAGTCTTTGATTAATTCTTCTTCCGCACGGGATATAAGAGTGACATATGCCCGTCCAAATGCCTAAAAGCTACTCTCTCATTGGTTCTCCCTCTTCCCTTTCATCCTCTGCCAAATTGGCAACCTGTGAGAACCAGGAGGTTAAAGGGGCTGTCTCTCAAAGTTGGGAGGTTGATAGTAAATCAGTTGGAATGTCAAACTGGAGCACCAGGAGAGGGACTATTCGTTGAGTTTTAGAGACCTTTCGTATTCACAGTGTGTCCATTCTCTAGGTTTCCTGTACATGTTATAGCTGTAGTAATATTCCCTTCAACCTCGAGAGTTGGGACCCATGGAATGGGTGCCATGCATTATTGCTTTAATGGGTCTGCATTTGCTGACCCAATCTCACCAATCCTCTCAGTCCCAAGTGTCCAGCCTTATGCCACATGCAGCTGTCATTGTAGACAGGGTCATTCCATGTTTCATCAGAGACCCTGAAGGAATTGTAAAGAATGTCCCTGTTTTTTTGTTTTGTTTTTGAAATTTCTTTTTATAGTCGGTTTGAGCTGATTCTCGCTGCCATGTTTATGCCAGTCTAGACACACTTGATTCCCTTACGCAGACATATCAATACATAGGTTTTAAAATTCTTACTAGTCAGATATATTCCTCAGCGGGAAATATGGGATTTTGAGTCCCTTTCACTGAGGAAGGTATAGGAAGTTCTTGTCTATTCCATAGTTGGTTTTTGGAACGGTACCTGTGCTTATATCAAACTCTGGTTTTATGCATCACCCCACCTCTCCTTCCCCCTTAAGCAGGCATAACAGTGTTTTCTAAATGTGAGACTCTGTTCTCTTTCCTAACTCAGTTCATGTGTAGCCATGTTTACAGGAACTTCGTAACTGATATCTTACGATAAGCTTCTTTTTCTGTGTGACTTATTTCACTTAGTATCATCATACCTGAATCCACTCATTTTGCTCCTACTGGTCTTAAGACATTGATTTCGTGGCTGAGGGATATTCCATCGTACGTAAGTACCACTATTTTTTGAACCATTTTTATATTTCCTGGGATATTTAACGTGTACCCAAGTTGAGGTTCTTGTAAGCAGTACAGCCCTAAATTTGAGGCTGGCTCTGTCTTATTGATTTTCAGTTTTCCCAAGGTATATTCCCTCTACTGGAAGTGCCCTTGGCTCTGTAGCTCTGTTGTTTACTTGTTTTAGGGAACACAATGCACTCCTCCTGAGAGGCAGTTGGCAATTTACATCCCGCCCATCAGCATAACAAGGCTCCCTGTTCTCCAGGGCCTGTCTTGACTTTCTGAAATTTACACATTTTGTGGATGTCCCTTTTGACCGGTGGGAAGGGATACTTCTTTGTAGTGCAGATTTGCATTGCCCGCATGCTTGCTTGGCCAAAAAGGGCGTATGTGTTTTCTCCTGCATATATTCAGGAGAAAATGCATACGCCCTTTGTGGCCAAGTGCATCCTTTTTGAAGTTGTGCCCCTCTTCCTGTGCGTTACAGGTGATTCCAACATACCTCTTGAAATCTGTTTCCTGCTATTCTGCCTCGCTTTCAATTCCATCTCGTTGCCTTCCCTCAACAGATTTTGGGAAGATAGTTGTCCTTTATTACTCTGCCATTTTGTGAATGGCTGTGCCCTTGAGCTCCATTTTTCAACTCGTTTTTTGTGAGCTGAACGCATGGCCAATATTTTTGTTCAGGACCTATACTGGTTCCCAGTGGGTGGCTGAGACTTTGGTTAATTCTTCTTCCTGCCGGGAAATTAGGGTGAAATATTCCCGTCCAGTTGCCTAACAGCTACTCTCTCATTGGTTCTCCCTATTCCCTTTCATCCTCTGCCAAATTGGCAAACTGTGAGAACCAGGAGGTTAAAGGGGCTGTCTCTCCAAGTTGGGAGATTTATAGTAAAGCAGGTGGAAAGTCAAACCCGAGCACCAGGAGAGGGACTATTCGTTGAGTTTTAGATACCTTTCATATTCACAGTGTCTCCATTCTCTAGGTTTCCCATACATGTTATATTTGTAGTAATATTCCCTTTAACTTGGAGAGTTGGGACCCATGGAATGGGTGCCATGCATTATTGCTTTAAAGTGTCTGTATTTGCTCACTGAATCTCACCAATCCTCTCAGTCCCAAGTGTCCAGCCTTATGCCACATCCAGCTGTCATTGTAGACAGGGTCATTCCAGGTTTCATCAGAGACCCTGAAGGAATTGTAAAGAATTTCCCAGTTTTTCTGTTTTGTTTTTGAAATTCCTTTTAATAGTGGGTTTGAGCTGATTCTCGCTGCCATGTTTATGCCAGTCTAGACACACTTGATTCCCTTACAGAGACATATCAATACATAGGTTTTAAGATACTTACTTGTCAGATATATTCCTCTGCGGGAAATATGGGATTTTGAGTCCCTTTCACTGAGGAAGGTATAGGTAGGTCTTGTCTATTCCATAGTTGGTTTTTGGAAAGGTACCTGTGCTTATATCCAACTCTGGTTTTATGCATCACCCCACCTCTCCTTCCCCCTTAAGCAGGCATAAGACTGTTTTCTAAATGTGAAACTCTGTTCTCTTTCCTAACTCAGTTCATGTGTAGCCATGTTTACAGGATCTTCATAAGTGATATCTTATGATAAACTTCTTTTTTCTGTGTGACTCATTTCACTTAGAATAATCGAACATGAATCCACTCATTTTGCTGCTACTGGTCTCATGACATTGATTTCATTGCTGACGGATATTCCATCGTACGTAAGTACCACAATTTTTTGAACCATTTTTATATTTCCTGGGATATTTAAGGTGTACCCAAGTTGAGGTTCTTGTAAGCAGTATAGCCCTAAATTTGATGGTGGCTCTGTCTTATTGATTTTCAGTTTTCCCAAGGTATATTCCCTAGACTGGAAGTGCCCTTGGCTCTGTAGCTCTGTTGTTTACTTGTTTTACGGAACACAATGCACTCCTCCAGAGAGGAAGTTGGCAATTTACATCCCGGCCATCAGCATAACAAGGCTCCCACTTCTCCAGGGCCTGTCTTGCCTTTCTGGTTTTTACCCATTTTTTGGATGTACATTTTGAAAAGTGGGAATTGATACTTTGTAGTGCAGATTTGCATTGCCAGCATGCTTGATTGGGCAGAAAGTGCGTATGCGTTTTCTCCTGAATATATTCATGAGAAAACACCTACGCCCTTTTTGGCCAAGTGCATCATTGTCGATGTTGTGCCCCTCTTCCTTTGCCTTAAAAGTGATTCCAACGTACCTCTTGAAGTCTGTTTCCTGCTATTCTGCCTCGCTTTCAAGTCCGCCTCGTTGCCTACCCTCAACAGATTTTTGGACGATAGTTGTCCTTTATTACTATGCGTCTTTGTGAATTGTTGTGCACTGAGCTACATTATATAACTTGTTTTTTTGTGAGCTGAACGCAAGTCCAATATTTTGGTTCAGGACCTATACTGGTTCCCGGTGGGTGGCTGAGGCTTTGGTTATTTCTTCTTCTTCCCACGAAGTAAGATGACATGTGCCCGTACAAATGTCTAACAGCTACTCTCTCACTGGTTCTCCCTCTTCCCTTTCATCCTCTGCCAAATTGGCAACCTGTGCGAACCAGGAGGTTAAATGTGCTGTCTCTCCAAGATGGAGATTGATAGTAAAGCAGTTGGAAAGTCAAATGGGAGCACCAGGAGTGGGACTATTCGTTGAGTTTTAGAAACCTTTCGTATTCACACTGTGTCCATTCTCTAGGGTTCCCGTACATATTATAGCTGTAGTAATATGCCCTTAATCCTGGCCTGTTGGGACCCATGGAATGGGTGCCACACATTATTGCTTTAAAGGGTCTACATTTGCTCACCCAATCTCACCAATCCTCTCAGTCCCAAGTGTCCAGCCTTATGCCACATCCAGCTGTCATTGTAGATAGGGTCATTCCAGGTTTCATCAGCGACCCTGAAGGTATTGTGTAAGAATTGTTCTGTTTTTATGTTTTGTTTTGAAATTCATTTTTATATTGGGTTTGAGCTGATTCTCCCTGCCATGTTTATGTCATTCTAGACACACTTAGTTACCTTACGGAGACATATCAATACATAGGTTTTAAAATTTTTACTAGTCAGATATATTTCTCTGTGGGGAATAGGGATGTTGAGTTCCGTTCACTGAGGAAGGAGTAGGGCTTGTCTCTTTTGTTTTTGGATTATGGAACGGTACCTGTGCTAACATCAATCTTTTGTTTTGTGCATCTACCCACCTGTCTTTCCCCTTAAGCAAGCGTTAGAGTGTTTTCTAAATCTGAGACTCTGTTCTCTTCCCCAAATCAGTTCATATGTAGCCATGTTTACATTCCCTTCATAAGAGATATCTTATGTCAGAATGCACCATGGCTCTTGTCATAATAATGCTTCATGACCACTGTCATCACAATGATCCATGTCCTGGTTATCAAAATGCTCCATGTCCCTTGTCATCAAAATTCTCCACGTACTTGTCATCACAGTGCTACATGACACTTCTCATCAAAATGTTACATGCTCTTGTCATCACAATTCTCCATTCTCTTGACATTGCAATGCTCCATGCCCTTGTCATCACAATGCTCCATGCCTTTGTCATCACATTGCTCCATGACCCCTGTCATCACATTGCTCCCTGACACCTGTCATCACAATGCTTCATGCCCCTTGTCATTACAGTGCTCCATGATGCTCGACATCACAATTACCCAAGGTCTTCTCATCACAATGCTCCACGGTTTTGCCATCACCATGCTCCATGCCTTGTCATCTCAAAGCTCAGTGTCCCTTGTCCTCACAGTTATCCACGTCCTTGTCAGTACAGTGCTCCATGGCACTTCACATCACAATGTTATATGCTCTTGTCATCACAATACTCCATGCACTTGTCATCGCAATGCTCCATGAGCCCTGTCATAGGAAGCTCCATGCGCTTTTCATCAAAATGTTTCATGACCAGGACATTAAAATTCTCAATGGCCCTTGATATCACAATGCTCCATGCCCTTGTCATCACAATGCTCCTTTACTTTGTCACAACAATCCTCCATAACAATTGGCATCACAATGCTCCATGATATTGTCATCAAACTGGAACATGACATATTTCATCACAATGCTCCCTGACACCTTTCTTCACAATAATCCATGACCTTGTCATCACAGTGCTCCATGACCTTGTCATCACAATGTGCCATGCCCATTCTTATCACAATAATCCAAGAAACTTGTCAGACCAATGCTCCATGACACTTTTCATCACAATGCTCCATGAACGCTGTCATCAAAATGCACCATGCCCATCATCATAATGCTTCATGGTATTGTCATCACAATGAAATCAAAAAGCTCCATGACATCTGTCATCACAATGCTGCAAACCCTTGTGATCACAATGCCCCATAACACTTGTCATCACAATGCCCCATGACACTGGTCACCAAAGTTATCCATGGGCTTCTCATCAAAATGCACCATGACTTTTGTCAACACAATGCTCAATACACTTGTCAACACAATGCTCTCTGATTATTGACCTCAGTATGCACCGTGCACTCTTTCATGACAAGGCTCCATGCCTTTTTCATCACAATGATCCATGCCCTTCTCATCAAAATGTTCCAAGACACCTGTGATCACAATGCTCCTTGCACTTGTCATCACAAAGCTCCATGACGAATGTCATCAGAATGCTCCATGGCCTTCTCATCATAATGTTCCATGCCCTTTTCATCACAATGCTCCAAGACCCCTGTAATCAAAATCATCCCTGTGCCTTTTCATCAGAATGCTCCATGAGACTTGTCATAACAAGGTTCTATGGTCTTCACATCACAGTGCTCCAGGACCTTGTCATCACAGTGCTCCATTCCCTTGTCATCACAATGCTCCATGACCACTGTCATCACAATAATCCATGAACATTTTCAGTGCAATGCTCCACGAAATTCTCATCACAATGCTCCATAGACCATATCACCACAATGCTCCATGACCACTGCCATCAAATCACTCCATGACACCTGACAACACAATGATCCGGGACACTTGTCATCACAGTGCTCCATTCCCGAGTTATCACAATGCTCCATGACCCCTGTCATCACAACACTCCATGAACATTTTCAGTCCAGTGCTCCATGACCCTTGTCATCACAATGATCCATGCCCTTGTCATCCCAATGCTCCATGACCCCTGTATTCACAATGCTCTGTGACGCTTGTCATCACAGTGCTCCATGACACCTGTCATCACAATGCTCCATGCCTTTGTCAGCAAAATGCTACATGACCTTGTCATTAAAATAATCTATGCGCTTGTCATCACAATACACCATTTCCATTGTCATCACAATCCTCCATGAACTTTGGGATCACATTGCTTCATGCCATTTTCATCACAATGCTCCATGCTCCTTGAAATCAAAATGATCCATGACCTCTGTCATCACAATGCTCCAAAACCTTGTGATCACAATGTTCCATAACACTTGTCATCACAATGCTCCATGATGCCTGTCATCACAATATTCCATGCCCTTTTCATCACAATGCTCCATGACCTTTTTCATCACAATTCTCAATACACTTGTCATCAAAATGCTCCCTGACACTTGTCATCAGAATGCTCCTTGAACCCTGTCACGAATAGGCTCCATGCCGTTTTCATCACAGTGCACCATGCCGTTTTCATCAGAATGCTCCAGGCCATTTTCATCAAAATCCTCCACAAGCTTGTCATCAGAATGCTCCATGACACTTATCATCACAATTCTCCATGCACTTGTCAGCACAATGCTCCCTGACCCTTGTCATCACAATGCTCCAAGCCATTGTCATCACAATGCTCCATTACATTTGTCATCAGAATTCTCCATGACACTTGGCATCACAAAGTTCCATGACATTGTCATCACAATGGGCCATTCCAAATATCATTTCAATAATCCATGAAACATATTAGACCAATGTTTCATGCCATTGTCATCACAATGCTCCATGCCCTTGTTATCAAAATACTCCATGACCCCTGTCATCACAATGCTCCGTGACTCCCGTCATCACAATGCTTCATGACCTTTGTCATCACAGTGGTCCATGCCATCATCATCAAGAGTCTCTGACCTTTTTAAACACAATGCTCCATGAACTTTTCATCACAATGCTCTTTGACCTTTGTCATCACAATGCTCCATGCGCTTGTCAGCACAATGCTGCATGACATATGTCAACAGAGTGCACCATGCGCTTGTCATCACAGTGCTCCACAATCTTGTCATCACAATGCTCCATGCACTTCTCATCAAAATGCTCTCTCACCACTGATATCACAATGCTACATCACTATTTGTCACAATACTCCCTCACCCCTGTCATCACAATGTTCCATGACTCCTGTCATCACAATGCTACATGCACTTATCACAATGTTCGATGACCCCTGACATCACAGTGTTCCATAACACCTGTCATCAAAATGTTCCATGACACTTTTCATCAAATTGCTCCAAGACACTGTCATCAGAAGGCTCCCTGCCCTTCTCATCACAATGCACAACGCCCTTGCCATCTAAATGCTCCGTGACCTTTGTCATCACAAAGATCCATGACCCCTGTCTTCACAATGCTCCGTGACTCCAGTCATCACAATGTTTCATAACGTTTGTCATCACAGTGGTCCACGCCCGTGTCATCACAAGGCTCTGTGACCTTTGTAACCACAATGATCCCTGAAATTTTCATCACAATTCTCTGTGACCCTTGTCATCATAATGCTCCATGTCTTTTTCAGAACAATTCTCCATGACCATTGACATCACAATGTGCCACGTGCATTTCATCACAACGGTCCACAACTTTGCCATTGCAATGCTCCCTAAACCTTGTAATCACAATGCTCCATGCACTTATCAAACTGCTCTCTCACACGAGATATCACAATGTTCCATCACTAGTCATCACAATACTCCCTCACCCCTGTAATCACAATGTTCCATGAACCTGTCATCACAATGTTACATCCCCTTATCATCACAATGTTCCATGACCCCTGACATCACAATGTTCCATAACCCCTGTCATCAAAATGCTCCATGACGCTTTTCATCCCAAAGCTCCAAGACCCCTGACATCACAATGTTCTATAACCCCTGCCATCAAAATATTCCATTACACTTTTCATCAAATTGCTGCATGACCCGGTCATCAAAATGCTCCCTGCCCTTCTCATCACAATGCACCATGCCCTTGTCATCAAAATGCTCCATGACTTGTCATCACAAAGCTCCATGACCCTTGGCATCACAATGCTCCATGTCATTGTCATCACAATGCTCCATAAACCCTCTTATCACATTGCTCCATGCCCTTGTCATCACAAAGATCCCTGATACTTGTCATCACAATGCTTGATGCCCTTCTCATCATAAAGCTCCATGCCCTTGTCATTACCATCCTGAATGACCCATGTATCACAGTGCTCCGTGCCCTTGTCATCACAATGCTCCATGCCCACTCTCATCACAATAATCCATGAAATATTTCAGACCAATGTTCCATAACCTTCTCATCAAAATGCTCCATTACCCCTGTCATAACAATGCACCATGACCCTTGCCATCAAAATGTTCCACGGCCTAGTCATCACAAGGTTCCCTGACACTTGTCATCACAATGCTTAAGACCCCTGAAATCACAATGCTCCATGACCTTGTCATCACAAAGCTCCATGACGCATGTCATCAGAATGTTTCATGGCCTTTTCATCACAATGCTCCATGCCCTTGTCATCACAATGCTCCATGACCCTTGTAATCACAATGCTCCATGCCCCTTTTCATCTCAATGCTCCATGAACCCTGTCATCACAATGCACCACGCCCATCATCATAACGCTTCAGGCTATTGTCATCACAATGAAATCAATATTCTCCATGACCTCGGTCATCATAATGCTCCAAAACCTTGTGATCACAATGTTCCATAACACTTATCATCACAACACCCCATGACGCTCATCATTACAATTATCCATGGTCTTCTCATCACAATGCTCCATGATCTTTGTCATCACAATGATCAATACACTTGTCGTCACAATGCTCCCTGACACTTGCCGTCAGTATGCTCCTTGAACCCTCTCATGACAAGGCTGCATGCATTTTTCATAACAATGATCCATGCCTTTTCATCACAATGCTCCAAGATCCCTGTAATCACAATGCTCCATGCACATCTCATCAAAATGCTCTCTCACCAGAGATATCACAATGTTCCATCACTAGTCATCACAATACTCCCTCACCCCTGTAATCACAATGTTCCATGACACTGTCATCACAATGCTACATCCCCTTATCATCACAATGTTCCATGACCCATGACATCACAATGTTCCATAACCCCTGTCATCAAAATGCTCCATGACCCTTTTCTTCCCAAAGTTCCAAGACCCCTGACATCACAATGTTTTATAACCCCTGCATCAAAATGTTCCTTTACACTTTTCATCAAATTGCTGCATGAACCGGCCATCAAAATGCTCTCTGCCTTTCTCATCACAATGCACCATGCCCTTGTCATCAAAATGCTCCATGACTTGTCATCACAAAGCTCCATGACCCTTGGCATCACAATGTTCCATGTCATTGCCATCACAATGCTCCATGAACCCTCTTATCACATTGCTCCATGCCCTTGTCATCACAAAGCTCCCTGAAACTTGTCATCACAATGCTCGATGCCCTTCTCATCACAATGCTCCATGCCCTTGTCATTACAATCCTGCATGACCCATGTATCACAGTGCTCCGTGCCCTTGTGATCACAATGCTCCATGCCCACTCTCATCACAATAATCCATGAAATATTTCAGACCAATGTTCCATGCCCTTTTCATCAAAATCTTGCATTACCCCTGTCATAACAATGCACCATGACCTTTGCCATGAAAATGTTCCACGTCCTAGTCATCACAAGGTTCCATGACACTTGTCATCACAATGCTTAAGACCCCTGAAATCACAATGCTCCATGCCCTTGTCATCACAAAGCTCCATGACGCATGTCATCAGAATGTTCCATGGACTTTTCATCACAATGCTCCATGCCCTTGTCATCACAATGTTACAAGACACTTGTAATCACAATGCTCCATGCCCCTTTTCATCTCAATGCTCCATGAACCCTGTCATCACAATGCACCATGCCCATCATCATAACGCTTCAGGCTATTGTCATCACAATGATATCAGTATTCTCCATGACCTCTGTCATCATAATGCTCCAAACCCTTGTGATCACAATGTTCCATAACACTTATCATCACAACACCCCATGATGCTCATCATCACAATTATCCATGGTCTTCTCATCACAATGCTCCATGATCATTGTCATCACAATGCTCAATACACTTGTCATCACAATGCTCCATGACACTTGTCGTCAGTATGCTCCTTGAACCCTGTCATGACAAGGCTCCGTGCCTTTCTCATGACAATGATCCATGCCCTTTTTATCACAATGCTCCAAGATGCCTGTAATCACAATGCTCCATGCCCTTGTCATCACAAAACTCCATGACGCATGTCATCAGAATGCTCCATGTCCTTCTCATCACAATGCTCCATGCCCTACTCATCACAATGCTCGATGGCCAATATCATCACAATGCTCCATGACGACTGTCATCACAACACTCCAGGACGCCTGACAACACAATGATCTGGGACTCTTGTCATCATAATGCTCCATTCCCTAGTCATCACAATGCTTCATGACCCCTGTCATCACAACACTCCATGAACATTTTCAGTCCAGTGCTCCATGACCCTTGTCATCACAATGCTCCATGACCCCTGTATTCACAATGCTCCGTGACGCTTGTCATCACTGTGCTCCATGACACATGTCATCACAATGCTCCATGTCTTTGTCAGCAAAATTCTACATGACCTTGTCATTACAATGCACTATGCACTTGTCATCACAATACTCTCTTTCCATTGTCATCACAATCCTCCATGAACCTTGGGATCACATTGCTTCATACCCCTGTCATCACAATGCTCCATATTCCTTGAAATCAAAATGATCCATGACGTCTGTCATCACAATGCTCCAAACCCTTGTGATCACAATGTTCCATAACACTTGTCATCACAATGCTCCATGATGCCTGTCATCACAATACTAAATGCCCTTTACATCCCAATGCTCCATGACCTTTTTCATCACAATTCTCAATACACTTGTCATCACAAAGCTCCCTGACACTTGTCATCAGAATGCTCCTTCAAACCTGTCACGAAAATGCACCATGCAACTTTCATCACAATGCCCCATGCCATTTTCATCTCAATGCTCCATGCCATTGTCATTAAAATACTCCACAACTTGTCATCAGAATGCTCCATGACCCTTGTCATCACAGTTCTACATGCACTTGTCAACACAATGTTCCCTGACCCTTGTCATCACAATGCTCCAAGCCATTGTCATCACAATGCTCCATTACATTTCTCATCAGAATCCTCCATGACACTTGGCATCACAATGATCCAAGCCATTGTCATCACAATGGGCCATTACATATGTCATCACAATGCTACCTGACACGTGTCTTCACAATACTGCATGACCTGGCCATCACAATGCTCCATGCCCTTTTCATCACAATGCGCCATTCCAACTGTCATCACAATAATCCATGAAACTTATTAGACCAATGTTCCATGCCCTTGTCATCACAATGCTCCAAGACCACTGTAATCACCATACTCCATGCCCCTTTTCATCAGAATGCTCCAGGAGAATTGTTATTACAAGGCTCCATTGTCTTCTCATGACAATGCTCCAGGAACTTTTCATCACAGTGCTCCATTCTCTTGTCATTACAATGCTCCATGACCTCAGTCCTCACAATACTTCCTGAATATTTTCAGTCCAATTCTCCAGGAACTTCTCATCACAATGCTTCATGATCCCTATCATCACAATGCTCCATGACCACAGTCATCACAATGCTCCATGACCCCTGACAACACAGTGATCCGGGACTCTAGTCATCACAATGCTCCATTCCCTAGTCATCACAATGCTCCATGACCACTGTCATCACATCACTCCATGTCACCTGAGAACACAATGATTCGGGACTCTTGTCATCACAATGCTCCATTCCCCCGTCATCACAATGCTCCATGACACATGTCATCAAAAAACTCCATGAATATTTTCAGCCCAGTGCTCCAAGACCCTTGTCATCACAATGATCCATGCCCTTGTCATCCCAATGCTCCATGACCCCTGTATTCACAATGCTCCGTGACGCTTTTCATCACAGTGCTCCATGACACATGTTATCACAATGCTCCATGCCTTTGTCAGCAAAATGCTACATGACCTTGTCATTACAATGCTCTCTGCGCTTGTCATCACAATACTCCATTTCCATTGTCATCACAATCCTCCATGAACCTTGGGATCAGGTTGTTTCATTCCCTTGTCATCATAATGCTCCATGCTCCTTGAAATCAAAATGATCCATGACCTCTGTCATCACAATGCTCCAAACCCTTGTGATCACAGTGTTCCATAACACTTGTCATCACAATGCTCCATGATGCCTGTCATCACAATACTCCATGCCCTTTTCATCGCAATGCTCCATGACCTTTGTCATCACAATTCTCAATACACTTGTCATCAAAATGCTCCCTGACTCTTGTCATCAGAATGCTCCTTGAATCCTGTCACGAAAAGGCTCCATGCCCCTTTCATCACAATTCCCCATGCCGTTTTCATCACAATGCTCCATTCCATTGTCATCAAAATAGTCCACAAGCTTGTCATCAGAATGCTCCATGCCATTGTCATCACAATTCTCCATGCACTTGTCAGCACAATGCTCCCTGACACTTGTCATCACAATGCTCCAAGCCATTGTCATCACAATGCTCCATTACCTTTCTCATCAGAATCCTCCATGACAATAGGCATCACAATGCTCCATGCCATTGTCATCACAATGGGCCATTACATATGTCATCACAATGCTCCCTGACACCTCTCTTCACAATACTGCATGACCTGGTCATCACAATGCTCCATGCCCTTGTCATCACAGTGCACCATTCCAAATGTCATCGCAATAATCCATGAAACTTTAGACCAATGTTCCATGCCCTTGTCATCACAATGCTCCTTGCCCTTGTTATAACAATGCTCCATGACCCCTGTCATCACAACGCTCTGTGACTCCAGTCATCACAATGCTTCATGACCTTTTTCATCACAATGGTTTATGCCCTCGCCATCAACAGTCTCTGTGACCTTTTTAACCACAATGCTCCATGAACTTTTCATCACAATGCTCTTTGACCCTTGTCATCACAATGCTCTATGCCTTTCTCAGCATTATGCTCCATGACCCTTGTCATCACAATGCTCCATGCGCTTGTCAGCACAATGCTCCATGACATATGTCATCACAATGCTCCATGACCCTTGTCATCACAATGCTCCGTGACTCCAGTCATCTCAAAGCTTCATAACGTTTGTCATCACAATGGTCCATGCCCGCGTGATTACAAGGCTCTGTGACCTTTGAAACCACAATGCTCCATGAACTTTTCATCACAATTCTCTGTGACCCTTATCATCACAATGCTCCATGTCTTTGTCAGATCAATGCTCCATGACCATTGTCTTCAAAATGTGTCACGTGCATTTCATCACAACGATCCACAACCTTGTCACTGCAGTGCTCCATAAACCTTGTAATCACAATGGTCCATGCACTTCTCATCAAAGTGCTCTCTCACCAGAGATATCACAGTGTTCTATCACTAGTCATCACAATTCTCCCTCACCCCTGTAATCACAATGTTCCATGGACCTGTCATCACACTGCTACATCCCCTTATCATCACAATGTTCCATGACCCCTGTCATCAAAATGCTCCATGACCCTTTTCATCCCAAAGCTCAAAGACGCCTGACATCACAATGTTCTATAACCCCTGCAATCAAAATGTTCCATTACACTCTTCATCAAATTGCTGCATGACCCGGTCATCAAAATGCTCCCTGCCCTTCTCATCACAATGCACCATGCCCTTGTCATCAAAATGCTCCATGACTTGTCATCACAAAGCTCCATGACCCTTGACCTCACAATGCTCCATGTCATTGTCATCACAGTGATCCATGAACCCTCTCATCACATTGCTCAATGCCCTTGTCATCACAAAGCTCCATGACACTTGTCATCACAATGCTCGATGCCCTTCTCATCTCAATGGTGCATGCTCTTGTCATTACAATCCTGCATGACCCATGTAACATAGTGTTCCGTACCCTTGTCATCACAATGCTCCATGCAAACTCTCATCACATTAATCCATGAAATATTTCAGAACAATGTTCCATGCCGTTCTCATCACCATGCTCCATTACCCCTGTCATAACAATGCACCATGACACCTCTCATCACAATGTTCCACGGCCTAGTCATCACAAGGTTCTATGACACTGGTCATCACAATGCTGAAGACCCCTCTAATCACAATGCTCCATGCCCATGTCATCACAAAGCTCCATGATGCAGGTCATCAGAAAGTTCCATGGCCTTCTCATCACAATGCTCCATGCCCTTGTCATCACAATGCTCCAATACCCCTGTAAACACAATGCTCCATGTCCCTTTTCATCTCAATGCTCTATGAAACCTGTCATCACAATGCACCATGCCCATCATCATAATGCTTCAGGCTATTGTCATCACAATGAAATCAATATTCTCCATGACCTCTGTCATCATAATGCTCCAAACCCTTGTGATCACAATGTTCCATAACACTTATCATCACAACACCCCATGACACTCATCATCACAATTATCCATGGCCTTCTCATCACAATGCTCCATGACCTTTGTCATCACAATGCTCAATACACTTATCATCACAATGCTCCCTGACACTTGTCTTCATTATGCTCCTTGAAACCTGTCATGACAAGGATCCATGCCTTTTTCATCCCAATGATCCATG
Source organism: Mesoplodon mirus (assembly GCF_964341445.2). Lineage (NCBI taxonomy): Eukaryota > Metazoa > Chordata > Mammalia > Artiodactyla > Ziphiidae > Mesoplodon > Mesoplodon mirus. The sequence continues at coordinate 441,841 of NW_028295811.1, forward strand.
CCCTTTTCATCACAATGCTCCAAGATCCCTGTAATCACAATGCTCCATGCCTTTGTCAGAACAATGCTCCATAACACTTGTCATCACAGTGTGCCATGCACTTTTCATCACAATGATCCACAACCTTGTCATCGCTATGATCCATAAACCTTTTAATCACAATGCTCCATGAACTTCTCATCCAAATGCTCTCTCACCTGAGATATCACAATGTTCCATCACTAGTTATCACAATGCCCCCTCACCCCTGTAATCACAGTGTTCCATGACCCCTGTCATCACAATGCTACATCCCCTTATAAGCACAATGTTCCATGACCCCTGACATCATAATGTTCCATAACCCCTGTCATCAAAATGCTCCATGACACTTTTCATCCCAAAGCTCCATGACCCCTGGCATCACAATGTTCTATAACCCCTGTCATCAAAATATTCCATTACACTTTTTATCAAATTGCTGCATGACCCTGTCATCAAAATGCTCCCTGCCCTGCTCATCACAATGCACCACAAACTTGTCATCAAAATACTCCATGACCTTTGTCATCACAAAGCTCCATGACCCTTGGCATCACAATGCTCCATGGCTTTGTCATCACAATGCTCCATGAACACTCTCATCACATTGCTCCATGCCCTTGTCATCATAAAACTCCATGACACTTGTCATCACAATGTCCGATGCGTTCTCATCACAATGCTCCATGCCCCTGTCATTACAATCCTCCATGACACATGTATCACAGTCTTCCGTGCCCTTGTCATCACAATGCTCCATGCCCACTCTCATCACAATAATCCATGAAATATTTCAGACCAATACTCAATGCCCTTCTCATCAAAATGCTCCATTACTTCTGTAATAACAGTGATCCATGACCCCTGCCATCATGATGTTCCATGGCCTTTTCATCACAAGGCTCCATGACCCTTCTCATCACAATGCCCCAAGAACACTGTAATCACAAAGCTCTATGCCCCTTTTCATCTCAATGATTCATGAACCCTGTCATCACAATGCACCATGCCCATCATCATAATGCTTCCTGCTATTGTCATAACAATGAAATCAAAATGCTCCATGACCTCTGTCATAACAATGCTCCAAACCCTTGTGATCACAATATTCCATAACACTTGTCATCACAATGCTCCATGCCCACTCTCATCACAATAATTCATGAAACATTTCAGACCAATATTCCATGTCCTTCTCATCACAATGCTCCATTACCCCTTTCATAACAATGCACAATGACCCCCGCCATCACAATGTTCCACGGCCTAGTCATCACATGGTTCCATGACAGTTGACATCACCATGCTCAAGACGCCTGAAATCACAATGCTCCATGCCCTTGTCATCACAAAGCTCCATTACGCATGTCATCAGAAAGTTCCATGGCCTTCTCATCTCAATGCTCCTTGCCCTTGTCATCACAATGCTCCAAGACCATTGTAATCACAATGCTCCATGTCCCTTTTCATATCAATGCTCCATGAACCCTGTCATCACAATGCACCATGCCCATCATCATAATGCTTCAGGCTATTGTCATCACAATGAAATCAAAATGCTCCGTGACCTCTGTCATCATAATACTCCGAACCCTTGTGATCACAAAGTTCCATAACACTTATCATCACAACACCCCATGACACTCATCATCACAATTATCCATGGCCTTCTCATCACAGTGCTCTATGATTTTTGTCATCACAATGCTCAATACACTTTTCATCACAATTCTCCCTGACACTTGTCTTCAGTATGCTCCTTGAAACCTGTCATGACAAGGCTCCATGCCTTTTTGATCACAATGATCCATGCCCTTTTCATCACAATGCTCCGTGACCCCTTTAATCACAATGCTCCATGCCTTTGTCAGAACAATGCTCCATAACACTTGTCATCACAGTGTGCCATGCACTTTTCATCACAATGATCCACAACCTTGTCATCGCTATGATCCATAAACCTTGTAATCACAATGCTCCATGAACTTCTCATCCAAATGCTCTCTCACCTGAGATATCACAATGTTCCATCACTAGTTATCACAATGCCCCCTCACCCCTGTAATCACAGTGTTCCATGACCCCTGTCATCACAATGCTACATCCCCTTATAAGCACAATGTTCCATGACCCCTGACATCACAATGTTCCATAACACATGTCACCAAAATGTTCCATTACACTTTTCATCAAATTGCTGCATGACCCTGTCATCAAAATGCTCCCTGCCCTTCTCATCACAATGCACCACACCCTTGTCATCAAAATGCTCCATGACACTTTTCATCCCAAAGCTCCATGACCCCTGGCATCACAATGTTCTATAACCCCTGTCATCAAAATATTCCATTACACTTTTTATCAAATTGCTGCATGACCCTGTCATCAAAATGCTCCCTGCCCTGCTCATCACAATGCACCACAAACTTGTCATCAAAATACTCCATGACCTTTGTCATCACAAAGCTCCATGACCCTTGGCATCACAGTGCTCCATGGCTTTGTCATCACAATGCTCCATGAACACTCTCATCACATTGCTCCATGCCCTTGTCATCACAAAACTCCATGACACTTGTCATCACAATGTTTGATGCGTTCTCATCACAATGCTCCATGCCCCTGTCATTACAATCCTCCATGACACATGTATCACAGTCTTCCGTGCCCTTGTCATCACAATGCTCCATGCCCACTCTCATCACAATAATCCATGAAATATTTCAGACCAATGCTCAATGCCCTTCTCATCAAAATGCTCCATTAATTCTGTAATAACAATGATCCATGACCCCTGCCATCATGATGTTCCATGGCCTTTTCATCACAAGGCTCCATGACCCTTCTCATCACAATGCCCCAAGAACACTGTAATCACAAAGCTCTATGCCCCTTTTCATCTCAATGATTCATGAACCCTGTCATCACAATGCACCATGCCCATCATCATAATGCTTCCTGCTATTGTCATAACAATGAAATCAAAATGCTCCATGACCTCTGTTATAACAATGCTCCAAACCCTTGTGATCACAATATTCCATAACACTTGTCATCACAATGCCCCATGACGCTCGTCATCACAATTATCCATGGTCTTCTCATCACAATGCTCCATGACCTTTGTCATCACAATGCTCAATACACTTGTCATCCAAATGCTCCCTGACACTTGTTGTCTGTATGCTCCTTTTTCCCTGTCATGAAAGGGCTCCATGCCTTTTTCATCACAATGATCCATGCCCTTTTTATCACAATGCTCCAAGACCAATGTAATCCCGATGCTCCATGCCATTGTCATCACAAACCTCAATGATGCATGCCATCAGAATGCTCCTTGGTCTTCTCCTCACAATGCTCCATGCCCTTGTCATCACAAAGTTCCAAGACCACTGTAATCACAATGTTCCATGCCCTTTTTCATCAGTATGCTCCATGGGACTTGTCATCACATGGCTCCATGGTTTTGTCATCATAATGTTCCAAGCCCTAGTCATCACAATGCTCCATTATATTTGTCATCATAATCCTCCATTACATTTGGCATCACAATGTTCCCTGCCATTGTCATCGCAATGGACCATGACATATTTCATCACAATGCTCCGTGACACCTGTCTTCAAAATACTCCATGACCTTCTCATCTCAATGCCCCATGCCCTTGTCATCACAATGCACCATGTCCACTGTCATCACAATAATCTATGAAACTTGTCAGACCAGTGCTCCATTCCCCTGTCATCACAATGCTCCATGACCTTCTTATCACAGTGCTCCATGAACCCTGTCATCAAAATGCTCCGTGACTCCAGTCATCAAAATGCTTCATAAGGTTTGTCATCACAACGGTCCATGCCCGCGTCATCACAAGGCTCTGTGTCCTTTGTAACCACAATGCTCCATGAACTTTTCATCACAATGCTCCGTGACCCTTGTCATCACAATGATCCATGCCTTTGTCAGGACAATGCTCCATGACCTTTGTCATCACAATGTGCCACGCGGTTTTCATCACAATGATCCACAACCTTGTCATCGCTATGCTCCATTAACCTTGTAATCACAATGCTCCATGCACTTCTCATCCAAATGCTCTCGCACCTGGGATATCACAATGATCTATCACTAGATATCACAATCCTCCCTCACCCCTGTAATCACAGTGTTCCATGACCCCTGTCATCACAATGCTACATCCCCTTATCAACACAATGTTCCATGACTCCTGATATCACAATGTTCCATAACCACTGTCATCAAAAGGCTCGATGACACTTTTCATCCCAAAGCTCCATGAACCCTGGCATCACAATGTTCTATAACCCCTGTCATCAAAATGTTCCATTACACTTTTCATTAAATTGCTCCATGATCCTGTCATCAAAATGCTCCTGCCCTTCTCATCACAATGCACCACACCCTTGACATCAAAATGCTCCATGACATTTGTCATCACAAAGCTCCATGACCCTTGGCATCACAATGCTCCATATCATTGTCATCACAATGCTCCATGAACACTCTCATCACATTGCCCCATGCGCTTGTCATCACAAAGCTCCATCACACTTGTCATCACAATGCTCCATGCCCTTGTCATTACAATCCTCCATGACCCAAGTATCACAGTGTACCGTGCCCTTGTAATCACAATGCTCCATGCCCACTCTCATCACAATAATCCATGAAATATTTCAGACTAATGGTCAATGCCATTCTCATCACAATGGTCCATTACTTCTGTCGTAACAATGCTCCATGACCCCTGCCATCACAATGCTCCGTGACTCCAGTCATCACAATGCTTCATAACGTTTGTCATCACAACGGTCCATGCCTGCGTCATCACAAGTCTCTGTGACCTTTGTAACCACAATGCTCCATGAACATTTCAACACAGTGCTCCGTGACACTTGTCATCACAATGCTCCATGCTTTGTCAGAAAAAAACTCAATGACCCTTGTCATCAAAATGTGCCACGGGCTTTCCATCACAATGATCCACAACCTTGTAATCGCTATGCTCCATAAAACTTGTAATCACAATGCTCCATGCTCTTCTCATCCAAATGCTCTGTCACCTGAGATATAACCATGTTCCCTCACTAGTCATCACAATCCTCCCTCAACCCTGTAATCAAAATGTTCCATGACCACTGTCATCACCATGTTCCATTCCCTTGTCATCACAATGTTCCATGACAACTGTCATCACAATACTCCATGAACATTTTCAGCCAAATACTCCATGACCTTCTCATCACAATGCTCCATGACAAATATCATCACAATGTTCCATGACCACTGTCATCACAACACTCCATGACACCCGACAACACAATGATCAGGGACTCTTGTCATTACAATGCTCCATTCCCTAGTCATCACAATGCTCCATGACACCTGTCATCACAATACTCCATGAACATTTTCAGCCCAATGCTCCATGACACTTGGCATCACAATGATCCATGCCCTTGTCATCCCAATTCTCAATGACCCCTGTATTCACAATGCTCCGTGACGCTTGTCATCACAGTGCTCCATGACACCTGGCATCACAATGCTTCATGCCTTTGTCAGCAGAATGCTACATGACCTTGTCATTAGAATGCTCTATGCGCTTGTCATCACAATACTCCATTACCATTATCATCACAATCCTCCATGAACCTTGGGATCACATTGCTTCATGCCCTTGTCATCAAAATGTTCCATGCTCCTTGAAATCAAAATGATCCATGACCTCTGTCATCACAATGCTCCAAACCCTTGTGATCAGAATGTTCCATAGCACTTGTCATCACAACGATTCCATGATGCCTGTCATCACAATACTCCATGCCCTTTTCATCACAATGCTCCATGACCTTTGTCATCACAATTCTCAATACATTGTCATCACAATGCTCCCTGACATTTGTCGTCAGAATGCTCCTTGAACCCTGTCACGAAAAGTCTCCATGCAATTTTCATCACAATACCCCATGCCGTTTTCATCACAATGCTCCATGCCATTGTCATCAAAATACTCCACAAGTTTGTCAGCAGAATGCTCCATGACCCTTGTCATCACAATTCTCCATGCACTTGTCAGCACAATGGTCCCTGACCCTTGTCATCACAATGCTCCAAGCCATTGTCATCACAATGCTCCATTACGTTTGTCTTCTGAATCCTCCATGACACTTGGCATCACAATGCTCAATGCCATTGTCATCACAATGGGCCATTATATATGTCAGCACAATGCTCCCTGACAACTGTCTTCACAATACTGCATCACATGGTCATCACAATGCTCCATGCCCTTGTCATCACAATGCTCCATGCCCTTGTTATCACAATGCTCCATGACCCCTGTCATCACAATGCTCCGTGACTCCAGTCATCACAATGCTTCATGACCTTTGTCATCACAATGGTCCATGCCCTCATCATCAAGAGTCTCTGTGACCTTTTTAACCACAATGCTCCATGAACTTTTCTTCACAATGCTCTTTATCCCCTGTCATCACAATGCTCTATGCCTTTCTCAGCACAATGCTCCTTGACGTATGTCATCAGAATGCTCCATGGCCTTCTCCTCACAGTGCTCCATGCCCTTGTCATCACAATGCTCCAAGACCCCTGTAATCACAATGCTCCATGCCCCTTTTCATCAGAGTGCTCCATGAGACTTGTCATCACAAGTCTCCATGGTCATCTCATCACAATGCACCAGGACCTTGTCATCACAATGCTCCATGACACCTGTCATCACAATGCTCTGTGACTCCAGTCATCACAGTGCTTCATAATATTTGTCATCTCAATGGTCCAAGCCCACGTCATCACAAGGCTCTGTTACCTTTGTATCCACAATGCTCCATGAACATTTCATCACAATGCTCCGTGACCCTTGTCATCACAATGCTCCATGCCTTTGTCATTAAAATGCTCCATGACCATTGTCATCACAATGTGCCACGTGCTTTTCATCCCAACGGTCCAAAAATTTGTCATCACAATGCTCCATAAAAATTGTAATCACAATGCTGCATGCCCTTCTCATCACAATGCTCCATTACACCTGTCATAACAATGCTCCATGACACCTGCCATCACAATGTTCCACGGCCTTGTCATCAAAAGGCTCCATGACACTTGTCATCGCAATGCTCCAAGACCCCTTTAATCACAATGCTCCATGCCGTTGTCATCAAAAAGCTCCATGACACATGTCATCAGAATGTTCCATGGCCGTCTCATCAAAATGCTCCTTGCCCTTGTCATCACAATGCTCCCAAACCCCTGTAAACACAGTGCTCCATGCCCCTATTCATCTCAATGCTCCATGAACCCTGTCATCACAACACTCCATGACACGTGACAACACAAATATCCGGGACACTTGTCATCACAGTGCTCCAAGACCCCTGTAATCAAAATGCTCCATGACCCCTGTCATCACAATACTCCATGAATATTTTCATCCCAATGCTCCATGACCCTTGTCATCACAATAATCCATGCACTTGTCATCCCAATGATCCATGACCCCTGTATTGAAAATGCTCCGTGACAATTTTGTCACAGTTCTCCATGACACCTGTCATCACAATGCTCCATGCCTTTGTCAAGAAAATTCTACATGACCATGTCATTACAATGCTCTATGTGTTTGTCACCACAATGCTCCAAGACACCTGTAATCACAATGCTACATGCCCCTTTTCATCTCAATGCTCCATGAACTCTGTCATCACAATGCACCATGCCCATCATCATAATGCTTCAGGCTATTGTCATCACAATGAAATCAAAATTCTCCATGACCTCTGTCATCGTAATGCTCCAAAGCCTTGTGATCACAATGTTCCATAACACTTATAATCACAACACCCCATGACGATCATCATCACAATTATCCATGGCCTTCTCATCACCATGCTCCATGACTTTTGTCATCACAATTCTCAATACACTTGTCATCACAATGCTCCCTGACACTTGTCTTCAGAATACTCCTTGAACCCTGTAATGAAAAGGCTGCATGCCTTTTTCAGCTCATTGCCCCATGCCGTTTTCATCACAATGCTCCATGCCATTGTCATCAAAATACTCCACAAGCTTGTCATCAGAATGCTCCATGACCCTTGTCATCACAATTCTCCACGCACTTGTCAGCACAATGCTCCCTGACCCTTGTCATCACAATGCTCCAAGCCATTGTCATAACAATGCTCCATTACCTTGGTCATCAGAGTCTTTCATGAAACTTGGCATCACAATGCTCCATGCCATTTTCATCACAATGGGCCATTACATATGTCATCACAATGCTCCCTGACACTTCTCTTCACGATACTGCATGAACTGGTCATCACAATGCTCCATGCCCTTGTCATCACAATGTGCCATTCCAAATGTCATCACAATAATCCATGAAACATATTAGACCAATGCTCCATGCCCTTGTCATCACAATGTTCCATGCCCTTGTTATCAAAATGCTCCATAACCCCTGTCATCACCATGCTCCGTGACTCCAGTCATCACAATGCTTCATGATCTTTGTCATCACAATGGTCCATTACCTCATCATCAACAGTCTCTGTGACCTTTTTAACCACAATGCTCCATGAACTTTTCATCACAATGCTCTTTGACCCTTGTCATCACAATGATCTACGCCTTTCTCAGCACAATGCTCCATGCCCTTGTCATCACAATGCTCCATGAACCTGTCATCACAATGCTCCGTGACTCCAGTCATCACAATGCTTCATAACATTTGTCATCACAATGGTCCATGTCCGTGTCATCACAAGGCTTTGTGACATTTTTAACCTCAATGCTTCATGAACTTTTCATCACAATGCTCCGTGACACTTTTCATCACAGTGCTCCATGCCTTTGTCAGAAAAATCCTCCATGACCCTTGTCATCACAAAGTGCCACGCGCTTTTTATCCCAATGGTCCACAGATTTGTCATCACAATGCTCCATAAAAGTTGTAATCACAATGCTCCATGCCCTTCAAATCACAATGCTCCATTACCCCTGTCATAACAATGCTCCTTGAGCCCTGCCATCACAATGTTCCACGGCCTTGTCATCACAAAGCTCCATGACCCTTGTCATCACAATGCTCCAAGACCCCTGTAATCACAATGCTCCAAGCCCTTGTCATCACAAAGCACCATGACACATGTCATCAGAATGTTCCATGTCCTTCTCATCCAAATGCTCCATGCCCTTGTCATCACAATGCTCCAAGACCCCTGTAATCAAAATGCTCCATGCCCCTTTTCATCTCAATGCTCCATGAACCCTGTCATCACAATGCATCATGCCCATCATCATAATGCTTCCGGCTATTGTCAGCACAATGAAATCAAAATTCTCCATGACCTCTGTCATCACAATGCTCCATGACCCCTGTCATCACAATACTCCATGAACATTTTCAGCCCAATGCTCCATGACCCTTGTCATCACAACGATCCATGACCCCTGTATTTAGAAGGCTCCGTGACACATGTCATCACAGTGCTCCATGACACCTGTCATCACAGTGCTCCATGCCATTTTCTGCAGAATTCTCCATGATCTTGTCAATACAATGCTCTATGCGCTTGTCATCACAATGCTACAAGACCTCTGTAATCACAATGCTCCATGCCCCTTTTCATCTCAATGCTCCATGAACCCTGTCATCACAATGCACCATGCCCATCATCATAATGATTCAGGCTATTGTTATTACAATGAAATCAAAAGTCTCCATGACCTCTGTCATCATAATGCTCCAAACCCTTGTGATCACAATGTTCCATAACATTTATCATCACAACACCCCATGACGATCATCATCACAATTATCCTTGGTCTTCTGATCACAATGCTCCCTGATCTTTGTCATCACAGTGCTCAATACACTTGTCTTCACAATGCTCCCTGACACATGTCGTCAGTATGCTCCTTGAACCCTGTCATGACAAGGCTCCTTGACTTTTTCATCACAATGATCCATGCCCTTTTCATCACAATGCTCCAAGACCCCTGTAATCACAATGCTCCATGCCCTTGTCATCAAAAAGCTCCATGAGGCATGTCATCAGAATGCTCCATGGACTTTTCCTCACAATGCTCCATGGCATTGTCATCACAATGCTCCATGTACCCTCTCATCACATTGCTCCATGCCCTTGACATTACAATCCTCCATGACCCATGTATCACATTGTTCCGTGCCCTTGTCATCACAATGCTCCAGCCCACTCTCATCACAATAATCTATGAAATATTTCAAACCAATGATCAATGCCCTTCTCATCACTATGCTCCATTACCTCTGTCATCACCATTCTCCAGCCCACTCTCATCACAATAATCTATGAAATATTTCAACCCAATGCTCAATGCCCTTCTCATCACTATGCTCCATTACCTCTGTCATAACAATGCACCATGACCACTGCCATCACAATGTTCCACGGCCTTGTCATCACAAGGTTCCATGACACTTGTCATCACAATGCTCCAAGAAACTTGTAATCAAAATTCTCCATGCCCTTGTAATAACAAAGCTCCATGACGCATGTATCAGAAGGTTCCATGGCCTTCTCATCACAATGCTCCATGCCCTTGTCATCACAATGCTCCAAGACCCCTGTAATCACTATGATCCATGCCCCTTTTCATCTCAATGCTCCATGAACCCTGTCATCACAAAGCACCATGACCATCATCATAATGCTTCAGGCTATTGTCACTACAATGAAATCAAAATTCTCCATGACCTCTGTCATCGTAATGCTCCAAACCCTTGTGATCACAATGTTCCATAACACTTATCATCACAACACCCCATGACGATCATCATCATTGTTATCCATGGTCTTCTCATCACAAGACTCCATGATCATTGTCATCACAATGCTCAATACACTTGTCATCACAATACACCCTGACACCTGTCGTCAGTATACTCCTTGAACCCTGTGATGACAAGGCTCCATGCCTTTTACATCACAATGATCCATGCCTTTTCATCACAATGCTCCAAGACCCCTATAATCACAATGCTCCATGGCCTTGTCAGCACAAAGCTCCATGACGCATGTCATCAGAATTCTCCATGGCCTTCTCCTCAAAATGCTCCATGCCCTTGTCATCACAATGCTCCAAGTCCACTGTAATCACAATGCTCCATGCCCCTTTTCATTAGAATGCTCCATGAGACTTGTCATCACAAGTCTCCATTGTCATCTCATAACAATGCTCCAGGACATTGTCATCACCATGCTCTATTCCCTGGTCATCACAATGCTCCATGACCCCTGTCATTACAATAATCAATTAATATTTTCAGCCCAATGCACCATGACCTTCTCATCACAATGCTCCATGACCAATATCATCACAATGCTCCATGACCACTGTCATCACAACCACCCATAACACCTGACAACACAATGATCCGGGACTCTTGTCATCAAAATGCTCCATGCCCTTGTCATCACAATGCACCATGTCCACTGTCATCACAATAATCTATGAAACTTGTCAGACAAATGCTCCATTCCCCTGTCATCACAATGCTCCATGCCCTTGTTATCACAATGCTCCATGACCCCTGTCATCACAATGCTCCGTGACTCCAGTCATCACAATGTTCCATAACCCCTGTCATCAAAATGCTCCATGACCCTTTTCATCCCAAAGCTCCATGATCCCTGGCATCACAATGTTCTATAACCCCTGTCATCAAAATGTTCCATTACATTTTTCATCAAATTGCTGCATGAACCTGTCACCAAATTGCTCCCTGCCCTTCTCATCACAATGCACCACACCCTTGTCATCAAAATGCTCCATGACATTTGACATCACAAAGCTCCATGACCCTTGGCATCACAGTGCTCCATGTCATTGTCATCACAATGCTCCATGAACCCTCTCATCACATTGCTCCATGCCCTTCTCATAACAAAGCTCCATGACACTTGTCATCACAATGCTCGATGCCCTTCTCATCACAATGCTCCACGCCCTGGTCATTACAATCCACCATGACCCATGTATCACAGTGTACCGTGCCCTTGTCATCACAATGCTCCATGCCCACTCTCATCACAATAATCCATGAAACATTTCAGACCAATGCTCAATGCCATTCTGATTACAATGCTCCATTACTTCTGTCATAACTATGCTCCATGACCGCTGCCATCACAATGTTCCACGGCCTTGTCATCAAAAGGCTACATGACCCTTGTCATCACAATGCTCCAAGACCCCTGTAATCACAATGCTCCATGCCCTTGTCATCACAAAGCTCCATGACGCATGCCATCAGAATGTTCCATGGCCTTCTCCTCACAATTCTCCATGCCCTTGTCATCACAGTGCTCCAAGACCCCTGTAATCACAAAGCTCTTTGCCCCTTTTCGTCAGAATGCTCCATGAGACTTGTAATCACAAGTCTCCATCGTCATCTCATCACAATGCTCCAAGACCTTATCCTCACCATGCTCCATTCCAGTGGCATCACAGTGCTCCTTGACACCTGTCATCACAATACTCTATGAATATTTTCAACCCAATGCTCCATGACGGTCTTATCACAATGCTCAATGAGCAGTATCATCACAATGCTCCATGACCACTGTCATCAGAATGCGCCATTCCAAATGTCATCACAATAATCCATGAAACTTTTTAGACCAATGCTCCATGCCCTTGTCATCACAGTGCTCCATGCCCTTGCTATCACAATGTTCCAAGACCCCTGTAATCAGAATGTTCCATGCCCCTTTTCATCAGTATGCTCCATGAGACATGTCATCACAAGGCTCCCTGCCTTGTTCATCACAATGTCCCATGCCGTTTTCATCACAATGCTCCATGCCATTGTCATCAAAATACTCCACATGCTTGTCACCAGAATGCTCCATGACCCTTGTCATCACAATTCTCCATGCACTTGTCAACACAATGCTCCTTGACCCTTGTCATTGCAATGCTCCAAGCCATTGTCATCACAATGCTCTATTAACTTTGTCATCAGAATCCTCCATGACACTTGGCATCACAATGCTCCATGCCATCGTCATCACAATGGGCCATTACATGTGTCATCACAATGCTCCCTGACACCTGTCTTCACAATACTGCATGACCTGGTCATCACAATGCTCCATGCCCTTGTCATCACAATGTGCCATTCCAACTGTCATCGCAATAATCCATGAAACTTATTAGACCAATGCTCCATGCCCTTGTCATCACAATGCTCCAGGACCACTGTAAACACAATGTTCCATGCACCTTTTCATCTCAATGCTCCATGATCCCTGTCATCACAATGCACCATGCCCATCATCATAATGCTTCAGGCTATTGTCATCACAATGAAATCAATATTCTCCATGACCTCTGTCATCATAATGCTCCAAACCCTTGTGATCACAATGTTCCATAACACTTATCATCACAACACACCATGACGATCATCATCACAATTATCCATGGTCTTCTCATCACAATGCTCCATGACCTTTGTCATCACAATGCTCAATACACTTGTCATCACAATGCTCCCTGACCCTTGTCTTCAGTATGCTCCATTAACCCTGTCATGACAAGTCTCCATGACATTTTCATCACAATGATCCGTGCCCTTTTCATCACAATGCTCCAAGACACCTGTAATCACAATGCTCCAAGCCCTTGTCATCACAAAGCTCCAGGCCCTTTTTCATCTCAATGCTCCATGATCCCTGTCATCACAATGCACCATGCCCATCATCATTATGCTTCAGGCTATTGTCATCACAATGAAATCAATATTCTCCATGACCTCTGTCATCATAATGCTCCAAACCCTTGTGATCACAATGTTCCATAACACTTATCATCACAACACACCATGACGCTCATCATCACAATTATCCATGGTCTTCTCATCACAATGCTCCATGACCTTTGTCATCACAATGCTCAATACACTTGTCATCACAATGCTGTCTTCAGTATGCTCCATTAACCCTGTCATGACAAGTCTCCATGACATTTTCATCACAATGATCCGTGCCCTTTTCATCACAATGCATCAAGACACCTGTAATCACAATGCTCCACGACCTACTAATCACAATTCTCCATGGCCAATATCATCACAATGCACCATGACCACTGTCATCTCAACACTCCATGACACCTGACAACACAATGATCCGGAATTCTTGTCATCAAAATGCTCCATTCCCATGTCATCACAATGCTCCATAACCCCTGTCATCACAATACTCCATGAACATTTTCAGCCCAATGCTCCATGACACTTGTCATCACATTGAACCATGCCCTTGTCATCCCAATGCTCCATGACCCCTGTATTCACAATGCTCCGTGACCCTTGTCATCACAGTGCTCCATGACACCTGTCATCACAATGCTCCATGCCTTTGTCAGCAAATGCTACATAACCTTGTCATTACAATGCTCTATGTGCTTGTCATCACAATACTCTTTTACCATTGTCATCACAATCCTCCATGAACCTTGGGATCACATTGCTTCATACCCTTGTCATCACAATGCTCCATGCTCCTTGAAATCAAAATGATCCATGACCTCTGTCATCACAATGCTCCAAACACTTGTCATCACAATGTTCCATAACACTTGTCATCACAATGCTCAGTACACTTGTTATCACAATACACCCTGACACCTGTCGTCAGTATACTCCTTGAACCCTGTGATGACAAGGCTCCATGCCTTTTACATCACAATGATCCATGCCTTTTCATCACAATGCTCCAAGACCCCTATAATCACAATGCTCCATGGCCTTGTCAGCACAAAGCTCCATGACGCATGTCATCAGAATTCTCCATGGCCTTCTCCTCAAAATGCTCCATGCCCTTGTCATCACAATGCTCCAAGTCCACTGTAATCACAATGCTCCATGCCCCTTTTCATTAGAATGCTCCATGAGACTTGTCATCACAAGTCTCCATTGTCATCTCATAACAATGCTCCAGGACATTGTCATCACCATGCTCTATTCCCTGGTCATCACAATGCTCCATGACCCCTGTCATTACAATAATCAATTAATATTTTCAGCCCAATGCACCATGACCTTCTCATCACAATGCTCCATGACCAATATCATCACAATGCTCCATGACCACTGTCATCACAACCACCCATAACACCTGACAACACAATGATCCGGGACTCTTGTCATCAAAATGCTCCATGCCCTTGTCATCACAATGCACCATGTCCACTGTCATCACAATAATCTATGAAACTTGTCAGACAAATGCTCCATTCCCCTGTCATCACAATGCTCCATGCCCTTGTTATCACAATGCTCCATGACCCCTGTCATCACAATGCTCCGTGACTCCAGTCATCACAATGTTCCATAACCCCTGTCATCAAAATGCTCCATGACCCTTTTCATCCCAAAGCTCCATGATCCCTGGCATCACAATGTTCTATAACCCCTGTCATCAAAATGTTCCATTACATTTTTCATCAAATTGCTGCATGAACCTGTCACCAAATTGCTCCCTGCCCTTCTCATCACAATGCACCACACCCTTGTCATCAAAATGCTCCATGACATTTGACATCACAAAGCTCCATGACCCTTGGCATCACAGTGCTCCATGTCATTGTCATCACAATGCTCCATGAACCCTCTCATCACATTGCTCCATGCCCTTCTCATAACAAAGCTCCATGACACTTGTCATCACAATGCTCGATGCCCTTCTCATCACAATGCTCCACGCCCTGGTCATTACAATCCACCATGACCCATGTATCACAGTGTACCGTGCCCTTGTCATCACAATGCTCCATGCCCACTCTCATCACAATAATCCATGAAACATTTCAGACCAATGCTCAATGCCATTCTGATTACAATGCTCCATTACTTCTGTCATAACTATGCTCCATGACCGCTGCCATCACAATGTTCCACGGCCTTGTCATCAAAAGGCTACATGACCCTTGTCATCACAATGCTCCAAGACCCCTGTAATCACAATGCTCCATGCCCTTGTCATCACAAAGCTCCATGACGCATGCCATCAGAATGTTCCATGGCCTTCTCCTCACAATTCTCCATGCCCTTGTCATCACAGTGCTCCAAGACCCCTGTAATCACAAAGCTCTTTGCCCCTTTTCGTCAGAATGCTCCATGAGACTTGTAATCACAAGTCTCCATCGTCATCTCATCACAATGCTCCAAGACCTTATCCTCACCATGCTCCATTCCAGTGGCATCACAGTGCTCCTTGACACCTGTCATCACAATACTCTATGAATATTTTCAACCCAATGCTCCATGACGGTCTTATCACAATGCTCAATGAGCAGTATCATCACAATGCTCCATGACCACTGTCATCAGAATGCGCCATTCCAAATGTCATCACAATAATCCATGAAACTTTTTAGACCAATGCTCCATGCCCTTGTCATCACAGTGCTCCATGCCCTTGCTATCACAATGTTCCAAGACCCCTGTAATCAGAATGTTCCATGCCCCTTTTCATCAGTATGCTCCATGAGACATGTCATCACAAGGCTCCCTGCCTTGTTCATCACAATGTCCCATGCCGTTTTCATCACAATGCTCCATGCCATTGTCATCAAAATACTCCACATGCTTGTCACCAGAATGCTCCATGACCCTTGTCATCACAATTCTCCATGCACTTGTCAACACAATGCTCCTTGACCCTTGTCATTGCAATGCTCCAAGCCATTGTCATCACAATGCTCTATTAACTTTGTCATCAGAATCCTCCATGACACTTGGCATCACAATGCTCCATGCCATCGTCATCACAATGGGCCATTACATGTGTCATCACAATGCTCCCTGACACCTGTCTTCACAATACTGCATGACCTGGTCATCACAATGCTCCATGCCCTTGTCATCACAATGTGCCATTCCAACTGTCATCGCAATAATCCATGAAACTTATTAGACCAATGCTCCATGCCCTTGTCATCACAATGCTCCAGGACCACTGTAAACACAATGTTCCATGCACCTTTTCATCTCAATGCTCCATGATCCCTGTCATCACAATGCACCATGCCCATCATCATAATGCTTCAGGCTATTGTCATCACAATGAAATCAATATTCTCCATGACCTCTGTCATCATAATGCTCCAAACCCTTGTGATCACAATGTTCCATAACACTTATCATCACAACACACCATGACGATCATCATCACAATTATCCATGGTCTTCTCATCACAATGCTCCATGACCTTTGTCATCACAATGCTCAATACACTTGTCATCACAATGCTCCCTGACCCTTGTCTTCAGTATGCTCCATTAACCCTGTCATGACAAGTCTCCATGACATTTTCATCACAATGATCCGTGCCCTTTTCATCACAATGCTCCAAGACACCTGTAATCACAATGCTCCAAGCCCTTGTCATCACAAAGCTCCAGGCCCTTTTTCATCTCAATGCTCCATGATCCCTGTCATCACAATGCACCATGCCCATCATCATTATGCTTCAGGCTATTGTCATCACAATGAAATCAATATTCTCCATGACCTCTGTCATCATAATGCTCCAAACCCTTGTGATCACAATGTTCCATAACACTTATCATCACAACACACCATGACGCTCATCATCACAATTATCCATGGTCTTCTCATCACAATGCTCCATGACCTTTGTCATCACAATGCTCAATACACTTGTCATCACAATGCTGTCTTCAGTATGCTCCATTAACCCTGTCATGACAAGTCTCCATGACATTTTCATCACAATGATCCGTGCCCTTTTCATCACAATGCATCAAGACACCTGTAATCACAATGCTCCACGACCTACTAATCACAATTCTCCATGGCCAATATCATCACAATGCACCATGACCACTGTCATCTCAACACTCCATGACACCTGACAACACAATGATCCGGAATTCTTGTCATCAAAATGCTCCATTCCCATGTCATCACAATGCTCCATAACCCCTGTCATCACAATACTCCATGAACATTTTCAGCCCAATGCTCCATGACACTTGTCATCACATTGAACCATGCCCTTGTCATCCCAATGCTCCATGACCCCTGTATTCACAATGCTCCGTGACCCTTGTCATCACAGTGCTCCATGACACCTGTCATCACAATGCTCCATGCCTTTGTCAGCAAATGCTACATAACCTTGTCATTACAATGCTCTATGTGCTTGTCATCACAATACTCTTTTACCATTGTCATCACAATCCTCCATGAACCTTGGGATCACATTGCTTCATACCCTTGTCATCACAATGCTCCATGCTCCTTGAAATCAAAATGATCCATGACCTCTGTCATCACAATGCTCCAAACACTTGTCATCACAATGTTCCATAACACTTGTCATCACAACGCTCCATGATGCCTGTCATCACAATACTCCACGGCCTTTTCATCACAATGCTCTATAACCTTTGTCATCACAATTCTAATACATTTGTCATTACAATGCTTCCTGAAACTTGCCGTCAGAATGCTCCTTGAAACCTGTCACAAAAAGGCTCCATGCTTTTCTCATCACAATGTCCCATGCCGTTTTCATCACAATGCTCCATGCCATTGTCATCAAAATACTGCACAAGATTGTCATCAGAATGTTCCATGACCTTTTCCATCACAATTATCCATGCACTTGTCAGCACAATGCTCCCTGAACCTTGTCATCACAATGCTCCAAGCCATTGTCATCACAATGCTAAATTACATTTGACATCACAATGCTCCGTGACTCCAGTCATCACAATGCTTCATAACGTTTGTCATCACAACGGTCCATGCCCGCGTCATCACAAGGCTCTGTGACTTTTGTAACCACAATGCTCCATGAACTTTTCATCACAATGCTCCATGACACTTGTCATCACAATGCTCCATGCCTTTGTCAGAACAATGTTCCATGACCATTGTCATCACAATGTGCCATGCGCTTTTCATCACAATGATCCACAACCTTGTCATCGATATGCTCCATAAACCTTGTAATCACAATGCTCCATGAACTTCTCATCCAAATGCTCTCTCACCTGAGATATCACAATGTTCCATCACTAGTCATCACAATCCTCCCTCAACCCTGTAATCACAATGTTCCATGACCCGTGACATCACAATATTCCATAACCACTGTCATCACAATGCTCCATGACACATTTCATCCCAAAGCTCCATGACCCATGGCATCACAATGTTCTGTAACCCCTGTCGTCAAAATGTTAAATGACACTTTTCATCAAATTGCAGCATGAAACTGTCATCAAAATGCTCCCTTTCCTTCTCATCACAATGCACCAAACGCTTGTCATCAAAATGCTCCATGACCGTTGTCATCACAAAGCTCCATGACCCTTGGCATCACAATGCTCCTTGTCATTGTCATCACAATGCTCCCTGAACGCTCTCATCCCATTGCTCCATGCCCTTGTCATCACAATGCTCCATGACACTTGTCATCACAATGCTCGATGCCCTTCTCATCAAAATGCTCCATGCCCTTTTCATCACAATCCTCCATGACCCATGTATCACAGTGTTCCGTGCCCTTGTCATCACAGTGCTCCATGCCCACTCTCATCACAATAATCCATGAAAACTTTCGGGCCAATGCTCAATGCACTTCTCATCACAATGCTCCATTACCTCTGTCATAAAAATGCTCCATGACCCATGCCATCACAATGTTCCACGGCCTTGTCATCACAAGGCTCCCTGACCCTGGACATCACAATGCTCCAAGACCCCTGTAATCACAATGCTCCATGCCACTTTGCATCTCAATGCTCCATGAACCCTGTCATCACAATGCACCATGCCCATCACCATAATGCTTCAGGCTATTGTCATCACAATTAAATCAAAATTCTCCATGACCTCTGTCATCATAATGCTCCAAACCCTTGTGATCACAAAGTTCCATAACACTTATCATCACAAATCCCCATGACGCTCATCATCACAATTATCCATGGTATTCTCATCACAATGCTCCATGACCTTTGTCATCACAATGCTCAATAAACTTGTCATCACAATGCTCCCTGACACTTGTCGTCAGTATGCTCCTTGAACCCTCTCATGACAAGTGTCCATGACGTTTTCATCACAATGATCCGTGCCCTTTTCATCACAATGCTCCAAGATCACTGTCATCACAATGCTCCATGTGCTTGTCATCACAAAATTCCATGAAGCATGTCATCAGAATGCCCCATGGACTTCTCATCACAATGCTCCATTCCCTAGTCATCAAAATGCTCCAAGACCCCTGTAATCACAATGCTCCATGCCCCTTTTCATCAGAATGCTCCGTGAGACTTCTCATCACAAGTCTCCATGGTCATCTCATCAAAAAGATCCAGGATATTGTCATCACCATTCTCCATTCCCTTGTCATCACAATGCTCCATGACCACTGTCATCACAATAATACATTAACATATTCAGCCCAATGCTCCACGACCTACACATCACAATACTCCATGGCCAATATCTTCAAAATGCTCCATGACAACTGTCATCACAACACTCCATGATTCCTGACAGCACAATGATCCGGGAGCCTTGTCATCACAATGCTCCTTTCCCTACTCATCACTATGCTCCATGACCCATGTCATCACAACACTCCATGAACATTTTCAGGCCAGTGCTCCATGACACTTGTCATCAAAATGATCCATGCCCTTGTCATCCCAATGCTCCATGACCCCTGTATTCACAATGGTCCATGACGCTTGTCATCACAGTGCTCCATGACACATGTCATCACAATGCTCCATGCCTTTGTCAGCAAAATGCTACATGACCTTGTCATTACAATGCTCTATGTGCTTGTCATCACAATACTCCATTTCCATTGTCATCACAATCCTCCATGAACCTTGGGATCACATTGCTTCATGCCCTTGTCATCACAATGCTCCATGCTCCTTTAAATCAATAGATCCATGACCTCTGTCATCACAATGCTCCAAAGCCTTGTGATCACAATCTTCCATAACACTTGTCATCACAACGCTCCATGAGGCCTGTCATCACAATACTCCATGCCCTTTTCATCACAATGCTCCATAACCTTTGTCATCACAATTCTCAATATACATGTCATCACAATGCTCCCTGACATTGTCATCAGAATGCTCCTTGCAACCTGCCACGAAAAGGCTCCATGCCTTTTCCTTCACAATGCCCCATGCCATTATCATCACAATGCTCCATGCCATTGTCATCAAAATACTCCACAAGCTTGTCATCAGAATGCTCTATGACCCTTGTCATCACAATTCTCCATGCAATTGTCAGCACAATGCTCCCTGTCCCATGTCATCACAATGCTCCAAGCCATTGTCATCACAATGTTCCATAACCTTTGTCATCAGAATCCTCCATGACACTTGGCATCAAAACGCTCCATGCCATTGTCATCACAATGGGCCATTACATATGTCATCAAAATGCTCCCTGACACCTCTCTTCACAATAACGCATGACCTGGTCATCACAATTCTCCATGCCATTGTCATCACAATGGGCCATTACATATGTCATCACAATGCTCCCTGACACCTCTCTTCACAATACTGCATGACCTGGTCATCACAATGCTCCATGCCCTTGTCATCACAATGTGCCATTCGAACTGTCATCGCAACAATCCATGGAACTTATTAGACTAATGTTCCATGCCCTTGTCATCACAGTGCTCCATGCCCTTGTTATCACAATGCTCCCTGACCCCTGTCATCACAATCCTCCGTGACTCCAGTCATCACAATGCTTCATGACCTTTGTCATCACAATGGTCCATGCCCTCGTCATCAACAGTCTCTGTGACCATTTTAACCACAATGCCTCATGAACTTTTCATACAAAGCTCTTTGACCCTTGTCATCACAATGCTCTGTGCCTTTCTCAGCACAATGCTCCATGACCCTGGTCATCACAATGCTCCTTGCGCTTGTCAGCACAATGCTCCATGACACATGTCATCACAATGCACCATGCGTTTGTCATCACAGTGCTCTACAATCTTGTCATCACAATGCTCCATAAACATTGTCATCATAATCCTCCATGCACTTCTAATCAGAATGCTCTCGCACCACTGATATCACAATGCTACATCACTATTTGTCACAATACTCCCTCCCACCTGTAATCACAATGTTCCATGACTCCTGTCATCACAATGCTACATGCACATATCATCAAAATGTTCGATGACCCCTGACATCACAATGTTCCATAACACCTGTCATCAAAATGTTCCATGAAAATTTTCAACAAATTGCTCCATGAACCTGTCATCACAATTCTCCCTGCCCTTCTCATCACAATGCACAACGCCCTTGCCATCAAAATGCTCCATGACCTTTGTCATCTCAAAGATCCCTGACCCATGGCATCACAATGCTCCATGTCATTGTCATCACAATGCTCGATGACACATGTCATCAGAATGCTACATGGCCTTCTCATCACAATGATCCATGCCCTTGCCATCACAATGCTCCATTAACCCTCTCATAACAATGCTCCATGCCCCTGCCATCACGATATTCCATGGCCTTGTCATCACAAGGCTCCATGACCCTTCTCATCACAACACTCCAAGAACCCTGTAATCAGAATGCTCCATGCCATTTTTCATCTCAATGATCCATTAACCCTGTCATCACAATGCACCATGCCTATCATCATAATGCTTCATGCTATTGTCATCACAATGAAATCAAAATGCACCATGACCTCTGTCATAACAATGCTCCAATCCCTTGTGATAACAATATTCCATAACACTTGTCCTCACAATGCCCCTTGACGCTCGTCATCACAATTATCCTTGGTCTTCTAATCACAATGCTCCATGACCTTTGTCATCACAATGCTCAATACACTTGTCATCAAAATGCTCCCAGACACTAGTTGTCTGTATGCTCCTTGAACTCTGTCATGACAAGGCTCCATGCCTTTTTCATCACAATGATCCCTGCCCATTTCATCACAATGCTCCAAGACCCATGTAATCAAAATGCTCCATGCCCTTGTCATCACAAATCTCAATGACGCATGCCATGAGAATGCTCCTTGGTCTTCTCCTCACAATGTTCCATGCCCTTGTCATCACAATGTTCCATGACCCCTGTAATCACAATGCTCCATGCCCCTTTTCATCAGTATGCTCCATGAGACTTGTCATCACAAGGCTCCATAGCTTTGTCATCACAATGCTCCAGGATCTTGTCATCACAATGCTTCACGACCTTGTCATGAAAATTCTCAATGGCCCTTGTCATCATAATGCTGCAAGCCCTAATCATCACAATGCTCCATTATATTTGTCATCACAATCCTCCATTACAGTTGGCATCACAATGCTCCATGCCATTGTCATCGCAATGGACCATGACATATGTCATCACAATGCTCCCTGACATCTCTCTTCACAATATTCCATGACCTTCTCATCACAATGCTCCATGCCCTTGTCATCACAATGCACCATGCCCATGGTCATCACAATAATCTATGAAATTTTTCAGACCAATGCTCCATTCCCCTGTCATCACAATGCTCCATACACTTGTCATCACAATGCTCCATGACCCCTGTCATCCCAATGCTCTGTGACTCCAGTCATCACAATGTTTCATAACGTTTGTCATCACAATGGTCCATGTCCGCGTCATCACAAGGCTCTGTGACATTTGTAACCACAATGCTCCATGAACATTTCCTCACAATTCTCTGGGACCCTTGTCATCACACTGCTCCATTTCTTTGTCAGAACAATGCTCCATGACCATTGTCATCACAATGTGCCACGCACATTTCATCACAACTGTCCACAATCTTATGATTGCAATGCTCCATAAATTTTGTTATCACAATGGTCCATGAACTTCTCATCAAAATGCTCTCTCACCATAGATATCACAATGTTCCATCACTAGTCATCACAATACACCCTCACCCCTGGAATCACAATGTTCCATGACCCTGTCATCACAATGCTACATCCTTTTATCATCACAATATTGCATGACCCCTTACAAAACAATGTTCCATAACCCCTGTCATCAAAATGCTCCATGACCCTTTTCATCCCAAAGCTCCAAGAACCCTCACATCACAATGTTCTATAACCCATGCCAACAAAATATTCCATTACACTTTTTATCAAATTGCTGCATGACCCGGTCATCAAAATGCTCCCTGCACTTCTCATCACAATGCACCATTCCCTTGTCATCAAAATGCTCCATGACTTGTCATCACAAAGCTCCATGACACATGGCATCACAATGCTCCATGTCATTGTCATCACAATGCTCCATGAACCCTCTCATCACATTGCTCCATGCCCTTGTCATCAGAAAGCTCCATGACACTTGTCATCACAATGCTCGATGCATTTCTCATCACAATGCTCCATGCCCTAGTCATTAAAATCCTGCATGACCCATGTATCACAGTGTTCCGTGCCCATGTAATCACAATGCTCCATGCCCTTCTCATCACAATGCTCCATGACCCCTGCCATCACAATGTTCCACGGACTTGTAATCACAAGGCTCCATGACACTTGTCATCACAATGATGCAAGACCCCTGTAATCACAATGCTCCATGCCCTTGTCATCACAGAGCTCCTTGACACATGTCATCAGAATGTTCCATGGATTTCTCATCACAGTGCTCCATGCCCTTGTCATCACAATGCTCAAGACCGCTGTAATCACAATGCTCCATACCCCTCTTCATCTCAATGCTCCATGAACCCTGTGATCACAATGCATCATGCCCATCATTATAATGCTTCCGGCTATTGTCAGCACAATGAAATCAAAATTCTCCATGACCTATGTCATCACAATTCTCCAAGACCCCTGTCATCACAATACTTCATGAATATTTTCAGCCCAATGCTCCATGATACTTGTCATCACAATGATGCATGCCCTTTTAAGCCCAATGCTCCATGACCCCTGTGTTCACAATCCTCCGTGATGCTTGTCATCACAGTGCTCCATGACACCTGTCATTACAATGCTAGATGACTTTGTCAGCAAAAGGCTAAATGACCTTGTAATTACAATGCTCTATGCGCTTGTCATCACAATACTCCATTACCATTGTCATCACAAACCTCCATGAACCTTGGGATCACATTGCTTTATGCCCTTGTCATCACAATGCTCCATGCCCCTTGATATCAAAATGATCCATGAAATCTGTCATCAAAATGCTCCAAAGCCTTGTGATCACAATGCTCCATATCACTTGTCATCACAACGCTCCATGATGCCTGTCATCACAATACTCCATGCCTTTTCATCACAAAGCTCCATGACCTTGGTCATCACAATTCTCAGTACACTTGTCATCACAATGCTCCCTGACACTTGTCGTCAGAATGCTCCTTGAACTCTGTCATGAAAAGGCTCCATGCCTTTTTCATCACAATGCCCCATGCCGTTTTCATCACACTGCTCCATGCCATTGTCATCATAATACTCCACAAGTTTGTCATCAGATTGCTCCATGACCCTTGTCATCACAATTCTCCATGCACTGGTCAGCACAATGCTCCTTAACCCTTGTCATCACAATGCTCCAAGCCATTGTCATCACAATGCTCCATAACATTTGTCATCAGAATCATCCATGACACTTGGCATCACAATGCTCCATGCCATTGTCACCACAATGGGCCATTACATATGTCATCACAATGCTCCCTGACAGCTGTCTTCACAATACTGCATGACCTTCTCATCACAATGATCCATGCCCTTGTCATCACAATGCACCATGTCCACTGTCATCACAATAATCTATGAAACTTGTCAGACCAATGCTCCATGCCCCTGTCACCAAAATGCTCTATGCCCTTGTCATCACAATGCTCCATTTCCACTGTCATCACAATGCTCCATGACTCCAGTCATCACAATGCTTCATAACATTTGTCATCACAATGGTCCATGACCGCGTTATCACAAGGCTCTGTGACTTTTATAACCACAATGATCCATGAGATTTTCATCACAATGCTTCGTGAACGTTGTCATCAAAATGCTCCATGCCTTTGTCAGAAAAATGCTCCATGACCCTTGTCATCACAATATGCTACGCGCTTTTCATCACAACGGTCCACAAATTTGTCATGGTAATGCTCCATAAACCTTGTATTCACAATGCTCCATGTCCTTCTCATCACAATGCTCCATTATCCCTATCATAACAATGTTCCATGACCCCTGCCATCACAATATTCCACGGCCTTGTCATCACAAGGCTCCATGACACTTGTCATCACAATGCTCCAAGACCCCTGTAATCACAATGCTCCATGCCCTTGTCATCACAAAGCTCCATGACACATGCCATCAGAATGTTCCATGTCCTTCTCATCAAAATGCTCCATGCCCTTGACATCACAATGCACCAAGAACCCTGTAATCACAATGCTCCATGCCCCTTTTCATCTCAATGCTCCATGAACACTGTCATCACAATGCATCAGGCCCATCATGATAATGCTTCAGGCTATTGTCATCACAATGAAATCTGTATGCTCCATGACCTCTGTCATCACAATGCTCCAATCCCTTGTGATCAAAATGTTCCATAACACTTATCATCACAACACCCAATGACACTCATCATCACAATTATCCATGGTCTCCTCATCACAATGCTCCATGACCTTTGTTATCACAATGCTCAATACACTTGTCATCACAATGCTCCCTGACACTTGTCATCAGTATGCTCCATGAACCCTGTCATGACATGTCTCCATGCCTTTTTCATCACAATGATCCATGCCCTTTTAATCACAATGATCCAAGACCCCTGTAATCACAATGCTCCATGCCCTTGTCATCACAAAGCTCAATGACGCATGTCATCAGAATGCTCCATGGCCTTCTCATCACATTGCTCCATGCCCTTGTCATCACAATGCTCCAAGACCCCTGTAATCACAATGCTACATGTCCCTTTTCATCAGAATGCTCCATCAGACTTGTCATCACAAGTCTCCATTGTCTTCTCATCAAAGTGCTCCAGGAACTTGTCATCAAAATGCTCCATGATCCCTTTCATCACAATACTCCATGAACATTTTCAGCCCAATGCACCATAACACTTGTCATCACAAAGATCCATGCCCTTGTCATCCCAATGCTCCATGACGCCTGTATTCACAATGCTCCGTGACGCTTGTCATCACATTGCTCCATGACACCTGTCATCACAATGCTCCATGCCTTTGTCGGCAAAATGCTACCTGACCTTGTCATTGCAATGCTCTATTCGCTTTTCATCACAGTACTCAATTACCATTGTCATCACAGTCCTCCATGAACCTTGGGATCACATTGCTTCATGCCCTTGTCATCACAATGCTCCATGCTCCTTGAAATCAAAATGATCCATGACCTCTGTCATCACAATGCTCCAAACACTTGTGATCACAATGTTTCATAACACTTGTCATCACAACGCTCCATGATGCCTGTCATCACAATACTCCATGCCCTACTCATCACAATGCTCCATGACTTTTGTCATCACAATTCTCAATACACTTGTCATCACAATGCCACATGCCTTTTTCATCACAATGTTCCATGCCATTGTCATCAAAATACTCCACAAGCTTGTCTTCAGAATACTTCATGACCGTTTTCATCACAATTCTCCCTGCACCTGTCAGCAAATTTCTCCCTGACCCTTGTCATCACAATGCTCCAAGCCATTGTCATCACAATGCTCCATTACCTTTGTCATCAGAATCCTCCATGACACTTGGCATCACAATGCTCCATGCCATTGTCATCACTATGGGCCATTACATATGTCATCACAATGCTCCCTGACACCTGTCTTCACAATACTGCATGACCTGGTCATCACAATGCGCCATTAAAACAGTCATCACAATAATCCATGAAACTTATTAGACCAATGCTCCATTCCCTTGTCATCACAATGCTCCATATCCTTGTTATCACAATGCTCCATGACGCCTGTCATCACAATGCTCCATGCCTCCATTCATCACAATGATTCATGACCTTTTTCATCACAATGGTCCATGCCCTCGTCATCAACAGTCTCTGTGACATATTTAACCACAATGCTCCATGAACTTTTCATCACAATGCTCTTTGACCCTTGTCATCACAATGCTCTATGCCTTTCTCAGCACAATGCTCCATGACCCTTGTTATCACAATTCTCCATGCACTTGTCAGATCAATGCTCCATGACCCATGTCATCACAATGCACCCTGCGCTTCTCATCACAGTGCTCCACAATCTTGTCACCACGATGCTCCATAAAACTTGTCATCACAATTCTCCATGCACTTCTCATCAAAATGCTTTGTCACCAATGATATCACAATGTTACAGCACTATTCATCACAATACTCCTTCACCCCTGTCATCACAATGTTCCAGGACTTTTGTCTTTGCAATGCTACATGCACATATCATCACAAAGTTCGGTGACCCATGACATCACAATGTTCCATACCCCCTGTCATCATAATGCTCCATAACACTTTTCCTCAAAATGCTCAATGACCCCTGACATCACAATGTTCCATAACCCCTGTCATCATAATTCTCCATGATCCTTTTCATCAAAATGATCCATGAACCCTGACATCACAATGTTCCATAACCCCTGTCATTAAAATATTCCATGACACTTTTCATCAAATTGCTCTATGAACCTGTCATCACAATGCTCCCTGCCCTTCTCATCACAATGTACCACGCCCTTGTCATCAAAATGCTCCATGACATTTGTCATCACAAAGCTCCATGACAATTGGCATCTCAATGCTCCATGCCATTGTCATCACAATGCTCCATGAACCCTGTAATCACAATGCTCCATTCCCCATTTGCATCTCAATGCTCCATGAACCCTGTCATCAAAATGCACCATGACCATCATCATAATGCTTCAGGCTATTGTCATCACAATGAAATCAAAATATTCGATGATCTATCTCATCACAATGCCCCAAATTCTTGTGATCACAATGTTCCATAACACTTATCATCACAACGCCCCATGAAGCTCATCATCACAGTTAACCATGGTCTTCTCATCACAGTGCTCCATGACCTTTGTCATCACAATGCTCTATACACATGTCATCACAATGCTCCCTGACACTTCTCATCAGTATGCTCCTGGAACCCTGTCATGGCAAGGCTCCATACCATTTTCATAACAATGATCCATGCCAATTTCATCACAATGCTCCAAGACACCAGTAATCACAATGCTCCATGCCCTTGTCATCACAATGCTCCAAGAACCCTGTAATCACAATACTCCATGTCCCTTTTCATCAGACTGCTCCATGAGACTTCTTATTACGAGGCTCCATGGTCTCCTCATCACAGTGCTCCAGGAACCTTTCATCACATTGCTCCATTCCCTTGTCATCACAATGCTCCATGACACCTGTCCTCACAATACTTCCTGAATATTTTCAGTCCAATTCTCCAGGAACTTCTCATCACAATGCTTCATGATCCCTATCATCACAATGCTCCATGACCACTGTCATCACAACGCTCCATGACCCCTGACAACACAGTGATCCGGGACTCTTGTCATCACAATGCTCCATTCCCTAGTCAGCACAATGTTCCATGAACATTTTCAGCCCAATGCTCCATGACACTTGTCATCACAATGATCCATGCCCTTGTCATCCCAAAGTTCCATGACCCTTATAATCACAATGATCCGTGATGCTTCTCATCACAGTGCTCTATGACCCTTATCATCACAATGCTCCATGCCTGTGTCAGCAAAATGCTACATGACCTTGTCATCAAAATGCTCCATTTGCTTGTCATCTCAATCCTCCCTTACCATTGTCATCAAAATCCTCCATGAACCTTGGGATCACATTGCTTCATGCCCTTGTCATCCCAATGCTGCATGCTCCTTGAAAACAAAATGATCCATGACTTCTATCATCACAATGCTCCAAACCCTTGTGATCACAATGTTCCATAACACTTGTCATCACAACGCTCCATGATGCCTGTCATCACAATACTCTATGCCCTTTTCGTCAAAATGCTCCATGATCTTTTTCATCACAATTCTCAATACACATGTCATCACAATGTTCCCTGACACTTGTCATCAGAATGCTCCTTGAAACCTGTCATGAAATGGCTTCATGCCTTTTTCATCACAATGCTCCATGCCCTTTTCATCACAATGCTCCAAGCCATTGTCGTCACAGTACTCCACAAGCTTGTCATCAGAATGCTCCATGTCTCTTGTCATCACAATTATCCATGCACTTGTCAGCAAAATGCTCCTTGACCCTTGTCATCACAATGCTCCAAACACTTGTCAGTACAATGCTCCATTACCTTTGCCATTAGAATCCTCCATGACAATTGGCATCAGAATGCTCCATGCCATTGTCATCACAATGGGCCATTACATATGTCATCACAATGCTCCCTGACACCTCTCTTCACAATACTGCATGCCCTTGTCATCACAATGCTCCATGCCCTTGTATCACAATGTTCCAAGTCCCCTGTAATCAGAATGCTCCAGGCCCCTTTTCATCAGTATGCTCCTTGAGATTTGTCATCACAAGCCTCCATGGTTTTCTCATCACAATGCTCCAGGACCTTGTCATCACAATGCTTCAGGACATTGTCATGAAAATTCTCAATGGCCCTTGTCAACATAAAGCTCCAAGCCCTAGTCATCACAATGCTCCATTATATTTGTCATCACATCCTCCATTACATTTGGCATCACAATGCTCCATGCTATTGTCATCGCAATGGACCATGACATAGGTCATCACAATGCTCCCTGACACCTGTCTTCACATTACTCCATGCCCTTGTCTTCACAATGCTCCATGCCCTAGTCATCACAATGCACCATGTCCACTGTCATCACAATAATCTATGAAATTTGTCAGACTAATGCTCCATGCCCCTGTCATCAAAATGCTCTATGCCCTTGTCATCACAATGCTCCATGACCCCTGTCATCAAAATGCTCCGTGACTCCAGTCATCACTATGCTTCATAACGTTTATCATCACAACGGTCCATGCCCGCATCATCACAAGGCTCTGTTACCTTTGTAACCCCAATGCTCCATGAACTTTTCATCACAATGCTCCATGACTCCTGTCATCACAATGCTACATGCACTTATCATCACAATGTTCGATGACCCCTGACATCACAATGCTCCATAACCCCTGTCATCAAAATGTTCCATGACCCTTTTCATCATAATGCTCCATGACCTCTGACATCACAATGTTCCATAACCCCTGTCATAAAAATGTTCCATGACCCTTTTAATCAAATTGCTCCATGACCCTGTCATCACAATGCTCCCTGCCCTTCTCATCACAATGCACAACGCCCTTGTCATCAAAATGTTCCATGACCTTTGTCATCACAAAGATCCATGACCCTTGGCATCACAGTGCTCCATGTCATTGTCATCACAATCCTCCATGAACACTCTCATCACATTGCTCCATGTCCTTGTCATCATATAGCTCCATGACACATGTCATCAGAATGCTCCATGGCCTTCTCATCACAATGCTCCATGCCCTTGCAGCCACAATGCTCCATTGCCCCTGTCATAACAATGCTCCATGATCCCTGCCAGCACCATGTTCCGTGGCCTTGTCATCACAATGCTCCATGACACCTGTCATCACAATGCTCCATGACTTTGTCAGCAAAATGCTACATGACCTTGTCATTACAATGCTCTATGCGCTTGTCATCACAATACTCCATTTCCATTGTCATCACAATCCTCCATGAACCTTGAGAGCACATTGCTTCATGCCCTTGTCATCACAATGCTCCATGCTCCTTGAAATCAAAATGATCCATGTCCTCTGTCATCACAATGCTCCAAACCCTTGTGATCCCATTGTTCCATAACACTTGTCATCACAATGCTCAGTACACTTGTTATCACAATGCTCCCTGACACTTGTCATCAGAATGCTCTTTGAATCCTGTCACGAAAAGGCTCCATGCCTTTTTCATCACAATGCCCCATTCCATTTTCATCACAATGCTCCGTGACCATTGTCATCAAAATGCTCCATGACTTTGTCTGAAAAATGTTCCATGACCCTTGTCATCACAATATGCCATTAGCTTTTCATCCCAACGGTCCAGAAAATTGTCATTGCAATGCTCCATAAACCTTGTAATCACAATGCGCCATACACTTCTCTTCAAAATGCTCTCTCACCAGAGATATCACAGTGTTCCATCACTAGTTGTCACAATACTCCCTCACTACTGTAATCAAAATATCCCATGACCCCTGTCATCACAATGCTACATCCCTTTATCATCACAATGTTCCATGACCCCTGACATCACAATATTCTATAACCCCTGTCATCAAAATGTTCCAATACACTTTCCATCATATTGCTGCATGACCCTGTCATCAAAATACTCCCTGCCCTTATCATCACAATGCACCATGCACTTGTCATCAAAATGTTCCATGACATTTGTCATCACAAAGCGCCATGACCATTGGCATCACAATGCTCCATGTCATTGTCATCACAGTGCTCCATGAACACTCTCATCACATTGCTCCATGCCCTTGTCATCACAAAGCTCCATGACACTTGTCATCAAAATGCTCTATGCCCTTCTCATCACAATGTCCCATGACCTTGTCATTATAATCCTTCATGACCCAAGTATCACAGTGTTCCATGCCCTTATCATCACAATGCTCTATGCCCACTCTCATCACAATAATCCATGAAACTTATTAGACCAATGCTCCATTCCCTTGTCATCACAATGCTCCATGCCCTTGTTATCACAAATGTCCATGACCCCTGTCATCACAATGCTCCATGCCTCCATTCATCACAATGCTTCATGAACTTTGTCATCACAATGGTCCATGCCCTCGTCATCAGCAGTCTCTGTGACATATTTAACCACAATGCTCCATGAAATTTTCATCACAATGCTCTTTGACCCTTGTCATCACAATGCTCTATGCCTTTCTCAGCACAATGCTCCATGACCCTTGTCATCACAATGCTCCATGCGCTTGTCAGCACAATGCTCCATGACCCATGTCATCACAATGCACCCTGAACTTTTCATCACAGTGCTCCACAATCTTGTCACCACAATACTCCATAAAACTTGTCATCACAATTCTCCATGCACTTCTCATCAAAATGCTCTCTCAACACTGATATCACAATGTTACATCACTATTCATCAAAATACTCCCTCACCCCTGTCATCACAATATTCCATGACTTCTGTCTTTGCAATGCTACATGCACATATCATCACAAAGTTCGATGACCCCTGACATCACAATGTTCCATAACCCCTGTCATCAAAATGCTCCATAACAATTTTCCTCAAAATGCTCAATGACCCCTGACATCACAATGTTCCATAACACCTGTCATCAAAATATTCCATGACCCTTTTCATCAAATTGCTCTATAACACTGTCATCACAATACTCCCTGCCCTTCTCATCACAATGTACCACGCCCTTGTCATCAAAATGCTCCATGACCTTTGTCATCACAAGGATCCATGACACTTGGCATCTCAATGCTCCATGCCATTGTCATCACAATGCTCCATGAACCCTCTAATCACAATGCTCCATGCACATTTGCATCTCAATGCTCCATGAACCCTGTCATCAAAATGCACCATGCCCATCATCATAATGCTTCAGGCTATTGTCATCACAATGAAATCAAAATATTTGATGATCTATCTCATCACAATGCTCCAAATCCTTGTGATCACAATGTTCCATAACACTTATCTTCACAATATTCCATGACGCTCATCATCACAATTATCCATGGTCTTCTCATCACAGTGCTCCATGACTTTGTCATCACAGTGCTCTATACACTTGTCATCACAATGCTCCCTGACACTTGTCATCAGTATGCTCCTGGAACACTGTCATGACAAAGCTCCATACCATTTTCATAACAATGATCCATGCCAATTTCATCACAATGCTCCAAGACACCAGTAATCACAATGCTCCATGCCCTTGTCATCACAATGCCCCAAGACCACTGTAATCACAATACTCCATGCCCCTTTTCATCTGAATGCTCCATGAAACATGTTATTACAAGGCTCCATGGTCTTCTCATCACAATTCTCCAGGAACTTTTCATCACAGTGCTCCATTCCCTTGTCATCACAATGCTCCATGACGCATGTCCTCACAATAGTTCCTGAATATTTTCAGTCCAATTCTCCAGGAACTTCTCATCACAATGCTTCATGATCCCTATCATCACAATGCTCCATGACCACTCTCATCACAACGCTCCATGACCCCTGACAACACAGTGATCTGGGACTCTTGTCATCACAGTGCTAAATTCCCTAGTCATCACAATGCTCCATGAACATTTTCAGCCCAATGCTCCATGACACTTGTCATCAAAATGATCCATGCCCTTGCCATCCCATTGCTCCATGACCCCTGTAATCACAATGATCCGTGATGCTTCTCATCAGAGTGCTCTATGACCCTTATCATCACAATGCTCCATGCCTGTGTCAGCAATATGCTACATGACCTTGTCATCAAAATGCTCCATTTGCTTGTCATCACAATACTCCCTTACCATTGTCATCACAATCCTCCATGAACCTTGGGATCACATTGCTTCATGCCCTTGTCATCCCAATGCTCCATGCTCCTTGAAAACAAAATGATCCATGACTTCTCTCATCACAATGCTCCAAACCCTTGTGATCACAATGTTCCATAACACTTGTCATCACAACGCTCCATGATGCCTGTCATCACAATACTCCATGTCCTTTTCGTCTAAATGCTCCATGATCTTTTTCATCACAATTCTCCAAACACTTGTGATCACAATATTCCATAACACTTGTCATCACAACGCTCCATGATGCCTGTCATCACAATACTCCATGTCCTTTTCGTCAAAATGCTCCATGATCTTTTTCATCACAATTCTCAAAACACTTGTCATCAAAATGTTCCCTGACACTTGTCGTCAGAATGCTCCTTGAAACCTGTCATGAAATGGCTTCATGCCTTTTCATCACAATGATCCCTGTCCTTTTCATCACAATGCTCCATGCCATTGTCGTCACAATACTCCACAAGCTTGTCATTAGAATGCTCCATGACACTTGTCATCAAAATGCTCCATGGCCACTGTCATCACAATGCTCCAAACCCCTTGTCATTACTGTGCTCCATGACGCTCGTCATCACAGTTATCCATGGTCTTCTCATCACAATGCTCTACGCCCTTGTCATCAAAATGCTTCATGACCCTTGTCATCACAATGCTCCATGGCCACTCTCATCACAATGCTCCATTCCCCTTGTCATTACAGTGCTCCATGACGCTCGTCATCACAATTATCCATGGCCTTCTCATCACAATGCTCCACGGTCTTGCCATCACAATGCTCCATGCCCTGGTCATCACAATGCTCCATGTCCTCTGTCATCACAATTCTCTTCGTTCTTGGCATCACTATGCTCCATGACAGTTTTCATCACCGTGTTACATGATTTGTCATCACAATTCTCTATGCAATTTTCATCGCAATGCTCCATCACCCCTGTCATAGGAAGCTCCATGTGCTTCTCATCACAGTGCTCCATGCCCTTGTCATCACAATGCTCCATATCCCTTGTCATCACAATGCTCCAAGCCCTTGTCATCAAAATGCTCCATTACATTTGTCATCACAATCCTCCATGACACTTGGCATCACAATGTTCCATTCCATTGTCATCGCAATGGACCATGACATATGTCATCACAATGCTCCCTGAGACCTGTCTTAAAAATACTCCATGACCTTCTCATCACAATGCTCCATGCCTTGTCATCACATTGAACCATGCCCACTGTCATCACAATAATCCATGAAACATGTCAGGCCAATGCTCCATGCCAATGTCATCACAATGATCATTGCCTTTTCATCACAATGCTCTATGAACACTGTCATCACAATGCTCCATGACTCCAGTCATCACAATGCTTCATGACCTTTGTCATCACAGTGGTCCATGCCCTCGTCATCACAAGGCTCTGTGACCTTTGTCACCAAAATGCTCCATGAAATTTTCATCACAATGCTCGTTGACCCTTCTCATCACAATGCTCCATGCCCTTGTCAGCACAGGGCTCCATGACCCATGTCATCACAATGCGCCATGTGCTTGTCATAACAATGCTCCACAAACTTGTCATCACAATGCTCCATAAAACTTGTCATCACAATGCTCCATGCACTTCTTATCAAAGTGCTCTCTCACGAATGATATCAAAATGTTCCCTCACTAGTCATCACAATACACCCACTCCCCTGTCATCACAATGGTCCACACCTCCATCATGGAAATGTTCCATGACTCCTGACATCACAATGTTCCATAACCCCTGTCATCAAAATGTTCCATGACACTTTTCATCAAATTGCTCCATGACCCTGTCATCACAATGCTCCCTGCCCTTCACAAGAGAATTCACCACACCCTTGTCATCAAAATGCTCCATGACCTTTGTCATCACAAAACTCCATGACCCTTGGCATCACAATGCTCCATGCCATTGTCATCACAATGCTCCAAAAACCTCTCATCACATCGTTCCAATCCCTTGTCATCACAGTATCCATGATGCTTTTCATCACAATGCTCGATGCCATTCTTCTCACAATGCTCCATGCGCTTGTCATTACAATCCTCCATGAACCATATATCACAGTGTTCCGTGCCCTTGATATCACAATGCTCCTTGCCCCCTCTCATCACAATAATCCATGAAACATCTCAGACCAATGTTCCATGCCCTTTTCATCACAATGATCCAAGACTCCTCTAATCATAATGCTCCATGCCCCTTTTCATCTCAATAATCCATGAACGCTGTCATCACAGTGCACCAATGCGCATCATCAAAATGCTTCATGCTATTGTCATCACAATGAAATCTAAATGCTCTATGACCTCTGTCATCACAATGCTCCAAATCCTTGTGATCACAATATTCTATAACACTTATCATCACAGCTCCCCATAACGCAAGTCATCACAATTATCCATGGTCTCCTAATCACAATGCTGCATGACATTTGTCATCACAATGCTCTATACCCTTGTCATCACAATGGTCCCTGACATTTGTCATCAGTATGTTCCTTGAACCCTGTCATGACAAGGCTCCATGCCTTTTTCATCACAATGTTACATGCCCTTTTCCTCACAGTGCTCCAAGACCACTGTAATCACAATGCTCCATGCCCTTGTCATCACAAAGCTCCATGATGCATGTCATCAGAACGCTCCATGACATTCTCATCCCAATGTTCAATGCCCTTGTCATCACAATGCTCCAAGACCCCTGTAATCACAAGGCTCCATGAGCCTTTTCATCAGAATGCTCCATGAGACTTGTCATCACATGGCTCCATGGTCTTCTCATCACAGTGCTCCAGTACCTTGTCATCACAGTGCTCCTTGACCCCTGTCATCACAATACTCCATGAACATTTTCAGCCCAATGCTCCATGACGTTCTCATCACAATGCTCCATGACCTCTGTCATAACAATGCTCCATGACCACTGTCATGACAATGCTCCATGAACCCTGACAACACAATGATCCGGGACGCTTGTCATCAAAATGCTCCATGCCCTTGTCATCCCAATGCTCCATGAACCCTTTAATCACAGTGCTCCAAGACGCTTGTCATCACAGTGCTCCATGAACCTTGTCATCACAATGCCTTTGTCAGCAAAATGATACATAATCTTGTCATCACAATGCTCCATGTGCTTGTCATCACAATCCTCCATGACCCTTGGGATCATATTGCTTTATGCCCTTGTCATCTCTATCTTGCCTTTCTAGTTTTTACAGATTTTCGGATGCCCATTTTGACCGGTGGGAAGCGACAATTCTTTGTAGTGTGGATTTGCATTGTGCGCTTGCTTGATTGGTCAAAAAGGGCCTATACCTTTTCTCCTGAATATATTCAGGAGAAAAGTCATATGCTGTTTTTGGCCAAGTGCATCTTTCTCGAAGTTGTGATGCCTTTCCTGTGCTTTAAAGGTGATTCCAATTTACCTCTTGAAATATGTTTTGGGCAATTCTGCCTCATTTTCAAGTCCTCTTTGTTGCCTTTCCTCAACAGATTTTTGGAAGAGAGTAGTCCTTTATACATCTGCAGGTTTTTGATTTGCTTTGCCCCTGAGCTCCAATTTTCAAATCCCATTATTGGGAGCTGACCACAAATCCACAATTTTGCTTCAGGAACTATACTGGTTCCAGGGGTGGCTATACTGGTTCCCTGTGGGTGGCTGAGGCTTTGGTTAATTCTTCTTCCTGACGGGAATTTAGAGTGACATGTGTCCGTCCAAATGCCTACATCTACTCTCTGATTGGTTCTCCCTCTTCCCTTTCATCCTCTGCACAATTAGCAAACTGTGCGAACCAGGAGGTTATAGGGGATGACTCTCCTAAGTTGGGAGATTGATAGTAAAGTTGTTGGAATGCCAAACTGTAGCACAAGGAGAGGAAAAAGTAGGAGACTTTCAGAAACCTTTCGCCATCACAGGGTGTCCGTTCTCTAGGTTTCCCATACATGTTATAACTGTAGTGATATTCCCTTCTACCTGGAAATTTGGGACCCATGGAATGGTGGCATGCATTACTACTTTAAAGGGTCTGCATTTTCTCTCCCAATCTCACCAGTCCTCTCAGTCCCAAGTGTCCAGCCTTATGTCTCATCCAGCTGTCTTTGCAGATAGGGTCATTCTAGGTTTCATCAGAACCCCTGAAGGAATTGTGTAAGAATTTCGCTGTTTTATTGTTTTGTTTTTGAAATTCATTTTTATAATGGGGTTGAGCTGATTTTCACTGACGTGTTTATGCCGGTCTAGACACACTTGATTCCCTTACAGAGGCATATCAATACATAGGTTTTAAGATTCTTACTAATCAGATATATTCCTCTGTGGGGAATAGGGGTTTTGAGTCCCGTTCACTGAGGAAGGTGTAGGTCTTGTCTATTCTGTATTTGGTTTATGGAATGGTAACTGTGCTAATATCAAACTCTGGTTTTATGCATCACCCCACCTCTCCTTTCCCCTTAAGGAGGCATAAGAGTGTTTTCTACATGTGAGACGCTGCTCTCTTTCCTAATTCAGTTCATGTGTTGTGATGTTGACATTCCCTCTGTAAGTGATATCTTATGATAAGATTCTTTTTCTGTGTGACTAATTTCCCTTAGAATCATCATACCTAAATCCTCTCATTATGCTGCTACTGGCCTTATGACATTGATTTCACGTCTCAGTGATATTCCGTTGTACAAAATTACCACAAGTTCTTTATGCATTTCTCTTTTTCCTGGGATACTTTAGGTGTACCGAAGTTGAGGTTCTTGTATGCAGAGCAGCCCTAAATTGTGGGGTGCCTCTGTCTTTTTGATATTTACTCTCCCCAATTTATATGTCCATGAGTTGAAGTCCCCTTTGCTCGGGTGCTTTGTATTTTAGATGTTTTAGGAAACAGCATACACTTCTTCAGAGTAGCTCTTGGATATTTATACCCCACCCATCAGCGTGACTAGTCTCCCTGTTTTCCATGGCCTCTCCTGCATTTTTGATTTGTACACATTTTTTGGATGGACTTTCTGAGCAGTGGAAATTGAGACTTCTTTATTGTGCGGATTTGCATTTCCCTCTTGCTTGGTTGGCCAAAAACTCTGTATGTGTTTTTTTCCTGAAGATATTCAAGAAAAAAATGCATACACCCTTTTGCCCAACTGCATCATTTTAGAAATTCTGCTGCTTTTCATATGCTTTAAATGTGAGTACAATCTACCTTTTGAAATCTGTTTCCTGCAATTCTGCCTCTCATTCAGAACCTCTTCGTTGCCTTACCTGAATATATTTTTGGACGTTGGTTATCATTTATATCTTTGCAAGTCTTTGAATTGTCTGCTCCTGAGCTCCATTTTGCAACTCGCTTTTTTTGTGAGCTGACCGCC
The DNA here is from genome assembly GCF_964341445.2 of Mesoplodon mirus. Classification (NCBI taxonomy): domain Eukaryota; kingdom Metazoa; phylum Chordata; class Mammalia; order Artiodactyla; family Ziphiidae; genus Mesoplodon; species Mesoplodon mirus. The sequence goes on from NW_028295811.1 coordinate 482,119, forward strand.
AAACCATTGGATTGATTCCGTCCCTATTCTGGTTCTGGGGAGGCAGGCTGAGCCTTTGGTTAATTCTTCTTCCTAATGGGAAATTAGAGTGACATGTGCCTGTCAAAACTCCTACAGCTAATCTCTCATTGGTTCCTCCTCTTCCCATTTATCCTCTTCAAAAATTGCAAACTGTGTGAAACAGGAGGTTAAAGGTGCTGATTCTCCAAGTCGGGAGATTGTTAGTAATGTGGCTGGAATGGCGAACCCCAGCACCAGGAGATCAAAAATGAGGTGCATTTTAGACACCTCTCCTGAGCACATGGTGTACATTCATCTCGGTTTCCCAGGCATGTGTTCACTGTCAGAAGATTCCCTTGAAAGTGCATATTTGGGACCCATGGAATGGGTACCAGGCAGTATTACTTTAAAAGGTCTGCATTTCCTCACCCAGCCTCTCTAACATCTCTTAGCGTGCATGGCTTCCAGCCTTATATATCATCCTGCTGTGGGTCTACATGTGTTCAATCCATGTTACATCGTAACCCTTCAACAAAAGTTGTAAGAATTTTTGTCTGTCTCGCTGTTTTTATAAATATATTTAAATTTATTTTTATATTGGTTACAGCTGATTTTCAAAGCTCTGTTTTTTGCTGCTGTACATCCACTTGATTCATGTACTGTGTGACAACAATAAATTCTTTCTCAGATGCTTATGAGTCATATGTATTATTTTCCAGTGACTTGAGTGGACTGAGTGCAGTTCTTTGAGGTACCGTGTAGGCCTTGCCAGTTATTCCATTCGGTACTTGGAATGGTATCTTTGCTAATTTCAACCTCCTGGATAATACCTCACCATTCCCCACCTTTCCCATTTAGCAGCCTTATGTCTATTTTCTACATATTTGACTATGTTTCTGTTTTGTAGTTTATTTCATGTGTAGCCATTTTTGATTCCACCTTTAAGTGACATCTTATGATATGTGTCTTTTTCTTTCTGACATGTGTCACTTAGAATGATCGTATGTAACTCCTCCAGAGTTGTTCCAACTGGCCTTATTTCATTGATTTCTGGATGAGTAATATTCCACTCTACATAAGTACCCCATCTCTTTTATCCATTTTATCCTTCCAGGGACATTTAGGTTATATCCAAGTGGAGGCCCTTTTTAACAGAGAGGTGGTAAACGTTGGAGTGCCTGTTTTCTGTCATTTTTTGTTTTTCCCAAGGTATACGCCCATGAGTGCAAGTGCCCTATGCTCTGTAGCTCAGTTTTCAGATGTTTTAGCAAACACAATACACTTCTCCAGAGTGGCCGTTGGCAAATGACATTTCCACTATCAGCCTCACAGGGCTCCCTTTTCTCCTCGCCCTGTCCTGCATTTCTGGTGTTTACACTTCATGTGGATGACCCTTCTGACTGATGTGAAGTGATACATTTTGTAGTATTGATTTCCAGTGTCCACCTGTTTGGTTGGATAAAAAGTGTGAATGGCCTTTACTTGAATATATTCAGAAAAAAATGCATACGCCCATTTGGGCCAACTGCATCATTGGCGATGTTCAGCCCCTTTTCTTGTGCTTTAATGGGGAGTCCTTTCTACCTCTTCAAATCTGTTTCCTGCCACACCCCCTTGCTTACAAGTCCTTTTCTGTGACTTACCTCAAGATATTTTTCAACAATAGATATTTTCAACTCTGCAGTTTCATGAATTTTAGTGCCCCTGATTTCCATTTTTCAACTTGTGTTTTTGGAAACTGGACACAAAACAGCAGGATTTCCTCTAGCCCTATTCTCTTTCTGTGGGCAATTCTAGCCTTTGATGAATTTGTCTTCCGGATGGGAAATTAGAGTGGCATGTGCCTGTCCCAACAACTAAGACTTGTCTCTAAATTTTTCTCATCCTTCCGCTTCATCCTCTGGACAAATTACAAACTGTGTGCAACAGGATGTTGACGGTGCTGATATCCCCAAGTGAGGAGATTGTTAGGAAAGATGCTGGAGGGGTGAACCCGAGCACCAGGCGATGAGGAGATGAGGTGCCTTTTCCAAACTCTTTCCGATCAAACGGTGTACCATCCTCTAGGTGTGACAGGCATGTTTTAGCTGTAGGAAGGGTCCCGTGCATGGAAGGAGAACACCAGGGATTTTTCCAAATCAGTGCCTCCCCGTACCCCAAACTGGGGAATTTTTAAGCTACAGCTACACGTATGTCCATTAAAGGCCTTGGGAAATAGGCAGAGCCCAAACTTTAGATGATTGAAATCTTCAGGGTCAGAAGCGCTCACCATCGGCCTTGCTTAGGTTACATTTTATCTGTCATTGATAGATGATGTCAATAAAATATCGATTCTTTTTCAGATTATTTCCCCTTATAGGTTATTGCAAAATATTCAGTGTAGTTCCCTGTGCTATACAGTAGTTCCTTGTTGATGATCTATTTTATACATAGCAGTGTGTATGTGTTAATCCCAAACTGTTAATTTATCCCTTCTCCTACCTTTCCCCTTTGGTAATAATAAATTATAAGATTTTATACTTATCAGAAATGGGGGAGCTGAAAGAGAGGTATCCTTTTCAATGGAAAAGCATTCTAAACAAGATTGAAGCTTCAGCCAAGAGTATTCGATGTACATCCATGGAAATAAATCACTTCATTTCTCTAATGTTGACCTGACAAATAAGACAGACGTCTTCACTGAACTTGCTTATAGTAAAGTGATGGAAATATCAAATGTAAGTCTTAGAAACATATTATTTTACCCGAGCATTATACACTGCTCTATGTTAACTACAGTTTGGCTCACACATCTGTTCAATGAAGTTACAAAGTTCTCAATTTCTGTTACTGATCATCCAGAGGGGACCCCAACAGGAGTCCCCGTGCCCAGTGTCATTGGAGCCAACAGATCAAGACTGAGTTTGGTACAGAAGCAAAGGAAACATTATTTTGAAAACAGAATGGAGAGGTGAGAGTGTGCACTCCCCCATGGGCTGTGGGCTGGGATGCTGAGTAGGGATCCCGGCAGCGTCAGTGGGAGTTAGGGGATGGAGCTCTTGAGAGCTGGGTTGGCTGCAGCTCAGGCTCTATGCCGTGCAGTCTGCATGGGACTCCGCTAGCTGAGGTGTCGACCCAGCCATTCTGCACTAGGAAGCCGGGTCTGAAGTGCCGGGTGTGGGACCTCTGCATGCGGAACCCTAGGAGCATGTGAAATTAGACAAAGCACAAAGGAAAAACAGGTTAGACTTTATTTTATTGCCCAGATTCTCTTTTTATCTCCCAGGAATTTTTAATGAACATTGCCAGAGACGAACACCTCCTCTGCTTTTTGTTCCGTTCCTCATTCTTGGGGTGTTGAGGGTGCAGACCCCTCTTTTGTAACTGCTTCATGCTGTGGTGGCAGCCCTGATACCTGGGGGGAGGGGCAAAAGGTCTCCCCACCAGCCTCCTGGTGAGGTTGATTGTCCCAAAGCCTCCTGCCTCACTTCTCGTCCGCCTGAGCACCAGCATTGGAAGTGTTATAGATTCTAATGACCTTTAAGTGTCCAGGAAAGAGATGTGCAGAGATGCTGTGGTGGCAGGTTTCACCCCACCCCACATTTGTTCGGTGACATTAGGCTGACTTTTTTGCCAGCCTAGATGCTCTGACCAGTAGTCTGTGCTTTCTTTAATTAGGTCCCTGAATTAATGTACAAACAGCACCATGTGTCAGAGCCCTGCCTGTGCAAAACCCAGACAGTCCAGGGTCAGTGGTGATCCAGGACCATGACGTCCACTGAGTCAACGGCCTTTAGAAGTAGCCAGCAGTCCAGCCGGTCATATTGGCCACCATCACCGCGGTGTCTGTAGGGTTTTCTATGGTGAAAGCGTGATATACGTTTCCCCCGCCAAGCTTATTAGCTCCCCTCTGGGTGCAGTAAGTCCTGCAAGCAGTAGTCTGCTCTTTCGGGGCACAGTCTTGTTGTTTTCTGAGAGAAACTCCAGGTCAAGTGATGGTCACACGAGTCATCTTGGGGGCCTGTTGCCCCCTTTTGTCTCTCTGGAGGTTGGAGTTGGAGGGCCTCCTCACTCGAGGTCAGTGTGTCCACAGAGCGACCCCTGCAACTTCAGGACATGATGGGTGGTTAGGATCACCACGTGGGGTCCTATTCCCTTAGGAGGGAGCTGGACTTGTGGGCTGCTGATTTCCAGCTTTTTAGATACCCCAGTATCCTGGCCTGATGAGTCGGTGGGCAAAGCCCTTGGTGACCATAGTTTATCATACCTGAAGGGCATTCTTGTGTTGCTCCATTTCAAGTGGTCCCAGTTTTTGCACTAAGGCTCCAAGGGCGATTAACATTTGACCGGGTATGTAAAGGTCAAAGGGTTTAGCTAAAATAGCGAGTTCCTGGGCAAGGATCTGAATTGACTGCTCTTTCCATTCTTGAAAGGCTGCTTCTGGATTCTATTCAAAAGGATCTTCATCTTTTCGTGTCAGTGTTTCATGTAGAGGCACAGCTATTAGACTGTAGTTAGGGATCCAGATGCAGAAAACCTTGGCCTCCCCAGGAACCCTTAAGCTGTCTTCTAGTTTTAGAAGAGGTAAGGCTGCAGATGGCTTCTTCCCTATCCTGGGATGCGTTTCTCCAAATATCTGTGAGAATGAAGCCCAGGAAAGTCACCTGAGCCTGGGATATTTGAGCCTTTTTCTTGGACACCTTCTATCCTTTCTTGGCTAGGTAGTTCCGAGGCGTCTTTAGTAGGCCTGGCAATCAGAATGTAATCTGCATATTGAAGGAGGGTTCCCTTTTACAGAGGTAGAACGTTTAGGTTTTTAGAGGACATTTCCCCAATGATGGTGTGGGGATATTTGAACCATTGGGGCAGGACGGCCCAGCATTATTGCTCGTGTTGCATGTTGTGTCCTGCCACACAGAAGCCAAAAATTCTTGTGACTCTGAGATGAATGGAATACAGAAGAAGGCATCATTGAAGTGTAATACAGAATGCCATGGCCTGGTGGATGGTAGAATCAGCAGCAGTGTGTAGGAAATAGGAGCTACTGGATGTATATCCTCGGTGGCTTCACTGACTGTCCTGATGTCCTTTACCAGGTCTCCAGCAGCCCATGGGGTTCTCGTGGTTAGGCCAATCCCAGGATATGGAGCTCACCTGGGCTGGATCCCGCACCCCACAGCCCAAGGGGCTCTCGTGTTCAATTCCCTACCAGGGTATGGAGATCACCTGTGCAGGTACCCAGCAGCCCATGGGGCTCTCATAGTCAGGTCCCTCCCAGGATACGGAGCTCCCCTGGGCAGGTACCACAGCAGGGCTGGACACACAGGAACTGTGCACATAGCCCACCTTGCATAGAACCCCCAGCTCACCTGTCACTCACAGCTGACACAGAACACCTCCGAGCAGGACTTGAACTAACAAACAGCAGCTCTGACAGGTCTGTGACCCTGGCTTTCACTCTGTGCAGCCTCTCTTTGCCTGGTCTTCCAGACACTTCCACTGCAGCCAGGGCTCCAGGCCTCTGTCTCCAACCACCATCACTCCTCTCCCTGACTCCTGGGTTTCTCATTAGGATAGGGTCTTCTTGAAGTTGTTTTCCACTCATGGACCAGATAAAATGATAAGAAAACAAGCCACAGCTGCAGCCCCTTGTCTATCCTGACTCTCAAGGCCCACACCTGTTCCTTGGGACTGACCCATTTAGCAAGGTTCATTTTCTGCAACTGTGAGCCCCTGAGGGGTGAGGATTGGCTGATTTGTGCAGCCTGACACTGCCTGCCAGCCCCCCCCGACAGGTGTGCCTGGGTTGAGGTCAATATAAACACCTCTCCAGTCAGCAAGAGTTTCTGTAGCTGTGACTGACGCCATATTCTCTGCCCTGTCAGCAGTTTCGGGGCTGGGGTGGTGGGAGGGAGGGACGGGCCGTGGCTTTGTGGGTGGCCCAGTGTGAGTGGGGCTCTGCTGGACTTTCTGCAGGAGTTGCCAGGCTGCCACCTGCTAAAGAAGAGGATGTGTCACCCATACCTGCCACTGGAATTTCTCCCCAGGCAGAGGTGAGGAAGTAAAAAAGCAGTGGGGGCCGTGGCAGGAGGGGTATCTCAGGCAGGGAAATGTAAAGCTTCCAGAAGAGCATCTGGGGCCAGGACCATCCTGACTGGCCTGCAGGCACCAAGTCGGCCTGCGTGCTCTCGCTAGTGTGGCTCCACAGCCCTTCCTCTACGCTTGCAAGTGCTTGTACATATTCAGGTGTTTTACCTGGAAAGGGTGGGAAGAGTTCAGCTGCAGCAGGACTGGGGCTCAGCTCACATTTACTCACAGACGCCTCGACACAGTCCCCCAGCTTTGCAATGAGGATGCTCCTTGTGGGGGAGAGCGCTGCTGACGGCATGGGAGACGATTTCCCACATCTGACCAACTTAAGAATTTTTTAAAACTGGAGCAAGTGCCCTGATACGATTTTCCTCTGTATAACTGGTGAGTTCTGTTTTTTTTTCTTTCTTTTTTTCTTTTTGGTTCAAGTTAGATTTTATTTATTCCTCTATTTTTTAATTTGGAGATATAAACATGGAAATAATGCATTAATATAAAGACGTCTATATGAAGGGAAAAACTTTTTTTCTGTTTTATTTTATTAAATGTTATTTATTTATTTTTAATTTTTTTAAATTTATTCCTTTATACAGCAGGTTCTTCTTGGATATGTATTTTATACATATAAGTGTGCACATGTGAATCCCAGTCTCCCAATCCATCCCACCACCACCCTCACATGGCGTTCCCTCCTTGGTGTCCGTATGTTTGTTCTCTACATCTGTCTCTATCTCTGCCCTGCAAACTGGTTCATCTGTACCATTTTTCTAGGTTCCACATATATGCATTAATATACAATATTTGTTTTTCTCTTTCTGACTTACTTCACTCTGTATGACAGTCTCTAGATCCATCGAGGTCTCTACAAATGACCCAATTTCATTCCTATGTATGGCTGAGTAATATTCCGTTGTATATATGTACCACATCTTTATCCATTTGTCTGTCTGTGGGCACTTAGGTTGCTTTCATTACCTGTCTATTGTAAATAGTGCTGCAGTGAACATTGTGGTGAATGTGTCTTTTTGATTTATGGTTTTCTCTGGGTATATGCCCAGTAGTGGGATTGCTGGATTATATGGTAATTCTATTTTTAGTTTTTTAAGGAACCTCCATACTGTTCTCCATAGAGACTGTATCGATTTACATTCCCAACAATAGTGGAAGAAGGTTCCTTTTCTCCACACCATCTCCAGCATTTGTTGTTTGTAGATTTTCTGGTGATGCCCATTCTAACAGGTGTGACGTGATACCTCATTGTAGTTTCGATTTCCATTTCTCTAATAATTAGTGATGTTCAGCAGATTTTCAGGTGCGTACTGGCCATCGCTATGTCTTCTTGGAAGAAATGTCTATTTAGATCTTCCATTTTTGTATTGGGTTGTTTGTTTTATTAATATTGAGCTGCATGAGCTGTTTATATATATTGGAGATTAATCATTTGTCCATTGATTCGTTTGCAAATATTTTCTGCCATTCTGAGGGTTGTCTTTTCGTCTTGTTTGTAGTTTCCTTCGCTTTGCAAAAGCTTTTACATTTCATTAGGTCCCATCTGTTTAGTTTTCTTGTTTATTTCCTTACTATAGGAGGTGGATCAAAAAAGATCTTGCTGTGATTTACGTCAGAGTATCCTTCGTAAGTTTTCCTCTCAGAGTTTTATACTGTCTGGTCTTACATTAAGGTCTCTAATTCATTTTGAATATATTTTTATGTATGGTGTTGGGGAGTGTTCTAATTTCATTCTTTTACATGTAGCTGTCCATATTTCCCAGCACCAATGATTGAAGAGACTGTCTTATCTCCATTGTATAGTCTTGCCTCCTTTGTCATAGATTAGTTGACCATAAGTGTGTAGGTTTATCCTTGGGCTTTTATTTTTTCCTTTTACAGGTTTATTGAAGTATAATTGCTTTACAATGGAGTGTTCGTTTCTGCCGTATAACAAAGTGAATCAGCTATACATATACAAATATCACCAGATCCCCTCCCTCTTGCATCTCCCTCCCACACTCCATATCCCACCCCTTTATGTGGTCACAAAGCACCGAGCTGATCTCCCTGTTCTATGTGGCTGATTCTCAGTAGCTATCGGTGTTACATTTGGTAATGTATTTATGTCCATGCCACTCTCTCACTTCGTCCCAGCTTACCCATCCCCCTTCCGGTGTCCTCAAGTCCTTTCTCTATGTCTGTGTCCTTAATCCTGTCCTGCCACTAGGTTCTTCAAAATCTTTTTTTTTCTTCATTAGATTCCATATATCTCTGTTAACATACAGTATTTGTTTTTCCCTTTCTGACTTACTTCACTGTGTAGGACAGATTCTAAGTCCATCCACCTCAGTACAAATAACTCAGTTTTGCTTCTTTTTATGGTTGAGTAATATTTGATTGTATATATGTGCCAGATCTTCTTTATCCATTCATCTGTCGATGGACACTTAGATTGCTTCCATGTCCTGGCTAATGCAAATAGAGCTGCAATGAACAATTTTGTACATAACTCTTTTTGAATTATGGTTTTCGCAAGGCAAATGCCCAGTAGTTGGATTGTTGTGTCATATGGTACTTCTATTGTTGTTTATTTAAAGGAACCTCCGTACTGTTCTCCCTAGTGCTCATATCATTTTACATTCCCACCCACAGTGCAAGTGTGTTCCCTTTTCTCCAATAAAGGCCTCTCCAGCATTTATTGTTTTGTAGATTTTTTTGATGATTGCCAGTCTGACTGCTGTGAGGTGATACCTCAGGGTAGTTTTGATTTGCATTACTCTAATGATTAGTGATGTTCAGCATCCTTTCATGTGTTTCTTGGTAATCTGTATATCTTCTTTGGAGAAATGTCTATTTAGGTCTTCTGCCCATTTTTGGATTGGGTTGTTTGTTTTTGTGATATTGAGCTACATACGGTGCTTGTAAATTTAGGAGATTAATCCTTTGTCAATTGCTTCATTTGAAAATATTTTCTCCCATTCTGAGGGTTGTTTTTGCATCTTGTTTATGTTTTCCTGTACTGTGTAAAAGCTTTTAAGTTTCATTAGGTCCCTTTTGTTGATTTCTGTTTTTATTTCCATTTCTCTAGGAGGTGGGTCCAAAAGGATCTTGCTGTGATTTATGTCATAGAGTGTTCTGCCTATGGTTTCCTCTAAGTGTTTTATAGTGTCTGGTCTTATATTTAGATCTCTAATCAATTTAGAGTTTATTTTTGTGTATGGTGTTATGGAGTGTTCTAATTTCATTATTTTATGTGTAGGGGTCCAGTTTTCCCAGCACCAATTACTGAAGAGACTGTCTTTTCTCCATTGTATATCCTTAGCTCCTTTGTCATCGATGAGATAGCCATAGGTATGTAGGTTTATCTCTGGGCTTTCTGTCCTGTTCCATTGATCTGTGTTTATGCCAATCTACATACAATTGATTCCATTATGGAGACATATAAATACATAGGTTTCAAGGTTATTACCAGTCAGATATATTCCTCTTCAGTGAGTAGGGTGTTTTGTGTCCAGTTCATTGAGAAAGGAGTAGGTCTTGTCTATTAACTATTTGGTATATGGAATAGGATCTGTGCTAATTTCAAACTCTGCTTTTACACATCACCCCACGTCACCTTTCCCCTTAAGGAGGCATAAGTGTGTTTTCTAAATGTGTAACTCTGTTCTCTTTTGAAATTCAGTTCATGTGTAGCCATGTTTACATTTCCTCTATAGGTGATATATTACAATAAGTTTCTTTTTCTTTGTGGCTCATTTCACTTAGCATCATCGTACCTAAAGCCACTCATTATGCTGCTATTGTCCTTATGACATTGATTTTATGTCTGAGTGACTTTCCTTTGTATATAAGTACCACAACATCTATATCCATTTTTTTTTTCCTTTCCTGGTATATATAAAGTGTACCGAAGTCGAGGTTCTTGTAAACAGAGCAGCCCTAAAGTTTGGGCTGGCTGTGTGTTGTGGATTTTTAGTTTTCCCAAAATACACGCCCATGAGTGGAAGTGTGCTATGCTCTGTAGCTCTGTTTTAGAAAACAACATACAGTTCTCCAGAGAGGCTGTTGGCAATTTACATCCTGTCCATCGGCGTAACCAGGCTCCCTTTTCTCCATGGCCTGTCCTGCATTTGTGGATTTTACACAATTTGTGGATGGCCCTTTTGACTGGAGGTAAGGGACACTTCTCTGTAGTGTGGATTTGCAATGCCTGATGGCTTGCTTAGTCAAAAAGGGCATATGCATTCTTTCCCGAATATATTCAAGAAAATACACATAATCCCTTTTCAGCCAAGGGCAACATTGTTGAAATTCTGTCGCTTTTCATGTGCTTTAAAGATGACTCCAATCTACCTCTTGAAATCGGTTTCCTTCAATTCTGCCTTGCATTCAAATCCTCTTCACTGCCTTTCCTCAATATATTTCTGGATGATAGTTGTCCTTTATAATTCTGCAAGTTTGTGAATTGCTGTGCCCCTGATTTCCATTTTTCAACTCGCCTCTTTGTGAGCTGGCTGCAATACCGCAGGATGGCTTTAGGCCCTAGTCTGGTTCTGGGGCTTCAGGCTGAGCCTTTGGTTAATTCTTCTTCCTGATGGGAAACTAGAGTGACATGTACCCATCCAAACACCTACAGCTAATCTCTCATTTATTTCCCCTCTTCCTGTTCATCCTCTGCACAGTTTGCAAACTGTGCATAATGGGAGGGTAAAGGCACTGACACTCCAAGTGGGGAGATTTTGAGTAATGCAGATGGAATGGCGAAGCCGAGCACGACAAAAGGAAAAATGAGGTACCTTTTAGAAAACTTTCCCAATTACACAGTGTACCATCCACTGGGTTTCCCATGCATGTATAACTGGAGGAAGATTCCCTTAAACCTGGAGAGTTGGGACCACTAGAATGGTTAGCACACAATATTGCTCTAAGTGGTGTTCTTTTGTTCACACAACCTCAGAAATCTTGTCAGCCCCAAGATTCCAGTCTTATGTCTCATCCAGCTGTGGGTGTAAAGGTGGTCAATCTAGCTTGCATCACAGGCCCTGAACGTAATTTTTAAGACTTTCTCTCTGTTTTTGCGTTTTGCTTTTGAAATTTATTTTTATAAGTGGGTTTAACTGAATTTCAGTGCTGTGTTCATGCCGTTATACACACACATGATTCCTTTATGGAGACATGAGAATACATATGTTTTTAAATACTTAGAGTCAGACATATTCCTCTGCAATGAATAGGGGGTGTTGAGTCCAGTTTATTGTGCTGGGAGTAGGTGTTGTCTATTACATACATGGTTTATATAACGGTATCTGTGCTAATTTAAAACTGTGGTTTTATGCATCACCCCACCTCGGCTTTCCCATTAAGCAGGCAGAAGATATTTTCTAAATGTGTGACTCTGTTGTGTTTGTCATTCAGTTCATGTGTAGTCATGTGTACATTCCCGCTATGAGTGATAACTTATGATAAGATTAGTTACTCTGTAATCTTTCCTAACTCAGTTCATGTGTAGCCATGTTTACAGGACCTTCATAAGTGATATCTTATGATAAGTTTCTTTTTCTGTGTGACTTATTTCACTTAGAATCATCGTACCTGAATCCACTCTTTTTGCTGCTACTGGCCTTATGACATTGATTTCATGGCTGAGCGATATTCCATCGTACGTAATTACCACAATATCTTGAACCATTTTTGTCTTTCCTGGGATACTTAAGGTGTACCCAAGTTGAGGTTCTTGTAAGCAGTGCAGCGCTAAATTTTAGGGTGGCTCTGTCTTATTGATTTTCAGTTTTCCCAAGGTATATTCCCTAGACTGGAAGTGCCCTTGGCTGTGTAGCTCTGTTGTTTACTTGTTTTAGGGAACACAATGCACTCCTCCAGAGAGGCATTTGGCAACTTACATCCCGCCCATCAGCATAACAAGGCTCCCTGATCTCCAGGGCCTGTCTTGCCTTTCTGGTTTTTACACATTTTGTGGATGTCCCTTTTGACCGGTGGGAAGGGATACTTCTTTGTAGTGCAGATTTGCATTGCTGCTTGCTTGCTTGGCCAAAAATGGCGTATGCATTTTCTCCTGAATATACTCAGGAGAAAACACATACACCCTTTTTGGCCAAGTGCATCACTGTTGAAGTTGTGCCCCTCTTCCTGTGCTTGAAAGGTGATTCCAACGTACCTCTTGAAATCTGTTTCCTGCTATTCTGCCTCATTTTAAAGTTCGGCTCTCTGCCTTCCCTCAAAAGATTTTTGGACGATAGTTGTCCTCTATTACTCTGCCAGTTTGTAAATTGCTGGGCCCCTGAGCTCCATTTTTCAACTCGTTTTTGTGAGCTGACAGCAAATCCAAAATTATGGTTCAAAACCTATACTGGTTCCCGGGGGGTGGCTGAGACATTGGTTAATTCTACTTCCTGCCGGGCAATTAAAGTGACATGTACCTGTCCAAATGCCTAACAGCTACTCTCTCATTGGTTCTCCCTCTTCCCTTTCATCTTCTGCCAAATTGGCAACCTGTGCGAAACAGGAGGTTTTACGGGCTATCGCTCCAAGTTGGGAGATTGATAGTAAAGCCGTTGGAAGGTCAAACTGGAGCACAAGGAGAGGGACTATAAGTTGAGTTGTAGAAACCTTTCGTATTCACAGTGTGTCCATTCTCTAGGTTTCCCATAAATGTTATGGCTGTAGTAATATTCCCTTACACATGGAGAGTTGGGACACTTGGAATGGGTGCCACATATTATTGCTTTAAAGGGTCTGCATTTGCTCACCCAGTCTCACCAAACCTCTCAGTCTCAAGTGTCCAGCTTTATGCCACATCCAGCTCTCGTTGTAGGTAGGGTCATTCCAGGTTTCAACAGACCCCCTGAAGGAATTGTAAAGATTTTCCCTGTTTTTTTTTTTGTTTGTTTTGTATTTGAAATTTTTTTTGTACTGGGTTTCAGCTGATTCTCACTGCCATGTTTATGCCAGTTTAGACACACTTGATTCCCTTACGGTGACATATCAATACATAGGTTTTAAGATTCTTACTAGTCAGATATAGACCTCTGCGCAGAATATTGGGTTTTGCATCCCTTTCACTGATGAAGGTGTAGGTCTTGTCTATTCCGTATTTTGATTTTGGAATTGTACTTGTACTAATATCAAACTCTGGTTCTATGCATCACCCCACCTCTCCTTCCTCCTTAAGAAGGCATAAGTGTGTTTTCTAAATGTGAGACGCTGTTCCCTTTCCTAACTCAGTTCATGTGTATCCATGTTACAGAAAATTCATAAGTGCTATCTTATGATAAGTTTGTTTTTCAGTGTGACTTATTTCACTTAGAATCATCGTACCTGAATCGATTCATTTTCCTGTTACTGGCATTATGACATTGATTTCATGGCTGAGGGATAATCCATCGTACATAAGTACCACAATTTTTTGAATCATTTTTATCTATCCTGGGATATTTAGAGAGTACTCAATTTGAGATTCTTGTAAGCAGTGCAGCCCTAAATTTTAGGGTGGCTCTATCTTATTGATTTTCAGTTTTCCCAAGGTATATTCCCTAGACTGGAAGTCCCCTTGGCTCTGTAGCTCTGTTGTTTACTTGTTTTAGGGAACACAATGCACTCCTCCAGAGAGGCAGTTGGCAATTTACATCCCGCCCATCAGCATAACAAGGCTCCATGTTCTCCAGGGCCTCTCTAGGATTTCTGGTTTTTACACATTTTGTGGATGTCCCTTTTGACTGGTGGGGATTGATACTATTTTGCTGTGCAGATTTGCATTGCCCACTTGCTTGCTTGGCCAAAAAGGGCGTATGCGTTTTCTCCTGAATATATTCAGGAGAAAACGCATACGCCCTTTTTGGCCAAGTGCATCATTTTCGAAGTTGTGCCCCTCTTCCTGTGCTTGAAAGGCGATTCCAATGTACCTCTTGAAATCTGTTTCCTGCTATTCTGCCTCGCTTTCAAGTCCGCCTCAATGCCTCCCCTCAACAGACTTTTGGACGATAGTTGCCCTTTATTACTCTGCCAGTTTGTAAATTGCTGTGCCCCTGAGCTCCATTTTTCAACTCGTTTTTGTGAGCTGACAGCAAATCCAAAATTATGGTTCAAAACCTATACTGGTTCCCGGCGGGTGGCTGAGACATTGGTTAATTCTACTTCCTGCCGGGCAATTAAAGTGACATGTACCTGTCCAAATGCCTAACAGCTACTCTCTCTTTGGTTCTCCCTCTTCCCTTTCATCCTTTGCCAAATTCGCAACCTGTGCGAACCAGGAGGTTAAAGTTCTGTCTCTCCAAGTTGGGAGATTGATAGTAAAGCAGTTGGAATGTCAAACTGGAGCACAAGGAGAGGGACTATTCGTTGAGATTTAGAAACCTTTCATATTCACAGTGTGTCCATTCTCTAGGTTTCCCATACATGTTATAGCTGTACTAATATTCCCTTCAACCTGGAGAGTTGGGACCCATGGAACGGGTGCCATGCATTACTGCTATAAAGGGTATGCTTTTGCTCACCCAATCTCACCAATCCTCTCAGTCCCATGTGTCCAGCTTTATGCCACATCCAGCTGTCATTGTAGATAGGGTCATCCGAGGTTTCATCAGAGACCCTGAAGGAATTGTAAAAAAATTCCCTGTTTTTTTGTTTTGTTTTTGAAATTCCTTTTTAGATTGGGTTTGAGCTGATTCTCGCTGCCATGTTTACTCCAGTCTAGACACACTTGATTCCCTTACGGAGACATATTAGTACATAGTTTTTAAATTACTTACTAGTCGGATATATTCCTCTGTGGGAAATATGGGATTATGAGTCCCTTTCACTGAGGAAGGTATAGGTCTTGTCTATTCCATAGTTGGTTTTTGGAACGGTACCTGTGCTTATATCAAACTCTGTATTATGCATCACCCCACCTCTCCTTCCCCCCTTAAGCAGGCATAAGAGTGTTTTCTAAATGTGAGACTCTGTTCTCTTTCCTAACTCAGTTCATGTGTAGCCATGTTTACAGGATCTTCATAAGTGATATCTTATGATAAGCTTCTTTTTCTGTGTGACTTATTTCACTTAGAATCATCTTACCTGAATCCACTAATTTTGCTGCTACTGGTCTTATGACATTGATTTCATGGCTGAGGGATATTCCATCATACGTAATTACCACAATTTTTTGAACCATTTTTATATTTCCTGGGATATTTAAGGTGTACCCAAGTTGAGGTTCTTGTAAGCAGTGCAGCCCTAATTTTTCGGGTGCCTCTGTCTTATTGATTTTCAGTTTTTTCAAGGTATATTCCCTAGACTCGAAGTGCCCTTGGCTCTGTAGCTCTGTTGTTTACTTGTTTTAGGGAACACAATGCACTCCTCCAGGGAGGCAGTTGGCAATTTACATCCCGCCCATCAGCATAGCAAGGCTCCCAGTTCTCCAGGGCCTGTCTTGCATTTCTGTTTTTTAAACATTTTGAGTATGTCCCTTTTGACTTGTGGGAAGTGATACTTCTTTGTAGACCAGATTTGCATTGCCCGCTTGGTTGCTTGGCCAAAAAGGGTGTATGCGTTTTCTCCTGAATATATTAAGGACAAAACTCATACGCCCTTTTTGGCCAAGTGCATCATTGTCGAAGTTGTGACCCTCTTCCTGTGCTTTAAAGGTGATTCCAACGTACCTCTTGAAATGTGTTTCCTGCTATTCTGCCTCCCTTTCAAGTTCGCCTCACTGCCTTCCCTCAACCGATTTTTGGACGATAGTTGCCCTTTATTACTCTGCCTGTTTGTGAATTGCTGTGCCCCTGAGCTCCATTTTGTAACTCGTTTTTTGTGAGCTGAACACAAGTCCAATATTTTGGTTCAGGACCTATACTGGTTCCCGGTGGTTGGCTGAGACTTTGGTTAGTTCTTCTTCCTCCCGAGAAATAAGACTGACATGTGCCCATCCAAATGCCTAACAGCTAGTCTCTCATTGGTTCTCCCTCTTCCCTTTCATCCTTTGCCAAATTGGCAACATGTGCGAAGAAGGATGTTAAAGGTGCTCTCTCTCCATGTTGGGAGTTTGAAAGTAAAGCAGTTAGAAAGTCAAACGGAGCAACTGGAGAGGGATTATTCGTTGAGATTTAGAAACCTTTTGATTTCACTGTGTGTCCATTCTCTAGGTTTCCCATACATGTTATAGATGTAGTAATATTCCCTACAACCTGAAGAGTTGGGACCCATGGAATGGGTGCCATGCATTATTGCTTTAAAGGGTCTGCATTTGCTCACGAATCTCACCAATCCTCTCAGTCCCATGTGTCCAGCCTTATGCCACTTCCAGTTGTCGTTCTAGATAGGGTCATTCCAAGTTTCATCAGAGACCCTGAAGGAATTGTAAAGAATTTCCCTTTTTTTTTGTTTTTCAAATTCTTTTAATAGTGGGTTTGAGCTGATTCTCGCTGCCATCTTTATGCCAGTCTAGACGCACATGATTCCCTAAAAGAGACCTATCAATACATAGGTTTTAAGATTCTTACTAGTCAGATATATTCCTCTGCGGGAAATATGGGGTTCTGAGTCCCTTTCACTGAGGAAGGTGTAGGTCTTGTCTATTCCATACTTGGTTTTTGGAACGCTACCTGTGCATATATCAAAGTCTGGTTTTATGCATCACCCCACCTCTCCATCCCGCTTAAGCAGGCATAAGAGGGTTTTCTAAATGTGAGACTGTCTTCTCTTTCCTAACTCAGTTCATGTGTAGCCATGTTTACAGGATCTTCATAAGTCATATCTTATGATACGTTTCTTTTTCTGTGTGACTTATTTCACTTAGAATCATCGTACCTGTATCCACTCATTTTGCTGCTACTGGTCTTATGACATTGATTTCATGGCTGAGGGATATTCCATCATACGTAAGTACCACAATTTTTTGAACCATTTTTATATTTCCTGGGATATTTAAGGTGTACCCAAGGTGAGGTTCTTGTAAGCAGTGCAGACCTAAATTTTGGGGTGGTTCTGTCTTATTGATTTTCAGTTTTTGCAAGGTATATTCCCTTGACTGGAAGTGTCCTTGGCTCTGTAGCTCTGTTGCTTACTTGTTTTAGGGAACACAATGCTCTCCTCCAGAGAGGCAGTTGGCAATTTACATCACGCCCATCAGCATAACAAAGCTCCCTCTTCTCCAGGGCCTGTCTTGTCTTTCTGGTTTTTACACATTTTGTGGATGTCCCTTTTGACCTGTGGGAAGTGATGCTTCTTTGTAGTGCAGATTTGCATTGCCCACGTGCTTGCTTGGCTAAAAAGGGCGTATGCGTTTTCTCCTGAATATATGCAGGAGAAAATGCCAACGCCCTTTTTAGCCAAGTGCATCATTGTCGAAGTTGTGCCCCTCTTCCTGTGCTTTAATGGCGATTCCAACGTACCTCTTGAAATCTGTTTCCTGCAATTCTGCCTCCCTTTCAAGTTTGCCTCGTTTCCTTCCCTCAACAGAATTTTGGACGATAGTTGCCCTTTATTACTCTGCCAGTTTGTGAATTGCTGTGCCCCTGAGCTCCATATTTCACTCGTTTTTTCTGAGCTGAATGCAAGTCAAATATTTTGGTTCAGAACATATACTGGTTCCCGGTGTGTGGCTGAGACTTTGGTCAATTCTTCTTCCTCCCTGGAAATAAGAGTGACATATGCCCGTCCAAATGCCTAACAGCTACTCTCTCTTTGGTTCTCCCTCTTCCGTTTCATCCTCTGCCAAATTGGCAACCTGTGAGAACCAGGAGGTTAAAGGGGCTGTCTCTCCAAGTTGGGAGATTGATAGTAAAGCTGTTGGAAAGTCAAACCAGAGCACCAGGAGAGGGACTATTAGTTGAGTTTTAGAGACCTTTCGTATTCACAGTGTGTCCATTCTCTAGGTTTCCCGTACATGTAATAGCTGTAGTAATATTCCCTTCAACCTGGAGAGTTGGGACCCATGGAATGGGTGCCCCTCATTATTGCTTTAAAGGGTCTGCATTTGCTCACCCAATCTCACCAATCCTCTCAGTCCTAAGTGTACAGCCTTATGCCACATCCAGCTGTCATTGTAGATATGGTCATTCCAGGTTTCATCAGAGACCCTGAAGGAATTGAAATAAATTTCCCTGTTTTTTTTGTTTTGTTTTTGAAATTCCTTTTTATAGTGGGTTTGAGCTGATTCTCACTGTCATGTTTATGCCAGTCTAGACACACTTGATTCCCTTATGGAGACATATCAATACATAGGTTTTAAGATTCATACTTTTAAGATATATTACTCTGTGGTGAATATGGGGTGTTGAGTCCCTTTCACTGAGGAAGGTGTAGGTTTTGTCTATTTCGTATTTCGTTTTTGGAACCGTACCTGTACTAATATCAAACTCTGATTTTATGAATCACCCCACCTCTCCTTCCCCCTTAAGAAAGCATAAGCGTTTTTTTTTTAAATGTGAGTCTCTCTTTTCTTTCCTAACTAAGTTCATGTGTAGCCATGTTTACAGGATCTTCATAAGTGATATCTTATGATAAGTTTGTTTTTCTGTGTGACTTATTTCACTTAGAATTATCGTACCTGAATCCACTCATTTTGCTGCTACTGGCCTTATGACATTGATTTCAAGGCTGAGGGATATTCCATCATACGTAAGTACCACAATTTCTTGAACCATTTTTGTCTTTCCTGGGATATTTAATGTGTACCCAAGTTGAGGTTTTTGTAAGCAGTGCAGCCCTGAATTTTGGTGTGGATCTGTCTTATTTATTTTCAGTTTTTCCAAGGTATATTCCCTAGACTGGAAGTGCATTTGTCTCTGTAGCTCTGTTGTTTACTTGTTTTAGGGAACACAGTGCACTCCTCCAGAGAGTCAGTTGGCAATTTACATCCCGCCCATCAGCATAACAAGGCTCCCTGTTCTCCAGGGCCTGTCTTGCCTTTCTGGTTTTTACCCATTTTGTGGATGTCCCTTTTGACTGGTGGGAAGTGATACTTCTTTGTAGTGCAGATTTGCATTGCCCGCTTGCTTGCTTGTCCAAAAAGGGCATATGCGTTTTCTCCTGCATATATGCACGTGAAAACCCATATGCCCTTTATGGCCATTTCCATAATTTTCCAAGTTGTAATGCTTTTCCTGTGTTTAAAGGCGATTCCAATGTACCTCTTGAAATCTATTTCATGCCATTCTGCCTCATTTTCCCTTCCGCCTCGTGGCTTTCCCTCAACAGATTTTTCGAAGAGAGTAGTCCTTTTTAACTCTGCAGGTTAGTGCATTGCTGTGGCCCTGAGCTCCATTTTTTAACTCGCGTTTTTGTGATCTGACCGCAAATCAACAGTTTTGCTTCTGGACTTATACTGGTTATTGGGGGCAGGCTGAGACTTTGGTTAATTCCTCTTTGTGATGGAATAGTAGAGAGACATGTGGCCGTCCAAATGCCTACAGCTACTCTCTCATTGGTTCTCTCTCTTCCCTTATATCCTCTGCACAATTTGCCAACTGTGCGTACCAGGAGGATATAGGGGCTGACTTTCCAAGTTGGGAGATTGATAGTAAAGCAGTTGGAATGTCAAACTGGAGCACAAGGAGAGAAAAAAGTAGTAGAGTTTTAGAAACCTTTCACCATCAGTTGGTTTCCATATTCTAGGTTCCCATACATGTTATAACTGTAGTGATATTCCCTTCTACCTGGAGAGATGGGAACCATGGAATGGGTGGCAGGCATTATTGCTTTAAAGGGTCTGCATTTTTTCACCCAATCTCACCAATCCTCTCAGTCCCAAGTGACCAGCCTTATGCCACATCCAGCTGTCATTGTAGATACGGTCATTCCAGGTTTCATCAGAACCCCTGAAGGTATTGTGTAAGAATTTTACTGTTTTTATGTTTTGTTTTGAAATTCATTTTTATAGTGGGTTTGAGCTGATTCTCACTGCCATGTTTATGTCGTTCTAGACACACTTGGTTCCCTTACGGAGACATATCAATACATAGGTTTTAAAATTCTTACTAGTCAGATATATTTCTCTGAGGGGAATAGGGATGTTGAGTTCCGTTCACTGAGGAAGGAGTAGGGCTTGTCTCTTTTGTTTTTGGATTATGGAACGGTACCTGTGCTAATATCAATCTTATGTTTTGTGCATCTTCCCACCTCTCTTTCCCCTTAAGCAAGTGTTAGATTGTTTTCTAAATCTGAGACTCTGTTCTCTTCCCTAAATCAGTTCATATGTAGCCATGTTTACATTCCCTTCATAAGTGATATCTTATGTCAGAATGCACCATGGCCATTCTCATAATAATGCTCCATGACCCCTGTCATCACAATGCACCATGCCCTGGTTGTCAAAGTTCTCCATGTCCCTTGTCATCACAATTATCCACGTCCTTGTCAACACAATGAAACATGACACTTCTCATCAACATGTTACATGCTCTTGTCATCACAATTCCCGATCCACTTGACATTGCAATGCTCCATGCACTTGTTATCACAATGCTCCATGCACATGTCATCACAAAGCTCCATGCCCTTGTCATCACAATGCTCCATGACCCCTGTCATCACAATGCTCCCTGACACCTGTCATCACAATGCTTCATGCCCCTTGTCATTACAGTGCAGCATGATGCTCGATATCACAATTACCCAAGGTCTTCTCATCAAAATGCTCCATGACCACTGTCATCACAACACTCCATGACACCTGACAACACAATGATTCGGGACACTTGTAATCACAATGTTCCATTCCCTAGTCATCACACTGCTCCATGACACCTCTCATCACAATACTCCATGAACATTTTCAGCCCAATGTTCCATTACCCTTGTCATCACAATGATCCATGTCCTTGTCATCCGTATGCTCCATGACCACTGTTTTCACAATGCTCTGTGACGCTTGTCATCACAGTGCTCCATGACACCTGTCATCACAATGCTCCATGCCTTTGTCAGCAAAATGCTACAAGACCTTGTCATTACAATGCTCTATTTGCTTCTCATCACAATCCTCCATGAAACTTGGGATCACATTGCTTCATGCCCTTGTCATCACAATGCTCCATGCTCCTTGAAATCAAAATGATCCATGACCTCTGTCATCACAATGCTCCAAACCCTTGTGATCACAATGTTCCATAACACTTGTCATCACAACTCTCCCTGAGGCCTGTCATCACAATACTCCATGCCCTTTTCATCACAATGCTCCATGACCTTTGTCATCACAATTCTCAATACACTTGTCATCACAGTGCTCCCTGACACTTGTCATCAGAATGTTCCTTGAACCATGTCAGGAAAAGGCTCCATGCCTCTTTCATAACAATGCCCAATGCCGTTTTCATCACAATGCTCCATGCCATTGTCATCAAAATACTCCACAAGATTGTCATCAGAATGCTCCATGACCCTTGTCATCACAATTCTCCATGCGATTATCAGCACAATGCTCCTTGACCCTTGTCATCACAATGCTCCAAGCCATTTTCATCACAATGCTCCATTACCTTTGTCATCAGAATCCTCCATGACACTTGGCATCACAATGCTCCATGCCATTGTCATCAGAGCGAGCCACTACATATGTCATCAGAATGCTCCCTGACACCTCTCTTCACAATACTGCATGACCTGGTCATCACAATGCTCCATGCCCTTGTCATCACAATGCGCCATTCCAACTGTCATCGCAATAATCCCTGAAACATATTAGACCAATGTTCCATGCTCTTGTCATCACAATGCTCCATGCTCTTGTTATCACAATTCTTCATGACCCCTGTCATCACAATGCTCCATGACACTTATGAGTATGTTTCTTGAACCCTGTCATGACAAGGCTCCATGCCTTTTTCATCACAATGTTCCATGCCCTTTCCATCACACTGCTCCAAGACCCATGTAATCACAATGCTCCATGCCCTTGTCATCACAAAACTCAAGGACGCATGCCATCAGAATGCTCCTTGGTCTTCTCCTCACAATGTGCCATGCCCTTGTCATCACAATGTTACAAGACCCCTGTAATCACAATGCTCCATGCCCCTTTTCATCAGTATGCTCCATGAGACTTGTCATCACAAGGCTCCATGGTTTTGTCATCACAAGGCTCCATGGTTTTGTCATCACAATGCTCCAGGACCTTGTAATCACAATGCTTCTCAACCTTGTCATGAAAATATTCAATGGCCCTTGTCATCATAATGCTCCAAGCCCTAGTCATCACAATGCTCCATTATATTTGTCCTCACATTTCTCCATTACATTTGGCTTCACGATGCTCCATGCCATTGTCATCACAATGGACCATGACATATGTCATCTCAGTGCTCCCTGACACCAGTCTTCACA
The DNA here is from genome assembly GCF_964341445.2 of Mesoplodon mirus. Classification (NCBI taxonomy): domain Eukaryota; kingdom Metazoa; phylum Chordata; class Mammalia; order Artiodactyla; family Ziphiidae; genus Mesoplodon; species Mesoplodon mirus. Next base: position 504,499 of record NW_028295811.1, read on the forward strand.
ATACTCCTTGACCTTCTCATCACAATGCTCCATGCCCTTGTAATTACAATCCCCCATGACCCATGTATCACCATGTACGGTTCCCTTGTCATCACAATGCTCCATGCCCACTCTCATCACAATAATCCATGAAACATTTCAGACCAATGCTCAATGCCCTTCTCATCACAATGCTCCATTACCTCTGTCATAACTATGCTCCATGACCCCTGCCATCACAATGTTCCACGGGCTTGCCATCACAAGGCTCCATGACCCTTGTCATCACAATGCTACAAGATACCTCTAATGACAATTCTACATGCCCTTGTCATCACAGAGCTCCATGACGCATGTCATCAGAATGTTTCATGGATTTCTCCTCACAGAGCTCAATGCCCATGTCATCACAATGCTCCAAGACCCCAGTAATCACAATGCTCCATGCACCTTTTAATCAGAATGCTCCATGAGACATATCATCAAAAGTCTCCATGGTCTTCTCATCACAATGCTCCAGGACCTTGTCATCACCATGCTCCATTCCCTTGTCATCACAATCTTCCATGACCCCTGTCATCACAATACTCCATGAATATTTTCAGCCCAATGCTCCATGACATTCTCATCACAATGCTCCAGAACCAATATCATCACAATGCTCCATGACCCCTGTCATCACTACACTCCATGACACCTGACAACACAATGATCCGGGACACTAGTCATCACAATTCTCCAAGACCCCTGTAATCACAATGCTCCATGACCCCTGTCATCACAATACTCCATGAATATTTTCAGCCCAATTCTCCATGACCCTTGTCATCACAATGATCCATGCCCTTGTCATCCCTATGCTCCATGACCCCTGTATTCACAATGCTCCGTGACGCTTGTCATCACAGTGCTCCATGAAACTTGTCATCACAATGCTCCATGCCTTTGTCAGCAAAATGCTACATAACCTTGTCATTACAATGTTCTATGTGCTTGTCATCACAATGTGCCATGCGCTTTTCATCACAATGATCCACAACATTGTCATCGCTATGCTCCATAAACCTTGTAATCACAATACTCCATGAACTTCTCATCCAAAGGTTCTCTCACCAGAGATATCACAATGTTCCATCACTAGTCATCACAATCCTCCCTCACCCCTGTTATCACAATGTTCCATGACCCCTCTCATCACAATGCTACATCCCCTTATCTTTACAAAGTTCCATGACCCATGACATCACAATGTTCCATAACCACTGTCATCAAAATGCTCCATGACACTTTTCATCCCAATGCTCCATGACCCCTGTATTCACAATGCTCTGTGACGCTTGTCATCACAGTGCTCCATGACACCTGTCATCACAATGCTCCATGCCTTTGTCAGCAAAATGCTACATGACCTTGTCATCACAATACTCCATGCCCTTTTCATCACAATGCTCCATGACCTATGTCATCACAATTCTCAATACACTTGTCATCACAATGCTCCCTGACACTTGTCATCAGAATGCTCCTTGAACCCTGTCACGAAAAGGCTCCATGTATTTTTCATCACAAAGCCCCATGCAATTTTCATCACAATGCTCCATGCCATTGTCATCAACATACTCCACAAGCTTGTCATCAGAATGCTCCATGACCCTGTCATCACAATTCTCCGTGCACTTGTCAGCACAATGCTCCCTGACCCTTGTCATCACAATGCTCCAAGCCATTGTCATCACAATGCTCCATTACCTTTGTCATCAGAATCTTCCATGACACTTGGCATCAGAATGCTCCATGCCACTGTCATCACAATGGGCCATTACATATGTCATCACAATGCTCCCTGACACCTCTCTTCACAATACTACATGACGTGGTCATCACAATGCTCCTTGCCCTTGTCATCACAATGCGCCATTCCCACTGTCATCACAATAATCTCTGAAACTTATTAGAGCAATGTTCCATGCGCTTTTCATCACAATGCCCCATGACCCCTGTCATCACAATGCTCCGTGACTCCAGTCATCACAATATTTCATAACGTTTGTCATCAGAATGGTCCATGCCCGCGTCAACACAAGGCTCTGTGACATTTGTAACCACAATGCTCCAGGAATATTTCATCACAAGGCTCCGTGAACCTTGTCATCACAATGCTCCATGTCTTTGTCAGAACAATGGTCCATGACCCTTGTCATCACAATGTGCCATGTCCTTTTCATCCCAATGATCCACAACCTTGTTATCGCTATGCTCCATAAACCTTGTAATCACAATGCTCCATGCACTTCTCATCCAAGTGCTCTCTCACATGAGATATCACAATGTTCCATCACTGGTCATCACAATCCTCCCTCAGCCCAGTTATCACAATGTTCCATGACCCCTGTCATCACAATGCTACATCCCCTTATCAGCAAAATGTTCCATGACCCCTGACATCACAATGTTCTATAACCCCTGTCATCAAAATGTTCCATTAAAATTTTCATCAAATTGCTGCATGACCATGTCATCAAAATGCTCCCTGCCCTTCTCAACACAATGCACCACACCCTTGTCATCAAAATGCTCCATGAACTTTGTCATCACAAAGCTTCATGACCCTTGGCATCACAATGCTCCATGACATTGCCATCACAATGCTCCATGAACCCTCTCATCACATTGCTCCATGCCCTTGTCATCACACATCTCCATGACACTTGTCATCACTATGCTCGATGCCCTTCTCATCACAAGGCTCCATGCCCTTGTCATTACAATCCCCCATGACCCATGTATCACAGTGTACCGTGCCCTTCTCATCACAATGCTCCATGCCCACTCTCATCACAATAATCCATGAAACATTTCAGACCAATGTTCAATGCCCTTCTCATCACAATGCTCCATTATCTCTGTCATAACAATACTCCATGACCCCTGCCATCACAATGCTCCACGGCCTTGTCATCACAAGGCTCCATGACCCTTGTCATCACAATGCTCCAAAACCACTGTAATCACAATGCTCCATGCCCTTGTCATCACAAAGCTCCATGACGCATGTCATCAGAATGTTCCATGGACTTCTCCTGAGATTGCTCCATGCCCTTGTCATCACAATGCTCCAAGACCCCTGTAATCACAATGCTCCATGCCTCTTTTCATCAGAATGCTCCATGAGACTTGTCATCACAAGTCTCCATGGTCATCTCATCACAATGCTCCAGTACCTTGTCATCACCATGCTCCATTCCCTTGTCATCACAATGCTCCATGACACCTGGCATCACAATACTCCATGAACATTTTCAGCCAAATGCTCCATGACCTTCTAATCACAATGCTCCATGGGAAATATCATCAAAATGCTCCATGTCCGCTGTCATCACAACACTCCATGACACCTGACAACACAATGATCCGGGACTCTTGTCATCACAATGCTCCAAGACCCCTCTAATCACAATGCTCCATGACCCCTGTCATCACAATACTCCATGAACATTTTCAGCCCAATGATCCATGAACCTTGTCATCAAAATGATCCATGCCCTTGTCATCCCAATGCTCCATGACCCCTGTATTCACAATGCTCCATGACGCTTGTCCTCACAGTGCTCCATGACACATGTCATCACAATGCTCCATGCCTTTGTCAGCAAAATGCTACATGACCTGGTCATTACAATGCTCTATGTGCTTGTCATCACAATACTCCATTACCATTGTCATCACAATCCTCCACGAACCTTGGGATCACATTGCTTCATGCCCTTGTCATCAAAATGCTCCATGCTCCTTGAAATCAAAATGATCCATGACCTTTTTCATCACAATGCTCCAAACCCTTGTGATCACAATGTTCCATAACACTTGTCATCACAACTCACCATGATGCCTGTCATCACAATACTCCATGCCATTTTCATCATAATGCTCCATGATCTATGTCATCACAATTCTCAATACACTTGTCATCACAATGCTCCCTGACACTTGTCGTCAGAAAGCTCCTTGAACCCTGGCACGAAAAGACTCCATGCCTTTTTCATCACAAAGCCCCTTGCCATTTTCATCACAATGCTTTATGCCATTGTCATCAAAATACTCCACAAGCTTGTCATCAGAATGCTCAATGCCATTGTCATCACAATTCTCCATGCACTTGTCAGCACAATGCTCCCTGACCCTTGTCATCACAATGCTCCAAGCCATTGTCATCACAATGCTCCATTACCTTGGTCATCAGAATCCTCCATGACACTTGGCATCACAATGCTCCATGCCATGGTCATCACATTAGGTCATTACATATGTCATCACAATGCTCCCTGACAACTCTCTTGACAATATTGCATGACCTGGTCATCGCAGTTCTCCATGCCCTTGTCATCACAATGCGCCATTCCAACTGTCATCACAATAATCCATGAAACTTATTAGACCAATCCTCCATTCCATTGTCATCACAAAGCTCCATGCCCTTGTTATCACTTTCTTCCAAGACCCCTGTAATCAGAATGCTCCATGCCCCTTTTCATCAGTATGCTCCATGAGACTTGTCATCACAAGGCTCCATGGATTTCTCATCACAATGCTCCAGGAACTTGTCATCACAATGCTTCACGACATTGTCATGAATATTCACAATGGCCCTTGTCATCATAGTGCTCCAAGCCCTAGTCATCACAATGCTCCATTATATTTGTCATCACAATCCTCCATTACATTTGGCATCACAATGATCCCTGCCATTGTCATCTCAATGGACCATGAAATATGTCATCACAATGCTCCCTGACACCTGTCTTCACAATACTCCTTGACCTTCTCATCACAATGCTCCATGCCCTTGTCATCACAATGCACCATGTCCACTGTCATCATAATAATATATGAAAATTGTCAGACCAATGCTCCATGCCCCTGTCATCACAATGCTCCATGCCCCTTGTCATCAAAATGCTCCATGACCCCTGCCATCACAACGATCCCTGACTCCAGTCATCACAATGCTTCATAACGTTTGTCATCACAACGGTCCATGCCCGCATCATCACAAGGCTCTGTGACATTTGTAACCACAATGCTCCATGAACTTTTCATCACAATGCTCTGTGACACTTGTCATCACAATGCTCCATGCCTTTATCAGATCAATGCTCCATGACCCTTGTCATCACAATGTTCCATATTATTTTCATCACAATGATCCACAACTTTGTCATCGCTATGCTCCATAAACCTTGTAAGCACAATGTTCCATGCACTTCTCATCCAAATTCTCTCTCACATGAGATATCACAATGTTCCAACACTAGTCATCACAATCCTACCTCACTCCTGTTATCAAAATGTTCCATAACCCCTGTCATCACAATGCTACATCCCCTTATCAGCACAATGTTCCATGACCCCTGACATCACAATGTTCCATAACACCTGTCATCAAAATACTCCATGACCCACTTCATCCCAAAGCTCCATGATCCATGGCATCACAATGTTCTATAAACCCTGTCATCAAAATGTTCCATTACAGTTTTCATCAAATTGCTGCATGACCCTGTCATCAAAATGTTCCCTGCCCTTCTCATCACAATGCACCACACCCTTGTCATCAAAATGCTTCGTGACATTTGTCATCACAAAGCTCCATGACCCTAGGCATCACAAGGCTCCATGCCATTGTCATCACAATGCTCCATGAACCCTCTCATCACATTGTTCCATGCCCTTGTCATCACACATCTCCATGACACTTGTCATCACAATGCTCGATGCCCGTCTCATCACAATGCTCCATGCACTTGTCATTACAATCCCACATGACCCATGTGTCACAGTGTACCGTGCCCTTGTCATCACAATGCTCCATGCTCAGTCTCATCACAATAATCCATGAAACATTTCAGACCAATGTTCAATGACCTTCTCATCACAATGCTCCATGAACAATATCATCACAATGCTCCATGAACGCTGTCATCACTACACTCCATGACACCTGACAACACAATGATCCTGGACACTTGTCATCACAATTCTCCAAGACCCCTGTAATCACAATGCTCCATGACCCCTGTCATCACAATACTCCATGAACATTTTCAGCCCAATTCTCCATGACCCTTGTCATCAGAATGATCCATGCCCTTGTCATCCCTATGCTCCATGACCCCTGTATTCACAATGCTCCGTGAAGCTTGTCATCACAGTGCTCCATGACACATGTCATCACAATGCTCCATGTCTTTGTCAGCAAAATGCTACATGACCTTGTCATTACAATGCTCTATGCACTTGTCATCACAATACTCCATTACCATTGTCATCACAATCCTCCATGAACCTTGGGATCACTTTTCTTCATGCCCTTGTCATCACAATGCTCCATGCTCCTTGAAATCAAAATGATCCATGACCGTCATCACAATGCTTCAAACCCTTGTTATCACAATGTTCCGTAACACTTGTCATCACAACGCTCCATGATGTCTGTCATCACAATACTGCATGCCCTTTTCATCACAATGCTCCATGACCTATGTCATCACAATTCTCAATACACTTGTCATCACAATGCTCCCTGACACTTGTCGTCAGAATGCTCCTTGAACCCTGTCACGAAAAGGCTCCATGCCTTTTTCATCACAAAGCCCCATGCCATTTTCTTCACAATGCTCCATGCCATTGTCATCAAAATACTCCACAAGCTTGTCCTCAGAATGCTCCATGACCCTTGTCATCACAATTCTCCATGCACTTGTCAGCACAATGCTCCCTGACCCTTGTCATCACAATGCTCCAAGCCATTGTCATCACAATGCTCCATTACCTTTGTTATCAGAATCCTCCATGACACTTGGCATCAGAATGCTCCATGCCATTGTCATCACAATGGGCCATTACATATGTCATCACAATGCTCCCTGACACCTCTATTTACAATACTGCATGACCTGGTCATCACAATGCTCCATGCCCTTGTCATCACAATGCGCTGTTCCCACTCTCATCACAATAATCCAAGAAACTTATTAGACCAATGCTCCATGCCCTTGTCATCACAACGTTCCATGATGCCTGTCATCACAATACTCCATGCCCTTGTCTTCACAATGCTCCATGCCATTGTTATCACAATGTTCCAAGACCCAAGTAATCAGAATGCTCCATGCCCCTTTTCATCAGTATGCTCCATGAGACCTGTCATCACAAGGCTCCATGATTTTCTCATCACAATGCTCCAAGACCTTGTCATCACAATGCTTCATGATATTTTCATGAAAACTCTCAATGGCCCTTGTCATCATAATGCTCCAAGCCCTAGTCATCACAATGCTCCATTATATTTGTCATCACAATCCTCCATTATATTTGGCATCACAATGCTCCATGCTATTGTCATCGCAATGGACCATGACATATGTCATCACAATGCTCCCTGACACCTGTCTTCACAATATTCCATGCCCTTGTCATCACAATTCTCCATGCACTTGTCAGCACAATGCTCCCTGACCCTTGTCATCACAATGCTCCAAGCCATTGTCATCACAATGCTCCATTACCTTTGTCATCAGAATCCTCCATGACACTTGGCATCAGAATGCTCCATGCCACTGTCATCACAATGGGCCATTACATATGTCATCTCAATGCTCCCTGACACCTCTCTTCACAATACTGCATGACCTGGTCATCACAATGCTCCATGCCCTTGTCATCACAATGTGCCATTCCCACTGTCATCACAATAATCTCTGAAACTTATTAGAGCAATGTTCCATGCGCTTTTCATCACAATGCCCCATGACCCCTGTCATCTCAATGCTCCGTGACTCCAGTCATCACAATGTTTCATAACGTTTGTCATCAGAATGGTCCATGCCCGCGTCAACACAAGGCTCTGTGACATTTGTAACCACAATGCTCCAGGAATATTTCATCACAAGGCTCCGTGAACCTTGTCATCACAATGCTCCATGTCTTTGTCAGAACAATGGTCCATGACCCTTGTCATCACAATGTGCCATGTCCTTTTCATCACAATGATCCACAACCTTGTCATCGCTATGCTCTATAAACCTTGTAATCACAATGCTCCATGCACTTCTCATCCAAGTGCTCTCTCACATGAGATATCACAATGTTCCATCACTAGTCATCACAATCCTCCCTCAGCCCAGTTATCACAATGTTCCATGACCCCTGTCATCACAATGCTACATCCCCTTATCAGCAAAATGTTCCATGACCCCTGACATCACAATGTTCTATAACCCCTGTCATCAAAATGTTCCATTAAAATTTTCATCAAATTGCTGCATGACCATGTCATCAAAATGCTCCCTGCCCTTCTCAACACAATGCACCACACCCTTGTCATCAAAATGCTCCATGAACTTTGTCATCACAAAGCTTCATGACCCTTGGCATCACAATGCTCCATGACATTGCCATCACAATGCTCCATGAACCCTCTCATCACATTGCTCCATGCCCTTGTCATCACACATCTCCATGACACTTGTCATCACTATGCTCGATGCCCTTCTCATCACAAGGCTCCATGCCCTTGTCATTACAATCCCCCATGACCCATGTATCACAGTGTACCGTGCCCTTCTCATCACAATGCTCCATGCCCACTCTCATCACAATAATCCATGAAACATTTCAGACCAATGTTCAATGCCCTTCTCATCACAATGCTCCATTACCTCTGTCATAACAATGCTCCATGACCCCTGCCATCACAATGCTCCACGGCCTTGTCATCACAAGGCTCCATGACCCTTGTCATCACAATGCTCCGAAACCACTGTAATCACAATGCTCCATGCCCTTGTCATCACAAAGCTCCATGACGCATGTCATCAGAATGTTCCATGGATTTCTCCTGAGAATGCTCCATGCCCTTGTCATCACAATGCTCCAAGACCCCTGTAATCACAATGCTCCATGCCTCTTTTCATCAGAATGCTCCATGAGACTTGTCATCACAAGTCTCCATGGTCATCTCATCACAATACTCCAGTACCTTGTCATCACCATGCTCCATTCCCTTGTCATCACAATGCTCCATGACACCTGGCATCACAATACTCCATGAACATTTTCAGCCAAATGCTCCATGACCTTCTAATCACAATGCTCCATGGCAAATATCATCAAAATGTTCCATGCCCACTGTCATCACAACACTCCATGACACCTGACAACACAATGATGCGGGACTCTTGTCATCACAATGCTCCAAGACCCCTCTAATCACAATGCTCCATGACCCCTGTCATCACAATACTCCATGAACATTTTCAGCCCAATGATCCATGACCCTTGTCATCACAATGATCCATGCCCTTGTCATCCCAATGCTCCATGACCCCTGTATTCACAATGCTCCATGACGCTTGTCCTCACAGTGCTCCATGACACATGTCATCACAATGCTCCATGCCTTTGTCAGCAAAATGCTACATGACCTGGTCATTAAAATGCTCTATGTGCTTGTCATCACAATACTCCATTACCATTGTCATCACAATCCTGCACGAACCTTGGGATCACATTGCTTCATGCCCTTGTCATCAAAATGCTCCATGCTCCTTGAAATCAAAATGATCCATGACCTTTGTCATCACAATGCTCCAAACCCTTTTGATCACTATGTTCCATAACACTTGTCATCACAACTCACCATGATGCCTGTCGTCACAATACTCCATGCCTTTTTCATCACAATGCTCCATGACCTATGTCATCACAATTCTCAATACACTTGTCATCACAATGCTCCCTGACACTTGTCGTCAGAATGCTCCTTGAACCCTGGCACGAAAAGGCTCCATGCCTTTTTCATCACAAAGCCCCTTGCCATTTTCATCACAATGCTCCATGCCATTGTCATCAAAATACTCCACAAGCTTGTCATCAGAATGCTCAATGCCATTGTCATCAAAATTCTCCATGCACTTGTCAGCACAATGCTCCCTGACCCTTGTCATCACAATGCTCCAAGCCATTGTCATGACAATGCTCCATTACCTTTGTCATCAGAATCCTCCATGACAATTGGCATCACAATGCTCCATGCCATTGTCATCACAATGGGCCATTACATATGTCATCACAATGCTCCCTGACACCTCTCTTCACAATACTGCATGACCTGGTCATCACAATGCTCCATGCCCTTGTCATCACAATGTGCCATTCCCACTGTCATCACAATAATCTCTGAAACTTATTAGAGCAATGCTCCATGCGCTTTTCATCACAATGCCCCATGACCCCTGTCATCACAATGCTCCGTGACTCCAGTCATCACAATGTTTCATAACGTTTGTCATCAGAATGGTCCATGCCCGCGTCAACACAAGGCTCTGTGACATTTGTAACCACAATGCTCCATGAATATTTCATCACAAGGCTCCGTGAACCTTGTCATCACAATGCTCCATGTCTTTGTCAGAACAATGGTCCATGACACTTGTCATCACAATGTGCCATGTCCTTTTCATCACAATGATCCACAACCTTGTCATCGCTATGCTCCATAAACCTTGTAATCACAATGCTCCATGCACTTCTCATCCAAGTGCTCTCTCACATGAGATATCACTATGTTCAAACACTAGTCATCACAATCCTCCCTCAGCCCAGTTATCACAATGTTCCATGACCCCTGTCATCACAATGCTACATCCCCTAATCACCAAAATGTTCCATGACCCCTGACATCACAATGTTCTATAACCCCTGTCATCAAAATGTTCCATTAAAATTTTCATCAAATTGCTGCATGACCATGTCATCAAAATGCTCCCTGCCCTTCTCAACACAATGCACCACACCCTTGTCATCAAAATGCTCCATGAACTTTGTCATCACAAAGCTTCATGACCCTTGGCATCACATTGCTCCATGGCATTGCAATCACAATGCTCCATGAACCCTCTCATCACATTGCTCCATGCCCTTGTCATCACACATCTCCATGACACTTGTCATCACAATGCTCGATGCCCTTCTCATCACAAGGCTCCATGCCCTTTTCATTACAATCCCCCATGACCCATGTATCACAGTGTACCGTGCCCTTCTCATCACAATGCTCCATGCCCACTCTCATCACAATAATCCATGAAACATTTCAGACCAATGTTCAATGCCCTTCTCATCACAATGCTCCATTACCTCTGTCATAACAATGCTCCATGACCCCTGCCATCACAATGCTCCACGGCCTTGTCATCACAAGGCTCCATGACCCTTGTCATCACAATGCTCCAAAACCACTGTAATCACAATGCTCCATGCCCTTGTCATCACAAAGCTCCATGACGCATGTCATCAGAATGTTCCATGGATTTCTCCTGAGAGTGCTCCATGCCCTTGTCATCACAATGCTCCAAGACCCCTGTAATCACAATGCTCCATGCCTCTTTTCATCAGAATGCTCCATGAGACTTGTCATCACAAGTCTCCATGGTCATCTCATCACAATGCTCCAGTACCTTGTCATCACCATGCTCCATTCCCTTGTCTTCACAATGCTCCATGACATCTGGCATCACAATACTCCATGAACATTTTCAGCCAAATGCTCCATGACCTTCTAATCACAATGCTCCATGGCAAATATCATCAAAATCCTCCATGACCATTGTCATCACAACACTCCATGACACCTGACAACACAATGATCCGGGACTCTTGTCATCACAATGCTCCAAGACCCCTGTAATCACAATGCTCCATGATCCCTGTCATCACAATACTCCATGAACATTTTCAGCCCAATAATCCATGACCCTTGTCACCACAATGATCCATGCCCTTGTCATCCCAATGATCCATGACCCCTGTATTCACAATGCTCCATGACGCTTGTCCTCACAGTGCTCCACGACACATGTCATCACAGTGCTCCATGCCTTTGTCAGCAAAATGCTACATGACCTGGTCATTACAATGTTCTATGTGCTTGTCATCACAATACTGTATTACCATTGTCATCACAATCCTCCACGAACCTTGGGATCACATTGCTTCATGCCCTTGTCATCAAAATGCTCCATGATCCTTGAAATCAAAATGATCCATGACCTTTGTCATCACAATGCTCCAAACCATTGTGATCACAATGTTCAATAACACTTATCATCACAACTCACCATGATGCCTGTCATCACAATACTCCATGCCCTTTTCATCACAATGCTCCATGACCTATGTCATCACAATTCTCAATACATTTGTCATCACAATGCTCCCTGACTCTTGTCGTCAGAAAGCTCTTTGAACCCTCGCACAAAAAGGCTCCATGCCTTTTTCATCACAAATCCCCTTGCCATTTTCATCACAATTCTCCATGTCATTGTCATCAAAATACTCCACAAGCTTGTCATCAGAATGCTCAATGCCATTGTCATCACAATTCTCCATGCACTTGTCAGCACAATGCTCCCTGACCCTTGTCATCACAATGCTCCAAACCATTGTCATCACAATGCTCCATTACCTTTGTCATCAGAATCCTCCATGACACTTGGCATCACAATGCTCCATGCCATTGTCATCACAATGGCCCATTATATATGTCATCACAATGCTCCCTGACACCTCTCTTCACAATACTGCATGACCTGCTCATCACAATGCTCCATGCCCTTGTCATCACAATGCGCCATTCCCACTGTCATCACAATAATCTCTGAAACTTATTAGAGCAATGCTCCATGCGCTTTTCATCACAATGCCCCATGACCCCTGTCATCTCAATGCTCCGTGACTCCAGTCATCACAATGTTTCATAACGTTTGTCATCAGAATGGTCCATGCCCGCGTCAACACAAGGCTCTGTGACATTTGTAACCACAATGCTCCAGGAATATTTCATCACAAGGCTCCGTGAACCTTGTCATCACAATGCTCCATGTCTTTGTCAGAACAATGGTCCATGACCCTTGTCATCACAATGTGCCATGTCCTTTTCATCACAATGATCCACAACCTTGTCATCGCTATGCTCCATAAACCTTGTAATCACAATGCTCCATGCAATTCTCATCCAAATGCTCTCTCACATGAGATATCACAGTGTTCAACCACTAGTCATCACAATCCTCCCTCAGCCCAGTTATCACAATGTTCCATGACCCCTGTCATCACAATGCTACATCCCCTTATCAGCAAAATGTTCCATGACCCCTGACATCACAATGTTCTATAACCCCTGTCATCAAAATGTTCCATTAAAATTTTCATCAAATTGCTGCATGACCATGTCATCAAAATGCTCCCTGCCATTCTCAGCACAATGAACCACACCCTTGTCATCAAAATGCTCCATGAACTTTGTCATCACAAAGCTCCATGACCCTTGGCATCACAATGCTCCATGACATTGCCATCACAATGCTCCATGAACCCTCTCATCACATTGCTCCATGCCCTTGTCATCACACATCTCCATGACACTTGTCATCACAATGCTCGATGCCCTTCTAATCACAAGGCTCCATGCCCTTGTCATTACAATCCCCCATGACCCATGTATCAGAGTGTACCTTGCCCTTCTCATCACAATGCTCCATGCCCACTCTCATCACAATAATCCATGAAACATTTCAGACCAATGTTCAATGCCCTTCTCATCACAATGCTCCATTACATCTGTCATAACAATGCTCCATGACCCCTGCCATCACGATGATCCATGGCCTTGTCATCACAAAGCTCCATGAACCTTGTCATCACAATGCTCCAAGAACCCTGTAATCACAATGCTCTATGCCCCTTTTCGTCTCAATGATCCATGAACCCTATCATCACAATGCACCATGCCCATCATCATAATGCTTCATGCTATTGTCATCACAATGAAATCAAGATGCTCGATGACCTCTGTCATAACAATGCTCCAAACCATTGTGATCACAATATTCCATATCACTTGTCATCACAATGCCCCATGACGCTCATCATCACAATTATCCATGGTCTTCTCATCACAATGCTCCATGACCATTGTCATCACAATGCTCAATACACTTGTCATCAAAATGCTCCCTGACACTTGTCGTCTGTATGCTCCTTGAATCCTGTCATGACAACGCTCCATGCTTTTTTCATCTCAATGTTCCATGAACTTTTCATCACAATGCTCCAAGACCCATGTAATCACAGTGCTCCATGCCCTTGTCATCACAAAGCACAATGACGCATGCCATCAGAATGCTCCTTGGTCTTCTCCTCACAATGCTCCATGCCCTAGTCATCACAATGTTCCAAGACCCCTGTAATCACAATACTCCATGCCCCTTTTCATCAGTATGCCCCAAGAGACTTGTCATCACAAGGCTCCATGGTTTTGTCATCACAATGCTCCAGGAATTATTCATCACAATGCTTCACGACTTGTCATGAAAATTTTCAATGGCCCTTATCATCATAATGCTCCAAGCCGTAACCATCACAATGCTCCATTATATTTGTCATCACAATCCTCCATTACATTTGGCATCACAGTGCTCCATGCCATTGTCATCGCAGTGGACTATGACATATGTCATCACAATGCTCCCTGACACCTGTCTTCACAATACTCCATGACCTTCTCATCACAATGCTCCATGCCCCTGTCATCACAATGCACCATGCCCACTGTCATCACAATAATCTATGAAACTTGTCAGACCAATGCTCCATTCCCCTGTCAACACAATGCTCCATGCCCTTGTCATCACATTGTTCAATGACCCCTGTCATCACAATGCTCCTTGACTCCAGTCATCTCAATCCTTCATAACGTTTCTCATCAAAATGGTCCATGCCCACGTCATCACAAGGCTCTGTGACCTTTGTAACCACAATGCTCCATGAAATTTTCATCACAATACTCCGTGACCCTTGTCATGACAATGCTCCATGCGTTTTTCAGAACAATGTTCCATGACCCTTGTCATCACAATGTGCCATGCGCTTTTCATCACAATGATCCACAACTTTGTCATCGCTATGCTCCATAAACCTTGTAATCACAATGCTCCATGCACTTCTCATCCAAATGCTCTCTCACATGAGATATCACAATGTTCCATCACTAGTCATCACAATCCACCCTCACCCATGTTATCACAATATTCCATGACCCCTGTCATCACAATGCTACATCCCATTATCAGCACAATGTTCCATGACCCCTGACATCACAATGATCCATAACCCCTGTCATCAAAATGCTCCATGACCCTTTTCATTCCAAAGCTCCAAGACCCCTGGCATCACAATGTTCTATAACCCCTGCCATCAAAATGTTCCATTACACTTTTCTTCAAATTGCTGCATGACCCGGTCTTCAAAATGCTCCCTGCCCTTCTCAGCACAATGCACCACACACTTGTCATCAAAATGCTCCATGACATTTGTCATCACAAAGCTCCATGACCATTGGCATCACAATGCTCCATGTCATTGGCACCACAATGCTCCATGAACCCTCTCATCACATGTCTCCATGCCATTTCATCACCAAGCTCCATGACACTTGTCATCACAATGCTCGATGCCCGTCTCATCACAATGCTCCATGCCCATGTCATTACAATCCTCCATGACCCATGTATAACAGTGTTCCGTGCCCTTCTCATCACAATGCTCCATGCCCACTCTCATCAAAATAATCCATTAAACTTTTCAGACCAATGCTCAATGCCCTTCTCATCACACTGCTCCATTACCTCTGTCATAACAATGCTCCATGACCCGTGCCATCACAATGTTCCATGGCCTTGTCATCACAAGGCTCCATGACCCTTGTCATCACAATGCTCCAAGACCCCTGTAATCACAATTCTCAATGCCCTTGTCTTCACAAAGCTCCATGACACATGCCATCAGAATATTCCATGGCCTTCTCTCACAATGCTCCATGCCCTTGTCATGACGATGCTGCAAGACCCCTGTAATCACAATGCTCCATGCCCCTTTTCATCTCAATGCTCCATGAACCCTGTAATCAAAATGCACCATGCCCATCATCATAATGCTTCAGGCTCTTGTCATCACAATGAAATCAAATTTCTCCATGACCACTCTCATCATAATGCTCCTAACCCTTTTGATCACAATGTTCCTTAACACTTATCATCACAACACCCTATGACGCTCATCATCACAATTATCCACGGTCCTCTCATCACAGTGCTCCATGATCTTTGTCATCACAATTCTCAATACACTTGTCATCACAATGCTCCCTGACACTTGTCGTCAGTATGCTACTTGAACCCTGTAATGACATGGCTCCATGCCTTTTCATCACAATGAACCATGCCCTTTTCATCACAATGCTCCAAGACCCCTGTAATCACAATGCTCCATGCCCTTGTCATCACAAAACTCCATGACGCATGTCATCGGAATGCTCCATGGCCTCCTCCTCACAATTCTCCATGCACATGTTATCACAATGCTCCATGTTCCGTGTAGTCACAATGCTCCATGCCCCTTTTCATCACAATGCTCCATGAGATTTGTCATCACAAGTCTCCATGGTCTTCCCATCACAATGCTCCAGGACCTTGTCATCACCATGCTCCATTCCCTTGTCATCACAATGCTCCATGACCCATCTCATCACAATACTCCATGAACATTTTCAGCCCAGTGCTCCATGAACATCTCATCACAGTGCTCAATGACAAATATCATCAAAATACTCCATGACCACTGTCATCACAACACTCCATGACAAATGACAACACAATGACCCGGGACTCTTGTCATCACAATGCTCCATTCCCTAATTATCAAAATGCTCCATGAACCCTGTCATCACAGTACTCCATGAACATTTTCCGCCCAATGATCCATGACCCTTGTCATCAAAATCATCCATGCCCTTGTCATCCCAATTCTCCTTGACTCTTTTAATCACAATGCTCCAAGAACCCTTAATCAAAATGCTCCATGCCCCTGTCATCACAAAGCTCCATGACGCATGTCATCAGAAAGATCCATGGCCTTCTCATCAATATGTTCCACGCCCTTGTCATCACAATGCTCCCAGACCCCTGTAATCACAATGCTCCATGCCTCTTTTCATCTCAATGCTCCGTGAACCCTGTCATCACAATGCATCATGCCCATCATCATAATGCTTCCGGCTATTGTCAGCACAATGAAATCAAAATTCTCCATGACCTCTGTCATCACAATGCTCCATGACCCCTTTCATCACAATACTCCATGAACATTTTCAGCCCAATGTTCCATGAGTCTTGTCTGCACAATGATCCATGCCCTTGTCATCCCAATTCCCCATGACACATGTATTCACAGTGCTCCGTGATGCTTCTCATCACAGTGCTCCATGACACCTGTCATCACAATGCTCCAGGCCTTTGTCAGCAAAATGCTACGTGACATTTTCATTACAATGCTCTATGCGCTTGTCATCACAATACTCCATTACCATTGTCATCACAATCCTCCATGAACTTAGGATCACATTGCTTCTTGCCCTTGTCATCACAATGCTCCATGCTCCTTGAAATCAAAATGATCCATGGCCTCTGTCATTGCAATGCTCCAAAACCTTTTGATCACAATGTTCCAAAACACTTGTCATCACAACGCTCCATGATGCCTGTCATCACAATACTCCATGCCCTTTTCATCACAATGTTCCATGAATATTGTCATCACAATTCTCAATAAACTTGTCATCACAATGCTCCCTGACACTTGTCGTCAGAATGCTCCTTGAAACCTGTCACGAAAAGGCTCCATGCCTTTTGCATCAAAATGCCCCATTCCATTTCCTTCACAATGTTCCATGCCATTGTCTTCAAAATACTCCTCAAGGTTGTCATCCGAATGCTCCCTGACCCTTGTCATCACAATGCTCCAAGCCATTGTCATCACAATGCTCCATTACCTTTGTCATCAGAATCCTCCATGAGACTTGGCATCACAATGCTCCATGCCATTGTCATTACAATGGGCCATTACATATGTCATCACAATGCTCCCTGATAACTCTCTTCACAATACTGCATGACCTGGTCATCAAAATGCTCCAAGCCATTGTCATCACAATGCTCCATTACCTTTGTGATCAGAATTCTCCATGACATTTGTCATCACAGTGTTCCATGCCATAGTCATCACAATGGGCCCTTACAAATGTCATCACATTGCTCCCTGATACTTCTCTTCACAATACTGAATGACCTGGTCATCACAATGCTCCATGCCCTTGTCATCACAATGCGCCATTCCTACTGTCATCACAATAATCCATGAAACATATTAGACCAATGTTCCATGCCCTTGTCATCACAATGCTCCATGGTTTTCTCATCACAATGCTCAAGGACATTGTCATCACAATGCTTCACGGCATTGTCATGAAAATTCTCAATGGCCATTGTCATCATAATGCTCCAAGCCCTAGTCATTACAATGCTCCATTATATTTGTCATCACATCCTCCATTACATTTGGCATCACAATGCTCCATGCCATTGTCATCGCAATGGACCATGGCATATTTCATCACAATGCTCCCTGACACCTGTCTTCACAATACTCCATTCCCTTGTCTTCACAATGCTCCATGCCCTTGTCATCACAATGCACAATATCCACTGTCATCACAATAATCTATGAAACTTGTCAGACCAATGCTCCATGCCCCTGTCATCACAATGCTCCATGACCCCTTTCATCAGAATGTTCCGTGACTCCAGTCATCACAATTCTTCATAAGGTTTGCCATCACAACGGTCCATGCCCGTATCATCACAAGGCTCTGTGACTTTTGTAACCACAGTGCTCCATGAACTTTTCATCACAATGCTCCATGACCCTTGTCATCACAATGCTCCATGCCTGTGTCAGTACAATGCTCCAGGACCCTTGTCATCACAATGTGCCATGCGCTTTTCATCACAATGTTCCACAACCTTGTCATCGCTATGCTCCATGAACCTTGTAATCACAATGCTCCATGCACTTCTCATCCATATGCTCTCTCTCATGAGATATCTCAATGTTCCATCACTAGTCATCACAATCCTCCCTCACCCCTGTTATCACAATATTCCATGACCCCTATCATCACAATGCTATATCCCCTTATCAGCACCATGTTCCATGACCCCTGACATCATAATGTTCCATAACCCCTGTCATCAAAGTGCTCCATGACACTTTTCATCCCAAAGCTCCATGAACCATGGCATCACAATGTTCTATAACCCCTGTCATCAAAATATTCTCTTACACATTTCATCAAATTGCTGCATGACCCTGTCATCAAAATGCTCCCTGCAATTCTCATCACAATGCACCACACACTTGTCATCAAAATGCTCCATGAACTATGTCATCACAAACTCCATGACCGTTGGCATCACAATGCTCCATGTCATTGTCATCACGATGCTCAATGAACCCTCTCATCACATTGCTCCATGCCGTTGTCATCACAAAGCTCTATGACACTTGTCATCACAATGCTCGATGCCCTTCTCATCACAATGCTCCATGCCCTTGATATTACAATCGTCCATAACCCAAGTATCACAGTGTTCCGTGCCCTTCTCATCACAATTCTCCATATGCAATCTCATCACAGTAATCATTGAAATATTTCAGACCAATGCTCAATGCCCTTCTCATCACAATGCTCCATTACCCCTGTCATAACAATGCTCCATGACACATGCCATCACAAGGTTCCACGGCCTTGTCATCACAAGGCTCCATGACCCTTGTCATCACAATGATCCAAGACCCCTGTAATCACAAAGCTCCATGCCCTTGTCATCACAAAGCTCCATGACACATGTCATCAGAATGTTCCATGGCCTTCTCCTCACAATGCTCCATGCACTTGTAATCACAATGCTCCAAGTTCCCTGTAGTCACAGTGATCCATGCACCTTTTCATCAGAATGCTCCATGAGACTTGTCATCACAATTCTCTATTGTCATCTCATCACAATGCCCCAGGATATTGTCATCACCATGCTCCATGCACTTGTCATCACAATACTCCAAGACCCCTGTAATCACAATGCTCCATGCCCATTTTCATCAGAATGCTCCATGAGACTTGTCATCACAAGTCTCCATGGTCTTCTCATCACAACGCTCCAGGACCTTGTTATCACCATGCTCCATTCCCTTGTCATCACAATGCTCCATGACACCTGTCATCACAATACTCTATGAATATATTCAGCCAAATGCTCTATGACTTTCTCATCACAATGCTCCATGACCAATATCATCACAATGCTCCATGAACACTGTCATCACAACACTCCATGACACCTGACAACACAGTGATCCGGGACTCTTGTAATCACAATGCTCCAAGTCCCCTGTAATCAGAGTGATCCATGACCCCTGTCATCACAATAATCCATGAACATTTTCAACCCAATGCTCCATGACCCTTGTCATCACAATGATCCATGTCCTTGTCATCCCAATGCTCCATGACCCCTGTATTCACAATGCTCCGTGATGCTTTTCATCACAGTGCTCAATGACACATGTCATCACAATGCTCCATGCCTTTGTCAGCAAAATGATACATGACATTGTCATCACAATGCTTCACGACCTTGTCATGAAAATTTTCAATGGCCCTTGTCATCATAATGCTCCAAGCCCTAGTCATCACAATGCTCCATTATATTTGTCATCACAATCCTCCATTCCATTTGGCATCACAATGCTCCATGCCATTGTCATCGCAATGGACCATGACATATGTCATCACAATGCTCCCTGACACCTGTCTTCACAATACTCCATGACCTTCTCATCACAATGATCCATGCCCTTGTCCTCACAATGCACCATGCCCACTGTCATCACATTAATCTATGAAACTTGTCAGACCAAGGCTCCATGCCCCTGTCGTCACAATGCTCGATGTCCGTGTCCTCAAAATGCTCCATGAACCCTTTCATCACAATGCTCCATGAACCCAGTCATCACAATGCTTCATTACGTTTGTCATCACAATGGTCCCTGCCCGCGTCATCACAAGGCTCTGTGAGCTTTGTAACCACAATGCTCCATGAACTTTTCATCACAATTCTCTGTGACCCTTGTCATCACAATGCTCCATGTCTTTGTCAGAACAATGCTCCATGACCATTGTCATCACGATGTGCCCCGGGCAATTCATCACAACGGTCCACAGCCTTGTCATTGCAATGCTCCATAAACATTGTAATCACAATGCTCCATGCACTTCTCATTAAAATGCTCTCTCACCAGTGATATCACAGTGTTCCATCTCTAGTCATCACAGTACACCGTCACCCCTGTAATCACAATGTTCCATGACCCTGTCATCACACTGCAACATCCGGTTATCATCACAAAGTTCCATGATCCCTGACATCACAATGTTCCATAACCCCTGTCATCAAAATGCTCCAGGACCCTTTTCATCCCAAAGCTCCAAGACCCCTGACATCACAATGTTCTATAACCCCTGCCATAAAAATGTTCCATTACACTTTTCATCAATTTGCAGCATGACACGGTCATCAAAATGCTCCCTTCCCTTCTCATCACAATGCACCATGCACTTGTCATCAAAATGCTCCATGACTTGTCATCACAAAGCTCCATGACCCTTGGCATCACAATGCTCCATGTCATTGTCATCACAATGCTCCATGAACACTCTCATTACATTGCTCAATGCCCTTGTCATCACAAAGCTCCATGACACTTGTCATCACAATGCTCGATGCCCTTCTCATCACAATGCTCCATGCCCTTGTCATTACAATCCCGCATGACCCATGTATCATAGTGTTCCGTACCCTTGTCATCAAAATGCTCCATGCCCACTCTCATCACAATAATCCATGAAACATTTGAGACCAATTTTCCATGCCATTCTCATCACAATGCTCCATTACCTCTGTCATAACAATGCACCATGACTCCTGCCATCACAATGTTCCACGGCCTAGTAATCACAAGGCTCCTTGACACTTGTCATCACAATGCTGAAGGCCCCTGTAATCACAATGCTCCATGCCCTTGTCATCACAGAGCTCCATGACGCATGTCATCAGAATTTTCCGTGGCCTTCTCATCACAATGCTCCATGACCTTTTCATCACAATGCTCCAAGACCCCTGTAAACACAATGCTCCATGCCCCTTTTCATCTCAATGCTCCATGAACCCTGTCATCACAATGCACCATGTCCATCATCATAATGCTTCAGGCTATTGTCATCACAATGAAATCAATATTCTCTATGACCTCTGTCATCATAATGCACCAAACCCTTGTGATCACAATGTTGCATAACACTTATATCACAACACCCCATGACGCTCATCATGACAATTATCCATGGCCTTCTCATCACAATGCTCCATGATCTTTGTCATCACAATGCTCAGTACACTTGTCATCAAAATGCTCCCTGACACTTGTCGTCAGTATGCTCCTTGAACCCTGTCATGACAAGGCTCCATGCCTTTTTCATCACAATAATCCATGCCCTTTTCATCACAATGCTCCAAGATCCCTGTAATCACAATGCTCCATGCCCTTGTCATCACAAAGCTCCATGACGCATGTCATCAGAATGCTTCATGGCCTTCTCATCACAATGTTCCATGTCATTGTCATCACAATGCTCCATGAACACTCTCATCACATTGCTCCATGCACTTATCTTCACAAAGCTCCATGACACATGTCATCAGAATGCTCCATGGCCTTCTCATCACAATGCTCCATGCCCTTGCCATCACAATGCTCCATTACCACTCTCATAACAATGCTCCATGACCCCTGCCATCACGATGTTCCATGGCCTTGTCATCACAAGGCTCCATGACACTTCTCATCACACTGCTCCAAGAACACTGTAATCACAATGATCTATGCCCCTTTTCATCTCAATGATCCATGAACCCTGTCATCACAATGCACCATGCCCATCATCATAATGCTTCATGCTATTGTCATCACAATGAAATCAAAATGCTCCATGACCTCTGTCATAACAATGCTCAAAACCCTTGTGATCACAATATTCCATAACACTTGTCATCACAATGACCCATGACGCTCGTCATCACAGTTATCCATGGTCTTCTCATCAGAATGTTCCATGACCTTTGTCATCACAGTGCTCAAAACACTTGTCTTCAAAATTCTCCCTGACACTTGTTTTATGTAAGCTCCTTGAAACCTGTCATGACAAGGCTCCATGCCCTTGTCATCACAATGCTCCATGCCCATGTCATCACAAAGCTCAATGACACATGTCATCAGAATGCTCCTTGGCCTTCTGCTCACAATGCTCCATGCCCTTGTCATCACAATGTGGCAAGACCCCTGTAATCACAATGCTCCATGGCCTTTTTCATCAGTATGCTCCATGAGACTTGTCATCACAAAGCCTCATGTTTCTCTCATCACAATGCTCCAGGATCTTGTCATCACAATGCTTCACGACCTTGTCATGAAAATTCTCAATGGCCCTTGTCATCATAATGCTCTAAGCCCTAGTCATCACAATGCTCCATTATATATTCGTCATCACAATCCTCCATTACATTTGGCATCACATAACTCCCTGACATTGTCATCGAAATGGAACATGACATATGTCATCACAATGCTCCCTGACACCTGTCTTCACAATACTCCATGAGCTTCTCTTCACAATGCTCCATGCCATTGTCATCACCATGCACTATGTCCACTGTCATCACAATAATCTATTAAATTTGTCAAACCAATGCTCCATGCCCCGGTCATAACAATGCTCCATGTCCCTGTCATCACAATGCTCCATGCCCTTGTCATCACAATGCTCTATGATTTTTCATCACAAAGCTCCTTGACACATGACCCATGTATCAAAGTGTTCCGTGCCCTTGTCATCACAATGCACCATGCCACTCTCATCATAATACTCCATGAAATATTTCAGACCTATGTTCCACGCCCTTCTCATCAAAATGCTCCATTACCCCTGTCATAACAATGCTCCATGACCCCTGCCATCAAAATGATACACGGCCTTGTCATCACAAGGCTCCATGAAACTTGTCATCACAATGCCGCATGACGCTAGTCATCACAATTATCCATGGACTTCTCATCACAATGTTCCATGATCTTTGTCATCACAATGCTCAAAACACTTGTCATCACAATGCTCCATGACAGTTGTCGTCAGTATGCGCCTTGAACCATGTCATTACAAGGCTCCATGCCTTTTTCATCACAATAATCCATGCCATTTCATCACAATGCTCCAAGATCCCTGTAATCACAATGCTTCCTACCCTTGTCATCACAAAGCTCCATGACACATGTCATCAGAATGTTCCATGGCCTTCTCCTCACAATGTTCCATGCCCTTGGCATCACAATGCTCCATGACACCTGTCATCACAGTACTCCATGAATATTTTCAGCCCAGTGTTCCATGACCTTCTCATCACTATGCTCCATGACCAATATCATCACAATGATCCATGACCACTGTCATCACAACACTCCATGACAACTGACAATACAATGATCCGGGACTCTTGTCATCACAATGCTCCAAGACCCCTGTAATCACAATGCTCCATGACCCCTGTCATCACAATACTCCATGAACATTTTCAGCCCAATGTTCCATGACACTTGTCATCACAATGATCCATGCCTTGTCATCACAAAGCTCCATGACACATGTCATCAGAATTTTAGATGGCCTTCTCATCACAATGTTCCATGCCCTTGTCATCACACTGCTCCATGCACTTGTAATCACAATGTGCCTAGACCCCTGTAATCACAATGCTCCATGCCCCTTTACATCAGTATGCTCCATGAGATTTGTCATCACAAGGCTCCATGATTTTCTCAACACAATGCTCCAGGACCTTGTCATCACAATGCTTCACGACCTTGTCATGAAAATTCTCAATGGCCCTTGTCATCATAATGCTCCAATCCGTAGTCATCACAATGCTCCATTATATTTGTCATCACAATCCTCCATTACATTTGGCATCACAATACTCCATGCCGTTGTCATCTCAGTGGATCTTGACATATGTCATCACAATGCTCCCTGACACCTGTCTTCACAATACTCCATGACCTTCTCTTCACAATGCTCCATGCCATTGTCATCACAATGCTCTATGTCCACTGTCATCACAATAATCTATGAAACTTGTCAGCCCAATGCTCCATGCCCCTGTCATAACAATGCTCCATTTCCCTGTCATCACAATGCTCCAAAAACATTTTCAGCCCAGTGCTCCAAGACCCTTATCATCACAATGATCCATGCCCTTGTCATCCCAATGCTCCATGACCCCTGTATTCACAATGCTCCGTGATGCTTGTCATCACAGTGCCCCATGACACATGTCATCACAATGCTCCATGCCTTTGTCAGCAAAATGCTAAATGACCTTGTCATTGCAATGCTCTATGCGCTTGTCATCACAATACTCCATTTCCATTGTCATAACAATCCTACATGAACCTTGGGATCACATTGCTTCATGCCCCTGTCATCACAATGTTCAATGCTCCTTGAAAGCAAAATGATCCATGACCTCTGTCATCACAATGATCCAAACACTTGTGATCACAATGTTCCATAACACTTGTCATAACAATGCTCCATGATGCCTGTCATCACAGTACTCCATGCAATTTTCATCACAATGCTCCATGACCTTTGTCATCACAATTCTCAATACACTTGTCATCACAATGCTCCCTGACACTTGTCATCAGAATGCTCCTTGAAACCTGTCACGAAAAGGCTCCATGTCTCTTTCATCACAAGGCCCCATGCCATTTTCATCACAATGCTCCATGCCATTGTCATTAAAATACTCCACAAGCTTATCATCAAAATGCTCCTTGACCCTTGTCATCACAATTCTCCATGCACTTTTCAGCACAATGCTCCCTGACCCTTGTCATCACAATGCTCCAAGACATTGTTATCAAAATGCTCCATTACCTTTGTCATCAGAATCCTCCATGACACTTGGCATCACAATGCTCCATGCCATTGTCATCACAACGGGCCATTACATATATCATCACAATGCTCCCTGACACCTGTCTTCACAATACTGCATGACCTGGTCATCACAATGCTCCATGCCCTTGTCATCACAATGTGCCATTCCAACTGTCATCGCAATAATCCATGAAACTTATTAGACCAATGTTCCATGCCCTTGTCATCACAGTGCTCTATGCCCTTGTTATCACAATCCTTCATGACCCCTGTCATCACAATGCTCCGTGACTCCAGTCATCACAATGCTTCATGAACTTTGTCATCACAATGGTCCATGCCCTCGTCATCAACAGTCTCTGTGACCTTTTTAACCACAATGCTCCATGAACTTTTCATAACAATGCTCTTTGACCCTTGTCATCACAATGCTCTATGCCTTTCTCAGCACAATTCTCCATGACTCTTGTCATCACAATGCTCCATGCGCTTGTCAGCACAATGCTCCATGACACATGCCATCACAATGCTCCATGACCCCTGTCATCACAATGCTCCGTGACTCCAGTCATCACAATGCTTCATAACGTTTGTCATCACAATGGTCCATGCGCGCGTCATCAATAGTCTCTGTGACCTTTTTAACCACAATGCTCCATGAAATTTTCATCACAATGCTCTTTCACCCTTGTCATCACAATGATCTATGCCTTTCTCTGCACAATGCTCCATGACCCTTGTCATTACTATGCTACATGCGCTTGTCAGCACAATGCTCCGTGACACATGTCATCACAATGCACCATGCGCCTGTCATCACAGTGCTCCACAATCTTGTCATCACAATGCTCCAAAAAAATTGTCCTCACAATGCTCCATGCACTTCTCATCAAAATGCTCTCTCACCACTGATATCACAATGCTACATCAGTATTTGTCACAATACTCCCTCACCCCTGTCATCAGAATGTTCCATGACTCCTGTCATCACAATGCTACATGCTCTTATCATCACAATGTTCTATGAACCATGACATCACAATGTTCCATAATGCCAGTCATCAAAATGTTCCATGAAACTTTTCATCCAATTGCTCCATGACCCTGTCATCACAATGCTCCCTGCCCTTCTCATCACAATGCACAACGCCCTTGCCATCAAAATGCTCCATGACCTTTGTCATCACAAAGATCCATGACCCTTGGCATCACAATGCTCCATGTCATTGTCATCACATTGCTCCATGCCCTTGTCTTCACATAGCTCCATGACACAATTCATCAGAATGCTCCATGGCCCTCATCACAATGCTGAATGCCCTTGCCATCACAATGCTCCATTACCACTGTCATAATAATGCTCCATGACCCCTGCCACCACGATGTTCCATGGCCTTGTCATCACAAAGCTCCATGACCCTTCTCATCACAATGCTCCAAGAACACTGTAATCACAAAGCTCTATGCCCCGTTTCATCTCAATGATCCATGAACCCTGTCATCAAAATGCACCATGCCCATCATCATAATGCTTCATGCTATTGTCATCACAAAGAAATCAAAATGCTCCATGACCTCTGTCATAACAATGCTCCAAACCCTTGTGATCACAATATTCCATAACACTTGTCATCACAATGCCACATGACGCTCGTCATCACAATTATTCATGGTGTTCTCATCACAATGCTCCATGACCTTCGTCATCACAATGCTCAATACAATTGTCATCAAAATGCTCCCTGACCCTTGTTTTCTGTATGATCCTTGAACCCTGTCATGACAGGGCTCCATGCCTTTTTCATCACAATGATCCATGCCCTTTTCATCACAATGCTCCAAGACCCATGTAATCACAATGCTCCATGCCCTTGTCATCACAAAGCTCAATGACGCATGCCATCAGGATTCTCCTTTGTCTTCTACTCACTATGCTCGATGCCCTTGTCATTACAATGTTCCAAGACCCCTGTAATCACAATGCTCCATGCCCCTTTTCTTCAGTATGCCCCATGAGACTTGTCATCAAAAGGCTCCATGGTTTTGTCATCACAATGCTCCAGGACATTGTCATCACAATGCTTCACGACCTTGTCATGAAAATTTTAAATGGCCCTTGTCATCATAATGCTCCAAGCCCTAATCATTACAATGCTCTATTATATTTGTCTTCACAATTCTCCATTACATTTGGCATCACAATGCTCCATGCCATTTTCATCGCAATGGCCCATGACATATGTCATTAGAATGCTCCCTGACACCTGTCTTCACAATACTCCATCACCTTATCATCACAATCCTCCATGCCCTTGTCATCACAATGCACCATGCCCACTCTCATCACAATAACCTATGAAACTTCTCAGACCAATGCTCCATGCCCGTGTCATCACAATGCTCCATGACCCCTGTCATCACAATGCTCCGTGACTCCAGTCATCACAATGCTTCATAACGTTTGTCATCACAATGGTCCATGCCCTTGTCATCACAAGGCTCTGTGACCTTTGTAACCACAATGCTCCAAGAAATTTTAATCACAATTCTGTGACAGTTGTCATCACAGTGTGCCATGTCTTTGTCAGAACAATGCTCCATGACCATTTTCATCACAAAGTGCCACGCGGATTACATCACAACGGTCCACAAACTTGTCATTGCAATGCCCCATAAACGTTGTAATCACAATGTTCCATGCACTTCTCATCAAAATGCTCTCTCACCAGAGATATCACAATGTTCCATCACTAGTCATCACAATACTCTCTCATCCCTCTAATCACAATGTTCCATGACACTGTCATCACAATGCTACATCCCCTTATCATCACAAAGTGCCATGACCCCTGCCATCACAATGTTCCAAAACCCCTGTCATCAAAATGCTCCATGACCCTTTCCATCCCAAAGCTCCAAGTCCCCTGACATCACAATGTTCTATAACCCCTGCCATCAAAATGTTCCATTACACTTTTTATCAAATTGCTGCATGACCCGGTCATCAAAATGCTCCCTGCACTTCTCATTACAATGCACCATGCCCTTGTCATGAAAATGTTCCATGACTTGTCATCACAAATCTCCATGACCCTTGGCATCACAATGCTCCATGCCTTTGTCAGCAAAATGCTACATGACCTTGTCATTACAATGCTCTATGTGCTTGTCATCACAATACACCATTACCATTGTCATCACAATCCTCCATGAACCTTGGGATCACATTGCTTCATTCCCTTGTCATCACAATGCTCCATGCTCCTTGAAATCAAAATGATCCATGACCTCTGTCATCACAATGCTCCAAGCCCTTGTGATCACAATGTTCCATAACACTTGTCATGACAACGCTCCATGATGCTTGTCATCACAATACTCCATGCCCTTTTCATCACAATGCTCCATGACCTTTGTCATCACAATTCTCAATACACTTGTCATCAAAATGCTCCCTGACACTTGTCGTCAGAATGCTCCTTGAACCCTGTCATGAAAAGGCTCCATGCCTTTTCATCACAATGCCCCATGCCGTTTACATCACAATGCTCCATGCCATTGTCATCAAAATACTCCACAAGCTTGTCATCAGAATGTTTCATGACATTTGTCATCACAATTCTCCATGCACTTGTCAGCACAATGCTCCCTGACCCTTGTCATCACAATGCTCCAAGCCATTGTCATCACAATGCTCCATTACCTTTGTCATCAGAATCCTCCATGACACTTGGCATCACAATGCTCCATGCCATTTTCATCAAAATGGGCCATTACATATGTCATCACAATGCTCCCTGTCGCCTGTCTTCACAATACTGCATGACGTGGACATCACAATGCTCCATGCCCTTGTTATCACAATGCTCCATGACGCCTGTCATCACAATGCTCCGTAACTCCAGTCATCACAATGGTCCATGAACTTTGTCATCACAATGGTCCATGCCCTCATCATCAACAGTCTCTGTGACCTTTTTAACCACAATGCTCCTTGAACATTTGATCACAATGCTCTTTGACCCGTGTCATCATAATTCTCTATGCCTTTCTCAGCACAATTCTCCATGACCCTTGTCATCACAATGCTCCATGTGCTTGTCAGCACAATGCTCCATGACACATGTCATCACAATGCACCATGCGCTTGTCATCACAGTGCTCCACCATCTTGTCATCACAATGCTCCATAAAATTTGTCATCACAATGCTCCATGCACTTCTCATCAAATTGCTCTCTCACCACTGATATCACAATGATACATCATTATTTGTCACAGTACTCCCTCATCCCTGTCATCACAATGTTCCATGACTCCTGTCACCACAATGCTACATGCAAATATCATCACAATGTTCGATGACCCCTGACATCACAATGTTCCATAACACCTGTCATCAAAATGCTCCATGACCCTTTCCATCCCAAAGCTCCAAGTCCCCTGACATCACAATGTTCTATAACCCCTGCCATCAAAATGTTCCATTACACATTTTTATCAAATTGCTACATGACCCGGTCATCAAAATGCTCCCTGCACTTCTCATTACAATGCACCATGCCCTTGTCACGGAAATGCTCCATGACTTGTCATCACAAAGATCCATGACCCTTGGCATCACAATGCTCCACGTCATTGTCATCACAATGCTCCATGAACACTCTCATAACATTGCTCAATGCACTTGTCATCAAAAAGCACCATGACACTTGTCATCACAATGCTCGATGCCCTTCTCATCACAATGCTCCATGCCCTTGTCATTACAGTCCTGCATGACGCATGTATCACAGTGTTCCGTGCCCTTGTCATCACAATGCTCCATGCCCACTCTCATCACAATAATCCATGAAACATTTCAGACCAATTTTCCATACCCTTCTCATCACAATGCTCCATTACTCCTGTCATAACAATGCACCATGACCCCTGCCATCACAATGTTCCACGGCCTAGTCATCACAAGGTTCCATGACACTTCTCATCACAATGCTCAAGACCCCTGAAATCACAATGCTCCATGCCCTTGTCATCACAAATCGCCATGACGCATGTCATCAGAATGATCCATGGCCTTCTCATCACAATGTTCCATGCCCTTGTCAGCACAATGCTCCAAGACCCTTGTAATCACAATGTTCCATGCCACTTTTCATCTCAATGCCCTATGAAACCTGTCATCACAATGCACCATGCCCATCATCATAATGCTTCAGGCTATTGTCATCACAATGAAATCAATATTCTGCATGTCCTCTTTCATCATAATGCTCCAAACCCTTGTGATCACAATTTTGCATAACACTTATCATCACAACACACCATGACGCTCATCATCACAATTATACATGGTCTTCTCATCACAATGCTCCATGATCTTTGTCATCACAATGCTCAATACAATTGTCATCACAATGCTCCCTGACACTTGTCGTCAGTATGCTCTTTGAACCCTGTCATGACAAGGCTCCATGCCTATTTCATCACAATGATCCATGCCCTTTTCATCACAATGCTCCAAGATCCCTGTAATCACAGTGCTCCATGCCCTTGTCATCACAAAACTCCAGGAAACATGTCATCAGAATGCTCCATGGCCTTCTCATCACAATGATCCATGCCCTAGTCATCACAATGCTCCAAGACCCCTGTAATCACAGTGCTCCATGCCACTTTTCATCAGAATGCTCCATGAGACTTGTCATCACAAGCCTCCATGGTCTTCTCATCACAATGCTCCAGGAACTTGTCATCACCATGCTCCATTTCCTTGTCATCACAATGCTCCAGGACCCATATCATCACAATACTCCATGCACATTTTCAGCCCAGTGCTCCACGGCCTACTCATTACAATGCTCCATGGCCAGTATCATCACAATGCTCCATGACCACTGTCATCACAACACTCCATGACACCTCACAACACAATGATCCGGGACTATTGTTATCACAATGATCCATGCCCTTATCATCCCAATGCTCCCTGACCCCTGTATTCACAATGCTCCGTGACGCTTGTCATCCCAGTGCTCCATGACACATGTCCTCACAATGCTCCATGCCTTTGTCAGCAAAATGCTACATGACAATGTCATTACAATGCTTTGTGTGTTTGTCATCACAGTACTCCATTTCCATTGTCATCACAATCCTCCATGAAACTTGGGATCACATTGCTTCATTCCTTTGTCATCACAATGCTCCATGCTCCTTGAAATCAAAATGATCCATGACATCTGTCATCACAATGCTCCAAAACCTTGTGATCACAGTGATCCATAACACTTGTAATCACAATGCTCCATGATGCCTGTCATCACAATACTCCATGCCCTTTAAAACACAATGCTCCATGACCATTTTCATCACAATTCTCAATATACATGTCATCACAATGCTCCCTGACACTTGTCATCAGAATGTTCCTTGAACCCTGTCACGAAAAGGCTCCATGCCTTTTTCATCACAAAGCCCCATACCGTTTTCATCACAATGCTCCATGCCATTGTCATCAAAATACTCCACAAGCTTGTCATCAGAATGCTCCATGACCCTTGTCATCACAATTCTCCATGCACTTGTCAGCACAATGCTCCCTGACCATTGTCATCACAATGCTCCAAGCCATTGTCATCAAAATGCTCCATTACCTTTGTCATCATAATCCTCCATGACACTTGGCATCACAATGCTCCATGCAATTGTCATCACAATGGGCCATTACATATGTCATCACAATGCTCCCTGACAACTGTCTTCACAATACTGCATGATCTGGTCAACACAATGCCCCATGCCCTTGTCATCACAATGCGCCATTCCAACTGTCATCGCAGTAATCCATGAAACTTATTAGACCAATGATCCATGCCCCTTCCGTCACAATGCTCCATGCCCTTGTTATCACAATGCTCCATGAACCCTGTCATCACAATGCTCCGTGACTCCAGTCATCAAAATGCTTCATGACCTTTGTCATCACAATGGTCCATGCCTTCGTCATCAACAGTCTCTGTGACATTTTTATCCACAATGCTCCATGAACTTTTCATCACAATGCTCTTTGACCCTTGTCATCACAATGCTCTATGCCTTTCTCAGCAAAATGCTCCATGACCATTGTCATCACAATATTCCAAGCCTTTGTCATCACAATGCTCCCTTATATTTGTCATCAGAATCCTCCATGACACTTGTCATCACAATGCTCTTTGACACTTGTCATCAGAATCCTCCATGACACCTGGCATCACAATTCTCCATGCCATTTTCATCACAATGAACCATTACATATGTCATCACAATGCTCCCTCACACCTGTCTTCACAATACTGCATGACGTGGTCATCACAATGCTCCATGCCCTTGTCATCACAATGCACCCTTCCATCTTTCATCACAATAATCCATGAAAAGTATTAGACCAATGCTCCATGTCATTGTCATCACAATGCTCCATGCCCTTGTTATCACAATGTTCCAAGACCCCTGTAATCAGAATGCTCCATGCCCCTTTTCATCAGTATGCTCCATGAGACTTGTCTTCACAAGGCTCCATGGTTTTCTAATCACATATCTCCAGGAACTTGTCATCACAATGCTTCAAGACCTTGTCATGAAAATTCTCAATGGCCCTTGTCATCATAATGCTCCAATTCCTAGTCATCACAATGCTCCATTATATTTGTCATCACAATACTCCATTACCTTTGGCATCTCAATGCTCCCTGCCATTTTCATCGCAATGGGCCATGACATATGTCATGACAATGCTCCCTGACACCTGTCTTTACAATACTCCATGACCTTCTCATCAAAATGATCCATGCCATTGTCATCCCAATGCTCCATGACCCCTGTATTCACAATGCTCCGTGACCCTTGTCATCACAGTGCTCCATGACACCTGTCTTCACAATAATCCATGACCTTCTCATCACAATGCTCCATGCCCTTGTCATCACAATGCACCATGTCCACTGTCATCACAATAATCTATGAAACTTTTCAGACCAATGATCCATGCCCCTGTCATCGCAATGCTCCATGCCCTTGTCATCAAACTGCTCCATTACCCCTGCCATTACAATGCTCCGTGAATCCATTCATCACAATTCTTCATAACGTTTGTCAACACAACGGTCCATGCTTGCATCCTCAAAAGGCTCTGTGTCTTTTGTAACCTCAATGCTCCATGAAATTTTCATCACAATGCTCCATGACCCTTGTCATCACAATGCTCCATGCCTTTGCCAGAACAATACTCCATGACCCTTGTCATCACAATGTGCCACGCACTTTTCATCACAATGATCCACAACCTTGTCATCACTATCCGCCATAAACCTTGTAATCACAATGCTCCATGCACTTCTCATCCAAGTGCTCTCTCACATGAGATATCACAATGTTCCATCACTAGTCATCACAATCCTCCCTCACCCCTGTAATCACAATGTTCCATGACCCCTGTCATCAGAATGCTACATCCCCTTATCAGCACAATGTTCCTTAACCCCAGACATCACAATGTTCCATAACCCCTGTCATCAAAATGCTCCATGACCCATTTCATCCCAAAGCTCCATGACACCTGGCATCAAAATGTTCTATAACCCCTGTCATCAAAATGTTCCATGACAATTTTCATCAAATTGCTGCATGACCCTCTCATCAAAATGCTCCCTGCCCTTCTCATCACAATGCACCACACCCTTGTCATCAAAATGTTCTATGACCTTTGTCATCACAAAGCTCCATGACCCTTGGCATCACAATGCTCCATGTCATTGTCATCACAGTGCTCTATAAACCCTTTCATCACATTGCTTCATGCCCTTGTCATTACAAAGCTCCATGACACTTGTCATCACAATGCTCGATGCCCTTCTCATCACAATGCTCCTTGCCCTTGTCATTACAATCCTCCATGACCCATGTATCACAGTGTTCCGTGCCCTTGTCCTCACAATGCTCCATGCCCACTCTCATCAGAATAATCCGTGAAACATTTCAGACCAATGCTCAATGCCCTTCTCATAACAATGATCCATTACCTCTGTCATAACAATGCTCCATGACCACTGCCATCACAATGTTCCATTACAATTTTCATCAAATTGCTGCATGACCCGGTCATCAAAATGCTTCCTGCCCTTCTCATCACAATGCACCATGCCCTTGTCATCAAAATGGTCCATGACTTTTCATCACAAAGCTCAATGACACCTGTCATCACAATGCTGCATGCATTTGTCAGCAAAATTCTACATGAACTTGTCATTAGAAAGCTCTATGCGCTTGTCATTCAATGCTCCAAGAACCCTGTAATCACAATGCTCCATGCCCTTTTTCATCTCAGTGCTCCATGAACCCTGTCATCACAATGCACCATGTCCATCATCATAATGCTTCAGGCTATTGTCATCACAATGAAATCAAAATTCTCCATGACCTCTGTCATCATAATGCTCCAAACCCTTCTGATAACAATGTTCCATAACACTTATCATCACAACACCGCATGACGATCATCATCACAATTATCCATGGACTTCTCATCACAATGCTCCATGATCTTTGTCATCACAATGCTCAATACACTTGTCATCACAATGCTCCCTGACACTTGTCGTCAGTATGCTCCTTGAACCCTGTCATGACAAGGCTCCATGCCTTTTTCATCACAGTGATCCATGCCCTTTTCATCACAATGCACCATGACCCCTGTAATCACAATGCTCTATGCCCTTGTCATCACGAAGCTCCATGACGCAAGTCATCAGAATGCTCCATGGCCTTCTCCTCACAACGCTCGACGTCATTGTCATCACAATGCTCCATGAACCCTCTCATCACATTGCTCCTTGCCCTTGATATTACAATCCTCCATGACCCATGTATGACAGTGTTCCGTGCCCTTGTCATCACAATGCTCCATGCCCAATCTCATCACAATAATCCATGAAATATTTCAGACCAGTGCTCAATTCCCTTCTCATAACAATGCTCCATTACCTCTGTCATAACAATGCTCCATGACCATTGCCATCACAACGTTCCACCGCCTTGTCATCACAAGGCTCCATTACCCATGTCAGCGCAATGATCCAAGACACGAGTAATCAAAATGCTCCATGAACTTGTCATAACAAAGCTCCATGACGCATGTCATCAGTAGGTTCCATGGCCTTCTTTTCACAATGTTCCATGCCCTTGTCATCACAATGCTCCATGACCCCTGTAATCACAATGCTCCTTGCCCCTTTTCATCTCAATGATCCATGAACCCTGTCATCAAAATGCACCATGCCAATCATCCTAATGTTTCATGCTATTGTCATCACAATGAAATC
This sequence comes from Mesoplodon mirus, assembly GCF_964341445.2. Taxonomy (NCBI): domain Eukaryota; kingdom Metazoa; phylum Chordata; class Mammalia; order Artiodactyla; family Ziphiidae; genus Mesoplodon; species Mesoplodon mirus. The sequence continues at coordinate 540,900 of NW_028295811.1, forward strand.
AAAATGCTCCATTACATCAGTCATAACAATGTTCCAAACCCTTGTGATCACAATATTCCATAACAGTTGTCATCACAATGCCCCATGACGCTCGTCATCACAATTATCCATGGATTTCTAATCACAATGCTCCATGTCCTTTGTCATCACAATGCTCAATACACTTGTCATCAAAATGCTCCCTGACACTTGTTGTCTGTATGCTCCTTGAACCCAGTCATGACAAGGCTCCTTGCCTATTTCTTCACAATTATCCATGCCCTTTTCATCACAATCTTCCCTCACCCCTGTTATCACAATATTCCATGGCCCCTGTCATCACAATGCTACATCACCTTATCAGCACAATGTTCCATGACCCCTGACATCACAATGTTCCATAACACCTGTCATCAATATGCTCCATGACCCATTTCATCCCAAAGCACCATGACCCCTGGCATCACAATGCTCTATAACCCCTGTCATCAATATGTTACATTACACTTTTCAGCAAATTACTGCATGACCCTGTCATCAAAATGCTCCCTGCCCTTCTCATCACAATGCACCACACCCTTGTCATCAAAATGCTCCATGACCTTTGCCATCACAAAGCTCCATGACCCACGGCATCACAATGCTCCATGTCATTGTCATCATAATGCTCCATGAACCCTCTCATCACATTGCTCCATGCCCTTGTCATGACAAAGCTCCATGACACTTGTCATCACAATGCTCGATGCCCTTCTCATCACAATGCTCCATGCCCTTGTCATTACAATCCCCCTTGAACAATGTATCACAGTATACCCTGCCCTTGTCATCACAATAAACCATGAAATATTTCAGACCAATGCTCAGTGCCCTTCTCATCACAATGCTCCATTACCTCTGTCATAACAATGCTCCATGACCCCTGCCATCACAATGATCCACGGCCTTGTCATCACAAGGCTCCATGACCCTTGTCATCACAATGCTCCAAGACCCCTGTAATCACAATGCTCCATGCCCTTGTCATCACAAAGCTCCATGACACATGTCATCAGAATGTTCCATGGACTTCTCCTCACAGTGCTCCATGCCATTGTCATCACAATGCTCCAAGACCCCTGTAATCACAACACTCCATGCACCTTTTCATCAGAATGCTCCATGAGACTTGTCATCACAAGTCTCCATGGTCATCTCATCACAATGCTCCAGGACCATGTCATCACCACGCTGCATTCCCTTGTCATCACAATGCTCCATGAACATTTTCAGCCCAGTGCTCCATGACCTTCTCTTCACAATGCTCCATGACCAATAGCATCACAATGATCCATGACCACTGTCATCACAACACTCCATGACATATGACAACACAATGATCCGGGACTCTTGTCATCACAATGCTCCAAGACCCCTGTAATCACAATGCTCCATGACCCCTGTCATCACAATACTCCATGAACATTTTCAGCCCAATGTTCCATGACCCTTGTCATAACAATGATCCATACCCTTGTCATCACAAAGCTCGATGACACATGTCTTCAGAATTTTAGATGGCCTTCTCATCACAATGTTCCATGCCCTTGTCATCACAATGCTCCATGCCCTTGTCATCACAAAGCTCCATGACACACGTCATCAGAATGTTCCATGGCCTTCTCATCAAAAAGCTCCATGTCCTTGTCATCACAATTCACCATGTCCAATGTCATCACAATAGTCTATGAAACTTGTCAGACCAATGCTCCATGCAACTGTCATCACAATGCTCAATGCCCTTGTCATCAAAATGCTCCATGACCCCTGTCATCACAATGCTCCGTGACTCCAGTCATCACAATGCTTCATAAGTTTGTCATCCGAACGGGCCATTCTCGCGTCATCACAAGGCTCTGTGACCTTTGTAACCACAATGCTCCATGAACTTTTCATCACAATGCTCCGTGACTCTTGTCATCACAATGCTCCATGCCTTTGTCAGAACAATGCTCCATGACCCTTGTCATCACAATGTGCCATGCGTTTTTCATCACAATGATCAACAACATTGTCATCGCTATGCTAAATAAACCATGTAATCACAATGCTCCATGCACTTCTCATCCAAATCTTCTCTCACATGAGATATCACAATGTTCCATCACTAGTCATCAGAATCCTCCCTCACCCCTGTTATCACAATGTTCGATGACCCCTCTCAACACAATGCTACATCCCCTTATCATCACAATGTTCCATGACCCATGACATCACAATGTTCCATAACCACTCTCATCAAAATGCTCCATGACACTTTTCATCCCAAAGCTCCATGACCCTTGGCATCACAATGTTCTATAACCCCTGTCATCAAAATGTTCCATTACATTTTTCATCAAATTTCTGCATGACCCAGTCATCAAAATGCTCCCTGCCTTTCTCATCACAATGCACCACACACTTGGCATCAAAATGCTCCATGACTTTGTCTTCACAAATCTCCATGACCCTTGGCATCACAATGCTCCATGTCATTGTCATCACAATGCTCCATGAACCCTCTCATCATATTGCTCCATGCCCTTGTCTTCACAAAGCTCCATGACACTTGTCATCGCAATGCTCTATGCCCTTCTCATCAAAATGCTCCATGCCCTTGACATTACAGTCCTGCATGACCCATGTATCACGGTGTTCCGTTCCCTTGTCATCAGAATGCTCCATGCCCACTCTCATCACAATAATCCATGAAATATTTCAGACCAATGGTCAATGCCATTCTCATCACAATGCTCCATTACCTCTGTCATAACCTTGATCCATGACCCTTGCCATCACAATATTCCACGGCCTTGTCATCACAAGGCTCCATGACACTTGTCATCACAATGCTCCAAGACCCCTCTAATCACAATGCTCCATGCCCTTGTCAGCACAAAGCTCCTTGACACATGACATCAAAATGTTCCATGGCCTTCTCATCACAATGCTCCATGCCCTTGTCATGACAATGCTCCAAGACCCCTGTAATCACAATGCTCCATGCTACTTTTCATCTCAATGCACCTTGAAGCCTGTCATCAAAATGCACCATGCCCATCATCATAATGCTTCAGGCTATTGTTATCACAGTGAAATCAAAATTATCCATGACCACTGTCATCATAATGCTCCAAACCCTTGTGATCACAAAGTTTTATAACACTATTCATCACAACACCCTCTGACGCTCATCATCACAATTATCCATGGTCTTCTCATCACAATGCTCCATGATCTTTGTCATCACAATGCTCAATACACTTGTCATCACAATGCTCCCTGACACTTGTCGTCAGTATGCTCCTTGTACCCTTTCATGACAAGACTCCATGCCTTTTCATCACAATGATCCATGCCCTTTTCATCACAGTGCTCCCAGACCCCTGTAATCACAATGCTCCATGCCCTTGTCATCACAAAGCTCCATGACACATGTCATCAGAATGCTCCATTGCCTTCTCCTCACAATGCTCCATGCTTTTGTCATCACAATGCTCCAAGAACCCTGTAATCGCAATGCTCTATGCCCCTTTTCATCAGAATGCTCCATGAGAGTTGTCATCACAAGTCTCCATGGTCTTATCATCACAATGCTCCAGAATCTTGTCATTAACATGCTCCATTCCCTTGTCTTCACAATGCTCCATGACCACTGTCATCACAATACTCCATGAATATTTTCAGCCCAATACTCCATGAAATTCTCATCACAATGCTCCATGACAAATATCATCAAAATGCTCCATGACCACTCTCATCACAACACTCCATGACACCTGACAACACAATGATCTGGGACTCTTGTCATCACAATGCTCCATTCCCTACTCATCACAATGCTCCATGACCCATGTCATCACAATACTCCATGAACACTTTTAGCCCAATGATCCATGACCCTTGTCATCACAATCATGAATGCCCTTGTCATCCCAATGCTCCATGACCCCTGTATTCACAATGCTCCGTGACGCTTGTCATAACAGTGCTCCATGACACCTGTCATCACAATGCTCCATGCCTTTGTCAGCAAAATGCTACATGACCTTGTCATTACAATGCTCTATGCGCTTGTCATCACAATACTCCATTACCATTGCCATCACAATCCTCAATGAACCTTGGGATCACAATGCTTCATGCCCTTGTCATCACAATTCTCCATGATCCTTGAAATCAAAATGATCCATGACCTCTGTCATCACAATGCTCCAAACCCTTGTGATCACAATGTTCCATAACACTTGTCATCACAACGCTCCATGATGCCTGCCATCACAACAATCCATGCCGTTTTCATCACAATGCTCCATGATCTTTGTCATCACAATGCTCAGTACACTTGTCATCAAAATGCTCCCTGACACTTGTCGTCAGAATGCTCCTTGAACACTGTCACAAAAAGGTTCCATGCCTTTTTCATCACAAAGCCCCATGCCATTTTCATCAAAATGCTCCATGCCATTGTAATCAAAATACTCCACAAGCTTGTCATCAGAATGCTTCATGACCCTTGTCATCACAATTCTCCATGCACTTGTCAGCACAATGCTCCCTGACCCTTGTCATCACAATGCTCCAAGCCATTGTCATCACAATGCTCCATTACCTTTGTCATCAGAATCCTCCATGACACTTGGCCTCACAATGCTCCATGCCATTGGAATCACAATGGGCCATTACATGTGTCATCACAGTGCTCCCTGACACCTCTCTTCACAATACAGCAAGACCTGGTCATCACATTGCTCCATGCCCTTATCATCACAATGCGCCATTCCAACTGTCATCACAATACTCCATGAAACTTATTAGAGCAATGCTCCATGCCCTTGTCATCACAATGCTCCATGCCCTTGTTATCACAATGTTCCATGACCCCTGTCATCACAATGCTCTGTGACTCATGTCATCACAATTCTCCATGACCTTTGTCATCACAATGGTCCATGCCCTCATCATCAACACTCTCTGTGACCTATTTAAGCACAATGTTCCATGAACATTTCATCACAATGCTCTTTGACCCTTGTCATCACAATGCTCTATGCCTTTGTCAGGACAATGCTCCATGCCCTTGTCATCACATTGCTCCATGACCCCTGTCATCACAATGCTCCGTGACTCCAGTCATCACAATTCTTCAAAACATTTGTCATCACAATGGTCGATGCTCGTGTCATCAAAATGCTCTGTTAAATTTATAACCACAATGTTCTATGAACTTTTCATCACAATGCTCCGAGACCCTTGTCATCAAAATGCTCCATGCCTTTGTCAGAAAAATGCTCCTTGACCCTTGTCATCATAATTCTCCAAAACCCCTGTAATCACAATGCTCCAAGACCTTGTCATCACAAAGCTCCATGACACATGTCATCAGAATGTTCCATGGGCTTCTCATCAAAATGCCCCATGTCCTTGTCATCAAAATGCTCCCAGACCCCTGTAATCACAATGCTCAATGCCCCTTTTCAAATCAATGGTCCATTAACCCTGTCATCACAATGCATCATGCCCATTATAATAATGCTTCCAGCTATTGCCAGCACAATGAAATCAAAATTCTCCATGACCTCTGTCATCACAATGCTCCATGACCCCTGTCATCACAATACTCCATGAACATTTTCAGCCCACTGCTCCATGACACTTGTCATCACAATGATCCATGCCCTTGTCATCCAAATGCTCCATGACCCCTGTATTCACAATGCTCTCTGACGCTTGTCATAACAGTGCTCCATGACACCTGTCATCACAATGCTTCATGCCTTTGTCAGCAAAATGCTACATGACCTTGTCATTACAATGCTCTATGTGCTTGTCATCACAATTCTCCATTACCATTGTCATCACAATCCTCCTTGAACCTTTTGATCACATTGCTTCATGCCTTTGTCATCACAGTGCTCCATGCTCCTTGAAATCAAAATGATCCATCACCTCTGTCATCACAATGCTCCAAAACCTTGTGATCACAATGTTCCATAATACTTGTCATCACAACGCTCCATGATGCCTGTCATCACAATACTCCATGCCCTTTTCATCAAAATGCTCCATGAACTTTGTCATCACAATTCTCAATACACTTGTCATCACAATGCTCCCTGACACTTGTCATCAGGATGCTCCTTGAACCATGTCATGAAAAGGCTCCATGCCTTTTTCATCACTATGCCCCATGCCATTTTCATAACAATGCTCCATGCCATTGTCATCAAAATACTCCACAAGCTTGTCATCAGAATGCTCCATGACCCTTGTTATCACAATTCTCCATGCACTTGTCAGCACAATGCTCCCTGACCCTTGTCATCACAATGCTCCAAGCCATTGTCATCACAATGCTCTATTACATTTATCATCAGAATCCTCCATGACACTTGGCATCACAATGCTCCATGCCATTGTCATCACAATGGGTCATTACATATGTCTTCACAGTGCTCCCTGAGACCTCTCTTCACAATACTGCAAGACCTGGTCATCACAATGCTCCATGCCCTTGTCATCACAATGCGCCATTCCAACTGTCATCAAAATACTCCATGGAACTTATTAGAACAATGCTCCATGCCCTTGTCATCACAATTCTCCATGCCCTTGTTATCACAATGTTCCATGACCCCTGTCATCACAATGCTCCGTGACTCCAGTCATCACAATGCTCCATGACCTTTGTCATCACAATGCTCCATGCCGTCATCATCAACAGTCTCTGTGACCAATTTAACCACAATGCTCCATGAACATTTCATCATAATGCTCTTTGACACTTGTCATCACAATGCTCTATGCCTTTCTTATCACAATGCTCCATGCCCTTCTCATCACAATGCTCCATGACCCCTGTCATCAAAATGCTCCGTGACTCCAGTCATCACAATTCTTCATAACATTTGTCATCACAATGGTCAATGCCCGCGTCATCACAAGGCTCTGTTACCTTTGTAACCACAATGCTCCATGAACTTTTCATCACAATGCTCCGTGACCCTTGTCATAACAATGCTCCATGCCTTTGTCAGAAAAATGCGCCATGACCCTTGTAATCAGAATGGGCCACGCGCATTTCATCCCAACGGTCCAGAAATTTGTCAATGCAATGCTCCATAAAACTTGTAATCACAAAGCTCCATGCCCTTCTTATCACAGTGCTCCATTACACCTGTCATAACAATGCTTCATGACCCCTGCCATCAAAATGTTCCACGGCCTTGTCATCACAATGCTCCAAGACCCCTGTAATCAAAATGCTCCATGCCCTTGTCATCACAATGCTCCCAGACCCCTGTAATCACAGTACTCCATGCCCCTTTTCCTATCAATGGTCCATGAACCCTGACATCACAGTGCATCATGCCAATCATCATAATGCTTCTGGCTATTGTCAGCACAATGAAATCAAAATTCTCTATGACCTCTGTCATCACAATTCTCCATAACCCAAAGCATCACAATACTCCATGAACATTTTCATCACAATGCTCCATGACCCTTGTCATCACAATGATCCATGCCCTTCTCATCCCAATGCTCCATGACCCCTGTATTCACAATGCTCCGTGACACTTGTCATCAGAGTTCTCCATGACACCTGTCATCACAATGCTCCATGAATTTGTCAGCAAAATGCTACATGACCTTGTCATTGCAATGCTCTATGTGCTTGTCATCAGAATACTCCATTTCCATTGTCATCACAATCCTCCATGAAACTTTTGATCAGATTGCTTAATGCCTTTTTCATCACAATGCTCCATGCTCCTTGAAATCAAAATGATCCATGACCTCTCTCATCACAATGCTCCAAAACCTTGTGATCACAATGTTCCATAACACTTGTCATCACAACGCTCCATGATGCCTGTCATCACAATACTCCATGCTATTTTCATCACAATGCTCCATGACCTTTGTCATCACAATTCTCAATACACTTGTCATCACAATGCTCCCTGACACTTGTCGTCACAATGCTCCTTGAACCCTGTCACCAAAGGCTCCATGACATTTTCATCACAAGGCCCCATGCCGTTTTCATCAAACTGATCGATGTCATTGTCATCAAAATACTCCACAAGCTTGTCATCAGAATGTTCCATGACCCTTGTCATCATAATTCTCCATACACTTGTCAGCAAAATGCTCCCTGACCCTTGTCATCACAATGCTCGAAGCCATTGTCATCACAATGCTCCATTACCTGTGTCATCACAATCCTCCATGACACTTGGCATCACAATGCTCCATGCCATTGTCATCACAATGGGCCATTACATATGTCATCACAATGCGCCCTGACACCTCTCTTCACAATACTGCATGACCTGGTCATCACAATGCTCCATGCCCTACTTATCACAATGCTCCATGACCCCTGTCATCAAAATGTTCCGTGACTACAGTCATCAAAATGCTTCATGACCTTTATCATCACAATGGTCCATGCCCTCATCATCAACAGTCTCTGTGACATTTTTAACCACAATGCTCCATGAACTTTTCGTCACAATGCTCTTTGGCCCTTGTCATCGCAATGCTCTATGCCTTTCTCAGCACAATGCTCCATGACCATTGTCATCACAATGCTCCATGCGCTTGTCAGCACAATGCTCCATGACACATGTCATCACAAGGCTCCATGCGCTTGTCATCACAGTGCTCCACAATCTTGTCATCACAATGCTCCATAAACCTTGTCATCACAATGCTCCATGCGCTTCTCATCACAATGCTCTCTCACAACTGATATCACAATGTTACATCAATATTCGTCACAATACTCCCTCACCTCTGTCATCACAATGTTCCATGACTCCTGTCATCACAGTGCTACATGCATTATCATCACAATGTTCGATGACCACTGTCATCACAATGTTACATAACCCCTGTCATCAAAATACTCCATGACCATTTTCATCAAAATGCTCCATAACCCGTGACATCACAATGTTCCATAACCCCTGTCATCAAAATATTCCATGACCTTTTTCATCAAATTGCTCCATGACCCTGTCATCACAATGCTTCCTGCCCTTCTCATCACAATGCAAAACGCCCTTGTCATCAAAATGCACCATGACTTTGTCATCACAAAGATCTATGACCCTTGGCATAACAATGCTCCAAGTCATTGTCATCACAATGCACCATGAACGCTCTCATCACATTGCTTCATGCCCATGTCATCACATAGCTCCATGACACATGTCATCAGAATGTTCCATGGCCTTCTCATCACAGTGTTCCTTTCCCATGCCATCACAATGCTCCATTACCCCTGTCATAACAATGATCCATGATCCCTGCAATCACAATGTTCCACGGCCTTGTCATCACAAGGCTCCATGACACTTGTCTCCAAAATGATCCAAGACCCCTGTAATCACAATGATCCATGCCCCTTTTCAACACAATGCTCCATGAACCCTGTCATCACAATGCCTCATGCCCATCATCATAATGCTTCATGCTATTGTCAGCACAATTAAATCAAAATTCTTCATGACCTCTGTCATAACAATGATCCAAACACTTGTGATCACATTATTCCATAACACTTGTCATCACAATGCCCCATGACGCTCGTCACCACAGTTATCCATGGTCTTCTCATCACAATGCTCCATGACCTTTCTCATCACAATGCTCAATACACTTGTCATCACAATGCTCCCTGACACTTGTCGTCAGTATGCTCCTTGAACCCTGTCATGACAAAGCTCCATGCCTTTTTCATCACAATGATCCATGCCCTTTTCATCACAATGCTCCTAGAACACTGTAATCACAATGTTCCATGTCCTTGTCATCACAAAGCTCAATGACGCATATCTTCAGAATGCTCCTTCGCCTTCCCCTCACAATGCTCCATATCCATGTCATCACAATGTTCCAAGACCCCTGTAATCACAATGGTCCATGCCCCTTTTTATCAGTATGCTCCAATAGATTTAACATCAAACTCCACCATGGTTTTCTCATCACAATGCTCCAGGAACTTATCATCACAATGCTTCACGACATTGTCCTGAAAATTTTCAATGGCCCTTGTCATCATAATGCTCCAAGCCCTAGTCCTCACAATGCTCCATTATATTTGTCATCACAATCCTCCATTACATTTGGCATCACAATGCTCCCTGCCTTTGTCATCGCAATGGACCATGACATATGTCATCACAATGCTCCCTGACACCTATCTTCACAATACTCCATGACCTTCTAATCACAATGATCCATGCCCTTGTCATCACAATGCACCATGTCCCCTGTCATCACAATAATCTATGAAACTTGTCAGAACAATGACCCATGCCCCTGTCATCAAAATGCTCCGTGCCCTTGTCATCACAATGCTCCATGCCATTGTCATCACAGTACTCCATGACCCCTGTCATCACAATGCTCCATGACTCCAGTCAACACAATGCTTCATAAGATTGTCATCACAATTGTCCATGCCCGCGTCATCACAAGGCTCTGTGACTTTTGTAACCACAGTGCTCCATGAACATTTCATCACAATGTTCCGTGATCCTTGTCATCACAATGCTCCATGCCTTTGTCAGAAAAATGCTCCATGACCCTTGTCATCACAATGTGCCATGCGCTTTTCATCACAACGGTCCACATATTTGTCATAGCAATGCTCCCTAAACCCTGTAATCAAAATGCTCTATGCCCCTTTTCATCTCAATGAACCATGAACCCTGTCATCACAATGCACAATGCCCATCATCATAATGCTTCATGCTATTGCCATCACAATGAATTCAAAATGCTCCATGATCTCTGTCATAACAATGCTCCAAACCCTTGGGATCATAATATTCCATAACACTTGTCATCACAGTGCCCCATGACACTCGTCATCACAATTATCCATGGTCTTCTCATCACAATGCTCCATGACATTTGTCATCACAATGTTCAATACACTTGTCATCAAAATGCTCCCAGACACTTGTTGTCTGTATGCTCCTTGAACCCTGTCATGACAAGGTTCCATGCCTTTTTCATCACAATGATCCATGCCCTTTTCCTCACAATGCTCCAAGACCCCTTTAAACACAATGCTCCATGCCCTTGTCATCACAAAGCTCAATGAAACATGTCTTCAGATTGCTCCTTGGCCTTCTCCTCACAATGTTCCATGCCCATGTCATCACAATGTTCCAAGACCCCTGTAATCACAATGGTCCATGCCCCTATTCATCAGTATGCTCCATGAGATTTGTCATCACATGTCTCTATGGATTTCTCCTCACATTGCTCCAGGACCTTGTCATCACAATGCTTCACGACCTTGTTCTGAAAATTCTCAATGGCCCTTGTCATCATAATGCTCCAAGCCCTAGTCATCACAATGCTCCATTTTATTTGTTATCAAAATCCTCCATTACATTTGGCATCACAATGCTCCCTGCCATTGTCATTGCAATGGACCATGACATATGTCATCACAATGCTCCATGACACCTGTCTTCACAATAATCCACGACTTTCCCATCACAGTGATCCATGCCCTTGTCATCACAATGCAATATGTCCACTGTCATCACAATAATCTATGAAATTTGTCAGACCAATAGTCCATGCCCCTGTCAACACAATGCTCCATGCCCTTGTCATCACAATGCTCCATGACCACTGTCATCACATTGCTCCGTGACTCCAGTCAGCACAATGCTTCATAACATTTGTCATCACAGTGGTCCATGCCCGCATCAGCAAAAGGCTCTGTGACCTTTATAACCACAATGCTCCATGAACTTTTCATCATAATGCTCCGTGACCTTTGTCATCAACATGCTCCATGCCTTTGTCAGAAAAATGCTCCTTGACCCTTGTCATCACAATGTTCTACACGCTTTTCATCACAACGGTCCACAAATTTGTCATGGTAATGCTCCATAAACTTTTGTAATCACAATGCTCCATGCCCTTCTCATCACAATGCTCCATTACACCTGTCATAACAATTCTCCATGACCCCTGCCATCACAATATTCCACGGCCTTGTCATCACAAGGCTCCATGACACTTGTCATCACAATGCTCCAAGACCCCTGTAATCACAATGCTCCATGCCCTTGTCATCACAAAGCTCCATGACACATGCCATCAGAATGTTCCATGTCCTTCTCATCAAAATGCTCCATGCCCTTGTCATCACAGTGCTCCAAGACACCTGTAATCACAATGCTCCCTGCCCCTTTTCATCTCAATGCTCCATGAACCCTGTCATCACAATGCACCATGCCCATCATCATAATGCTTCCGGCTATTGTCACCACAATGAAATCAAAATTCTCCATGACCTCTGTCATCACAATACTCAATGAACATTTTCAGCCCAATGCTCCATGACCATTGTCATCACAATGATCCATGCACTTGTCATCCCAATGCTCCATGACACCTGTATTCACAATGCTCTGTGACGCTTGTCATCACAGTGCTCCATGACACATGTCATCACAGTGCTCCATGACACATATCATCACAATGCTCCATGACTTTGTCAGCAAATTGCTATATGACCTTGTCATTACAATGCTCTATGCACTTGTCATCAAAATACTCCATTACCATTGTCATCATAATCCTCCATGAACCTTGGGATCACATTGCTTCATGCCCTTGTAATCACAATGCTCCATGCTCCTTGAAATCAAAATGATCCATGACCTCTGTCATCACAATGCTCCAAACCCTTGTGATCACAATGTTCCATAACACTTGTCATCACAACGCTCCATGATGCCTCTCATCACAATACTCCATGCACTTTTCATCACAATTCTCCATGACCTTTGTCATCAAAATTCTCAATACACTTGTCATCACAATGCTCCCTAACACTTGTCGTCTGAATGCTCCTTGAAACCTTTCATGAAAAGGCTCCATGCCTTTTTCAACACAATGCCCCATGCCGTTTTCATCACAGTGCTCCACGCCACTGTCATCAAAATTCTCCACAAGCTTGTCATGAAAATGCTCCATGACCCTTGTCATCACAATTCTCCATGCACTTGTCAGCACAATGCTCTCTGACACTTGTCATCTCAATGCTCCAATCCATTGTCATCACAATGCACCATTATCTTTGTCATCAAAATCCTCCCTGACACTTGGCATCACAATGCACCATGCCATTGTCATCACAATGGGCCATTACATATGTCAACACAATGCTCCCTGACACCAGTCTTCACAATACTGCATGACCTGGTTATCACAATGCTCCATGCACTTGTCACCACAATGCACCATTCCAACAGTCATCGCAATAATCCATGAAACTTATTAGACCAATGCTCCATGCCCTTGTCATCACAATGATCCATGACCCTTGTCATCAGAATGCTCCATAAACTTTTCATCACAATGCTCTTTGATCCTTGTCATCACAATTCTCTATGCCTTTCTCAGCACGATGCTCCATGACACATGTCATCACAATGCACCATGTGCTTGTCATCACCGTGCTCCACAATCTTGTCATCACAGTGCTCCATAAAACTTCTCATCACAATGCTCCATGCACTTCTCATCAAAATGCTCTCTCACCACAGATATCACAATGTTACATCACTATTCGTCAAAATACTCCCTCAACCCTGTTATCACAATGATCCATGACTCCTGTCATCACAATGCTACATGCATTCTCATCACAATGTTCGATGACTACTGACATCACAATGCTCCATAAGCCCTGTCATCAAAATGCTCCATGACCCTTTTCATCAAATTGCTCCATGACCATGTCATCACAATGTTCCCTGCCCTTCTCATCACAATGCACAATGCACTTGTCATCAAAATACTCCATGATCTTTGTCATCATAAAGATCCATGACAATTGGCATCACAGTGCTCAATGTCATTGTCATCACAAAGCTCCATGAACACTCACATCACATTGCTCCATGACCTTGTCATCACAAAGCTCCATGACACATGTCATCAGAATGCTCCATGGCCTTCTCATCACAATGCTCTATGTGCTTGCCATCACAATGCTCCATTACCCCTGTCATAACAATGCTCCATGACACCTGCCATCACGATGTTCTGTGACCTTGTCATCACAAGGCTCCATGACCCTTCTCATCACAATGCTCCAAGACCAATGTAATCACAATTCTCCATGCCCCTTTACATCTCAATGAACCATGAACCCTGTCATCACAATGCACCATGCCCATCATCATAATGCTTCATGCTATTGTCATCACAATGAAATCAAATTGCTCCATGACCTCTGTCATAACAATGCTCCAAACCCTTGTGATAACAATATTCCATAACACTTGTCATCACAGTGCCCCATGACACTCGTCATCACAATTATCCATGGTCTTCTCATCACAATGCTCCATGACCTTTCTCATCACAATGCTCAATACACTTGTCATCAAAATGCTCCTTGACACTTGTTGACTGTATGCTCCTTGAACCCTGTCATGACAAGGCTCCATGCCTTTTTCATCACAATGATCCATGCCCTTTTCATCACAATGCTACAAGACCCATTTAAACACAATGCTCCATGCCCTTGTCATCACAAAGCTCCATGTCACATGCCATCAGAATGTTCCATGTCTTTCTCATCAAAATGCTCCATTCCCTTGTCATCACAGTGCTCCAAGACCCCTGTAATCACAATGCTCCATGCCCCTTTTCATCTCAATGCTCCATGAACCCTGTCATCAAAATGCACCATGCCCATTATCATAATGCTTCCGGCTATTGTGAGCACAATGAAATCAAAATTCTCCATGACCACTGTCATCACAATACTCCATGAATATTTTCAGCCCAATGCTCCATGACACTTGTCATCACAATGATCCATGCCCTTCTCATTGCAATGCTCCTTAAACCCTGTATTCACAATGCTCCGTGACGCTTGTCATCACAGTGATCCATGACACCTGTCATCACAATGCTCCATGACTTTGTCAGCAAAATGCTACATGACCTTGTCATTACAATGCTCTATGCACTTGTCATCACAATACTCCATTACGATTGTCATCACAATCCTCCATGAACCTTGGGATCACATTGCTTCATGCCCTTGTAATCAAAATGTTCCATGCTCCTTGAAATCAAAATGATCCATGACCTCTGTCATCACAATGCTCCAAACACTTGTGATCAAAATGTTCCATAACACATGTCATCACAATGCTCCATGATGCCTGTCATCACAATACTCCATGCCCTTTTCATCACAATGCTCCATGACGTTTGTCATCACAGTTCTCAATAAACTTGTCATCACAATGCTCCCTGACACTTGTCATCAGAATGCTCCTTGAACCCTGTCACGAAAAGGCTCCATGCCTTTTTCATCACAATGCCCCATGCCGTTTTCATCACAATGCTCCACGCCACTGTCATCAAAATACTCCACAAGCTTGTCATGAGAATGCTGCATGACACTTGTCATCACAATTCTCCATGCACTTGTCAGCACAATGCTCCCTGACCCTTGTCATCTCAATGCTCCAAGCCATTGTAATCACAATGCACCATTACCTTTGTCATCAGAATCCTCCATGACACTAGGCATCACAATGCTCCATGCCATTGTCATCACAATGGGCCATTACATATGTCAACACAATGCTCCCTGACACCAGTCTTCAAAATACTGCATGACCTGGTCATCACAATGCTCCATGCCCTCGTCACCACAATGCACCATTCCAACAGTCATCGCAATAATCCATGAAACTTATTAGACCAATGCTCCATGCCCTTGTCATCACAATGCTCCATGACCCATGTCATCACAATCCTCCATGAACTTTTCATCACAATGCTCTTTGATCCTTGTCATCACAATTCTCTATGCCTTTCTCAGCACAATGCTCCATGACCCTTGTCATCACAATGCTCCATGCGCTTCTCAGCACGATGCTCCATGACACATGTCATCAAAATGCACCATGCGTTTGTCATCACAGTGCTTCCCAATCTTGTCATCACAATGCTCCTTAAACTTTGTCATCACAATGCTCCATGAACTTCTCATCAAAATGCTCTCTCACCACAGATATCACAATGTTACATCACTATTCGTCACAATACTCCCTCACCCCTGTTATCACAGTGTTCCATGACTCCTGTCATCAAAATGCTACATGCACTTATCATCACAATGTTCAATGACCCCTGATATCACAATGCTCCATAACCCCTGTCATCAAAATGCTCCATGACCCTTTTCATCAAAATGCTCCATGACCCCTGACATCACAATGTTCCATAACACCTGTCATCAAAATGTTCCATGACACTTTTCATCAAATTGCTCTATGACCCTGTCATCACAATGCTCCCTGCCCTTCTCATCACAATGCACAACACACTTGTCATCAAAATGCTCCATGACTTTTGTCATCAGAAAGATCCATGACCCTTGGCATCACAATGCTCCATGTCATTGTCATCACAGTGCTCCATGAACGTTCTCATCAAATTGCTCCATGCCCTTGTCATCACAAAGCTCCATGACACATGTCATCAGAATGCTCCATGGCCTTCTCATCACAATGCTCTATGCGCTTGCCATCACAATGCTCCCTTACCCCTGTCATAACAATCCTCCATGACACCTGCCATCACGATGTTCTGTGGCCTTGTCATCACAAGGCTCCATGAACCTTCTAATCACAATGCTCCAAGACCCCTGTAATCACAATGCTCCATGCCCCTTTTCATCTCAATGATCCATGAACCCTGTCATCACAATGCACCATGCCCATCATCATAATGCTTCATGCTATTCTCATCAAAATGAAATCAAAATTCTCCATGACCTCTGTCATAACAATGCTCCAAAACCTTGTGATCACAATATTCCATAACACTTGTCATCACAGTGCCCCATGACACTCATCATCACAATTATCCATGGTCTTCTCATCACAATGCTCCATGACCTTTGTCATCACAATGCTCAATACACATGTCATCAAAATGCTCCCTGACACTTGTTGTCTGTATGCTCCTTGAACCCAGTCATGACAAGGCTCCATGCCTTTTTCATCACAATGATCCATGCCCTTTTCCTCACAATGCTCCAAAACCCCTTTAAACACAATGCTTCATGCCCTTGTCATCACAAAGCTCAATGAAACATGTCTTCAGAATGCTCCTTGGCCTTCTCCTCACAATGCTCCATGCCCATGTCATCACAATGTTCCAAGACCCCTGTAATCACAATGGTCCATGCCCCTTTTCATCAGTATGCTCCATGAGATTTGTCCTCACAAGTCTCTATGGATTTCTCATCACAATGCTCCAGGACCTTGTCATCACAATGCTTCACGACATTGTCATGAAAATTCTCAATGGCCCTTGTCATCATAATGCTCCAAGCGCTAGTCATCACAATGTTCCATTATATTTGTCATAACAATCCTCCATTATATTTGGCATCACAATGCTCCATGCCATTGTCATTGCAATGGACCATGACATATGTCATCACAATGCTCCCTGACACCTGTCTTCACAATACACCATGACCTTCTCATCACAAAGATCCATGCCCTTGTCATCACAATGAACCATGTCCAATGTCATCACAATAATCTATGAAACTTGTCAGACCAATGCTCCATGGCCCTGTCACCACAATGCTCCATGCCCTTGTCATCACAATGCTCCATGACCACTGTCATCACAATGCTCCGTGACTCCAGTCATCACAATGCTTCATAACATTTGTCATCACAATGGTCCATGCCCGCGTCATCACAAGGCTCTGTGACCTTTATAACCACAATGCTCCATGAACTTTTCATCACAATGCTCCGTGACCCTTGTCATCAAAATGCTCCATGCCTTTGTCAGAAAAATGTTCCATGACCCTTGTCATCACAATGTGCTACGTGATTTTCATCACAACGGTCCACAAATTTGTCATGGTAATGCTCCATAAACCTTGTAATCACAATGCTCCATGCCCTTCTCATCACAATGCTCCATTACCCCTGTCATAACAAAGCTCCATGACCCCTGCCATCACAATATTCCACGGCCTGGTCATCACAAGGCTCCATGACACTTGTCATCACAATGCTCCAAGAACCCTGTAATCACAATGCTCCATGCCCTTGTCATCACAAAGCTCCATGACACATGCCATCAGAATGTTCCATGTCCTTCTCATCAAAATGCTCCATGCCCTTGTCATCACAGTGCTCCAAGACCCCTGTAATCACAATGTTCCACGCCCCTTTTCATCTCAATGCTCCATGAACCCTGACATCACAATGCACCATGCCCATCATCATAATGCTTCCGGCTATTGTCACCACAATGAAATCAAAATTCTCCATGACCTCTGTCATCACAATACTCAATGAACATTTTCAGCCCAATGCTCCATGACCATTGTCATCACAATGATCCATGCACTTGTCATCCCAATGCTCCATGACACCTGTATTCACAATGCTCTGTGACGCTTGTCATCACAGTGCTCCATGACACATGTCATCACAGTGCTCCATGACACATATCATCACAATGCTCCATGACTTTGTCAGCAAATTGCTATATGACCTTGTCATTACAATGCTCTATGCACTTGTCATCAAAATACTCCATTACCATTGTCATCACAATCCTCCATGAACCTTGGGATCACATTGCTTCATGCCCTTGTAATCACAATGCTCCATGCTCCTTGAAATCAAAATGATCCATGACCTCTGTCATCACAATGCTCCAAACCCTTGTGATCACAATGTTCCATAACACTTGTCATCACAACGCTCCATGATGCCTCTCATCACAATACTCCATGCACTTTTCATCACAATTCTCCATGACCTTTGTCATCAAAATTCTCAATACACTTGTCATCACAATGCTCCCTAACACTTGTCGTCTGAATGCTCCTTGAAACCTTTCATGAAAAGGCTCCATGCCTTTTTCAACACAATGCCCCATGCCGTTTTCATCACAGTGCTCCACGCCACTGTCATCAAAATTCTCCACAAGCTTGTCATGAAAATGCTCCATGACCCTTGTCATCACAATTCTCCATGCACTTGTCAGCACAATGCTCTCTGACACTTGTCATCTCAATGCTCCAATCCATTGTCATCACAATGCACCATTATCTTTGTCATCAAAATCCTCCCTGACACTTGGCATCACAATGCACCATGCCATTGTCATCACAATGGGCCATTACATATGTCAACACAATGCTCCCTGACACCAGTCTTCACAATACTGCATGACCTGGTTATCACAATGCTCCATGCACTTGTCACCACAATGCACCATTCCAACAGTCATCGCAATAATCCATGAAACTTATTAGACCAATGCTCCATGCCCTTGTCATCACAATGATCCATGACCCTTGTCATCAGAATGCTCCATAAACTTTTCATCACAATGCTCTTTGATCCTTGTCATCACAATTCTCTATGCCTTTTTCAGCACGATGCTCCATGACACATGTCATCACAATGCACCATGTGCTTGTCATCACCGTGCTCCACAATCTTGTCATCACAGTGCTCCATAAAACTTCTCATCACAATGCTCCATGCACTTCTCATCAAAATGCTCTCTCACCACAGATATCACAATGTTACATCACTATTCGTCAAAATACTCCCTCAACCCTGTTATCACAATGATCCATGACTCCTGTCATCACAATGCTACATGCATTCTCATCACAATGTTCGATGACCACTGACATCACAATGCTCCATAAGCCCTGTCATCAAAATGCTCCATGACCCTTTTCATCAAATTGCTCCATGACCATGTCATCACAATGTTCCCTGCCCTTCTCATCACAATGCACAACGCACTTGTCATCAAAATGCTCCATGATCTTTGTCATCATAAAGATCCATGACAATTGGCATCACAGTGCTCAATGTCATTGTCATCACAAAGCTCCATGAACACTCACATCACATTGCTCCATGACCTTGTCATCACAAAGCTCCATGACACATGTCATCAGAATGCTCCATGGCCTTCTCATCACAATGCTCTATGTGCTTGCCATCACAATGCTCCATTACCCCTGTCATAACAATGCTCCATGACACCTGCCATCACGATGTTCTGTGACCTTGTCATCACAAGGCTCCATGACCCTTCTCATCACAATGCTCCAAGACCAATGTAATCACAATTCTCCATGCCCCTTTACATCTCAATGAACCATGAACCCTGTCATCACAATGCACCATGCCCATCATCATAATGCTTCATGCTATTGTCATCACAATGAAATCAAATTGCTCCATGACCTCTGTCATAACAATGCTCGAAACCCTTGTGATAACAATATTCCATAACACTTGTCATCACAGTGCCCCATGACACTCGTCATCACAATTATCCATGGTCTTCTCATCACAATGCTCCATGACCTTTCTCATCACAATGCTCAATACACTTGTCATCAAAATGCTCCTTGACACTTGTTGACTGTATGCTACTTGAACCCTGTCATGACAAGGCTCCATGCCTTTTTCATCACAATGATCCATGCCCTTTTCATCACAATGCTCCAAGACCCATTTAAACACAATGCTCCATGCCCTTGTCATCACAAAGCTCCATGTCACATGCCATCAGAATGTTCCATGTCTTTCTCATCAAAATGCTCCATGCCCTTGTCATCACAGTGCTCCAAGACCCCTGTAATCACAATGCTCCATGCCCCTTTTCATCTCAATGCTCCATGAACCCTGTCATCAAAATGCACCATGCCCATTATCATAATGCTTCCGGCTATTGTGAGCACAATGAAATCAAAATTCTCCATGACCACTGTCATCACAATACTCCATGAATATTTTCAGCCCAATGCTCCATGACACTTGTCATCACAATGATCCATGCCCTTCTCATTGCAATGCTCCTTAAACCCTGTATTCACAATGCTCCGTGACGCTTGTCATCACAGTGATCCATGACACCTGTCATCACAATGCTCCATGACTTTGTCAGCAAAATGCTACATGACCTTGTCATTACAATGCTCTATGCACTTGTCATCAAAATACTCCATTACGATTGTCATCACAATCCTCCATGAACCTTGGGATCACATTGCTTCATGCCCTTGTAATCAAAATGTTCCATGCTCCTTGAAATCAAAATGATCCATGACCTCTGTCATCACAATGCTCCAAACACTTGTGATCAAAATGTTCCATAACACATGTCATCACAATGCTCCATGATGCCTGTCATCACAATACTCCATGCCCTTTTCATCACAATGCTCCATGACGTTTGTCATCACAGTTCTCAATAAACTTGTCATCACAATGCTCCCTGACACTTGTCATCAGAATGCTCCTTGAACCCTGTCACGAAAAGGCTCCATGCCTTTTTCATCACAATGCCCCATGCCGTTTTCATCACAATGCTCCACGCCACTGTCATCAAAATACTCCACAAGCTTGTCATGAGAATGCTGCATGACACTTGTCATCACAATTCTCCATGCACTTGTCAGCACAATGCTCCCTGACCCTTGTCATCTCAATGCTCCAAGCCATTGTAATCACAATGCACCATTACCTTTGTCATCAGAATCCTCCATGACACTAGGCATCACAATGCTCCATGCCATTGTCATCACAATGGGCCATTACATATGTCAACACAATGCTCCCTGACACCAGTCTTCAAAATACTGCATGACCTGGTCATCACAATGCTCCATGCCCTCGTCACCACAATGCACCATTCCAACAGTCATCGCAATAATCCATGAAACTTATTAGACCAATGCTCCATGCCCTTGTCATCACAATGCTCCATGACCCATGTCATCACAATCCTCCATGAACTTTTCATCACAATGCTCTTTGATCCTTGTCATCACAATTCTCTATGCCTTTCTCAGCACAATGCTCCATGACCCTTGTCATCACAATGCTCCATGCGCTTCTCAGCACGATGCTCCATGACACATGTCATCAAAATGCACCATGCGTTTGTCATCACAGTGCTTCCCAATCTTGTCATCACAATGCTCCTTAAACTTTGTCATCACAATGCTCCATGAACTTCTCATCAAAATGCTCTCTCACCACAGATATCACAATGTTACATCACTATTCGTCACAATACTCCCTCACCCCTGTTATCACAGTGTTCCATGACTCCTGTCATCAAAATGCTACATGCACTTATCATCACAATGTTCAATGACCCCTGATATCACAATGCTCCATAACCCCTGTCATCAAAATGCTCCATGACCCCTGACATCACAATGTTCCATAACACCTGTCATCAAAATGTTCCATGACACTTTTCATCAAATTGCTCCATGACCCTGTCATCACAATGCTCCCTGCCCTTCTCATCACAATGCACAACGCACTTGTCATCAAAATGCTCCATGACTTTTGTCATCAGAAAGATCCATGACCCTTGGCATCACAATGCTCCATGTCATTGTCATCACAGTGCTCCATGAACGTTCTCATCAAATTGCTCCATGCCCTTGTCATCACAAAGCTCCATGACACATGTCATCAGAATGCTCCATGGCCTTCTCATCACAATGCTCTATGCGCTTGCCATCACAATGCTCCCTTACCCCTGTCATAACAATCCTCCATGACACCTGCCATCACGATGTTCCGTGGCCTTGTCATCACAAGGCTCCATGAACCTTCTAATCACAATGCTCCAAGACCCCTGTAATCACAATGCTCCATGCCCCTTTTCATCTCAATGATCCATGAACCCTGTCATCACAATGCACCATGCCCATCATCATAATGCTTCATGCTATTCTCATCAAAATGAAATCAAAATTCTCCATGACCTCTGTCATAACAATGCTCCAAAACCTTGTGATCACAATATTCCATAACACTTGTCATCACAGTGCCCCATGACACTCATCATCACAATTATCCATGGTCTTCTCATCACAATGCTCCATGACCTTTGTCATCACAATGCTCAATACACATGTCATCAAAATGCTCCCTGACACTTGTTGTCTGTATGCTCCTTGAACCCAGTCATGACAAGGCTCCATGCCTTTTTCATCACAATGATCCATGCCCTTTTCCTCACAATGCTCCAAAACCCCTTTAAACACAATGCTTCATGCCCTTGTCATCACAAAGCTCAATGAAACATGTCTTCAGAATGCTCCTTGGCCTTCTCCTCACAATGCTCCATGCCCATGTCATCACAATGTTCCAAGACCCCTGTAATCACAATGGTCCATGCCCCTTTTCATCAGTATGCTCCATGAGATTTGTCCTCACAAGTCTCTATGGATTTCTCATCACAATGCTCCAGGACCTTGTCATCACAATGCTTCACGACATTGTCATGAAAATTCTCAATGGCCCTTGTCATCATAATGCTCCAAGCGCTAGTCATCACAATGTTCCATTATATTTGTCATAACAATCCTCCATTATATTTGGCATCACAATGCTCCATGCCATTGTCATTGCAATGGACCATGACATATGTCATCACAATGCTCCCTGACACCTGTCTTCACAATACACCATGACCTTCTCATCACAAAGATCCATGCCCTTGTCATCACAATGAACCATGTCCAATGTCATCACAATAATCTATGAAACTTGTCAGACCAATGCTCCATGGCCCTGTCACCACAATGCTCCATGCCCTTGTCATCACAATGCTCCATGACCACTGTCATCACAATGCTCCGTGACTCCAGTCATCACAATGCTTCATAACATTTGTCATCACAATGGTCCATGCCCGCGTCATCACAAGGCTCTGTGACCTTTATAACCACAATGCTCCATGAACTTTTCATCACAATGCTCCGTGACCCTTGTCATCAAAATGCTCCATGCCTTTGTCAGAAAAATGTTCCATGACCCTTGTCATCACAATGTGCTACGTGATTTTCATCACAACGGTCCACAAATTTGTCATGGTAATGCTCCATAAACCTTGTAATCACAATGCTCCATGCCCTTCTCATCACAATGCTCCATTACCCCTGTCATAACAAAGCTCCATGACCCCTGCCATCACAATATTCCACGGCCTGGTCATCACAAGGCTCCATGACACTTGTCATCACAATGCTCCAAGAACCCTGTAATCACAATGCTCCATGCCCTTGTCATCACAAAGCTCCATGACACATGCCATCAGAATGTTCCATGTCCTTCTCATCAAAATGCTCCATGCCCTTGTCATCACAGTGCTCCAAGACCCCTGTAATCACAATGTTCCACGCCCCTTTTCATCTCAATGCTCCATGAACCCTGACATCACAATGCACCATGCCCATCATCATAATGCTTCCGGCTATTGTCACCACAATGAAATCAAAATTCTCCATGACCTCTGTCATCACAATACTCAATGAACATTTTCAGCCCAATGCTCCATGACCATTGTCATCACAATGATCCATGCACTTGTCATCCCAATGCTCCATGACACCTGTATTCACAATGCTCTGTGACGCTTGTCATCACAGTGCTCCATGACACATGTCATCACAGTGCTCCATGACACATATCATCACAATGCTCCATGACTTTGTCAGCAAATTGCTATATGACCTTGTCATTACAATGCTCTATGCACTTGTCATCAAAATACTCCATTACCATTGTCATCACAATCCTCCATGAACCTTGGGATCACATTGCTTCATGCCCTTGTAATCACAATGCTCCATGCTCCTTGAAATCAAAATGATCCATGACCTCTGTCATCACAATGCTCCAAACCCTTGTGATCACAATGTTCCATAACACTTGTCATCACAACGCTCCATGATGCCTCTCATCACAATACTCCATGCACTTTTCATCACAATTCTCCATGACCTTTGTCATCAAAATTCTCAATACACTTGTCATCACAATGCTCCCTAACACTTGTCGTCTGAATGCTCCTTGAAACCTTTCATGAAAAGGCTCCATGCCTTTTTCAACACAATGCCCCATGCCGTTTTCATCACAGTGCTCCACGCCACTGTCATCAAAATTCTCCACAAGCTTGTCATGAAAATGCTCCATGACCCTTGTCATCACAATTCTCCATGCACTTGTCAGCACAATGCTCTCTGACACTTGTCATCTCAATGCTCCAATCCATTGTCATCACAATGCACCATTATCTTTGTCATCAAAATCCTCCCTGACACTTGGCATCACAATGCACCATGCCATTGTCATCACAATGGGCCATTACATATGTCAACACAATGCTCCCTGACACCAGTCTTCACAATACTGCATGACCTGGTTATCACAATGCTCCATGCACTTGTCACCACAATGCACCATTCCAACAGTCATCGCAATAATCCATGAAACTTATTAGACCAATGCTCCATGCCCTTGTCATCACAATGATCCATGACCCTTGTCATCAGAATGCTCCATAAACTTTTCATCACAATGCTCTTTGATCCTTGTCATCACAATTCTCTATGCCTTTTTCAGCACGATGCTCCATGACACATGTCATCACAATGCACCATGTGCTTGTCATCACCGTGCTCCACAATCTTGTCATCACAGTGCTCCATAAAACTTCTCATCACAATGCTCCATGCACTTCTCATCAAAATGCTCTCTCACCACAGATATCACAATGTTACATCACTATTCGTCAAAATACTCCCTCAACCCTGTTATCACAATGATCCATGACTCCTGTCATCACAATGCTACATGCATTCTCATCACAATGTTCGATGACCACTGACATCACAATGCTCCATAAGCCCTGTCATCAAAATGCTCCATGACCCTTTTCATCAAATTGCTCCATGACCATGTCATCACAATGTTCCCTGCCCTTCTCATCACAATGCACAACGCACTTGTCATCAAAATGCTCCATGATCTTTGTCATCATAAAGATCCATGACAATTGGCATCACAGTGCTCAATGTCATTGTCATCACAAAGCTCCATGAACACTCACATCACATTGCTCCATGACCTTGTCATCACAAAGCTCCATGACACATGTCATCAGAATGCTCCATGGCCTTCTCATCACAATGCTCTATGTGCTTGCCATCACAATGCTCCATTACCCCTGTCATAACAATGCTCCATGACACCTGCCATCACGATGTTCTGTGACCTTGTCATCACAAGGCTCCATGACCCTTCTCATCACAATGCTCCAAGACCAATGTAATCACAATTCTCCATGCCCCTTTACATCTCAATGAACCATGAACCCTGTCATCACAATGCACCATGCCCATCATCATAATGCTTCATGCTATTGTCATCACAATGAAATCAAATTGCTCCATGACCTCTGTCATAACAATGCTCGAAACCCTTGTGATAACAATATTCCATAACACTTGTCATCACAGTGCCCCATGACACTCGTCATCACAATTATCCATGGTCTTCTCATCACAATGCTCCATGACCTTTCTCATCACAATGCTCAATACACTTGTCATCAAAATGCTCCTTGACACTTGTTGACTGTATGCTACTTGAACCCTGTCATGACAAGGCTCCATGCCTTTTTCATCACAATGATCCATGCCCTTTTCATCACAATGCTCCAAGACCCATTTAAACACAATGCTCCATGCCCTTGTCATCACAAAGCTCCATGTCACATGCCATCAGAATGTTCCATGTCTTTCTCATCAAAATGCTCCATGCCCTTGTCATCACAGTGCTCCAAGACCCCTGTAATCACAATGCTCCATGCCCCTTTTCATCTCAATGCTCCATGAACCCTGTCATCAAAATGCACCATGCCCATTATCATAATGCTTCCGGCTATTGTGAGCACAATGAAATCAAAATTCTCCATGACCACTGTCATCACAATACTCCATGAATATTTTCAGCCCAATGCTCCATGACACTTGTCATCACAATGATCCATGCCCTTCTCATTGCAATGCTCCTTAAACCCTGTATTCACAATGCTCCGTGACGCTTGTCATCACAGTGATCCATGACACCTGTCATCACAATGCTCCATGACTTTGTCAGCAAAATGCTACATGACCTTGTCATTACAATGCTCTATGCACTTGTCATCAAAATACTCCATTACGATTGTCATCACAATCCTCCATGAACCTTGGGATCACATTGCTTCATGCCCTTGTAATCAAAATGTTCCATGCTCCTTGAAATCAAAATGATCCATGACCTCTGTCATCACAATGCTCCAAACACTTGTGATCAAAATGTTCCATAACACATGTCATCACAATGCTCCATGATGCCTGTCATCACAATACTCCATGCCCTTTTCATCACAATGCTCCATGACGTTTGTCATCACAGTTCTCAATAAACTTGTCATCACAATGCTCCCTGACACTTGTCATCAGAATGCTCCTTGAACCCTGTCACGAAAAGGCTCCATGCCTTTTTCATCACAATGCCCCATGCCGTTTTCATCACAATGCTCCACGCCACTGTCATCAAAATACTCCACAAGCTTGTCATGAGAATGCTGCATGACACTTGTCATCACAATTCTCCATGCACTTGTCAGCACAATGCTCCCTGACCCTTGTCATCTCAATGCTCCAAGCCATTGTAATCACAATGCACCATTACCTTTGTCATCAGAATCCTCCATGACACTAGGCATCACAATGCTCCATGCCATTGTCATCACAATGGGCCATTACATATGTCAACACAATGCTCCCTGACACCAGTCTTCAAAATACTGCATGACCTGGTCATCACAATGCTCCATGCCCTCGTCACCACAATGCACCATTCCAACAGTCATCGCAATAATCCATGAAACTTATTAGACCAATGCTCCATGCCCTTGTCATCACAATGCTCCATGACCCATGTCATCACAATCCTCCATGAACTTTTCATCACAATGCTCTTTGATCCTTGTCATCACAATTCTCTATGCCTTTCTCAGCACAATGCTCCATGACCCTTGTCATCACAATGCTCCATGCGCTTCTCAGCACGATGCTCCATGACACATGTCATCAAAATGCACCATGCGTTTGTCATCACAGTGCTTCCCAATCTTGTCATCACAATGCTCCTTAAACTTTGTCATCACAATGCTCCATGAACTTCTCATCAAAATGCTCTCTCACCACAGATATCACAATGTTACATCACTATTCGTCACAATACTCCCTCACCCCTGTTATCACAGTGTTCCATGACTCCTGTCATCAAAATGCTACATGCACTTATCATCACAATGTTCAATGACCCCTGATATCACAATGCTCCATAACCCCTGTCATCAAAATGCTCCATGACCCCTGACATCACAATGTTCCATAACACCTGTCATCAAAATGTTCCATGACACTTTTCATCAAATTGCTCCATGACCCTGTCATCACAATGCTCCCTGCCCTTCTCATCACAATGCACAACGCACTTGTCATCAAAATGCTCCATGACTTTTGTCATCAGAAAGATCCATGACCCTTGGCATCACAATGCTCCATGTCATTGTCATCACAGTGCTCCATGAACGTTCTCATCAAATTGCTCCATGCCCTTGTCATCACAAAGCTCCATGACACATGTCATCAGAATGCTCCATGGCCTTCTCATCACAATGCTCTATGCGCTTGCCATCACAATGCTCCCTTACCCCTGTCATAACAATCCTCCATGACACCTGCCATCACGATGTTCCGTGGCCTTGTCATCACAAGGCTCCATGAACCTTCTAATCACAATGCTCCAAGACCCCTGTAATCACAATGCTCCATGCCCCTTTTCATCTCAATGATCCATGAACCCTGTCATCACAATGCACCATGCCCATCATCATAATGCTTCATGCTATTCTCATCAAAATGAAATCAAAATTCTCCATGACCTCTGTCATAACAATGCTCCAAAACCTTGTGATCACAATATTCCATAACACTTGTCATCACAGTGCCCCATGACACTCATCATCACAATTATCCATGGTCTTCTCATCACAATGCTCCATGACCTTTGTCATCACAATGCTCAATACACATGTCATCAAAATGCTCCCTGACACTTGTTGTCTGTATGCTCCTTGAACCCAGTCATGACAAGGCTCCATGCCTTTTTCATCACAATGATCCATGCCCTTTTCCTCACAATGCTCCAAAACCCCTTTAAACACAATGCTTCATGCCCTTGTCATCACAAAGCTCAATGAAACATGTCTTCAGAATGCTCCTTGGCCTTCTCCTCACAATGCTCCATGCCCATGTCATCACAATGTTCCAAGACCCCTGTAATCACAATGGTCCATGCCCCTTTTCATCAGTATGCTCCATGAGATTTGTCCTCACAAGTCTCTATGGATTTCTCATCACAATGCTCCAGGACCTTGTCATCACAATGCTTCACGACATTGTCATGAAAATTCTCAATGGCCCTTGTCATCATAATGCTCCAAGCGCTAGTCATCACAATGTTCCATTATATTTGTCATAACAATCCTCCATTATATTTGGCATCACAATGCTCCATGCCATTGTCATTGCAATGGACCATGACATATGTCATCACAATGCTCCCTGACACCTGTCTTCACAATACACCATGACCTTCTCATCACAAAGATCCATGCCCTTGTCATCACAATGAACCATGTCCAATGTCATCACAATAATCTATGAAACTTGTCAGACCAATGCTCCATGGCCCTGTCACCACAATGCTCCATGCCCTTGTCATCACAATGCTCCATGACCACTGTCATCACAATGCTCCGTGACTCCAGTCATCACAATGCTTCATAACATTTGTCATCACAATGGTCCATGCCCGCGTCATCACAAGGCTCTGTGACCTTTATAACCACAATGCTCCATGAACTTTTCATCACAATGCTCCGTGACCCTTGTCATCAAAATGCTCCATGCCTTTGTCAGAAAAATGTTCCATGACCCTTGTCATCACAATGTGCTACGTGATTTTCATCACAACGGTCCACAAATTTGTCATGGTAATGCTCCATAAACCTTGTAATCACAATGCTCCATGCCCTTCTCATCACAATGCTCCATTACCCCTGTCATAACAAAGCTCCATGACCCCTGCCATCACAATATTCCACGGCCTGGTCATCACAAGGCTCCATGACACTTGTCATCACAATGCTCCAAGAACCCTGTAATCACAATGCTCCATGCCCTTGTCATCACAAAGCTCCATGACACATGCCATCAGAATGTTCCATGTCCTTCTCATCAAAATGCTCCATGCCCTTGTCATCACAGTGCTCCAAGACCCCTGTAATCACAATGTTCCACGCCCCTTTTCATCTCAATGCTCCATGAACCCTGACATCACAATGCACCATGCCCATCATCATAATGCTTCTGGCTATTGTCAGCACAATGAAATCAAAATTCTCCATGACCTCTGTCATCACAATACTCCATGAATATTTTCAGCCCAATGCTCCATGACCCTTGTCATCACAATGATCCATGCCCTTGTCATCGCAATGCTCCATGACCCCTGTATTCACAAAGCTCCGTGACGCTTGTCATCACAGTGCTCCATGACACATATCATCACAATGCTCCATGACTTTGTCAGCAAAATGCTACATGACCTTGTCATTACAATGCTCTATGCACTTGTCATCACAATATTCCATTACCATTGTCATCACAATGCTCCAAGAACCTTGGGTTCACATTGCATCATGCCATTGTAATTACAATGTTCCATGCTCCTTGAAATCAAAATGATCCGTGACTTCTGTCATCACAATGCTCCAAACCCTTGTGATCAAAATGTTCCATAATACTTGTCACCACAACGCTCCATGATGCCTGTCATCACAATACTCCATGCACTTTTCATCACAATGCTCCATGACCTTTGTCATCACAATTCTCAATACACTTGTCATCACAATGCTCCCTGAAACTTGTCATCAGGATGCTCCTTGAACCCTGTCACGAAAAGGCTCCATGCCTTTTTGATCACAAGGCCCCATGCCGTTTTCATCACAATGCTCCACGCCACTGTCCTCAAAATACTCCACAAGCTTGTCATGAGAATGCTCCATGACCCTTGGCATCACAATTCTCCATGCACTTGTCAGCACATTGTGCCCTGTTATTTGTGATAACAATGCTCCAAGCCATTGCCATCACAATGCTCTATTACTTTATCATCAGAATCCTCCATGACATTTGGTATCACAATGCTCCATGCCATTGTCATCACAATGGGCCATTACATATGTCATCACAATGCTCCCTGACACCTGTCTTCACAATACTGCATGACCTTGTCATCACAATGCTCCATGCCCTTGTCATCACAATGCGCAATTCCAACTGTCATCACAATAATCCATGAAACATATTAGACCAATGCTCAATGCCCTTGTCATCACAATTCTCCATGCCCTTGTTATCACAATGCTCCATGACCCCTGTCATCACAATGCTCCGTGACTCCAGTTATCACAATGCTTCATGACCTTTATCACCACAATGGTCCATGCCCTCGTCATCAACAGTCTCTGTGTTCTTTTTAACCACAATGCTGCATGAACTTTGACCCTTGTCATCACAATGCTCTTTGACCCTTGTCATCACAATGCTCTGTGCACTTCTCATCAAAATGCTCTGTCACCACTGATATCACAATGTTACATCACTATTCGTCACAATATTCCCTCACCCCTGTCATCAAAATGTGCCATGACTCCTGTCATCACAATGCTACATGCACTTATCATCACAATGTTCGATGACCCCTGGCATCACAATGTTCCATAACCCCTATCATCAAATTGTTCCATGACCCTTTTCATCAAATTGCTCCATGACCCTGTCATCACAATGCTCCATGTCATTGTCATCACAGTGCTCCATGAAGGTTCTCATTACATTGCTCCATGTCCTTGTCTTCACAAACCTCCATGACACATGTTATCAGAATGCTGCATGGCCTTCTCATCACAATGCTCCATGTCCTTGCCATCACAATGCTCCATTACCCCTGCCATAACAATGCTCCATGAACCCTGATATCACGATGTTCCATGGCCTTGTTATCACAAGGCTCCATGACCCTTCTCATCACAATGCTCCAAGACCCCTGTAATCACAATGCTCCATGCCCGTTTTCATCTCAATGATCCATGAACCCTGTCATCACAATGCACCGTGCCCATCATCATAATGCTTCATGCTATTCTCATCACAATGAAATCAAAATGCTCCATGACCTCTGTCATAACAATGCTCCAAAACCTTGTGATCACAATATTCCATAATACTTGTCATCACAATGCCCCATGAAGCTCGTCATCCCAATTATCCATGGTCTTCTCATCACAATGCTCCATGACCTTTGTCATCACAATGATCAATACACTTGTCATCAATATGCTCCCTGACACTTGTTCTCTGTATGCTCCTTGAATCCTTTCATGACAAGGCTCCATGCCTTTTTCATCACAGTGATCCATGCACTTTTCATCAAAATGCTCCATGACCACTGACATCACAGTGTTCCATAACCCCTGTCATCAAAATGTTTCATGACCCTTTTCAACAGATTGCTCCATGACCCTGTCATCACAATGCTCCCTGCACTTCTCATCACAATGCACAACACACTTGTCATCAAAATGCTCCATGACCTTTGACATCACAAAGATCCATGACACTTGGCATCACAGTGCTCCATGTCATTGTCATCACAATGCTCCATGAACACTCTCATCACATTGCTCCATGCCCTTGTCATCACAAAGCTCCATGACACATGTCATCAGAATGCTCCATGGCCTTCTCATCACAATGCTCTATGCGCTTGCCATCACAATGCTCCATTACCCCTGTCATAACAATGCTCCATGACACCTGCCATCACGATGTTCCGTGGCCTTGTCATCACAAGGCTCCATGACCCTTCTCATCACAATGCTCCAAGACCCCAGTAATCACAATGCTCTATGCCCCTTTTCATCTCAATGATCCATGAACCCTGTCATCACAATGCACCATGCCCATCATCCTAATGCTTCATGCTATTCTCATCACAATGAAATCAAAATGCTCCATGACCTCTGTCATCACAATGCTCCAAAACCTTGTGATCACAATATTCCATAACACTTGTCATCACAGTGCCCCATGACACTCATCATCACAATTATCCATGGTCTTCTCATCACAATGCTCCATGACCTTTGTCATCACAATGCTCAATACACTTGTCATCAAAATGCTCCCTGACACTTGTGGTCTGTATGCTCCTTGAACCCAGTCATGACAAGGCTCCATGCCTTTTTCATCACAATGATCCATGCCCTTGTCATCGAAATGCACCATGTCCACTCTCATCACAATAATCTATGAAATTTGTCAGAACAATGCTCCATGCCCCTGTCACCACACACTCCATTCCCTTGTCATCACAATGCTCCATGACCACTGTCATCATAATGCTCCATGACTCCAGTCATCACATTGATTCATAACGTTTGTCATCACAATGGTCCATGCCCACGTCATCACAAGGCTCTGTGACATTTGTAACCACAATGCTCCATGAACAGTTCATCACAATGCTCCGTGACCCTTGTCATCAAAATGTTCCATGCCTTTGTCAGAAAAATGCTCCTTGACCCTTGTCATCACAATGTGCTACGCGCTTTTCATCACAACTGTCCACAAATTTGTCATTGTAATGCTCCATAAACCTTTTAATCACAATGCTCCATGCCCTTCTCATCACAATGCTCCATTACACCTGTCATAACAATGCTCCATGACCCCTGCCATCACAATGATCCACGGCCTTGTCATCACAAGGCTCCATGACACTTGTCATCACAATGCTCCAAGACCCCTGTAATCACAATGCTCCATGCCCTTGTCATCACAAAGCTCCATGACACATGCCATCAGAATGTTCCATGTCCTTCTCATCCAAATGCTCCATGCCCTTGTCATCACAGTGCTCCAAGACCCCTGGAATCACAATGCTCCCTGCCCCTTTCCATCTCAATGCTCCATGAAAACTGTCATCACAATGCACCATGCCCTTCATCATAATGATTCCGGCTTTTGTCAGCACAATGAAATCAAAATTCTCCATGACCTCTGTCATCACAATGCTCCATGACACCTGTCATCAAAATACTCCATGAACATTTTCAGCCCAATGCTCCATGACACTTGTCATCACAATGATCCTTGCCCTTGTCACCCCAGTGCTCCATGACGCCTGTATTCACAATGCTCCGTGACGCTTGTCCTCACAGTGCTCCATGACACCTGTCATTAGAATGCTCCATGCCCTTGTCATCCCAATGCTCCATGACCCCTGTATTCACAATGCTCCGTGACGCTTGTCATCACAGTGCTTCATGACGCCTGTCATCACAAGGCTCCTTGCCTTTGTCATCACAGTACTCCATGACCCCTGTCATCATAATGCTCCATGACTTCAGTCACCACAATGCTTCATAACATTTGTCATCACAATTTTCAATGCCCACGTCATCACAAGGCTTTGTGACCTTTGTAACCACAATGCTCCATGAACTTTTCATCACAATGCTCCGTGATCCTTGTCATCACAATGTTCCATGCCTTTGTCAGAAAAATGCTCCATGACCCTTGTCATCACAATGTGCCACATGCTTTTCATCACAACGGTCCACAAAGTTGTCAGAGCAATGTTCCATAAACCTTGTAATTTCAATTCTCCATGCCCTTCTCATCACAATGCTCCATTACCACTGTCAGAACAATGCTCCATGACCCCTGCCATCACAATGTTCCACGGCCGTGTCATCACAAGGCTCAATGACAATTGTCTACACAATGCTCCAAGACCCCTGTAATCACAATTCTCCATGCCCTTGTCATCACAAAGCTCCATGACACATGTCATCAGAATGTTCGATGGCCTTCTCATCATAATGCTACATGCCCTTGTCATTACAGTGCTCCTAGACCCCTGTAATCACAATGCTCCACGCCCCTTTTCATCTCAATGCTCCATGAACCCTGTCTTCACAATGCATCATAACCTTCATCATAATGCTTCCGGCTATTGTCAGCACAATGAAATCAAAATTCTCCATGACCTCTGTCATCACAATGCTCCATGACCCCTGTCATCAAAACACTACATGAACATTTGCAGCCCAATGCTCCATGACCCTTGTCATCACAATGATCCATGCCCTTGTCATCCCAATTCTCCATGACCCCTGTATTCACAATGCTCCGTGACGCTTGTCATCACAGTGCTCCATCACACATGTAGTCACAATGCTCCATTCCCTTGTCATCCCAATGCTCCATGACCCCTGTATTCACAATGCTCCGTGACGCTTGTCACCACAGTGCTCCATGACACCTTTCATCACAATGTTCCATGCCTTTGTCAGCAAAATGCTACATGACTTTGTCATTACCATGCTCTATGCGCTTATCATCACAATACTCCATTACCATTGTCATCGCAATCCTCCATGAATCTTGGGATCACATTGCTACATGCCCTTGTCATCACAATGCTCCATGCTCCTTGAAATCAAAATGATCCATGACCTCTTTCATCACAATGCTCCATGCCCTTGTCACCACAATGCACCATTCCAACAGTCATTGCAGTAATCCATGAAACTTATTAGACCAATGCTCCATGCCCTTGTCATCACAATGCTCCATGACCCTTGTCATCACAATGCTCCATGAACTTTTCATCACAATGCTCTTTGATCCTGGTCATCACAATTCTCTATGCCTTTCTCAGCGCAATGCTCCATGACCCTTGTCATCACAATGCTCCATGCGCTTGTCAGCATGATGCTCCATGACACATGTCATCATAATGCACCATGCACTTGTCATTACAGTGCTCCACAAGCTTGTCATCAGAATGCTCCATAAACCTTGTCATCACAATGCTCCATGCACTTCTCATCAAAATGTTCTCTCACCACAGATATCACAATGTTACATCACTATTCGTCACAATACTCCCTCACCCCTGTTATCACAGTGTTCCATGACTCCTGTCATCACAATGCTACATGCAATTATCATCACAATGTTCGATGGCCCCTGACATCACAATGCTCCATAAACCCTGTCAGCAAAATGCTTCATGACCCTTTTCATCATAATGCTCCATGACACCTGACATCACAATGTTCCATAATCCTTCTCATCAAAATGTTCCATGACCCTTTTCATCAAATTGCTCCATGAACCTGTCATCACAATGCTCCCTGCCCTTCTCATCACAGTGCACAACGCCCTTGTCATCAAAATGCTCCATGACCATTGTCATCACAAAGATCCATGACGCTTGGCATCACAGTGCTCCATGCCCTTGTCCTCACAAAGCTCCATGACACATGTCATCAGAATGCTCCATGGCTTTCTCATCACAATGCTCCATGCCCTTGCCATTACAATGCTCCATTACACCTGTCATAAAAATGCTCCATGACACCTGCCATCACGATGTTCCGTGGCCTTGTCATCACAAGGCTCCATGACCCTTCTCATCACAATGCTCCAAGACCCCTGTAATCACAATGCTCCATGCCCATTTTTCATCTCAATGATCCATGAACCCTGTCATCACAATGCACCATGCCCATCATCATAATGCTTCATGCTATTGTCATCACAATGAAATCAAAATGCTCCATGACCTCTGTCATAACAATGCTCCTAACCCTTGTGATCACAATATTCCATAACACTTACCATCACAGTGCCCCATGACACTCGTCATCACAATTATCCATGGTCTTCTCATCACAGTGCTCCACGACCATTGTCATCACAATGCTCAATACACTTGTCATCAAAATGCTCCCTGACACTTGTTCTTTGTATGCTCCTTGAACCCTGTCATGACAAGGCTCCATGCCTTTTTCATCACAATGATCCATGCCCTTTTCTTCACAATGCTCCAAGACCCATTTAAACACAATGCTCCATGCCCTTGTCATCACAAAGCTCAAAGACAAATGTCTTCAGAATGCTCCTTGGCATTCTACTCCCAATGCTCCATGCCCATGTCATCACAAAGTTCCAAGACCCCTGTAATCACAGTGGTCCATGCCCCTTTTCATCAGTATGCTTCCTGAGATTTGTCATCACAAGTCTCTGTGGATTTCTCATCACAATGCTCCAGGAACTTGTCATCACAATGCTTCTCGACCTTGTTCTGAACATTCTCAATGGCCCTTGCCTTCATAATGCTCCAAGCCCAAGTCATCACATTGCTCCATTATATATGTCATCAAAATCCTCCATTACATTTGGCATCACAATGCTCCCTGCCATTGTCATTGCAATGGACCATGACATAAGTCATCACAATGCGCCCTGACACCTGTGTTTACAATACTCCATGACCTTCTCATCAAAATGACCCATGGCCTTGTCATCCCAATGCTCCATGACCCCTGTATTCACAATGCTCCATGACACTTGTCATCACAGTGCTCAATGACACCTGTCATCACACTGCTCCATGGCTTTGTCAGCAAAATGCTACATGACCTTGTCATTACAATGCTCTATGCGCTTGTCATCACAATACTCCATTTCAATTGTCATCACAATCCTCCATGAACCTTGAGAGCACATTGCTTCATGCCCTTGTCATCACAATGCTCCATGATCCTTGAAATCAAGATGATCCATGACCTCTGTCATCGCAATGCTCCAAACCCTTGTGATCCCAATGTTCCATAACACTTGTCATCACAATGCTCCATGATGCCTGTCATCACAAAATTCCATGCCCTTTTCATCACAGTGCTCCATGACATTTGTCATCACAATGCTCAGTACACTTGTCATCACAATGCTCCCTGACACTTGTCATCAGAATGCTCTTTGAACCCTGTCATGAAAAGGCTCCATGCCTTTTCATCACCATGCCCAATTCCGTTTTCATCACAATGCTCCGTGACCATTGTCATCAAAATGCTCCATGACTTTGTCTGAAAAATGTTCCATGACCCTTGTCATCACAATGTGCCATTCGCTTTTCATCACAACGGTCCAGAAAATTGTCATTGCAATGCTCCATAAACCTTGTAATCACAATGCTCCATACACTTCTCATCAAAATGCTCTCTCACCAGAGATATCACAGTGTTCCATCACTAGTTGTCACAATACTCCCTCACCTCTGTAATCACAATGTCCCATGACCCCTGTCATCACAATGCTACATCCCTTTATCATCATAAAGTTCCATGACCCCTGACATCACAATATTCTATAACCCCTCTCATCAAAATGTTCCAATACACTTTGCATCATATTGCTGCATGACCCTGTCATCAAAATACTCCCTGCCCTTCTCATGACAATGCACCATGCAATTGTCTTCAAAATGCTCCATGACCTTTGTCATCACAAAGCGCCATGACCCTTGGCATCACAATGCTCCATGTCATTGTCATCACAATGCTCCATGAAGCCTCTCATCACATTGCTCCAGGCCCTTGTCATCACAAAGCTCCATGTCACTTGTCATCACAATGCTCGATGCCTTTCTCATCACAATGCCCCATGACCTTGTCATTAAAATCCTCCATGACCGATGTATCGCAGTGTTCCATGCCCTTATCATCACAATGCTCTATGCCCACTCTCATCACAATAATCCATGAAACATTTCAGACCAATGCTCCATGCCCTTCTCATCACAATGCTCCTTTACCTCTTTCATAACAATGCTCCATGACACCTGCCATCAAAATGTTCCACGGCCTTTTCATCACAAGGCTCCATGACACTTGTCATCACAATGCTCCACGACCCCTCTAATCAAAATGCTCCATGCACTTGTCATCAAAAAGCTACATGACACATGTCATCAGAATGTTCCATGGCCCTGTCATCATAAGGCTCCATTCACTTGTCATCACAATGCTCCAAGACCCTTTTAATCAAAATGCTCCATGCGTCTTTTCATCTCAATGCACCATGAACCCTGTCATCACAATGGACCCTGCCCATCATCATAATGCTTCAGGCTATTGTCATCACAATTAAATAAAAATGCTCCATGACCTCTGTCATCACAATGCTCCAATCCCTGGTGATCACAATATTCCATAGCCCTTATCATCACAACACTCCATGACGCTCATCATCACAATTATCAATGGTCTTCTCATCACAATGCTCCATGAACTCTGTCATCACAATGCTCAATACACTTGTCATCACAATGCTCCCTGACACTTGTCATCAGTATGCTCCATTAACCCTGTCATGACACGTCTCCATGCCTTTTTCATCACAATGATCCATGTCCTTTTAATCACAATGCTCCAAGACACATGTAATCACAATGCTCCATGCCCTTGTCATCACAAAGCTCAATGACGCATGTCATCAGAATGCTCCACGGCCTTCTCATCAAAATGCTCCATGCCCTTGTCATTACAGTGCTCCAAGACCCCTGTAATCACAATGCTCCATGCCCCTTTTCATCTCAATGCTCCATGAACCCTGTCATCACAATGTATCATACCCTTCATCATAATGCTTCCGGGTATTGTCATCATAATGAAATAAAAATTCTCCATGACTTCTGTCATCACAATGCTCCATGACCCCTGTCATCAAAATACTCCATGAACATTTTCAGCCCAATGCTCCATGACCCTTGTCATCACAATGATCCATGCCCTTGTCATCCCAGTGCTCCAAGAACCCTGTATTACAATGCTCCATGACGCTTGTCATCAGAGTGCTCCATGACATCTGTCATCACAATGCTCCATGCCCTTGACATACCAATGCTCCATGACCCCTGTATTCGCAATGCTCCGTGACGCTTTTCATCACAGTGCTCCATGACACCTGTCATCACAATGTTCCATGCCTTTGTCAGCAAAATGCTACATGAATTTGTGATTACCATGCTCTATGCGCTTGTCATCACAATACTCCATTACCATTGTCATCACAATCCTCCATGAATCTTGTGATCACATTGCTACATGCCCTTGTCATCACAATGTTCCATGCTCCTTGAAATCAAAATGATCCATGACCTCTGTCATCACAATGCTCCAAAACCTTGTGATCACAATGTTCCATAACACTTGTCATCCCAACGCTCCATGATGACTGTCATCACAATACTCCATGCACTTTTCATCACAATTCTCCATGACCTTTGTCATCACAATTCTCAATACACATGTCATCACAATGCTCCCTGACACTTGTCATCAGAATGCTCCTTGAACGCTGTCACGAAAAGGTTCCATGCCTTTTTCAACACAATGCCCCATGCCGTTTTCATCACAATGCTCCACGCCACTGTCAGCAAAAAACTCCTCAAGCTTATCATGAGAATGTTCCATGACCCTTGTCATCACAATTCTCCATGCACTTGTCAGCACAATGCTCCCTGACCCTTGTCATCTCAATGCTCCAAGCCACTGTCATCACAATGCACCATTACCTTTGTCATCAGAATCCTCCATGACACCTGGAATCACAATGCTCCATGCCATTGTCATCACTATGGGCCATTACATATGTCATCACAGTGCTCCCTGACACCTCTCTTCACAATACTGCATGACCTGGTCATCACAATTCTCCATGCTCTTGTCACCACAATGCACCATTCCAACAGTCATCACAATAATCCATGAAAATTATTAGACCAATGCTCCATGCCCTTGTCATCACAATGCTCCATGACCCTTGTAATCACAATACTCCATGAACTTTTCATCACAATGCTCTTTGATCCTTGTCGTCACAATGCTCTATGCCTTTCTCAGCGCAATGCTCCGTGACCCTTGTCATCACAATGCCCCCTGACTCCAGTCATCACAATGCTTCATAATGTTTGTCATCACAACGGTCCATGCCCGCATCATCACAAGGCTCTGTGACCTTTGTAACCACAATGATCCATGAACATTTCATCACAATGCTCCGTGACCCTTGTCATCACAATGCTCCATGTCTTTTTCAGAACAATGCTCCATGACGCTTGTCATCACAATGTGCCATGCGTTTTTCATCACAATGATCCACAACCTTGTCATTGCTATGCTCCATAAACCTTGTAATCACAATGCTCCATGCACTTCTCATACAAATGCTCTCTCACATGAGATATCACAATGTTCCATCATTAGTCATCACAATCCTCCTTCACCCCGGTTATCACAATGTTCCATGACCCCTGTCATCACAATGCTACATGCATTTATCATCACAATGTTCGATGACCCCTGACATCACAATGCTCCATAACCCCGGTCATCAAAATGTCCCATGACCCTTTTCATCATAATCCTCCATGACCCCTGACATCACAATGTTCCATATCCCCTGTCATCAAAATGTCCCATGACACTTTTCATCAAATTTCTCCATGACCCTGTCACCACGATGCTCCCTGCCCTTCTCATCACAATGCACAATGCCCTTGTCATCAAAATGCTCCATGACCTTTGTCATCACAAAGATCCATGACCCTTGGCATCACAATGCTCCATGTCATTGTCATCACAATGCTCCATGAACACTCTCATCACATTGTTCCATGCTCTTGTCATCACAAAGCTCCATGACACATGTCTTCAGAATGCTCCATGGCCTTCTCATCACAATGCTCCATGTCCTTGCCATCAAAATGCTCCATGACCTCTGCCATCACGATGTTCCGTGGCCTTGTCATCACAAGGCTCCATGACCCTTCTCATCACAATGCTCCAAGACCCCTGTAATCACAATGCTCCATGCCCATTTTTCATCTCAATGATCAATGAACCCTGTCATCACAATGCACCATGCCCATCATTATAATGCTTCATGCTATTGTCATCACAATGAAATCAAAATGCTCCATGACCTCAGTCATAACAATGCTCCAAAAACTTGTGATCACAATATTCCATAACACTTGTCATCACAGTGCCCCATGACACTCGTCATCACAATTATCCATGTTCTTCTAATCACAATGCTCCATGACCTTTGTCATCACAATGCTCAATACACTTGTCATCAAAATGCTCCCTGACACTTGTTGTCTGTATGCTCCTTGAACCCTGTCATGACAAGGCTTCATGCCTATTTCAACACAATGATCCATGCCCTTTTAATCACAATGCTCCAAGACCCATGTAATCACAATGCTCCATGCCCTTGTCATCACAAAGCTCAATGACGCATGTCATCAGAATGCTCCATGGCCTTCTCATCACAATGCTCCATGCCCTTGTCATCACAATGCTCCAAGACCCCTGTAATCACAATGCTCCATGTCCCTTTTCATCAGAATGCTCCATGAGACTTGTCATCACAAGTCTCCATTGTCTTCTCATCAAAGTGCTCTAGGAACTTGTCATCAAAATGCTCCATGATCCCTGTCATCACAATACTCCATGAACATTTTCATCCCAATGCTCCATGACCTTCTCATCAAAATGCTCCATGACCCCTGTCATCACAATACTCCATGAACATTTTCAGCCCAATGCTCCATGACCCTTGTCATCACAATGATCCATGCCCTTGTCATCCCTATGCTCCATGACCACTGTATTCACAATGCTCCGTGACGCTTGTCATCACAGTGCTCCATGACACCTGTCATCACAATGCTCCATGACTTTGTCAGCAAAATGCTACCTGACCTTGTCATTGCGATGCTCTATTCGTTTGTCATCACAATACTCCATTACCATTGTCATCACAGTCCTCCATGAACCTTGGGAT
The DNA here is from genome assembly GCF_964341445.2 of Mesoplodon mirus. Lineage (NCBI taxonomy): Eukaryota > Metazoa > Chordata > Mammalia > Artiodactyla > Ziphiidae > Mesoplodon > Mesoplodon mirus. The sequence continues at coordinate 583,699 of NW_028295811.1, forward strand.
CACATTGCTTCATGCCCTTGTCATCACAATGCTCCATGCTCCTTGAAATCAAAATGATCCATGACTTCTGTCATCACAATGCTCAAAACCCTTGTGATCACAGTGTTCCATAACACTTGTCATCACAACGCTGCATGATGCCTGTCTCACAATACTCCATGCCCTTTTCATCACAATGCTCCAAGACTTTGTCATCACAATTCTCAATACACTTGTCATCACAATGCCCCATGCCATTTTCATCACAATGCTCCATGCCATTGTCATCAAAATACTCCACAAGCTTGTCATCAGAATACTCCATGACCCTTTTCATCACAATTCTCCATTCACCTGTCAGCACAACGCTCCATGACCCTTGTCATCACAATGCTCCAAGCCATTGTCATCACAATGCTCCATTACCTTTGTCATCAGAATCCTCCATGACACTTGGCATCACAATGCTCCATGCCATTGTCATCACTATGGGCCATTACATATGTCATCACAATGCTCCCTGACAACTGTCTTCACAGTACTGAATGACCTGGTCATCACAATGCTCCATGCCCTTGTCATCACAATGCGCCATTCCAACTGTCATCACAATAATCCATGAAACTTATTAGACCAATGCTCCATTCCCTTGTCATCACAAGGCTCCATGCCCTTGTTATCACAATGGTCCATGACCCCTGTCATCAAAATGCTCCATGCCTCCATTCATCACAATGCTTCATGACCTTTGTCATCACAGTGGTCCATGCCCTAGTCATCAACAGTCTCTGTGACATATTTAACCACAATGCTCCATGAACTTTTCATCACAATGCTCTTTGACCCTTGTCATCACAATGCTCTATGCCTTTCTCAGCACAATGCTCCATGACCCTCGTCATCACCATGCTCCATGCGCTTGTCCGCAAAATGTTCCATGACCCATGTCATCACAATGCACCCTGCACTTTTCATCACTGTGCTCCACAATCTTGTCACTACAATGCTCCATAAAACTTGTCATCACAGTGCTCCATGCACTTCTCATCAAAATGCTCTCTCAACACTGATATCACAATGTTACATCGCTATTCATCACAATACTCTCTCACCCCTGTCATCACAATATTCCATAACTTCTGTCTTTGCAATGCTACATGCACTTATCATCACAAAGTTCGATGACCCCTGACATCACAATGTTCCATAACCCCTGTCATCAAAATGCTCCATAACACTTTTCCTCAAAATGCTCAATGACCCCCTGACATCACAATGTACCATAACACCTGTCATCAAAATATTTCATGACCCTTTTCATCAAATTGTTCTATAAGCCTGTCATCACAATGCTCCCTGCCCTTCTCATCACAATGTACCACGCCCTGGTCATCAAAATGCTCCATGACCTTTGTCATCACAAGGATCCATGACCCTTGGCATCTCAATGCTCCATGCCATTGTCATCACAATGCTCCATGAACCCTCTAATCACAATGCTCCATGCCCCTCTGCATCTCAATGCTCCATGAACCCTGTCAACAAAATGCACCATGCCCATCATCATAATGCTTCAGGCTATTGTCATCATAATGAAATCAAAATATTCGATGATCTACCTCATCACAATGCTCCAAATCCTTGTGATCACAATGTTCCATAACACTTATCATCACAACGTCACTTGACGCTCATCATCACAATTATCCATGGTCTTCTCATCACAGTGCTCCATGACCTTTGTCATCACAGTGCTCTATACACTTGTCATCACAATGCTCCCTGACACTTGCCATCAGTATGCTCCTGGAACACTGTCATGACAAGGCTCCATACCATTTTCATAACAATGATCCATGCCAATTTCATCACAATGCTCCAAGACACCAGTAATCACATTGCTCCATGCCTTTGTCATCACAATGCCCCAAGACCCCTGTAATCACAATACTCCTTGCCCCTTTTCATCAGAATGCTCCATGAGACTTGTTATTACAAAGCTCCATGGTCTTCTCATCACAATTCTCCAGGAACTTTTCATCACAGTGCTCCATTCCCTTGTCATCACTATGCTCCATGACCTCAGTCCTCACAATACTTCCTGAACATTTTCAGTCCAATTCTCCAGGAACTTCTTATCACAATGCTTCATGATCCCTATCATCACAATGCTCCATGACCACTCTCATCACAACGCTCCATGACCCCTGACAACACAGTGACCCGGGACTCTTGTCATCACAATGCTCCATTCCCTAGTCAACACAATGCTCCATGAACATTTTCAGCCCAATGCTCCATGTCACTTGTCATCACAATGATCCATGCCCTTGCCATCCCAATGCTCCATGATCCCTATAATCACAATGATCCGTGATGCTTCTCATCACAGTGCTCTATGACCCTTATCATCACAATGCTCCATGCCTGTGTCAGCAAAATGCTACATGACCTTGTCATCACAATGCTCCATTTGCTTGTCATCACAATACTCCCTTACCATTGTCATCAAAATCCTCCATGAACCTTGGGATCACATTGATTCATGCCCTTTTCATCCCAATGCTCCATGCTCCTTGAAAACAAAATGATCCATGACTTCTATCATCACAATGCTCCAAACCCTTGTGATCACAATGTTCCATAACACTTGTCATCACAACGCTCCATGATGTCTGTCATCACAATACTCCATGCCCTTTTCGTCAAAATGCTCCATGATCTTTTTCATCACCATTCTCAATACACTTGTCATCACAATGTTCCCTGACACTTGTCATCAGAATGCTCCTTGAAACCTGTCATGAAATGGCTTCATGCCTATTTCATCACAATGCACCGTGCCCTTTTCATCACAATGCTCCATGCCATTTTCGTCACAATACTCCACAAGCTTGTCATTAGAATGCTCCATGACACTTGTCATCACAATGCTCCATGGCCACTGTCATCACAATGCTCCATACCCCTTGTCATTACTGTGCTCCATGACGCTCGTCATCACAATTATCCATGGTCTTCTCATCACAATGCTCTACGCCCTTGTCATCAAAATGTTCCATGACCCTTGTCATCACAATTCTCCATGGCCACTGGCATCACAATGCTCCATACCCCTTGTCATTACTGTGCTCCATGACGCTCTTCATCACAATTATCCATGGTCTTCTCATCACAATGCTCTACGCCCTTGTCATCAAAATGCTCCATGACCCTTGTCATCACAATGCTCCATGGCCACTGTCATCACAATGCTGCATTCCCCTTGTCATTACAGTGCTCCATGACGCTCGTCATCACAATTATCCATGGTCTTCTCATCACAATGCTCCACGGTCTTTCCATCACAGTGCTCCATGCCCTGGTCATCACAATGCTCCATATTCCTTGTCATCACAATTCTCCTCGTTCTTGGCATCACTATGCTCCATGACACTTCTCATCACCGTGTTACATGATTTGTCATCACAATTCTCTATGCACTTGTCATTGCAATGCCCCATGACCCCTGTCATAGGAAGCTCCATGTGCTTCTCATCACAATGCTTCATGAACTTGTCATCAAAATTCTCAATGGCCCTTGTCATCACAATGCTCCATGCCCTTGTCATCACAATGCTCCATGTCCCTTGTCATCACAATGCTCCAAGCCCTTGTCATCAAAATGCTCCATTACATTTGTCATCACAATCCTCCATGACACTTGGCATCACAATGTTCCATTCCATTGTCATCGCAATGGACCATGACATATGTCATCACAATGCTCCCTGAGACCTGTCTTCAAAATACTCCATGACCTTCTTATCACAATGCTCCATGCCTTGGTCATCACATTGCACCATGCCCACTGTCATCACAATAATCCATGAAACATATCAGGCCAATGCTCCATGCCCCTCTCATCACAATGCTCATTGCCTTTTCATCACAAAGCACTATGACCCCTGTCATCACAATGCTCCGTGACTCCAGTCATCACAATGCTTCATGACCTTTGTCATCACAATGGTCCATGCCCTCGTCATCACAAGGCTCTGTGACCTTTGTCACCAAAATGCTCCATGAAATTTTCATCACAATGCTCGGTGACCCTTGTCATCACATTGCTCCATGGCCCATGTCATCACAATGCGCCATGTGCTTGTCATCACTGTGCTCCACAAGCTTGTCATCACAATGATCCATAAAACTTGTCCTCACAATGCTCCATGCACTTCTTATCAAAATGCTCTCTCACGAATGATATCAAAATGTTCCCTCACTAGTCATCACAATACACCCACTCCCCTGTCATCACAATGGTCCACAACACCATCATGAAAATGTCCCATGACTCCTGACATCACAATGTTCCATAACCCCTGTCATCAAAATGTTCCATGACACTTTTCATCAAATTGCTCCATGACCCTGTCATCACAATGCTCCCTGCCCTTCACAAGAGAATTCACCACACCTTTGTCATCAAAATGCTCCATGACCTTTGTCATCACAAAACTCCATGACCCTTGGCATCACAATTCTCCATGCCATTGTCATCAAAATGCTCCAAAAACCTCTCATCACATCGTTCCAAGCCCTTGTCATCACAGGATCCATGATGCTTTTCATCACAATGCTTGATGCCATTCTTCTCACAATGCTCCATGCGCTTGTCATTACAATCCTCCATGAACCATGTATCACAGTGTTCCGTGCCGTTGTTATCTCAATGCTCCTTGCCCCCTCTCATCACAATAATCCATGAAACATCTCAGACCAATGTTCCATGTCCTTTTCATCACAATGATCCAAGACTCCTCTAATCATAATTCTCCATGCCCTTTTTCATCTCAATGCACCATGAACACTGTCATCACAATGCACCAATGCACATCATCATAATGCTTCATGCTATTGTCATCACAATGAAATCTGAATGCTCTATGACCTCTGTCATCACAATGCTCCAAATCCTTGTGATCACAATATTCCATAACACTTATCATCACAGCTCCCCATAACGCTCGTCATCACAATTATCCATGGTCTTCTAATCACAGTGCTCCATGACATTTGTCATCACAGTGCTCAATACCCTTGTCATCACAATGGTCCCTGACACTTGTCATCAGTATACTCCTTGAATCCTGTCATGACAAGGCTCCATGCCTTTTTCATCACAATGTTACATGCCCTTTTCCTCACAGTGCTCCAAGACCACTGTAATCACAATGCTCCATGCCCTTGTCATCACAAAGTTCCATGATGCATGTCATCAGAACGCTCCATGACATTCTCATCCCAATGTTCAATGCCCTTGTCATCACAATGCTCCAAGACCCCTGTAATCACAATGCTCCATGACCCTTTTCATCAGAATGCTCCATGAGACTTGTCATCACATGGCTCCATGGTCTTCTAATCACAGTGCTCCAGTACCTTTTCATCACAATGCTCCTTGACCCCTGTCATCACAATACTCCATGAACATTTTCAGGCCAATGCTCCATGAGGTTCTCATCACAATGCTCCATGACCTCTGTCATAACAATGCTCCATGAACCGTGACAACACAATGATCCGGGACTCTTGTCATCAAAATGCTCCATGCCCTTGTCATCCCAATGCTCCATGAACCCTTTAATCACAATGATCCATGACGCTTGTCATCACAGTGCTCCATGAACCTTGTCATCACAATGCCTTTGTCAGCAAAATGATACATAATCTTGTCATCACAATGCTCCATGTGCTTGTCATCACAAACCTCCATGACCCTTGGGATCATATTGCTTTATGCCCTTGTCATCTCTATCTTGCCTTTCTGGTTTTTACAGATTTTCGGATGCCCTTTTTGACCGGTGGGAAGCGACAATTCTTTGTAGTGTGGATTTGCATTGTACGCTTGCTTGATTGGCCAAAAAGTGCCTCTGACTTTTCTCCTGAATATATTCAGGAGAAAATCATACGCTGTTTTTGGCCAAGTGCATCATTCTCGAAGTTGTGATGCCTTTCCTGTGCTTTAAAGGCGATTCCAATTTACCTCTTGAAATATGTTTTTTGCAATTCTGCCTCATTTTCAAGTCTGCTTTGTTGCCTTCCCTCAACAGATTTTTGGAAGAGAGTAGTCCTTTATAACTCTGCAGGTTTTTGATTTGCTTTGCCCCTGAGCTCCAATTTTCAAATCCCATTATTGGGAGCTGACCGCAAATCCACAATTTTGCTTCAGGACCTATACTGGTTCCAGGGGTGGCTATACTGGTTCCCTGTGGGTGGCTGAGGCTTTGGTTAATTCTTCTTCCTGACGGGAATTTAGAGTGACATGTGTCCGTCCAAATGCCTACATCTACTCTCTGATTGGTTCTCCCTCTTCCCTTTCATCCTCTGCACAATTAGCAAACTGTGCGAACCAGGAGGTTATAGGGGATGACTCTCCTAAGATGGGAGATTGATAGTAAAGTTGTTGGAATGCCAAACTGTAGCACAAGGAGAGGAAAAAGGAGGAGACTTTCAGAAACCTTTCGCCATCACAGGGTGTCCATTCTCTAGGTTTCCCATACATGTTATAACTGTAGTGATATTCCCTTCTACCTGGAAATTTGGGACCCATGGAATGGTGGCATGCATTACTACTTTAAAGGGTCTGCATTTTCTCTCCCAGTCTCACCAGTCCTCTCAGTCCCAAGTGTCCAGCCTTATGTCTCATCCAGCTGTCTTTGCAGATAGGGTCATTCTAGGTTTCATCAGAACCCCTGAAGGAATTGTGTAAGAATTTCGCTGTTTTTTTTGTTTCGTTTTTGAAATTCATTTTTATAATGGGGTTGAGCTGATTTTCCCTGACGTGTTTATGCTGGTCTAGACACACTTGATTCCCTTACAGAGGCATATCAATACATAGGTTTTAAGATTCTTACTAATCAGATATATTCCTCTGTGGGGAATAGGGGTTTTGAGTCCTATTCACTGAGGAAGGTGTAGGTCTTGTCTATTCTGTATTTGGTTTATGGAATTGTACCTGTGCTAATATCAAACTCTGGTTTTATGCATCACCCCACCTCTCCTTCCCCCTTAAGCAGGCATAAGAGTGTTTTCTAAATGTGAGACTCTCTTCTCTTTCCTAATTCAGTTCATGTGTTGTGATGTTGACATTCCCTCTGTAAGTGATATCTTATGAATAGATTCTTTTTCTGTGTGACTAATTTCCCTTAGAATCATCATACCTAAATCCTCTCATTATGCTGCTACTGGCCTTATGACATTGATTTCACGTCTCAGTGATATTCCGTTGTACAAAATTACCACAAGTTCTTTATGCATTTCTCTTTTTCCTGGGATACTTTAGGTGTACCGAAGTTGAGGTTCTTGTATGCAGAGCAGCCCTAAACTTTGGGGTGCCTGTGTCTTGTTGATATTTAGTCTTCCCAAGTTATATGTCCATGAGTTGAAGTCCCCTTTGCTCGGGGGCTTTGTATTTTAGATGTTTTAGGAAACAGCATACACTTCTTCAGAGTAGCTCTTGGATATTTATACCCCACCCATCAGCGTGACTAGTCTCCCTGTTTTCCATGGCCTCTCCTGCATTTTTGATTTGTACACATTTTTTGGATGGACTTTCTGAGCAGTGGAAATTGAGACTTCTTTATTGTGCGGATTTGCATTTCCCCCTTGCTTGGTTGGCCAAAAACTCTGTATGTGTTTTTTTCCTGAAGATATTCACGAAAAAAACGCATACACCCTTTTGCCCAAATGCATCATTTTAGAAATTCTGCTGCTTTTCATATGCTTTAAATGTGAGTACAATCTACCTTTTGTAAAATGTTTCCTGCAATTCTGCCTCTCATTCAGAACCTCTTCGTTGCCTTACCTGAATATATTTTTGGACATTGGTTATCATTTATATCTTTGCAGGTCTTTGAATTGTCTGCTCCTGAGCTCCATTTTGCAACTCGCTTTTTTTGTGAGCTGACCGCCAAACCATTGGATTGATTCCGGCCCTATTCTGGTTCTGGGGAGGCAGGCTGAGCCTTTGGTTAATTCTTCTTCCTAATGGGAAATTAGAGTGACATGTGCCTGTTAAAACTCCTACAGTTAATCTCTCATTGGTTCCTCCTCTTCCCATTTATCCTCTGCAAAAATTGCAAACTATGTGAAACAGGAGGTTAAAGGTGCTGATTCTCCAAGTGGGGAGATTGTTAGTAATGTGGCTGGAATGGCGAACCCCAGCAACAGGAGATCAAAAATGAGGTGCATTTTAGACACCTCTCCTGAGCACACGGTGTACATTCATCTCGGTTTCCCAGGCATGTTTTCACTGTCAGAAGATTCCCTTGAAAGTGCAGATTTCGGACCCATGGAATGGGTACCAGGCAGTATTACTTTAAAAGGTCTGCATTTCCTCACCCAGCCTCTCTAACATCTCTTAGCGTGCATAGCTTCCAGCCTTATATATCATCCTGCTGTGGGTGTACATGTGTTCAATCCATGTTACATCATAGCCCTTCAACAAAAGTTGTAAGAATTTTTGTCTGTCTCACTGTTTTTATAAATATTTTTAAATTTATTTTTATATTGGTTACAGCTGATTTTCAAAGCTCTGTTTTTTGCTGCTGTACATCCACTTGATTCATGTACTGTGAGACAACAATAAATTCTTTCTCAGATGCTTACGAGTCATATGTATTATTTTCCAGTGACTTGAGTGGACTGAGTGCTGTTCTTTGAGGTACGGTGTAGGCCTTGCCAGTTATTCAATTCAGTACTTGGAATGGTATCTTTGCTAATTTCAACCTCCTGGATAATACCTCACCATTCCCCACCTTTCCCATTTAGCAGCCTTATGTCTATTTTCTACATATTTGACTATGTTTCTGTTTTGTAGTTTATTTCATGTGTAGCCATTTTTGATTCCACCTTTAAGTGACATCTTATGATATGTGTCTTTTTCTTTCTGACATGTGCCACTTAGAATGATCGTATGTAACTCCTCCAGAGTTGTTACAACTGGCCTTATTTCATTGATTTCTGTATGAGTAATATTCCACTCTACATAAGTACCCCATCTCTTTTATCAATTTTATCTTTCCAGGGACATTTAGGTTATATCCAAGTGGAGGCCCTTTTTAACAGAGAGGTGGTAAACGTTGGGGTGCCTGTTTTCTGTCATTTTTTGTTTTTCCCAAGGTATACGCCCATGAGTGCAAGTGCCCTATGCTCTGTAGCTCAGTTTTCAGATGTTTTAGCAAACACAATACACTTGTCCAGAGTGGCCGTTGGCAAATTATATTTCCACTATCAGCCTCACAGGGCTCCCTTTTCTCCTCACCCTGTCCTGCATTTCTGGTGTTTACACTTTATGTGGATGCCCTTCTGACTGATGTGAAGTGATACATTTTGTAGTATTGATTTCCAGTGCCCACCTGTTTGGTTGGATAAAAAGTGTGAATGGCCTTTACTTGAATATATTCAGAAAAAAATGAATACACCCTTTTGAGCCAAGTGCATCATTGGCGATGTTCAGCCCCTTTTCTTGTGCTTTAATGGGGAGTCCTTTCTACCTCTTCAAATCTGTTTCCTGCCACTCCCCCTTGCTTACAAGTCCTTTTCTGTGACTTACCTCAAGACATTTTTCAACAATAGATATTTTCAACTCTGCATTTTCATGAATTTTAGTGCCCCTGAGTTCCATTTTTCAACTTCTGTTTTTGGAAACTGGACACAAAACAGCGGGATTTCCTCTAGCCCTATTCTCTTTCCGTGGGCAATTCTAGCCTTTGATGAATTTGTCTTCCAGATTGGAAATTAGAGTGGCATGTGCCTGTCTGAACACCTAAGATTTGTCTCTAAATTTTTCTCATCCTTCCGCTTCATTCTCTGGACAAATTCCAAACTGTGTGCAACAGGATGTTGACGGTGCTGATATCCCCAAGTGAGGAGATTGTTAGGAAAGATGCTGGAGGGGTGAACCCGAGCACCAGGCGATGAGGAGATGAGGTGCCTTTTCCAAACTCTTTCCGATCAAACGGTGTACCATCCTCTAGGTGTGACAGGCATGTTTTAGCTGTAGGAAGGGTCCCGTGCATGGAAGGAGAACACCAGGGATTTTTCCAAATCAGTGCCTCCCCGAACCCCAAACTGGGGAATTTTTAAGCTACGGCTACACGTATGTCCATTAAGGGCCTTGGGAAATAGGCAGAGCCCAAACTTTAGATGATTGAAATCTTCAGGTTCAGAAGCGCTCACCATCGGCCTTGCTTAGGTTACATTTTATCTGTCATTGATAGATGATGTCAATAAAAATATCGATTCGTTTTCAGATTATTTCCCCTTATAGGTTATTGCAAAATATTCAGTGTAGTTCCCTGTGCTATACAGTAGTTCCTTGTTCATGATCTATTTTATACATAGCAGTGTGTATGTGTTAATCCCAAACTGTTAATTTATCCCTTGTCCTACCTTTCCCCTTTGGTAATAATAAATTATAAGATTTTATACTTCTCAGAAATGGGGGAGCTGAAAGAGAGGTATCCTTTTCAATGGAAAAGCATTCAAAACAAGATTGAAGCTTCAGCCAAGAGTATTCGATGTACATCCATGGAAATAAATCACTTCATTTCTCTAATGTTGACCTGACAAATAAGACAGACGTCTTCACTGAACTTGCTTATAGTAAAGTGATGGAAATATCAAACGTAAGTCTTAGAAAAATCTTATTTTACCCGAGCATTATACACTGCTCTATGTTAACTACAGTTTGGCTCACACATCTGTTCAATGAAGTTACAATGTTCTCAATTTCTGTTACTGATCATCCAGAGGGAACCCCAACAGGAGTCCCCGTGCCCAGTGTCATTGCAGCCAACAGATCAAGACTGAGTTTGGTTCAGAAGCAAAGGAAACATTATTTTGAAAACCGAATGGAGAGGTGAGAGTGTGCACTCCCCCACGGGCTGTGGGCTGGGCTGCTGTGTAGGGATCCCGGCAGCGTCAGTGGGAGTTAGGGGATGGAGCTCTCGAGGGCTGGGTTGGCTGCAGCTCAGGCTCTATGCCGTTGAGTCTGCATGGGACTCCGCTAGCTGAGGTGTCGAGCCAGCCATTCTGCAATAGGAAATCGGGTCTGAAGTGCCGGGTGTGGGACCTCTGCATGCAGAACCCTAGGAGCACGTGAAATTAGACAAAGCACAAAGGAAAAACAGGTTAGACTTTATTTTATTGCCCAGATTCTCTTTTTATCTCCCAGGAATTTTTAATGAACGTTGCCAGAGAAGAACCCCTCCTCTGCTTTTTGTTCCGTTCCTCATTCTTGGGGTGTTGAGGGTGCAGACCCCTCTTTTGTAACTGCTTCATGCTGTGGTGGGAGCCCTGATACGTGGGGGAAGGGGCAAAACGTCTGCCCACCAGCCTCCAGGTGAGGTTGATTGTCCCAAAGCCTCCTGCATCACTTCTCATATGCCTGAGCACCAGCATTGGAAGTGTTATAGATTCTAATGACTTTTAAGGGTCCAGGAAAGAGATGCGCAGAGATGCTGTGGTGGCAGGTTTCACCCCACCCCACATTTGTTCGGTGATATTAGGCTGACGTTTTTTGCCAGCCTATATGCTCTGACCAGTAGTCTGTGCTTTCTTTAATTAGGTCCCTGAATTAATGTACAAACAGCACCATGTGTCAGAGCCCTGACCGTGCAACTCCCAGACAGTCCAGCGTCAGTGGTGATCCAGGACCATGACGTCCACTGAGTCAACGGCCTTTAGAAGTAGCCAGCAGTCCAGCCGGTCATATTGGCCACCATCACCGCGTTGTCTGTAGGGTTTTCTATGGTGAAAGCGTGATATACGTTTCCCCCGCCAAGCTTATTAGCTCCCCTCTGGGTGCAGTAAGTCCTGCAAGCAGTAGTCTGCTCTTTCGGGGCACAGTCTTCTTGTTTTCTGAGAGAAACTCCAGGTCAAGTGATGGTCACACGAGTCATCTTGGGGGCCCGTTGCCCCCATTTGTCTCTCTGGAGGTAGGAGTTGGAGGGCCTCCTCACTCGAGGTCAGTGTGTCCACAGAGCGACCCCTGCAACTTCAGGACATGATGGGTGTTTAGGATCACCACGTTGGGTCCTTTTCCCTTAGGAGGAAGCTGGCCTTGTGGGCTGCTGATTTCCAGCTTTTTAGATACCCCAGTATCCTGGCCTGATGAGTCAGTGGGCAAAGCCCTTGGTGACCATAGTTTATCATACCTGAAGGGCATTCTTGTGTTGCTCCATTTCAAGTGGTCCCAGTTTTTGCACTAAGGCTCCAAGGGCGATTAACCTTTGACTGGGTATATAAAGGTCAAAGGGTTTAGTTAAATTAGCGAGTTCCTGGGCAAGGATCTGAATTGATTGCTCTTTCCATTCTTGAAAGGCTGCTTCTGGATTCTATTCAAAAATATCATCATCTTTTCATGTCAGTGTTTCATGTAGAGGCCCAGCTATTAGACTGTAGTTAGGGATCCAGATGCAGAAAACCTAGGCCTCCCCAAGAACCCCTAAGCTGTCTTCTAGTTTTAGAAGAGGTAAGGCTGCAAATGGCTTCTTCCCTATCCTGGGATGCGTTTCTCCAAATATCTGTGAGGATGAAGCCCAGGCATGTCACCTGAGCCTGGGATATTTGAGCCTTTTTCTTGGACACCTTCTATCCTTTCTTGGCTAGGTAGTTCAGATGCGTCTTTAGTAGGCCTGGCGATCAGAATGTCATCTGCACATTGAACGAGGGTTCCCTTTTACAGAGGTAGAACGTTTAGGTCTTTAGAGGACATTTCCCCAATGATGGTGTGTGGATTTTTGAACCATTGAGGCAGGATGGCCCAGCATTATTGGTTTTGTTGCATGTTGTGTCCTGCCACTCACAAGCCAAAAATTCTTGTGACTCTGAGATGAATGGAATACAGAAGAAGGCATCATTGAAGTGTAATACAGAATGCCATGGCCTGGTGGATGGTAGAATTTCCAGCAGGGTGTAGGATATAGGAGCTACTGGATGTATATCCTCGGTGGCTTCACTGACTGTCCTGATATCCTTTACCAGGTCTCCAGCAGCCCATGGGGCTCTCGTGGTCAGGCCAATCCCACGATATGGAGCTCACCTTGGCTGCATCCCGCACCCCACAGCCCACGGGGCTCTCGTGTTCAAGTCCCTCCCAGGGTATGGATCTCACCTCTGCAGCTACCCAGCAGCCCATGGGGCTCTCATAGTCTGGCCCTTCCCAGGGTATGGAACTCCCCTGGGCAAGTACCCCAGCAGGGCTGGACACACAGGAACTGTGCACATAGCCCACCTTGCAGAGAACCCCCAGCTCACCTGTCGCTGACAGCTGACACAGAACACCTCCGAGCAGGACTTGAACTAACAAACAGCAGCTCTGACAGGTCTGTGACCCTGGCTATCACTCCGTGCAGCCTCTCTCTGCCTGGTCTTCCAGACACTTCCACTGCAGCCAGGGCACCAGGCCTCGGTCTCCACCCACCATCACTCCTCTCCCTGACTCCTGGGTTCCTCTCATTAGGATAGGGTCTTCTTGAAGTTGTTTTCCACTCATGGACCAGATAAAATGATAAGAAAACAAGCCGCAGCTGCAGCCCCTTGTCTAGCCTGACTCTCAAGAGCCCACACCTGTTCCTTGGGACTGACCCGTTTAGCAAGGTTCATTTTCTGCAACTGTGAGCCCCTGAGGGGTGAGGATTGGCTGATTTGGGCAGCCTGACACTGCCTGCCAGCCCCCCCCCACAGGTGTGCCTGGGTTGAGGTCAATATAAACACCTCTCCAGTCAGCAAGAGCCCCTGTAGCTGTGCCTGACGCCATATTCTCTGCCCCGTCAGCAGTGTCGGGGCTGCGGTGGTGGGAGGGAGTGAGGGGCCGTGGCTTTGTGGGTGGCCCAGTGTAAGTGGGGCTCTGCTGGACTATCTGCAGGAGTTGCCAGGCTGCCACCTGCTAAAGAAGAGGATGTGTCACCCATACCTGCCACTGGAATTTCTCCCCAGGCAGAGGTGAGGAAGTAAAAAAGCACTGGGGGCCGTGGCAGGAGGGGTATCTCAGGCAGGGAAATGGAAAGATTCCAGAAGAGCATCTGGGGCCAGGACCATCCTGGCTGGCCTGCAGGCACCAAGTCAGCCTGCGTGCTCTCGCTAGTGTGGCTCCACAGCCCTTCCTGTAGGCTTGCAAGTGCTTGTACATATTCAGGTGTTTTACCTGGAAAGGGTGGGAAGAGTTCAGCTGCAGCAGGACTGGGGCTCAGCTCACATTTACGCACAAACGCCTTGACACAGTCCCCCAGCTTTGCAATGAGGATGCTCCTTTTGGGGGGGAGCGCTGCTGAGTGCATGGGAGATGATTTCCCACCTCTGACCAACTTAAGAATTTTTTACCACTGGAGCAAGTGCCCTGATACGATTTTCCTCTGTATAACTGGTGAGTTCTGTTTTTTTTTTTTCTTTTTTTCTTTTTGGTTCAAGTTAGATTTTATTTATTCATCTTTTTTTTTAACTTAGAGATATAAACATGGAAATAATGCATTAATATAAAGACGTCTATGTGAAGGGAAAAACTTTTTTTCTGTTTTATTTTATTAAATGTTATTTATTTATTTTTAATTTTTTTTAAATTTATTTCTTTTATACAGCAGGTTCTTATTGGATATGTATTTTATACATATAAGTGTGCACATGTGAATCCCAGTCTCCCAATTCATCCCACCACCACCCTCACATGGCGTTCCCTCCTTGGTGTCCATATGTTTGTTCTCTACATCTGTCTCTATCTCTGCCCTGCAAACTGGTTCATCTGTACCATTTTTCTAGGTTCCACATATATGCATTAATATACAATATTTGTTTTTCTCTTTCTGACATACGTCACTCTGTATGACAGTCTCTAGATCCATCGAGGGCTCTACAAATGACCCAATTTCATTCCTCTGTATGGCTGAGTAATATTCCGTTGTATATATGTACCACATCTTTATCCATTCGTCTGTCTGTGGGCACTTAGGTTGCTTTCATTACCTGTCTATTGTAAATAGTGCTGCAGTGAACATTGTGGTGAATGTGTCTTTTTGATTTATGGTTTTCTCTGGGTATATGCCCAGTAGTGGGATTGCTGGATTATATGGTAATTCTATTTTTAGTTTTTTAAGGAATCTCCATACTGTTCTCCATAGAGACTGCATCGATTTACATTCCCACCAATAGTGGAATAAGGTTCCTTTTCTCCACACCCTCTCCAGCATTTGTTGTTTGTAGATTTTCTGATGATGCCCATTCTAACAGGTGTGACGTGATACCTCATTGTAGTTTCGATTTCCATTTCGCTAATAATTAGTGATGTTCAGCAGATTTTCATGTGCGTACTGGCCACCTCTATGTCTTCTTGGAAGAAATGTCTATTTAGATCTTCCATTTTTGTATTGGATTGTTTGTTTTATTAATATTGAGCTGCATGAGCTGTTTATATATATTGGAGATTAATCATTTGTCCATTGATTCGTTTGCAAATAGTTTCTGCCATTCTGAGGGTTGTCTTTTCGTCTTGTTTGTAGTTTCCTTTGCTTTGCAAAAGCTTTTACGTTTCATTAGTCCCATCTGTTTAGTTTTCTTTTTTATTTCCTTACTATAGGAGGTGGATCAAAAAAGATCTTGCTGTGATTTACGTCAGAGTATCCTTCCTAAGTTTTCCTCTCAGAGTTTTATACTATCCGGTCTTACATTAACTTCTCTAATCCATTTTGAATATATTTTTATGTATGGTGTTGGGGAGTGTTCTAATTTCATTCTTTTACATGTAGCTGTCCATATTTCCCAGCACCAATTATTGAAGAGACTGTCTTATCTCCATTGTATAGTCTTGCCTCCTTTGTCATAGATTAGGTGACCATAGATGTGTAGGTTTATCCCTGTGCTTTCTTTTTTCTTTCCTTTTACAATTTTATTGGAGTGTAATTGCTTTACAATGGATTGTTCGTTTCTGCTGTATAAAAAAATGAATGAGCTATACATATACAAATATCACCAGATCCCCTCCCTCTTGCATCTCCCTCCCACACTCCATAACCCACCCCTTTATGTGGTCACAAAGCACCGAGCTGATCTCCCTCTTCTATGTGGCTGATTCTCAGTAGCTATCAGTGTTACATTTGGTAATGTATTTATGTCCATGCCACTCTCTCACTTCGTCCCAGCTTACCCATCCCCCTTCCGGTGTCCTCAAGTCCTTTCTCTATGTCTGTGTCCTTACTCCTGTCCTGGCACTAGGTTCTTCAAAATCTTCTTTTTTTCATCATTAGATTCCATATATCTCTGTTAACATACAGTATTTGTTTTTCCCTTTCTGACTTACTTCACTGTGTAGGACAGATTCTAAGTCCATCCACCTCAGTACAAATAACTCAGTTTTGCTTCTTTTTATGTTTGAGTAATATTTGATTGTATATATGTGTCAGATCTTCTTTATCCATTCATCTGTCGATGGACACTTAGGTTGCTTCCATGTCCTGGCTAATGCAAATAGAGCTGCAATGAACATTTTTGTACATAACTCTTTTTGAATTATGGTTTTCACAAGGCAAATGCCCAGTAGTTGGATTGTTGTGTCATATGGTACTTCTATTGTTAGTTATTTAAAGGAACCTCCATACTGTTCTCCCTAGTGCTCATATCAATTTATATTCCCACCCACAGTGCAAATGTGTTCCCTTTTCTCCAATAAAGGCCTCTCCAGCATTTATTGTTTTGTAGATTTTTTTGATGATTGCCACTCTGATTGCTGTGAGGTGATACCTCAGGGTAGTTTTGATTTGCATTACTCTAATGATTAGTGATGTTCAGCATCCTTTCATGTGTTTCTTGATAATCTGTATATCTTCTTTGGATAAATGTCTATTTAGGTCTTCTGCCCGTTTTTGGATTGGGTTGTTTGTTTTTGTGATATTGAGCTACATGCGGTGCTTGTAAAGTTTGGAGATTAATCCTTTGTCAATTGCTTCATTTGAAAATATTTTCTCCCATCCTGAGGGTTGTTTTTGCATCTTGTTTATGTTTTCCTGTACTGTGTAAAAGCTTTTAAGTTTCATTAGGTCCCATTTGTTGATTTCTGTTTTTATTTCCATTTCTCTAGGAGGTGGGTCAAAAAGGATCTTGCTGTGATTTATGTCATAGAGTGTTCTGCCTATGGTTTCCTCTAAGTGTTTTATAGTGTCTGGTCTTATATTTAGATCTCTAATCAATTTAGAGTCTATTTTTGTGTATGGTGTTATGGAGTGTTCTAATTTCATTCTTTTATGTGTAGGGGTCCAGTTTTCCCAGCACCAATTACTGAAGAGACTGTCTTTTCTCCATTGTATATCCTTAGCTCCTTTGTCATAGATGAGATAGCCATAGGTATGTAGGTTTAGCTCTGGGCTTTCTGTCCTGTTCCATTGATCTGTGTTTATGCCAATCTACATACACTTGATTCCATTATGGAGACATATAAATACATAGGTTTCAAGGTTATTACCAGTCAGATATATTCCTCTTCAGTGAATAGGGTGTTTTGTGTCCAGTTCATTGAGAAAGGAGTAGGTCTTGTCTATTAACTATTTGGTATATGAAATGGAATCTGTGCTCATTTCAAACTCTGCTTTTACACATCACCCCACGTCACCTTTCCCCTTAAGGAGGCATAAGTGTGTTTTCTAAATGTGTAACTCTGTTCTCTTTTGAAATTCAGTTCATGTGTAGCCATGTTTACATTTCCTCTATAAGTGATATATTACAATAAGTTTCTTTTTCTTTGTGGCTCATTTCACTTAGCATCATCGTACCTAAAGCCACTCATTATGCTGCTATTGGCCTTATGACATTGATTTTATGTCTGAGTGACATTCCATTGTATATAAGTACCACAACATCTATATCCATTTTTTTTTCCTTTCCTGGGATATATAAAGTGTACCGAAGTCGAGGTTCTTGTAAACAGAGCAGCCCTAAAGTTTGGGCTGGCTGTGTGTTGTGGATTTTTAGTTTTCCCAAAATACACGCCCATGAGTGGAAGTGTGCTATGCTCTGTAGCTCTGTTTTAGAAAACAACATACAGTTCTCCAGAGAGGCTGTTGGCAATTTACATCCTGCCCATCGTCGTAACCAGGCTCCCTTTTCTCCATGGCCTGTCCTGCATTTGTGGTTTTTACACTATTTGTGGATGGTCCTTTTGACTGGAGGTAAGGGACACTTCTCTGTAGTGTGGATTTGCAATGCCTGATGGCTTGCTTGGCCAAAAAGGGCATATGCATATTTTCCCGAATATATTCAAGAAAATACACATAATCCCTTTTCAGCCAAGGGCAACATTGTCGAAATTCTGTCGCTTTTCATGTGCTTTAAAGACGACTCCAATCTACCTCTTGAAATCTGTTTCCTTCAATTCTGCCTTGCATTCAAATCCTCTTCACTGCCTTTCCTCAATATATTTCTGGATGATAGTTGTCCTTTATAAATCTGCAAGTTTGTGAATTGCTGTGCCCCTGATTTCCATTTTTCAACTCGCCTCTTTGTGAGCTGGCTGCAATACCGCAGGATGGCTTTAGGCCCTAGTCCAGTTCCGGGGCTTCAGGCTGAGCCTTTGGTTAATTCTTCTTCCTGATGTGAAAGTAGAGTGACATGTGCCCATCCAAACTCCTACAGCTAATCTCTCATTTATTTCCCCTCTTCCAGTTCATCCTCTGCACAATTTGCAAACTGTGCATAACGGGAGGGTAAAGGCTCTGACACTCCAAGTGGGGAGATTTTGAGTAATGCAGATGGAATGGCGAATCCGAGCACGACAAAAGGAAAAATGAGGTACCTTTTAGAAAACTTTCCCAATTACACAGTGTACCATCCACTGGTTTTCCCATGCATGTTTTAACTGGAGGAAGATTCCCTTAAACCTGGAGAGTTGGGAACATTAGAATGGGTAGCACACAGTATTGCTCTAAGTGGTGTTCTTTTGTTCACACAACCTCAGCAATCTTGTCCGCCCCAAGATTCCAGTCTTATGTCTCAACCAGCTGTGGGTGTAAAGGTGGTCAATCTAGCTTGCATCACAGGCCCTGAACGTAATTTTTAAGACTTTCTCTCTGTTTTTGCATTTTGCTTCTGAAATTTATTTTTATAAGTGGGTTTAACTGAATTTCAGTGCTGTGTTCATGCCGTTATACACACACATGATTCCATTATGGAGACATGAGAATACATATGTTTTAAAATACTTAGAGTCAGACATATTCCTCTGCAATGAATAGGGGATGTTGAGTCCAGTTCATTGTGCCGGGAGTAGGTGTTGTCTATTACATACATGGTTTATATAACGGTATCTGTGCTAATTTAAAATTGTGGTTTTATGCATCACCCCACTTCGGCTTTCCCATTAAGCAGACAGAAGATGTTTTCTAAATGTGTGACTCTGTTGTGTTTGTCATTCAGTTCATGTGTAGTCATGTGTACATTCCCGTTATGAGTGATAATTTATGATAAGATTAGTTACTCTGTAATCTTTCCTAACGCAGTTCATGTGTAGCCATGTTTACAGGGACTTCATAAGTTATATCTTATGATAAGTTTCTTTTTCTGCGTGACTTATTTCACTTAGAATCATCGTAACTGAATCCACTCTTTTTGCTGCTACTGGCCTTATGACATTGATTTCATGGCTGAGCGATATTCCATCATACGTAAGTACCACAATATCTTGAACCATTTTTGTCTTTCCTGGGATACTTAAGGTGTACCCAAGTTGAGGTTCTTGTAAGCAGTGCAGCGCTAAATTTTAGGGTGGCTCTGTCTTATTGATTTTCAGTTTTCCCTAGGTATATTCCGTAGACTGGAAGTGCCCTTGGCTGTGTAGCTCTGTTGTTTACTTGTTTTAGGGAACACAATGCAAGCCTCCAGAGAGGCAGTTGGCAACTTACATCCCGCCCATCAGCATAACAAGGCTGCCTGATCTCCAGGGCCTGACTTGCCTTTCTGGTTTTTACACATTTTGCGGATGTCCCTTTTCACCGGTGGAAAGGGATACTTCTTTGTAGTGCAGATTTGCATTGCTGCTTGCTTGCTTGGCCAAAATGAGCGTATGCATTTTCTCCTGAATATATTCAGGAGAAAAAGCATACGCCCTTTATGGCCAAGTGCATCATTGTCAAAGTTGTGCCCCTCTTCTTGTGCTTGAAAGGTGATTCCAACGTACCACTTCAAATCTGTTTCCTGCTATTCTGCCTCGTTTTAAAGTCCGCCTCTCGGCCTTCCCTCAAAAGATTTTTGGAAGATTGTTGTCCTCTATTACTCTGCCAGTTTGTAAATTGCTGTGCCCCTGAGCTCCATTTTTCAACTCGTTTTTTTGAGCTGACCGCAAATCCAAAATTATGGTTCAAAACCTATACTGGTTCCTGGCGGGTGGCTGAGACATTGGTTAATTCTACTTCCTGCCGGGCAATTAAAGTGACATGTACCTGTCCAAATGCTTAACATCTACTCTCTCATTGGTTCTCCCTTTTCCCTTTAATCCCCTGCCAAATTGGCAACCTGTGCGAACCAGGAGGTTAAAGGTGCTGTCTCTCCAATTTGGAAAATTGATAGTAAAGCAGTTGGAAAGTCATACTGGTGCACAAGGAGAGGGACTATTCTTTGAGTTTTAGAAACCTTTCGTATTCACAGTGTGTCCATTCTCTAGGTTTCCCGTACATGATATACCTGTAGTAATATTCCCTTCAACCTGGAGACATGGGACCCATGGAATGGGTGCCATGCATTATTGCTTAAAAGGGTCTGCATTTGCTCTCCGAATCTCACCAATCCTCTCAGTCTCATGTGTCCAGCCTTATGCCACACCTAGCTGTCGTTTTATATAGGGTCACTCCAGGTTTCATCAGAGACCCTGAAGGAATTGTAAAGAATTTCCCTGTTTTTTTTGTTTTGTTTTTGAAATTCATTTTTATAGTGGGTTTGAGCTGATTCTCGCTGCCATGCTTATGTAAGTCTAGATACACTTGATACCCTTACGGAGACATATCAATACATAGGTTTTAAGATTCTTACTCGTCAGATACATTCCTCTGCGGGAAATATGGGGTTTTGAATCCCTTTCACTGAGGAAGGTGTAGGTCTTGTCTATTCCATAGTTGGTTTTTGGAACAGTATCTGTGCTTATATCAAACTCTGGTTTTATGCATCACCCCACCTCTCCTTCACCGTTAAGAAGGCATAAGTGTGTTTTCTAAATGTGAGACCCTGTTCTCTTTCCTAACTCAGTTCATGTGTAGCCATGTTTACAGGATCTTCATAAGTGATATCTTATGATAAGTTTTTTTTTTTTTCTGTGTGACTTAATTCACTTAGAATCATCGTACCTGAATCCACGCATTTTGCTGCTACTGGTCTTATGACACTGATTTCATGGCTGAGGGATATTCCATCATACATAAGTACCACAATTTTTTGAACCATTTTTACCTTTCCTGGGATACGTAAGGTGTACCCAAGTTGAGGTTCTTGTAAGCAGTGCAGCCCTAAATTTTGGGGTGGCTCTGTCTTATTCATTTTCAGTTTTCCCAAGGAATATTCCCTAGACTGGGAGTTTACTTGGCTCTGTAGCTCTGTTGTTTACTTGTTTTAGGGAACACAATGCACTCCCCCAGAGAGGCAGTTGGCAATTTACATCCCGGCCATCAGCATAACAAGGCTCCCTGTTCTCCAGGGCCTGTCTTGCCTTTCTGGTTTTTACCCATTATGTGGATGTCCCTTGTGACCAGTGGGAAGTGATACTTCTTTGTAGTGCAGACTTGCATTGCCCACTTGCTTGCTTGGCCAAAAGTGCGTATGCGTTTTCCCCTGAATATATTCAGGAGAAAACGCATACGGCCTTTTTGGCCATGTGCATCATTGTCGAAGTTGTGCTCCTCTTCCTGTGCTTTAAAGGCGATTCCAACGTACCTCTTGAAATCTGTTTCCTGCTATTCTGCCTCGCTTTCAAGTCCGACTAGTTGCCTTCCCTCAACAGATTTTTGGAAGATAGTTGCCCTTTATTACTCTGCCAGTTTGTGAATTGCTTTGCCCCTGAGCTCCATTTTTTAACTCGTTTTTTTGTGAGCTGAACGCAAGTCCAATATTTTGGTTCAGGACCTATACTGGTTTTCGGTGGGTGGCTGAGACTTTGGTTAATTCTTCTTCCTCCCAGGAAATAAGAGTGACAGGTGCCCGTCCAAATGCCTAACATCTACTCTCTCATTGGTTCTCCCTATTCCCTTTCATCCTTTGCCAAATTGGCAACATGTGCGAACCAGGAGGTTAAAGGTGCTGCTCTCCAAGTTGGGAGATTGATAGTAAAGCAGTTGAAAAGTCAAACTGGAACACAAGGAGAGACACTATCCGTTGAGTTTTAGAAACTTTTCGTATTCACTGTATGTCCATTCTCTACGTTTCCCATACATGTTATAGCTGTATTAATATTCCCTACAACCTGGAGAGTTGTGAACCATGGAAAGGGTGCCATGCATTATTGCTTTAAAGGGTCTGTGTTTGCTCATCCAATCTCACCAACACTCTCAGTCCCATGTGTCCAGCCTTATGCCACATCCAGCTTTCATTGTAGATAGGGTCATTCCAGGTTTCATCAGAGAAACTGAAGGAATTGCAAAGAATTTGCCTGTTTTTTTGTTTTGTTTTTGAAATTCATTTTTATAGTTGGTTTGAGCTGATTCTCGCTGCCATGTTTATGCCATTCTAGACACACTTGATGCCCTTATGGAGACATATCAATACATAGGTTTTAAGATTCTTACTAGTCAGATATATTCCTCTGCGGGAAATATTGTGTTTTGAGTCCCTTTCACTGAGGAAGGTGTAGGTGTTGTTTATTCCATAGTTGGTTTTTGGAAGGGTACCTGTGCTTATATCAAACTCTGGTTTTGTGCATCACCCCACCTCTCCTTCCGCCTTAAGCAGGCATAAGAGTGTTTTCTAAATGTGAGACTCTGTTCTCTTTCCTAACTCCGTTCATGTGTTGCCATGTTTACAGGATCTTCATAAGTGATATCTTATGATAAGTTTTTTTTTCTTCTGTGTGACTTAATTCACTTAGAATCATCGTACCTGAATCCACTCATTTTGCTGCTACTGGTCTTATGACATTGATTTCATGGCTGAGGGATATTCCACCATACGTAAGTACCACAAAATTTTGAACAATTTTTACCTTTCTTAGGATACTTAAGGTGTACCCAAGTTGAGGTTCTTGTAAGCAGTGCAGCCCTAAATTTTGGGGTGGCTCTGTCTTATTCATTTTCATTTTTCCCAAGGTATATTCCCTAGACTGGGAGTGTACTTGGCTCCGTAGCTCTGTTGTTTACTTGTTTTAGGGAACACAGTGCACTCCTCCAGAGAGGCAGTTGGCAATTTACATCCCGGCCATCAGCATGACAAGGCTCCCTGTTCTCCAGGGCCTGTCTTGCCTTTCTGGTTTTTACCCATTTTGTGTATGTCCCTTTTGACCGGTGGGAAGTGATACTTCTTTGTAGTGCAGACTTGCATTGCCCACTTGCTTGCTTGGCCAAAAGTGCGTATGCGTTTTCCCCTGAATATATTGAGGAGAAAACGCATACGGCCTTTTTCGCGATGAGCATCATTGTCGAAGTTGTGCTCCTCTTCCTGTGCTTTAAAGGTGATTCCAACGTACCTCTTGAAATCTGTTTCCTGCTATTCTGCCTCGCTTTCAAGTCTGCCTAGTAGCTTTCCCTCAACAGATTGTTGGAAGATAGTTGCCCTTTATTACTCTGCCAGTTTGTGAATTGCTTTGCCCCTGAGCTCCATTTTCTAACTCGTTTTTTGTGATCTGAACGCAAGTCCAATATTTTGGTACAGGACCTATACTGGTTTTCGGTGGGTGGCTGAGACTTCGGTTAATTCTTCTTCCTCCCGGGAAATAAGAGTGAAATGTGCCTGTCCAAGTTCCTAACAGCTACTCTCTCATTGGTTCTCCCTATTCCCTTTCATCCTTTGCCAAATTGGCAACCTGTGCGAACCAGGAGGTTAAAGGTGCTGTCTCTCCAAGTTGGGAGGTTGACAGTAAAACAGTTGGAAGGTCAAACTGGAGCACAAGGAAAGGGACGATTCGTTGAGTTTTAGAGACCTTTCGTATTCACAATGTGTCCATTCTCTAAGTTTCCCGTACATGTTATAACTGTAGTAATATTCCCTTCAACCTGGAGACATCGGACCCATGGAATGGGTGCCATGCATTATTGCTTTAAAGGGTCTGCATTTGCTCACCCAATCTCACCAATCCTCTCAGTCCCAGGTATCCAGCCTTATGCCATATCCAGCTGTCGTTGTAGATAGGGTCATTCCAGGTTTCATCAGAGACCCTGAAGGAATTGTAAAGATTTTTCCTTTTTTTTTGTTTTTGAAATTCGTTTTTATAGTGGGTTTGAGCTGATTCTCGCTGCCATATTTATGCCAGTCTAGACACACTTGATTCCCTTACGGAGACATATCAATACATAGGTTTTAAGATGCTTACTTGTCAGATATATTCCTCTGTGGGAAATATGGCGTTTTGAGTCCCTTTCACTGAGGAAGGTGTAGGTCTTGTCTATTCCAGAGTTGGTTTTTGGAAAGGTACCTCTGCTTATATCAAACTCTGGTTTTATGCATCACCCCACCTCTCCTTCCCCCTTAAGCAGGCATAAGAGTGTTTTCTAAATGTGAGACTCTGTTCTCTTTCCTATCTCAGTTCATGTGTAGCCATGTTTACAGGATCTTCATAAGTGATATCTTATGATACGTTTCTTTTTCTGTGTGACTTATTTCACTTAGAATCATCGTACGTGAATCCACTCATTTTGCTGCTACTGGTCTTATGACATTTATTTCATGGCTGAGGGATATTCCATCATACGTAAGTACTACAATTTTTTTAACAATTTTTACCTTTTTTGGGATACTTATGTTGTACCCAAGTTGAGGTTCTTGTAATCAGTGCAGCCCTAAATTTTGGGGTGCCTCTCTCTTATTGATTTTCAGTTTTCCCAAGGTATATTCCCTAGACTGGAAGTGTCCTTTGCTCTGTAGCTCTGTTGTTTACTTGTTTTAGGGAACACAATGCACTCCTCCAGAGAGGCAATTGGCAATTTACATCCCGCCCATCAGCATAACAAGGCTCCCTGTTCTCCAGGGCCTGTCTTGAATTTCTGGTTTTTACCCTTTATGTGGATGTCCCTTAGGACCGGTGGGAAGTGATACTTCTTTGTACTGGAGATTTGCATTGCCCGCTTGCTTGCTTGACCAATATGGGCGTATGTGTTTTCTCCTGAATATACTCAGGAGAAAATGCATACGCCCTCTTTGGCCAAGTGCATCATTGTCGAAGTTGTGCCCTTCTTCCTGTGCTTTAAAGGAGATTCCAACATACCTCTTGAAATCTGTTTCCTGCTATTCTGCCTCACATTCAAATCCGCCTCGTTGCATTCCCTCAACAGATTTTTGGATGATAGTTGTCCTTTATTACTCTGCCAGTTTGTGAATTGCTCTGCCCTATAGCTCCATTTTTTAACTCGTTTTTTGTGAGCTGAAAGCAAGTCCCATATTTTGGTTCAGGACCTATAATAGTTCCAGGTGGGTGGCTGAGACTTTGGTTAATTCTTCTTCCTCCCGGGAAATAAGAGTGACATATGCCCATGCAGATGCCTAACAGCTACTCTCTCTTTGGTTCTCCCTCTTCCCTTTCATCCTTTGCCAATTTGGCAACTTGTGTGAACCTGGAGGTTAAAGGTGCTGTCTCTCCAAGTTGGGAGATTGATAGTAAAGCAGTTGGAAAGTCAAACTGGAGACCGAGGAGAGCGATTATTCGTTGAGTTTTAGAAAGCTTTCGTATTCACAGTGTGTCCATTCTCTAGGTTTCCCATACCTGTTATAGCTGTAGTAATATTCCCTTCAACCTGGAGAGTTGGGACCCATGGAATGTGTGACATGCATTATTGCTTTATAGGGTCTGCATTTGCTCACCCAATCTCACCAATCCTCTCAGTCCCATGTGTCCAGCCTTATGGCACCTCCAGCTGTCATTGTAGATAGGGTCATTCCAAGGTTCATCAGAGAGCCTGAAGGAATTGTAAAAAATTTCCCTGTTTTTTTGTTTCGTTTTTGAAATTCCGTTTTATAGTGGGTTTGATGTGATTCTCGCTGCCATCTTTATGCCAGTCTAGACACACTTGATTCCCTTACGGAGACATATCAATACATAGGTTTTAAGATTCTTACTTGTCAGATATATTCCTCTGCGGGAAATATGAGGTTTTGAGTCCCTTTCACTGAGGAAGGTATAGGTAGGTCTTGTCTCTTCCATAGTTGGTTTTTGGAAAGGTACCTGTGCTTATATCAAACTCTGGTTTTATGCATCACCCCACCTCTCCTTCCCCCTTAAGCAGGCATAAGAGTGTTTTCTAAATGTGAGACTCTGTTCTCTTTCCTAACTCAGTTCATGTGTAGCCATGTTTACAGGATCTTCATAAGTGATATCTTATGATACGTTTCTTTTTCTGTGTGACTTATTTCACTTAGAATCATCGTACCTGAATCCACTCATTTTGCTGCTACTGGTCTTATGATATTGATTTCATGGCTGAGGGATATTCCATCATACGTAAGTACTACAATTTTTTTTAACAATTTTTACCTTTTTTGGGATACTTAAGGTGTACCCAAGTTGAGGTTCTTGTAATCAGTGCAGCTCTAAATTTTGGGGTGGCTCTGTCTTATTCATTTTCAGTTTTCCCAAGGTATATTCCCTAGACTGGCAGTGTACTTGGCTCTGTAGCTCTGTTGTTTACTTGTTTTAGCGAACACAATGCACTACTGCAGAGAGGCAGTTGGCAATTTACATCCCGGCCATCAGCATAACAAGGTTCCCTGTTCTCCAGGGCCTGTCTTGCCTTTCTGGTTTTTACCCATTTTGTGGATGTCCCTTGTGACCGGTGGGAAGTGATACTTCTTTGTAGTGCAGACTTGCATTGCCCACATGCTTGCTTGGCCAAAAGTGCGTATGCGTTTTCCCCTGAATATATTCAGGGGAAAACGCATACGGCCTTTTTGGCCATGTGCATCATTGTCGAAGTTGTGCTCCTCTTCCTGTGCTTTAAAGGCGATTCCAACGTACCTCTTGAAATCTGTTTCCTGCTATTCTGCCTCGCTTTCAAGTCCGCCTAGTTGCCTTCCCTCAACAGATTTTTGGAAGATAGTTGCCCTTTATTACTCTGCCAGTTTTTGAATTGCTTTGCCCCTGATCTCCATTTTTTAACTCGTTTTTTGTGAGCTGAACGCAAGTCCAATATTTTGGTTCAGGACCTATACTGGTTTTCGGGGGGTGGCTGAGACTTTTGTTAATTATTCTTCTGTCCGGAAAATTAGAGTGACATTTGGCGGTCCAAATGCTTAACAGCTACTCTCTCATTGGTTCTCCATCTTCCCTTTCATCCTCTGCCAAATTGGCAACCTCTGAGAACCAGGAGGTTAAAGGGCCTGTCTCTCTAAGTTGGGAGATTGATAGTAATGCAGTTGGAAAGTCAAACCGTAGCACCAGGAGAGGGACTATTAGTTGAATTTTAGAAACCTTTCATATTCACAGTGTGTCCATTGTCTAGGTTTCCCGAACATGTTAGAGCTGTTGTAATATTCCTTTCAACCTGGAGAGTTGGGACCCATGGAATGGGTGCCACTCATTATTGCTTAAAGGGTCTGCATTTGCTCACCCAATCTCAACATTCCTCTCAGTCCAAAGTGTCCAGCCTTATGCCACTTCCAGCTGTCATTGTAGATAGGGTCATTCCAGGTTTCATCAGAGACCCTGAAGGAATTGTAAGGAATTTCCCTGTTTTTTTGTTTTGTTTTTGAAATTCCTTTTTATAGTGTGTTGAGCTGATTCTCACTGCCATGTTTATTCCAGTCTAGACACACTTGATTCCCTTATGGATACTTATCAATACATAGGTTTTAAGATTCTTACTAGTAAGATATATTAATCTGCGTTGAATATGGGGTGTTGAGTCCCTTTCACTGAGGAACGTGTAGGTCTTGTCTATTCTGTATTTGGTTTTTGGAACTGTACCTGTATTAATATCAAACTCTGGTTTTATGCATCACCCCACCTCTCCTTCCCCCTTAAGAAGGCATAAGGTTGTTTTCTAAATGTGAGACTCCCTTCTCTTTCCTATCTCAGTTCATGTGTAGCCATGTTTACAGGATCTTCATAATTGATATCTTATGATAATTTTCTTTTTCTGTTTGACTTATTTCACTTAGAATTATCGTAGCGGAATCCACTCATTTTGCTGCTACTGGCCTTATGACATTGATTTCATGGCTGAGGGATATTCCGTCATACGTAAGTACCACAATTTCTTGAACCATTTTTGTCTTTCCTCGGATATTTAAGGTGTACCCAAGTTGAGGTTTTTGTAAGCAGTGCAGCCCTGAATTTTGGTGTGGATCTGTCTTATTAATTTTCAGTTTTCCCAAGCTATATTACCTAGAATGGAAGTGCCATTGGCTCTGTAGCTCTGTTGTTCACTTGTTTTAGGGAACACAGTGCACTCCTCCAGAGAGGCAGTTGGCAATTTACATCCCGCCCATTAGCATAACAAGGCTCCTTGTTCCCCAGAGCCTTTCTTGCCTGTCTGTTTTTTACACATTTTGCGGATGTCCCTTTTGGCTGGTGGGAAGTGACACTTCATTTTAGTGCAGATTTGCATTGCCCGCTTGCTTGCTTTGCTGAAAAGGGCATATGCGTTTTCTCCTGAATATATTCACGTGAAAACCCATATGCCCTTTATGGCCATTTCCATTATTTTCGAAGTTGTGATGCTTTTCCTGTGTTTAAAGGCGATTCCAATGTACGTCTTGAAATCTGTTTCATGCCATTCTGCCTCATTTTCACTTCCGCCTCGTGGCTTTCCCTCAACAGATTTTTGGAAGAGAGTAGTCCTTTATAACTCTGCAGGTTAGTGAATTGCTGTGGCCCTGAGCTCCATTTTATAACTCATGTTTTTGTGAGCTGACCGCAAATCCACAGTTTTGCTTCTGGACCTTTACTGGTTCTGGGGGGGGCAGGCTGAGTCTTTGGTTAATTCCTCTTCGTGACGGGTAATTAGAGTGAAATGTGGCCGTCCAAATGCCTACAGCTACTCTCTCATTGGTTCTCTCTCTTCCCTTATATCCTCTGCACAATTTGCCAACTGTGCGAACCAGGAGGTTATAGGGGCTGACTCTCCAAGTTGGGAGATTGATAGTAAAGCAGTTGGAATGTCAAACTGGAGCACAAGGAGAGAAAAAAAAGTAGTAGAGTTTTAGAAACCTTTCACCATCAGATGGTTTCCATTCTCTACGTTCCCATACATGTTATAACTGTAGTGATATTCCCTTCTACTTGGAGAGTTGGGAACCATGGAAAGCGTGGCAGGCATAATTGCTTTAAAGGGTCTGCATTTTTTCACCCAATCTCACCAATCCTCTCAGTCCCAAGTGACCAGCGTTATGCCACATCCAGCTGTCATTGTAGATAGGGCCATTCCAGGTTTCATCAGAACCCCTGAAGGTATTGTGTAAGAATTTTACTATTTTTATGTTTTGTTTTGAAATTCATTTTTATAGTGGGTTTGAGCTGATTCTCACTGCCATGTTTATGTCGTTCTAGACACACTTGGTTCCCTTACGGAGACATATCAATACATAGGTTTTAAAATTCTTACTAGTCAGATATATTTCTCTGCGGGGAATAAGGATGTTGAGTTCCGTTTACTGAGGAAGGAGTAGGGCTTGTCTCTTCTCTTTTTGGATTATGGAACGGTACCTGTGCTAATATCAAACTTTTGTTTTGTGCATCTCCCCACCTGTCTTTCCCCTTAAGCAAGCATTAGAGTGTTTTCTAAATCTGAGACTCTGTTCTCTTCCGTAATTCAGTTCATATGTAGCCATGTTTACATTCCCTTCATAAGTGATATCTTATGTCAGAATGCACCATGGCCTTGTCATAATAATGCTCCATGACCCCTGTTATCACAATGCTCCATGCCCTGGTTATCACAAAGCTCCATGTCCCTTGTCATCAGAATTCTCCACGTCCTTGTCATCACAATGCTACATGACACTTCTCATCAAAATATTACATGCTCTTGTCATCACAATTCTCCATGAATTTGAAATTGCAATGCTCCATGCACTTGTCATCACAATGCTCCATGCACTTGTCATCACAATTCTCCATGCCCTTGTCATCACATTGCTCCATGACACCTGTCATCGCAATGCTCCCTGACACCTGTCATCACAATGCTTCATGCCCCTTCTCATTATAGTGCTCCATGATGCTCGACACTACAATTACCCAAGGTCTTCTCATCACAGTGCTCCACGGTTTTGCCATCACCATGCTCCATGCCTAGTCATCACAAAGCTAAATGTCCCTTGTCCTCACAATTCTCCACGTCCTTGTCATTACAATGCTCCTGGCACTTCACATCAAAATGTTATATGCTCTTGTCATCACAATACTCCATGCACTTGTCATCGCAATGCTCCATGACCCCTGTCATAGGAAGCTCCATGCAGTGTTCATCACAATGTTTCACGACCTGGATATTAAAATTATCAATGGCCCTTGATATCACAATGCCCCATGCCGTTTTCATCACAATGCTCCATGCCATTGTCATCACAATGGGCCATTACATATGTCATCAAAAAGTTCTCTGACACCTATATTCACAATAATGCATGACCTGGTCATCACAATGTTCCATGCCCTTGTCATCACAATGCGACATTCCGACAGTCATCACAATACTCCATGAAACATATTAGACCAATGATACATGCCCTTTTCATCACAATGCTCCATGCCCTTTTTATCACAATGCTCCATGACCCCTGTCATCTCAATGCTCCGTGACTCCAGTCATCACAATGCTCCATGACATTTGTCATCATAGTGGTCCATGCCCTCATCATCAACAGTCTCTGTGAACATTTTAACCACAAAGCTCCATGAACATTTCATCACAATGCTATTTGACCCATGTCATCACAATTATCTATGCTTTTCTCAGCAAAATTCTCCATGTCCTTCTCATCACAATGCTCCATGACCCCTGTCATCACAAGGCTCCGTGACTCCAGTCATCACAATTCTTCATAACATTTGTCATCACAATGGTCGATGCCCACGTCATCGCAAGGCTCTGTCACCTTTGTAACCACAATGCTCCATGAACTTTTCATCACAATGCGCCGTGACACTTGTCATCACAATGCTCCATGCCTTTGTCAGAAAAATGCTCCATGACCCTTGTCATCACAATGTGCCAAGCGCTTCTCATCCCAATGGTCCAAAAATTGGTCATGACAATGCTCCATAAACCTTGTAATCACAATGCTCCATGCCCTTCTCATCACAATGCTCAATGCCCTTGGCATCACAATGCACCATGTGCACTGTCATCACAATAGTCTATGAAACATGTCAGACAAATGCTCCATGCCCCATTCATCACAATACTCCATGCCCTTGTCATCACAATGCTCCATGACACATGTCATCACAATGCTCCTTGACTCCAGTCATCAAAATGCTTCATAACGTTTGTCATCACAATGGTCCATGCCCGCGTCATCACAAGGCTCTGTGACCTTTGTAACCACAGTGCTCCTTGAACATTTCATCACAATGCTCCGTGACCCTTGTCATCACAATGCTCCATGCCTTTGTCAGAACAATGCTCAATGAAACTTGTCATCACACTGCACTGTGCCACGCGCTTTTCATTACAACGGTCCACAACCTTGTCATCGCTATGCTCCATAAATATTGTAATCACAATGCTCCATGCACTTCTCATCAAAATGCTCTCTCACCAGAGATATCACAGTGTTCCATCACTAGTCATCACAATACTCCCTCACCCCTGTAGTCACAATGTTCCATGACACCTGATATCACAATGTTCTATAACCCCTGTCATCAAAATGCTCCATGACCCTTTTCATCCCAAAGCTCCATGACCCCTGGCATCACAATGTTCTATAACCACTGTCATCAAAATATTCCATGACACTTTTCATCAAATTGCTGCATGACCCTGTCATCAAAATGCTCCCTGCCCTGCTCATCACAATGCACCACACCCTTCTCATCAAAATGCTCCATGACCTTTGTCATCACAAAGCTCCATGACCCTTGGTATCACAATGATCCATGTTATTGTCATCACAATGCTCCATGAACCCTCTCATCACATTGCTCCATGCCCTTGTCATCACAAAGCTCCATGACACTTGTCATCACAATGCTCGATGCCCTTCTCATCACAATGATCCATGCCCTTGTCAGTACAATCCTCCATGACCCATGTATCACAGTGTTCCATGCCATTGTCATCACAATGCTCCATGCCCTCTCTCATCACAATAATTCATGAAACATTTCAGACCAGTGCTCAATGCCCTTCTAATCACAATGCTCCATTACTTCTGTCATAACAATGCTCCATGAACCCTGCCATAACAATGATCCACGGCCTTGTCATCACAAGGCTCCATGACCCTTGTCATCACAATGCTCCAAAACCACTGTAATCACAATGCTCCATGCCCTTGTCATCAAAAAGCTCCATGACGCATGTCATCAGAATGTTCCATGGCATTCTCATCACAATGCTCCATGCCCTTGTCATCAAAATGCTCCAAAACCACTGTAATCACAGTGCTCCATGACACTTTTAATCTCAATGCTCCATGAACCCTGTCATCACAATGCACCATGCCCATCATCATAATGCTTCAGGCTATTGTCATCACAATGAAATCAGTAATCTCCATGACCTCTGTCATCATAATGCTCCAAAACCTTTTGATCACAATGTTCCATAACACTTATCATCACAACACACCATGACACTCATCATCAAAATTATCCATGGTCTTCTCATCACAATGCTCCATGACATTTGTCATCACAATGCTCAATACACTTGTCATCACAATGCTCCCTGACACTTGTCATCAGTATGCTCCTTGAACCCTGTCATGACAAGGCTCCATGCCTTTTTCATCACAATGATCCATGCCCTTTTCATCACAATGCTCCAAGACCCCTGTAATCACAATGCTCCATGCCCTTGTCATCACAAATCTCCATGACCCATGTCATCAGAATGCTGCATGGCCGTCTCATGACAATGCTCCATGCCCTTGTCATCACGATGCTCCTAGACCACTGTAATCACAATGATCCATGCCCCTTTTCATTAGAATGCTCCATGAAACTTGTCATCACAAGCCTCCATGGTCTTCTCATCACAATGCTACAGGACCTTGTCATCACCAAGCTCCATGACCCTTGTCATCACAATACTCAATGAATATTATCAGCACAATGCTCCATGACATTCTCATCACAATGCTCCATGACCAATATCATCACAATGCTCCATGACAACTGTCATCACAATACTCCATGAATATTATCAGCAAAATGCTCCGTGACCTTCTCATCACAATGCTCCATGTCCAATATCCTCACAATGCACCATGACAACAGTCATCACAACACTCCATGACACCTGACAACACAATGATCCGGGACTCTTGTCATCACTATGCTCCATTCCCTAGTCATCACCATTATCGATGACCCCTGTCATCACAATGCTCCGTGACACCTGTCATCACAATGCTTCATAACGTTTGTCATCACAATGGTCCATGCCCGCGTTATCCCAAGTCTCTGTGACCTTTATAACCACAATTCTCAATGAACTTTTCATCACAATGCTCTGTGACCCTTGTCATCACAATGCTCCATGACACATGTCATCAGAAAGCTCCATGGCTTTCTCATCACAAAGCTCCTTGCCCTTGCCATCACAATGCTACATTACCACTGTCATAACAATGCTCCATGATCCCTGCCATCACGATGTTCCATGGAAATGTCATCACAAGGCTCCATGACCCTTCTCATCACAATGCTCCAAGAACACTGTAATCACAATATTCCATGCCCCTTTTCATCTCAATGATCCATGAACCCTGTCATCACAATGCACCATGCCCATCATCCTAATGCTTCATGCTATTGTGATCACAATGAAATAAAAATTCTCCATGACCTCTGTCATAACAATGCTCCAAACCCTTGTGATCACAGTATTCCATAACACTTGTCATCACAATGCCCCATGACGCTCGTCATCACAGTTATCTATGGTCTTCTCATCACAATGCTCCATGACCTTTGTCATCACAATGCTCAGTACTCTTATCATCAAAATGATCCCTGACACTTGTTGTCTGTACTCTCCTTGAACACTGTCATAACAAGGTCCCATGACCTTTTCATCACAATGTTCCAAGACCCCTGTAATCACAATGGTTCATGAACCTTTTCATCAGTATGCTCCATGAGATTTGTTATCACAAGGCTCCATGGTTTTCTCATCACAATGCTCCAGGACCTTGTCATCACAATGCTTCACGACCTTGTCAGGAAAATTCTCAATGGCCCTTGTCATCATAAAGCTCCAAGCGCTAGTCATCACAATGTTCCATTATATTTGTCATAACAATCCTCCATTACATTTGGCATCACAATGCTCCATGCCATTGTCATCGCAATGGACCATGACATAGGTCATCACAATGCTCCCTGAAACCTGTCTTCACAATACTCCATGACCTTCTCATCACAATGCTCCATGCCCTTTTCATCACAATGCTCCATGACTCCAGTCATCACAATGCTTCATGATCTTTGTCATCCCAATGCTCCATGCCCTTGTCATTACAATCCTTCATGACTCATGCATCATAGTGTTCCGTACCCTTGTCATCACAATGCTCTATGCCCACTCTCATCACAATAATACATGAAACATTTTAGACCAATGTCCCATGCCCTTCTCATCACAATGCTCCATTACCTGTGTCATAACAATACACCATGACCCATGCCATCACAATGTTCCACGGCATAGTCATCACAAGGTTCCATGAGATTTGTTATCACAATGCTGAAGACACTTGTAATCACAATGCTCCATGCCATTGTCATCAGAATGCTCCAAGACCACTGTAATCACAGTGCTCCATGACACTTTTCATCTCAATGCCCCATGAACCCTGTCATCACAATGCACCATGCCAATCATCATAATGCTTCAGGCTATTGTCATCACAATGAAATCAGTAATCTCCATGACTTCTGTCATCATAATGCTCCAAACCCTTTTGATCTCAATGTTCCATAACACTTATCATCACAACATCCCATGACGCTCATCATAACAATTAACCATGGTCTTCTTATCACAATGCTCCATGATCTTTGTCATCACAATGCTCAATACACTTGTCATCACAATGCTCCCTGACACTAGTCGTCAGTATGCTCCTTGAAGCCTGTCATGACAAGGCTCCATACCTTTTTCATAACAATGATTCGTGCCGTTTTCATAGCAATGCTCCAAGATCCCTGTAATCACAATGCTCCATGCACTTGTCATCACAAAACTCCATGACACATGTCATCAGAATGCTCCATGGCCTTCTCATCACAATGCTCCATGCCCTAGTCATCACAGTGCTCCAAGACCCCTGTAATCACAATGCTCCATGCCCCTTTTCATCAGAATGCTCCATGAGATTTGTCATCACAAGTCTCCATGGTCTTCTCATCACAATGCTCCAGGACCTTGTCATCACCATGCTCCATTCCCTTGTCATCACAATGCTCCATGACCCGTATCATGACAATAATCCATGAACATATTCAGCCCAATGCTCCACGACCTACATATAACAGTGCTCCATGGCCAATATCATCACAATGCTCCATGACAACTGTCATCACAACACTCCATTACTCCTAACAACACAATGATCCGGGACTCTTGTCATCACAATGCTCCATGACCCCTGTCATCACAACACTCCATGAACATTTCAGCCCAGTGCTCCATGACCCTTGTCATCACAATGATCCATGCCCTTTTCATCACAATGCTCCATGACCCCTGTATTCACAATGCTCCGTGACGCCTGTTATCACAGTGCTCCATGACACATGTCATCACAATGTTCCATGCCTTTGTCAGCAAAATGCTACATGACCTTGTCATTACAATGCTCTATGCACTTGTCATCACAATACTCCATTACCATTGTCATCACCATCCTCCATGAACCTTGGGATCACTTTGCCTCATGCCCTTGTCATCACAATGCTCCATGCTCCTTGAAATCAAAATGATCCATCACCTCTGTCATCACAATGCTCCAAACCCTTGTGATCACAATGTTCCATAACACTTGTCATCACAACGCTCCATGATGCCTGCCATCACAATATTCCATGGCTTTTTCATCACAATGCTCCATGACCTTTGTCATCAAAATGCTCAATACACTTGTCATCACAGTGCTCCCTGACATTTGTCATCAGAATGCTCCTTGAACCCTGTCACAAAAAGGCTCAATGCCTTTTTCATCACAATACCCCATGCCTTTTTCATCACAATGCTCCATGTCATTGTCATCAAAATACTCCAGAAGCTTGTCATCAGAATGCTCCATGACCCTTGTCATCACAATTATCCATGCACTTGTCAGCACAATGCTCCCTGACACTTGTCATCACAATGCTCCAAGCCATTGTCATCACAACTCTCCATTACCTTTGTCATCAGAATCCTCCATGACACTTGGCATCAGATGCTCCATGCCATGGTCATCACAATAGGCCATTGCATATGTCATCACAATGCTCCCTGACACCTGTCTTCACAATACTGCATGACCTGGTCATCACAATGCTCCGTGCCCCTGTCATCACAATGCGCCATTCCAACTGTCAACGCAATAATCCATGAAACTTATTAGACCAATGTTCCATGCCCTTGTCATCACAATTCTCCATTCCCTTATTATCACAATGCTACATGACCCCTGTCATCACCATGCTCCGTGACTCCAGTCATCACAATGCTTCATGACCTTTGTCATCACAATGGTTCGTGCCCTCATCATCAACAGTCTCTGTGACCTTTTTAAAAACAATGCTCCATGAAATTTTCATCACAATGCTCTTTGACCCTTGTCATCACAATGCTCTATGCATTTCTCACCACAATGCTCCATGACCCTTGTCATCACAATGCTCCATGCGCTTGTCA
Source organism: Mesoplodon mirus (assembly GCF_964341445.2). Taxonomy (NCBI): domain Eukaryota; kingdom Metazoa; phylum Chordata; class Mammalia; order Artiodactyla; family Ziphiidae; genus Mesoplodon; species Mesoplodon mirus. The sequence continues at coordinate 620,901 of NW_028295811.1, forward strand.
GCACAATGCTCCATGACACATGTCATCACAATGCTCCATGACCCCTGTCATCACAATGCTCCCTGACTCCAGTCATCAAAATGCTTCATAACCTTTGTCATCACAGTGGTCCATGCCCGCGTCATCACAAGGCTCTTTGACCTTTGTAACCACAATCCTCCATGAATATTTCTTCACAATTCTCTGTGACCCTTGTCATCACAATGCTCCAAGACCCCTGTAATCACAATGCTCCATGCCCCTTTTCATCAGTATGCTCCATGAGACTTGTCATCACAAGGCTCCATAGTTTTGTCATCACAATGCTCAAGAACTTTGTCATCACAATGCTTCACGACCTTGTCATGAAAATTCTCAATGACCATTGTCATCATAATGCTCCAAGCGCTAATCATCACAATGCTCCATTATATTTGTCATCACAATCTTCCATTACATTCGGTTTCACAATGCTCCATGCCATTGTCATCGCAATGGACCATGACATATGTCATCACAATGCTCCCTGACACCAGTCTTCACAATACTCCATGACCTTCTCATCACAATTCTCCATGCCCTTGTCATCACAATGCTCCAAGACCTTTGTAAACACAATGCTCCATGCCCCTTTTCATCTCAATGCTCCATGAACCCTGCCATCACAATGCATCATGCCCATCATCATAATGCTTCAGGCTATTGTCATCACAATGAAATCAATATTCTCCATGACCTCTGTCATCATAATGCTACAAACACTTGTGATCACAATGTTCCATAACGCTTATCATCACAACACCCCATGACGCTCATCATCACAATTATCCATGGTCTTCTCTTCACAATGCTCCATGATCTTTGTCATCACAATGCTCAATACACTTCTCATCACAAGGCTCCCTGACACTTGTCGTCAGTATGCTCCTTGAACCCTGTCATGACAAGGCTCCATGCCTTTGTCATCACAATAATCCATGCCCTTTTCATCACAATGCTCCAAGATCCCTGTAATCACAATGATCCATGCCCTTGTCATCAAAAAGCTCCATGACGCATGTTATCAGAATGCTTCATGGCCTTCTCATCATAATGCTCCATGCCCTTGTCATCACAATGCTCCAAGACCCCTGTAATCAAAATGCTCCATCCCCCTTTTCATCAGAATGCTCCATGAGACTTGTCATCACAAGTCTCCATGGTCTTCTCCTCACAATGCTCCAGGACCTTGTCATCACCATGCTCCATTCCCTTGTCATCACAATGCTCCATGACCCCTGTCATCATAGTAGTCCATTAACATTTTCAGCCCAATGCTCCACGACCTACTCATCACAAGGCTCCATGGCCAATATCTTCACAATGCTCCATGACCAATGTTATCACAACACTCCATGACAACTGACAACAAAATGATCTGGGACTCTTGTCATCACAATGCTACATTCCCTAGTCATCACAATGCTCCATGACCCCTGTCATCACAACAGTCCATGAACATTTTCAGCCCAGTGCTCCATGACCCTTGTCATCACAATGATCCATGCCCTTGTCATCCCAATGCTCCATGACCCGTGTATTCACAATGATCCGTGACGCTTGTCATCACAGTGCTCTATGACACATGTCATCACAATGCTCCATGCCTTTGTCAGCAAAATGCTACATGACCTTTCCATTACAATGCTCTATGCGCTTTTCATCAAAATACTCCATTTCCATTGTCATCACAATCCTCCATGAACCTTGGGATCCCATTGCTTCATGCCTTTGTCATCAAAATGCTCCCTGCTCCTTGAAATCAAAATGATCCATGACCTCTGTCATCACAATACTCCAAACCCTTGTGATCACACAGTTCCATAAAACTTGTCATCACAACGCTCCATGATGCCTGTCATCACTATACTCCATGCTCTTTTCATCACAATGCTCCATGACCTTTGTCATCACAATTCTCAATACACTTGTCATCACAATGCTCCCTGACACTTGTCATCAGAATGCTCCTTGAACCCTGTCATGAAAAGGCTCCATGCCTTTTTCATCACAATGCCCCATGCCGTTTTCATCAAAATGATCCATGCCATTGTCATCAAAATACTCCACAAGCTTTTCATCAGAATGCTCCATGACACTTGTCATTACAATTCTCCACGCACTTGTCAGCACAATGCTCCCTGACCCTTGTCATCACAATGCTCCAAGCCATTGTCATCACAATGCTCCATTACTTTTGTCATCAGAATCCTCCATGACACTTGGCATCACTATGCTCCATGCCATTGTCATCACAATGGGCCATTACATATGTCATCACAATGCTCCCTGACAACTGTCTTCACAATATTGCATGGCCGGGTCATCACAATGCTCCATGCCATTGTCATCACAATGCTCCATTTTAACTGTCATCACAATAATCCATGAAACTTATTAGACCAATGTACCATGCCCTTGTCATCACAATGCTCCATGCCCTTGTTATCACAATGCTCCATGACCCCTGTCATCACAATGCTCCGTGTCTCCAATCATCACAATGATTCATGACCTTTGTCATCACAATGGTCCATGCCCTGGTCATCAACAGTCTCTGTGACCATTTTAACCACAATACTCCATGAACTTTTCATCACAATGCTCTTTGACCCTTTTCATCACAATGCTCCATGCGCTTGGCAGCACAATCCTCCATGACACATGTCATCACAATGCACCATGCGCTTGTCATCACAGTGCTCCACAATCTTGTCATCACAATGCTCCATAAAATTTGTCATCACAATGCTCCATGCACTTCTCATCAAAATGCTCTCTCACCACTGATATCACAATGCTACATCACTATTTGTCACAATACTCCGTCACTCCTGTCATCACAAGGCTGCATGCAGTTATCATCACAATGTTCAATGACCCCTGACATCACAATGTTCCATAACACCTGTAATCAAATGTTCCGTGACACTTTTCATCAAATTGCTCAAAGACACTGTCATCAGAATGTTCCCTGCCTTTCTCATCACAATGCACAATGCCCTTGCCATCAAAATGCTCCATGACCTTTGTCATCACAAAGATCCATGACACTTGGCATCAAACTGCTCCATGTCATTGTCATCACAATGCTCCATGCACGCTCTCATCACATTGCTCCATGCCCTTGTCTTCACAAGCTCTATGACACATGTCATCAGAATGCTCCATGGCCTTCTCATCACAATGATCCATGCCCTTGCCATCACAATGCTCCATTACCACTGTCATAACAATGCTCCATGACCCCTGCCATCACGATGTTCCATGGCGTTGTCATCACAAAGCTCCATGACCCTTCTCATCACAATGCTCCAAGAACGCTGTAATCACAATGCTCTATGCCCCTTTTCATCTCAATGATCCATGAACCCTGTCATCACAATGCACCATGCCCATCATCATAATGCTTCATGCTATTGCCATCACAATGAAATCAAATTGCTCCATGACCTCTGTCATATCAATGATCCAAACCCTTGTGATCACAATATTCCATAACACTTGTCATCACAATGCCCCATGACGCTCGTCCTCACAATTATCCATGGTCTTCTCATCACAATGCTCCATGACCATTGTCATCACAATGCTCAATACACTTGTCATCAAAATGCTACCTGACACTTGTTGTCTGTATGCTCCTTGAACCCTGTCATGACAAGGCTCCGTGGCTATTTCATCACAATGATCCATGCCATTTTCATCACAATGCTCCAAGATCCATGTAATCACAATGCTCCATGCCCTTGTCATCACAAAGCTCGATGACGCATGCCATCAGAATGCTCCTTGTCCTTCTCCTCACAATGCTCCATGCCCTAGTCATCACAATGTTCCAAGACCCTTTTCATCAGTTTGATCCATGAGACTTGTCATCACAAGGTTCCATGGTTTTGTCATCACAATGCTAAAGTAACTTGTCATCACAATGCTTCACGACCTTGTCATGAAAATTCTCAATGGCCATTGTCATCATAATGCTCCAAGCCATAGTCATCACGATGCTCCATTATATTTGTCATCACAATTCTCCATTTCATTAGGAATCACTATAATCCCTGCCATTGTCATCGCAATGGACCATGACATATGTCATCACAATGCTCCCTGACACCTGTCTTCACAATAAACCATGACCTTCTCTACACAATGATCCATGCCATTGACATCACAATGCACCATGTCCACTGTCATCACAATAATCTATGAATCTTGTCAGACAAATGCTCCATGCTCCTGTCATCACAATGCTCCATGCCCTTGTCATCACAATGTTCCATGACTTGTCATCACAATCCTCCATGACCCATGACACATGTATCACAGTGTTCCATGCCCTAGTCCTCACAATGCTCCAAGACCCCTGTAATCACTATGCTCCAAGCCCCTTTTTATCAGAATGCTCCATGAGACTTGTCATGACAAGTCTCCATGGTCTTCTCATCACAATGCTCCTGGACCTTGTCATCATCATGCTCCATTCCCTTGTCATCACAATGCTCCATGACCCCTGTCATCACAATAATCCATGAATATTTTCAGCCCAATGCTCCAAGACCTATTCATCACAATGCGCCATGTCCAATATCATCACAATGCTCCATGACCACTGTCATCACAACACTCCATGACACCCGACAACACAATGATCCGCGACTCTTGTCATCACAATGCTCCATTCCATAGTCATCACAATGCTCCATGACACCTGTCATCACAACACTCCATTAACATTATCAGCCCATTGCTCCATGACACTTGTCATCACAATGATCCATGCCCTTGTCATCCCAATGCTCCATGACCCATGTATTCACAACGCTCCGTGACGCTTGTCATCACAGTGCTCCATGACACATGTCATCACAATGCTCCATGCCTTTGTCAGCAAAATGCTACATGACCTTGTCATTACAATGCTCTATGCGCTTCTCATCACAATACTCCATTTCCATTGTCATCACAATCCTCCATGAAACTTGGGATCACATTGCTTCATGCCCTTGTCCTCACAATGCTCCATGCTCCTTGAAATCAAAATGATCCATGACCTCTGTCATCACAATGCTCCAAACCCTTGTGATCACAATGTTCCATAACACTTGTCATCACAATGCTCTAGGATGCCTGTCATCACAATACTCCATGCTCTTTTCATCACAATGCTCCATGACCTTTGTCATCACAATTCTCAATACACTTGTCATCACAAGGCTCCCTGACACTTGTCATCAGTATGCTCCTTGAACCCTGTCAGGAAAAGGCTCCATGCCTTTTTCATCACAATGCCCCATGCCGTTTTCATCACAATGCTCCATGCCATTGTCATCAAAATACTCCACAAGCTTGTCATCAGAATGCTCCATGACCATTGTCATCACAATTCTCCATGCACTTGTCAGCACAATGCTCCCTGACCCTTGTCATCACAATGCTCCAAGCCATTGTCATCACAATGCTCCATTACCTTTGCCATCAGAATCCTCCATGACACTTGGCATCCCAATGCTCCATGCCATTGTCATCACAATGGGCCATTACATATGTCATCACAATGCTCCCTGACACCTGTCTTCACAATACTGCATGACCTGGCCATCACAATGCTCCATGCCCTTGTCATCACAATGCGCCATTCCAACTGTCATCGCAATAATCCATGAAACTTATTAGACCAATGCTCCTTGCCCTGGTCATCACAATGCTCCATGCCCTTGTTATCACAATGCTCCATGACCCCTGCCATCACAATGCTCTGTGACTCCAGTCATAACAATGCTTCATGACCTTTGTCACCACAATGGGCCATGCCCTCGTCACCATCACTCTCTGTGAGATTTTTAACCAAAATGATCCATGAAATTTTCATCACAATGTTCTTTGACCCTTGTCATCACAATGCTCTATGCCTTTCTCAGCACAATGCTCCATGACCCTGGTCATCACAATGCTCCATGCGTTTGTCAGCACAATGCTCCATGACACATGTCATCACAATGCTCCATGACCCCTGTCATCACAATGCTCAGTGACTCCAGTCATCACAATGCTTCATAACGTTTGTCATCACAATAATCCATGCCCGTGTCATCACAAGGTTCTGTGACCTTTTTAACCACAATGCTCCATGAACTTTTCATCACAATTCACAGTGACCATTGTTATCACAATGCTCCATGTCTTTGTCAGAACAATGCTCCATGACCATTGTCTTCACAATGTGCCACGCGCATTTCATCACAACGATCCACAACCTTGTCATTGCAATGTTCCATAAACCTTGTAATCACAATGGTCCATGCACTTCTCATCAAAATGCTCTCTCACCAGAGATATCACAGTGTTCAATGACTAGTCATCACAGTACACCCTCACCTCTGTAATCACAATGTTCCATGACCCTGTCATCACACTGCTACATCCCCTTATCATCACAATGTTCCATGACACCTGACATCACAATGTTCCATAACCCCTGTCATCAAAATGCTCCATGATCCTTTTCCTCCCAAAGCTCCAAGACCCCTGACATCACAATGTTCTATAACACCTGCCATCAAAATATTCCATTACACTTTTCATCAAATTGCTGCATGGCCCGGTCATCAAAATGATCCCTGCACTTCTCATCACAATGCACCATGCCCTTGTCATCAAAATGCTCCATGACTTGTCATCACAAAACTCCATGACCCTTGGCATCACAATGCTCCATGTCATTGTCATCACAATGCTCCATGAACCCTCTCATAACATTGCTCTATGCCCTTGTCATCACAAAACTCCATGACACTTGTCATCACAATGCTCGATGCCCTTCTCATTGCAATGCTCCATGCCCTTGGCATTACAATCCTGCATGACCCATGTATCATAGTGTTCCGTACCCTTGTCATCACAATGTTCCATGCCCACTCTCATCACAATAATCCATGAAACATTTCAGACCAATGTTCCATGACCTTCTCATCACAATGCTCCATTACCTCTGTCATAACAATGCACCATGACCCCTGCCATCACAATGTTCCATGGCCTAGTCATCACAAGGTTCCATGACACTTGTCATCACAATGCTGAAGGCCCCTGTAATCACAATGCTCCTTGCCCTTGTCATCACAAAGCTCCATGACGCATGTCATCAGAAAGTTCCATGGCCTTCTCATTACAATGCTCCATGCCCTTGTCATCACAATGCTCCAAGACCCTTGTAAACACAATGCTCCATGCCACTTTTCATCTCAATGCTCCATGAACCCTGCCATCACAATGCACCATGCCCATCATCATAATGCTTCAGGCTATTGTCATCACAATGAAATCAATATTCTCCATGACCTCTGTCATCATAATGCTTCAAACACTTTTGATCACAATGTTCCATAACACTTATCATCACAACACCCCATGACGCTCATCATCACAATTTTCCATGGTCTTCTCTTCACAATGCTCCATGATCCTTTTAATCACAATGCTCAATACACTTGTCATCACAAGGCTCCCTGAACTTGTCGTCAGTATGCTCCTTGAACCCTGTCATGACAAGGCTCCATGCCTTTGTCATCACAATAATCCATGCCCTTTTCATCACAATGCTTCAAGATACCTGTAATCACAATGATCCATGCACTTGTCATCAAAAAGCTTCATGACGCATGTGATCAGAATGCTTCATGGCCTTCTCATCATAATGCTCCATGCCCTTGTCATCACAATGCTCCAAGACCCCTGTAATCACAATGCTCCATCCCCCTTTTCATCAGAATGCTCCATGAGACTTGTCATCACAAGTCTCCATGGTCTTCTCCTCACAATGCTCCAGTACCTTGTCATCACCATGCTCCATTCCCTTGTCATCACAATGCTCCATGACCCATGTCACCACAGTAGTCCATTAATATTTTCAGCCCAATGCTCCACGATCTACTCATCACAATGCTCCATGGCCAATATCTTCACAATGCTCCATGACCACTGTTATCACAACACTCCATGACAACTGACAACAAAATGATCTGGGACTCTTGTCATCACAATGCTCCATTCCCTAGTCATCACAATGCTCCATGACCCCTGTCATCACAACAGTCCATGAACATTTTCAGCCCAGTGCTCCATGACCCTTGTCATCACAATGATCCATGCCCTTGTCATCCCAATGCTCCATGACCCCTGTATTCACAATGCTCCGTGACGCTTGTCATCACAGTGCTCCATGACACATGTCATCACAATGCTCCACGCATTTGTCAGCAAAATGCTATATGACCTTTCCATTACAATGCTCTATGAGCTTGTCATCAAAATACTCCATTTCCATTGTCATCACAATCCTCCATGAAACTTGGGATCACATTGCTTCATGCCCTTGTCATCACAATGCTCCCTGCTCCTTGAAATCAAAATGATCCATGACCTCTGTCATCACAATGCTCCAAACCCTTGTGATCACAATGTTCCATAACACTTGTCATCTCAACGCTCCATGATGCCTGTCATCACAATACTCCATGCTCTTTTCATCACAATGCTCCATGACCTTTGTCATCACAATTCTCAATACACTTGTCATCACAAGGCTCCCTGACACTTGTCATAAGTATGCTCCTTGAACCCTGTCAGGAAAAGGCTCCATGCCTTTTTCATCACAATGCCCCATGCCGTTTTCATCACAATGCTCCATGCCATTGTCATCAAAATACTCCACAAGCTTGTCATCAGAATGCTCCATGACCATTGTCATCACATTTCTCCATGCACTTGTCAGCACAATGCTCCCTGACCCTTGTCATCACAATGCTCCAAGCCATTGTCATCACAATGCTCCATTACCTTTGCCATCAGAATCCTCCATGACACTTGGCATCCCAATGCTCCATGTCGTTGTCATCACAATGGGCCATTACATATGTCATCACAATGCTCCCTGACACCTGTCTTCACAATACTGCATGACCTGGCCATCACAATGCTCCATGCCCTTGTCATCACAATGCACCAATCCAACTGTCATCGCAATAATCCATGAAACTTATTAGACCAATGCTCCTTGCCCTGGTCATAACAATGCTCCATGCCCTTGTTATCACAATGCTCCATGACCCCTGCCATCACAATGCTCTGTGACTCCAGTCATAACAATGCTTCATGACCTTTGTCACCACAATGGGCCATGCCCTCGTCATCATCACTCTCTGTGAGCTTTTTAACCAAAATGATCCATGAAATTTTCATCACAATGCTCTTTGACCCTTGTCATCACAATGCTCTATGCCTTTCTCAGCACAATGCTCCATGACCCTGGTCATCACAATGTTCCATGCGCTTGTCAGCACAATTCTCCATGACACATGTCATCACAATGCTCCAAGACGCCTGCCATCACAATGCTCAGTGACTCCAGTCATCACAATGCTTCATAACGTTTGTCATCACAATAATCCATGCCCGTGTCATCACAAGGTTCTGTGACCTTTGTAACCACAATGCTCCATGAACTTTTCATCACAATTCACAGTGATCCTTGTTATCACAATGCTCCATGTGTTTGTCAGAACAATGCTCCATGACCATTGTCTTCACAATGTGCCTCGCACATTTCATCACAACGGTCCACAACCTTGTCATTGCAATGCTCCATAAACCTTGTAATCACAATGGTCCATGCACTTCTCATCAAAATGCTCTCTCACCAGAGATATCACAGTGTTCCATGACTAGTCATCATAATACAGCCTCACCCCTGTAATCACAATGTTCCATGACCCTGTCATCACACTGCTACATCCCCTTATCATCACAATGTTCCATGACCCCTGACATCACAATGTTCCATAACCCCTGTCATCAAAATGCTCCATGATCCTTTTCATCCCAAAGCTCCAAGACCCCTGACATCACTATGTTCTATAACACCTGCCATCAAAATATTCCATTACACTTTTCATCAAATTGCTGCATGGCCCGGTCATCAAAATGATCCCTGCACTTCTCATCACAATGCACCATGCCCTTGTCATCAAAATGCTCCATGACTTGTCATCACAAAACTCCATGACCATTGGCATCACAATGCTCCATGTCATTGTCATCACAATGCTCCATGAACCCTCTCATAACATTGCTCAATGCCCTTGTCATCACAAAGCTCCATGACACTTGTCATCACAATGCTCGATGCCCTTCTCATCGCAATGCTCCATGCCCTTGTCATTACAATCCTGCATGACCCATGTATCATAGTGTTCCGTACCCTTGTCATCACAATGCTCCATGCAAACTCTCATCACAATAATCCATGAAACATTTCAGACCAATGTTCCATGCCGTTCTCTTCTCAATGCTCCATTACTCCTGTCATAACAATGCACCATGACCACTGCCATCACAATGTTCCACGGCCTAGTCATCACAAGTTTCCATGACACTTGTCATCACAATGCTGAAGGCCCCTGTAATCACAATGCTCCTTGCCCTTGTCATCACAAAGCTCCATGACGCATGTCATTAGAAAGTTCCATGGCCTTCTCATCACAATGCTCCATGCCCTTGTCATCACAATGCTCCAGGACCTTTGTAAACACAATGCTCTATGCCCCTTTCCATCTCAATGCTCCATGAAACCTGCCATCACAATGCACCATGCCCAACATCATAATGCTTCAGGCTATTGTCATCACAATGAAATCAATATTCTCCATGACCTCTGTCATCATAATGCTCCAAACACTTGTGATCACTATGTTCCATAACACTTATCATCACAACACCCCATGACGCTCATCATCACAATTATCCATGGTCTTCTCTTCACAATGCTCCATGATCTTTGTCATCACAATGCTCAATACACTTGTCATCACAATGCTCCCTGACACTTGTCGTCAGTATGCTTCTTGAACCCTGTCATGACAAGGCTCCATGCCTTTGTCATCACAATAATCCATGCCCTTTTCATCACAATGCTCCAAGATCCCTGTAATCACAATGATCCATGTCCTTGTCATCAAAAAGCTCCATGACGCATGTCATCAGAATGCTTCATGGCCTTCTCATCATAATCCTCCATGCCCTTGTCATCACAATGCTCCAAGACCCCTGTAATCACAATGCTCCATGCCCATTTTCATCAGAATGCTCCATGAGACTTGTCATTACAAGTCTCCATGGTCTTCTCCTCACAGTGCTCCATGACCTTGTCATCACCATGCTCCATTCCCTTGTCATCACAATGCTCCATGACCCCTGTCATCACAGTAGTCCATTAACATTTTCAGCCCAATGCTCCACGACCTACTCATCACAATGCTCCATGACCCATGTCATCACAATGCTCCCAGACTCCAATCATCACAATGCTTCATGACCTTTGTCATCACAATGGTCCATGCCCTGGTCATCAACAGTCTCTGTGACCTTTTTAACCACAATGCTCCATGAACATTTCCTCACAATGCTCTTTGACCCTTGTCATCACAATGCTCCATGCGCTTGTCAGCACAATGCTCCATGACACATGTCATCACAATGAACCATGTGCTTGTCATCACAGTGCTACACAATCTTGTCATCACAATGCTCCATAAAATTTGTCATCACTATGCTCCATGCACTTCTCATCAAAATGCTCTCTCACTACTGATATCACAATGCTACATCACTATTTGTCACAATACTCCGCAACTCCTCTCATCACAATGCTACATGCACTTATCATCACAATGTTCGATGACCCCTGACATCACAATGTTCCATAACACCTGTCATCAAAATGTTCCATGACACTTTTCATCAAATTGCTCAAAGACCCTGTCATCAGAATGTTCCCTGCCTTTCTCATCACAATGCACAATGCCCTTGCCATCAAAATGCTCCATGACCTTTGTCATCACAAAGATCCATGACCCTTGGCATCACAATGCTCCATGTCATTGTCATCAGAATGCTCCATGCACGCTCTCATCACATTGCTCCCTGCCCTTGTCTTCACAAAGCTCCATGACACATGTCATCAGAATGCTCCATGGCCTTCTCATCACAATGATCCATGCCCTTGCCATCACAATGCTCCATTACAACTGTCACAACAATGCTCCATGACCCCTGCCATCACGATGTTCCATGGCCTTGTCATCACAAGGCTCCATGACCCTTCTCATCACAATGCTCCAAGAACGCTGTAATCACAATGCTCTATGCCCCTTTTCATCTCAATGATCCATGAACCCTGTCATCACAATGCACCATGCCCATCATCATAATGCTTCATGCTATTGTCATCAAAATGAAATCAAATTGCTCCATGACCTCTGTCATAACAATTCTCCAAACCCTTGTGATCACAATATTCCATAAAACTTGTCATCACAATGCCCCATGACGCTCGTCATCACAATTATCCATGGTCTTCTCATCACAATGCTCCATTCCCTACTCATCACAATGCTCCATGACCCTTGTCATCACAATGACCCATGCCCTTGTTATCCCAATTCTCCATGACCCCTGTATTCACAATTCTCCGTGACGCTTATCATCACAGTGTTCCATGACACATGTCATCACAATTCTCCATGTCTTTGTCAGCAAAATGCTACGTGACCTTGTCATTACAATTCTCTATGCATTTGTCATCACAATACTCCATTACAATTGTCATCACAATCCTCCATGAAACTTGGGATCACATTGCTTCATGCCCTTGTCATCACAATGCTCCATGCTCCTTGAAATCAAAATGATCCATGACTTCTGTCATCACAATGCTCCAAAGGCTTGTGATCACAGTGTTCCATAACACTTGTCATCACAACGCTCCATGATGCCTGTCATCACGATAATCCATGCCCTTTTCATCACAATGCTCCATGATATTTGTCATCACAATTCTCAATACACTTTTCATCACAATGCACCCTGACACTTGTCATCAGAATGCTCCTTGAAACCTGTCAGGAAAAGGCTCCATGCCGTTTTCATCACAATGCTCCATGCCATTGTCATCAAAATACTCTACAGGCTTGTCTTCAGAATGCTCCATGACCCTTGTCATCATAATTCTCCATACACTTGTCAGCACAATGCTCCCTGACCCTTGTCTTCACAATGCTCCTAGCCATTGTCATCACAAAGCTCCATTTCCTTTGTCATCAGAATCCTCCATGACACTTGGCATCACAATGCTCCATGCCATTGTCATCACAATGGGCCATTACATATGTCATCACAATGCTCCCTGACACCTCTCTTCACAATACTGCATGACCTGGTCATCACAATGCTCCATGCCCATGTCATCACAATGCGCCATTCGAACTGTCATCACAATAATCCATGAAACGTATTAGACAAATGATCCATGCCCGTGTCATCACAATGCTCCATGCCCTTGTTATCACAATGCTCCATGAACCCTGTCATCACAGTGCTCCGTGACTCCAGTCATCACAATGCTCCATGACCTTTGTCATCACAATTGTCCATGCCCTCATCATCAACAGTCTCTGTGACCTTTTTAACCACAATGCTCCATGAACATTTCATCACAATGCTCTTTAACACTTGTCATCACAAAGCTCTATGCCTTTCTCAGCACAATGCTCCATGTCCTTGTCATCACAATGCTCCATGACCCCTGTCATCACAGTGCTCCTTGACTCCAGTCATCACAATTCTTCATAACATATGTCATCACAATGGTCGATGCCCGCGTCATCACAAGGCTCTGTTACCTTTGTAACCACAATGCTCCATGAACATTTCATCACTATGCTCCGTGACCCTTGTCGTCAAAATGTTCCATGCCTTTGTCATAAAAATGCTCCATGACACTTGTCATCACAATGTGCCACACGATTTTCATCCCAACGGTCCACAAATTTGTCATCGCAATGCTCCCTAAACCTTGTAATCACAATTCTCCATTACCCCTGTCATAACAATGCTCCATGACCCCTGCCATCACAATGTTCCACGGCCTTGTCATCACAAGGCTCCATGACCCTTGTCATCACAATGCTCCAAGACCACATAATCACAATGCTCAATGCCCTTGTCATCACAAAGATCCATCACACATGTCATCAGAATGTTCCATGGCCTTCTCATCAAAATGCTCCATGCCCTTGTCATCACAATGCTACCACATCCCTGTAATCACAATGCTCCAGGCCCCTTTTCATCTCAAAGCTCCATGAACCCTGTCATCACAATGCATCATGCCCATCATCATAATGCTTCTGTCTATTGTCAGCACAATGAAATCAATATTCTCTATGACCTCTGTCATCACAATGCTCCATGACCCCTGTCATCACAATACTCCATGAACATTATCAGCCCAATGCTCCATGACACTTGTCATCACAATGATCCATGCCCTTTTCATCCCAATGCTCCATGACCACTGTATTCACAATGCTCCTTGACACTTGTCTTCACAGTGCTCCATGACACCTGTCATCACAATGCTCCATGCCTTTGTCAGCAAAATGCTACATGACCCTGTCATTACAATGCTCTATGTGCTTGTCATCACAATACTCCATTACCATTGTCATCACAATCCTCCATGATACTTGGGATCACATTGCTTCATGCCCTTGTCATCACAATGCTCCATGCTCCTTGAAATCAAAATGATCCATGACCTCTGTCATCGCAATTCTCCAAACCATTGTGATCACAATGTTCCATAACACTTGTCATCACAACACTCCATTATGCCTGTCATCACAATACTCCATGCCCTTTTCATCACAATGCACCATGACCTTTGTCATCACAATTCGCAATACACTTGTCATCACAATGCTCCCTGACACTTGTCATCAGAATGCTCCTTGAACCATGTCACGAATGGTTCCATGCCATTTTCATCACAATGCCCCATGCCGTTTTCATCACAATGTTCCAAGTCATTGTCATCAAAATACTCCAAAGCTTGTCATCAGAATGCTACATGACTCTTGTCATCATAATTCTCTATGCACTTGTCAGCAAAATGCTCCCTGACACTTGTCATCACAATGTTCCAAGCCATTGTCATCACAATGCTCCATTACATTTGTCATCAGAATCCTCCATGACACTTGGCATCACAATGCTCCATGCCATTGTCATCACAATGGGCCATTACATATGTCATCACAATGTGCCCTGACACCTCTCTTTAGAATACCTCATGACCTGGTCATCACAATGCTCTATGCCCTTTTCATCACAAATCGCCATTCCAACTCTCATCGCAATAATTCATGAAACTTATTAGACCAATGCTCCATGCCCTTGTCATCACAATGCTCCATGCCCTTGTTATCACAGTGCTCCATGACCCGTGTCATCACAATGTTCCGTGATTCCAGTCATCACAATGCATCATGACCTTTGTCATCACAATGGTCCATGCCCTCATCATCAACAGTCTCTGTGACCTTCTTAAGCACAATGCTCCATGAACATTTCCTCACAATGCTCTTTGACCCTTTACATCGCAATACTCCATGAACGTTTTCACCCCAATGCTCCATGACCTTCTCATCACCATGCTCCATGACCAATATCATCACAATGGTCCATGACCACTGTCGTCACAACACTCCATGACACCTGACAACACAATGATCTGAGACTTTTGTCATCACAATGCTCCATTCCCTAGCCATCACAATGCTCCATGACCCCTGTCATCAAAATACTCCATGAATATTTTCAGGCCAATGTTCCATGACCCTTGTCATCACAATGATCCATGAAATTTGGGATCACATTGCTTCATGCCCTTGCCATCACAATGCTCCATGCTACTTGAAATCAAAATGATCCATGACCTCTGTCATCACAATGCTCCAAACACTTGTGATCACAATGTTCCATAACACTTGTCATCACAAAGCTCCATGATGCCTCTCATCACAATACTCCATGCCCTTTTCATCACAATGCTCCATGAGACTTGTCATCACAAGTCTCCATCGTCATCTCATCACAATACACCAGGACCTTGTCATCACCATGCTCCATTCCCTTGTCATCACAATGCTCCATGACACCTGTCATCACAATAATCCATGAACATTTTCAGCCCAGTGCTCCATTACCTTCTCATCACAGTGCTCCATGACCAGTATCATCACAATGCTCCATGACCACTGTCATCACAATGCGCCATTCCAACTGTCATCACAATAATCCATGAAACTTATTATACCAATGCTCCCTGCCCTTGTCATCACAATGCTCCATGCCCTTGCTATCACAATGTTCCAAGACCCCTGTCATCAGAATGCTCCATGCCCCTTTTCATCAATATTCTCCATGAGACCTGTCATCACAAGGCTCCATGGATTTCTCATCACAATGCTCAAGGACCTTGTCATCACAATGCTTCACGACATTGTCATGAAAATTCTCAATGGCCCTTGTCATCATAATACTCCAAGCCCTAGTCATCACAATGCTCCATCATATTTGTCATCACAATCCTCCATTACATTTGGCATCACAATGCACCATGCCATTGTCATCGAAATGGACCATGACATATGTCATCAAAATGCTCCCTGACACCTGTCTTCACAATACTCCATGACATTGTCATCACAATGCTCCATGCCCTTGTCATCACAATGCTCCATGAACCCTGTCAACACAGTGCTCCGTGACTCCAGTCATCACAATGCTCCATAACCTTTGTCATCACAACGGTCCATGCCCGCGTCATCACAAGTCTCTCTGACCTTGGTAACCACAATGCTCCATGAACATTTCAACACAGTGCTCCGTGACACTTGTCATCACAATGCTCCATGCATTTGTCAGAAAAATGCTCCATGACACTTGTCATCAAAATGTGCCACGGGCTTTCCATCACAATGATACACAACCTTGTCATCGGTACGCTCCATAAACATTGTAATCACAATGCTCCATGCTCTTCTCATCCAAATGCTCTCTCACCTGAGATATAACCATGTTCCCTCACTAGTCATCACAATCCTCCCTCACCCCTGTAATCAAAATGTTCCATGACCCCTGTCATCACCATGTTCCATTCCCTTGTCATCACAATGTTCCATGACCACTGTCATCACAATATTCCATGAATATTTTCAGCCAAATACTCCATGACCTTCTCAACACAATGCTCCATGACAAATATCATCACAATGCTCCATGACCACTGTCATCACAACACTCCATGACACCCGACAACACAATGATCTGGGACTCTTGTCATTACAATGCTCCATTCCCTAGTCATCACAATGCTCCATGACCCCTGTCATCACAATACTCCATGAACATTTTCAGCCCAATGCTCCATGACCCTTGTCATCACAATGATCCATGCCCTTGTCATCCCAATTCTCCATGACCCCTGTATTCACAATGCTCCGTGACGCTTGTCATCACAGTGCTCCATGACACCTGGCATCACAATGCTTCATGCCTTTGTCAGCAGAATGCTACATGACCTTGTCATTACATTGCTCTATGCGCTTGTCATCACAATACTCCATTACCATTATCATCACAAAGCTCCATGAAACTTGGGATCACATTGCTTCATGCCCTTGTCATCACAATGTTCCATGCTCCTTGAAATCAAAATGATCCATGACCTCTGTCATCACAATGCACCAAACCCTTGTGATAACAATGTTCCATAGCACTTGTCATCCCAACGCTCCATGATGCCTGTCATCACAATAATCCATGCCCTTTTCATCACAATGCTCCATGACATTTGTCATCACAATTCTCAATATATTGTCATCACAATGCTCCCTGACGTTTGTCGTCAGAATGCTCCTTGAAAACTCTAATGAAATGTCTCCATGCCTTTTTCATCACAATGCCCCATGCGGTTTTCATCACAATGCTCCATGCCATTGTCATCAAAATACTCCACAAGTTTGTCAGCAGAATGCTCCATGACCCTTGTCATCACAATTCTCCATGCACTTGTCAGCACAATGTTCCCTGACCCTTGTCATCACAATGCTCCATGCCATTGTCATCACAATACTCCATTACCTTTGTCTTCAGAATCCTCCATGACACTTGGCATCACAATGCTCCATGCCATTGTCATCACAATGGGTCATTATATATGTCAGCACAATGCTCCCTGACAACTGTCTTCACAATACTGCATCACAAGGTCATCACAATGCTCCATGCCCTTGTCATCACAATGCTCCATGCCCTTGTTATCACAATGCTCCATTACCCCTGTCATCACAATGCTCCGTGACTCCAGTCATCACAATGCTTCATGATCTTTGTTATCACAATGGTCCATGCCCTCATCATCAAGAGTCTCTGTGACCTTTTTTTTTTTTTTTTCTTCTTTTTGCGGTATGCGGGCCTCTCACTATTGTGGCCTCTCCCATTGCGGAGCACAGGCTCCGGATGCGCAGGCCCAGCGGCCATGGCTCACGGGCCGAGCCGCTCCACGGCATATGGGATCCTCCCAGACCGGGGCACGAACCCGTATCCCCTGCATCGGCAGGCGGACTCTCAACCACTGCGCCACCAGTGAGGCCCTCTGTGACCTTTTTAACCACAAAGCTCCATGAACTTTTCTTCACAATGCTCTTTATCCCCTGTCATAACAATGCTCTATGCCTTTCTCAGCACAATGCTCCATGACATATTTCATCAGAATGCTCCATGGCCTTCTCCTCACAGTGTTCCTTGCCCTTGTCATCACAATGCTCCAAGACCACTGTAATCACAATGCTCCTTGCCCCTTTTCATCAGAATGCTCCATGAGACTTGTCATCACAAGGCTCCATGGTCATCTCATCACAATGCTCCAGGACCTTGTCATCACAATGCTCTGTGACTCCAGTCATCACAGTGCTTCATAATATTTGTCATCACAGTGGTCCATGCCCAAGTCATCACAAGGCTCTGTTACTTTTGTATCCACAATGCTCCATGAACATTTCATCAAAATGTTCCGTGACTCTTGTCATCACAATGCTCCATGCCTTTGTCATTAAAATGCTCCATGACCATTGTCATCACAATGTGCCACGCGCTTTTCATCCCAAAGGTCCAAAATTTTTTCATCACAATGCTCCATAAAAATTGTAATCACAATGCTGCATGCCCTTCTCATCACAATGTTCCATTACACCTGTCATAACAATGCTCCATGAGCCCTGCCATCACAATGTTCCACGGCCTTGTCATCACAAGGCTCCATGACACTTGTCATCACAATGCTCCAAGACCCCTTTAATCACAATGCTCCATGCCGTTGTCATCACAAAGCTCCATGACACATGTCATCAGAATGTTCCATGGCCGTCTCATCAAAATGCCGCATGCCCTTGTCATCACAGTGCTCCAAAACCCCTGTAAACACAGTGCTCCATGCCCCTTTTCATCTCAATGCTCCATGAACCCTGTAATCACAACACTCCATGACACGTGACAACACAATGATCCGGGACTCTTGTCATCACAGTGCTCCAAGACCCCTGTAATCAAAATGCTCCATGACCCCTGTCATCAAAATACTCCATGAACATTTTCAGCCCAATGCTCCATGACCCTTGTCATCACAATGATCCATGCACTTGTCATCCCAATGATCCATGACCTCTGTATTCAAGGTGCTCCGTGACAATTGTGTCACAGTTCTCCATGACACCTGTCATCACAATGATCCATGCCATTCTCAGGAAAATTCTACATGAACATGTCATTACAATGCTCTATGCGCTTGTCATCACAATGCTACAAGACCCCTGTAATCATAATGCTACATGCCCCTTTTCATCTCAATGCTCCATGAACTCTGTCATCACAATGCACCATGCCCATCATCATAATGCTTCAGGCTATTGTCATCACTATGAAATCAAAATTCTCCATGACCTCTGTCATCATAATGCTCCAAAGCCTTGTGATCACAATGTTCCATAACACTTAAAATCACAACACCCCATGACGATCATCATCACAATTATCCATGGCCTTCTCATCACCATGCTCCATGACTTTTGTCATCACAATTCTCAATACACTTGTCATCACAAAGCTCCCTGACACTTGTCGTCAGAATGCTCCTTGAACCCTGTCACGAAAAGGCTGCATGCCTTTCTCATCACATTGCCGCATGCCATTTTCATCACAATGCTCCATGCCATTGTCATCAAAATACTCCACAAGCTTGTCATCAGAATGCTCCATGACCATTGTCATCACAATGCTCCAAGCCATTGTCATCACAATGCTCCATTACCTTTGTCATCAGAATCTTTCATGAAACTTGGCATCACAATGCTCCATGCAATTTTTATCACAATGGGCCATTACATATGTCATCACAATGCTCCCTGACACTTCTCTTCACAATACTGCATGAGCTGGTCATCACAATGCTCCATGCCCTTGTCATCACAATGCGCCATTCCAAATGTCATCGCAATAATCCATGAAATATCTTAGACCAATGCTCCATGCCCTTGTCATCACAAAGCTCCATGCCCTTGTTATCACAATGCTCCATGACCCCTGTCATCACCATGCTCCGTGACTCCAGTCATCACAATGCTTCATGACCTTTGTCATCACAATGGTCCATTACATCATCATCAACAGTCTCTGTGACCTTTTTAACCACAATGCTCCATGAACTTTTCATCACAATGCTCCATGACCCTTGTCTTCACAGTGCTCCATGTCTTTGTCAGAAAAATGCTCCATGACCCTTGTCATCACAATGTACCACACGCTTTTTATCCCAACGGTCCACCGATTTGTCATCGCAAAGCTCCATAAAACTTGTAATCCCAATGCTCCATGCCGTTCTCATCACAATGCTCCATTACCCCTGTCATAACAATGCTCCTTGACCCCTGCCATCACAATGTTCCACGGCCTTGTCATCACAAAGCTCCATGACCCTTGTCATCACAATGCTGCAAGACCCCTGTAATCACAATGCTCCATGCCATTGTCATCACAAAGCAGCATGACACATGTCATCAGAATGTTCATGTCCTTCTCATCAAAATGCTCCATGCCCTTGTCATCACAATGCTCCAAGACCCCTGTAGTCAAAATGCTCCATGCCCCTTTTCATCTCAATGCTCCATGAACCCTGTCATCACAATGCATCATGCCCATCATCAAAATGCTTCCGGCTATTGTCAGCACAATGAAATCAAAATTCTCCATGACCTCGGTCATCACAATGCTCCATGACCCCTGTCATCACAATACTCCATGAACATTTTCAGACCAATTCTCCATGACCCTTGTCATCACAGTGATCCATGACCCCTGTATTCACAATGCTCCGTGACACATGTCATCACAGTGCTCCATGACGCCTGTCATCACAGTGCTCCATGCATTTGTCTGCAAAATTCTACATGATCTTGTCATTACAATGCTCTATGCGCTTGTCATCACAATGCTACTAGACCCCTGT
Organism: Mesoplodon mirus; assembly: GCF_964341445.2. Classification (NCBI taxonomy): domain Eukaryota; kingdom Metazoa; phylum Chordata; class Mammalia; order Artiodactyla; family Ziphiidae; genus Mesoplodon; species Mesoplodon mirus. The sequence continues at coordinate 642,379 of NW_028295811.1, forward strand.
AATCACAATGCTCCATGCCCCTTTTCATCTCAATGCTCCATGAACCCTGTCATCACAGAGCACCATGCCTATTATCATAATGCTTCAGGCTATTGTCATTACAATGAAATCAAAAGTCTCCGTGACCTCTGTCATCATAATGCTCCAAACCCTTGTGATCACAATGTTCCATAACATTTATCATCACCACACCCCATGACGATCATCATCACAATTATCCTTGGACTTCTGATCACACTGCTCCCTGATCTTTGTCATCACAATGCTCAATACACTTGTCTTCACAATGCTCCCTGACACTTGTCGTCAGTATGCTCCTTGAACACTGTCATGACAAGGTTCCATGCATTTTTCATCACAATGATCCATGCCCTTTTCATCACAATGCTCCAAGACCCCAGTAATCACAATGCTCCATGCCCTTGTCATCAAAAAGCTCTATGACGCATGTCATCAGAATGCTCCATGGCTTTTTCCTCACTATGCTCCATGGCATTGTCTTCACAATGCTCCATGTACCCTCTCATCACATTGCTCCATGCACTTGCCATTACAATCCTCCATGACCCATGTATCACAGTGTTCCGTGCCCTTGTCATCACAATGCTCCAGTCCACTCTCATCACAATATAATATGAAATATTTCAAACCAATGCTCAATGCCCTTCTCATCACAATGCTCCATTACCACTGTCATAACAATGCACCACGACCACTGCCATCACAATGTTCCACGGCCTTGTCATCACAAGGCTCCATGACCCTTGTCATCACAATGCACCAAGAAACATGTAATCAAAATTCTCCATGCCCTTGTCATAACAAAGCTCCATGACGCATGTCATCAGAAGGTCCCATGGCCTTCTCATCACAATGCTCCATGCCCTTGTCATCACAATGCTCCAAGATCACTGTAAACACAATGCTCCATGCCCCTATTCATCTCAATGCTCCGTGAACCTTGTCATCACAATGCACCATGCCCATCTTCATAATGCTTCAGGCTATTGTCACTACAATGAAATCAGTATTCTCCATGACTTCTGTCATCATAATGCTCCAAAACCTTGTGATCACAATGTTCCATAACACTTATCATCAAAATACCCCATGACAATCATCATCACAATTATCCATGGTGTTCTCATCACAATGCTCCATGATCATTGTCATCACAATGCTCAATACACTTGTCATCACAATACTCCCTGACAACTCTCGTCAGTATGCTCCTTGAACCCTGTGATGACAAGTCTCCATGCCTTTTACATCACAATGATCCATGCCTTTTCATCACAATGCTCCAAGTCCCCTGTTATCACAATGCTCCATGGCCTTGTCAGCACAAAGCTCCATGACGCATGTCATCAGAATTCTCCATGGCTTCTCCTCACAATGCTCCATGCTCTTGTCATCACAATGCTCCAAGACCATTGTAATCACAATGCTCCATGCCGTTTTTCATCAGAATGCTCCATGAGACTTGTCATCACAAGTCTCCATGGTCATCTCATCACAATGCTCCAGGACCTTGTCATCACCATGCTCCATTCCCTTGTCATCACAATGCTCCATGACCCCTGTCATTACAATAATCCATTAACATTTCCAGCCGAATGCTACATGACATTCTCATCACAATGCTCCATGACCAATATCATCACAATGCTCCATGACCCCGGTCATCACAACCATCCATAACACCTGACAACACAGTGATCCCTGACTCTTTTCATCACAATGCTCCATTCCCTAGTCATCACGATGCTCCATGGCCCCTGTCATCACAATAGTCCATGAATATTTTCAGCCCAATGCTCCATGAACCTTGTCATCACAATGATCCATGCCCTTCTCATCCCAATGCTCCATGACCCCTGTATTCACAATGCTCCTTAACGCCTGTCATCACAGTGCTCCATGACACCTGTCATCACAATGCTCCATGCCTTTGTCAGCAAAATGCTACATGACCTTGTCATTGCAATGCTCTATGCGCTTGTCATCACAATACTCCATTACCATTGTCATCACAAACCTCCTTGAATCGTGGGATCACATTGCTTCATGCCCTTGTCATCACAATGCTCCATGTGCCTTGAAATCAAAATGATCCATGACCTCTCTCATCACAATGCTCCAAACCCTTGTGATCACAATGTTCCATAACACTTGTCATCACAATGCTCCATGATGCCTGTCATCACAATACTCCACACTCTTTTCATCACATTGCTCCATGACCTTTGTCATCACAATTCTCAATACACTTGTCATCACCATGCTCCCTGACACTTGTCCTCAGAATTCTCCTTGAAACCTGTCACGAAAAGGCTCCATGCCTTTTTCATCACAATGCCCCATGCCTTTTTCATCACAATGCTCCATGACATTGTCATTAAAATTCTCCACAAGCTTGTCATTAGAATGCTCCATGACCGTTGTCATCACAATTCTCCATGCACTTGTCAGCACAATGCTCCCTGACCCTTGTCATCACTATGCTCCAAGCCATTGTCATCACAATGCTCCATTACCTTTGTCATCAGAATCCTCCATGACACTTGGCATCACAATGCTCGATGCCATTGTCATCACAATGGGCCATTACATATGTCATCACAATGCTCCCTGACACCTGTCTTCACAATACTGCATCACCTTGTCATCACAGTGCTCCATGCCCTTTTCATCACAATGTGTCATTCCATCTGTCATCGCAATAATCCATGAAATATATTAGACCAATGCTCCATGCCCTTGTCATCACAATGCTCCATGTCCTTGTTATCACTATGTTCCAAGACCCCTGTAATCAGAATGCTCCATGCCCCTTTTCATCAGTATGCTCCATGAGACTTGTCTTCACAAAGCTCCATGGATTTCTCATCACAAAGCTCCAGGACCTTGTCATCACAATGCTCCACGACCTTGTCATGAAAATCCTCAATGGCCCTTGTAATCATAATGCTGCAAGCACTAGTCATCACAATGCTCCATTATATTTGCCATCACAATGCTCCATTACATTTGGCTTCACAATGCTCCCTGCCATTGTCATCGCAATGGACCATGACATATGTCATCACAATGCTCCCTGACACCTCTCTTCACAATACTCCATGACCTTCTCATCACAATGCCCCATGCCCTTGTCATCACAATGCACCATGTCCACTGTCATCACAATAATCTATGAAATTACTCAGACCAATGCTCCATGCCCCTGTCTTCACAATGCCCCATGCCCTGTTTAGCACAATGCTCCATGACCCCTGTGCTCACAATGCTCCATTACTCCAGTCATCACAATGTTTCATAACGTTTGTCATCACAGCGGTCCATGCCCGCGTCATCACAAGGCCCTGTGTCCTTTGTAACCACAATGCTCCATGAACATTTCATCACACTGCTCCGTGACTCTTGTCATCACAGTTCTCCATGCCTTTGTCAGAACAATGCTCCATGACCCTTGTCATCACAATGTGCCATGCGCTTTTCATCACAATGATCCACAACATTGTCATGTCTATGCTCCATAAACCTTGTAATCACAATGCTCCATGCACTTCTCATCCAAATGCTCTCTCACCTGAGATATCACAATGTTCCATCACTAGTTATCACAATGCTCCCTCACCCCTGTAATCACAGTGTTCCATACCCCTGTCATCACAATGCTACATCCCCTTATCAGCACAGTGTTCCATGACCCCTAACATCACAATGTTCCATAACCCCTGTCAACAAAATGCTCCATGACCCTTTTCATCCCAAAGCTCCATGACCCCTGGCATCACAATGTTCTATAACCCCTGTCATCAAAATGTTCCATTACACTTTTCATCAAATTGCTGCATGACCTGTCACCAAAACGCTCCCTGCCCTTCTCATCACAATGCACCACACCCTTGTCATCAAAATGCTCCATGACCTTTGTCATCACAAAGCTCCATGACCCTTGGCATCACAATGCTCCATGTCGTCATCACAATGCTCCATGAACCCTCTCATCACATTGCTCCATGCCCTTGTCATCACAAAGCTCCATAACACTTGTAATCACAATGCTCGATGCGTTCTCATCACAATGCTCCATGCACCTGTCATTACAATCCACCATGACCCATGTATCACAGTCTTCCGTGCCCTTGTCATCACAATGCTCCATGCCCACTCTCATCACAATAATCCATGAAATATTACAAACCAATGCTCAATTCCCTTCTCATCAATATGCTCCATTACTTCTGTCATAACAATGATCCATGACCACTGCCATCACCATGTTCCACGGACTTGTCATCACTAGGCTCCATGACACTTGTCATCACAATGCTCCAAGAACCCTGTAATCACAATGCTCCATGCCCTTGTCATCACAGTGCTCCAAGATCCCTGTAATCACAATGCTCCATGCCCCTTTTCATCTCAATGCTCCATGAACACTGTAATCACAATGCTCTATGCCCCTTTTCATCTCAATGATCCATGAAACCTGTCATAACAATGCACCATGCCCATCATCATAATGCTTCATGCTATTGTCATAACAATGAAATCAAATACTCCATGACCTCTGTCATAACAAAGCTCCAAACCCTTGTGATCACAATATTCCATAACACTTGACATCACAGTGCCCCATGACGCTCGTCATCACAATTATCCATGGTCTTCTCATCACAATGCTCCATGACCTTCGTCATCACAATGCTCAATACACCTGTCATCATACTGCTCCCTGACACTTGTTGTCTGTATGCTCCTTTTACCCTGTCATGACAAGGCTCCATGCCATTTTCATCACAATGATCCATGCCCTTTTCATCACAATGCTCCAAGACCCATGTAATCACGATGCTCCATGTCCTTGTCATCACAAAACTCAATGATGCATGCCATCAGAATGCTCCTTGGACTTCTCCTCACAATGCTTCATGCCCTTGTCATCACAAAGTTCCAAGACCCCTGTAATCACAATGCTGCATGCCCTTTTTCATCTGTAAGCTCCATGAGACTTGTCATCACATGGCTCCATGGTTTTGTCATCATAATGCTCCCAGCCCTAGTCATCACAATGCTCCATTATATTTGTCATCACATTCCTCCATTACATTTGGCATCACAATGCCCCCTGCCATTGTCATCTCAATGGCCCATGCCATATGTCATCCCAATGCTCCATGACCCCTGTATTCACAATGCTCCATGACGCTTGTCATCACAGTGCTCCATGACACCCGTCATCACAATCCTCCATGCCTTTTTCAGTAAAATGCTACATGACCTTGTCATTACAATGCTCTATGCGCTTTTCATCACAATACTCCATTACCATTGTCATCACTATCCTCCATGAACCTTGGGATCACATTGCTTCATGCCCTTGTCATCACAATGCTCCATGCTCCTTGAAATCAAAATGATCCATGACCTCTGTCATCGCAATGCTCCAAACCCTTGTGATCACAATGTTCCATAACACTTTTCATCACAATGCTCCATGATGCCTGTCATCACAATACTCCATGCCCTTTTCATCACAATGCTCCATGACCTTTGTCATCACAATTCTCAATACACTTGTCATCACAATGTTCCCTGACACTTGTCTTCAAAATGCTCCTTGAACCCTGTCACGAAAAGGCTCCATGCCTATTTCATCACAAAGCCCCATGCCATTTTCTTCACAATGGTCCATGCCATTGTCATCAAAATAATCCACAAGCTTGCCATCAGAATGCTCCATGACCCTTGTCATCACAATTCTCCATGCACTTGTCAACACAATGCTCCATGACCCTTGTCATCACTATGCTCCAAGCCATTGTCATCACAATGCTCCATTACATTTGTCATCATAATTCTCCATGACACTTGGCATCACAATGCTCCATGCCACTGTCATCACAATGGGCCAATACATATGTCATCACAATGCTCCCTGACACAACTTTTCACAATACTCCATGACCTGGTCATCACAATGCTCCTTGCCCTTAACATCACAATGCTCCATTACATCTGTCATAAGAATGCTCCATGACCACTGATATCACAATGTTCCACGGCCTTGTCATGACAAGGCTCCAGGACCCTTATCATCACAATGGTCCAAGACCCCTGTAATCACAATGCTCCATGCCCCTTTTCATCAGAATGCTCCATGAGACTTTTCACCACAAGTCTCCATGGTCATCTCATCACAATGCTCCAGGACCTTGTCATCACCATGCTTCATTCCCTTGTCATCACAATGCTCCATGACCACTGTCATCACAATACTCCATGAACATTTTCAGACCAATGCTCCACGAGCTTCTCATCACAGTGCTCCATGACCAATATCATCACAATGCTCCATGACCACTGTCATCACAACACTCCATGACACCTGACAACACAATGATCCGGGACTCTTGTCATCACAATGCTCCATTCCCTAGTCATCACAATGCACCATGACCCCTGTCATCACAATAATCCATGAACATTTTCAGCCCAATGCTCCATGACTCTTGTCATCACAATGATCCATGCCCTTGTCATCCCAATGCTCCATGACCACTATATTCACAATGCTCCATTACGCTTGTCATCACACTGCTCCATGACACCTGTCATCACAATGCTCCATGCCTTTGTCATCACAATGGGCCATTACATATGTCATCACAATGCTCCCTGACTCCTCTCTTCACAATAATGCATGACCTGGTCATCAAAATGCTCCATGACCTTGTCATCACAATGCGCCATTTCAACTCTCATCACAATAATACATGAAACTTATTAGACCAATGCTCCATGCCATTTTCATCAAAATGGACCATGACATATGTCATCACAATGCTCCCTGACACGTCTGCACAATACTCCATGCCCTTGTCATCACAATGCTCCATGTCCTTGTCATCACAATGCTACATGCCCACTGTCATCACAATAATCTATGAAACTTGTCAGACCAAATCTCCATGCCCCTTTCATCACAATGCTCCATGCCCAATTCATCACAAGGCTCCTTGACCCCTGTCATCACAATGCTCCGTGAATCCAGTCATCACAGTGCTTCATAACGTTTGTCATCACAACGGTCTATGCCCGTGTCATCACAAGGCTCTGTGACATTTGTAACCACAATGTTCCATGAACTTTTCATCACAATGCTCCGTGACACTTGTCATCACAATGCTACAAGCCTTTGTCAAAACAATGCTCCATGACCCTTGTCATCCCATTGGGCCATGCACATTTTATCACAATGATACACAACCTTGTCATTTCTATGCTCCATAAAGCTTGTAATCACAATTCTCCATGCACTTCTCATCCAAATGCTCACTCACATGAGATATCACTATGTTCCATCATTAGTCATCACAATCCTCCCTTAACCCTGTTATCACAATGTTCCATGACCCCTGTCATCACAATGCTACATCCCCTTATCAGCACAAGGCTCTATGACCACTGTCATCAAAATACTCCATGAACATTTTCAGCCCAATCTTCCATGACCCTTGTCATCACAATCATCCATGCCCTTGTCATTCCAATGCTCCATGACCCCTGTATTCACAATGTTCCGTGACGCTTGTCATCACAGTGCTGCATGACACCTGTCATCACAATGCTCCATGCCTTTGTCAGCAAAATGCTACATGACCTTGTCATTACAATGCTCTAGGCGCTTGTCATCGAAATACTCCATTACCATTGTCATCACAATCCTCCATGAACCTTGGGATCACATTGCTTCATGCCCTTGTCATCACAATGCTACATGCTCTTTGAAATCAAAATGATCCATGACTTCTGTCATCACAATGCTCCAAACCCTTGTGATCACAATGTTCCATAACACTTGTCATCACAACGCTCCATGATGCCTGTCATCACAGTACTCCATGCCCTTTTCATTACAATGCTCCATGACTTTTGTCATCACAATTCTCAATACACTTGTCATCACAATGCTCCCTGACATTTGTCGTCAGCATGCTCCTTGAAACCTGTCACGAAAGGCTGCTTGACTTTTTATCACAAAGCCCCATGCCATTTTCATCAAAATGCTCCATGCCATTGTCATCAAAGTACTCGACAAGCTTGTCATCAGAATGCTCCATGACCCTTTTCATCACAATTCTCCATGCACTTGTCAGCACAGTGTTCCCTGACCCTTCTCATCACAATGCTCCAAGCCATTGTCATCACAATGCTCCATTACATTTGTCATGAGAATTCTCCATGACACTTGGCATCACAATGCTCCATGCAATTGTCATCACAATGGGCCATTACATATGTCATCACAATGCTCCCTGACACCTATCTTCACAATATTGCAAGACCTGGTCATCACAATGCTCCATGCCCTAGTCATCACAATGCGCCATTCCAACTGTCATCGCCATAATCCATGAAACATATTAGACGAATGCTCCATGCCCTTGTCATCACAATGCTCCATGCCCTTGTTATCACAAAGTTCCATGACCCCAGTCATCACAATGCTCCTTGACTCCAATCATCACAATGCTCCGTGAATCCAGTCATCACAATGCTCCATGACTTTTGTCATCACAATGGTCCATGCCCTCATCATCAACAGACTTTGTGACCTTTTTAACCACAATGCTCCATGAACTTTTCATCACAATGCTCTTTGACCCTTGTCATCACAATGCTCTATGCCTTTCTCAGCACAATGCTCCATGCCCTTTTCATCACAATGTTCCATGACCCCTGTCATCACATTGTTCCGTGACTCCAGTCATCACAATTCTTCATAACATTTGTCATCACAGTGGTCTATACCCGCGTCATCACAAGGCTCTGTTACCATTGTAACCACAATGCTCCATGAACTTTTCATCACAATGCTCCGTGACCCTTGTCATCACAATGCTCCATGCCTTTGTCAGAAAAATGCTCCATGACACTTGTCATCACAATGTGCCATGCACTTTTCATCCCAACGGTGCACAAATTTGTCATCGAAATGCTCCATAAAACTTGTAATCACAATGCTCCGTGTCCTTCTCTTCACAATGCTCCATTACCTCTGTCATAACAATGCTCCATGACCCTTGCCATCATAATGTTCCTCGGCCTTGTCATCAGAAGGCTCCATGACACGTGTCATCACAATGCTCCAAGACCACTGTAATCACAATGCTCCATGCCCTTATCATCACAAAGCTCCATGACACATGTCATTAGAAAGTTCCATGGCCTTCTCATCAAAATGCTCCATTCCCTTGTCATCACAATGCTCAAAGACCCCTGTAATCACAATGCTCCATGCCCCTTTTCATCTCAATGCTCCATGAACCCTGTCATCACAATGCATCATGCTAATCATAATAAAGCTTCCAGCTATTGTCAGCACAATGAAATCAAAATTCTCAATGACATCTGTCATCGCAATGCTCCATGACCCCTGTCATCACAATACTCAATGAACATTTTCAGCCCAATGCTCCATGACACTTGTCATCACAATGATCCATGCCCTTGTCATCCCAATGCTCCATGACACCTGTATTCACAATGCTTCGTGACGCTTGTCATCACAGTGCTCCATGACACATGTCGTCACAATGCTCCATGCCTTTGTCAGCAAAATGCTACATGACCTTGTCATTACAATGCTCTATGCGCTTGTCTTCACAATACTCCATTACCATTGTCATCACTCTACTCCATGAACCTTGGGATCACATGGCTTCATGCCCTTGTCATCACAATGCTACATGCTCCTTGAAATCACAATGATCCATGACCTCTGTCATCGCAATGCTCCAAAACCTTCTGATCACAATGTTCCATAAAACTATTCATCACAACGCTCCATGATGCCTGTCATCACAATACTTCATGACCTTTTCATCACAATGCTCCATGAAATTTGTCATCACAATTCTCAATACACTTGTCATCACAATGCTCCCTGACACTTGTCGTCAGAATGCTCCTTGAACCCTGTCACGAAAAGGCTCCATGCCTTTTTCATCACAATGCCCCATGCCGTTTTCATCACAATGCTCCATGCCATTGTCATCAAAATACTCCACAAACTTGTCATCAGAAAGCTCCATGACCCCTGTCATCACAATTCTCCATGCACTTATCAGCACAATGCTCCCTGAACATTGTCATCACTATGCTCCAAGCCATTGTCATCACAATGCTCCATTAACTTTGTCATCAGAATCCTCCATGACACTTGGCATCACAATGCTCCATGCCATTGTCATCACAATGGGCCAATACATATGTCATCACAATGTTCCGTGACACAACTTTTTACAATACTGCGTGACCTGGTCATCACAATGCTCCATGCCCTTGTCATCACAATGCTCCAAGACCCCTGTAAACACAATGATCCATGCCCTTTTCATCTCAATGCTCCATGAACCCTCTCATCACAATGCACCATGCCCATTTTCATAATGCTTCAGGCTATTGTCACTACAATGAAATCAAAATTCTCCATGACTTCTGTCATCATAATGCTCCAAACCCTTGTGATCACAATGTTCCATAACACTTATCATCACAATACCCCATGAAGATCATCATCACAATTATCCATGGTGTTCTCATAACAATGCTCCATGATCATTGTCATCACAATCCTCAATACACTTTTCATCACAATACTCACTGACACCTGTCGTCAGTATGCTCCTTGAAGCCTGTGATGACAAGTCTCCATGCCTTTTCATCACAATGCTCCAAGACCCCTGTTATCACAATGCTCCATAGCCTTGTCAGCACAAAGCTCCATGACGCATGTCATCAGAATTCTCCATGGCTTCTCCTCACAATGCTCCATGCCCTTGTCATCACAATGCTCCAAGACCCTTGTAATCACAATGCTGCATGCCGTTTTTCATCAGAATGCTCCATGAGACTTGTCATCACAAGTCTCCATGGTCATCTCATCACAATGCTCCAGGACATTGTCATCACCATGCTCCATTCCCTTGTCATCACAATGCTCCATGACCCCTTACATTACAATAATCCATTAACATTTCCAGCCGAATGCTACATGACATTCTCATCACAATGCTCCATGACCAATATCATCACAATGCTCCATGACCCATGTAATCACGATGCTCCATGCCCTTGTCATCACAAAGCTCAATGATGCATGCCATAAGAATGCTCCTTGGACTTCTCCTCACAATGCTTCATGCTCTTGTCATCACAAAGTTCCAAGACCCCTGTAATCAAAATGCTGCATGCCCTTTTTCATCAGTAAGCTCCATGAGACTTGTCATCACATGGCTCCATGGTTTTGTCATCATAATGCTCCCAGCCCTAGTCATCACAATGCTCCATTATATTTGTCATCACAATCCTCCATTACATTTGGCATCACAATGCTCCCTGCCATTGTCATCTCAATGGCCCATGCCATATGTCATCCCAATGCTCCATGACCCCTGTATTCACAATGTTCCGTGAAGCTTGTCATCACAGTGCTGCATGACAACTGTCATCACAATCCTCCATGCCTTTTTCAGCAAAATGCTACATGACATTATCATTACAATGCTCTATGCGCTTTTCATCACAATACTCCATTACCATTGTCATCACTATCCTCCATGAACCTTTGGATCACATTGATTCATGCCCTTGTCATTACGATGCTCCATGCTCCTTGAAATCAAAATGATCCATGACCTCTGTCATCGCAATGCTCCAAATCCTTGTGATCACAATGTTCCATAACACTTGTCATCACAATGCTCCATGATGCCTATCATCACATTACTCGATGCTCTTTTCATCACAATGCTCCATGACCTTTGACATCACAATTCTCAATACACTTGTCATCACAATGTTCCCTGACACTTGTGGTCAGAATGCTCCTTGAACCCTGTCACGAAAAGGCTCCATGCCTATTTCATCACAAAGCCCCATGCCGTTTTCATCACAATCCTCCATGCCATTGTCATCAAAATACTCCACAAGCTTGTCATCAGAATGCTCCATGACCCTTGTCATCACAATTCTCCATGCACTTGTCAGCACAATGCTCCCTGACTTTGTCATCACTATGCTCCAAGCCATTGTCATCACAATGCTCCATTACCTTTGTCATCAGAATCCTCCATGACACTTGGCATCACAATGCTCCATGCCATTGTCATCACAATGGGCCAATACATATGTCATCACAATGCTCCCTGACACCACTTTTCACAATACTCCATGCCCTGGTCATCACAATGCTCCTTGCCCTTAACATCACAATGCTCCATTACCTCTGTCATAACAATGCTCCATGACCCCTGCCATCACAATGTTCCACGGCCTTGTCATGAAAAGGCTCCATGACCCTTATCATCACAATGGTCCAAGACCCCTGTAATCACAATGCTCCATGCCCTTTTTCATCAGAATGCTCCATGAGACTTGTCACCACAAGTCTCCATGGTCATCTCATCACAATGCTCCAGGACCTTGTCATCACCATGCTTCATTCCCTTGTCATCACAATGCTCCATGACCACTGTCATCACAATACTCCATGAACATTTTCAGCCCAATGCTCCACGACTTTCTCATCACAATGCTCCATGACCTCTGTCATCACAACACTCCATGACACCTGACAACACAATGATCCGGGACTCTTGTCATCACAATGCTCCATTCCCTAGTCATCACAATGCACCGTGACCCCTGTCATCACAATACTCCATGAACATTTTCAGCCCAATGCTCCATGACTCTTGTCATCACAATGATCCATGCCCTTGTCATCCCAATGCTCCATGACCACTGTATTCACAATGCTCCGTGACGCTTGTCATCTCACTGCTCCATGACACCTGTCATAACAATGCTCCATGCTTTGTCAGCAAAATACTACCTGACCTTGTCATTCCAATGCTCTATTCGATTGTCATCACAATACTCCATTCCCATTGTCATCACAGTCCTCCATGAACCTTGGGATCTCATTGTTTCATGCCCTTGTCACCACAATGCTCCATGCTCGTTGAAATCAAAATGATCCATGACCTCTGTCATCACAATGCTACAAACCCTTGTGATCACAATGTTCCATAACACTTGTCATCACAGCACTCCACGATGCCTGCCATCAGAATAATCCATGCTCTTTTCATCACAATGCTCCATGACCTTTGTCATCACAATTCTCAGTACACTTATCATCACAAAGCTCCCTGACACTTGTCATCAGAATGCTCCTTGAACCCTGTTATGAAAAGGCTCCATGCATTTTTCATCACAAAGCCCAATGCCATTTTCATCACAATGCTCCATGCCATTGTCATCAAAATACTCCACAAGCTTGTCATCAGAATGCTGCATGACCCTTGTCATTACAATTCTCCATGCACTTGTCAGCACAATGAACCCTGACGTTTGTCATCACAATGCTCCATGCCCTTGTCATCACAATGCTCCATTAATTTTGTCATCAGAATCCTGCATGACATTTGGCATCACAATGCTCCATGCCATTGTCATCTCAATGGGCCATTACATATTTCATCACAATGCTCCCTGACAGCTCTCTTCACAATACTGCATGACCTGGTCACTACAATGCTCCATGCCCTTGTCATCACAATGCGCCATTCCAACTTTCATCACAATAATCCATGAAACTTATTAGACCAATGCTGCATGCGCTTTTCAAAACAATGCTCCATGCCCTAGTTATCATAATGTTCCAAAACGCCTGTAATCAGAATGCTCCATGCCCCTTTTCAGCAGTATGCTCCATGAGATTTGTCATCACAAGGCTCCATGGTTTTCTCATCACAATGCTCCAGGACCTTGTCATCTCAATGCTTCACGACATTTTCGTGAAAATTCTCAATGGCCCTTGTCAGCATAATGCTCCAAGCCCTAGTCATCACAATGCTCCATTATATTTGTCATCACAATCCTCCATTACATTTGGCATCACAATGCTCCATGCCATTGTCATTGCAGTGCACCATGACATATGTCACCACAATGCTCCCTGACAACTGTCTTCACAATACTCCATGACCTTCTCATCATAATGCTCCATGCCCTTGTCATCACAATGCACCATGTCCACTGTCATCACAATCATCTATGAAACTTGTCAGACCAAAGCTCCATGCCCCTGTCATCACAGTGCTCCATGCCCTTGTCATCACAATGCTCCATGACCCCTGTCATCACACTGTCCCGTGTCTCCAGTCATCACAGTGCTTCATGACGTTTGTCATCACAACGGTCCATGCCCGCGATATCACAAGGCTCTGTGACCATTTTAACCACAATGCTCCATGAACTTTTCAGCACAATGCTCCGTGACCCTTGTCATCACAATGCTCCATGCCTTTGTCAGAACAATGCTCCATGACCCTTGACCTCACAATGTGACATGTGCTTTTCATCACAATGATCCACAAACTTATCATCGCTATGCTCCATAAACCTTGTAATCTCAATGCTCCATGAACTTCTCATCCAAATGCTCTCTCACATGAGATATCACAATGTTCCATCACTAGTCATCACTATCCACCCTCATCCCTCTTATCACAATGTTCCATGACCCCTGTCATCACAATGCTACATCCCCTTATCTGCACAATGTTCCATGACCCCTGACATCACAATGTTTCATAACACATGTCACCAAAATGTTCCATTACACTTTTCATCAAATTGCTGCATGACCCTGTCATCAAAATGCTCCCTGCCCTTCTCAACACAATGCAGCACACCCTTGTCATCAAAATACTCCATGACCTTTGTCATCACAAAGCTTCATAACACTTGGCATCACAATGCTCCATGTCATTGTCATCACAATGCTCCATGAACCCTCTCATCACATGGCTCCATGCCCTTGTCATCAAAATGCACCATGACACTTGTCATCACAATGCTCCATGCCCTTGTCATTACAATCCTCCATGACCCATGTATCACAGTGTTCCGTGACCTTGTCATCACAATGCTCCATGCCCACTCTCATCACAACAATCCATGAAATATTTCAGACCAATGCTCAATGCCCTTCTCATCACAAGGCTCCATTACCTCTATCATAACAATGCTCCATGACACCTGCCATCACAATGTTCCACGGCCTTGTCATCACAAGGCTCCATGACTCTTGTCATCACAATGCTCCAAGACCCCTCTAATCACAATGCTCCATGCCCTTGTCATCACAAAGCTCCATGACGCATGTAATCAGAATATTCCATGGCCTTCTCCTCACAATGCTCCATGCCCTTGTCATCACAATGCTCCAAGACCCCTGTAATCACAATGCTCCATGCCCCTTTTCATTAGAATGCTCCATGAAACTTGTCATCACAAGTCTCCCTGGTCATCTCATCACAATGCTCCAGGACCTTGTCATCACCACGCTCCATTCCATTGTCATCACAATGCTCCATGACCCCTGTCATCACAATACCCCAGGAACATTTTCAACCCTGTGCTCCATGACCCTTGTCATCACAATGATCCATGCCCTTGTCATCCTAATGCTCCATGACCCCTGTATTCACAATGCTCCGTGACGATTTTCATCACAGTGCTCCATGACACATGTCATCACAATGCTGTATGCCATTCTCAGTACAATGCTCCATGCCCTTTTCATCACAGGGCTCCATGACCCCTGTCATCACAATGCTCCGTGACTCCAGTCATCACAATTCTTCATAGCATTTGTCATCACAATTGTCGATATCCATGTCATCACAAGGCTCTGTGACCTTTGTAAACACAATTCTCCATGAACTTTTCATTACAATGCTCCGTGACACTTGTAATCACAATGCTCCATGCCTTTGTCACAAAAATGCTCTATGACCCTTGTCATCACAATGTGCGACACGCTTTTCATCCCAACGGTCCACAAATTTGTCATCGCAATGCTCCATAAACCTTGAAATCACAATGCTCCATTGCCTTCTCATCACAATGCTCCATTACCCCTGTCATAACAATGCTCCATTACCACTGCCATCACAATGTTCCACGGCCTTGTCTTCACAAGGCTCCATGACACTTGTCATCACAATGCTCCAAGACTCCTGTAAGCACAATGCTCCATGCCCTTGTCATCACAAAGCTCCATGACACATGTCATCAGAATGTTCCATGTCCTTCTCCACACAATGCTCCATGCCCTTGTCATCAAAATGCTCCAAATCCCCTGTAATCACAATGCTCCATGCCCCTTTTCATCTCAATGCTCCATGAACCCTCTCATCACAATGCATCATGCCAATCATCATAATGCTTCCGGCTATTGTCAGCACAATGAAATCAAAATTCTCCATGACCTCTGTCATCACAATGCTCCATGACCCCTGTCATCACAATGATCTATGCCCTTGTCATCCCAATGCTACATGACCCCTGGATTCACAATGCTCCGTGACGCTTGTCATCACAGTGCGCCATGACACTTGTCATCACAATGCTCCATGCCTTTGTCAGCAAAATGCTACATGACATTGTCATTATAATGCTCTATGTGCTTGTCTTCACAATACTCCATTACCGTTGTCATCACAATCCTCCATGAACCTTGGTATCACATTGCTTCCTGCCCTTGTCATCACAATGCTCCATGCTCCTTGAAATCAAAATGATCCATGACCTCTGTCATCACAATGCTCCAAAACCTTGTGATCACAGTGTTCCATAACATTTGTCATAACAATGCTCCATGATGCCTGTCATCACAATACTCCATGCCCTTTTCATCACAATGCTCCATGACCTTTGTCATCACAATTCTCAATACACTTGTCATCACAATGCTCCCTGACACTTGTCATCAGAATGCTCCTTGAACCCTGTCACAAAAAGACTCCATGCCTTTTTCATCACAATGCCCCATGCAGTTTTCATCACAATGCTCCATGCCATTGTCATCAAAATACTCCAAAAGCTTGTCATCAGAATGCTCCATGACCCTTGTCATCACAATTCTCCATGCACTTGTCAGCACAATGCTCCCTGACCCTTGTCATCACAATGCTCCAAGCCATTGTCATCACAATGCTCCATTATATTTGTCATCACAATCCTCTATGACATTTGGCATCACAATGCACCATGCCATTGTCATCGAAATGGACCATGACATATGTCATCACAATGCTCCCTCACACCTGTCTTCACAATTCTCCATGATTTTCTCATCACAATGCTCCATGACCTTGTCATCACAATCCTCCATGACCCCTGTCAACACAGTGCTCCGTGACTCCAGTCATCACAATGCTTCATAACATTTGTCATCACAACGATCCATGCCCGTGTCATCACAAGGCTCTGGGACCTTTGTAACAACAATGCTCCATGAACTTTTCATCACAATGCTCCGTGACCCTTGTCATCACAATGCTCCATGCCTTTGTCAGAACAATGCTCCATGACCCTTGTCATGAAAATGTGCCACGGGCTTTCCATCACAATGATCCACCACCTTGTAATCGCTATGCTCCATAAAACTTGTAATCACAATGCTCCATGCTCTTCTCATCCAAATGCTCTCTCACCTGAGATATCACCATGTTCTCTCACTAGTCATCACAATCCTCGCTCACCACTGTAATCAAAATATTCCATGACCCCTGTCATCACCATGTTCCATTCCCTTGTCATCACAATGCTCCATGACCACTGCCATCACAATACTCCATGAACATTTTCAGCCAAATACTCCATGACCTTCTCATCACAATGCTCCATGACAAATATCATCACAATGCTCCATGACCACTGTCATCACAACACTCCATGACACCTGACAACACAATGATCTGGGACTCTTGTCATTACAATGCTCCATTCCCTAGTCATCACAGTGATCCATGAACCCTGTCATCACAATACTCCATGAATATTTTCAGCCCAATGCTCCATGACACTTGTCATCACAATGAACCATGCCCTTGTCATTCCAATGCTCCATGACCCCTGTATTCACAATGCTCCGTGACGCTTGTCATCACAGTGCTCCATGACCCCTGGCATCACAATGCTCCATGCCTTTGTAAGCAGAAGGCTACATGACTTTGTCATTACAATGCTCTATGCGCTTGTCATCAAAATACTCCATTACCATTGTCATCACAATCCTCCATGAAACTTGGGATCACATTGCTTCATGCCCTTGTCATCACAATTTTCCATGCTCCTTGAAATCAAAATGATCCATGACCACTGTCATCACAATGATCCAAACCCTTGTGATCACAGAGTTCCATAGCACTTGTCATCACAACGCTCCATGATGCCTGTCATCACAATACTCCATGCCCTTTTCATCACAATGCTTCATGACCTTTGTCATCACAATTCTCAATACACTTGTCATCACAATGCTCCCGGACCCTTGTAGTCAGAATGCTCCTTGAACCATGACACGAAAAGGCTCCATGCATTTTTCATCACAAAGCCCCATGCCGTTTTCATCACAATGCTCCATGCCATTGTCATCAAAATACTCCACAAGCTTGTCATCAGAATGCTCCATGACCCTTGTCATCACAATTCTCCATGCACTTGTCAGCACAATGCTCCCTGAAACTTGTCATCACTATGCTCCAAGCCATTGTCATCACAATGCTCCATTACCTTTGTCATCAGAATCCTCCATGACACTTGGCATCACAATTCTCCATGCCATTGGAATCACAATGGGCCAATACATATGTCATCACAATGCTCCCTGACACCTCTCTTCACAATATTGCATGACCTGGTCATCACAATGCTCCATGCCCTTGTCATCACAATGCGCCATTCCAACTGTCATCACAATAATCCATGAAACTTATTAGACCAATGCTCCATGCCCTTGTCATCACAATGCTCCATGTCCACTGTCATCGCAATCATCTATGAAACTTGTCAGACCCATGCTCCATGACCCTGTCATCACAGTGCTCCATGCCCTTGTCATCACAATGCTCCAAGACCCCTGTAATCACAATGCTGCATGCCCCTTTTCATCAGAATGCTCCATGAGACTTGTCATCACAAGTCTCCATGGTCTTCTCATCACAATGCTCCAGGAACTTGTCATCACCATGCTCCATTCCCTTGTCATCACCATGCTCCATGACCCCTGTCATCACAATACTCCATGAATATTTACAGCCCAATGCTCCATGAACTTCTCATCACAATGCTCCAAGACCAAAATCATCACAATGCTCCATGACCACTGTCATCACAACACTCCCTGACACCTGACAACACAATGATCCGGGACTCTTGTCATCACAATGCTACATTCCCTAGTCATCACAATGCTCCATGACCACTGTCATCACAATACTCCATGAATATTTTCAGCCCAATGCTCCATGACGCTTGTCCTCACAATGATCCATGTCCTTGTCATCCCAATGCTCCATGACCCCTGTATTCACAATGCTCCGTGAAGCTTGTCATCACAGTGCTCCATGACACCTGTCATCACAATGCTCCATGCCTTTGTCATCAAAATGCTACATGACCTTCTCATTACAATACTCTATGCGCTTGTCATCACAATACTCGATTACCATTGTCATCACTATCCTCCATGAACCTTGGGATCGAGTTGCTTCATGCCCTTTTCATCACAATGCTCCATGCTCTTTGAAATCAAAATGATCCATGACCCTTGTCATCACAATTCTCCATGCACTTGTCAGCACAATGCTCCCTGAAACTTGTCATCACTATGCTCCAAGCCATTGTGATCACAATGCTCCATAACCTTTGTCATAAGAATCCTCCATGACACTTGTCATCACAATGCTCCATGCCATTGTCATCACAATGAGCCAATGCATATGTCATCACCATGCTCCGTGACACCTCTTTTCACAATACTGCATGACCTGGTCATCACAATGCTCCATGCCCTTGTCATCCCAATGCGCCATTCCAACTGTCATCACAATAATCCATGAAACTTATTAGACCAATGCTCCATGCCCTTGTCATCACAATGCTCCATGCCCATGTTATCACAATGTTCCAAGACCCCTGTAATCAGAATGCTCCATGCCCCTTTTCATCAGTATGCTCCATGAGACTTGTCATCACAAGGCTCCATGGTTTTCTCATCACAATGCTCCAGGACCTTGTCATCACAATGCTTCACGACATTGTCATGAAAATTCTCATTGGCCCTTGTCATCATAATGCTCCAAGCTGTAGTCATCACAATGCTCCATTATATTTGTCATTACAATCCTCCATTACATTTGGCATCACAATGCTCCATGCCATTGTCATTGCAATGGACCATGACATATGTCATCACAATGCTCCCTGACACCTGACTTCACAATACTCCATGCCCTTGTCATCACAATGCTCCATGCCCTTGTCATCACAATGCACCATGTCCACTGTCACCACAATCATCTATGAAACTGGTCAGACCAATGTTCCATGCCCCTGTCATCACAGTGCTCCATGCCCTTGTCATCACAATGCTCCATGACCCCTGTCATCACAATGCCCCCTGACTCCAGTCATCACAATGCTTCATAACGTTTGTTATCACAACGGTCCATGCCCACGTCATCACAAGGCTCTGTGTCCATTTTAACCACAATGCTCCATGAACTTTTCATCACAATGCTCCGTGACCCTTGTCATCACAATGCTCCATGCCTTTGTCACAACAATGCTCCATGACCTTTGTCTTCACAATGTGCCATGCACTTTTCATCAAAATGATCCACAACCTTGTCATCGCTATGCTCCATAAACCTTGTAATCACAATGCTCCATGAACTTCTCATCCAAATGCTCTCTCACATGAGATATCACAATGTTCAACCACTAGTCATCACAATCCTCCTTCACCCCGGTTATCACAATGTTCCATGACCCCTGTCATCCCAATGCTACATCCACTTATCTGCACAATGTTCCATGACCCTTGACATCACAATGTTCCATAACCCCTGTCATCAAAATGCTCCGTGACCCTTTTCATCCCAAAGATCCATGACCACTGGCATCACAATGTTCATAACCCCTGTCATCAAAATGCTCCATCTCCCTTTTCATCAAATTGCTGCATGACCCTGTCATAAAAATGCTCGCTGCCCTTCTCTTCACAATGCACCACACCCTTGTCATCAAAATGCTCCATGACCATTGTCATCACAAAGTTCCATGGCCTTTGGCATCACAATGCTCCATGTCATTGTCATCACAATGTTCCATGAACCCTCTCATCACATGGCTCCATGAACTTGTCATCACAAAGCACCATGACACTTGTCATCACAAAGCTCGATGCCCTTCCCATCACAATGCTCCATGCCCTTGTCATTACAATCCTCCATGACCCATGTATCACAGTGTTCCGTGCCCTTGTCATCCCAATGCTCCATGCCCACTCTCATCACAATAATCCATGAAATATTTCAGAGCAATGCTCAATGCCCTTCTCATCACAATGCTCCATTATCTCTGTCATAACAATGCTCCATGACCCCTGCCATCACAATGTTCCACGGCCTTGTCATCACAAGGCTCCATGACCCTTGTCATCACAATGCTCCAAAACCCCTGTAATCACAATGCTCCATGCTCTTGTCATCACAAAACTCCATGACGCAAGTCATCAGAATGTTCCATGGCCTTCTCCTCACAATGCTCCATGCCCTTGTCATCACAATGCTCCAAGACCCCTGTAATCACAATGCTCCATGCCCCTTATCATCAGAATGCTCCATGAGACATGTCATCACAAGTCTCCATGGTCATCTCATCGCAAAGCTCCAGGAACTTGTCATCACCATGCTCCATTCCGTTGTCATCACAATTCTCCATGACCCTTGTCATCACAATACTCCATGAACATTTTCAGCCCAATGCTCCATGAACTTCTCATCACAATGCTCCATGAACAATATCATCACAATGCTCCATGACCACTGTCATCACAACACTCCATGACACCTGACAACCTAATGATCTGGGACCTTTGTCATCATAATGCTCCAAGACCCCTGTAATCACAATGCCCCATGACACCTGTCATCACAATACTCCAGGAACATTTTCAGCCCAATTCTCCATGACCCTTGTCATCACAATGATCCATGCCCTTGTCATCCTAATGCTCCATGACCCCTGTAATCTCAGTGGTCCGTGACGCTTGTCATCACAGTGCTCCATGACACATGTCATCACAATGCTCTTTGCCTTTCTCAGTACAAAGTTCCATGCCCTTTTCATCACAATGCTCCATGACCCCTGTCATCACAATGCTCCATGACTCCAGTCATCACAATTCTTCATAACATTTGTCATCACAATGGGCGATACCCACGTCATCACAAGGCTCTGTTACCTTTGTAACCACAATGCTCCATGAACTTTTCATCACAATGCTCCGTGACCCTTGTCATCACAATGCTCCATGTCTTTGTCAAAAAAATGCTCCATGACCCTTGTCATCACAATGTGCCACGTACTTTTCATCCAAACGGTCCACAAATTTGTCATCACAATGCTCCATGAACCTTGTAATCACAATGCACCATGCACTTCTCATCACAATGCTCCATTACCCCTGTCATAACAATGCTCCATGACCCCTGCCATCACAATTTTCTATGCCCTTGTCATCACAATGCTCCAAGACCCCAGTAATCACAATGCTCCATGCCCCTCTTCATCTCAATGCTCCATGAACCCTGTCATCACAATGCATCATGCCAATTATAATAATGCTTCCGGCTATTGTCAGCACAATGAAATCAAAATTCTACATGACCCCTGTCCTCACAGTACTCCATGAATATTTTCCGCCCAATGCTCCATGACACTTGTCATCACAATGATCCATGCCCTTGTCATCCCAATGCTCCATGACCCCTGTATTCACAATGCTCCGTGGCGCTTGTCATCACAGTGCTCCATGAAACTTGTCATAACAATGCTCCATGCCTTTGTCAGCAAAATGCTACATGACCTTGTCATTACAATGCTCTTTGCGCATGTCATCACAATACTCCTTTACCATTGTCATCACAATCCTCCATGAAACTTGGGATCACATTGCTTCATGCCCTTGTCATCACAATGCTCCCTGCTCCTTGAAATCAAAATGATCCATGACCTCTGTCATCACAATGCTCCAAACCCTTTTGATCACAATGTTCCGTAACACTTGTCATCACAAAGCTCCATGATGCCTGTCATCACAATACTCCATGCCCTTTTCATCACACAGCTCCATGACGCATGTCATCAGAATGTTCCATGGCCTTCACCACTCAATGCTCCATGCCCTTGTCATCACAATGCTCCAAGAACCCTGTAATCACAATGCTCCATGCCCCTTTTCATCAGAATGCTCCATGAGACTTGTCATGACAAGTCTCCATGGTCATCTCATCACAATGCTCCAGGACCTTGTCATCACCATGCTCCATTCCCTTGTCATCACAATGCTCCATGACACCTGTCATCACAATACTCCATGAACATTTTCAGCCCAATGCCCCATGACCTTCTCATCGCAGTGCTCCAAGACCAATATCATCACAATGCTCCATGATCACTGTCATCACAACACTCAATGACACCTGAAAACACAATGATCTGGGACACTTGTCATCACAATGCTCCATTCCCTAGTCATCACAATGCTCCATTACCCCTGTCATCACAATACTCCATGAACATTTTCAGCCCAATGCTCCATGACCCTTGTCATCACAATGATCCAAGCCCTTGTCATCCCAATGCTCCATGACCCCTGTATTCACAATGCTCCGTGACGCTTATCATCACAGTGCTCCATGACACCTGTCATCACAATGCTCCATGCCTTTGTCAGCAAAATGCTACATGACCTTGTCATTACAATGCTCTATGTGCTTGTCATCACAATGTGCCATGCGCTTTTCATCACAATGATCCACAACCTTGTCATCGCTATGCTCCATAAACCTTGTAATCACAATGCTCCATGAACTTCTCATCCAAATGCTCTCTCACCAGAGATATCACAATGTTCCATCACTAGTCATCACAATCCTCCCTCACACCTGTTATCACAATGTTCCATGACCCCTCTCATCACAATGCTACATCCCCTTATCATTACAAATTCCATGACCCATGACATCACAATGTTCCATAACCACTGTCATCAAAATTCTCCATGACACTTTTCATCCCAATGCTCCATGACCCCTGTATTCACAATGCTCTGTGACGCTTGTCATCACAGTGCTCCATGACACCTGTCATCACAATGCTCCATGCCTTTGTCAGCAAAATGCTACATGACCTTGTCATTACAATGCTCTATGTGCTTGTCATCACAATACTGCATTACCATTGTCATCACTATCCTCCATGAACCTTGGGATACCATTGCTTCATGCCCTTGTCATCACAATGCTCCATGCTCCTTGAAATCAAAATGATCCATGACCTCTGTCATCACAATGCTCCAAACCCTTGTGATCACAATGTTCCGTAACACTTTTCATCACAATGCTCCATGATGCCTGTCATCACAATACTCCATGCCCTTTTCATCACAATGCTCCATGACCTTTGTCATCACAATTCTCAATACACTTGTCATCACAATGCTCCCTGACACTTGTCGTCAGAAGGCTCCTTGAACCCTGTCACGAAAAGGCTCCTTGCCTTTTTCATCACAAAGCCCCATGCCGTTTTCATCACCATGCTCCATGCCATTGTCATCAAAATACTCCACAAGCTTTTCATCAGAATGCTCCATGACCCTTGTCATCACAATTCTCCATGCACTTGTCAGCACAATGCTCCCTGAACATTGTCATCACTATGCTCCAAGCCATTGTCATCACAATGCTCCTTTACCTTGTCATCAGAATCCTCCATGACACTTGTCATCACAATGCTCCATGCCATTGTCATCACAATGGGCTAATACATATGTCATCACAATGCTCCGTGACACCTCTTTTCACAATACTGCCTGACCTGGTCATCACAATGCTCCATGCCCTTGTCATCACAATGCGCCATTCCAACTCTCATCACAATAATCCATGAAACTTATTAGACCAATGCTCCATGCACTTGTCATCACAATGTTCCATGCCCTTGTTATCACAATGTTCCAAGACCCCTGTAATCAGAATGCTCCATGCCCCTTTTCATCAGTATGCTCCATGAGACTTGTCATCTCAAGGCTCCAAGGATTTCTCATCACAATGCTCCAGGACCTTGTCATCACAATGCTTCACGACATTGTCATGAAAATTCTCAATGGCCCTTGTCATCATAATGCTCCAAGCCGTAGTCATCACAATGCTCCATTATATTTGTCTTTACAATCCTCCATTACATTTCGCATCACAATGCTCCATGCCATTGTCATCGCAATGGACCATGAGATATGTCATCACAATGCTCCCTGACAACTGTCTTCACAATACTCCATGACCTTGTCATCATAATGCTCCATGCCCTTGTCATCACAATGCACCATGTCCACTGTCATCACAATCATCTATGAAACTTGTCAGACCAAAGCTCCATGGCACTGTCATCACAGTGCTCCATGCCCTTGTCATGACAATGCTCCATGACCCCTGTCATCACACTGCCCCGTGTCTCCAGTCATCACAATGCTTCATGACGTTTGTCATCACAACGGTCCATGCCCGCGATACCACAAGGCTCTGTGACCATTTTAACCACAATGCTCCATGAACTTTTCATCACAATGCTCCGTGACCCTTGTCATCACAATGCTCCATGCCTTTGTCAGAACAATGCTCCATGACCCTTGTCCTCACAATGTGCCATGTGCTTTTCATCACAATGATCCACAAACTTATCATCGCTATGCTCCATAAACCTTGTAATCACAATGCTCCATGCACTTCTCATCCAAATGCTCTCTCACATGAGATATCACAATGTTCCATCACTAGTCATCACTATCCTCCCTCATCCCTGTTATCACAATGTTCCATGACCCCTGTCATCACAATGCTCCATCCCCTTATCTGCACAATGTTCCATGAACCCTGACATCACAATGTTCCATAACACATGTCACCAAAATGTTCCATTACACTTTTCATCAAATTGCTGCATGACCCTCTCATCAAAATGCTCCCTGCCCTTCTCATCACAATGCACCACACCCTTGTCATCAAAATGCTCCATGACCTTTGTCATCACAAAGCTTCATAACACTTGGCATCACAATGCTCCATGTCATTGTCATCACAATGCTCCATGAACCCTCTCATCACATGGCTCCATGCCCTTGTCATCAAAATGCACCATGACACTTGTCATCACAATGCTCCATGCCCTTGTCATTACAATCCTCCATGACCCATGTATCACAGTGTTCCGTGCCCTTGTCATCACAATGCTCCATGCCCACTCTCATCACAACAATCCATGAAATATTTCAGACCAATGCTCAATGCCCTTCTCATCACAAGGCTCCATTACCTCTATCATAACAATGCTCCATGACACCTGCCATCACAATGTTCCACGGCCTTGTCATCACAAGGCTCCATGACTCTTGTCATCACAATGCTCCAAGACTCCTCTAATCACAATGCTCCATGCCCTTGTCATCACAAAGCTCCATGACGCATGTAATCGGAATATTCCATGGCCTTCTCCTCACAATGCTCCATGCCCTTGTCATCACAATGCTCCAAGAACCCTGTAATCACAATGCTCCATGCCCCTTTTCATCAGAATGCTCCATGAAATTTGTCATCACAAGTCTCCCTGGTCATCTCATCACAATGCTCCAGGACCTTGTCATCACCGCGCTCCATTCCATTGTCATCACAATGCTCCATGACCCCTGTCATCACAATACTCCAGGAACATTTTCAGCCCAGTGCTCCATGACCCTTGTCATCACAATGATCCATGCCCTTGTCATCCTAATGCTCCATGACCCCTGTATTCACAATGCTCCGTGACGATTTTCATCACAGTGCTCCATGACACATGTCATCACAATGCTGTATGCCATTCTCAGTACAATGCTCCATGCCCTTTTCATCACAGGGCTCCATGACCCCTGTCATCACAATGCTCCGTGACTCCAGTCATCACAATTCTTCATAGCATTTGTCATCACAATTGTCGATACCCATGTCATCACAAGGCTCTGTGACCTTTGTAAACACAATTCTCCATGAACTTTTCATCACAATGCTCCGTGACACTTGTAATCACAATGCTCCATGCCTTTGTCACAAAAATGCTCCATGACCCTTGTCATCACAATGTGCGACACGCTTTTCATCCCAACGGTCCACAAATTTGTCATCGCAATGCTCCATAAACCTTGAAATCACAATGCTCCATTCCCTTCTCATCACAATGCTCCATTACCCCTGTCATAACAATGGTCCATTACCACTGCCATCACAATGTTCCACGGCCTTGTCTTCACAAGGCTCCATGACACTTGTCATCACAATGCTCCAAGACTCCTGTAAGCACAATGCTCCATGCCCTTGTCATCACAAAGCTCCATGACACATGTCATCAGAATATTCCATGTCCTTCTCCACACAATGCTCCATGCCCTTGTCATCAAAATGCTCCAAATCCCCTGTAATCACAATGCTCCATGCCCCTTTTCATCTCAATGCTCCATGAACCCTCTCATCACAATGCATCATGCCAATCATCATAATGCTTCCGGCTATTGTCAGCACAATGAAATCAAAATTCTCCATGACCTCTGTCATCACAATGCTCCATGACCCCTGTCATCACAATGATCTATGCCCTTGTCATCCCAATGCTACATGACCCCTGTATTCACAATGCTCCGTGACGCTTGTCATCACAGTGAGCCATGACACTTGTCATCACAATGCTCCATGCCTTTGTCAGCAAAATGCTACATGACCTTGTCATTATAATGCTCTATGCGCTTGTCTTCACAATACTCCATTACCGTTATCATCACAATCCTCCATGAACCTTGGTATCACATTGCTTCCTGCCCTTGTCATCACAATGCTCCATGCTCCTTGAAATCAAAATGATCCATGACCTCTGTCATCACAATGCTCCAAAACCTTGTGATCACAGTGTTCCATAACACTTGTCATAACAATGCTCCATGATGCCTGTCATCACAATACTCCATGCCCTTTTCATCACAATGCTCCATGACCTTTGTCATCACAATTCTCAATACACTTGTCATCACAATGCTCCCTGACACTTGTCATCAGAATGCTCCTTGAACCCTGTCACAAAAAGACTCCATGCCTTTTTCATCACAATGCCCCATGCAGTTTTCATCACAATGCTCCATGCCATTGTCATCAAAATACTCCAAAAGCTTGTCATCAGAATGCTCCATGACCCTTGTCATCACAATTCTCCATGCACTTGTCAGCACAATGCTCCCTGACCCTTGTCATCACAATGCTCCAAGCCATTGTCATCACAGTGCTCCATTATATTTGTCATCACAATCCTCTATGACATTTGGCATCACAATGCACCATGCCATTGTCATCGAAATGGACCATGACATATGTCATCACAATGCTCCCTCACACCTGTCTTCACAATTCTCCATGATTTTCTCATCACAATGCTCCATGACCTTGTCATCACAATCCTCCATGACCCCTGTCAACACAGTGCTCCGTGACTCCAGTCATCACAATGCTTCATAACATTTGTCATCACAACGATCCATGCCCGTGTCATCACAAGGCTCTGGGACCTTTGTAACAACAATGCTCCATGAACTTTTCATCACAATGCTCCGTGACCCTTGTCATCACAATGCTCCATGCCTTTGTCAGAACAATGCTCCATGACCCTTGTCATGAAAATGTGCCACGGGCTTTCTATCACAATGATCCACCACCTTGTAATCGCTATGCTCCATAAAACTTGTAATCAAAATGCTCCATGCTCTTCTCATCCAAATGCTCTCTCACCTGAGATATCACCATGTTCTCTCACTAGTCATCACAATCCTCGCTCACAACTGTAATCAAAATATTCCATGACCCCTGTCATCACCATGTTCCATTCCCTTGTCATCAAAATGCTCCATGACCACTGTCATCACAATACTCCATGAACATTTTCAGGCAAATACTCCATGACCTTCTCATCACAATGCTCCATGACAAATATCATCACAATGCTCCATGACCACAGTCATCACAACACTCCATGACACCTGACAACACAATGATCTGGGACTCTTGTCATTACAATGCTCCATTCCCTAGTCATCACAGTGATCCATGAACCCTGTCATCACAATACTCCATGAATATTTTCAGCCCAATGCTCCATGACACTTGTCATCACAATGAACCATGCCCTTGTCATTCCAATGCTCCATGACCCCTGTATTCACAATGCTCCGTGACGCTTGTCATCACAGTGCCCCATGATCCCTGGCATCACAATGCTCCATGCCTTTGTAAGCAGAAGGCTACATGACTTTGTCATTACAATGCTCTATGCGCTTGTCATCAAAATACTCCATTACCATTGTCATCACAATCCTCCATGAAACTTGGGATCACATTGCTTCATGCCCTTGTCATCACAATTTTCCATGCTCCTTGAAATCAAAATGATCCATGACCATTGTCATCACAATGCTCCAAACCCTTGTGATCACAGTGTTCCATAGCACTTGTCATCACAACGCTCCATGATGCCTGTCATCACAATACTCCATGCCCCTGTCATCACAGTGCTCCATGCCCTTGTCATCACAATGCTCCATGACCCCTGTCATCACAATGCCCCGTGTCTCCAGTCATCACAATGCTTCATGATGTTTGTCATCACAACGGTCCATGCCCGCGATATCACAAGGCTCTGTGACCATTTTAACCACAATGCTCCATGAACTTTTCAGCACAATGCTCCGTGACCCTTGTCATCACAATGCTCCATGCCTTTGTCAGAACAATGCTCCATGACCCTTGTCCACACAATGTGCCATGTGCTTTTCATCACAATGATCCACAAACTTATCATCGCTATGCTCCATAAACCTTGTAATCACAATGCTTCATGAAATTCTCATCCAAATGCTCTCTCACATGAGATATCACAATGTTCCATCACTAGTCATCACTATCCTCCCTCATCCCTGTTATCACAATGTTCCATGACCCCTGTCATCACAATGCTACATCCCCTTATCATTACAATGTTCCATGACCCCTGACATCACAATGTTCCATAACACATGTCACCAAAATGTTCCATTACACTTTTCATCAAATTGCTGCATGACCCTGTCATCAAAATGCTCCCTGCCCTTCTCATCACAATGCACCAAACCCTTGTCATCAAAATGCTCCATGACCTTTGTCATCACAAAGCTTCATAACACTTGGCATCACAATGCTCCATGTCATTGTCATCACAATGCTCCATGAACCCTCTCATCACATGGCTCCATGCCCTTGTCATCAAAAAGCACCATGACACTTGTCATCACAATGTTCCATGCCCTTGTCATTACAATCCTCCATGACCCATGTATCACAGTGTTCCGTGCCCTTGTCATCACAATGCTCCATGCCCACTCTCATCACAACAATCCATGAAACATTTCAGACCAATGTTCAATGCCCTTCTCATCACAAGGCTCCATTACCTCTATCATAACAATGCTCCATGACACCTGCCATCACAATGTTCCACGGCCTTGTCATCACAAGGCTCCATAACTCTTGTCATCACAATGCTCCAAGACCCCTCTAATCACAATGCTCCATGCCCTTGTCATCACAAAGCTCCATGACGCATGTAATCAGAATATTCCATGGCCTTCTCCTCACAATGCTCCATGCCCTTGTCATCACAATGCTCCAAGACCCCTGTAATCACAATGCTCCATGCCCCTTTTCATCAGAATGCTCCATGAAGTTTGTCATCACAAGTCTCCCTGGTCATCTCATCACAATGCTCCAGGACCTTGTCCTCACCACGCTCCATTCCATTGTCATCACAATGCTCCATGACCCCTGTCATCACAATACTCCAGGAACATTTTCAGCCCAGTGCTCCATGACCCTTGTCATCACAATGATCCATGCCCTTGTCATCCTAATGCTCCATGACCCCTGTATTCACAATGCTCCGTGACGATTTTCATCACAGTGCTCCATGACACATGTCATCACAATGCTGTATGCCATTCTCAGTACAATGCTCCATGCCCTTTTCATCACAGGGCTCCATGACCCCTGTCATCACAATGCTCCGTGACTCCAGTCATCACAATTCTTCATAGCATTTGTCATCACAATTGTCGATACCCATGTCATCACAAGGCTCTGTGACCTTTGTAAACACAATTCTCCATGAACTTTTCATCACAATGCTCCGTGACACTTGTAATCACAATGCTCCATGCCTTTGTCACAAAAATGCTCCATGACCCTTGTCATCACAATGTGCGACACGCTTTTCATCCCAACGGTCCACAAATTTGTCATCGCAATGCTCCATAAACCTTGAAATCACAATGCTCCATTCCCTTCTCATCACAATGCTCCATTACCCCTGTCATAACAATGGTCCATTACCACTGCCATCACAATGTTCCACGGCCTTGTCTTCACAAGGCTCCATGACACTTGTCATCACAATGCTCCAAGACTCCTGTAAGCACAATGCTCCATGCCCTTGTCATCACAAAGCTCCATGACACATGTCATCAGAATGTTCCATGTCCTTCTCCACACAATGCTCCATGCCCTTGTCATCAAAATGCTCCAAATCCCCTGTAATCACAATGCTCCATGCCCCTTTTCATCTCAATGCTCCATGAACCCTCTCATCACAATGCATCATGCCAATCATCATAATGCTTCCGGCTATTGTCAGCACAATGAAATCAAAATTCTCCATGACCTCTGTCATCACAATGCTCCATGACCCCTGTCATCACAATGATCTATGCCCTTGTCATCCCAATGCTACATGACCCCTGTATTCACAATGTTCCGTGACGCTTGTCATCACAGTGCTCCATGACCCCTGGCATCACAATGCTCCATGCCTTTGTAAGCAGAAGGCTACATGACTTTGTCATTACAATGCTCTATGCGCTTGTCATCAAAATACTCCATTACCATTGTCATCACAATCCTCCATGAAACTTGGGATCACATTGCTTCATGCCCTTGTCATCACAATTTTCCATGCTCCTTGAAATCAAAATGATCCATGACCACTGTCATCACAATGCTCTAAACCCTTGTGATCACAGTGTTCCATAGCACTTGTCATCACAACGCTCCATGATGCCTGTCATCACAATACTCCATGCCCTTTTCATCACAATGCTTCATGACCTTTGTCATCACAATTCTCAATACACTTGTCATCACAATGCTCCCGGACCCTTGTAGTCAGAATGCTCCTTGAACCATGACACGAAAAGGCTCCATGCATTTTTCATCACAAAGCCCCATGCCGTTTTCATCACAATGCTCCATGCCATTGTCATCAAAATACTCCACAAGCTTGTCATCAGAATGCTCCATGACCCTTGTCATCACAATTCTCCATGCACTTGTCAGCACAATGCTCCCTGAAACTTGTCATCACTATGCTCCAAGCCATTGTCATCACAATGCTCCCTTACCTTTGTCATCAGAATCCTCCATGACACTTGGCATCACAATTCTCCATGCCATTGGAATCACAATGGGCCAATACATATGTCATCACAATGCTCCCTGACACCTCTCTTCACAATATTGCATGACCTGGTCATCACAATGCGCCATTCCAACTGTCATCACAATAATCCATGAAACTTATTAGACCAATGCTCCATGCCCTTGTCATCACAATGCTCCATGTCCACTGTCATCGCAATCATCTATGAAACTTGTCAGACCCATGCTCCATGACCCTGTCATCACAGTGCTCCATGCCCTTGTCATCACAATGCTCCAAGACCCCTGTAATCACAATGCTGCATGCCCCTCTTCATCAGAATGCTCCATGAGACTTGTCATCACAAGTCTCCATGGTCTTCTCATCACAATGCTCCAGGACCTTGTCATCACCATGCTCCATTCCCTTGTCATCACAATGCTCCATGACCCCTGTCATCACAATACTCCATGAATATTTACAGCCCAATGCTCCATGACCTTCTCATCACAATGCTCCAAGACCAAAATCATCACAATGCTCCATGACCACTGTCATCACAACACTCCCTGACACCTGACAACACAATGATCCGGGACTCTTGTCATCACAATGCTACATTCCCTAGTCATCACAATGCTCCATGACCACTGTCATCACAATACTCCATGAATATTTTCAGCCCAATGCTCCATGACGCTTGTCCTCACAATGATCCATGTCCTTGTCATCCCAATGCTCCATGACCGCTGTATTCACAATGCTCCGAGAAGCTTGTCATCACAGTGCTCCATGACACCTGTCATCACAATGCTCCATGCCTTTGTCATCAAAATGCTACATGACCTTCTCATTACAATACTCTATGCGCTTGTCATCACAATACTCCATTACCATTGTCATCACTATCCTCCATGAACCTTGGGATCGAGTTGCTTCATGCCCTTTTCATCACAATGCTCCATGCTCTTTGAAATCAAAATGATCCATGACCCTTGTCATCACAATTCTCCATGCACTTGTCAGCACAATGCTCCCTGAAACTTGTCATCACTATGCTCCAAGCCATTGTGATCACAATGCTCCATAACCTTTGTCATAAGAATCCTCCATGACACTTGTCATCACAATGCTCCATGCCATTGTCATCACAATGAGCCAATGCATATGTCATCTCCATGCTCCGTGACACCTCTTTTCACAATACTGCATGACCTGGTCATCACAATGCTCCATGCCCTTGTCATCCCAATGCGCCATTCCAACTGTCATCACAATAATCCATGAAACTTATTAGACCAATGCTCCATGCCCTTGTCATCACAATGCTCCATGCCCATGTTATCACAATGTTCCAAGACCCCTGTAATCAGAATGCTCCATGCCCCTTTTCATCAGTATGCTCCATGAGACTTGTCATCACAAGGCTCCATGGTTTTCTCATCACAATGCTCCAGGACCTTGTCATCACAATGCTTCACGACATTGTCATGAAAATTCTCATTGGCCCTTGTCATCATAATGCTCCAAGCTGTAGTCATCACAATGCTCCATTATATTTGTCATTACAATCCTCCATTACATTTGGCATCACAATGCTCCATGCCATTGTCATTGCAATGGACCATGACATATGTCATCACAATGCTCCCTGACACCTGACTTCACAATACTCCATGCCCTTGTCATCACAATGCACCATGTCCACTGTCACCACAATCATCTATGAAACTTCTCAGACCAAAGCTCCATGCCCATGTCATCACAGTGCTCCATGCCCTTGTCATCACAATGCTCCATGACCCCTGTCATCACAATGCCCCCTGACTCCAGTCATCACAATGCTGCATAACGTTTGTCATCACAACGGTCCATGCCCACGTCATCACAAGGCTCTGTGTCTATTTTAACCACAATGCTCCATGAAGTTTTCATCACAATGCTCCGTGACCCTTGTCATCACAATGCTCCATGCCTTTGTCACAACAATGCTCCATGACCTTTGTCTTCACAATGTGCCATGCACTTTTCATCAAAATGATCCACAAACTTGTCATCGCTATGCTCCATAAACCTTGTAATCACAATTCTCCATGAACTTCTCATCCAAATGCTCTCTCACATGAGATATCACAATGTTCAACCACTAGTCATCA
Organism: Mesoplodon mirus; assembly: GCF_964341445.2. Lineage (NCBI taxonomy): Eukaryota > Metazoa > Chordata > Mammalia > Artiodactyla > Ziphiidae > Mesoplodon > Mesoplodon mirus. The sequence continues at coordinate 677,265 of NW_028295811.1, forward strand.
CAATCCTCCCTCACCCCTGTTATCACAATGTTCCATGACCCCTGTCATCCCAATGCTACATCCCCTTATCTGCACAATGTTCCATGACCCCTGACATCACAATGTTCCATAACCCCTGTCATCAAAATGCTCCATGACCCTTTTCATCCCAAAGATCCATGACCACTGGCATCACAATGTTCATAACCCCTGTCATCAAAATGTTCCATTACACTTTTCATCAAATTGCTGCATGACCCTGTCATAAAAATGCTCGCTGCCCTTCTCATCACAATGCACCACACCCTTGTCATCAAAATGCTCCATGACCATTGTCATCACAAAGCTCCATGGCCTTTGGCATCACAATGCTCCATGTCATTGTCATCACAATGCTCCATGAACCCTCTCATCACATGGCTCCATGAACTTGTCATCACAAAGCACCATGACACTTGTCATCACAATGCTCGATGCCCTTCCCATCACAATGCTCCATGCCCTTGTCATTACAATCCTCCATGACCCATGTATCACAGTGTTCCGTGCCCTTGTCATCACAATGCTCCATGCCCACTCTCATCACAATAATCCATGAAACATTTCAGACCAATGCTCAATGCCCTTCTCATCACAATGCTCCATTATCTCTGTCATAACAATGCTCCATGACCCCTGCCATCACAATGTTCCACGGCCTTGTCATCACAAGGCTCCATGACCCTTGTCATCACAATGCTCCAAAACCCCTGTAATCACAATGCTCCATGCTCTTGTCATCACAAAACTCCATGACGCATGTCATCAGAATGTTCCATGGCCTTCTCCTCACAATGCTCCATGCCCTTGTCATCACAATGCTCCAAGACCCCTGTAATCACAATGCTCCATGCCCCTTATCATCAGAATGCTCCATGAGACATGTCATCACAAGTCTCCATGGTCATCTCATCACAATGCTCCAGGAACTTGTCATCACCATGCTCCATTCCGTTGTCATCACAATTCTCCATGACCCTTGTCATCACAATACTCCATGAACATTTTCAGCCCAATGCTCCATGACCTTCTCATCACAATGCTCCATGAACAATATCATCACAATGCTCCATGACCACTGTCATCACAACACTCCATGACACCTGACAACCTAATGATCTGGGACCTTTGTCATCATAATGCTCCAAGACCCCTGTAATCACAATGCCCCATGACACCTGTCATCACAATACTCCAGGAACATTTTCAGCCCAATTCTCCATGACACTTGTCATCACAATGATCCATGCCCTTGTCATCCTAATGCTCCATGACCCCTGTAATCTCAGTGGTCCGTGACGCTTGTCATCACAGTGCTCCATGACACATGTCATCACAATGCTCTATGCCTTTCTCAGCACAATGTTCCATGCCCTTTTCATCACAATGCTCCATGACCCCTGTCATCACAATGCTCCATGACTCCAGTCATCACAATTCTTCATAACATTTGTCATCACAATGGGCGATACCCACGTCATCACAAGGCTCTGTTACCTTTGTAACCACAATGCTCCATGAACTTTTCATCACAATGCTCCGTGACCCTTGTCATCACAATGCTCCATGTCTTTGTCAAAAAAATGCTCCATGACCCTTGTCATCACAATGTGCCACGTACTTTTCATCCAAACGGTCCACAAATTTGTCATCACAATGCTCCATGAACCTTGTAATCACAATGCGCCATGCACTTCTCATCACAATGCTCCATTACCCCTGTCATAACAATGCTCCATGACCCCTGCCATCACAATTTTCTATGCCCTTGTCATCACAATGCTCCAAGACCCCAGTAATCACAATGCTCCATGCCCCTCTTCATCTCAATGCTCCATGAACCCTGTCATCACAATGCATCATGCCAATTATAATAATGCTTCCGGCTATTGTCAGCACAATGAAATCAAAATTCTACATGACCCCTGTCCTCACAGTACTCCATGAATATTTTCCGCCCAATGCTCCATGACACTTGTCATCACAATGATCCATGCCCTTGTCATCCCAATGCTCCATGACCCCTGTATTCACAATGCTCCGTGACGCTTGTCATCACAGTGCTCCATGCCTTTGTCAGCAAAATGCTACATGACCTTGTCATTACAATGCTCTTTGCGCATGTCATCACAATACTCCTTTACCATTGTCATCACAATCCTCCATGAAACTTGGGATCACATTGCTTCATGCCCTTGTCATCACAATGCTCCCTGCTCCTTGATATCAAAATGATCCATGACCTCTGTCATCACAATGCTCCAAACCCTTTTGATCACAATGTTCCGTAACACTTGTCATCACAAAGCTCCATGATGCCTGTCATCACAATACTCCATGCCCTTTTCATCACAAAGATCCATGACGCATGTCATCAGAATGTTCCATGGCCTTCACCACTCAATGCTCCATGCCCTTGTCATCACAATGCTCCAAGAACCCTGTAATCACAATGCTCCATGCCCCTTTTCATCAGAATGCTCCATGAGACTTGTCATGACAAGTCTCCATGGTCATCTCATCACAATGCTCCAGGACCTTGTCATCACCATGCTCCATTCCCTTGTCATCACAATGCTCCATGACACCTGTCATCACAATACTTCATGAACATTTTCAGCCCAATGCCCCATGACCTTCTCATCGCAGTGCTCCAAGACCAATATCATCACAATGCCCCATGATCACTGTCATCACAACACTCAATGACACCTGAAAACACAATGATCTGGGACACTTGTCATCACAATGCTCAATTCCCTAGTCATCACAATGCTCCATTACCCCTGTCATCACAATACTCCATGAACATTTTCAGCCCAATGCTCCATGACCCTTGTCATCACAATGATCCATGCCCTTGTCATTCCAATGCTCCATGACCCCTGTATTCACAATGCTCCATGACGCTTGTCATCACAGTGCTCCATGACACCTGTCATCACAATGCTCCATGCCTTTGTCAGCAAAATGCTACATGACCTTGTCATTACAATACTCTATGTGCTTGTCATCACAATACTGCATTACCATTGTCATCACTATCCTCCATGAACCTTGGGATCCCATTGCTTCATGCCCTTGTCATCATAATGCTCCATGATCCTTGAAATCAAAATGATCCATGACCTCTGTCATCGCAATGCTCCAAAACCTTGTGATCACAATGTTCCGTAACACTTTTCATCACAATGCTCCATGATGCCTGTCATCACAATAATCCATGCCCTTTTCATCACAATGCTCCATGACCTTTGTCATCACAATTCTCAATACACTTGTCATCACAATGCTCCCTGACACTTGTCGTCAGAAGGCTCCTTGAACCCTGTCACGAAAAGGCTCCTTGCCTTTTTCATCACAAAGCCCCATGCCGTTTTCATCACAATGCTCCATGCCATTGTCATCAAAATACTCCACAAGCTTTTCATCAGAATGCTCCATGACCCTTGTCATCACAATTCTCCATGCACTTGTCAGCACAATGCTCCCTGAACATTGTCATCACTATGCTCCAAGCCATTGTCATCACAATGCTCCTTTACCTTTGTCATCAGAATCCTCCATGACACTTGGCATCAAAATGCTCCATGCCATTGTCATCACAATGGGCTAATACATATGTCATCACAATGCTCCGTGACAACTCTTTTCACAATACTGCCTGACCTGGTCATCACAATGCTCCATGCCCTTGTCATCACAATGCGCCATTCCAACTGTCATCACAATAATCCATGAAACTTATTAGAACAATGTTCCATGCACTTGTCATCACAATGTTCCATGCCCTTGTTATCACAATGTTCCAAGACCCCTGTAATCAGAATGCTCCATGCCCCTTTTCATCAGTATGCTCCATGAGACTTGTCATCTCAAGGCTCCAAGGATTTCTCATCACAATGCTCCAGGACCTTGTCATCACAATGCTTCACGACATTGTCATGAAAATTCTCAATGGCCCTTGTCATCATAATGCTCCAAGCCGTAGTCATCACAATGCTCCATTATATTTGTCTTTACAATCCTCCATTACATTTCGCATCACAATGCTCCATGCCATTGTCATCGCAATGGACCATGAGATATGTCATCACAATGCTCCCTGACAACTGTCTTCACAATACTCCATGACCTTCTCATCATAATGCTCCATGCCCTTGTCATCACAATGCACCATGTCCACTGTCATCACAATCATCTATGAAACTTGTCAGACCAAAGCTCCATGCCCCAGTCATCACAGTGCTCCATGCCCTTGTCATCACAATGCTCCATGACCCCTGTCATCACAATGCCCCGTGTCTCCAGTCATCACAATGCTTCATGATGTTTGTCATCACAACGGTCCATGCCCGCGATATCACAAGGCTCTGTGACCATTTTAACCACAATGCTCCATGAACTTTTCAGCACAATGCTCCGTGACCCTTGTCATCACAATGCTCCATGCCTTTGTCAGAACAATGCTCCATGACCCTTGTCCTCACAATATGCCATGTGCTTTTCATCACAATGATCCACAAACTTATCATCGCTATGCTCCATAAACCTTGTAATCACAATGCTCCATGAACTTCTCATCCAAATGCTCTCTCACATGAGATATCACAATGTTCCATCACTAGTCATCACTATCCTCCCTCATCCCTGTTATCACAATGTTCCATGACCCCTGTCATCACAATGCTACATCCCCTTATCATTACAATGTTCCATGACCCCTGACATCACAATGTTCCATAACACATGTCACCAAAATGTTCCATTACACTTTTCATCAAATTGCTGCATGACCCTGTCATCAAAATGCTCCCTGCCCTTCTCATCACAATGCACCACACCCTTGTCATCAAAATGCTCCATGACCTTTGTCATCACAAAGCTTCATAACACTTGGCATCACAATGCTCCATGTCATTGTCATCACAATGCTCCATGAACACTCTCATCACATGGCTCCATGCCCTTGTCATCAAAAAGCACCATGACACTTGTCATCACAATGCTCCATGCCCTTGTCATTACAATCCTCCATGACCCATGTATCACAGTGTTCCGTGCCCTTGTCATCACAATGCTCCATGCCCACTCTCATCACAACAATCCATGAAACATTTCAGACCAATGCTCAATGCCCTTCTCATCACAAGGCTCCATTACCTCTATCATAACAATGCTCCATGACACCTGCCATCACAATGTTCCACGGCCTTGTCATCACAAGGCTCCATAACTCTTGTCATCACAATGCTCCAAGACCCCTCTAATCACAATGCTCCATGCCCTTGTCATCACAAAGCTCCATGACGCATGTAATCAGAATATTCCATGGCCTTCTCCTCACAATGCTCCTTGCCCTTGTCATCACAATGCTCCAAGACCCCTGTAATCACAATGCTCCATGCCCCATTTCATCAGAATGCTCCATGAAATTTGTCATCACAAGTCTCCCTGGTCATCTCATCACAATGCTCCAGGACCTTGTCATCACCACGCTCCATTCCATTGTCATCACAATGCTCCATGACCCCTGTCATCACAATACTCCAGGAACATTTTCAGCCCAGTGCTCCATGACCCTTGTCATCACAATGATCCATGCCCTTGTCATCCTAATGCTCCATGACCCCTGTATTCACAATGCTCCGTGACGATTTTCATCACAGTGCTCCATGACACATGTCATCACAATGCTGTATGCCATTCTCAGTACAATGCTCCATGCCCTTTTCATCACAGGGCTCCATGACCCCTGTCATCACAATGCTCCGTGACTCCAGTCATCACAATTCTTCATAGCATTTGTCATCACAATTGTCGATACCCATGTCATCACAAGGCTCTGTGACCTTTGTAAACACAATTCTCCATGAACTTTTCATCACAATGCTCCGTGACACTTGTAATCACAATGCTCCATGCCTTTGTCACAAAAATGCTCCATGACCCTTGTCATCACAATGTGCGACACGCTTTTCATCCCAACGGTCCACAAATTTGTCATCGCAATGCTCCATAAACCTTGAAATCACAATGCTCCATTCCCTTCTCATCACAATGCTCCATTACCCCTGTCATAACAATGCTCCATTACCACTGCCATCACAATGTTCCACGGCCTTGTCTTCACAAGGCTCCATGACACTTGTCATCACAATGCTCCAAGACTCCTGTAAGCACAATGCTCCATGCCCTTGTCATCACAAAGCTCCATGACACATGTCATCAGAATGTTCCATGTCCTTCTCCACACAGTGCTCCATGCCCTTGTCATCAAAATGCTCCAAGTCCCCTGTAATCACAATGCTCCATGCCCCTTTTCATCTCAATGCTCCATGAACCCTCTCATCACAATGCATCATGCCAATCATCATAATGCTTCCGGCTATTGTCAGCACAATGAAATCAAAATTCTCCATGACCTCTGTCATCACAATGCTCCATGACCCCTGTCATCACAATGATCTATGCCCTTGTCATCCCAATGCTACATGACCCCTGTATTCACAATGTTCCGTGACGCTTGTCATCACAGTGCTCCATGACCCCTGGCATCACAATGCTCCATGCCTTTGTAAGCAGAAGGCTACATGACTTTGTCATTACAATGCTCTATGCGCTTGTCATCAAAATACTCCATTACCATTGTCATCACAATCCTCCATGAAACTTGGGATCACATTGCTTCATGCCCTTGTCATCACAATTTTCCATGCTCCTTGAAATCAAAATGATCCATGACCACTGTCATCACAATGCTCTAAACCCTTGTGATCACAGTGTTCCATAGCACTTGTCATCACAACGCTCCATGATGCCTGTCATCACAATACTCCATGCCCTTTTCATCACAATGCTTCATGACCTTTGTCATCACAATTCTCAATACACTTGTCATCACAATGCTCCCGGACCCTTGTAGTCAGAATGCTCCTTGAACCATGACACGAAAAGGCTCCATGCATTTTTCATCACAAAGCCCCATGCCGTTTTCATCACAATGCTCCATGCCATTGTCATCAAAATACTCCACAAGCTTGTCATCAGAATGCTCCATGACCCTTGTCATCACAATTCTCCATGCACTTGTCAGCACAATGCTCCCTGAAACTTGTCATCACTATGCTCCAAGCCATTGTCATCACAATGCTCCCTTACCTTTGTCATCAGAATCCTCCATGACACTTGGCATCACAATTCTCCATGCCATTGGAATCACAATGGGCCAATACATATGTCATCACAATGCTCCCTGACACCTCTCTTCACAATATTGCATGACCTGGTCATCACAATGCGCCATTCCAACTGTCATCACAATAATCCATGAAACTTATTAGACCCATGCTCCATGCCCTTGTCATCACAATGCTCCATGTCCACTGTCATCGCAATCATCTATGAAACTTGTCAGACCCATGCTCCATGACCCTGTCATCACAGTGCTCCATGCCCTTGTCATCACAATGCTCCAAGACCCCTGTAATCACAATGCTGCATGCCCCTCTTCATCAGAATGCTCCATGAGACTTGTCATCACAAGTCTCCATGGTCTTCTCATCACAATGCTCCAGGACCTTGTCATCACCATGCTCCATTCCCTTGTCATCACAATGCTCCATGACCCCTGTCATCACAATACTCCATGAATATTTACAGCCCAATGCTCCATGACCTTCTCATCACAATGCTCCAAGACCAAAATCATCACAATGCTCCATGACCACTGTCATCACAGCACTCCCTGACACCTGACAACACAATGATCCGGGACTCTTGTCATCACAATGCTACATTCCCTAGTCATCACAATGCTCCATGACCACTGTCATCACAATACTCCATGAATATTTTCAGCCCAATGCTCCATGACGCTTGTCCTCACAATGATCCATGTCCTTGTCATCCCAATGCTCCATGACCGCTGTATTCACAATGCTCCGAGAAGCTTGTCATCACAGTGCTCCATGACACCTGTCATCACAATGCTCCATGCCTTTGTCATCAAAATGCTACATGACCTTCTCATTACAATACTCTATGCGCTTGTCATCACAATACTCCATTACCATTGTCATCACTATCCTCCATGAACCTTGGGATCGAGTTGCTTCATGCCCTTTTCATCACAATGCTCCATGCTCTTTGAAATCAAAATGATCCATGACCCTTGTCATCACAATTCTCCATGCACTTGTCAGCACAATGCTCCCTGAAACTTGTCATCACTATGCTCCTAGCCATTGTGATCACAATGCTCCATAACCTTTGTCATAAGAATCCTCCATGACACTTGTCATCACAATGCTCCATGCCATTGTCATCACAATGAGCCAATGCATATGTCATCTCCATGCTCCGTGACACCTCTTTTCACAATACTGCATGACCTGGTCATCACAATGCTCCATGCCCTTGTCATCCCAATGCGCCATTCCAACTGTCATCACAATAATCCATGAAACTTATTAGACCAATGCTCCATGCCCTTGTCATCACAATGCTCCATGCCCATGTTATCACAATGTTCCAAGACCCCTGTAATCAGAATGCTCCATGCCCCTTTTCATCAGTATGCTCCATGAGACTTGTCATCACAAGGCTCCATGGTTTTCTCATCACAATGCTCCAGGACCTTGTCATCACAATGCTTCACGACATTGTCATGAAAATTCTCATTGGCCCTTGTCATCATAATGCTCCAAGCTGTAGTCATCACAATGCTCCATTATATTTGTCATTACAATCCTCCATTACATTTGGCATCACAATGCTCCATGCCATTGTCATTGCAATGGACCATGACATATGTCATCACAATGCTCCCTGACACCTGACTTCACAATACTCCATGCCCTTGTCATCACAATGCACCATGTCCACTGTCACCACAATCATCTATGAAACTTCTCAGACCAAAGCTCCATGCCCATGTCATCACAGTGCTCCATGCCCTTGTCATCACAATGCTCCATGACCCCTGTCATCACAATGCCCCCTGACTCCAGTCATCACAATGCTGCATAACGTTTGTCATCACAACGGTCCATGCCCACGTCATCACAAGGCTCTGTGTCTATTTTAACCACAATGCTCCATGAAGTTTTCATCACAATGCTCCGTGACCCTTGTCATCACAATGCTCCATGCCTTTGTCACAACAATGCTCCATGACCTTTGTCTTCACAATGTGCCATGCACTTTTCATCAAAATGATCCACAAACTTGTCATCGCTATGCTCCATAAACCTTGTAATCACAATGCTCCATGAACTTCTCATCCAAATGCTCTCTCACATGAGATATCACAATGTTCAACCACTAGTCATCACAATCCTCCCTCACCCCTGTTATCACAATGTTCCATGACCCCTGTCATCCCAATGCTACATCCCCTTATCTGCACAGTGTTCCATGACCCCTGACATCACAATGTTCCATAACCCCTGTCATCAAAATGCTCCATGACCCTTTTCATCCCAAAGATCCATGACCACTGGCATCACAATGTTCATAACCCCTGTCATCAAAATGTTCCATTACACTTTTCATCAAATTGCTGCATGACCCTGTCATAAAAATGCTCGCTGCCCTACTCATCACAATGCACCACACCCTTGTCATCAAAATGCTCCATGACCATTGTCATCACAAAGCTCCATGGCCTTTGGCATCACAATGCTCCATGTCATTGTCATCACAATGCTCCATGAACCCTCTCATCACATGGCTCCATGAACTTGTCATCACAAAGCACCATGACACTTGTCATCACAATGCTCGATGCCCTTCCCATCACAATGCTCCATGCCCTTGTCATTACAATCCTCCATGACCCATGTATCACAGTGTTCCGTGCCCTTGTCATCACAATGCTCCATGCCCACTCTCATCACAATAATCCATGAAACATTTCAGACCAATGCTCAATGCCCTTCTCATCACAATGCTCCATTATCTCTGTCATAACAATGCTCCATGACCCCTGCCATCACAATGTTCCACGGCCTTGTCATCACAAGGCTCCATGACCCTTGTCATCACAATGCTCCAAAACCCCTGTAATCACAATGCTCCATGCTCTTGTCATCACAAAACTCCATGACGCATGTCATCAGAATGTTCCATGGCCTTCTCCTCACAATGCTCCATGCCCTTGTCATCACAATGCTCCAAGACCCCTGTAATCACAATGCTCCATGCCCCTTATCATCAGAATGCTCCATGAGACATGTCATCACAAGTCTCCATGGTCATCTCATCACAATGCTCCAGGAACTTGTCATCACCATGCTCCATTCCGTTGTCATCACAATTCTCCATGACCCTTGTCATCACAATACTCCATGAACATTTTCAGCCCAATGCTCCATGACCTTCTCATCACAATGCTCCATGAACAATATCATCACAATGCTCCATGACCACTGTCATCACAACACTCCATGACACCTGACAACCTAATGATCTGGGACCTTTGTCATCATAATGCTCCAAGACCCCTGTAATCACAATGCCCCATGACACCTGTCATCACAATACTCCAGGAACATTTTCAGCCCAATTCTCCATGACACTTGTCATCACAATGATCCATGCCCTTGTCATCCTAATGCTCCATGACCCCTGTAATCTCAGTGGTCCGTGACGCTTGTCATCACAGTGCTCCATGACACATGTCATCACAATGCTCTATGCCTTTCTCAGCACAATGTTCCATGCCCTTTTCATCACAATGCTCCATGACCCCTGTCATCACAATGCTCCATGACTCCAGTCATCACAATTCTTCATAACATTTGTCATCACAATGGGCGATACCCACGTCATCACAAGGCTCTGTTACCTTTGTAACCACAATGCTCCATGAACTTTTCATCACAATGCTCCGTGACCCTTGTCATCACAATGCTCCATGTCTTTGTCAAAAAAATGCTCCATGACCCTTGTCATCACAATGTGCCACGTACTTTTCATCCAAACGGTCCACAAATTTGTCATCACAATGCTCCATGAACCTTGTAATCACAATGCGCCATGCACTTCTCATCACAATGCTCCATTACCCCTGTCATAACAATGCTCCATGACCCCTGCCATCACAATTTTCTATGCCCTTGTCATCACAATGCTCCAAGACCCCAGTAATCACAATGCTCCATGCCCCTCTTCATCTCAATGCTCCATGAACCCTGTCATCACAATGCATCATGCCAATTATAATAATGCTTCCGGCTATTGTCAGCACAATGAAATCAAAATTCTACATGACCCCTGTCCTCACAGTACTCCATGAATATTTTCCGCCCAATGCTCCATGACACTTGTCATCACAATGATCCATGCCCTTGTCATCCCAATGCTCCATGACCCCTGTATTCACAATGCTCCGTGACGCTTGTCATCACAGTGCTCCATGCCTTTGTCAGCAAAATGCTACATGACCTTGTCATTACAATGCTCCATTCCCTAGTCATCACAATGCTCCATTACCCCTGTCATCACAATACTCCATGAACATTTTCAGCCCAATGCTCCATGACCCTTGTCATCACAATGATCCATGCCCTTGTCATTCCAATGCTCCATGACCCCTGTATTCACAATGCTCCGTGACGCTTGTCATCACAGTGCTCCATGACACCTGTCATCACAATGCTCCATGCCTTTGTCAGCAAAATGCTACATAACCTTGTCATTACAATGCTCTATGTGCTTGTCATCACAATGTGCCATGCACTTTTCATCACAATGATCCACAACCTTGTCATCGCTATGCTCCATAAACCTTGTAATCACAATACTCCATGAACTTCTCATCCAAAGGCTCTCTCACCAGAGATATCACAATTTTCCATCACTAGTCATCACAATCCTCCCTCACCCCTGTTATCACAATGTTCCATGACCCCTCTCATCACAATGCTACATCCCCTTATCATTACAAAGTTCCATGACCCATGACATCACAATGTTCCATAACCACTGTCATCAAAATGCTCCATGACACTTTTCATCCCAATGCTCCATGACCCCTGTATTCACAATGCTCTGTGACGCTTGTCATCACAGTGCTCCATGACACCTGTCATCACAATGCTCCATGCCTTTGTCAGCAAAATGCTACATGACCTTGTCATTACAATGCTCTATGTGCTTGTCATCACAATACTGCATTACCATTGTCATCACTATCCTCCATGAACCTTGGGATCCCATTGCTTCATGCCCTTGTCATCATAATGCTCCATGATCCTTGAAATCAAAATGATCCATGACCTCTGTCATCGCAATGCTCCAAAACCTTGTGATCACAATGTTCCGTAACACTTTTCATCACAATGCTCCATGATGCCTGTCATCACAATAATCCATGCCCTTTTCATCACAATGCTCCATGACCTTTGTCATCACAATTCTCAATACACTTGTCATCACAATGCTCCCTGACACTTGTCGTCAGAAGGCTCCTTGAACCCTGTCACGAAAAGGCTCCTTGCCTTTTTCATCACAAAGCCCCATGCCGTTTTCATCACAATGCTCCATGCCATTGTCATCAAAATACTCCACAAGCTTTTCATCAGAATGCTCCATGACCCTTGTCATCACAATTCTCCATGCACTTGTCAGCACAATGCTCCCTGAACATTGTCATCACTATGCTCCAAGCCATTGTCATCACAATGCTCCTTTACCTTTGTCATCAGAATCCTCCATGACACTTGGCATCAAAATGCTCCATGCCATTGTCATCACAATGGGCTAATACATATGTCATCACAATGCTCCGTGACAACTCTTTTCACAATACTGCCTGACCTGGTCATCACAATGCTCCATGCCCTTGTCATCACAATGCGCCATTCCAACTGTCATCACATTAATCCATGAAACTTATTAGACCTATGCTCCATGCACTTGTCATCACAATGTTCCATGCCCTTGTTATCACAATGTTCCAAGACCCCTGTAATCAGAATGCTCCATGCCCCTTTTCATCAGTATGCTCCATGAGACTTGTCATCTCAAGGCTCCAAGGATTTCTCATCACAATGCTCCAGGACCTTGTCATCACAATGCTTCACGACATTGTCATGAAAATTCTCAATGGTCCTTGTCATCATAATGCTCCAAGCCGTAGTCATCACAATGCTCCATTATATTTGTCTTTACAATCCTCCATTACATTTCGCATCACAATGCTCCATGCCATTGTCATCGCAATGGACCATGAGATATGTCATCACAATGCTCCCTGACAACTGTCTTCACAATACTCCATGACCTTCTCATCATAATGCTCCATGCCCTTGTCATCACAATGCACCATGTCCACTGTCATCACAATCATCTACGAAACTTGTCAGACCAAAGCTCCATGCCCCTGTCATCACAGTGCTCCATGCCCTTGTCATCACAATGCTCCATGACCCCTGTCATCACACTGTCCCGTGTCTCCAGTCATCACAATGCTTCATGACGTTTGTCATCACAACGGTCCATGCCCGCGATATCACAAGGCTCTGTGACCATTTTAACCACAATGCTCCATGAACTTTTCAGCACAATGCTCCGTGACCCTTGTCATCACAATGCTCCATGCCTTTGTCAGAACAATGCTCCATGACCCTTGTCCTCACAATGTGCCATGTGCTTTTCATCACAATGATCCACAAACTTATCATCGCTATGCTCCATAAACCTTGTAATCACAATGCTCCATGAACATCTCATCCAAATGCTCTCTCACATGAGATATCACAATGTTCCATCACTAGTCATCACTATCCTCCCTCATCCCTGTTATCACAATGTTCCATGACCCCTGTCATCACAATGCTACATCCCCTTATCATTACAATGTTCCATGACCCCTGACATCACAATGTTCCATAACACATGTCACCAAAATGTTCCATTACACTTTTCATCAAATTGCTGCATGACCCTGTCATCAAAATGCTCCCTGCCTTTCTCATCACAATGCACCACACCCTTGTCATCAAAATGCTCCATGACCTTTGTCATCACAAAGCTTCATAACACTTGGCATCACAATGCTCCATGTCATTGTCATCACAGTGCTCCATGAACCCTCTCATCACATGGCTCCTTGCCCTTGTCATCAAAAAGCACCATGACACTTGTCATCACAATGCTCCATGCCCTTGTCATTACAATCCTCCATGACCCATGTATCACAGTGTTCTGTGCCCTTGTCATCACAATGCTCCATGCCCACTCTCATCACAACAATCCATGAAACATTTCAGACCAATGCTCAATGCCCTTCTCATCACAAGGCTCCATTACCTCTATCATAACAATGCTCCATGACACCTGCCATCACAATGTTCCACGACCTTGTCATCACAAGGCTCCATAACTCTTGTCATCACAATGCTCCAAGACCCCTCTAATCACAATGCTCCATGCCCTTGTCATCACAAAGCTCCATGACGCATGTAATCAGAATATTCCATGGCCTTCTCCTCACAATGCTCCATGCCCTTGTCATCACAATGCTCCAAGACCCCTGTAATCACAATGCTCCATGCCCCTTTTCATCAGAATGCTCCATGAAATTTGTCATCACAAGTCTCCCTGGTCATCTCATCACAATGCTCCAGGACCTTGTCATCACCACGCTCCATTCCATTGTCATCACAATGCTCCATGACCCCTGTCATCACAATACTCCAGGAACATTTTCAGCCCAGTGCTCCATGACCCTTGTCATCACAATGATCCATGCCCTTGTCATCCTAATGCTCCATGACCCCTGTATTCACAATGATCCTTGACGATTTTCATCACAGTGCTCCATGACACATGTCATCACAATGCTGTATGCCATTCTCAGTACAATGCTCCATGCCCTTTTCATCACAGGGCTCCATGACCCCTTTCATCACAATGCTCCGTGACTCCAGTCATCACAATTCTTCATAGCATTTGTCATCACAATTGTCGATACCCATGTCATCACAAGGCTCTGTGACCTTTGTAAACACAATTCTCCATGAACTTTTCATCACAATGCTCCGTGACACTTGTAATCACAATGCTCCATGCCTTTGTCACAAAAATGCTCCATGACCCTTGTCATCACAATGTGCGACACGCTTTTCATCCCAACGGTCCACAAATTTGTCATCACAATGCTCCATAAACCTTGAAATCACAATGCTCCATTCCCTTCTCATCACAATGCTCCATTACCCCTGTCATAACAATGCTCCATTACCACTGCCATCACAATGTTCCACGGCCTTGTCTTCACAAGGCTCCATGACACTTGTCATCACAATGCTCCAAGACTCCTGTAAGCACAATGCTCCATGCCCTTGTCATCACAAAGCTCCATGACACATGTCATCAGAATGTTCCATGTCCTTCTCCACACAATGCTCCATGCCCTTGTCATCAAAATGCTCCAAGTCCCCTGTAATCACAATGCTCCATTCCCCTTTTCATCTCAATGCTCCATGAACCCTCTCATCACAATGCATCATGCCAATCATCATAATGCTTCCGGCTATTGTCAGCACAATGAAATCAAAATTCTCCATGACCTCTGTCATCACAATGCTCCATGACCCCTGTCATCACAATGATCTATGCTCTTGTCATCCCAATGTTACATGACCCCTGTATTCACAATGCTCCGTGACGCTTGTCATCACAGTGCGCCATGACACTTGTCATCACAATGCTCCATGCCTTTGTCAGCAAAATGCTACATGACCTTGTCATTATAATGCTCTATGCGCTTGTCTTCACAATACTCCATTACCGTTGTCATCACAATCCTCCATGAACCTTGGTATCACATTGCTTCCTGCCCTTGTCATCACAATGCTCCATGCTCCTTGAAATCAAAATGATCCATGACCTCTGTCATCACAATGCTCCAAAACCTTGTGATCACAGTGTTCCATAACACTTGTCATAACAATGCTCCATGATGCCTGTCATCACAATACTCCATGCCCTTTTCATCACAGTGCTCTATGAACTTTGTCATCACAATTCTCAATACACTTGTCATCACAATGCTCCCTGACACTTGTCATCAGAATGCTCCTTGAACCCTGTCACAAAAAGACTCCATGCCTTTTTCATCACAATGCCCCATGCAGTTTTCATCACAATGCTCCATGCCATTGTCATCAAAATACTCCAAAAGCTTGTCATCAGAATGCTCCATGACCCTTGTCATCACAATTCTCCATGCACTTGTCAGCACAATGCTCCCTGACCCTTGTCATCACAATGCTCCAAGCCATTGTCATCACAATGCTCCATTACCTTTGTCATCAGAATCCTCCATGACACTTGGCATCACAATGCTCCATGCCATTGTCATCGAAATGGGTCATGACATATGACATCACAATGCTCCCTCACACCTGTCTTCACAATACTGCATGACCTGGTCATCACAATACTCCATGCCCTTGTTATCACAATGCTTCATGACCTTTGTCATCACAATGGTCAATGACCTCATCATCAACAGCCTCTGTGACCATTTTAATCACAGTGCTCCATGAACTTTTCATCAAAATGCTCTTTGACCCTTGTCATCACAATGCTCTATTCCTTTCTCAGCACAATGCTCCATGACCCTTGTCATCACAATGCTCCATGCACTTGTCAGCACAATGCTCCATGACACATGTCATACCAATGCACCATGCGCTTTTCATCACAGTGCTCCCCAATCTTGACATCACAATGCTCCATGAAACTTGTCATCACAATGCTCCATGGACTTCTCACCAAAATGCTCTCTCACCACTGATATCAAAATGTTACATCACAATTCGTCACAATATTCCCTCACCCCTGTCATCAAAATGTGCCATGACTCCTGTCTCACAGTGCTACATGCACTTATCATCACAATGTTCGATGACACCTGGCATCACAATGTTCCATAACCACTGTCATCAAAATGTTCCATGACACTTTTCATCAAATTGCTCCATGACCCTGTCATCACAATGCTCCCTACCCTTCTCATCACAATGCACAACGCACTTGTCTTCAAAATGCTCCATATCATTGTCATCACGATGCTCCATTAAGGTTCTCATCACATTGCTTCATGTCCTTGTCATCACAAACCTCCATGACACATATCAGAATGCTCCATGGCCTTCTCATCACAATGTTCCTTGCCCTGCCATCACAGTGCTCCATTATCCCTGTCATACCCATGATCCATGACCCCTGCCATCACGATATTCCATGGCCTTGTCATCATAAGGCTCCATGACCCTTCTCATCACAATGCTCCAAGAACCCTGTAACCACAATGATCCATGCCCATTTTCATCTCAATGATTCATGAACCCTGTCATCACAATGCACCATGACCATCATCATAATGCTTCATGCTATTGTCATCACAATGAAATCAAAATGCTCCATGACCTCTGTCATAACAATGCTCCAAACGCTTGTGATCACAATATTCCAAAACGCTTGTCATCACAATGCTCCATGATGCTCGTCATCACAGTTATCCATGGACTTCTCATCACAATGCTCCATGACCTTTGTCATCACGATGCTCAATACACTTGTCATCAAAATGCTCCCTGACAATTGTTGTCTGTATGCTCCTTGAACCCTGTCATGACAAGGCTCCATGCATTTTCATCACAATGCTCCAAGACCCCTGTAATCACAATGCTCCATGCCCTTGTCATCACAAAGCTAAAGGACGCATGTCTTCAGCATGCTCTTGGCCTTCTCCTCACAATGCTCCATGCACATGTCATCACAATGTTCCAAGACGCCTGTAATCACAATGGTCAATGTCCATTTTCATCAGTATGCTCCATGAGATTTGTCATCACAAGGCTCCATGTTTTTCTCATCACAATGCTCCAGGACATTGTCATCACAATGCTTCACGACCTTGTCCTGAAAATTCTCAATGGCCCTTGTCATCATAATGGTCCAAGCCCTAGTCATCACAGTGCACCATTATATTTGTCAACACAATCCTCCTTTACATTTGGCATCACAAGGCTCCCTGCTATTGTAATCGCAATGGACCATGACATATGTCATCACAATGCTCCCTGACAACTGTCTTCACAATACTCCATGACTTTCTCATCACAAAAATCCATGCCCTTGTCATCACAATGCACCATGTCTACTGTCGTCACAATAAACAATGAAAGTTGTCAGACGAATGCTCCATGCCCCTGTCATCACAATGCTCCATGCCCTTGTCATCAAAATGCACCATGACCCCTGTCATCACAATGCTCCGTGACTCCAGTCATCACAATGCTTCATAACATTTGTCATCACAATGTTCCATGCCCGCGTCATCACAAGGCTCTGTGTCGTTTGTAACCAAAATGCTCCATGAACATTTCATCACAATGCTCCGTGACCCTTGTCATCACAATGCTCCATGACTTTGTCAAAAAAATGCTCCATGACCCTTTTCATCACAATTTGCCACGCAAGTTTCATCACAATGGTCCACAATTTTCTCATTGCAATGCTCCATAAAACTTGTAATCACAATGCTCCATGCCCTTCTCATCACAATGCTCCATTACCCCTGTCATAACAGTGCTCCATGACCCCATCCATCACGATGTTCCATGGCCTTGTCATCACAAGGCTCCATGACACTTGTCATTACAATGCTCCAAGACCCCTATAATTACAATGCTCCATGCCCTTGTCATCACAAAGCACCATGACACATGTCATCAGAATGTTCCATGGACTTCTCATTAAATGCTCCATGCCCCTGTCATCACAGTGCTCCAAGACCCCTGTAATCACAATGCTCCAATACCCTATTCATCTCCATGCTCCATGAACCCTGTCATCTCAATGCATCATGCCCATCATCATATTGCTTCCGGGTATTGTCAGCAAAATGAAATCAAAATTCTCCTTGACCACTGTCATCACAAAGCTCCATGACCCCTGTCATCACAATACTCCATGAACATTTTCAGCCCACTGCTCCATGACCCTTGTCATCACAATGATCCATGCCCTTGTCATCCCAATGCTCTATGACGCCTGAATTCACAATGCTCCGTGACGCTTGTCATCACAGTGCTCCATGACACCTGTCATCACAATGCTCGATGACTTTGTCAGCAAAATGCTACATGACCTTGTCATTACAATGCTCTATGTGCTTGTCATCAAAATACTCCATTTCCATTGTCATCACAATCCTCCATGAACCTTGGGATCACATTGCTTCATGCCCTTGTCATCACAATGCTCCATGCTCCTTGAAATCAAAATGATCCATGACCTCTGTCATCACAATGCTCCAAACCATTGTGATCACAAAGTTCCATAACACTTGTCATCACAATGCTCCATGATGACTGTCATCACAA
Organism: Mesoplodon mirus; assembly: GCF_964341445.2. NCBI lineage: Eukaryota > Metazoa > Chordata > Mammalia > Artiodactyla > Ziphiidae > Mesoplodon > Mesoplodon mirus. The sequence goes on from NW_028295811.1 coordinate 696,689, forward strand.
AATTCCATGCCCTTTTCATCACAATGCTCCATGACCTTTGTCATCACAATGCTCAGTTCACTTGTCATCAAAATGCTCCCTGACACTTGTCATCAGAATGCTCCTTCAACCCTGTCACGAAAAGACTCCATGCCATTTTCATCACAATGCCCCATGCCATTTTCAGCACAATGCTCCGTGACCATTGTCATCAAAATGCTCCATGCCTTTGTTTGAAAAATGTTCCATGTCCCTTGTCATCACAATGTGCCATTCACTTTTCATCACAACGGTCGAGAAACTTGTCATTGCAATGCTCCATAAACCTTGTAATCACAATGCTCCATACACTTCTCATCAAAATGCTCTCTCACCAGAGATATCACAGTGTTTCATCACTAGTCGTCACAATACTCCCTCACCCCTGTAATCACAATGTCCCATGACCCCTGTCATCACAATGCTACATCCACTTATCATCACAATGTTCCTTGACCCCTGACATCACAATGTTCTATAACTCCTGTCATCAAAATGTTCCAATACACTTTTCATCAAATTGCTGCCTGACCCTGGCATCAAAATACTCCCTGCCATTCTCATCACAATGCACCATGCACTTGTCATCAAAATGCTCCATGACCTTTGTCATCACAAAGCTCCATGACCCCCGGCATCACAATGCTCGATGTCATTGTCATCACAATGATCCATGAACCCTCTCTTCACATTTCTCCATGCCCTTGTCATCACAAAGCTCCGTGACACTTGTAATCACAATGTTCGATGCCCTTCTCATCACAATGCCCCATGCCCTTGTCATTACAATCCTCCATGACCCATGTATCACAGTGTTCCATGCCCTTATCATCACAATGCTCTATGCCCACTCTCATCACAATAATCCATGAATCATTTCAGATCATTGCTCCATGCCCTTCTCATCACAATTCTCCTTTACCTCTGTCATAACTACGCTCCATGACACCTGCCATCACAATGTTCCATGGCCTTGTCATCACAAGGCTCCATGACACTTGTCATCACAATGCTCCACGACCCATCTAATCAAAATGCTCCATGCCCTTGTCATCAAAAAGCTACATGACGCATGTCATCAGAATGTTCCATGGCCCTGTCATCAAAATTCTCCATGCCCTTGTCATCACAATGCTCCAATACCCTTGTAATCAAAATGCTCCATGCGTCTTTTCATCTCAATGCTGCATGAAACCTGTCATCAAAATGGACCATGCCCATCATCATAATGCTTCAGGCTATTGTCATCACAATGAAATCAAAATGCTCCATGACCTCTGTCATCACAATGCTCCAAACCCTGGTGATCACAATGTTCCATAACACTTATCATCACAACACCCCTTGATGCTCATCATCACAATTATCCATGGTCTTCTCATCACAATGCTCCATGACCTTTTTCATCACAATGCTTAATACACTTGTTATCACAATGCTCCCTGACACTTGTCATCAGTATGCTCCATTAACCTTGTCATGACACGTCTCCATGCCTTTTTCATCACAATGATCCATGCCATTTTAATCACAATGCTCCAAGACATCTGTAATCACAATGCTCCATGCCCTTGTCATCATAAAGCTCAATGATGCATGTCATCAGAATGCTCCATGGCCTTCTCATCACAATGCTCCATGCCCTTGTCATCACAATGCTCTAAGACCCCTGTAATCACAATGCTCCATGTCCCTTTTCATCAGAATGCTCCATGAGACTTGTCATCACAAGTTTCCATTGTCTTCTCATCAAAGTGCTCCAGGAACTTGTCATCAAAATGCTCCATGATCCCTGTCATCACAATACTCCATGAATATTTTCAGCCCAATGCTCCATGACCTTCTCATCAAAATGGTCCATGACCCCTGTCATCACAATACTCCATGAACATTTTCAGCCCAATGCTCCATGACCCTTGTCATCACAATGATCCATGCCCTTGTCATCCCAATGCTCCATGAACCCTGTATTCACAATGCTCCGTGACGCTTGTCATCACAGTGTGCCATGACACCTGTCATCAAAATGCTCCATGGCTTTGTCAGCAAAATACTACCTGACCTTGTCATTGCAATGCTCTATGCGCTTGTCTTCACATTTCTCCATTCCCATTGTCATCACAGTCCTCCATGAAACTTGGGATCACATTGCTTCATGCCCTTGTCATCACAAAGCTCCATGCTCCTTGAAATCTAAATGATCCATGACCTCTATCATCACAATGCTCCAAACCCTTGTGATCACAATGTTCCATAGCACTTGTCATCACAACGCTCTAAGATGCCTGTCATCACATTACTCCATGCATATTTCATCACAATGCTCCATTACCTTTGTCATCACAATTCTCAATACACTTGTCATCACAATGCTCCCTGACACTTGTCATCAGAATGCTCCTTGAACTCTTTCACGAAAATGCTCCATGCCTTTATCATCACAATGCCCATGCCGTTTTCATCACAATGATCCATGCCATTGTCATCAAAATACTCCACAAGTTTGTCATCAGAATGCTCCATGACGCTTGTCATCACAATTCTCCATGCACTTGTCAGCACAATGCTCCCTGACCCTTGTCATCACAATGCTCCAAGCCATTGTCATCACAATGCGCCATTTCCATTGTCATCAGAATCCTCCATGACACTTGGTATCACAATGATCCATGCCATTGTCATCACTATGGGCCATTACATATGTCATCACTATGCTCCCTGACACCTGTCTTCACAATACTGCATGACCTGGTCATCACAATGCTCCATGCCCTTGTCATCACAATGCGCCATTCCAACTGTCATTGCAATAATCCATGAAACTTATTAGACCAATGTTCCCTGCCCTTGTCATCACAATGCTCCATGCCCTTGTTATCACAATCCTCCATGACCCCTGTCATCACAATGCTCCATGAATCGATTCATCACAATGCTTTATGACCTTTGTCATCACAATGGTCCATGCCCTCGTCATCCACAGTCTCTGTGGCATATTTAACCACAATGCTCCATGAAATTTTCATCACAGTGCTCTTTGACCCTTGTCATCACAATGCTCTATGCCTTCCTCAGCACAATGCTCCATGACCCTTGTCATCACAATGCTCCATGCGCTTGTCAGCACAATGCACCATGACCCATGTCATCACAATGCACCCTGCACTTGTCATCACAGTGCTCCACAATCTTGTCACCACAATGCTCCATAAAACTTGTCATCACAATTCTCCATGCACTTCTCATCAAAATGCTCTCTCACCACAGATATCACAATGTTACATCACTATTCATTACAATACTCCCTCACCACTGTCATCACAATGTTCCATGACTCCTGTCTTTGCAATGCTACATGCACTTATCATCACAAAGTTCGATGACCACTGACATCACAATGTTCCATAACCCCTGTCATCAAAATATTCCATGACGCTTTTCATCAAATTGCTCTATGACCCTGTCATCACACTGCTCCCTGCCCTTCTCATCACATTGCACCATCACTTGTCATCAAATTGATCCATGACCTTTGTCATCACAAAGCTCCATGACCCTTGGCATCCCAATGTTCCATGCCATTGTCATCTCAATGCTCCATGAACCCTCTAATCACAATGCTCCATGCCCCTTTGCATCTCAATGCTTCATGAACCCTGTCATCAAAATGCACCATGCCCATCATCATAATGCCTCAGGCTCTTGTCATGACTATGAAATAAAAATATTCGATCATCTGTCTCATCACAATGCTCCAAATCCTTGTGATCACAATGTTCTATAACACTTATCATCACAACGCCCCATGACGCTCATCATCACAATTATCCTTGTTCTTCTCATCACAGTGCTCCATGACCTTTGTCATCACAATGCTCTATAAACTTGTCATCACAATGCTCCCTGACACTTTTCATCAGTATGCTCCTGGAACCCTGTCATGACAAGGCTCCATACCATTTTCATAACAATGATCCATGCCAATTTCATCACAATGCTCCAAGACACCAGTAATCACAGTGCTCCAGGCCCTTGTCATCACAATGCTCCAAGACCCCTGTAATCACAATACTCCATGCCCCTTTTCATCAGAATGCTCCATGAGACTTGTTATTACAAGGCTCCATGGTTTCCTCATCACAATGCTCCAGGAACTTTTCATCACAGTGCTCCATTCCCTTGTCATCACTATGCTCCATGATCCCTGTCCTCAAAATACTTCCTGAACATTGTCAGTCCAATTCTTCAGGAACTTCTCATCACAATGCTTCATGATCCCTATCATCACAATGCTCCATGACCACTGTCATCACAACGCTCCATGACCCCTGACAACACAGTGATCCGGGACTCTTGTCATCACAATGCACCATTCCCTAGTCATCACAATGCTCCATTAACATTTTCAGCCCAATGCTCCATGACACTTGTCATCACAATGATCCATGGACTTGCCATCCCTATGCTCCATGACCCCTGTAATCACAATGATCCGTGATGCTTCTCATCACAGTGCTCCATGACCCTTATCATCACAATGCTCCATGCCTGTGTCAGCAAAATGCTACATGACCTTGTTATCACAATGCTCCATTTGCTTGTCAACACAATACTCCATTACCATTGTCATCACAATCCTCCATGAACCTTGCGATCACATTGCTTCATGCCCTTGTCATCCCAATGCTCCATGCTCCTTGAAAACAAAATTATCCATGACTTCTATCATCACAATGCTCCAAACCCTTGTGATCACAATGTTCCATAACACTTGTCATCACAACGCTCCATGATGCCTGTCATCACAATACTCCATGCCCTTTTCGTCAAAATGCTCCATGATCTTTTTCATCACCATTCTCAATACACTTGTCATCACAATGTTCCCTGACACTTGTCGTCAGTATGCTCCTTGAAACCTGTCATGAAATGGCTTCATGCCTTTTTTATCACAATGCTCCATGCCCTTTTCATCACAATGCTCCATGCCATTGTAATCACAATACTCCACAAGTTTGTCATCAGAATGCTCCATGACACTTGTCATCACATTGCTCCATGGCCACTGTCATCACAATGCTCCATACCCCTTGTCATTACTGTGCTCCATGACGCTCGTCATCACAATTATCCATGGTCTTCTCATCACAATGCTCCACGCCCTTGTCATCAAAATGCTCCATGACACTTGTCATCACAATGCTCCATGGCCACTCTCATCACAATGCTCCATTCCCCTTGTCATTACAGTGCTCCATGACGCTCGTCATCACAATTATCCATGGTCTTCTCATCACAAAGCTCCACGGTCTTGCCATCACAATGTTCCATGCCCTGGTCATCACAATGCTCCATGTCCCCTGTCATCACATTTCTCCTCGTTCTTTGCATCACTATGCTCCATGACACTTCTCATCACCGTGTTACATGATTTGTCATCACAATTCTCTATGCACTTGTCATCGCAATGCTCCATCACCCCTGTCATAGGAAGCTCCATGTGCTTCTCATCCCAATGCTTCATGAACTTGTCATCAAAATTCTCAATGGCCCTTGTCATCACAATGCTCCATGCCCTTGTCATCACAATGCTCCATGTCCATTGTCATCACAATGCTCCAAGCCCTTGTCATCAAAATGCTCCATTACATTTGTCATCACAATCCTCCATGACACTTGGCATCACAATATTCCATTCCATTGTCATCGCAATGGACCATGACATATGTCATCACAATGCTCCCTGAGACCTGTCTTCAAAATACTCCATGACCTTCTCATCACAATGCTCCATGCCTTTGTCATCACATTGCACCATGCCCACTGTCATCACAATAATCCATGAAACATGTCAGGCCAATGATCCATGCCCCTGTCATCACAATGCTCATTGCCTTTTCATCACAAAGCTCTATGACCCCTGTCATCACAATGCTCCGTGACTCCAGTCATCACAATGCTTCATGACCTTTGTCATCACAATGGTCCATGCCCTCGTCATCACAAGGCTCTGTGACCTTTGTCACCAAAATGCTCCATGAAATTTTCATCACAATGTGCGGTGACCCTTGCCATCACATTGCTCTTTGCCTTTGTCAGCACAGTGCTCCATGACCCATGTCATCACAAAGCACCATGTGCTTGTCATCACAGTGCTCCACAATCTTGTCATCACAATGCTCCATAAAACCTGTCCTCACAATGCTCCATGCACTTTTTATCAAAATGCTCTCTCACGAATGATATCAAATGTTCCCTCACTAGTCATCACAATACACCCACTCCCCTGTCATCACAATGGTCCACAACACCGTCATGAAAATGTTCCATGACTCCTGACATCACAATGTTCCATAACCCGTCATCAAAATGTTCCATGACACTTTTCATCACATTGCTCCATGACCCTTTCATCACAATGCTCCCTGCCCATCACAAGAGAGTGCACCACACACTTGTCATCAAAATGCTCCATGACCTTTGTCATCACAAAACTCCATGACCCTTGGCATCACAATGCTCCATGCCATTGTCATCACAATGCTCCAAAAACCTCTCATCACATTGTTCCAAGCCTTTGTCATCACAGGATCCATGATGCTTTTCATCACAATGCTCGATGCCATTCTTCTCACAATGCTCCATGCGCTTCTGATTACAATCCTCCTTGAATCATGTATCACAGTGTTCCGTGCCATTGTTATCACAATGCTCCTTGCCCCCTCTCATCACAATAATCCATGAAACATTTCAGACCACTGTTCCATGCCCTTTTCATCACAATGATCCAAGACTCCTGTAATCATAATGCTCCATTCCCCTTTTCATCTCAATGCTCCATGAACGCTGTCATCACAATGCACCAAATGCGCATCATCATAATGCTTCATGCTATTGTCATCACAATGAAATCAAAATGCTCTATGACCTCTGTCATCACAATGCTCCAAATCCTTGTGATCACAATATTCCATAACACCTATCATCACAACGCCCCATAACGCTTGTCATCACAAGTATCCATGGTCTTCTAATCACAATGCTCCATAACATTTGTCATCACAGTGCTCAATAACCTTGTCATCACAATGGTCCCTGACACTTGTCACCAGTATGCTCCTTGAACCCTGTCATGACAAGGCTCCATGCCTTTTTCATCACAATGTTACATGCCCTTTCCCTCACAGTGCTCCAAGACCCCTGTAATCACAATGCTCCATGCCCTTGTCATCACAAAGCTCCATGATGCATGTCATCAGAACGCTCCATGACATTCTCATCCCATTGTTCCCTGCCCTTGTCATCATAATGCTCCAAGAGCCCTGTAATCACAATGTTCCATGCCCTTGTCATCACAAAGCTCCATGATGCATGTCATCAGAACGCTCCATGACATTCTCATCCCATTGTTCCCTGCCCTTGTCATCATAATGCTCCAAGAGCCCTGTAATCACAATGTTCCATGCCCTTGTCATCACAAAGCTCCATGATGCATGTCATCAGAACGCTCCATGACATTCTCATCCCAGTGTTCCATGCCCTTGTCATCACAATGCTCCAAGACCCCTGTAATCACAATGCTCCATGACCCTTTTCATCAGAATGCTCCATGAGACTTGTCATCACATGGCTCCATGGTCTTCTCATCACAGTGCTCCAGTACCTTGTCATCACAATGCTCCTTGACCCCTGTCATCACAATACTCCATGAACATTTTCAGCCCAATGCTCCATGACGTTCTCATCACAATGCTCCATGACCTCTGTCATAACAATGCTCCATGACCACTGTCATCACAACGCTCCATGAACCCTGACAACACAGTGATCCGGGACGCTTGTCATCAAAATGCTCCATGCCCTTGTCATCCCAATGCTCCATGAACCCTCTAATCACAATGCTCCATGACGCTTGTCATCACAGTGCTCCATGAACCTTGTCATCACAATGCCTTTGACAGAAAAATGATACATAATCTTGTCATCACAATGCTCCATGCGCTTGTCATCACAATCCTCCATGACCCTTGGGATCATATTGCTTTATGCCCTTGTCATCTCTATCTTGCCTTTCTGGTTTTTACACATTTTCGGATGTCCTTTTTGACCGGTGGGAAGTGACAATTCGTTGTAGTGTGGATTTGCATTGCGCGCTTGTTTGATTGGCCAAAAAGGGCCTATGCCTTTTCTCCTGAATATATTCAGGAGAAAATTCATATGCAGTTTTTGGCCAAGTGCATCATTCTCGAAGTTGTGATGCCTTTCCTGTGCTTTAAAGGCGATTCCAATTTACCTCTTGATATATGTTTTGTGCAATTCCGCCTCATTTTCAAGTCAGCTTTGTTGCCTTCCCTCAACAGATTTTTGGAAGAGAGTAGTCCTTTATAACTCTGCAGGTTTTTGATTTGCTTTGCCCCTCAGCTCCAATTTTCAAATCCCATTTTTGGGAGCTGACCGCAAATCCACAATTTTGCTTCAGGAACTATACTGGTTCCAGGGGTGGCTATACTGGTTCCCTGTGGGTGGCTGAGGCTTTGGTTAATTCTTCTTCCTGACGGGAATTTAGAGTGACATGTGTCCGTCCAAAGGCCTACATCTACTCTCTGATTGGTTCTCCCTCTTCCCTTTCATCCTCTGCACAATTAGCAAACTGTGCGAACCAGGAGATTATAGGGGATGACTCTCCTAAGTTGGGAGATTGATAGTAAAGTAGTTGGAATGCCAAACTGTAGCACAAGGAGAGGAAAAATTAGGAGACTTTCAGAAACCTTTCGCCATCACAGGGTGTCCATTCTCTAGGTTTCCCATACATGTTATAACTGTAGTGATATTCCCTTCTACCTGGAAATTTGGGACCCATGGAATGGTGGCATGCATTACTACTTTAAAGGGTCTGCATTTTCTCTCCCAATCTCACCAGTCCTCTCAGTCCCAAGTGTCCAGCCTTATGTCTCATCCAGCTGTCTTTGCAGATAGGGTCATTCTAGGTTTCATCAGAACCCCTGAAGGAATTGTGTAAGAATTTCGCTGTTTTTTGTTTTGTTTTTGAAATTCATTTTTATAATGGGGTTGAGCTGATTTTCCCTGACGTGTTTATGCCAGTCTAGACACACTTGATTCCCTTACAGAGGCATATCAGTACATAGGTTTTAAGATTCTTACTAATCAGATATATTCCTCTGTGGGGAATAGGGGTTTTGAGTCCCGTTCACTGAGGAAGGTGTAGGTCTTGTCTATTCTGTATTTGGTTTATGGAATGGTACCTGTGCTAATATCAAACTCTGGTTTTATGCATCACCCCACCTCTCCTTTCCCCTTAAGGAGGCATAAGAGTGTTTTCTACATGTGAGACGCTGCTCTCTTTCTTAATTCAGTTCATGTGTTGTGATGTTGACATTCCCTCTGTAAGTGATATCTTATGATAAGATTCTTTTTCTGTGTGACTAATTTCCCTTAGAATCATCATACCTAAATCCTCTCATTATGCTGCTACTGGCCTTATGACATTGATTTCACGTCTCAGTGATATTCCGTTGTACAAAATTACCACAAGTTCTTTATGCATTTCTCTTTTTCCTGGGATACTTTAGGTGTACCGAAGTTGAGGTTCTTGTATGCAGAGCAGCCCTAAACTTTCGGGTGCCTGTGTCTTGTTGATATTTAGTCTTCCCAAGTTATATGTCCATGAGTTGAAGTCCCCTTGGCTCGGGGGCTTTGTATTTTAGATGTTTTAGGAAACAGCATACACTTCTTCAGAGTAGCTCTTGGATATTTATACCCCACCCATCAGCGTGACTAGTCTCCCTGTTTTCCATGGCCTCTCCTGCATTTTTGATTTGTACACATTTTTTGGATGGACTTTCTGAGCAGTGGGAATTGAGACTTCTTTATTGTGCGGATTTGCATTTCCCTCTTGCTTGGTTGGCCAAAAACTCTGTATGTGTTTTTTTCCTGAAGATATTCACGAAAAAAAAGCATACACCCTTTTTCCCAACTGCATCATTTTAGAAATTCTGCTGCTTTTCATATGCTTTAAATGTGAGTACAATCTACCTTTTGAAAAATGTTTCCTGGAATTCTGCCTCTCATTCAGAACCTCTTCGTTGCCTTACCTGAATATATTTTTGGACGTTGGTTATCATTTATATCTTTGCAGGTCTTTGAATTGTCTGCTCCTGAGCTCCATTTTGCAACTCGCTTTTTTTGTGAGCTGACCGCCAAACCATTGGATTGATTCTGGCCCTATTCTGGTTCTGGGGAGGCAGGCTGAGCCTTTGGTTAATTCTTCTTCCTAAAGGGATATTAGAGTGACATGTGCCTGTCAAAACTCCTACAGCTAATCTCTCACTGGTTCCTCCTATCCCATTTATCCTCTTCAAAAATTGCAAACTGTGTGAAACAGGAGGTTAAAGGTACTGATTCTCCAAGTGGGGAGATTGTTAGTAATGTGGCTGGAATGGTGAACCCCAGCACCAGGAGATCAAAAATGAGGTGCATTTTAGACACCTTTCCTGAGCACATGGTGTACATTCATCTCGGTTTCCCAGGCATGTTTTTGCTGTCAGAAGATTCCCTTGAAACTGCCGATTTGGGACCCATGGAATGGGTACCAGGCAGTATTACTTTGAAAGGTCTGCATTTCCTCACCCAGCCTCTCTAACATCTCTTAGCGTGCATAGCTTCCAGCCTTATATATCATCCTGCTGTGGGTCTACATGTGTTCAATCCATGTTACATCGTAGCCCTTCAACAAAAGTTGTAAGAATTTTTGTCTGTCTCACCGTTTTTATAAATATTTTTAAATTTATTTTTATATTGGTTACAGCTGATTTTCAAAGCTCTGTTTTTTGCTGCTGTACATCCACTTGATTCATGTACTGTGTGACAACAATAAATTCTTTCTCAGATGCTTACGAGTCATATGTATTATTTTCCAGTGACTTGAGTGGACTGAGTGCAGTTCTTTGAGGTACCGTGTAGGCCTTGCCAGTTATTCAATTCAGTACTTGGAATGGTATCTTTGCTAATTTCAACCTCCTGGATAATACCTCACCATCCCCCACCTTTCCCATTTAGCAGCCTTATGTCTCTTTTCTACATATTTGACTATGTTTCTGTTTTGTAGTTTATTTCATGTGTAGCCATTTTTGATTCCACCTTTAAGTGACATCTTATGATATGTGTCTTTTTCTTTCTGACATGTGTCACTTAGAATGATCGTATGTAACTCCTCCAGAGTTGTTACAACTGGCCTTATTTCATTGATTTCTGGATGAGTAATATTCCACTCTACATAAGTACCCCATCTCTTTTACCCATTTTATCCTTCCAGGGACATTTAGGTTATATCCAAGTGGAGGCCCTTTTTAACAGAGAGGTGGTAAACGTTGGAGTGCCTGTTTTCTGTCATTTTTTGTTTTTCCCAAGGTATACGCCCATGAGTGCAAGTGCCCTATGCTCTGTAGCTCAGTTTTCAGATGTTTTAGCAAACACAATACACTTCTCCAGAGTGGCCGTTGGCAAATTATATTTCCACTATCAGCCTCACAGGGCTCCCTTTTCTCCTCACCCTGTCCTGAATTTCTGGTGTTTACACTTTATGTGGATGGCCCTTCTGACTGATGTGAAGTGATACATTTTGTAGTATTGATTTCCAGTGCCCACCTGTTTGGTTGGATAAAAAGTGTGTATGGCCTTTACTTGAATATATTCACAAAAAAATGCATACGCCCTTTTGGGCCAACTGCATCATTGGCGATGTTCAGCCCCTTTTCTTGTGCTTTAATGGGGAGTCCTTTCTACCTCTTCAAATCTGTTTCCTGCCACTCCCCCTTGCTTACAAGTCCTTTTCTGTGGCTTACCTCAAGACATTTTTCGACAATAGATATTTTCAACTCTGCAGTTTCATGAATTTTATTGCCCCCGAGTTCCATTTTTCAACTTGTGTTTTTGGAAACTGGACACAAAACAGCGGGATTTCCTCTAGCCATATTCTGTTTCCATGGGCAATTCTAGCCTTTGATGAATTTGTCTTCCAGATAGGAAATTAGAGTGGCATTTGCCTGTCTGAACAACTAAGACTTGTCTCTAAATTTTTATCATCCTTCCGCTTCATCCTCTGGACAAATTCCAAACTGTGTGCAACAGGATGTTGACGGTGCTGATATCCCCAAGTAAGGAGATTGTCAGGAAAGATGCTGGAGGGTTGAACCCGTGCACCAGGCGATGAGGAGATGAGGTGCCTTTTCCAAAATCTTTCCGATCAAACGTTTTACCATCGTCTAGGTGTGACAGGCATGTTTTAGCTGTAGGAAGGATCCCGTGCATGGAAGGAGAACACCAGGGATTTTTCCAAATCAGTGCCTCCCCGAACCCCAAACTGGGGAATTTTTAAGCTACGGCTACACGTATGTCCATTAAGGGTCTTGGTAAATAGGAAGAGCCCAAACTTTAGATGATTGAAATCTTCAGGTTCAGAAGCGTTCACCATTGGCCTTGCTTAGGTTACATTTTATCTGTCATTGATAGATGATGTCAATAAAAATATCGATTCGTTTTCAGATTATTTCCCCTTATAGGTTATTGCAAAATATTGAGTGTAGTTCTCTGTGCTATACAGTAGTTCCTTGTTGATGATCTATTTTATACATAGCAGTGTGTATGTGTTAATCCCAAACTGTTAATTTATCCCTTTTCCTACCTTTCCCCTTTGGTAATAATAAATTATAAGATTTTATACTTCTCAGGAATCGGGGAGCTGAAAGAGAGGTATCCTTTTCAATGGAAAAACATTCAAAACAAGATTGAAGTTTCAGCCAAGAGTATTCGATGTACAACCATGGAAATAAGTCACTTCATTTCTCTAATGTTGACCTGACAAATAAGACAGACGTCTTCACTGAACTTGCTTATAGTAAAGTGATGGAATTATCAAATGTAATCTTAGAAAAATCTTATTTTACCCGAGCATTATACACTGCTGTATGTTAACTACAGTTTGGCTCACACATCTGTTCATTGAAGTTACAATGTTCTCAATTTCTGTTACTGATCCTCCAGAGTGGACCCCAACAGGAGTCCCCAAGCCGAGTGTCATTGGAGCCAACAGATGAAGACTGAGTTTGGTTCAGAAGGAAAGGAAACATTATTTTGAAAACTGAATGGAGAGGTGAGAGCGTGCACTCCCCCACGGGCTGTGGGCTGGGCTACTGTGTAGGGATCCCGGCAGCGTCAGTGGGAGTTAGGGGATGGATCTCTCGAAGGCTGGGTTGGCTGCAGCTCAGGCTCTATGCCGTGGAGTCTGCATGGGATTCCGCTACCTGAGGTGTCGACCCAGCCATTCTGCACTAGGAAATCGGGTCTGAAGTGCTGGGTGTGGGACCTCTGCATGCGGAACCCTAGGAGCACGTGAAATTAGACAAAGCACAAAGGAAAAACAGGTTAGACTTTATTTTATTGCCCAGATTCTCTTTTTATCTCCCAGGAATTTTTAATGAACGTTGCCGGAGACGAACACCTCCTCTGCTTTTTGTTCCGTTCCTCATTCTTGGGGTGTTGAGGGTGCAGACCCCTCTTTTGTAACTGCTTCATGCTGTGGTGGCAGCCCTGATACCTGGGGGGAGGGGCAAAACGTCTCCCCACCAGCCTCCAGGTGAGGTTGATTGTTCCAAAGACTCCAGCCTCACTTCTCGTCTGCCTGAGCACCGGCATTGGAAGTGTTATAGATTCTAATGACCTTTAAGGGTCCAGGAAAGAGATGCGCAAAGATGCTGTGGTGGCAGGTTTCACCCCACCCCACATTTGTTTGGCGACCTTAGGCTGAGGGTTTTTGCCAGCCTAGATGCTCTGACCAGTAGTCTGTGCTTTCTTTAATTAGGTCCCTGAATTAATGTACAAACAGCACCATGTGTCAGAGCCCTGCCCGTGCAACTCCCAGACAGTCCAGGGTCAGTGGTGATCCAGGACCATGACGTCCACTGAGTCAACGGCCTTTAGAAGTAGCCAGCAGTCCAGCCGGTCATATTGGCCACCATCACCGCGGTGTCTGTAGGGTTTTCTATGGTGAAAGCGTGATATACGTTTCCCCCGCCAAGCTTATTAGCTCCCTTCTGGTTGAAGTAAGTCCTGCAAGCAGTAGTCTGCTCTTTCGGGGCACAGTCTTGTTGTTTTCTGAGAGAAACTCCAGGTCAAGTGATGGTCACACAAGTCATCTTGGGGGCCCGATGCCCCCATTTGTCTCTCTGGAGGTTGGAGTTGGAAGGCCTCCTCACTCGTGGTCAGTGTGTCCACAGAGCGACCCCTGCAACTTCAGGACATGATGGGTGGTTAGGATCACCACGTGGGGTCCTTTTCCCTTAGGAGGGAGCTGGCCTTGTGGGCTGCTGATTTCTAGCTTTTTAGATACCCCAGTATCCTGGCCTGATGAGTCGGTGGGCAAAGCCCTTGGTGACCATAGTTTATCATACCTGAAGGGCATTCTTGTGTTGCTCCATTTCAAGTGGTCCCAGTTTTTGCACTAAGTCTCCAAGGGCAATTAACCTTTGACCGGGTATGTAAAGGTCAAAGGGTTTAGCTAAATTAGTGAGTTCCTGTGCAAGGATCTGAATTGACTGCTCTTTCCATTCTTGAAAGGCTGCTTCTGGATTCTATTCAAAAGGATCATCATCTTTTCATGTCAGTGTTTCATGTAGAGGCCCAGCTATTAGACTGTAGTTAGGGATCCAGATGCAGAAAACCTTGGCCTCCCCACGAACCCCTAAGCTGTCTTCTAGTTTTAGAAGAGGTAAGGCTGCAAATGGCTTCTTCCCTATCCTGGGATGCGTTTCTCCGAATATCTGTGAGAATGAAGCCCAGGCATGTCACCTGAGCCTGAGATATTTGAGCCTTTTCCTTGGACACCTTCTATCCTTTCTTGGCTAGGTAGTTCAGAGGCGTCTTTAGTAGGCCTGGCGATCAGAATGTCATCTGCTTATTGAAGGAGGGTTCCCTTTTACAGAGGTAGAACTTTTAGGTCTTTAGAGGACATTTCCCCAATGATGGTGTGGGGATTTTTGAACCATTGGTGCAGGACGGCCCAGCATTATTGCTTGTGTTGCATGTTGTGTCCTGCCACTCACAAGCCAAAAATTCTTGTGACTCTGAGATGAATGGAATACAGAAGAAGGCATCACTGAAGTCTAATACAGAATGCCATGGCCTGGTGGATGGTAGAATGAGCAGCAGGGTGTAGGAAATAGGAGCTACTGGATGTATATCCTCGGTGGCTTCACTGACTGTCCTGACATACTTTACCAGGTCTCTAGCAGCCAATGGGGCTCTCATGGTCAGACCAATCCCAGGATATGGAGCTCACCTTGGCTGCATCCCGCACCCCACAGCCCACGGGGCTCTCGTGTTCAAGTCCCTCCCAGGGTATGGAGCTCACCTGTGCAGCTACCCAGCAGCCCATGGGGCTCTCATAGTCAGGCCCTTCCCAGGATACGGAACTCCCCTTGGCAGGAACCCAAGCAGGGCTGGACACACAGGAACTGTGCACATAGCCCACCTTGCAGAGAACCCCCAGCTCACCTGTCGCTCACAGCTGACACAGAACACCTCAGAGCAAGACTTGAACTAACAAACAGCAGCTCTGACAGGTCTGTGACCCTGGCTATCACTCTGTGCAGCCTCTCTCTGCCTGGTCTTCCAGACACTTCCACTGCAGCCAGGGCACCATGCCTCTGTCTCCACCCACCATCACTCCTCTCCCTGACTCCTGGGTTCCTCTCATTAGGATAGGGTCTTCTTGAAGTTGTTTTCCACTCATGGACCAGATAAAATGATAAGAAAACAAGCCGCAGCTGCAGCCCCTTGTCTAGCCTGACTCTCAAGAGCCCACACCTGTTCCTTGGGACTGACCCGTTTATCAAGGTTCAATTTCTGCAACTGTGAGCCCCTGAGGGGTGAGGATTGGCTGATTTGGGCAGCCTGACTCTGCCTGCCATCCCCCCCACAGCTGTGCCTGGGTTGAGGTCAATATAAACACCTCTCCAGTCAGCAAGAGCCCCTGTATCTGTGCCTGATGCCATATTCTCTGCCCCGTCAGCAGTTTCGGGGCTGGGGTGGTGGGAGGGAGTGAGGGGCCGTGGCTTTGTGGGTGGCCCAGTGTGATTTGGGCTCTGCTGGACTTTCTGCAGGAGTTGCCAGGCTGCCACCTGCTAAAGAAGAGGATGTGTCACCCATACCTGCTACTGGAATTTCTCCCCAGGCAGAGGTGAGGAAGTAAAAAAGCAGTGGGGGCCGTGGCAGGAGGGGTATCTCAGGCAGGGAAATGGAAAGATTCCAGAAGAGCATCTGGGGCCAGGACCATCCTGGCTGGCCTGCAGGCACCAAGTCGGCCTGCGTGCTCTCGCTAGTGTGGCTCCACAGCCCTTCCTGTAGGCTTGCAAGTGCTTGTACATATTCAGGTGTTTTACCTGGAAAGGGTGGGAAGAGTTCAGCTGCAGCAGGACTGGGGCTCAGCTCACATTTACTCACAGACGCCTCGACACAGTCCCCCAGCTTTGCAATGAGGATGCTCCTTGTGGGGGGGAGCACTGCTGACGGCATGGGAGACGATTTCCCACCTCTGACCAACTTAAGAAATTTTTACCACTGGAGCAAGTGCCCTGATACCTTTATCCTCTCTATAACTGGTGAGTTCTGTTTTTTTTTTTTTTTTTTTTTCTTTTTTTCTTTTTGGTTCAAGTTAGATTTTATTTATTCCTCTTTTTTTTAATTTGGAGATATATACATGGAAATAATGCATTAATATAAAGACGTCTATGTGAAGGGAAAAACTTTTTTTCTGTTTTATTTTATTAAATGTTATTTATTTAGTTTTTTTTTAATTTATTTCTTTTATACAGCAAGTTCTTATTGGATATCTATTTCATACATATAAGTGTGCACATGTGAATCCCAGTCTCCCAATTCATCCCACCACCACCCTCACATGGCGTTCCCTCCTTGGTGTCCATATGTTTGTTCTTTACATCTGTGTCTCTATCTCTGCCCTGCACACCGGTTCATCTGTACCATTTTTCTAGGTTCCACATATGTGCATTAATATACAATATTTGTTTTTCTCCTTCTGACATACTTCACTCTGTATGACAGTCTCTAGATCCATCAAGGTCTCTACAAATGACCCAATTTCATTCCTATGTATGGCTGAGTAATATTCCATTGTATATATGTACCACGTCTTTATCCATTCGTCTGTCTGTGGGCACTTAGGTTGCTTTCATTACCTGTCTATTGTAAATAGTGCTGCAGTGAACATTGTGGTGAATGTGTCTTTTTGATTTATGGTTTTCTCTGGGTATATGCCCAGTAGTGGGATTGCTGGATTATATGTTAATTCTATTTTTAGTTTTTTAAGGAACCTCCATACTGTTCTCCATAGAGACTGTATCGATTTACATTCCCAACAATAGTGGAAGAAGGTTCCTTTTCTCCACACCCTCTCCAGCATTTGTTGTTTGTAGATTTTCTGATGATGCCCATTCTAACAGGTGTGACGTGATACCTCATTGTAGTTTCGATTTCCATTTCGCTAATAATTAGTGATGTTCAGCAGATTTTCATGTGTGTACTGGCCATCTCTATGTCTTCTTGGAACAAATGTCTATTTAGATCTTCCATTTTTGTATTGGGTTGTTTGTTTCATTAATATTGAGCTGCATGAGCTGTTTATATATATTGGAGAATAATCATTTGTCCATTGATTCGTTTGCAAATATTTTCTGCCATTCTGAGGGTTGTCTTTTCGTCTTGTTTGTAGTTTCCTTTGTTTTGCAAAAGCTTTTACGTTTCATTAGGTCCCATCTGTTTAGTTTTCTTTTTTATTTCATTACTATAGGAGGTGGATCAAAAGATCTTGCTGTGATTTACGTCAGAGTATCCTTCGTAAGTTTTCCTCTCAGAGTTTTATACTGTCCGGTCTTACATTAAGGTCTCTAATCCATTTTGAATATATTTTTATGTATGGTGTTGGGGAGTGTTCTAATTTCATTCTTTTACATGTAGCTCTCCATATTTCCCAGCACCAATGATTGAAGAGACTGTCTTATCTCCATTGTATAGTCTTGCCTCCTTTGTCATAGATTAGTTGACCATAGGTGTGTAGGTTTATCCTTGGGCTTTCTTTCTTTTTTTTTCTTTTACACGTTTATTGGAGTATAATTGCTTTACAATGGAGTGTTTGTTTCTGCTGTATAACAAAGTGAATCAGCTATACATATACAAATATCACCAGATCCCCTCCCTCTTGCATCTCCCTCCCACACTCCATATCCCACCCCTTTATGTGGTCACAAAGCACCGAGCTGATCTCCCTGTTCTATGTGGCTGATTCTCAGTAGCTATCGGTGTTACATTTGGTAATGTATTTATGTCCATGCCACTCTCTCACTTCGTCCCAGCTTACCCATCCCCATTCCGGTGTCCTCAAGTCCTTTCTCTATGTCTGTGTCCTTAATCCTGTCCTGCCACTAGTTTCTTCAAAATCTTTTTTTTTCTTCATTAGATTCCATATATCTCTGTTAACATACAGTATTTGTTTTTCCCTTTCAGACTTACTTCACTGTGTAGGACAGATTCTAAGTCCATCCACCTCAGTACAAATAACTCAGTTTTGCTTCTTTTTATGGTTGAGTAATATTTGATTGTATATATGTGCCAGATCTTCTTTATCCATTCATCTGTTGATGGACACTTAGGTTGCTTCCATGTCCTGGCTAATGCAAATAGAGCTGCAATGAACATTTTTCTACATAATTCTTTTTGAATTATGGTTTTCACAAGGCAAATGCCCAGTACTTGGATTGTTGTGTCATATGGTACTTCTATTGTTAGCTATTTAAAGGAACCTCCGTACTGTTCTCCCTAGTGCCCATATCAATTCACATTCCCAACCACAGTGCAAGTGTGTTCCCTTTTCTCCAATAAAGGCCTCTCCAGCATTTATTGTTTTGTAGATTTTTTTGATGATTGCCACTCTGACTGCTGTGAGGTGATACCTCATGGTAGTTTTGATTTGCATTTCTCTACTGATTAGTGATGTTCAGCATCCTTTCATGTGTTTCTTGGTAATCTGTATATCTTCTTTGGAGAAATGTCTATTTAGGTCTTCTGCCCGTTTTTGGATTGGGTTGTTTGTTTTTGTGATATTGAGCTACATGAGGTGCTTGTAAAGTTAGGAGATTAATCCTTTGTCAATTGCTTCATTTGAAAATATTTTCTCCCTTTCTGAGGGTTGTTTTTGCATCTTGTTTATGTTTTCCTGTACTGTGTAAAAGCTTTTAAGTTTCATTAGGTCCCATTTGTTGATTTCTGTTTTTATTTCCATTTCTCTAGGAGGTGGGTCAAAAAGGATCTTGCTGTGATTTATGTCATAGAGTGTTCTGCCTATGGTTTCCTCTAAGTGTTTTATAGTGTCTGGTCTTATATTTAGATCTCTAATCAATTTAGAGTTTATTTTTGTGTATGGTGTTATGGAGTGTTCTAATTTCATTCTTTTATGTGTAGGGGTCCAGTTTTCCCAGCACCAATTACTGAAGAGACTGTCTTTTCTCCATTGTATATCCTTAGCTCCTTTGTCATAGATGAGATAGCCATAGGTATGTAGGTTTATCTCTGGGCTTTCTGTCCTGTTCCATTGATCTGTGTTTATGCCAATCTACATACACTTGATTCCATTATGGAGACATATAAATACATAGGTTTCAAGGTTATTAACAGTCAGATATATTCCTCTTCAGTGAATAGGGTGTTTTGTGTCCAGTTCATTGAGAAAGGAGTAGGTCTTGTCTATTACATATTTGGTATATGGAATGGGATCTGTGCTAATTTCAAACTCTGCTTTTACACATCACCCCACGTCACCTTTCCCCTTAAGGAGGCATAAGTGTGTTTGCTAAATGTGTAACTCTGTTCTCTTTTGAAATTCAGTTCATGTGTAGCCATGTTTACATTTCCTCTATAGGTGATATATTACAATAAGTTTCTTTTTGTTTGTGGCTCATTTCACTTAGCATCATCGTATCTAAAGTCACTCATTAAACTGCTATTGGCCTTATGACATTGATTTTATGTCTGAGTGACATTCCATTGTATATAAGTACCACAACATCTATATCCATTTTTTTTTCCTTTCCTGGGATATATAAAGTGTACCGAAGTCGAGGTTCTTGTAAACAGAGCAGCGCTAAAGTTTGGGCTGGCTGTGTGTTGTGGATTTTTAGTTTTCCCAAAATACACGCCCATGAGTGGAAGTGTGCTATGCTCTGTAGCTCTGTTTTAGAAAACAACATACAGTTCTCCAGAGAGTCTGTTGGCAGTTTACATCCTGTCCATCGGCATAACCAGGCTCCCTTTTCTCCATGGCCTGTCCTGCATTTGTGGCTTTTACACTATTTGTGGATGGTCCTTTTGACTGGAGGTAAGGGACACTTCTATGTAGTGTGGATTTGCAATGCCTGATGGCTTGCTTGGCCAAAAAGAGCATATGCATTTTTTCCCGAATATATTCAGGAAAATACACATAGTCCCTTTTCAGCCAAGGGCAACATTGTCGAAATTCTGTCCCTTTTCATGTGCTTTAAAGACGACTCAAATCTACCTCTTGAAATCTGTTTCCTTCAATTCTGCCTTGCATTCAAATCCTCTTCACTGCCTTTCCTCAATATATTTCTGGATGATAGTTGTCCTTTATAACTCTGCAAGTTTGTGAATTGCTGTGCCCCTGATTTCCATTTTTCAGCTCGCCTCTTTGTGAGCTGGCTGCAATACTGCAGGATGGCTTTAGGCCCTACTCTGGTTCCAGGGCTTCAGGCTGAGCCTTTGGTTAATTCTTCTTCCTGATGGGAAACTAGAGTGACATGTGCCCATCCAAACACCTACAGCTAATCTCTCATTTATTTCCCCTCTTCCTGTTCATCCTCTGCACAGTTTGCAAACTGTGCATAATGGGAGGGTAAAGGCGCTGACACTCCAAGTGGGGAGATTTTGATTAATGCAGATGGAATGGCGAAGCCGAGCACAACAAAAGGAAAAATGAGGTACCTTTTAGAAAACTTTCCCAATTACACAGTGTACCATCCACTGGGTTTCCCATGCATGTTTTAACTAAAGGAAGATTCCCTTAAACCTGGAGAGTTGGGACCACTAGAATGGGTAGCACACAGTATTGCTCTAAGTAGTGTTCTTTTGTTCACACAACCTCAGCAATCTTGTCAGCCCCAAGTGTCCAGTCTTATGTCTCATCCAGCTGTGGGTGTAAAGGTGGTCAATCTAGCTTGCATCACAGGCCCTGAACGTAATTTTTAATACTTTCTCTCTGTTTTTGCATTTTGCTTTTGAAATTCATTTTTATAAGTGGGTTTAACTGAATTTCAGTGCTGTGTTCATGCCGTTATACACACACATGATTCCTTTATGGAGACATGAGAATACATATGTTTTAAAATACTTAGAGTCAGACATATTCCTCTGCAATGAATAGGGGGTGTTGAGTCCAGTTCATTGTGCCGGGAGTAGGTGTTGTCTATTACATACATGGTTTATATAACGGTATCTGTGCTAATTTAAAACTGTGGTTTTATGCATTACCCCGCCTCGGCTTTCCTCTTAAGCAGGCAAAAGATGTTCCCTAAATGTGTGACTCTGTTGTGTTTGTCATTCAGTTCATGTGTAGTCATGTGTACATTTCCGCTTTGAGTGATAACTTATGATAAGGTTAGTTACTCTGTAATCTTTCCTTACTCCGTTCATGTGTAGCCATGTTTACAGGACCTTCATAAGTGATATCTTATGATAAGTTTCTTTTTCTGTGTGACTTATTTCACTTAGAATCATCATACCTGAATCCACTCATTTTGCTGCTACTGGTCTTATGACATTGATTTCATGGCTGAGGGATATTCCATCGTACGTAAGTACCACAATTTTTTGAACAATTTTTAACTTTCCTGGGATATTTAAGGTGTACCCAAGTTGAGGTTCTTGTAAGCAGTGCATCCCTAAATTTTGGTGTGGTTCTGTCTTATTGATTTTCAGTTTTCCCAAGGTATATTCCCTAGACTGGAAGTGCCCTTTGCTATGTAGCTCTGTTGTTTACATGTTTTAGGGAACACAATACACTCCTCCAGAGAGGCAGTTGCCAACTTACATCCCACCCAACAGCATAACAAGCCTCCATGTTCTCCAGGTCCTCTCTTGCCTTTCTGGTTTTTACACATTTTGCCTATGTCCCTTTTGACCGGTGGGAAGGGATATTTCCTTGTACTGCAGATTTGCCTTGCCCGCTTGCTTGCTTCGCCAAAAAGGGCGTATGCATTTTCTCCTGAATATATTCAGGAGAAAACGAATACACCATTTTTGGACAAGTGCATCATTGTCGAAGTTGTGCCCCTCTTCCTGTGCTTGAAAGGTGATTCCAACGTACCTCTTGAAATCTGTTTACTGCGATTCTGCCTCGCTTTCAAGTCCACCTCGTTGCCTTCCTTCAAACAATTTTTGGACGATAGCTGTCCTTTATTACTCTGCCAGTTTGTGAACTGCTGTGTCTCTGAGCTCCATTTATCAAATCGTTTTTAGTGAGCTGAGCGCAAGTCCAAATTTTCGGTTCAGGACCTATACTGGTTTCTGGGAGCGGGATGAGGCTTTGGTTAATTCTTCTTCCTGCCGGGCAATTAGAGTCACATGTGCCCGTCCAAATGCCTAACAGCTACTCTCTCATTGGTTCTCCCTGGTCCCTTTCATCCTCTGCCAAATTGGCAACCTGTATTATCCAGGAGGTTAAAGGGGCTGTCTCTCTAAGTTGGGAGATTGATAGTCAAGTGGTTGGAAAGTCAAATTGGAACACCAGTAGAGGGACTATTCCTTGAGTTTTAGAAAGTTTTCGTATTCACAGTGTGTCCATTCTCTAGGTCTCCAGTACATGTTATAGCTGTATTAATATTCCCTTCAACCTGGAGAGTTTGGAACCATGGAATGGAGGCCACGCATTATTGCTTTAAATGGTCTGTGTTTGCTCACGCAGTCTCACCAAGCCTCTCAGTCCCAAGTGTCCAGCCTTATGCCACATCAAGCTGTAGTTGTAGATAGATTCAGTCCAGGTTTCATTAGAGACCCTGAAGGAATTGTAAAGAATTTCCCTGTTTTTTTGTTTTGTTTTTGAAATTCCTTTTAATAGTGGGTTTGAGCTGATTCCCACTGCCATGTTTATTCCAGTCTAGACACACTTGATTCCCTTATGGAGACATATCAATACATAGGTTTTAAGATTCTTACTAGTCAGATCTATTCCTCTGTGGAAAATATGGTGTTTTGAGTCCCTTTCCCCGAGGAAGGTGTAGGTTTAACTATTCCATAGTTGGTTTTTGGAACAGTACCTGTGTTATATCAAACTCTGGTGTTATGCATCACCCCACCTCTCCTTCCCCCTTAAGCAGGCATAAGAGTGTATTCTAAATGTGAGACTCTGTTCTCTTTCCTAACTCAGTTCATGTGTAGCCATGTTTACAGGATCTTCATAAGTCATATCCTATGATAAGTTTCTTTTTCTGTGTGACTTATTTCACTTAGAATCATCGTACCTGAATCCACTCATTTTGCTGCTACGGGTCTTATGACATTGATTTCATGGCTGAGGGATATTCCATCGTACGTATGTACCACAATTTTTTGAACCATTTTTAACATTCTTGTGATAATTAATATGTACCCAAGTTGAGGTTCTTGTAAGCAGTGCATCCCTAAATTTTGGGGTGGCTCTGTCTTATTCATTTTCAGTTTTCCCAAGGTATATTCCCTAGACTTGAAGTGCCCTTGGCTATGTAGCTCTGTTGTTTACTTGTTTTAGGGAACACAATGCACTCCTCCAGAGTGGCAGTTGGCAACTTACATTCCTCCCATCAGCATAAAAAGGCTCCCGGTTCTCCAGGTCCTCTTTTGCCTTTCTGGTTTTTGCACATTTTGCCGATGTCCCTTTTGACTGGTGGGAAGTGATACTTCTTTGTACTGCAGATTTGCATTGCCCGCTTGCTTGCTTGGCCAAAAAGGGCGTATGCGTTTTCCCCTGAATATATTCAGGAGAAAACTCATACACACTTTTTGGCCAATTGCATCATTGTCGAAGTTGTGCCCCTCTTCCTGTGCTTTACAGGTGATTCCATCGTACCTCTTGAAATCTGTTTCCTGCTATTCTGCCTCGCTTTCAAGTCCGCCTCTTTGCCTTCATTCAAAAGATTTTTGGAAGATAGCTGTCCTTTATTACTCTGCCAGTTTGTGAATTGCTGTGCACCTGAGCTCCATTTATCAAATCGTTTTTTGTGAGCTGACCGCAAGTCCAAAATTTCGGTTCAGGACCTATACTGGTTCCCGGCAGGGGGAAGAGTCTTTGTTAATTCTTCTTCCTGCCAGGCAATTAGAGTGACATGTGCCCGTCCAAATGCCTAACATCTACTCTCTGATTGGTTCTCCCTCTTCCCTTTCATCCTCTGCCAAATTGGCAACCTGTTAGAACCAGGAGGTTAAAGGTGCTGTCTCTCCAAGTTGGGAGATTGATAGTAAAGCTGTTGGAAAGTCAAACTGGCGCACAAGGAGGGGGACAATTCGTTGAGATTTAGAAACCTTTCATATTCACAGTGTGTCCATTCTCTAGGTTTCCCATACATGTTAGAGCTGTAGTAATATTCCCTTCAACCTGGAGAGTTGGGACCCATGGAATGGGTGCCATGCATTATTGCTTTAAAGGGTCTGCATTTGCTCACCCAGTCTCACCAATCCTCCCAGTCCCAAGTGTCCAGCCTTGTGCCACATCCAGCTGTCATTGTAGACATGGTCATTCCAGGTTTCATCAGAGACCCTGAAGGAATTGTAAAGAATTTCCCTGTTTTTCTGTTTTGTTTTTGATTTTTTTTTTATATTGGGTTTGAGCTGGTTCTCGCTGCCATGTTTATGCCAGTCTAGACACACTTGATTCCCTTACGGAGACATATCAGTACATAGGTTTTAAGATTCTTATTAGTCAGATATATTCCTCTGCACGGAATATGGGTGGTTGCGTCCCGTTCACTGAGGAAGTTGTAGGTCTTGCTATTACGTATTAGGTTTTTGGAATGGTACTTGTTCTAATATTAAACTCTTGTTTTATGCATCACCCCACCTCTCCTTCCCCCTTATGCAGGCATCAGAGTGTTTTCTATATGTGAGACTCTGTTCTCTTTCCTAACTCAGTTCATGTGTAGCCATGTTTACAGGATACCTATAAGTGATATCTTATGATAAGTTTCTTTTTCTGTGTGACTTATTTTACTTAGAATCATCGTACCTGAATCCAGTCATTTTGCTGCTACTGGTCTTATGACATTGATTTCATGGCTGAGGGATATTTCATCGGACGTAAGTACCACAATTTTTTGTACCATTTTTATCTTTCAGGGAAATTTAAGGTGCACCCAAATGAGCTTCTTGTAAGCAGTGCAGCCCTAAATAGTGCGGTGGCTCTGTCTTATTGATTTTCAGTTTTCCCAAGGTATATTCCCTAGACTTGAAGTGCCCTTGGCTCTGTACCTCTGTTGTTTACTTGTTTTAGGGAACTCAATGCACTCCTCCAGAGAGGCAGTTGACAATTTACATCCCGCCCATCAGCATAACAAGGCTCCCAGTTCTCCAGGACCTGTCTTGCCTTTCTGTTAATTACCCATTTTGTGGATGTCCCTTTTGACCAGTGGGAAGTGATACTTCTTTGTAGTGCAGATTTGAATTGCCTGCTTGCTTGCCTGGCTAAAAAGCATATATGTGTTTTCTCCTGAATATATTCAGGAGAAAACTCATACGCCCTTTTTGACCTAGTGCATCATTATCGAAGTTGTGCCCCTTTTCCTGTGCTTTAAAGGCGATTCCAACGTACCTCTTGAAATCTGTCAACTGCTACTCTGCCTCGCTTTCAAGTCCGCCTCGTTGCCTACATTAAACAGATATTTGGACAATAGTTGACCTGTATTTCTCTGCCAGTTTGGGAATTGCTGTGCCCCTGAGATCCATTTTTCAACTCGTATTTTGTGAGCTGAATGCAAGTCCAAACTTTGGATCAGGACCTATACTGGTGTCCGTTGGGTGGCTGAGACTTTGGTTTATTCTTTTTCCTCCCAGGAAAGAAGAGTGACATGTGCCCGTCCAAATGCCTAACAGCTACTCTCTCATTGGTTCTCCCTCTTCCGTTTCATCCTCTGCCAAATTGGCAACCTGTGAGAACCAGGAGGGTAAAAGGGGCTATCTCTCCAAGTTGGGAGATTGATAGTAAAGCAGTTGGAAAGTCAAACAGGAGCACCAGGAGAGGGACTATTCGTTGAGTTTTAGAGACATTTCCTATTCACAGTGTGTCCATTCTCTAGGTTTCCCGTACATGTTATAGCTATAGTAATATTCCCTTCAACCTGGAGAGTTGGGAAACATGGAATGGGTGCCACTCATTATTGCTTTATAGGGTCTGCATTTGCTCACCCAATCTCACCAATCCTCTCAGTCCCAAGTGTCCAGCCTTATGCCACATCCAGCTGTCATTTTAGATAGGGTCATTCCAGGTTTCATCAGAGACCCTGAAGGAATTGTAAAGAATTTCCCTTTTTTTTTGTTTTGTTTTTGAAATTCCTTTTTATAGTGGGTTTGAGCTGATTCTCGCTGCCATGTTTATGCCAGTCTAGACACACTTGATTCCCTTATGGAGACATATCAATACATAGGTTTTATGATTCATACTAGTAAGATATATTTCTCTGCGGTGAATATGGGGTGTTGAGTCCCTTTCACTGAGGAAGGTGTAGGTCTTGTCTCTTCCGTATTTGGTTTTTGGAACGGTACCTGTACTAATATCAAACTCTGGTTTTATGCATCACCCCACCTCTCCTTCCCCCTTAAGCAGGCATAATGGTGTTTTTTAATGTGAGTCTCTCTTCTCTTTCCTAACTCAGTTCATGTGTAGCCATGTTTACAGGATCTTCATAAGTGATATATTATGATAAGTTTCTTTTTCTGTGTGACTTATTTCACTTAGAATTATCGTACATGAATCCACTCATTTTGCTGCTACTGGCCTTATGACATTGATTTCATGGCTGAGGGATATTCCATCATATGTAAGTACCACAGTTTCTTGAACCATTTATGTCTTTCCTGGGATATTTCCAGTGTACCCATGTTGAGGTTTTTGTAAGCAGTTCATCCCTGAATTTTGGTGTGGATCTGTCTTATTTATTTTCAGTTTTCCCAAGGTATATTCCCTAGACTGGAAGTGCCCTTGGCTCTGCAGCTCTGTTGTTTACTTATTTTAGGGAACACAATGCACTCCTCCAGAGAGGCAGTTGGCAATTTACATCCCGCCCATCAGCATAACTAGGCTCCCTGTTCTCCAGGGCCTGTCTTGCCTTTCTGTTTTTTACACATTTTGTGGATGTCCCTTTTGACTGGTAGGAAGTGATACTTCTTTGTAGTGCTGATTTGCATTGCCCACTTTCTTGCTTGTCCAAAAAGGGCATATGCGTTTTCTCCTGTATATATTCACGTGAAAACCCATATGCACTTTATGGCATTTCCATAATTTTCGAAGTTGTAATGCTTTTCCTGTGTTTAAAGGCGATTCCAGTGTACCTCTTGAAATCTGTTTCATGCCATTCTGCCTCATTTTCCCTTCCGCCTCGTGGCTTTCTCTCAACAGATTTTTGGAAGAGAGTAGTCCTTTATAACTCTGCATGTTAGTGAATTGCTGTGGCCCTGAGCTCCATTTTTCAACTCGTGTTTTTGTGAGCTGACCGCAAATCAACAGTTTTGTTTCTGGACTTCTAATTATTCTGGGGGGGCAGGCTGAGACGTTGGTTAATTCCTCTTTGTGACGGGAAATTATAGTGACATGTGGCTGTCCAAATGCCTAAAGCTACTCTCTCATTGGTTCTCTCTCTTCCCTTATATCCTCTGCACAATTTGCCAACTGTGTGAACCAGGATTTTATAGGGGCTGACTTTCAAAGTTGGGAGATTGATAGTAAAGCAGTTGGAATGTCAAACTGGAGCACAAGGAGAGAAAAAAAGTAGTAGAGTTTTAGAAACCTTTCACCATCAGATGGTTTCCATTCTCTAGGTTCCCATACACGTTATAAATGTAGTGATATTCCCTTCTACCTGGAGAGTTGGGAACCATGGAATGGGTGGCAGGCATTATTGCTTTAAAGGGTCTGCATTTTTTCACCCAATCTCACCAATGCTCAGTCCCAAGTGACCAGCCTTATGCCACATCCAGCTGTCATTGTAGATAGGGTCATTCCAAGTTTCATCAGAACCCCTGAAGGTATTGTGTAAGAATTTTACTGTTTTTATGTTTTGTTTTGAAATTCAGTTTTATATTGGGTTTGAGCTGATTCTCACTGCCATGTTTATATCGTTCTAGACACACTTGTTTACCTTACAGAGACATATAAATACATAGGATTTAAAATTCTTACTAGTCAGATATGTTTCTCGGCGGGGAATAGGGATGTTGAGTTCCATTCACTGAGGAAGGAGTAGGGCTTGTCTCTTCTGTTTTTGAACTATGGAACGGTACCTGTGCTAATATCAATCTTATGTTTTGTGCACCTCCCCACCTCTCTTTCCCCTTAAGCAAGCGTTAGAGTGTTTTCTAAATCTGAGACTCTGTTCTCTTCCCTAATTCAGTTCATATGTAGCCATGTTTACATTCCCTTCATAAGTGATATCTTATGTCAGAATGCACCATGGCCGTTCTCATAATAATGCTCCATGATCCCTGTCATAACAATGCACCATGCCCTGGTTATCACAATGCTCCATGTCCCTTGTCATCACAATTCTCCACGTCCATGTCATCACAGTGCTACATGACACTTCTCGTCAATATGTTACATGCTCTTGTCATCACAATTCTCCATCAACTTGACATGGCAATGCTCCATGCACTTGTCATCACAATGCTCCATGCACTTGTCATCTCAATGCTCCATCCCCTTGTCATCACAATGCTCCATGACCCCTGTCATCACAATGCTCCCTGACACCTGTCATCACAATTCTTCATGCCCCTTGTCATTACAGTGCTCCATGATGCTCGACATCACAATTACCCAAGGTCTTCTCATCACAAAGCTCCATGGCCCATATCATCACAATGCTCCATGACCACTGTCAACACAACACTCCATGACACCTGACAACACGATAATACGGCACTCTTGTCATCACAATGTTCCATTCCCTAGTCATCACAATGCTCCATAGCCCCTGTCTTCACAATACTCCATGATCATTTTCAGCCCAATATTCCATGATGCTTGTCATCACAATGATCCATGTCCTTGTCATCCCTATGCTCCATGACCCCTGTATTCACAATGCTCCGTGACGATTGTCATCACAGTGCTCCATGACACATGTCATCACAATGCTCCATGCCTTTGTCAGCAAAATGCTACATGACCTTGTCATTACAATGCTCTATGCGCTTGTCATCACAATACTCCATTTCCATTGTCATCACAATCCTCCATGAACATTGGGATCACATTGCTTCATGCCCTTGTCATCACAATGCTCCATGCTACTTGAAATCAAAATGATCCATGACTTCTGTCATCACAGTGCTCCAAACCCTTGTGGTCACAGTGTTCCATAACACTTGTCATCACAACGCTCCATGATGCCTGTGATCACAATAATCCATGCCCTTTTCATCACAAAGCTCCATGACCTTTGTCATCACAATTCTCAATACCCTCGTCATCACAATGCTCCCTGAGAGTTGTCATCAGAATGCTCTTTGAATCCTGTCACGAAAAGGCTCCATGCCTTTTTAATCACAATGCCCCATGCCGTTTTCATCACAATGTTCCATGCCATTGTCATCAAAATAATCCACAAGCTTCTCCTCAGAATGCTCCATGACCCTTGTCATCACAGTGCTCCATGCCCTTGTCATCAAAATGCGCCATTCCAACTGTCATTGCAATAATCCATGAAACTTATGAGACCAATGTTCCATGCCCTTGTCATCACAATGCTACATGCCCTTGTTATCACAATGCTCCATGACCCCTGTCATCACAATGCTCCGTGAATCCAGTCATCACAATGCTTCATGACCTTTGTCATCACAATGGTCCATGCCCTCGTCATCAACAGTCTCTGTGACCTTTTTAACCACAATGCTCCATGAAATTTTCATCACAATGCTCTTTGACCCTTGTCATCACTATGCTCCATGCGCTTGTCAGCACAATGCTCCATGACACATGTCATCACAATGCACCATGCACATGTCATCACAGTGCTCCCCAATCTTGTCATCACAATGCTCCTTAAAATTTGTCATCACAATGCTCCATGCACTTCTCATCAAAATGCTCTCTCACCACTGATATCACAATGCTACATCACTATTTGTCACAATACTCCCTCACACCTGTCATCACAATGTTACATGACTCCTGTCATGAGAAAGCTACATGCACTTATCATCACAATGTTCGATGACCCCTGACATCACAGTGTTCCATAACACCTGTCATCAAAATGTTCCATGAAACTTTTCATCACATTGCTCCATGACCCTGTCATCGGAATGCTCCCTGCCCTTCTCATCACAATGCACAACGCCCTTGCCACCAAAATGCTCCATGACCTTTGTCATCACAAAGATCCGTGACCCTTGGCATCACAAAGCTCCATGTCATTGTCATCACATTGCTCCATGACCTTGTCTTCACAAAGCTCCATGACACATGTCTTCAGAATGCTCCAAGGCCTTCTCATCACAATGCTCCATGCCCTTGCCATAACAATGCTCCATTACCCCTGTCGTAACAATGCTCCATGACCCCTGCGATCACGATGAACCATGGCCTTGTCATCACAAAGCCCCATGACAATTCTCATCACAATGCTCTAAGAACACTGTCATCACAATGCAACATGCCCATCATCATAATGCTTCAGGCTATTGTCATCACAATGAAATCAAAATTCTCCATGAACTCTGTCATCATAATGCTCCAAACCCTTGTGATCACAATGTTTCATAACACTTATCATCACAACACCGCATGACGATCATCATCACAATTATCCATGGTCTTCTCATCACAATGCTCCATGATCTTTGTCATCACAATGCTCAATACACTTGTCATCACAATGCTCCCTGACACTTGTCGTCAGTATGCTCCTTGAACCCTGTCATGACAAGACTCCATGCCTTTTTCATCACAGTGATCCATTCTCTTTTCATCACAATGCTCCAAGACCCCTGTAATCACAAAGCTCTATGCACTTGTCATCACAAAGCTCCATGACGCAAGACATCAGAATGCTCCACGGCCTTCTCCTCACAACGCTCGATGTCATTGTCATCACAGTGCTCCAAAAACCCTCTTATCACATTGCTTCTTGCCCTTGACATTACAATCCTCCATGACCCATGTATCACAGTGTTCCGTGCCCTTTTCATCACAATGCTCCATGCCCAATCTCATCACAATTATCCATGAAATATTTCAGACCAATGCTCAATTCCCTTCTCATAACAATGCTCCATTACCTCTATCATAACAATGCTCCATGACCATTGCCATCACAATGTTCCACGGCCTTGTCATCACAAGGCTTCATTACCCATGTCTTCGCAATGCTCCAAGACACCTGTAATCAAAATGCTCCATGACCTTGTCATAAGAAAACTCCATGACGCATGTCATCAGTAGGTTCCATGGCCTTCTCTTCACAATGTTCCATGCCCTTGTCATCACAGTGTTCCAAGACCCCTGTAATCACAATGCTCCATGTCCCTTTTCATCTCAATGATCCATGAACCCTGTCATCACAATGCACCATGCCCATCATCATAATGCTTCATGCTATTGTCATCACAATGAAATCAAAATGCTCCATGACCTCTGTCATAACAATGCTCCAAACCCTTGTGATCACAATATTCCATAACACTCGTCATCACAATTATCCATGGTCTTCTCATCACAGTGCTCCATGACCTTTGTCATCACAATGCTCAATACACTTGTCATCAAAATGCTCCCTGACACTTGTTGTCTGTATGTTCCTTGAACCCTGTCATGACAAGGCTCCATGCCTTTTTCATCACAATGATCCATGCCCTTTTCCTCACAATGCTCCAAGAACCCTTTAAAGACAATGCTCCATGCCCTTGTCATCACAAAGCTCAATGAAACATGTCTTCAGAGTGCTCCTTGGCCTTCTCCTCACAATGCTCCATGCCCATGTCATCACAATGTTCCAAGACCCCTGTAATCACAATGGTCCATGCCCCTTTTCATCAGTATGCTCCATGAGATTTGTCATCACAAGTCTCTATGGATTTCTCATCACAATGCACCAGGACCTTGTCATCACAATGCTTCACGACCTTGTTCTAAACATTCTCAATGGCCCTTGTCATCATAATGCTCCAAGCCCTAGTCATCACAATGCTCCATTATATTTGTCATCAAAATCCTCCATTACATTTGGCATCACTATGCTCCCTGCCATTGTCATTGCAATGGACCATGACATATGTCATCACAATGCTCCCTGACACCTGTCTTCACAATACTCCATGACCTTCTCATCACAATGATCCATGCCCTTGCCATCACAATGCACCATGTCCAATGTCATCAAAATAATCTATGAAACTTGTCAGACCAATGCTAAATGCCCCTGTCACCACAATGCTCCATGCCCTTGTCATCACAATGCTCCATGACCACTGTCATCACAATGCTCCGTGACTCCAGTCATCACAATGCTTCATAACATTTGTCATCACAATGGTCCATGCCAACGTCATCACAAGGCTCTGTGACCTTTATAACCACAATGCTCCATGAAGTTTTCATCACAATGCTCCGTGACCCTTGTCATCAAAATGCTCCATGCGTTTGTCAGAAAAATGCTCCATGACCCTTGTCATCACAATGTGCTACGTGATTTTCATCACAACGATCCACAAATTTGTCATGGTAATGCTCCATAAACCTTGTAATCACAATGCTCCATGCCCTTCTCATCACAATGCTCCATTACTCCTGTCATAACAATGCTCCATGACCCCGGCCATCACAATATTCCACGGCCTTGTCATCACAAGGCTCCATGACACTTGTCATCACAATGCTCCAAGACCCCTGTAATCACAATGCTCCATGCTCTTGTCATCACAAAGCTCCATGACACATGCCATCAGATTGTTCCATGTCCTTCTCATCAAAATGCTCCATTCCCTTTTCATCACAGTGCTCCAAGACCCCAGTAATCACAATGCTCCATGCCACTTTTCATCTCAATTCTCCATGAAACCTGTCATCACAAT
The DNA here is from genome assembly GCF_964341445.2 of Mesoplodon mirus. Lineage (NCBI taxonomy): Eukaryota > Metazoa > Chordata > Mammalia > Artiodactyla > Ziphiidae > Mesoplodon > Mesoplodon mirus. The sequence continues at coordinate 730,121 of NW_028295811.1, forward strand.
GCACAAATCCCATAATCATAATGCTTCCGGCTATTGTCAGCACAATGAAATCAATATTCTCCATGACCTCTGTCATCACAATGCTCCATGACCCCTGTCATCACAATAATCCATGAACATTTTCAGTCCAATGCTCCATGACCCTTGTCATCACAATGATCCATGTCCTTGTCTTCCCAATGCTCCATGACCGCTGTATTCACAATGCTCCGTGACGCTTTTCATCACAGTGCTCCATGACACCTGTCATGATAATGTTCCATGCCTTTGTCAGCAAAATGCTACATGACTTTGTCATTACCATGCTCTATGCGCTTGTCATCACAATACTGCATTACCATTGTCATCACAATCCTCCATGAATCTTGGGATCACATTGCTACATGCCCTTGTCATCACAATGCTCCATGCTCCTTGAAATCAAAATGATCCATGACCTCTGTCATCACAATGCTCCAAACACTTGTGATCACAATGTTCCATAAAATTTGTCATCCCAACGCTCCATGATGCCTGTCATCACAATACTCCATGCACTTTTCATCACAATGCTCCATGACTTTGTCATCACAATTTTCAATACACTTGTCATCACAATGCTCCCTGACACTTGTCGACAGAATGCTCCTTGAACCCTGTCACGAAAAGGCTCCATGCCTTTTTCAACACAATGCCCCATGCCGTTTTCATCACAATGCTCCACGCCACTGTCAGCAATAAACTCCACAAGCTTATCATGAGAATATTCCATGACCCTTGTCATCACAATTCTCCATGCACTTTTCAGCACAATGCTCCCTGACCTTGTCATCTCAATGCTCCAAGCCACTGTCATCAAAATGCACCATTACCTTTGTCATCAGAATCCTCCATGACACCTGGCATTACAATGCTCCATGCGATTGTCATCACAATGGGCCATTACATATTTTATCACAATGCTCCCTGACACCTCTCTTCACAATACTGCATGACCTGGTCATCACAATGCTCCATGCCCTGGTCACCACAAGGCACCATTCCAACAGTCATCGCAATAATCCATGAAACTTATTAGACCAATGCTCCATGCCCTTGTCATCAAAATGCTCCATGACCCTTGTAATCACAATGCTCCATGAACTTTTCATCACAATGCTCTTTGTTCCTTGTCATCACAATGCTCTACGCCTTTCTCAGCGCATTGCTCCGTTACCCTTGTCATCACAATGCTCCATGCGCTTGTCAGCACGATGCTCCATGACACATGTCATCATAATGCACCATGCACTTGTCATCACAGTGCTCCACAAGCTTGTCATCACAATGCTCCATAAAACTTGTCATCACAATGCTCCATGCACTTCTCATCAAAATGCTCTCTCAACACAGATATCACAATGTTACATCACTATTCGTCACAATACTCACTCACCCCTGTTATCCCAATGTTCCATGACCCCTGTCATCACAATGCTACATGCACTTATCATCACAATGTTCGATGACCCCTGACATCACAATGCTCCATAACCCCTGTCATCAAAATGTTCCTTGACCCTTTTCATCATAATGCTCCATGACCTCTGACATCACATTGTTCCATAACCCCTGTCATCAAAATGTTCCATGACCCTTTTCATCAAATTGCTCCATGACCCTGTCATCACAATGCTCCCTGGCCTTCTCATCACAATGCACAACGCCCTTGTCCTCAAAATCCTCCATGACCTTTGTCATCACAAAGATCCATGACCCTTGGCATCACAATGCTCCATGTCATTGTCATCACAATCCTCCATGAACACTCTCATCACATTGCTCCATGCCCTTGTCATCACAAAGCTCCATGACAGATGTCATCAGAATGCTCCATGGCCTTCTCATCACAATGCTCCATGCCCTTGCCGTCACAATGCTCCATTACCCCTGTCATAACAATGCTCCATGAACCCTGCCATCACGATGTTCTGTGGCCTTGTCATCACAGTGCTCCATGACACCTGTCATCACAATGCTCCATGACTTTGTCAGCAAAATGCTACATGACCTTGTCATTACAATGCTCTATGTGCTTGTCATCACAATACTCCATTTCCATTGTCATCACAATCCTCCATGAACCTTGAGAGCACATTGCTTCATGCCCTTGTCATCACAATGCTCCATGCTCCTTGAAATCAAAATGATCCATGTCCTCTGTCATCACAATGCTCCAAACCCTTGTGATCCCAGTGTTCCATAACACTTGTCATCACAATGCTCCATGATGCCTGTCATCACAAAATTCCATGCCCTTTTCATCACAGTGCTCCATGACATTTGGCATCAAAATGCTCAGTACACTTGTCATCACAATGCTCCCTGACACTTGTCATCAGAATGCTCTTTGAACCCTGTCACGAAAAGGCTCCATGCCCTTTTCATCACAATGTCCCATTCCGTTTTCATCACAATGCTCCGTGACCATTGTCATCAAAATGCTCCATGACTTTGTCTGAAAACTGTTCCATGACCCTTGTCATCACAATGTGCCATTCGCTTTTCATCACAACGGTCCAGAAAATTTTCATTGCAATGCTCCATAAACCTTGTAATCACAATGCTCCATACACTTCTCATCAAAATGCTCTCTCACCAGAGATATCACAGTGTTCCAACACTAGTTGTCACAATACTCCCTCACTACTGTAATCAAAATGTCCCATGACCCCTGTCATCACAATGCTACATCCCTTTATCATCACAATGTTCCGTGACCCCTGACATCACAATGTTCTATAACCCCTGTCATCAAAATGTTCCAATACACTTTCCATCATATTGCTGAATGACCCTGTCATCAAAATACTCCCTGCCCTTATCATCACAATGCACCATGCACTTGTCATCAAAATGCTCCATGACATTTGTCATCACAAAGCGCCATGACACTTGGCATCACAATGCTCCATGAACCCTCTCATCACATTGCTCCATGCCCCTGTCATCACAAAGCTCCATGACATTTGTCATCAAAATGCTTGATGCCCTTCTCATCACAATGCCCCATGACCTTGTCATTACAATCCTTCATTACCCATGTATCACAGTGTTCCATGCCCTTATCATCACAATGCTCTATGCCCACTCTCATCACAATAATCCATGAAACTTATTAGACCAATGCTCCATTCCCTTGTCATCAAAAGGCTCCATGCCCTTGTTATCACAATGTTCCATGACCCCTGTCATCACAATGCTCCATGCATCCATTCATCACAAAGCTTCATGACCTTTGTCATCACAATGGTCCATACCCTCGTCATCAACAGTCTCTGTGACCTTTTTAACCACAATGCTCCATGAACTTTTCATCACAATGCTCTTTGACCCTTGTCATCACAATGCTCTATGCCTTTCTCAGCACAATGCTCCATGACCCTCGTCATCACAATGCCCCATGACCCATGTCATCACAATGCACCCTGCAATTATCATCACAGTGCTCCACAATCTTGTCACCACAATGCTCCATAAAACTTGTCATCACAATTCTCCATGCACTTCTCATCAAAATGCTCTCTCAACCCTGATATCACAATGTTACATCACTATTCATCACAATACTCCCTCACCCCTATCATCACAATTTTCCATGACATCTGTCTTTGCAATGCTACATTCACATATCATCACAAAGTTCGATGACCCCTGATATCACAATGTTCCATAACCCCTGTCATCAAAATGCTCCATAACAATTTTCCTCAAAATGCTCAATGACCCCTGACATCACAATGTTCCATAACACCTGTCATCAAAATATTCCATGACCCTTTTCATCAAATTGCTCTATAACCCTGTCATCACAATACTCCCTGCCCTTCTCATCACAATGTACCACGCCCTTGTCATCAAAATGCTCCATGACCTATGTCATCACAAGGATCCATGACCCTTGGCATCTCAATGCTCCATGCCATTGTCATCACAAAACTCCATGAACCCTCTAATCACAATGCTCCATGCACATTTGCATCTCAATGCTCCATGAACCCTGTCATCAAAATGCACCATGCCCATCATCATAATGCTTCAGTCTATTGTCATCACAATGAAATCAAAATATTTGATGATCTATTTCATCACAATGCTCCAAATCCTTTTGATCACAATATTCCATAACACTTATCATCAAAATGTCACATGACGCTCATCATCACAATTATCCATGGTCTTCTCATCACAGTGCTCCATGACCTTTGTCATCACAGTGCTCTATACACTTGTCATCACAATGCTCCCTGACACTTGTCATCAGTATGCTCCTGGAAGCCTGTCATGACAAGGCTCCATACCATTTTCATAACAATGATCCATGCCAATTTCATCACAATGCTCCAAGACACCAGTAATCACAATGCTCCATGCCCTTGTCATCACAATGCCCCAAGACCCCTGTAATCACAATACTCCATGCCCCATTTCATCAGAATGCTCCATGAGACATGTTATTACAAGGCTCAATGGTCTTCTCATCACAATTCTCCACGAACTTTTCTTCACAGTGCTCCATTCCCTTGTCATCACAATGCTCCATGACCCCTGTCCTCACAATACTTCCTGAACATTTTCAGTCCAATTCTCCAGGAACTTCTCATCACAATGCTTCATGATCCCTATCATCACAATGCTCCATGACCCCTGAAAACACAGTGATCCGGGACTCTTGTCATCACAGTGCTCCATTCCCTAGTCATCACAAAGCTCCATGAACATTTTCAGCCCAATGCTCCATAACCGTTGTCATCACAATGATCCATGACCTTGTCATCCCAATGCTCTATGACCCCTGTAATCACAATGATCCGTGATGCTTCTCATCACAGTGCTCCATGACCCTTATCATCACAATGCTCCATGCCTGTGTCAGCAAAATGCAACATGACCTTGTCATCAAAATGCTGCATTTGCTTGTCATCACAATACTCCCTTACCATTGTCATCACAATCCTCCATGAATCTTGGGATCACATTGCTTCATGCCCTTGTCATCACAATGCTCCATGCTCCTTGAAAACAAAATGATCCATGACTTCTATCATCACAATGCTCCAAACCCTTGTTATCACAAAGTTCCATAACACTTGTCATCACAGCGCTCCATGATGCCTCTCATCACAGTACTCCATGTCCTTTTCGTCAAAATGCTCCATGATCTTTTTCATCACCATTCTCAATACACTTGTCATCACAATGTTCCCTGACACTTGTTGTCAGAATGCTCCTTGAAACCTGTCATGAAATGGCTTCATGCCTTTTTCATCACAATGCTCCATGCCTTTTTCATCACAATGCTCCATGCCATTGCCGTCACAATACACCACAAGCTTGTCATCAGAATGCTCCATGACACTTGTCATCACAATGCTCCATGGCCACTGTCATCACAATGCTCCAAACCCCTTGTCATTACTGTGCTCCATGACGCTCGTCATCACAATTATCCATGGTCTTCTCATCACAATGCTCTACGCCCTTGTCATCAAAATGCTCCATGACACTTGTCATCACAATGCTCCATGGCCACTGTCATCACAATGCTCCATTCCCCTTGTCATTACAGTGCTCCATGACGCTCGTCATCACAATGCTCCACGGTCTTGCCATCACAATGCTCCATTCCCTGGTCATCACAATGCTCCATGCCCTGGTCATCACAATGCTCCATGTCCCCTGTCATCACAATTCTCCTCGTTTTTGGCATCACTATGCTCCATGACAGTTCTCATCACCGTGTTACATGATTTGTCATCACAATTCTCTATGCACTTGTCATCACAATGCTCCATGACCCCTGTCATAGGAAGCTCCATGTGCTTCTCATCACAATGCTTCATGAACTTTTCATCAAAATTCTCAATGGCCCTTGTCATCACAATGCTCCATGCCCTTGTCATCACAATGCTCCATGTCCATTGTCATCACAATGCTCCAAGCCCTTGTCATCAAAATGCTCCATTACATTTGTCATCACAATCCTCCATGACACTTGGCATCACAATGTTCCATTCCATTGTCATCGCAATGGACAATGACATATGTCATCACAATGCTCCCTGAGACCTTTCTTCAAAATACTCCAAGACCTTCTCATCACAGTGCTCCATGCCTTGTCATCACATTGCACCATGCCCACTGTCATCACAATAATCCATGAAACATGTCAGGCCAATGCTCCATGCCCCTGTCATCACAATGATCATTGCCTTTTCATCACAATGCTCTATGAACCCTGTCATCACAATGCTCCATGACTCCAGTCATCACAATGCTTCATGACCTTTGTCATCACAATGGTCCATGCCCTCGTCATCACAAGGCTCTGTGACATTTGTCACCAAAATGCTCCATGAAATTTTCATCACAATGCTCGTTGACCCTTCTCATCACAATGCTCCATGCCTTTGTCAGCACAGGGCTCCATGACCCATGTCATCACAATGCACCATGTGCTTGTCATAACAATGCTCCACAACCTTGTCATCACAATGCTCCATAAAACTTGTCATCACAATGCTCCATGCACTTCTTATCAAAATGCTCTCTCACGAATGATATCAAAATGTTCCCTCACTAGTCATCACAATACACCCACTCCCCTGTCATCACAATGGTCCACAACACCGTCATGAAAATGTTCCATGACTCCTGACATCACAATGTTCCATAACCCCTGTCATCAAAATGTTCCATGACACTTTTCATCAAATTGCTCCATGACCCTGTCATCACAATGCTCCCTGCCCTTCACAAGAGAATTCACCACACACTTGTCATCAAAATGCTCCATGACCTTTGTCATCACAAAACTCCCTGACCCTTGGCATCACAATGCTCCATGCCATTGTCATCACAATGCTCCAAAAACCTCTCATCACATCGTTCCAAGCCCTTGTCATCACAGTATCCATGATGCTTTTCATCAAAATGCTCGATGCCATTCTTCTCACAATGCTCCATGCGCTTGTCATTACAATCCTCCATGAACCATGTATCACAGTGTTCTGTGCCATTGTTATCACAATGCTCCTTGCCCCCACTCATCACAATAATCCATGAAACATCTCAGACCAATATTCCATGCCCTTTTCATCACAGTGATCCAAGACTCTTCTAATCATAATGCTCCATGCCCCTTTTCATCTCAATGCTCCATGAACGCTGTCATCACAATGCACCAATGCGCATCATCATAATGTTTCATGCTATTGTCATCACAATGAAATCAAAATGCTCTATGACCTCTGTCATCACAATGCTCCAAATCCTTGTGATCACAATATTCCCTAACACTTATCATCACAGCTCCCCATAACGCTCGTCATCAAAATTATCCATGGTCTTCTAATCACAATGCTCCATGACATTTGTCATCACAATGCTCAATACCCTTGTCATCACAATGGTCCCTGACACTTGTCATCAGTATGCTCCTTGAACCCTGTCATGACAAGGCTACATGCCTTTTTCATCACAGTGTTACATGCCATTTTCCTCACAGTGCTCCAAGTCCCCTGTAATCACAATGCTCCATGCCCTTGTCATCACAAAGCTCCATGATGCATGTCATCAGAACGCTCCATGACATTCTCATCCCAATGTTCAATGCCCTTGTCATCACAATGCTCCAAGACCCCTGTAATCACAATGCTCCATGACCCTTTTCATCAGAATGCTCCATGAGACTTGTCATCACATGGCTCCATGGTCTTCTCCTCACAGTGCTCCAGTACCTTGTCATCACAATGCTCCTTGACCCCAGTCATCACAATACTCCATGAACATTTTCAGCCCAATGCTCCATGACGTTCTCATCACAATGCTCCATGACCTCTGTCATAACAATGCTCCATAACCACTGTCATGACAATGATCCATGAACCCTGACAACACAATGATCCGGGACGCTTGTCATCAAAATGCTCCATGCCCTTGTCATCCCAATGCTCCATGAACCCTTTAATCACAATGCTCCATGATGCTTGTCATCACAGTGCTCCATGAACCTTGTCATCACAATGCCTTTGTCAGCAAAATGATACATAATCTTGTCATCACAATGCTCCATGTGCTTGTCATCACAATCCTCCATGACCCTTGGGATCATATTGCTTTATGCCCTTGTCATCTCTATCTTGCCTTTCTGGTTTTTACAGATTTTCGGAAGCCCTTTTTGAATGGTGGGAAGCGACAATTCTTTGTAGTGTGGATTTGCGTTGTGTGCTTGCTTGATTGGCCAAAAAGGGCCTATGCCTTTTCTCCTGAATATATTCAGGAGAAAAGTCATACACTGTTTTTGGCCAAGTGCATCATTCTCGAAGTTGTGATGCCTTTCCTGTGCTTTAAAGGCGATTCCAATTTACCTCTTGAAATATGTTTTGTGCAATTCTGCCTCATTTTCAAGTCCGCTTTGTTGCCTTCCCTCAACAGATTTTTGGAAGAGAGTAGTCCTTTTTAACTCTGTAGGTTTTTGATTTGCTTTGCCCCTGAGCTCCAATTTTCAAATCCCATTATTGGGAGCTGACCGCAAATCCACAATTTTGCTTCAGGACCTATACTGGTTCCAGGGGTGGCTATACTGGTTCCCTGTGGGTGGCTGAGGCTTTGGTTAATTCTTCTTCCTAATGGGAATTTAGAGTGACATGTGTCCGTCCAAATGCCTACATCTACTCTCTGATTGGTTCTCCCTCTTCCCTTTCATCCTCTGCACAATTAGCAAACTGTGCGAACCAGGAGGTTATAGGGGATGACTCTCCTAAGTTGGGAGATTGATAGTAAAGTAGTTGGAATGCCAAACTGTAGCACAAGGAGAGGAAAAAGTAGGAGACTTTCAGAAACCTTTCGCCATCACAGGGTGTCCATTCTCTAGGTTTCCCATATATGTTATAACTGTAGTGATATTCCCTTCTACCTGGAAATTTGGGACCCATGGAATGGTGGCATGCATTACTACTTTAAAGGGTCTGCATTTTCTCTCCCAATCTCACCAGTCCTCTCAGTCCCAAGTGTCCAGCCTTATGTCTCATCCAGCTGTCTTTGCAGATAGGGTCATTCTAGGTTTCATCAGAACCCCTGAAGGAATTGTGTAAGAATTTCGCTGTTTTTTTGTTTTGTTTTTGAAATTCATTTTTTAATGGGGTTGAGCTGATTTTCCCTGACGTGTTTATTACGGGCTAGACACACTTGTTTCCCTTACAGAGGCATATCAATACATAGGTTTTAAGATTCTTACTAATCAGATATATTCCTCTGTGGGGAATAGGGGTTTTGAGTCCCGTTCACTGAGGAAGGTGTAGGTCTTGTCTATTCTGTATTTGGTTTATGGAATGGTACCTGTGCTAATATCAAACTCTGGTTTTATGCATCACCCCACCTCTCCTTCCCCCTTAAGGAGGCATAAGAGTGTTTTCTAAATGTGAGACGCTGCTCTCTTTCCTAATTCAGTTCATGTGTTGTGATGTTGACATTCCCTCTGTAAGTGATATCTTATGATAAGATTCTTTTTCTGTGTGACTAATTTCCCTAAGAATCATCATACCTAAATCCTCTCATTATGCTTCTACTTGGCCTTATGACATTGATTTCACGTCTGAGTGATATTCCATTGTACAAAATTACCACAAATTCTTTATGCATTTCTCTTTTTCCTGGGATACTTTAGGTGTACCGAAGTTGAGGTTCTTGTATGCAGAGCAGCCCTAAACTTTGTGGTGCCTGTGTCTTGTTGATATTTACACTTCCCAAGTTATATGTCCGTGAGTTGAAGTCCCCTTTGCTCGGGGGCTTTGTATTTTAGATGTTTTAGGAAACAGCATACACTTCTTCAGAGTAGCTCTTGGATATTCATACCCCACCCATCAGCGTGAATAGTCTCCCTGTTTTCCATGGCCTCTCCTGCATTTTTGATTTGTACACATTTTTTGGATGGACTTTCTGAGCAGTGGAAATTGAGACTTCTTTATTGTGCGGATTTGCATTTCCCTCTTGCTTGGTTGGCCAAAAACTCTGTATGTGTTTTTTTCCTGAAGATATTCACGAAAAAAACGCATACATCCTTTTGCCCAACTGCATCATTTTAGAAATTCTGCTGCTTTTCATATGCTTTAAATGTGAGTACAATCTACCTTTTGAAATCTGTTTCCTGCAATTCTGCCTCTCATTCAGAACCTCTTTGTTGCCTTACCTGAATATATTTTTGGACGTTGGTTATCATTTATATCTTTGCAGGTCTTTGAATTGTCTGCTCCTGAGCTCCATTTTGCAACTCGCTTTTTTTGTGAGCTGGCCGCCAAACCATTGGATTGATTCCGGCCCTATTCTGGTTCTGGGGAGGCAGGCTGAGCCTTTGGTTAATTCTTCTTCCTAATGGGAAATTAGAGTGACATGTGCCTGTCAAAACTACTACAGCTAATCTCTCATTGGTTCCTCCTCTTCCCATTTAACCTCTGCAAAAATTGCAAACTGTGTGAAACAGGAGGTTAAAGGTGCTGATTCTCCAAGTTGGGAGATTGTTAGTAATGTGGCTGGAATGGCGAACCCCAGCACCAGGAGATCAAAAATGAGGTGCATTTTAGACACCTCTCATGAGCACACGGTGTACATTCATCTCGGTTTCCCAGGCATGTTTTCACTGTCAGAAGATTCCCTTGAAAGTGCAGATTTGGGACCCATGGAATGGGTACCAGGCAGTATTACTTTAAAAGGTCTGCATTTCCTCACCCAGCCTCTCTAACATCTCTTAGCGTGCATAGCTTCCAGCCTTATATATCATCCTGCTGTGGGTCTACATGTGTTCAATCCATGTTACATCGTAGCCCTTCAACAAAAGTTGTAAGAATTTTTGTCTGTCTCACCGTTTTTATAAATATTTTTAAATTTATTTTTATATTGGTTACAGCTGATTTTCAAAGCTCTGTTTTTTGCTGCTGTACATCCACTTGATACATGTACTGTGAGACAACAATAAATTCTTTCTCAGATGCTTATGAGTCATATGTATTATTTTCCAGTGACTTGAGTGGACTGAGTGCAATTCTTTGAGGTACCGTGTAGGCCTTGCCAGTTATTCAATTTGGTACTTGGAATGGTATCTTTGCTAATTTCAACCTCCTGGATAATACCTCACCATTCCCCACCTTTCCCATTTAGCAGCCTTATGTCTCTTTTCTACATATTTGACTATGTTTCTGTTTTGTAGTTTATTTCATGTGTAGCCATTTTTGATTCCACCTTTAAGTGACATCTTATGATATGTGTCTTTTTCTTTCTGACATGTGTCACTTAGAATGATGGTATGTAACTCCTCCAGAGTTGTTCCAACTGGCCTTATTTCATTGATTTCTGGATGAGTAATATTCCACTCTACATAAGTACCCCATCTCTTTTATCCATTTTATCCTTCCAGGGACATTATATTATATCCAAGTGGAGGCCCTTTTTAACAGAGAGGTGGTAAACGTTGGGGTGCCTGTTTTCTGTCATTTTTTGTTTTTCCCAAGGTATACGCCCATGAGTGCAAGTGCCCTATGCTCTGTAGCTCAGTTTTCAGATGTTTTAGCAAACACAATACACTTCTCCAGAGTGGCCGTTGGCAAATTATATTTCCACTATCAGCCTCACAGGGCTCCCTTTTCTCCTCACCCTGTCCTGAATTTCTGGTGTTTACACTTTATGTGGATGGCCCTTCTGACTGATGTGAAGTGATACATTTTGTAGTATTGATTTCCAGTGCCCACATGTTTGGTTGGATAAAAAGTGTGAATGGCCTTTACTTGAATATATTCACAAAAAAATGCATACGCCCTTTTGGGTCAAGTGCATCATTGACGATGTTCAGCCCCTTTTCTTGTGCTTTAAAGGGGAGACCTTTCTACCTCTTCAAATCTGATTCCTGCCACTCTCCCTTGCTTATAAGTCCTTTTCTGTGACTTACCTCAAGACATTTTTCAACAATAGATATTTTCAACTCTGCAGTTTCATGAATTTTAGTGCCCCTGAGTTCCATTTTTCAACTTGTGTTTTTGGAAACTCGACACAAAACAGCAGGATTTCCTCTAGCCCTATTCTCTTTCTGTGGGTAATTCTAGCCTTTGATGAATTTGTCTTCCAGATTGGAAATTAGAGTGGCATGTGCCTTCCAAACACCAAAGACTTGTCTCTAAAATTTTCTCATCCTTCCGCTTCATCCTCTGGACAGATTCCAAACTGTGTGCAACAGGATGTTGACGGTGCTGATATCCCCAAGTGAGGAGATTGTTAGGAAAGATGCTGGAGGGGTGAACCCGAGCACCAGGTGATGAGGAGATGAGGTGCCTTTTCCAAACTCTTTCCGATCAAACGGTGTACCTCCTCTAGGTGTGACAGGCATGTTTTAGCTCTAGGAAGGGTCCCGTGCATGGAAGGAGAACACCAGGGATTTTTCCAAATCAGTGCCTCCCCGAACCCCAAACTGGGGAATATTTAAGCTACGGCTACACGTATGTCCATTAAGGGCCTTGGGAAATAGGCAGAGCCCAAACTTTAGATGATTGAAATCTTCAGGTTCAGAAGCGCTCACCATCGGCCTTGCTTAGGTTACATTTTATCTGTCATTGATAGATGATGTCAATAAAAATATCAATTCTTTTTCAGATTATTTCCCCTTATAGGTTATTGCAAAATATTCAGTGTAGTTCCCTGTGCTTTACAGTAGTTCCTTGTTGATGATCTATTTTATACATAGCAGTGTGTATGTGTTAATCCCAAACTGTTAATTTATCCCTTCTCCTACCTTTCCCAATTGGTAATAATAAATTATAAGATTTTATACTTCTCAGAAATGGGGGAGCTGAAAGAGAGGTATCCTTTTCAATGGAAAAGCATTCAAAACATGATTGAAGCTTCAGCCAAGAGTATTCGATGTACAACCATGAAAATAAATCACTTCATTTCTCTAATGTTGACCTGACAAATAAGACAGACGTCTTCACTGAACTTGCTTATAGTAAAGTGATGGAAATATCAAATGTAAGTCTTAGAAACATCTTATTTTACCCGAGCATTATACACTGCTCTGTGTTAACTACAGTTTGGCTCACACATCTGTTCAATGAAGTTACAAAGTTCTCAATTTCTGTTACTGATCATCCAGAGGGGACCCCAACAGTAGTCCCCGTGCCCAGTGTCATTGGAGCCAACAGATCAAGACTGAGTTTGGTTCAGAAGCAAAGGAAACATTATTTTGAAAACCGAATGGAGAGGTGAGAGTGTGCACTCCCCCACGGGCTGTGGGCTGGGATGCTGAGTAGGGATCCCGGCAGCATCAGTGGGAGTTAGGGGATGGAGGTCTCGAGGGCTGGGTTGGCTGCAGCTCAGGCTCTATGCCTTGCAGTCTGCATGGGACTCCGCTAGCTGAGGTGTCGACCCAGCCATTCTGCACTAGGAAGTCGGGTCTGAAGTGCCGGCTGTGGGACCTCTGCATGCGGAACCCTAGGAGCATGTGAAATTAGACAAAGCAAAAGGAAAAACAGGTAAGACTTTATTTTATTGCCCAGATTCTTTTTTATCTCCCAGGAATTTTTAATGAACGTTGCCAGAGACGAACACCTCCTCTGCTTTTTGTTCCGTTCCTCATTCTTGGGGTGTTGAGGGTGAAGACCCCTCTTTTGTAACTGCTTCATGCTGTGGTGGGAGCCCTGATACCTAGGGGGAGGGGCAAAACTTCTCCCCACCAGCCTCCAGGTGAGGTTGATTGTCCCAAAGCCTCCTGCCTCACTTCTCGTCCACCTGAGCACCAGCTTTGGAAGTGTTATAGATTCTAATGAGCTTTAAGGGTCCAGGAAAGAGATGCACAGAGATGCTGTGGTGGCAGGTTTCACCCCACCCCACATTTGTTCAGTGACATTAGGCTGACTTTTTTGCCAGCCTAGATGCTCTGACCAGTAGTCTGTGCTTTCTTTAATTAGGTCCCTGAATTAATGTACAAACAGCACCATGTGTCAGAGCCCTGCCCGCGCAACTCCCAGACAGTCCAGGGTCAGTGATGATCCAGGACCATGACGTCCACTGAGTCAACGGCCTTTAGAAGTAGCCAGCAGTCCAGCCGGTCATATTGGCCACCATCACCGCGGTGTCTGTAGGGTTTTCTATGGTGAAAGCGTGACATACGTTTCCCCCGCCAAGCTTATTAGCTCCCCTCTGGGTGCAGTAAGTTCTGCAAGCAGTAGTCTGCTCTTTCGGGGCACAGTCTTGTTGTTTTCTGAGAGAAACTCCAGGTCAAGTGATGGTCACACGAGTCATCTTGGGGGCCCGTTGCCCCCATTTGTCTCTCTGGAGGTTGGAGTTGGTGGGCCTCCTCACTCGAGGTCAGTGTGTCCACAGAGCGACCCCTGCCACTTCAGGACATGATGGGTGGTTAGGATCACCACGTGGGGTCCTATTCCCTTAGGAGGGAGCTGGCCTTGTGGGCTGCTTATTTCCAGCTTTTTAGATACCCCAGTATCCTGGCCTGATGAGTCAGTGGGCAAAGCCCTTGGTGACCATAGTTTATCATACCTGAAGGGCATTCTTGTGTTGCTCCATTTCAACTGGTCCCTGTTTTTGCACTAAGTCTCCAAGGGCGATTAACCTTTGACCGGGTATGTAAAGGTCAAAGGGTTTAGCTAAATTAGTGAGTTCCTGGGCAAGGATCTGAATTGACTGCTCTTTCCATTCTTGAATGGCTGCTTCTGGATTATATTCAAAAGGATCATCATCTTTTCGTGTCAGTGTTTCAGGTAGAGGCCCAGCTATTAGACTGTAGTTAGGGATCCAGATGCAGAAAACCTTGGCCTCCCCAGGAACCCCTAAGCTGTCTTCTAGTTTTACAAGAGGTAAGGCTGCAAATGGCTTCTTCCCTATCCTGGGATGCGTTTCTCCAAATATCTGTGAGAATGAATCCCAGGCAAGTCACCTGAGCCTGGGATATTTGAGCCTTTTTCTTGGACACCTTCTATCCTTTCTTGGCTAGGTAGTTCCGAGGCGTCTTTAGTAGGCCTGGCAATCAGAATGTCATCTGCATATTGAAGGAGGGTTCCCTTTTACAGAGGTAGAACGTTTAGGTCTTTAGAGGACATTTCCCCAATGATGGTGTGTGGATTTTTGAACCATTGGGGCAGGACGGCCCAGCATTATTGGTTTTGTTGCATGTTGTGTCCTGCCACTCACAAGCCAAAACTTCTTGTGACTCTGAGATGAATGGAATACAGAAGAAGGCATCATTGAAGTCTAATACAGAATGCCATGGCCTGGTGGATGGTAGAATGAGCAGCAGGGTGTAGGAAATAGGATCTACTAGATGTAGATCCTCGGTGGCTTCACTGACTGTCCTGATATCCTTTACCAGGTCTCCAGCAGCACATGGGGCTCTCGTGGTCAGGCCAATCCCAGGATATGGAGCTCACCTGGGCTGCATCCCACACCCCACAGCCCACGGGGCTCTCGTGTTCAAGTCCCTCCCAGGGTATGGAGCTCACCTGTGAAGCTACCCAGCAGCCCATGGGGCTCTCATAGTCAGGCCCTTCCCAGGATACGGAACTTCCCTGGGCAGGTACCCCAGCAGGGCTGGACACACTGGAAATGTGCACATAGCCCACCTTGCAGAGAACCCCCAGCTCACCTGTCGCTCACAGCTGACACAGAACACCTCAGAGCAGGTCTTGAACTAACAAACAGTAGCTCTGAGAGGTCTGTGACCCTGGCTATCACTCTGTGCAGCCTCTCTCTGCCTGGTCTTCCAGACACTTCCACTGCAGCCAGGGCACCAGGCCTCTGTCTCCACCCACCATCACTCCTCTCCCTGACTCCTGGGTTCCTCTCATTAGGATAGGGTCTTCTTGAAGTTGTTTTCCACTCATGGACCGGATAAAATGATAAGAAAACAAGCCACAGCTGCAGCCCCTTGTCTATCCTGACTCTCAAGGCCCACACCTGTTCCTTGGGACTGACCCGTTTAGCAAGGTTCATTTTCTGCAACTGTGAGCCCCTGAGGGGTGAGGTTTGGCTGATTTGGGCAGCCTGACACTGCCTGCCAGCCCCCACCCCACAGGTGTGCCTGGGTTGAGGTCAATATAAACACCTCTCCAGTCAGCAAGAGCCCCTGTAGCTGTGACTGACGCCATATTCTCTGCCCCGTCAGCAGTTTCGGGGCTGGGGTGGTTGGAGGGAGTGAGGGGCCGTGGCTTTGTGGGTGGCCCAGTGTGAGTGGGGCTCTGCTGGACTTTCTGCAGGAGTTGCCAGGCTGCCACCTGCTAAAGAAGAGGATGTGTCACCCATACCTGCCACTGGAATTTCTCCCCAGGCAGAGGTGAGGAAGTAAAAAAGCAGTGGGGGCTGTGGCAGGAGGGGTATCTCAGGCAGGGAAATGGAAAGCTTCCAGAAGAGCATCTGGGGCCAGGACCATCCTGGCTGGCCTGCAGGCACCAAGTCGGCCTGCGTGCTCTCGCTAGTGTGGCTCCACAGCCCTTCCTCTAGGCTTGCAAGTGCTTGTACATATTCAGGTGTTTTACCTGGAAAGGGTGGGAAGAGTTCAGCTGCAGCAGGACTGGGGCTCAGCTCACATTTACTCACAGACGCCTCGACACAGTCCCCCAGCTTTGCAATGAGGATGCTCCTTGTGGGTGGGAGCGCTGCTGACGGCATGGGAGACGATTTCCCACCTCTGACCAACTTAAGAATTTTTTACCACTGGAGCAAGTGCCCTGATACAATTTTCCTCTGTATAACTGGTGAGTTCTGTTTTTTTTTTTTTTTTTCTTTTTTTCTTTTTGGTTCAAGTTAGATTTTATTTATTCCTCTTTTTTTTTATTTGGAGATATAAACATGGAAATAATGTATTAATATAAAGATGTCTATGTGAAGGGAAAAACTTTTTTCTGTTTTATTTTATTAAATGTTATTTATTTATTTTTAATTTTTTTTAAATTTATTTCTTTTATACAGCAGGTTCTTATTGGATATGTATTTTATACATATAAGTGTGCACATGTGAATCCCAGTCTCCCAATTCATCCCACCACCACCCTCACATGGCGTTCCCTCCTTGGTGTCCATATGTTTGTTCTCTACATCTGTCTCTATCTCTGCCCTGCAAACTGGTTCATCTGTACCATTTTTCTAGGTTCCACATATATGCATTAATATTCAATATTTGTTTTTCTCTTTCTGACTTACTTCACTCTGTATGACAGTCTCTAGATCCATCGAGGTCTCTACAAATGACCCAATTTCATTCCTATGTATGACTGAGTAATATTCCGTTGTATATATGTACCACGTCATTATCCATTCGTCTGTCTGTGGGCACTTAGGTTGCTTTCATTACCTGTCTATTGTAAATAGTGCTGCAGTGAACATTGTGGTGAATGTGTCTTTTTGATTTATGGTTTTCTCTGGGTATATGCCCAGTAGTGGGATTGCTGGATTATATGGTAATTCTATTTTTGTTTTTTAAGGAACCTCCATACTGTTCTCCATAGAGACTGTATCGATTTACATTCCCACCAATAGTGGAATAAGGTTCCTTTTCTCCACACCCTCTCCAGCATTTGTTGTTTGTAGATTTTCTGATGATGCCCATTCTAACAGGTGTGACGTGATACCTCATTGTAGTTTCGATTTCCATTTCGCTAATAATTAGTGATGTTCAGCAGATTTTCATGTGCGTACTGGCCATCTCTATGTCTTCTTGGAAGAAATGTCTATTTAGATCTTCCATTTTGTATTGGGTTGTTTGTTTTATTAATATTGAGGTGCATGAGCTGTTTATATATATTGGAGATTAATCATTTGTCCATTGATTCGTTTGCAAATATTTTCTGCCATTCTGAGGGTTGTCTTTTCGTCTTGTTTGTAGTTTCCTTTGCTTTGCAAAAGCTTTTACGTTTCATTAGTCCCATCTGTTTAGTTTTCTTTTTTATTTCATTACTATAGGAGGTGGATCAAAAAAGATCTTGCTGTGATTTACGTCAGAGTATCCTTCGTAAGTTTTCCTCTCAGAGTTTTATACTGTCTGGTCTTACATTAAGGTCTCTAATTAATTTTGAATATATTTTTATGTATGGTGTTGGGGAGTGTTCTAATTTCATTCTTTTACATGTAGCTGTCCATATTTCCCAGCACCAATGATTGAAGAGACTGTCTTATCTCCATTGTATAGTCTTGCCTCCTTTCTCATAGATTAGTTGACCATATGTGTGTAGGTTTATCCTTGGGCTTTGTTACTTTTTTTTTTTCCTTTTACACGTTTATTCGAGTATAATTGCTTTACAATGGAGTGTTCGTTTCTGCTGTATAACAAAGTGAATCAGCTATACATATACAAATATCACCAGATCCCCTCCCTCTTGCATCTCCCTCCCACACTCCATATCCCACCCCTTTATGTGGTCACAAAGCACCGAGCTGATCTCCCTGTTCTATGTGGCTGATTCTCAGTAGCTATCGGTGTTACATTTGGTAATGTATTTATGTCCATGCCACTCTCTCACTTCGTCCGAGCTTACCCATCCCCCTTCCGGTGTCCTCAAGTCCTTTCTGTATGTCTGTGTCCTTAATCCTGTCCTGCCACTAGGTTCTTCAAAATCTTTTTTTTTCTTCATTAGATTCCATATATCTCTGTTAACATACACTATTTGTTTTTCCCTTTCTGACTTACTTCACTGTGTAGGACAGATTCTAAGTCCATCCACCTCAGTACAAATAACTCAGTTTTGCTTCTTTTTATGTTTGAGTAATATTTGATTGTATATATGTGCCAGATGTTCTTTATCCATTTATCTGTCGATGGACACTTAGGTTGCTTCCATGTCCTGGCTAATGCAAATTGAGCTGCAATGAACATTTTTGTACATAACTCTTTTTGAATTATGGTTTTCGCAAGGCAAATGCCCAGTAGTTGGATTGTTGTGTCATATGGTACTTCTATTGTTAGTTATTTAAAGGAACCTCCGTACTGTTCTCCCTAGTGCCCATATCAATTTACATTCCCAACCACAGTGCAAGTGTGTTCCATTTTCTCCAATAAAGGCCTCTCCAGCATTTATTGTTTTGTAGATTTTTTTGATGATTGCCACTCTGACTGCTGTGAGGTGATACCTCACAGTAGTTTTGATTTGCATTTCTCTACTGATTAGTGATGTTCAGCATCCTTTCATGTGTTTCTTGGTAATCTGTATATCTTCTTTGGATAAATGTCTATTTACGTCTTCTGCCCGTTTTTGGATTGGGTTGTTTGTTTTTGTGATATTGAGCTACATGAGGTGCTTGTAAAGTTTGGAGATTAATCCTTTGTCAATTGCTTCATTTGAAAATATTTTCTCCCATTCTGAGGGTTGTTTTTGCATCTTGTTTATGTCTTCCTGTACTGTGTAAAAGCTTTTAAGTTTCATTAGGTCCCATTTGTTGATTTCTGTTTTTATTTCCATTTCTCTAAGTGGTGGGTCAAAAAGGATCTTGCTGTGATTTATGTCATAGAGTGTTCTGCCTATGGTTTCCTCTAAGTGTTGTATAGTGTCTGGTCTTATATTTAGATCTCTAATCAATTTAGAGTTTATTTTTGTGTATGGTGTTATGGAGTGTTCTAATTTCATTCTTTTATGTGTAGGGGTCCAGTTTTTCCAGCACCAATTACTGAAGAGACTGTCTTTTCTCCATTGTATATCCTTAGCTCCTTTGTCATAGATGAGATAGCCATAGGTATGTAGGTTTATCTCTGGGCTTTCTGTCCTGTTCCATTGATCTGTGTTTATGCCAATCTACATACACTTGATTCCATTATGGAGACATATAAATACATAGGTTTCAAGGTTATTACGAGTCAGATATATTCCTCTTCAGTGAATAGGGTGTTTTGTGTCCAGTTCATTGAGAAAGGAGTAGGTCTTGTCTATTAACTATTTGGTGTATGGAATAGGATCTGTGCTAATTTCAAACTCTGCTTTTACACATCACCCCACGTCACCTTTCCCCTTAAAGAGGCATAAGTGTGTTTGCTAAATGTGTAACTCTGTTCTCTTTTGAAATTCAGTTCATGTGTAGCCATGTTTACATTTCCTCTATAAGTGATATATTACAATAAGTTTCTTTTTCTTTGTGGCCCATTTCACTTAGCATCATCGTACCTAAAGCCACTCATTATGCTGCTATTGGCCTTATGACATTGATTTTATGTCTGAGTGACATTCCATTGTATATAAGTACCACAACATCTATATCCATTTTTTTTTTCCTTTCCTGGGATATATAAAGTTTACCGAAGTCGAGGTTCTTGTAAACAGAGCAGCCCTAAAGTTTGGGCTGGCTGTGTGTTGTGGATTTTTAGTTTTCCCAAAATACACGCCCATGAGTGGAAGTGTGCTATACTCTGTAGCTCTGTTTTAGAAAACAACATACAGTTCTCCAGAGAGGCTGTTGGCAATTTACATCCTGTCCATCGGCGTAACCAGGCTCCCTTTTCTCCATGGCCTGTCCTGCATTTGTTGTTTTTACACTATATATGGATGGCCCTTTTGACTGGAGGTAAGGGACACTTCTCTGTAGTGTGGATTTGCAATGCCTGATGGCTTGCTTAGCCAAAAAGGGCATATGCATTTTTTCCCGAATATATTCAAGAAAATACACATAATCCCTTTTCAGCCAAGGGCAACATTGTCGAAATTCTGTCGCTTTTCATGTGCTTTAAAGACGACTCCAATCTACCTCTTGAAATCTGTTTCCTTCAATTCTGCCTTGCATTCAAAACCTCTTCACTGCCTTTCCTCAATATATTTCTGGATGATAGTTGTCCTTTATAACTCTTCAAGTTTGTGAATTGCTGTGCCCCTGATTTCCATTTTTCAGCTCGCCTCTTTGTGAGCTGGCTGCAATACCGCAGGATGGCTTTAGGCCCTAGTCTGGTTCCGGGGCTTCAGGCTGAGCCTTTGGTTAATTCTTCTTCCTGATGGAAACTAGAGTGACATGTGCCCATCCAAACACCTACAGCTAATCTCTCATTTATTTCCCCTCTTCCTGTTCATCCTCTGCACAGTTTGCAAACTGTGCATAACGGGAGGGTAAAGGCGCTGACACTCCAAGTGGGGAGATTTTGAGTAATGCAGATGGAATGGCGAAGCCGAGCACGAAAAAAGGAAATATGAGGTACCTTTTAGAAAACTTTCCCAATTACACAGTGTACCATCCACTGGGTTTCCCATGCATGTTTTAACTGGAGGAAGATTCCCTTAAACCTGGAGGGTTGGGACCACTAGAATGGGTAGCACACAGTATTGCTCTAAGTGGTGTTCTTTTGTTCACACAACCTCAGCAATCTTGTCAGCCCCAAGTGTCCAGTCTTATGTCTCATCCAGCTGTGGGTGTAAAGGTGGTCAATCTAGCTTGCATCACAGGCCCTGAATGTAATTTTTAAGACTTTCTCTCTGTTTTTGCATTTTGCTTTTGAAATTTATTTTTATAAGTGGGTTTAACTGAATTTCAGTGCTGTGTTCATGCCATTATACACACACATGATTCCTTTATGGAGACATGAGAATACATATGTTTTAAAATACTTAGAGTCAGACATATTCCTCTGCAATGAATAGGGGGTGTTGAGTCCAGTTCATTGTGCCGGGAGTAGGTGTTGTCTATTACATACATGGTTTATATAATGGTATCTGTGCTAATTTAAGACTATGGTTTTATGCATCACCCCACCTCGGCTTTCCCATTAAGCAGGCAGAAGATGTTTTCTAAATGTGTGACTCTGTTGTGTTTGTAATTCAGTTCATGTGTAGTCATGTGTACATTCCCGCTGTGAGTGATAACTTATGATAAGATTAGTTACTCTGTAATCTTTCCTAACGCAGTTCATGTGTAGCCATGTTTACAGGACCTTCATAAGTGATATCTTATGATAAGTTTCTTTTTCTGTGTGACTTATTTCACTTAGAATCATCGTACCTGAATCCACACTTTTTGCTGCTACTGGCCTTATGACATTGATTTCATGGCTGAGCGATATTCCATCGTACGTAAGTACCACAATATCTTGAACCATTTTTGTCTTTCCTGGGATACTTAAGGTGTACCCAAGTTGAGGTTCTTGTAAGCAGTGCAGCGCTAAATTTTAGGGTGGCACTGTCTTATTGATTTTCAGTTTTCCCAAGGTATATTCCCTAGACTGGAACGGCCCTTGGCTGTGTAGCTCTGTTGTTTACTTGTTTTAGGGAACACAATGCACTCCTCCAGAGAGGCAGTTGCCAGCTTACATCCCGCCCATCAGCATAACAAGGCTGCCTGATCTCCAGGGCCTGTCTTGCCTTTCTGGTTTTTACACATTTTGTGGATGTCCCTTTTGACCGGTGGGAAGGGATACTTCTTTGTAGTGCAGATTTGCATTGCTGCTTGCTTGCTTGGCCAAAAATGGCGTATGCATTTTCTCCTGAATATACTCAGGAGAAAACGCATACGCCCTTTTTGGCCAAGTGCATCATTGTCGAAGTTGTGCCCCTCTTCCTGTGCTTGAAAGGTGATTCCAACGTACCTCTTGAAATCTGATTCCTGCTATTCTGCCTCATTTTAAAGTCCGCCTCTCTGCCTTCCCTCAAAAGATTTTTTGACGATAGTTTTCCTCTATTACTCTGCCAGTTTGTAAATTGCTGTGCCCCTGAGCTCCATTTTTCACCTCGTTTTTGTGAGCTGACAGCAAATACAAAATTATGGTTCAAAACCTAAACTGGTTCCCGGCGGGTGGCTGAGACATTGGTTAATTCTACTTCCTGCCGGGCAATTAAAGTGACATGTACCTGTCCAAATGCCTAACAGCTACTCTCTCTTTGGTTCTCCCTCTTCCCTTTCATCCTCTGCCAAATTTGCAACCTGTGCGAACCAGGAGGTTTTACGGGATATCGCTCCAAGTTGGGAGATTGATAGTAAAGCCGTTGGAAGTTCAAACTGGAGCACAAGGAGAAGGATTATATGTTGAGTTTTAGAAACATTTCGTATTCACAGTGTGTCCATTCTCTAGGTTTCCCGTAAATGTTATGGCTGTAGTAATATTCCCTTACACATGGAGAGTTGGGACACATGGAATGGGTGCCACATATTATTGCTTTAAAGGGTCTGCATTTGCTCACCCAGTCTCACCAAACCTCTCAGTCTCAAGTGTGCAGCTTTATGCCACATCCACCTCTCGTTGTAGGTAGGGTCATTCCAGGTTTCATTAGAGCCCCTGAAGGAATTGTAAAGATTTTTCCTGTTTTTTTTGTATTGTATTTGAAATTTTTTTTTTACTGGGTTTGAGCTGATTCTCACTGTCATGTTTATGCCAGTATAGACACACTTGATTCCCTTATGGTGACATATCAATACATAGGTTTTAAGATACTTACTAGTCAGATATATACCTCTGCGCAGAATATTGGGTTTTGCGTCCCTTTCACTGATGAAGGTGTAGGTCTTGTCTATTCCGTATTTTGATTTTGGAATGGTACTTGTACTAATATCAAACTCTGGTTCTATGCATCACACCACCTCTCCTTCCTCCTTAAGCAGGCATAAGTGTGTTTTCTAAATGTGAGACGCTGTTCCCTTTCCTAAATCAGTTCATGTGTAGCCATGTTACAGAAAATTCATAAGTGCTATCTTATGATAAGTTTCTTTTTCTGTGTGACTTATTTCACTTAGAATCATCGTACCTGAATCCATTCATTTTCCTGTTACTGGCATTATGACATTGATTTCATGGCTGAGGGATATTCCATCGTACATAAGTACCACAATTTTTTGAATCATTTTTATCTATCCTGGGATATTTAGAGAGTACTCAATTTGAGATTCTTGTAAGTAGTGCAGGCCTAAATTTTGGGGTGGCTCTATCTTATTGATTTTCAGTTTTCCCAAGGTATATTCCCTAGACTTGAAGTGCCCTTGGCTCTGTAGCTCTGTTGTTTACTTGTTTTAGGGAACACAATGCACTCCTCCAGAGAGACAGTTGGCAATTTACATGCCTTCCTTCAGCATAACAAGGCTCCCTGTTCTCCAGGGCCTGTGTTGCCTTTCTGGTTTTTACACATTTTTCCGATGTCCCTTTTGACCGGTGGGAAGTGATACTACTTTGTAGTGCAGATTTGCATTGCCCGCTTGCTTGCTTGGCCAAAAAGGGCGTATATGTTTTCTCCTGAATATATTCAGGAGAAATCACATACGCACTTTTTGGTCAAGTGCATCATTGTCGAAGTTGTGCCCCTCTTCCTGTGCTTTAAATGCGATTCGAACGTACCTCTTGAAATCTGTTTCCTGCTATTCTGCCTCACTTTCAAGGCCACCTCGTTGCCTTCTCTCAACAGATTTTTGGACGATAGTTGCCCTTTGTTACTCTGCCAGTTTGTGAATTGCTGTGCCCATGAGCTCCATCTTTTAACTCGTTTTTTCTGAGCTGAACGCAAGTCCAATATTTTGGTTCAGGAACTATACTGGTTCCCGGTGGGTGGCTGAGACTTTGGTCAATTCTTCTTCGTCCCGGGAAATAAGAGTGACATATGCCCGTCCAAATACCTAACAGCTACTCTCTCATTGGTTCTCCCTTTTCACATTCATCCTCTGCAAAATTGGCAACCTGTGCGAAACAGGAGGTTAAAGGTGCTGTCTCTCCAGGTTCAGAGATTGATAGTAAAGCAGTTGGAAAGTCAAACCGGAGGACCAGGAGAGGGACTATTCGTTGAGTTTTAGAAAGCTTTCCTATTCACAGTGTGTCCATTCTCTAGGTTTCCCGTACATGTTATAGCTGTAGTAATATTCCCTTCAACCTGGAGACATCGGACCCATGGAATGGCTGCCATGCATTATTGCTTTAAAGGGTCTGCGTTTGCTCACCCAATCTCACCAATCCTCTCAGCCCCAGGTATCCAGCCTTATGCCATATCCAGCTGTCATTGTAGATAGGGTCATTCCAGGTTTCATCAGAGACCCTGAAGGAATTGTAAAGAATTTCCCTGTTTTTTTTTTTTGAAATTCCTTTTTATAGTGAGTTTGTGCTGATTCTCGCTGCCATAATTATGACAATCTAGACACACTGATTCCCTTACGGAGACATATCGATACATAGGTTTTAAGATTCTTACTAGTCAGATATATTCCTCTGTGGGAAATATGGGGTTTTGAGTCCCTTTCACTGAAGAAGGTGTAGGTCTTTTCTATTCCATAGTTGGTTTTTGGAACGGTACCTGTGCTTATATCAAACTCTGGTTTTATTCATCACCCCACCTCTCCTTCCCCCTTAAGCAGGCATAAGAGTTTTTTCTAAATGTGAGACTCTGTTCTATTTCCTAACTCAGTTCATGTGTAGCCATGTTTACTGGATCTTCATAAGTGATATGTTATGATACGTTTCTATTTCTGTGTGACTTATTTCACTTAGAATCTTCGTACCTGAATCCACTCATTTTGCTGCTACTGGTCTTATGACATTGATTTCATCGCTGAGGGATATTCCATCATACATAAGTACCACAATTTTTTGAACCATTTTTATATTTCCTGTGATATTTAAGGTGTATCCAAGTTGAGGTTATTGTAAGCAGTGCAGCACTAAATTTTGGGGTGGCTCTGTCATATTGATTTTCAGTTTTCCCAAGGTATATTCCCTGGACTGGAAGTGTCCTTGGCTCTGTAGCTCTCTTGTTTACTTGTTTTAGGGAACACAATGCACTCCTCCAGAGAGGCAGTTGGCAATTTACATCCCGGCCATCAGCATAACAAGGCTTCCTGTTCTCCAGGGCCTGTCTTGAATTTCTGGTTATTACCCTTTATGTGGATGTCCCTTAGGATTGGTGGGAAGTGATACTTCTTTGTAGTGGAGATTTGCATTGCCCGCTTGTTTTCTTGGCCAAAATGGGTGTGTGCGTTTTATCCTGAATATACTCAGGACAAAACGCTTACGCCCTCTTTGGCCAAGTGCATCATTGTCGAAGTTGTGCCCCTCTTCCTGTGCTTTAAAGGCGATTCCAACGTACCTCTTGAAATCTGTTTCCTGCTATTCTGCCTCACATTCAAGTCCACCTCGTTGCATTCCCTGAACAGATTTTTGGATGATAGTTGTCGCTTATTACTCTGCCAGTTTGTGAATTGCTGTGCCCCTGAGCTCCATTTTTTAACTCGTTTTTTTGTGGGCTGAACGCAAGTCCCATATTTTGGTTCAGGACCTATACTGGTTCCCGTTGGGTGGCTGAGACTTTGGTTAATTCTTCTTCCTCCCGGGAAATAAAAGTGACATGTGCCCCTCCAAATGCCTAACAGCTACTCTCTCTTTGGTTCTCCCTCTTCCCTTTCATAATTTGCCACACTGGCAACGTGTGCGAACCAGGAGGGTAAAGGTGCAGTCTCGCCTAGTTGGGAGATTGATAGTTAAGCAGTTGGAATGTCAAAGTGGAGCACCAGGAGAGCGATTATTCGTTGAGTTTTAGAAAGCTTTCGTATTCACACTGTGTCCATTCTCTAGGTATCCCATACCTTTTATAGCTGTAGTAATATTACATTCAACCTGGAGAGTTGGGACCCATGGAATGGGTGGCATGCATTATTGCTTTACAGGGTCTGCATTTGCTCACCCAATCTCACCAATCCTCTCAGTCCCATGTGTCCAGCCTTATGCCACCTCCAGCTGTCGTTGTAGATAGGGTCATTCCAAGGTTCATCAGAGAGCCTGAAGGAAATGTAAAGTATTTTGCTGTTTTTTTGTTTTGTTTTTGAAATTCCGTTTTATAGTGGGTTTGATCTGATTCTCTCTGCCATCTTTATGCCAGTCTAGACACACTTGATTCCCTTATGGAGACATATCAATACATAGGTTTTAAGATTCTTACTAGTCAGATATATTCCTCTGCGGGAAATGTGGGGTTTTGAGACCCTTTCACTGAGGAAGGTTTAGGTGTTGTTTAATCCATAGTTGGTTTTTGGAAGGGTACCTGTACTTATATCAAACTCTGGTTTTATGCATCACCCCACCTCTCCTTCCCCCTTAAGCAGGCATAAGAGTGTTTTCTAAATATGAGACTCTGTTCTCTTTCCTAACGCAGTTCATGTGTAGCCATGTTTACATTTCCTCTATAAGTGATATATTACAATAAGTTTCTTTTTCTTTGTGGCCCATTTCACTTAGCATCATCGTACCTAAAGCCACTCATTATGCTGCTATTGGCCTTATGACATTGATTTTATGTCTGAGTGACATTCCATTGTATATAAGTACCACAACATCTATATCCATTTTTTTTTTCCTTTCCTGGGATATATAAAGTTTACCGAAGTCGAGGTTCTTGTAAACAGAGCAGCCCTAAAGTTTGGGCTGGCTGTGTGTTGTGGATTTTTAGTTTTCCCAAAATACACGCCCATGAGTGGAAGTGTGCTATACTCTGTAGCTCTGTTTTAGAAAACAACATACAGTTCTCCAGAGAGGCTGTTGGCAATTTACATCCTGTCCATCGGCGTAACCAGGCTCCCTTTTCTCCATGGCCTGTCCTGCATTTGTTGTTTTTACACTATATATGGATGGCCCTTTTGACTGGAGGTAAGGGACACTTCTCTGTAGTGTGGATTTGCAATGCCTGATGGCTTGCTTAGCCAAAAAGGGCATATGCATTTTTTCCCGAATATATTCAAGAAAATACACATAATCCCTTTTCAGCCAAGGGCAACATTGTCGAAATTCTGTCGCTTTTCATGTGCTTTAAAGACGACTCCAATCTACCTCTTGAAATCTGTTTCCTTCAATTCTGCCTTGCATTCAAAACCTCTTCACTGCCTTTCCTCAATATATTTCTGGATGATAGTTGTCCTTTATAACTCTTCAAGTTTGTGAATTGCTGTGCCCCTGATTTCCATTTTTCAGCTCGCCTCTTTGTGAGCTGGCTGCAATACCGCAGGATGGCTTTAGGCCCTAGTCTGGTTCCGGGGCTTCAGGCTGAGCCTTTGGTTAATTCTTCTTCCTGATGGAAACTAGAGTGACATGTGCCCATCCAAACACCTACAGCTAATCTTTCATTTATTTCCCCTCTTCCTGTTCATCCTCTGCACAGTTTGCAAACTGTGCATAACGGGAGGGTAAAGGCGCTGACACTCCAAGTGGGGAGATTTTGAGTAATGCAGATGGAATGGCGAAGCCGAGCACGAAAAAAGGAAATATGAGGTACCTTTTAGAAAACTTTCCCAATTACACAGTGTACCATCCACTGGTTTTCCCATGCATGTTTTAACTGGAGGAAGATTCCCTTAAACCTGGAGGGTTGGGACCACTAGAATGGGTAGCACACAGTATTGCTCTAAGTGGTGTTCTTTTGTTCACACAACCTCAGCAATCTTGTCAGCCCCAAGTGTCCAGTCTTATGTCTCATCCAGCTGTGGGTGTAAAGGTGGTCAATCTAGCTTGCATCACAGGCCCGGAATGTAATTTTTAAGACTTTCTCTCTGTTTTTGCATTTTGCTTTTGAAATTTATTTTTATAAGTGGGTTTAACTGAATTTCAGTGCTGTGTTCATGCCATTATACACACACATGATTCCTTTATGGAGACATGAGAATACATATGTTTTAAAATACTTAGAGTCAGACATATTCCTCTGCAATGAATAGGGGGTGTTGAGTCCAGTTCATTGTGCCGGGAGTAGGTGTTGTCTATTACATACATGGTTTATATAATGGTATCTGTGCTAATTTAAGACTATGGTTTTATGCATCACCCCACCTCGGCTTTCCCATTAAGCAGGCAGAAGATGTTTTCTAAATGTGTGACTCTGTTGTGTTTGTAATTCAGTTCATGTGTAGTCATGTGTACATTCCCGCTGTGAGTGATAACTTATGATAAGATTAGTTACTCTGTAATCTTTCCTAACGCAGTTCATGTGTAGCCATGTTTACAGGACCTTCATAAGTGATATCTTATGATAAGTTTCTTTTTCTGTGTGACTTATTTCACTTAGAATCATCGTACCTGAATCCACACTTTTTGCTGCTACTGGCCTTATGACATTGATTTCATGGCTGAGCGATATTCCATCGTACGTAAGTACCACAATATCTTGAACCATTTTTGTCTTTCCTGGGATACTTAAGGTGTACCCAAGTTGAGGTTCTTGTAAGCAGTGCAGCGCTAAATTTTAGGGTGGCACTGTCTTATTGATTTTCAGTTTTCCCAAGGTATATTCCCTAGACTGGAACGGCCCTTGGCTGTGTAGCTCTGTTGTTTACTTGTTTTAGGGAACACAATGCACTCCTCCAGAGAGGCAGTTGCCAGCTTACATCCCGCCCATCAGCATAACAAGGCTGCCTGATCTCCAGGGCCTGTCTTGCCTTTCTGGTTTTTACACATTTTGTGGATGTCCCTTTTGACCGGTGGGAAGGGATACTTCTTTGTAGTGCAGATTTGCATTGCTGCTTGCTTGCTTGGCCAAAAATGGCGTATGCATTTTCTCCTGAATATACTCAGGAGAAAACGCATACGCCCTTTTTGGCCAAGTGCATCATTGTCGAAGTTGTGCCCCTCTTCCTGTGCTTGAAAGGTGATTCCAACGTACCTCTTGAAATCTGATTCCTGCTATTCTGCCTCATTTTAAAGTCCGCCTCTCTGCCTTCCCTCAAAAGATTTTTTGACGATAGTTTTCCTCTATTACTCTGCCAGTTTGTAAATTGCTGTGCCCCTGAGCTCCATTTTTCACCTCGTTTTTGTGAGCTGACAGCAAATACAAAATTATGGTTCAAAACCTAAACTGGTTCCCGGCGGGTGGCTGAGACATTGGTTAATTCTACTTCCTGCCGGGCAATTAAAGTGACATGTACCTGTCCAAATGCCTAACAGCTACTCTCTCTTTGGTTCTCCCTCTTCCCTTTCATCCTCTGCCAAATTTGCAACCTGTGCAAACCAGGAGGTTTTACGGGATATCGCTCCAAGTTGGGAGATTGATAGTAAAGCCGTTGGAAGTTCAAACTGGAGCACAAGGAGAAGGATTATATGTTGAGTTTTAGAAACATTTCGTATTCACAGTGTGTCCATTCTCTAGGTTTCCCGTAAATGTTATGGCTGTAGTAATATTCCCTTACACATGGAGAGTTGGGACACATGGAATGGGTGCCACATATTATTGCTTTAAAGGGTCTGCATTTGCTCACCCAGTCTCACCAAACCTCTCAGTCTCAAGTGTGCAGCTTTATGCCACATCCACCTCTCGTTGTAGGTAGGGTCATTCCAGGTTTCATTAGAGCCCCTGAAGGAATTGTAAAGATTTTTCCTGTTTTTTTTGTATTGTATTTGAAATTTTTTTTTTACTGGGTTTGAGCTGATTCTCACTGTCATGTTTATGCCAGTATAGACACACTTGATTCCCTTATGGTGACATATCAATACATAGGTTTTAAGATACTTACTAGTCAGATATATACCTCTGCGCAGAATATTGGGTTTTGCGTCCCTTTCACTGATGAAGGTGTAGGTCTTGTCTATTCCGTATTTTGATTTTGGAATGGTACTTGTACTAATATCAAACTCTGGTTCTATGCATCACACCACCTCTCCTTCCTCCTTAAGCAGGCATAAGTGTGTTTTCTAAATGTGAGACGCTGTTCCCTTTCCTAAATCAGTTCATGTGTAGCCATGTTACAGAAAATTCATAAGTGCTATCTTATGATAAGTTTCTTTTTCTGTGTGACTTATTTCACTTAGAATCATCGTACCTGAATCCATTCATTTTCCTGTTACTGGCATTATGACATTGATTTCATGGCTGAGGGATATTCCATCGTACATAAGTACCACAATTTTTTGAATCATTTTTATCTTTCCTGGGATATTTAGAGAGTACTCAATTTGAGATTCTTGTAAGTAGTGCAGGCCTAAATTTTGGGGTGGCTCTATCTTATTGATTTTCAGTTTTCCCAAGGTATATTCCCTAGACTTGAAGTGCCCTTGGCTCTGTAGCTCTGTTGTTTACTTGTTTTAGGGAACACAATGCACTCCTCCAGAGAGGCAGTTGGCAATTTACATGCCTTCCTTCAGCATAACAAGGCTCCCTGTTCTCCAGGGCCTGTGTTGCCTTTCTGGTTTTTACACATTTTTCCGATGTCCCTTTTGACCGGTGGGAAGTGATACTACTTTGTAGTGCAGATTTGCATTGCCCGCTTGCTTGCTTGGCCAAAAAGGGCGTATACGTTTTCTCCTGAATATATTCAGGAGAAATCACATACGCACTTTTTGGTCAAGTGCATCATTGTCGAAGTTGTGCCCCTCTTCCTGTGCTTTAAATGCGATTCGAACGTACCTCTTGAAATCTGTTTCCTGCTATTCTGCCTCACTTTCAAGGCCACCTCGTTGCCTTCTCTCAACAGATTTTTGGACGATAGTTGCCCTTTGTTACTCTGCCAGTTTGTGAATTGCTGTGCCCATGAGCTCCATCTTTTAACTCGTTTTTTCTGAGCTGAACGCAAGTCCAATATTTTGGTTCAGGAACTATACTGGTTCCCGGTGGGTGGCTGAGACTTTGGTCAATTCTTCTTCGTCCCGGGAAATAAGAGTGACATATGCCCGTCCAAATACCTAACAGCTACTCTCTCATTGGTTCTCCCTTTTCACATTCATCCTCTGCAAAATTGGCAACCTGTGCGAAACAGGAGGTTAAAGGTGCTGTCTCTCCAGGTTCAGAGATTGATAGTAAAGCAGTTGGAAAGTCAAACCGGAGGACCAGGAGAGGGACTATTCGTTGAGTTTTAGAAAGCTTTCCTATTCACAGTGTGTCCATTCTCTAGGTTTCCCGTACATGTTATAGCTGTAGTAATATTCCCTTCAACCTGGAGACATCGGACCCATGGAATGGCTGCCATGCATTATTGCTTTAAAGGGTCTGCGTTTGCTCACCCAATCTCACCAATCCTCTCAGCCCCAGGTATCCAGCCTTATGCCATATCCAGCTGTCATTGTAGATAGGGTCATTCCAGGTTTCATCAGAGACCCTGAAGGAATTGTAAAGAATTCCCCTGTTTTTTTTTTTTTTTGAAATTCCTTTTTATAGTGAGTTTGTGCTGATTCTCGCTGCCATAATTATGACAATCTAGACACACTGATTCCCTTACGGAGACATATCGATACATAGGTTTTAAGATTCTTACTAGTCAGATATATTCCTCTGTGGGAAATATGGGGTTTTGAGTCCCTTTCACTGAAGAAGGTGTAGGTCTTGTCTATTCCATAGTTGGTTTTTGGAACGGTACCTGTGCTTATATCAAACTCTGGTTTTATTCATCACCCCACCTCTCCTTCCCCCTTAAGCAGGCATAAGAGTTTTTTCTAAATGTGAGACTCTGTTCTATTTCCTAACTCAGTTCATGTGTAGCCATGTTTACTGGATCTTCATAAGTGATATGTTATGATACGTTTCTATTTCTGTGTGACTTATTTCACTTAGAATCTTCGTACCTGAATCCACTCATTTTGCTGCTACTGGTCTTATGACATTGATTTCATCGCTGAGGGATATTCCATTATACATAAGTACCACAATTTTTTGAACCATTTTTATATTTCCTGTGATATTTAAGGTGTATCCAAGTTGAGGTTATTGTAAGCAGTGCAGCACTAAATTTTGGGGTGGCTCTGTCATATTGATTTTCAGTTTTCCCAAGGTATATTCCCTGGACTGGAAGTGTCCTTGGCTCTGTAGCTCTCTTGTTTACTTGTTTTAGGGAACACAATGCACTCCTCCAGAGAGGCAGTTGGCAATTTACATCCCGGCCATCAGCATAACAAGGCTTCCTGTTCTCCAGGGCCTGTCTTGAATTTCTGGTTATTACCCTTTATGTGGATGTCCCTTAGGATTGGTGGGAAGTGATACTTCTTTGTAGTGGAGATTTGCATTGCCCGCTTGTTTTCTTGGCCAAAATGGGTGTGTGCGTTTTATCCTGAATATACTCAGGACAAAACGCTTACGCCCTCTTTGGCCAAGTGCATCATTGTCGAAGTTGTGCCCCTCTTCCTGTGCTTTAAAGGCGATTCCAACGTACCTCTTGAAATCTGTTTCCTGCTATTCTGCCTCACATTCAAGTCCACCTCGTTGCATTCCCTGAACAGATTTTTGGATGATAGTTGTCGCTTATTACTCTGCCAGTTTGTGAATTGCTGTGCCCCTGAGCTCCATTTTTTAACTCGTTTTTTGTGGGCTGAACGCAAGTCCCATATTTTGGTTCAGGACCTATACTGGTTCCCGTTGGGTGGCTGAGACTTTGGTTAATTCTTCTTCCTCCCGGGAAATAAAAGTGACATGTGCCCCTCCAAATGCCTAACAGCTACTCTCTCTTTGGTTCTCCCTCTTCCCTTTCATAATTTGCCACACTGGCAACGTGTGCGAACCAGGAGGGTAAAGGTGCAGTCTCGCCTAGTTGGGAGATTGATAGTTAAGCAGTTGGAATGTCAAAGTGGAGCACCAGGAGAGCGATTATTCGTTGAGTTTTAGAAAGCTTTCATATTCACACTGTGTCCATTCTCTAGGTATCCCATACCTTTTATAGCTGTAGTAATATTACATTCAACCTGGAGAGTTGGGACCCATGGAATGGGTGGCATGCATTATTGCTTTACAGGGTCTGCATTTGCTCACCCAATCTCACCAATCCTCTCAGTCCCATGTGTCCAGCCTTATGCCACCTCCAGCTGTCGTTGTAGATAGGGTCATTCCAAGGTTCATCAGAGAGCCTGAAGGAAATGTAAAGTATTTTGCTGTTTTTTTGTTTTGTTTTTGAAATTCCGTTTTATAGTGGGTTTGATCTGATTCTCTCTGCCATCTTTATGCCAGTCTAGACACACTTGATTCCCTTACGGAGACATATCAATACATAGGTTTTAAGATTCTTACTAGTCAGATATATTCCTCTGCGGGAAATGTGGGGTTTTGAGACCCTTTCACTGAGGAAGGTTTAGGTGTTGTTTAATCCATAGTTGGTTTTTGGAAGGGTACCTGTACTTATATCAAACTCTGGTTTTATGCATCACCCCACCTCTCCTTCCCCCTTAAGCAGGCATAAGAGTGTTTTCTAAATATGAGACTCTGTTCTCTTTCCTAACGCAGTTCATGTGTAGCCATGTTTACAGGATCTTCATAAGTCATATCTTATGATATGTTTCTTTTTCTGTGTGACTTATTTCACTTAGAATCATCGTACCTGAATCCACTCATTTTGCTGCTACTGATCTTATGACATTGATATCATAGCTGAGGGATATTCCATCATACGTAAGTACCACACTTTTTTCAACATTTTTTACCTTTCCTGGGATACTTAAAGTGTACCCAAGTTGAGGTTCTTGAAAGCAGTGCAGCCCTAAATATTGGGGTGGCTCTGTCTTATTCATTTTCAGTTTTCCCAAGGTTTATTCCCTAGACTGGGAGTGTACTTGGCTCTGTAGCTCTGTTGTTTACTTATTTTAGGGAACACAATGCACTCCTCCAGAGAGGCAGTTGGCAATTTACATCCCGCCCATCAGCATAACATGGCTCCCTGTTTTCCAGGGCCTGTCTTGCCTTTCTGATTTTTGCCCATTTTGTGGATGTCCCTTTTGACCGGTGGGAAGTGAACTTCATTGTAGTGCAGATTTGCACTGCCTACTTGCTTGCTTGGCCAAAAAGGGCATATGCATTTTCTTCTGAATATATTCAGGAGATAACGCATACGCCCTTTTTGGCCAAGTGCATCATTTTCGAAGTTGTGCCCCTCTTCCTGTGCTTTAAAGGTGATTCCAAAGTACTTGTTGTAAACGGATTCCTGCTATTCTCCCTCGCTTTCAAGTCCGCCTCGTTGCCTTCCCTCAACAGATTTTCCGACGATAGTTGTCCTTTATTACTCTGCCAGTTTGTGAATTGCTCTGCCCCATAGCTCCATTTTTTAACTCATTTTTTCTGAGCTGAACGCAAGTCCTATATTTTGGTTCAGGAACAATATTGGTTCCCGGTGGGTGGCTGAGACTTTGGTTAATTCTTCTTCCTCCTGGGTAATAAGAGTAAAATGTGCCCGTCCAAATGCCTAACAGCTTCTCTCTCTTTGGTTTTCCCTCTTCCCTTTCATCCTTTGCCAAATTGGCAACATGTGCGAACCAGGAGGTTAAAGGTGCTTTCTCTCCAAGTTGGGAGATTGATAGTAAAGCAGGTGGAATGTCAAACTGGAGCACCAGGAGAGCGATTATTCGTTGAGTTTTAGAAAGCATTCGTATTCACAGTGTGTCCATTCTCTAGGTTTCTCATACCTGTTATAGCTGTAGTAATATTCCCTTCAACCTGGAGAGTTGGGACCCATGGAATGGGTGCCATGCATTATTGCTTTAAAGGGTCTGCATTTGCTCACCCAATCTCACCAATACTCTCAGTCCCATGTGTCCAGCCTTATGCCACATCCAGCTGTCATTGTAGATCGGGTCATTCCAGGTTTCATCAGAGACCCAGAAGGAATTGTAAAGAATTTCCCTGATTTTTGATTTGTTTTTGAAATTCCTCTTTATACTGGGTTTGAGCTGATTCTCACTGCCATGTTTATGCCAGTCTAGACACACTTGATTCCCTTACGGAGACATATCAATACATAGGTTTTAAGAATCTTACAAGTCAGATATATTCCTCTGCGAGAAATATGGGGTTTTGAGTCCCTTTCACTGAGGAAGGTGTAGGTCTTGTCTATTCCATAGTGGGTTTTTGGAACGCTACCTGTGCTTATATCAAACTCCGGTTTTATGAATACCCGCACCTCTCCTTCCCCTTAAGCTGGCATAAGAGTGTTTTCTAAATGTGAGACTCTGTTCTCTTTCCTAACTCAGTTAATGTGTAGCCATGTTTACAGGATCTTCATAAGTGATATCTTATGATAAGTTTCTATTTCTGTGTGACTTATTTCACTTAGAATCATCGTACCTGAATCCACTCCTTTTGCTGCTACTGGTCTTATGACATTGATTTCATGGCTGAGGGATATTCCATCGTAGATAAGTACCACAATTTTTTGAACCATTTTTATATTTCCTGGGATATTTATGGTGTACCCAAGTTGAGGTTCTTGTAAGCAGTGCAGCCCTAAATTTGGGGGTGGCTCTGTGTTATTGATATCAGTTTTCCCAAGGTATAATCCCTAGACTGGAAGTACCCTTGGGTCTGTAGCTCTGTTGTTTACTTGTTTTAGGGAACACAATGAACTCCTCCAGAGAGGCAGTTGGCAATTTACATCCCGCCCATCAGCATAACAAGGCTCCCTGTTCTCCAGGGCCTGTCTTGCCTTTCTGGTTTTTACACATATTTCCTATGTCCCTTTTGAATTGTGGGAAGTGATACTTCTTTGTAGTGCAGATTTGCATTGCCCCCTTGGTTGCTTGGCCAAAAAGGGCATATGTGTTTTCTCCTGAATATATTCAGGAGAAAACGCATACGCCCTTTTTGGCCAAGTGCATCATTGTCAAAGTTGTGCCCCTCTACCTGTGCTTTAAAGGTGATTCCAACGTACCTCTTGAAATGTGTTTCCTGCTATTCTGCCTCCCTATCAAGTCCGCCTTGTTGCCTTCCCTCAACAGATTTTTGGATGATAGTTTCCCTTAATTACTCTGCCAGTTTGTGAATTGCTGTGCCCCTGAGCTCCATTTTTTAACTTGTTTGTTGTGAGCTGATCGCAACTCCAAAATTTTGGTTCAGGTCCTAAACTGGTTCCCGGTGGTTGGCTGAGTCTTTGGTTAATTCTTCTTCCTCCCGGGATATAAGACTGACATGTGATCGTCCAAATGCCTAACAGCTACTCTCTCATTGGTTCTCCCTCTTCCCTTTCCTCCTCTGTCAAAATGGGAACCTGTGCGAACCAGGAGGTTAAAGGTGCTGTCTCTCCAAGTTGGGAGATTGATAGTAAAGCTGTAAGAAATTCAAACCGGAGCACCAGGAGAGGGACTATTCGTTGAGTTTTAGAGACCTTTAGTATTCACATTGTGTCCATTCTCAAGGTTTCCTGTACATGTTATAGCTGTAGTAATATTCCCTTCAACCTGGAGACATGGGACCCATGGAATGGGTGCCATGCATTATTGCTTTAAACGGTCTGCATTTGCTCACCCAATCTCAACAATCCTCTCAGTCCCATGTGTCCAGCCTTATGCCACATCCTGCTGTCATTGTAGATAGGGTCATTCCAGGTTTCATCAGAGACCCTGACGGAATTGTAAAGAATTTCCCTTTTTTTTTGTTTTTGAAATTCATTATATAGTGGGTTTGAGCTAAATCTCGCTGCCATGTTTATGCCAGTCTAGACACACTTGATTCCCTTACGGAGACATATCAATACATAGGTTTAATGATTTTTACTAGTCAGATATATTCCTCTGCGGGAAATATGGGATTTTGAATCCCTTTCACTGAGGAAGGCGTAGGTATTGTGTATACCATAGTTGGTTTTTGGAACGGTACCTGTGCTTATATCAAACTCTGGTTTTATGCATCACGTCACCTCTCCTTCCCCCTTAAACAAGAATAAGAGTGTTTTGTAAATGTGAGACTCTGTTCTCTTTCCTAACTCATTTCATGTGTAGCCATGATTACAGGATCTTCATAAGTGATATCTTATGATAAGTTTCTTTTTCTGTGTGACTTATTTCACTTAGAATCATCGTACCTGAATCCACATATTTTGCTGCTACTGGTCTTATGACATTGATTTCATGGCTGAGGGATATTCCATCGTACGTATGTACCACAATTTTTTGAACCATTTTTATATTTCCTGGGATATTTAAAGTGTACCCAAGTTCAGGTTCTTGTAAGAAGTGCAGCCCTATATTTTGGGGTGGCTCTGTCTTATTGATTTTCAGTTTTCCCAAGGTATATTTCCTAGACTGGAAGTGCCCTTGGCTCTGTAGCTCTGTTGTTTATTTGTTTTAGGGAACACAATGCACTCCTCCAGAGAGGCAGTGGGCAATTTACATCACGCACATCAGCATAATAAGGCTCCCTGTTCTCCAGGGCCTGTCTTGCCTTTCTGGTTTTTATCCATTTGTGGATGTCCCTTTTGACTGGTGGGAATTGATACTTTTTTTAGTGCATATTTGCATTGCCCACTTGTTTGCTTTGCAAAGAGGGCGTATGCGTTTTCTCCTGAATATATTCAGGAGATAACGCATACGCCCCTTTTGGCCAAGTGCATCATTGTCAATGTTGTGCCCCTCTTCCTGTGCTTTAAAGGTGATTCCAATGAACCTCTTGAAATCTGTTTCCTGCTATTCTGCCTCGCTTTCAAGTCCGCCTCATTGCCTCCCCTCAACAGATTGTTGGACGATAGTTGCCCTTTATTACTCTGCCATTTTGTGAATTGCTGTGCCCCTGAGCTACATTATTTAACTCGTTTTTTTGTGAGCTGAACGCAAGTCCAATATTTTGGTTCAGGACCTATACTGGTTTTAGGTGGGTGGCTGAGACTTTGGTTAATTCTTCTTCCTCCCGGGAAACAAGTGTGACATATGCCCGTCCAAATGCCTAACAGCTACTCTCTCATTGGTTTTCCCTCTTCCCATTCATCCTCTGCCAAATTGGAAAACTGTGCGAAACAGTAGGTTAAAGGTGCTGTCTCTCTAGGTAGGGAGATTGATAGTAAAGCAGTTGGAAAGTCAAACTGGAGCACCAGGAGAGGGACTATTCGTTGAGTTTTAGAAACCTTTCGTATACACAGTGTGTCCATTCTCTAGGTCTACTGTAACTGTTATAGATGTAGTAATATTCCCTTCAACCTGGAGAGTTGGGACCCAGGGAATGGGTGCCATGCATTATTGCTTTAAAGGGTCTGCATTTGCTCACCCAATCTCACCAATCCTCTCAGTCCCATGTGTCCAGCCTTATGCCACATCCAGCTGTCGTTGTAGATAGGGTCATTCCAGGTTTCATCAGAGACCCTGAAGGAATTGAAAAGTATTTCCCTGTTTTTTTTTTGTTTTGTTTTTGAAATTCCATTTTATACTGGGTTTGAGCTGATTCTCACTGCCATGTTTATGCCAGTCTAGACACACTTGATTCCATTATGTGGACATAACAATAC
Organism: Mesoplodon mirus; assembly: GCF_964341445.2. Taxonomy (NCBI): domain Eukaryota; kingdom Metazoa; phylum Chordata; class Mammalia; order Artiodactyla; family Ziphiidae; genus Mesoplodon; species Mesoplodon mirus. Next base: position 769,211 of record NW_028295811.1, read on the forward strand.
ATACTTTTTAAGATTCTTACTATTAAGATATATCCCTCTGCATGGAATATGGGGAGTTGAGTCCTTTTCACTGAAGAAGGTTTATTTCTTGTCTATTCCGTATATGGTTTGTGGAACGGTACCAGAACTAATATCAAAATCTGGTTTAATGCATCACCCCACCTCTCCTTCCCCCTTAAGCTGGCATAAGAATGTTTTCTAAAGGTCAAACTCTCTTCTCTTTCCTAACTCAGTTCATGTGTAGCCATGTTTACAGGACCTTCATAAGTGATATCTTATGATAAGTTTCTTTTTCTGTGTGACTTATTTCACTTAGAATCATCGTACCTGAATCCACTCATTTTGCTGCTACTGGTCTTATGACATTGATTTCATGGCTGAGGGATATTCCATCGTACGTAAGTACCACAATTTTTTGAACCATTTTTATGGTTCCAGGGATATTTAAGGTGTAGACAAGTTGAAGTTCTTGTAAGCAGTGCTGCCCTAAATTTTGGGCTGGCTCTGTCTTATTGATTTTCAGTTTGCCCAAGGTATATTCCTTAGACTGGAACTTCTCTTGGCTCTGTAGCTCTATTGTTTACTTGTTTTAGGGAACACAATGCACTCCTCCAGAGAGGCAGTTGACAATTTACATCCCGCCCATCAGCATAACAAGGCTCGCTGTTCTCCAATGCCTGTCTTGCCTTTCTGGATTTTACATATTTTGTGGATGTCCCTTTTGACTGGTGGGAAGTGATACTACTTTGTAGTGCAGATTTGCATTGCCCACTTGCTTGCTTGGCCAAAAAGGGCGTATGCGTTTTCTCCTGCATATATTCAGGAGAAAATGCATACGCCCTTTTTGGCCAAGTGCATCATTGTCGAAGTTATGCCCCTCTCCCTGTGCTTTACAGACGATTCCAACGTAACTCTTGAAATCTGTTTCCTGCTATTCTGCCTCGCTTTCCAGTCCGCTTCGTTGCCTTCCCTCAACAGATTTCTGGACGATAGTTGGCCTTTCTTACTCTGCCAGTTTGTGAATTGCTCTGCCCCTGAGCTCCATTTTTCAACTCGTTTTTTTTGAGCTGAATGCAAGTCCAAAATTGTGGTTTAGGACCTATACTGTTTCCCGGTGAGGGGCTGAGACTTTGGTTAATTCTTCTTCCTGCCGGGCAATTAGAGTGACATGTGCCCGTCCAAATGCCTAACAGCTACTCTCTCATTGGTTCTCCCTCTTCCCTTTCATCCTCTGACAAATCGGCAACCTGTGCGAACCAGGAGGTTAAAGAGGCAGTCTCTCCAAGTTGGGAGATTGATAGTAAAGCAGTTGGAAAGTCAAACCGGAGCACCAGGAGAGGGACTATATGTTGAGTTTTAGAGACCTTTCGTATTCACAGTGTGTCCATTCTCTAGGTTTCCCGTACATGTTATAGCTGTAGTAATATTCCCTTCACCCTGGAGAGTTGGGACCCATGTAGGGGGTGCCATGCATTATTGCTTTAAAGGGTCTGCATTTGCTCACCCAATCTCACCAATCCTCTGAGTCCCAAGTGTCCATCCTTATGCCACATCCAGCCTTCGTTGTAGATAGGGTCATTCCAGGTTTCATCAGAGACCCTGAAGGAATTGTTAAGAATTTCCCTGTTTTTTTGTTTCGTTTTTGAAATTCTTTTTATAGTGGGTTTGAGCTGATTCTCACTGCCATGTTTATGCCAGTCTAGACACACTTGATTCCATTATGGGGACATATCAATACATAGGTTTTAAGATTGTTACTAGTAAGTTATATCTCTCTGCATGGAATATGGGGAGTTGAGTCCCTTTCACTGAGGAAAGTGTAGTTCTTGTCTATTCCGTATTTGGTTTTTGGAACGGTACCTGAACTAATATCAAAATCTGGTTTAATGCATCACCCCACCTCTCCTTCCCCCTTAAGCAGGCATAAGAATGTTTTCTAAAGATCAAACTCTCTTCATTTTCCTAATTCAGTTCATGTGTAGGCATGTTTCCAGGGTCTTCGTAAGTGATATCTTATGATTAGCTTCATTTTCTGTGTGACTTATTTCACTTAGAATCATCGTACCTGAATCCACTCATTTTGCTGCTACTGGTCTTATGACATTGATTACATGGCTGAGGGATATTCCATCGTACGTAAGTACCACAATTTTTTGAACCATTTTTATATTTCCTGGGATATTTGAGGTGTACCCAAGTTGAGGTTGTTGTAAGCAGTGCAGCCCTAAATTTGGGGGTGGCTCTGTCTTATTGATTTTCCGTTTCCCAAGGTATATTCCCTAGACTGGAAGTGCCCTTGGCTCTGTAGCTTTGTTGTTTACTTGTTTTAGGGAACACAATGCACTCCTCCAGTGAGGCAGTTGGCAATTTACATCCCGCCCATAAGCATAACAAGGCTCCCTGTTCTCCAGGTCCTCTCTTGCCTTTCTGGTCTTTACACATTTTGTGGATGTCCCTTTTGACCGGTGGGAAGTGATACTTCTTTGTAGTGCAGATTTGCATTGCCCGCTTGCTTGCTTGGCCAAAAAGGGCGTTTGCATTTTCTCCTGCATATATTCAGGAGAAAATGCATACGCCGTTTTTGGCCAAGTGCATCATTGTCGAAGTTGTGCCCCTCTTCCTGTGCTTTACAGGCGATTCCAACGTACCTCTTGAAATCTGTTTCCTGCTATTCTGTCTCGCATTCAATTCCACCTCGTTGCCTTCCCTCAACTGATTTTTGAATGATAGTTGTCCTTTATTACTCTGCCAGTTTGTGAATTGCTGTGCCCTTGAGCTCAATTTTTCAACTCGTTTTTTGTGATTTGAACGCATGTCCAAAATTTTGGTTCAGGACCTATATTGGTTCCCGGTGGGTGGCTGCGAGTTTGGTCAATTCTCCCTCCTGCTGGGAAATTAGAGTGACATATGCCCGTCCAAATGCCTAACAGCTACTCTCTCATTCGTTCTACCTCTTCCCTTTCATCCTCGGCCAAATTGGCAAACTGTGAGAACCAGGAGGTTAAGGGGCTGTCTCTCCAAGTTGGGAGATTGATAGTAAAGCAGTTGGAAAGTCAAACCGGAGCACCAGGAGAGGGACTATTCATTGAGTTTTAGAAACCATTCGTTTTCACAGTGTGTCCATTTGCTAGGTTTCCCATACATGTTATAACTGTAGTAATATTCCCTTCAACCTGAAGAGTTGGGACCCATGGAATGGGTGCCATGCATTATTGCTTTAAAGGGTCTGCATTTGCTCACACAATCCCACCAATCCTCTGAGTCCCAAGTGTCCAGCCTTATGCCATATCCAGCTGTCATTGTAGACAGGGTCATTCCACATTTCATCAGAGACCCTGAAGGAATTGTAAAGAATTTCCCTGTTTTTTAGTATTGTTTTTGAAATTCCTTTTTATAGTGGGTTTGAGCTGATTCTCGCTGCCATGTTTATGCCAGTCTAGACACACTTGATTCCCTTATGGAGACGTATCAATACAAATGTTTTAAGATTCTTACTAGTCAGATATATTCCTCTGCGGGAAATGTGGCGTTTTGAGTCCCTTTCACTGAGGAAGGTATAGGTAGGTCTTGTCTATTCCACAGTTGGTTTTGGGAACGGTACCTGTGCTTATATCAAACTCTGGTTTTATGCATCCCCCCACCTCTCCTTCCCCTTTAAGGAAGCATGAGAGTGTTTTCTAAATGTGAGACTCTGTTCTCTTTCCTAACTCAGTTCATGTGTAGCCATGATTACAGGATCTTCATAAGTGATATCTTATGATAAGCTTCTTTTTCTTTGTGACATATTTCACTTAGAATCATCGTACCTGAATCCACACATTTTGCTGCTACTGGTCTTACGATATGGATTTCATGGCTGAGGGATATTCCATTGTACGAAAGTACCACAATTTTTTGAACCATTTTTATATTTCCTGGGATATTTATGGTGTACCCAAGTTGAGGTTCTTGTAAGCAGTGTAGCCCTATATTTGGGGGTGGCTCTGTCTTATTGATTTTCAGTTTTCCCAAGGTATATTCCCTAGACTGGAAGTGCCCTTGGCTCTGTAGCTCTGTTGTTTACTTGTTTTAGGGAACACAATGCACTCCTGCAGAGAGGCAGTTGGCAATTTACCTCCCGCCCATCAGCATAACAAGGCTCCCTGTTCTTCAGGGCCTGTCTTGCCTTTCTGATTTTTACACATTTTGTGGATTTCCCTTTTGACCTGTGGGAAGTGATACTTCTTTGTAGTGCAGATTTGCATTGCCCGCTTGCTTGTTTGGCCAAAAATGGCCTATGCGTTTTCTGCTGAATATATTCAGGAGAAAATGCATACGCCCTTTATGGCCAAGTGCATCATTGTCGAAGTTGTGCCCCTCTTCCTGTGCTTTACAGACCATTCCAACCTACCTCTTGAAATCTGTTTCCTGCTATTCTGCCTCGCTTTCAAGTCCGCCTCGTTGCCTTCCCTCAACAGATTTTTGGATGATAGTTGTCCTTTATTACTCTGCCTGTTTGTGAATTGCCGTGCCCCAGAGCTACTTTATTTAACTCATTTTTTGTGAGCTGAACGCAAGTCCAATATTTTGGTTCAGGACCTATACTGGTAAGCGGTGGGTGGCTGAGACTTTGGTTAATTCTTCTTCCTCCCGGGAAACAAGAGTGACATGTGCCCGTCCAAATGCCTAACAGCTACTCTCTCATTGGTTCTCATTCTTCCGTTTCATCTTCTGCCAAATTGGAAACCTGTGTGAAACAGGAGGTTAAAGGGGCTGTCTCTCCAAGTTGAGAGATTGATAGTAAAGCAGTTGGAAAGTCAAACCGTAGCACCAGGAGAGGGACTATTTGTTGAGTTTTAGAGACCTTTCCTATTCACAGTGTGTCCATTCTCTCGGTTTCCCGTACATGTTATAGCTATAGTAATATTCGCTTCTCCCTGGAGAGTTGGGACCCTTGGAATGGGTGCCATGCATTATTGCTTTAAAGCGTCTGCATTTGCTCACCCAATCTCACCAATCCTCTCAGTCCCATGTGTCCAGCCTTATGCCACATCCAGCTGTCATTGTAGATAGGGTCATTCCATGTTTCATCAGAGACCCTGAAGGAATTGAAAAGAATTTCCCTGTTTTTTTGTTTTGTTTTTGAAATTCCATTTTATAGTGGGTTTGAGCTGATTCTCGCTGCCATGTTTTTGCCAGTCTAGACACAATTGATTCCCTTACAGAGACATATCAATACATAGGTTTTAAGATTCTTACTAGTCAGATCTATTCCTCTGTGGGAAATATGGGGTTTTGAGTCCCTTTCACTGAGGAAGGTATAGGTAGGTCTTGTCTATTCCATAGATGGTTTTGGGAACGGTACCTGTGATTATATCAAACTCTGGTTTTATTCAACACCCCACCTCTCCTTCCCCCTTAAGCAGGCATAAGAGTGTTTTCTAAATGTGAGACTCTGTTCTCTTTCCTAACTCAGTTCATGTGTAGCCATGTTTGCAGGACCTTCATAAGTGATATTTTATGATAAGATTCTTTTTCTGTGTGACTTATTTCACTTAGAATCATCGTACCTGAATCCACTCATTTTGCTGCTACTGGTCTTATGACATTGATTTCATGGCTGAGGGATATTCCATCGTACGTAAGTACCACAATGTTTTGAACCATTTTTATGTTTCCAGGGATATTTAAGGTGTAGACAAGTTGAGGTTCTTGTAAGCAGTGCACTCCTAAATTTTGGGCTGGCTCTGTCTTACTGATTTTCAGTTTGCCCAAGGTATATACCCTAGACTGGAAGTGCTCTTGGCTCTGTAGCTCTGTTGTTTACTTGTTTTAGGGAACACAACGCACTCCTCCAGAGAGGAAGTTGACAACTTACATCCCGCCCATCAGCATAACAAGGCTCGCTGTTCTCCAAGGCCTGTCTTGCCTTTCTGGTTTTTACATATTTTGTGGATGTCCCTTTTGACTGGTGGGAAGTGATACTTCTTTGTAGTGCAGATTTGCATTGCCCACTTGCTTGCTTGGCCAAAAAGGGCGTATGCGTTTTCTCCTGCATATATTCAGGAGAAAATGCATACGCCCTTTTTGGCCAAGTGCATCATTGTCGAAGTTATGCCCCTCTCCCTGTGCTTTACAGACGATTCCAACGTAACTCTTGAAATCTGTTTCCTGCTATTCTGCCTCGCTTTCCAGTCCGCTTCGTTGCCTTCCCTCAACATATTTTTGGACGATAGTTGGCCTTGATTACTCTGCCAGTTTGTGAATTGCTCTGCCCCTGAGCTCCATTTTTCAACTCGTTTTTTTTGAGCTGAATGCAAGTCCAAAATTGTGGTTTAGGACCTATACTGTTTCCCGGTGAGGGGCTGAGACTTTGGTTAATTCTTCTTCCTGCCGGGCAATTAGAGTGACATGTGCCCGTCCAAATGCCTAACAGCTACTCTCTCATTGGTTCTCCCTCTTCCCTTTCATCCTCTGACAAATCGGCAACCTGTGCGAACCAGGAGGTTAAAGAGGCAGTCTCTCCAAGTTGGGAGATTGATAGTAAAGCAGTTGGAAAGTCAAACCGGAGCACCAGGAGAGGGACTATATGTTGAGTTTTAGAGACCTTTCGTATTCACAGTGTGTCCATTCTCTAGGTTTCCCGTACATGTTATAGCTGTAGTAATATTCCCTTCACCCTGGAGAGTTGGGACCCATGTAGGGGGTGCCATGCATTATTGCTTCAAAGGGTCTGCATTTGCTCATCCAATCTCACCAATCCTCTGAGTCCCAAGTGTCCATCCTTATGCCACATCCAGCCTTCGTTGTAGATAGGGTCATTCCAGGTTTCATCAGAGACCCTGAAGGAATTGTTAAGAATTTCCCTGTTTTTTTGTTTCGTTTTTGAAATTCTTTTTATAGTGGGTTTGAGCTGATTCTCACTGCCATGTTTATGCCTGCCTAGACACATTTGATTCCATTACGGGTACATATCAATACATAGGTTTTAAGATTCTTACTAGTAAGATATATACCTCTGCATGGAATATGGGGGGTTGATTTCCTTTCACTGAGGAAGGTGTAGTTCTTGTCTATTCCATAATTGTTTTTTGGAATGGTACCAGAACTAATATCAAAATCTGGTTTAATTCATCACCCCACCTCTCCTTCCACCTTAAGCAGGCATAAGAATGTTTTCTAAATGTCAAACTCTCTTCCCTTTCCTAACTCAGTTCATGTGTAGCCATGTTTACAGGACCTTCATAAGTGATACCTTATGATAAGTTTCTTTTTCTATGTGACTTATTTCACTTAGATTCATCGTACCTGAATCCACTCATTTTGCTGCTACTGGTCTTACAACATGGATTTCATGGCTGAGGGATATTCCATCGTACGTAAGTACCACAATGTTTTGAACCATTTTTATATTTCCTGGGATATTTAAGGTGTACCCAAGTTGAGGTTCTTGAAAGCAGTGCAGCCCTAAATTTTGGGGTGGCTCTGTCTTATTGATTTTCAGTATTCCCAAGGTATATTCCCTAGACTGGAAGTGCCCTTGGCTCTGTAGCTCTGTTGTTTACTTGTTTTAGGGAACACAATGCACTCCTCCAGAGAGGCAGTTGGCAATTTACATCCCGCCCATCAGCATAACAAGGCTCCCTGTTCTCCAAGGCCTGTCTTGCCTTTCTGGTTTTTACACATTTTGTGGATGTCCCTTTTGACTGGTGGGAAGTGATAGTACTTTGTAGTGCAGATTTGCATTGCCCGCTTGCTTGCTTCGCCAAAAAGTTCGTATGCGTCTTCTCCTGCATATATTCAGGAGAAAATGCATACGCCCTTTTTGGCCAAGTGCATCATTGTCGAAGTTGTGCCCCTCTTCCTGTGCTTTACAGACCATTCCAACCTACCTCTTGAAATCTGCTTCCTGCTATTCGGCCTGACTTTCATGTCCGCTTCGTTGCCTTCCCTCAAAAGATTTCTTGACGATAGTTGGCCTTTATTACTCTGCCAGTTTGTGAATTGCTCTGCCTCTGAACTCCATTTTTCAACTCGTTTTTTGTGAGCTGAATGCAATACAAAGTTTTGGTTCAGGACCTATACTGTTTCCAGGTGAGTGGCGGAGACTTTGGCTAATTCTTCTTCCTGCCGGGCAAATAGAGTGACATATGCCCGTCCAAATGCCTAACAGCTATGCTCTCATTGATTCTCCCTCTTCCCTTTCATCCTCTGCCAATTTGGCAAACGGTGAGAACCAGGAAGTTAAAGGGGCTGTCTCTCCAAGTTGGGAGAGTGATAGTAAAGCAGTTGGAAAGTCAAACCAGAGCACCAGGAGAGGGACTATTCGTTGAGTTTTAGAAACCATTCGTTTTCAAAGTGTGTCCATTTGCTAAGTTTCCCATACATGTTACAGCTGTAGTAATATTCCCTTCAACCTGGAGAGTTGGGACCCATGGATTGGGTGCCATGCATTATTGCTTTAAAGGGTCTGCATTTGCTCACACAATCTCACCAATCCTCTCAGTCCCAAGTGTCCAGCTTTATGCCACATCCAGCTGTCATTGTAGACAGTGTCATTTTACGTTTCATCAGAGACCCTGAAGGAATTGTAAAAAAAAATCCCTGTTTTTTTGCTTTGTTTTTGAAATTCCTTTTTATAGTGGGTTTGAGCTGATTCTCGCTGCCATGTTTATGCCAGTCTAGACACACTTGATTCCCTTACAGAGACATATCAATACATAGGTTTGAAGATTCTTACTAATCAGATATATTCCTCTGCAGGAAATATGGGATTTTGAGTCCCTTTCACTGAGGAAGGTATAGGTAGGTCTTGTCTATTCCATAGTTGGTTTTTGGAACGGTACCTGTGCTTATATCAAACTGTGGTTTTATGCATCACCCCACCTCTCCTTCCCCCTTAAGCAGGCATAAGAGTGTTTTCTAAATGTGAGAGTCTGTTCTCTTTCCTAACTCAGTTCATGTGTAGCCATGATTACAGGGTCTTCATAAGTGATATCTTATGATTAGCTTCTTTTTCTGTGTGACTTATTTCACTTAGAATCATCGTACCTGAATCCACTCATTTTGCTGCTACTGGTCTTATGACATTGGTTTCATGGCTGTGGGATATTCCATCGTACGTAAGTACCACAATTTTTTGAACCATTTTTATATTTCCTGGGATGTTTTCGGTGTACCCAAGTTGAGGTTGTTGTAAGCAGTGCAGCCCTAAATTTGGGGGTGGCTCTGTCTTATTGATTTTCCGTTTCCCAAGGTATATTCCCTAGACTGGAACTGCCCTTGGCTCTTTAGCTTTGTTGTTTACTTGTTTTAGGGAACACAATGCACTCCTCCAGTGAGGCAGTTGGCAATTTACATCCCGCCCATAAGCATAACAAGGCCCCCTTTTCTCCAGGTACTCTTTTGCCTTTCTGTTTTTTACATATTTTGTGGATGTCCCTTTTGACCGGTGGGAAGTGATACTTCTTTGTAGTGCAGATTTGCATTGCCCGCTTGCTTGCTTGGCCAAAAAGGGCATTTGCGTTTTCTCCTGCATATATTCAGGAGAAAATGCATACGCCCTTTTTGGCCAAGTGCATCATTGTCGAAGTTGTGCCCCTCTTCCTGTGCTTTACAGGCGATTCCAACGTACCTCTTGAAATCTGTTTCCTGCTATTCTGTCTCGCTTTCAAGCCCACTGTGTTGCCTTCCCTCAACTGATTTTTGAATGATAGTTGTCCTTTATTACTCTGCCAGTTTGTGAATTGCTGTGCCCTTAAGCTCCATTTTTCAACTCATTTTTTGTGAGCTGAATGCAATAAAAAATTTTGGTTCTGGATCTATATTGGTTCCCGGTGGGTGGATGCGAGTTTGGTTAATTCTTCTTCCTGCCGGGAAATTAGAGTGACATATGCCCGTCCAAATGCGTAACAGCTACTCTCTCATTCGTTCTACCTCTTCCCTTTCATCCTCTGCCAAATTGGCAAACTGTGAGAACCAGGAGGTTAAGGGGCTGTCTCTCCAAGTTGGGAGATTGATAGTAAAGCAGTTGGAAAGTCAAACCGGAGCACCAGGAGAGGGACTATTCGTTGAGTTTTAGAAACCATTCGTTTTCACAGTGTGTCCATTTGCTAGGTTTCCCATACATGTTATAGCTGTAGTAATATTCCCTTCAACCTGGAGAGTTGGGACCCATGGAATGGGTGCCATGCATTATAGCTTTAAAGGGTCTGCATTTGCTCACACAATCTCAACAAACCTCTCAGTCCCAAGTGTCCAGCCTTATGCCACATCCAGCTGTCATTGTAGACAGGGTCATTCCACGTTTCATCAGAGACCCTGAAGGAATTGTAAAGAATTTCCCTGTTTTTTAGTTTTGTTTTTGAATTTCCTTTTTATAGTGGGTTTGAGCTGATTATCGCTGCCATGTTTATGCCAGTCTAGAAACACTTGATTCCCTTATGGAGACGTATCAATACAAAGGTTTTAAGATTCTTACAAGTCAGATATATTCCTCTGCGGGAAATATGGGGTTTTGATTCCCTTTCACTGAGGAAGGTATAGGTAGGTCTTTTCTATTCCACAGTTGGTTTTGGGAACGGTACCTGTGCTTATATCAAACTCTGGTTTTATGCATCCCCCCACCCCTCCTTCCCCCTTAAGGAAGCATGAGAGTGTTTTCTAAATGTGAGACTCTGTTCTCTTTCCTAACTCAGGTCATGTGTAGCCATGTTTACAGGATCTTCATATGTGATATCTTATGATAACCTTCTTTTTCTTTGTGACATTACACTTAGAATCATCGTACCTGAATCCACTAATTTTGCTGCTAATGGTATTACGACATGGATTTAATGGCTGAGGGATATTCCATCGTACGTAAGTACCACAATTTTTTGAACCATTTTTATGTTTCCAGGGATATTTAAGATGAACCCAAGTTGAGGTTCTTGTAAGCAGTGCAGCCCTAAATTTTGGGGTGGCTCTGTCTTATTGATTTTCAGTTTTCCCAAAGTATATTCCCTAGACTGGAAGTGTCCTTGGCTCTGTAGCTCTGTTGTTTACTTGTTTTAGGGAACACAACGCACTCCTCCAGAGAGGCAGTTGGCAATTTACCTCCCGCCCATCAGCATAACAATGCTCCCTGTTCTCCAGGGCCTGTCTTGCCTTTCTGGTTTTTACCCTTTTTGTGGTTGTCCCTTTTGACTGGTGGGAAGTGATTTTTCTTTGTAGTGCAGATTTGCATTGCTCGCTTGCTTGTTTGGCCAAAAAGGCCGTATGCGTTTTCTGCTGAATATATTCAGGAGAAAACGCATACGCCCTTTTTGGCCAAGTGCATCATTGTCGAAGTTGTTCCCCTCTTCCTGTGCTTTACAGACGATTCCAACATACCTCTTGAAATCTGTTTCCTGCTATTCGGCCTGACATTCAAGTCTGCTTCGTTGCCTTCCCTCAACAGATTTCTGGACGAAAGTTGGCCTTTATTACTCTACCAGTTTGTGAATTTCTCTCCCCCTGAGCTCCATAATTTAACTCGTTTATTGTGAGCTGAACGCAAGTCCAATATTTTGGTACAGGACCTATACTGGTTCGCGGTGGGTGGCTTAGAATTTGGGTAATTCTTCATCCTTCCGGGAAATAAGAGTGACATATGCCCTTCCAAATGCCTAACAGCTACTCTCTCATTGGTTCTCCCTCTTCCCTTTCATCCTCTGCCAAATTGGCAACCTGTGCGAAACAGGAGGTTAAAGGTGCAGTCTCTCCAAGCTGGGAGATTGATAGTAAAGCAGTTGGAAAGTCAAACCTGTGCACCAGGAGAGGGACTATTCGTTGAGTTTTAGAGACCTTTCGTATTCACAGTGTGTCCAGTCTCTAGGTTTCCCGTACAGGTTATATCTGTAGTAATATTCCCTTCAACCTGGAGAGTGGTGACCAATGGAATGGCTGCCATGCATTATTGCATTAAAGGGTCTGCATTTGCTCACCCAATCTCACAAATCCTCTCAGTCCCATGTGTTCAGCCTTATGCCACATCCAGCTGTCATTATAGATAGGGTCATTCCAGGTTTCATCAGAGACCCTGAAGGAATTGTATAGAATTTCCCTGGTTTTTGTTTTGTTTTTCAAATTCCTTTTTATAGTGGGTTTGAGCTGATTCTCGCTGCCATGTTTATGCCAGTCTAGAAACACGTGATTCCCTTACAGAGACATATCAATACATAGGTTTGAAGATTCTTACTAGTGACATATATTCCTCTGTGGGAAATATGGGGTTTTGAGTCCCATTCACTGAGGAAGTATAGGTAGGTCTTGTCTATCCCATAGTTGGTTTTTGGTACGGTACCTGTCCTCATATCAAACTCTGGTTTTATGCATCACCCCACCTCTCCTTCCCCCTTAAGCAGGCATAAGAATGTTTTCTAAATGTGAGACTCTGTTCTCTTTCCTAACTCAGTTCATGTGTAGCCATGTTTACAGGATCTTCATAAGCGATATCTTATGATAAGCTTCTTTTTCTGTGTGACTTATTTCACTTAGAATCATCGTACCTGAATCCACTCATTTTGCTGCTACTGGTCTTATGACATTGATTTCATGGCTGAGGGATATTCCATCGTACGTATGTACCATAAATTTTTGAACCATTTTTATATTTCCTGGGATATTTCAGGTGTAACCAAGTTGAGGTTCTTGTAAGCAGTGCAGCCCTAAATTTCAGAGTGGCCCTGTCTTATTGATTTTCAGTTTTCCCAAGGTATATTCCCTTGACTGGAAGTGCCCTTCGCTCTGTAGCTCTGTTGTTTACTTGTTTTAGGGAACACATTGCACTCCTCCAGTGAGGCAGTTGGCAATTTACATCCCACCCATCAGCATTACAAGGCTCCCTGTTCTCCAGGGCCTGTCTTGCCTTTTTGGTTTTTACACATTTTGTGGATGTCCCTTTTGACCGGTGGGAAGTGATACTACTTTGTAGTGCAGATTTGTTTTGCCCGCTTGCTAGCTTGGCCAAAAATGGCATATGCGTTTTCTCCTGCATATATTCAGGAGAAAATGCATACGCACTTTTTGGCCAAGTGCATCATTGTCGAACTTGTGCCCCTCTTCCTGTGCTTTACAGGTGATTCCAACGTACCTCTTGAAATCTGTTTCCTGCTATTCTGCCTCGCTTTCAATTCCGCCTCGTTGCCTTCCCTCAACAGATTTTTGTATGATAGTTGTCCTTTATTACTTTGCCAGTTTGTGAATTGCTGTGCCCTTGAGCTCCATTTTTCAACTCTCTTTTTGTGAGCTGAACGCATATCCAAATTTTGGTTCAGGACCTATATTGGTTCCCGGTGGGTGGTTGCAACTTTGGTTAATTCTTCTTCCTGCCGGGAAATTAGAGCGACATATGCCCGTCCAAATGCCTAACAGCTACTCTCTCATTGGTTCTCCCTCTTCCCTTTCATCGTCTGCCAAATTGGCAAAGTGTGAGAACCAGGAGGTTAAAGGGGTTGTCTCTCCAAGTTGGGAGATTGATAGTAAAGCAGTTGGAAACTCAAACTGGAGCACCAGGAGAGGGAATATTCGTTGAGTTTTAGAAACCTTTCGTATTCACAGTGTGTCCATTCTCTAGGTTTCCCGTACATGTTATAGCTGTAGTAGTATTCCCTTCAACCTGGAGAGTTGGGACCCATGGAGTGGGTGCCATGCATTATTGCTTTAAAGGGTCTGCATTTGCTCACCCAATCTCACAAATCCTCTCAGTCCCAAGTGTCCAGACTTATGCCACATCCAGCTGTCATTGTAGACAGGGTCATTGCACGTTTCATCAGAGACCCTGAAGGAATTGTAAAGAATTTCCCTGTTTTTTTGTTTTGTTTTTGAAATTCCTTTTTATAGTGGGTTTGAGCTGATTCTCTCTTCCATGTTTATGCCAGTCTAGACACACTTGATTCCCTTACAGAGACATATCAATACATAGGTTTTAAGATTCCTACTAGTCAGATATATTCCTCTGTGGGAAATATGGGATTTTGAGTCCCTTTCACTGAAGAAGGTATAGGTAGGTCTTGTCTACTCCATAGTTGGTTTTTGGAACGGTACCTGTGCTTATATCAAACTCTGGTTTTATGCATCACCCCACCTCTCCTTCCCCTTTAAGCAGGCATAAGAGTGTTTTCTAAATGTGAGAATCTGTTCTCTTACCTAACTCAGTTCATGTGTAGCCATGTTTACAGGATCTTCATAAGTGATACCTTATGATAAGCTTCTTTTTCTGTGTGACATATTTCACTTAGAATCATCGTACCTGAATCCACTGATTTGCTGCTACTGTTCCTATGACATTGATTAAGTGGCTGAGGGATATTCCATCGTATGTAAGTACCACAATTTTTTGAACCATTTTTATATTCCCTGGGATATTTAAGGTGTACTCAAGTTGAGTTTCTTGTAAGCAGTGCAGCCCTAAATTTGAGGGTGGCTCTGTCTTATTGATTTTCAGTTTTCCCAAAGTATATTCCCTAGACTGGAAGTGCCCTTGCCTCTGTAGCTCTGTTGCTTACTTGTTTTAGGGAACACAATGCACTCCTCCCGTGAGGCAGTTGGCAATTTACATCCCGCCCATCAGCATTACAAGGCTCCCTGTTCTCCAAGGCCTGTCTTGACTTTCTGGTATTTACACATTTTGTGGATGTCCCTTTTGACAATTGGGAAGTGATACTTCTTTGTAGTGCAGATTTGCATTGCCCGCTTGCTTGCTTGGCCAAAAAGGGCGTATGCGTTTTCTCCTGCATATATACAGAATAAAACGCATACACCCTTTTTGGCCAAGTGCATCATTGTCGAAGATGTGCCCCTCTTCCTGTGCTTTACAGATGATTCCAACGTACCTCTTGAAATCTGTTTCCTGCTATTCGGCCTCACTCTCATGTCCGCTTCGTTGCCTTCCCTCAACAGATTTCTGGACTATAGTAGGCATTTATTACTCTGCCAGCTTGTGAATTGCTCTGCCACTGAGCTCCATTTTTCAACTCGTTTTTTGTGAGCTGAATGCAAGTGCAATATTTTGGTTCAGGACCTATACTGGTTCCCTGTGGGTGGTTGCAACTTTGGTTAATTCTACTTCCTGCCGGGAAATTAGAGTGACATATGCCCGTCCAAATGCCTAACAGCTACTCTCTCATTGGTTCTCCCTCTTCCTTTTCATCCTCTGCCAAATTGGCAACCTGTGAGAACCAGGAGGTTAAAGGGGCAGTCTCTCCAAGTTGGGAGATTGATAATAAAACAGTTGGATAGTCAAACTGGAGCACCAGAAGAGGGACTATTCGTTGAGTTTTAGAAACCTTTCGTATTCACAGTGTGTCCATTCTCTAGGTTTCCCGTACATGTTATAGCTGTAGTAGTATTCCCTTCAGCCTGGAGAGTTGGGTCCCATGGAGTGGGTGCCATGCATTATTGCTTTAAAGGGTCTGCATTTGCTCACCCAATCTCACCAATCCTCTCAGTCCCAAGTGTCCAGACTTATGACACATCCAGCTGTCATTGTAGACAGGGTCATTGCACGTTTCATCAGAGACCCTGAAGGAATTGTAAAGAATTTCCCTGTTTTTTTTGGTTTGTTTTTGAAATTCCTTTTTATAGTGGGTTTGAGCTTATTCTCACTTCCATGTTTATGCCAGTCTAGACTCACTTGATTCCCTTACGGAGACATATCAATACATAGGTTTTAAGATTCTTACTAGTCTGATATATTCCTCTGCGGGAAATATAGTGTTTTGAGTCCCTTGCACTGAGGAAGGTATAGGTAGGTCTTGTCTATTCCATAGTTGGTTTTTGGAACAGTTCCTGTGCTAATATCAAACTCTGTTTTTATGCATCACCCACCTCTCCTTCCCCCTTAAGCAGGCATAAGAGTGTTTTCTAAATGTGAGACTCTGTTCTCTTTCCTAACTCAGTTCATGTGTAACCATGTTTACAGGATCTTCATAAGTGATATCTTATGATAAGCTTCTTTTTCTGTGTGACATATTTCACTTAGAATCATTGTACCTGAATCCAGTCATTTTGCTGCTACTGGTCTTATGACACTGTTTTCACGGCTGAGGGATATTCCATCGAACGTAAGTACCAGTATGTTTTGAACCATTTTTATATTTCCTGGGATATTTCAGGTGTAACCAAGTTGAGGTTCTTGTAAGCAGTGCAGCCCTAAATTTGAGGGTGGTCCTGCCTTATTGATTTTCAGTTTTACCAAGGTATATTCCCTAGACTGGAAGTGCCCTTGCCTCTGTAGCTCTGTTGTTTACTTGTTTTAGGGAACACAATGCACTCCTCCAGTGAGGCAGTTGGTAATTTACATCCCGCCCATCAGCATTAAAAGGCTCCCTGTTCTCCAGGGCCTGTCTTGACTTTCTGGTTTTTACACATTTTGTGGATGTCCCTTTTGACAGGTGGGAAGTGATACTTCTTTATAGTGCAGATTTGCATTGCCCGCTTGCTTGCTTGGCCAAAAAGGGTATATGCGTTTTCTACTGCATATATTCAGGAGAAAATGCATACGCCCTTTTTGGACAAGTGCATCATTGTCGAAGTTGTGCCCCTCTTCCTGTTCTTTACAGGTGATTCCAACGTACCTCTTGAAATCTGTTTCCTGCTATTCTGCCTCACTTTCAAGTCTGCCTCGTTGCCTTCCCTCAACAGATTTTTGGATGATAGTTGTCCTTTATTACTTTGCCAGTTTGTGAATTGCTGTGCCCTTGAGCTCCATTTTTCAACTCGCTTTTTGTGAGCTGAACGCATGTCCAAATTTTGGTTCAGGACCTATACTGGTTCCCGGTGGGTGGTTGCAACTTTGGTTAATTCTTCTTCCTGCCGGATATTTAGAGCGACATATGCCCGTCCAAATGCCTAACAGCTACTCTCTCATTGGTTCTCCCTCTTCCTTTTCATCCTCTGCCAAATTGGCAAAGTGTGAGAACCAGGAGGTTAAAGGGGTTGTCTCTCCAAGTTGGGAGATTGATAGTAAAGTAGTTGGAAAGTCAAACTGGAGCACCAGGAGAGGGACTATTCGTTGAGTTTTAGAAACCTTTCGTATTCACTGTGTGTCCATTCTCTAGGTTTCCCGTACATGGTATAGCTGTAGTAGTATTCCCTTCAACCTGGAGAGTTGTGACCCATGGAGTGGGTGCCATGCATTATTGCTTTAAAGGGTCTGCATTTGCTCACCCAATCTCACAAATCCTCTCAGTCCCAAGTGTCCAGACTTATGCCACATCTAGCTGTCATTGTAGACAGGGTCATTCCACGTTTCATCAGAGACCCTGAAGGAATTGTAAAGAATTTCCCTGATTTTTTGTTTTGTTTTTGAAATTCCTTTTTATAGTGGGTTTGAGCTGATTCTCTCTGCCATGTTTATGCCAGTCTAGAAACACTTGATTCCCTTACAGGGACATATCAATACATAGGTTTTAAGATTCTTACTAGTCTGATATATTCCTCTGCGGGAAATATGGGGTTTTGAGTCCCTTTCACTGAAGAAGGTATAGGTAGGTCTTGTCTATTCCATAGTTGGTTTTCGGAACGGTACCTGTGCTTATATCAAACTCTGGTTTTATGCATCACCCCACCTCTCCTTCCCCTTTAAGCAGGCATAAGAGTGTTTTCTAAATGTAAGAATCTGTTCTCTTTCCTAACTCAGTTCATGTGTAGCCATGTTTACAGGATCTTCATAAGTGATATCTTATGATAAGCTTCTTTTTCTGTGTGACTTATTTCACTTAGAATCATCGTACCTGAATCCACTCATTTTGCTGCTACTGGTCTTATGACATTGATTTCGTGGCTGAGGGATATTCCATCGTACATAAGTACCACAATTTTTTGAACCATTTTTATATTTCCTGGGATATTTAAGGTGTACTCAAGTTGAGGTTCTTGTAAGTAGTGCAGCCCTAAATTTGAGGGTGGCTCTGTCTTATTGATTTTCAGTTTTCCCAAAGTATATTCCCTAGCCTGGAAGTGCCCTTGGCTCTGTAGCTCTGTTGTTTACTTGTTTTAGGGAACACAATGCACTCCTCCAGTGAGGCAGTTGGCAATTTACATCCCGCCCATCAGCATAACAAGGCTCCCTGTTCTCCAAGGCCTGTCTTGCCTTTCTGGTATTTACACATTTTGTGGATGTCCCTTTTGACAGGTGGGAAGTGATACTTCTGTGTAGTGCAGATTTGCATTGCCCGCTTGCTTGCTTGGCCAAAAAGGGCGTATGCGTTTTCTGCTGAGTATATTCAGGAGAAAACACATACACCCTTTTTGCCCAAGTGCATCATTGTCGAAGTTGTGCCCCTCTTCCTGTGCTTTACAGACGATTCCAACGTACCTCTTGAAATCTGTTTCCTGCTATTCGGCCTCACTTTCATGTCCGCTTTGTTGCCTTCCATCAACAGATTTTTGGATGAGAGTTGTCCTTTATTACTCTGCCAGTTTGTGAATTGCTGTGCCCCTTAGCTTCATTTTTCAACTCGTTTTTTGTGAGCTCAACGCAAGTCCACAATTTTGATTCAGGACGTAATCTGGATCCTGGGGTGTGGCTGAGACTTTGGTTAATCCTTCTTCTTGCCGGGAAATCAGAGTGACATATGCCCGTCCAAATGCCTTACAGCTACTCTCTCATTGGTTCTCCCTCTTCCCTTTCATCCTCTGCCAAGTTGGCAACCTGTGCGAACCAGGAGGTTAAACGGGCTGTCTCTCCAAGTTGGGAGATTGATAGTAAAGCAGTTGGAAAGTAAAACCGGAGCACCAGGAGAGGGACTATTAGTTGAGTTTTAGAAGCCTTTCGTATTTACAGTGTGTCCATTCTCTAGGTTTCCCGTACATGTTATAGCTGTAGTAATATTGACTTCAACCTGGAGAGTTGGGACAAATGGAATGGGTGCCACACATTATTGCTTTAAAGGGTGTGCATTTGCTCAACCAATCTCACCAATCCTCTCAGTCCCAAGTGTCCAGCCTTATGCCATATCCAGCTGTCATTGTAGATAGGCTCATTCCAGGTTTCATTAGAGCCCCTAAAGTAATTGTAAAGAATTTCCATGTTTTTTGTTTTTTGTTTTTTTGAAATTCCTTTTTATAGTGGGTTTGAGCTGATTCTCACTGCAATGATTATGCCAGTCTAGACACACTTGATTCCATTACGGAAACATATTAATACATAGGTTTTAATATTCTTACTCTTCAGATATATTCCTCTGTGGGAAATATCGTGTTTTGAGTTCCTTTCACTGAGGAAGGTGTAGGTCTTGTATATTCCATAGTTGGTTTTTGAAATGGTACGTGTGGTTATATCAAACGCTTGTTTTCTGTAGCACCCCACCTCATCTTCCCCCTTAAGCAGGCATAAGAGTGTTTTCTAAATGTGAGACTCTGTTCGCTTTCCTAACTCTGTTCATGTGTAGCCATGTTTAGAGGACCTTCATAAGTGATATCTTATGATAAGTTTCTTTATCTGTGTGACTTATTTCAGTTAGAATCATCGTACCTGAATCCACTCATTTTGCTGCTACTGGTCTTATGACATTGATTTCATGGCTGAGGGATATTCCATCGTACGTAAGTACCAAAATATTTTAAACCATATTTATATTTCCTGGGATATTTGAGCTGTACGCAATTTGAAGTTCTTGTAAGCAGTGCAGCCCTAAATTATGGGGTGGCTCTTTCTTATTCATTTTCTGCTTTCCCAAGGTATATTCCCCAGACTGCAAGTGCCCTTGGCTCTGTAGCTCTGTTGTTTACTTGTTTTAGGGAACATAATGCACTCCTCCAGAGAGGCAGTTGGCAATTTACATCCCGCCCATCAGCATAACAAGGCTCCCTGTTCTCCAAGGCCTGTCTTGACTTTCTGGTATTTACATATTTTGTGGATGTCCCTTTTGACAATTGGGAAGTGATACTTCTTTGTAGTGCAGATTTGCATTGCCCGCTTGCTTGCTTGGCCAAAAAGGGCGTATGCGTTTTCTCCTGCATATATACAGAAGAAAACGCATACACCCTTTTTGGCCAAGTGCATCATTGTCGAAGTTGTGCCCCTCTTCCTGTGCTTTACAGATGATTCCAACGTACCTCTTGAAGTCTGTTTCCTGCTATTCTGCCTCGCTTTCAAGTGCGCCTCGTTGCCTTCCCTCAACAGATTTTTGAACGATAGTTGTCCTTTATTACTCTGCCTGTTTGTGAATTGTTGTGCACTGAGCTACATTATTTTACTCGTTTTTTGTGAGCTGAATGCAAGTCCAATATTTTGGTTCAGGACCTATACTGGTTCCCTGTGGGTGGTTGCAACTTTGGTTAATTCTACTTCCTGCCGGGAAATTAGAGTGACATATGCCCGTCCAAATGCCTAACAGCTACTCTCTCATTGGTTCTCCCTCTTACTTTTCATCCTCTGCCAAATTGGCAACCTGTGAGAACCAGGAGGTTAAAGGGGCAGTCTCTCCAAGTTGGGAGATTGATAATAAAACAGTTGGATAGTCAAACTGGAGCACCAGGAGAGGGACTATTCGTTGAGTTTTAGAAACCTTTCGTATTCACAGTGTGTCCATTCTCTAGGTTTCCCGTACATGTTATAGCTGTAGTAATATTCCCTTCAACCTGGAGAGTTGGGACCCATGGAGTGGGTGCCATGCATTATTGCTTTAAAGGGTCTGCATTTGCTCACCCAATCTCACCAATCCTCTCAGTCCCAAGTGTCCAGACTTATGACACATCCAGCTGTCATTGTAGACAGGGTCATTCCACGTTTCATCAGAGACCCTGAAGGAATTGTAAAGAATTTCCCTGTTTTTTTTGGTTTGTTTTTGAAATTCCTTTTTATAGTGGGTTTGAGCTTATTCTCGCTTCCATGTTTATGCCAGTCTAGACTCACTTGATTCCCTTACGGAGACATATCAATACATAGGTTTTAAGATTCTTACTAGTCTGATATATTCCTCTGCGGGAAATATGGGGTTTTGAGTCCCTTTCACTGAAGAAGGTATAGGTATTTCTTGTCTATTCCATAGTTGGTTTTTGGAACGATACCTGTGCTTATATCAAACTCTGGTTTTATGCATCACCCCACCTCTCCTTCCCCTTTAAGCAGGCATAAGAGTGTTTTCTAAATGTAAGAATCTGTTCTCTTTCCTAACTCAGTTCATGTGTAGCCATGTTTACAGGATCTTCATAAGTGATATCTTATGATAAGCTTCTTTTTCTGTGTGACTTATTTCACTTAGAATCATCGTACCTGAATCCACTCATTTTGCTGCTACTGGTCTTATGACATTGATTTCGTGGCTGAGGGATATTCCATCGTACATAAGTACCACAATTTTTTGAACCATTTTTATATTTCCTGGGATATTTAAGGTGTACTCAAGTTGAGGTTCTTGTAAGTAGTGCAGCCCTAAATTTGAGGGTGGCTCTGTCTTATTGATTTTCAGTTTTCCCAAAGTATATTCCCTAGCCTGGAAGTGCCCTTGGCTCTGTAGCTCTGTTGTTTACTTGTTTTAGGGAACACAATGCACTCCTCCAGTGAGGCAGTTGGCAATTTACATCCCGCCCATCAGCATAACAAGGCTCCCTGTTCTCCAAGGCCTGTCTTGCCTTTCTGGTATTTACACATTTTGTGGATGTCCCTTTTGACAGGTGGGAAGTGATACTTCTTTGTAGTGCAGATTTGCATTGCCCGCTTGCTTGCTTGGCCAAAAAGGGCGTATGCGTTTTCTGCTGAGTATATTCAGGAGAAAACACATACACCCTTTTTGGCCAAGTGCATCATTGTCGAAGTTGTGCCCCTCTTCCTGTGCTTTACAGACGATTCCAACGTACCTCTTGAAAATTGTTTCCTGCTATTCGGCCTCACTTTCATGTCCGCTTTGTTGCCTTCCATCAACAGATTTTTGGATGAGAGTTGTCCTTTATTACTCTGCCAGTTTGTGAATTGCTGTGCCCCTTAGCTTCATTTTTCAACTCGTTTTTTGTGAGCTCAACGCAAGTCCACAATTTTGATTCAGGACGTAATCTGGATCCTGGGGTGTGGCTGAGACTTTGGTTAATCCTTCTTCTTGCCGGGAAATCAGAGTGACATATGCCCGTCCAAATGCCTTACAGCTACTCTCTCATTGGTTCTCCCTCTTCCCTTTCATCCTCTGCCAAGTTGGCAACCTGT
The DNA here is from genome assembly GCF_964341445.2 of Mesoplodon mirus. Classification (NCBI taxonomy): domain Eukaryota; kingdom Metazoa; phylum Chordata; class Mammalia; order Artiodactyla; family Ziphiidae; genus Mesoplodon; species Mesoplodon mirus. Next base: position 791,355 of record NW_028295811.1, read on the forward strand.
GCGAACCAGGAGGTTAAACGGGCTGTCTCTCCAAGTTGGGAGATTGATAGTAAAGCAGTTGGAAAGTAAAACCGGAGCACCAAGAGAGGGACTATTAGTTGAGTTTTAGAAGCCTTTCGTATTTACAGTGTGTCCATTCTCTAGGTTTCCCGTACATGTTATAGCTGTAGTAATATTGACTTCAACCTGGAGAGTTGGGACAAATGGAATGGGTGCCACACATTATTGCTTTAAAGGGTGTGCATTTGCTCAACCAATCTCACCAATCCTCTCAGTCCCAAGTGTCCAGCCTTATGCCATATCCAGCTGTCATTGTAGATAGGCTCATTCCAGGTTTCATTAGAGCCCCTAAAGTAATTGTAAAGAATTTCCATGTTTTTTGTTTTTTGTTTTTTTGAAATTCCTTTTTATAGTGGGTTTGAGCTGATTCTCACTGCAATGATTATGCCAGTCTAGACACACTTGATTCCATTACGGAAACATATTAATACATAGGTTTTAATATTCTTACTCTTCAGATATATTCCTCTGTGGGAAATATCGTGTTTTGAGTTCCTTTCACTGAGGAAGGTGTAGGTCTTGTATATTCCATAGTTGGTTTTTGAAATGGTACGTGTGGTTATATCAAACGCTTGTTTTCTGTAGCACCCCACCTCATCTTCCCCCTTAAGCAGGCATAAGAGTGTTTTCTAAATGTGAGACTCTGTTCGCTTTCCTAACTCTGTTCATGTGTAGCCATGTTTAGAGGACCTTCATAAGTGATATCTTATGATAAGTTTCTTTATCTGTGTGACTTATTTCAGTTAGAATCATCGTACCTGAATCCACTCATTTTGCTGCTACTGGTCTTATGACATTGATTTCATGGCTGAGGGATATTCCATCGTACGTAAGTACCAAAATATTTTAAACCATATTTATATTTCCTGGGATATTTAAGCTGTACGCAATTTGAAGTTCTTGTAAGCAGTGCAGCCCTAAATTTTGGGGTGGCTCTGTCTTATTCATTTTCTGCTTTCCCAAAGTATATTCCCCAGACTGCAAGTGCCCTTGGCTCTGTAGCTCTGTTGTTTACTTGTTTTAAGGAACATAATGCACTCCTCCAGAGAGGCAGTTGGCAATTTACATCCCGCCCATCAGCATAACAAGGCTCCCTGTTCTCCAAGGCCTGTCTTGACTTTCTGGTATTTACATATTTTGTGGATGTCCCTTTTGACAATTGGGAAGGGATACTTCTTTGTAGTGCAAATTTGCATTGCCCGCTTGCTTGCTTGGCCAAAAAGGGCGTATGCGTTTTCTCCTTCATATATACAGAAGAAAACGCATACACCCTTTTTGGCCAAGTGCATCATTGTCGAAGTTGTGCCCCTCTTCCTGTGCTTTACAGATGATTCCAACGTACCTCTTGAAGTCTGTTTCCTGCTATTCTGCCTCGCTTTCAAGTGCGCCTCGTTGCCTTCCCTCAACAGATTTTTGAACGATAGTTGTCCTTTATTACTCTGCCTGTTTGTGAATTGTTGTGCACTGAGCTACATTATTTAACTCGTTTTTTGTGAGCTGAATGCAAGTCCAATATTTTGGTTCAGGACCTATACTGGTTCCCTGTGGGTGGTTGCAACTTTGGTTAATTCTACTTCCTGCCGGGAAATTAGAGTGACATATGCCCGTCCAAATGCCTAACAGCTACTCTCTCATTGGTTCTCCCTCTTCCTTTTCATCCTCTGCCAAATTGGCAACCTGTGAGAACCAGGAGGTTAAAGGGGCAGTCTCTCCAAGTTGGGAGATTGATAATAAAACAGTTGGATAGTCAAACTGGAGCACCAGGAGAGGGACTATTCGTTGAGTTTTAGAAACCTTTCGTATTCACAGTGTGTCCATTCTCTTGGTTTCCCGTACATGTTATAGCTGTAGTAATATTCCCTTCAACCTGGAGAGTTGGGACCCATGGAGAGGGTGCCATGCATTATTGCTTTAAAGGGTCTGCATTTGCTCACCCAATCTCACCAATCCTCTCAGTCCCAAGTGTCCAGACTTATGACACATCCAGCTGTCATTGTAGACAGGGTCATTCCACGTTTCATCAGAGACCCTGAAGGAATTGTAAAGAATTTCCCTGTTTTTTTTGGTTTGTTTTTGAAATTCCTTTTTATAGTGGGTTTGAGCTTATTCTCGCTTCCATGTTTATGCCAGTCTAGACTCACTTGATTCCCTTACGGAGACATATCAATACATAGGTTTTAAGATTCTTACTAGTCTGATATATTCCTCTGCGGGAAATATGGGGTTTTGAGTCCCTTTCACTGAAGAAGGTATAGGTAGGTCTTGTCTATTCCATAGTTGGTTTTTGGAACGGTACCTGTGCTTATATCAAACTCTGGTTTTATGCATCACCCCACCTCTCCTTCCCCTTTAAGCAGGCATAAGAGTGTTTTCTAAATGTAAGAATCTGTTCTCTTTCCTAACTCAGTTCATGTGTAGCCATGTTTACAGGATCTTCATAAGTGATATCTTATGATAAGCTTCTTTTTCTGTGTGACTTATTTCACTTAGAATCATCGTACCTGAATCCACTCATTTTGCTGCTACTGGTCTTATGACATTGATTTCGTGGCTGAGGGATATTCCATCGTACATAAGTACCACAATTTTTTGAACCATTTTTATATTTCCTGGGATATTTAAGGTGTACTCAAGTTGAGGTTCTTGTAAGTAGTGCAGCCCTAAATTTGAGGGTGGCTCTGTCTTATTGATTTTCAGTTTTCCCAAAGTATATTCCCTAGCCTGGAAGTGCCCTTGGCTCTGTAGCTCTGTTGTTTACTTGTTTTAGGGAACACAATGCACTCCTCCAGTGAGGCAGTTGGCAATTTACATCCTGCCCATCAGCATAACAAGGCTCCCTGTTCTCCAAGGCCTGTCTTGCCTTTCTGGTATTTACACATTTTGTGGATGTCCCTTTTGACAGGTGGGAAGTGATACTTCTTTGTAGTGCAGATTTGCATTGCCCGCTTGCTTGCTTGGCCAAAAAGGGCGTATGCGTTTTCTGCTGAGTATATTCAGGAGAAAACACATACACCCTTTTTGGCCAAGTGCATCATTGTCGAAGTTGTGCCCCTCTTCCTGTGCTTTACAGACGATTCCAACGTACCTCTTGAAAATTGTTTCCTGCTATTCGGCCTCACTTTCATGTCCGCTTTGTTGCCTTCCATCAACAGATTTTTGGATGAGAGTTGTCCTTTATTACTCTGCCAGTTTGTGAATTGCTGTGCCCCTTAGCTTCATTTTTCAACTCGTTTTTTGTGAGCTCAACGCAAGTCCACAATTTTGATTCAGGACGTAATCTGGATCCTGGGGTGTGGCTGAGACTTTGGTTAATCCTTCTTCTTGCCGGGAAATCAGAGTGACATATGCCCGTCCAAATGCCTTACAGCTACTCTCTCATTGGTTCTCCCTCTTCCCTTTCATCCTCTGCCAAGTTGGCAACCTGTGCGAACCAGGAGGTTAAACGGGCTGTCTCTCCAAGTTGGGAGATTGATAGTAAAGCAGTTGGAAAGTAAAACCGGAGCACCAGGAGAGGGACTATTAGTTGAGTTTTAGAAGCCTTTCGTATTTACAGTGTGTCCATTCTCTAGGTTTCCCGTACATGTTATAGCTGTAGTAATATTGACTTCAACCTGGAGAGTTGGGACAAATGGAATGGGTGCCACACATTATTGCTTTAAAGGGTGTGCATTTGCTCAACCAATCTCACCAATCCTCTCAGTCCCAAGTGTCCAGCCTTATGCCATATCCAGCTGTCATTGTAGATAGGCTCATTCCAGGTTTCATTAGAGCCCCTAAAGTAATTGTAAAGAATTTCCATGTTTTTTGTTTTTTGTTTTTTTGAAATTCCTTTTTATAGTGGGTTTGAGCTGATTCTCACTGCAATGATTATGCCAGTCTAGACACACTTGATTCCATTACGGAAACATATTAATACATAGGTTTTAATATTCTTACTCTTCAGATATATTCCTCTGTGGGAAATATCGTGTTTTGAGTTCCTTTCACTGAGGAAGGTGTAGGTCTTGTATATTCCATAGTTGGTTTTTGAAATGGTACGTGTGGTTATATCAAACGCTTGTTTTCTGTAGCACCCCACCTCATCTTCCCCCTTAAGCAGGCATAAGAGTGTTTTCTAAATGTGAGACTCTGTTCGCTTTCCTAACTCTGTTCATGTGTAGCCATGTTTAGAGGACCTTCATAAGTGATATCTTATGATAAGTTTCTTTATCTGTGTGACTTATTTCAGTTAGAATCATCGTACCTGAATCCACTCATTTTGCTGCTACTGGTCTTATGACATTGATTTCATGGCTGAGGGATATTCCATCGTACGTAAGTACCAAAATATTTTAAACCATATTTATATTTCCTGGGATATTTAAGCTGTACGCAATTTGAAGTTCTTGTAAGCAGTGCAGCCCTAAATTTTGGGGTGGCTCTGTCTTATTCATTTTCTGCTTTCCCAAGGTATATTCCCCAGACTGCAAGTGCCCTTGGCTCTGTAGCTCTGTTGTTTACTTGTTTTAGGGAACACAATGCACTCCTCCAGAGAGGCAGTTGGCAATTTACATCCCGCCCATCAGCATAACAAGGCTCCCTGTTCTCCAAGGCCTGTCTTGACTTTCTGGTATTTACACATTTTGTGGATGTCCCTTTTGACAATTGGGAAGTGATACTTCTTTGTAGTGCAGATTTGCATTGCCCGCTTGCTTGCTTGGCCAAAAAGGGCGTATGCGTTTTCTCCTGAATATATTCAGGAGAAAACGCATACGCCCTTTTTGGCCAAGTGCATCATTGTCGATGTTGTGCCCCACTTCCTTTGCCTTAAAAGCGATTCCAACGTACCTCTTGAAATCTGTTTCCTGCTATTCTGCCTCGCTTTCAAGTGCGCCTCGTTGCCTTCCCTCAACAGATTTTTGAACGATAGTTGTCCTTTATTACTCTGCCTGTTTGTGAATTGTTGTGCACTGAGCTACATTATTTAACTCGTTTTTTTGTGAGCTGAACGCAAGTCCAATATTTTGGTTCAGGACCTATACTTGTTCCCGGTGGGTGGCTGAGGCTTTGGTTATTTCTTCTTCTTCCCGCGAAGTAAGATGACATGTGCCCGTACAAATGTCTAACAGCTACTCTCTCACTGGTTCTCCCTCTTCCCTTTCATCCTCTGCCAAATTGGCAACCTGTGAGAACCAGGAGGTTAAAGGTGCTTTCTCTCCAAGTTGGGAGATTGATAGTAAAGCAGTTGGAAAGTCAAATGGGATCACCAGGAGTGGGACTATTCGTTGAGTTTTAGAAACCTTTCGTATTCACTGTGTCCATTCTCTAGGGTTCCCGTACATATTATAGCTGTAGTAATATGCCCTTAAACCTGGCCTGTTGGGACCCATGGAATGCGTGCCACACATTATTGCTTTAAAGGGTCTACATTTGCTCACCCAATCTCACCAATCCTCTCAGTCCCAAGTGTCCAGCCTTATGCCACATCCAGCTGTCGTTGTAGATAGGGTCATTCCAGGTTTCATCAGCGACCCTGAAGGTATTGTGTAAGAATTGTTCTGTTTTTATGTTTTGTTTTGAATTTCATTTTTATATTGGGTTTGAGCTGATTCTCCCTGCCATGTTTATGTCATTCTAGACACACTTAGTTACCTTACGGAGACATATCAATACATAGGTTTTAAAATTCTTACTAGTCAGTTATATTTCTCTGTGGGGAATAGGGATGTTGAGTTCCGTTCACTGAGGAAGGAGTAGGGCTTGTCTCTTTTGTTTTTGGATTATGGAACGGTGCCTGTGCTAATATCAATCTTTTGTTTTGTGCATCTCCCCACCTGTCTTTCCCCTTAAGCAAGCGTTAGAGTGTTTTCTAAATCTGAGACTCTGTTCTCTTCCCTAAATCTGTTCATATGTAGCCATGTTTACATTCCCTTCATAAGTGATATCTTATGTCAGAATGCACCATGGCCCTTGTCATAATAATGCTTCATGACCCCTGTCATCACAATGATCCATGCCCTGGTTATCAAAATGCTCCATGTCCCTTGTCATCAAAATTCTCCACATATTTGTCATCACAGTTCTACATGACACTTCTCATCAAAATGTTACATGCTCTTGTCATCACAATTCTCCATTCTCTTGACATTGCAATGCTCCATGCCCTTGTCATCACAATGCTCCATGCCTTTGTCATCACATTGCTCCATGACCCCTGTCATCAAATTGCTCCCTGACACCTGTCATCACAATGCTTCATGCCCCTTGTCATTACAGTGCTCCATGATGCTCGACATCACAATTACCCAAAGTCTTCTCATCACAATGCTCCACGGTTTTGCCATCACCATGCTCCATGCCTTGTCATCTCAAAGTTCAATGTCCCTTGTCCTCACAATTCTCCACGTCCTTGTCATTACAGTGCTCCATGGCACTTCACATCACAATGTTATATGCTCTTGTCATCACAATACTCCATGCACTTGTCATCGCAATGCTCCATGACCCCTGTCCTAGGAAGCTCCATGCGCTTTTCATCAAAATGTTTCACGACCAGGACATTAAAATTCTCAGTGGCCCTTGATATCACAATGCTCCATGCCCTTGTCATCACAATGCTCCTTTACTTTGTCACAACAATCCTCCATAACAATTGGCATCACAATGCTCCATGATATTGTCATCAAACTGGAACATGACATATTTCATCACAATGCTCCCTGACACCTTTCTTCACAATAATCCATGACCTTGTCATCACAGTGCTCCATGACCTTGTCATCACAATGTGCCATGCCCATTCTTATCACAATAATCCAAGAAACTTGACAGACCAATGCTCCATGCCACTTTTCATCACAATGCACCATGAACGCTGTCATCAAAATGCACCATGCCCATAATCATAATGCTTCATGCTATTGTCATCACAATGAAATCAAAAAGCTCCATGACATCTGTCATCACAATGCAGCAAACCCTTGTGATCACAATGTCCCATAACACTTGTCATCACAATGCCCCATGACGCTGGTCACCACAGTTATCCATGGGGTTCTCATCACAATGCACCATGACTTTTGTCAACACAATGCTCAATACCCTTGTCAACACAATGCTCTCTGATTATTGACCTCAGTATGCACCGTGCACTCTTTCATGACAAGGCTCCATGCATTTTTCATCACAATGATCCATGCCCTTCTCATCAAAATGTTCAAAGACACCTGTGATCACAATGTTCCTTGCACTTGTCATCACAAAGCTCCATGAGGAATGTCATCAGAATGCTCCATGGCCTTCTCATCATAATGTTCCATGCCCTTGTCATCACATGCTCCAAGAGCCCTGTAATCAAAATGATCCCTGCGCCTTTTCATCAGAATGCTCCATGAGACTTGTCATCACAAGGTTCCATGGTCTTCACATCACAGTGCTCCAGGACCTTGTCACCACAGTGCTCCATTCCCTTGTCTTCACAATGCAACATGACCACTGTCATCACAATAATCCATGAACATTTTCAGCCCAATGCTCCACGAAATTCTCATCACAATGCTCCATAGCCCATATCACCACAATGCTTCATGACCACTGTCATCAAAACACTCCATGACACCTGACAACACAATGATCCGGGACACTTGTCATCACAGTGCTCCATTCCCTAGTCATCACAATGCTCCATGACCCCTGTCATCACAACACTCCATGAACATTTTCAGCCCAGTGTTCCATGACACTTGTCATCACAATGATCCATGCCCTTGTCATCCCAATGCTCCATGACCCCTGTATTCACAATGCTCCGTGACGCTTGTCATCACAGTGCTCCATGACACCTGTCATCACAATGCTCCATGCCTTTGTCAGCAAAATGTTACATGACCTTGTCATTACAATACTCTAAGCGCTTGTCATCACAATACTCCATTTCCATTGTCATCACAATCTTCCATGAAATTGGGATTACATTGCTTCATGCCATTTTCATCACAATGCTCCATGCTCCTTGAAATCAAAATGATCCATGACCTCTCTCATCACAATGCTCCAAAACGTTGTGATCACAATGTTCCATAACACTTGTCATCACAACGCTCCATGATGCCTGTCATCACAATAATCCATGCCCTTTTGATCACAATGCTCCATGACCTTTGTCATCACAATTCTCAATACACTTGTCATCAAAATGCTCCCTGACACTTGTCATCAGAATGCTCCTTGAACCCTGTCACGAAAAGGCTCCATGCCATTTTCATCACAATGCACCATGCCGTTTTCATCACAATGCTCCAGGCCATTTTCATCAAAAACCTCCACAAGCTTGTCATCAGAATGCTCCATGAGCCTTCTCATCACAATTCTTCATGCACTTGTCAGCACAATGCTCCCTGACCCTTGTCATCACAATGATCCAAGCCATTGTCATCACAATGCTCCATTACATTTGTCATCAGAATTCTCCATGACACTTGGCATCACAATGTGCCATGACATTGTCATCACAATGGGCCATTCCAAATGTCATTGCAATAATCCATGAAACATATTAGACCAATGTTCCATGCCCTTGTCATCACAATACTCCATGCCCTTGTTATCACAATGCTCCATGACCCCTGTCATCACAATGCTCCGTAACTCCCGTCATCACAATTCTTCATGACATTTGTCATCACAATGGTCCATGCCATCGTCATCAACAGTCTCTGACTTTTTAAACACAATGCTCCATGAACTTTTCATCACAATGCTCTTTGACCCTTGTCATCACAATGCTCCATGCGCTTGTCAGCACAATGCTGCATGACATGTCATCACAGTGCACCATGCGCTTGTCATCACAGTGCTCCACAATCTTGTCATCACAATGCTCCTTAAAATTTGTCATCACAATGCTCCATGCACTTCTCATCAAAATGCTCTCTCACCACTGATATCACAATGCTACATCACTGTTTGTCACAATACACCTACACCCCTGTCATCACAATGTTCCATGACTCCTGTCAACCCAATGCTACATGCACTGTTCATCACAATGTTCGTTGACCCGTGACATCACAATGTTCCATAACACCTGTCATCAAAATGTTCCATGAAAATTTTCATCAAAGTGCTCCATGTCCCTGTCATCAGAATGCTCCAAGGCATTCTCATCACAATGCACAACGACCTTGCCATCAAAATGTTCCATGACCTTTGTCATCACAATGATCCATGATCCTTGGCATCACAATGCTCCATGTCATTGTCATCACAATTCTCCATGAACGCTCTCATCACATTGCTCCATGCCCTTGTCTTCACAAAGCTCCATGACACATGTCATCAGAATGCTCCATGTTCTTCTCATCACAATGCTCCATGCCCTTGCCATCACAATGCTCAATTACCCCAGTCATCACAATGCTCCATGACCCCTGCCATCACGATGTTCCATGGCCTTGTTATCACAAAGCTCCATGACCCTTCTCATCACAATGCTCCAAGAACCGTGTAATCACAATGCTGTATGCCCCTTTTCATCTCAATGATCCATGAAACTTGTCATCACAATGCACCATGCCCATCATCATAATGCTTCATGCTATTGTCATCACAATGAAATCAAAATGCTCCATGACCTCTGGCATACAAATGCTCCAAACCCTTGTGACCACAATATTCCATAACACTTGTCATCACAATGCCCCATGACGCATGTCATCAGAATGCTCCATGTCCTTCTCATCACAATGCTCCGTGCCTTAGTCATCACAATGCTCCAAGACCCCTGTAATCACATTGCTCCATGCCCGATTTCATCAGGATGTTCCATGAGATTTGTCATCACAAGTCTCCATTGTCTTCTCATCACAATGCTCCAGGACCTTGTCATCACCATGCTCCATTCCCTTGTCATCACAATGCTCCATGACCCCTGTCATCACAATAATCCATGAACATTTTCAGCCCAGTGCTCCACGACCTACTCATCACAATGCTCCATGGCCAATATCATCACAATGCTCCATGACCACTGTCATCACAACACTATATGACACCTGACAACACAATGATCTGGAACTCTTGTCATCACAATGCTCCATTCCCTAGTCATCACAATGCTTTATGACCCCTGTCATCACAACATTCCATGAATATTTTCAGCCCAGTGCTCCATGACCGTTCTCATCACAATGATCCATGCCATTGTCATCCCAATGCTCCATGACCCAGTATTCACAATGCTCCATGACGCTTGTCATCACAGTGCTCCATGACACCTGTCATCACAATGCTCCATGCCTTTGTCAGCAAAATGCTACATGACGTTGTCATTACAATGCTCTATGCGCTTGTCAGCACAATACTTCATTTCCATTGTCATCACACTCCTCCATGAACATTGGGATCACATTGCTTCATGCCCTTGTCATCTCAATGCTCCATGCTCCTTGAAATCCAAATGATCCATGACCTCTGTCATCACAATGCTCCAAACCCTTGTGATCACAGTGTTCCATAACACTTCTCATCACAACGCTCCATGGTGCCTCTCATCACAATACTCCATGCACTTTTCATCACAATGCACCATGACCATTTTCATCACAATTCTCAATACACTTGTCATCAAAATGCTCCCCGACACTTGTCGTCAGAATGCTCCTTGAACCCTGTCACGAAAAGGCTCCATGCCTTTTTCATCACAATGCCGCATGTGGTTTTCATCACAATGCTCCATGCCATTGTCATCAAAATACTCCACAAGCCTGTCATCAGAATGCTCCATGATCCTTGTCATCACAATTCTCCATGCACTTGTCAGCACAATGCTCCCTGACCCTTATCATCACAATGATCCAAGCCATTGTCATCACAATGGGCCATTACATATGTCATCACAATGCTACCTGACACGTGTCTTCACAATACTGCATGACCTGGTCATCACAATGTTCCATGCCCTTTTCATCACAATGCGCCATTACAACTGTCATCACAATAATCCATGAAACTTATTAGACCAATGTTCCATGCCCTTGTCATCACAACACTCCATGCACTTATTATCACAATGCTCCATGGCCCCTGTCATCACAATGCTCCGTGACTCCAGTCATCACAGTGCTTCATGACCTTTGTCATCACAATGGTCCATGCCCTCGTCATCAACAGTCTCTGTGACATTTTTAACCACAATGCTCCATGAACTTTTCATCACAATGCTTTTTGACCCTTGTCATCACAATGCTCCATACGCTTGTCAGCACAATGCTCCATGACACATGTCATCACAATGCACCATGTGCTTATCATCACAGTGCTCCACAATCTTGTCATCACCATGCTCCTTAAAATTTGTCATCACAATGCTCCATGCACTTCTCATCAAAATGCTCTCTCACCACTGATATCACAATGCTACATCACTATTTGTCACAATACTCACTCACCCCAGTCATCACAATGTTCCATGACTCCTGTCATCACAAGGCTACATGCACTTTTCACAATGTTCGATGACCCCTGACATCACAGTGTTCCATAACACCTGTCATCAAAATGTTCCATGACACTTTTCATCAAATTGCTCCAAGACACTGTCATCAGAATGCTCCCTGCCCTTCTCATCACAATGCACAACTCCCTTGCCATCTAAATGCTCCGTGACCTTTGTCATCACAAAGATCCATGACCCCTGTCTTCACAATACTCCGTGACTCCAGTCATCACAATGTTTCATAACGTTTGTCATCACAGTGGTCCATGCCCGTGTCATCACAAGTCTCTGTGACCTTTGTAACAAGAATGCTCCCTGAAATTTTCATCACAATTCTCTGTGACCCTTGTCATCATAATGCTCCATGTCTTTTTCAGAACAATGCTCCATGACCATTGTCATCACAATGTGCCACGCAATTTTCATCACAACGGCCCACAACATTGTCATTGAAATGCTCCATAAACCTTGTAATCACAATGCTCCATGCACTTCTCATCAAACTGCTCTCTCACACGAGATATCACAATGTTCGATCACTAGTCATCACAATACTCTCTCACCCCTGTAATCACAATTTTCCATGAACCTGTCATCACAATGCTACATCTGCTTATCATCACAATGTTCCATGACCCCTGACATCAAAATGTTCCATAACCCCTGTCATCAAAATGCTCCATGACGCTTTTCATCCCAAAGCTCCAAGACCCCTGACATCACAATGTTCTCTAACCCCTGCCATCAAAATGTTCCATTACACTTTTCATCAAATTGCTGCATGACCCGGTCATCAAAATGCTCCCTGCCCTTCTCATCACAATACACCATGCCCTTGTCATCAAAATGCTCCATGACTTGTCATCACAAAGCTCCATGACCATTGGCATCACAATGCTCCATGTCATTTTCATCACAATGCTCCATAAACCCACTTATCACATTGCTCCATGCCCTTGTATTCACAAAGATCCCTGATACTTGTCATCACAATGCTCGATGGCCTTCACATCATAATGCTCCATGCATTTGTCAGTACCATACTGAATGACCCATGTATCACAGTGCTCCGTGCCCTTGTCATCACAATGCTCCATGCCCACTCTCATCACAATAATCCATGAAATATTTCAGACCAATGTTCCATGCCCTTCTCATCACAATGCTCCATTACCCCTGTCATAACAATGCACCATGACCCTTGCCATCAAAATGTTCCTCGGCCTAGTCATCACAAGGTTCCATGACACTTGTCATCACAATGCTTAAGACCCCTGAAATCACAATGCTCCATGACCTTGTCATCAGAAAGCTCCATGACGCATGTCATCAGAATGTTTCATGGCCTTTTCATCACAATGCACCATACCCTTGTCATCAGAATGCTCCATGACGCTTGTAAACACAATGCTCCATGCCCCTTTTCATCTCAATGCTCCATGAACCCTGCCATCACAATGCACCATGCCCATCATCATAATGCTTCAGGCTATTGTCATCACAATGAAATCAATATTCTCCATGACCTCTGTCATCATAATGCTCCAAACCCTTGTGATCACAATGTTCCATAACACTTATCATCACAACACCCCATGACGCTCATCATCACAATTATCCATGGTCTTCTCATCACAATGCTCCATGACCTTTGTCATCACAATGCTCAATACACTTGTCGTCACAATGCTCCCTGACACTTGTCGTCAGTATGCTCCTTGAACCCTGTCATGACAAGGCTCCATGCCTTTTTCATAACAATGATCCATGCCCTTTTCATCACAATGCTCCAAGATCCCTGTAATCACAATGCTCCATGCACATCTCATCAAAATGCTCTCTCACCAGAGATATCACAATGTTCCATCACTAGTCATCACAATACTCCCTCACCCCTGTAATCACAATGTTCCATGACACTGTCATCACAATGATACATCCCCTTATCATCACAATGTTCCATGACCCCTGACATCACAATGTTCCATAACCCCTGTCATCAAAATGCTCCATGACCCTTTTCTTCCCAAAGTTCCAAGACCCCAGACATCACAATGTTTTATAACCCCTGCATCAAAATGTTCCTTTACACTTTTCATCAAATTGCTGCATGAACCGGCCATCAAAATGCTCCCTGAATTTCTCATCACAATGCACCATGCCCTTGTCATCAAAATGCTCCATGACTTGTCATCACAAACTCCATGACCCTTGGCATCAAAATGCTCCATGTCATTGTCATCACAATGCTCCATGAACCCTCTTATCACATTGCTCAATGCCCTTGTCATCACAAAGCTCCATGACACTTGTCATCACAATTCTCGATGCCCTTCTCATCACAATGCTCCATGCTCTTGTCATTACAATCCTGCATGACCCATGTATCACAGTGCTCCGTGCCCTTGTCATCACAATGCTCCATGACCACTCTCATCACAATATTCCATGAAATATTTCAGACCAATGTTCCATGCCCTTCTCATCAAAATCTTGCATTACCCCTGTCATAACAATGCACCATGACCTTTGCCATCCAAATGTTCCACGTCCTAGTCATCACAAGGTTCCATGACACTTGTTATCACAATGCTTAAGACCACTGAAATCACAATGCTCCTTGCCCTTGTCATCACAAAGCTACATGACGCAGGTCATCAGAATGTTCCATGGCCTTTTCATCACAATGCTCCATGCCCTTGTCATCAAAATGTTACAAGACCCTTGTAATCACAATGCTCCATGCCCCTTTTCATCTCAATGCTCCATGAACCCTGTCATCACAATTCACCATGCCCATGATCATAACGCTTCAGGGTATTGTCATCACAATGAAATCAATATTCTCCATGACCTCTGTCATCATAATGCTCCAAACCCTTGTGATCACAATGTTCCATAACACTTATCATCACAACACCCCATGACGCTCATCATCACAATTATCCATGGTCTTCTCATCACAATGCTCCATAATCTTTGTCATCACAATGCTCAATACACTTGTCATCACAATGCTCCATGACACTTGTCGTCAGTATGCTCCTTGAACCCTGTCATGACAAGGCTCCGTGCCTTTTTCATAACAATGATCCATGCCCTTTTTATCACAATGCTCCAAGATGCCTGTAATCACAACGCTCCATGCCCTTGTCATCACAAAACTCTATGACGCATGACATCAGAATGCCCCATCACCTTCTCATCACAATGCTCCATGCTCTACTCATCACAATGCTCCATGGCCAATACCATCACAATGCTCCATGACCACTGTCATCACAACACTCCATGACACCTGACAACACAATGATCTGGGACTCTTCTCATCACAATCCTCCATTCCCTAGCCATCACAATGCTTCATGACCCCTGTCATCACAACACTCCATGAACATTTTCAGCCCAGTGCTCCATGACCCTTGTCATCACAATGCTCCATGACCACTGTATTCACAATGCTCCGTGATGCTTGTCATCACTGTGCTCCATGACACATGTCATCACAATGCTCCATGTCTTTGTCAGCAAAATGCTACATGATCTTGTCATTACAATGCTCTATGCGCTTGTCATCACAATACTCCATTTCCATTGTCATCACAATCTTCCATGAACCTTGGGATCATATTGCTTCATACCCCTGTCATCACAATGCTCCATGCTCCTTGAAATCAAAATGATCCATGACGTCTGTCATCACAATGTTCCAAACCCTTGTGATCACAGTGTCCCATAACACTTGTCATCACAATGCTCCATGATGCCTGTCATCACAATAATCCATGCCCTTTTCATCCCAATGCTCCATGAGCTTTGTCATCACAATTCTCAATACACTTGTCATCACAAAGCTCCCTGACCCTTGTCATCAGAATGCTCCTTCAAACCT
Organism: Mesoplodon mirus; assembly: GCF_964341445.2. Taxonomy (NCBI): domain Eukaryota; kingdom Metazoa; phylum Chordata; class Mammalia; order Artiodactyla; family Ziphiidae; genus Mesoplodon; species Mesoplodon mirus. The sequence continues at coordinate 806,780 of NW_028295811.1, forward strand.
GTCACGAAAAGGCACCATGCCTCTTTCATCACAATGCCCCATGCCATTTTCATCTCAATGCTCCATGCCATTCTCATCAAAATACTCCACAAACTTGTCATCAGAATGCTCCATGACCCTTGTCATCACAGTTCTACATGCACTTGTCAGCACAATGTTCCCTGACCCTTGTCATAACAATGCTTCAAGCCATTGTCATCACAATGCTCCATTACCTTTGTCATCAGCATCCTCCATGACACTTGGCATCACAATGCTCCATGCCATTGTCATCACATTGGGCCATTACTTATGTCATCACAATGCTTCCTGACACCTGTCTTCACAATACTGCATGACCTGGTCATCACATTGCTCCATGCCCTTGTCATCACAATGCGCCATTCCTACTGTCATCACAATGATCCATGAAACTTATTAGACCAATGTTCCATGCCCTTGTCATCACAATGCTCCATGCCCTTGTCATCACAAAACTCCATGACGCATGTCATCAGAATGCTCCATGGCCTTCTCATCACATTGCTCCATGCCCTAGTCATCACAATGCTCCAAGAACCCTGTAATCACAATGTTCCATGCCCATTTTCATCACAATGCTCCATGAGATTTGTCATCACAATTCTCCATGGACTTCTCATCACAATGCTCCAGGACCTTGTCATCACCATGCTCCAATCCCTTGTCATCATAATGCTCCATGACCACTGTCATCACAACACTCCATGACACCTGACAACACAATGATCCTTGACTCTTGTCATCACAATTCTCCATTCCCTAGTCATCACAATGCTGCATGACCCGTGTCATCACAACTCTCCATGAACATTTTCAGCCCAGGGCTCCATGACCCTTGTCATCACAATATTCCATGCCCTTGTCATCCCAATGGTCCATGACCCCTATATTCACAAAGCTCCGTGACGCTTGTCATCACAGTGCTCCATGACACATGTCATCACAATATTCCATGCCAATGCCAGCAAAATGCTACATGACTTTTTCATTACAATGCTCTATGCGCTTGTCATCACAATACTCCATTTCCATTGTCATCACAATCCTCCATGAACTTTGGGATCACATTGCATCATGCCCTTGTCTTTACAGTGCTCCATGCTCGTTGAAATCAAAATGATCCATGACCTCTCTCATCACAATGCTCCAAACCCTTGTGATCACAGTGTTCCAAAACACTTGTCATCACAACGCTCCATGATGCCTGTCATCAATATACACCATGCCCTTTTCATCACAATGTTCCATGCCATTGTCATCAAAATAATCCACAAGCTTGTCATCAGAATGCTCCATGACCCTTGTCATCACAAATCCCATGCACTTTTCAGCACAATGCTCCCTGTCCCTTGTCATCACAATGCTCCAAGCCATTGTCATCACAATGCTCCATTACCTTTGTCATCAGAATCCTCCATGACACTTGGCCTCACAATGCTCCATGCCATTGTCATGACAATGGGCCATTACATATGTCATCACAATGCTCCCTGACACCTGTCTTCACAATACTGCATGACCTGGTCATCACAATGCTCCATGCCCTTGTCATCACAATGCACCATTCCAACAGTCATCGCAATAATACATGAAACATATTAGACCAATGATCCATGCCCTTGCCATCACAATGCTCCATTACCCCAATCATAACAATGCTCCATGACCCCTGCCATCACGATGTTCCATGGCCTAGTCATCACAAGGCTCCATGACCATTCTCATCACAATGCTCCAAGACCCCTGTAATCACAATGCTCCACAACATTCTCATCACAATGCTCCATGGCCAATATCATCAAAATGCTCCATGACCACTGTCGTCACAACACTCCATGACAACTGACAACCCAATGATCCGGGACTCTTGTCATCACAGTGCTCCATTCCCTAGTCATCACAATTCTCCATGACCCCTGTCATCACAACACTCCATGAACATTTTCAGCCCATTGCTCCATGACCCTTGTCATCACAATGATCCATGCCCTTGTCTTCCCAATGCTCCATGACCCCTGTATTCACAATGATCCGTGACGGTTGTCATCACAGTGTTCCATGACACCTGTCATCACAATGCTCCATGCCTTTGTCAGCAAAATGCTACATGACCTTGTCATTACAATGCTCTATGCGCTTGTCATCACAATACTCCATTTCCATTGTCATCATAGTCCTCCATGAAACTTGGGATCACATTGCTTCATGCCCTTTTCATCACAGTGCTCCATGCTCCTTGAAATCAAAATGATCCATGACCTCTGTCATCACAATGCTCCAAACCCTTGTGATCACAGTGTTCCATAACACTTGTCATCACAACACTCCATGATGCCTGTCATCACAATACTCCATGCACTTTTCATCACAATGGTACATGACCTTGGTCATCACAATGCTCAATACACTTGTCATCAAAATGCTCCCTGACACTTGTTGTCGGTATGCTCCTTGAACCCTGTCGTGACAAGGCTCCATTCCTTTTTCATCACAATGATCCATGTCCTTTTCATCACAATGCTCCAAGATCAATGTAATCTCATTGCTCCATGCCATTGTCATCACAAAGCTCAATGACGCATGTCATCAGAATGCTACATGGCTTCTCATCACAATGATCCATGCCCTAGTCAATACAATGCTCCAAGACCCCTGTAATCACAATGCTCCATGCCCCTTTTCATCAGAATGTTCCATGAGACTTGTCATCACAAGTCTTCATGGCCATCTCATCACAATGTTCCAGGACCTTGTAATCCCCATGCTCCATTCCCTGGTCTTCAAAATGCTCCATGACCACTGTCATCACAACACTCCATGACACCTGACAACACAATGATCCGGGACTCTTGTCATCACAATGCTCCATTCCCTACTCATCACAATGCTCCATGACCCCTGTCATCACAACACTCCATGAACATTTTCAGCCCAGTGCTCCACGACCTACTCATCACAATGCTCCATGGCCAATATCATCACAGTGCTCCATGACCACTGTCATCACAACACTATATGACACCTGACAACACAATGATCTGGAACTCTTGCATCACAATGCTCCATTCCCTAGTCATCACAATGTTTTCTGACCCCTGTCATCACAACATTCCATGAATATTTTCAGCCCTGTGCTCCATGACCGTTCTCATCACAATGATCCATGCCATTGTCATCCCAATGCTCCATGACCCAGTATTCACAATGCTCCATGACACCTGTCATCACAACACTCCATGAACATTATCAGCCCAGTGCTCCATGACCCTTGTCATCACAATGATCCATGCCCTTGTCATCCCAATGCTCCATGACCCCTGTATTCACAATGTTCCGTGACGGTTGTCATCACAGTGCTCCATGACACCTGTCATCACAATGCTCCATGCCTTTGTCAGCAAAATGCTACATGACTTTGTCATTATAATGCTCTATGCGCTTGTCATCTCTATACTCCATTAGCATTGTCATCACAATCCTCCATGAACCTTGGGATCACATTGCTTCATGCAGTTTTCATCACAGTGGTCCATGCTCCTTGAAATCAAATTGATCCATGACCTCTGTCATCACAATGCTCCAAACCCTTGTGATCACAGTGTTCCATAACACTTGTCATCACAACGCTCCATGATGCCTGTCATCACAATACCCCATGCCCTTTTCATCACATTGCTCCATAACCTTTGTCATCACAATTCTCAATACACTTGTCATCACAATGCTCCCTGACACTTGTCATCAGAATGCTCCTTGAAACCTGTCACGAAAAGGCTCCATGCCTTTCTCATCGCAATGCGCCATGCAGTTTTCTTCACAATGCTCCATGCCATTGTCATCAAAATACTCCACAAGCTTGTCCTCAGAATGCTCCATGACCCTTGTCATCACAATTCTCCATGCACTTGTCAGCACAATGCTCCCTGACCCTTGTCATCACAATGCTCCAAACCATTGTTATCACAATGCTCCATTACCTTGTCATCAGAATCCTCCATGACACTTGGCATCCCAGTGCTCCATGCCATTGTCATCACAATGGGCCATTACTAATGTCATCACAATGCTCCCTAAAACCTGTCTTTACAATACTGCATGACCTGGTCTTCACAATTATCCATTCCAAATGTCATCGCAATAATCCATGAAACTTTTTAGACAAATTTCCATGCCCTTGTCATCACAATGTTCCATGGCCTTGTTATCACAATGCTCCATGACACCTGTCATCACAATGCTCCGTGACTCCAGTCATCACAGTGCTTCATGACCTTTGTCATCACAATGGTCCATGCCCTCGCCATCAACAGTCTCTATGACCATTTTAACCACAATGCTCCATGAACTTTTCATCACAATGCTCTTTGACCCTGGTCAGCACAATGGTCCATGCACTTCTCAGCACAATGCTCCATGACACATGTCATCACAATGCACCATGCGCTTGTCATCACAGTGCTCCACAATCTTGTTATCACAATGCTCCATAAAATTTGTCATCACAATGCTCCATGCACTTCTCATCAAAATGCTCTCTCACCACTGATATCACAATGCTACATCACAATTTCTCACAATACCCCCTCACCCCTGTCAACACATTGTTCCATGACTCCTGTCATCACAATGCTACATGCACTTATCATCACAGTGTTCGATGACCCCTGACATCACAATGTTCCATAACCACTGTCATCAAAATGTTCCATGACACTTTTCATCAAATTGCTCCATAACCCTGTCATCACAATGCTCCCTGCCCTTATCATCACAATGCCCAACGCACTTGCCATCAAAATGCTCCATGACCTTTGACATCACAAAGATCCATGACCCTGGGCATCACAATGCTCCATGTCATTGTCATCACAATGCTCCATGAACACTCTCATCACATTGCTCCATGCCCTTGTCTTCACAAAGCTCCATGACACGTATCATCAGAATGCTCCATGGCCTTCTCATCACACTGCTCCATACCCTTGCCATCACAAAGTTCCATTACCGCTGTCATAACTATGCTCCATGACCACTGCCATCACGATGTTCCCTGGCCTCGTCATCACAAAGCTCCATGACCCTTCTCATCACAATGCTCCCAGAACCCTGTATTCACAATGCTGTATGCCACTTTTCATCTCAATGATCCATGAACCCTGTCATCACAGTGCACCATGCGTATCATCATAATGCTTCATGCTATTGTCATCAAAATGAAATCAAAATTCTCCATGACTTCTGTCATAAAAATGCTCCAAACCCTTGTGATCACAATATTCCATAACTCTTGTCATCACAATGCCCCATGATGCTCGACATCACAATTATCAATGGTCTTCTCATCACAATGGTCCATGACATTTGTCATCACAATGCTCTATACACTTGTCATCAAAATGCTCCCTGACACTTGTGGTCTGTATGCTCCTTGAGCCCTGTCATGACAAGGCTCCATGCCCTTGTCATCACAATGTTCCAAGACCCCTGTAATCACAATGCTCCATGCCCCTTTTCATCAGTATGCTCCAAGAGACTTGTCATCACAAGGATCCATGGTTTTGTCATCACAATGATCCAGGACCTTGTCATCACAATGCTTCTCGACCTTGTCATGACAATTTTCAACGGCCCTTGTCATCATAATGCTCCAGCCCTAATCATCACAATGCTCCATTATATTTGTCATCACAATTCTCCATTACATATGGCATCACAATGTTCCATGCCATTGTCATCGCAATGGACCATGACATATGTCATCACAATGATCCCTGACACCTGTCTTCACAATATTCCATGACCTTCTCATCACAATGCTCCATGCCCTTGTCATCACTATGCACCATGCCCACTGACATCACAATAATCTATGAAACTTGTCAGACAAATGCTCCATGCCCTTGTCATCACAATGCTCCAAGACCCCCGTAAACACAATGCTCCATGCCCATTTTCATCTCAATGCCCATGAACCCTATCATCACAATGCACCATGCCCATCATCATAATGCTTCAGGCTATTGTCATCACAATGAAATCAATATTCTCCATGACCTCTGTCATCATAATGCTCCAAAACCTTGTGATCACAATGTTCCATAACACTTATCATCACAACACCCCATGACGCTCATCATCACAATTATCCATGGCCTTCTCATCACAATGCTCCATGATCTTTGCCATCACAATGCGCAATACAATTGTCATCACAATGCTCAATGACACTTGTCGTCATTATGCTCCTTGAACCCTGTCATGACAAGTCTCCATGCCTTTTTCATCACAATGATCATTGCCCTCTTCATCACAATGCTCCATGACCATTGTCATCACAATTCTCAATACACTTGTCATCACAATGCTCCCTGCCACTTGTCATCAGAATGCTCCTTGAAACCTGTCATGAAAAGGCTCCATGCCATTTTCATCACAATGCCCCATGCCGTTTTCATCACAATGCTCCATGCCATTGTCATCAAAATACTCCACAAGCTTGTCATCAGAATGCTCCATGACCCTTGTCATCACAATTCTCCATGCACTTGTCAGCACAATGCTCCCTGACCCTTGTCATCACAATGCTCCAAGCCATTGTCATCACAATGCTCCATTACCTTTCTCATCAGAATCCTCCATTAAACTTGGCATCACAATGCTCCATGCCATTGTCATCACAATGGGCCATTACATATGTCATCACAATGCTCCCTGACACCTCTCTTCACAATACTGCATGACCTGTTAATCACAATGCTCCATGCCTTTGTCATCAAAAAGCGCCATTCCAAATGTCATCGCAATAATCCATGAAACTTATTAGACCAATGTTCCATGCCCTTGTCATCACAATGCTCCATGCCCTTGTTATCACAGTGCTCCATGACCCCTGTCATCACAATGCTCCGTGACTCCAGTCATCACAATGCTTCATGACCTTTTTCATCACAATGATCCATGCCCTCGTCATCAACAGTCTCTGTGACATTTCTAACCACAATGCGCAATGAACTTTTCATCACAATGCTCTTTGACCCTTGTCATCACAATGCTCTATGCCTTTCTCAGCAAAATGCTCCATGACACTTGTCATCACAATGCTCCATGCGCTTGTCTGCACAGTCCTCCATGACACATGTCATCACAATGATCCATGACCCCTGTCATCACAATGCTCCGTGACTCTAGTCATCACAATGCTTCATAACATTTGTCATCACTATGCTCCATGCCCGCATCATCACAATGCTCTGTGACCTTTGTAACCACAATCCTCCATGAACTTTTCATCACCATTCTCTGTGACCCTTGTCATCACAATGCTCCAAGTTTTTGTCAGAACAATGCCCCATGACCATTGTCTTCAAAATGTGCCACACGCATTTCATCACACTGGTCCGCAGCATTGTCATTGCAATGCTCCATAAACCTTTTAATCACAATGGTCCATGCACTTCTCATCAAAATGCTCTCTCACCAGAGATATCACAGTGTTCCATCACTAGTCATCACAATACTCCCTCACCCCTGTAATCACAATGTTCCATGAGCCTGTCATCACACTGCTACATCCCCTTATCATCACAATGTTCCGTGACACCTGTCATCACAATGCTCCATAACCCCTGTCATCAAAATGCTCCATGACCCTTTTCTTCCCAAAGTTCCAAGACCCCTGACATCACAATGTTTTGTAACCCCTGCATCAAAATGTTCCTTTACACTTTTCATCAAATTGCTGCATGAACCGGCCATCAAAATGCTCCCTGAATTTCTCATCACAATGCACCATGCCCTTGTCATCAAAATGCTCCATGACTTGTCATCACAAACTCCATGACCCTTGGCATCAAAATGCTCCATGTCATTGTCATCACAATGCTCCATGAACCCTCTTATCACATTGCTCAATGCCCTTGTCATCACAAAGCTCTATGCCTTTCTCAGCAAAATGCTCCATGACACTTGTCATCACAATGCTCCATGCGCTTGTCTGCACAGTCCTCCATGACACATGTCATCACAATGATCCATGACCCCTGTCATCACAATGCTCCGTGACTCTAGTCATCACAATGCTTCATAACATTTGTCATCACTATGCTCCATGCCCGCATCATCACAATGCTCTGTGACCTTTGTAACCACAATCCTCCATGAACTTTTCATCACAATTCTCTGTGACCCTTGTCATCACAATGCTCCAAGTTTTTGTCAGAACAATGCCCCATGACCATTGTCTTCAAAATGTGCCACACGCATTTCATCACACTGGTCCGCAGCATTGTCATTGCAATGCTCCATAAACCTTTTAATCACAATGGTCCATGCACTTCTCATCAAAATGCTCTCTCACCAGAGATATCACAGTGTTCCATCACTAGTCATCACAATACTCCCTCACCCCTGTAATCACAATGTTCCATGACCCTGTCATCACACTGCTACATCCCCTTATCATCACAATGTTCCGTGACACCTGTCATCACAATGCTCCATGAACTTTGACATCACAATGCTCAATACACTTGTCTTCACAATGCTCCCTGACACTTGTCGTCAGTATGCTCCTTGAACCCTGTTATGACAAGGCTCCATGCCTTTTTCATCACAATGATCCATGCCCTGTTTATCACAATGCTCCAAGATCCCTGTAATCACAAAGCTCCATGCCCTTGTCATCACAAAACTCCATGATGCATATCAACAGAATGCTCCTTTGCCTTCTCATCAAAATGCTCCATGCCCTTGTCATCACAATGCGCCATTCCAACTGTCATCGCAATAATCCATGAAACATATTAGACCAATGTTCCTTGCCCTTGTCATCACAATGCTCCATGACACATTTCATCACAATTCACCATGCGCTTGTCATCACAGTGCTCCACAATCTTGTCATCACAATGCTCCTTAAAATTTGTCATCACAATGCTCCATGCACTTCTCATCAAAATGCTCTCTCACCACTGATATCACAATGCTACATCACTCTGTGTCACAATACTCCCTCACACCAGTCATCACAATGTTCCATGACTCCTGTCATCACAATGCTACATGCACATATCATCACAAAGTTCGATGACCCCTGACATCACAATGTTCCATAACACCTGTCATCAAAATGTTCCATGACACTTTTCATCAAATTGCTCCATGACCCTGACATCAGAATGCTCCCTGCCCTTCTCATCACAATGCACAACGCACTTGCCTTCAAAATGCTCCATGACCTTTGTCATCACAAAGATACATGACCCTTGGCATCACAATGCTCCTTGCCCTTGTCATCACAATGCTCCATGACACATGTCATCACAATGCACCATGCGCTTGTCATCACATTGCTCCACACTTTTGTCATCACAATGCTCCTTAAAATTTGTCATCACAATGCTCCATGTACTTCTCATCAAAATGATCTCTCACCACTGATATCACTATGCTACATCACTATTTGTCACAAGACTCCCTCACCCCAGTCATCACAATATTCCATGACTCCTGTCATCACAATGCTACATGCACATATCATCACAATGCTCGATGACCCCTGACATCACAGTGTTCCATAACAACTGTCATCAAAATGTTCCATTACACTTTTCATCAAATTGCTCCATGACCCTGACATCAGAATGCTCCCTGCCCTTCTATCACAATGCACAACGCACTTGCCATCAAAATGCTCCATGACCTTTGTCATCACAAAGATCCATGACCCTTGGCATCACAATGCTTGATGACCTTCTTATCACAATGCTCCATGCCCTTGTCATTACAATCCTGCTTGACCCATGTATCATAGTGTTCCGTACCCTTGTCATCACAATGCTCCATGCACACTCTCATCACAATAATCCTTGAAACATTTCGGACCAATGTTCCATGCCCTTCTCATCACAATGCTCCATTACCCCTGTCATAACAATGCACCATGACACCTGCCATCACAATGTTCCACGGCCTTTTCATCACAAGGTTCCATGACACTTGTCATCACATTGCTGAAGACCCCTGTAATCACAGTGCTCCATGCCCTTGTCATCACAAAGCTCCATGACGCATGTCATCAGAATGTTCCACGGCCTTCTCATCACAATGCTCCATGCCCTTGTCATCACAATGCTCCAAGACCCCTGTAAACACAATGCTCCATGCCCCTTTTCATCTCAATGCTCCATGAACCCTGTCATCACAATGCACCATGCCCATCATCATAATGCTTCAGGCTATTGTCATCACAATGAAATCAATATACTCCATGACCTCTGTCATCATAATGCTCCAAACTCTTGTGATCACAATGTTCCATAACACTTATCATCACAACACCACATGACGCTCATCATCACAATTATCCATGGTCTTCTCTTCACAATGCTCCATGATCTTTGTCATCACAATGCTCAATACACTTGTCAACACAATGCTCCCTGACACTTGTCGTCAGTATGCTCCTTGAACCCTGTTATGACAAGGTTCCATGCATTTTTAATCACCATTATCCATGCCCTTTTCATCACAATGCTCCAAGATCACTGTAATCACAATGTTCCATGAACTTGTCATCAAAAAGCTCCATGACGCTTATCATCAGAATGCTTCATGGCCTTCTCCTCACAATGCTCCATGCCCTTGTATTCACAAAGTTCCAAGACCCCTGTAATCACAATGCTCCATGCCCCTTTTCATCAGTATGCTCCATGAGACTTGTCATCACAAGGCTCCATGGTTTTGTCATCACAATGCTCCAGGACCTTGTCATCTCAATGCTTCTCGACCTTGTCATGAAAATTTTCAATGGCCCTTGTCATCATAATGCTCCACGCCCTAATCATCACAATGCTCTATTACATTTTTCATTACAATTCTCAATTACATTTGGCATTACAATGCTCCATGCCATTGTCATAGCAATGGACCATGACATATGTCATCACAATGCTCCCTGACACCTCTCTTCACAATATTCCTTGACCTTCTCATCACAATGCTCCATGCCCTTTTCATCACAATGCACCATGCCCACTCTCCTCACAATAATCTGTGAAACTTGTCAGACCAATGCTCCATGCCCCTGTCATCACAATGCTCCATGCCCTTGTCACCAAAATGCTCCATGACCCCTGTGAACAAAATGCTCCGTGACTCCAGTCATCACAATGTTTCATAACGTTTGTCATCACAGTGGTCCATGCCCGGGTCATCACATGCCTCTGTGACCTTTGTAACCACAATGCTCCATGAACTTTTCATCACAATTCTCTGTGACCCTTGTCATCACAATGCTCCATGTCTTTGCCTGAACAATGCTGTATGACCATTATCATCACAATATGCCACATGCATTTCATCACAACGGTCCACAACCTTGTCATTGCAAAGCTCCATAAACCTTGTAATCACAATGGTCCATGCACTTCTCATCAAAATGCTCTCTCATCAGAGATATCACAATATTCCAACAATAGTCATCACAATACTCACTCACACCTGGAATCACAATGTTCCATGAATCTGTCATCACAATGCTACATCCCCTTATCATCACAATGTTCCATGACCCATGATATCACAATCATCCTTAACCCCTGTGAAGAAAATGCTCCATGACCCGTTTCATCCCAAAGCTCCAAAACCCTTAACAACACAATGTTCTATAACCCCTGCCATCAAAATATTCCATTACAATTTTTATCAAATTGCTGCATGACCCGGTCATCAAAATGCTCCCTGCCCTTCTCATCACAATGCACCATGCCCTTGTCATCAAAATGCTCGATGACTTGTCATCACAAAACTCCATGACCCTTGGCATCACAATGCTCCATGTCATTGTCATCACAATGCTCCATGAACTTTGACATCACAATGCTCAATACACTTGTCTTCACAATGCTCCCTGACACTTGTCGTCAGTATGCTCCTTGAACCCTGTTATGACAAGGCTCCATGCCTTTTTCATCACAATGATCCATGCCCTGTTTATCACAATGCTCCAAGATCCCTGTAATCACAAAGCTCCATGCCCTTGTCATCACAAAACTCCATGATGCATATCAACAGAATGCTCCATTGCCTTCTCATCAAAATGCTCCATGCCCTTGTCATCACAATGCGCCATTCCAACTGTCATCGCAATAATCCATGAAACATATTAGACCAATGTTCCTTGCCCTTGTCATCACAATGCTCCATGACACATTTCATCACAATTCACCATGCGCTTGTCATCACAGTGCTCCACAATCTTGTCATCACAATGCTCCTTAAAATTTGTCATCACAATGCTCCATGCACTTCTCATCAAAATGCTCTCTCACCACTGATATCACAATGCTACATCACTCTGTGTCACAATACTCCCTCACACCAGTCATCACAATGTTCCATGACTCCTGTCATCACAATGCTACATGCACATATCATCACAAAGTTCGATGACCCCTGACATCACAATGTTCCATAACACCTGTCATCAAAATGTTCCATGACACTTTTCATCAAATTGCTCCATGACCCTGACATCAGAATGCTCCCTGCCCTTCTCATCACAATGCACAACGCACTTGCCTTCAAAATGCTCCATGACCTTTGTCATCACAAAGATACATGACCCTTGGCATCACAATGCTCCTTGCCCTTGTCATCACAATGCTCCATGACACATGTCATCACAATGCACCATGCGCTTGTCATCACATTGCTCCACACTTTTGTCATCACAATGCTCCTTAAAATTTGTCATCACAATGCTCCATGTACTTCTCATCAAAATGATCTCTCACCACTGATATCACTATGCTACATCACTATTTGTCACAAGACTCCCTCACCCCAGTCATCACAATATTCCATGACTCCTGTCATCACAATGCTACATGCACATATCATCACAATGCTCGATGACCCCTGACATCACAGTGTTCCATAACAACTGTCATCAAAATGTTCCATTACACTTTTCATCAAATTGCTCCATGACCCTGACATCAGAATGCTCCCTGCCCTTCTATCACAATGCACAACGCACTTGCCATCAAAATGCTCCATGACCTTTGTCATCACAAAGATCCATGACCCTTGGCATCACAATGCTTGATGACCTTCTTATCACAATGCTCCATGCCCTTGTCATTACAATCCTGCTTGACCCATGTATCATAGTGTTCCGTACCCTTGTCATCACAATGCTCCATGCACACTCTCATCACAATAATCCTTGAAACATTTCGGACCAATGTTCCATGCCCTTCTCATCACAATGCTCCATTACCCCTGTCATAACAATGCACCATGACACCTGCCATCACAATGTTCCACGGCCTTTTCATCACAAGGTTCCATGACACTTGTCATCACATTGCTGAAGACCCCTGTAATCAAAGTGCTCCATGCCCTTGTCATCACAAAGCTCCATGACGCATGTCATCAGAATGTTCCACGGCCTTCTCATCACAATGCTCCATGCCCTTGTCATCACAATGCTCCAAGACCCCTGTAAACACAATGCTCCATGCCCCTTTTCATCTCAATGCTCCATGAACCCTGTCATCACAATGCACCATGCCCATCATCATAATGCTTCAGGCTATTGTCATCACAATGAAATCAATATACTCCATGACCTCTGTCATCATAATGCTCCAAACTCTTGTGATCACAATGTTCCATAACACTTATCATCACAACACCACATGACGCTCATCATCACAATTATCCATGGTCTTCTCTTCACAATGCTCCATGATCTTTGTCATCACAATGCTCAATACACTTGTCAACACAATGCTCCCTGACACTTGTCGTCAGTATGCTCCTTGAACCCTGTTATGACAAGGTTCCATGCATTTTTAATCACCATTATCCATGCCCTTTTCATCACAATGCTCCAAGATCACTGTAATCACAATGTTCCATGAACTTGTCATCAAAAAGCTCCATGACGCTTATCACCAGAATGCTTCATGGCCTTCTCCTCACAATGCTCCATGCCCTTGTATTCACAAAGTTCCAAGACCCCTGTAATCACAATGCTCCATGCCCCTTTTCATCAGTATGCTCCATGAGACTTGTCATCACAAGGCTCCATGGTTTTGTCATCACAATGCTCCAGGACCTTGTCATCTCAATGCTTCTCGACCTTGTCATGAAAATTTTCAATGGCCCTTGTCATCATAATGCTCCACGCCCTAATCATCACAATGCTCTATTACATTTTTCATTACAATTCTCAATTACATTTGGCATTACAATGCTCCATGCCATTGTCATAGCAATGGACCATGACATATGTCATCACAATGCTCCCTGACACCTCTCTTCACAATATTCCTTGACCTTCTCATCACAATGCTCCATGCCCTTTTCATCACAATGCACCATGCCCACTCTCCTCACAATAATCTGTGAAACTTGTCAGACCAATGCTCCATGCCCCTGTCATCACAATGCTCCATGCCCTTGTCACCAAAATGCTCCATGACCCCTGTGAACAAAATGCTCCGTGACTCCAGTCATCACAATGTTTCATAACGTTTGTCATCACAGTGGTCCATGCCCGGGTCATCACATGCCTCTGTGACCTTTGTAACCACAATGCTCCATGAACTTTTCATCACAATTCTCTGTGACCCTTGTCATCACAATGCTCCATGTCTTTGCCTGAACAATGCTGTATGACCATTATCATCACAATATGCCACATGCATTTCATCACAACGGTCCACAACCTTGTCATTGCAAAGCTCCATAAACCTTGTAATCACAATGGTCCATGCACTTCTCATCAAAATGCTCTCTCATCAGAGATATCACAATATTCCAACAATAGTCATCACAATACTCACTCACACCTGGAATCACAATGTTCCATGAATCTGTCATCACAATGCTACATCCCCTTATCATCACAATGTTCCATGACCCATGATATCACAATCATCCTTAACCCCTGTGAAGAAAATGCTCCATGACCCGTTTCATCCCAAAGCTCCAAAACCCTTAACAACACAATGTTCTATAACCCCTGCCATCAAAATATTCCATTACAATTTTTATCAAATTGCTGCATGACCCGGTCATCAAAATGCTCCCTGCCCTTCTCATCACAATGCACCATGCCCTTGTCATCAAAATGCTCATGATTGTCATCACAAAGCTCCATGACCCTTGGCATCACAATGCTCCATGTCATTGTCATCACAATGCTCCATGAACACTCTCATCACATTGCTCCATGCCCTTGTCATCACAAAGCTCCATGACCCTTGTCATCACAATGCTCGATGCCTTTCTCATCACAATGCTACATGCCCTTGTCATTACAGTCCTGCATGATCCATGTATAATAGTGTTCCGTACCCTTGTCATCACAATGCTCCATGCCCACTCTCATCACAATAATCCATGAAACATTTCAGACGAAGGTTCCATGCCCTTCTCATCACAATGCTCCATTACCTCTGTCATAACAATGCACCATGACCCCTGACATCACAATGTTCCAAGGCCTAGTCATCACAAGGTTCCAAGACACTTGTCATCACAATGCTGAAGGCCCCTGTAAACACAATGCTCCTTGCCCTTGTCATCACAAAGCTCCATGACGCATGTCATCAGAAATTTCCTTGGCCTTCTCATCACAATGCTCCATGCCCTTGTCATCACAATGCACCAAGACCTTTGTAAACACAATGCTCCATGACCCTTTTCATCTCAAAGCTCCATGAACCCTGCCATCACAATGCACCATGCCTATCATCATAATGCTTCAGGCTATTGTCATCACAATGAAATCAATATTCTCCATGACCTCTGTCATCATAATGCTCCAAACACTTGTGATCACAATGTTCCATAACACTTATCATCACAACACGCCAGGACGCTCATTATCACAATTATCCATGGTCTTCTCATCACAATGCTCCATGAATTTTGACATCACAATGCTCAATACACTTGTCATCACAATGCTCCCTGACACTTGTCGCCAGTATGCTCCTTGAACCCTGTCATGACCAGGCGCCATGACTTTTTTTTTTAAAATTTTATTTTATTTTATTTTTTTGCTTTATAACAAATTTAATCAGTTATACATATACATATGTTTCCATATCCCCTCCCTTTTGCGTCTCCATCCCACCCTCCCTATCCCACCCCTCCAGGCAGTCACAAAGTATCGAGCTGATCTCCCTGTGCTATGCGGCTGCTTCCCACTAGCTATCTACCTCACGTTTGGTAGTGTATATATGTCCATACCGCTCTTTCACTTTGTCACAGCTTACCCTTACAGCATCCTTTCATGTGTTTGTTGGCAGTCTGTATATCTTCTGTGGAGAAATGTCTATTTAGGTCTTCTGCCCATTTTTGGATTGGGTTGTTTGTTTTTTTGTTATTGAGCTGCATGAGCTGCTTATAAATTTTGGAGATTAATCCTTTGTCAGTTGCTTCATTTGCAAATATTTTCTCCCATTCTGAGGGTTGTCTTTTGGTCTTGTTTATGGTTTCCTTTGCTGTGCAAAAGCTTTTAAGTTTCATTAGGTCCCATGTGTTTATTTTTGTCTTTATTTCCATTTCTCTAGGAGGTGGGTCAAAAAGGATCTTGCTGTGATTTATGTCATAGAGTGTTCTGCCTATGTTTTCCTCTAAGAGTTTGATAGTGTCTGGCCTTACATTTAGGTCTTTAATCCATTTTGAGCTTATTTTTGTGTATGGTGTTAGGGAGTGATCTAATCTCATACTTTTACATGTCCCTATCCAGTTTTCCCAGCACCACTTATTGAAGAGACTGTCCTTTCTCCACTGTACATTCCTGCCTCCTTTATCAAAGATAAGGTGACCATATGTCCGTGGGTTTAACTCTGGGCTTTCTATCCTGTTCCATTGATCTATCTTTCTGTTTTTGTGCCAGTACCATACTGTCTTGATTACTGTAGCTTTGTAGTATAGTCTGAATTCAGGGAGCCTGATTCCTCCAGCTCCATTTTTCGTTCTCAAGATTGCTTTGGCTATTCGGGGTCTTTTGTGTTTCCATACAAATTGTGAAAGTTTTTGTTCTAGTTCTGTGAAAAATGCCAGTGGTAGTTTGATAGGGATTGCATTGAACCTGTAGATTGCTTTGGGTTGTAGAGTCATTTTCACAATGTTGATTCTTCCAATCCAAGAACATGGTACATCTCTCCATCTATTTGTATCATCTTTAATTTCTTTCATCAGTGTCTTATAATTTTCTGCATACAGGTCTTTTGTCTCCTTAGGTAGGTTTATTCCTAGATATTTTATTCTTTTTGTTGCAATGGTAAATGGGAGTGTTTCCTTGATTTCACTTTCAGATTTTTCATCATCAGTATATAGGAATGCCAGAGATTTCTGTGCATTAATTTTGTATCCTGCAACTTGACCAAATTCATTGATTAACTCTAGTAGTTTTCTGGTAGCATCTTTAGGATTCTCTATGTATAGTATCATGTCATCTGCAAATAGTGACAGCTTTACTTTTTCTTTTCCAATTTGGATTCCTTTTATTTCCTTTTCTTCTCTGATTGCTGTGGCTAAAACTTCCAAAACTAGGTTGAATAAGAGTGGTGAGAGTGGGCAACCTTGTCTTGTTCCTGATCTTAGTGGAAATGGTTTCAGTTTTTCACCATTGAGGACGATGCTGGCTGTGGGTTTGTCATATATGGCCTTTATTATGTTGAGGAAAGTTCCCTCTATGCCTACATTCTGCAGAGTTTTTATCATAAATGGGTGTTGAATTTTGTCGAAAGCTTTCTCTGCATCTATTGAGATGATCATATGGTTTTTCTCCTTCAATTTGTTAATATGGTGTATCACGTTGATTGATTTGCGTATATTGAAGAATCCTTGCATTCCTGGAATAAACCCCACTTGATCATGGTGTATGATCCTTTTAATGTGCTGTTGGATTCTGTTTGCTAGTATTTTGTTGAGGATTTTTGCATCTATGTTCATCAGTGATATTGGCCTGTAGTTTTCTTTCTTTGTGACATCCTTGTCTGGTTTTGGTATCAAGGTGATGGTGGCCTCGTAGAATGAATTTGGGAGTGTTCCTCCCTCTGCTATATTTTGGAAGAGTTTCAGAAGGATGGGTGTTAGCTCTTCTCTAAATGCTTGATAGAATTCGCCTGTGAAGCCATCTGGTCCTGGGCTTTTGTTTGTTGGGAGATTTTTTATCACAGTTTCAATTTCAGTGCTTGTGATTGGTCTGTTCATATTTTCTATTTCTTCCTGATTCAGTCTTGGCAGGTTGTGCATTTCTAAGAATTTGTCCATTTCTTCCAGGTTGTCAATTTTATTGGCATAGAGTTGCTTATAGTAATCTCTTATGATCTTTTGTATTTCTGCAGTGTCAGTTGTTACTTCTCCTTTTTCATTTCTAATTCTATTGATTTGAGTCTTCTCCCTTTTTTTCTTGATGAGTCTGGCTAATGGTTTATCAATTTTGTTTATCTTCTCAAAGAACCAGCTTTTAGTTTTATTGATCTTTGCTATCGTTTCCTTCATTTCTTTTTCATTTATTTCTGATCTGATTTTTATGATTTCTTTCCTTCTGCTAACTTTGGGATGCTTTTGTTCTTCTTTCTCTAATTGCTTTAGGTGCAAGGTTAGGTTGTTTATTCGAGATGTTTCCTGTTTCTTAAGGTGGGATTGTATTGCTATAAACTTCCCTCTTAAAACTGCTTTTGCTGCATCCCATTGGTTTTGGGTCGTCGTGTCTCCATTGTCATTTGTTTCTAGGTATTTTTTAATTTCCTCTTTGATTTCTTCAGTGATCACTTCATTATTAAGTAGTGTATTGTTTAGCCTCCATGTGTTTGTATTTTTTACAGCTCTTTTCCTGTAATTGATATCTAGTCTCGTAGCATTGTGGTCAGAAAAGATACTTGATACAATTTCAATTTTCTTAAATTTACCAAGGCTTGATTTGTGACCCAAGATATGATCTATCCTGGAGAATGTTCCATGAGCACTTGAGAAAAATGTGTATTCTGTTGTTTTTGGATGGAATGTCCTATAAATATCAATTAAGTCCATCTTGTTTAATGTATCATTTAAAGCTTGTGTTTCCTTATTTATTTTCATTTTGGATGATCTGTCCATTGGTGAAAGTGTGGTGTTAAAGTCCCCTACTATGAGTGTGTTACTGTCGATTTCTCCTTTTATGGCTGTTAGTATTTTCCTTATGTATTGAGGTGCTCCTATGTTGGGTGCATAAATATTTACAATTGTTATATCTTCTTCTTGGATCGATCCCTTGATCATTATGTAGTGTCCTTCTTTATCTCTTCTAGTAGTCTTTATTTTAAAGTCTATTTTGTCTGATATGAGAATTGCTACTCCAGCTTTCTTTTGGTTTCCATTTGCATGGAATATCATTTTCCATCCCCTTACTTTCAGTCTGTATGTGTCTCTAGGTCTGAAGTGGGTCTCTTGTAGACAGCATATATATGGGTCTTGTTTTTGTATCCATTCAGCCACTCTGTGTCTTTTGGTGGGAGCATTTAGTCCATTTACATTTAAGATAATTATCGATATGTATGTTCCTATTCCCATTTTCTTAATTGTTTTGGGTTCGTTATTGTAGGTCTTTTCCTTCTGTTGTGTTTCTTGCCTAGAGAAGTTCCTTTAGCATTTGTTGTAAAGCTGGTTTGGTGGTGCTGAACTCTCTCAGCTTTTGCTTGTCTGTAAACGTTTTAATTTCTCCATCAAATCTGAATGAGATCCTTGCTGGGTAGAGTAATCTTGGTTGCAGGTTTTTCTCCTTCATCACTTTAATTATGTCCTGCCACTCCCTTCTGGCTTGTAGAGTTTCTGCTGAGAGATCAGCTGTTATCCTGATGGGGATTCCCTTGTGTGTTATTTGTTGTTTTTGCCTTGCTGCTTTTAATATGATTTCTTTGTGTTTAATTTTTGACAGTTTGATTAATATGTGTCTTGGCGTATTTCTCCTTGGATTTATTCTGTATGGGACTCTCTGTGCCTCCTGGACTTGATTAACTATTTCCTTTCCCATATTAGGGAAGTTTTCAACTATAATCTCTTCAAATATTTTCTCAGTCCCTTTCTTTTTCTCTTCTTCTTCTGGAACCCCTATAATTCGAATGTTGGTGCGTTTAATGTTGTCCCAGAGGTCTCTGAGACTGTCCTCTGTTCTTTTCATTCTTTTTTCTTTATTTTGCTCTGCAGCAGTTATTTCCACTATTTTATCTTCCACCTCACTTATCCGTTCTTCTGCCTCAGTTATTCTGCTATTGATCCCGTCTAGAGTATTTTTTATTTCATGTATTGTGTTTTTAATTGATGCTTGATTCATCTTT
The DNA here is from genome assembly GCF_964341445.2 of Mesoplodon mirus. Classification (NCBI taxonomy): domain Eukaryota; kingdom Metazoa; phylum Chordata; class Mammalia; order Artiodactyla; family Ziphiidae; genus Mesoplodon; species Mesoplodon mirus. Next base: position 827,149 of record NW_028295811.1, read on the forward strand.
AGTTCTTCTAGGTCCTTGTTAACTGTTTCTTGCATTTTGTCTATTCTATTTCCAAGATTTTGGATCTGGGAAATAGAATCTTGGATCATCTTTACCATCATTATTCTGAATTCTTTTTCAGGTAGAGTGCCTATTACCTCTTCATTTGTTAGGTCTGGTGGGTTTTTATCTTGCTCCTTCTCCTGCTGTGTGTTTTTCTGTCTTCTCATTTTGCTTATGTTACTGTGTTTGGGGTCTCCTTTTTGCAGGCTGCCGGTTCGTAGTTCCTGTTGTTTTTCGTGTCTGTCCCCAGTGGCTAAGGTTGGTTTAGTGGGATGTGTAGGCTTCCTGGTAGAGGGGACTAGTGCCTGTGTTCTGGTGGATGAGGCTGGATCTTGTCTTTCTGGTGGGCAGGTCCACGTCTGGTGGTGTGTTTTGGGGTGTCTGTGGACTTTTTATGATTTTAGGCCACCTCTCTTCTAATGGGTGGCGTTGTGTTCCTGTCTTGCTAGTTGTTTGGCTTAGGGTGTCCAGCACTGTAGCTTGCTGGTCGTTGAGTGAAGCTGGGTGCTGGTGTTGAGATGGAGATCTCTGGAAGATTTTCGCCGTTTGATATTATGTGGAGCTGGGAGGTCTCTTGTGGACCAGTGTCCTGAAGTTGGCTCTCCCACCTCAGAGGCACAGCACTGACTCCGGGCTCCTCAATTTGGGATGATGTGTTGTCTATTCATGTATTCCACAGATGCAGGGTACATCAAGTTGATTGTGGAGCTTTAATCCGCTGCTTCTGAGGCTGCTGGGAGAGGTTTCCCTTTCTCTTCTTTGTTCTCACAGCTCCTGGGTCTCAGTTTTGGATTTGGCCCCGCCTCTGCGTGTAGGTCGCCGGAGGGCGTCTGTTCTTCACTCAGACAGGACAGGGTTAAAGGAGCAGCCTCTTCGGGGACTCTGGCTCACTCAGGCCGGGAGGGAAGGAGGGGCACGGAGTGCGGGGCGGGCCTGCAGCAGCAGAGGTCGGCGTGACGTTGCACCAGCCCGAGGCGCGCCGTGCGTTCTCCCAGGGAAGCCGCCCCTGGATCCCGGGACCCCGGCAGTGGCGGGCTGCACAGGCTCACGGAAGGGCGGTGTGGGCAGTGACCTGCGCTCGCACACTGGCTTCTTGGCGGCGGCAGCAGCAGCCCCAGCGTCCCATGCCTGTCACTGGGCTCCGCGCTTTCAGTCGCGACTCGCGCCCGTCCGTGGAGCCCCTTTAAGCAGCGCTCTTAATCCCCTCTCCTCGTGCACCAGGAAACCAAGAGGGAAGAAAAAGTCTCTTGCCTCTTCGGCAGCTCCAGAGTTTTCCCGGACTCCCTCCCGGCTAGCTGTGGCACATTAGCCCCCTTCAGGCTGAGTTCTCGCCACCTGCCCCAGTCCTCTCCCTGCGCTCTGACCGAAGCCCGCGCCTCAGCTCCCAGTGCCGACTGCCCCGGCGGGCGAGCAGACAAGCCTCTCGGGCTGGTGAGTGCCGCTCGGCACCGATCCTCTGTGTAGGGATCTCTCCGCTTTGCCCTACCCAGGTATGTGGGGAGTTTCTTGCCTTTTGGGAGGTCTGTGGTCTTCTGCCAGCGTACAGTAGGTGTTCTGTAGGAGTTGTTCCACGTGTAGCTGTATTTCTGGTGTACCCGTGGGGAGGAAGGTGATCTCCGCGTCTTACTCTTCCGCCATCTTGAAGTGCTGATTGGAAACCTTCTTCCGCCATGACATTTTCATCACAATAATCCATGCCCTTGTCATCACAATGCTCCAAGACACCTGTAATCACAATGCTGCATGCCCCTTTTCATCAGAATGCTTCATGATACTTGTCATCACAAGTCTCCATTGTCTTCTCATCACAATGCTCCAAGACCTGTCATCACCATGCTCCATTCCCTTGACATCACAATGCTCCATGACCCCTGTCATCACAATAATCCATGAATATTTTCAGCACAGTGCTCCAGGACCTACTCATCACAGTGCTCGATGGCCAATATCATCGCAATGCTCCATGACCACTGTCATCACAAAACTCCATGACACCTGACAACACAATGATCCGGGACTCTTTTCATCACATTGCTCCATTCCCTAGTCATCACAATGCTCTATGTCCCCTGTCATCACAACACTCCATGAACATTTTCAGCCCAGTGCTCCATGACCCTTGTAATCACACTGATCCATGCGTTTGTCATCACAGTGCTCCATGACACATGTCATCACAATGCTCCATGCCTTTGTCAGCAAAATGCTTCATGACCTTGTCATTACACTGCTCTATGCGCTTGTCATCACAATACTCCATTTCCATTGTCATCACAATCCTCCATGAACCTTGGGATCACATTGCTTCATGCCCTTGTCATCACAATGCTCCATGCTCCTTGAAATCAAAATGATCCATGACCTCTGTCATCACAATGCTCCAAACACTTGTGATCACAATGTTCCATAGCACTTGTCATCACAACGCTCCATGATGCCTGTCATCACAACACCCCATGCCCTTTTCATCACAATGCTCCCTGACATTTGTCATCACAATTCTCAATACACTTGTCATCACAATGCTCCCTGACACTTGTCATCAGAATGCTCCTTGAAACCTGTCACAAAAAGGCTCCATGACTTTTTCATCACAATGCCGCATGTGGTTTTCATCACAATGCTCCATGCCATTGTCATCAAAATACTCCACAAGCTTGTCATCAGAATGCTCCATTATCCTTGTCATCACAATTCTCCATGCACTTGTCAGCACAATGCTCCCTGACCCTTGTCATCACAATGCTCCAAGCCATTGTCATCACAATGCTCCTTTACCTTTCTCATCAGGATCCTCCATGACACTTGGCATCACAATGCTCCATGCCATTGTCATCACAATGGGCCTTTACATATGTCATCACAATGCTCCCTGACAACTCTATTCACAATATTGCATGACCTGGTCATCACAATGCTCCATGCCCTTGTCATCACAATGCGTCATTCCAACTGTCATCGCAATAATCCATGAAACATATTAGACCAATGTTCCATGCCCTTGTCATCACAATGCTCCATGCCCTTGTTATCACAATGCTCCATGACGCCTGAAATCACAATGCCCCGTGACTCCAGTCATCACAATGCTTCATGACCTTTGTCATCACAATGGTCCTTGCCCTCGTCATCAACAGTCTCTGTGACCTTTTTAACCACAATGCTCCATGAACTTTTCCTCACAATGCTCTTTGACCCTTGTCATCACAATGCTCCATGTGCTTGTCAGCACAATGCTCCATGACACATGTCATCACAATGCACCATGCGCTTATCATCACAGTGTTCCACAATCTTCTCATCACAATGCTCCTTAACATTTGTCATCACAATGATCCATGCACTTCTCATCAAAATGCTCTATCACCACAGATATCACAATGCTACATCATTATTTGTCACAATACTCCCTCACCCCTGTCATCACAATGTTCCATGACTCCTGTCATCACAGGGCTACATGCACTTATCATCACAATGTTCGATGACCACTGACATCACAATATTCCATAACACCTGTCATCAAAATGTTCCATGACACTTTTCATCAAATTGCTCCATGACCCTGTCATCCGAATGCTCCCTGCCTTTCTCATCTCAATGCACAACGCCCTTGCCATCAAAATGCTCCATGACCTTTGTCATCACGAAGATCCATGACGCTTGGCATCACAATGCTCCATGTCATTGGCATCACAGTGCTCCATAAATGCTCTCATCACATTGCTTCATGCCCTTGTCTTCACAGAGCTCCATTACACATGTCATCAGAATGCTCCATTGCCTTCTCATCACAATGCTCCATGCCCTTGCCATCACAATGCTCCACTACACTTGTCATGACTATGCTCCATGACCCCTGCCATCACGATGTTCCATGGCCTTGTCATCACAAAACTCCATGAACCTTCACATCACAATGCTCCAAGAACCCTGTAATCACAATGCTTTATGCCCCTTTTCATCTCAATGATCCATGAATCCAGTCATCAGAATGCATCATGCCCATCATAATAATGCTTCATGCTATTGTCATCACAATGAAATCAAAATGCTCCAAGACCTCTGTCATAACAATGCTCCAAACCCTTGTGATCACAATATTTCATAACCCTTGTCATCACAATGCCCCATGACGCTCGTCATCACAATTATCCATGGTCTTCTCATCACAACGCTCCATGACCTTTGTCATCACAATGCTCAATACACTTGTCATCAAAATGCTCCCTGACAGTTGTTGTCTGTATGCTCCTTGAACCCTGTCATGACAAGGCTCCATGCCTTTTTCATCACAATGATACATGCCCTTTTCTTCACAATGCTCCAAGATCCCTGTAATCACAAATCTCCATGCCCTTTTCATCAAATGCTCCATGACGCATGTCATCAGAATTCTTCATGGACTTCTCCTCACAATGCTCCATGCCCTTTTCATCACAATGCTCGAAGACCCATGTAATCACAATGCTCCATGCCCCTTTTCATCAGCATGATCCATGAGTCTTGTCATCACAAGTCTCCAAGGTCTTCTCATCACAATGCTCCAGGACCTTGTCATCACCATGTTCCATTCCCTTGTCTTCACAATGCTCCATGACCCGAGTCATCACAACAGTCCATGAACATTTTCAGCCCAGTGCTCCATGACCCTTGTGTTCACAATGATCCATGCCCTTGTCATCCCAGAGCTCCATGACCCCTGTATTCACAATGCTCCGTGACACTTGTCATCACAGTGCTCCATGACACATGTCATCACAATGCTTCATGCCTTTGTCATCAAAATGCTACATGACCTTATCATTACAATGCTCTATGCAATTGTCATCACAATACTCCATTTCCATTGTCATCAAAATCCTCCATGAACCTTGGGATCACATTGCTTCATGCCTTTGGCATCACAATGCTCCATGCTCCTTGAAATCAAAATGATCCATGACCTCTGTCATCACTATGCTCCAATCCATTGTGATCACAATGTTCCATAACACTTCTCATCACAACGCTCCATGATGCCTGTCATCACAATACTCCATGCACTTTTCATCACAATGCTCCATGACCTTTGTCATCACAATTCTCAATACACTTGTCATCACAATGCTCCCTGACAGTTGTCATCAGATTGCTCCTTGAATCCTGTCACGAAAAGGCTCCATGCCTTTTTAATCACAATGCCCCATGCCATTTTCATAAAAATGCTCCATGTCATTTTCATCAAAATACTCCACAAGCTTGTCATCAGAATGCTCCATCACCCTTGTTATCACAATACTCCATGCACTTGTCAGCACAATGCTCCCTGACCCTTGTCATCACAATGCTCCAAGCCATTGTCATCACAATGCTCCATTACATTTGTCATCAGAATCCTCCATCACACTTGGCATCACAATGCTCCATGCCATTGCCATCAAAAAGGGCCATTACATATGTCATCACAATGCTCCCTGACACCTCTCTTCACAATAATGCATGACCTGGTCATCACAATGCTCCATGCCCTTGTCATCACAATGCGCCATTCCAACTGTCATCACAATAATCCATGAAACTTATTAGACCAATATTCCATGCTCTTGTCATCACAATGATCCATGCCCTTGTTATCACAATGCTCCATGACCCCTGTCATCACAATGCTCGGGGACTCCAGTCATCACAATGCTTCATGACCTTTGTCATCACAATGGTCCATGCCCTCGTCATCAACAGTCTTTGTGACCGTTTTTACCACAATGCTCCATGAACTTTTCCTCACAATGCTCTTTGACCCTTGTCATCACAATGCTCCATGCGCTTGTCAGCACAATGCTCCATGACACATGTCATCACAATGCACCTTGCGCTTGTCATCACAGTGCTCCACAAACTTGTTATCACAATGCTCCATAAAATTTGTCATCACAATGCTCCATGCACTTCTCATCAAAATGCTCTCTCACCACTGTTATCACAATGCTACATCACTATTTGTCACAGTACTCCATCACCCCTGTCATCACAATGTTCCAAGACTCCTGTCATCACAATGCTACATGCCCCTTTCATCACAATGCTCCATGACCTTTGTCATCACAATTCTCAATACACTTGTAATCACATTGCTCCCTGACAGCTCTCTTCACAATACCGCATGACCTGGTCATCACAATGCTCCATGCCCTAGTCATCACAATGCGCCATTTCAACTGTCTTCACAATAATCCATGAAACTTATTAGACCAATGCTCCATGCCCTTGTCATCACAATGCTCCATGCCCTTGTTATCACAATGTTCCAAGACCCCTGTAATCAGAATGCTCCATGCCCCATTTCATCAGTATGTTCCATGAGACTTGTCTTCACAAGGCTCCATGGTTTTCTCATAACAAACTGCAGGACATTTTCATCACAATGCTTCGCGACCTTGTCATGAAAATTCTCAACAGCCATTGTGATCATAATCCTGCAAGCCCTAGTCATCACAATGCTCCATTATATTTGCCATCACAATCCTCCATTTCATTTTGCATCACAATGCTCCCTGCCATTGTCATCGCAATGGACCATGACATATGTCATCACAATGCTCCCTGACACCTGTCTTCACAATACTCCATGACGTTCTCATCACAATGCTCCATGCCCTTGTCATCACAATGCACGATGTCCGCTGTCATCACAATAATTTATGAAACATGTCAGACCAATGCTCCATGCCCCTCTCTTCACAATGCTCCATGCCCTTCTTATCACAAGGCTCCATGACCCCTTCCCTCACAATGCTCCATGACTCCAGTCATCACAATGCTTCACAACGTTTGTCATCACAGCGGTCCATGCCCGCGTCATCACAAGGCTCTGTGTCCTATGTAACCACAATGCTCCATGAACATTTCCTCACAATGCTCCGTGACACTTGTCATCACAGTGCTCCAGGTCTTTGTCAGAACAATGCTCCATGACCCTTATCATCACAGTGTGCCACGCGCTTTTCATCACAATGATCCACAACCTTGTCATCGCTGTGCTCCATAAACCTAGTAATCACAATTGTCCATGCACTTCTCATCAAAATGCTCTCTCACCAGAGATATCACAGTGTTCCATCAGTAGTCATCACAATAATCCCTCACCCCTTTAATCACAATGATCCATGACCCTGTCATCACAATGCTACATCCCCTTATCATCACAATGTTCCATGACCCATGACATCACAATGTTCCATAACCACTGTCATCAAAATGCCCCATGACCCATTTCATCCCAAAGCTCCATGACCCCTGTTATCACAATGTTTTATAACCCCTGTCATCAAAATGTTCCATTACACTTTTCATCAAATTGCTGCATGACTCTGTCATCAAAATGCTCCCTGCCCTTCGCATCACAATGCACCACACCTTTGTCATCAAAATGCTCCATGACCTTTGTCATCACAAATCTCCATGACCCTTGGCATCACAGTGCTCCATGTCATTGTCGTTACCATGCTCAATGAAAAATCTCATCACATTGCTCCATGCCCTTGTCATCACAAAGCTCCATGACACTTGTCATCACAATGCTCGATGCCCTTCCCATCACAATGCTCCATGCCCTTGTCATTACAATCCTCCATGACCCATGTATCACAGTGTTCCTTGCCCTTATCATCTCAATGCTCCATGCCCACTCACATCTCAATAATCCATGAAATATTTCAGACCAATGCTCAATGCCCTTCTCATCAAAATGCTCCATTACTTCTGTCATAACAATGCTCCATGACCACTGCCATCACAATATTCCACGGCCTTGTTATCACAAGGCTCCATGACACTTGTCATCACAATGTTCCAAGAACCCTGTAACCACAATGCTCCATGCCCTTGTCATCACAATGCTCCAAGATCCCTGTAATCACAATGCTCCATGCCCCTTTTCATCTCAATGCTCCATGAAACCTGTCATCACAATGCACCATGACCATCATCATAATGCTTCAGGCTATTGTCATCACAATGAAATCAAAATTCTCCATGACCTCTGTCATCATAATGCTCCAAAACCTTGTGATCACAATGTTCCATAACACTTATCATCACAACACGCCATGACGCTCATCATCACAATTATCCATGGCCTTCTCATCACAATGCTCAATGACCTTTGTCATCACAGTTCTCAATACACTTGTCATCACAATGCTCCCTGACACATGTCGTCAGAATGCTCCTTGAACCCTGTCACAAAAAGGCTCCATGCCATTTTCATCACACTGCCCAATGCCGTTTTCATCACAATGCTCCATACCATTGTCATCAAAATACTCCACAAGCTTGTCATCAGAATGCTCCATGACCCTTGCCATCACAGTTCTCCATGCACTTGTCAGCACAATGCTCCCTGACCCTTGTCATCACAATGCTCCAAGCCATTGTCATCACATTGCTCCATTACCTTTGTCATCAGAATCTTCAATGACACTTGGCATCACAATGCTCCATGCCATTGTCATCACAATGGGCCATTACATACGTCATCACAATGCTCCCTGACACCTGTCTTCACAATACTGCATGACCTGGTCATCACAATGCGCCATTCCAACTGTCATCGCAATAATCCATGAAACTTATTAAACCAATGTTCCATGCCCTTGTCATCACAGTGCTCCAAGACCCTTGTTATCAAAATGCTCCATGCCCATTTTCATCTCAAAGCTCCATGAATCCTATCATCACAGTGCACCATGCCCATCACAATAATGCTTCAGGCTGTTGTCATCACAATGAAATCAAAATGCTCCATGACCTCTGTCATCACAAAACTCCAAACCATTGTGATCACAATATTCCATAACACTTATCATCACAACACCCCATGATGCTCATATTCACAGTTATCCATGGTCTTCTCATCACTATGCTCCATAACCTTAGTCATCACAATGCTCAATACACTTTTCATCACAATGCTCCCTGACACTTGTCGTCAGTATGTTCCTTGAACACTGTCATGACAAGGCTCCATGCCTTTTTCATCAGAATGATCCATGCCCTTTTCATCACAGTGCTCCAAGACACCTGTAATCACAATGCTCCATGCACTTGTCATCACAGTGCTCCATGACGCATTCATCAGAATGCTCCACGTCATTCTCTTCACAATGCCCCATGCCCTTGTCATAACAATGCTCCAAAACCACTGTAATCACAATGCTCCATGCCCCTTTTCATCAGAATACTCCATGAGACTTGTCATCACATGTCTCCATGGTCTTCTCATCACAATGCTCCAGGACAAATATCAACACAATGCTCCATGACCACTGTCATCACAACACTCAATTACCCCTGACAACACAGTGATCCGGAACTCTTGTCATCACAATGCTCCATGACCCCTGTCATCACAATACTCCATGAACATTTTCAGCCAAAGCTTCCATGACGCTTGTCATCAAAATGATCCATGCCCTTTTCATCCCAATGCTCCATGACCCATGTATTCACAATGCTCTGTGACGCATGGCATCACAGTGCTCCATGACACCTGTCATCACAATGCTCCATGCCTTTGTCAGCAAAATGCTACATGAACTTGTCATTACAATGTTCCATGCGCTTGTCATCACTATACTCCATTACCATTGTCATCAAAATCCTCCATGAACCTTTGTATCAAATTGTTTCATGCCCTTGTCATCACAATGCTCCATGCTTCTTGAAATCAAAATGATCCATGACCTGTGTCATCACAATGCTCCAAACACTTGTGATCACCATGTTCCATAACACTTGTCATCACAACGCTCCATGATGCCTCTCATCACAATACTCCATGCACTTTTCATCACAATGCTCCATGACCTTTGTCATCACAATTCTCAATACACTTGTCATCACAGTGCTCCCTGACACTTGTCATCAGAATGCTCCATGAACCCTGTCACGAAAAGGCTCCATGCCTTTTTCCTCACAATGATCCATGCAGTTTTCATCACAATGCTCCATGCCATTGTCAGCAGAATACTCCACAAGCTTGTCATCAAAATGCTCCATGACCTTGGCATCACAATGCTCCAAGCCATTGTCATCACACTGTTCCATTACCTTTGTAATCAGAATCCTCCATGACACTTGCATCACAATGCTCCATGCCATTGTCATCACAATGGGCCATTACATATGTCATCACAATGCTCCCTGACACCTGTTTTCACAATACTGTATGACGTGGTCTTCACAATGCTCCATGCCCTTGTCATCACATTGCACCATTCCAACTGTCATTGCAATAATCCATGAAACTTATTAGACCAATGATCCATGCCCTTGTCATCACAATGCTCCATGCCCTTGATATCACAAAGCTCCATGACCCCTGTCATCCCAATGCTCCGTGACTCCAGTCATCACAATGCTTCATGACCTTTGTCATCACAATGGTCCATGCCCTCATCATCAACAGTCTCTGTGACCTTTTTAACCACAATGCTCCATGAACTTTTCATCACAATGCTCTTTGACCCTTGTCATCACAATACTCTATGCCTTTCTCAGCACAATGCTCTATGACCGTTGTCATTGCAATGCTCCATGCACTTGTCAGCACAATGCTCCATGACACATGTCATCACAATTTGCCATGCGCTTGTCATCACAGTGCTCCACAATCTTGTCATCACAATGCTCCATAAACCTTGTCATCACAATGCTCCATGCACTTCTCATCAAAACGCTCTCTCACAACTGATATCAAAATGTTTCATCACTATTCATCACAATACTCCCTCAGCCCTGTCATCACAATGTTCCATGACTCCTGTCATCACAATGCTACATGCACTTATCATCACAATGTTCGATGACCACTGACATCACAATGTTCCATAACCCCTGTCATCAAAATGCTCCATGACCCCTTTCATCAAAATATTCCATGACTCCTGTCATCACAATGCTCCATGCTCCTTGAAATCACAATGATCCATGACCTCTGTCTTCACAATGCTCCAAACCCATGTGATCACAATGTTCCATAACCCGTCATCACAATGCTCCATGATGCCTGTCATCACAATATTCCTTGCCCTTGTCGTCACAATGCTCCATGATATTTGTCATCACAATTCTCAATACACTTGTCATCACAATGCTCCCTGACACTTGTCGTCAGTATGCTCCTTGAACACTGTCATGAAAAGGCTCCATGCATTTTTCATCACAATACTCCATGCCCTTTTCATCACAATGCTCCATGCCATTGTCATCACAATACTCCACAAGCTTGTCATCAGAATGTTCATTGACACTTGTCATCACAATGCTCCATGAGCACTGTCATCACAATGCTCCATACTCCTTGTCATTACAGTGCTCCATGACGCTCGTCATTCACAATTATCCATGGTCTTCTCATCACAATGCTCCACACCCTTGTCATCAAAATGCTCCATGACTCTTTTCATCACAATGCTCCATGGCCACTGTCATCACAATTCTCCATACCTTTTGTCATTATAGCGCTCCATGGCGCTCATCATCACAATTATCCATGGTCTTCTCATCACAATGCTCCACGGTCTTGCCATCACAATGCTCCATGTTCCCTGTCATCACAATTCTCCACGTTCTTGGCATAACTATGTTCCATGACACTTCCCATCACACTGTTAAATACTTTGTCATCAAAATACTCCACAAGCTTGTCATCACAATACTCCATGACCCTTGTCATCACAATGATCCATGACCCCTGTCCTCTCAATGCTCAATGAGACGTATCATCACAATGCTCCATGCCCCTTGTCATTACAGTGCTCCATGATGCTCGTCACTATAATTATCCATGGTCTTCTCATCAGAGTGCTCCACGGTCTTGCCATCACAATGCTCCATGCCCTGGTCATCACAATGCTCCATGTCCCTTGTCATCACAATTCTTCACGACCTTGTCTTCACAATGCTCCATGACAGTTCTCATCACAGTTTAACATGCTCTTGTCATCACAATTCTCCATGCACTTGTCATCGCAATGCCCCATGACCCCTGTCATAGCAAGCCCCATGCCTTTGTCATCACAATGCTTCACTACATTTTCATCAAAATTCTCAATGGCCGTTGTCATCACAATGCTCCATGCCCTTGTCATCACAATGCTCCATGACCCTTGTCATCACAATGCTCCAAGCCCTTGTCATCACAATGCTCCATTACCTTTGTCATCACAATACTCCATAACACTTGGCATCACAATGCTCCATGCCATTGTCATCACAATGGTACATGAAAGATGCCATCACAATGCTCCCTGACACCTGTCTTCACCATACTCCATGACCTTGTCATCACAATGCTCCATGCCCTTGTCATCACAATGTGCCATGCCCACTGTCAACACAATTATCCATGAAACTTGTCAGACCAATGCTCCATGCCCCTGTCATCACAATGCTACATGACCCCAGTCATCACAATGTTTCATGACCTGTGTCATCACAATAGTCAATGCCCTCATCATCACAAGGCTCTGTGAAATTTTTCACCACAATGCTCCATGAACTTTTCATCAAAATGCAGATACGTCCATGAGTGCAAGTGCCCTATGCTCTGTAGCTCATCTTTTAGATGTTTTAGCAAACACAATACAATTCTCCAGAGTGGCCGTTGGCACATTACATTTCCACTATCAGCCTCACAGGGCTCCCTTTTCTCCTCACCCTGTCCTGCATTTCTGGTGTTTACACTTTATGTGGATGGCCCTTCTGACTGATGTGAAGTGATACATTTTGTAGTATTGATTTCCAGTGCCCACCTGTTTGGTTGGATAAAAAGTGTGTATGGCCTTTACTTGAATATATTCAGAAAAAATTGCATACGCCCTTTTGGGCCAACTGCATCATTGGCGATGTTCAGCCCCTTTTCTTGTGCTTTAATGGGGAGTCCTTTCTACCTCTTCAAATCTGTTTCCTGCCACTCTCCCTTGCTTACAACTCCTTTTCTGTGACTTACCTCAAGACATTTTTCGACGATAGATATTTTCAACTCTGCAGTTTCATGAATTTTAGTGCCCCTGAGTTCCATTATTCAACTTGTGTTTTTGGAAACTGGACACAAAACAGCGGGATTTCCTCTAGCCCTATTCTGTTTCCGTGGGCAATTCTAGCCTTTGATGAATTTGTCTTCCGGATTGGAAATTAGAGTGGCATGTACCTGTCCGAACACCTAAGACTTGTCTCTAAATTTTCTCATCCTTCCACTTCATCCTCTGGACAAATTACAAACTGTGTGGAAAAGGATGTTGACGGTGCTGATATCCCCAAGTGAGGAGATTGTTAGGAAATATGCTGGAGGGGTGAACCCGAGCACCAGACGATGAGTAGATGAGGTGCCTTTTCCAAACTCTTTCTGATCAAATGGTGTAACATCCTCTAGGTGTGACAGGCATGTTTTAGCTGTAGGAAGGGTCCAGTGCATGGAAGGAGAACACCAGGTATTTTTCCAAATCAGTGCCTCCCCGTACCACAAACTGGGGTATTTTTAAGCTACGGCTACACGTATGTCCATTAAGGGCCTTGGGAAATAGGCAGAGCCCAAACTTTAGATGATTGAAATCTTCAGGGTCAGAAGCGTTCACCATCGGCCTTGCTTAGGTTACATTTTATCTGTCTTTGATAGACGATGTCAATAATAATATCTATTATTTTTCAGATTATTTCCCCTTATAGGTTATTGCAAAATATTCAGTGTAGTTCCCTGTGCTTTACAGTAGTTCCTTGTTGATGATCTATTTTATACATAGCAGTGTGTATGTGTTAATCCCATACTGTTAATTTATCCCTTCTCCTACCTTTCCGCTTTGGTAATAATAAATTATAAGATTTTATACTTCTCAGAAATGGGGGAGCTGAAAGAGAGGTATCCTTTTCAATGGAAAAGCATTCAAAACAAGATTGAAGCCTCAGCCAAGAGTATTCGATGTACATCCATGGAAATAAATCACTTCATTTCTCTAACCTTGACCTGACAAATAAGACAGACTTCTTCACTGAACTTGCTTATAGTAAAGTGATGGAAATATCAAAGGTAAGTCTTAGAAACATCTTATTTTACCCGAGCATTATACACTGCTCTGTGTTAACTACAGTTTGGCTCACACATCTGTTCATTGAAGTTACAATGTTCTCAATTTCTGTTACTGATCCTCCAGAGTGGACCCCAACAGAAGTCCCCATGCCCAGTGTCATTGGAGCCAACAGATCAAGACTGAGTTTGGTTCAGAAGCAAAGGAAACATTATTTTGAAAACAGAATGGAGAGGTGAGTGCGTGCACTCCCACACGGGCTGTGGGCTGGGATGCTGTGTAAGGATCCCAGGAGCGTCAGTGGGAGGGAGGGGATGGAGCTCTCGAGGGCTGGGTTGACTGAAGCTCAGGCTCTATGCCGTGGAGTCTGCATGGGACCCCGCTAGCTGAGGTGTTGACCCAGCCATTCTGCACTACGAAATCGGGTCTGAAGTGCCGGGTGTGGGACCACTGCATGCGGAACCCTAGGAGCACGTGAAATTAGACAAAGCACAAAGGAAAAACAGGTAAGACTTTATTTTATTGCCCAGATTCTCTTTTTATCTCCCAGGAATTTTTAATGAACGTTGCCAGAGACGAACACCTCCTCTGCTTTTAGTTCCGTTCCTCATTCTTGGGGTGTTGAGGGTGCAGACCCCTCTTTTGTAACTGCTTCATGCAGTGGTGGGAGCCCTGATACTTGGGGGGAGGGGAAAAACGTCTCCCCACCAGCCTCCAGGTGAGGTTGATTGTCCCAAGGCCTCTTGCCTCACTTCTCGTACGCCTGAGCACCAGCATTGGAAGTGTTATAGATTCTGATGACCTTTACGTGTCCAGGAAAGAGATGTGCAGAGATGCTGAGGCGGCACGTTTCACCCCACCCCACATTTGTTCGGCGACGTTAGGCTGACGGTTTTTGCCAGCCTAGATGCTCTGACCAGTAGTCTGTGCTTTCTTTAATTAGGTCCCTGAATTAATGTACAAACAGCACCATGTGTCAGAACCCTGCCCACGCAACTCCCAGACAGTCCAGGGTCAGTGGTGATCCAGGACCATGACGTCCACTGAGTCAACGGCCTTTAGAAGTAGCCAGCAGTCCAGCCGGTCATATTGGCCACCATCACCGCGGTGTCTGTAGGGTTTTCTATGGTGAAAGCGTGATATACGTTTCCCCCGCCAAGCTTATTAGCTCCCCTCTGGGTGCAGTAAGTCCTGCAAGCAGTAGTCTGCTCTTTCGGGGCACAGTCTTGTTGTTTTCTGAGAGAAACTCCAGGTCAAGTGATGGTCACATGAGTCATCTTGGGGGCCCGTTGCTCCTGTTTGTCTCTCTGGAGTTTGGAATTGGAGGGCCTCCTCACTCGAGGTCAGTGTGTCCACAGAGCGACCCCTGCAACTTCAGGGCATGATGGGTTGTTAGGATCACCACGAGGGGTCCTTTTCCCTTAGGAGGGAACTGGCCTTGTGGGCTGCTTATTTCCAGCTTTTTAGATACCCCAGTATCCTGGCCTGATGAGTCAGTGGGCAAAGCCCTTGGTGACCATAGTTTATCATACCTGAAGGGCATTCTTGTGTTGCTCCATTTCAAGTGGTCCCAGTTTTTGCACTAAGGCTCCAAGGGCAATTAACCTTGTCCAGGTATGTAAAGGTCAAAGGGTTTAGCTAAATTAGCGAGTTCCTGGGCAAGGGTCTGAATTGACTGATCTTTCTATTCTTGAAAGGCTGCTTCTGGATTCTATACAAAAGGATCATCATCTTTTCGTGTCAGTGTTTCATGTAGAGTCCCAGCTATTAGACTGTAGTTAGGGATCCAGATGCAGAAAACCTTGGCCTCCCCAGGAACCCCTAAGCTGTCTTCTAGTTTTAGAAGAGGTAAGGCTGCAAATGGCTTCTTCCCTATCCTGGGATGCGTTTCTCTGAATATCTGTGAGAATGAAGCCCAGTCATGTCACCTGAGCCTGGTATATTTGAGCCTTTTTCTTGGACACCTTCTATCCTTTCTTGGCTAGGTAGTTCAGAGGCGTCTTTAGTAGGCCTGGCGATCAGAATGTCATCTGCATATTGAAGGAGGGTTCCCTTTTACAGAGGTAGAACTTTTAGGTCTTTAGAGGACATTTCCCCAATGATGGTGTGGGGATTTTTGAACCGTTGTGGCAGGACGGCCCAGCATTATTGCTTGTGTTGCATGTTGTGTCCTGCCACACACAAGCCAAAAACTCTTGTGACTCTGAGATGAATGGAATACAGAAGAAGGCATCATTGAAGTGTAATACAGAATGCCATGACCTGGTGGATGGTACAATGAGCAGCAGGGAGTAGGAAATAGGAGCTACTGGATGCATATCCTCGGTGGCTTCACTGACTGTCCTGATATACATTACCAGGTCTCCAGCAGCCCATGGGGCACTTGTGGTCAGGCCAATCCCAGGATATGGAGCTCACCTGGGCTGCACCCCCCACCCCACAGCCCACGGGGCTCTCGTGTTCAAATCCCTCCCTGTGTATGGAGCTCACCTGTGCAGCTACCCTGCAGCCCATGGGGCTCTCATAGTCAGGCCCTTCCCAGGATACGGAGCTCCCCAGGGCAGGTACGCCAGCGGGGCGGGACACACAGGAACTGTGCACATAGCCCACCTTGCAGAGAACCCCCAGCTCACCTGTCGCTCACAGCTGACACAGAACACCTCAGAGCAGGACTTGAACTAACAAACAGCAGCTCTGACAGGTCTGTGGCCCTGGCTATCACTCTGTGCAGCCTCTCTCTGCCTGGCCTTCCAGACACTTCCACTGCAGCCAGGGCACCAGGCCTCTGTCTCCACCCACCATCACTCCTCTCCCTGACTCCTGGGTTCCTCTTATTAGGATAGGGTCTTCTTGAAGTTGTTTTCCACTCATGGACCAGATAAAATGATAAGAAAACAAGCCGCAGCTGCAGCCCTTTGTCTATCCTGACTCTCAAGAGCCCACACCTGTTCCTTGAGCCTGGCCCGTTTAGCAAGGTTCATTTTCTGCAACTGTGAGCCCCTGAGGGTTGAGGATTGGCTGATTTGGGCAGCCTGACACTGCCTGCTGGCCCTCCCCATGTGTGCCTGGGTTGAGGTCAATATAAACACCTCTCCAGTCAGCAAGAGTCCCTGTATCTGTGCCTGACGCCGTATTCTCTGCCCCGTCAGCTGTGTCGGGGCTGGGGTGGTGGTAGGGAGGGAGAGGCCGTGGCTTTGTGGGTGGCCCAGTGTGAGGGGGGCTCTGCTGGACTTTTTCAGGAGTTGCCAGGCTGCCACCTGCTAAAGAAGAGGATGTGTCACCCATACCTGCCACTGGAATTTCTCCCCAGGCAGAGGTGAGGAAGTAAAAAAGCAGTGGGGGCCGTGGCAGGAGGGGTATCTCAGACAGGGAAATGGAAAGCTTCCAGAAGAGCATCTGGGGCCAGGACCATCCTGGCTGGCCTGCAGGCACCAAGTCGGCCTGCGTGCTGTCGCTGGTGTGGATCCACAGCCCTTCCTCTAGGCTTGCAAGTGCTTGTACATATTCAGGTGTTTTACCTGGAAAGGGAGGGAAGAGTTCAGCTGCAGCAGGACTGCGGCTCAGCTCACATTTACTCACAGACGCCTCGACACAGTCCCCCAGCTTTGCAATGAGGATGCTCCTTTTGGGGGGGAGTGCTGCTGACTGCATTGGAGATGATTTCCCAACTCTGACCAACTTAAGAATTTTTTACCACTGGAGCAAGTGCCCTTATACGATTTTCCTCTGTATAAATGGTGGGTTCTGTTTTTTTTTTTTTTTTTTTTCTTCTTCTTTTTGGTTCAAGGTAGATTTTATTTTTTCCTCTTTTTTTAAATTTCGAGATATAAACATGGAAATAATGCATTAATATAAAGAAATCTATGTGAAGGGAAAAACTTTTTTTCTGTTTTATTTTATTAAATGTTATTTATTTATTTTTAATTTTTTAAAATTTATTTATTCATTTTATACAGCAGGTTCTTATTGGATATCTATTTTATACATATAAGTGTGCACATGTGAATCCTAGTCTCCCAATTCATCCCACCAACACCCTCACATGGTGTTCCCCCCTTGGTGTCCATATGTTTGTTCTCTACATCTGTGTCTCTATCTCTGCCCTGTAAACCGGTTCATCTGTACCATTTTTCTAGGTTCCACATATATGCATTAATATACAATATTTGTTTTTCTCTTTCTGACTTACTTCACTCTGTATGACAGTCTCTAGATCCAACAAGGTCTCTACAAATGACCCAATTTCATTCCTATGTATGGCTGAGTAATATTCCATTATATATATGTACCATATCTTTATCCATTCGTCTGTCTGTGGGCACTTAAGTTGCTTTCATTACCTGGCTATTGTAAATAGTGCTGCAATGAACATTGTGGTGAATGTGTCTTTTTGATTTATAGTTTTTTCTGGGTATATGCCCAGTAGTGGGATTGCTGGATTATATGGTAATTCTATTTTTAATTTTTTTAAGGAACCTCCATACTGTTCTCCATAGAGTCTGTATCGATTTACATTCCCAACAATAGTGGAATAAGGTTCCTTTTCTCCACACCCTCTCCAGCATTTGTTGTTTGTAGATTTTCTGATGATTTGACGTGATAACTCATTGTAGTTTCGATTTCCATTTCTCTAATAATTAGTGATGTTGAGCAGATTTTCATGTGTGTACTGGCCATCTCTATGTCTTCTTGGAAGAAATATCTATTTGGATCTTCTTCCATTTTTGTATTGGGTTGTTTGTTTTATTAATATTGAGCTGCATGAGCTGTTTATATATATTGGAGATTAATCATTTGTCCATTGATTCGTTTGCAAATATTTTCTGCCATTCTGAGGGTTGTCTTTTCGTCTTGTTTGTAGTTTCCTTTGCTTTGCAAAAGCTTTTACGTTTCATTAGGTCCCATCTGTTTAGTTTTCTTTTTTATTTCATTACTATAGGAGGTGGATCAAAAAAGATCTTGCTGTGATTTACGTCAGAGTATCTTTCGTAAGTTTTCCTCTCAGAATTTTATACTGTCTGGTCTTACATTAAGGTCTCTAATCCATTTTGAATATATTTTTATGTATGGTGTTGGGGAGTGTTCTAATTTCATTCTTTTACATGTAGCTGTCCATATTTCCCAGCACCAATGATTGAAGAGACTGTCTTATCTCCATTGTATAGTCTTGCTTCCTTTGTCATAGATTAGTTGACCATAGGTGTGTAGGTTTATCCCTGGGCTTTCTTTTTTTATTTTTTTCCTTTTACAGGCTTATTGGATTATAATTGCTTTACAATGGAGTGTTCGTTTCTGCTGTATAACAAAGTGAATCAGCTATACATATACAAATATCACCAGATCCCCTCCCTCTTGCATCTCCCTCCCACACTCCATATCCCACCCCTTTATGTGCACACAGAGCACCAAGCTGATCTCCCTGTTCTATGTGGCTGCTTCCCAGTAGCTATCGGTGTTACATTTGGTAATGTATTTATGTCCATGCCACTCTCTCACTTCGTCCAAGCTTACCCATCCCCCTTCCGGTGTCCTCAAGTCCTTTCTCTATGTCTGAGTCCTTAATCCTGTCCTGCCACTAGGTTCTTCAAAATCTTTTTTTTTTCTTCATTAGATTCCGTATATCTCTGTTAACATACAGTATTTGTTTTTCCCTTTCTGACTTACTTCACTGTGTAGGACATATTCTAAGTCCATCCACTTCAGTACAAATAGCTCAGTTTGATTCTTTTTTTGGCTGAGTAATATTCCATTGTATATATGTGCCAGATCTTCTTTATCCATTCATCTGTCGATGGACACTTAGGTTGCTTCCATGTCCTGGCTATTGCAAATAGAGCTGCAATGAACATTTTTGTACATAACTCTTTTTGAATTATGGTTTTCACAAGGCAGATGTCCAGTAGTTGGTTTGTTGTGTCATATGGTACTTCTATTTTTAGTTATTTAAAGGAACCTCCGTAATGTTCTCCCTAGTGCCCATATCAATTTACATTCCCACCCACAGTGCAAGTGTGTTCCCTTTTCTCCAATAAAGGCCTCTCCAGCGTTTATTGTTTTGTAGATTTTTTTGATGATTGCCACTCTGACTGCTGTGAGGTGATACCTCAGGGTAGTTTTGATTTGCATTTCTCTAATGATTAGTGATGTTCAGCATCCTTTCATGTGTTTCTTGGTAATCTGTATATCTTCTTTGGAGAAATGTCTATTTAGGTCTTCTGCCCGTTTTTGGATTTGGTTGTTTGTTTTTGTGATATTGAGCTACATACGGTGCTTGTAAAGTTAGGAGATTAATCCTTTGTCAATTGCTTCATTTGAAAATATTTTCTCCCATTCTAAGGGTTGTTTTTGCATCTTGTTTATGTTTTCCTGTACTGTGTAAAAGCTTTTAAGTTTCATTAGGTCCCATTTGTTGATTTCTGTTTTTATTTCCATTTCTCTAAGTGGTGGGTCAAAAAGGATCTTGCTGTGATTTATGTCATAGACTGTTCTGCCTATGGTTTCCTCTAAGTGTTTTATAGTGTCTGGTCTTATATTTAGATCTCTAATCAATTTAGAGTTTATTTTTGTGTATGGTGTTATGGAGTGTTCTAATTTCATTCTTTTATGTGTAGGGGTCCAGTTTTCCCAGCACCAATTACTGAAGAGACTGTCTTTTCTCCATTGTATATCCTTAGCTCCTTTGTCATAGATGAGATAGCCATAGGTATGTAGGTTTATCTCTGGGCTTTCTGTCCTATTCCATTGATCTGTGTTTATGCCAACCTACATACACTTGATTCCATTATGGAGACATATAAATACATAGGTTTCAAGGTTATTACCAGTCAGATATATTCCTCTTCAGTGAATAGGGTGTTTTGTGTCCAGTTCATTGAGAAAGGAGTAGGTCTTGTCTATTACATATTTGGTATATGGAATGGGATCTGTGCTAATTTCAAACTCTGCTTTTACACATCACCCCACGTCACCTTTCCCCTTAAGGAGGCATAAGTGTGTTTTTTAAATGTGTAACTCTGTTCTCTTTTGAAATTCAGTTCATGTGTAGCCATGTTTACATTCCCTCTATAAGTGATATATTACAATACATTTCTTTTACTTTGTGGCTCATTTCACTTAGCATCATCGTACGTAAAGCCACTCATTAAGCTGCTATTGGCCTTATGACATTGATTTTATGTCTGAGTGACATTCCATTGTATGTAAGTACCACAACATCTATATCCATTTTTTTTCCTTTCCTGGGATATTTAAAGTGTACTGAAGTCGAGGTTCTTGTAAACAGAGCAGCCCTAAAGTTTGGGCTGGCTGTGTGTTATGGATTTTTGTTTTTCACAAAATACACGCCCATGAGTGGAAGTGTGCTATGCTCTGTAGCTCTGTTTTAGAAAACAACATACAGTTCTCCAGAGAGGCTGTTGGCAATTTACATCCTGTCCATCGGCGTAACCAGGCTCCCTTTTCTCCATGGCCTGTCCTGCATTTGCGGTTTTTACACTATTTGTGGATGGCCCTTTTGACTGGAGGTAAGGGACACTTCTCTGTAGTGTGGATTTGCAATGCCTGATGGCTTGCTTGGCCAAAAAGGGCGTATGCATTTTTTCCCGAATATATTCAAGAAAATACACATACTCCCTTTTCAGCCAAGGGCAACATTGTCGAAATTCTGTCGCTTTTCATGTGCTTTAAAGACGACTCCAATCTACCTCTTGAAATCTGTTTCCTTCAATTCTGCCTTGCATTCAAATCCTCTTCACTGCCTTTCCTCAATATATTTCTGGATGATAGTTGTCCTTTATAACTCTGCAAGTTTGTGAATTGCTGTGCCCCTGATTTCCATTTTTCAACTCGCCTCTTTGTGAGCTGGAGGCAATACCGCAGGATGGCTTTAGGCCCTAGTCTGGTTCCGGGGCTTCAGGCTGAGCCTCTGGTTAATTCTTCTTCCTGGTGGGAAACTAGAGTGACATGTGCCCATCCAAACACCTACAGCTAATCTCTCATTTATTCCCCCTCTTCATGTTCATCCTCTGCACAATTTGCAAACTGTGCATAACAGGAGGGTAAAAGCGCTGACACTCCAAGTGGGGAGATTTTTAGTAATGCAGATGGAATGGCGAAGCCGAGCACGACAAAAGGAAAAATGAGGTACCTTTTAGAAAACTTTCCCAATTACACAGTGTACCATCCACTGGGTTTCCCATGCATGTTTTAACTGGAGGAAGATTCCCTTAAACTTGGAGAGTTGGGACCACAAGAATGGGTAGCACACAGTATTGCTCTAAGTGGTGTTCTTTTGCTCACACAACCTCAGCAATCTTGTCAGCCTCAAGTGTCCAGTCTTATGTCTCATCCAGCTGTGGGTGTAAAGGTGGTCAATCCAGGTTGCATCACAGGCCCTGAACGTAATTTTTAAGACTTTCTCACTGTTTCGCTGTTTTTGCATTTTGCTTTTGAAATTTATTTTTATAAGTGGGTTTAACTGAATTTCAGTGCTGTGTTCATGCCGTTATACACACACATGTTTCCTTTATGGAGACATGAGAATACATATGTTTTAAAATACAGAAAGTCAGACTTATTCCTCTGCAATGAATAGGGGGTGTTGAGTCCAGTTCATTGTGGCGGGAGTAGGTGTTGTCTATTACATACTTGGTTTATGTAACGGTATCAGTGCTAATTTAAAACTGTGATTTTATGCATCACCCCACCTCGCCTTTCCCCTTAACCAGGCAGAAGATTGTTTTCTAAATGTGTGATTCCGTTGTGTTTGTAAATCAGTTCATGTGTAGCCATGTGTACATTCCCGCTATGAGTGATATCTTATGATAAGATTCGTTACTCTGGTATCTTTCCTAACTCAGTTCATGTGAGGCCATGTTTATAGGACCTTCATAAGTGATATCTTATGATAAGATTCTTTTTCTGTGTGACTTATTTCACTTAGAATCATCGTACCTGAATCCACTCATTTTGCTGCTACTGGCCTTATGAAATTGATTTCATGGCTGAGGGATACTCCATCGTACGTAAGTACCAAAATTTCTTGAACCATTTTTGTCTTTCCTGGGATATTTAAGGTATACACAAGTTGAGGTTCTTGTAAGCAGTGAATCCCTAAATTTTGGGGTGGCTCTGTCTTATTGATTTTCAGTTTTCCCAAGGTATATTTCCTAGACTGGAAGTGCCCTTGACTCTGTAGCTCTGTTGTATACTGGTTTTAGGGAACACAATGCACTGCTCCAGAGAGGCAGTGGGCAATTTAAATTCCGCCCATCAGCATAACAATGCTCCCTGTTCTCCAGGGCCTGTCTTGCCTTTCTGGTTTTTACACATTTTGCAGATGTCCCTTTTGACCAGTGGGAAGTGATACTATTTTGTAGTGCAGATTTGCATTGCCCGCTTGCTTGCTTGGCCAAAAAGGGCGTATGCGTTTTCTCCTGTATATATTCAGGAGAAAACGCATACGCTCATTTTGGCCAAGTGCATCATTGTCGAAATTGTGCCCCTCTTCCTGTGCTTTAAAGGCGATTCCAACATACCTCTTGAAATCTGTTTCCTGCTATACTGCCTCCCTTTCAAGTCCGCCTCGATTCCTTCCCTCAACAGATTTTTAGGCGCTAGTTGTCCTTTATTACTCTGCCAGTTTCTGAATTCCTGTGCCCCTGAGCTCCATTTTTAAATTCGTTTTTTGTGAGCAGACCGCAAGTCCAAAATTTTGGTTCAGGACCTATACTGGTTCCCAGCGCGTGGCTGAGACTTTGGTTAATTATTCTTCCTACGGGGCAATTAGTGTGACATGTACCCGTCCAAATGCCTAACATCTACTCTCTCGTTTGTTCTCCCTCTTCCCTTTTATTTTTGCCAAATTGGTAACTGTGCGAACCAGGAGGTTAAAGGGGCTGTCTCTCCAAGTTGGCAGATTGATAGTAAAGCAGTTGGAAAGTCAAACCGGAGCACCAGGAGAGGGATTATTAGTTGAGTTTTAGAAACATTTCGTATTCACAGTGTGTCCATTCTCTAGGTTTCCCGTACATGTTATAGCGGTAGTAATAGTCCCTTCAACCTGGACACATGGGACCCATGGAATGGGTGCTACGCATTATTTCTTTAAAGGGTCTGCATTTGCTCACCCAATCTCACCAATCCTCTCAGTCCCATGTGTCCAGCTTTATGCCACATCCAGCTCTCATTGTAGATAGGGTCATTCAAGGTTTCATCAGAGACACTGAAGGAATTGTAAAGAATATCCCTTTTGATTTGTTTTTCAAATTCCTTTTTATAGTAGGTTTGAGCTGAATCTCGCTGCCATGTTTATGCAAGTCTAGACACACTTGATTCCCTGACGGAGACATATCAATACATAGGTTTTAAAATTCTTACTAGTCAGATATAATCCTCTGTGGGAAATATGGGGTTTTGAGTCTCTTTCACTGAGGAAGGTGTAGGTCTTGTCTATTCCATAGTTGGTTTTTGGAAGGGTACCTGTGCTTATATCAAACTCTGGTTTTATGCATCACCCCACCTCTCCTTCCCCGTTAAGCAGGCATAAGAGTGTTTTCTAAATGTGAGACTCTGTTCTCTTTCCTAACTCAGTTCATGTGTAGCCATGTTTACAGGATCTTCATAAGTGATATCTTATGATAAGTTTCTTTTTCTGTGTGACTTATTTCACTGAGAATCATCGTACCTGAATCCACTCATTTTGCTGCTACTGGTCTTATGACATTGATTTCATGGCTGAAGGATATTCCATTGTATGTAAATAACATAATTTTTTGAAACGTTTTTATCTTTCCTTGGATATTTAAGGTGTACCCAAGTTGAGGTTCTTGTAAGCAGTGCAGCCCTAAATTTTGGAATGGCTCTGTCTTATTGATTTTCAGTTTTCCCAAGATATATTCCATAGACTGGATGGGCCCTTGGCTCTGTAGCTCTGCTGTTTACTTGGTTTAGGGAACACAGTGCACACCTCCAGAGAGGCAGTTGGCAATTTACATCCTGCGCATCAGCATATCATTGCTCCCTGTTCTCCAGGGCCTGTCTTGCCTTTCTGGATTTTACTCATTTTGTGGATGTCCCTTTTGACAGTTGGGAAGTTATACTTCTTTGTAGTGCAGATTTGCATTGCCCTCTTGCTTGCTTGGCCAAAAAGGGTGTATGCGTTTTCTCCTGAATATATTCAGGAGAAAACGCATACACCCTTTTTGGCCAAGTGCATCATTGTCGAAGTTGTGCCCCTCTTCCTGTGCTTTAAAGGTGATTCCAACGTACCTCTTGAAATCTGTTTCCTGCTATTCTGCCTCGCTTTCAAGTCTGCCTCGTTGCCTTCCCTCAACAGATTTTTGGACGATAGTTGTTCTTTATTACTCTGCCTGTTTGTGAATTGCTTTGCCCCTGAGCTCAATTATTTAACTTGTTTTTTGTGAGCTGAACGCAAGTCCAATATTTTGGTTCAGGACCTATACTGGTTCCCGGTGGGTGGCTGAGACTTTAGTTAATTCTTCTTCCTCCCGGGAAATAAGAGTGACATGTGCCCGTCCAAATGCCTAACAGCTACTCTTTCATTGGGTCTCCCTCTTCCCTTTAATCCTCTGCCAAACTGGCAACCTGTGCGAACCAGGAGGCTAAAGGGGCTGTCTCTATAAGTTGGGAGATTGATAGGAAAGCAGTTCGAAAGTCAAAGCGTAGCACCACGAGAGGTTCTATTCGTTTAGTTTTAGAGACCTTTTGTATTCATAGTGTGTCCATTCTGTAGGTTTCCCGTACATGTTATAGCTGTAGTAATATTCCCTTCACCCTGGACAGTTGGGACCATTGGAATGGGTGCCATGTATTATTGCTTTAAAGAGTCTGCATTTGCTCACCCAATCTTACCAATCCTCGCAGTCTCATGTGTCCTGCCTTATGCCACATCCAGCTGTCGTTGCAGATAGGGTCATTACAGGTTTCATCAGAGACCCAGACGGGTTTGTAAAGAATTTATCTTTTATTTTTTTTTTCAAATTCCTTTTTATACTGGGTTTGAGCTGTTTCTCGCTGCCATGTTTATGCCAGTCTAGACACAGTTGACTCCCTTATGGAGACATATCAATACATAGGTTTTAAGATTCTTACTAGTCAGATATATTCCTCTGCGTAAAATATGTGGTTTTGAGTCCCTTTTACTGAAGAAGGTGTAGGTCTTGTCTATACCATAGTTGGTTTTTGGAACGGTACCTGTGCTTATATCAAACTCTGGTTTTATGCATCTACCCACCTCTCATTCCCCCTTAAGCAGGCATAAGAGTGTTTTCTAAATGTGAGACTCTCTTCTCTTTCCTAACTCAGTTCTTGTGTAGCCATGTTTACAGGATCTTCATAAGTGATAGCTTATGATAAGTTTCTTTTTCTATGTGACTTATTTCACTTAGAATCATCGTACCTGAATCCACTCATTTTGCTGCTAGTGGTCTTATGACGTTGATTTCATGGCTGAGGGATATTCCATCTTACGTAAGTACCACAATTTTTTGAACCATTTTTATCTTTCCTGGGATATTTAAGGTGTACCCAAGTTGAGGTTCTTGTAAGCAGTGCAGCCCTAAATTTTGGTGTGGCTCTGTCTTATTGATTTTCAGGTTTCCCAAGGTATATTCCCTTGACTGGAATTGGCCTTTGCTCTGTAGCTCTGTTGTTTACTTGTTTTAGGGAACACAATGCACTCCTCCAGAGAGGCAGTTAGAAATTTACATCCCACCCTTCAGCATAACAAGGCTCCCTGTTCTACAGGGCCTGTCTTGACTTTCTGGTGTTTATCCATTTTGTGGATGTGCCTTTTGAGTGGTGAGAAGTGCTACTTCTTTGTAGTGCAGATTTGCATTGCCCACTTGCTTGCTTGGCCAAAAAGGGCCTATGCGTTTTCTCCTGAATATATTCAGGAGAAAACACATAGGCCCTTTTTGGCCAAGTGCATCATTGTCAAAGTTTTGCCTCACTTCCTGTGCTTTAAAGGTGATTCCAACGTACCTCTTGAAATCTGTTTCCTGCTATTCTGCCTCACTTTCAAGTCTGCCTCGTTGCCTTCCCTCAGCAGATTTTTGGACGATAGTTGTCCTTTATTACTCTGCCAGTTTGTGAATTGCTGTGCCCCTGAGCTCCATTTTTTAACTCGTTTTTTGTGAGCTGAACGCAAGTCCAAGATTTTGGTTCAGGACCTATACTGGTTTCCGTTGGGTGGCTGAGATTATGATTAATTCTTCTTCCTCACAGGATATAAGAGTGACATGTGCCTGTCCAAATGCCTAACAGCTACTCTCTCATTGGTTCTCCCACTTCCCTTTCATCCTCTGCCAAATTGGCAACCTGTGCGAACCAGGAGGTTAAAGGTGCTGTCTCTCCAAATTTGGAGATTGATAGTAAAGCAGTTGGAAAGTGAAACCGGAGCACCAGGAGGGGGATTATTCGCTGAGATTTGGAGACCTTTCATATTCACAGTGCGTCCATTCTCTAGGTTTCCCGTACATGTTATAGCGGTAGTAATATTCCCTTCAACCTGGACACATGGGACCCATGGAATGGGTGCTATGCATTATTGCTTTAAACGGTCTGCATTTGCTCACCCAATCTCACCAATCCGCTCAGTCCCATGTGTCCAGCCTTATGCCACATCCAGCTCTCATTGTAGATAGGGTCATTCAAGGTTTCATCAGAGACACTGAAGGAATTGTAAAGAATATCCATTTTTTTGTTATTCAAATTCCTTTTTATAGTGGGTTTGAGCTGATTCTCGCTGCCAAGTTTATGCAAGTCTAGGCACACTTGATTCCCTAACGGAGACATATCAATACATAGGTTTTAAAATTCTTACTATTCAGATATATTCCTCTGTGGGAAATATGGGCTTTTGAGTTCCTTTCACTGAGGAAGGTGTAGGTCTTGTCTATTCCATAGTTGGTTTTTGGAACGGTACCTGTGCTTATATCAAACTCTGGTTTTATGCATCACCCCACCTCTCCTTCCCCGTTAAGCAGGCATAAGCGTGTTTTCTAAATGTGAGACTCTCTTCTCCTTCCTAACTCAGTTCATGTGTAGCCATTTTTACAGGATAGTCCTAAGTGATATCTTATGATAAATTTCTTTTTCTGTGTGACTTATTTCACTTAGAATCATCGTACCTGAATCCACTCATTTTGCTGCTACTGGTCTTATGACGTTGATTTCATGGCTGAGGGATATTCCATCTTACGTAAGTACCACAATTTTCTGAACCATTTTTATCTTTCCTGGGATATTTAAGGTGTACCCAAGTTGAGGTTCTTGTAAGCAGTGCAGCCCTAAATTTTGGTGTGGCTCTGTCTTATTGATTTTCAGGTTTCCCAAGGTATATTCCCTTGACTGGAATTGGCCTTTGCTCTGTAGCTCTGTTGTTTACTTGTTTTAGGGAACACAATGCACTCCTCCAGAGAGGCAGTTAGAAATTTACATCCCACCCTTCAGCATAACAAGGCTCCCTGTTCTACAGGGCCTGTCTTGACTTTCTGGTGTTTATCCATTTTGTGGATGTGCCTTTTGAGTGGTGAGAAGTGCTACTTCTTTGTAGTGCAGATTTGCATTGCCCACTTGCTTGCTTGGCCAAAAAGGGCCTATGCGTTTTCTCCTGAATATATTCAGGAGAAAACACATAGGCCCTTTTTGGCCAAGTGCATCATTGTCAAAGTTTTGCCTCACTTCCTGTGCTTTAAAGGTGATTCCAACGTACCTCTTGAAATCTGTTTCCTGCTATTCTGCCTCACTTTCAAGTCTGCCTCGTTGCCTTCCCTCAGCAGATTTTTGGACGATAGTTGTCCTTTATTACTCTGCCAGTTTGTGAATTGCTGTGCCCCTGAGCTCCATTTTTTAACTCGTTTTTTGTGAGCTGAACGCAAGTCCAAGATTTTGGTTCAGGACCTATACTGGTTTCCGTTGGGTGGCTGAGATTATGATTAATTCTTCTTCCTCACGGGATATAAGAGTGACATGTGCCCGTCCAAATGCCTAACAGCTACTCTCTCATTGGTTCTCCCACTTCCCTTTCATCCTCTGCCAAATTGGCAACCTGTGCGAACCAGGAGGTTAAAGGTGCTGTCTCTCCAAATTTGGAGATTGATAGTAAAGCAGTTGGAAAGTGAAACCGGAGCACCAGGAGGGGGATTATTCGCTGAGATTTGGAGACCTTTCATATTCACAGTGCGTCCATTCTCTAGGTTTCCCGTACATGTTATAGCGATAGTAATATTCCCTTCAACCTGGACACATGGGACCCATGGAATGGGTGCTATGCATTATTGCTTTAAACGGTCTGCATTTGCTCACCCAATCTCACCAATCCGCTCAGTCCCATGTGTCCAGCCTTATGCCACATCCAGCTCTCATTGTAGATAGGGTCATTCAAGGTTTCATCAGAGACACTGAAGGAATTGTAAAGAATATCCATTTTTTTGTTATTCAAATTCCTTTTTATAGTGGGTTTGAGCTGATTCTCGCTGCCAAGTTTATGCAAGTCTAGGCACACTTGATTCCCTAACGGAGACATATCAATACATAGGTTTTAAAATTCTTACTATTCAGATATATTCCTCTGTGGGAAATATGGGCTTTTGAGTTCCTTTCACTGAGGAAGGTGTAGGTCTTGTCTATTCCATAGTTGGTTTTGGAACGGTACCTGTGCTTATATCAAACTCTGGTTTTATGCATCACCCCACCTCTCCTTCCCCGTTAAGCAGGCATAAGCGTGTTTTCTAAATGTGAGACTCTCTTCTCCTTCCTAACTCAGTTCATGTGTAGCCATTTTTACAGGATAGTCCTAAGTGATATCTTATGATAAATTTCTTTTTCTGTGTGACTTATTTCACTTAGAATCATCGTACCTGAATCCACTCATTTTGCTGCTACTGGTCTTATGACATTGATTTCATGGCTGAGGTATATTCCATTGTATGGAAGTAACACAATTTTTTGAACCGTTTTTATCTTTCCTGGGATATTTAAGGTGTACCCAAGTTGAGGTTCTTGTAAACAGTGCAGCCCTAAATTTTGGAATGGCTCTGTCTTATTGATTTTCAGTTTTCCCAAGATATATTCCCTACACTGGAAGTGTCCTTGGCTCTGTAGCTCTGTTGTTTACTTGGTTTAGGGAACACAATGCACTCCTCAAGAGAGGCAGTTGGCAATTTACATCCCGCCCATCAGCATAACAAGGCTTCCTGTTCTCCAGGGCCTCTCTTGCCTTTCTGGATTTTGCCCATTTTGTGGATGTCCCTTTTGACCGGTGGATAGTGATACTTCTTTTAGTGCAGATTTGCATTGACCGCTTGCTTGCTTGCCCAAAAAGGGTGTATGCGTTTTCTCCTGAATATATTCAGGAGAAAACGCATACACCCTTTTTGGCCAAGTGCATCATTGTAGAAGTTGTGCCCCTCTTCCTGTGCTTTAAAAGTGATTCCAACGTACCTCTTGAAATCTGTTTCCTGCTATTCTGCCTCGCTTTCAAGTCTGCCTCTTTGCCTTCCCTGAACAGATTTTTGGACGATAGTTGTCCTTTATTACTCTGCCTGTTAGTGAATTGCTGTGCCCCTGAGCTCAATTATTTAACTTGTTTTTTGTGAGCTGAACGCATGTCCAAAATTTTGGTTCAGGACCTATACTGGTTCCCAGTGTGTGTCTGAGACTTTAGTTAATTCTTCTTCCTCCCGGGAAATAAGAGTGACATGTGAACGTCCAAATGCCTAACAGCTACTCTTTCATTGGTTCTCTCTCTTCCCTTTCATCCTCTGCCAAATTGGCAACCTGTGGGAACCAGGAGGTTAAAGGTGTTGTCTCTCCAATCTGGGAGATTGATAGTAAAGCATTTGGAAAGTCAATGCATAGCACCACGAGAGGTTCTATTCGTTGAGTTTTAGAGACCTTTCGTATTCACAGTTTGTCCATTCTCTAGGTTTCCCGTACATGTTATAGCTGTTGTAATATTCCCTTCAACCTGGAGAGTTGGGACCCATGGAATGGGTGCCATGCATTATTGTTTTAAAGGGTCTGCATTTGCTCACCAATCTTACCAATCCTCTCAGTCCCATGTGTCCATCCTTATGCCACATCCAGCTGTCATTGCAGATAAGGTCATTGCAGGTTTTTTTAGAGACCCTGAAGGAATTGTAAAAAATTTACCTTTTTTTTTTTGTTTATCAAATTCCTTTTTATAGTGGGTTTGAGCTGATTCTCACTGCCATTTTTATGCCAGTCTAGACACACTTGTTTCCCTTACGGAGACATATCAATACATAGGTTTTAAGTTTCTTACTAGTAAGATATATTACTCTGTGGTGAATATGGGGTGTTGAGTCCCTTTCACTGAGGAAGGTGTAGGTCTTGTCTATTCCGTATTTGGTTTTTGGAACTGTACCTGTACTAATATCAAACTCTGGTTTTATGCATCTCCCCACCCCTCCTTCCCCCTTAAGAAGGCATAAGTGTGTTTTCTAAATGTGAGACTCCCTTCTCTTTCCTAACTCAGTTCATGTGTAGCCATGTTTACAGGATCTTCATCATTGATATCTTATGATAATTTTCTTTTTCTGTGTGACTTATTTCACTTAGAATTATCGTACCTGAATCCACTCATTTTGCTGCTACTGGTCTTATGACATTGATTTCATGGATGGGGGATATTTCGTCATATGTAAGTACCACAATTTCTAGAACCATTTTTGTCTTTCCTGGGATATTTAAGGTGTACCCAAGTTGAGGTTTTTGTAATCATTGCAGCCCTGAATTTTGGTGTGGATCTGTCTTATTAATTTTCAGTTTTCCCAAGCTATATTCCCTAGACTGGAAGTACACTTGGCTCTGTACCTCTGTTGTTTACTTGTTTTAGGGAACACAATGCACTCCTCCAGAGAGGCAGTTGGCAATTTACATCCTGCCCATCAGCATAACAAGGCTCCCTGTTCTCCAGTGCCTGTCTTGCCTCTCTGGTTTTTACACATTTTGCGGATATCCCTTTTGGCTGGTGGAAAGTGATAGTTCTTTGTAATGCAGATTTGCATTGCCCGCTTGCTTGCTTGGCCGAAAAGGGCATATGCATTTTCTCCTGAATATATTCACGTGAAAACCCACATGCCCTTTATGACCATTTCCATTATTTTCGAAGTTGTGATGCTTTTCCTGTGTTTAAAGGCGATTCCAATGTACCTCTTGAAATCTGTTTCATGCCACTCTGCCTCATTTTCACTTCCGCCTCGTGGCTTTCCCTCAACAGATTTTTGGAAGAGAGTAGTCCTTTATAACTCTGCAGGTTAGTGAATTGCTGTGGCCCTGAGTTCCATTTTTCAGCTCGCGTTTTTGTGAGCTGACCGCAAATCCACAGTTTTGCTTCTGGACCTATACTGGTTCTGGGTGGGGCAGGCTTAGTCTTTGGTTAATTCCTCTTCGTGACGGGAAATTAGAGTGAAATGTGGCCGTCCAAATGCCTACAGCTACTCGCTCATTGGTTCTCTCTCTTCCCTTATATCCTCTGCACAATTTGCCAGCTGTTCGAACCAGGAGGTTATAGGGCCTGACTCTCCAAGTTGGGAGATTGATAGTAAAGCAGTTGGAATGTCAAACTGGAGCACAAGGAGAGAAAAAAGTAGTAGAGTTTTAGAAACCTTTCACCATCAGATGGTTTCCATTATCTAGGTTCCCATACATGTTATAACTGTAGTGATATTCCCTTCTACTTGGAGAGTTGGGAACCATGGAATGCGTGGCAGGCATTATTGCTTTAAAGGGTCTGCATTTTTTCACCCAATCTCACCAATCCTCTCAGTCCCAAGTGACCAGCGTTATGCCACATCCAGCTGTCATTGTAGATAGGGTCATTCCAGGTTTCATCAGAACCCCTGAAGGTATTGTGTAAGAATTTTACTGTTTTTATGTTTTGTTTTGAAATTCATTTTTATAGTGGGTTTGAGCTTATTCTCACTGCCATGTTTATGTCGTTCTAGACACACTTAGTTCCCTTACGGAGACATATCAATACATAGGTTTTAAAATGCTTACTAGTCAGATATATTTCTCTGCGGGGAATAAGGATGTTGAGGTCCGTCCACTGAGGAAGGAGTAGGGCTTGTCTCTTCTGTTTTTGTATTATGGAACGGTACCTGTGCTAATATCAAACTTTTTTTTGTGCATCTCCCCACCTGTCTTTCCCCTTAAGCAAGTGTTAGAGTGTTTTCTATATCTGAGACTCTGTTCTCTTCCCTTATTCAGTTCATATGTAGCCATGTTTACATTCCCTTCATAAGTGATATCTTATGTCAGAATGCACCATGGCCTTGTCATAATAATGCTCCATGGCCCCTGTCATCACAATGCTCCATGCCCTGGTTATCACAATGCTCCATGTCCCTTGTCATCACAATTCTCCACGTCCTTGTCATCACAATGCTACATGACACTTCTCATCAAAATATTACATGCTCTTGTCATCACAATTCTCCATGCACTTGAAATTGCAATGCTCCATGCACTTGTCATCACAATGCTCAATGCACTTGTCATCACAATGTTGCATGCCCTTGTCATCAGATTGCTCCATGACACCTGTCATCACAATGCTCCCTGACACCTGTCATCACAATGCTTCATGCCCCTTGTCATTACAGTGCTCCATGATGCTCGACACCACAATTACCCAAGGTCTTCTCATCACAATGCTCCACAGTTTTGCCATCACCATGCTCCATGCCTTGTCATCTCAAAGCTCAATGTCCCTGGTCCTCAGAATTCTCCACGACCTTGTCATTACAATGCTCCATGGCACTTCACAGCAAAATGTTATATGCTCTTGTCATCACAATACTCCATGCACTTGTCATCCCAATGCTCCATGACCCCTGTCATAGGAAGCTCCATGCGCTGTTCATCACAATGTTTCACGACCTGGATATTAAAATGATCAATGACCCTTGATATCACAATGCTCCATGCCCTTGTCATCACAATGATCCTTTAATTTGTCACAGCAATCCTCCATGACACTTGGCATCACAATGCTCCATGATATTGTCATCAAACTGGAACATGTCATATTTCATCACAATGCTCCCTGACACCTTTCTTCACAATAATCCATGACCTTGTCATTACAGTGCTCCATGCCCTTGTCATCACAATGTGCCATGGCCACTCTTATCACAATAATGCATGAAACTTGTCAGACCAATGCTCCATGCCACTTTTCATCACAATGCTCCATGAAAGTTGTCATCACAATGCACCATGCCCATCATCATAATGCTTCATGCTATTGTCATCACAATGAAATCAAAATGCTCCATGACCTCTGTCCTCACAATGCTGCAAACCCTTGTGATCACAATGTTCCATAACACTTGTTATCACAATGCCCCATGACGCTGGTCAGCACAATTATCCATGCTCTTCTCATCACAATGCACCATGATTTTGTCATCACAATGTTCAATACACTTGTCATCACAATGCTCTCTGACTATTGACCTCAGTATGCACCTTGAACTCTTTTATGACAAGGCTCTTTGCCTATTTCATCACAATGATCCATGCCCTTTTCATCACAATGCTCCAAGACACCTGTGATCACAATGCTCCTTGCAATTGTCATCAAAATGCTCCATGACGCATGTCATCAGAATGCTCCATGGTCTTCTTATCATAATTTTCCATGCCCTTGTCATCACAATGCTCCAATACCCCTGTATTCACAATGTTCCCTATGCCTTTTCATCAGAATGCTCCATGAGAATTGTCATCACAAGGTTCCATGGTCTTCACATAACAGTGCTCCATTCAATTGTCATCACAATGGGCCATTACATATGTCATCACAATGCTCCCTGACATATGTCTTCACAATACTGCTTGACCTGGTCATCAAAATGCTCCATGCCCTTGTCATCACAATACGCCATTCGAGCTGTCATTGCAATAATCCATGAAACATAGTAGACCAATGCTCCATGCCCTTGACATCACAATGCTCCATGCCCATGTTATCAAAATGCTCCATGACCCCTGTCATCACAATGTTCCATGACTCCAGTCATCACAATATTTCATGACGTTTGTCAACACAATGATCCATGCCCTCATCATCAAAAGTCTCTGTGACCTTTTTAACCACAATGCTCCATGAACTTTTCATCACAATGCTCTTTGACCCTTGTCATCAATGTGCTCTATGCCTTTCTCAGCACAATGCTCCATAACACTTGTCATCACAATGCTCCATGAGCTTGTCAGCACAATGCTCCATGACACATGTCATCACAATGTGCCATGCACCTGTCATCACAGTGCTCCACAATCTTGTCATCACAATGCTCCATAAAATTTGTCATCACAATGCTACATGCACTTCTCAACAAAACGCTCTCTCACCACTGATTTCACAATGATACATCACTATTCGTCACAATACTACCTCACCCCTGTCATCACAATATTCCATGACTCCTGTCATCACAATGCTACATGCACTTATCATCACAATGTTCGATGACGACTGACATCACAATGTTCCATAACCCATGTCATCAAAATGCTCCATGACCATTTTCATCAAAATGCTCCATGACCACTGACATCACAATGTTCCATAACCCCTGTCATCAAAATGCTCCATGGCATTTTTCATCAAAATGCTCCATGACCCCTGCCATCACGATGTTCCATGGCCTTGTCATCACAAAGCTCCCTGACCCTTCTCATAAAAATGCTCCAAGAATGCTGACATCACAATGTTCCATAACAACAGTCATCAAAATGTTCCATGACACTTTTCATCAAATAGCTCCATGACCCTGTCATCCGAATGCTCCCTGCCCTTCTCATCACAATGCACAATGCCCTTGCCATCAAAATGTTCCATGACCTTTGTCATCACAAAGATCCATGACCCTTGGCATCACAGTGCTCCATGTCATTGTCATCACAATGCTCCATGAACGCTCTCATCACATTGCTCCATGCCCTTGTCTTCACAAAGCTCCATGACACATGTCATTAGAATGCTCCACGGCCTTCTCATCACAATGCTCCATGCCCTTGCCATAACAATGCTCCATTACACCAGTCATAACAATGCTCCATGAACCCTGCCATCACGATGTTCCATGGCCTTGTCATCACAAAGCTCCATGACCCTTCTCATCACAATGCTCCAAGAACCCTGTAATCACAATGCTCTATGCCCCTTTTCATCTCAATGATCCATGAACCCTGTCATCACAGTGCACCTTGCCCATCATCATAAGGCTTCAGGCTATTGTCATCACAATGAAATCAAAATTATCCATGACCACTGTCATCATAATGCCCCAAACCCTTGTGATCACAATGTTCCATAACACTTGTCATCACAACACCCTGTGATGCTCATCATAACAATTATCCATGGTCTTCTCATCACAATGCTCCATGACCTTTGTCATCACAATTCTCAATACAGTTGTCATCACAGTGCTCCCTGACACTTGTCGTCAGTATGCTCCTTGAAACCTGTCATGGCAAGGCTCCATGCCTTTTCATCACAATGATCCATGCCCTTTTCATCACAATGCTTCAAGACCCCTGTAATCACAATGCTACATGCGCTTGTCATCACAAAGCTCCATGACACATGTCATCAGAATGCTCCATGGCCTTCTCCTCACAATGCTCAATGCCCTTGTCATCACAATGCTCCAAGACCCCTGTAATCACAATGCTCCATGCCCCTTTTCATCAGAATACTCCATGAGACTTGTCATCACAAGTCTCCATGGTCTTATCATCACAATGCTCCAGGACATTGTCATCAACATGCTCCATTCCCTTGTCATCACAATGCTCCATGACACCTGTCATCACAATAATCCATGAATATTTTCAGCCCAATGCTCCATGATATTCTCATCACAATGATCCATGACAAATATCATCAAAATGCTCCATGACCACGGTCATCACAACACTCCATGACACCTGACAACACAATGATCCGGGACTCTTGTATTCACAATGCTCCATTCTCTACTCATCACAATGCTCCATGACACTTGTCATCACAATGATCCATGCCCTTGTCATCCCAATGCTCCATTACCCATGTATTCACAATGCTCCGTGACACTTGTCATCACAGTGCTCCATGACACATGTCATCACAATGCTCCATGCCTTTGTCAGCAAAATGCTACATGACCTTGTCATTAAAATGCTCTATGCGTTTGTCATCACAATACTCCTTTACAATTGTCATCACAATCCTCCATGAACCTTGGGATCACATTGCTTCATGCCCTTGTCATCACAATGCTCCATGCTCCTTGAAATCAAAATGATCCATTACCTCTGTCATCTCAATGCACCAAACCCTTCTGATCACAATGTTCCATAACAATTTTCATCACAACGCTCCATGATGCCTGTCATCACGATACTCCATGCCCTTTTCATCACAATGCTCCATGACATTTGTCATCACAATTCTCAATACACTTGTCATTACAGTGCTTCCTGACACTTGTCATCAGAATGATCCTTGAACCATGTCACAAAAAGGCTCCATGCCATTTTCATCACAAGGCCCCATGCCGTTTTCATCACAATGCTGCATGACATTGTCATCAAAATACTCCACAATCTTGTCATCAGAATGCTCCATGACACTTGTCATCACAATTCTCCATGCACTTGTCAGCAAAATGCTCCCTGACCCTTGTCATCACAATGCTCCAAGGCATTGTCATCACAATGCTCCATTACCTTTCTCATCAGAATCCTCCATGACACTTGGCATCACAATGCTGCATGCCACTGTCATCAAAATGGGCCACTACATATGTCATCACAATGCTCCCTGACACCTCTCTTCACAATACTGCATGACCTAGTCATCACAATGCTCCATGTCCTTGTCATCACAATGCGCCATTCCAACTGTCATCACAATAATCCATGAAACATATTAGACCAATGTTCCATGCCCTTGTCATCACAATGCTCCATGCTCTTGTTATCAGAATTCTCCATGAACCCTGTTATCACAATGCTCCGTGACTCCAGTCATCACAATGCTTCATGACCTTTGTCATCACAATGGTCCATGCCCTCGTCATCAACAGTTTCTGTGACCTTTTTAACCACAATGCTCCATGAACTTTTCATCACAATGCTCTTTGACTTTTGTCATCACAATGCTCCTTGCGCTTGTCAGCACAAATGTCCATGACCCATGTCATCACAATGCACCATGCGCTTGTCATCACAGTGCTCCACAATCTTCTCATCACAATGCTCCTTAAAATTTGTCATCACAATGCTCCATGCACTCCTCATCAAAATGCTCTCTCACCACTGATATCACAATGCTACAACACTATTTGTCACAATACTCCCTCACCCCTGTCATCAGAATGTTCCATGACTCCTGTCATCACAATGCTACATGCACTTATCATCACAATGTTCAATGACACCTGACATCACAATGTTCCATAACACCTGTCATCAAAAGGTTCCATGACCATTTTCATCAAATTGCTCCATGACCCTGTCATCACAATGCTCCAAGAACCCTGTAATCACAGTGCTCTATGCCCCTTTTCATCTCAATGATCCATGAACACTGTCATCACAATGCACCATGCCCATCATCATAATGCTTCATGCTATTGTCATCACAATGAAATCAAAATGCACCATGACCTCTGTCATAACAATGCTCCAATCCCTTGTGATCACAATATTCCATAACACTTGTCATCACAATGCCCCATGAAGCTCGCCATCACAATTATCAATGGTCTTATCATCACAATGCTCCATGACCTTTGTCATCACAATGCTCAATACACTTGTCATCAAAATGCTCCCTGACACTTGTTTTCTGTATGCTCCTTGAACCCTGTCATGACAAGGCTCCATGCCTTTTTCATCACAATGATCCATGGTCTTTTCATTACAATGGTCCAAGAACCATGTAATCACAATGCTCCATGCCCTTGTCATCACAAAACTCAAGGACGCATGCCATCAGAATGCTCCTTGGTTTTCTCCGTACAATGCTCCATGCACTTGTCATCACAATGTTCCAAGACCCCTGTAATCACAATGCTCCATTCCCCTTTTCATCAGTATGCTCCATGAGACTTGTCATCACAAGGCTCCATGGTTTTGTCATCACAATGCTTCAGGATCTTGTCATCACAATGCTTCTCGACATTGTCTTAAAAATTTTCAATGGCCCATGTCATCATAATGTTCCAAGCCCTAATCATCACAAAGCTCCATTATATTTGTCATCACAATTCTCCATTACATTTGGCATCACAATGCTCCATGCCATTGTCATCGCAATGGACCATGACATATGTCATCACAATGCTCCCTGACACCTGTCTTCAAAATACTCCATGACCTCCTCATCACAATGCTCCATGCCCTTGTCATCACAATGCACCATGCCCACTGTCATCACAATAATCCATGAAAATTGTCAGACTAATGCTCCATGCCCCTATCATCACAATGCTCCATGCCCTTTTCATCACAATGCTCCAGGAACCATGTCATCTCAATGCTCCGTGACTCCAGTTATCACAATGTTTCATAAAGTTTGTCATCACAATGGACCATGCCCGCGTCATCATAAGGCTCTGTGACCTTTGTAACCACAATGCTCCATGAACTTTTCATCACAATTCTCTGTGATCCTTGTCATCACAATGCTCCATGTCTTTGTCAGAACAACGCTCCATGACCATAGTCATCACAATGTTCCACGCGCATTTCATCACAAAGGTCCACAACATTGTCATTGCAATGCTACATAAACTTTGTAATCAAAATGGTCCATGCACTTCTCATCAAAATGCTCTCTCACCAGAGATATCACAATGTTCCATCACTAATCATCACAATATTCCCACACCCCTGGTATCACAAAGTTCCATGACCCTATCATCACAATGCTATATCACTTTATCATCACAATGTTCCATGACCCCTGACATCATAATGTTCCATAACCCCTGTCATCAAAATGCTCCATGACCCTTTTCATCCCAAAGCTACAAGACCCCTGACATCACAATGTTCTATAACCCCTGCCATCAAAATGTTCCATTACACTTTTTATCAAACTGCTGCATGACCCGTTCATAAAAATGCTCCCTGCCTTTCGCATCACAATGCACCATGCCCTTGTCATCAAAATGCTCCATGACTTGTCTTCACAAAGCTCCATGACCCATGGCATCACAGTGCTCCATGTCATTGTCATCACAGTGCTCCATGAACCTTCTCATCACATTGCTCCATGCCCTTGTCATCACAAAGCTCCATGACACTTGTCATCACAATGCTCGATGCCCTTCTTATCACAATGCTCCATGCCCTTGTCATTACAATCCTGAATGACCCATGTATCACAGTATTCCGTACCCTTGTCATCACAGTGCTCCATGCCCACTCTCATCACAATAATCCATGAAACATTTCAGACAAATGTTCCAAACCCTTCTTATCAAAATGCTCCATAAACCCTGTCATAACAATGCTCCATGACCCTTGCCATAACAATGTTCCACGGCCTAGTCATCACAAGGTTCCATGACACTTGTCATCACAATGCTCAAGACCCCTGTAATCACAATGCTCCATGACCTTGTCATCACAAAGCTCCATGATGAATGTCATCAGAATGTACCATGGCCTTCTCATCACAGTGCTCCATGCCCATGACATCACAATGCTCCAAGACCCATGTAATCACAATGCTCCATGCCCCTTTTCATCTCAAAGCTCCATGAACCTGTCATCACAATACACCATGCCCATCATCATAATGCTTCAGGCTATTGTCATCACAATGAAATCAATATTCTCCATGACCTTTGTCATCATAATGCTCCAAACCCTTGTGATCACAATGTTCCATAACACTTATCATCACAACACCCCATGACGCTCATCATCACAATTATACATGGTCTTCTCATCACAGTGCTCCATGATCTTTGTCATCACAATGCTCAATACACTTGTCATCACAATGCTCCCTGACACTTGTCGTCAGTATGCTCCTTGAAACCTGTCATGACAAGGCTCCATGCCTTTTTCATTACAATAATCCATGCCCTTTTCATCACAATGCTCCAAGATCCCTGTAATCACAAGGCTCCATGCCTTTGTCATTAAAAAGCTCCATGACGCATGTCATCAGAATGCTTCATGGCCTTCTCATCACATTGCCCCATGCCCTTGTCATCACAATGCTCCAAGGCCCCTGTAATCACAATGCTCCATGCCCCTTTCAATCAGAATGCTCCATGAGACTTGTCATCACAATTCTCCATGGTCTTCTCATCACAATGTTCCAGGACCTTTTCATCACCATGCTCCATTCCCTTGTCATCACAATGCTCCATGACCCCTGTCATCACAATAATCCATGAACATTTTCAGCCCAATGCTCCACGACCTACTCATCACAATGCTCCATGGCCAATATCATCACAATGCTCAATACAATTGACATCACAATGCTCCCCGACACTTGTCGTCTTTATGCTCTTGAACCCTGTAATGACAAGGCTCCATGCCTTTTTCAACACAATAATCCATGCCTTTTTCATCACAATGCTCCAAGATCCCTGTAATCACAATGCTCCATGCCCCTTTGCATCAGAATGTTCCATAAGACTTGTCATCACAAGTGTCCATAGTCTTCTCATCACAATGCTCCAGGACCTTCTCATCACCATGCTCCATTCCCTTGTCATCACAATGCTCCATGACCCCTGTTATCACAATAATCCATGAACATTTTCAGCCCAATGCTCCACGACCTACTCATCACAATTTTCCATGGCCAATATCATCACTATGCTCCATGACCACTGTCATCACAACACTCCATGACACCTGACAACACAATGATCCGGGACTCTTGTCATCACATTGCTCCATTCCCTAGTTATCACAATGCTCCATGACCCCTGTCATCACAACACTCCATGAACATTTTCAGCCCAGTGCTCCATGACACTTGTCATCACAATGATCCATGCCCTTGTCATCCCAAAGCTCCATGACCCCTGTATTCACAATGCTCCGTGACACTTGTCATCACAGTGCCCCATGACACATGTCATCACAATGCTCCATGACTTTGTCAGCAAATGCTACATGACCTTGTCATTACAATGCTTTATGCGCTTGTCATCACAATACTCCATTTCCATTGTCATCACAATCCTCCATGAACCTTGGGATCACATTGCATCATTCCTTTGTTATCAAAATTCTCCATGCTCCTGGAAATCAAAATGATCCATGACCTCTGTCATCACAATGCTCCAAACCCTTGTGATCACAGTGTCCCATAACACTTGTCATCACAACGCTCCATGATGCCTGTCATCACAATATTCCATGCCCTTTTCATCACAATGCTCCATGATTTTGTCATCACAATTCTCAATACACTTGTCATTACAATGCTTCCTGACACTTGTCATCAGAATGCTCCTTGAACCATGTCACAAAAAGGCTCCATGCCTTTTTCATCACAATGCCCCATGCCGTTTTCATCACAATGCTGCATGCCACTGTCATCAAAATACTCCACAAGCTTGTCATCAGAATGCTCCATGACCCTTGTCATCACAATTCTCCATGCACTTGTCAGCAAAATGCTCCCTGACCCTTGTCATCACAATGCTCCAAGCCATTGTCATCACAATGCTCCATTACCTTTCTCATCAGAATCCTCCATGACACTTGGCATCACAATGCTCCATGCCATTGTCATCACAATGGGCCATTGCATATGTCATCACAATGCTCCCTGACACCTGTCTTCACAATAATGCATGACCTGGTCATCACAATGATCCAGGCCCTTGTCATCACAATGTGCCATTCCAACTCTCATTGCAATAATCAATGAAATTTATTAGACCAATGTTCCATGCCCTTGTCATAACAATGCTCCATTCCCATATTATCACAATGCTGCATGACCCCTGTCATCACAATGCTCCG
This sequence comes from Mesoplodon mirus, assembly GCF_964341445.2. Taxonomy (NCBI): domain Eukaryota; kingdom Metazoa; phylum Chordata; class Mammalia; order Artiodactyla; family Ziphiidae; genus Mesoplodon; species Mesoplodon mirus. Next base: position 870,312 of record NW_028295811.1, read on the forward strand.
TGACTACAGTCATCACAATGCTTCATGACCTTTGTCATCACAATGGTCCATGCCTTCTTCATCAACAGTCTCTGTGACCTTTTTAAACACACTGCTCCATGAACATTTATCACAATGCTCTTTAACACATGTCATCACAAAGCTCCTTGCCTTTCTCAGCACAATGCTCCATACCCTTGTCATCACAATGCTCCATGAACCCTGTCATCACAATGCTCCTTGACTCCAGTCATCACAATTCTTCATAACATTTGTCATCACAATCGTCGATGCCCGCGTCATCACAAGGCTCTGTTACCTTTGTAACCACAATGCTCCATGAACATTTCATCACAATGCTCCGTGACCCTTTTCATCAAAATGCTCCATGCCTTTGTCTGAAAAATGCTCCATGACCCTTGTCATCACAATGTGCCACACGCTTTTCATCCCAACGGTCCACAAATTTGTCATCGCAATGCTCCCTAAACCTTGTAAACACAATGCTCCATTACCCCTGTCATAACAATGCTCCATGACCCCTGCCATCACAATGTTCCACGGCATTGTCATCACAAGGCTCCATGACCCTTGTCATCACAATGCTCCAAGACCACATAATCACAATGCTCAATGCCCTTGTCATCACAAAGCTCCATCACACATGTCATCAGAATGTTCCATGGCCTTCTCATCAAAATGTTCCATGCCCTTGTCATCACAATGCTACCACACCCCTGTAATCACAGTGCTCCAGGCCCCTTTTCATCTCAATGCTCCATGAAATCTGTCATCACAATGCATCATGCCCATCATCATAATGCTTCTGGCTATTGTCAGCACAATTAAATCAAAATGCTCTATGACCTATGTCATCACAATGCTCCATGACACCTGTCATCACAATACTCCATGAACATTTTCAGCCCAATGCTCCATGACCCTTGTCATCACAATGATCCATGCCATTTTCATCCCAATGCTCCATGACCCCTGTATTCACAATGCTCCTTGACACTTGTCTTCACAGTGCTCCGTGACACCTGTCATCACAATGCTCCATGCCTTTGTCAGCAAAATGCTACATGACCCTGTCATTACAATGCTCTATGCGCTTGTCATCACAATACTCCATTACCATTGTCATCACAATCCTCCATGAACCTTGGGATCACATTGCTTCATGCCCTTGTCATCACAATGCTCCATGATCCTTGAAATCAAAATGATCCATGACCTCTGTCATCGCAATACTCCAAACCCTTGTGATAACAATGTTCCATAACACTTGTCATCACAACACTCCATAATGCCTGTAATCACAATACTCCATGCCCTTTTCATCACAATGCACCATGACCTTTGTCATCACAATTCGCAATACACTTGTCATCACAGTGCTCCATGACACTTGTCGTCAGAATGCTCCTTGAACCCTGTCACGAAAGGTTCCATGACTTTTTCATCACAATGCCCCATGGCGTTTTCATCAAAATGTTCCATGTCATTGTCATCAAAATACTCCAAAGCTTGTCATCAGAATGCTACATGACTCTTGTCATCATAATTCTCTATGCACTTGACTGCAAAATGCTCCCTGACACTTGTCATCACAATGTTCCAAGCCATTGTCATCACAGTGCTCCATTACATTTGTCATCATAATCCTCCATGACACATGGCATCACAATGCTCCATGCCATTGTCATCACAATGGTCCATTACATATGTCATCACAATGTGCCCTGACACCTCTCTTCACAATACTGCATGACCTGGTCTTCACAATGCTCCATGTCCTTTACATCACAAATCGCCATTCCAACTCTCATCGCAGTAATTCATGAAACTTATTAGACAAATGCTCCATGCACTTGTCATCACAATGCTCCATGCCCTTATTATCACAATGCTCCATGACCCGTGTCATCACAATGTTCCGTGATTCCAGTCATCAAAATGCTTCATGAACTTTGTCATCACAATGGTCCATGACCTCATCATCAGCAGTCTCTGTGAATTTCTTAAGCACAATCCTCCATGAACTTTTCATCACAATGCACTTTGACCATTTTCATCGCAATACTCCATGAATGTTTTCAGCCCAATGCTCCATGACCTTCTCATCACCATGCTCCATGACCAATATCATCACAATGGTCCATGACCACTGTCGTCACAACACTCCATGACACCTGACAACACAATGATCTGGGACTTTTGTCATCACAATGCTCCATTCCCTAACCATCACAATGCTCCATGACAACTGTCATCACAATACTCCATGAATATTTTCAGCCCAATGCTCCATGACCATTGTCATCCAAATGATCCATGAAATTTGGGATCACATTGCTTCATGCCCTTGTCATCACAATGCTCCATGCTCCTTGAAATCAAAATGATCCATGACCGCTGTCATCACAATGCTCCAAACCCTTGTGATCACAATGTTCCATAACACTTGTCATCACAATGCTCCATGATGCCTGTCATCACAATACTCCATGCCCTTTTCATCACAATGCTCCATGACTTTGTCATCACAATTCTCAATACACTTGTCATCACAATGCTCCCTGACACTTGTCGTCAGAATGCTCCTTGAACCCTGTCAAGAAACGTCTCCATGCCTTTTTCATCACAAAGCCCCATGCCATTTTCATCACAATGCTCCATGCCATTGTCATCAAAATACTCTACAAGCTTGTCATCAGAATGCTCCATGACCCTTGTCATCACAATTCTCCATGCACTTGTCAGCACAATGCTCCCTGACCCTTGTCATCACAATGCTCCAAGCCATTGTCATCACAAAACTCCATTACCTTTGTCATCAGAATCCTCCATGACACTTGGCATCACAATGCTCCATGCCATTGTCATCACAATGGGCCCTTACATATGTCATCACAATGCTCCCTGACATCTGTCTTCACCATATTCCATGACCTACTCATCTAAATGCTCCATGTCCTTGTCATCACAATGTTCCTAGACCCATGTAATCACTATGGTCCATGCCCCTTTTCATCAGTATGCTCTGTGAGATATTTCATCACAAGGCTCGATGGTTTTCTCATCAAAATGCTCCAGGACCTTTTTATCACAATGCTTCATGACCTTGTTATGAAAATTCTTAATGGCCTTTGTCATCATAATGCTCCAAGCCTTAGTCATCACAATGCTCCATTATATTTTTCATCACAATCCTCCATTACATTCCGCATCACAATGCTCCATTACACTGTCATCGCAATGGACCATGACATATGGCATCACAATGCTCCCTAACATCTGTCTTCAACATATTCCATGACCTTCTCATCACAATGCTCCATGCCCTTGTCATCACAATGCACCATGTCCACTGTCATCACAATAATCTAAGCAACATGTCAGACCAATGTTTCATGCCCGTGTCATCACAATGTTCCATGCCCTTGTTATCACAATGCTCCATGACCCCTCTATTCACAATGCTCCGTGATGCTTGTCATCACAGTGCACCATCACACCGGTCATCACAATGCTCCATGCCTTTGTCAGCAAAATGCTACATGACCTTGTCATTACAATGCTCTATGTGCTTGTCATCACAGTACTCCATTAACATTTTCATCACAATCCTCCATGAACTTTGGAATCACATTGCTTCATGCCCTTGTCATCACAATGCTCCATGATCCTTGAAATCAAAATGATCCATGACCTCTGGCATCACAATTCTTCAAACCCTTGTGATCACAATGTTCCATAACACTTGTCATCACAACGCTCCATGATGCCTGTCATCACAATATTCCATGCCCTTTTCATCACAATTTTCCATGACCTTTTTCATCACAATCCTCAATACACTTATCATCACAATGCTCCCAGACACTTGTCGTCAGAATGCTCCATGCCTTTGTCCGAAAAATGCCCCATGACCCTTGTCATCACAAAGTGCCACACGATTTGCATCAAAATTGTCCACAAATTTGTCATCACAATGCTCCATAAACCTTGTAATCACAATGCTCCATGCCCTTCTCATCACAATGCTCCATTACCCCTGTCATAAAAATGCTCCATGAGCCCTGCCATCACAATGTTCCACGGCCTTGTCCTCACAAGGCTCCAAGACATATGTAATCACAATGCTCCATGCCCTTGTCATCACAAAGCTCCATGACACATGTCATCAGAATGTTCCATGGCTTTCTCATCAAAATGCTCCATGCCCTTGTCATCACAATGCTCCCAGACCCCTGTATTCACAATGCTCCATGCCCCTATTCATCTCAATGCTCCATGAACCCTGTCATCACAATGCATCATGCCCATCAACATAATGCTTCCGACTATTGTCAGAACAATGAAATCCAAATTCTCCATGACCTCTGTCATCACAATGCTCCATGACACCTGTCATCACAATACTCCATGAACATTTTCAGCCCAATGCTCCATGACGCTTGTCATCAAAATGATCCATGCCCTTTTCATCCCAGTGCTCCATGACCCCTGCATTCACAATGCTCCATGACGCTTGTCATCACAGTGCTCCATGACACCTGTCATCACAATGCTCCATGCCTTTGTCAGCAAAATGCTACATGACCTTGTCATTACAATGCTCTATGCGCTTGTCATCAATATACTCCATTACCATTGTCATAACAATTCTCCATGAACCTTGGGATCACATTGCTTCATGCCCTTGTCATCACAATGCTCCATGCTCCTTTAAATCAAAATGATCCATGACCTCTGTCATCGCAATGCTCCAAACCCTTGTGATCACAATGTTCCATAACAGTTGTCATCACAACGCTCCATGATGCCTGTCATCACAATACTCCATGCCCTTTTCATCACAATGCTCCATGACCTTTGTCATCACAATTCTCAATACACTTGTCATCACAATGCTCCCTGACACTTGTCTTCAGAATGCTCCTTGAACCCTGTCACGAAAAGGCTCCATGACGTTTTCATCACAATGCCCCATGCAGTTATCATCACAATGCTCCATGCCATTGTCATCCCAATGGGCCATTGCATATGTCATCACAATGCTCCCTGACACCTATCTTCACAATACTGCATGACCTGGTCATCACAATGCTCCATGCCCTTGTCATCACAATGCTCCAAGACCCCTGTAATCACAATGATCCATGCCCCTTTTCATCTCAATGATCCATGAACCCTGTCATCACAATGCACCATGCCCATCATCATAATGCTTCATGTTATTGTCATCACAATGAAATCAAAATGCTCCATGACCTCTGTCATAACTATGCTCCAAACCCTTGTGATCACAATATTCCATAACACTTGTCATCACAATGCCCCATGACGCTCGTCATCACAGTTATCTATGGTCTTCTCATCACAATGCTCCATGACCTTTGTCATCACAGTGTTCAATACACTTGTCATCAAAATGCTCCCTGACACTTGTTGTCTGTACTCTCCTTGAACCCTGTCATAACAAGGTTCCATGCCATTTTCATCACAATGATCCAAGACCCTTATAATCACAATGTTCCATGACCCTTTTCATCAGTATGCTCCATGAGATTTGTCATCACAAGGCTCCATGTATTTCTCATCACAATGCTCCAGGACCTTATCATCACAATGCTTCACGACCTTGTCATGAAAATTCTCAATGGCCCTTGTCATCATAATTCTCCAAGCCCTAGTCATCACAATCCTCCATTATGTTTGTCATAACAATCCTCCATTACATTTGGCATCACAATGCTCCATGCCATTGTCATCGCAATGGACCATGACATAGGTCATCACAATGCTCCCTGAAACCTGTCTTCACAATACTCCATGAACTTCTCATCACAATGCTCCATGCCCTTGTCATCACAATGCACCGTGACTCCAGTCATCACAATGCTTCATGACATTTGTCATCACAATGCTCCATGCCTTTGTCATTACAATCCTGCATGACTCATGCATCATAGTGTTCCATACCCTGGTCATCACAATGCTCTATGCCCACTCTCATTACAATAATCCATGAAATATTGTAGACCAATGTTCCATGCCCTTCTCATCACAATGCTCCATTACCCCTGTCATAACAATGCAACATGACCCCTGCCATCACAGTGTTCCACGGCCTAGTCATCACAAGGTTCCATGACACTTGTTATCACAATACTGAAGACCCTTGTAATCACAATGCTCCATTCCCTTGTCATCACAAAGCTCCATGACGCATGTCATCAAAATGTTCCATGGCCTTTTCATCACAATGCTCCATGCCCTTGTCATCACAATGCTCCAAGGACCCTGTAAACAAAATGCTCCATGCCCCTTTTCATCTCAATGCTCCATGAACCCTGTCATCACAATGCACCATGCCCATCATCATAATGCTACAGGCTATTGTCATCACAATGAAATCAATATTCTCCATGACCTCTCTCATCATAATGCTCCAAAACCTTGTGATCACAATGTTCCATAACACTTAGCATCACAACACCCCATGACGCTCATCATAACAATTAACCATGGTCTTCTTATCACAATGCTTCATGAGCTTTGTCATCACAATGCTCAATAAACTAGTCATCACAATGCTCCCTGACACTAGTCGTCAGTATGCTCCTTGAACCCTGTCATGACAAGGCTCCATGCCTTTTTCATAAAAATGATCCGTGCCGTTTTCATCACAATGCTCCAAGATCCCTGTAATCACAATGCTCTATGCCCTTGTCATCACAAAACTCCATGACACATGTCATCAGAATGCTCCATGGCCTTCTCATCACAAAGCTCCATGCCCTAGTCATCACAGTGCTCCATGACCCCTGTAATCACAATGCTCCATGCCTCTTTTCATCAGAATGCTCCATGAGACTTGTCATCACAAGTCTCCATGGTCTTCTCATCGCAATGCTCCAGGACATTGTCATCACCATGCTCCATTCCCTTGTCATCACAATGCTCAATGACCCGTATCATCACAATAATCCAGGAACATATTCAGCCCAATGCTCCACGACCTACACATCACAGTGCTCCATGGCCAATATCATCACAATGCTCCATGACCACTGTCATCACAACACTCCATGACTCCTGACAACACAATGATCTGGGACTCTTGTCATCACAATGCTCCATTCACTAGTCATCACAATGCTCCATGACCCCTGTCATCACAACACTCCATGAACATTTCAGCCCAGTGCTCCATGAACCTTGTCATCACAATGATCCATGCACTTGTCATCCCAATGCTCCCTGACGCCTGTATTCAAAATGCTCCGTGACGCCTGTCATCACAGTTCTCCATGACACATGTCCTCAAAATGCTCCATGCCTTTGTCACCAAAATGCTACATGACGTTGTCATTACAATGCTCTATGCACTTGCCATCACAATACTCCATTTCCATTGTCATCACCATCCTCCATGAACTTTGGGATCACATTGCCTCATGCCCTTGTCAGCACAATGTTCCATGCTACTTGAAATCAAAATGATCCATGACCTCTGTCATCACAATGTTCCAAACCCATGTGATCACAGTGTTCAATAACACTTGTCATCACAACGCTCCATGATACCTATCATCACAATATTCCATGCACTTTTCATCACAATGCTCCATGACATTTGTCATCACAATGCTCAATACAGTTGTCATCACAATGCTCCCTGATATTTGTCATCAGAATGCTCCTTGAACCCTGTCACGAAAAGGCTCCATGCCTTTTTCATCACAATGCTCCATGTCACTGTCATCAAAATAATCCATAAGCTTGTCATCAGAATGCTCCATGACCCTTGTCATCACAATTCTCCATGCATTTGTCATCACAATGCTCCAAGCCATTGTCATCACAATGCTCCATTACCTTTGTCATCAGAATCCTCCATGACACTTGGCATCACAATGCTCCATGCCATTGTCATCACAATGGGCCACTGCATGTCATCACAATGCTCCCTGACACCTGTCTTCACAATAATGCATGACCTGGTCATCACAATGATCCAGGCCCTTGTCATCACAATGCGCCATTCCAACTCTCATCGTAATAATCAATGAAATTTATTAGACCAATGTTCCATGCTCTTGTCATAACAATGCTCCATTCCCTTATTATCACAATGCTGCATGACCCCTGTCATCACAATGCTCCGTGACTACAGTCATCACAATGCTTCATGACCTTTGTCATCACAATGGTCCATGCCCTCTTCATCAACAGTCTCTGTGACCTTTTTAACCACAATGCTCCATGAAATTTTCATCACAATGCTCTTTGACCCTTGTCATCACAATGCTCTATGCCTTTCTCAGCACAATGCTCCATGACCCTTGTCATCACAATGCTCCATGCGCTTGTCAGCACAATGTTCCATGACACATGTCATCACATTGCTCCATGACCCCTGTCATCACAGTGCTCCATGACTCCAGTCATCAAAATGCTTCATAACCTTTGTCATCACAGTGGTCCATGCCCGCGTCATCACAAGGCTCTTTGACATTTGTAACCACAATGCTCCATGACCTTTTCTTCACAGTTCTCTGTGACCCTTGTCATCACAATGCTCCATGTCTTTGTCAGAACAATGCTCCATGACAGTTATCATCACAATGTTCCATGTGCATTTCATCACAACGGTCCACAACCTTGGCATTGCAATGCTCCATAAAGCTTGGAATCACAGTGCTCCATGCTCTTCTCATCAAAATGCTCTCCCAACAGAGATATCATAGTGTTCCATCAGTAGTCATCACAATACTCCATCACCCCTGTAATCACAATGTTCCATGAGTCTGTCATCACACTGCTACTTCGCCTTATAATCACAATGTTCCATGACCCCTGTCATCAAAATGCTCCATGACCCTTTTCATCCCAAAGCTCCAAGATCCCTGACATCACAATGTTCTATAACCCCTGCCATAAAAATGTTCCATTACACTTTTCATCAAATTGCTGCATGACCCTGTCATCAAAATGCTCCCTGCCCTTCTCATCACAATGCAGAACGCACTTGCCATCAAAATGCCCCATGTCCTTTGTCATCACATAGATCCTTGACCCTTGGAATCACAATGATCCATGAACACTCTAATCACATTGCTCCATGCCCTTGTCATCACAAAGCTCCATGACACATGTCATCAAAATGTTCCATGGCCTTCTCATCACAATGTTCCATGCCCTTGCCATCACAATGCTCCATTACCCCTGTCATAACAATGCCCCATGACCCCTGCCATCACGATGTTCCATGGCCTTGTCATCACAAGGCTCCATGACCCTTCACATCACAATACTCCAAGAAGCCTGTAATCACAATGCTCTATGCCCATTCTAATCTCAATGATCCATGAACCCTGTCATCACAATTCACCATGCCCATCATCATAATGCTTCATGCTATTGTAATCACAATGAAATCAAAATGCTCCATGACCTCTGTCATAACAATTCTCCAAAACCTTGTGATCACAATATTCCATAACACTTGTCATCACAATGCCCCATGACGCTCGTCATCACAATTAACCATGGTCTTCTCATCACAATGCTCCATGACTTTTGTCATCACAATGCTCAATACACTTGTCATCAAAATCCTCCCTGACACTTGTTGCCTGTATGTTCCTTGAACCCTGTCACGACAAGGCTCCATGCCTTTTTCATCACAATGATCCATGCCTTTTTCATCACAATGCTCCATGCCATTGTCATCAAAATACTCCACAAGCTTGTCATCAGAATATTCCATGACCCTTGTCATCACAAATATCCATGCACTTTTCAGCAAAATGCTCCCTGACCCTTGTCATCACAATGCTCCAAGCCATTTTCATCACAATGCTCAATTATCTTTGACAGCAGAATCCTACATGACAATTGGCATCACAATTCTCCATGCCCTTGTCATCACAATGCCCCATTCCAAATGTCATCGCAATAATCCATGAAACATATTAGAACAATGTTCCATGCCCTTGTCATCACAATGCTCCATGCCCTTGTTATCACAATGCTCCATGACCCCTGTCATCACAATGCTCCGTGACTCCAGTCATCACAATGCCTCATCGCATTTGTCATCACAATGGTCCATGCCCTCGTCATCAACAGTCTCTGTGACATTTTTAACCACAGTGCTCCAGGAACTTTTTATCACAATGCTCTTTGACCCTTGTCATCACAATGCTCTACGCCTTTCTCAGCAAAATGCTCAATGACCCTTGTCATCACAATGCTCCATGAGCTTGTCAGCACAATGCTCCATGACACATGTCATCACAATGCTCCATGACTCTTGTCATCACAATGCTCCATGACTCCAGTCATCTCAAATCTTCATAACGTTTGTCATCACAATGTTCCATGCCCGACTCATCACAAGGCTCTGTGACATTTTTAACCACAATGCTCCATGAACTTTTCATCACAATTCTCTTTGACACTTGTCATCACAATGCTCCATGTCTTTGTCAGAACAATGATCCATGACCATTGTCATCACAATGTGCCATGCGCATTTCATCACAAAGGTCCACAATATTTTCATTGCAATGCTCCATAAACATTGAAATCACAATGCTCCATGCACTTCTCATCAAAATGCTCTCTCACCAGAGATATCACAGTGTTCCATCACTAGTCATCTCAATACTCCCTCACCCCTGTAATCACAATGTTCCATGACCCTGTCATCACAATGCTACATACTCTTACCATCACAATGTTCCATGACCACTGACATCACAATGTTCCATAACCACTGTCATCAATACGCTCCATGACCCTTTTCATCCCAAAGCTCCAAGACCCCTGACATCACAATGTTCTATAAACCCTGCCATCAAAATGTTCCATTACAATTTCATCAAATTGCTGCATGACCTGGTCATCAAAATGCTCCCTGCCCTTCTCATCAGAATGCACCATGCCCTTGTCATCAAAATGCTCCATGACTTGTCATCACAAAGCTCCATGACCCTTGGCATCACAATGCTCCATGTCATTGTCATCACAATGCTCCATGAACCCTCTCATAACATTGCTCGATGCCCCTGTTATCACAAAGCTCCATGAAAATTGTCATCACAATGCTCGATGCCCTTCTCATCACAATGTTCCATGCCTTGTCATTACAATCCTGCATGACCCATGTATCATAGTGTTCCGTACCCTTGTCATCACAATGCTCCATGCCCACTCTCATCACGATAATCCATGAAACATTTCAGACCTATATTCCATTCCCTTCTCATCACAATGATCCATTATTCCTTTCATAACAATGCCCCATGACCCCCCGCCATCACAATGTTCCACGGCCTAGTCATCACATGGTTCCATGAAAATTGTCATCACAATGCTCAAGACCCCTGAAATCACAATGCTCCATGCCCTTCTCATCACAAAGCTCCATGACGCATGTCATCAGAAAGTTCCATGGCCTTCTTATCACAATGCTCCATGCTCATGTCATCACAATGCTCCAAGACCCTTGTAATCACAGTGTTCCATGCCACTTTTCATCTCAATGCTCCATGAACCCTGTCATCACAATACAGCATGCCCATCATCATAATGCTTCAGGCTATTGTCATCACAATGAAATCAAAATGCTCCATGACCTCTGACATCAGAATACTCCGAACCTTGTGATCACAATGTTCCATAACACTTATCATCACAACAACCCATGACGCACATCATCACAATTATCCATGGCCTTCTCATCACAATGCTCTATGAACTATGTCATAACAATTCTCAATACACTTGTCTTCACAATGCTCCCTGACACTTGTCGTCAATATGCTCCTTGAACCCTGTCATGACAAGGCTCCATGCCTTTTTCATCACAATGATCCATGCCCTTTTCATCACAATGCTCCAAGACCCTTGTAATCACAATGCTCCATGCCCTTGTCATCACAAAGCTCCAGGACGCAAGTCATCAGAATGCTCCATGGCCTTCTCATCACCATGATCCATGCCCTTGTCATCACAATGCTCCAAGACCCCTGTAATCACAATGGTCCATGCTCCTTTTCAACAGAATGCTCCATGAGACTTCTCATCAAAAGTCTCCATGGTCTTCTCATCACAATGCTCCAGGACTTTGTCATCAACATGCTCCATTCGCTTGTCATCGCAATGCTCCATGACCAATATCATCACAATGCTCCATGACCATTGTCATCACAACATTCTATGACACCTGACAACACAATGATCCGGGATTCTTGTCATCACAGTGATCTATGCCCTTGTCATCCCAATGCTCCATGACCCCTGTATTCACAATGCTCCGTGACGCTTATCATCACAGTGCTCCATGACACATGTCATCACAATGCTCCATGCCTTTGTCAGCAAAATGCTACATGACCTTGTCATTACAATGTTCTATGCGCTTGTCATCACAATACTCCATTTCCATTGTCATCACAATCCTCCATGAAACTCAGGATCACATTGCTTCATGCCCTTGTCATCACAATGCTCCATGCTCCTTGAAATCGAAATGATCCATGACCTCTGTCATCACAATGCTCCAAATCCTTGTGATCACAGTGTTCCATAGCACTTGTCATCACAACGCTCCATGATGCTTGTCATCACAATACTCCATGCCCTTTTCATCACAATGCTCCATGACCTTTGTCATCACAATGCTCCATGACTTTGTCAGAACAGTGCTCCATGACCCTTGTCATCACATTGTGCCATGCGCATTTCATCACAATGATACACAACCTTGTCATTGCTATGCTCCATAAACCTTGTAGTCACAATTCTCCATGCACTTCTCATCCAAATGCTCTCTCACAGGGGATATCACAATGTTCCATCACTAGTCATCACAATCCTCCCTTAACCCTGTTATCACAATGTTCCATGACCCCTGTCATCACAGTGCTACATCCCCTTATCAGCACAATGCTCCATGACCCCTGTCATCAAAATACTCCATGAACATTTTCAGCCCAATCCTCCATGACCCTTGTCATCACAATCATCCATGCCCTTGTCATCCCAATGCTCCATGAACCCTGTATTCACAATGTTCCGTGACGCTTGTCATCACAATGCTCCATTACCTCTGTCATAACAATGCTCCATGACACTTGCCATCACAGTGTTCCACGGCCTTGTCATCACAAGGCTCCATGACCCCTGTCATCACAATACTTCATGCCCTTGTCATCACAATGCTCCAAGACCCATGTAATCACAATGCTCCATGCCCCATTTCATCAGAATGCTCCATGAGACTTGTCATCACAAGTCTCCATGGTCTTATCATCACAATGCTCCAGGACCTTGTCATCACCATGCTCCATTCCCTTGTCATCACAGTGCTCCATGACCTCTGTCATCACAATAATCCATGAACATTTTCAGCCCAATGCTCCATGAAATTCTCATCACAATGCTCCATGACAAATATCATCAAAATGCTCCATGACCACTGTCATCACAACACTCCATGACACCTGACAACACAATGATCCGGGACTCTTGTCATCACAATGCTCCATTCCCTACTCATCACAATGCTCCATGACCCCAGTCATCACAATACTCCATGAAAATTTTCAGCCCAATGCTCCATGACTCTTGTCATCACAATGATCCATGCCCTTGTCATCCCAATGCTCCATGACCCCTGTATTCACAGTGCTACATGACACCTGTCATCACAATGCTCCATGCCTTTGTCAGCAAAATGCTACATGACCTTGTCATTACAATGCACTATGAGCTTGTCATCACAATACTCCATTACCATTGTCATCACATTCCTCCATGAACCTTGGGATCACATTGCTTCATGCCCTTGGCATCACAATGCTCCATGCTCCTTGAAATAAAATGATCCATGACCTCTGTCATCACAATGCTCCAAACCCTTGTGATCACAATGTTCCATAACACTTGTCATCACAACGCTCCATGATGCCTGCCATAACAATAATCCATGCTCTTTTCATCACAATGCTCCATGACCTTTGTCATCACAATTCTCAATACACTTGTCATCACAATGCTCTCTGACACTTGTCATCAGAATGCTCCTTGAACCCTGTTATGAAAAGGCTCCATGCATTTTTCATCAAAAAGCCCTATGCCATTTTCATCACAATGCTCCATGCCATTGTCATCAAAATACTCCACAAGCTTGTCATCAGAATGCTCCATGACCCTTATCATCACAATTCTCCATGCACTTGTCAGCACAATGCACCCTGACCTTTGTCATCACAATGCTCCATGCCCTTGTCATCACAATGCTCCATTACCTTTGTCATCAGAATCCTCCATGACACTTGGCATCACAATGCTCCATGCCATTGTCATCTCAATGGGCCATTACATATGTCATTACAATGCTCCCTGACAGCTCTCTTCACAATACTGCATGACCTTGTCATCACAATTCTCCATGCCCTTGTCATCACAATGCGCCATTCCAAGTTTCATCACAATAATCCATGAAACTTATTAGACCAATGCTGCATGCCCTTGTCATCACAATGCTCCATGTCCTAGTTATCACAATGTTCCAAAACCCCTGTAATCAGAATGCTCCATGCCCCTTTTCATCAGTATGCTCCATGAGATTTGTCATCACAAGTCTCCATGGTTTTCTCATCACAATGCTCCAGGACCTTGTCATCACAATGCTTCACGACATTTTCGTGAAAATCCTCAATGGCCCTTGTCATCATAATGCTCCAAGCCCTAGTCATCACAATGCTCCATTATATTTGTCATCACAATCCTCCATTACATTTGGCATCACAATGCTCCAAGCCATTGTCATCGCAATGGACCATGACATATGTTATCACAATGCTCCCTGACACCAGTCTTCACAATATTCCATGCCCTTGTCATCACAATGCTCCATGCCCTTGTAATCAAAATGCACCATGTCCACTGTCATCACAATAGTCTAGGAAACTTGTCAGACCAATGCTCGATGCCCCTGTCATCACAGTGCTCCATGCCCTTGTCATCACAATGCTCCATGACCCCTGTCATAACAAAGCTCCATGACCCCTGCCATCACAATGTTCCACGGCCTTGTCATCACAAGGCTCCATGACGCTTCTCATCACAATGCTCAAAGACCCCTGTAATCACAATGCTCCATGCCCTTGTCATCACAAAGCTCCATGACACATGTCATCAGAATGTTCCATGGCCTTTAAATCAAAAGGCTCCATGCCCTTGTCATCACAATGCACCATGTCCAATATCATCACAATAATCTATGAAACTTGTCAAACCAATGCTCCATGCCCCTGTCATCACAATGCTCCATGCCCTTGTCATCACAATGCTGCATGACACTTGTCATAACAATGCTCCGTGACTCCAGTCATCACAATGCTTCATAACGTTTGTCATCACAACGGTCCATGCCCGCATCATGACAAGGCTCTGTGACATTTGTAACCACAATGCTCCATGAACTTTTCATCACAATGCTGCGTGACCCTTGTCATTACAATGTTCCATGCCTTTGTCAGAACAGTGCTCCATGACACTTGTCATCACAGTGTGCCATGCGCTTTTCATCACAATGATCCACAGCCTTGTCATCGTTATGCTCCTTAAACATTGTAAGCACCATGCTCCATGCACTTCTCATCCAAATGCTCTCTCACATGAGATATCACAATGTTCCATCACTAGTCATCACAATCTTCCCTCACCCCTGTTATCACAATGTTCCATGAACCCTGTCATCACAATGCTACATCCCCTTATCAGCACAATGTTCTATGACCCCTGACATCACAGTGTTACATAACCACTGTCATCAAAATGCTCCATGACAGTTTTCATCCCAAAGCTCCATGACCCCTGGCATCACAATGTTCTATAACCCCTGTCAT
This sequence comes from Mesoplodon mirus, assembly GCF_964341445.2. Taxonomy (NCBI): domain Eukaryota; kingdom Metazoa; phylum Chordata; class Mammalia; order Artiodactyla; family Ziphiidae; genus Mesoplodon; species Mesoplodon mirus. Next base: position 886,229 of record NW_028295811.1, read on the forward strand.
CAAAATGTTCCATTACATTTTTCATCAAATTGCTGCATGACCCTGTCATCAAAATGCTCCCTGCCTTTCTCATCACAATGCACCACACACTTGTCATCAAAATGCTCCATGACCTTTGTCATCACAAAGCTCCATGACCCTTGGCATCACAATGCTCCATGCAATTGTCATCACAGTGCTCCATGAACCTTCTCATCACATTGCTCCATGCCCTTGTCATCACAAAGCTCCAGGACACTTGTCATCACAATGCTCAATGCCCTTCTCATCACAGTAATCCATGAAATATTTCAGACCAATGCTCAATGCCCTTCTCATCACAATGATCCATTACCTATGTCATAACAATGCTCCATGACCCCTGCCATCACAATGTTCCATGGCCTTGTCATCACAAAGCTCCATGATCCTTGTCATCACAATGCTCCAAACAGCTGTAATCATAATGCTCCATGACCTTGTCATCGCAAAGCTCCATGACGCATGCCATCAGAATGTTCCATGGCCTTCTCATCACAATGCTACATGCCCTTGTCATGACAGTGCTCCAAGACACCTGTAATCACAATGCTCCATGCTCCTTTTCATCTCAATGCTCCATGAAGCCTGTCATCAAAATGCACCATGCCCATCATCATAATGCTTCAGGCTATTGTCATCACAATGAAGTCAAAATTATCCAAGACCACTGTCATCATAATGCTCCAAACCCTTGTGATCACAAATTTCCATAACACTTATCATCACAACACCCTATGACGCTCATCATCACAATTATCCATGGTCTTCTCATCACAATGCTCCATGACCTTTGTCATGACAATTCTCAGTACACTTGTCATCACAATGCTCCCTGACACATGTCGTCAGTATGCTCCTTGAACCCTGTCATGACAAGGCTCCATGCCTTTTCATCACAATGATCCATGCCCTTTTCATCACAATGCTCCAAGACCCCTGTAATCACAGTGCTCCATGCCCTTGTCATCACAAAGCTCCATGACACATGTCATCAGAATGCTCCAAGACCCCTGTAATCACAATACTCCATGCCCCTTTTCATTAGAATGCTCCATGAGACTTGTCATCACAAATCTCCATGCTCTTATCATCACAGTGCTCCAGGACCTTGTCATCACCATGTTCCATTCCCTTGTCATCAGAATGCTCCATGACCCCTGTCATCACAATACTCCATGAACATTTTCAGCCCAATGCTCCATGAAATTCTCATCACAGTGCTCCATGTCAAATATCATAAAATGCTCCATGACCACTGTCATCACAACACTCCATGACACCTGACAACACAAGGATCCGGGACTCTTGTCATCACAATGCTCCATTCCCTAGTCATCACAATGCTCCATGAACATTTTCAGCCCAATGCTCCATGACCCTTTTCATCACAATCATCCATGCCCTTGTCATCCCAATGCTCCATGACCCCTGTATTCACAATGCTCGGTGACGCTTGTCATCACAATGCTCCATGACACCTGTCATTACAATGCTCCATGACTTTGTCAGCAAAATGCTACATGACCTTGTCATTACCATGCTCTATGCGCTTGTCATCACAGTACTCCATTACCATTGTCATCGCAATCCTCCATGAACCTAGGATCACATTGCTTCATGCCCTTGTCATCACGAAGCTCCATGCTCCTTGAAATCAAAATGATCCATGACCTCTGTCATCACAATGCTACAAACACTTTTGATCACAATGTTCCATAAGAGTTGTCATCACAACGCTCCATGATGCCTGTCATCACAATAATCCATGCCCTTTTCATCACAGTGCTTCATGAACTTTGTCATCACAATTCTCAATACACTTGTCATCACAATGTTCCCTGACACTTGTCGTCATAATGCTCCTTGAAACCTGTCACAAAAAGGCTCCATGCATTTTTCATCACAATGATCCATGCCTTTTTCATCACAATGCTCCATGCCATTGTCATCAAAATACTCCACAAGCTTGTCATAAGAATGCTCCATGACCATTGTCATCACATTTCTCCATGCACTTGTCAGAACAATGCTTCCTGACCCTTGTCATCACAATGCTTCAAGCCATTTTCATCACAAAGGTCCATTATCTTTGTCATCAGAATCCTCCATGACACTTGGCATCACAATGCTCCATGACATTGTCATCACAATGAGCCATTACATATGTCATCACAATGCTCCATGACACCTCTCTTCACAATAATGCATAACCTGGTCATCACAATGCTCCATGCCCTTGTCATCACAATGCACCATTCCAACTGTCATCACAATAATCCACGAAAATTATGAGAACAATGGTCCATGCCCTTGTCATCACAATGCACCATTCCAACTGTCATCACAATAATCCACAAAAATTATGAGAACAATGGTCCATGCCCTTGTAATCACAATGCTCCATGCCATAGTTATCATAATGTTCCAAAACGCCTGTAATCAGAATGCTCCATGCCCCATTTCATCAGTATGCTCCATGAGATTTGTCATCACAAGGATCCATGATTTTCTCATCACAGTGCTCCAGGACCTTATCATCACAATGCTTCACGACATTGTCATAAAAATTCTCAAAGGCCCTTGTCAACCTAATGCTCCAAGCCCTAGTCATCACAATGTTCCATTATATTTGTCATCACAATCCTCCATTACATTTGGCATCACAATACTCCATGCCATTGTCATCGCAATGGACCATGACATATGTCATCACAATGCTCCCTGACACCTGTCTTCACAATACTCCATGCCCTTGTCATCACAATGCTCCATGCCCTTGTCATCACAATGAACCATGTCCACTGTCATCACAATAATCTAGGAAAATTGTCAGACCAATGTTCAATGACCCGGTCATCACAATGTTCCATGCCCTTGTCATCACAATGCTCCATGACCCCTGTCATAATAATGCTCCATAACCCCTGCCATCACAATGTTCCACGGCCTTGTCATCAGAATGCTCCAAGACCCCTGTAATCAAAATGCTCCAAGCACTTGTCATCACAAAGCTCCATGACACATGTCATCAGAATGTTCCATGGCCTTCTCATCAAAATGCTCCATGCCCTTGTCATCACAATGCACCATGTCCAATGTCATCACAATAATCTATGAAACATGTCAGACCAATGCTCCATGCCCCTGTCATCACAATGCTCCATACCCTTGTTATCACAATGCTCCATGACCCCTGTCATCACAATGCTCCGTGACTCCAGTCATCACAATGCTTCATAACGATTGTCATCACAACGGTCCATGCATGCGTCATCACAAGTCTCTGTGACCTTTGTAAACACAATGCTCCATGAACCTTTCATCACAATTCTCCGTGACCCTTGTCATCACAATGCTCCATGCCTTTGTCAGGACAATGCTCCATGACCGTTGTCATTCCAAAGTGCCATGCGCTTTTCATCACAATGATCCACAAACTTGTCATCGCTATGCTCCATAAACCTTGTAATCACAATGCTCCATGAACTTCTCATCGAAATGCTCTCTCACATGAGATATGACAATGTTCCATCACTAGTCATCACAATACTCACACACCCCTGTTATCACAATGTTCCATGACCCCTGTCATCACAATGCTACATCCACTTATGATCACAATGTTCCATGACCCATGACATCACAATGTTCCATAACCACTGTCATCAAAATGCTCCCTGAACCTTGTCATCACAAAGCTCCATTAACTTTGTCATCAGAATCCTCCATGAAACTTGGCATCACACTGCTCCCTCACACCTCTCTTCACAATACTGCAAGACCTGGTCATCACAGTGCTACATGCCCTTGTCATCACAATGCGCCATTCCAAGTGTCATCGCAATACTCCATGAAAATTATTAGACCAGTGCTCCATGCCCTTGTCATCACAATGCTCCACGCCCTTGTTATCACAATGTTCCATGACCCCTGTCATCACAATGCTCCGTGACTCCAGTCATCACAATGCTCCATGACTTTTGTCATCACAGTGGTCTATGCCCTCATCATCAACAGTCTCTGTGACGTTTTTTAAGCACAATGCTCCAAGAACATTTCATCACAATGCTCTTTGACACTTGTCATCACAATGCACTATGCCTTTCTTAGCACAATGCTCCATGCCCTTGTCATCACATTGCTCCATGACCCCTGTCATCACAATGCTCCGTGACTCCTGTCATCACCATTCTTCATAACATTTGTCATCACAATGGTAAATGCTCACGTCATCAAAAGCCTCTGTTACCTTTGTAACCACAATGTTCCATGAACTTTTCATCACAATGCTCAGAGACCCTTGTCATCACAATTCTCCATGCCTTTGTCAGAAAAATGCTCCATAACCCTTGTTATCACAATGGGTGACGCGATTTTCATCCCAACGGTCCACAAATTTGTCATCGCAATGCTCCATAAATCTTGTAATCACAATGCTCCATGCCCTTCACATCACAATGCTCCATTACCCCTGTCATAATAATGCTCCATGACCCCTGCCATCACAATGATCCACGGCCTTGTCATCGCAAGGCTCCATGACCCTTGTCATCACAGTGCTCCAAGACCCCTGTAACCAAAATGCTCCATGCCCTTGTCATCACAAAGCTCCATGACACATGTCATCAGAATGTTCCATGGTCTTCTCATCAAAATGCTTCATGCCCTTGTCATCACAATGCTCCCAGACCCCTGTAATCACAATGCTCCATGCCCCTTTTCATCTCAATGGTCCATGAAACCTGTCATCACAATGCATCATGCCCATCATCATAATGCTTCCAGCTATTCTCAGCAAAATGAAATCAAAATACTCCATGACCTCTGTCATCACAATGCTCCATGAACCCTGTCATCACAATACTCCATGAACATTTTCAGACCACTGCTCCATGACAGTTGTCATCACAATGATCCATGCACTTGTCATCCCAATGCTCCATGACCCCTGTAATCACAATGCTCCATGACGCTTGTCATCACAGTGCTCCATGACACATGTCATCACAGTGTTCCATGCCTTTGTCAGCAAAATGCTACATGACCTTGTCATTACAATGCTCTATGCGCTTGTCATCACAATACTCCATTACCATTGTCATCACAAAACTCCATGAATATTTTGGTCACATTGCTTCATGCCCTTGTCATCACAGTGCTCCATGCTCCTTGAAATCAAAATGATGCATGACCTCTGTCATCACAATGCTGCAAACCCTTCTGATCACAATGTTCAATATTACTTGTGATCAAAACACTCCATGATGACTGTCATCACAATACTCCATGCCATTTTCATCACAATGCTCCATGACAATTGTCATCACAATTCTCAATACACTTGTCATCACAATGCTCCCTGACACTTGTCGTCAGAATGCTCCTTGAACCCTGTCATGAAATGGCTCCATGCCTTTTTCATCACAAAGCCCCATTCCATTTTCATCACAATGCTCCATGCCATTGTCATCAAAATACTCTACAAGCTTGTCATCCGAACGCTCCATGACCGTTGTCATCACAATTCTCCATGGACTTGTCAGCACAATTCTCCCTGACAATTGTCATCACAATGCTCCAAGCCATTGTCATCACCATGCTCCATTACCTTTGTCATCAGAATCCTCCTTGACACTGGGCATCAAAATGCTCCATGCCATTGTCATCACAGTGGGCCATTACATTTGTCATCAAGATGCACCCTGACACCTGTCTTCACAATACTGCAAGACCTGGTCATCACAATGCTCCATGCCCTTGTCATCACAATATGCCATTCCAACTGTCATCGCAATAATCCATGAAACATATTAGACCAATGCTCCATGCCCTTGTCATCACAATGCTCCATGCCCTTGTTATCACAATGCTCCATGACCCCTGTCATCACAATGCTCCGTGACTCCAGTCATCACAATGCTCCATGACCTTTGTCATCAAAATGGTCCATGCCCTCATCATCAACCGTCTCTGTGACCTATTTAACCACAATGCTCCATGAACATTTCATCACAATGCTCTTTGCCCCTTGTCATCACAATGCTATATGCCTTTCTCAGCACAATGCTCCTTGCCCTTGTCATCACAATGCTCTATGACGCCTGTCATCACAATGCTCTTTGACTCCAGTCATCACAATTCTTCATAACATTTGTCATCACAATGGTCGATGCCCGCGTCATCACAGGGCTCTGTTACATTTGTAACTACAGTGCTCCATGAAATTTTCATCACAATGCTCCGTGACCCTTGTCATCTCAATGCTCCATGCATTTGTCCGAAAAATACTCCATGTCCCTTATCATCACAACGTGCCACGCGCTTTGCACCCCAACGGTCCACTAATTTGTCATGGTAATGCTGCATAAACTTTGTAATCACAAAATTCCATGCCCTTCTCATCAAAATGCTCCATTACCCCTGTCATAGCAATGTTCCATGACCCCTGCCATCACAATGTTCCATGGCCTTGACATCACAAGGCACCATGACCCTTATCATCACAATGCTCCAAAACACCTGTAATCACAATGTTCCATGCCCTTGTCATCACAAAACTCCATGACACATGTCATCAGTAGGTTCCATGGCCTTCTCATCAAAATGTTCCATTCCCTTGTCATCACAATGCTCCCAGACACCTGTAATCACAATGCTCCATGCCCCTTTACATCTCAATGCTCCATGAACACTGTCATCACAATGCACCATGTCCATCATCATAATGCTTCTGGCTATTGTCAGCACAGTGAAATCAAAATTCTCCATGACCTCTGTCATCACAATGCTCCATGATCCCTGTCATCACAATGATCCATGCCTTTGTCAGCAAAATGCTACATGACCTTTTCATTACAATGCTCTATGCGCTTGTCAACACAATACTCCATTACCATTGTCATCAAAATCCTCCATGAACCTTGGGATCACATTGGTTCATGCCCTTGTCATCACAATGCTCCATGCTCCTTGAAATCAAAATGATCCATGACCTCTGTCATCGCAATACTCCAAACCCTTGTGATCACAATGTTCCATAACACTTGTCATCACATCACTCCATGATGCCTGTCATCACAATACTGCATGCCCTTTTCATCACAATGCTCCATGACTTTGGCATCACAATTCTCAATACACTTGTCATCACAATGCTCCCTGACACTTGTCGTCAGAATGCTCCTTGAACCCTGTCACGAAAGGCTCCATGACTTTTTCATCACAATGCCCCATGCCGTTTTCATCACAATGCTCCATGCCATTGCCATCAAAATACTCCACAAGCTTGTCATCAGAATGCTCCATGACCCTTGTCATAATTCTCCATGCAATTCTCAGCACAAAGCTACCTGACCCTTGTCATCACAATGCTCCAAGCCATTGTCATCACAATGCTCCATTACCTGTGTCATCAGAATCCTCCATGACACTTGGCATCACAATGCTCCATGCCATTGTCATCACAATGGGCCATTACATATGTCATCAAGATGCACCCTGACACCTGTCTTCACAATACTGCAAGACCTGGTCATCACAATGCTCCATGCCCTTGTCATCACAGTGCGCCATTCCAAATGTCATCGCAATAATCCATGAAACTTTAGACCAATGTTCCATGCCCTTGTCATCACAATGCGCCATTCCAACTCTCATCGCAATAATCCATGAAAGTTATTAGACCAATGCTCCATGTCCTTGTCATCACAATGCTCCATTCCCTTGTTATTACAATGCTCCATGACCCCTGTCATCACAATGCTCTGTGACTCCAGTCATCACAATTCTTCTTGACCTTTGTCATCACAGTGGTCCATGCCCTCATCATCAACAGTCTCTGTGACGTTTTTAACCACAATGCTCCATGAACTTTTCATCACAATGCTCTTTGACCCTTGTCATCACCATGCTCTATGCCTTTCTCAGCACAATGCTCCATGATCCTTGTCATCACAATGCTCCATGCGCTTGTCAGCACGATGCTCCACGACACATGTCATCACAATGCACCATGCGCTTGTCATCACAGTGCTCCAAAATCTTTTCATCACAATGCTCCATAAACCTTGTCATCACAATGCTCCATGCACTTCTCATCAGAATCCTCTCTCACCACTGTTATCACAATGTTACCATCACTATTCGTCACAATACTCCCTCACCCATGTCATCACAATGTTCCATTAATCCTGTCATCACAATGCTACATGCATTATCATCACAATATTTGATGACCACTGACATCACAATGTTACATAACCCCTGTCATCAAAATGCTCCATGACCCTTTTCATCAAAATGCTCCATGATCCCTGACATCTCAATGTTCCATAACCCCAGTCATCCAAATGTTCCATGACTCTTTTCATCAAATTCCTCCATGACACTTTCATCACAATGCTCCTGCCCTTCTCATCACAATGCACAACGCCCTTGTCATCAAAATGCTCCATGACATTTGTCATCACAAAGATCCATGACGCTTGGCATCACAACGCTCCATGTCTTTGTCATCACGATGCTCCATGAACGCTCTCATCACATTGCTCCATGCCATTGTCATCACAAAGCTCCATGACACATGTCATCAGAATGTTCCATGGCCTTCTCATCGCAATGTTCCATGCCCTTGCCATCACAATGCTCCATTAACCCTGTCATAACAATGCTCCATGTCCCTATCCAACACGATGATCCATGGCCTTTTCATCACAAGGCTCCATGACCCTTCTCATCACTATGCCCCAAGAACACTGTAATCACAATGCTCTATGAATTTGTCATCACAAATCTCAATGACACATGTCATCAGAATGTTCCATGGCCTTCTCATCAAAATGCTCCATGCCCTTTTCATCACAATGCTCCCAGACCCGTGTAATCACAGTGCTCCATGCCCCTTTTCATATCAATGGTCCATGAACCCTGTCATCACAGTGCATCATGCCCATCATCATAATGCTTCTGGCTATTATCAGCACAATGAAATCAAAATTCTCTATGACCTCTGTCATCACAATGCTCCATGACCCCTGTCATCAAAATACTCCATGAACATCTTCAGCCCAATGCTCCATGACACTTGTCATCACAATGATCCATGCCCTTGTCATCCAAATGCTCCAAGACCCCTGTATTCACAATGCTCCGTGACGGTTGTCATAACAGTGCTCCATGACACCTGTCATCACAATGCTCCATGCATTTTTCAGCAAAATGCTACATGACCTTGACATTACAATGATCTATGCACTTGTCATCACAATACTCCATTACCATTGTCATCACAATCCTCCATGAACCTTGGGATCACATTGCTTCATGCCCTTGTCATCACAATGCTCCATGCTCCTTTAAATCAAAATGATCCATGACCTCTGTCATCACAATGCTCCAAACCCTTGTGATCACAATGTTCCATAACACTTGTCATCACAACGCTCCATGATGCCTGTCATCACAATACTCCATGCCCTTTTCATCACAATGCTCCATGACCTTTGTCATCACAATTCTAAATACACTTGTCATTACAATGCTTCCTGAAATTTGTCGTCAGAATGCTCCTTGAAACCTGTCACGAAAAGGCTCCATGCCATTTTCATCACAATGCCCAATGCTGTTTTCATCACAATGCTCCATGCCATTGTCATCAAAATACTCCACAAGCTTGTCATCAGAATGCTCCATGACCCTTGTCATCACAATTCTCCATGCACTTGTCAGCACAATGCTCCCTGACCCTTGTCATCACAATGCTCCAAGCCATTGTCATCACAATGCTCCATTGCCTTTGTCATCACAATCCTCCATGACACTTGGCATTACAATGCTCCATGCCATTGTCATCACAATGGGCCATTACATATCTCATCACAATGCTCCCTGACACCTGTCTTCAAAATACTGCATGACCTGGTCATCACAATGCTCCATGCCCTTCTCATCGCAATGCGCCATTCCAACTGTCATCGCAATAATCCATGAAATTTATTAGACCAATGCTCCATGTCCTTGTCCTCACAATTCTCCATGCCCATTTTATCACAATGCTCCATGACTCCAGTCATCACAATGCTTCAGCAACTTTGTCATCACAATGGTCCATGCCCTCATCATCAACAGTCTCTGTGACCTTTTAACCACAATGTTCCATTAACTTTTTATCACAATGCTTTTTGACCCTTGTCATCACAATGCTGTATGCCTTTCTAAGCACAATGCTCCTTGCCCTTGTCATCACAGAGCTTCATGACCCCTGTCATCGCAATGTTCTGTGACTCCCGTCATCACAATGCTTCATAACATTTGTCATCACAATGGTCCATGCCCGCATCATCACTAGGCTCTGTTACCTTTGTTACCACAATGCTCCATGAACTTTTCATCACAATGCTCCGTGACACTTGTCATCACAATGTTCAATGCCTTTGTCAGAAAAATACTCCATGACCCTTGTTATCAAAATGTGCCACGCACCTTTCATCACAACGGTCCACAAATTTGTCATCGCAATGCTCCATAAACATTGTAATCTCAATGCTCCATGCCCTTCTCATCACAGTGCTCCATTACCCCGGTCATAACAATGATCCATGACCCCTGCCATCACAATGTTCCACTGCCTTGTCATCTCAAGGCTCCATGACAGTTGATATCACAATGCTCCAAGACCCCTGTAATCACAATTCTCCATGCCCTGGTCATCACAAAGCTCCATGACACATGTCATCAGAATGTTCCATGGCCCGCTCATAAAAATGAGGCATGCCCTTGTCATCACAGTGCTCCAAGACCCCTATAATCACAATGCTCCATGCCCCTTTTCATCTCAATGCTCCATGAACCCTGTCCTCACAATGCATCATGCCCATCACCATAATGCTTCCGGCTATTCTCAGTGCAATGAAATCAAAACTCTCCATGACCTCTGTCATCACAATGCTCCATGACTCCTCTCATCACAATACTCCATGAATATTTTCAGGGCAGTGCTCCATGACACTTTTCATCACAATGATCCATGCCCTTGTCATCCCAATGCTCCATGACCCCTGTATTCACAATGATCCGTGACACATGTCATCACAGTGCTCCATGACACCTGTCATCACAATGCTCCATGCCTTCGTCAGCAAAATTCTACATGACCTTGTCATTACAATGCTCTATGCGCTTGTCATCACAATGCTCCAAGACCCCTTAAATCACAATGCTCCATGCCCTTTTTCATCTCAATTTTCCATGAACCCTGTCATCACAATGCAGCATGCCCATCATTATAATGCTTCAGGCTATTATCATTACAATGAAATCAAAATTCTCCATGACCTCTGTCATCAAAATGCTCCCAACCGTTGTGATCATAATGTTCCATAACACTTATCATCACAACACCCCATGACGATCATCATCACAATTATCCATGGTCTTGTCATCACAATGCTCCATGATCTTTGTCATCACAATGCTCAATACACTTGTCATCACAATGCTCCCTGACACTTGTCAGTATGCTCCTTTAACCCTGTCATGACAAGGCTCCATGCCTTTTTCATCACAATTATCCATGCCCTTTTCATCACAATGTTCCATGACCACTGTAATCACAATGCTCCTAGCCCTTGTCATCACAAATCTACCTGATGCATGTAATCGGAATGCTCCATGGCCTTCTCCTCACAATGCTCCATGTCATTGTCATCACAATGCTCCATGAACTCTCTCATCACATTGCTCCATGCCCTTGTCCTTACAATCATCCATGACCCATGTATCACAGTGTTCCGTGCCCTTGTCATCACAATGCTTCATGCCCACTCTCATCACAATAATCCATGAAATATTTCAGACCAATGTTCAATGCCCTTCTCATCAAATGCTCCATTAACTCTGTCATAACAATGCTCCATGACCCCTGCCATCACAAAGTTCCATGGCCTTGTCATCACAAGGCTCCATGACCCTTGTCATCACAATGCTCCAAGACACCTGTAATCAAAATGCTCCATGCCCTTGTCATCACAAAGCTCCATGACGCATATCATCAGAAGGTTCCATGGCCTTCTCCTCACAATGCTCCATGCCCTTGTCATCACAATGCTCCAAGAACCCTGTAATCACAATGCTCCATTCCCTTTTTCATCTCCATCCTCCAAAAACACTGCCATCACAATGCACCATGCCCATCATCATAATTCTTCAGGCTATTGGCATTACAATGAAATCAAAATTCTCCATGACCTCTGTCATCATAATGCTCCAAACCCTTGTGATCACAATGTTCCATAACACTTATCATCACAACACCACATGACGCTCATCATCACAATTATCCATGGTCTTGTCATAACAATGCTCCATGATCTTTGTCATCACAATGCTAAATACACTTGTCATCACAATGCTCCTTGACACTTGTTGTCAGTATGCTCCTTGAACCCTGTCATGACAAGTATCCATGCCTTTTTCATCACAATGATCCATGCCCTTTTCATCACAATACTCCATGAACATTTTCAGCCCAATGCTCCATGACCTTCTCATCACAATGCTCCCTGACCAATATCATCAAGATGCTCCATGACCACTGTCATCACAACACTCCATGACACCTGACAACACAATGATCCGGGACTCTTGTCATCACAATGCTCCATGTCCTTGTCATCACAATGCTTCATTCCAACTGTCATCGCAATAATCCATGAATTTTATTAGACCAAAGTTCCATGCCCTTGTCATCACAATGCTCCATGCCCTTGTTATCCCAATGCTCCATGACCCCTGTCATCACAATACTCCATGAACTTTTTCAGCCCAATGCTCCATGACCCTTGTCATCACAATGATCTATGCCCTTGTCATCCCAATGCTCCATGACACCTGTCACCACAATGCTCCATGCCTTTGTCAGCAAAATTCTACATGACCTTCTCATTACAATGCTCTATGCGCTTGTCATCACAATACTCCATTACAATTGTCATCACAATCCTCCATGAACCTTGGGATCACATTGCTTCATGCCCTTGTCATCACAACGCTCCATGATCCCTGTCATCACAATACTCCATGGCCTTTTCATCACAATGCTCCATGACCTTTCTCATCACAATTCTCAATACAATTGTCATCACAATGCTTCCTGACACTTGTCGTCAGAATGCTCATTGAACCCTGTCACAAAAGTGCTCCATGCATTTTTCATCACAAAGCCCCATGCCGTTTTCATCACAATGCTCCATGCCATTGTCATCAAAATACTCCACAAGGTTGTCATCAGAATGCTCCATGACACTTGTCATCACAATTCTACATGCACTTGTCAGCACAATGCTCCCTGACCCTTGTCATCACAATGCTCCAAGCCATTGTCATCTCAATGCTCCATTACATTTGTCATCAGAATCCTCCATGACACTTGGCATCACAATGCTCCATGCCATTGTCATCACAATGGGCCATTACATATGTCATCACAATGCTCCCTGACACCTCTCTTCACAATAATGCATGATCTGGTCATCACAATGCTCCATGCCCTTGTCATCACAATGTGCCATTCCAACTGTCATCGCAATAATCCATGAAACTAATTAGAACAATGTTCCATGCACTTGTCATCACAATGCTCCATGCCCTTGTTATCACAAAGTTCCAAGAACCCTGTAATCAGAATGCTCCTTGCCCCTTTTCATCAGTATGCTCCATGAGACTATTCATCAAAAGGCTCCATGGTTTTCTCATCACAATGCTCCAGGAGCTTGTCATCACAATGCTTCACGACCTTGTCATGAAAATTCTCAATGACCCTAGTCATCATAATGCTCCAAGCCCTAGTCATCACAATGCTCCATTATATTTGTCATCCCAATCCTCCATTACAGTTGGCATCACAATGCTCCCTGCCATTGTCATCGCAATGGACCATGACATATGTCATCACAATGCTCTCTGACAGCTCTCTTCACAATACTCCATGACCTTCTCATCACAATGCTCCATGCCCTTGTCTTCACAATGCACCATGTCCACTGTCATCACAATAATCTCTGAAAATTGTCACCACAACTCTCCAAGTCCCTGTCATCACAATGTTCCATGCTCTTGTCATCACAATGCTCCATGACTCCTGTCATCACAATGCTCCGTGAATCCAGTCATCACATTGCTTCATAACTTTTGTCATCACAATGGTCCATGCCCGCTTCATCACAAGGCTCTGTGACTTTTGTAACCACAATGCTCCATGAACTTTTCATCACAATTCTCCGTGACCCTTGTCATCACAATGCTCCATGCCTTTGTCAGAACAATGTTCCCTGACCCTTGTCATCACAATGTGCCACACGCTTTTCATCACAATGATCCACAACCTTGTCATCGCTATGCTCCATAAAACGTGTAATCACAATGCTCCATGCACTTCTCATCCAAATGCTCTCTCACCTGAGATATCACAATGTTCCATCACTAGTCATCACAATCCTCCCTCAACCCTGTAATCACAATGTTCCAGGACCCCTCTGACATCAAAATTTTCCATAACCACTCTCATCAAAATGCTCCATGACACTTTTCATCCCAACGCTCCATGACCCATGGCATCACAATGTTCTGTAACCCCTGTCAACAAAATGTTCCATTACACTTTTCAACAAATTGCTGCATGACCCTGTCATCAAAATGATCCCTCACCTTATGGGGGCTTCCCTGGTGGTGCAGTGGTTGAGAGTCTGTCTGCCAATGCAGGGGACATGGGTTCGAGTCCTGGTCTGGGAAGATCCCACATGCCACGGAGCAGCTAGCCCTGTGAGACACAATTACTGTGCCTGCGCGTCTGGAGCCTGTGCTCTGCAACAAGAGAGGCTACGATAATGAAAGGCCCGCACACCGTGATGAGGAGTGGCCGCCACTTCCCACAACTAGGGAAGGCCCTCGCACAGAAACGAAGACCCAACACAGCCATAAATAAATAAATAAATAAATAAATAAATAAATAAAAAGTGGGTTAAAAAAAAACTATAATAAAAACATTTCTCAAAATGGCCCTAACAAATTTTATTAAATCATTAAAAAAAATGATCCCTCACATTCTCATCACAATGCACCACACGCTTGTCATCAAAACGCTCCATGACCTTTGTCATCACAAAGCTCCAGGACACTTGGCATCACAATGCTCCATTTCATTGTCATCACAATGCTCCAAGAACCCTCTCATTCCATTGCTCCATGCACTTGTCATCACAAAGCTCCATGACACTTGTCATCACAATGCTCGATGCACTTCTCATTAAAATGCTCCATGCCATTTTCATCACAATCCTCCATGACTCATGTATCACAGTGTTCTGTGCCCTTGTCATCACAATGCTCCATGCCCACTCTCATCACAATAATCCATGAAAGCTTTCAGGCCAATGCTCAATGCCCTTCTCACCACAATGCTCCATTACATCTGTCATAACAATGCTCCATGACCCCTGCCATCACAATGTTCCACGGACTTGTCATAACAAGGCTCCATGACAATTGTCATCACAATGCTCCAAGACTCCTGTAATCACAATGCTCCATGCCCTTTTCATCACAAAGCTCAATGACACATGTCATCAGAATGTTCCATGGCCTTCTCATCACAATGCTCCATGTCCTTGTCATCACAATGCTCCAAGACCCCTGTAATCACAATGCTCCATGCCCTTTTTCATCTCAATGCTCCATGAAACCTGTCATCACAATGCACCATGCCCATCATCATAATGCTTCAGGCTATTGTCATCACAGTGAAATCAAAATGGTCCATTACCTCTGTCATCATAATGCTCCAAACACTTGTGATCACAATGTTCCATAACACTTATCATCACAACACCCTATGACGCTCATCATCACAATTATCCATGGTCTTCTCATCACAATGCTCCATGACCTTTGTCATCACAATGCTCAATACTATTGTCATCACAATTCTCCCTGACAATTGTCGTCAGTATGCTGCTTGAACCCTGTCATGACAAGGCTCCATGCATTTTCATCACAATGCTCCGTGCCCTTTTCATCACAATGCACCAAGATCACTGTAATCACAATGATCCATGGGCTTGTCATCACAAAACTCCATGAAGCATGTCATCAGAATGCTCCATGGCCTTCCCATCACAATGATCCATGCCCTAGTCATCACAATGCTCCAAGACCCATGTAATCACAATGTTCCATGCCCCGTTTCATCAGAATGCTCCGTGAGACTTGTCATCACAAGACTCCATGGTCATCTCATCACAGTGCTCCAGGACCTTGTCATCACCATTCTCCATTGCCTTGTCATACAATGCTCCATGACACTTGTCATCACAATAATCCATTAACATATTCAGCCCAATGCTCCACGACCTACACATCACAATGCTCCATGGCCAATATCAACAAAATGCTCCATGACCACTGTCATCACAACAATCCATGACTCCTGACAACACAATGATCCGGGACTCTTGTCATCACAATGCTCCATTCTCTACTCATCACTATGCTCCATGACACCTGTCATCACAACACTCCATGAACATTTTCAGCCCAGTGCTCCATGACACTTGTCATCACAATGATCCATGTCCTTGTCATCCCAATGCTCCATGACCCATGTATTCACAATGCTCCATGACGCTTGTCATCACAGTGCTCCATGACACATTTCATCACAATGCTCCATGCCTTTGTCAGCAGAATGCTACATGACCTTGTCATTACAATGCTCTATGCGCTTGTCATCAAAATACTCCATTTCCATTGTCATCACAATACTCCATGAACCTTGGGATCACATTGCTTCATGCCCTTGTCATCTCAATGCTCCATGCTCCTTGAAATCAAAATGATCCATGACCTCCGTCATCACAATGCTTCAAACCCATGTGACAACAATGTTCCATAACACTTGTCATCAAAACGCTCCATGATGCCTGTCAACACAATACTCCATGCCCTTTTCATCACAATTCTCCATGACCTTTGTCATCACAATTCTCAATATACATGTCATCACAATGCTCCCTGACATTGTCATCAGAATGCTCCTTGAACCCTGTCACGAAAAGGCTCCATGACTTTTTCATCACAATGCCCCATGCCGTTTTCATCACAATGCTCCATGCCATTGTCATCACAATACTCCACAAGCTTGTCATCAGAATACTCCATGACCCTTGTCATCACAATTCTCCATGCACTTGTCAGCACAATGCTCCCTGACCCATGTCATCACAATGATCCCAGCCATTGTCATCACAATGTTCCATTACCTTTCTCATGAGAATCCTCCATGACCCTTGGCATCACAATGCTCCATGCCATTGTAATCACAATGGACCATTACATATGTTATCACAATGCTCCCTGACAGCTGTCTTCACAATACTGCATTACCTGGTCATCACAATGCTCCATGCCCTTGTCATGACAATGTGCCATTCAAACTGTCATCGCAACAATCCATGAAACTTATTAGACTAATGTTCCATGCCCTTGTCATCACAATGCTCCATGCCCTTTTTATCACAATCCTCCATGACCCCTGTCATCACAGTGCTCCGTGACTCCAGTCATCACAATGCTTCATGACCTTTGTCATCACAATGGTCCATGCCCTCGTCATCAACAGTCTCTGTGACCATTTTAACCACAATGCTCCATGAAATTTTCATCACAATGCACTTTGACCCTTGTCATCACAATGCTCTATACCTTTCTCAGCACAATGCTCCATGACCCTTGTCATCACAATGCTCCATGCGCTTGTCAGCACAATGCTCCATGACATATGTCATCACAATGCACCATGCGCTTGTCATCACATTGCTCTACAATCTTGTCATCACAATGCTCCATAAACATTGTCATCATAATGCTCCATGCACTTCTCATCAAAGTGCTCTCTCTCCACTGATATCTAAATGCTACATCACTATTTGTCACAATACTCCCTCACCCTGTCATCACAATGTTCCATGACTCCTGTCATCACCATGATACATGCACTTATCATCACAATGTTCGATGACCCCTGACATCATAATGTTCCATAACACATTTCATCAAAATGTTCCATGACAATTTTCATCAAATTGCTCCATGACCCTGACATCAGAATGCTCCCTGCCCTTCTCATCACAATGCACAACACACTTGCCATCAAAATGCTCCATGACCTTTGTCATCACAAAGATCCTTGACCCTTGGCATCACAATGCTCCATGTCATTGTCATCACAATGCTCCATGAACGCTCTCATCACATTGCTCCATGCCCTTGTCTTCACAAAGCTCCATGACACATGTCATCAGAATGCTCCATGGCCTTCTCATCACAATGCTCCATGCCATTGCCATCACAGTGCTCCATTACCCCTGTCATAACAATTCTCCATGACCCCTGCCATTACGATGTTCCATGGCCTTGTCATCACGAGGAGCCATGACATTTCTCATCACAATGCTCAATACAATTGTCATCAAAATGCTCCCTGACACATGTTGTCAGTATGCTCCTTGAGCCCTGTCATGACAAGGCTCCATGCCTTTTTCATCACAATGATCCATGCCCTTTCCATCACAATGCTCCAAGACACATTTAAACCCAATGCTCCATGCTCTTGTCATCACAAAGCTCAATGAAACATGTCTTCAGAATGCTCCTTGGCCTTCTCCTCACAATGCTCCATGCCCATGTCATCACAATGTTCCAAGACACCTGTAATCACAATGGTCCATGCCCCTTTTCATCAGTATGCTCCATGAGATTTGTCATCACAAGTCTCTATGGATTTCACATCACAATGCTCCAGGACCTTGTCATCACAATGCTTCACGACCTTTTCATGAAAATTCTCAATGCCCCTTGTCATCAAAATGCTCCAAGCCCTAGTCATCACTATGCTTCATTATATTTGTCATCAAAATCCTCCATGACATTTGGCATCACAATGCTCCCTGCCATTGTCATTGCAATGGACCATGACATATGTCATCACAATGCTCCCTGACACCTGTCTTCACAATACTCCATGACCTTCTCTTCACAATGATCCATGCCCTTGTCATCACAATGCACCATGTCCACTGTCATCACTATAATATATGAAACTTGTCAGACCAATGCTCCATGCCCCTGTCACCACAATGCTCCATGCCCTTGTCATCACAATGCTCCATGACCAATGTCATCACAATGCTCCGTGACTCAAGTCATCACAATGCTTCATAACATTTGTCATCACAATGGTCCATGCCCGCATCATCACAAGGCTCTGTGACCTTTATAACCACAGTGCTCCATAAACTTTTCATCACAATGCTCCGTGACCCTTGTCATCAAAATGCTCCATGCTTTTGTCAGAACAATGCTCCATGACACTTGTCATCACAATGTGCTACGAGCTTTTCATCACAACGGTCCAGAAATTTGTCATGGTAATGCTCCATAAAACTTGTAATCACAATGCTCCATGCCCTTCTGATCACAGTGCTCCTTTACCTCTGTCATAACAATGCTCCATGACACCTGCGATCACAATGTTCCACGGCCCTGTCATCACAAGGCTCCATGACCCTTGTCATCACAATGCTCCAAGACACCAGTAATCAAAAAGCTCCATGCCGTTGTCATAACAAAGCTCCATGATACATGCCATCAGAATGTTCCATGTCCTTCTCATCAAAATGCTCCATGCGCTTGTCATCACAGTGCTCCAAGACCCCTGTAATCACAATGCTCCATGTCCCATTTCATCTCAATGATCCATGAACCCTGTCATCACATGCCCATCATCATAATGCTTCATGCTATTGTCATCACAATGAAATCAAAATGCTCCATGACCTCTTTCATCACAATGCTCCATGACCCCTGTCATCACAATACTCCATGAACATTTTCAGCCCAATTCTCCATGACCCTTGTCATAACAATGATCCATGACCCCTGTATTCACAATGCTCCGTGACGCTTGTCATCACAGTGCTCCATGACACTTGTCATCACAATTCTCCATGCACTTGTCAGCACAATGCTCCCTGACCCTTGTCATATCAATGCTCCAAGCTATTGTCATCACAATGCACCATTACCTTTGACATCAGAATCCTCCATGACACTTGGCATCACAATGCTCCATGCCATTGTCATCACAATGGACGATTACATATGTCAACACAATGCTCCCTGACACCAGTCTTCACAATACTGCATGGCCTGGTCATCACAGTGCTCCATGACCTTGTCACCACAATGCACCATTCCAACTGTCATCGCAATAATCCATGAAACTTATTAGACCAATGCTCCATGCCCTTGTCATCACAATGCTCCATGACCCTTTGCATCACAATGCTCCATGAACTTTTCATCACAATGCTCTTTGATCCTTGTCATCACAATTCTCTATGCCTTTCTTAGCACAATGCTCCATGACCCTTGTCATCACAATGCACCATGTGCTTGTCAGCACGATGCTCCATGACACATGTCATCACAATGCACCATGCACTTGTCATCACAGTGTTCCACAATCTTGTCATCACAATGATCCATAAAACTTGTCATCACAGTGCTCCATGCACTTCTCATCAAAGTGCTCTCTCACCACAGATATCACAATGTTACATCACTATTTGTCACAATACTCCCTCACCACTGTCATCACAATGATCCATGACTCCTGTCATCACAATTGTACATGCACATATCATCACAAGGTTCGATGACCCCTGACATCACAATGTTCCATAACCCCTGTCATCAAAATGCTCCGAAAACCTTTTCATCAAAATGCTCCATGACCCCTGGCATCACAATATTCAATAACCGCTGTCATCAAAATATTCCATTACAATTTTCATCAAATTGCTGCATGACCCTGTCATCAAAATGCTCCCTGGCCTTCTCATCACAATGCACCATGCCCTTGTCATCAAAATGCTCCGTGTCTTTTGTCATCACAAATCTCCTTGACCCTTGACATCACAATGCTCCTTGTCATTGTCATCACAATGCTCCATGAACCTTCTCATCACATTTCTCCATGCCCTTGTCATCACATAGCTCCATGACACATGTCATCACAATGATCGATGCCCTTCTCATCACTATTCTCCATGCCCTTGTCATTACAATCCTCTATGACCATTGTATCACAGTGTTCCGTGCTCTTGTCATCACAATGCTCCATGTCCACTCTCATCACAATAATCCATGAAACATTTCACACCAATGCTTCCTGTCCTTCTCATCACAATGCTCCATTACACCTGTCATAACAATGTTCCATGACCCCTGCCATCACAAAGTTCCACGGCCTTGTCATTCACAAGGCTCCATGACACTTGTCATCACAATGTTCCAAGACCCTTGTAATCACAATGCTCCATGCTCTTGTCATCACAAAGCTCCATGACGCATGTCATTAGAATGTTCCATGGACTTCTCATCACAATGCTCCAAGACAATTTTTATCACAATGCTCCATGCCCCTTTTCATCTCAAAGCTCCATGAATCCTATCATCACAATGCACCATGCCCATTATCATAATGCTTCAGGCTATTTTCCTCACAATGAAATCAAAATGCTCCATGACCTCTGTCATCACAATGCTCCAAACCGTTGGGATCACAATGTTCCATAACACTTCTCATCACAACACCCCATGATGCTCATAATCACAATTATCCATGGTCTTCTCATCACTATGCTCCATAACCTTTGTCATCACAATGCTCCCTGACACTTGTCGTCAGTATGCTCCTTGAACACTGTCATTACAGGGCTCCATGCCTTTTTCATCACAATGATCTATGCCCTTTTCATCACAATGCTCAAAGACACCTGTAATCACAATGCTACATGCACTTGTCATCAAAGTGCTCCATGACGCATTCATCAGAATGCTCCATGGCCTTCTCTTCACAATGATCCATGCCCTTGTCATCACAATGCTCCAAGACCCCTGTAAACACAATGCTCCATGCCGCTTGTCATTATAGCACTCCATGACGCTCGTCATCACAATTATCCATGGTCTTCTCATCACAGTGCTCCACGGTCTTGCCATCACAATGCTCCATGCCCTGGTCATCACAATGCTCTATGTTCCCTTTCATCACAATTCTCCACGTTCTTGGCATCACTATGTTCCATGACACTTCCCATCACAGTGTTAAATGCTTTGTCATCACAATAGTGCACAAGCTTGTCATCAGAATACGCCATGACCCTTGTCATCACAATGATCCATGACCCCGGTCATCACAATGCTCCATGAGACCTATCATCACAATGCTCCATGCCCCTTGTCATTACAGTGCTCCATGATGCTCGTCACCAGAATTATCCATGGTCTTCTCATCACAGTGCTCCACGGTCTTGCCATAACAATGCTCCTTGCCCTGGTCATCACAATGCTCCATGTCCCTTGTCATCACAATTCTCCAGGTCCTTGTCATCACAATGCTCCATGACAGTTCTCATCCCCATGTTACATGCTTTTGTCATCACAATTCTCCATGCACTTGTCATCGCAATGTCCCATGACCCCTGTCATAGCAAGCTCCATGCCTTTGTCATCACAATGCTTCACGACGTTTTCATCAAAATTCTCAAAGGCCGTTGTCATCACAATGCTCCATGCCCTTGTAATCACAATGCTCCATGGCCCTTGTCATCACAATCCTCCAAGCCCTTGTCATCACAATGCTCCATTACCTTTGTCATCACAATCCTCCATAACACTCGGCATCACAATGCTCCATTCCATTGTCATCACAATGGAACATGAAATATGCCATCACAATGCTCCCTGACACCTGTCTTCACAATAATCCATGACCTTGTCATCACAATGCTCCATGCCCTTGTCATCACAATGTGCCATGCCCACTGTCAACACAATTATCCATGAAACTTGTCAGACCAATGCTCCATGCTCCTGTCATCACAATGCTACATGACCCCAGTCATCACAATGCTCCTTGTGTCCCGTCATCACAAGACGCCATGACCTGTGCCACCACAAAAGTCAATGCCCTCATCATCACAAGGCTCTGTGAAATTTGTCACCACAATGCTCCATGAACTTTTCATCAAAATGCTCAATGTCATTGTCATCACAATGCTCCATGAACGCTCTCATCACATTGCTCCAAGCCCTTGTCATCACAATGCTCCATTATCTTTGTCATCACAATCCTCCATAACACTCGGCATCACAATGCTCAATGCCATTGTCATCACAATGGAACATGAAATATGCCATCACAATGCTCCCTGACACCTGTCTTCACAATAATCCATGACCTTGTAATCACAATGTTCCATGCCCTTGCCATCACAATACTCCATTAACCCTGTCATAACAATGCTCCATGACCCCTGCCATCACGATGTTCCATGGTCTTGTCATCACAAGGCTCCATGACCCTTCTAACCACAATGCTCCAAGACCCCTGTAATCACAATGCTTCATGCCCCTTTTCATCTCAATGATCCATGAACCCGGTCATCACAATGCACCATGCCCATCATGAAAATATTTCATGCTATTTTCATCACAATGAAATCAAAATTCTCAATGATCTCTGTCATCACAATGCTCCAAATCCGTGTGATCAAAATGTTCCATAACGCTTATCATCACAACGTCCCATGACGCTCGTCATCAAAATTATATATGGTCTTCTCATCACAATGCTCCATGACCTTTTTCATCACAATGCTCAATACACTTGTCATCACAATGCTCCCTGACACTTGTCGTCAGTATGCTCCTTGAACCATGTCATGACAAGGCTCCATGCCTTTTTCATCACAATGCTCCATGCCCTTGTCATCACAAAGCTCCATGATGCATGTCATCAGAACTTTCCATGGCCATCTCACCCCAATGCTCCAAACCCTTGTCATCACAATGCCCCAAGACCCCTGTAATCACAATGCACCACGCCCTTTTCATCAGAATATTCCTTGAGACTTGTCATCACAAGTCTCCATGGTCTTCTCATCACAATGCTCCAGTACCTTCTCATCACAAGCCTCCATGGCCCCTGTCATCACAATACTCGATGAACGTTTTCAGCCCAATGCTCCTTGACCTTCTCATCACAATGCTCCATGACCAATATCATCACAATGCTCCATTACCACTGTCATCACAACACTCCATGACACCTGACAACACAATGATCCGAGACTCCTCTCATCACAATGCTCCAAGACCCCGGTAATCACAATACTCCAGGAACATTTTCAGCCCTATGCTCCATGACACTTGTCATCACAATCATCCATGCCCTTGGCATCCCAATTCTCCATGACCCCTCTATTCACAATGCTCTGTGACGCTTGTCATCACAGTGCTCCATGACAACTGTCATCACAATGCTCCATGACTTTGTCAGCAAAATGCTTCATGACCTTGTCATTACAATGCTCTATGCGCTTGTCATCACAATACTCCACTACCATTGTCATCACAATCCTCCATGAACCTTGGGATCACATTGCATCATGCCCTTGTCATTACAATGCTCCATGCTCGTTGAAATCAAAATGATCCATGACCTCTGTCATCACAATGCTCCAAACACTTGTGATCAAAATGTTCCATAACAATTGTCATCACAATGCTCCATGATGCCTGTCATCACAATACTCCATGCCCTTTTCATCACAATGCTCCATGACCTTTGTCATCACAATTCTCAGTACACTTGTCATCACAATGCTCCCTGACACTTGTCGTCAGAATGCTCCTTGAACCCTGTCAAGAAAAGGCTCCATGCCTTTTTCATCAAAATGCCCCATGCCGTTTTCATCACAATGCTCCACGCCACTGTCATCAAAATACTCCACAAGTTTGTCATCACAATGCTCCATGACCTTTGTCATCACAATTCTCCATGCACTTGTCAGCACAATGCTCCCTGACCCTTGTCATCTCAATGCTCCAAGCCACTGTCATCACAATCCACCATTACTTTTGTCATCAGAATCCTCCATGACACTTGGCATCACAATGCTCCATGCCCTTGTCACCACAATGCACCATTCCAACAGTCATCACAATAATACATGAAAATTATGAGACCAATGATCCATGCCCTTGTCATCACAATGCTCCATGCCCCTTGTCATCACAGTGCTCCGTGACCCCTGTCATCACAGTGCTCCGTGACTCCAGTCATCACAGTGCTTCATGAAGTTTGTCATCACAATGGTCCATGCCCTCGTCATCAAGAGTCTCTGTGACCTTTTTAACCACAATTCTCCATGAACTTTTCATCACAATTCTCTTTGACACTTGTCAACACAATGCTCTATGCCTTTCTCAGCACAATGCTCCATGACCCTTGTCATCACAATGCTCCATGCGCTTGTCAGCAAAATGCTCCATGACACATGTCATCACAATGCACCATGCGCTTGTCATCACAGTGCTCCACAATCTTGTCATCACAATGCTCCATAAAACTTGTCATCACAATGCTCCATGAACTTCTCATCAAAATGCTCTCTCACCACTGATATCACAATGTTACTTCACTATTCGCCACAATACTCCCTCACCCCTGTCATCACAATGTTCCATGACTCCTGTCATCACAGTGCTACATGCACTTATCATCACAATGTTCGATGACCCCTGACATCACAATGTTCCGTAACCCCCGTCATCAAAATGCTCCCTGACCCTTGTCATCTCAATGCTCCAAGCCATTGTCATCACAATGCACCATTACATTTGTCATCAGAATCCTCCATGACCCTTGGCATCACATTGCTCCATGCCCTTGTCATCACTAAGCTCCATGACACATGTTATCAGAATGCTCCATGGCGTTCTCATCACAATGCCCCATGACATTTGTCATCACAATGCTCAATACACTTGTCATCAATATGCTCCATGACACTTGTTGTCTGTATGCTCCTTGAACCCTGTCATGACAAGGCTCCATGCATTTTTCATCACAATGTTCCATGCCCTTTTCATCACACTGCTACAAGACCCCTGTAATCAAAATGCTCCATGTGCTGGTCATCACAAAGCTCAATGACGCATGTCCTCAGAATGCTCCTTGGCCTTCTCTTCACAATGCTCCATGCCCTTGTCATCACAATGTTCTAAGACCACTGTAATCACAGTGGTCCATGCCCCTTTTCATCAGTATGCTATATGAGAATTGTCATCACAAGGCTCCATGGATTTCTCATCACAATGCTCCAGGACCTTGTCATCACAATGCTTCACTACTTTGTGAAGAAAATTCTCAATAGCCCTTGTCATCATATTGCTCCAAGCCCTAGTCATCACAATGCTCCATTTTATTTGTCATCACAATCCTCCATTACATTTAGCATCACAATGCTCCATGCCATTATCATCGCAATGGACCATGACATATGTCATCACAATGCTCCCTGACACCTGTCTTCACAATACTCCATGACCTTCTCATCACCATGAACCATACACTTGTCATTACAATGCACCATGTCCACTGTCATCACAATAATCTATGAAACTTGTCAGACCAATGCTCCATGCCCCTGTCACCACAATGCTCCATGCCCTTGTCATCACAATCCTCCATGACCCCTATCATCACAATGCTCCTTGACTCCATTCATCACAATGCTTCATAACGTTTGTCATCAAAACGGTCCTTGCCTGTGTCATCACAAGGCTCTGTGACCTTTGTAACCACAATGCTCCATGAACTTTTCATCACAACGCTCCGTGACCTTTGTCATCACAATGCTCCATGCCTTTGTCAGAACAATGCTCCATGACCCTTGTCATCACAATGTGCCACGTGCTGTTCATCACATCGGTCCACAACCTTGTAAGCGCTATGCTCCATAAACCTTGTAATCACAATGCTCCATGCACTTCTCATCCAAATGCTCTCTCACCAGAGATATCACAATGTTCCATCACTAGTCATCACAATACCCCTCACCCCTGTAATCATAATGTTCCATGACCCCTGTCATCACAGTGCTACATACCCTTATCATCACAATGTTCCATGACCCCAGACATCACAATGTTCCATAACCCCTGTCATCAAAATGCACCATGACCCTTTTCATCCCAAAGCTAAATGATCCCTGGGGGCACAATGTTCAATAACTCCTGCCCTCAAAATATTCCATTACATTTTCATCAAATTGCTTCATGACCCTGTTATCAAAATGCTCCCTGCCCTTCTCATCACAATGCACCACACCATTGAAATCGAAATGCTCCCTGTTATTTGTCATCACAAATCTCCATGATCATTGACAGCACAATGCTCCATGTCATTGTCATCACAAAGCTCCATGAACACTCTCATCACATTGCTCCATGCCCTTGTCATCACAAAGCTCCATGACAATTGTCATCACAATGCTCGATGCACTTCTCATCACAATGCTCCATGCCCTTGTCATTACAATCCTCCATGACCCATGTATCACAGTGTACATTGCCCTTGTCATCAAAATGCTCCATGCCCACTCTCATCACAATAATCCATGAAACATTTCATTCCAATGCTCAATGCCCTTCTCATCACAATGCTCCATTACCTATGTCATAAAAATGCTCCATGACCCCTGCCATCAAAATGTTCCACGGCCTTGTCATCACAAGGCTCCATGGCCCTTGTCATCACAATGCTCCAAAACCCCTGTAATCACAATGCTCCATGCCATTGTCATCACAATGCTCCATGACATTTGCCATCACAATTCTCAATACACTTGTCATCACAATGCTCCCTGACACTTGTCGTCAGAATGCTCCTTGAACCCTGTCACGAAAAGGCTGCATGCCTTTTTCATCACAAAGCCCCATGCCGTTTTCATGACAATCCTCCATGCCACTGTCATCAAAATACTCCACAAGCTTGTCATCAGAATGCTCCATGACCCTGGCCATCACAGTTCTCCATGCACTTGTCAGCACAATGCTCCCTGAACCGTGTCATCACTATGATCCAAGCCATTGTCATCAAAATGCTCCATTACCTTTGTCATCAGAATCATCCATGACAATTTGCATCACAATGCTCCATGCCATTGTCATCACAATGGGCCAATACATATGTCATCACAATGCTCCGTGACACCACTTTTCAAAATACTGCATGAATTTTTCATCACAAAGCTCCATGCCCTTGTCATCACAAAGCTCCATGACGCATGTCATCAGAATGTTCCATGGCCTTCTCCACACAATGCTCCATGCCCTTGTCATCACAATGCTCCAAGACCCATGTAATCACAATGCTCCATGCCCCTTTTCATCAGAATGCTCCATGAGACTTGTCCTCACAAGTCTCCATGTTCTTATCATCACAATGCTCCAGGACCTTGTCATCACCATGCTCCATTCCCTTGTCATCACAATGTTCCATGACCCCTGTCATCACAATACTCCATGAATATTTTCAGCCCAATGCCCCATGACCTTCTTATCACAATGCTCCAAGACCAATATCATCACAATGCTCCATGATCACTGTCATCACAACACTCCATGACACCTGACAACACAATGATCCGGGACTCTTGTCATCACAATTCTCCATTCCCTAGTCATCACAATGCTCCATGACCACTGTCATTACAATACTCCATGAATATTTTCAGCCCAATCCTCCATGACGCTTGTCATCACAATGATCCATGCCCTTGTCATCCCAATGCTCCATGACCCCTGTATTCACAATGCTCCGTGACGCTTGTCATCACAGTGCTCCATGACACCTGTCATCACAATGCTCCATGCCTTTGTCAGCAAAATGCTACATGAATTTCTCATTACAATACTCTATGCACTTGTCATCACAATACACCATTACCATTGTCATCACTCTCCTCCATGAACCTTGGGATCACATTGTTTCATGCCCTTGTCATCACAATGCTACATGCTCCTGGAAATCAAAATGATCCATGACCACTGTCATCGCAATGCTCCAAACACTTGTGATCACAATGTTCCATAACATTTGTCATCACAACGCTCCATGATGCCTGTCATCACAATACTCCATGCACTTTTCATCACAATGCTCCATGACCTTTGTCATCACAATTCTCAATACACTTGTCATCACAATGCTCCATGACCCTTGTCGTCAGAATGCTCCTTTAACCCTGTCACGAAAAGGCTGCATGCATTTTTCATCACAAAGCCCCATGCCGTTTTCATCACAATGCTCCATGCCATTGTCATCAAAATAATCCACAAGCTTTTCATCAGAATGCTCCATGACCCTTGTCATCACAATTCTCCATGCACTTGTCAGCACTATGATCCCTGAACCTTGTCATCACTATGCTCCAAGCCATTGTGATCACAATGCTCCATTACCTTTGTCATCAGAATCCTCCATGACACTTCTCATCACAATGCTCCATGCCATTGTCATCAAAATGGGCCAATATATTTGTCATCACAATGCTCCGTGACACCTCTTTTCACAATACTGCATGACCTGGTCATCACAATGCTCCATGCCCTTGTCATCACAATGCGCCATTCCAACTGTCATCACAATAATCCACTAAATTTATTAGACCAATGCTCCATGCACTTGTCATCACAATGCTCCATGCCCTTGTTATCACAATGTTCCAAGACCCCTGTAATCAGAATGCTCCATGCCCCTTTTCATCAGTAGGCTCCATGAGACTTGTCATCACAAGGCTCCATGGTTTACTCATCGCAATGCTCAAGGACCTTGTCATCACAATGCTTCACGACATTGTCATGAAAATTCTCATTGGCCCTTGTCATCATAATGCTCCAAGCCGTAGTCATCACAATGCTACATTATATTTGTCATTACAATCCTCCATTACATTTGGCATCACAATGCTCCATGCCATTGTCATCGCAATGGACCATGACATATGTCATCACAATGCTCCCTGACACCTGTCTTCACAATACACCATGCACTTGTCATCACAATGCTCCATGCCCTTTTCATCACAAGGCACCATGTCCACTGTCATCACAATCATCTATGAAAATTGTCAGACCAATGCTCCATGCCCCTGTCATCACAGTGCTCCATGCCCTTGTCATCACAATGCTCCATGAACCCTGTCATCACAATGCCCCGTGACTCCAGTCATCACAATGCTTCATAACATTTGTCATCACAACGGTCCATGCCCGCGTCATCACAAGGCTCTGTGACCATTTTAACCACAATGCTCCATGAACATTTCATCACAATGCTCCGTGACCCTTGTCATCAAAATGCTCCATGCCTTTGTCAGAACAATGCTCCATGACCTTTGTCATCACAATGTGCCATGCACTTTTCATCACAATGATCCACAACCTTGTCATCGCTATGCTCCCTAAACCTTGTAATCACAATGCTCCATGAACTTCTCATCCAAATGCTCTCTCACATGAGATATCACAATGTTCCACCACTAGTCATCACAATCCTCACTCACCCATGTTATCACAATGTTCCATGACCCCTGTCATCACAATGCTACATCCCCTTATCTGCACAATGTTCCATGACCCCTGACATCGCAATGTTCCATAACCCCTGTCATCAAAATGTTCCATTACAATTTTCATCAAATTGCTGCATGACCCTGTCATCAAAAGGCTCCCTGCCCTTCTCATCACAATGCACCACACACTTGTCATCAAAATGCTCCATGACCATTGTCATCACAAAGCTCCATGGCCCTTGGCATCACAATGCTCTATGCCATTGTCAGCAGAATGCTCCATGAACCCTCTCATCACATGGCTCCATGCCCTTGTCATCACAAAGCACCATGACACTTGTCATCACAATGATCGATGCCCTTCCAATCACAATTCACCATGCCTTTGTCATTACAATCCTCCATGACCCATGTATCAAATTGTTCCGGCCCCTTGTCATCACAATGCTCCATGCCCACTCTCATCACAATAATCCATGAAACAATTCAGACCAATGCTCAATGCCCTTCTCTTCACAATGCTCCATTATCTCTGTCATAACAATGCTTCATGACCCCTGCCATCACAATGTTCCACGGCCTTGTCATCACAAGGCTCCATGACCCTTGTCATCACAATGCTCCAAAACCCCTGTAATCACAATGCTCCATGCCCTTGTCATCACAAAGCTCCATGACGCATGTCATCAGAATGTTCCATGGCCTTCTCCTCACAATGCTCCATTCCCTGGTTATCACAATGCTCCAAGACCCCTGTAATCACAATACTCCATGCCCCTTTTCATCAGAATGCTCCATGAGACTTGTCATCACAAGTCTCCATGGTCATCTCATCACAATGCTCCAGGAACTTGTCATCACCATGCTCCATTCCATTGTCATCACAATGCTCCATGTCCCCCGTCATCACAATACTCCATGAACATTTTCAGCCCACTGTTCCATGACCTTCTCATCACAATGCTCCATGAACAGTATCATCACAATGATCCATGACCACTGTCATCACAACACTCCATGACAGCTGACAACCCAATGATCCGGGACCTCTGTCATCATAATGCTCCAAGACCCCTGTAATCACAGTGCCCCATGACACCTGTCATCACAATACTCCAGGAACATTTTCAGCCCAATTCTCCATGACCCTTGTCATCACAATGATCCATGCCCTTGTCATCCTAATGCTCCTTGACCCCAGTATTCTCAATGGTCCGTGACTCTTGTCATCACAGTGCTCCATGAAACATGTCATCACAATGCTCTATGCCTTTCTCAGCACAGTGTTCCATGCCCTTTTCATCACAATGCTTCATGACCCCTGTCATCACAATGCTCCATGACTCCAGTCATCAAAATTCTTCATAACATTTGTCATCACGATGGGAGATACCCACGTCATCACAAGGCTCTGTTACCTTTGTAACCACAATGCTCCATGAACTTTTCATCACAATGCTCCGTGATCCTTGTCATCACAATGTTCCATGCCTTTGTCAGAAAAATGCTCCATGACCCTTGTCATCACAATGTGCCACGCGCTTTTCATCACAACGGTCCAAAAATTTGTCATCGCAATGCTCCATGAACCTTGTAATCACAATGCTCCATGCCCTTCTCATCACAATGCTGCATTACCCCTGTCATAACAATACTCCATGACCCAAGCCATCACAAATTTCTATGCCCTTGTCATCACAAAGCTCCATGACACGTCATCAGAATGTTCCATGTACTTCTCATCAAAATGCTCAATGCCCTTGTCATCACAATGCTCCAAGACCCCTGTAATCACAAAGCTCCATGCCCCTCTTCATCCAAATGCTCCATGAACCCTGTCATCACAATGCATCATGCCAATCATCATAATGCTTCCGGCTATTGTCAGCACAATGAAATCAAAATTCTACATGACCCCTGTCATCACAGTACTCCATGAACATTTTCAGCCCAATGCTCCATGACACTTGTCATCACAATGATCCATGCCCTTGTAATCCCAATGCTCCATGACCCCTTTATTCACAATGCTCCGTGACGCTTGTCATCACAGTGCTCCATTAAACTTGTCATCACAATGCTCCATGCATTTGTCAGCAAAATGCTACATGACCTTGTCATTACAATGCTCTTTGCGCTTGTCATCAGAATACTCCTTTACCATTGTCATCACAATCCTCCATGAAACCTGGGATCACATTGCTTCATGCCCTTGTCATCACAATGCTCCCTGCTCCTTGAAATCAAAATGATCTATGACCTCTGTCATCACAATGCTCCAAACCCTTGTGATCACAATGTTCCGTAACACTTGTCATCACAAAGCTCCATGATGCCTGTCATCACAATAATCCATGCCCTTTTCATCACAATGCTCCATGACCTTTGTCATCACAATGCTCAATACACTTGTCATCACAATGCTGCCTGACACTTGTCGTCGTATGCTCCTTGATCCCTGTCATGCCAAGGCTCCATGCCTTTTTCATAACAATGATCCATGCCATTTTCATCACAATGCTCCAAGATCCCTGTAATCACAATGCTCCATGCCCTTGTCATCACAAAACTCCATGACACATGTCATCAGAATGCTCCAAGGCCTTCTCATCACAATGCTCCATGCCCTAGTCATCACAATGCTCCAAGACCCCTGTAATCACAATGCTCCATTCCCCTTTTCATCAGAATGCTCCATGAGACTTGTCATCACAAGTCGCCATGGACTTCTCTTCACAATGCTACAGGACATTGTCATCACCATGCTCCATTCCCTTTTCATCACAATGCTCCATGACTCCTGTCATCACAATAATCCATGAACAATTTCAGCCCAGTGCTCCACGACCTACTTATCACAATGCTCCATGGCCAATATCATCACAATGCTCCAGGACCACTGTTAACACAACACTCCATGACACCTGGCAACACAATGATCCGGGACACTTGTCATCACAATGCTCCATTCCCTAGTCCCCACAAAGCTCCATGACCCCTGTCATCACCACACACCTTGAAAATATTCAGACCAGTGCTCCATGACCCTTGTCATCACAATGATCCATGCCCATGTCATCTCAATGCTCCATGACCCCTGTATTCACAATGCTCCATGACGCTTGTCATCACAGTGCTCCATGACACCTGTCATCACAATGCTCCATGCCTTTTTCAGCAAAATGCTACATGACCTTGTCATTACAATGCTGTATGCGCTTGTCATCACAATACTCTATGAAACTTGGGATCACATTGCTTCATGCCCTTTTCATCACAATGCTCCATGCTCCTTGAAATCAAAATGATCCATGACCTCTGTTATCATAATGCTCCAAACCCTTGTGATAACAATGTTCCATAACACTTGTCATCACAATGCTCCATGATGCCTGTCATCACAATACTCCATGCCCTTTTCATCCCAATGCTTCATGACCTTTGTCATCACAATTCTCAATACACTTGTCATCACAATGCTCCCTGACACTTGTCATCAGAATGCTCCTTGAACCCTGTCACTAAAAGGCTCCATGCGATTTTCATCACAATACCCTAAGCCGTTTTCATCACAATGCTCCATGACATTGTCATCAAAACACTCCACAAGCTTGTCATTATAATGCTCCATGACCATTGTCATCACAGTTCTCCATGCACTTGTCAGCACAATGCTCCCTGACCGTTTTCATCACAATGCACCAAGCCGTTGTCATCACAATGCTCCATTAGCTTTGTCATCAGAATCCTCCATGACATTTGTCATCACAATGCTCCATGCCTTTGTCATCACACTGGGCCATTACATATATCATCACAATGCTCCCTGACACCAGTCTTCACAATACTGCATGACCTGGTCATCACAATGCTCCATGACATTGTCATCACAATGTGCCATTCCAACTGTCATCACAATAATCAATGAAACTTATTAGAACAATGTTCCATGCCCTTGTCATCACAATGCTCCATGCCCTTGTTATCACAATGCTCCATGACCCCTGTCATCACAATGATCCGTGACTCCAGTCATCACAATGCTTCATGACCTTTGTCATCACAATGGTCCATGCCCTCGTCATCAACAGTCTCTGTGACCTTTTTAACCACAATGCTCCATGAACTTTTCATCACAATGCTCTTTGACCCTTGTCATCACAATGTTCCATGTGCTTGTCAGCACAATGCTCCATGACACATGTCATCACAATGCACCATACGCTTGTCATCACAGTGCTCTACAATCTTGTCATCACAATGCTCCATAAAATTTGTCATCACAATGCTCCATGCACTTCTCATCAAAATGCTCTCTCACCACTGGTATCACAATGCTACATCACTATTTGTCAGAATACTCCCTCACCCCTGTCATCACAATGTTCCATGACTCCTGTCATCACAATGCTACATGCACTTATCATCACAATGTTCGATGACCCCTGACATCACAATTTTCCATAACACCTGTCATCAAAATGTTCCATGACACTTTTCATCAATTTGCTCCATGACCCTGTCATCACAATACTCCCTGCCCTTCTCATCAGAATGCACTACGCACTTGCTATCAAAATTCTCCATGAGTTTTTTCATCACAAAGATCCATGACCTTTGGCCTCACAATGCTCCTTGTCATTGTCATCACAATGCTCCCTGAACGCTCTCATAACATTGTTCAATGCCCTTGTCTTCACAAAGCTCCAAGACAAATGTCATCAGAATGCTCCATGGCCTTCTCATCACAATGATCCACGCCCTTGCCATCAGAATGCTCCATTACAACTGACATAACAATGCTCCATGACCCCTGCCATCACGATGTTCCATATCCTTGTCATCACAAAGCTCCATGACCCTTCTCATCACAATGCTCCAAGAACCCTGTAATCACAATGCTCTATGCCGCTTTTCATCTCAATGATCCATGAACCATGTCATCACAATGCACCATGCCCATCATCATAATGCTTCATGCTATTGTCATCACAATGAAATCAAAATGCTCCATGACCTCTGTCATAACAATGCTCCAAACCCTTGTGATCACAATATTCCATAATACTTGTCATCATAATGCCCCATGATGCTCGTCATCACATTTATCAATGGTCTTCTCATCTCAGTGCTCCACGACCTTTGTCCTCACAGTGCTCAATACACTTGTCATCAAAATGCTCCCTGACACTTGTTGTCTGTATGCTGCTTGAATCCTGTCATGACAAGGCTCCATGCCTTTTTCATCACAATGATCCATGTCCTTTTCATCACAATGCTCCAAGACACATATAATCTCAATGCTCCATGCTCTTGTCATCACAAAGCTCAATGACGCAGGCCATCAGAATGCTCCTTGGTCTTCTCCTCACATTGCTCCATGCCCTTGTCATCACAATGTTCCAAAACCCCTGTAATCACAAGGCTCCATGCCCTTGTCATCAAAAAACTCCATGACGCATGTCATCAGAATGCTTCATGGCCTTCTCATCACAATGCTCCATGCCCTAGTCATCACAATGCTCCAAAACCCCTGTAATCACAATGCTCCATGCCCCTTTTCATCAGAATGCTCCATGAGACTTGTCATCACAAGTCTCCATGGTCTTCTCATCACAATGCTCCAGGACCTTGTCATCACGGTGCTCCATTCCTTTGTCATCACAATGCTCCATGACCCCTGTCATCACAATAATCCATGAACATTTTCAGCCCAATGCTCCACGACCTACTCATCACAATGCTCCATGGCCAATATCATCACAATGCTCCATGACCACTGTCATCACAACACTCCATGACACCTGACAACACAATGATCCGGGACTATTGTCATCACAATGCTCCATTCCCTAGTCATCACAATGCTCCATGACCCCTGTCATCACAACACTCCATGAACATTTTCAGCCCAGTGCTCCATGACCCTTGTCATCACAATGATCCATGCCCTTGTCATCCCAATGCTCCATGACCTCTGAATTCACAATGCTCCGTGACGCTTGTCATCACAGTGCTCCATGACACCTGTCATCACAATGCTCCATGCCTTTGTCAGCAAAATGCTACATGACCTTGTTATTACAATGCTCTATGCGCTTGTCATCACAATACTCCATTTCCATTGTCATCACAATCCTCCATGAACTTTGGGATCACATTGCTTCATGCCCTTGTCATCACAATGTGCCATTCCAACTCTCATCACAATAATCTATGAAACTTATTAGAACAATGTTCCATGACTTTGTCATCACAATGCTCCATGCCCTTGTTATCACAATGCTCCATGACCCCTGTCATCACAATGTGCCGTGACTCCAGTCATCACAATGCTTCATGACCTTTGTCATCACAATGGTCCATGCCCTCGTCATGAACAGTCTCTGTGACCTTTTTAACCACAATGCTCCATGAACTTTTCATCACAATGCTCTTTGACCCTTGTCATCACAATGCTCCATGCGCTTGTCAGCACAATGCTCCATGACACATGTCATCACAATGCACCTTGCGCTTGTCATCACAGTGCTCCACAATCTTCTCATCACAATGCTCCATATTTGTCATCAAAATGATCCATGCACTTCTCATCCAAATGCTCTCTCAGCACTGATATCACAATGCTACATCACTATTTGTCACAATACACCCTCACTCCTGTCATCACATTGTTCCATGACTCCTGTCATCACAATGCTACATGCACTTATCATCACAACGTTCGATGACCCATGACATCACAATGTTCCATAACACCTGTCATCAAAATGTTCCATGACACTTTTCATCAAATTGCTCCATGACCCTGACATCAGAATGCTCCCTGCCCTTCTCATCACAATGCACAACACACTTGCCATCAAAATGCTCCATGACCTTTGTCATCACAAAGATCCTTGACCCTTGGCATCACAATGCTCCATGTCATTGTCATCACAATGCTCCATGAACGCTCTCATCACATTACTCCATGCCCTTGTCTTCACAAAGCTCCATGCCACATGTCCTCAGAATGCTCCATGGCCTTCTCATCACAATGCTCCATGCCCTTGCCATCACAATTCTCCATTACCCCTGTCATAACAATGCTCCATGACCCCTGCCATCACGATGTTCCATGGCCTTTTCATCACAAGGCTCCATGACCCTTCTCATCACATTGCTCCAAGCACACTGTAATCACAATGCTCTATGCCACTTTTCATCTCAATGATCCATGAACCCTGTTATCACAGTGCACCATGCCAATCATCATAATGCTTCATGCGATTGTCATAGCAAAGAAATCTAAATGTTCCATCACCTCTGTCATAACAATGCTCCAAACCCTTGTGATCACAATATTCCATAACACTTGTCATCACAATGCCCCATGACGCTCGTCATCAAAATTATCCATGGTCTTTTCATCACAATGCTCCATGACCTTCGTCATCACAATGCTCAATACACTTTTCATCAAAATGCTCCCTGAAACTTGTTGTCTGTATGCTCCTTGAACCCTGTCATAACAAGTCTCCATGATTTTTTCATCACAATGATCCATTCTCTTTTCATCACAATGCTCCAAGACCCATGTAATCACAATGCTCCATGCCCTTGTCATCACAATGTTCCAAGACCCTGTAATCACAATGCTCCATGCCCGTTTTCATCAGTATGCTCCATGAGATTGGTCATCACAAGGCTCCATGGTTTTGTCATCACAATGCTCTAGGGCATTGTCATCAAAATGCTTCACAACCTTGTGATGAAAATTTTCAGTGGCCCTTGTCATCATAATGCTCCAAGCCCTAATCATCACAATGCTCCATTATATTTGTCATCACAATCCTCCATTCCATTTGGCATCACAATGCTCTATGCCATTGTCATCGCAATGGACCATGACATATGTCATCACAATGTTCCCTGACACCTGTCTTCACAGTACTCCATGACCTTCTCATCACAATGCTCCATGCACTTGTTATCACAATGCACCATGCCCACTGTCATCACAACAATCTATGAAATTTCTGAGACCAATGCTCCATGCCCCTGTCATCACAATGCTCCATGCCCTTTTCATCAAACTGCTCCATGACCCCTGTCATCACAATGCTCCGTGACTTCAGTCATCACAATGCTTCATAAAGTTTGTCATCACAATGGGCCATGCCTGCGTCATCACAAGGCTCTGTGACCTTTGTAAGCTCAGTGCTCCATGAACATTTCATCACAGTTCTCCGTGACCCTTGTCATCACAATGCTCCATGTCTTTGTCAGAACAGTGCTCCATGACCATTGTCATCACAATGTGCCACGTGCATTTCCTCACAACGGTTCACAACTTTGTCATTGCAATGCTCCATAAACCTTGTAATCACAATGGTCCATGCTCTTCTCATCAAAATGCTCTCTCACCAGGGACATCACAATGTTCCATCACTAGTCATCACAATACTCCCTCACCCCTGTAATCACAATGTTCCATGACCCAGTCATCACAATGCTACATCCCCTTATCATCACAATATTCCATGACCACTGCCATCACAATGTTCCATAACCCCTGTCATCAAAATTCTCCATGACCCATTTCATCCCATAGCTCCAAGACCACTGACATCACAATGTTCTATAACCCCTGCCCTCAAAATGTTCCATTACACTTTTTATCAAATTGCTGCATGACCCGGTCATCAAAATGCTCCCTGCCCTTCTCGTCACAATGCACCATGACTCTTGGCATCACAATGCTCCATGTCATTGTCATCACAATGTTCCTTGAAACCTCTCATCACACTGCTCCATGCCCTTGTCATCACAAAGCTCCATGAGATTTGTCATCACAATGCTCGATGCCCTTCTCATCACAATTCTCCATGCCTTTGTCATTACAATCCTGCATGACCCATGTATCACAGTGTTCCGTGCCCTTGTCATCACAATGCTCCATGCCCTCTCTCATCACAATAATCCATGAAACATTTCAGACCAATGATCCATATCTTTCTCATCACAATGCTCCATTACCCCTGTCATAACAATGCACCATGACACCTGCCATCACAATGTTCCACGGCCTTGTCATCACAAGGTTCCACGACACTTCTCATCACAATGCTGAAGACCCCTCAAATCATAATGCTCCATGCCCTTGTCATCACAAAGCTCCATGACGCATGTCATCAGAATGTTCTATGGCCTTCTCATCACAATGCTCCATGCCCTTGTCATCACAATGCTCCAAGACCCTTGTAATCACAATGATCCATGCCTCTTTTCATCTCAAAGCTCCATGAACCCTGTCATCACAATGCACCATGCCCATCATCATAATGCTTCAAGCTATTGTCATCACAGTGAAATCAGTATTCAGCAAGACCCATGTCATCATAATGCTCCAAACACTTGTGATCACAATGTTCCATAACACTTATCATCACAACACCCCATGAAGCTCATTATCACAATTATCCATGGTCTTCTTATCACAATTCTCCATGATCTTTGTCATCACAATGCTCAATACAATTGTCATCACAATGCTCCCTGACACTTGTCTTCAGTATGCTCCTGGAACCCTGTCACGAAAAGGCTCCATGTCTTTTTCATCACAAAACCCCATGCAATTTTCATCACAATGCTCCATGCCATTGTCATCAAAATACTCCACAAGCTTGTCATCAGAATGCTCCATGACCCTTGTCATCACAATTCTCCATGCACTTGTCAGCACAATGCTCCCTGACCCTTGTCATCACAATGCTCCAAGCCATTGTCATCACAATGCTCCATTACCTATGTCATCAGAATTCTCCATGACATTTGGCATCACAATGCTCCATGCCATTTTCATCACAATGGGCCATTACATATGTCATCACAATGCTCCCTGACACCTCTCTTCACAATACTGCATGACGTGGTCATCACAATGCTCCATGCCCTTGTCATCACAATGCTCCATTCCCACTGTCATCACAATAATCCCTGAAACTTATTAGAGCAATGCTCCATGCGATGTCATCACAATGCTCCATGACCCCTGACATCACAATGCTCCGTGACTCCAGTCATCACACTGCTTCATAACGTTTGTCATCAGAACGGTCCATGCCCGCCTCAACACAAGGCTCTGTGACATTTGTAACCACAATGCTCCATGAACCTTTCATCACAATGCTCCGTGAACCTTGTCATCACAATGCTCCATGTCTTTGTCAGAACAATGCTCCATGACCCTTGTCATCACAATGTGCCATGTGCTTTTCATCACAATGATCCACAACCTTGTCATCGCTATGCTCCATAAACGTTGTAATCACAATGCTCCATGCACTTCTCATCCAAATGCTCTCTCACATGAGATATCACAATGTTCCATCACTAGTCATCACAATCCTCCCTCACCCCGGTTATCACAATGTTCCATGACCCCTGTCATCACAATGCTACATCCCCTTATCAGCACAATGTTCCATGACCCCTGACATCACAATGTTCCATAACCCCTGTCATCAAAATGCTCCATCATCCTTTTCATCGCAAAGCTCCATGAACCCTGGCATCACAATGTTCTATAACCCCTGTCATCAAAATGTTCCATTACAATTTTCATCAAATTGCTGCATGACCAGGTCATCAAAATGCTCCCTGCCCTTCTCAACACAATGCACCATGCCCTTGTCATCAAAATGCTCCATGACTTGTCATCACAAAGCTCCATGACCCTTGACATCACAGTGCTCCATGTCATTGTCATCACAATGCTCCATGAACCGTCTCATTACATTGCTCAATGCACTTGTCATCACAAAGCTCCATGACACTTGTCATCACAATGCTCGATGCCCTTCTCATCACAATGCTCCATGCCCTTGTCATTACAATCCTGCATGACCCATGTATCATAGTGTTCTGTACCCTTGTCATCACAATGCTCCATGCCCACTCTCATCACAATAATCCATGAAACATTTCAGACCAATGTTCCATGTCCTTCTCATCACAATGCTCCATTACCTCTGTCATAACAACGCTCCATGACACTTTTCATCACAATGCTCCAAGACCCCATTAATCACAATGCTCCATGCTGTTGTCATCACAAAGCTTCATGACATATGTCATCAGAAAGTTCCATGGCCTTCTCATCAAAATGCTCCATGCCCTTGTCATCACAATGCTCCAAGACTCCTGTAAACACAAAGCTCCATGCCCCTTTTCATCTCAATGCTCCATGACCCATGTCATCACAATACTCCATGAACATTTTCAGCCCAATGCTCCATGACTTTCTCATCACAATTCTCCATGACCAATATCATCACAATGCTCCATGAACAATGTCATCACAACACTCCATGACACCTGACAACACAATGATCCGGGACTCTTGTCATCACAATGCTCTATTCCCTACTCATCACAATGCTCCATGACCCCTGTCATCACAGTACTCCATGAACATTTTCAGCCCAATGCTCCATGACGCGTGTCATCACAATGATCCATGCCCTTGTCATCCCAATGCTCCATGACCCCTGTATTCACAATGCTCCGTGACGCTTGTCATCACAGTGCTCCATGACACCTGTCATCACAATGCTCCATGCCTTTGTCAGCAAAATGCTACATGACCTTGTCATTACAATGCTCTAGGCGCTTGTCATCACAATACTCCATTACCATTGTCATCACCATCCTCCATGAACCTTGGGATCACATTGCTTCATGCTCTTGTCATCACAATGCTCCATGCTCCTTGAAATCAAAATGATCCATGACGTCTGTCATCACAATGCTCCAAACCCTTGTGATCACAGTGTTCCATAACACTTGTCATCACAACATTCCAGGATGCCTGTCATCACAATAATCCATGCCCTTTTCATCACAATGCTCCATGACCTTTTTCATCACAATTCTCAATACACTTGTTATCACAATGCTCCCTGACACTTGTCGTCAGAATGCTCCTTGAACCCTGTCACGAAAAGGCTCCATGCCTTTTTCATAACAAAGCCCCATGCCATTTTCATCACAATGCTCCATGCCATTGTCATCAAAATACTCCACAAGCTCGTCATCAGAATGCTCCATGACACTTGTCATCACAATTTTCCATGCACTTGTCAGCACACTGCTCCCTGACCCTTGTCATCACCATGCTCCAAGCCATTGTCATCACAATGCTCCATTACCTTTGTCATCAGAATCCTCCATGACACTTGGAATCACAATGCTCCATGCCATTGTCATCACAATGGGCCATTACATATGTCATCACAATGCTCCCTGACACCTCTCTTCATAATACTGCATGACCTGGTCATCATAATGCTCCATGCCCTTGTCATCACAATGTGCCATTCCAACTGTCATCACAATAATCCATGAAACTTATTACACCAATGCTCCATGCCCTTGTCATCACAATGCTCCATGCCCTTGTTATCACAATCTTCCAAGACCCCTGTGATCACAATGCTCCATGCCCCTTTTCATCAGTATGATCCATGAGATTTGTCATCACAAGGCTCCATGGTTTTCTCATCACAATGCTCCAGGACTTTGTCATCACAATGCTTCACGACATTGTCAGGAAAATTCTCAATGGCCCTTGTCATCATTATCTTCCAAGCCCTAGTCTTCACAATGCTCCATTATATTTGCCATCACAATCCTCCATTACATTAGGCATCACAATGCTCCATGCCATTGTCATCGCAAAGGACCATGACAAATGTCATCACAATGCTCCCGGACACATGCCTTCACAATACTCCATGCCCTTGTCTTCATAATGCTCAATGCCCTTGTCATCACAATGCACCATGCCCACTGTCATCACAATAATCTATGAAACATGTCAGACCAATGCTCCATGCCCGTTTTCATTAGAATGCTCCATGAGACTTGTCATCTCAAGTCTCCATGGTCATCTCATCACAGTGCTCCAGGAACTTGTCATCACCATGCTCCATTTCTTTGTCATCACAATGCTCCATGACGCCTGTCATCACAATACTCCATGAATATTTTCAGCCCAATGCTCCATGACTTTCTCATCACAATTCTCCATGACCAATATCATCAAAATATTCAATGACTACTGTCATCACAACACTCCATGACACCTGACAACACAATGATCCCAGACACTTGTCATCACAATGCTCAAACAACCCTGTAATCACAATGCTCCATGACCCCTGTCATCACAATAC
Source organism: Mesoplodon mirus (assembly GCF_964341445.2). Lineage (NCBI taxonomy): Eukaryota > Metazoa > Chordata > Mammalia > Artiodactyla > Ziphiidae > Mesoplodon > Mesoplodon mirus. The sequence goes on from NW_028295811.1 coordinate 930,006, forward strand.
TCCATGCACATTTCCTGCACAACGCTCCATGAACCTTGTCATCAAAATGATCCATGCCCTTGTCATCCCAATGCTCCATAAACCCTGTATTTACAATGCTCCGTGACACTTGTCATCACAATGCTCCATGACACCTGTCATCACAATGCTCCATGCCTTTGTCAGCAAAAAGCTACATGACCTTGTCATTTCAATGCTCTATGTGCTTGTCATCACAATACTCCATTACCATTGTCATCACAATCCTCCATGAACCTTGGTATCACATTGCTTCATTCCCTTGTCATCAAAATGCTCCATGCTCCTTGAAATCAAAATGATCCATGACCTTTTTCATCACAATGTTCCATATCACTTGTCATCACAACGCACCATGATGCCTGTCATCACAATACTCCATGCCCTTTTCATCACAATGCTCCATGACCTTTGTCATCACAATTCTCAATATATTGTCATCACAATATTCCCTGACATTTGTCGTCAGAATGCTCCTTGAACCCTCTAATGAAAAGTCTCCATGCATTTTCATCACAATGCCCCATGCGGTTTTCATCACAATGCTCCATGCCATTGTCATCCAAATACTCCACAAGCTCGTCATCAGAATGCTCAATGACCCTTGTCATCACAATTCTCCATGCACTTGTCAGGACAATGCTCCCTGACCCTTGTCATCACAATGCTCCCTTACCTTTGTCATCAGAATCCTCCATGACACTTGGCATCACAATGCTCCATGCCATTTTCATCACAATGGGCCATTACATATGTCATCACAATGCTCCCTGACACCTCTCTTCACAATACTGCATGACGTGGTCATCACAATGCTCCATGCCCTTGTCATCACAATGCTCCATGACCCCTGACATCACAATGCTCCGTGACTCCAGTCATCACACTGCTTCATAACGTTTGTCATCAGAACGGTCCATGCCCGCCTCAACACAAGGCTCTGTGACATTTGTAACCACAATGCTCCATGAACCTTTCATCACAATGCTCCGTGAACCTTGTCATCACAATGCTCCATGTCTTTGTCAGAACAATGCTCCATGACCCTTGTCATCACAATGTGCCATGTGCTTTTCATCACAATGATCCACAGCCTTGTCATGGCTATGCTCCATAAACGTTGTAATCACAATGCTCCATGCACTTCTCATCCAAATGCTCTCTCACATGAGATATCACAATGTTCCATTACTAGTCATCACAATCCTCCCTCACCCCGGTTATCACAATGTTCCATGACCCCTGTCATCACAATGCTACATCCCCTTATCAGCACAATGTTCCATGACCCCTGACATCACAATGTTCCATAACCCCTGTCATCAAAATGCTCCATCATCCTTTTCATCGCAAAGCTCCATGAACCCTGGCATCACAATGTTCTATAACCCCTGTCATCAAAATGTTCCATTACAATTTTCATCAAATTGCTGCATGACCAGGTCATCAAAATGCTCCCTGCCCTTCTCAACACAATGCACCATGCCCTTGTCATCAAAATGCTCCATGACTTGTCATCACAAAGCTCCATGACCCTTGACATCACAGTGCTCCATGTCATTGTCATCACAATGCTCCATGAACCGTCTCATTACATTGCTCAATGCACTTGTCATCACAAAGCTCCATGACACTTGTCATCACAATGCTCGATGCCCTTCTCATCACAATGCTCCATGCCCTTGTCATTACAATCCTGCATGACCCATGTATCATAGTGTTCTGTACCCTTGTCATCACAATGCTCCATGCCCACTCTCATCACAATAATCCATGAAACATTTCAGACCAATGTTCCATGTCCTTCTCATCACAATGCTCCATTACCTCTGTCATAACAACGCTCCATGACACTTTTCATCACAATGCTCCAAGACCCCATTAATCACAATGCTCCATGCTGTTGTCATCACAAAGCTTCATGACATATGTCATCAGAAAGTTCCATGGCCTTCTCATCAAAATGCTCCATGCCCTTGTCATCACAATGCTCCAAGACTCCTGTAAACACAAAGCTCCATGCCCCTTTTCATCTCAATGCTCCATGACCCATGTCATCACAATACTCCATGAACATTTTCAGCCCAATGCTCCATGACTTTCTCATCACAATTCTCCATGACCAATATCATCACAATGCTCCATGAACAATGTCATCACAACACTCCATGACACCTGACAACACAATGATCCGGGACTCTTGTCATCACAATGCTCTATTCCCTACTCATCACAATGCTCCATGACCCCTGTCATCACAGTACTCCATGAACATTTTCAACCCAATGCTCCATGACGCGTGTCATCACAATGATCCATGCCCTTGTCATCCCAATGCTCCATGACCCCTGTATTCACAATGCTCCGTGACGCTTGTCATCACAGTGCTCCATGACACCTGTCATCACAATGCTCCATGCCTTTGTCAGCAAAATGCTACATGACCTTGTCATTACAATGCTCTAGGCGCTTGTCATCACAATACTCCATTACCATTGTCATCACAATCCTCCATGAACCTTGGGATCACATTGCTTCATGCTCTTGTCATCACAATGCTCCATGCTCCTTGAAATCAAAATGATCCATGACGTCTGTCATCACAATGCTCCAAACCCTTGTGATCACAGTGTTCCATAACACTTGTCATCACAACACTCCAGGATGCCTGTCATCACAATAATCCATGCCCTTTTCATCACAATGCTCCATGACCTTTTTCATCACAATTCTCAATACACTTGTTATCACAATGCTCCCTGACACTTGTCGTCAGAATGCTCCTTGAACCCTGTCACGAAAAGGCTCCATGCCTTTTTCATAACAAAGCCCCATGCCATTTTCATCACAATGCTCCATGTCATTGTCATCAAAATACTCCACAAGCTCGTCATCAGAATGCTCCATGAGAGTTGTCATCACAATTCTCCATGCACTTGTCAGCACAATGCTCCCTGACCCTTGTCATCACCATGCTCCAAGCCATTGTCATCACAATGCTCCATTATCTTTGTCATCAGAATCCTCCATGACACTTGGAATCACAATGCTCCATGCCATTGTCATCACAATGGGCCATTACATATGTCATCACAATGCTCCCTGACACCTCTCTTCATAATACTGCATGACCTGGTCATCATAATGCTCCATGCCCCTGTCATCACAGTGTGCCATTCCAACTGTCATCACAATAATCCATGAAACTTATTACACCAATGCTCCATGCCCTTGTCATCACAATGCTCCATGCCCTTGTTATCACAATCTTCCAAGACCCCTGTGATCAGAATGCTCCATGCCCCTTTTCATCAGTATGATCCATGAGATTTGTCATCACAAGGCTCCATGGTTTTCTCATCACAATGCTCCAGGACTTTGTCATCACAATGCTTCACGACATTGTCAGGAAAATTCTCAATGGCCCTTGTCATCATTATCTTCCAAGCCCTAGTCTTCACAATGCTCCATTATATTTGCCATCACAATCCTCCATTACATTAGGCATCACAATGCTCCATGCCATTGTCATCGCAATGGACCATGACAAATGTCATCACAATGCTCCCGGACACATGCCTTCACAATACTCCATGCCCTTGTCTTCATAATGCTCAATGCCCTTGTCTTCACAATGCACCATGCCCACTGTCATCACAATAATCTATGAAACATGTCAGACCAATGCTCCATGCCCGTTTTCATTAGAATGCTCCATGAGACTTGTCATCTCAAGTCTCCATGGTCATCTCATCACAGTGCATCAGGAACTTGTCATCACCATGCTCCATTTCTTTGTCATCACAATGCTCCATGACGCCTGTCATCACAATACTCCATGAATATTTTCAGCCCAATGCTCCATGACTTTCTCATCACAATGCTCCATGACCAATATCATCAAAATGCTCAATGACTACTGTCATCACAACACTCCATGACACCTGACAACACAATGATCCTGGACACTTGTCATCACAATGCTCAAACAACCCTGTAATCACAATGCTCCATGACCCCTGTCATCACAATACTCCATGCACATTTCCTGCACAACGCTCCATGAATATTGTCATCAAAATGATCCATGCCCTTGTCATCCCAATGCTCCATAAACCCTGTATTTACAATGCTCCGTGACACTTGTCATCACAATGCTCCATGACACCTGTCATCACAATGCTCCATGCCTTTGTCAGCAAAATGCTACATGACCTTGTCATTTCAATGCTCTTTGTGCTTGTCATCACAATACTCCATTACCATTGTCATCACAATCCTCCATGAACCTTGGTATCACATTGCTTCATTCCCTTGTCATCAAAATGCTCCATGCTCCTTGAAATCAAAATGATCCATGACCTTTTTCATCACAATGTTCCATATCACTTGTCATCACAACGCACCATGATGCCTGTCATCACAATACTCCATGCCCTTTTCATCACAATGCTCCATGACCTTTGTCATCACAATTCTCAATATACATGTCATCACAATGCTCCCTGACACTTGTCGTCAGAATGCTCCTTGAACCCTGTCACGAAAAGGCTCAATGCATTTTTCATCACAAAGCCCCATGCCATTTTCATCACAATGCTCCATGCCATTGTCATCCAAATACTCCACAAGCTCGTCATCAGAATGCTCAATGACCCTTGTCATCACAATTTTCCATGCACTTGTCAGCACAATGCTCCCTGACCCTTGTCATCACAATGCTCCATTACATTTGTCATCAGAATCCTCCATAACACTTGGCATCACAATGCTCCATGCCATTGTAATCACAATGGGCCATTACATATGTCATCACAATGCTCCCTGACAACTCTCTTCACAATACTGCATGACCTGGTCATCACAATTCTCCATGCCCTTGTCATCACAATGCGCCATTCCAACAGTCATCACAATAATCCATGAAACTTATTAGACCAATGCTCCATGCCCTTGTCATCACAATGCTCCATGCCCTTGTTATCACAATTTTCCAAGACCCCTGTAATCAGAATGCTCCATGCCCCTTTTCATCAGAATGATCCATGAGATTTGTAATCACAAGGCTCCATGGTTTTCTCAACACAATGCTCCAGGACCTTGTCATCACAATGATTCACGACATTGTCATGAAAATTCTCAATGGCCCTTGTCATCAATATGCTCCAAGCCCTAGTCATCACAATGTTCCATTATATTTGTCATCACAATCCTCCATTACATTTGGCATCACAATGCTCCATGCCATTGTCATCGCAATGGACCATGACATATGTCATCACAATGCTCCCTGACACATGTATTCACAGTACTCCATTCCCTTGTCTTCAAAATGCTCCATGCCCTTGTCATCACAATGCACCATGCCCACTGTCATCACAATAATCTATGAAAATTGTCAGACCAATGCTCCATGCCCCTGTCATCACAATGCTCCATGACCCCTGTCATCAAAATGCTCAGTGACTCCAGTCATCTCAATGCTTCATAACGTTTGTCATCACAACGGTCCATGCCCGCATCATCACAAGGCTCTGTGACATTTGAAACCACAATGCTCCATGAACTTTTCACCACAATTCTCCGTGACCCTTGTCATGACAATGCTCCATGCGTTTTTCAGAACAATGCTCCATGACCCTTGTCATCACAATGTGCCATGCGTTTTTCATCACAATGATCCACAACTTTGTCATCGCTATGCTCCATAAACCTTGTAATCACAATGTTCCATGCAATTCTCATCCAAATGCTCTCTCACATGAGATATCACAATGTACCATCACTTGTCATCACAATCCTCCCTCACCCCAGTTATCACAATTTTCCATGACCCCTGTCATCACAATGCTACATCCCCTTATCAGCACAATATTCCATGATCCCTGACATCACAATGTTCAATAACCCCTGTCATCAAAATACTCCATGACCCTTTCCATCCCAAAGCTCCATGCCACCTGGCATCACAATGTTCTCTAACACCTGTCATCAAAATGTTCCATTACAATTTTCATCAAATTACTGCATGAACCTGTCATCAAAATGCTTCCTGCCCTACTCATCTCAATGCACCACACCATTGTCATCAAAATGCTCCATGACTATTGTCATCACAAAGCTCCATGACTCTTGGCATCACAATGCTCCATGTCATTGTCATCATAATGCTCCATGAACCCTCTCATCACATTGCTCAATGCCCTTGTCATCACAAAGCTCCATGACACTTGTCATCACAATGTTCGATGCACTTCTCATCACAATGCTCCATGCCCTTGTCATTACAATCTCCCATGACCCATGTATCACAGTGTAGGTGCCCTTGTCATCACAAATCTCCCTGACGCATGTTATCAGAATGTTCCATGGACTTCTCCTCACACTGCTCCATGCCCTTGTCATCACAATGCTCCAAGACCCCTGTAATCACAATGCTCCATGCCCCTTTTCATCAGAATGCTCCATGAGACTTGTCATCACAAGTCACCATGGTCATCTCATCACAATGCTCCAGGACCTTCTCATCACCACGCTCCATTCCCTTGTCATCACAATGCTCCATGACACCTGTCATCACAATATTCCATAAACATTTTCACCCCAATGCTCCATGACCTTCTCATCACAATGTGCCATGACCAATATCATCACAATGCTCCATGACCACTGTCATCACAACACTCCATGAAACCTGACAACACAATGATCCAGGACTCTTGTCATCACAATGCTCCAAGACCCCTGTAATCACAATGCTCCATGCCACTTTTCATCAGAATGCTCCTTGAGACTTGTCATCACAAGTCTCCATTGTCATCTCATCACAATGCTCCAGGACCTTGTCATCACCGTGCTTCATTCCCTTGTCATCACAATGCTCCATGACCCCTGTCATCACAATACTCCATGATCATTTTCATCCCAGTGCTCCATGACACTTGTCATCACAATGATCCATGCCCTTGTCATCCCTATGCTCCATGACCCCTGTATTCACAATGGTCCGTGATGCTTGTCATCACAGTGCTCCATGACACCTGTCATCACAAAGCTCCAAGCCTTTGTCAGCAAAATGCTACATGATCTTGTCATTACAATGCTCTATGCGCTTGTCATCACAATACTCCATTACCATTGTCATCACAATCCTCCAAGAACACTGGGATCGCATTGCTTCATGCCCTAGTCATCACAATGCTCCATGCTCCCTGAAATCAAAATGATCCATGACCTCTGTCATCGCAATGCTCCAAGCCCTTGTGATCACATTGGTCCATAACACTTGTCATCACAACGCTCCATGATGCCTGTCATCACAATACTCCATGCCCTTGTCATCACAATGCTCCAAGACCCATGTAATCACAATGCTCCATGCCACTTTTCATCAGAATGCTCCATGAGACTTGTCATCACAAGTCTCCATGGTCTTCTCATCACAATGTCCCAGGACCTTGTCATCACAATGCTCCAGGAACACTGTCATCAGAATATTCAATGAACATTTTCAGCCCAATGCTCCATGACCTTCTCATCCCAATGCTCCATGACCCCTGTATTCACAATGCTCTGTGGCGCTTGTCATCACAGTGCTCCATGACATCTGTCATCACAATGCTCCATGCCTTTGTCAGCAAAATGCTCAGTACACTTGTCATCACAATGCTCCCTGACACTTGTCATTAGTCTGCTCCATTAACCCTGTCATGACACGTCTCCATGCCTTTTTCATCACAATGATCCATGCCCTTTTAATCACAATGCTCCAATACCCCTGTAATCACAATGCTCCATGCCCTTGTCGTCACAAAACTCAATGACGCATGTCATCAGAATGCTCCATGGCCTTCTCCTCACAATGCTTCATGCCCTTGTCATCACAATGCTCCAAGACCCCTGTAATCACAATGCTCCATGTCCCTTTTCATCAGAATGCTCCATGAGACTTGTCATCACAAGTCTCCATTGTATTCTCATAAAAGTGCTCCAGGAACTTGTCATCATAATGCTCCATTATCCCTGTCATCACGATACTCCATGAATATTTTCAGCCCAATGCTCTATGACCTTCTCATCAAAATGCTCCATGACCCCGGTCATCACATTACTCCATGAACATATTCAGCCCAATGCTCCATGACCCTTGTCATCACAATGATCCATGCCCTTGTCATCCCAATGCTCCATGACCCCTGTATTCACAATGTTCCGTGATGCTTGTCATCACAGTGCTCCTTGACACCTGTCATCACAATGCTCCATGCCCTGGTTATCACACTGTTCCGTGACCCCGTCATTTCTATGCTCTGTGACTTCATTCATTACAATGCTTCATGACCTTTGTCATCTCAATGGTCCATGCCCTCATCATCAACAGTCTCTGTGACCATTTTAACCACAATGCTACATGAACTTTTCATCACAATGCTCTTTGACCCTTGTCATCACAATCCTCTCTGCCTTTCTCAGCACAATGCTCCATGGCACTTGTCATCACAATGCTCCATGCGCTTGTCAGCACAATGTTCCATGACACATGTCATCAAAATCCACCATGCGCTTGTCATCACAGTGCTCCACAATCTTGTCATCACAATGCTCCATAAAACTTGTCATCACAATGCTCCATGCACTTCTCATCAAAATGCTCTCTCACCACTGATATCACAATGTTACATCACTATTCGTCACAATACTCCCTCACACCTGTCATCACAATGATCCATGACTCCTGTCATCACAATTGTACATGCACATATCATCACAATGTTCGATGACCCCTGACATCACAATGTTCCATAACCCCTGTCATCAAAATGCTCCCAAATCCTTTACATCAAAATGCTCCATGACCCCTGGCATCACAATGTTCAATAACCCCTGTCATCAAAATGTTCCATGACACATTTCATCCAACTGCTCCATGACCCTGTCATCACAATGCTCCCTGCCCTTCTCATCACAATGCACAAGGCCCTTGTCATCAAAATCCTCCATGACCTTTGTCATCACAAAGATACATGACCCTTGGCATCACAATGCTCCATGTCATTTTCATCACAATGCTCCATGATCGCATTCATCACATTGCTCCATGCCGTTGTCATCACAAAGCTCCATGACACATGTCATCAGAATGCTCCATGGCCTTCTCATCACAATCCTCCATGCCATTGCCATCACAATGTTCCATTACCCCTGTCATAACAATGCTCCATGACCCCTGCCATCACGATGTTCCATGGCCTTGTCATCACAAGGCTCCAGGACCCTTCTCATCACAATGCTCCAAGAACCGGTAATCACAATGTTCCATGACCCCTGTCATCACAATGCTACATCCCCTTATCATCACAATGTTCCATGACAACTGACATCACAATGTTCCACAACCCCTGTCATCAAAATGCTCCATGACACTTTTTATCCCAAAGTTCCATGACCCCTGACATCACAATGTTCTATAACCCCTGTCATCAAAATATTCCATTACAATTTACATCAAATTGCTGCATGACACTGTCATCAAAATGCTCCCTGGCCTTCTCATCACAATGCACCACGCCCTTGTCATGAAAATGCTCCGTGACTTTTGTCATCACACATCTCCTTGACCCTTTACATCACAATGCTCCATGTCATTGTCATCACAATGCTCCATGAACCTTCTCATCACATTTCTCCATGCCCTTGTCATCACAAAGCTCCATGACACATGTCATCACAATGCTCGATGCCCTTCTCATTACTATGCTCCATGCCCTTGTCATTACAATCTTCTATGACCATTGTATCACAGTGTTCCGTGCTCTTGTCATCACAATGCTCCATGTCCAGTCTCATCACAATAATCCATGAAACATTTCACACCAATGCTTCCTGTCCTTCTCATCACAATGCTCCATTACACCTGTCATAACAATGTTCCATGACCCCTGCCATCACAAAGTTCCACGGCCTTGTCATTCACAAGGCTCCATGACACTTGTCATCACAATGTTCCAAGACCCTTGTAATCACAATGCTCCATGCCCTTGTCATCACAAAGCTCCATGACGCATGTCATTAGAATGTTCCATGGACTTCTCATCACAATGCTCCATGACACTTTTTATCACAATGCTCCATGCCCCTTTTCATCTCAAAGCTCCATGAATCCTATCATCACAATGCACCATGCCCATTATCATAATGCTTCAGGCTATTTTCCTCACAATGAAATCAAAATGCTCCATGACCTCTGTCATCACAATGCTCCAAACTGTTGGGATCACAATGTTCCATAACACTTCTCATCACAACACCCCATGATGCTCATAATCACAATTATCCATGGTCTTCTCATCACTATGCTCCATAACCTTTGTCATCACAATGCTCCCTGACACTTGTCGTCAGTATGCTCCTTGAACACTGTCATTACAGGGCTCCATGCCTTTTTCATCACAATGATCCATGCCCTTTTCATCACAATGCTCAAAGACACCTGTAATCACAATGCTACATGCACTTGTCATCACAGTGCTCCATGACGCATTCATCAGAATGCTTCATGGCCTTCTCTTCACAATGCTCCATGCCCTTGTCATCACAATGCTCCAAGACCCCTGTAAACACAATGCTCCATGCCGCTTGTCATTATAGCACTCCATGACGCTCATCATCACAATTATCCATGGTCTTCTCATCACAGTGCTCCACGGTCTTGCCATCACAATGCTCCATGCCCTGGTCATCACAATGCTCTATGTTCCCTTTCATCACAATTCTCCACGTTCTTGGCATCACTATGTTCCATGACACTTCCCATCACAGTGTTAAATGCTTTGTCATCACAATACTCCACAAGCTTGTCATCAGAATACTCCATGACCCTTGTCATCACAATGATCCATGACCCCTGTCATCACAATGCTCCATGAGACCTATCATCACAATGCTCCATGCCCCTTGTCATTACAGTGCTCCATGATGCTCGTCACCAGAATTATCCATGGTTTTCTCATCACAGTGCTCCACGGTCTTGCCATAACAATGCTCCATGCCCTGGTCATCACAATGCTCCATGTCCCTTGTCATCACAATTATCCAGGTCCTTGTCATCACAATGCTCCATGACAGTTCTCATCCCCATGTTACATGCTCTTGTCATCACAATTCTCCATGCACTTGTCATCGCAATGTCCCATGACCCCTGTCATAGCAAGCTCCATGCCTTTGTCATCACAATGCTTCACGACCTTTTCATCAAAATTCTCAAAGGCCGTTGTCATCACACTGCTCCATGCCCTTGTCATCACAATGCTCCATGGCCCTTGTCATCACAATGCTCCAAGCCCTTGTCATCACAATGCTCCATTACCTTTGTCATCACAATCCTCCATATCACTCGGCATCACAATGCTCCATGCCATTGTCATCACAATGGAACATGAAATATGCCATCACAATGCTCCCTGACACCTGTCATCACAATAATCCATGACCATGTCATCACAATGCTCCATGCCCTTGTCTTCACAATGTGCCATGCCCTCTGTCAACACAAATATCCATGAAACTTGTCAGACCAATGCTCCATGCTCCTGTCATCAAAATGCTACATGACCCCAGTCATCACAATGCTCCGTGTGTCCCGTCATCACAAGACACCATGACCTGTGTCACCACAAAAGTCAATGCCCTCATCATCACAAGGCTCTGTGAAATTTGTCACCACAATGCTCCATGAAATTTTAATCAAAATGCTCAATGTCATTGTCATCACAATGCTCCATGAACGCTCTCATCACATTGCTCCATGAACTTGTCATCACAAAGCTCCATGACGCATGTCATCAGAATGCTCCATGGCCTTCTCATCACAATGTTCCATGCACTTGCCATGACAATTCTCCATTAAACCTGTCATAACAATGCTCCTTGACACCTGCCATGACGATGTTCCATGGCCTTGTCATCACAAGGCTCCATGACCCTTCTAATCACAATGCTCCAAGAACTCTGTAATCACAATGTTCCATGCCCCTTTTCATCTCAATGATCCATGAACCCCGTCATCACAATGCACCATGCCCATCATCAAAATGCTTCATGCTATTGTCATCACAATGAAATCAAAATTCTCCCTGATCTCTGTCATCACAATGCTCAAAATCCTTGTGATCAAAATGTTCCATAACACTTATCATCACAACGTCCCATGACGCTCGTCATCACAATTATACATGGTCTTCTCATCACAATGCTCCATGACCTTTTTCATCACAATGCTCAATACACTTGTCATCACAATGCTCCCTGACACTTGTCCTCTGTATGCTCCTTGAACCATGTCATGACAAAGCTCCATGCCTTTTTCATCACAATGCTCCATGCACTTGTCATCACAAAGCTCCATGATGCATGTCGTCAGAACGTACCATGGCCATCTCATCCCAATGCTCCAAGTCCTTGTCATCACAATGCCCCAAGAACCCTGTAATCAAAATGCTCCATCCCCCTTTTCATCCGAATATTCCATGAGACTTGTCATCACAAGTCTCCATGGTCTTCTCATCACAATGCTCCAGTACCTTGTCATCACAAGCCTCCATGGCCCCTGTCATCACAATACTCGATGAACGTTTTCAGCCCAATGCTCCTTGACCTTCTCATCACAATGCTCCATGACCCCTGTCATCACAATGCTCCATGACTCCTGTCATCACAACGATCCATGAACCCTGACAACACAATGATCCGGGACTCTTGTCAAGAAAATGCTCCATGCCCATGTCATCCCAATGCTTCATGACCCCTGTAATCACAATGCTCCGTGACGCTTGTCATCACAGTGCTCCATGAACCTTGTCTTCACAATGCTCCATGGCTTTGTCAGCAATATGCTACATAATCTTGTCATCACAATGCTCCATTCGCTTGTCATCACAATCCTTCATGACACTTTGGATCATATTGCTTCATGCCCTTGTCATCTCCCTCTTGCCTTTCTGGTTTTTACAGATTTTCGGATGTCCCTTTTGACCCGTGGGAAGTGACAGTTCTTTGTAGTGTGGATTTGCATTGCGTGCTTGCTTGATTGTCCAAAAAGGTCGTATGCGTTTTCTCCTGAATATATTCAGGAGAAAACGCATACGCCCTTTTTGGCCAAGTGCATCACTGTCGAAGTTGTGATGCTTTTCCTGTGCTTTAAACGCGATTCCAATTTACCTCTTGAAATATGTTTTGTGCAATTCTGCCTCATTTTCAAGTCAGCTTCGTTGCCTTCCCTCAACAGATTTTTGGAAGACAGTAGTCCTTTATAACTGTAGGTTTGTGAATTGCTGTGCCCGTGAGCTCCAATTTTCAAATCCCATTTTTGGGAGCTGACCGCAAATCCACAATTTTGCTTCAGGACCTATACTTGTTCCAGGGGTGGCTATACTCTTCCCTGCAGGTGTCTGAGGCTTTGGTTAATTCTTCTTCCTGACGGGAATTTACAGTGACATGTACCCGTCCAAATGCCTACATCTACTCTCTGATTGGTTCTCCCTCTTCCCTTTCATCCTCTGCACAATTAGCAAACTGTGCGAACCAGGAGGTTATAGGGGCTGGCTCTCCTAAGTTGGGAGATTGACAGTAAAGCAGTTGGAATGCCAAACTGGAGCACAAGGAGAGGAAAAATTAGGAGACTTTTAGAAACCTTTCACCATCACAGGGTGTCCATTCTCTAGGTTTCCCATACATGTTATAACTGTAGTGATATTCCCTACTACCTGGAGATTTGGGATCCATGGAATGGTGGCATGCATTACTACTTTAAAGGGTCTGCATTTTCTCTCCCAATCTCACCAGTCCTCTCAGTCCCAAGTGTCCAGCCTTATGTCTCATCCAGCTGACTTTGCAGATAGGGTCATTCCCGGTTTCATCAGAACCCCTGAAGGAATTGTGTAAGAATTTCGCTGTTTTTTTGTTTGTTTTTGAAATTCATTTTTATAATGGGGTTGAGCTGATTTTCACTGACGTGTTTATGCCAGTCTAGACACACTTGATTCCCTTATGGAGACAAATCAATACATAGGTTTTAAGATTCTCACTATTCAGATATATTCCTCTGTGGGGAATAGGGGGTTTGAGTCCCGTTCACTAAGGAAGGGGTAGGTCTCGTCTGTTCTCTATTTGGTTTATGGAATGGTACCTGTGCTAATATCAAACTCTGGTTTTATGCATCACCCCACCTCTCCTTTCCCATTAAACAGGCATAAGAGTGTTTTCTAAATGTGAGACTCTGTTCTCTTTCTTAATTCAGTACATGTGTTGTGATGTTGACATTCCCTCTGTAAGTGATATCTTATGAATAGATTCTTTTTCTGTGTGACTAACTTCACTTAGAATCATCATACCTAAATCCACTCTTTATGCTGCTACTGGCCTTATGACATTGATTTCACGTCTGAGTGATATTCTGTTGTACAAAATTACCACAAGTTATTTATGCATTTTTCTTTTTCCTGGGATATTTTAGGTGTACCGAATTTGAGGTTCTTGTATGCAGAGCAGCCCTAAACATTGGGGTGCCTGTGTGTTGTTGATATTTACTCTTCCCAAGTTATATGTCTATGAGTTGAAGTCCCCTTTGCTTGGGGGCTTTGTATTTAAATGTTTTAGGAAACAGCATACACTTCTTCAGAGTGGCTCTTGGATATTTATACCCCACCCATCAGCGTGACTAGGCTCCCTGTTCTCCATGGCCTCTCCAGCATTTCTGGTTTGTACACATTTTTTGGATGGCCTTTCTGAGCAGTGGAAATTGAGACTTCTTTGTTGTGCGGATTTGCATTTCCCGCTTGCTTGGTTGGCCAAAAACTCTGTATGTGTTTTTTTCCTGAAGATATTCACGAAAAAAAGGCATACACCCTTTTGCCCAACTGCATCATTTTAGAAATTCTGCTGCTTTTCATATGCTTTAAATGTGAGTACAATCTACCTTTTGAAATCTGTTTCCTGCAATTCTGCCTCTCATTCAGATCCTCTTCGTTGCCTTACCTGAATATATTTTTGGACGTTGGTTATCATTTATATCTTTGCAGGTCTTTGATTTGTCTGCTCCTGAGCTCCATTTTACAACTCGCTTTTATTGTGAGCTCGCCGCCAAACCATTGGATTGCTTCTGGCCCTATTCTGGTTCTGAGGAGGCAGGCTGAGCCTTTGGTTAATTCTTGTTCCTAATGGGAAATTAGAGTGACATGTGCCTGTCAAAACTCCTACAGCTTATCTCTCATTGGTTCCCCCCTTCCCATTTATCCTCTGCACAAATTGCAAACTGTGTGAAACAGGAGGTTAAAGGTGCTGATTCTCCAAGAGGGGATATTGTTAATAATGTGGCTGGAATGGCGAACCCCAGCACCAGGAGATCAAAAATGAGGTGCATTTTAGACACCTTTCCTGAGCACACGGTGTACATTCATCTCGGTTTCGCAGGCATGTTTTCGCTGTCAGAAGATTCCCTTGAAACTGCAGATTTGGGATCCATGGAATGGGTACCAGGCGGTATTACTTTAAAAGGTCTGCATTTCCTCACCCAGCCTCTCTAACATCTCTTAGCGTGCATAGCTTCCAGCCTTATATATCATCCTGCTGTGGGTCTACATGTGTTCAATCCATGTTACATTGTAGCCCTTCAACAAAAGTTGTAGGAATTTTTGTCTGTCTCACTGTTTTTATAAATATATTTAAATTTATTTTTATATTGGTTACAGCTGATTTTCAAAGCTCTGTTTTTTGCTGCTGTACATCCACTTGATTCATGTACTGTGTGACAACAATAAATTCTTTCTCAGATACTTACGAGTCATATGTATTATTTTCCAGTGACTTGAGTGGACTGAGTGCAGTTCTTTGAGGTACCGTGTAGGCCTTGCCAGTTATTCAATTCGGTACTTGGAATGGTATCTTTGCTAATTTCAACCTCCTGGATAATACCTCACCATTCCCCACCTTTCCCATTTAGCAGCCTTATGTCTCTTTTCTACATATTTGACTATGTTTCTGTTTTGTAGTTTATTTCATGTGTAGCCATGTTTGATTCCACCTTTAAGTGACATCTTATGATATGTGTCTTTTTCTTTCTGACATGTGTCACTTAGAATGATCGTATGTAACTCCTCCAGAGTTGTTCCAACTGGCCTTATTTCATTGATTTCGGGATGAGTAATATTCCACTCTACATAAGTACCCCATCTCTTTTATCCATTTTATCCTTCCAGGGACATTTAGGTTATATCCAAGTGGAGGCCCTTTTTAACAGAGAGGTGGTAAACGTTGGGGTGCCTGTTTTCTGTCCATTTTTGTTTTTCCCAAGGTATACGCCCATGAGTCCAAGTGCACTATGCTCTGTAGCTCATCTTTTAGATGTCTTAGCAAACACAATACACTTCTCCAGAGTGGCCATTGGCAAATTACATTTCCACTATCAGCCTCACAGGGCTCCCTTTTCTCCTCGCCCTGTCCTGCATTTCTGGTGTTTACACTTTATGTGGATGGCCCCTCTGACTGATGGGAAGTGATATATTTTGTAGTATTGATTTCCAGTGCCCACCTGTTTGGTTGGATAAAAAGTGTGTATGGCCTTTACTTGAATATATTCACAAAAAAATGCATACGCCCTTTTGGGCCAACTGCATCATTGGCCATGTTCAGCCCCTTTTCTTGTGCTTTAATGGGGAGTCCTTTCTACATCTTCAAATCTGTTTCCTGCCACTCTCCCTTGCTAACAACTCCTTTTCTGTGACTTACCTCAAGACATTTTACGACGATAGATATTTTCAACTCTGCAGTTTCATGAATTTTAGTGCCCCTGAGTTCCATTTTTCAACTTTTGTTTTTGGAAACTGGACACAAAACAGCGGGATTTCCTCTAGCCCTATTCTCTTTCCGTGGGCAATTCTAGCCTTTGAGGAATTTGTCTTCCAGATTGCAAATTAGAGTGGCATGTGCCTGTCCAAACACCTAAGACTTGTCTCTAAATTTTTCTCATCCTTCCGCTTCATCCTCTGGACAAATTCCAAACTGTGTGCAACAGGATGTTAACGGTGCTGATATCCCCAAGTGAGGAGATTGTTAGGAAAGATGCTGCAGGGGTGAACCCGAGCACCAGGCGATGAGGAGATGAGGTGCCTTTTCCAAACTCTTTCCGATCAAACGGTGTACCATCCTCTAGGTGTGACAGGCATGTTTTAGCTGTAGGAAGGGTCCCGTGCATGGAAGGAGAACACCAGGGATTTTTCCAAATCAGTGCCTCCCCGTACCCCAAACTGGGGAATTTTTAAGATACAGCTACACGTATGTCCATTAAAGGCCTTGGGAAATAGGCAGAGCCCAAACTTTAGATGATTAAAATCTTCAGGGTCAGAAGCGTTCACCATGGGCCTTGCTTAGGTTACATTTTATCTGTCATTGATAGATGATGTCAATAAAAATATCTATTCTTTTTCAGATTATTTCCCCTTATAGGTTATTGCAAAATATTCAGTGTAGTTCCCTGTGCTATACAGTAGTTCCTTGTTGATGATCTATTTTATACATAGCAGTGTGTATGCGTTAATCCCACACTGTTAATTTATCCCTTCTCCTACCTTTCCCCTTTGGTAATAATAAATTATAAGATTTTATACTTCTCAGAAATGGGGGAGCTGAAAGAGAGGTATCCTTTTCAATGGAAAAGCATTCAAAACAAGATTGAAGCTTCAGCCAAGAGTATTCGATGTACATCCATGGAAATAAATCACTTCATTTCTCTAATGTTGACCTGACAAATAAGACAGACCTCTTCACTGAACTTGCTTATAGTAAAGTGATGGAAATATCAAATGTAAGTCTTAGAAACATCTTATTTTACCCGAGCATTATACACTGCTCTATGTTAACTACAGTTTGGCTCACACATCTGTTCATTGAAGTTACAATGTTCTCAATTTCTGTTACTGATCCTCCAGAGTGGACCCCACCAGGAGTCCCCGTGCCCAGTGTCATTGGAGCCAAGAGATCAAGACTGAGTTTGCTTCAGAAGCAAAGGAAACATTATTTTGAAAACAGAATGGAGAGGTGAGAGCGTGCAGTCCCCCACGGGCTGTGGGCTAGGCTGCTGTGTAGGGATCCCAGCAGCGTCAGTGGGAGGGAGGGTATGGAGCTCTCGAGGGCTGGGTTGGCTGCAGCTCAGGGTCTATGCCGTGGAGTCTGCATGGGACCCCGCTAGCTGAGGTGTCGACCCAGCCATTCTGCACTAGGAAATCGGGTCTGAAGTGCCGGGTGTGGGACCTCTGCATGCGGAACCCTAGGAGCACGTGAAATTAGACAAAGCACAAAGGAAAAGCAGGTTAGACTTTATTTTATTGCCCAGATTCTCTTTTTATCTCCCAGGAATTTTTAATGAATGTTGCCGGAGATGAACACCTCCTCTGCTTTTTGTTCCGGACCTAATTCTTGGGGTGTTGAGGGTGCAGACCCCTCTTTCGTAACTGCTTCATGCTGTGGTGGGAGCCCTGATACCTGAGGGGAGGGGCAAAACTTCTCCCCACCAGCCTCCAGGTGAGGTTGATTGTCCCAAGGCCTCCTGCCTCACTTCTCATATGCATGAGCACCAGCATTGGAAGTGTTATAGATTCTAATGACCTTTAAGGGTCCAGGAAAGAGATGCACAGAGATGCTGAGGTGGCAGGTTTCACCCCACCCCACATTTGTTTGGCGACGTTAGGTTGACGGTTTTTGCCAGCCTAGATGCTCTGACCAGTAGTCTGTGCTTTCTTTAATTAGGTCCCTGAATTAATGTACAAACAGCACCATGTGTCAGAACCCTGCCCGCGCAACTCCCAGACAGTCAAGGGTCAGTGGTGATCCAGGACCATGACGTCCACTGAGTCAACGGCCTTTAGAAGTAGCCAGCAGTCCTGCCGGTCATATTGGCCACCATCACCGCGGTGTCTGTAGGGTTTTCTATGGTGAAAGCGTGATATACGTTTCCCCCGCCAAGCTTATTAGCTCCCCTCTGGGTGCAGTAAGTCCTGCAAGCAGTAGTCTGCTCTTTCGGGACACAGTCTTTTTGTTTTCTGAGAGAAACTCCAGGTCAAGTGATGGTCACACGAGTCATCTTGGGGGCCCGTTGCCCCCATTTGTCTCTCTGGAGGTTGCAGTTGGAGGGCCTCCTCACTCGAGGTCAGTGTGTCCACAGAGCGACCCCTGCAACTTCAGGGCATGATTGGTGGTTAGGATCACCACGTGGGGTCCTTTTCCCTTAGGAGGGAGCTGGCCTTTTGGGCTACTGATTTCTTGCTTTTTAGATACCCTAGTATCCTGGCCTGATGAATCAGTGGGCAAAGCCCTTGGTGACCATAGTTTATCATACCTGAAGGGCATTCTTGTGTTGCTCCATTTCAAGTGGTCCCAGTTTTTGCACTAAGGCTCCAAGGGCAATTAACCATTGACCGGGTATGTAAAGGTCAAAGGGTTTAGCTAAATTAGGGAGTTCCTGGGCAACGGTCTGAATTGACTGCTATTTCCATTCTTTAAAGTCAGCTTCTGGATTCTATACAAAAGGATCATCATCTTTTCGTGTCAGTGTTTCATGTAGAGGCCCAGCTATTAGACTGTAGTTAGGGATCCAGATGCAGAAAACCTTGGCCTCCCCAGGAACCCCTAAGCTGTCTTCTAGTTTTAGAAGAGGTAAGGCTGCAAATGGCTTCTTCCCTATCCTGGGATGCGTTTCTCCGAATATCTGTGAGAATGAAGCCCAGGCATGTCACCTGAGCCTGGGATATTTGAGCCTTTTTCTTGGACACCTTCTATCCTTCCTTGGCTAGGTAGTTTAGAGGCGACTTTAGTAGGCCTGGTGATCAGAATGTCATCTGCATATTGAAGGAGGGTTCACTTTTACAGAGGTAGAACGTTTAGGTCTTTAGAGGTCATTTCCCCAATGATGGTGTGGGGATTTTTGTACCGTTGGGGCAGGACGGCCCAGCATTATTGGTTTTGTTGCATGTTGTGTCCTGCCACTCACAAGCCAAAAATTCTTGTGACTCTGAGATGAATGGAATACAGAAGAAGGCATCATTGAAGTCTAATAGAGAATGCCTTGGCCTGGTGGATGGTAGAATGAGCAGCAGGGTGTAGGAAATAGGAGCTACTGGATGTATATCCTCGGTGGCTTCACTGACTGTCCTGATATCCTTTACCAGGTCTCCAGCAGCCCATGGGGCTCTCGTGGTCAGGCCAATCCCAGGATATGGAGCTCACCTGGGCTGCACCACCCATTCCCCACAGCCCACGGGGCTCTCGTGTTCAAGTCCCTCCCTGGGTATGGAGCTCCCCTGTGCAGCTACCCAGCAGCCCATGGGGCTCTCATAGTCAGGCCCTTCCCAGGATACAGAGCTCCCCTGGGCAGGTACACCAGCAAGGCTGGACACACAGGAACTGTGCACATAGCCCACCTTGCAGAGAACCCCCAGCTCACCTGTCGCTCACAGCTGACAGAGAACACCTCAGAGCAGGACTTGAACTAACAAACAGCAGCTCTGACAGGTCTGTGACCCTGGATATCACTCTGTGCAGTCTCTCTCTACCTGGTCTTCCAGACACTTCCACTGCAGCCAGGGCATCAGGCCTCTGTCTCCACCCACCATCTCTCCTCTCCCTGACTCCTGGGTTCCTCTCATTAGGATAGGGTCTTCTTGAAGTTGTTTTCCACTCATGGACCAGATAAAATGATAAGAAAACAAGCGGCAGCTGCAGCCCCTTGTCTAGCCTGACTCTCAAGGGCCCACACCTGTTCCTTGGGCCTGGCCCGTTTAGCAAGGTTCATTTTCTGCTACTGTGAGCCCCAGAGGGGTGAGGATTGGCTGATTTGGGCAGCCTGACACTGCCTGCCTGCCCTCCCCAGGTGTGCCTGGGTTGAGGTCAATATAAACACCTCTCCAGTCAGCAAGAGCCCCTGTAGCTGTGACTGACGCCATATTCTCTGCCCCGTCAGCAGTTTCGGGGCTGGGGTGGTGGGAGGGGCCGTGGCTTTGTGGGTGGCCCAGTGTGATTTGGGCTCTGCTGGACTTTCTGCAGGAGTTGCCAGGCTGCCACCTGCTAAAGAAGAGGATGTGTCACCCATACCTGCCACTGGAATTTCTCCCCAGGCAGAGGTGAGGAAGTAAAATGCAGTGGGTGCCGTGGCAGGAGGGGTATCTCAGGCAGGGAAATGGAAAGATTCCAGAAGAGCATCTGGGGCCAGGACCATTCTGGCTGGCCTGCAGGCACCAAGTCGGCCTGCGTGCTCTCGCTAGTGTGGCTCCACAGCCCTTCCTCAAGGCTTGCAAGTGCTTGTACATATTCAGGTGTTTTACCTGGAAAGGTTCGGAAGAGTTCAGCTGCAGCACCCTCACTTGGCGTTTCCCCCTTGGTGTCCATATATTTGTTCTCTACATCTGTGTCTCTATCTCTGCCCTGCACACCGGTTCATCTGTACCATTTTTCAAGGTTCCACATATATGCATTAATATACAATATTTGTTTTTCTCTTTCTGGCTTACTTCACTCCGTATGACAGTCTCTAGATCCATTAAGGTCTCTACAAATGACCCAATTTCAATCCTATGTATGGCTGAGTAATATTCCATTGTATATATGTACCACATCTTTATCCATTCGTCTGTCTGTGGGCACTTAGGTTGCTTTCATTACCTGTCTATTGTAAATAGTGCTGCGGTGAACATTGTGGTGAATGTGTCTTTTTGATTTATGGTTTTCTCTGGGTATATGCCCAGTAGTGGGATTGCTGGATTATATGGTAATTCTATTTTTACTTTTTTAAGGAACCTCCATACTGTTCCCCATAGAGACAGTATCAATTTACATTCCCAACAATAGTGGAAGAAGGTTCCTTTCCTCCATACCCTCTCCAGCATTTGTTGTTTGTAGATTCTCTGTTGATGCCCATTCTAACAGGTGTGACATGACACCTCATTGTAGTTTCCATTTCCATTTCTCTAATAATTAGTGATATTGAGCAGATTTTCATGTGCGTACTGGCCACCTCTATGTCTTCTTGGAAGAAATGTCTATTTATATCTTCTTCCATTTTTGTATTGGGTTGTTTGTTTTATTAATATTGAGCTGCATGAGCTGTTTATATATATTGGAGATTAATCATTTGTCCATTGATTCGTCTAAAAATATTTTCTGCCATTCTGAGGGTTGTCTTTTTGTCTTGTTTGTAGTTTCCTTTGCTTTGCAAAAGCTTTTACGTTCCATTAGGTCCCATCTGTTTAGTTTTCTTTTTTATTTCATTACTATAGGAGGTGGATCAAAAAAGATCTTGCTGTGATTTACGTCAGAGTATCCTTCGTAAGTTTTCCTCTCAGAGTTTTATACTATCTGGTCTTACATTAACGTCTCTAATCCATTTTGAATATATTTTTTGTATGGTGTTGGGGAGTGTTCTAATTTCATTCTTTTACATGTAGCTCTCCATATTTCCCAGCACCAATGATTGAAGAGACTGTCTTATCTCCATTGTATAGTCTTGCCTCCTTTGTCATAGATTAGGTGACCATAGATGTGGAGGTTTATCCCTGTGCTTTCTTTTTTTTTTCCTTTTACACGTTTATTGGAGTGTAATTGATTTACAATGGAGTGTTCGTTTCTGCTGTATAAAAAAATGAATGAGCTATACATATACAAATATCACCAGATCCCCTCCCTCTTGCATCTCCCTCTCACACCCCATATCCCACCCCTTTATGTGGTCACAAAGCACCGAGCTGATATCCCTGTTCTATGTGGCTGCTTCCCAGTACCTATCGGTGTTACATTTGGTAATGTATTTATGTCCATGCCACTCTCTCACTTCGTCCCAGCTTACCCATCCCCCTTCCGGTGTCCTCAAGTCCTTTCTCTATGTCTGTGTCCTTAATCCTGTCCTGCCACTAGGTTCTTCAAAATCTTTTTTTTTTCTTCATTAGATTCCGTATATCTCTGTTAACATACAGTATTTGTTTTTCCCTTTCTGACTTACTTCACTGTGTAGGACAGATTCTAAGTCCATCCACCTCAGAACAAATAACTCAGTTTTGCTTCTTTTTATGGCTGAGTAATACTCCATTGTATATATGTGCCAGATCTTCTTTAAACATTCATCTGTCGATGGACACTTAGGTTGCTTCCATGTCCTGACTATTGTAAATAGAGCTGCAATGAACATTTTTCTACATAACTCTTTTTGAATTATGGTTTTCACAAGGCAAATGCCCAGTAGTTGGATTGTTGTGTCATATGGTACTTCTATTGTTAGTTATTTAAAGGAACCTCCGTACTGTTCTCCCTAGTGCCCATATCAATTTACATTCCCACCCACAGTGCAAGTGTGTTCCCTTTTCTCCAATAAAGGCCTCTCCAGCATTTATTGTTTTGTAGATTTTTTTGATGATTGCCACTCTGACTGCTGTGAGGTGATACCTCAGGGTAGTTTTGATTTAGATTTCTCTAATGATTAGTAATGTTCAACATCCTTTCATGTGTTTCTTGGTAATCTGTATATCTTCTTTGGATAAATGTCTATTTAGGTCTTCTGCCCGTTTTTGGATTGGGTTGTTTGTTTTTGTGATATTGAGCTACATGCGGTGCTTGTAAAGTTAGGAGATTAATCCTTTGTCAATGGCTTCATTTGAAAATATTTTCTCCCATTCTGAGGGTTGTTTTTGCATCTTGTTTATGTTTTCCTGTACTGTGTAAAAGCTTTTAAGTTTCATTAGGTCCCATTTGTTGATTTCTGTTTTTATTTCCATTTCTCTAGGAGGTGGGTCCAAAAGGATCTTGCTGTGATTTATGTCATAGAGTGTTCTGCCTATGGTTTCCTCTAAGTGTTTTATAGTGTCTGGTCTTATATTTAGATCTCTAATCAATTTAGAGTTTATTTTTGTGTATGGTGTTATGGAGTGTTCTAATTTCATTCTTTTATGTGTAGGGGTCCAGTTTTCCCAGCACCAATTACTGAAGAGACTGTCTTTTCTCCATTGTATATCCTTAGCTCCTTTGTCATAGATGAGATAGCCATAGGTATGTAGGTTTATCTCTGGGCTTTCTGTCCTGTTCCATTGATCTGTGTTTATGCCAATCTACATACACTTGATTCCATTATGGAGACATATAAATACATAGGTTTCAAGGTTATTACCAGTCAGATATATTCCTCTTCAGTGAATAGGGTGTTTTGTGTCCAGTTCATTGAGAAAGGAGTAGGTCTTGTCTATTACATATTTGGTATATGGAATGGGATCTGTGCTAATTTCAAACTCTGCTTTTACACATCACCCCACGTCACCTTTCCCCTTAAGGAGG
This sequence comes from Mesoplodon mirus, assembly GCF_964341445.2. Taxonomy (NCBI): domain Eukaryota; kingdom Metazoa; phylum Chordata; class Mammalia; order Artiodactyla; family Ziphiidae; genus Mesoplodon; species Mesoplodon mirus. The sequence continues at coordinate 954,381 of NW_028295811.1, forward strand.
AATAAGTGTGTTTTCTAAATGTGTAACTCTGTTCTCTTTTGAAATTCAGTTCATGTGTAGCCATGTTTACATTTCCTCTATAAGTGATATATTACAATAAGTTTCTTTTTCTTTGTGGCTCATTTCACTTAGCATCATCGTACCTAAAGCCACTCATTATGCTGCTATTGGCCTTATGACATTGATTTTATGTCTGAGTGACATTCCATTGTATATAAGTACCACAACATCTATATCCATTTTTTTCCCTTTCCTGGGATATTTAAAGTGTACCGAAGTTGAGGTTCTTGTAAACAGAGCAGCCCTAAACTTTGGGCTGTCTGTGTGTTGTGGATTTTTAGTTTTCCCAAAATACACGCCCATGAGTTGAAGTGTGCTATGCTCTGTAGCTCTGTTTTAGAAAACAACATACAGTTCTTCAGAGAGGCTGTTGGCAATTTACATCCTGACCATCAGCGTAACCAGGCTCCCTTTTCTCCATGGCCTGTCCTGCATTTGTGGTTTTTACACTATTTGTGGATGGCCCTTTTGACTGGAGGTAAGGGACACTTCTCTGGAGTGTGGATTTGCAATGCCTGATGGCTTGCTTGGCCAAAAAGGGCATATGCCTATTTTCCCGAATATATTCAAGAAAATACACATAATCCCTTTTCAGCAAAGGGCAACATTGTCAAAATTCTTTCGCTTTTCATGTGCTTTAAAGACGACTCCAATCTACCTCTTGAAATCTGTTTCCTTCAATTCTGCCTTGCATTCAAATCCTCTTCACTGCCTTTCCTCAATATATTTCTGGATGATAGTTGTCCTTTATAAATCTGCAATTTTGTGAATTGCTGTGACCCTGATTTCCATTTTTCAACTCGCCTCTTTGTGAGCTGGCTGCAATACCGCAGGATGGCTTTAGGCCCTAGTCTGGTTCCGGGGCTTCAGGCTGAGCCTTTGGTTAATTCTTCTTCCTGATGGGAAACTAGAGTGACATGTGCCCATCCAAACACCTACAGCTAATCTCTCATTTGTTTCCCCTCTTCCTGTTCATCCTCTGCACAATTTGCAAACTGTGCATAATGGGAGGGTAAAGGCACTGACACTCCAAGTGGGGAGATTTTGAGTAATGCAGATGGAATGGCGAATCCGAGCACGACAAAAGGAAAAATGAGGTACCTTTTAGAAAACTTTCCCAATTACACAGTGTACCATCCACTGGGTTTCCCATGCATGTTTTAACTGGAGGAAGATTCCCTTAAACCTGGAGAGTTGGGACCACTAGAATGGGTAGCACACAGTATTGCTCTAAGTGGTGTTCTTTTGCTCACACAACCTCAACAATCTTGTCAGCCCCAAGTGTCCAGTTTTATGTCTCATCCAGCTGTGGGTGTAAAGGTGGACAATCCAGGTTGCATCACAGGCCCTGAACGTAATTCTTAAGGCTTTCCCTCTGTTTCACTGTTTTTGCATTTTGCTTTTGAAATTTATTTTTATAAGGGTGTTTAGCTGAATTTCAGTGCTGTGTTCATGCCATTATACACACACATGATTCCTTTATGGAGACATGATAATACATATGTTTTAAAATTCTTGGAGTCAGATATATTCCTCTGCAATGAATAGGGGGTGTTGAGTCGAGTTCATTGTGCGGGGAATAGGTGATGTCTATTACATACTTGGTTTATGTAACGGTATCTGTGCTAATTTAAAACTGTGGTTTTATGCATCAACCCACCTCGCCTTTGACCTTAAGCAGGGAGATTATTGTTTTCTAAGTGTGTGACTCTGTTGTGTTTGTAATTCAGATCATTCGTAGCCAAGTGTACATTTCCACTATAAGTGATATCTTATTATAAGATTCAGTACTCTGTTATCTTTCCTAACTCAGTTCATATGTAGCCATGTTTACAGGATCTTCATAAGTGATATCTTATGATAAGTTTCTTTTTCTGTGTGACTTATTTCACTTAGAATCATCGTACCTGAATCCACTCATTTTGCTGCTAATGGTCTTATGACATTGATTTCATGGCTGAGGGATATTCCATCGTATGTAAGTAACACAATTTTTTGAACCATTTTAATCTTTCTTGGGATATTTAAGGTGTGCCCAAGTTGAGGTTCTTGTACCAGTGCAGCCCTAAATTTTGGGGTGGCTCTGTCTTATTGATTTTCAGTTTTTCCAAGGTATATTCCCTAGACTGGAATTGCCCTTGGCTCTGTAGCTCGCTTGTTTACTTGTTTATGGAACACAATGCACTCCTCCAGTGAGGCAGTTGGCAATTTACATCCCGCCCATCAGCATAACAAGGCTCCCTGTTCTCCAGGGCCTGTCTTGCCTTTCTGGTTTTTATCCATTTTGTGGATATGCATTTTGACTGGTGAGAAGTGATACTTCTTTGGAGTGCAGATTTGCAATGCCCGCTTTCTTGCTTGGCCAAAAAGGGCGTATGCGTTTTCTCCTGCATATATCCAGGAGAAAACGCATACGCCCTTTTTGGCCAAGTGCATCATTGTCGAAGTAGTGCCCCTCTTCCTGTGCTTTAAAGCCGATTCCATCGTACCTATTGAAATCTCTTTCCTGCTATTCTGCCTCGCTTTCAACTCCGCCTCGTCGCCTTCCCTCAACAGATTTTTGGACGATAGTTGTCCTTTATTACTCTGCCAGTTTGTGAAGTGCTGTACCCCTGAGCTCAAATTTTTAACTCGTTTTGTGAGAGCTGAACGCAAGTCCAATATTTTGGTTCAGGAACTCTACTGGTTCCCGTTGGGTGGCGGAGACTTTGGTTAATTCTTCTTCCGCACGGGATATAAGAGTGACCTGTGCCCGTCCAAATGCCTAACAGCTACTCTCTCATTTGTTCTCCCTCTTCCCCTTCATCCTCTGCAAAATTGGCAACCTGTGAGAACCAGGAGGTAAAAGGTGCTGTCTCTTCAAGTTGGGAGATTGATAGTAAAGCAGTTGGAATGTCAAACCGGAGCACCAGGAGGGGGACTATTCGTTGAGTTTTAGAGACCTTTCGTATTCACAGTGTGTCCATTTTCTACATTTCACGTACATGTTATAACTGTAGTAATATTCCCTTCAACCTGGAGACATGGGACCCATGGAATGGGTGCCATGCATTATTGCTTTAAAGGGTCTGCATTTGCTCACCCAATCTCACCAATCCTCTCAGTCCCATGTGTCCAGCCTTATACCACATCCAGCTGTCATGTAGATAGCGTCATTCCAGGTTTTATCAGAGACCCTGAAGGAATTGTAAAGAATTTCCGTTTTTTTTTTTTTGAAATTCCTTTTAATAGTGGGTTTGAGATGATTCTCACTGCCATGTTTATGCCAGTCTAGACACTCTTGATTCCCTTAAGGAGACATACCAATACATAGGTTTTAAGATTCTTCCTAGTCAGATATATTCCTCTGCAGGAAGTATGGGTTGTTGAATCCCTTTCACTGACGAAAGTGTAGATCTTGTCTATTCTGTATTTCGTTTTTGGAACGGTGCCTGTTCTAATATTAAACTCTGATTTTATGCAACACCCCACCTCTCCTTCCCCCTTAAGGAGGCATAAGAGTGTTTTCTGAATGTGAGACTCTGTTCTCTTTCCTAACTCAGTTCATGTGTAGCCATTTTTACAGGAACTTCGTAAGTGATATCTTATGATAAGCTTCTTTTTCTGTGTGACTTATTTCACTTAGAATCATCAAACCTGAATCCACTCATTTTGTTGCTACTGGTCTTATGACATTGATTTCGTGGCTGAGGGATATTCCATCGTACCTAAGTACCATAATTTTTTGTAAATTTTTTAACTTTCCTGGGATAATTAAGGTGTACCCAAGTTGAGGTTCTTGTAAGCAGTGCAGCCCTAAATTTTGGGGTGGCTCTGTCTTATTGATTTTCAGTTTTCCCAAGGTATATTCCCTAGACTGGAAGTGCCCTGGGCTCTGTAGCTTTGTTGTTTACTTGTTTTAGGGAACACAGTGCACTCCTCCAGAGAGGCAGTTGCCAAGTTACATCCCACCCATCAGCATAACAAGGCTCCCTGTTCTCCAGGTCCTCTCTTGCCTTTCTGGTTTTTACACATTTTGCCGATGTCCCTTTTGACCAGTGGGAAGGGATACTTCTTTGTACTGCAGATTTGCCTTGCCCGCTTGCTTGCTTGGCCATAAAGGGCGTATGCGTTTTCTCCTGAATATATTCAGGAGAAAACGCATACGCCCATTTTGGCCAAGTGCATCATTGTCAAAGTTGTGCCCCTCTTCCTGTGCTTTAATGGCCATTCCAACGTACCTATTGAAATCTGTTTCCTGCTATTCTGCCTCGCTTTCATGTCCGCCTCGTTGCCTTCCCTCAACAGATTTTTGGACGATAGTTGTCCTTTATTACTCTGCCAGTTTGTGAAGTGCTGGGCCCCTGATCTCCATTTTTTAACTCGTTTTTTGAGAGCTCAACGCAAGTCCAAAATTTTGGTTCAGGACCTATACTGGTTCCCGGTGGGTGGCTGAGACTTTGGTTAATTCTTCTTCGTGCCAGGCATTTAGAGTGACATGTGCCTGTCCAAATGTCTAACCGGTATTCTCTCATTGGTTCTCCCTCTTCCCTTTCACCCTCTGCCAAATTGGCAACCTGTGTTTTCCAGGAGGAGAAAGCGGCTGTCTCTCCAAGTTGGGAGATTGATAGTAAAGCAGTTGGAAAGTCAAACTGGAGCACCAGGAGAGGGACAATTAGTTGAGTTTTAGAAAACTTTTCTATACACAGTGTTTCCATTCTCTAGGTCTCCCGTACATGTTTTAGCTGTAGTAATATTCCCTTCAACCTGGAGATTTGGAACCATGGAATGGAGGCCAAGCATTTTTGCATTAAACGGTCTGTGTTTGCTCACCCAGTCTCACCAATCCTCTCAGTCCCAAGTATCCAGCCTTATGCCACATCAAGCTGTAGTTGTAGATAGGTTCATTCCAGGTTTCATCAGAGACCCTGAAGGAATTGTAAAGAATTTCGCTGTTTTTTTGTTTTGTTTTGAAATTCTTTTTATAGTCGGTTTGAGCTGATTCTCGCTGCCATGTTTATGCCAGTCTAGACACACTTGTTTCCCTTACAGAGACATATCAATACATAGGTTTTAAGATTCTTACTAGTCAGATATATTCCTCTGCGGGAAATATGGGGTTTTGAGTCCCTTTCACTGAGGAAGGTATAGGTAGGTCTTGTCTATTCCATAGTTGGTTTTTGGAAAGGTACCTGTGCTTATATCAAACTCTGGTTTTATGCATCACCCCACCTCTCCTTCCCCCATAAGCAGGCATAAGATTGTTTTCTAAATGTGAGACTCTGTTCTCTTACCTAACTCAGTTCATGTGTAGCCATGTTTACAGGACCTTCATAAGTGATATCTTATGATAAGCTTCTTTTTCTGTGTGACTTATTTCTCTTGAAATAATCGTATCTGAATCCACTCATTTTGCTGCTACTCGTCTTATGACATTGATTTAATGGCTGAGGGATATTCCATCGTATGTAAGTACCACAATTTTTTGAACGATTTTTATCTTTCCTGGGATATTTCAGGTGTACCCAGTTGAGGTTCTTGTAAGCACTGCAGCCCTAAATTTGAAGGTGGATCTGTCTTATTGATTTTCAGTTTTCCCAAGGTATATTCCCTAGACTGGAAGTGCCCTTGGGTCTGTAGCTCTGTTGTTTACTTGTTTTAGGGAACACAATGCACTCCTCCAGAGAGGTAGTTGGCAATTTACATCACGCCCATCAGCATAACAAGGCTCCCTGTTCTCCAGGGCCTGTCTTGCCTTTCTGGTTTTTACACATTTTGTGGATGTCCCTTTTGACTGGTGGGAAGTGACACTTCTTTGTAGTGCAGATTTGCATTGCCCGCTTGCTTGCTTGGCCAAAAAGGGGCGTATGCGTTTTCTCCTGCATATACTCAGGAGAAAATGCATACGCCCTTTTTGGCCAAGTGCATCATTGTCGAAGTTGTGACCCTCTTCCTGTGCTTTACAGGTGATTCCAACGTACCTCTTGAAATCTGTTTCCTGCTATTCTGCCTCACTTTCAAGTCTGCCTCGTTGCCTTCCCTGAACAGATATCGGGCTGAAAGTTGTCCATTATTACTCTGCCAGTTTGTGAATTGCTGTGCACTTGAGCTCCATTTTTGAAGTCGTTTTTTGTGAGCTGAACGCATGTCCAAAATTTTGGTTCAGTACCTATACTGGTTCAAGTTGGGTGGCTGAGACTTTGGTTAATTCTTCTTCCTGCCGGGAAATTAGAGTGATATATGCCCGTCCAAATGCCTAACAGCTACTCTCTCATTGGTTCTCCCTCTTCCCTTTCATCCTCTGCCAAACTGGCAACCTGTGAGAACCAGGAGGTTAAAGGGGCTCTCTCTCCAAGTTGGGAGATTGATAGTAAATCAGTTGGAAAGTCAAACCGGAGCACCAGGAGAGGGACTATTCTTTGAGATTTAGAGACCTTTTGTATTCACAGTGTGTCCATTCACTAGGTTTCCCGTACATGTTATAGGTGTAGTAATATTCCCTTCAACCTGGAGAGTTGGGACCCATGGAATGGGTGCCATGCATTATTGCTTTAAAGGGTCTGCATTTGCTCACCCAATCTCACCAATCCTCTCAGTCCCAAGTGTCCAGCCTTATGCCACATCCAGCTGTCCTTGTAGACAGGGTCATTCCACGTTTCATCAGAGACCCTAAAGGAATTGTAAAGAAATTCCCTGTTTTTTTGTTTTGTTTTTGAAATTATTTTTTATAGTGGGTTTGAGCTGATTCTCGCTGCCATCTTTATGCCAGTCTAGACACACTTGATTCCCTTACGGAGACATATCAATACATAGGTTTTTAGATTCTTACTAGTCAGATATATTCCTCTGTGGGAAATATGGGGTTTTGAGTCCCTTTCACTGAGGAAGGTATAGGTAGGTCTTGTCTATTCCATAACTGGTTTTGGGAACGGTACCTGTGCTTATATCAACCTCTGGTTTTATGCATCACCCCACCTCTCCTTCCCCCTTAAGCAGGCATAAGAGTGTTTTCTAAATGTGAGACTCTGTTCTCTTTCCTAACTCAGTTCATGTGTAGCCATGTTTACAGGATCTTCATAAGTGATATCTTATGATAAGCTTCTTTTTCTGTGTGATTATTTCACTTAGAATCATCGAACCTGAATCCACTCATTTTGCTGCTACTGGTCTTATGACATTGATTTCATGGCTGACGGATATTCCATTGTACGTAAGTACCACAATTTTTTGAACCATATTTATATTTCCTTGGATATTTAAGGTGTACCCAAGTTGAGGTTCTTGTAAGCAGTGCAGCCCTAAATTTGAGGGTGGCTCTGTCTTATTGATTTTCAGTTTTCCGAGGGTATATTCCCTAGACTGGATGTGCCCTTGGCTCTGTAGCTCTGTTGTTTACTTGTTTTAGGGAACACAATGCACTCCTCCAGAGAGGCAGTTGGCAATTTACATCCCGCCCATCAGCATAACAAGGCTCCCTGTTCTCCAGTGCCTGTCTTGCCATTCTGATATTTACACATTTTGTGGATGTCTCTTTTGACCGGTGGGAAGGGATACTTCTGTGTAGTGCAGATTTGCATTGCCTGCTTGCTTGCTTGGCCAAAGAGGGCGCATGCGTTTTCTCTTGCATATATTCAGGAGAAAATGCATACGCCCTTTTTGGCCAAGTGCATCATTGTCGAAGTTGTGCCCCTCTTCCTGTGCTTTACAGGTGATTTCAACCTACCTCTTGAAATCTGTTTCTTGTTATTCTGCCTCGCTTTCAAGTCTGCCTCGTTGCCTTCCCTCAACAGATTTTTGGATGATAGTTGTCCTTTCTTACTCTGCCAGTTTTTGAATTGTTGTGCCCTTGAGCTCCATTTTTCAACTCGTTTTTTGTGAGCTGAACTCATGTCCAATATTTTGGTTGAGGACCTAAACTGTTTCCCGCTGGGTGGCTGAAATTTGGTTAATTCTTCTTCCTCCCGGGAAATAAGAGTGACATGTGCCCGTCCAAATGCCTAACAGCTACCCTCTCATTGGTTCTCCCTCTTCCCTTTCATCCTCTGCCAAATTGGCAACCTGTGCGAACCCGGAGGCTAAGGGGCTGTCTCCCAAGTTGGGAGATTGATAGTAAAGAAGTTCGAAAGTCAAACGGGAGCACCAAGAGAGGGAGAATTTGTTGAGTTTTGGAGACGTTTCTTATTCAGAGTGTGTCCATATTCTATGTTTCCCGTACATGTTATCGCTGTAGTAATATTCCCTTCAACCTGGAGACATGGGACCCATGGAATGGGTGTCATGCATTATTGCTTTAAAAGGTCTGTATTTGCTCCCCCAGTCTCACCAATCCTCTCAGTCCTATGTGTCCAGACATATGCCACCTCCAGCTGTCGTTGTAGATAGGGTCATTCCAAGTTTCATCAGAGACCCTGAAGGAATTGTAAAGAATTTCCCTGTTTTTTTGTTTTGTTTTTGAAATTCCTTTTTATAGTGGTTATGAGCTTATTCTCGCTGCCATATTTATGCCAGGCTAGAAACACTTGATTCCCTTACAGAGACATATCAATACATATGTATTAAGATTCTTACTAGTCAGATATATTCCTCTGCGGGAAATATGGTGTTTTGATTCCCTTTCACTGAGGAATGTGTAGGTCTTGTCTATTCCATAGTTGGTTTTTGGAACGGTACGTGGGCATATATCAAACTCTAGTTTTATGCATCACCCCACCTCTACTTCCCCCTTAAGCAGGCATAAGAGTGTTTTCTAAATGTGAGACTCTGTTCTCTTTCCTAACTCAGTTCATGTGTAGCCATGTTTACAGGATCTTCCTAAGTGATATCTTATGATAAGTTTCTTTTTCTGTGTGACTTATTTCACTTAGAATCATCGTACCTGAATCCACTCATTTTGCTGCTACTGGTCTTATGACATTGATTTCATGGCTGAGGGATATTCCATCGTACGTAAGTACAATAATTTTTTGAACCATTTTTATCTTTCCTGGGATATTTAAGGTGTACCCAAGTTGAGGTTCTTGTAAGCAGTGCAGCCCTAAATTTTGGGGTGGCTCTGTCTTATTGATTTTCAGCTTTCCCACAGTATATTCCCCAGACTGGAAGTGCCCTTGGCTCTGTAGCTCTGTTGTTTACTTGTTTTAGGGAACACAATGCACTCCTCCAGAGAGGCAGTTGGCAATTTACATTATGCCCATCAGCATAACAAGGCTCCCTGTTGTCCAGTGCCTGTCTTGACTTTCTGGTTTTTTCACATTTTGTGGATGTCCCTTTTGACCGGTCGGAAGTGATACTCCTTAGTAGTGAAGATTTGCATTGCCCGCTTGCTTGCTTTTCCAAAAAGGGCATATGCGTTTTCTCCTGAATATATTCAGGTGGTAATGCATATGCCCTTTTTGGCCAAGTGCATCATTGTCGAAGTTGTGCACCTCTTCCTGTGCTTTAAAGGCTATTCCAACGTATCTCTTGAAAGCTGTTTCCTGCAATTCTGCCTTGCTTTCAAGTCTGTGTCATTGCCTTCGCTCAACAGATTTTTGGACGATAGCTGTCCTTCACTATTCTGCCAGTTTGTGAATTGTTGTGCCCCTGAGCTCCGTTTTTCAACTCGATTTTTGTGAGCTGAAGGCAAGTCCAAAATTTTGGTTCAGGACCTATACTGGATCACGGTGGGTGGCTGAGACTTTGGTTACTTCTTCTTCCTGCCGGGAAATTAGAGTGACATGTGCCCGTCCAAATGCCTAACAACTACTCTCTCATTGGTTCTCCTTCTTCCCATTCATCCTCTGCCAAATTGGCAACCTGTGTACCAGGAGGTTAAAGGTGCTGTCTCTCCAAGTGGGGAGATTGTTAGTAAAGCAGTTGTTAAGTCAAACCGGAGCACCAGGAGAGGGACTATTAATTGAGTTTTAGAAATCTTTCGTATTCACTGTGTGTCCATTCTCTAGGTTTCCCGTACATGTTATAGCTGTAGTAATATTGTCTTCAACCTGGAGAATTGGGACCCATGGAATGGGTGCCATGCATTATTGCTTTAAAGGGTCTACATTTGCTCACCCAATCTCACCAATCCTCTCAGTCCCAATTGTCCAGCCTTATGCCACATCCAGCTGTCGTTGTAGATAGGGTTATTCCAGGTTTCATCAGCGACCCTGAAGGTATTGTGTAAGAATTTTTCTGTTTTTATGTTTTGTTTTGAAATTCATTTTTATATTGAGTTTGAGCTGATTCTCACTGCCATATTTATGTCGTTCTAGACACACTTAGTTACCTTACGGAGACATATCAAAACATAGGTTTTAAAATTCTTACTAGTCAGATATATTTCTCTGCGGGGAATAGGGATGTTGAGTTCCGTTTACTGAGGAAGGAGTAGGGCTTGTTTCTTTTGTTTTTGGATTATGGAACAGTACCTGTGCTAATATCAAACTTTTGTTTTGTGCATCTCCCCACCTGTCTTTCCCCTTAAGCAAGCGTTAGAGTGTTTTCTAAATCTGATACTCTGTTCTCTTCCCTAAATCAGTTCATATGTAGCCATGTTTACATTCCCTTCATAAGTGGTATCTTATGTCAGAATGCACCATGGCCGTTCTCATAATAATGCTCCATGACCCCTGTCATCACAATGCACCATGCCCTGGTTATCAAAATGCTCCATGTTCCTTGTCATCAAAATTCTCCACGTCCTTGTCATCACAATGCTACATGACACTTCTCATCAAAATGTTACATGCTCTTGTCATCACAATTCTCCATTCTCTTGACATTGCAATGCTCCATGCCTTTGTCATCACATTGCTCCATGAACCCTGTCATCACATTGCTCCCTGACACCTGTCATCACAATGCTTCATGCCCCTTGTCATTACAGTGCTCCATGATGCTCGACATCACAATTACCCAATGTCTTCTCATCACAATGCTCCACGGTTTTGCCATCACCATGCTCCATGCCTTGTCATCTCAAAGCTCAATGTCCCTTGTCCTCACAATTCTCCACGTCCTTGTCATTACAATGCTCCATGGCACTTCACATCACAATATTATAAGCTCTTGTCATCACAATAATCCATGCACTTGTCATCACAATGCTCCATGACCCCTGACATAGGAAGCTCCATGCGCTTTTCATCAAAATGTTTCACGACCAGGACATTAAAATTCTCAATGGCCCTTGATATCACAATGCTCCATGCCCTTGTCATCACAATGCTCCTTTACTTTGTCACAACAATCCTCCATAAAAATTGGCATCACAGTGCTCCATGTTATTGTCATCAAACTGGAACATGACATATTTCATCACAATGCTCCCTGACACCTTTCTTCACAATAATCCATGACATTGTCATCACAGTGCTCCATGACCTTCTCATCAAAATGTGTCATGCCCATACTTATCACAATAATCCAAGAAACTTGTCAGACCAATGCTCCATGCCACTTTTCATCACAATGCTCCATGAACGCTGTCATCCAAATGCACCATGCCGATCATCATAATGCTTCATGCTATTTTCATCACAATGAAATCTAAATGATCCATGACATCTGTCATCAAATTGTTGCAAACCCTTGTGATCACAATGTCCCATAACACTTGTCATCACAATGCCCCATGACACTGGTCAGCACAGTTATCCATGGTCTTCTCATCACAATGCACCATGACTTTTGTCAGCACAATGCTCAATACCCTTGTCAGCACAATACTCTCTGACTACTGACCTCAGTATGCACCGTGCACTCTTCATGACAAGGCTCCATGGCTTATTCATCACAATGCACCATGGCATTTTCATCACAATACATCATGCCATTGTCATCAAAATACTCCACAAGCTTGTCATCAGAATGCTCCATGACCCTTGTCATCACAATTCTCCATGCACGTGTCAGAACAATGCTTCCTGACCCTTATCATCACAATGCTCCAAGCCATTGTCATCACAATGGGCCATTACATATGTCATCACAATGCTACCTGACACGTGTCTTTAAAATACTGCATGACCTGGTCATCACAATGCTCCATGCCATTTTCATCACAATGCGCCGTTCCAACTGTCATCACAATAATCCATGAAACTTATTAGACCAATGTTCCATGCCCTTGTCATCACAACGCTCCATGCCCTTGTTATCACAATGCTCCATGGCCCCTGTCATCACAATGCTCCGTGACTCCAGTCATCACAGTGCTTCATGAATTTTGTCATCAAAATGGTCCATGCCTGCGTCATCAACAGTCTCTGTGACCTTTTTAACCACAATGTTCCATGAACATTTCATCACAATGCTCTTTGACCCTTGTCATCACAGTGCTCCATGCGCTTGTCAGCACAATGCTCCATGACACATGTCATCACAATGCACCATGCGCTTGTCATCACAGTGCTCGACAATCTTTTCATCACAATGCTCCTTAAAATTTGTCATCACAATGCTCCATGCATTTCTCATCAGAATGCTCTCTCACCACTGATATCACAATGCTACATCACTATTTGTCACAATACTCCCTCACCCCTGTCATCACAATGTTCCATGACTCCTGTCATCACAATGCTTCATGCACTTATCATCACAATGTTCGATGAGCCCTGACATCACAGTGTTCCATAACACCTGTCATCAAAATGTTCCATGACACTTTTCATCAAATTGCTCCATGACCCTGTCATCAGAATGCTCCCTGCCCTTCTCAACACAATGCACAACGCCCTTGCCATCAAAATGATCCATGACCTTTGTCATCACAAAGATCCATGACCCTTGGCATCACAATTCTCCATGTCATTGTCATCACAATGCTCCATGAACGCTCTCATCACATTGCTCCATGCCAATGTCTTCACAAAGCTCCATGACACATGTCATCAGAATGCTCCATGGCCTTCTCATCACAATGCTCCATGCCCTTGCCATCACAATGCTCCATTACAACAGTCATAACAATGCTCCATGACCCCTGCCATCATGATGTTCCATGGCCTTGTCATCACAAAGCTCCATGACCCTTCTCATCACAATGCTCCAAGAACCCTGTAATCACAATGCTCTATGCCATTTTTCATCTCAATGATCCATGAACCCTGTCATCACAGTGCACCATGCCCATCATCATAATGCCTCATGCTATTGTCATCACAATGAAATCAAAATGCTCCATGACCTCTGTCATAACAATGCTCCAAACCCTTGTGATCACAATATTCCATATCACTTGTCATCACAATGCCCCATGACACTCGTCATTCCAATTATCAATGGTCTTCTCATCACAATGCTCAATACACTTGTCATCAATATGCTCCCTGACACTTGTTGTCTGTATGGTCCTTGAACCCTGTCATGACAAGGCTCCATGCCTTTTGCATCACAATGATCCATGCCCTTTTCATCACAATGCTCCAAGACCCATGTAATCACAATGCTCCATGCCCTTGTCATCACAAAGCTCAATGACGCATGCCATCAGAATGTTCCGGGGCCTTTTCATCACAATGCTCCATGCCCTTGTCATCACAATGATACAAGACCCTTGTAATCACAATGCTCCCTGCCCCTTTTCATGTCAATGCTCCATGAACACTGTCATCACAATGCACCATGCCCATCATCATAATGCTTCAGGCTATTGTCATCACAATGAAATCAATATTCTCCATGACCTCTGTCATCATAATGCTCCAAATCCTTGTGATCACAATGTTCCATAACACTTATCATCACAACACCCCATGATGCTCATCATCACAATTATCCATGGTCTTCTTATCACAATGCTCCATGATCATTGTCATCACAATGCTCAATACACTTGTCATCACAATGCTCCTTGACACTTGTCGTCAGTATGCTCCTTGAACACTGTCATGACTAGGCTCCATGCCTTTTTCATAACAATGATCCATGCCCTTTTCATCACAATGCTCCAAGATCCCTGTAATCACAATGCTCCATGCCCTTGTCATCACAAAACTCCACGACACGTCATCAGAATGCTCCATGGCTTTCTCATCACAATGCTCCATGCCCTACTCATCAGAATGCTCCATGAGACTTGTCATCACAAGTCTCCATGGTCTTCTCATCACAATGCTCCAGGACCTTGTCATCACCATGCTCCATTCCCTTGTCATCACAATGCTCCATGACCCCTGTCATCACAATACACCATGAACATTTTCAGCCCAATGCTCCACGACCTACTCATCACAATGCTCCATGGCCAATATCATCAAAATGCTCCATGACCACTGTCATCACAACACTCCATGACACCTGACAACACAATGATCAGGGACTCTTGTCATCACAATGCTCCATTCCCTAGTCATCACAATGCTTCATGACCCCTGTCATCACAACACTCCATGAACATTTTCAGCCCAGTGCTCCATGAACCATGTCATCAAAATGCTCCATGACCCCTGTATTCACAATGCTCCGTGACGCTTGTCATCACAGTGCTCCATGACACATGTCATCACAATGCTCCAAGAACCCTGTAATCACAATGTTCTATGACCTTTTTCATCTCAATGATCCATGAACCCTGTCATCACAATGCACCATGCCCATCATCATAATGCTTCATGCTATTGTCATCACAATGAAATCAAAATGCTTCATGACCTCTGTCATAACAATGCTCCAAACACTTGTGATCACAATATTCCATAACACTTGTCATCACAATGCCCCATGATGCTTGTCATCACAATTATCAATGGTCTTCTCATCACAATGCTCCATAACCTTTGTCATAACAATGCTCACTACACTTGTCATCAAAATTCTCCCTGACACTTGTTGTCTGTATGCTCGTTGAATCCTGTCATGAAAAGGCTCCATGCCTTTTTCACCACAATGATCCATGTCCTTTTCATCACAGTGCTCCAAGACACATGTAATCACAATGCTCCTTGCCCTTGTCATCAAAAAATTCCATGACGTATGTCATCAGAATGCTCCATGGCCTTCTCATCACAATGCTACATGCCCTAGTCATCACAATGCTCCAAGACCCCTGTAATCACAATGTTCCATTTTCATTTTCATCAGAAAGCTCCATGAGACTTGTCATCACAAGTCTCCATGGTCTTCTCATCACAATGCTCCAGGACCTTGTCATTGCCATGCTCCATTCCCTTGTCATCACAATGCTCCATTACCCCTCTCATCACAATAATCCATGAACATTTTCAGCCCAATACTCCACGACCTACTCATCACAATGCTCCATGGCCAATATCATCACATTGCTCAATGACCACTGTCATCACAACACTCCATGACACCTCAGAACACAATGATCCGGGACTCTTGTCATCACAATACTCCATTCCCTAGTCATCACAATGCTACATGAACCCTGTCATCACAACACTCCATGAATATTTTCAGCCCAGTGCTCCATGACCCTTGTAATCCCAATGCTCCATGACCCCTGTATTCACAATGATCCATGACGGTTGTCATAACAGTGTTCCATGACACCTGTCATCACAATGCTCCATGCCTATGTCAGCAAAATGGTACATGACCTTGTCATTACAATGCTTTATGCTCTTGTCACTACAATACTCCATTTCCATTGTCATCACAATCCTCCATGAACCTTGGGATCACATTGCCTCATGCCCTTTTCATCACAATGCTCCATGTCCTTGAAATCAAAATGATCCATGACCTCTCTCATCACAATGCTCCAAACCCTAGTGATCACAGTGTTCCATAACACTTGTCATCAAAACGCTCGATGATGCCTGTACATCACAATACTCCATGCACTTTTCATCACAATGCTCCATGACCTTTGTCATCACAATGCTCAATACACTTGTCATCAAAATGCTCCCTGACACTTGTTGTCTGTATGCTCCTTGAACCCTGTCATGACAAGGCTCCATGCCTTTTTCATCACAATGATCCATGCCCTTTTCATCACAATGCTCCAAGACCCATGTAATCTCAATCTCCATGCCATTGTCATCACAAAGCTCAATGACACATGCCATTAGAATGCTCCGTGGTCTTCTCCTCACAATGCTCCATGCCCTTGTCATCACAATGTACGAAGATTCCTGTAATCACAATACTCCATGGCCTTGTCATCAAAAAACACCATGACGCATGTCATCAGAATGCTCCATGGCCTTCTAATCACAAAGCTCCATGCGGTAGTCATCACAATGGTCCAAGACCCCTGTAATCACAATGATTCATGCCCCTTTTCATCAGAATGTTCCATGAGACTTGTCATCACAAGTGTTCATGGACTTTTCATCACAATGCTCAAGGACCTTGTCATCCCCATGCTCCATTTCCTGGTCATCACAATGCTCCAGGACCACTGTCATCACAACACTCCATGACACCTGACAACACAATGATCCGGGAATCTTGTCATCACAATGCTCCATTCCCTATTCATCACAATGCTCCATGACCCGTGTCATCACAATAATCCATGAATATTTTCAGCCAAGTGCTCCATGACCCTTGTCATCCCAATGATCCATGCCCTTGTTATCCCAATGCTCCATGACCCGTGTATTCACAATGCTCCGTGACGCTTGTCATCACAGTGCTCCATGACACATGTCATCACAATGCTCCATGCCTTTGTCAGCAAAATGCTACATGACCTTGTCATTATAATGCTCTATGCGCTTGTCATCTCAATACTCCATTTCCATTGTCATCACAATCCTCCATGAACCTTGAGATCACATTGTTTCATGCCCTTGTCATCACAATGCTCCATGCTCCTTGAAGTCAAAATGATCCATGACCACTGTCATCACAATGCTGCAAACCCTTGTGATCACACTGTTCCATAACACTTGTCATCACAACGCTCCATGATGCCTGTCATCACAATACTCCATGCCCTTTTCATCACAATGCTCCATGACCATTGTCATCACAATGCTCAATACACTTGTCATCACAATGCTCCCTGACACTTGTCATCAGAATGCTCCTGGAACCCTGTCACGAAAAGGCTCCATGCCTTTTTTATCAGTATGCCCCATGCCGTTTTCATCACAATGCTCCATGTCATTGTCATCAAAATACTCCACAAGCTTGTCATCAGAATGCTCCATGACCCTTGTCATCACAATTCTCCATGCACTTGTCAGCACAATGTTCCCTGACCCTTGTCATCACAATGCTCCAAGCCATTGTCATCACAATTCTCCATTACCATTGTCATCAGAATCCTCCATGACACTTGGCATCACAATGCTCCATGCCATTGCCATCACAATGGGCCATTACATATGTCATCACCATGCTCCCTGATACCTGTCTTCACAATACTGCATGACATGGTCATCACAATGCTCCATGCCCTTGTCATCACAATGTTCGATGACCCTTGACATCACAATGTTCCATAACACCTGTCATCAAAATATTCCATGACACTTTTCATCAAATTTCTCCATGACCCAGTCATCAGAATGCTCCCTGCCCTTCTCATCACAATGCACAATGCCCTTGCCATCAAAATGCTCCATGACCTTTGTCATCACAAAGATCCATGACTCTTGGCATCACAATGCTCCATGTCATTGTCATCACAATGCTTCATGAACGCTCTCATCACATTGCTCCAGGCCCTTGTCTTCACAAAGCTCCATGACACATGTCTTCAGAATGCTCAATGGCCTTCTCATCACAATGTTCCATGCCCTTGCCATCACAATGCTCAATTATCCAAGACATAACAATGCTCCATGACCCCTGCCATCACGATGTTCCATGGCCTTGTCATCACAAAGCTCCTTGACCCTTCTCATCACAATGCTCCAAGAACCCTGTAATCACAATGCTCTATGCCCTTTTTCATCTCAATGATCCATGAACCCTGTCATCACAATGCACCATGCCCATCATCATAATGCTTCATGCTATTGTCATCACAATGAAATGAAAATGCTCCATGACCTCTGTCATAACAATGCTCCAAACCCTTGTGATCACAATATTCCGTAACACTTGTCATCACAAAGCTCAATGACGCACGCTATCAGAATGCTCCTTGTTCTTCGCCTCACAATGCTCCATGCCCTTGTCATCACAATGTTCCAAGACCCATGTAATCACAATGCTCCTTTCCCTTGTCATCATAAAACTCCATGACGCATGTCATCAGAATGCTCCATGGCCTTCTCATCACAATGCTCCATGTCCTAGTCATCACAATGCTCCAAGACCCCTGTAATCACAATGTTCCATTTCCCTTTTCATCAGAATGCTCCCTGAGACTTGTCATCACAAGACTCCATGGTCTTCTCATCACAATGCTCCAGGACCTTGTCATTACCATGCTCCATTCCCTTGTCATCACAATGCTCCATGACCCCTGTCATCACAATAATCCATGATTATTTTCATCCCAGTGATCCACGACCTACTCATCCAATGCTCCATGGCCAATATCATCACAATGCTCCATGACCACTGTCTTCACAACATTCCATGACACCTGACACAACAGTGATCCGGGACTCTTGTCATCACAATGCTCCTTTCCCTAGTCATCACAGTGCTCCATGACCCCTGTCATCACAACACTCCATGAACATTTTCAGCCCATTTTTCCATGACATTTATCATCACAATGATCCATGCCCTTGTCATCCAAATGCTCCATGACCCATGTATTCACAGTGCTCCGTGACGGTTGTCATCACAGTGCTCCATGACACCTGTCATCAAAATGCTCCATGCCTTTGTCAGCAAAATGCTACATGACATTTTCATTACAATGCTCTATGCGCTTGTCATCACAATACTCCTTTTCCATTGTCATCACAATCCTCCATGAACATTGGGATCACATTGCTTCATGCCCTTTTCGTCAAAATGATCCATGCTCCTTGAAATCAAAATGGTCCATGACCTCTCTCATCACAATGCTCCAAGCCCTTGTGATCACAGTGTTCCATAACACTTGTCATCACAGCGCTACATGATGCCTGTCATCACAGTACTCCATGCACTTTTCATCACAATGCTCCATGACATTTTTCATTACAATGCTCAATACACTTGTCATCAAAATGCTCCCTGACACTTGTTGTCTGTATGCTCCTTGAACCCTGTCATGAAAAGGCTCCATGCCTTTTTCATCACAATGATCCATGCCCTTTTCATGACAATGCTCCAAGACCAATGTAATCACAATGCTCCATGCCCTTGTCATCAAAAAACTCCATGACACATGTCATCAGAATGCTCCATGGCATTCTCATCATAATGCTCCTTGCCCTTGTCATTACAATGCTCCAAGACCCCTGTAATCACAATGCTCCATGCCCCTTTTCATCTCAATGCTCCATGAACCCTGTCATCACAATGCATCATACCCTTGATCATAGTGCTTCCGGCTATTGTCAGCACAATGAAATCAAAATTCTCCATGACCTCTGTCATCACAATGCTCCATGACCCCTGTCATCAAAACACTACATGAATATTTGCAGCCCAATTCTCCATGACACTTGTCATCACAATGATCCATGCCCTTGTCATCCGAATGATCCATGACCCCTGTATTCACAATGATCTATGACGCTTGTCATCACAGTGCTCCATGACAACTGTCATCAAAATGCTCCATGAATTTGTCAGCAAAATGCTACATGACCTTGTCATTACAATGCTCTATGCGCTTGTAATCATAATACTCCATTTCCATTGTCATCACAATCCTCCATGAACCTTGGGATCACATTGCTTCATGCCCTTGTCATCACAATGCTCGATGCTCCTTGAAATCAAAATGATCCATGACCTCTGTCATCACAATGCACCAAACCCTTGTGATCACATTGTTCCATAACACTTGTCATCACAACGCTCCATAATGCCAGTCATCACAATACTTCATGCCCTTTTCATCACAATGCTCCATGTCATTGTCATCAAAATACTCCACAAGCTTGTCATCAGAATGCTCCATGACCCTTGTCATCACAATTCTCCATGCACTTGTCAGCACAATGTTCCCTGACCCTTGTCATCACAATGCTCCAAGCAATAGTCATCACAATGCTCCATTACCTTTGTCATCAGAATCCTCCATGACACTTGGCATCACAATGCTCCATGCCATTGTCATCACAAAGGGCCATTACTTATGTCATCACAATGCTCCCTGACACCAGGCTTCCCAATACTGCATGACCTGGTCATCACAATGCTCCATGCCCTTGTCATCACAATGTGCCATTCCAACTGTCATCGCAATAATCCATGCAACTTATTAGACCAATTTTCCATGCCCTTGTCATCACAATGCTCCATGGCCTTGTTATCACAATGCTCCATGACCCCTGTCATCACCATGCTCCGTGACTCCAGTCATCACAATAGTTCATGACCTTTGTCATCACAATGGTCCATGCCCTAGTCATCAACAGTCTCTGTCACCTATTTAACCACAATGCTCCATGAAATTTTCTTCACAATACTCTTTGACATTGGTCATCACTATGCTCCATGACTTGTCATCACAAAGCTCCATGACCTTTGGCATCAACATGCTCCATGTCATTTTCATCACAATGCTCCATGAACTTTCTCATCACATTGCTCCATGCACTTGTCATCACAAAGCTCCATGACACTTGTCATCACAATTCTCGATGCCCTTCTCAACAGAGTGCTCCATGCCCTTGTCATTACAATCCTGCATGACCCATGTATCACAGTGTTCTGTGCCCTTGTCATCACAATGCTCCATAACAAATCTCATCACAATAATTCATGAATATTTCAGACCAATGTTCCATGCACTTCTCATCAAAATGCTCCATTACCCCTGTCAAAAAATGCACCATGACCCTTGCCATCACAATGTTCCACGGCCTAGTCATCACAAGGTTCCATGACACTTGTCATCACAATGCTCAAGATCTCTGAAATCACAATGCTCCATGCCCTTGTCATCACAAAGCTCCACGACGCATGTCATCAGAATGTTCCATGGCTTTCTCATCACAATGCTCCATGCCCTTATCATCACAATGCTCCACGACCCTTGTAATCACAATGCTCCATGCCCCTTTTCATCTCAATGCTCCATGAACCCTGTCATCACAATGCACCATGCCCATCAACATAATGCTTCAGGCTATTGTCATCACAATGAAATCAATTTTCTCCATGACCTCTGTCATCATAATGCTCCAAAACCTTGTGATCACAATGTTCCATAACACTTATCATCACAATTCCCCATGACGCTCATCATCACAATTATCCATGGTCTTCTATTAACTATGATCCATGATCTTTGTCATCACAATGCTGAATACATTTTTCATCACAATGCTCCCAGACACTTGTCGTCAGTATGCTCCTTGAACCCTGTCATGACAAGGTTCTATGCAATTTTCATAACAGTGACCCAGGCATTTTCATCACAATGCTCCAAGATCCCTATAATCACAATGCTCCATGCCCTTGTCATCACAAAACTCCATGATGCATGTCATCAGAATGCTCCATGGCCTTCTCATCACAATGTTCCATGCCCTAGTCATCACAATGCTCCAAGACCTCTGTAATCACAATGTTCCATGTCCCTTTTCATCAGAATGCTCCATGAGACTTGTCATCACAAGTCTCCATGGTCTTCTCATCAGAATGCTCCAGGACCTTGTCATCACCATGCTCCATTCCCTTGTCATCACAATGCTCCATGACCACTGTCGTCACAATAATCCATGAATATTTTCAGCCTAATGCTCCATGACCTACTCATCACAATGCTCCATGGCAAATATCATCACAATGCTCCATGACCACTGTCATCACAACACTCCATGACACCTGACAACACAATGATCCGGGACTCTTTTCATCACAATGCTCCATTCCCTAGTCATCACAATGCTCCATGACCCCAGTCATCACAACACTCCATGAACATTTTCAGCCCAGTGCTCCATGACACTTGTCATCATAATGATCCATGCCCTTGTCATCCCAATGCTCCATGACCACTGTATTCACAATGCTCTTGACGCTTGTCATCACCGTGCTCCATGACACCTGTCATCACAATGCTCCATGCATTTGTCAGCAAAATGCTACATTACCTTATCATTACAATGCTCTATGCGCTTGTCATCACAATACTCCATTTCCATTTTCATCACAATCATCCATGAACATTGGGATCACATTGCTTTATGCCCTTTTCATCACAATGCTCCATGCTCCTTGAAATCAAAATGATCCATGACTTCTCTCATCACAATGCTCCAAACCCTTGTGATCACAGTGTTCCATAACACTTGTCATCACAATGATCCATGACGCCTGTCATCACAATACTCCATGCCCTTTTCATCACAATGCTCCATGACCTTTGTCATCACAATGCTCAATACACTTGTCATCACAATGCTCCCTGACACTTGTCATCACAATGCTCCTTGAATCCTGTCACGAAAAGGCTCCATGCAATTTTCATCACAAAGCCCCATGCTGTTTTCATCAAAATGCTCCATGCCATTGTCATCAAAATACTCCACAAGCTTGTCATCAGAATGCTCCATGACCCTTGTCATCACAATTCTCCATGCACTTGTCAGCACAATGCTCCCTGACACTTGTCATCACAATGCTCCAAGCCATTGTCATCACAATGCTCCATTTCCTTTGGCATCAGAATCCTCCATGATAGTGGCATCAAAATGCTCCATGTCATTGTCATCACAATGGGCCATTACATATGTCATCACAATGCTCCCTGACACCTCTCTTCACAATACTGCATGACCTCGACATCACAATGCTCCATGCCCTTGTCATCACAATGCGCCATTCCAAATGTCATCGCAATAATCCATGCAACTTATTAGACCAATGTTCCATGCACTTGTCATCACAATGCTCCATGCCCTTGTTTTCAAAATGCTCCATGACCCCTGTCATCACAATGCTCCGTGACTCCAGTCATCTCAATGATTCATGACCTTTGTCATCACAATGGTCCCTGCCCTCATCATCAACAGTCTCTCTGACGTTTTTAACCACAATGCTACATGAACTTTTCATCAAAATGCTCTTTGACCCTTGTCATCACAATGCTCCATGCACTTATCAGCACAATGCTCCATGACTCATGTCATCACAATGCACCATGACCTTGTCTTCAGAGTGCTCCACAATCTTGTCATCACATTGCTCCTTAAAATTTGTCATCACAATGCTCCATGCACTTCTCATCAAAATGCTCTCTCACCATTGATATCAGAATGCTACATCACTATTTTTCACAATACTCCCTCACCCTGTCATCACAATGTTCCATTACTCCTGTCATCACAATGCTACATGCACTTATCATCACAATTTTCGATGACCCCTGACATCACAATGTTCCATAACACCTGTCATCAAAATATTCCATGGCACTTTTCATCAAATTGCTCCATGACCCTCTCCTCACAATTCTGCCTGCCCTTCTCATCACAATGCACAACGCCCTTGCCATCAAAATGCTCCATGATCTTTGTCATCACAAAGATCCATGACCCTTGGCATCACAAGGCTCTATGTCATTGTCATCACAATGCTCCATGAAACCTCTCATCACATTGCTCCAGGCCCTTGTCTTCACAAAGCTCTATGACACATGTCATCAGAATGCTCCATTGCAATCTCCTCACAATGCTCCATGCATTTGCCATCACAATGCTCCATTACCTCTGCCATAACAATGCTCCATGACCCCTGCCATCACGATGTTCCATGGCTTTGTCATCACAAAGCTCCATGACCCTTCTCATCACAATGCTCCAAGAACCCTGTAATTACAATGCTCTATGCCCTTTTTCATCTCAATGATCCATGAACCCTGTCATCACAATGCACCATGCCCATCATCATAATGCTTCATGCTATTGTCATCACAATGAAATCAAAATGCTCCATGACCTCTGTCATAACAATGCTCCAAACCCTTGTGATCACAATATTCCATAACACATGTCATCACAATGCCCCATGACGCTCGTCATCACAATTATCAATGGTCTTCTCATCACAATGCTCCATGACTTTTGTCATAACAATGCTCAATACACTTGTCATCAAAATTCTCCCTTACACTTGTTGCCTGTATGCTCCTTGAATCCTGTCATGACAAGGCTCCATGCCTTTTTCATCACAATGATCCATGTCCTTTTCAACACAATGCTCCAAGACACATGTAATCTCAATGCTCTATGCCCTTTTCATCACAATGTTCCAAGACCCCTGTAATCACAATGCTCCTTTACCTTGTCATCAAAAAACTCCATGACGCATGTCAGCAGAATGATCCATGGCCTTCTCATCACAATGCTCCATGCCCTACTCATCACAATGCTCCAAGACCCCTGTAATCACAATGTTCCATTTCCCTTTTCATCAGAATGCTCCCTGAGACTTGTCATCACAAGTCTCCATGGTCTTCTCATCACAATGCTCCAGGACCTTTTCATTACCATGCTCCATTCCCTTGTCATCACAATGCTCCATGACACCTTTCATCACAATAATCCATGATTATTTTCATCCCAATGCTCCATGGCCTACTCATCACAATGCTCCATGGCCAATATCTTCACAGTGCTCCATGACCACTGTCATCACAACACTCCATGACACCTGACAACACAATGATCCGGGACTCTTGTCATCACAATGCTCCATTCCCTAGTCATCACAATGCTCCATGACCCCTGTCATCACAACACTCCATGAACATTTTCAGCCCATTGCTCCATGACCCTTGTCATCACAATGATCCATGCCCTTGTCTTCCCAATGCTCCATGACCCCTGTATTCACAATGATCCGTGACGGTTGTCATCACAGTGTTCCATGACACCTGTCATCACAATGCTCCATGCCTTTGTCAGCAAAATGCTACATGACCTTGTCATTACAATGCTCTATGCGCCTGTCATCACAATACTCCATTTCCATTGTCATCACAATCCTCCCTGAACTTGGGATCGCATTGCTTCATGCCCTTGTGATCACAATGCTCCATGCTCCTTGAAATCAAAATGATCCATGACCTCTCTCATCACAATGCTCCAAACCCTTGTGATCACAGTGTTCTATAACACTTGTCATCACAACGCTCCATGATGCCTGTCATCACAGTACTCCATGCACTTTTCATCACAATTCTCCATGACCTTTGTCATCACAGTGCTCAATACACTTGTCATCACAATGCTCCCTGACAGTTGTCATCAGAATGCTCCTTGTACCCTGTCAGGAAAAGGCTCCATGCCATTTTCATCACAATGCCCCATGCACTTCTGATCAAAATGCTCTCTCACCACTGATATCACTATGCTACATCACTATTTATCACAATACTCCCTCACCCCTGTCATCACAATTTTCCATGACTACTGCCATCACAATGCTACATGCACTTATCATCACAGTGTTCGATGACCCCTGACATCACAATGTTCCATAACAACTGTCATCAAAATGTTCCATGACACTTTTCATCAAATTGCTCCATGACCCTGTCATCAGAATGCTCCCTGCACTTCTCATCACAATGCACAACGCCCTTGCCATAAAAATGCTCCTTGAACTTTGTCATCACAAAGATCCATGACCCTTGGCATCACAATGCTCCATGTCATTGTCATCACAATGCTCCATGAACGCTCTCATCACATTGCTCCATGCCCTTGTCTTCACAAAGCTCCATGACACATGTCATCAGAATGCTCCAAGGCCTTCTCATCACAATGCTCCATGCCCTTGCCATCACAATGCTCCATTACACAAGACATAGCAATGCACCATGACACCTGCCATCATGATGTTCCATGGCCTTGTCATCACAAAGCTCCATGACCCTTCTCATCACAATGCTCCGAGAAACCTTTAATCACAATGCTCCATGCCCTAGTCATCACAATGCTCCAAGACCCCTGTAATCACAATGCTCCATGCCCCTATTCATCGGAATGCTCCATGAGATTTGCCATCACAATTCTTCATGGTCTTCTCATCACAACGCTCCAGGACCTTGGCATCACCGTGCTCCATTCCCTTGTCATAACAATGCTCCTTGACCATTCTCATCACAGCACACCCTAATACCTGACAACACAATGATCCCGGACTCTTGTCATCACAATGCTCCATGACGCGTGTCATCACAACACTCCATGAACATTTTCAGCCCAGTGCTCCATGACCCTTGTCATCCCAATGATCCATGCCCTTGTCATCCCAATGTTCCTTGACCCCTGTATTCACAATGCTCCATGACGATTGTCATCACAGTGCTCCATGACACGTATCATCACATGCTCCATGCCTTTGTCAGCAAAATGCTACATGACCTTGTCATTACAATGCTCTATGCGCCTGTCATCACAATACTCCATTTCCATTGTCATCACAATCCTCCCTGAACTTGGGATCGCATTGCTTCATGCCCTTGTGATCACAATGCTCCATGCTCCTTGAAATCAAAATGATCCATGACCTCTCTCATCACAATGCTCCAAACCCTTGTGATCACAGTGTTCATAACACTTGTCATCCCAACGCTCCATGATGCCTGTCATCACAATATTCCATGCCCTTTTCATAACAATGCTCCATGACCTTTGTCATCACAGTGCTCAATACACTTGTCATCACAATGCTCCCTGACAGTTGTCATCAGAATGCTCCTTGTACCCTGTCAGGAAAAGGCTCCATGCCATTTTCATCACAATGCCCCATGCCATTTTCATCACAATGCTCCATGCCATTGTCATCAAAATACTCCACAAGCTTGTCATCAGAATGATCCATGAACCTTGTAACCACAATTCTCCATGCACTTGTCAGCACAATGCTCCCTGAACCTTGTCATCACAATTCTCCAAGCCATTGTCATCACAATGCTCCATTACCTTTGTCATCAGAATCTTCCATGACACTTGGCATCACAATGCTCCATGCCATTGTCACCACAATGGGCCATTACATATGTCATCACAATGCTCCCTGACACCTGTCTTCACAATTCTGCATGATCTGGTCATCACAATGCTCCATGCCCTTGTCATCACAATGTGCCATTACAACTGTCATCACAATAATCCATGAAACTTATTAGACCAATGTTCCATGCCCATATCATCACAATGTTCCATGCCCTTGTTATCACAATGCTCCATGACGCCTGTCATCACAATGCTCCGTGACTCCAGTCATCACAATGATTCATGACCTCTGTCTTCACAATGGTCCCGGCCCTCATCATCAACAGTCTCTGTGACATTTTTAACCATAATGCTCCATGAACTTTTCATCATAATTCTCTTTGACCCTTGTCATCACAGTGCTCCATGTGGTTGTCAGCACAGTGCTCCATGACACATGTCATCACAATGCACCATACGCTTGTCATCACAGTGCTCCACAATCTTGTCATCACAATGCTCCATAAAATTTTTCATCACAATGCTCCATGCACTTCTCATCAAAATGCTCTCTCACCACAGATATCACAATGCTACATCACTATTTGTCACAATACTCCCTCACCCCTGTCATCACAATGTTCCATGACTCCTGTCATCACAATGCTACATGCACCTATCATCACAATGTTCGATGACCCCTGACATCACAATGTTCCATAACACTTGTCATCAAAATGTTCCATGACACTTTTCATCAAATTGCTCCATGACCCTGTCATCAGAATGCTCCCTGCGCTTCTCAACACAATGCACAACGCCCTTGCCATCAAAATGATCCATGACCGTTGTCATCACAAAGATTCATGACCCTTGGCATCAAAAAGCTCCATGTCATTGTCATCACAATGCTCCATGAACGCTCTCATCACATTGCTCCCTGCCCTTGTCTTCACAAAGCTTCATGACACATGTCATCAGAATGCTCCATGGCCTTCTTATCACAATGATGCACGCCCTTTCCATCACAATGCTCTATTACAAAAGACATAACAATGCTCCATGACCCCTGCCATCACGATGTTCCATGGCCTTGTCATCACAAAGCTCCATGACCCTTCTCATCACAATGCTCCAAGAACCCTGTAATCACAATGTTCTATGCCCTTTTTCATATCAATGATCCATGAACCCTGTCATCACAATTCACCATGCCCATCATCATAATGCTTCATGCTATTGTCATCACAATGAAATAAAAATGCTCCATGACCTCTGTCATAACAATGCTCCAAAACCTTGTGATCACAATATTCCATAACACTTGTCATCACAATGCCCCATGACGCTCGTCATCACAATTATCAATGGACTTCTCATCACAATGCGCCATGACCATTGTCATCACAATGCTCAATGCACTTGTCATCAAAATGCTCCCTGACACTTGTTGTCTGTATGCTCCTTGAATCCTGTCATGAAAAGGCTCCATGCCTTTTTCATCACAGTGATCCATGTCCTTTTCATCACAATGCTCCAAGAAACATGTAATCTCAAAGCTCCATGCCCTTCTCATCAGAAAGCTCAATGACTCATGCCATCAGAATGCTCCTTGTTTTTTTCCTCACAATGTTCCTTGCCCTTGTCATCACAGTGTTCCAAGACGCCTGTAATCACAAAGCTCCATGCCATTGTCATCAAAAAACTCCATGACGCATGTCATCAGAATGCTCCATGGCCTTCTCATCACAATGCTCCATGCACTAGTCATCACAATACTCCAAGACCCCTGTAATCACAATGTTCCATGTCCCTTTTCATAAGAATGCTCCATGAGACTTGTCATCAGAAGTCTCTATGGTCTTCTCATCACAATGCTCCAGGACCTTGTCATCACCATGCTCCATTCCCTTGTCATCACAATTCTCCATGAACCCTGTAATCACAATAATCCATGAACATTTTCAAAACAATGCTCCACGACCTACTCATCACAATGCTCCATGGCCAATATCATCACAATGCTCCATGACCACTGTCATCACAACACACCATGACACCTGACAACACAATGATCTGGGACTCTTGTCATCACAATGTTCCATTCCCTAGTCATCACAATGCTCCATGACCACTGTCACCACAACACTCCATGAACATTTTCAGCCCAGTGCTCCATGACCCTTGTCATCAAAATGATCCATGCCCTTGTCATCCCAATGCTCCATGACCCCTGTATTCACAATGCTCCGTGACGCTTGTCATCACAGTGCTCCATGACACATGTCATCACAATGCTCCATGCCTTTGTCAGCAAAATGCTACATGACCTTGTCATTACAATGCTCTATGCGCTTGTCATCACAATACTCCATTTCCATTGTCATCACAATCTTCCATGAAACTTGGGATCACATTGCTTCATGCCCTTGTCATCACAATGCTCCATGCTCCTTGAAATCAAAATGATCCATGACCTCTCTCATCACAATGCTCCAAACACTCGTGATCACAGTGTTCCATAACACTTGTCATCACAACGCTGCATGATGCCTGTCATCACAATACTCCATGCCCTTTTCATCACAATGCTCCCTGACACTTGTCATCACTAGTCTCAATTCACTTGTCATCACAATGCTCCCTGACACTTGTCATCAGAATGCTCCTGGAAACCTGTCAGGAAAAGGCTCCATGCCTTTTTCATCACAATGCCCCATGCAGTTTTCATCAAAATGCTCCATGCCATTGTCATCAAAATACTCCACAAGCTTGTCATCAGAATGCTCCATGACCCTTTTCATCACAATTCTCCATGCACTTGTCAGCACAATGCTCCCTGACCCTTGTCATCACAATGCTCCAAGCCATTGTCATCACAATGCTCCATTACCTTTGTCATCAGAATCCTCCATGACACTTGGCATCACAATGCTCCATGTCATTGTCATCACAATGGGCCATTACATATGTCATCACAATGCTCACTGACACCTGTCTTCACAATACTGCATGACCTGGTCATCACAATGCTCCATGCCCTTGTCATCACAATGCGCCATTTCAACTGTCATCGCAATAATCCATGCAACTTATTAGACTAATGCTCCATGCCCTTGGTATCACAATGCTCCATGACCCCTATCATCACAATGCTCCGTGTACCCTGTCATCACAATGCTCCCTGACTCCAGTTATCTCAATGCTTCATAACGTTTGTCATCACAGTGGTCCATGTGCGCGTCATCACAAGGCTCTGTGACCTTTGTAACCACAATCCTCCATAAACTTGTCATCACAATACTCTGTGACCCTTGTCATTACAAAGCTGCATATCTTTGTCAGAACAATGCTCCATGAACATTGTCTTCACAATGTGCCACGTGCATTTCATCACAATGGTCCACAACCTTGTCATTGCAATGCTCCATAAACCTTGTAATCACAATGGTCCATGCACTTCTGATCAGAATTCTCTCTCACCAGGGATATCACAATGTTCCCCCAATAGTCATCACAATACTCCCTCACCCCTGTAATCACAATGATCCATGACCCTGTCATCACACTGCTACATCCCCTTACCATCACAATATTCCATGACACCTGTCATCAAAATGCTCCATGTCACATTTCATTCCAAAGCTCCAAGACCCCTGACATCACAATGTTCTATAACCCCTGCCATCAAAATGTTCCATTACACTTTTCCTCAAATTGCTGCATGACCCGGTCATCAAAATGCTCCCTGCTTTTCTCATCACAATGCACCATGCCCTTGTCATCAAAATGCTCCATGACTTGTCATCACAAAGCTCCATGACCCTTGGCATCACAATGCTCCATGTCATTTTCATCACAATGCTCCATGAACCCTCTCATCACATTGCTCAATGCCCTTGTCATCACAAAGCTCCATGACACTTGTCATCACAATGCTCGATGCCCTTCTCATCACAATTCTACATGTCGTTTTCATTACAATCCTGCATGACCCATGTATCATAGTGTTCCGTACCCTAGTCATCACAATGCTCCATGCCCACTCTCATCACAATAATCCATGAAACATTTCAGACCAATGTTCCATGTCCTTCCCATCACAGTGCTCCATTACCTCTGTCATAACAATGCACCATGACCGCTGCCATCACAATGTTCCACGGCCTAGTCATCACAAGGTTCCATGACACTTGTCATCACAATGCTGAAGACCCCTGTAATCACAATTCTCCATGCCCTTGTCATCACAAAGCTCCATGACGCATGTCATCAGAATGTTCCATGGCCTTCTCATCAAAATGCTCCATGCCCTTGTCATGACAATGCTCCAAGACCCATGTAAACACAATGCCCCATGGCCCTTTTCATCTCAATGCTCCATGAACCCTGTCATCACAATGCACCATGCCCATCATCATAATGCTTCAGTCTATTGTCATCACAATGAAATCAATATTCTCCATTACCTCTGTCATCATAATGCTCCAAACCCTTGTGATCACAATGTTCCATAACACTTATCATCACAACACCCAATGACGCTCATCATCACTATTATCCCTGGTCCTCTCATCACAATGCTCCATGATCTTTGTCATCACAATGCTCAATTCACTTGTCATCACAATGCTCCCTGACACTTGTCGTCAGTATGCTCCTTGAACCCTGACATGACAAGGCTCCATGCCTTTTTCATCACAATGATCCATGCCATTTTCATCACAATGTTCCAAGACCCCTGTAATCACAATGTTCCATGCACCTTTTCATCAGAATGCTCCAGGAGACTTGTCATCACAAGTCTCCATGGTCTTCTCATCACAATGTTCCAGGACCTTATCATCACCATGCTCCATTCCCTTGTCATCACAGTGCTCCAAGCCATTGTCATCACAATTCTCCATGCCATTGTCATCACAATGGGCCATTACATATGTCATCACAATGCTCCGTGACACCTCTCTTCACAATAATGCATGACCTGGTCATCACAATGCTACATGGCCTTGTCATCACAATGTGCCATTCCAAATGTCATCACAATAATCAATGAAACTTATTAGAACAATGTTCCATGCCCTTGTCATCACAATGCTCCATGCCCTTGTTATCACAGTGCTCCGTGACTCCAGTCATCACAATGCTTCATGACCTTTGTCATCAAAATGGTCCATGCCCTCGTCATCAACAGTCTCTGTGACATTTTTAACAACAATGCTCCATGAACTTTTCATCACAATGCTCTTTTTTTTTTTTTTTTTTTTTTTTTTTTTTTTTTTTTTTTTGCAGTACGCGGGCCTCTCACTGTTGTGGCCTCCCTCTCCCATTGCGGAGCACAGGCTCCGGACGCGCAGGCTCAGCGGCCACAGCTCACGGGCCCAGCCGCTCCGCGGCATGTGGGATCTTCCCAGACCGGGGCACGAACCCGTGTCCCCTGCATCGGCAGGCGGACTCTCAACCACTGCGCCACCAGGGAAGCCCTCACAATGCTCTTTGACCCTTGTCATCACAATGCTCCATGTGCTTGTCAGCACAGTGCTCTATGACACGTCATCACAATGCACCAAGCGCTTGTCATCACAGTGCTCCACAATCTTGTCATCACAATGCTCCTTAAAATTTGTCATCACAATGCTCCATGTACTTCTCATCAAAATGCTCTCTCACCACTGATATCACAATGCTACATCACTATTTGTCACAATACTCCCTCACCCCTGTCATCACAATTTTCCATGACTCCTGTCATCACAATGCTACATGCACTTATCATCACAATGTTCAATGACCCCTGACATCACAATGTTCCATAACAACTGTTATCAAAATGTTCCATGACACTTTTCAGCAAATTGCTCCATGACCCTGTCATCAGAATGATCCCTGCCGTTCTCATCACCATGAACAACGCCCTTGCCATCAAAATGCTACATGACCTTTGTCATCACAAAGATCCATGACACTTGGCATCACAATGCTCCATGTCATTGTAATCACAATGCTCCATGAACGCTCTCATCACATTGCTCCATGCCCATGTCTTCACAAAGCTCCATGACACATGTCATCAGAATGCTCCATGGCCTTCTCATCACAATGCTCCATGCCCTTGCCATCACAATGCTCCATTACCCCAGTAATAACAATGCTCCATGACCTCTGCCATCACGATGTTCCATGGCCTTGTCATCACAAAGCTGATTAACCCTTCTCATCACAAGGCTCCAAGAACTCTGTAATCACAATGCTCTATGCCCCATTTCATCTCAATGATCCATGAACCCTGTCATCACAATGCACCATGCCCATCATCATAATGCTTCATGCTATTGTCATCACAATGAAATCAAAATGCTCCATGACCTCTGTCATAACAATGCTCCAAACCCTTGTGATCACAATATTCCATAACACTTGTCATCACAATGCCCCATGACTCGTGTCATCACAATTATCAATGGTCTTCTCATCACAATGCTCCATGATCATTGTCATCACAATGCTCAATACACTTGTCATCAAAATGCTCCCTGACACTTGTTGTCTGTATGCTCCTTGAACCCTGTCATGAAAA
The DNA here is from genome assembly GCF_964341445.2 of Mesoplodon mirus. Taxonomy (NCBI): domain Eukaryota; kingdom Metazoa; phylum Chordata; class Mammalia; order Artiodactyla; family Ziphiidae; genus Mesoplodon; species Mesoplodon mirus. The sequence goes on from NW_028295811.1 coordinate 987,969, forward strand.
GGCTCCATGCCTTTTTCATCACAATGATCCATGCCCTTTTCATGACAATGCTCCAAGACCAATGTAATCACAATGCTCCATGCCCTTGTCATCAAAAAACTCCATGACACATGTCATCAGAATGCTCCATGGCATTCTCATCATAATGCTCCTTGCCCTTGTCATTACAATGCTCCAAGACCCCTGTAATCACAATGCTCCATGCCCCTTTTCATCTCAATGCTCCATGAACCCTGTCATCACAATGCATCATACCCTTGATCATAGTGCTTCCGGCTATTGTCAGCACAATGAAATCAAAATTCTCCATGACCTCTGTCATCACAATGCTCCATGACCCCTGTCATCAAAACACTACATGAATATTTGCAGCCCAATTCTCCATGACACTTGTCATCACAATGATCCATGCCCTTGTCATCCGAATGATCCATGACCCCTGTATTCACAATGATCTATGACGCTTGTCATCACAGTGCTCCATGACAACTGTCATCAAAATGCTCCATGAATTTGTCAGCAAAATGCTACATGACCTTGTCATTACAATGCTCTATGCGCTTGTAATCATAATACTCCATTTCCATTGTCATCACAATCCTCCATGAACCTTGGGATCACATTGCTTCATGCCCTTGTCATCACAATGCTCGATGCTCCTTGAAATCAAAATGATCCATGACCTCTGTCATCACAATGCACCAAACCCTTGTGATCACATTGTTCCATAACACTTGTCATCACAACGCTCCATAATGCCAGTCATCACAATACTTCATGCCCTTTTCATCACAATGCTCCATGTCATTGTCATCAAAATACTCCACAAGCTTGTCATCAGAATGCTCCATGACCCTTGTCATCACAATTCTCCATGCACTTGTCAGCACAATGTTCCCTGACCCTTGTCATCACAATGCTCCAAGCAATAGTCATCACAATGCTCCATTACCTTTGTCATCAGAATCCTCCATGACACTTGGCATCACAATGCTCCATGCCATTGTCATCACAAAGGGCCATTACTTATGTCATCACAATGCTCCCTGACACCAGGCTTCCCAATACTGCATGACCTGGTCATCACAATGCTCCATGCCCTTGTCATCACAATGTGCCATTCCAACTGTCATCGCAATAATCCATGCAACTTATTAGACCAATTTTCCATGCCCTTGTCATCACAATGCTCCATGGCCTTGTTATCACAATGCTCCATGACCCCTGTCATCACCATGCTCCGTGACTCCAGTCATCACAATAGTTCATGACCTTTGTCATCACAATGGTCCATGCCCTAGTCATCAACAGTCTCTGTCACCTATTTAACCACAATGCTCCATGAAATTTTCTTCACAATACTCTTTGACATTGGTCATCACTATGCTCCATGACTTGTCATCACAAAGCTCCATGACCTTTGGCATCAACATGCTCCATGTCATTTTCATCACAATGCTCCATGAACTTTCTCATCACATTGCTCCATGCACTTGTCATCACAAAGCTCCATGACACTTGTCATCACAATTCTCGATGCCCTTCTCAACAGAGTGCTCCATGCCCTTGTCATTACAATCCTGCATGACCCATGTATCACAGTGTTCTGTGCCCTTGTCATCACAATGCTCCATAACAAATCTCATCACAATAATTCATGAATATTTCAGACCAATGTTCCATGCACTTCTCATCAAAATGCTCCATTACCCCTGTCAAAAAATGCACCATGACCCTTGCCATCACAATGTTCCACGGCCTAGTCATCACAAGGTTCCATGACACTTGTCATCACAATGCTCAAGATCTCTGAAATCACAATGCTCCATGCCCTTGTCATCACAAAGCTCCACGACGCATGTCATCAGAATGTTCCATGGCTTTCTCATCACAATGCTCCATGCCCTTATCATCACAATGCTCCACGACCCTTGTAATCACAATGCTCCATGCCCCTTTTCATCTCAATGCTCCATGAACCCTGTCATCACAATGCACCATGCCCATCAACATAATGCTTCAGGCTATTGTCATCACAATGAAATCAATTTTCTCCATGACCTCTGTCATCATAATGCTCCAAAACCTTGTGATCACAATGTTCCATAACACTTATCATCACAATTCCCCATGACGCTCATCATCACAATTATCCATGGTCTTCTATTAACTATGATCCATGATCTTTGTCATCACAATGCTGAATACATTTTTCATCACAATGCTCCCAGACACTTGTCGTCAGTATGCTCCTTGAACCCTGTCATGACAAGGTTCTATGCAATTTTCATAACAGTGACCCAGGCATTTTCATCACAATGCTCCAAGATCCCTATAATCACAATGCTCCATGCCCTTGTCATCACAAAACTCCATGATGCATGTCATCAGAATGCTCCATGGCCTTCTCATCACAATGTTCCATGCCCTAGTCATCACAATGCTCCAAGACCTCTGTAATCACAATGTTCCATGTCCCTTTTCATCAGAATGCTCCATGAGACTTGTCATCACAAGTCTCCATGGTCTTCTCATCAGAATGCTCCAGGACCTTGTCATCACCATGCTCCATTCCCTTGTCATCACAATGCTCCATGACCACTGTCGTCACAATAATCCATGAATATTTTCAGCCTAATGCTCCATGACCTACTCATCACAATGCTCCATGGCAAATATCATCACAATGCTCCATGACCACTGTCATCACAACACTCCATGACACCTGACAACACAATGATCCGGGACTCTTTTCATCACAATGCTCCATTCCCTAGTCATCACAATGCTCCATGACCCCAGTCATCACAACACTCCATGAACATTTTCAGCCCAGTGCTCCATGACACTTGTCATCATAATGATCCATGCCCTTGTCATCCCAATGCTCCATGACCACTGTATTCACAATGCTCTTGACGCTTGTCATCACCGTGCTCCATGACACCTGTCATCACAATGCTCCATGCATTTGTCAGCAAAATGCTACATTACCTTATCATTACAATGCTCTATGCGCTTGTCATCACAATACTCCATTTCCATTTTCATCACAATCATCCATGAACATTGGGATCACATTGCTTTATGCCCTTTTCATCACAATGCTCCATGCTCCTTGAAATCAAAATGATCCATGACTTCTCTCATCACAATGCTCCAAACCCTTGTGATCACAGTGTTCCATAACACTTGTCATCACAATGATCCATGACGCCTGTCATCACAATACTCCATGCCCTTTTCATCACAATGCTCCATGACCTTTGTCATCACAATGCTCAATACACTTGTCATCACAATGCTCCCTGACACTTGTCATCACAATGCTCCTTGAATCCTGTCACGAAAAGGCTCCATGCAATTTTCATCACAAAGCCCCATGCTGTTTTCATCAAAATGCTCCATGCCATTGTCATCAAAATACTCCACAAGCTTGTCATCAGAATGCTCCATGACCCTTGTCATCACAATTCTCCATGCACTTGTCAGCACAATGCTCCCTGACACTTGTCATCACAATGCTCCAAGCCATTGTCATCACAATGCTCCATTTCCTTTGGCATCAGAATCCTCCATGATAGTGGCATCAAAATGCTCCATGTCATTGTCATCACAATGGGCCATTACATATGTCATCACAATGCTCCCTGACACCTCTCTTCACAATACTGCATGACCTCGACATCACAATGCTCCATGCCCTTGTCATCACAATGCGCCATTCCAAATGTCATCGCAATAATCCATGCAACTTATTAGACCAATGTTCCATGCACTTGTCATCACAATGCTCCATGCCCTTGTTTTCAAAATGCTCCATGACCCCTGTCATCACAATGCTCCGTGACTCCAGTCATCTCAATGATTCATGACCTTTGTCATCACAATGGTCCCTGCCCTCATCATCAACAGTCTCTCTGACGTTTTTAACCACAATGCTACATGAACTTTTCATCAAAATGCTCTTTGACCCTTGTCATCACAATGCTCCATGCACTTATCAGCACAATGCTCCATGACTCATGTCATCACAATGCACCATGACCTTGTCTTCAGAGTGCTCCACAATCTTGTCATCACATTGCTCCTTAAAATTTGTCATCACAATGCTCCATGCACTTCTCATCAAAATGCTCTCTCACCATTGATATCAGAATGCTACATCACTATTTTTCACAATACTCCCTCACCCTGTCATCACAATGTTCCATTACTCCTGTCATCACAATGCTACATGCACTTATCATCACAATTTTCGATGACCCCTGACATCACAATGTTCCATAACACCTGTCATCAAAATATTCCATGGCACTTTTCATCAAATTGCTCCATGACCCTCTCCTCACAATTCTGCCTGCCCTTCTCATCACAATGCACAACGCCCTTGCCATCAAAATGCTCCATGATCTTTGTCATCACAAAGATCCATGACCCTTGGCATCACAAGGCTCTATGTCATTGTCATCACAATGCTCCATGAAACCTCTCATCACATTGCTCCAGGCCCTTGTCTTCACAAAGCTCTATGACACATGTCATCAGAATGCTCCATTGCAATCTCCTCACAATGCTCCATGCATTTGCCATCACAATGCTCCATTACCTCTGCCATAACAATGCTCCATGACCCCTGCCATCACGATGTTCCATGGCTTTGTCATCACAAAGCTCCATGACCCTTCTCATCACAATGCTCCAAGAACCCTGTAATTACAATGCTCTATGCCCTTTTTCATCTCAATGATCCATGAACCCTGTCATCACAATGCACCATGCCCATCATCATAATGCTTCATGCTATTGTCATCACAATGAAATCAAAATGCTCCATGACCTCTGTCATAACAATGCTCCAAACCCTTGTGATCACAATATTCCATAACACATGTCATCACAATGCCCCATGACGCTCGTCATCACAATTATCAATGGTCTTCTCATCACAATGCTCCATGACTTTTGTCATAACAATGCTCAATACACTTGTCATCAAAATTCTCCCTTACACTTGTTGCCTGTATGCTCCTTGAATCCTGTCATGACAAGGCTCCATGCCTTTTTCATCACAATGATCCATGTCCTTTTCAACACAATGCTCCAAGACACATGTAATCTCAATGCTCTATGCCCTTTTCATCACAATGTTCCAAGACCCCTGTAATCACAATGCTCCTTTACCTTGTCATCAAAAAACTCCATGACGCATGTCAGCAGAATGATCCATGGCCTTCTCATCACAATGCTCCATGCCCTACTCATCACAATGCTCCAAGACCCCTGTAATCACAATGTTCCATTTCCCTTTTCATCAGAATGCTCCCTGAGACTTGTCATCACAAGTCTCCATGGTCTTCTCATCACAATGCTCCAGGACCTTTTCATTACCATGCTCCATTCCCTTGTCATCACAATGCTCCATGACACCTTTCATCACAATAATCCATGATTATTTTCATCCCAATGCTCCATGGCCTACTCATCACAATGCTCCATGGCCAATATCTTCACAGTGCTCCATGACCACTGTCATCACAACACTCCATGACACCTGACAACACAATGATCCGGGACTCTTGTCATCACAATGCTCCATTCCCTAGTCATCACAATGCTCCATGACCCCTGTCATCACAACACTCCATGAACATTTTCAGCCCATTGCTCCATGACCCTTGTCATCACAATGATCCATGCCCTTGTCTTCCCAATGCTCCATGACCCCTGTATTCACAATGATCCGTGACGGTTGTCATCACAGTGTTCCATGACACCTGTCATCACAATGCTCCATGCCTTTGTCAGCAAAATGCTACATGACCTTGTCATTACAATGCTCTATGCGCCTGTCATCACAATACTCCATTTCCATTGTCATCACAATCCTCCCTGAACTTGGGATCGCATTGCTTCATGCCCTTGTGATCACAATGCTCCATGCTCCTTGAAATCAAAATGATCCATGACCTCTCTCATCACAATGCTCCAAACCCTTGTGATCACAGTGTTCTATAACACTTGTCATCACAACGCTCCATGATGCCTGTCATCACAGTACTCCATGCACTTTTCATCACAATTCTCCATGACCTTTGTCATCACAGTGCTCAATACACTTGTCATCACAATGCTCCCTGACAGTTGTCATCAGAATGCTCCTTGTACCCTGTCAGGAAAAGGCTCCATGCCATTTTCATCACAATGCCCCATGCACTTCTGATCAAAATGCTCTCTCACCACTGATATCACTATGCTACATCACTATTTATCACAATACTCCCTCACCCCTGTCATCACAATTTTCCATGACTACTGCCATCACAATGCTACATGCACTTATCATCACAGTGTTCGATGACCCCTGACATCACAATGTTCCATAACAACTGTCATCAAAATGTTCCATGACACTTTTCATCAAATTGCTCCATGACCCTGTCATCAGAATGCTCCCTGCACTTCTCATCACAATGCACAACGCCCTTGCCATAAAAATGCTCCTTGAACTTTGTCATCACAAAGATCCATGACCCTTGGCATCACAATGCTCCATGTCATTGTCATCACAATGCTCCATGAACGCTCTCATCACATTGCTCCATGCCCTTGTCTTCACAAAGCTCCATGACACATGTCATCAGAATGCTCCAAGGCCTTCTCATCACAATGCTCCATGCCCTTGCCATCACAATGCTCCATTACACAAGACATAGCAATGCACCATGACACCTGCCATCATGATGTTCCATGGCCTTGTCATCACAAAGCTCCATGACCCTTCTCATCACAATGCTCCGAGAAACCTTTAATCACAATGCTCCATGCCCTAGTCATCACAATGCTCCAAGACCCCTGTAATCACAATGCTCCATGCCCCTATTCATCGGAATGCTCCATGAGATTTGCCATCACAATTCTTCATGGTCTTCTCATCACAACGCTCCAGGACCTTGGCATCACCGTGCTCCATTCCCTTGTCATAACAATGCTCCTTGACCATTCTCATCACAGCACACCCTAATACCTGACAACACAATGATCCCGGACTCTTGTCATCACAATGCTCCATGACGCGTGTCATCACAACACTCCATGAACATTTTCAGCCCAGTGCTCCATGACCCTTGTCATCCCAATGATCCATGCCCTTGTCATCCCAATGTTCCTTGACCCCTGTATTCACAATGCTCCATGACGATTGTCATCACAGTGCTCCATGACACGTATCATCACATGCTCCATGCCTTTGTCAGCAAAATGCTACATGACCTTGTCATTACAATGCTCTATGCGCCTGTCATCACAATACTCCATTTCCATTGTCATCACAATCCTCCCTGAACTTGGGATCGCATTGCTTCATGCCCTTGTGATCACAATGCTCCATGCTCCTTGAAATCAAAATGATCCATGACCTCTCTCATCACAATGCTCCAAACCCTTGTGATCACAGTGTTCATAACACTTGTCATCCCAACGCTCCATGATGCCTGTCATCACAATATTCCATGCCCTTTTCATAACAATGCTCCATGACCTTTGTCATCACAGTGCTCAATACACTTGTCATCACAATGCTCCCTGACAGTTGTCATCAGAATGCTCCTTGTACCCTGTCAGGAAAAGGCTCCATGCCATTTTCATCACAATGCCCCATGCCATTTTCATCACAATGCTCCATGCCATTGTCATCAAAATACTCCACAAGCTTGTCATCAGAATGATCCATGAACCTTGTAACCACAATTCTCCATGCACTTGTCAGCACAATGCTCCCTGAACCTTGTCATCACAATTCTCCAAGCCATTGTCATCACAATGCTCCATTACCTTTGTCATCAGAATCTTCCATGACACTTGGCATCACAATGCTCCATGCCATTGTCACCACAATGGGCCATTACATATGTCATCACAATGCTCCCTGACACCTGTCTTCACAATTCTGCATGATCTGGTCATCACAATGCTCCATGCCCTTGTCATCACAATGTGCCATTACAACTGTCATCACAATAATCCATGAAACTTATTAGACCAATGTTCCATGCCCATATCATCACAATGTTCCATGCCCTTGTTATCACAATGCTCCATGACGCCTGTCATCACAATGCTCCGTGACTCCAGTCATCACAATGATTCATGACCTCTGTCTTCACAATGGTCCCGGCCCTCATCATCAACAGTCTCTGTGACATTTTTAACCATAATGCTCCATGAACTTTTCATCATAATTCTCTTTGACCCTTGTCATCACAGTGCTCCATGTGGTTGTCAGCACAGTGCTCCATGACACATGTCATCACAATGCACCATACGCTTGTCATCACAGTGCTCCACAATCTTGTCATCACAATGCTCCATAAAATTTTTCATCACAATGCTCCATGCACTTCTCATCAAAATGCTCTCTCACCACAGATATCACAATGCTACATCACTATTTGTCACAATACTCCCTCACCCCTGTCATCACAATGTTCCATGACTCCTGTCATCACAATGCTACATGCACCTATCATCACAATGTTCGATGACCCCTGACATCACAATGTTCCATAACACTTGTCATCAAAATGTTCCATGACACTTTTCATCAAATTGCTCCATGACCCTGTCATCAGAATGCTCCCTGCGCTTCTCAACACAATGCACAACGCCCTTGCCATCAAAATGATCCATGACCGTTGTCATCACAAAGATTCATGACCCTTGGCATCAAAAAGCTCCATGTCATTGTCATCACAATGCTCCATGAACGCTCTCATCACATTGCTCCCTGCCCTTGTCTTCACAAAGCTTCATGACACATGTCATCAGAATGCTCCATGGCCTTCTTATCACAATGATGCACGCCCTTTCCATCACAATGCTCTATTACAAAAGACATAACAATGCTCCATGACCCCTGCCATCACGATGTTCCATGGCCTTGTCATCACAAAGCTCCATGACCCTTCTCATCACAATGCTCCAAGAACCCTGTAATCACAATGTTCTATGCCCTTTTTCATATCAATGATCCATGAACCCTGTCATCACAATTCACCATGCCCATCATCATAATGCTTCATGCTATTGTCATCACAATGAAATAAAAATGCTCCATGACCTCTGTCATAACAATGCTCCAAAACCTTGTGATCACAATATTCCATAACACTTGTCATCACAATGCCCCATGACGCTCGTCATCACAATTATCAATGGACTTCTCATCACAATGCGCCATGACCATTGTCATCACAATGCTCAATGCACTTGTCATCAAAATGCTCCCTGACACTTGTTGTCTGTATGCTCCTTGAATCCTGTCATGAAAAGGCTCCATGCCTTTTTCATCACAGTGATCCATGTCCTTTTCATCACAATGCTCCAAGAAACATGTAATCTCAAAGCTCCATGCCCTTCTCATCAGAAAGCTCAATGACTCATGCCATCAGAATGCTCCTTGTTTTTTTCCTCACAATGTTCCTTGCCCTTGTCATCACAGTGTTCCAAGACGCCTGTAATCACAAAGCTCCATGCCATTGTCATCAAAAAACTCCATGACGCATGTCATCAGAATGCTCCATGGCCTTCTCATCACAATGCTCCATGCACTAGTCATCACAATACTCCAAGACCCCTGTAATCACAATGTTCCATGTCCCTTTTCATAAGAATGCTCCATGAGACTTGTCATCACAAGTCTCTATGGTCTTCTCATCACAATGCTCCAGGACCTTGTCATCACCATGCTCCATTCCCTTGTCATCACAATTCTCCATGAACCCTGTAATCACAATAATCCATGAACATTTTCAAAACAATGCTCCACGACCTACTCATCACAATGCTCCATGGCCAATATCATCACAATGCTCCATGACCACTGTCATCACAACACACCATGACACCTGACAACACAATGATCTGGGACTCTTGTCATCACAATGTTCCATTCCCTAGTCATCACAATGCTCCATGACCACTGTCACCACAACACTCCATGAACATTTTCAGCCCAGTGCTCCATGACCCTTGTCATCAAAATGATCCATGCCCTTGTCATCCCAATGCTCCATGACCCCTGTATTCACAATGCTCCGTGACGCTTGTCATCACAGTGCTCCATGACACATGTCATCACAATGCTCCATGCCTTTGTCAGCAAAATGCTACATGACCTTGTCATTACAATGCTCTATGCGCTTGTCATCACAATACTCCATTTCCATTGTCATCACAATCTTCCATGAAACTTGGGATCACATTGCTTCATGCCCTTGTCATCACAATGCTCCATGCTCCTTGAAATCAAAATGATCCATGACCTCTCTCATCACAATGCTCCAAACACTCGTGATCACAGTGTTCCATAACACTTGTCATCACAACGCTGCATGATGCCTGTCATCACAATACTCCATGCCCTTTTCATCACAATGCTCCCTGACACTTGTCATCACTAGTCTCAATTCACTTGTCATCACAATGCTCCCTGACACTTGTCATCAGAATGCTCCTGGAAACCTGTCAGGAAAAGGCTCCATGCCTTTTTCATCACAATGCCCCATGCAGTTTTCATCAAAATGCTCCATGCCATTGTCATCAAAATACTCCACAAGCTTGTCATCAGAATGCTCCATGACCCTTTTCATCACAATTCTCCATGCACTTGTCAGCACAATGCTCCCTGACCCTTGTCATCACAATGCTCCAAGCCATTGTCATCACAATGCTCCATTACCTTTGTCATCAGAATCCTCCATGACACTTGGCATCACAATGCTCCATGTCATTGTCATCACAATGGGCCATTACATATGTCATCACAATGCTCACTGACACCTGTCTTCACAATACTGCATGACCTGGTCATCACAATGCTCCATGCCCTTGTCATCACAATGCGCCATTTCAACTGTCATCGCAATAATCCATGCAACTTATTAGACTAATGCTCCATGCCCTTGGTATCACAATGCTCCATGACCCCTATCATCACAATGCTCCGTGTACCCTGTCATCACAATGCTCCCTGACTCCAGTTATCTCAATGCTTCATAACGTTTGTCATCACAGTGGTCCATGTGCGCGTCATCACAAGGCTCTGTGACCTTTGTAACCACAATCCTCCATAAACTTGTCATCACAATACTCTGTGACCCTTGTCATTACAAAGCTGCATATCTTTGTCAGAACAATGCTCCATGAACATTGTCTTCACAATGTGCCACGTGCATTTCATCACAATGGTCCACAACCTTGTCATTGCAATGCTCCATAAACCTTGTAATCACAATGGTCCATGCACTTCTGATCAGAATTCTCTCTCACCAGGGATATCACAATGTTCCCCCAATAGTCATCACAATACTCCCTCACCCCTGTAATCACAATGATCCATGACCCTGTCATCACACTGCTACATCCCCTTACCATCACAATATTCCATGACACCTGTCATCAAAATGCTCCATGTCACATTTCATTCCAAAGCTCCAAGACCCCTGACATCACAATGTTCTATAACCCCTGCCATCAAAATGTTCCATTACACTTTTCCTCAAATTGCTGCATGACCCGGTCATCAAAATGCTCCCTGCTTTTCTCATCACAATGCACCATGCCCTTGTCATCAAAATGCTCCATGACTTGTCATCACAAAGCTCCATGACCCTTGGCATCACAATGCTCCATGTCATTTTCATCACAATGCTCCATGAACCCTCTCATCACATTGCTCAATGCCCTTGTCATCACAAAGCTCCATGACACTTGTCATCACAATGCTCGATGCCCTTCTCATCACAATTCTACATGTCGTTTTCATTACAATCCTGCATGACCCATGTATCATAGTGTTCCGTACCCTAGTCATCACAATGCTCCATGCCCACTCTCATCACAATAATCCATGAAACATTTCAGACCAATGTTCCATGTCCTTCCCATCACAGTGCTCCATTACCTCTGTCATAACAATGCACCATGACCGCTGCCATCACAATGTTCCACGGCCTAGTCATCACAAGGTTCCATGACACTTGTCATCACAATGCTGAAGACCCCTGTAATCACAATTCTCCATGCCCTTGTCATCACAAAGCTCCATGACGCATGTCATCAGAATGTTCCATGGCCTTCTCATCAAAATGCTCCATGCCCTTGTCATGACAATGCTCCAAGACCCATGTAAACACAATGCCCCATGGCCCTTTTCATCTCAATGCTCCATGAACCCTGTCATCACAATGCACCATGCCCATCATCATAATGCTTCAGTCTATTGTCATCACAATGAAATCAATATTCTCCATTACCTCTGTCATCATAATGCTCCAAACCCTTGTGATCACAATGTTCCATAACACTTATCATCACAACACCCAATGACGCTCATCATCACTATTATCCCTGGTCCTCTCATCACAATGCTCCATGATCTTTGTCATCACAATGCTCAATTCACTTGTCATCACAATGCTCCCTGACACTTGTCGTCAGTATGCTCCTTGAACCCTGACATGACAAGGCTCCATGCCTTTTTCATCACAATGATCCATGCCATTTTCATCACAATGTTCCAAGACCCCTGTAATCACAATGTTCCATGCACCTTTTCATCAGAATGCTCCAGGAGACTTGTCATCACAAGTCTCCATGGTCTTCTCATCACAATGTTCCAGGACCTTATCATCACCATGCTCCATTCCCTTGTCATCACAGTGCTCCAAGCCATTGTCATCACAATTCTCCATGCCATTGTCATCACAATGGGCCATTACATATGTCATCACAATGCTCCGTGACACCTCTCTTCACAATAATGCATGACCTGGTCATCACAATGCTACATGGCCTTGTCATCACAATGTGCCATTCCAAATGTCATCACAATAATCAATGAAACTTATTAGAACAATGTTCCATGCCCTTGTCATCACAATGCTCCATGCCCTTGTTATCACAGTGCTCCGTGACTCCAGTCATCACAATGCTTCATGACCTTTGTCATCAAAATGGTCCATGCCCTCGTCATCAACAGTCTCTGTGACATTTTTAACAACAATGCTCCATGAACTTTTCATCACAATGCTCTTTTTTTTTTTTTTTTTTTTTTTTTTTTTTTTTTTTTTTTTGCAGTACGCGGGCCTCTCACTGTTGTGGCCTCCCTCTCCCATTGCGGAGCACAGGCTCCGGACGCGCAGGCTCAGCGGCCACAGCTCACGGGCCCAGCCGCTCCGCGGCATGTGGGATCTTCCCAGACCGGGGCACGAACCCGTGTCCCCTGCATCGGCAGGCGGACTCTCAACCACTGCGCCACCAGGGAAGCCCTCACAATGCTCTTTGACCCTTGTCATCACAATGCTCCATGTGCTTGTCAGCACAGTGCTCTATGACACATGTCATCACAATGCACCAAGCGCTTGTCATCACAGTGCTCCACAATCTTGTCATCACAATGCTCCTTAAAATTTGTCATCACAATGCTCCATGTACTTCTCATCAAAATGCTCTCTCACCACTGATATCACAATGCTACATCACTATTTGTCACAATACTCCCTCACCCCTGTCATCACAATTTTCCATGACTCCTGTCATCACAATGCTACATGCACTTATCATCACAATGTTCAATGACCCCTGACATCACAATGTTCCATAACAACTGTTATCAAAATGTTCCATGACACTTTTCAGCAAATTGCTCCATGACCCTGTCATCAGAATGATCCCTGCCGTTCTCATCACCATGAACAACGCCCTTGCCATCAAAATGCTACATGACCTTTGTCATCACAAAGATCCATGACACTTGGCATCACAATGCTCCATGTCATTGTAATCACAATGCTCCATGAACGCTCTCATCACATTGCTCCATGCCCATGTCTTCACAAAGCTCCATGACACATGTCATCAGAATGCTCCATGGCCTTCTCATCACAATGCTCCATGCCCTTGCCATCACAATGCTCCATTACCCCAGTAATAACAATGCTCCATGACCTCTGCCATCACGATGTTCCATGGCCTTGTCATCACAAAGCTGATTAACCCTTCTCATCACAAGGCTCCAAGAACTCTGTAATCACAATGCTCTATGCCCCATTTCATCTCAATGATCCATGAACCCTGTCATCACAATGCACCATGCCCATCATCATAATGCTTCATGCTATTGTCATCACAATGAAATCAAAATGCTCCATGACCTCTGTCATAACAATGCTCCAAACCCTTGTGATCACAATATTCCATAACACTTGTCATCACAATGCCCCATGACTCGTGTCATCACAATTATCAATGGTCTTCTCATCACAATGCTCCATGATCATTGTCATCACAATGCTCAATACACTTGTCATCAAAATGCTCCCTGACACTTGTTGTCTGTATGCTCCTTGAACCCTGTCATGACAAGGCCTCATGCCTTTTTCAGCACAATGATCCATGCACTTTTCATCACAATGCTCCAAGACCCATGTAATCTCAATGCTCGATGCCCTTGTCATCACAAAGCTCAATGACGCATGCCATCAGAATGCTCCTTGGTTTTCGCCTCACAATATTCCATGCCCTTGTCATCACCATGTCCCAAGACCCCTTTAATAACAATGCTCCATGCTCGTTTTCATCAGTATGCTCCATGAGACTTGTCATCACAAGGCTCCATGGTTTTGTCATCACAATGCTCAAGGAACTTGTCATCACAATGCTTCAAGACCTTGTCATGAAAATTTTCAATGGCCCTTGTCATCATAATGTTCCATGCCCTAATCATCACAATGCTCCATTATATTTGTCAAAACAATTCTCCATTACATTTGGCATCACAATGCTCCATGCCATTGTCATCGCAATGGACCATGACATATGTCATCACAATGCTCCCTGACACCTGTCTTCACAATATTCCATGACCTTCTCATCACAGTGCTCCATGCCCTTGTCGTCACAATGCACCATGCCCACTGTCATCACAATAATCTATAAAACTTGTCAGAGCAGTGCTCCATGCCCCTGTCATCACAATGCTCCATGCCCTTGTCATCACAATTCTCCATTACCCCTGTCATCACAATGCTCCGTGACTCCAGTCATCACAATGTTTCATAACGTTTGTCATCACAATGGTCCATGCCCGCATCATCACAAGTCTCTGTGACCTTTGTAACCACAATGCTCCATAAATTTTCATCACAATTCTCTTTGACCCTTCTCATCACAATGTTCCATGTCTTTGTCAGAACAATGCTCCATGACCATTGTCATCACAATGTGCCACACACATTTCATCCCAACGGTTCACAACTTTGTCATCGCAATGCTCCATTAACCTTGTAATCACAATGGTCCATGCACTTCTCATCAAAATGCTCTCTCACCAGAGATATCACAATGTACCATCACTAGTCATCACAATACTCCCTCACACCTGTAATCACAATGTTCCATGACCCTGTCATCCCAATGCTACATCCCCTTATCATCACAATGTTCCACGACCCCTGCCATTACAATGTTCCATAACCCCTGTCATCAAAATTCTCCATGAACATTTCATCCCAAAGCTCCAAGACCCCTGATATCACAATGTTCCTTTACAATTTTCATCAAATTGCTGCATGACCCGGTCATCAGTATGCTTCCTGCCCTTCTCATCATAATGCACCATGCCCTTGTCATCAAAATGCTCCATGACTTGTCATCACAAAGCTCCATGAACCTTGGCATCACAATGCTCCATGTCATTGTCATCACAATGCTCCATGAATCTTCTCATCACATTGTTCCATGTCCTTGTCATCACAAAGCTCCATGACACTTGTCATCACAATGCTCGATGCCCTTCTCATCACAATGCTCCATGCCCTTGTCATTACAATCCTGAATGCCCCATGTATCACAGTGTTCTGTGCCCTTGTCATCACGATGCTCCATGCCAACTCTCATGACAATAATCCATGAAACATTTCAGACCAATGTTCCATGCCTTTCTCATCAAAATGCGCCATTACCCCTGTCATAACAATGCACCATGGCCCTTGCCATCACAATATTCCACGGCCTAGTCATCACAAGGTTCCATGACACTTGCCATCACAATGCTCAAGACCCCTGAAATCACAATGCTCCATGCCCTTGTCATCACAAAGCTCCATGATGCATGTCATCAGAATGTTCCATGGCCTTCTCATCACAATGCTCCATGCCCTTGTAATCATAATGCTCCAAGACCCTTGTAATCACAATGCTCCATGCCCCTTTTCATCTCAATGTTCCATGAAACCTGTCATCACAATGCACCATGCCCATCATCATAATGCTTCAGGCTATTATCATCACAATGAAATCAATATTCTCCATGACCTCTGTCATCATAATGCTCCAAACCCTTGTGATCACAATGTTCCATAATACTTATCATCACAACACCCCATGACGCTCATCATCACAATTATCCATGATCTTCTCATCACAGTGCTCCATGATCTTTGTCATCACAATGCTCAATACACTTGTCATCACAATGCTGCCTGACACTTGTCGTCGTATGCTCCTTGATCCATGTCATGACAAGAATCCATGCCTTTTTCATAACAATGATCCATGCCATTTTCATCACAATGCTCCAAGATCCCTGTAATCACAATGCTCCATGCCCTTGTCATCACAAAACTCCAGGACGCATGTCATCAGAATGCTCCATGGCCTTCTCATCACAATGCTCCATGCCCTAGTCATCACAAAGCTCCAAGACGCCTGTAATCACAATGCTCCATTCCCCTTTTCATCAGAATGCTCCATGAGAATTGTCATCACAAGTCGCCATGGACTTCTCTTCACAATGCTCCAGGACATTGTCATCACCATGATCCATTCCCTATTCATCACAATGCTCCATGACCCCTGTTATCACAATAATCCATGAACATTTTCAGCCCAGTGCTCCACGACCTACTTATCACAATGCTCCATGGCCAATATCATCACAATGCTCCATGACCACTGTTAACACAACACTCCATGACACCTGACAACACAATGATCCAGGACTCTTGTCATCACAATGCTCCATTCCCTAGTCCTCACAAAGCTCCATGAACCCTGTCATCACCACACTCCTTGAAAATTTTCAGCCCAGTGCTCCATGACACTTGTCATCACAGTGATCCATGCCCATGTCATCCCAATGCTCCATGACCCCTGTATTCACAATGCTCCATGACGCTTGTCATCACAGTGCTCCATGATACCTGTCATCACAATGCTCCATGCTTTTTTCAGCAAAATGCTACATGACCTTGTCATTACAATGCTGTATGCGCTTGTCATCACAATACTCCATGAACCTTGGGATCACATTGCTTCATGCCCTTTTCATCACAATGCTCCATGCTCCTTGAAATCAAAATGATCCATGACCTCTGTTATCACAATGCTCCAAACCCTTGTGATAACAATGTTCCATAACACTTGTCATCACAACGCTCCATGATGCCTGTCATCACAATACTCCATGCCCTTTTCATCCCAATGCTCCATGACTTTTGTCATCACAATTCTCAGTACACTTGTCATCACAATGCTCCCTGACACTTGTCATCAGAATGCTCATTGAACCCTGTCACTAAAAGGCTCCATGCGATATTCATCACAATACCCTAAGCCGTTTTCATCACAATGCTCCATGCCATTGTCATCAAAACACTCCACAAGCTTGTCATCATAATGCTCCATGACCATTGTCATCACAGTTCTCCATGCACTTGTCAGCACAATGCTCCCTGACCGTTTTCATCACAATGCACCAAGCCATTGTCATCACAATGCTCCATTACTTTTGTCATCAGAATCCTCCATGACATTTGTCATCACAATGCTCCATGCCATTGTCATCACACTGGGCCATTACATATATCATCACAATGCTCCCTGACACCAGTCTTCACAATACTGCATAACATGGTCATTACAATGCTCCATGACATTGTCATCACAATGTGCCATTCCAACTGTCATCGCAATAATCAATGAAACTTATTAGACCAATGTTTCATGCCCTTTTCATCACAATGCTCCATGCCCTTGTTATCACAATGCTCCATGACCTCTGTCATCACAATGATCCATGACTCCAGTCATCACAATGCTTCATGACCTCTGTCATCACAATGGTCCATGCCCTCATCATCAACAGACTCTGTGACCATTTTAACCACAATGCTCCATGAACTTTTCATCACAATGCTCTTTGACCCTTGTCATCCCAATGCTCCATGTGCTTGTCACCACAATGCTCCATGACACATGTCATCACAATGCACCATACGCTTGTCATCACTGTGCTCTACAATCTTGTCATCACAATGCTCCATAAAATTTCTCATCAAAATGCTCCATGAACTTCTCATCAAAATACTCTCTCACCACTGATATCACAATGCTACATCACTATTTGTCAGAATACTCCCTCAACCCTGTCATCACAATGTTCCATGACTCCTGTCATCACAATGCTACATGCACTTATCATCACAATGTTCGATGACCCCTGACATCACAATGTTCCATAACACCTGTCATCAAAATGTTCCATGACACTTTTCATCAAATTGCTCAAAGACACTGTCATCACAATGCTCCCTGCCCTTCTCATCACAATGCACTACGCCCTTGCTATCAAAATTCTCCATGAGTTTTTTCATCACAAAGATCCATGACCTTTGGCCTCACAATGCTCCATGTCATTGTCATCACAATGCTCCCTGAACGCTCTCATCACATTGTTCAATGCCCTTTTCTTCACAAAGCTCCATGACACATGTCATCAGAATGCTCCATGGCCTTCTCATCACAATGCTACACGCCCTTGCCATCAGAATGCTCCATTACACCTGACATAACAATGCTCCATGACCCCTGCCATCACGATGTTCCATATCCTTGTCATCACAAAGCTCCATGACCCTTCTCATCACAATGCTCCAAGAACCTTGTAATCACAATGCTCTATGCCGCTTTTCATCTCAATGATCCATGAACCCTGTCATCACAGTGCACCATGCCCATCATCATAATGCTTCATGCTATTGTCATCACAATGAAATCAAAATGATCCATGACCTCTGTCATAACAATGCTCCAAACCCTTGTGATCACAATATTCCATATCACTTTTCATCACAATGCCACATGACGTTCGTCATCATTATTATCCATGGTATCCTTATCACAATGCTCCATGAACATTGTCATCACAATGCTCAATACACTTGTCATCAAAATGCTCCCTGACACTTGTTGTCTGTATGCTCCTTGAAACCTGTCATGACAAGGCTCCATGCCTTTTTCATCACAATGATCCATTCCCTTTTCATCACAATGCTCCCAGACCCATGTAATTACAATGCTCCATACCCTTGTCCTCACAAAGCTCAATGACGCATGCCATCAGAATGCTCCTTGGTATTCTCCTCACAATGTTCCATGCCCTTGTCATCACAATGTTCCATGACCCCTGTAACCACAATGCTCCATGCCCCTTTTCATCAGAATGCTCCATGAGACTTGTCATCACAAGGCTCCATAGTTTTGTCATCACAATGCTCCAGGAACTTGTCAGCACAATCCTTCACGGCATTGTCATGAAAATTCTCAATCCCCTTGTCATCATAATGCTCCTAGCCCTAATCATCACAATGCTCCATTATATTTGTCATCACAATCCTCCATTACATTTGGCATCACAATGCTCCATGCCATTGTCATGCAATGGACCATGACATATGTCATCACAATGTTCCCTGACATCTGTCTTCACAATACTCCGTGACCTTCTCATCAAAATGCTCCATGCCCTTGTCATCACAATGCACCATGCCCACTGTCATCACAATAATCTATGAAATTTGTCAGACCACTGCTCCATTACCTGTCATCACAATACTCCATGCCCTTGTCATCACAATGCTCCATGACCCCAGTCATCAGAATGCCCCGTGACTCCAGTCATCACAATGCTTCATAACGTTTGTCATCACAATGGTCCATGCCCGCGTCATCACAAGGCTCTGTGACATTTGTAACCACAATGCTCAATGAACTTTTCAACACCATTCACTCTGACCCTTGTCATCACAATGCTCCATTTCTTTGTGAGAACAATGCTCCATGACCAATGTCATCACAAAGGTCCACAACTTTATCATTGCAATGCTCCATAAACTTTGTAATCACAATGGTCCATGCACATCTCATCAAAATGCTCTCTCAACAGAGATATCACAATGTTCCATCACTAGTCATCACAATACTCCCACACCCCTGTAATCACAATGTTCCATGACCCTGTCATCACAATGCTACATCCCCTTATCATGACAATGTTCCATGACCCCTGACATAACAATGTTCCATAACCCCTGTCATCAAAATGCTCCATGACCCTTTTCATCCCAAAGTTCCAAGAACCCTGACATAACAATATTCTATAACCCCTGCCATTATAATGTTCCATTTCACTTTTCATCAAATTGCTGCATGACACGGTCATCAAAATGCTCCCTGCACTTCTCATCACAATGCACCATTCCCTTGTCATCAAAATGTTCCATGACTTGTCATCACAAAGCTCCATGACCCTTGGCATCACAATGCTCCATGTCATTGACATCACAATGCTCCATGAACCCTCTCATCACATTGCTCCATGCACTTGTCATCACAAAGCTCCATGACACTTGTCATCACAATGTTGGATGCCCTTCTCATCACAATGCTCCATGCCCAAGTCATTACAATCCTGCATGACCCATGTATCACAAGGTTTTGTGCCCTTGTCATCACAATGCTCCATGACCACTCTCATCACAATAATCCATAAAACATTTCAGATCAATATTCCATGCCCTTCTCATCACAATGCTCCATGACCCCTGTCATCACAGTGTTCCACGGCCTAGTCATCACAATGCTCCATGACTTTGTCCGCAAAATGCTACATGACCTTGTCATTACAATGCTCTATGTTCTTGTCATCACAATACTCCATTTCCATTGTCATCACTAAACTCCATGAACTTTGGGATCACATTGCTTCATGCCCTTGTCATCAAAATGCTCCATGCTCCTTGAAATCAAAATGATCCATGACCTCTGTCATCAAAATGCTCCAAAACCTTGTGATCCCAATGTTCCATAACACTTGTCATCACAATGCTCCATGATGCTTGTCATCACAAAATTCCATGCCCTTTTCATCACAATGTTCCACGGCCTTGTCATCACAAGGCTCCATGACACTTGTCATAACAATGCTCCACGAACCCTCTAATCAAAATACTCCATGCACTTTTCATCAAAAAGCTACATGACGCATGTCTTCAGAATGTTCCATGGCCCTCTCACCGCAATGCTCCATGCCCTTGCCATCACAATGCTCCAAGACCATTGTAATCAAAATGCTCCATGCGTCTTTTCATCTCAATGTTCCATGAACCCTGTCATCACAATGGACCATGCCCATCATCATAATGCTTCAGGCTATTTTCATCACAAGGAAATCAATATGCTCCATGACCTCTGTCATCACAATGCTCCAATCCCTTGTGATCACAATGTTCCATAACACTTATCATCACAACACCCTATGATGCTCATCATCACAATTATCCATGGTCTTCTCATCACAATGCTCCATGACTTTTGTCATCACAATGCTCAGTACACTTGTCATCACAATGCTCCCTGACAATTGTCATCAGTCTGCTCCATTAACCCTGTCATGACACGTCTCCATGCCTTTTTCATCACAATGATCCATGCCCTTTTAATCACAATGCTCCAAGACCCCTGTAATCACAATGCTCCATGCCCTTGTCATCACAAAACTCAATGACGCATGTCATCAGAATGCTCCATGGCCTTCTCCTCACAATGCTCCATGCCCTTGTCATCACAATGCTCCAAGATCCCTGTAATCACAATACTCCATGTCCCTTTTCATCAGAGTGCTCCATGAGACTTGTCATCACAAGTGTCCATTGTATTCTCATAAAAGTGCTCTAGGAACTTGTCATCAAAATGCTCCATGATCCCTTTCATCACAATACTCCATGAACATTTTCAGCCCAATGCTCTATGACCTTCTCATCAAAATGCTCCATGACCCCTGTCATCACAATACTCCATGAACATTTTCAGCCCAATGCTCCATGACCCTTTTCATCAAAATGATCCATGCCCTTGTCATCCCAATGCTCCATCACCCCTGTATTCACAATGCTCCGTGACGCTTGTCATCACAGTGCTCCATGACACCTGTCATCACAATGCTCCATGCCCTTGTTATCACATTGTTCCATGACCCCTGTCATCACTATGCTCCGTGACTTCATTCATCACAATTCTTCATGACCTTTGTCATCTCAATGGTCCATGCCCTCATCTTCAACAGTCTCTGTGACCATTTTAACCACAATGCTCCATGAACTTTTCATCACAATGCTCTTTGTCCCTTGTCATCACAATCCTCTCTGCCTTTCTCAGCACAATGCTCGATGACACATGTCATCACAATGCTCCATGCGCTTGTCAGCACAGTGCTCCATGACACATGTCATCAAAATGCACCATGCGCTTGTCATCACAGTGCTCCACAATCTTGTCATCACAATGCTCCATAAAACTTGTCATCACAATGCTCCATGCACTTCTCATCAAAATGCTCTCTCACCACTGATATCACAATGTTACATCACCTTTCATCACAATACTCCCTCACCCCTGTCATCACAATGTTCCATGACTCCTGTCATCACAATGCTACATGCACATATCATCACAATGTTTGATGACCCCTGACATCACAATGTCCCATAACCCCTGTCATCAAAATGCTCCCAAAACTTTTTCATCAAAATGCTCCATGACCCCTGGCATCACAATGTTCAATAACCCCTGTCAGCAAAATGTTCCATGACCCTTTTCATCAAATTGCTCCATGACCCTGTCATCACAATGCTCCCTGCCCTTCTCATCACAGTGCACAACGCCCTTGTCATCAAAATCCTCCATGACCTTTGTCATCACAAAGATACATGACACTTGGAATCACAATGCTCCATGTCATTTTCACCACAATGCTCCATGAACGCATTCATCACACTGCTCAATGCCCTTGTCATCACAAAGCTCCAAGACACATGTCATCAGAATGCTCCATGGCCTTCTTATCACAATCCTCCATGCCATTGCCATCACAATATTCCATTACCCCTGTCATAACAATGCTCCATGACCACTGCCATCACGATGTTCCATGGCCTTGTCCTCACAAGGCTCCATGACCCTTCTCATCACAATGCTCCAAGACCCCTGTAATCACAATGTTCCATGACACCTGACATCACAATGTTCCACAACACCTGTCATCTAAATGCTTCATGACACTTTTCATCCCAAAGCTCCATGACCCCTGACATCACAATGTTCTATAACCACTGTCATCAAAATATTCCATTACAATTTTCATCAAATTGCTGCATGAACCTGTCATCAAAATGCTCCCTGCCCTTGTCATTAAAATGCTCCATGACGTTTGTCATTACAAATCAACTTGACCCTTGACATCACAATGCTCTATGTCATTGTCATCACAATGCTCCATGAACCCTCTCATCATATTTCTCCATGCCCTTGTCAACACAAAGCTCCATGACACATGTCATCACAATGCTCGATGCCCTTCTCATCACTATGCTCCATGCCCTTGTCATTACAATCATCTATGACCATTGTATCACAGTGTTCTGTGCTCTTGTCATCACAATGCTCCATGCCCACTCTCATCACAGTAATCCATGAAATATTTCACACCAATGCTTCCTGTCCTTCTCATCACAATGCTCCATTCCACCTGTCATAACAATGTTCCATGACCCCTGCCATCACAAAGTTCCACGGCCTTTTCATTCACAAGGCTCCATGACACTTGTCATCACAATGTCCCAAGACCCCTGTAATGAGAATGCTCCATGCTCTTGTCATCACAAAGCTCCATGACTCATGTCATTAGAATGTTCCATGGACTTCTCATCACAATGCTCCAAGACACTTTTTATCACAATGCTCCATGCCCCTTTTCATCTCAAATCTCCATGAATCCTATCATCACAATGCACCATGCCCATTATCATAATGCTTCAGGCTATTTTCCTCACAATGAAATCAAAATGCTCCATGACCTCTGTCATCACAATGCTCCAAACCCTTGGGATCACAATGTTCCATAACACTTCTCATCACAACACCCCATGATGCTCATAATCACAATTATCCATGGTCTTCTCATCACTATGCTCCATAACCTTTGTCATCACAATGCTCAATACACTTGTCATCACAATGCTCCCTGACACTTGTCGTCAGTATGCTCCTTGAACACTGTCATGACAAGGCTCCATGACTTTTTCATCACAATGATCCATGCCCTTTTCATCACAATGCTCCAAGACACCTGTAATCACAATGATCCATGCACTTGTCATCACAGTGCTCCATGACACATTCATCAGAATGCTCCATGGCCTTCTCTTCACAATGATCCATGCCCTTGTCATCACAATGCTCCAAGACCCCTGTAATCACAATGCTCCATGCCGCTTGTCATTATAGCACTCCATGACGCTCGTCATCACAATTATCCATGGTCTTCTCATCACAGTGTCCACGGTATTGCCATCACAATGCTCCATGCCCTGGTCATCACAATGATCCATGACCCCTGTCATCACAATGCTCCATGAGACGTATCATCACAATGCTCCATGCCCCTTGTCATTACAGTGCTCCATGATGCTCGTCACCAGAATTATCCATGGTCTTCTCATCACAGTGCTCCACGGTCTTGCCATAACAATGCTCCATGCCCTGGTCATCACAATGCTCCATGTCCCTTGTCATCACAATTATCCAGGTCCTTGTCATCACAATGCTCCATGACAGTTCTCATCCCCATGTTACATGCTCTTGTCATCACAATTCTCCATGCACTTGTCATCGCAATGTCCCATGACCCCTGTCATAGCAAGCTCCATGCCTTTGTCATCACAATGCTTCACGACGTTTTCATCAAAATTCTCAAAGGCCGTTGTCATCACAATGCTCCATGCCCTTGTCATTGCAATGCTCCATGGCCCTTGTCATCACAATGCTCCAAGCCCTTGTCATCACAATGCTCCATTACCTTTGTCATCACAATCCTCCATAACACTCGGCATCACAATGCTCCATGCCATTGTCATCACAATGGAACATGAAATATGCCATCACAATGTTCCCTGACACATGTCTTCACAATACTCCATGACCTTGTCATCACAATGCTCCATGCCCTTTTCATCACAATGTGCCATGCCCACTGTCAACACAATTATCCATGAAACTTGTCAGACCAATGCTCCATGCTCCTGTCATCACAATGCTACATGACCCCAGTCATCACAATGCTCCATGTGTCACGTCATCACAATACTCCATGACGTGTGTCACCACAAAAGTCAATGCCCTCATCATCACAAGGCTCTGTGAAATTTGTCACCACAATGCTCCATGAACTTTTCATCAAAATGCTCAATGTTATTGTCATCACAATGCTCCATGAATGCTCTCATCACATTGCTCCATGACCTTGTCATCACAAAGCTCCATGACGCATGTCATCAGAAGGCTCCATGGCCTTCTCATCACAATGTTCCATGCCCTTGCCATCACAATTCTCCATTAACCCTGTCATAACAGTGCTCCATGACCCCTGCCATCACGATGTTCCATGGTCTTGTCATCACAAGGCTCCATGACCCTTCTAATCACAATGTTCCAAGACCTCTGTAATCACAATGCTCCATGCCCCTTTTCATCTCAATGATCCATGAACCCGGTCATCACAATGCACCATGCCCATCATCAAAATGCTTCATGCTATTGTCATCACAATGAAATCAAAATTCTCCATGATCTCTGTCATCACAATGCTCCAAATCCTTGTGATCAAAATGTTCCATAACACTTATCATCACAACATCCCATGACGCTCGTCATCACAATTATCCATGGTCTTCTCATCACAATGCTCCATGACCATTTTCATCACAATGCTCAATACACTTGTCATCACAATGCTCCCTGACACTTGTCCTCAGTATGCTCCTTGAACCCTGTCATGACAAGGCTCCATGCCTTTTTCATCACAATGTTCCATGCCTTTGTCATCACAAAGTTCCATGATGCATGTCATCAGAACGTCCCATGGCCATCTCATCCCAATGCTCCATGCCCTTGTCATCACAATGCCCCAAGACCCCTGTAATCACAATGCTCCATGCCCCTTTTCATCAGAATATTCCATGAGACTTGTCATCACAAGTCTCCATGGTCTTCTCATCACAATGCTCCAGTACCTTGTCATCACAAGCCTCCATGGCTCCTGTTATCACAATACTCCATGAACGTTTTCAGCCCAATGCTCCTTGACCTTCTCATCACAATGCTCCATGACCCCTGTCATCACAATGCTCCATGACTCCTGTCATCACAACGATCCATGAACACTGACAACACAATGATCCGGGACTCTTGTCATCAAAATGCTCCATGCCCTTGTCATCCCAATGCTCCATGACCCTTGTAATCACAATGCTCCGTGACGCTTGTCATCACAGTGCTCCATGAACCTTGTCATCACAATGCTCCATGCCTTTGTCAGCAATATGCTACATAATCTTGTCATCACAATGCTCCATGTTCTTGTCATCACAATCCTTCATGACACTTTGGATCATATTGCTTCATGCCTTGGCATCTCCCTCTTGCCTTTCTGGTTTTCACAGATTTTCGGATGTCCCTTTTGAACCGTGGGAAGTGACAATTCTTTGTAGTGTGGATTTGCATTGCGCGCTTGCTTGATTGTCCAAAAAGGTCGTATGCGTTTTCTCCTGAATATATTCAGGAGAAAACGCATACGCCCTTTTTGGCCAAGTGCATCACTGTCGAAGTTGTGATGCTTTTCCTGTGCTTTAAAGGCGATTCCAATTTACCTCTTGAAATATGTTTTGTGCAATTCTGCCTCATTTTCAAGTCAGCTTCGTTGCCTTCCCTCAACAGATTTTTGGAAGACAGTAGTCCTTTATAACTGTAGGTTTGTGAATTGCTGTGCCCGTGAGCTCCAATTTTCAAATCCCATTTTTGGGAGCTGACTGCAAATCCAAAATTTTGCTTCAGGACCTATACTTGTTCCAGGGGTGGCTATACTGTTCCCTGCAGGTGGCTGAGGCTTTGGTTAATTCTTCTTCCTGACGGGAATTTAGAGTGACATGTGCCTGTCCAAAAGCCTACATCTACTCTCTGATTGGTTCTCCCTCTTCCCTTTCATCCTCTGCACAATTAGCAAACTGTGCGAACCAGGAGGTTATAGCGGCTGGGTCTCCTAAGTTGGGAGATTGATAGTAAAGCAGTTGGAATGCCAAACTGGAGCACAAGGAGAGGAAAAATTAGGAGACTTTTAGAAACCTTTCACCATCACAGGGTGTCCATTCTCTAGGTTTCCCATACATGTTATAACTGTAGTGATATTCCCTACTACCTGGAGATTTGGGATCCATGGAATCGTGGCATGCATTACTACTTTAAAGGGTCTGCATTTTGTCTCCCAATCTCACCAGTCCTCTCAGTCCCAAGTGTCCAGCCTTATGTCTCATCCAGCTGTCTTTACAGATAGGGTCATTCCCGGTTTCATCAGAACCCCTGAAGGAATTGTGTAAGAATTTCGCTGTTTTTTTGTTTGTTTTTGAAATTCATTTATATAATGGGGTTGAGCTGATTTTCACTGACGTGTTTATGCCAGTCTAGACACACTTGATTCCCTTATGAAGACAAATCAATACATTGGTTTTAAGATTCTCACTAGTCAGATATATTTCTCTGCGGGGAATAGGGGGTTTGAGTCCCGTTCACTGAGGAAGGGGTAGGTCTCATCTGTTCTCTATTTGGTTTATGGAATGGTACCTGTGCTAATATCAAACTCTGGTTTTATGCATCACCCCACCTCTCCTTTCCCATTAAACAGGCATAAGAGTGTTTTCTAAATGTGAGACTCTGTTCTCTTTCTTAATTCAGTTCATATGTTGTGATGTTGACATTCCCTCTGTAAGTGATATCTTATGAATAGATTCTTTTTCTGTGTGATTAATTTCACTTAGAATCATCATACCTAAATCCACTCTTTATGCTGCTACTGGCCTTATGACATTGATTTCACGTCTGAGTGATATTCCGTTGTACAAATTTACCACAAGTAATTTATGCATTTCTCTTTTTCCTGGGATATTTTAGGTGTACCGAAGTTGAGGTTCTTGTATGCAGAGCAGCCCTAAACTTTGGAGTGCCTGTGTGTTGTCGATATTTAGTCTTCCCAAGTTATATGTCCATGAGTTGAAGTCCCCTTTGCTCGGGGGCTTTGTATTTAAATGTTTTAGGAAACAGCATACACTTCTTCAGAGTGGCTCTTGGATATTTATACCCCACCCATCAGCGTGACTAGGCTCCCTGTTCTCCATGGCCTCTCCAGCATTTCTGGTTTGTACACATTTTTTGGATGGCCTTTCTGAGCAGTGGAAATTGAGACTTCTTTGTTGTGCGGATTTGCATTTCCCGCTTGCTTGGTTGGCCAAAAACTCTGTATGTGTTTTTTTCCTGAAGATATTCACGAAAAAAAGGCATACACCCTTTTGCCCAACTGCATCATTTTAGAAATTCTGCTGCTTTTCATATGCTTTAAATGTGAGTACAATCTACCTTTTGAAATCTGTTTCCTGCAATTCTGCCTCTCATTCAGATCCTCTTCGTTGCCTTACCTGAATATATTTTTGGACGTTGGTTATCATTTATAGCTTTGCAGGTCTTTGAATTGTCTGCTCCTGAGCTCCATTTTACAACTCGCTTTTATTGTGAGCTCGCCGCCAAACCATTGGATTGATTCTGGGACTTTTCTGGTTCTGAGGAGGCAGACTGAGCCTTTGGTTAATTCTTCTTCCTAATGGGAAATTAGAGTGACATGTGCCTGTCAAAACTCCTACAGCTTATCTCTCATTGGTTCCCCCCTTCCCATTTATCCTCTGCACAAATTGCAAACTGTGTGAAACAGGAGGTTAAAGGTGCTGATTCTCCAAGAGGGGATATTGTTAATAATGTGGCTGGAATGGCGAACCCCAGCACCAGGAGATCAAAAATGAGGTGCATTTTATACACCTTTCCTGAGCACACGGTGTACATTCATCTCGGTTTCGCAGGCATGTTTTCGCTGTCAGAAGATTCCCTTGAACCTGCCGATTTGGGACCCATGGAATGGGTACCAGGCGGTATTACTTTAAAAGGTCTGCATTTCCTCACCCAGCCTCTCTAACATCTCTTAGCGTGCATAGCTTCCAGCCTTATATATCATCCTGCTGTGGGTCTACATGTGTTCAATCCATGTTACATCGTAGCCCTTCAAAAAAAGTTGTAAGAATTTTTGTCTGTCTCACCGTTTTTATAAATATTTTTAAATTTATTTTTATATTGGTTACAGCTGATTTTCAAAGCTCTGTTTTTTGCTGCTGTACATCCACTTGATTCATGTACTGTGAGACAACAAGAAATTATTTTTCAGATGCTTACGAGTCATATGTATTATTGTCCAGTGACTTGAGTGGGCTGAGTGCAGTTCTTTGAGGTACCGTGTAGGCCTTGTCAGTTATTCAATTTGGTACTTGGAATGGTATATTTGCTAATTTCAAACTCCTGGATAATACCTCACCATTCCCCACCTTTCCCATTTAGCAGCCTTATGTATATTTTCTACATATTTGACTATGTTTCTGTTTTGTAGTTTATTTCATGTGTAGCCATGTTTGATTCCACCTTTAAGTGACATCTTATGATATGTGTCATTTTCTTTCTGACATATGTCACTTAGAATGATCGTATGTAACTCCTCCAGAGTTGTTCCAACTGGCCTTATTTCATTGATTTCGGGATGAGTAATATTCCATTCTACATAAGTACCCCATCTCTTTTATCCATTTTATCCTTCCAGGGACATTTAGGTTATATCCAAGTGGAGGCCCTTTTTAACAGAGAGGTGGTAAACGTTGGGGTGCCTGTTTTCTGTCCATTTTTGTTTTTCCCAAGGTATACGCCCATGAGTGCAAATGCCCTATGCTCTGTAGCTCATCTTTTAGATGTCTTAGCAAACACAATACACTTCTCCAGAGTGGCCATTGGCAAATTACATTTCCACTATCAGCCTCACAGGGCTCCCTTTTCTCCTCGCCCTGTCCTGCATTTCTGGTGTTTACACTTTATGTGGATAGCCCTTCTGACTGATGGGAAGTGATACATTTTGTAGTATTGATTTCCAGTGCCCACCTGTTTGGTTGGATAAAAAGTGTGTATGGCCTTTACTTGAATATATTCAGAAAAAATTCATACGCCCTTTTGGGCCAACAGCATCATTGGCGATGTTCAGCCCCTTTTCTTGTGCTTTAATGGGGAGTCCTTTCTACCTCTTCAAATCTGTTTCCTGCCACTCTCCCTTGCTTACAACTCCTTTTCTGTGACTTACCTCAAGACATTTTTCGATGATAGATATTTTCAACTCTGCAGTTTCATGAATTTTAGTGCCCCTGAGTTCCATTTTTCAACTTGTGTTTTTGGAAACTGGACACAAAACAGCGGGATTTCCTCTAGACCTATTCTGTTTCCGTGGGCAATTCTAGCCTTTGATGAATTTGTCTTCCAGATTGGAAATTAGAGTGGCATGTGCCTGTCCAAACAACTAAGACTTGTCTCTAAATTTTTCTCATCCTTCTGCTTCATCCTCTGGACAAATTCCAAACTGTGTGCAACAGGATGTTGACGGTGCTGATATCCCCAAGAGAGGAGATTGTTAGGAAAGATGCTGGAGGGGTGAACCCGAGCACCAGGTGATGAGGAGATGAGGTGCCTTTTCCAAACTCTTTCCGATCAAACGGTGTACCATCCTCTAGGTGTGACAGGCATGTTTTAGCTGTAGGAAGGTTCCCGTGCATGGAAGGAGAACACCAGGGATTTTTCCAAATCAGTGCCTCCCCGTACCCCAAACTGGGGAATTTTTAAGCTACAGCTACACGTATGTCCATTAAAGGCCTTGGGAAATAGGCAGAGCCCAAACTTTAGATGATTGAAATCTTCAGGGTCAGAAGCGCTCACCATCGGCCTTGCTTAGGTTACATTTTATCTGTCATTGATAGATGATGTCAATAAAAATATCGATTCTTTTTCAGATTATTTCCCCTTATAGGTTATTGCAAAATATTCAGTGTAGTTCCCTGTGCTATACAGTAGTTCCTTGTTGATGATCTATTTTATACATAGCAGTGTGTATGTGTTAATCCCAAACTGTTAATTTATCCCTTCTCCTACCTTTCCCCTTTGGTAATAATAAATTATAAGATTTTATACTTCTCAGAAATGGGGGAGCTGAAAGAGAGGTATCCTTTTCAATGGAAAAGCATTCAAAACATGATTGAAGCTTCAGCCAAGAGTATTCGATGTACATCCATGGAAATAAATTACTTCATTTCTCTAATGTTGACCTGACAAATAAGACAGACGTCTTCACTGAACTTGCTTATAGTAAAGTGATGGAAATATCAAATGTAAGTCTTAGAAACATCTTATTTTACCCGAGCATTATACACTGCTGTATGTTAACTACAGTTTGGCTCACACATCTGTTCATTGAAGTTACAATGTTCTCAATTTCCGTTACTGATCCTCCAGAGTGGACCCCAACAGGATTCACCATGCCCAGTGTCATTGGAGCCAACAGATCAAGACTGAGTTTGGTTCAGAAGCAAAGGAAACATTATTTTGAAAACAGAATGGAGAGGTGAGAGCGTGCAGTCCCCCACGGGCTGTGGGCTGGTCTGCTGTGTAGGGATCCCGGCAGTGTCAGTGGGAGGGAGGGGATGGAGCTCTCGAGGGCTGGGTTGGCTGCAGCACAGGCTATATGCCGTGGAGTCTGCATGGGACCCCGCTAGCTGAGGTGTCGACCCAGCCATTCTGCTCTAGGAAATCGGGTCTGAAGTGCCGGGTGTGGGACCTCTGCATGCGGAACCCTAGGAGCCCGTGAAATTAGACAAAGCACAAAGGAAAAACAGGTTAGACTTTATTTTATTGCCCAGATTCTCTTTTTATCTCCCAGGAATTTTTAATGAACGTTGCCGGAGACGAACCCCTCCTCTGCTTTTTGTTTCGTTCCTCATTCGTGGGGTGTTGAGGGTGCAGACCCCTCTTTTTTAACTGCTTCATGCTGTGGTGGGAGCCCTGATACCTGGGGGGAGGGGCAAAACGTCTCCCCACCAGCCTCCAGGTGAGGTTGATTGTCCCAAGGCCTCCTGCCTCACTTCTCGTCCGCCTGAGCACCAGCATTGGAAGTGTTATAGATTCTAATGACCTTTTAGGGTCCAGGAAAGAGATGCACAGAGATGCTGAGGTGGCAGGTTTCACCCCACCCCACATTTGTTCGGCGACCTTAGTCTGACGGTTTTTGCCAGCCTAGATGCTCTGACCAGTAGTCTGTGCTTTCTTTAATTAGGTCCCTGAATAAATGTACAAACAGCACCATGTGTCAGAACCCTGCCCGTGCAACTCCCAGACAGTCCAGGGTCAGTGGTGATCCAGGACCATGAAGTCCACTGAGTCAACGGCCTTTAGAAGTAGCCAGCAGTCCAGCCAGTCATATTGGCCACCATCACCGTGTTGTATGTAGGGTTTTCTATGGTGAAAGCGTGATATACGTTTCCCCCGCCAAGCTTATTAGCTCCACTCTGGGTGCAGTAAGTCCTTCAAGCAGTAGTCTGCTCTTTCGGGGCACAGTGTTCTTGTATTCTGAGAGAAACTCCAGGTCAAGTGATGGTCACATGAGTCATCTTGGGGGCCCGTTGCCCCCGTTTGTCTCTCTGGAGGTTGGAGTTGGAGGGCCTCCTCACTCGAGGTCAGTGTGTCCACAGAGCGACCCCAGCAACATCAGGGCATGATGGGTGGTTAGGATCACGACGTGGGGTCCTTTTCCCTTAGGAGGGAGCTGGCCTTGTGGGCTGCTGATTTCTAGCTTTTTAGATACCCCAGTATCCTGACCTGATGAGTCGGTGGGCAAAGCCCTTGGTGACCATAGTTTATCATACCTGAAGGGCATTCTTGTGTTGCTCCATTTCAAGTGGTCCCAGTTTTTGCACTAATGCTCCAAGGGCAATTAAACTTTGACCGGGTATGTAAAGGTCAAAGGGTTTAGCTAAATTAGGGAGTTCCTGGGCAAGGGTCTGAATTGACTGCTCTTTCCATTCTGGAAAGCCCGCTTCTGGATTCTATACAAAAGGATCATCATCTTTTCGTGTCAGTGTTTCATGTAGAGGCCCAGCTATTAGACTGTAGTTAGGGATCCAGATGCAGAAAACCTTGGCCTCCCAAGGAACCCCTAAGCTGTCTTCTAGTTTTAGAAGAGGTAAGGCTGCAAATGGCTTCTTCCCTATCCTGGGATGCGTTTCTCCGAATATCTGTGAGAATGAGGCCCAGGCATGTCACCAGAGCCTGGGATATTTGAGCCTTTTCCTTGGACAAATTCTATCCTTTCTTGGCTAGGTAGTTCAGAGGCGTCTTTAGTAGGCCTGGCGATCAGAATGTCATCTGCATATTGAAGGAGGGTTCCCTTTTACAGAGGTAGAACTTTTAGGTTTTTAGAGGACATTTCCCCAATGATGGTGTGGGGATTTTTGTACCGTTGGGGCAGGACGGCCCAGCATTATTGCTTTTGTTGCATGTTGTGTCCTGCCACTCACAAGCCAAAAATTCTTGTGACTCTGAGATGAATGGAATACAGAAGAAGTCATCATTGAAGTGTAATAAAGAATGCCATGGCCTGGTGGATGGTAGAATTTCCAGCAGGGTGTAGGAAATAGGAGCTACTGGATGTATATCCTCGGTGGCTTCACTGACTGTCCTGATATCCTTTACCACGTCTCCAGCAGCCCATGGGGCTCTCGTGGTCAGGCCAATCCCAGGATATGGAGCTCACCTGGGCTGCACCACCCATCCCCACAGCCCACGGGGCTCTCGTGTTCAAGTCCCTCCCAGGGTATGGAGCTCACCTGTGCAGCTACCCAGCAGCCCATGGGGCTCTCATAGTCAGGCCCTTCCCAGGATACAGAGCTCCCATGGGCAGGTACCCAAGCAGGGCTGGACACACAGGAACAGTGCACATAGCCCACCTTGCAGAGAACCCCCAGCTCACCTGTCGCTCACAGCTGACACAGAAAACCTCAGAGCAGGACTTGAACTAACAAACAGCAGCTCTGACAAGTCTGTGACCCTGGCTATCACTCTGTGCAGCCTCTCTCTGCCTGGTCTTCCAGACACTTCCACTGCAGCCAGGGCACCAGGCCTCTGTCTCCACCCACCATCACTCCTCTCCCTGACTCCTGGGTTCCTCTCATTAGGATAGGGTCTTCTTGAAGTTGTTTTCCACTCATGGACCAGATAAAATGATAAGAAAACAAGCCGCAGCTGCAGCCCCTTGTCTAGCCTGACTCTCAAGGGCCCACACCTGTTCCTTGGGCCTGGCCCGTTTAGCAAGGTTCATTTTCTGCTACTGTGAGCCCCTGAGGGGTGAGGATTGGCTGATTTGGGCAGCCTGACACTGCCTGCCAACCCCCCCACAGGTGTGCGTGGGTTGAGGTCAATATAACACCTCTCCAGGCAGCTAGAGCCCCTTTAGCTGTGCCTGATGCCATATTCTCTGCCCCGTCAGCAGTGTCGGGGCTGGGGTGGTGGTAGGGAGTGAGGGGCCGTGGCTTTGTGGGTGGCCCAGTGTGAGTGGGGCTCTGCTGGACTTTCTACAGGAGTTGCTAGGCTGCCACCTGCTAAAGAAGAGGATGTGTCATCCATACCTGCCGCTTGAATTTCTCCCCAGGCAGAGGTGAGGAAGTAAAAAAGCAGTGGGGGCCGTGGCAGGAGGGGTATCTCAGGCAGGTAAATGGAAAGCTTCCAGAAGAGCATCTGGGGCCAGGACCATCCTGACTGGCCTGCAGGCACCAAGTCGGCCTGCGTGCTGTCGCTGGTGTGGCTCCACCGCCCTTCTTCTAGGCTTGCAAGTGCTTGTACGTATTCAGGTGTTTTACCTGGAAAGGGTGGGAAGAGTGCAGCTGCAGCAGGACTGGGGCTCAGCTCACATTTACTCACAGACGCCTCAACACAGTCCCCCCAGCTTTGCAATGAGGATGCTCCTTCTCGGGGGGAGCGCTGCTGACTCCATGGGAGACGATTTCCCGCCTCTGACCAACTTAAGAATTTTTTACCACTGGAGCAAGTGCCCTGATACGATTTTCCTCTGTATAACTGGTGGGTTCTGTTTTGTTTTTTTCTTTTTTTTTTCTTTTTGGTTCAAGGTAGATTTTATTTATTCCTCTTTTTTTTTTTAATTTGGAGATATAAACATGGAAATAATGCATTAATATAAAGACGTCTATGTGAAGGGAAATACTTTTTTTCTGTTTTCTTTTATTAAATGCTATTTATTTTTATTTTTTTTAAATTTATTTCTTTTATACAGCAGGTTCTTATTGGATATCTATTTTATACATATAAGTGTGCACATGTGAATCCCAGTCTCCTAATTCATCCCACCACCACCCTCACATGGCGTTTCCCCCTTGGTGTCCATATGTTTGTTCTCTACATCTGTGTCTCTGTAACTGCCCTGCAAACCGGTTCATCTGTACCATTTTTCTAGGTTCCACATATATGCATTAATATACAATATTTGTTTTTCTCTTTCTGACTTACTTCACTCCGTATGACAGTCTCTAGATCCATTAAGGTCTCTACAAATGACCCAGTTTCATTCCTATGTATGGCTGAGTAATATTCCATTGTATATATGTACCACATCTTTATCCATTCGTCTGTCTGTGGGCACTTAGCTTGCTTTCATTACCTGGCTATTGTAAATAGTGCTGCAGTGAACATTGTGGTGAATGTGTCTTTTCGATTTATGGTTTTCTCTGGGTATATGCCCAGTAGTGGGATTGCTGGATTATATGGTAATTCTATTTTTACTTTTCTAAGGAACCTCCATACTGTTCCCCATAGAGACTGTATCAATTTACATTCCCAACAATAGTGGAAGAAGGTTCCTTTTCTCCATACCCTCTCCAGCATTTGTTGTTTGTAGATTCTCTGTTGATGCCCATTCTAACAGGTGTGACATGACACCTCATTGTAGTGTCCATTTCCATTTCTCTAATAATTAGTGATGTTGAGCAGATTTTCATGTGCGTACTGGCCACCTCTATGTCTTCTTGGAAGAAATGTCTATTTATATCTTCTTCCATTTTTGTATTGGGTTGTTTGTTTTATTAATATTGAGCTGCATGAGCTGTTTATATATATTGGAGATTAATCATTTGTCCATTGATTCGTTTGCAAATATTTTCTGCCTTTCTGAGGGTTGTCTTTTCATCTTGTTTGTAGTTTCCTTTGCTTTGCAAAAGCTTTTACGTTCCCTTAGGTCCCATCTGTTTAGTTTTATTTTTTATTTCATTACTATAAGAGGTGGATCAAAAAAGATCTTGCTGTGATTGACGTCAGAGTATCCTTCGTAAGTTTTCCTCTCAGAGTTTTATACTATCCGGTCTTACATTAAGGTCTCTAATCCATTTTGAATATATTTTTATGTATGGTGTTGGGGAGTGTTCTAATTTCATTCTTTTACATGTAGCTGTCCATATTTCCCAGCACCAATGATTGAAGAGACTGTCTTATCTCCATTGTATAGTCTTGCCTCATTTGTCATAGATTAGGTGACCATAGATGTGTAGGTTTATCCCTGTGCTTTCTTTTTTTTTCCTTTTACACGTTTATTGGAGTGTAATTGATTTACAATGGAGTGTTCGTTTCTGCTGTATAAAAAAGTGAATCAGCTATACATATACAAATATCACCAGATCCCCTCCCTCTTGCATCTCCCTCTCACACCCCATATCCCACCCCTTTATGTGGTCACAAAGCACCAAGCTGATCTCCCTGTTTTATGTGGCTGCTTCCCAGTAGCTATTGGTGTTACCTTTGGTAATGTATTTATGTCCATGCCCCTCTCTCACTTCGTCCCAGCTTACCAATCCCCCTTCCGGTGTCCTCAAGTCCTTTCTCTATGTCTGTGTCCTTAATCCTGTCCTACCACTAGGTTCTTTAAAATCTTTTTTTTTCTTCATTAGATTCCGTATATCTCTGTTAACATACAGTATTTGTTTTTCCCTTTCTGACTTACTTCACTGTGTAGGACAGATTCTAAGTCCATCCACCTCAGTACAACTAACTCAGTTTTGCTTGTTTTTATGGCTGAGTAATACTCCATTGTATATATGTGCCAGATCTTCTTTAAACATTCATCTGTCAATGGACACTTAGGTTGCTTCCATGTCCTGACTATTGTAAATAGAGCTGCAATGAACATTTTTCTACATAACTCTTTTTGAATTATGGTTTTCACAAGGCAAATGCCCAGTAGTTGGATTGTTGTGTCATATGGTACTTCTATTGTTAGTTATTTAAAGGAACCTCCGTACTGTTCTCCCTAGTGCCCATATCAATTTACATTCCCACCCACAGTGCAAGTGTGTTCCCTTTTCTCCAATAAAGGCCTCTCCAGCATTTATTGTTTTGTAGATTTTTTTGATGATTGCCACTCTGACTGCTGTGAGGTGATACCTCACGGTAGTTTTGATTTGCATTTCTCTAATGATTAGTAATGTTCAACATCCTTTCATGTGTTTCTTGGTAATCTGTATATCTTCTTTGGATAAATGTCTATTTAGGTCTTCTGCCCGTTTTTGGATTGGGTTGTTTGTTTTTGTGATATTGAGCTACATGCGGTGCTTGTAAAGTTTGGAGATTAATCCTTTGTCAATTGCTTCATTTGAAAATATTTTCTCCCATTCTGAGGGTTGTTTTTGCATCTTGTTTATGTTTTCCTGTACTGTGTAAAAGCTTTTAAGTATCATTAGGTCCCATTTGTTGATTTCTGTTTTTATTTCCATTTCTCTAGGAGGTGGGTCCAAAAGGATCTTGCTGTGATTTATGTCATAGAGTGTTCTGCCTATGGTTTCCTCTAAGTGTTTTATAGTGTCTGGTCTTATATTTAGATCTCTAATCAATTTAGAGTTTATTTTTGTGTATAGTGTTATGGAGTGTTCTAATTTCATTCTTTTATGTGTAGGGGTCCAGTTTATCCAGCACCAGTTACTGAAGAGACTGTCTTTCCTCAATTGTATATCCTTAGCTCCTTTGTCATAGATGAGATAGCCATAGGTATGTAGGTTTATCTCTGGGCTTTCTGTCCTGTTCCATTGATCTGTGTTTATGCCAATCTACATACACTTGATTCCATTATGCAGACATATAAATACATAGGTTTCAAGTTTATTACCAGTCAGATATATTCCTCTTCAGTGAATAGGGTGTTTTGTGTCCAGTTCATTGAGAAAGGAGTAAGACTTGTCTATTACATATTTGGTATATGGAATGGGATCTGTGCTAATTTCAAAATCTTCTTTTACACATCACCCCACATCACCTTTCCCCTTAAGGAGGAATAAGTGTGTTTTCTAAATGTGTAATTCTGTTCACATTTGAAATTCAGTTCATGTGTAGCCATGTTTATATTCCCTCTATAAGTGATATATTACAATAATTTTTTTTTTCTTTGTGGCTCATTTCACTTAGCATCATCATACCTAAAGCCACTCATTATGCTGCTATTGGCCTTATGACATTGATTTTATGTCTGAGTGACATTCCATTGTATATAAGTACCACAACATCTATATCCATTTTCTTCCCTTTCCTGGGATATTTAAAGTGTACTGAATTCGAGGTTCTTGTAAACAGAGCAGCCCTAAAGTTTGGGCTGGCTGTGTGTTGTGGATTTTAAGTTTTCCCAAAATACACGCCCATGAGTGGAAGTGTGCTATGCTCTGTAGCTCTGTTTTAGAAAACAACATACAGTTCTCCAGAGAGGCTGTTGTCAATTTACATCCTGTCCATCGGCGTAACCAGGCTCCCTTTTCTCCATGGCCTGTCCTGCATTTGTGGCTTTTACACTATTTGTGGATGGCCCTTTTGACTGGAGGTAAGGGACACTTCTATATAGTGTGGATTTGCAATGCCTGATGGCTTGCTTGCCCAAAAAGGGTGTATGCATTTTTTCCCGAATATATTCAAGAAAATACACATACTCCCTTTTCGGCCAAGGGCAACATTGTCGAAGTTCTGTCACTTTTCATGTGCTTTAAAGACAACTGCAATCTACCTCTTGAAATCTGTTTCCTTCAATTCTACCTTGCATTCAAATCCTCTTCACTGCCTTACCTCAATATATTTCTGGATGATAGTTGTCCTTTATAACTCTGCAAGTTTGTGAATTGCTGTGCCCCTGATTTCTATTTTTCAACTGGCCTCTTTGTGAGCTGGCTGCAATACCGCAGGATGGCTGTAGGCCCTAGTCTGGTTCTGGTGTGTCAGGCTGAGCCTTTGTTTAATTCTTCTTGCTGATGGGAACCTAGAGTGACATGTGCCCATCCAAACACCTACAGCTAATCTCTCATTTGTTTCCCCTCTTCCTGTTCATTCTCTGCACAATTTGCAAACTGTGCATAACAGGAGGGTAAAGGTGCTGACACTCCAAGTGGGGGGATTTTTAGTAATGCAGATGAAATGGCGAAGCAGAGCATGACAAAATGAAAAATGAGGTACCTTTTAGAAAACTTTCCCAATTACACAGTGTACCATCCACTGGGTTTCCCATGCATGCTTTAACTGTAGGAAGATTCCCTTAAACTTGGAGAGTTGGGACCACTAGAATGGGTAGTACACAGTATTGCTCTAAGTGGTGTTCTTTTGCTCACAGAACCTCAACAATCTTGTCAGCCCCAAGTGTCCAGTTTTATGTCTCATCCAGCTGTGGGTGTAAAGGTGGACAATCCAGGTTGCATCACAGGACCTGAACGTAATTCTTAAGGCCTTCCCTCTGTTTTGCTATTTTTGCATTTTGCTTTTGAAATTTATTTTTATAAAGGTATTTAGCTGAATTTCAGTGCTGTGTTCATGCCGTTATACACACACATGACTCCTTTATGGAGACATGATAATACATATGTATTAAAATTCTTGGAGTCAGATATATTCCTCTGCAATGAATAGGGGGTGTTGAGTCGAGTTCATGGTGCGGGGAGTAGGTGATGTCTGTTACATACTTGGTTTATGTAACGGTATCTGTGCTAATTTAAAACTGTGGTTTTATGAATCAACTCACCTCGCCTTTCCCGATAAGAAGGCAGAATATTGTTTTCTAAGTGTGTGACTCTGTTGTGTTTGTAATTCAGTTCATTCGTAGCCAAGTGTACATTCCCAAAATAGTGATATCTTATGATAAGGTTTGGTACTCTGTTATCTTTCCTAACTCAGTTCATATGTAGCCATGTTTACAGGATCTTCATAAGTGATATCTTATGATAAGTTTCTTTTTCTGTGTGACATATTTCACTTAGAATAACCGTACCTGAATCCACTCATTTTGCTGCTACTGGCCTTATGACATTGATTTCATGGCTCAGGGGTATTCCATCGTATGTAAGTAACACAATTTTTTGAACCATTTTAATCTTTCCTGGGATATTTAAGTTGTACGCAAGTTGAGGTTCTTGTAAGCAGTGCAGCCCTAAACTTTGGGGTGGCTCTGTCTTATTGATTTTCAGTTTTCCCAAGGTATATTCCCTAGACTGGAAGTGCCCTTGGCTCTGTAGCTCGGTTGTTTACTTGTTTATGGAACACAATGCACTCCTCCAGTGAGGCAGTTGGCAATTTATATCCCGCCCATCAGCATAACAAGGCTCCCTGGTCTCCAGGGCCTGTCTTGCCTTTCTGCTTTTTATTCATTTTGTGGATGTGCCTTTTGACTGGTGAGAAGTGATACTTCTTTGGAGTGCAGATTTGCATTGCCCGCTTGCTTGCTTGGCCAAAAAGGGCGTATGGGTTTTCTCTTGAATATATTCATGAAAAAACGCATACGCCCTTTTTGGCCAAGTGCAACATTGTCGAAGTAGTGCCCCTCTTCCTGTGCTTTAAAGGCGATTCCAACGTACCTATTGTAATCTGTTTCTTGCTATTCTGCCTCGCATTCAAGTCTGCCTCGTTGCCTTCCCTCAACAGATTTTTGGACGATAGTTGTCCTTTATTACTCTGCCAGTTTGTGAAGTGCTGTGCCCCTGAGCTCCATTTTTTTTTTTCTTTTTGCTGTATGTGGGTCTCTCACCGTTGTGGCCTCTCCAGTTGCGGAGCACAGGCTCCAGACGCGCAGGCCCAGCGGCCATGGCTCACGGGCCCAGCCGCTCCACGGCATATGGTATCCTCCCAGATCGGGGCACGAACCCATATCCCCTGCATCGGCAGGCAGACTCCCAACCACTGCGCCACCAGGGAGGCCCTGAGCTCCATTTTTTAACTCGTTTTTTGTGAGCTGAACCCAAGTCCAAAATTTTGATTCAGGAACTCTACTGGTTCCCGGTGGGTGGCGGAGACTTTGGTTAATTCTTCTTCCAACCGGGATATAAGAGTGACATGTGCCCGCCCAAATGCCTAACAGCTACTCTCTCATTGGTTCTCCCTCTTCCCTTTTATCCTCTGACAAATTGGCAACCTGTGTGAACCAGGAGGTTAAAGGGGCTGTCTCTCCAAAATGGGTGATTGATAGAAAAGCAGTTGGAAATTCAACCTGGAGCACCAGGAGAGAGAGTATTAGGTGAGTTTTAGAAACCTTTCGTATTCACACTGTGTCCATTCTCTAGGTATCCCATACATATTATAACTGTAGTAATATTCACTTCAACCTGGAGAGTTGGGACGCATGGAATGGGTTCCATGCATTATTGCTTTAAAGGGTCTGCATTGGCTCACCCAACCTCACCAATCTTCTCAGTCCCATGTGTCCAGCCTTCTGCCACATCCAGCTGTCGTTGTAGATAAGGTCATTCCTGGTTTCATCAGATACCCTGAAGGAATTGTAAAGAATTTCCCTTTTTTTTCTTGTTTTTCAAATTCCTTTTTATAGTGGGTTTGAGCTGATTCTCGCTGCCATCTTTATGCCAGTCTACACACACTTGATTCCCTTACAGAGACATATCAATACATAGGTTTTAAGATTCTTACTAGTCAGATATATTCCTCTGCGGGAAATATGGGTTTTTGAGTCCGTTTCACTGAGGAAGGCGTAGGTCTTGTCTATACCATAGTTGGTTTTTAGAACGGTACCTGTGCTTATATCAAACTCTGGTTTTATGCATCACCCCACCTCTCCTTCCCCCTTAAGCAGGCATAAGAGTGTTTTCTAAATGTGAGACTCTCTTATCTTTCCTAACTCAGTTCATGTGTAGCAATGTTTACAGGATCTTCATAAGTGATATCTTATGGTAAGTTTCTTTTTCTGTGTGACTTATTTCACTTAGAATCATCGTACCGGAATCCACTCATTTTGCTGCTACTGGTCATATGATATTGATTTCTTGGCTGAGGGATATTCCCTCGTACGTAAGTACCACAACTTTTTCAACCATTTTTATATTTCCTGGGATATTAAGGTGTACCCAAGTTGAGGTTCTTGTAAGCAGTGCATTCCTAAATTTTGGGGTGGCTCTGTCTTATTGATTTTCAGTTTTCCCAAGGTATATTCCCTAGACTGGAAGTGACCTTGGCTCTGTAGCTCTGTTGTTTACTTGTTTTAGGGAACACAATGCACTCCCCCAGAGAGGCAATTGGCAATTTACATCCCGCCCATCAGCATAACAAGGCTCCCTGTTCTCCAGGGCCTGTCTTGAATTTCTGGTTTTTACCTTTTTTGTGGATGTCCCTTTGGACCGGTGGGAACTGATACTTCTTTGTAGTGCAGACTTACATTGTCCGCTTGCTTGCTTGGCCAAAATGGGCGTATGCGTTTTCTCCTGAATATACTCAGGAGAAAACGCATACGCCCTTTTTGGCCAAGTGCATCATTGTCGAATTTGTGCCCCTCTTCCTGTGCTTTAAAGGCGATTCCAACGTACCTCTTGAAATCTGTTTCCTGCTATTCTGCCTCACATTCAAATCTGCCTCGTTGCCTTCCCTCAACAGATTTTTGGATGATAGTTGTCCTTTAATACTCTGCCAGTTTGTGAATTGCTCTGCCCTATAGCTTCATTTTTTAACTCGTTTTTTGTGAGCTGAACGCAAGTCCCATATTTTGGTTTAGGACCTCTACTGGTTCCCGGTGGGTGGCTGAGACTTTGGTTAATTCTTCTTCCTCCCGGGAAATAAGAGTGACATGTGCCCGTCCAAATGCCTAACAGCTACTCTCTTTTTGGTTCTCCCTCTTCCCTTTAATCCTTTGCCAAATTGGCAACCTGTGCGAACCAGGAGGTTAAAGGTGCTGTCTCTCCCAGTGGGCAGATTGATAGTAAAGCAGTTAGAATGTGAAACTGGAGCACCAGGAGAGGGACTATTCGTTGAGATTTAGAAACCTTTCGTATTCACCTTGTGTCCATTCTCTAGGTTTCCCATACATATTATAGCTGTAGTAGTATTCCCTACAACCTGGAGAGTTGGGAGCCATGGAATGGGTGCCATGCATTATTGCTTTAAAGTGTTTGCATTTGCTCACGAATCTCACCAATACTCTCAGTCCCATGTGTCCAGCCTTATGCCACCTCCAGCTGTCATTCTAGATAGGGTCATTCCAAGTTTCATCAGAGACCCTGAAGGAATTGTAAAGAATTTCGCTGTATTTTTGTTTTGTTTTAGAAATTCCTTTTTATTGTGGGTTTGAGCTGATTCTCGCTGCCATCTTTATGCCAGTCTACACACACTTGATTCCCTTACAGAGACATATCAATACATAGGTTTTAAGATTCTTACTAGTCAGATATATTCCTCTGCGGGAAATATGGGGTTTTGAGTCCCTTTCACTGAGGAAGGTGGAGGTCTTGTCTATTCCATACTTGGTTTTTGGAACGGTAACTGTGCTTATATCAAGCTCTGGTTTTATGCATCAACCCACCTCTCCTGCCCCCTTAAGCAGGCATAAGAGTGTTTTCTAAATGTTAGACTCTCTTCTCTTTCCTAACTCAGTTCATGTGTAGCCATGTTTACAGGATCTTCATAAGTGATATCTTATGATAAGTTTCTTTTTCTGTGTGACTTTTTTCACTTAGAATCATCGTACCTGAACCCACTCATTTTGCTGCTACTGGTCTTGTGACATTGATTTCAAGGCTGAGGGATATTCCATCGTACGTAATACCACAATTTTTTGAAACATTTTTATCTTTCCTGGGATACTTAAAGTGTACCCAAGTTGAGGTTCTTGTAAGCATTGCAGCCCAAAATTTAGGGGTGGCTCTGTCTTATTGATTTTCAGTTTTCCCAAGGTATATTCCCTAGACTGGAAGTGCCCTTGGCTCTGTAGCTCTGTTGTTTACTTGTTTTAGGGAACACAGTGCACTCCTCCAGAGAGGCAGTTGGCAATTTACATCCCGCCCATCAGCATAACAAGGCTCCCTGTTCTCCAAGGCCTGTCTTGCCTTTCTGGTTTTTACCCATTTTGTGGATGTCCCTTTTGACCGGTGGGAAGTGATACTTCTTTGTAGTGCAGATTTGCATTGCCCATTGGCTGGATTGGTCAAAAAGGGTGT
The DNA here is from genome assembly GCF_964341445.2 of Mesoplodon mirus. NCBI lineage: Eukaryota > Metazoa > Chordata > Mammalia > Artiodactyla > Ziphiidae > Mesoplodon > Mesoplodon mirus. The sequence continues at coordinate 1,032,821 of NW_028295811.1, forward strand.
ATGCGTTTTCTCCTGAATATATTCAGGATAAAATGCATACGCCCTTTTTGGCCAAGTGCATCATTGTCAAAGTTGTGCCCCTCTTCTTGTGCTTTAAAGGCAATTCCAACGTACCTATTGAAATCTGTTTCCTGCTATTCTGCCTCCATTTCAAGTTCGCCTCGTTGCCTTCCCTCAAAAGATTTTTGGACGATAGTTGCCCTTTATTACTCTGCCAGTTTGTGAATTGCTCTGCCCTATAGCTCCATTTTTTAACTCGTTTTTTGTGAGCTGAACGCAAGTCCCATATTTTGGTTTAGGACCTATACTGGTTCCCGGTTGGTGGCTGAGACTTTGGTTAATTCTTCTTCCTCCCGGGAAAAAAGAGTGACATTTGCCAGTCCAAATGCCTAACAGCTACTCTCTCTTTGGTTCTCCCTCTTCCCTTTCATCCTTTGCCAAATTGGCAACCTGTGCGAATGAGGAGGTTAAAGGTGCTGTCTCTCAAAGTTGGGTGATTGATAGTAAAGCTGTTAGAAAGTGAAACTGGAGCACCAGGAGAGGGACTATTCGTTGAGATTTAGAAACCTTTCGTATTCACCTTGTGTCCATTCACTAGGTTTCCCATACATGTTATAGCTGTAGTAATATTCCCTACAACCTGGAGAGTTGGGACCCATGGAATGGGTGCCATGCATTATTGCTTTAAAGGGTCTGCATTTGCTCACGAATCTCCGCAATCCTCTCAATGCCATGTGTCCAGCCTTATGACACCTCCAGCTGTCGTTCTAGATAGGGTCATTCCAAGTTTCATCAGAGACCCTGAGGAATTGTAAAGAATTTCGCTGTTTTTTTTGATTTGTTTTTGAAATTCCTTTTTATAGTGGGTTTGAGCTGATTCTCTCTGCCATCTTTATGCCAGTCTACACAAACTTGATTCCATTACAGAGACATATCAATACATAGGTTTTAAGATTCTTACTAGTCAGATATATTCCTCTGCGGGAAATATGGTGTTTTGAGTCCCTTTCACTGAGGAAGGTGGAGGTCTTGTCTATTCCATACTTGGTTTTTGGAACGGTACCTGTGCTTATATCAACCTCTGGTTTTATGCATCACCCCACCTCTCCTGCCCCCTTAAGCTGGCATAAGCGTGTTTTCTAAATGTGAGACTCTCTTCTCTTTCCTAACTCAGTTCATGTGTAGCCATGTTTACAGGATCTTCATAAGTGATATCTTATGATAAGTTTCTTTTCCTGTGTGACTTTTTTCACTTAGAATCATCGTACCTGAACCCACTCATTTTGCTGCTACTGGTCTTGTGACATTGATTTCAAGGCTGAGGGATATTCCATCGTACGTAATACCACAATTTTTTGAAACATTTTTATCTTTCCTGGGATACTTAAGGTGTACCCAAGTTGAGGTTCTTGTAAGCAGTGAAGCACTAAATTTTGGGGTGACTCTGTCTTATTGATTTTCAGTTTTCCCATGGTATATTCCCTAGACTGGAAGTGCCCTTGGCTCTGTAGCGCTGTTGTTTACTTGTTTTAGGGAACACAATTCACTCCTCCAGAGAGGCATTTGGCAATTTACATCGCAGTCATCAACATAAAAAGGCTCCCTGTTCTCCCGGGCCTGTCTTGAATTTCTGGTTTTTACCCTTTTTGTGGATGTCCCTTTGGACCGGTGGGAAGGGATACTTCATTGTAGTGCAGATTTGCATTGCTGCTTGCTTGCTTGGCCAAAATGTGCGTATGCGTTTTCTCCTGCATATATTCAGGATAAAATGCATACGCCCTTTTTGGCCAAGTGCATCATTGTCGAAGTTGTGCCCCTCTTCCTGTGCTTTACAGGTGATTCCAACGTACCTCTTGAAATCGGTTTCCTGCTATTCTGCCTCGCTTTCAATTCCTCCTCGTTGCCTTCCCTCAACAGATTTTGTGATGATAGTTGTCCTTTATTACTCTGCCATTTTGTGAATTGCTGTGTCCTTGAGCTCCATTTTTCAAGTCGTTTTTTGTGAGCTGAACGCATGTCCAAAATTTTCGTTCAGGACCTATATTGGTTCCCGGTGGGTGGCTGCAAATTTGGTTAATTCTTCTTCCTGCCAGGAAATTAGAGTGACATATGCCCATCCAAATGCCTAACATCTACTCTCTCATTGGTTCTCCCTCTTCCCTTTCATCCTCTGCCAAATTGGCAACCTGTGAGAACCAGGAGGTTAAAGGGGCTAGCTCTCCATGTTGGGAGATTGATAGTAAAGCAGGTGGAAAGTCAAACCGGAGCACCAGGAGAGGGACTATTCATTGAGTTTTATAGACTTTTCGTATTCACATTGTGTCCATTCTCTAGGTTTCCCGTACATGTTATAGCTGTAGTAATATTCCCTTCAACATGGAGAGTTGGGACCCATGGAATGGGTGCCATGCATTATTGCTTTAAAGGGTCTGCATTTGCTCACACAATCACACCGTTCCCCTCAGTCCCAGGTGTCCAGCTTTATGCTACATCCAGCTGTCATTGTAGACAGGGTCATTCCACCTTTCATCAGAGACCCTGAAGGTATTGTAAAGAATTCCCCTGTTTTTTTGTTTTGTTTTAGAACTTCCTTTTTATAGTGCGTTTGAGCTGATTCTCGCTGCCATGTTTATGCCAGTCTAGACACACTTGACTCCCTTACGGAGACATATCAATACATAGGTTTTAAGATTCTTACTAGTCAGATATATTCCTCTGCAAGAAATACGGGGTTTTGAGTCCCTTTCACTGATGATGGTGTAAGTAGGTCTTGTCTATTCCATAGTTGGTTTTTGGAACGGTACCTGTGCTTATATCAAACTCTGGTTTTATGCATCACCCCACCTCTCCTTCCCCCTTAAGCAGCCATAAGAGTGTTTTCTAAATGTGAGACTCTGTTCTCTTTCCTAACTCAGTTCATGTGTAGCCATGTTTACAGGATCTTCATAAGTATTATCTTATGATAAGTTTCTTTCTCTGTGTGACTTATTTCACTTAGAATCATCGTACCTGAATCCACTCATTTTGCTGCTACTGGTCTTATGACATTGATTTCACCGCTGAGGGATATTCCATCGTACATAAGTACCACAATTTTTGGAACCATTTTTATATTTCCTGGGATATTTAAGGTGTACCCAAGTTGAGGTTCTTGTAAGCAGTGCAGCCCTAAATTTGGGGGTCGCTCTGTCTTATTGATTTTCATTTTTCCCAAGGTATATTCCCTAGACTGGAAGTGCCCTTGGCTCTGTAGCTCTGTTGTTTACTTGTTTTACAGAACACAATGCACTCCTCCCGTGAGGCAGTTGGCAATTTACATTCCGCCCATCAGCATAACAAGGCTCCCTGTTCTCCAGGGCCTGTCTTGCCTCTCTGGTATTTACACATTGTTTGGATATCCCTTTTGACCAGTGGGAAGTGACAATTCTTTGTAGTGCAGATTTGCATTGCCAGCTTGCTTGCTTGGCCAGAAAGGGCGTATGCGTTTTCTCCTGCATATATTCAGGAGAAAATGCATAAGCCCTTTTTGGCCAAGTGCATCATTGTCGAAGTTGTGCCCCTCTTCCTGTGCTTTACCGATGATTCCAAGGTACCTCTTGAAATCTGTTTCCTGCTATTCGGCCTCACTTTCAAGTCCCCTTTGTTGCCTTCCCTCAACAGATTTCTGGACGATAGTTGGCTTTTATTACTATGCCTAATTGTGAATTGCTCTGCCGCTGAGCTCCATTTTTCAACTCGTTTTTTGTGAGCTGAATGCAAGTCCACAGTTTTGTTTCAGGACGTAATCTGGATCCCGGGCGGTGGCTGAGACTTTGGTTAATTCTTCTTCTTGCTGGGAAATTAGAGTGACATATACCCGTCAAAATGCCTTACAGCTACTCTCTCATTGGTTCTCCCTCTTCCCTTTTATCCTCTGCCAAATTGGCAACCTGTGCGATCCAGGAGGATAAAGGGGCTGTCTCTCCAAGTTGGGAGCTTGATAGTAAAGCAGTTGGAAAGTCAAACCGGAGCACCAGGAGAGGCACTATTAGTTGAGTTTTAGAAACCTTTCGTATTTACAGTGTGTCCGTTCTCTAGGTTTCCCGTACATGTTATATCTGTAGTAATATTGACTTCAACCTGGAGAGTTGGGACAAATGGAATGGGTGCCTCACATTATTGCTTTAAAGGGTTTTCATTTGCTCAACCAATCTCACCAATCCTCTCAGTCCCAAGTGTCCAGCCTTATGCCATATCCAGCTGTCATTGTAGATAGGGTCATTCCAGGTTTCATTAGAGCCCCTAAAGGAATTGTAAAGAATTTCCATGTTTTTTGTTTTTTGTTTTTGAAATTCCTTTTTATAGTGGGTTTGAGCTGATTCTCACTGCAATGATTATGCCAGTCTAGACACACTTGATTCCATTACGGAAACATATCGATACATAGGTTTTAATATTCTTACTAGTCAGATATATTCCTCTGTGGGAAATATCGTGTTTTGAGTTCCTTTCACTGAGGAAGGTGTAGGTCTTGTATATTCCATAGTTGGTTTTTGAAATGGTACATGTGGTTATATCAAACGCTGGTTTTCTGCAGCACCCCACCTCATATTCCCCCTTAAGCAGGCATAAGAGTGTTTTCTAAATGTGAGTCTCTGTTCGCTTTCCTAACTCTGTTCGTGTGTAGCCATGTTTAGAGGACCTTCATAAGTGATATCTTATGATAAGTTTCTTTATCTGTGTGACTTATTTCAGTTAGAATCATCGTACCTGAATCCACTCATTTTGCTGCTACTGGTCTTATGACATTGATTACATGGCTGAGGCATATTCCATCATAAGTAACTACCAAAATATTTTAAACCATATTTATATTTCCTGGGATATTTAAGCTGTACCCAAGTTGAGGTTCTTGTAATCAGTGCAGCCCTAAATTTTGGGGTGATTCTGTCTTATTGAATTTCTTCTTTCCCAAGGTATATTCCCCAGACTGAAAGTACCCTTGACTCTGTAGCTCTGTTGTTTACTTGTTTTAGGGAACACAATGCACTCCTCCAGAGAGGCAGTTGGCAATTTACCTCCCGCCCATCAGCATAACAAGCCTCCCTGTTCTCCAGGGACTGTCTTGCCTTTTTGGTTTTTACCCATTTTTTGCATGTACCTTTTGACAAGTGGGAAGTGATACTATGTAGTGCAGATTTGCATTGCCAGCATGCTTGCTTGTCCAAAAAGGGCGTATGCGTTTTCTCCTGAATATATTCAGGAGAAAACGCATATGCCCTTTTTGGCCAAGTGCATCATTGTCGATGTTGTTCCCCTCTTCCTGAGCCTTAAATGCGATTCCAACTTACCTCTTGAAATCTTTTTCCTGCTTTTCTGTCTCGCTTTCAAGTCTGCCTAGTTGCCTTCCCTCAACAGATTTTTGGACGATAGTTGTCCTTTATTACTCTGCCTGTTTGTGAATTGTTGTGCACTGAGCTACATTATTTAACTCGTTTTTTGTGTGAGCTGAACGCAAGTCCAATATTTTGGTTCAGGACCTATACTGGTTCCCGGTGGGTGGCTGAGTCTTTGTTTAATTCTTCTTCCTCCTGGGAAATAAGAGTGACATGTGCCCGTACAAATGTCTAACAGCTACTCTCTCACTGGTCTCCCTCTTCCCTTTCATCCTCTGCCAAATTGGCAACCTGTGCGAACCAGGAGGTTAAAGGTGCTGTCTCTCCAAGTTGGGAGATTGATAGTAAAGCAGTTGGAAAGTCAAACTGGAGCACAAGGAGAGGGAGTATTCCTTGAGTTTTAGAAACCTTTCGTATTCACACTGTGTCCATTCTCTAGGGTTCCCGTACATATTATATCTGTAGTAATATGCCTTTATACCTGGCCTGTTGGGACCGATGGAATGGGTGCCACACATTATTGCTTTAAAGGGTCTACATTTGCTCACCCAATCTCACCTATCCTCTCAGTCCCAAGTGTCCAGCCTTATGCCACATCCAGCTGTCGTTTTAGATACGGTCATTCCAGGTTTCATCAGTGAACCTGAAGGTATTGTGTAAGAATTGTTCTGTTTTTATGTTTTGTTTTGAATTTCAATTTTATATTGGGTTTGAGCTGATTGTCCCTGCCATGTTTATGTCATACTAGACACACTTAGTTACCTTACGGAGACATATCAATACATAGGTTTTAAAATTCTTACTAGTCAGATATATTTCTCTGCAGGGAATAGGGATGTTGAGTTCTGTTCACTGAGGAAGGAGTAGGGCTTGTCTCTTTTGTTTTTGGATTATGGAACGGTACCTTTGCTAATATCAATATTTTGTTTTGTGCATCTCCCCACCTGTCTTTCCCCTTAAGCAAGCGTTAGAGTGTTTTCTAAATCTGAGACTCTGTTCTCTTCCCTAAATCAGTTAATATGAAGCCATGTTTACATTCCCTTTATAAGTGATATCTTATGTCAGAATGCACCATGGCCCTTGTCATAATAATGCTTCATGACCCCTGTCATCACAATGATCAATGCCCTGGTTATCAAAATGTTCCATGTCCCTTGTCATCAAAATTCTCCACGTACTTGTCATCACAATGCTACATGACACTTCTCATCAAAATGTTACATGCTCTTGTCATCACAATTCTCCATTCTCTTGACATTGCAATGCTCCATGCCCTTGTCATCACAATGCTCCATGCCTTTGTCATCACATTGCTCCATGACCCCTGTCATCACATTGCTCCCTCACAACTGTCATCACAATGCTTCATGCCCCTTGTCATTACAGTGCTCCATGACGCTCGACATCACAATTACCCAAGGTCTTCTCATCACAATGCTCCACGGTTTTGCCATCACCATGCTCCATGCCTTGTCATCTCAAATCTCAATGTCCCTTGTCCTCACAATTCTCCACGTCCTTGTCATTACAATGCTCCATGGCACTTCACATCACAATGTTATATGCTCTTGTCATCACAATACTCCATGCACTTGTCATCGCAATGCTCCATGACCCCTGTCATAGGAAGCTCCATGCGCTTTTCATCAAAATGTTTCACGACCAGGGCATTAAAATTATCAATGGCCCTTGATATCACAATGCTCCATGCCCTTGTCATCACAATGCTCCTTTACTTTGTCACAACAATCCTCCATAACAATTGGCATCACAATGCTCCATGATATGGTCATCAAACTGGAACATGACATATTTCATCACAATGCTCCCTGACAACTTTCTTCACAATAATCCATGACCTTGTCATCACAGTGCTCCATGCCCTTGTCATCACAATGTGCCATGCCCATTCTTATCACAATAATCCAAGAAACTTGTCAGACCAATGCTCCATGACACCTTTCATCACAATGCTCCATGAACGCTGTCATCAAAATGCACCATGCCCATCATCATAATGCTTCATGCTATTGTCATCACAATGAAATCAAAAAGCTCCATGACATCTGTCACCACAATGCTGCAAACCCTTGTGATCACAATGTCCCATAACACTTGTCATCACAATGCCCCATGACGCTGGTCACCACAGTTATCCATGGGCTTCTCATCACAATGCACCATGACTTTTGTCAACACAATGTTCAATACCCTTGTCAACACAATGCTCTCTGACTATTGACCTCAGTATGCACCGTGCACTCTTTCATGGCAAGGCTCCATGCCTATTTCATCACAATGATCCATGCCCTTTTCAACAAAATGTTCCAAGACACCTGTGATAACAATGCTCCTTGCACTTGTCATCACAAAGCTCCATGACGAATGTCATCAGAATGCTCCATGGCCTTCTCATCATAATGTTCCATGCCCTTGTCATCACAATGCTCCAAGACCCCTGTAATCAAAATGATCCCTGCGCCTTTTCATCAGAATGCTCCATGAGACTTGTCATCACAAGGTTCCATGGTCTTCACATCACAGTGATCCAGGACGTTGTCATCACAGTGCTCCATTCCCTTGTCATCACAATGCACCAAAACCCCTGTCATCACAATAATCCATGAATATTTTCAGCCCAATGCTCTACGAAATTCTCATCACAATGCTCCATAGCCCATATCACCACAATGTTCCATGACCACTGTCATCAAAACACTCCATGACACCTGACAACACAATGATCCGGGACAATTGTCATCACAAAGCTACATTCCCTTGTCATCAAAATGCTCCATGACCCCTGTCATCACAACACTCCATGAACATTTTCAGCCCAGTGCTCCATGACACTTGTCATCACAATGATCCATGCCCTTGTCATCCCAATGCTCCATGACCCCTGTATTCACAATGCTCTGTAACGCTTGTCATCACAGTGCTCCATGACACCTGTCATCACAATGCTCCATGCCTTTGTCAGCAAAATGCTACATGACCATGTCATTACAATACTCTATGCACTTGTCATCACAATACTCCATTTCCATTGTCATCACAATCCTCCATGAAACTTGGGATCACATTGCTTCCTGCCATTGTTATCACAATGCTCCATGCTCCTTGAAATCAAAATGATCCATGACCTCTGTCATCACAATGCTCCAAAACCTTGTGATCACAATGTTCCATAACACTTGTCATACCAACGCTCCATGATGCCTGTCATCACAGTAATCCATGCTCTTTTCATCACAATGCTCCATGACCTTGTCATCACAGTTCTCAATACACTTGTCATCACAATGCTCCCTGACACTTGTCATCAGAATGCTCCTTGAAACCTGTCAAGAAAAGGCTCCCTGCCATTTTCATCACAATGCACCATGCCATTTTCATCACAATGGTCCAGGCCATTTTCACCAAAATCCTCCAAAAGCTTGTCATCAGAATGCTCCATGACCATTCTCATCACAATTCTCCATGCACTTGTCAGCACAATGCTCCCTGACCCTTGTCATCACAATGCTCCAAGCCATTGTCATCACAATGCTCCATTACATTTGTCATCAGAATTCTCCATGACATTTGGCTTCACAATGCTCCATGCCATTGTCATTAAAATGGGCCATTCCAAATGTCATTGCAATAATCCATGAAACATATTAGACCAATGTTCCATGCCCTTGTCATCACAATGCTCCATGCCCTTGTTATCACAATGCTCCATGACGCCTCTCATCACAATGCTCCGTGACTCCCGTCATCACAATGCTTCATGACCTTTGTCATCACAATGCTCAATACACTTGTCATCAACATGCTCCCTGACACTTGTTGTCTGTATGCTCCTTGAATCCTGTCATGACAAGGCACCATGCCTTTTTCATCACAATAATCCATGTCCTTTTCATCACAATGCTCCAAGACACATGTAATCTCAATGCTCCATGCCCTTGTCATCACAAAGCGCAATGACGCAGGCCATCAGAATGCTCCTTGGTCTTCTCCTCACAATGCTTCATGCCCTTGTCATCACACTGTTCCAAGACCCCTGTAATCACAATGCTCCATGCCCTTGTCATCAAAAACCTCCATGACACATGTCATCAGAAGGCTCTATGGCCTTCTCATCACAATGCTCCATGCCCTAGTCATCACAATGTTCCAAGACCCATGTAATCACCATGCTCCATGCCCCTTTTCATCAGAATGCTGCATGAGATTTGTCATCACAAGTCTCCATGGTCTTCTTATCACAATGCTCCAGGACCTTCTCATTACCATGCTCCATTCCCTTGTCTTCACAATGCTCAATGACCCCTGTCATCACAATAATCCATGAACATTTTCAGCCCAATGCTCCACGACCTACTCATCACAATGCTCCATGGCCAATATCATCACAATGTTCCATGACCACTGTCATCACAACACTCCATGACACCTGACAACACAATGATCTGGGACTGTTGTCATCACAATGCTCCATTCCCTAGTCATCACAATGCTCCATGACCCCTGGCATCACAACACTCCATGAACATTTTCAGCCCAGTGCTCCATGACCCTTGTCATCACAATGATCCATGCACTTGTCATCCCAATGCTCCATGACCTCTGTATTCACAATTCTCCGTGATGCTTGTCATCACAGTGCTCCATGATACATGTCATCACAATGATCCATGCCTTTGTCAGCAAAATGCTACTTGAGCTTTTCATTACAATGCTCTATGCGCTTGTCATCACAATACTCCATTTCCATTGTCATCACAATCCTCCATGAAACTTGGGATCACATTGTTTCATGCCCTTGTCATCAAAATGCTCCATGCTCCTTGAAATCAAAATGATCCATGACCTCTCTCATCACAATGCTCCAAACCCTTGTGATCACAGTGTTCCATAACACTTGTCATCACAATGCTCCATGATGCCTGTCATCACAATAATCCATGCCCTTTTCATCACAATGCTCCATGACTTTTGTCATCACAATTCTCAATACACTTGTCATCACAATGCTCCCTGACACTTCTCATCAGAATGCTCCTTGAAACCTGTCACGAAAAGGCTCCATGCCTTTTTCATCACAATGCCCCATGCCGTTTTCATCTATATGCTCCATGCCATTGTCATCAAAATACTCCACAAGCTTGTCATCAGAGTGCTCCATGACCCTTGTCATCACAATTCTCCATGCACTTGTCAGCACAATGCTCCAAGCCATTGTCATCATAGTGCACCATTACCTTTGTCTTCAGAAACCTCCATGACACTTGGCATCACAATGCTCCATGCCATTGTCATCAAAATGGGCCATTACTTATGTCATCACAATGCTCCCTGACACCTGTCTTCACAGTACTGCATGACCTGGTCATCACAATGCTCCATGCCCTTGTCATCACAATGCGCCATTCCACCTGTCATCGCAATAATCCATGAAACTTATTAGACCAATGTTCCATGCCCTTGTCATCAAAATGCTCCATGCCCTTGTTATCACAATGCTCCATGACCCCTGTCATCACAATGCTCCGTGACTCCAGTCATCACAGTGCTTCATGACCTTTGTCATCACAATGGTCCATGCACTGGTCATCAACAGTCTCTGTAACCTTTTTAACCACAAAGCTCCATGAACTTTTCATCACAATGCTCTTTGACCCTTGTCATCCCAGTGCTCCATGTGCTTGTCAGCACAATGCTCCATGACACATGTCATCACAATGCACCATGCGCTTGTCATCACAGTGCTCCACAATCTTGTCATCACATTCTTCTTAAAATTTTTCATCACAATGCTCCATGCACTTCTCATCAAAATGCTCTCTCACCACTGATATCACAATGCTACATCACTATTTGTCACAATACTCCCTCACCCCTGTCATCACAATGTTCCATGACTCCTGTCATCACAATGCTACATGCACTTATCATCACAAAGTTCGATGACCCCTGACATCACAATGTTCCATAACACCTGTCATCAAAATGTTCCATGACACATTTCATCAAATTGCTCCATGACCCTGTCATCATAATGCTCCCTGCCCTTCTCATCACAATGCACAACGCCCTTGCTATCAAAATGCTCCATGACTTTTTTCATCACAAAGATCCATGACCTTTGGCATCACAATGCTCCATGTCATTGTCATCACAATGCTCCATGAACGCTCTCATCACATTGCTCCATTCCCTTGTCTTCACAAAGCTCCATGACACATGTCATCAGAATGCTCCATGGCCTTCTCATCACAATGCTCCACGCCCTTGCCATCAGAATGCTCCATTACAACTAACATAACAATGCTCCATGACCCCTGCCATCACGATGTTCCATGGCCTTGTCATCACAAAGCTCCATGACCCTTCTCATCACAATGCTCCAAGAACCCTGTAATCTCAATGCCCTATGCCGCTTTTCATCTCAATGATTCATGAACCCTGTCATCACAATGCACCATGCCCATCATCATAATGCTTCATGCTATTGTCATCACAATTAAATCAAATTGCTCCATGACCTCTGTCATAACAATGCTCCAAACCCTTGGGATCACAGTATTCCATATCACTTGTCAACACAATGCCCTATGACGCCCGTCATCACAATTATCAATGGTCCGCTCATCACAATGCTCCATGAAGTTTGTCCTCACAATGCTCAATACACTTGTCATCAACATGCTCCCTGACACATGTTGTCTGTATGCTCCTTGAAACCTGTCATGACAAGGCTCCATGCCTTTTTCATCACAGTAATCCATGTCCTTTTCATCACAATGCTCCAAGACACATGTAATCTCAATGCTCCATGCCCTTGTAATCACAAAGCTCAATGTCGCAGGCCATCAGAATGCTCCTTGGTCTTCTGCTCTCATTGCTCCATGCCCTTGTCATCACAATGTTCCAAGACCCCTGTAATCACAATGCTCCATGCCCTTGTCATCAAAAAACTCCATGACCCATGTCATCAGATTGCTCCATGGCCTTCTCATCACAATGCTCCATGCCCTAGTCATCACAATGCTCCGAGACCCCTGTATTCACTATGCTCCATGTCCCTTTTCATCAGAATGCTCCATGAGACTTGTCATCACAAGTCTCCATGGTCTTCTCATCACAATGCTCCAGGAACTTGTCATCACCATGCTCCATTCAATTGTCATCACAATGCTCCATGACCCCTGTCATCACAATAATCCATGAACATTTTCAGCCCAATGCTTCACGACCTACTCATCAAAATGCTCCATGGCCTATATCACAAAGCTCCATGACCACTCTCATCACAACACTCCATGACTCCTGACAACACAATGATCTGGGACTCTTGTCATCACAATGCTCCATTCCCTAGTTATCACAATGCTCCATGACCCCTGTCATCACAACACTCCATGAACATTTTCAGCCCAGTGCTCCATGACCCTTGTCATCACAATCATCCATGCCTTTTTCATCCCAATGCTCCATGACCCCTGTTTTCACAATGCTCCATGACACTTGTCATCACAGTGCTGAATGACACCTGTCATCACAATGCTCCATGCCTTTGTCAGCAAAATGCTACATGACCTTGTTATTACAATGCTCTATGCGTTTGTCATCGCAATACTCCATATCCATTGTCATCACAATCCTCCATGAACTTTCGGATCACATTGCTTCATGCCCTTGTCATCACAATGCTCCATGCTCCTTGAAATCAAAATGATCCATGACCTTTGTCATAACAATGATCCAAACCCTTGTGATCACAAGGTTCCAAAACACTTGTCATCAAAACGCTCCATGATGCCTTTCATCACAATACTCCATGCTCTTTTCATCACAATGCTCCATGACCTTTGTCATCACAATTCTCAATACACTTGTCATCACAATGCTCCCTGACACTTGTCATCAGAATGCTCCTTGAACCCTGTCACGAAAAGGCTCCATGCCTTTTTCATCACAATGTCCCATGCCGTTTTCATCACAATGCTCCATGCCATTGTCAACAAAATACTCCACAAGCTTGTCATCAGAATGCTCCATGACCCTTGTCATCACAATTCTCCATGCACTTGTCAGCACAATGCTCCCTGACACTTGTCATAACAAAGTTGCAAGCCATTGTCATCACAATGATCCATGATATTTGGCATCAAAATGCTCCATGCCATTGTCATCGCAAAGGGCCATTGCATATGTCATCCCAATGCTCCCGGACAAATGTCTTCACAATACTGCATGACCTGGTCATCACAATGCTCCATGCCCTTGTCATCACAATGCGCCATTCCAACTGTCATCGTAATAATCCATGAAACTTATTAGACCAAAGTTCCATGCACCTCTCATCACAATGCTCCATGCCCTTGTTATCACAATGCTCCATGACCCCGGTCATCACCATGCTCTGTGACTGCAGTCATCTCAATGCTTCATAACGTTTGTCATCATAATGGTCCATGCCCGCATCATCACAAGGCTCTCTGACAATTTTAACCACAATGCTCCATGAACTTTTCATCACAATGCTCTTTGACACTTGTCATCACAATGCTCCATGCGCTTGTCATACAGTGCTCCACAATTTTGTCATCACAATGCTCCATATAATTTGTCATCACAATGCTCCTTGCACATCTCATCAAAATGCTCTCTCACCACTGATATCACAATGCTACATCACTATTTGTCACAATACTCCCTCACCCCTGTCATCACAATGTTCCATGATTCCTCTCATCACAATGCTACATGCACTTATCATCACAATGTTCGATGACCCCTGACATCACAATGTTCCATAACAACTGTCATCAAAATGTTCCATGACACTTTTCATCAAATTGCTCCATGAACCTGTCATCACAATGCTCCCTGCCCTTCTCATCACAATGCACAACGCCCTTGCTATCAAAATGCTCCATGACCATTTTCATCAAAAATATCCATGACCCTTGGCATCACAATACTCCATGTCATTGTCATCAAAATGGTCCATGAACGCTCTCATCACATTGCTCCATGCCCTTGTCTTCACAAAGCTCCATGACGCATGTCATCACAATGCTCCATGGCCTTCTCATCACAATGCTCCACGACCTTGCCATCACAGTGCTCCATTACCACTTTCATAACAATGCTCCATGACCCCTGCCATCACGATGTTCCATGGCCTTGTCATCACAAAGCTCCATGACCCTTCTCATCACAATGCTCCAAGAACCCTGTAATCACAATGCTCTATGCCCCTTTTCGTCTCAATGATCCATGAACCCTGTCATCACAATGCACCATGCCCATCATCACAATGCTTCATGCTATTGTCATCACAGTGAAATCAAAATGCTCCATGACCTCTGTAATAACAATGCTCCAAACCCTTGAGATCACAATATTCCATATCACTTGTCATCACAATGCCCCATGACGCTCGTCATCACAATTATTCATGGTCTTCTCATCACAATGCTCCATGAAGTTTGTCATCACAATGCTCAATACACTTGTCATCAAAATGCTCCCTGACACTTGTGGTCTGTATGCTCCTTGAATCCTGTCATGACAAGGCTCCATGCTTTTTTCATCTCAATGTTCCATGCACTTTTCATCACAATGCTCCAAGACCCATGTAATCACAGTGCTCCATGCCTTTGTCATCACAAAGCACAATGACACATGCCATCAGAATGCTCCTTGGTCTTCTCCTCACAATGCTCCATGCCCTTGTCATCACAATGTTCCAAGACCCCTGTAATCACAATACTCCATGCCCCTTTTCATCAGTATGCTCCAAGAGACTTGTCATCACAAGGCTCCATGGTTTTGTCATGACAATGCTCCAGGAATTTTTCATCACAATGCTTCACGATCTTGTCATGAAAATTTTCAATGGCCCTTATCATCATAATGCTCCTAGCCGTAACCATCACAATGCTCCATTATATTTGTCATCACAATCCTCCATTACATTTGGCATCACAGTGCTCCATGACATTGTCATCGCAGTGGACTATGACATATGTCATCACAATGCTCCCTGACACCTGTCTTCACAATACTCCATGACCTTCTCATCACAATGCTCCATGCCCTTGTCATCACAATGCACCATGCCCACTGTCATCACAATAATCTATGAAACTTGTCAGACCAATGCTCCATTCCCCTGTCAACACAATGCTCCATGCCCTTGTCATCACAATGTTCAATGACCCCTGTCATCACAATGCTCCGTGACTCCAGTCATCTCAATGCTTCATAACGTTTGTCATCAAAATGGTCCATGCCCACGTCATCACAAGGCTCTGTGACCTTTGTAACAACAATGCTCCATGAACATTTCATCACAATTCTCTGTGACCCTTGTCATCACAATGCTCCATGTCTTTGTCAGAACAATGTTCCATGACCATTGTCATAACAATGTGCCACGCGCATTTCCTCACAACGTTTCACAACTTTGTCATTGCAATGCTCCATAAATCTTGTAATCACAATGGTCCATGCTCTTCTCATCAAAATGCTCTCTCACAAGAGATATCACAATGTTCCATCACTATTCATCACAATACGCCATCACCCCTGTAATCACAATGTTCCATGACCCTGTCATCACAATGCTACATCCCTTTATCATCACAATGTACCATGACCCCTGACATCACAATGTTCCATAACCCCTGTCATCAAAATGCTTCATGACACTTTTCATCCCAAAGCTCCAAGACCCCTGACATCACAATGTTCTATAACCCCTGCCATCAAAATATTCCATTACAATTTTTATCAAATTGCTGCATGACCTGGTCATCAAAATGCTCCCTGCCCTTCTCATCACAATGCACCAAGCCCTTGTCATCAAAATGCTCCATGCCTTGTCATCACAAAGCTCCATGACCCTTGTCATCACAATGCTCCATGACATTGTCCTCACCATGCTCCATGAACCCTCTCATCACATTGCTCCATGCCCTTGTCATCACAAAGCTCCATGACACTTGTCATCACAATGCTCGATGCCCTTCTCATTACAATGTTCCATGCCCTTTTCATTACAGTCCTGCATGACACATGTATCACAGTGTTCCGTGCACTTGTCATCACAATGCTTCATGCCCACTCTCCTCACAATAATCCATGAAACATTTCAGACCAATATTCCATACCGTTCTCATCACAATGCTCCATTACACCTGTCATAACAATGCTCCATCACCACCGCCATCACAATGTTCCACGGCCTAGTCATCACAAGGTTCCATGACACTTGTCCTCACAATGCTCAACACCCATGAAATCACATTGCTCCATTCCCTTGTCATCACATAGCTCCATGACGCATGTCATCAGAATGTTCCATGACCTTCTCATGGCAATGCTCCATGCCCTTGTCATCACAATGCTCCAAGACCGTTGTAATCACAGTACTCCTTGCCGCTTTTCATCTCAATGCTCCATAAAACCTGTCATCACAATGCACCATGCCCATCATCATAATGCTTCAGGCTATTGTCATCACAGTGAAATCAATATTCTGCATGACCTCTGTCATCATAATGCTCCAAACCCTTGTGATCACAATGTTGCATAACACTTATCATCACAACACCCCATGACGCTCATCATCACAATTATCCATGGTCTTCTTATTACAATGCTCCATGATCTTTGTCATCACAATGCTCAATACACTTGTCATCACAATGCTCCCTGACACTTGTCATCAGCATGCTCCTTGAACCCTATCATGACAAGGCTCCATGCCGTTTTCATCAAAATGATCCATGACCTTTTCTTCACAATGCTCCAAGATCCCTGTAATCACAATGCTCCATGCCCTTGTCATCACAAAACTCCATGACGCATGTCATCAGAATGCTCCATGGCCTTCTCATCACAATGCTCCATGCCCTAGTCATCACAGTGCTCTAAGACTCCTGTAATCACAATGCTCCATGACAGTTTTCATCAGAATGCTCCATGAGACTTGTCATCACAAGTCTCCATGGACTTCTCATCACAATGCTCCAGGGCCTTGTCATCACCATGCTCCATTCCCTTGTCATCACAATGGTCCATGACCCCTGTCATCACAATAATCTATGAATATTTTCAGCCCAATGCTCCATGACACTTGTCATCACAATGATCCATGACCCCTGTATTCACAATGCTACGTGATGCTTGTTATCACAGAGCTCCATGACACCTGTCATCACAATGCTCCATGCCTTTGTCAGCAAAATGCTACATGACCTTATCATTACAATGCTCTATGCGCTTGTCATCACAATACTCCATTACCATTGTCATCACAACCCTCCATGAATATTGGGATCACATTGCTTCATGCCCTTGCCATCAAAATTCTCCATGCTCCTTGAAATCAAAATGATCCATGACCTCTGTCATCACAATGCTCCAAACCCTTGTGATCACAATGTTCCTTAGCCCTTGTCATCACAACGCTCCATGATGCCTGTCATCACAATACTCCATGCCCTTTTCATCACAATGCTCCATGACATTTGTCATCACAATTCTCAATAAACTTGTCATCACAATGCTCCCTGACACTTGTCGTCAGAATGCTCCTTGAACCCTGTCACGAAAAGGCTCCATACCTTTTTCATCACAATGCCCCATGCCGTTTTCATCACAATGCTCCATGCCATTGTCATCCAAATACTCCACAAGCCTGTCATCAGAATGCTCCATGACCCTTGTCATCAAAATTCTCCATGCACTTTTCAGGACAATGCTCCCTGACAGTTGTCATCATAATGTTGCAAGCCATTGTCATCACAATGATCCATGACATTTGGCATCACAATGCTCCATGCAATTGTCATCACAATGGGCCATTACATATGTCTTCACAATGCTCCCTGACACTTGTCTTCAAAAAACTGCAACACCTGGTCATCACAAAGCTCCATGCACTTGTTATCACAATGTTCCATGACCCATATCATCACAATGATCCTTGACTCCAGTCATCACAATGCTTCATGACCTTTTTCATCACAATGGTCCATGTGCTCATCATCAACAGTCTCTGTGACATTTTAACCACAATGCTCCATTAACTTTTCATCACAATGCTCTTGGACCCTTGTCATCACAATGCTCTATGCCTTTCTCAGCACAATGCACCTTGACACATGTCATCACAATGCTCCTTTGCATTCTCCTCAAAACGCTCTTTGCCCTTGTCATCACAGTGCTCCATTACCCCTGTCATAACAATGCTCCATGACCCCTGCCATCACGATGTTCCATGGCCTTTTCATCACAAAGCTCCATGACCCTTCTCATCACAATGCTCCAAGAACCATGTAATCACAATGCTCTATGCCCCTTTTCATCTCAATGATCCATGAACCCTGTCATCACAATGCACCATGCCCATCATCATAATGCTTCATGCTATTGTCATCACAATGAAATCAAAATGCTCCATGACCTCTGTCATAACAATGCTCCAAACCCTTGTGATCACAATATTACATATCACTTGTCATCACAATGCCCCATGATGCTCGTCATCACAATTATCAATGGTCTTCTCATCACAATGCTCCATGAAGTTTGTCCTCACAATGCTCAATACACTTGTCATTAACATGCTCCCTGACACTTGTTGTCTGTATGCTCCTTGAATCCTGTCATGACAAGGTTCCCTGGCTTTTTCATCACAATAATCCATGTCCTTTTCATCACAATGCTCCAAGACACATGTAATCTTAATGCTCCATGCCCTTGTCATCACAAAGCGCTATGACGCAGGCCATCAGAATGCTCCTTGGTCTTCTCCTCACAATGCTTCATGCCCTTGTCATCACAATGTTCCAAGACCCCTGTAATCACAATGCTCCATGTCCTTGTCATCAAAAAACTCCATGACGCATGTCATCAGAAGGCTCTATGGCCTTCTCATCACAATGCTCCATGCCCTAGTCATCACAATGCTCCAAGACCCCTGTAATCACAATGCTCCATGCCCCTTTTCATCAGAATGCTCCATGAGACCTGTCATCACAAATCTCCGTGGTCTTCTCATCACAATGCTCCAGGACCTTGTCATCACCATGCTCCTTTCCCTTGTCATCACAATGCTCCATGACCCCAGTCATCACAATAATCCATGAACATTTTCAGCCCAATGCTCCACGACCTACTCATCACAATGCTCCATGGCCAATATCATCACAATGTTCCATGACCACAGTCATCACAACAATCCATGACACCTGACAACACAATGATCCGGGACTCTTGTCATCACAATGCTCCATTCCCTAGTCATCACAATGCTCCATGACACCTGTCATCACAACAGTCCATGAACATTTTCAGCCCAGTGCTCCATGTCCCTTGTCATCACAATGATCCATGCCCTTGTCATCCCAATGCTCCATAACCTCTGTATTCACAATGCTCCGTGATGCTTGTCATCACAGTGCTCCATGACACATGTCATCACAATGATCCATGCCTTTTTCAGCAAAATGCTACTTGACCTTTTCATTACAATGCTCTATGCGCTTGTCATCACAATACTCCATTTCCATTGCCATCACAATCCTCCATGAAACTTGGGATCACATTGTTTCATGCCCTTGTCATCACAGTGCTCCATGCTCCTTGAAATCAAAATGATCCATGACCTCTGTCATCACAATGCTCCAAACACTTGTGATCACAATGATCCATAACACTTGTCATCACAACGCTCCATGATGCCTGTCATCACAATACTCCATGCCCTTTTCATCACAATGCTCCATGACATTTCTCATCACAATTCTCAATACACTTGTCATCACAATGCTCCCTGACACTTGTCATCAGAATTCTCCTTGAAACCTGTCACGAAAAGGCTCCATGCTTTTTCATCACAATACCCCATGCTGTTTTAATCACAATGCTCCATGCCATTGTCATCAAAATACTGCACAAGCTTGTCATCGGAATTCTCCATGACCCTTGCCATCACAATTCTCCATGCACTTGTCAGCACAATGCTCCCTGACCCTTGTCATCACAATGCTCCAAGCCATTGTCACCACAATGCTCCATTACCTTTGTCATCAGAATCCTCCATGACAATTGGCATCACAGTGCTCCATGCCATTGTCATCACAATGGGCCATTACTTATGTCATCACAATGCTCCCTGACACCTGTCTTCACAATACTGCATGACCTGGTCATCACAATGCTCCATGCCCATGTCATCACAATGCGCCATTCCAACTGTCATCGCAATAATCCATGAAACTTATTAGACCAATGTTCCATGCCCTTGTCATCACAATGCTCCATGACCCCTGTCATCACCATGCTCCGTGACTCGAGTCATCACAATGCTTCATAACCTTTGTCATCACAATGGTCCATGCCCTCGTCATCAACAGTCTCTGTGACCTTTTTAACCACAAAGCTCCATGAACTTTTCATCACAATGCTCTTTGACCCTTGTCATCACAGTGCTCCATGTGCTTGTCAGCACAATGCTCCATGACACATGTCATCACAATGCACCATGCGCTTGTCATCACAGTGCTCCACAATCTTGTCATCATATTCTCCTTAAAATTTGTCATCACAATGCTCCATGCACTTCTCATCAAAATGCTCTCTCACCATTGATATCACAATGCTACATCACTATTTGTCACAATACTCCCTCACCCCTGTCATCACAATGTTCCATGACTCCAGTCATCACAATGCTACATGCACTTATCATCACAATGTTCGATGACCCCTGACATCACAATGTTCCATAACACCTGTTATCAAAATGTTCCATGACACTTTTCATCAAATTGCTCCATGACCCTGTCATCACAATGCTCCCTGCCCTTCTCATCACAATGCACAACGCCATTGCTATCAAAATGCTCCATGACTCTTTTCATCACAAAATCCATGACTTTTGGCATCACAATGCTCCATGTCATTGTCATCACAATGCCCCATGAACGCTCTCATCACATTGCTCCATGCCCTTGTCTTCACAAAGCTCCATGAAACATGTCATCAGAATGCTCCATGGCCTTCTCATCACAATGCTCCACGCCCTTGCCGTCAGAATGCTCCATTACACCTAACATAACAATGCTCCATGACACCTGCCATCACGATGTTCCATGGCCTTGTCATCACAAAGCTCCATGACCCTTCTCATCACAATGCTCCAAGAACCCTTTAATCACAGTGCTCTATACCCCTTTCCATCTCAATGATCCATGAAACCTGTCATCACAATGCACCATGCCCATCATCATAATGCTTCATGCTATCGTCATCACAATGAAATACAAAAGCTCCATGACCTCTGTCATAACAATGCTCCATACCCTTGTGATCACAATATTCCATATCACTTGTCATCACAATGCCCCATGACGCTCGTCATCACAGTTATCAATGGTCTTCTCATCACAATGCTCCATGAAGTTTGTCCTCACAATGCTCAATACACTTGTCATCAAAATGATCCCTGACACTTGTTGTCTGTATGCTCCTTGAATCCTGTCATGACAAGGCTCCATGCCTTTTTCATCACAATAATCCATGTCCTTTTCATCACAATGCTCCAAGACACATGTAATCTCAATGCTCCAAGCCCTTGTCATCACAAAGCTCAATGTCGCAGGCCATCAGAATGCTCCTTGGTCTTCTGCTCTCATTGCTCCATGCCCCTGTCATCACAATGTTCCAAGACCCCTGTAATCACAATGCTCCATGCCCTTGTCATCAAAAAACTCCATGACGCATGTCATCAGAATGCTCCATGGCCTTCTCATCACAATGCTCCATGCCCTAGTCATCACAATGCTCCATGCCCCTTTTCATCAGAATGCTCCATGAGACTTGTCATCACAAGTCTCCATGGTCTTCTCATCACAATGCTCCAGGAACTTGTCATCACCATGCTCCATTCCCTTGTCATCACAATGCTCCATGACCCCTGTCATCACAATAATCCATGAACATTTTCAGCCCAATGCTTCACGACCTACTCATCACAATGCTCCATGGCCAATATCACAAAGCTCCATGACCACTCTCATCACAACACTCCATGACTCCTGACAACACAATGATCCGGGACTCTTGTCATCACAATGCTCCATTCCCTAGTTATCACAATGCTCCATGACCCCTGTCATCACAACACTCCATGAGCATTTTCAGCCCAGTGCTCCATGACCCTTGTCATCACAATGATCCATGCCTTGGTCATCGCAATGCTGCATGACCCCTGTATTCACAATGCTCCATGACACTTGTCATCACAGTGCTCCATGACACCTGTCATCACAATGCTCCATGCCTTTGTCAGCAAAATGCTACATGACCTTGTCATTACAATGCTCTATGCGTTTGTCATCGCAATACTCCATATCCATGGTCATCACAATCCGCCATGAAATTTGGGATCACATTGCTTAATGCCCTTGTCATCACAATGCTCCATGCTCCTTGAAATCAAAATGATCCATGACCTTTGTCATAACAATGATCCAAACCCTTGTGATCTGAATGTTCCATAACACTTGTCATCAAAACGCTCCATGATGCCTGTCATCACAATACTCTATGCCCTTTTCATCACAATGCTCCATGACATTTGTCATCACAATTCTCAATACACTTGTCATCACAAGGCTCACTGACACTTGTCGTCAGAATGCTCCTTGAAACCTGTCAGGAAAAGGCTCCATGCCTTTTTCATCACAATGCCCCATGCCATTTTCATCACAATGCTCCATGCCATTGTCAACAAAATACTCCACAAGCTTGTCATCAGAATGCTCCATGACCCTAGTCATCACAATTCTCCATGCACTTGTCAGCACAATGCTCCCTGACACTTGTCATAACAATGTTGCAAGCCATTGTCATCACAATGATCCATGATATTTGGCATCACAATGCTCCATGCCATTGTCATCGCAATGGGCCTTTACATATGTCATCCCAATGCTCCCGGACACCTGTCTTCACAATACTGCATGACCTGGTCATCACAATTCTCCATGCCCTTGTCATCACAATGTGCCATCCCAACTGTCATTGTAATAATCCATGAAACTTATTAGACCAATGTTCCATGCCCCTCTCATCACAATGTTCCATGCCCTTGTTATCACAATGCTCCATGACCCCGGTCATCACCATGCTCTGTGACTGCAGTCATCTCAATGCTTCATAACGTTTGTCATCATAATGGTCCATGCCCGCATCATCACAAGGCTCTCTGACATTTTTAACCACAATGCTCCATGAACTTTTCATCACAATGCTCTTTGACACTTGTCATAACAATGCTCCATGCGCTTGTCATCACAGTGCTCCACAATTTTGTCATCACAATGCTCCATAAAATTTTCATCACAATGCTCCTTGCACATCTAATCAAAATGCTCTCTCACCACTGATATCACAATGCTACATCACTATTTGTCACAATACTCCCTCACCCCTGTCATCACAATGTTCCATGATTCCTCTCATCACAATGCTACATGCACTTATCATCACAATGTTCGATGACCCCTGACATCACAATGTTCCATAACAACTGTCATCAAAATGTTCCATGACCCTTTTCATCAAATTGCTCCATGACCCTGTCATCACAATGCTCCCTGCCCTTCTCATCACAATGCACAACGCCCTTGCTATCAAAATGCTCCATGACATTTTTCATCAACAATATCCATGACCAATGGCATCACAATGCTCCATGTCATTGTCATCAAAATGGTCCATGAACACTCTCATCACATTGCTCCATGCCCTTGTCTTCACAAAGCTCCATGACGCATGTCATCACAATGCTCCATGGCCTTCTCATCACAATGCTCCACGACCTTGCCATCATAATGCTCCATTACCACTTTCATAACAATGCTCCATGACCCCTGCCATCACGATGTTCCATGGCCTTGTCATCACAAAGCTCCATGACCCTTCTCATCACAATGCTCCAAGAACCCTGTAATCACAATGCTCTATGCCCTTTTTCGTCTCAATGATCCATGAACCCTATCATCACAATGCACCATGCCCATCATCATAATGCTTCATGCTATTGTCATCACAATGAAATCAAAATGCTCCATGACCTCTGTCATAACAATGCTCCAAACCCTTGTGATCACAATATTCCATATCACTTGTCATCACAATGCCCCATGACGCTCATCATCACAATTATCCATGGTCTTCTCATCACAATGCTCCATGACCTTTGTCATCACAATGCTCAATGCACTTGTCATCAAAATGCTCCCTGACACTTGTGGTCTGTATGCTCCTTGAATCCTGTCATGACAAGGCTCCATGCTTTTTTCATCTCAATGTTCCATGCACTTTTCATCACAATGCTCCAAGACCCATGTAATCACAGTGCTCCATGCCCTTGTCATCACAAAGCACAATGATGCATGCCATAAGAATGCTCCTTGGTCTTCTCCTCACAGTGCTCCATGCCCTTTTCATCACAATGTTCCAAGACCCCTGTATTCACAATACTCCATGACCCTTTTCATCAGTATGCTCCAAGAGACTTGTCATCACAAGGCTCCATGGTTTTGTCATCACAATGCTCCAGGAATTATTCATCACAATGCTTCACGACCTTGTCATGAAAATTTTCAATGGCCCTTATCATCATAATGCTCCAAGCCGTAACCATCACAATGCTCCATTATATTTGTCATCACAATCCTCCATTACATTTGGCATCACAGTGCTCCATGCCATTGTCATCGCAGTGGACTATGACATATGTCATCACAATGCTCCCTGACACCTGTCTTCACAATACTCCATGACCTTCTCATCACAATGCTCCATGCCCTTGTCATCACAATGCACCATGCCCACTGTCATCACAATAATCTATGAAACTTGTCAGACCAATGCTCCATTCCCCTGCCAACACAATGCTCCATGCCCTTGTCATCACAATGTTCAATGACCCCTGTCATCACAATGCTCCGTGACTCCTGTCATCTCAATGCTTCATAACGTTTGTCATCACAATGGTCCATGCCCACGTCATCACAAGGCTCTGTGACCTTTGTAACCACAATGCTCCATGAACATTTCATCACAATTCTCTGTGACCCTTGTCATCACAATGCTCCATGTCTTTGTCAGAACAATGTTCCATGGCCATTGTCATAACAATGTGCCACGCGCATTTCCTCACAACGTTTCACAACTTTGTCATTGCAATGCTCCATAAATCTTGTAATCACTATGCTCCATGCACTTCTCATCCAAATGCTCTCTCACATGAGATATCATAATGTTCCATCACTAGTCATCACAATCCTCCCTCACCCATGTTATCAGAATGTTCCATGACCCCTGTCATCACAATGCTACATCCCATTATCAGCACAATGTTCCATGACCCCTGACATCACAATGATCCATAACCCCTGTCATCAAAATGCTCCATGACCCTTTTCATTCCAAAGCTCCAAGAACCCTGGCATCACAATGTTCTATAACCCCTGCCATCAAAATGTTCCATTACACTTTTCTTCAAATTACTGCATGAACCTGTCATCAAAATGCTCCCTGCCCTTCTCATCATAATGCACCACACCCTTGTCATCAAAATGTTCCATGACATTTGTCATCACAAAGCTCCATGACCCTTGGCATCACAATGCTCCATGTCATTGTCATCACAATGCTCCATGAACCCTCTAATCACATGTCTCCATGCCATTTCATCACAAAGCTCCATGACACTTGTCATCACAATGCTCGATGCCCGTCTCATCACAATGCTCCAAGCCCTTGTCATTACAATCCTTCATGACCCATGTATAACAGTGTTCCGTGCCCTTGTCATCACAATGCTCCATGCCCACTCTCATCACAATAATCCATGAAACTTTTCAGACCAATGCTCAATGCCCTTCTCATCACAATGCTCCATTACCTCTGTCATAACAATGCTCCATGACCCGTGCCATCACAGTGTTCCA
Source organism: Mesoplodon mirus (assembly GCF_964341445.2). Lineage (NCBI taxonomy): Eukaryota > Metazoa > Chordata > Mammalia > Artiodactyla > Ziphiidae > Mesoplodon > Mesoplodon mirus. Next base: position 1,059,237 of record NW_028295811.1, read on the forward strand.
TGGCGTTGTCATCACAAGGTTCCATGACCATTGTCATCACAATGCTCCAAGACCCCTGTAATCACAATTCTCCATGCCCTTGTCTTCACAAAGCTCCATGACACATGCCATCAGAATATTACATGGCCTTCTCATCACAATGCTCCATGCCCTTGTCATGACGATGCTGCAAGACCCCTGTAATCACAATGCTCCATGCCCCTTTTCATCTCAATGCTCCATGAACCCTGTAATCAAAATGCACCATGCCCATCATCATAATGCTTCAGGCTCTTGTCATCACAATGAAATCAAATTTCTCCATGACCACTGTCATCATAATTCTCCAAACCCTTGTGATCACAATGTTCCTTAACACTTATCATCACAACACCCTATGACGCTCATCATCACAATTATCCATGGTCTTCTCATCACAATGCTCCATGATCTTTGTCATCACAATTCTCAATACACTTGTCATCAAAATGCTCCCTGACACTTGTCGTCAGTATGCTCCTTGAACCCTGTAATGACATGGCTCCATGCCTTTTCATCACAATGAACCATGCCCTTTTCATCACAATGCTCCAAGACCCCTGTAATCACAATGCTCCATGCCCTTGTCATCACAAAGCTCCATGACGCATGTCATCGGAATGCTCCATGGCCTCCTCCTCACAATGCTCCATGCACTTGTCATCACAATGCTCCATGTCCCGTGTAATCACAATGCTCCATGCCCCTTTTCATCACAGTGCTCCATGAGATTTGTCATCAGAAGTCTCCATGGTCTTCCCATCAATATGCTCCAGGACCTTGTCATCACCATGCTCCATTCCCTTGTCATCACAATGCTCCATGACCCATCTCATCACAATACTCCATGAACAATTTCAGCCCAGTGCTCCATGAACTTCTCATCACAATGCTCAATGACAAATATCATCAAAATACTCCATGACCACTGTCATCACGACACTCCATGACACATGACAACACAATGACCCGGGACACTTTTCATCACAATGCTCCATTCCCTAATTATCAAAATGCTCCATGACCCCTGTCATCACAGGACTCCATGAATATTTTCAGCCCAATGATCCATGACCCTTGTAATCACAATCATCCATGGCCTTGTCAACCCAATTCTCCATGACTCTTTTAATCACAATGCTCCAAGAACCCTTAATCAAAATGCTCCATGCCCCTGTCATCACAAAGCTCCATGACGCATGTCATCAGAATGTTCCATGGCCTTCTCATCAATATGTTCCTTGCCCTTGTCATCACAATGCTCCCAGACCCCTGTAATCACAATGCTCCATGCCTCTTTTCATCTCAATGCTCCATGAACCCTGTCATCACAATGCATCATGCCCATCATCATAATGCTTCCGGCTATTGTCAGCAAAATAAAATCAAAATTCTCCATGACCTCTGTCATCACAATTCTCCATGACCCCTGTCATCACAATACTCCAAGAACATTATCAGCCCAATGCTCCATGACACTTGTCTGCACAATGATCCATGCCCTTGTCATCCCAATTCCCCATGACCCATGTATTCACAATGCTCCGTGAGGCTTCTCATCACAGTGCTCCATAACACATGTCATCACAATGCTCCAGGCCTTTGTCAGCAAAATGCTACGTGACCTTTTCATTACAATGCTCTATGCGCTTGTCATCACAATACTCCATTACCATTGTCATCACAATCCTCCATGTACCTTAGGATCACATTGCTTCATGTCCTTGTCATCACAATGCTCCATGCTCCTTGAAATCAAAATGATCCATGGCCTCTGTCATTGCAATGCTCCAAAACCTTTTGATCACAATGTTCCAAAACACTTGTAATCACAACGCTCCATGATGCCTGTCCTCACAATACTCCATGCCCTTTTCATCACAATGTTCCATGAACATTGTCATCACAATTCTCAATAAACTTGTCATCACAATGCTCCATGACACTTGTCATCACAATGATCCATGACCTTGTCATCCCAATGCTCCATAACCCCTGTATACACAATGCTCTGTGACGCTTGTCATCACAATGCTCCATGACCCCTGTCATCACAATACTCCATGAATATTTTCAACCCAATGTTCCATGAACTTCTCATCACAATGCTCCATGACCATTATCATCACAATGCTCCATGACCACTGTCAGCACAATGCGCCATTCCAACTGTCATCACAATAATCCATGAAACATATTAGACCAATGCTCCATGCCCTTGTCTTCACAATGCTCCATGCCCTTGCTATCACATTGTTCCACGACCCCTGTAATCAGAATGTTCCATGCCCCTTTTCACCAGTATGCTCCATGAGACCTGTCATCACAAGGCTACATGGATTTCTCATCACAGTGCTCGAGGACATTGTCATCACAATGCTTCACGACATTGTCATGAAAATTCTCAATGGCCCTTGTCATCATAATGCTCCAAGCCCTAGTCATCACAATGTTCCATTATATTTGTCATCACAATCCTCTATTACATTTGGCATCACAATGCTCCATGCCATTGTCATCGAAATTGACCATGACATATGTCATCACAATGCTCCCTCACACCTGTCTTCACAATTCTCCATGATTTTCTCATCACAATGCTCCATGCCATTGTCATCACAATGGGCTAATACATATGTCATCACAGTGCTCCGTGACACCTCTTTTCACAATACTGCCTGACCTGGTCATCACAATGCTCCATGCCCTTGTCATCACAATGCGCCATTCCAACTGTCATCACAATAATCCATGAAACTTATTAGACCAATGCTCCATGCCCTTGTCATCACAATATTCCATGCCCTTGTTATCACAATGTTCCAAGACCCCTGTAATCAGAATGCTCCATGCCCCTTTTCATCAGTATGCTGCATGAGACTTGTCATCTCAAGGCTCCAAGGATTTCTCATCACAATGCTCCAGGACCTTGTCATCACAATGCTTCACGACATTGTCATGAAAATTCTCAATGGCCCTTGTCATCATAATGCTCCAAGCCGTAGTCATCACAATTCTCCAATATATTTGTCATTACAATCCTCCATTACATTTCGCATCACAATGCTCCATGCCATTGTCATCGCAATGGACCATGAGATATGTCATCACAATGCTCCCTGACACCTGTCTTCACAATACTCCTTGACTTTGTCATCATAATGCTCCATGCCCTTGTCATCACAATGCACCATGTCCACTGTCATCACAATCATCTATGAAACTTGTCAGACCAATGCTCCATGCCCCTGTCATCACAGTGCTCCATGCCCTTGTCATCACAATACTCCATGACCCCTGTCATCACACTGCCCCGTGTCTCCAGTCATCACAATGCTTCATGACGTTTGTCATCACAACTGTCCATGCCCGCGATATCACAAGGCTCTGTGACCATTTTAACCACTATGCTCCATGAAATTTTCAGCACAATGCTCCGTGACCCTTGTCATCACAATGCTCCATGCCTTTGTCAGAACAATGCTCCATGACCCTTGTCCTCACAATGTGCCATGTTCTTTTCATCACAATGATCTACAAACTTATCATCGCTATGCTCCATAAACCTTGTAATCACAATGCTCCATGAACTTCTCATCCAAATGCTCTCTCACATGAGATATCACAATGTTCCATCACTAGTCATCACTATCCTCCCTCATCCCTGTTATCACAATGTTCCATAACCCCTGTCATCACAGTGCTACATCCCCTTATCTGCACAATGTTCCATGACCCCTGACATCACAATGTTCCATAACCCCTGTCACCAAAATGTTCCATTACACTTTTCATCAAATTTCTGCATGACCCTGTCATCAAAATGCTCCCTGCCCTTCTCATCACAATGCACCACACCCTTGTCATCAAAATGCTCCATGACCTTTGTCATCACAAAGCTCCATAACACTTGGCATCACAATGCTCCATGTCATTGTCATCACAATGCTCCATGAACCCTCTCATCACATGGCTCCATACCCTTGTCATCAAAAAGCACCATGTCACTTGTCATCACAATGCTCCATGCCCTTGTCATTACAATCATCCATGACCCATGTATCGCAGTGTTCCGTGCCCTTGTCATCACAATGCTCCATGCCTACTCTCATCACAACAATCCATGAAACATTTCAGACCAATGCTCAATGCCCTTCTCATCACAAGGCTCCATTACCTCTATCATAACAATGCTCCATGACACCTGCCATCACAATGTTCCACGGCCTTGTCATCACAAGGCTCCATGACTCTTGTCATCACAATGCTCCAAGACCCCTGTAATCACAATGCTCCATGCCCCTTTTCATAAGAATGCTCCATGAAACTTGTCATCACAAGTCTCCCTGGTCATCTCATCACAATGCTCCAGGACTTTGTCATCACCACGCTCCATTCCATTGTCATCACAATGCTCCATGACCCCTGTCATCACAATACTCCAGGAACATTTTCAGCCCAGTGCTCCATGACACTTGTCATCACAATGATCCATGCCCTTGTCATCCGAATGCTCCATGACCCCTGTATTCACAATGCTCCGTGACGATTGTCATCACAGTGCTCCATGACACATGTCATCACAATGCTGTATGCCATTCTCAGTACAATGCTCCATGCCCTTTTCATCACAATGCTCCATGACCCCTGTCATCACAGTGCTCCGTGACTCCAGTCAACACAATTCTTCATAACATTTGTCATCACAATTGTCGATACCCATGTCATCACAAGGCTCTGTGACCATTGTAAACACAATGCTCCATGAACTTTTCATCACAATGTTCCGTGACACTTGTCATCACAATGCTCCATGCCTTTGTCAGAAAAATGCTCCATGACCCTTGTCATCACAATGTGTGACACGCTTTTCATCCCAACGTTCCACAAATTTGTCATCGCAATGCAGCTTAAACCTTGTAATCACAATGCTCCATTCCCTTCTCATCACAATGCTCCATTACCACTGCTATCACAATGTTCCACGGCCTTGTCTTCACAAGGCTCCATGACACTTGTCATCACAATGCTCCAAGACTCCTGTAAGCACAACGCTCCTTGCCCTTGTCATCACAAAGCTCCATGACACGTGTCATCAGAATGTTCCATGAGCTTCTCCACACAATGCTCCATGTCCTTGTCATCAAAATGCTCCAAGTCCCCTGTAATCACAATGCTCCATGCCCCTTTTCATCTCAATGCTCCATGAACCCTCTCATCACAATGCATCATGCCAATCATCATAATGCTTCCGGCTATTGTCAGCACAATGAAATCAAAATTCTCCATGACCTCTGTCATCACAATGCTCCATGACCCCTGTCATCACAATGATCTATGCCCTTGTCATCCCAATGCTACATGACCCCTGTATTCACAATGCTCCGTGACGCTTATCATCACAGTGCGCCATGACACTTGTCATCACAATGCTCCATGCCTTTGTCAGCAAAATGCTACATGACCTTGTCATTATAATGCTCTATGCGCTTGTCTTCACAATACTCCATTACTGTTGTCATCACAATCCTCCATGAACCTTGGTATCACATTGCTTCCGGCCCTTGTCATCACAATGCTCCATGCTCCTTGAAATCAAAATGATCCATGACCGCTGTCATCACAATGCTCCAAAACCTTGTGATCACAGTGTTCCATAACACTTGTCATCACAATGCTCCATGATGCCTGTCATCACAATACTCCATGCCCTTTTCATCACAATGCTCCATGACCTTTGTCATCACAATTCTCAATACACTTGTCATCACAATGCTCCCTGACACTTGTCATCAGAATGCATCTTGAACCCTGTCACGAAAAGACTCCATGCCTTTTTCATCACAATGCCCCATGCCGTTTTCATCACAATGCTCCATGTCATTGTCATCAAAATACTCCAAAAGCTTGTCATCAGAATGCTCCATGACCCTTGTCATCACAATTCTCCATGCACTTGTCAGCACAATGCTCCCTGACCCTTGTCATCACAATGCTCCAAGCCATTGCCATCACAATGCTCAATTACCTTTGTCATCAGAATCCTCCATGACACTTGGCATCACAATGCTCCATGCCATTGTCATCACAATGGGTCATTACATATGTCATCACAATTCTCCCTGACACCTGTCTTCACAATACTGCATGACCTGGTCATCACAATGCTCCATGCCCTGGTCATCACAGTGCGCCATTCCAACTGTGATCACAATAATCCATGAAACTTTTAGACCAATGCTCCATGCCCTTGTCATCACAATACTCCCTGCCCTTGTTATCACAATGCTTCATGACCTTTGTCATCACAATGGTCCATGACCTCGTCATCAACACTCTCTGTGACCATTTTAACCACAATGCTCCATGAACTTTTCATCACAATGCTCTTTGACCCTTGTCATCACAATGCTCTATGCCTTTCTCAGCACAATGCTCCATGACCCTTGTCATCACAATGCTCCATGCACTTGTCAGCACAATGCTCCATGACACATGTCATCCCAATGCACCATGCGCTTGTCCTCACAGTGCTCCCCAATCTTGACATCACAATGCTCCATGAAACTTGTCACCACAATGCTCCATGGACTTCTCACCAAAATGCTCTCTCACCACTGATATCACAATGTTACATCACAATTCGTCACAATATTCCCTCACCCCTGTCATCAAAATGTGCCATGACCCCTGTCATCACAGTGCTACATGCACTTATCATCACAATGTTCGATGGCCCCTGGCATCACAATGTTCCATAACCAGTGTCATCAAAATGTTCCATGACACTTTTCATCAAATTGCTCCATGACCCTGTCATCACAATGCTCCCTACCCTTCTCATCACAATGCACAACGCACTTGTCATCAAAATGCTCCATGTCATTGTCATCACGATGGTCCATTAAGGTTCTCATCACATTGCTTCATGTCCTTGTCATCACAAACCTCCATGACACATATCATCAGAATGCTCCATGGCCTTCTCATCACAATGCTCCTTGCCCTGCCCTCACAATGCTCCATTATCCCTGTCATACCCATGATACATGACCCCGGCCATCACGATATTCCATGGCCTTGTCATCACAAGGCTCCATGACCCTTCTCATCACAATGCTCCAAGAACCCTGTAACCACAATGATCCATGCCCATTTTCATCTCAATGATTCATGAACCCTGTCATCACAATGCACCATGACCATCATCATAATGTTTCATGCTATTGTCATCACAATGAAATCAAAATGCTCCATGAACTCTGTCATAACAATGCTCCAAACGCTTGTGATCACAATGTTCCAAAACGCTTGTCATCACAATGCTCCATGATGCTCGTCATCACAGTTATCCATGGACTTCTCATCACAATGCTCCAAGACCCCTGTAATCACAATGCTCCATGACCCTTTTCATCAGAATGCTCCATGAGACTTGTCATCACATGGCTCCATGGTCTTCTCATCACAATGCTCCAGTACCTTGTCATCACAATGCTCCTTGACTCCTGTCATCACAATAATCCATGAACATTTTCAGCCCAATGCTCCATGACGTTCTCATCACAATGCTCCATGACCTCTGTCATAACAATGCTCCATGACCATTGTCATCACAACGCTCCATGAACCCTGACAACACAGTGATCCGGGAATCTTGTCATCAAAATGCTACATGCCGTTGTCATCCCAATGCTCCATGAACCCTGTAATCACAATGATCCATGACGCTTGTCATCACAGTGTTCCATGAACCTTGTCATCACAATGCCTTTGACAGCAAAATGATACATAATCTTGTCATCACAATGCTCCATGCGCTTGTCATCACAATCCTCCATGACCCTTGGGATCATATTGCTTTATGCCCTTGTCATCTCTATCTTGCCTTTCTGGTTTTTACAGATTTTCCGATGTCCTTTTTGAACGGTGGGAAGTGACAATTCTTTGTAGTGTGGATTTGCATTGCGCGCTTGCTTGATTGGCCAAAAAGGGCCTATGCCTTTTCTCCTGAATATATTCAGGAGAAAATTCATACGCTGTTTTTGGCCAAGTGCATCATTCTCGAAGTTGTGATGCCTTTCCTGTGCTTTAAAGGCGATTCCAATTTACCTCTTGATATATGTTTTGTGCAATTCCGCCTCATTTTCAAGTCAGGTTTGTTGCCTTCCCTCAACAGATTTTTGGAAGAGAGTAGTCCTTTATAACTCTGCAGATTTTTGATTTGCTTTGCCCCTGAGCTCCAATTTTCAAATCCCATTTTTGGGAGCTGACCGCAAATCCACAATTTTGCTTCAGGACCTATACTGGTTCCAGGGGTGGCTATACTGGTTCCCTGTGGGTGGCTGAGGCTTTGGTTAATTCTTCTTCCTGACGGGAATTTAGTGTGACATGTGTCCATCCAAAGGCCTACATCTACTCTCTGATTGGTTCTCCCTCTTCCCTTTCATCCTCTGCAAAATTAGCAAACTGTGCGAACCAGGAGGTTATAGGGGATGACTCTCCTAAGTTGGGAGATTGATAGTAAAGTTGTTGGAATGCCAAACTGTAGCACAAGGAGAGGAAAAAGTAGGAGACGTTCAGAAACCTTTCGACATCACAGGGTGTCCATTCTCTAGGTTTCCCATACATGTTATAACTCTAGTGATATTCCCTTCTACCTGGAAATTTGGGACCCATGGAATGGTGGCATGCATTACTACTTTAAAGGGTCTGCATTTTCTCTCCCAATCTCACCAGTCCTCTCAGTCCCACGTGTCCAGCCTTATGTCTCATCCAGCTGTCTTTGCAGATAGGGTCATTCTAGGTTTCATCAGAACCCCTGAAGGAATTGTGTAAGAATTTCGCTGTTATTTGTTTTGTTTTTGAAATTCATTTTTATAATGGGGTTGAGCTGATTTTCACTGACGTGTTTATGCCGGTCTAGACACACTTGATTCCCTTACAGAGGCATATCAGTACATAGGTTTTAAGATTCTTACTAATCAGATATATTCCTCTGTGGGGAATAGGGGTTTTGAGTCCCATTCAGTGAGGAAGGTGAAGGTCTTGTCTATTCTGTATTTGGTTTATGGAATGGTACCTGTGCTAATATCAAACTCTGGTTTTATGCATCACCCCACCTCTCCTTTCCCCTTAAGGAGGCATAAGAGTGTTTTCTAAATGTGAGACGCTGCTCTCTTTCCTAATTCAGTTCATGTGTTGTGATGTTGACATTCCCTCTGTAAGTGATATCTTATGATAAGATTCTTTTTCTGTGTGACTAATTTCCCTTAGAATCATCATACCTAAATCCTCTCATTATGCTGCTACTGGCCTTATGACATTGATTTCACGTCTCAGTGATATTCCGTTGTACAAAATTACCACAAGTTCTTTATGCATTTCTCTTTTTCCTGGGATACTTTAGGTGTACCGAAGTTGAGGTTCTTGTATGCAGAGCAGCCCTAAACTTTGGGGTGCCTGTGTCTTGTTGATATTCAGTCTTCCCAAGTTATATGTCCATGAGTTGAAGTCCCCTTTGCTCGGGGGCTTTGTATTTTAGATGTTTTAGGAAACAGCATACACTTCTTCAGAGTAGCTCTTGGATATTTATACCCCACCCATCAGCATGACTAGTCTCCCTGTTTTCCATGGCCTCTCCTGCATTTTTGATTTGTACACATTTTTTGGATGGACTTTCTGAGCAGTGGAAATTGAGACTTCTTTATTGTGCGGATTTGCATTTCCCTCTTGCTTGGTTGGCCAAAAACTCTGTATGTGTTTTTTTCCTGAAGATATTCACGAAAAAAACGCATACACCCTTTTGCCCAACTGCATCATTTTAGAAATTCTGCTGCTTTTCATATGCTTTAAATGTGAGTACAATCTACCTTTTGAAAAATGTTTCCTGCAATTCTGCCTCTCATTCAGAACCTCTTCGTTGCCTTACCTGAATATATTTTTGTACGTTGGTTATCATTTATATCTTTGCAGGTCTTTGAATTGTCTGCTCCTGAGCTCCATTTTGCAACTCGCTTTTTTTGTGAGCTGGCCGTCAAACCATTGGATTGATTCCGGCCCTATTCTGGTTCTGGGGAGGCAGGCTGAGCCTTTGGTTAATTCTTCTTCTAAAGGGAAATTCGAGTGACATGTGCCTGTCAAAACTCCTACAGCTAATCTCTCACTGGTTCCTCCTCTTCCCATTTATCCTCTTCAAAAATTGCAAACTGTGTGAAACAGGAGGTTAAAGGTGCTGATTCTCCAAGTGGGGAGATTGTTAGTAATGTGGCTGGAATGGCGAACCCCAGCACCAGGAGATCAAAAATGAGGTGCATTTTAGACACCTCTCCTGATCACACGGTGTACATTCATCTCGGTTTCCCAGGCATGTTTTTGCTGTCAGAAGATTCCCTTGAAAGTGCAGATTTCGGACCCATGGAATGGGTACCAGGCAGTATTACTTTAAAAGGTCTGCATTTCCTCACCCAGCCTCTCTAACATCTCTTAGCGTGCATAGCTTCCAGCCTTATATATCATCCTGCTGTGGGTCTACATGTGTTCAATCCATGTTACATCGTAGCCCTTCAACAAAAGTTGTAAGAATTTTTGTCTGTCTCACTGTTTTTATAAATATTTTTAAATTTATTTTTATATTGGTTACAGCTGATTTTCAAAGCTCTGTTTTTTGCTGCTGTACATCCACTTGATTCATGTACTGTGAGACAACAATAAATTCTTTCTCAGATGCTTACGAGTCATATGTATTATTTGCCAGTGACTTGAGTGGACTGAGTGCCGTTCTTTGAGGTACCGTGTAGGCCTTGCCAGTTATTCAATTCGGTACTTGGAATGGTATCTTTGCTAATTTCAAACTCCTGGATAATACCTCACCATTCCCCACCTTTCCCATTTAGCAGCCTTATGTCTATTTTCTACATATTTGACTATGTTTCTGTTTTGTAGTTTATTTCATGTGTAGCCATTTTTGATTCCACCTTTAAGTGACATCTTATGATATGTGTCTTTTTCTTTCTGACATGTGTCACTTAGAATGATCGTATGTAACTCCTCCAGAGTTGTTACAACTGGCCATATTTCATTGATTCCTGGATGAGTAATATTCCACTCTACATAAGTACCCCATCTCTTTTATCCATTTTATCCTTCCAGGGACATTTAGGTTATATCCAAGTGGAGGCCCATTTTAACAGAGAGGTGGTAAACGTTGGGGTGCCTGTTTTCTGTCATTTTTTGTTTTTCCCAAGGTATACGCCCATGAGTGCAAGTGCCCTATGCTCTGTAGCTCAGTTTTCAGATGTTTAAGCAAACACAATACATTTCTCCAGAGTGGCCATTGGCAAATTACATTTCCACTATCAGCCTCACAGGGCTCCCTTTTCTCCTCACCCTGTCCTGCATTTCTGGTGTTTACACTTTATGTGGATGGCCCTTCTGACTGATGTGAAGTGATACATTTTGTAGTATTGATTTCCAGTGCCCACCTGTTTGGTTGGATAAAAAGTGTGAATGGCCTTTACTTGAATATATTCAGAAAAAAATGCATACGCCCTTTGAGCCAAGTGCATCATTGGCGATGTTCAGCCCCTTTTCTTGTGCTTTAATGGGGAGTCCTTTCTACCTCTTCAAATCTGTTTCCTGCCACTCCCCCTTGCTTACAAGTCCTTTTCTGTGACTTACCTCAAGACATTTTTCAACAATAGATATTTTCAACTCTGCAGTTTCATGAATTTTAGTGCCCCTGAGTTCCATTTTTCAACTTGTGTTTTTGGAAACTGGACACAAAACAGCGGGATTTCCTCTAGCCCTATTCTCTTTCCGTGGGCAATTCTAGCCTTTGATGAATTTGTCTTCCGGATTGGAAATTAGAGTGGCATGTGCCTGTCCGAACACCTAAGATTTGTCTCTAAATTTTTCTCATCCTTCCGCTTCATCCTCTGAACAAATTCCAAACTGTGTGCAACAGGATGTTGACGGTGCTGATATCCCCAAGTAAGGAGATTGTTAGGAAAGATGCTGGAGGGGTGAACCCGAGCACCAGGCGATGAGGAGATGAGGTGCCTTTTCCAAACTCTTTCCGATCAAACGGTGTACCATCCTCTAGGTGTGACAGGCATGCTTTACCTGTAGGAAGGGTCCCGTGCATGGAAGGAGAACACCAGGGGTTTTTCCAAATCAGTGCCTCCCCGAACCCCAAACTGGGGAATTTTTAAGCTACGGCTACACGTATGTCCATTAAGGGCCTTGGGAAATAGGCAGAGCCCAAACTTTAGATGATTGTAATCTTCAGGGTCAGAAGCGCTCACCATCAGCCTTGCTTAGCTTACATTTTATCTGTCATTGATAGATGATGTCAATAAAAATATCGATTCTTTTTCAGATTATTTCCCCTTATAGGTTAATGCAAAATATTCAGTGTAGTTCCCTGTGCTATACAGTAGTTCCTTGTTGATGATGTATTTTATACATAGCAGTGTGTATGTGTTAATCCCAAACTGTTAATTTATCCCTTCTCCTACCTTTCCCCTTTGGTAATAATAAATTATAAGATTTTATACTTCTCAGAAATGGGGGAGCTGAAAGAGAGGTATCCTTTTCAATGGAAAAGCATTCAAAACAAGATTGAAGCTTCAGCCAAGAGTATTCGATGCACATCCATGGAAATAAATCACTTCATTTCTCTAATGTTGACCTGACAAATAAGACAGACGTCTTCACTGAACTTGCTTATAGTAAACTGATGGAAATATCAAATGTAAGTCTTAGAAAAATCTTATTTTACCCGAGCATTATACACTGCTCTATGTTAACTACAGTTTGGCTCACACATCTGTTCAATGAAGTTACAATGTTCTCAATTTCTGTTACTGATGCTCCAGAGTGGACCCCAACAGGACTCCCCGTGCCCAGTGTCATTGGAGCCAACAGATCAAGACTGAGTTTGGTTCAGAAACAAAGGAAATATTATTATGAAAACTGAATGGAGAGGTGAGAGCGTGCACTCCCCCACGGGTTGTGGGCTGGGCTGCTGTGTAGGGATCCCGGCAGCGTCAGTGGGAGTTAGGGGATGGAGCTCACGAGGGCTGGGTTGGCTGCAGCTCAGGCTCTATGCCGTGGAGTCTGCATGGGACTCGGCTATCTGAGGTGTCGACCCAGCCATTCTGCAATAGGAAATCGGGTCTGAAGTGCCGGGTTTGGGACCTCTGCATGCGGAACCCTAGGAGCACGTGAAATTAGACAAAGCACAAAGGAAAAACAGCTTAGACTTTATTTTATTGCCCAGATTCTCTTTTTATCTCCCAGGAATTTTTAATGAACGTTGCCAGAGACGAACCCCTCCTCTGCTTTATGTTCCGTTCCTCATTATTGGGGTGTTGAGGGTGCAGACCCCTCTTTTGTAACTGCTTCATGCTGTGGTGGGAGCCCTGATACGTGGGGGATGTGGCAAAACGTCTCCCCACCAGCCTCCAGGTGAGGTTGATTGTCCCAAAGCATCCTGCATCACTTCTCGTCCGCCTGAGCACCAGCATTGGAAGTGTTATAGATTCTAATGACTTTTAAGGGTCCAGGAAAGAGATGCACAGAGATGCTGTGGTGGCAGGTTTCACACAACCCCACATTTGTTCGGTGAACTTAGGCTGACGTTTTTTGCAAGCCTATATGCTCTGACCAGTAGTCTGTGCTTTCTTTAATTAGGTCCCTGAATTAATGTACAAACAGCACCATGTGTCAGAGCCCTGCCCGTGCAACTCCCAGACAGTCCAGGGTCAGTGGTGATCCAGGACCATGACGTCCACTGAGTCAACGGCCTTTAGAAGTAGCCAGCAGTCCAGGCGGTCATATTGGCCACCATCACCGTGGTGTCTGTAGGGTTTTCTATGGTGAAAGCGTGATATACTTTTCCCCCGCCAAGCTTATTAGCTCCCCTCTGGGTGCAGTAAGTCCTGCAAGCAGTAGTCTGCTCTTTCGGGGCACAGTCTTCTTGTTTTCTGAGAGAAACTCCAGGTCAAGTGATGGTCACACGAGTCATCTTGGGGGCCCATTGCCCCCATTTGTCTCTCTGGAGGTAGGAGTTGGAGGGCCTCCTCACTCGAGGTCAGTGTGTCCACACAGCAACCCCTGCAACTTCAGGACATGATGGGTGGTTAGGATCACCACGTGGGGTCCTTTTCCCTTAGGAGGGAGCTGGCCTTGTGGGCTGCTGATTTCCAGCTTTTTAGATACCCCAGTATCCTGGCCTGATGAGTCGGTGGGCAAAGCCCTTGGGGACCATAGTTTATCATACCTGAAGGGCATTCTTGTGTTGCTCCATTTCAAGTGGTCCCAGTTTTTGCACTAAGGCTCCAAGGGCGATTAACCTTTGACGGGGTATGTAAAGGTCAAAGGGTTTAGCTAAATTAGCGAGTTCCTGGGCAAGGATTTGAATTGATTGCTCTTTCCATTCTTGAAAGGCTGCTTCTGGATTCTATTCAAAAAGATCATCATCTTTTCGTGTCAGTGTTTCATGTAGAGGCCCAGCTATTAGACTGTAGTTAGGGATCCAGATGCAGAAAACCTTGGCCTCCCCAGGAACCCCTAAGCTTTCTTCTAGTTTTAGAAGAGGTAAGGCTGCAAATGGCTTCTTCCCTATCCTGGGATGCGTTTCTCCAAATATCTGTGAGGATGAAGCCCAGGCATGTCACCTGAGCCTGGGATATTTGAGCCTTTTTCTTGGACACCTTCTATCCTTTCTTGGCTAGGTAGTTCAGAGGCGTCTTTAGTAGGCCTGGCGATCAGAATGTCATCTGCACATTGAAGGAGGGTTCCCGTTTACGGAGGTAGAACGTTTAGGTCTTTAGAGGACATTTCCCCAATGATGGTGTGGGGATTTTTGTACCGTTGGGGCAGGACGGCCCAGCATTATTGGTTTTGTTGCATGTTGTGTCCTGCCACTCACAAGCCAAAAATTCTTGTGACTCTGAGATGAATGGAATACAGAAGAAGGCATCATTGAAATGTAATACAGAATGCCATGGCCTGGTGGATGGTAGAATTTCCAGCAGGGTGTAGGAAATAGGAGCTACTGGATGTATATCCTCGGTGGCTTCACTGACTGTCCTGATATCCTTTACCAGGTCTCCAGCAGCCCATGGGGCTCTCGTGGTCAGGCCAATCCCAGGATATGGAGCTCACCTGGGCTGCATCCCGCACCCCACAGCCCACGGGTCTCTTGTGTTCAAGTCCCTCCCAGGGTATGGAGCTCACCTCTGCAGCTACCCAGCAGCCCATGGGGCTCTCATAGTCTGGCACTTCCCAGGATACGGAACTCCCCTGGGCAGGTACCCCAGCAGGGCTGGACACACAGGAACTGTGCACATAGCCCACCTTGCAGAGAACCCCCAGCTCACCTGTCGCTCACAGCTGACACAGAATACCTCAGAGCAGGACTTGAACTAACAAACAGCAGCTCTGACAGGTCTGTGACCCTGGCTATCACTCCGTGCAGCCTCTCTCTGCCTGGTCTTCCAGACACTTCCACTGCAGCCAGGGCACCAGGCCTCTGTCTCCACCCACCATCACTCCTCTCCCTGACTCCTGGGTTACTCTCATTAGGATAGGGTCTTCTTGAAGTTGTTTTCCACTCATGGACCAGATAAAATGATAAGAAAACAAGCCGCAGCTGCATCCCCTTGTCTAGCCTGACTCTCAAGAGCCCACACCTGTTCCTTGGGACTGACCCGTTTAGCAAGGTTCATTTTCTGCAACTGTGAGCCCCTGAGGGGTGAGGATTGGCTGATTTGGGCAGCCTGACACTGCCTGCCAGCCCCCCCCACAGGTGTGCCTGCGTTGAGGTCAATATAAACACCTCTCCAGTCAGCAAGAGCCCCTGTAGCTGTGCCTGACCCCATATTCTCTGCCCCGTCAGCAGTGTCGGGGCTGGGGTGGTGGGAGGGAGTGAGGGGCCGTGGCTTTGTGGGTGGCCCAGTGTAAGTGGGGCTCTGCTGGACTCTCTGCAGGAGTTGCCAGGCTGCAACCCGCTAATGAAGAGGATGTGTCACCCATACCTGCCACTGGAATTTCTCCCCAGGCAGAGGTGAGGAAGTAAAAAAGCAGTGGGGGCTGTGGCAGGAGGGGTATCTCAGGCAGGGAAATGGAAAGATTCCAGAAGAGCATCTGGGGCCAGGACCATCCTGGCTGGCCTGCAGGCACCAAGTCGGCCTGCGTGCTCTCGCTAGTGTGGCTCCACAGCCCTTCCTCTAGGCTTGCAAGTGCTTGTACATATTCAGGTGTTTTACCTGGAAAGGGTGGGAAGAGTTCAGCTGCAGCAGGACTGGGGCTCAGCTCACATTTACTCACAGATGCCTCGACACAGTCCCCCAGCTTTGCAATGAGGATGCTCCTTGTGGGGGGGAGCGCTGCTGAGTGCATGGGAGACGATTTCCCACCTCTGACCAACTTAAGAATTTTTTACCACTGGAGCAAGTGCCCTGATACGATTTTCCCCTGTATAACTGATGAGTTCTGTTTTTTTTTTTTTCTTTTTTTCTTTTTGGTTCAAGTTAGATTTTATTTATTCATCTTTTTTTTTATTTTGGAGATATAAACATGGAAATAATGCATTAATATAAAGACATCTATGTGAAGGGAAAAACTCTTTTTCTGTTTTATTTTATTAAATGTTATTTATTTATTTTTAATTTTTTTAAATTTATTTCTTTTATACAGCAGGTTCTTATTGGATATGTATTTTATACATATAAGTGTGCACATGTGAATCCCAGTCTCCCAATTCATCCCACCACCACCCTCACATGGCGTTCCCTCCTTGGTGTCCATATGTTTGTTCTCTACATCTGTCTCTATCTCTGCCCTGCAAACTGGTTCATCTGTACCATTTTTCTAGGTTCCACATATATGCATTAATATACAATATTTGCTTTTCTCTTTCTGACTTACTTCACTCTGTATGACAGTCTCTAGATCCATCGAGGTCTCTACAAATGACCCAATTTCATTCCTATGTATGGCTGAGTAATATTCCGTTGTATATATGTACCACGTCTTTATCCATTCGTCTGTCTGTGGGCACTTAGGTTGCTTTCATTACCTGTCTATTGTAAATAGTGCTGCAGTGAACATTGTGGTGAATGTGTCTTTTTGATTTATGGTTTTCTCTGGGTATATGCCCAGTAGTGGGATTGCTGGATTATATGTTAATTCTATTTTTAGTTTTTTAAGGAACCTCCATACTGTTCTCCATAGAGACTGTATCAATTTACATTCCCAACAATAGTGGAAGAAGGTTCCTTTTCTCCACACCCTCTCCAGCATTTGTTGTTTGTAGATTTTCTGATGATGCCCATTCTAACAGGTGTGACGTGATACCTCATTGTAGTTTCGATTTCCATTTCTCTAATAATTAGTGATGTTGAGCAGATTTTCATGTGCGTACTGGACATCTCTATGTCTTCTTGGAAGAAATGTCTATTTAGATCTTCCATTTTTGTATTGGGTTGTTTGTTTTATTAATACTGAGCTGCATGAGCTTTTTATATATATTGGAGATTAATCATTTGTCCATTGATTCGTTTGCAAATATTTTCTGCCATTCTGAGGGTTGTCTTTTCGTCTTGTTTGTAGTTTCCTTTGCTTTGCAAAAGCTTTTACGTTTCATTAGTCCCATCTGTTTAGTTTTCTTTTTTATTTCATTACTATAGGAGGTGGATCAAAAAAGATCTTGCTGTGATTTACGTCAGAGTATCCTTCGTAAGTTTTCCTCTCAGAGTTTTATACTGTCTGGTCTTACATTAAGGTCTCTAATCCATTTTGAATATATTTTTATGTATGGTGTTGGGGAGTGTTCTAATTACATTCTTTTACATGTAGCTGTCCATATTTCCCAGCACCAATGATTGAAGAGACTGTCTTATCTCCATTGTATAGTCTTGCCTCCTTTCTCATAGATTAGTTGACCATAGGTGTTTAGGTCTATCCTTGGGCTTTCTTTTTTTTTTTTTCTTTTGCACGTTTATTGGAGTATAATTGCTTTACAATGGAGTGTTCGTTTCTGCTGTATAACAAAGTGAATCAGCTATACATATACAAATATCAGCAGATCCCCTCCCTCTTGCATCTCCCTCCCACACTCCATATCCCACCCCTTTATGTGGTCACAAAGCACCGAGCTGATCTCCCTGTTCTATGTGGCTGATTCTCAGTAGCTATCAGTGTTACATTTGGTAATGTATTTATGTCCATGGCACTCTCTCACTTCGTCCCAGCTTACCCATCCCCCTTCCGGTGTCCTCAAGTCCTTTCTCTATGTCTGTGTCCTTAATCCTCTCCTGCCACTAGGTTCTTCAAAATCTTTTTTTTTTCTTCATTAGATTCCATATATCTCTGTTAACATACAGTATTTGTTTTTCCCTTTCAGACTTACTTCACTGTGTAGGACAGATTCTAAGTCCATCCACCTCAGTACAAATAACTCAGTTTTGCTTCTTTTTATGGTTGAGTAATATTTGATTGTATATATGTGCCAGATCTTCTTTATCCATTCATCTGTCGATGGACACTTAGGTTGCTTCCATGTCCTGGCTAATGCAAATAGAGCTGCAATGAACATTTTTCTACATAACTCTTTTTGAATTATGGTTTTCACAAGGCAAATGCCCAGTAGTCAGATTGTTGTGTCGTATGGTACTTCTATTGTTAGTTATTTAAAGGAACCTCTGTACTGTTCTCCCTAGTGCTCATATCAATTTACATTCCCACCCACAGTGCAAATGTGTTCCCTTTTCCCCAATAAAGGCCTCTCCAGCATTTATTGTTTTGTATATTTTTTTGATGATTGCCACTCTGATTGCTGTGAGGTGATACCTCACGGAAGTTTTGATTTCCATTACTCTAATGATTAGTGATGTTCAGCATCCTTTCATGTGTTTCTTGGTAATCTGTATATCTTCTTTGGAGAAATGTCTATTTAGGTCTTCTGCCCGTTTGTGGATTGGGTTGTTTGTTTTTGTGATATTGAGCTACATGCGGTGCTTGTAAAGTTTGGAGATTAATCCTTTGTCAATTGCTTCATTTGAAAATATTTTCTCCCATTCTGAGGGTTGTTTTTGCATCTTGTTTATGTTTTCCTGTACTGTGTAAAAACTTTTAAGTTTCATTAGGTCCCATTTGTTGATTTCTGTTTTTATTTCCATTGCTCTAGGAGGTGGGTCCAAAAGGATCTTGCTGTGATTTATGTCATAGAGTGTTCTGCCTATGGTTTCCTCTAAGTGTTTTATAGTGTCTGGTCTTATATTTAGATCTCTAATCAATTTAGAGTCTATTTTTGTGTATGGTGTTATGGAGTGTTCTAATTTCATTCTTTTATGTGTAGGGGTCCAGGTTTTCCGGCACCAATTACTGAAGAGACTGTCTTTTCTCCATTGTATATCCTTAGCTCCTTTGTCATAGATGAGATAGCCATAGGTATGTAGGTTTATCTCTGGGCTTTCTGTCCTGTTCCATTGATCTGTGTTTATGCCAATCTACATCAACTTGATTCCATTATGGAGACATATAAATACATAGGTTTCAAGGTTATTACCAGTCAGATATATTCCTCTTCAGTGAATAGGGTGTTTTGTGTCCAGTTCATTGAGAAAGGAGTAGGTCTTGTCTATTACATATTTGGTATATGAAATGGAATCTGTGCTAATTTCAAACTCTGCTTTTACACATCACCCCACGTCACCTTTCCCCTTAAGGAGGCATAAGTGTGTTTTCTAAATGTGTAACTCTGTTCTCTTTTGAAATTCAGTTCATGTGTAGCCATGTTTACATTTCCTCTATAAGTGATATATTACAATAAGTTTCTTTTTCTTTGTGGCTCATTTCACTTAGCATCATCGTACCTAAAGCCACTCATTATGCTGCTATTGGCCTTATGACATTGATTTTATGTCTGAGTGACATTCCATTGTATATAAGTACCACAACATCTACATCCATTTTTTTCCTTTCCTGGGATATATAAAGTGTACCGAAGTCGAGGTTCTTGTAAACAGAGCAGCCCTACACTTTGGGCTGGCTGTGTGTTGTGGATTTTTAGTTTTCCCAAAATACACGCCCATGAGTAGAAGTGTGCTATGCTCTGTAGCTCTGTTTTAGAAAACAAAATACAGTTCTCCAGAGAGGCTGTTGGCAATTTACATCCTGTCCATCGTCGTAACCAGGCTCCCTTTTCTCCATGGCCTGACCTGCATTTGTGGTTTTTACACTATATGTGGATGGCCCTTTTGACTGGAGGTAAGGGACACTTCTCTGGAGTGTGGATTTGCAATGCCTGATGGCTTGCTTGGCCAAAAAGGGCATATGCCTATTTTCCCGAATATATTCAAGAAAATACACATAATCCCTTTTCAGCAAAGGGCAACATTGTCAAAATTCTTTCGCTTTTCATGTGCTTTAAAGACGACTCCAATCTACCTCTTGAAATCTGTTTCCTTCAATTCTGCCTTGCATTCAAATCCTCTTCACTGCCTTTCCTCAATATATTTCTGGATGATAGTTGTCCTTTATAAATCTGCAATTTTGTGAATTGCTGTGACCCTGATTTCCATTTTTCAACTCGCCTCTTTGTGAGCTGGCTGCAATACCGCAGGATGGCTTTAGGCCCTAGTCTGGTTCCGGGGCTTCAGGCTGAGCCTTTGGTTAATTCTTCTTCCTGATGGGAAACTAGAGTGACATGTGCCCATCCAAACACCTACAGCTAATCTCTCATTTGTTTCCCCTCTTCCTGTTCATCCTCTGCACAATTTGCAAACTGTGCATAATGGGAGGGTAAAGGCACTGACACTCCAAGTGGGGAGATTTTGAGTAATGCAGATGGAATGGCGAATCCGAGCACGACAAAAGGAAAAATGAGGTACCTTTTAGAAAACTTTCCCAATTACACAGTGTACCATCCACTGGGTTTCCCATGCATGTTTTAACTGGAGGAAGATTCCCTTAAACCTGGAGAGTTGGGACCACTAGAATGGGTAGCACACAGTATTGCTCTAAGTGGTGTTCTTTTGTTCACACAACTTCAGCAATCTTGTCAGCCCCAAGTGTCCAGTCATATGTCTCATTCAGCTGTGGGTGTAAAGGTGGTCAATCTAGCTTGCATCACAGGCCCTGAACGTAATTTTTAAGACTTTCTCTCTGTTTTTGCATTTTGCTTTTGAAATTTATTTTTATAAGTGGGTTTAACTGAATTTCAGTGCTGTGTTCATGCCGTTATACACACACATGATTCCATTATGGAGACATGAGAATACATATGTTTTAAAATACTTAGAGTCAGACATATTCCTCTGCAATGAATAGGGGGTGTTGAGTCCAGTTCATTGTGCCGGGAGTAGGTGTTGTCTATTACATACATGGTTTATATAACGGTATCTGTGCTAATTTAAAATTGTGGTTTTATGCATCACCCCACTTCGGCTTTCCCATTAAGCAGGCAGAAGATGTTTTCTAAATGTGTGACTCTGTTTTGTTTGTAATTCAGTTCATATGTAGTCATGTGTACATTCCCGTTATGAGTGATAATTTATGATAAGATTAGTTACTCTGTAATCTTTCCTAACTCAGTTCATGTGTAGCCATGTTTACAGGAACTTCATAAGTTATATCTTATGATAAGTTTCTTTTTCTGTGTGACTTATTTCACTTAGAATCATCGTACCTGAATCCACTCTTTTTGCTGCTACTGGCCTTATGACATTGATTTCATGGCTGAGCGATATTCCATCGTACGTAAGTACCACAATATCTTGAACCATTTTTTTCTTTCCTGGGATACTTAAGGTGTACCCAAGTTGAGGTTCTTGTAAGCAGTGCAGCGCTAAATTTTAGGGTGGCTTTGTCTTATTGATTTTCAGTTTCCCAAGGTATATTCCCTAGACTGGAAGTGCCCTTGGCTGTGTAGCTCTGTTGTTTACTTGTTTTAGGGAACACAATGCACTCCTCCAGAGAGGCAGTTGGCAACTTACATCCTGCCCATCAGCATAACAAGGCTGCCTGATCTCCAGGGCCTGTCTTGCCTTTCTGGTTTTTACACATTTTGCGGATGTCCCTTTTGACCGGTGGGAAGGGATACTTCATTGTAGTGCAGATTTGCATTGCTGCTTGCTTGCTTGGCCAAAATGGGCGTATGCATTTTCTCCTGAATATATTCAGGAGAAAAACCATACGCCCTTTATGGCCAAGTGCATCATTGTCGAAGTTGTGCCCCTCTTCTTGTGCTTTAAAGGTGATTCCAACGTACCTCTT
Source organism: Mesoplodon mirus (assembly GCF_964341445.2). Classification (NCBI taxonomy): domain Eukaryota; kingdom Metazoa; phylum Chordata; class Mammalia; order Artiodactyla; family Ziphiidae; genus Mesoplodon; species Mesoplodon mirus. The sequence continues at coordinate 1,081,539 of NW_028295811.1, forward strand.
GAAATCTGTTTCCTGCTATTCTGCCTCATTTTAAAGTCCGCATCTCTGCCTTCCCTCAAAAGATTTTTGGAAGATAGTTGTCCTCTATTACTCTGCCAGTTTGTAAATTGCTGTGCCCCTGAGCTCCATTTTTCAACTCGTTTTTGTGAGCTGACCGCAAATCCAAAATTATGGTTCAAAACCTATACTGGTTCCTGGCGGGTGGCTGAGACATTGGTTAATTCTACTTCCTGCCGGGCAATTAAAGTGACATGTACCTGTCCAAATGCCTAACATCTACTCTCTCATTGGTTCTCCCTCTTCCCTTTCATCCCCTGCCAAATTGGCAACCTGTACGAACCAGAAGGTTAAAGGTGCTGTCTCTCCAAGTTGGAAAATTGATAGTAAAACAGTTGGAAAGTCAAACTGGCGCACAAGGAGAGGGACTATTCGTTGAGTTTTAGAAACCTTTCGTATTCACAGTGTGTCCATTCTCTAGGATTCCCGTACATGTTATAGCTGTAGTAATATTCCCTTCAACCTGGAGAGTTGGGACCCATGGAATGGGTGCCATGCATTATTGCTTTAAAGGGTCTGTATTTGCTCTCCTAATCTCACCAATCCTCTCAGTCTCATGTGTCCAGACTTATGCCACATCCAGCTGTCATTGTAGATAGGGTCATTCAAGGTTTCATCAGAGACCCTGAAGGAATTGTAAAGAATTTCCCTGTTTTTTTGTTTTGTTTTTGAAATTCCTTTTTATAGTGGGTTTGAGCTGATTCTCGCTGCCATGCTTATGTAAGTCTAGATACACTTGATACCCTTACGGAGACATAGCAATACATAGGTTTTAAGATTCTTACTAGTCAGATACATTCCTCTGCAGGAAATATGGGGTTTTGAATCCCTTTCACTGAGGAAGGTGTAGGTCTTGTCTATTCCATAGTTGGTTTTTGGAACAGTACCTGTGCTTATATCAAACTCTGGTTTTATGCATCACCCCACCTCTCCTTCACCGTTAAGAAGGCATAAGTGTGTTTTCTAAATGTGAGACTCTGTTCTCTTTCCTAACTCAGTTCATGTGTAGCCATGTTTACAGGATCTTCATAAGTGATATCTTATGATACGTTTCTTTTTCTGTGTGACTTAATTCACTTAGAATCATCGTACCTGAATCCACTCATTTTGCTGCTACTGGTCTTATGACATTGATTTCATGGCTGAGGGATATTCCATCATACGTAAGTACCACAATTTTTTGAACCATTTTTACCTTTCCTGGGATACTTAAGGTGTACCCAAGTTGAGGTTCTTGTAAGCAGTGCAGCTCTAAATTTTGGGGTGGCTCTGTCTTATTCATTTTCAGTTTTCCCAAGGTATATTCCCTAGACTGGGAGTGTACTTGCCTCTGTAGCTCTGTTGTTTACTTGTTTTAGGGAACACAATGCACTACTCCAGAGAGGCAGTTGGCAATTTACATCCCGCCCATCAGCATAACAAGGCTCCCTGTTCTCCAGGGCCTGTCTTGCCTTTCTGGTTTTTACCCATTTTGTGGATGTCCCTTGTGACCGGTGGGAAGTGATACTTCTTTGTAGTGCAGACTTGCATTGCCCACTTGCTTGCTTGGCGAAAAGTGCGAATGCGTTTTCCCCTGAATATATTCAGGAGAAAACGCATACGGCCTTTTTGGCCATGTGCATCATTGTCGAAGTTGTGCTCCTCTTCCTGTGCTTTAAAGGTGATTCCAACGTACCTCTTGAAATCTGTTTCCTGCTATTCTGCCTCGCTTTCATGTCCGCCTAGTTGCCTTCTCTCAACAGATTGTTGGAAGATAGTTGCCCTTTATTACTCTGCCAGTTTGTGAATTGCTTTGCCCGAGCTCCATTTTTAACTCGTTTTTTGTGAGCTGAACACAAGTCCAATATTTTGGTTCAGGACCTATACTGGTTTTCGGTGGGTGGCTGAGACTTTGGTTAATTCTTCTTCCTCCCAGGAAATAAGAGTGACAGGTGCCCGTCCAAATGCCTAACAGCTACTCTCTCATTGGTTCTCCCTATTCCCTTTCATCCTTTGCCAAATTGGCAACCTGTGCGAACCAGGAGGTTAAAGGAGCTGCTCTCCAAGTTGGCAGATTGATAGTAAAGCAGTTGAAAAGTCAAACTGGAGCACAAGGAGAGACACTATCCGTTGAGTTTTAGAAACTTTTCATATTGACTGTATGTCCATTCTCTACGTTTCCCATACATGTTATAGCTGTAGTAATATTCCCTACAACCTGGAGAGTTGCGACCCATGGAATGGGTGCCATGCATTTCTGCTTTAAAGGGTCTGCGTTTGCTCACCCAATCTCACCAACCCTCTCAGTCCCATGTGTCCAGCCTTATGCCACATCCAGCTTTCGTTGTAGATAGGGTCATTCCAGGTTTCATCAGAGAATCTGAAGGAATTGTAAAGAATTTGCCTGTTTTTTTGTTTTGTTTTGGAAATTCATTTTTATAGTTGGTTTGAGCTGATTCTCGCTGCCATGTTTATGCCAGTCTAGACACACTTGATTCCCTCATGGAGACATATCAATACATAGGTTTTAAGATTCTTACTAGTCAGATATATTCCTCTGCGGGAAATATTGTGTTTTGAGTCCCTTTCACTGAGGAAGGTGTAGGTGTGGATTATTCCATACTTGGTTTTTGGAAGGGTACATGTGCTTATATCAAACTCTGGTTTTGTGCATCACCCCACCTCTCCTTCCCCCTTAAGCAGGCATAAGAGTGTTTTCTAAATGCGAGACTCTGTTCTCTTTCCTAACTCAGTTCATGTGTAGCCATGTTTACATGATCTTCATAAGTGATATCTTATGATAAGTTTTTTTTTTTCTGTGTGACTTAATTCACTTAGAATCATGGTACCTGAATCCACTCATTTTGCTGCTACTGGTCTTATGACATTGATTTCATGGCTGAGGGATATTCCATCATACGTAAGTACCACAATTTTTTGAACCATTTTTACCTTTCCTGGGATACTTAAGGTGTACCCAAGTTGAGGTTCTTGCAAGCAGTGCAGCCCTAAATTTTGGGTTGGCTCTGTCTTATTCATTTTCAGTTTTCCCAAGGTATATTCCCTAGACTGGGAGTGTACTTGGCTCTGTAGCTCTGTTGTTTACTTGTTTTAGGGAACACAGTGCACTCCTCCAGAGAGGCAGTTGGCAATTTACATCCCGGCCATCAGCATAACAAGGCTCCCTGTTCTCCAGGGCCTGTCTTGCCTTTCTCGTTTTTACCCATTTTGTGGTTGTCCCTTGTGACCGGTGGGAAGTGATACTTCTTTGTAGTGCAGACTTGCATTGCCCACTTGCTTGCTTGGCCAAAAGTGCGTACGCGTTTTCCCCTGAATATATTCAGGAGAATACGCATACGGCCTTTTTGGCATTGTTCTTCATTGTCGAAGTTGTGCTCCTCTTCCTGTGCTTTAAAGGCGATTCCAACGTACCTCTTGAAATCTGTTTCCTGCTATTCTGCCTCGCTTTCAAGTCCGCCTAGTAGCCTTCCCTCAACAGATTGTTGGAAGATAGTTGCCCTTGATTACTCTGCCAGTTTGTGAATTGCTTTGCCCCTGAGCTCCATTTTTTAACTCGTTTTTTGTGAGCTGAACGCAAGTCCAATATTTTGGGTCAGGACCTATACTGGTTTTCGGTGGGTGGCTGAGACTTCGGTTAATTCTTCTTCCTCCCAGGAAATAAGAGTGACAGGTGCCCGTCCAAATGCCTAACAGCTACTCTCTCATTGGTTCTCCCTATTTCCTTTCATCCTTTGCCAATTTGGCAACCTGTGCAAAACAGGAGGTTAAAGGTGCTGTCTCTCCAAGTTGGGAGATTGACAGTAAAACAGTTTGAAGGTCAAACTGGAGCACAAAGAGTGGGAAGATTCGTTGAGTTTTAGAGACCTTTCATATTCACAATGTGTCCATTCTCTAGGTTTCCCGTACATGTTATAGCTGTAGTAATATTCCCTTCAACCTGGAGACATCGGACCCATGGAATGGGTGCCATGCATTATTGCTTTAAAGGGTCTGCATTTGCTCACCCAATCTCACCAATCCTCTCAGTCCCAGGTATACAGCCTTATGCCATATCCAGCTGTCATTGTAGATAGGGTCATTCCAGGTTTCATCAGAGACCCTGAAGGAATTGTAAAGAATTTTCCTTTTATTTTGTTTTTGAAATTCCTTTTTATAGTGGGTTTGAGCTGATTCTCGCTGCCATATTTATGCCAGTCTAGACACACTTGATTCCCTTACGGAGACTTATCAATTCATAGGTTTTAAGATGCTTACTTGTCAGATATATTCCTTTGTGGGAAATATGGCGTTTTGAGTCCCTTTCACTGAGGAAGGTGTAGGTCTTGTCTATTCCATAGTTGGTTTCTGGAAAGGTACCTGTGCTTATATCAAACTCTGGTTTTATGCATCACCCCACCTCTCCTTCCACCTTAAGCAGGCATAAGAGAGTTTTCTAAATGTGAGACTCTGTTCTATTTCCTAACTCAGTTCATGTGTAGCCATGTTTACAGGATCTTCATAAGTGATAGCTTATGATACGTTTCTTTTTCTGTGTGACTTATTTCACTTAGAATCATCGTACCTGAATCCACTCATTTTGCTGCTGCTGGTCTTATGACATTGATTTCATGGCTGAGTGATATTCCATCGTATGTATGTACCACAATTTTTTGAACCATTTTTATCTTTCCTGGGATATTTAAGGTGTACACAAGTTGAGGTTATTGTAAGCAGTGCAGCCCTAAATTTTGGGGTGGCACTGTCTTATTGATTTTCAGTTTTCCCAAGGTATATTCCCTAGACTGGAAGTGCCCTTGGCTCTGTAGCTCTGTTGTTTACATGTTTTAGGGAACACAATGCATTCCTCCAGAGAGGCAGTTGGCAATTTACATCCTGCCCATCAGCATAACAAGGCTCCCTGTTCTCCAGGGCCTGTCTTCAATTTCTGGTTTTTACCCTTCATTTGGATGTCCCTTAGGACCGGTGGGAAGTGATACTTCTTTGTAGTGCAGATTTGCATTGCCCGCTTGCTTGCTTGACCAAAATGGGCGTATGCGTTTTCTCCTGAATATACTCAGGAGAAAACGCATACGCCGTCTTTGGCCAAGTGCATCATTGTCGAAGTAGTGCCCCTCTTCCTGTGCTTTAAAGGCGATTCCAATGTACCTATTGAAATCTGTTTCCTGCTATTCTGCCTCACATTCAAGTCCACCTCGTTGCGTTCCCTCAACAGATTTTTGGATGATAGTTGTCCTTTATTACTCTGCCAGTTTGTCAATTGCTGGGCCCCTGAGCTCCATTTTTTAACTCGTTTTTTTGTGAGCTGAACGGATTTCCATATTTTGGTTCAGGACCTATACTGGTTCCCGGTGGGTGGCAGATACTTTGGTTAATTCTTCTTCCTCCCGGGAAATAAGAGTGACAGGTGCCCGTCCAAATGCCTAACAGCTACTCTCTCTTTGGTTCTCCCTCTTCCCTTTCATCCTTTGCCAAATTGGCAACCTGTGTGAACCTGGATGTTAAAGGTTCTGTCTCTCCAAGTTGGGAGATTGATAGTAAAGAAGTTGGAAAGTCAAACTGGAGCACCAGGAGAGCGATTATTCGTTGAGTTTTAGAAAGCTTTCGTATTCACAGTGTGTCCATTCGCTAGGTTTCCCATACCTGTTATAGCTGTAGTAATATTCCCTTCAACCTGGAGAGTTGGGACCCATGGAATGGGTGACGTACATTATTGCGTTAAAGGGTCTGCATTTGCTCACCCAATCTCACCAATCCTCTCAGTCCCATGTGTCCAGCCTTATGCCAACTCCAGCTGTCGTTGTAGATTCGGTCATTCCAAGGTTCATCAGAGAGCCTGAAGGAATTGTAAAGAATTTCGCTGTGATTTTGTTTTGTTTTTGAAATTACGTTTTATATTGGTTTGATCTGATTCTCGCTGCCATCTTTATGCCAGTCTACACACACTGGATTCCCTTATGGAGACATATCAATACATAGGTTTTAAGATTCTTACTAGTCAGATATATTCCTCTGCGGGAAATGTGGGGTTTTGAGTCCCTTTCACTGAGGAAGGTGTAGGTGTTGTTTATTCCATAGTTGGTTTTTGGAAGGGTACCTGTGCTTATATCAAATTCTGGTTTTATGCATCACCCCACCTCTCCTTCCCCCTTAAGCAGGCATAAGTGTGTTTTCTATATGTGAGACTCTGTTCTCTTTCCTAACTCAGTTCATGTGTAGCCATGTTTACAGGATCTTCATAAGTGATATCTTATGATAAGTTTCTTTTTCTGTGTGACTTAATTCACTTAGAATCATCGTACCTGAATCCACTCATTTTGCTGCTACTGGTCTTATGACATTGATTTCATGGCTGAGGGATATTCCATCATACGTAAGTACCACAATTTTTTGAACCATTTTTACCTTTCCTGGGATACTTAAGGTGTACCCAAGTTGAGGTTCTTGTAAGCAGTGCAGCTCTTAATTTTGGGGTGGCTCTGTCTTATTCATTTTCAGTTTTCCCAAGGTATATTCCCTAGACTGGGAGTGTACTTGCCTCTGTAGCTCTGTTGTTTACTTGTTTTAGGGAACACAATGCACTACTCCAGAGAGGCAGTTGGCAATTTACGTCCCGCCCATCAGCATAACAAGGATCCCTGTCCTCCAGGGCCCGTCTTGCCTTTCTGGTTTTTACCCATTTTGTGGATGTCCCTTGTGACCGTTGGGAAGTGATACTTCTTTGTAGTGCAGACTTGCATTGCCCACTTGCTTGCTTGGTGAAAAGTGCGAATCCGTTTTCCCCTGAATATATTCAGGAGAAAACGCATACGGCCTTTTTGGCCATGTGCATCATTGTCGAAGTTGTGCTCCTCTTCCTGTGCTTTAAAGGCGATTCCAACGTACCTCTTGAAATCTGTTTCCTGCTATTCTGCCTCGCTTTCATGTCCGCCTAGTTGCCTTCTCTCAACAGATTGTTGGAAGATAGTTGCCCTTGATTACTCTGCCAGTTTGTGAATTTCTTTGCCCCTGAGCTCCATTTTTAACTCGTTTTTTGTGAGCTGAACGCAAGTCCAATATTTTGGTTCAGGAACTATACTGGTTTTTGGTGGGTGGCTGAGACTTTGGTTAATTCTTCTTCCTCCCAGGAAATAAGAGTGACAGATGCCCGTCCAAATGCCTAACAGCTACTCTCTCATTGGTTCTCCCTATTCCCTTTCATCCTATGCCAAATTGGCAACCTGTGCGAACCAGGACGTTAAAGGAGCTGCTCTCCAAGTTGGCAGATTGATAGTAAAGCAGTTGAAAAGTCAAACTGGAGCACAAGGAGAGACACTATCCGTTGAGTTTTAGAAACTTTTCGTGTTCATTTTATGTCCATTCTCTACGTTTCCCATACATGTTATAGCTGTAGTAATATTCCCTACAACCTGGAGAGTTGCGACCCATGGAATGCGTGCCATGCATTTTTGCATTAAAGGGTCTGCGTTTGCTCACCCAATCTCACCAACCCTCTCAGTCCCATGTGTCCAGCCTTATGCCAAATCCAGCTTTCGTTGTAGATAGGGTCATTCCAGGTTTCATCAGAGAATCTGAAGGAATTGTAAAGAATTTGCCTGTTTTTTTGTTTTGTTTTTGAAATTCATTTTTATAGTTGGTTTGAACTGATTCGCGCTGCCATGTTTATGCCAGTCTAGACACACTTGATTCCCTCATGGAGACATATCAATACATAGGTTTTAAGATTCTTACTAGTCAGATATATTCCTCTGCGGGAAATATTGGGTTTTGAGTCCCTTTCACTGAGGAAGGTGTAGGTGTGGTTTATTCCATACTTGGTTTTTGGAAGGGTACATGTGCTTATATCAAACTCTGGTTTTGTGCATCACCCCACCTCTCCTTCCCCCTTAAGCAGGCATAAGAGTGTTTTCTAAATGCGAGACTCTGTTCTCTTTCCTAACTCAGTTCATGTGTAGCCATGTTTACAGGATCTTCATAAGTGATATCTTATGATAAGTTTTTTTTTTTTTTTCTGTGTGACTTAATTGACTTAGAATCATCGTACCTGAATCCACTCATTTTGCTGCTACTGGTCTTATGACATTGATTTCATGGCTGAGGGATATTCCATCATACGTAAGTACCACAATTTTTTGAACCATTTTTACCTTTCCTGGGATACTTAAGGTGTACCCAAGTTGAGGTTCTTGTAAGCAGTGCAGCCCTAAATTTTGGGGTGGCTCTGTCTTATTCATTTTCAGTTTTCCCAAGGTATATTCCCTAGACTGGGAGTGTACTTGGCTCTGTAGCTCTGTTGTTTACTTGTTTTAGGTAACACAGTGCACTCCTCCAGAGAGGCAGTTGGCAATTTACATCCCGGCCATCAGCATAACAAGGCTCCCTGTTCTCCAGGGCCTGTCTTGCCTTTCTCGTTTTTACCCATTTTGTGGATGTCCCTTGTGACTGGTGGGAAGTGATACTTCTTTGTAGTGAAGACTTGCATTGCCCACTTGCTTGCTTGGCCAAAAGTGCGTACGCGTTTTCCCCTGAATATATTCAGGAGAAAACGCATACGGCCTTTTTGGCATTGTGCATCATTGTCGAAGTTGTGCTCCTCTTCCTGTGCTTTAAAGGCGATTCCAACGTACCTCTTGAAATCTGTTTCCTGCTATTCTTCCTCGCTTTGAAGTCCGCCTAGTAGCCTTCCCTCAACAGATTGTTGGAAGATAGTTGCCCTTGATTACTCTGCCAGTTTGTGTATTGCTTTGCCCCTGAGCTCCATTTTTTAACTCGTTTTTTGTGAGCTGAACGAAAGTCCAATATTTTGGGTCAGGACCTATACTGGTTTTCGGTGGGTGGCTGAGACTTCGGTTAATTCTTCTTCCTCCCGGGAAATAAGAGTGATATGTGCCCGTCCAAATGTCTAACAGCTACTCTCTCATTGGTTCTCCCTATTTCCTTTCATCCTTTGCCAATTTGGCAACCTGTGCGAACCAGGAGGTTAAAGGTGCTGTCTCTCCAAGTTGGGAGATTGACAGTAAAACAGTTGGAAGGTCAAACTGGAGCACAAAGAGTGGGACGATTCGTTGAGTTTTAGAGACCTTTCGTATTCACAATGTGTCCATTCTCTAGGTTTCCCGTACATGTTATAGCTGTAGTAATATACCCTTCAACCTGGAAACATCGGACCCATGGAATGGGTGCCATGCATTATTGCTTTAAAGGGTCTGCATTTGCTCACCCAATCTCACCAATCCTCTCAGTCCCAGGTAACCAGCCTTATGCCATATCCAGCTATCGTTGTAGATAGGGTCATTCCAGGTTTCATCAAAGACCCTGAAGGAATTGTAAAGAATTTTCCTTTTATTTTGTTTTTGAAATTCCTTTATATAGTGGGTTTGAGCTGATTCTCGCTGCCATATTTATGCCAGTCTAGACACACTTGATTCCCTTACGGAGACTTATCAATTCATAGGTTTTAAGATGCTTACTTGTCAGATATATTCCTTTGTGGGAAATATGGCGTTTTGAGTCCCTTTCACTGAGGAAGGTGTAGGTCTTGTCTATTCCATAGTTGGTTTCTGGAAAGGTACCTGTGCTTATATCAAACTCTGGTTTTATGCATCACCCCACCTCTCCTTCCACCTTAAGCAGGCATAAGAGTGTTTTCTAAATGTGAGACTCTGTTCGATATCCTAACTCAGTTCATGTGTAGCCATGTTTACAGGATCTTCATAAGTGATAGCTTATGATACGTTTCTTTTTCTGTGTGACTTATTTCACTTAGAATCATCGTACCTGAATCCACTCATTTGGCTGCTACTGGTCTTATGACATTGATTTCATGGCTGAGGGATATTCCATCGTACGTAAGTACCACAGTTTTTTGAGTCATTTTTATATTTCCTGGGATATTTAAGTGGTACCCAAGTTAAGGTTATTGTAAGCAGTGCAGCCCTAAATTTTGGGGTGCCTCTCTCTTATTGATTTTCAGTTTTCCCAAGGTATATTCCCTAGACTGGAAGTGTCCTTGGCTCTGTAGCTCTGTTGTTTACTTGTTTTAGGGAACACAGTGCACTCCTCCAGAGAGGCAGTTGGCAATTTACATCCCGCCCATCAGCATAACAAGGCTCCCTGTTCTCCAGGGCCTGTCTTGAATTTCTGGTTTTTACCCTTTATGTGGATGTGCCTTAGGACCGGTGGGAAGTGATACTTCTTTGTAGTGCAGATTTGCATTGCCCGCTTGCTTGCTTGACCAATATGGGCGTATGCGTTTTCTCCTGTATATACTCAGGAGAAAACGCATACGCCCTCTTTGGCCAAGTGCATCATTGTCGAAGTTGTGCCCCTCTTCCTGTGCTTTAAAGGCGATTCCAACATACCTCTTGAAATCTGTTTCCTGCTATTCTGCCTCGCTTTCAAGTCCGCCTAGTTGCCTTCCCTCAACAGATTGTTGGAAGATAGTGGCCCTTTATTACTCTGCCAGTTTGTGAATTGCTTTGCCCCTGAGCTCCATTTTTTAACTCGTTGTTTGTGAGCTGAACACAAGTCCAGTATTTTGGTTCAGGACCTATACTGGTTTTCGGTGGGTGGCTGAGACTTTTGTTAATTCTTCTTCTGGCCGGAAAATTATAGTGACATTTGGCGGTCCAAATGCTTAACAGCTACTCTCTCATTGGTTCTCCCTCTTCCTTTTCATCCTCTGCCAAATTTTCAACCTGTGAGAACCAGGAGGTTAAAGGGGCTGTCTCTCTAAGTTGGGAGATTGATAGTAAAGCAGTTGGAAAGTCAAACCGTAGCACCAGGAGAGGGACAATTAGTTTAGTTTTAGAAACCTTTCGTATTCACAGTGTGTCCATTCTCTTGGTTTCCCGAACATGTTATAGCTGTTGTAATATTCCCTTCAACCTGGAGAGTTGGGACCCATGGAATGGGTGCCACTCATTATTGCTTTAAAGGGTCTGTATTTGCTCACCCAGTCTCAACATTCCTCTCAGTTCAAAGTGTCCATCCTTATGCCACATCCAGCTGTCATTGTAGATAGGGTCATTCCTGGTTTCATCAGAGACCCTGAAGGAATTGTAAGGAATTTCCCTGTTTTTTTGTTTTGTTTTTGAAATTCCTTTTTATAGTGGGTTGAGCTGATTCTCGCTGCCATGTTTATGCCAGTCTAGACACACTTGATTCCCTTATGGAGACATATCAATACATAGGTTTTAAGATTCTTACTGTAAGATATATTACTCTGCATTGAATATGGGGTTTTGAGTTCCTTTCACTGAGGAACGTGTAGGTCTTGTCTATTCTGTATTTGATTTTTGGAACTGTACCTGTACTAATATCAAACTCTGGTTTTATGCATCACCCCACCTCTCCTTCCCCCTTAAGAAGGCATGAGGTTGTTTTCTAAATGTGAGACTCCCTTCTCTTTCCTATCTCAGTTCATATGTAGCCATGTTTACAGGATCTTCATAATTGATATCTTATGATAATTTTCTTTTTCTGTTTGACTTATTTCAATTAGAATTATCGTACCTGAATCCACTCATTTTGCTGCTACTGGTCTTATGACATTGATTTCATGGCTGAGGGATATTCCATCATACGTAAGTACCACAATTTCTTGAACCATTTTTGTCTTTCCTGGGATATTTAAGGTGTACCCAAGTTGAGGTTTTTGTAAGCAGTGCAGCCCTGAATTTTGGTGTGGATTTGTCTTATAAATTTTCAGTTTTCCCAAGCTATATTACCTAGACTGGAAGTGCCATTGGCTCTGTAGCTCTGTTGTTTACTTGTTTTAGGGAACACAGTGCACTCCTCCAGAGAGGCAGTTGGCAATTTACATCCCGCCCATCAGCATAACAAGGCTCCCTGTTCCCCAGGGCCTGTCTTGCCTGTCTGTTTTTTACACATTGTGCGGATGTCCCTTTTGGCTGGTGGGAAGTGACACTTCTTTTTAGTGCAGATTTACATTGCCCGCTTGCTTGCTTTGCTGAAAAGGGCATATGCGTTTTCTCCTGAATATATTCACGTGAAAACCCATATGCCCTTTATGGCCATTTCCATTATTTTCGAAGTTGTGATGCTTTTCCTGTGTTTAAAGGCGATTCCAATGTACCTCTTGAAATCTGTTTCATGCCACTCTGCCTCATTTTCACTTCCGCCTCGTGGCTTTTCCTCAACAGATTTTTGGAAGACAGTAGTCCTTTATAACTCTGCAGGTTAGTGAATTGCTGTGGCCCTGAGCTCCATTTTATAACTCGCGTTTTTGTGAGCTGACCGCAAATCCACAGTTTTGCTTCTGGACCTATACTGGTTCTGGTGGGGGCAGGCTGAGTCTTTGGTTAATTCCTCTTCATGACGGGTAATTAGAGTGAAATGTGGCCGTCCAAATACCTACAGCTACTCTCTCATTGGTTCTCTCTCTTCCCTTATATCCTCTGTACAATTTTACAATTGTGCGAAACAGCAGGTTATAGGGGCTGACTCTCCAAGTTGGGAGATTGATAGTAAAGCAGTTGGAATGTCAAACTGGAGCACAAGGAGAGAAAAAAAAAGTAGTAGAGTTTTAGAAACCTTTCACCATCAGATGGTTTCCATTCTCTAGGTTCCCATACATGTTATAACTGTAGTGATATTCCCTTCTACTTGGAGAGTTGGGAACCATGGAAAGCGTGGCAGGCATAATTGCTTTAAAGGGTCTGCATTTTTTCACCCAATCTCACCAATCCTCTCAGTCCCAAGTGACCAGCCTTATGCCACATCCAGCTGTCATTGTAGATACGGTCATTCCAGGTTTCATCAGAACCCCTGAAGGTATTGTGTAAGAATTTTACTATTTTTATGTTTTGTTTTGAAATTCATTTTTATAGTGGGTTTGAGCTGATTCTCACTGCCATGTTTATGTCGTTCTAGACACACTTGGTTCCCTTACGGAGACATATCAATACATAGGTTTTAAAATTCTTACTAGTCAGATATATTTCTCTGCGGGGAATAAGGATGTTGAGTTCCGTTTACTGAGGAAGGAGTAGGGCTTGTCTCTTCTCTTTTTGGATTATGGAACGGTACCTGTGCTAATATCAAACTTTTGTTTTGTGCATCTCCCCACCTGTCTTTCCCCTTAAGCAAGCATTAGAATGTTTTCTAAATCTGAGACACTGTTCTCTTCCCTAATTCAGTTCATATGTAGCCATGTTTACATTCCCTTCATAAGTGATATCTTATGTCAGAATGCACCATGGCCTTGTCATAAAAATGCTCCATGACCCCTGTCATCACAATGCTCCATGCCCTGGTTATCACAAACCTCCATGCCCCTTGTCATCAGAATTCTCCACGTCCTTGTCATCACAATGCTACATGACACTTCTCATCAAAATATTACATGCTCTTGTCATCACAATTCTCCATGCATTTGAAATTGCAATGCTCCATGCACTTGTCATCACAATGCTCCATGCACTTGTCATCACAATGCTCCATGCCCTTGTCATCACATTGCTCCATGACACCTGTCATCACAATGCTCCCTGACACCAGTCATCACAATGCTTCATGCCCCTTTTCATTATAGTGCTCCATGATGCTCGACACCACAATTACCCAAGGTCTTCTCATCACAATGCTCCACGGTTTTGCCATCACCATGCTCCATGCCTAGTCATCACAAAGCTAAATGTCCCTTGTCCTCACAATTCTCCACGGCCTTGTCATTACAATGCTCCTGGCACTTCACATCAAAATGTTATATGCTCTTGTCATCACAATACTCCATGCACTTTTCATCGCAATGCACCATGACCCCTGTTATAGGAAGCTCCATGCACTGTTCATCACAATGTTTCACGAACTGGACATTAAAATTATCAATGGCCCTTGATATCACAATGCTCCATGCCCTTGTCATCACAATGCTCCTTTACTTTGTCACAGCAAACCTCCATGACACTTGGCATCACAGTGCTCCATGATATTGTCATCAAACTGGCACATGACATACTTCATCACAATGCTCCCTGACACCTTTCTTAACAATAATCCATGACCTTGTCCTCACAGTGCTCCATGCCCTTGTCATTACAATGTTCCATGCCCAATCTTATCACAATAATCCATGAAACTTGTCAGACCAATGCTCCATGCCACTTTTCATCACAATGCTCCATGAACGCTGTCATCACAATGCACCATGCCCTTCATCATAATGCTTCATGCTATTGTCATCACAATGAAATCAAAATGCTCCATGACCTCTGTCCTCACAATGCTGCAAACCCTTGTGATCACAATGTTACATAACCCTTGTTATCACAATGCCCCATGACGCTGGTCAGAAAAATTATCCATGGTCTTCTCATCACAATGCACCATGACTTTTGTCATCACAATGCTCAATACACTTGTCATCACAATGCTCTCTGACTATTGCCCTCAGTATGCACCTTGAACTCTTTCATGACAAGGCTCCATGCCTATTTCATCACAATGATCCATGTCCTTTTCATCACAATGCTCCAAGACCCCTCTAATCACAATGCTCCATGCCCTTGTCATCACAGAGCTCCATGACACATGTCATCAGCATATTCCATGGCCTTCTCATCAAAATGCTCCATGCCCTTGTCATCACAATGCTCCCAGATCCCTGTAATCACAATGCTCCATGCCCCTTTTCAAATCAATGCTCCATGAACCCTGTCATCACAATGCATCATGCCCATCATCATAATGCTTCCGGCTATGGTCAGCACAATGAAATCAAAATTCTCCATGACCTCTGTCATCACAATGCTCCATGACCCCTGTCATCACGATACTCCATGAATATTTTCAGCCCAATGCTCCATGACACTTGTCATCACAATCATCCATGCCCTTGTCATCCCAATGCTCCATGACCCCTGTATTCACAATGCTCTGTGACGCTTGTCATCACAGTGCTCCATGACACCTGTCATCACAATGCTCCATGACTTTGTCAGCAAAATGCTACATGACCTTGTCATTACAATGCTCTATGCGCTTGTCATCACAATTCTCCATTACCATTGTCATCACAATCCTACATGAACCTTTGGATCACATTGCTTTATGCCCTTGTCATCACAATGCTCCATGACTTTGTCAGCAAAATGCTACATGACCTTGTCATTACAATGCTCTATGCGCTTGTCATCACAATTCTCCATTACCATTGTCATCACAATCCTACATGAACCTTTGGATCACATTGCTTTATGCCCTTGTCATCACAATGCTCCCTGCTCCTTGAAATCAAAATGATCCATGAACACTCTCATCGCAATGCTCCAAAAACTTGTGATCACAATGTTCCATAACACTTGTCGTCACAAAGCTCCATGATGCCTGTCTTCACAATACTCCATGCCCTTTTCATCACAATGCTCCATGACCTTTGTCATCACAATTCTCAATACACTTGCCATCACAATGCTCCCTGACACTTGTCTTCAGAATGCTCCTTGAACCCTCTCACGAAAAGGCTCCATGACGTTTTTATCACAATGCCCCATGCCATTTGCATCACAATGTTCCATGCCATTGTCATCACAATGGGCCATTACATATGTCATCACAAAGTTCTCTGACACCTATATTCACAATAATGCATGACCTGGTCATCACAATGTTCCATGCCCTTGTCATCACAATGCGACATTCCAACAGTCATCACATTACTCTATGAAACATATTAGAACAATGATCCATGCCCTTTTCATCACAATGCTCCATGCCCTTTTTATCACAATGCTCCATGACCCCTGTCATCTCAATGCTCCGTGACTCCAGTCATCACAATGCTCCATGACCTTTGTCATCACAGTGGTCCATGCCCTCATCATCAACAGTCTCTGTGAACTTTTTAACCACAAAGCTCCATGAACATTTCATCACAATGCTATTTGACCCATGTCATCACAATTCTCTATGTCTTTCTCAGCAAAATTCTCCATGTCCTTCTCATCACAGTGCTCCATGACCCCTGTCATCACAATGCTCCGTGACTCCAGTCATCACAATTCTTCATAACATTTGTCATCACAATGGTCGATGCCCACGTCATCGCAAGGCTCTGTTACCTTTGTAACCACAATGCTCCATGAACTTTTCATCACAATGCTCCGTGTCACTTGTCATCACAATGCTCCATGCCTTTGTCAGAAAAATGCTCCATGACCCTTGTCATCACAATGTGCCAAGCGCTTCTCATCCCAACGGTCCAAAAATTGGTCATGACAATGCTCCATAAACCTTGTAATCACAATGCTCCATGCCCTTCTCATCACAATGCTCCATGCCATTGCCATCACAATGAACCATGTGCACTGTCATCACAATAGTCTATGAAACATGTCAGACAAATGCTCCATGCCCCTTTCATCACAAGACTCCATGCCCTTGAAATCACAATGCTCCTTGACTCCAGTCATCACAATGCTTCATAACGTTTGTCATCACAATGGTCCATGCCCGCGTCATCACAAGGCTCTGTGACCTTTGTAACCACAGTGCTCCTTGAACATTTTATAACAATGCTCCGTGACCCTTGTCATCACAATGCTCCATGCCTTTGTCAGAACAATGCTCAATGAAACTTGTCATCACACTGTGCCACGCGCTTTTCATTACAACAGTCCACAACCTTGTCATCGCTATGCTCCATAAATCTTGTAATCACAATGCTCCATGCACTTCTCATCAAAATGCTCTCTCACCAGAGATATCACAGTGTTCCATCACTAGTCATCACAATACTCCCTCACCCCTGTAATCACGATGTTCCATTAAACCTGATATCACAATGTTCTATAACCCCTGTCATCAAAATGCTCCATGACCCTTTTCATCCCAAAGCTCCATGACCCCTGGCATCACAATGTTCTGTAACCCCTGTCATCAAAATGTTCCATGACACTTTTCATCAAATTGCTGCATGACCCTGTCATCAAAATGCTCCCTGCCCTTCTCATCACAATGCACCACACCCTTCTCATCAAAATGCTCCATGACCTTTGTCATCACAAAGCTCAATGACCCTTGGCATCACAATGCTCCATGTCATTGTCATCACAATGCTCCATGAACCCTCTCATCACATTGCTCCATGCCCTTGTCATCACAAAGCTCCATGACACTTGTCATCACAATGCTCGATGCCCTTCTCATCACAATGATCCATGCCCTTGTCATTACAATCCTCCATGACCCATGTATCACAGTGTTCCGTGCCATTGTCATCACAATGCTCCATGCCCTCTCTCATCACAATAATTCATGAAACATTTCAGACCAGTGCTCAATGCCCTTCTCATCACAATGCTCCATTACCT
The DNA here is from genome assembly GCF_964341445.2 of Mesoplodon mirus. Classification (NCBI taxonomy): domain Eukaryota; kingdom Metazoa; phylum Chordata; class Mammalia; order Artiodactyla; family Ziphiidae; genus Mesoplodon; species Mesoplodon mirus. The sequence goes on from NW_028295811.1 coordinate 1,098,926, forward strand.
CTGTCATAACAATGCTCCATGAACCCTGCCATAACAATGATCCACGGCCTTGTCATCACAAGGCTCCATGAACCTTGTCATCACAATGCTCCAAGACCCCTGTAATCACAATGATCCATGCCCTTGTCATCACAAAGCTCCATGACGCATGTCATCAGAATGTTCCATGGCATTCTCATCACAATGCTCCATGCCCTTGTCATCACAATGCTCCAAAACCACTGTAATCACAGTGCTCCATGACCCTTTTCATCTCAATGCTCCATGAACCCTGTCATCACAATGCACCATGCCCATCATCATAATGCTTCAGGCTATTGTCATCACAATGAAATCAGTAATCTCCATGACTTCTGTCATCATAATGCTCCAAAACCTTTTGATCACAATGTTCCATAACACTTATCATCACAACACACCATGACACTCATCATCACAATTATCCATTGTCTTCTCATCACAATGCTCCATGACATTTGTCATCACAATGCTCAATACACTTGTCATCACAATGCTCCCTGACACTTGTCGTCAGTATGCTCCTTGAACCCTGTCATGACAAGGCTCCATGCCTTTTTCATCAAAATGATCCATGCCCTTTTCATCACAATGCTCCAAGACCCCTGTAATCACAATGATCCATGCCCCTTTTCATTAGAATGCTCCATGAAATTTGTCATCACAAGCCTCCATTGTCTTCTCATCACAATGCTACAGGACCTTGTCATCACCAAGCTCCATGACCCTTGTCATCACAATACTCAATGAATATTATCAGCACAATGCTCCATGACATTCTCATCACAATGCTCCATGACCAATATCATCACAATGCACCATAACAACTGTCATCACGATACTCCATGAATATTATCAGCAGAATGCTCCATGACCTTCTCATCACAATGCTTCATGTCCAATATCCTCACAATGCACCATGACAACTGTCATCACAACACTCCATGACACCTGACAACACAATGATCCGGGACTCTTGTCATCACTATGCTCCATTCCCTAGTCATCAAAATTATCGATGACACCTGTCATCACAATGCTCCGTGACACCTGCCATCACAATGCTTCATAACATTTGTCATCACAATGGTCCATGCCCAAGTTATCCCAAGTCTCTGTGAGCTTTATAACCACAATTCTCAATGAACTTTTCATCACAATGCTCCGTGACCCTTGTCATCACAATGCTCCATGACACATGTCATCAGAAAGTTCCATGGCTTTCTCATCACAAAGCTCCTTGCCCTTGCCATCACAATGCTACATTACTCCAGTCATAACAATGCTCCATGATCCCTGCCATCACGATGTTCCATGGCAACGTCATCACAAGGCTCCATGATCCTTCTCATCACAATGCTCCAAGAACACTGTAATCACAGTGTTCCATGCCCCTATTCATCTCAATGATCCATGAAACCTGTCATCACAATGCACCATGCCCATAATCCTAAAGCTTCATGCTATTGTCATCACAATGAAATAAAAATTCTCCATGACCTCTGTCATAACAATGCTCCAAACCCTTGTGATCACAATATTCCATAACACTTGTCATCACAATGCCCCATGACGCTCGTCATCAAAGTTATCTATGGTCTTCTCATCACAAAGCTCCATGATCTTTGTCATCACAATGCTCAGTACTCTTATCACCAAAATGCTCCCTGACACTTGTTGTCTGTACTCTCCTTAAACCCTGTCATAACAAGGTCCCATGACCTTTTCATCACAATGTTCCAAGACCCCTGTAATCACAATGGTCCATGAACCTTTACATCAGTATGCTCCTTGAGATTTGTCATCACAAGGCTCCATGGTTTTCTCATCACAATGCTCCAGGAACTTGTCATCACAATGCTTCAAGACCTTGTCATGAAAATTCTCAATGGCCCTTGTCATCATAATGCTCCAAGCGCTAGTCATCACAATGTTCTATTATATTTGTCATAACAATTCTCCATTACATTTGGCATCACAATGCTCCATGCCATTGTCATCGCAATGGACCATGACATAGGTCATCACAATGCTCCCGGAAAACTGTCTTCACAATACTCCATCACCTTCTCATCACAATGCTCCATGCCCTTTTCATCACAATGCTCTGTGACTCCAGTCATCACAATGTTTCATGACCTTTGTCATCCCAATGCTCCATGCCCTTATCATTACAATCATGCATGACTCATGCATCATAGTGTTCCGTACCCTTGTCATCACAATGCTCCATGCCCACTCTCATCACAATAATCCATGAAACATTTTAGACCAATGTTCCATGCCCTTCTCATCAAAATGCTCCATTACCTCTGTCATAACAATACACCATGACCCCTGCCATCACAATGTTCTACGGCATAGTCATCACAAGGTTCCTTGAGACTTGTTATCACAATGCTGAAGACCCTTGTAATCACAATGCTCGATGCCCTTGTCATCACAAAGCTCCATGACGCATGTCATCAGAAAGTTCCATGGCCATCTCATCACAATGCTCCATGCCCTTGTCATCAGAATGCTCCAAGACCACTGTAATCACAGTGCTCCATGACCCTTTTCATCTCAATGCTCCATGAACCCTGTCATCACAATGCACCATGCCCATCATCATAATGCTTCAGGCTATTGTCATCACAATGAAATCAGTAATCTCCATGACCTCTGTCATCATAATGCTCCAAAGCCTTGTGATCACAATGTTCCATAACACTTATCATCACAACACCCCATGACGCTCATCATAACAATTAACCATGGTCTTCTTATCACAATGCTCCATGATCTTTATCATCACAATGCTCAATACACTTGTCATCACAATGCTCCCAGACACTAGTCGTCAGTATGCTCCTTGAAGCCTGTCATGACAAGGCTCCATACCTTTTTCATAACAATGATCCGTGCCATTTTCATTACAATGCTCCAAGATCCCTGTAATCACAATGCTCCATGCCCTTGTCATCACAAAACTCCATGACACATGTCATCAGAATGCTCCATGGCCTTCTCATCACAATGCTCCATGCCCTAGTAATCACAGTGCTCCAAGTCCCCTGTAATCACAATGCTCCATGCCCCTTTTCATCAGAATGCTCCATGAGATTTGTCATCACAAGTCTCCATGGTCTTCTCATCACAATGCTCCAGGACCTTGTCGTCACCATGCTCCATTCCCTTGTCATCACAATGCTCCATGACCCGTATCATCACAATAATCCATGAATATATTCAGACCAATGCTCCACGACCTACACATCACAGTGCTCCATGGCCAGTATCATCACAATGCTCCATGACCACTGTCATCACAACACTCCATTACTCCTGACAACACAATGATCCGGGACTCTTGTCATCACAATGCTCCATGACCCCTGTCATCACAACACTCCATGAACATTTCAGCCCAGTGCTCCATGACCTTTGTAATCAAAATGATCCATGCCCTTTTCATCCCAATGCTCCATGACCCCTGTATTCACAATACTCCGTGACGCCTGTTATCACAGTGCTCCATGACACATGTCATCACAATGCTCCATGCCTTTGTCAGCAAAATGCTACATGACCTTGTCATTACAATGCTCTATGCATTTGTCATCACAATACTCCATTTCCATTGTCATCACCATCCTCCATGAAACTTGGGATCACATTGCCTCATGCCCTTGTCATCACAATGCTCCATGCTCCTTGAAATCAAAATGCTCCATGACCTCTGTCATCACAATGCTCCAAACCCTTGTGATCACAATGTTCCATAACACTTGTCATCACATCGCTCCATGATGCCTGTCATCACAATATTCCATGCCCTTTTCATCACAATGCTCCATGATCTTTGTCATCAAAATGCTCAATACACTTGTCATCACAATGCTCCCTGACATTTGTCATCAGAATGCTCCTTGAACCCTGTCACAAAAAGGCTCAATGCCTTTTTCATCACAATACCCAATGCCGTTTTCATCACAATGCTCCATGCCATTGTCATCAAAATACTCCAGAAGCTTGTCATCAGAATGCTCCATGACACCTGTCATCACAATTCTCCATGCACTTGTCAGCACAATGCTCCCTGACACTTGTCATCACAATGCTCCAAGCCATTGTCATCAAAACTCTCCATTACCTTTGTCATCAGAATCCTCCATGACACTTGGCATCACAATGCTCCATGCCATTGTCCTCACAAAAGGCCATTGCATATGTCATCACAATGCTCCCTGACACCTGTCTTCACAATACTGCATGACCTGGTCATCACAATGCTGCGTGCCCCTGTCATCACAATGCGCCATTCCAACTGTCATCGCAATAATCCATGAAACTTATTAGACCAATGTTCCATGCCCTTGTCATCACAATTCTCCATTCCCTTATTATCACAATGCTCCATGACCCCTGTCATCACAATGCTCCGTGACTCCAGTCATCACAATGCTACATGACTTTTGTCATCACAATGGTCCGTGCCCTCGTCATCAACAGTCTCTGTGACATTTTTAACCACAATGCTCCATGAAATTTTCATCACAATGCTCTTTGACCCTTGTCATCACAATGCTCTATGCCTTTCTCACCACAGTGCTCCATGACCCTTGTCATCACAATGCTCCATGCGCTTGTCAGCACAATGCTCCATGACACATGTCATCACAATGCTCCATGACCCCTGTCATCACAATGCTCCGTGACTCCAGTCATCAAAATGCTTCATAACCTTTGTCATCACAGTGGTCCATGCCCGCGTCATCACAAGGCTCTTTGACCTTTGTAACCACAATGCTCCATGAATATTTATTCACAATTCTCTGTGACCCTTGTCATCACAATGCTCCAAGACCCCTTTAATCACAATGCTCCATGCCCCTTTTCATCAGTATGCTCCATGAGACTTGTCATCACAAGGCTCCATAGTTTTGTCATCACAATGCTCCAGGACTTTGTCACCAAATGATTCACGACCTTGTCATGAAAATTCTCAATGACCCTTGTCATCATAATGCTCCAAGCGCAAATCATCACAATGCTCCATTATATTTGTCATCACAATCCTCCATTACATTCGGTATCACAGTGCTCCATGCCATTGTCATCGCAATGGACCATGACATATGTCATCACAATGCTCCCTGACACCTGTCTTCACAATACTCCATGACCTTCTCATCACAATGTTCCATGCCCTTTTCATCACAGTGCACCAGGCCCACTGTCATCACAATAATCTATGAAATTTGTTAGACGAATGCTCCATTCTCCTGTCAAAACAATGCTCCATGCCCTTTTCTTTACAATGCTCCATGACACCTGTCATCACAATGCTCCGTGACTCCAGTCATCACAATGCTTCATAACGTTTGTCATCACAATGGTCAATTCCAGCGTCATCACAAGGCTCTGTGACCTTTGTAACCACAATGCTCCGTGAACTTTTCATCACAATTCTCAATACACTTGTCATCACAAGGCTCCCTGACACTTGTCACCAGTATGCTCATTGAACCCTGTCAGGAAAAGGCTCCATGCCTTTTTCATCACAATGCCCCATGCCGTTTTCATCACAATGCTCCATGCCATTGTCATCAAAATACTCCACAAGCTTGTCATCAGAATGCTCCATGACCCTTGTCATCACATTTCTCCATGCACTTGTCAGCACAATGCTCCCTGACCCTTGTCATCACAATGCTCCAAGCCATTGTCATCACAATGCTCCATTACCTTTGCCATCAGAATCCTCCATGACACTTGGCATCCCAATGCTCCATGCCATTGTCATCACAATGGGCCATTACATATGTCATCACAATGCTCCCTGACACCTGTCTTCACAATACTGCATGACCCGGCCATCACAATGCTCCATGCCCTTGTCATCACAATGCGCCATTCCAACTGTCATCGCAATAATCCATGAAACTTATTAGACCACTGCTCCTTGCCCTGGTCATCACAATGATCCATGCCCTTGTTATCACAACGCTCCATGACCCCTGCCATCACAATGCTCTGTGACTCCAGTCATCACAATGCTTCATGACCTTTGTCACCACAATGGGCCATGCCCTCGTCATCATCACTCTCTGTGAGCTTTTTAACCAAAATGATCCATGAACTTTTCTTCACAATGCTCTTTGACCCTTGTCATCACAATGCTCTATGCCTTTCTCAGCACAATGCTCCATGACCCTTGTCATCACAATGCTCCATGCGCTTGTCAGCACAATGCTCCATGACACATGTCATCACAATGTTCCATGACCCCTGTCATCACAATGCTCCGTGACTCCAGTCATCACAATGCTTCATAACGTTTGTCATCACAATGATCCATGCCCGTGTCATCACAAGGTTCTGTGACCTTTATAACCACAATGCTCCATGAACTTTTCATCACAATTCACAGTGACCGTTGTCATCACAATGTTCCATGTCTTTGTCAGAACAATGCTCCATGACCATTGTCTTCACAATGTGCCACGCGCATTTCATAACAACGGTCCACAACCTTGTCATTGCAATGCTCCATAAACCCTGTAATCACAATGGTCCATGCACTTCTCATCAAAATGCTCTCTCACCAGAGATATCACAGTGTTCCATGACTAGCCATCACAATACACCCTCACCCCTATAATCACAATGTTCCATGACCCTGTCATCACACTGCTACATCCCCTTACCATCACAATGTTCCATGACCCCTGACATCACAATGTTCCATAACCCCTGTCATCAAAATGCTCCATGATCCTTTTCATCCCAAAGCTCCAATACCCCTGACATCACAATGTTCTATAACACCTGCCATCAAAATATTCCATTACACTTTTCATCAAATTGCTGCATGGCCCGGTCATCAAAATGCTCCCTGCACTTCTCATCACAATGCACCATGCCCTTGTCATCAAAATGCTCCATGACTTGTCATCACAAAACTCCATGACCCTTGGCATCACAATGCTCCATGTCATTGTCATCACAATGCTCCATGAACCCTCTCATAACATTGCTCAATGCCCTTGTCATCACAAAGCTCCATGACACTTGTCATCACAATGCTCGATGCCCTTCTCATCGCAATGCTCCATGCCCTTGTCATTACAATCCTGCATGACCCATGTATCATAGTGTTCCGTACCCTTGTCATCACAATGCTCCATGCCCACTCTCATCACAATAATCCATGAAACATTTCAGACCAATGTTCCATGCCCTTCTCATCACAATGCTCCATTACCTCTGTCATAACAATGCACCATGACCCCTGCCATCACAATGTTCCACGGACTAGTCATCACAAGGTTCCATGACACTTGTCATCACAATGCTGAAGGCCCCTGTAATCACAATGCTCCTTGCCCTTGTCATCACAAAGCTCCATGACGCTTGTCATCAGAAAGTTCCATGGCCTTCTCATCACAATGCTCCATGCCCTTGTCATCACAATGCTCCAAGACCTTTGTAAACACAATGCTCCATGCCCCTTTTCATCTCAATGCTCCATGAACCCTGCCATCACAATGCACCATGCCCATCATCGTAATGCTTCAGGCTATTGTCATCACAATGAAATCAATATTCTCCATGACCTCTGTCATCATAATGCTCCAAACACTTGTGATCACAATGTTCCATAACACTTATCATCACAACACCCCATGACGCTCATCATCACACTTATCCATGGTCTTCTCTTCACAATGCTCCATGATCTTTGTCATCACAATGCTCAATACACTTGTCATCACAAGGCTCCCTGACACTTGTCGTCAGTATGCTCCTTGAACCCTGTCATGACAAGGCTCCATGCCTTTGTCATCACAATAATCCATGCTCTTGTCATCACAATGCTCCAAGACCCCTGTAATCACAATGCTCCATCCCCCTTTTCATCAGAATGCTCCATGAGACTTGTCATCACAAGTCTCCATGGTCTTCTCCTCACAATGCTCCAGGACCTTGTCATCACCATGCTCCATTCCCTTGTCATCACAATGCTCCATGACCCATGTCATCACAGTAGTCCATAAACATTTTCAACCCAATGCTCCACGACCTACTCATCACAATGCTCCATGGCCAATATCTTCACAATGCTCCATGACCACTGTTATCACAACACTCCATGACAACTGACAACAAAATGATCTGGGACTCTTGTCATCACAATGCTCCATTCCCTAGTCATCACAATGCTCCATGACCCCTGTCATCACAACACTCCATGAACGTTTTCCGCCCAGTGCTCCATGACCCTTGTCATCACAATGATCCATGCCCTTGTCATCCCAATGCTCCATGACCCCTGTATTCACAATGCTCCGTGACGCTTGGCATCACAGTGCTCCATGACACGTCATCACAATGCTCCATGCCTTTGTCAGCAAAATGCTACATGACCTTTCCATTACAATGCTCTATGCGCTTGTCATCAAAATACTCCATTTCCATTGTCATCACAATCCTCCATGAACCTTGGGATCACATTGCTTCATGCCCTTGTCATCACAATGCTCCCTGCTCCTTGAAATCAAAATGATCCATGACCTCTGTCATCACAATAATCCAAACCCTTCTGATCACAAAGTTCCATAACACTTGTCATCACAACGCTCCATGATGCCTGTCATCACTATACTCCATGCTCTTTTCATCACAATGCTCCATGACCTTTGTCATCACAATTCTCAATACACTTGTCATCACAATGCTCCCTGACACTTGTCATCAGAATGCTCCTTGAACCCTGTCACGAAAAGGCTCCATGCCTTTTTCATCACAATGCCCCATGCCGTTTTCATCAAAATGATCCATGCCATTGTCATCAAAATACTCCACAAGCTTGTCATCAGAATGCTCCATGACACTTGTCATTACAATTCTCCACGCACTTGTCAGCACAGTGCTCCCTGACCCTTGTCATCACAATGCTCCAAGCCATTGTCATCACAATGCTCCATTACTTTTGTCATCAGAATCCTCCATGACACTTGGCATCACTATGCTCCATGCCGTTGTCATCACAATGCGCCATTCTAACTGTCATCACAATAATCCATGAAACTTATTAGACCAATGTTCCATGCCCTTGTCATCACAATGCTCCATGCCCTTGTTATCACAATGCTCCATGACCCCTGCCATCACAATGCTCTGTGACTCCAGTCATCACAATGCTTCATGACCTTTGTCATCACAATGGTCCATGCCCTGGTCATCAACAGTCTCTGTGACCTTTTTAACCACAATGCTCCATGAACTTTTCATCACAATGCTCTTTGACCCTTGTCATCACAATGCTCCATGCGCTTGGCAGCACAATGCTCCATGACACATGTCATCACAATGCACCATGTGCTTGTCATCACAGTGCTCCACAATCTTGTCATCACAATGCTCCATAAAATTTGTCATCACAATGCTCCATGCACTTCTCATCAAAATGCTCTCTCACCACTGATATCACAATGCTACATCACTATTTGTCACAATACTCCATCACTCCTGTCATCACAATGCTATATGCACTTATCATCACAATGTTCGATGACCCCTGACATCACAGTGTTCCATAACACCTGTCATCAAAATGTTCCATGACACTTTTCATCAAATTGCTCAAAGACCCTGTCATCAGAATGTTCCCTGCCTTTCTCATCACAATGCACAACGCCCTTGCCATCAAAATGCTCCATGACCTTTGTCATCACAAAGATCCATGACCCTTGGCATCACAATGCTCCATGCCCTTGTCATCACAATGCTCCATGACTTGTCATCACAATCCTCCATGACCCATGACACATGTATCACAGTGTTCCATGCCCTAGTCATCACAATGCTCCAAGACCCCTGTAATCACAATGCTCCATGCCCCTTTTCATCAGAATGCTCCATGAGACTTGTCATGAGAAGTCTCCATGGTCTTCTCATCACAATGCTCCTGGACCTTGTCATCACCATGCTCCATTCCCTTCTCATCACAATGCTCCATGACCCCTGTCATCACAATAATCCGTGAATATTTTCAGTCCAATGCTCCAAGACCTATTCATCACAATGCTCCATGGCCAATATCATCACAATGCTCCATGACCACTGTCATCACAACACTCCATGACACCCGACAACACAATGATCCGCGACTCTTGTCATCACAATGATCCATTCCATAGTCATCACAATGCTCCATGACACCTGTCATCACAACACTCCATGAACATTATCAGCCCAGTGCTCCATGACCCTTGTCATCACAATGATCCATGCCCTTGTCATCCCAATGCTCCATGACCCCTGTATTCACAATGCTCCGTGACGCTTGTCATCACAGTGCTCCATGACACATGTCATCACAATGCTCCATGCCTTTGTCAGCAAAATGCTACATGACCTTGTCATTACGATGCTCTAGGCGCTTGTCATCACAATACTCCATTTCCATTGTCATCACAATCCTCCATGAACCTTGGGATCACATTGCTTCATGCCCTTGTCCTCACAATGCTCCATGCTCCTTGAAATCAAAATGATCCATGACCTCTGTCATCACAATGCTCCAAACCCTTGTGATCACAATGTTCCATAACACTTGTCTTCACAACGCTCCATGATGCTTGTCATCACAATACTCCATGCTCTTTTCATCACATTGCTCCATGACCTTTGTCATCACAATTCTCAATACACTTGTCATCACAAGGCTCCCTGACACTTGTCACCAGTATGCTCCTTGAACCCTGTCAGAAAAAGGCTCCATGCCTTTTTCATCACAATGCCCCATGCCGTTTTCATCACAATGCTCCATGCCATTGTCATCAAAATACTCCACAAGCTTGTCATCAGAATGCTCCATGACCCTTGTCATCACATTTCTCCATGCACTTGTCAGCACAATGCTCCCTGACCCTTGTCATCACAATGCTCCAAGCCATTGTCATCACAATGCTCCATTACCTTTGCCATCAGAATCCTCCATGACACTTGGCATCCCAATGCTCCATGCCATTGTCATCACAATGGGCCATTACATATGTCATCACAATGCTCCCTGACACCTGTCTTCACAATATTGCATGACCTGGCCATCACAATGCTCCATGCCCTTGTCATCACAATGTGCCATTCCAACTGTCATCGCAATAATCCATGAAACTTATTAGACCAATGCTCCTTGCCCTGGTCATCACAATGCTCCATGCCCTTGTTATCACAATGCTCCATGACCCCTGCCATCACAATGCTCTGTGACTCCAGTCATCACAATGCTTCATGACCTTTGTCACCACAATGGGCCATGCCCTCGTCATCATCACTCTCTGTGAGCTTTTTAACCAAAATGATCCATGAACTTTTCATCACAATGCTCTTTGACCCTTGTCATCACAATGCTCTATGCCTTTCTCAGCAAAATGCTCCATGACCCTTGTCATCACAATGCTCCATGCGCTTGTCAGCACAATGCTCCATGACACATGTCATCACAGTGTTCCATGACCCCTGTCATCACAATGCTCCGTGACTCCAGTCATCACAATGCTTCATAACGTTTGTCATCACAATGATCCATGCCCGTGTCATCACAAGGTTCTGTGACCTTTGTAACCACAATGCTCCATGAACTTTTCATCACAATTCACAGTGACCGTTGTCATCACAATGCTCCATGTCTTTGTCAGAACAATGCTCCATGACCATTGTCTTCACAATGTGCCACGCGCATTTCATCACAACGGTCCACAACCTTGTCATTGCAATGCTCCATAAACCCTGTAATCACAATGGTCCATGCACTTCTCATCAAAATGCTCTCTCACCAGAGATATCACAGTGTTCCATGACTAGCCATCACAATACACCCTCACCCCTATAATCACAATGTTCCATGACCCTGTCATCACACTGCTACATCCCCTTATCATCACAATGTTCCATGACCCCTGACATCACAATGTTCCATAACCCCTGTCATCAAAATGCTCCATGATCCTTTTCATCCCAAAGCTCCAATACCCCTGACATCACAATGTTCTATAACACCTGCCATCAAAATATTCCATTACACTTTTCATCAAATTGCTGCATGGCCCGGTCATCAAAATGCTCCCTGCACTTCTCATCACAATGCACCATGCCCTTGTCATCAAAATGCTCCATGACTTGTCATCACAAAACTCCATGACCCTTGGCATCACAATGCTCCATGTCATTGTCATCACAATGCTCCATGCACCCTCTCATAACATTGCTCAATGCCCTTGTCATCACAAAGCTCCATGACACTTGTCATCACAATGCTCGATGCCCTTCTCATCGCAATGCTCCATGCCCTTGTCATTACAATCCTGCATGACCCATGTATCATAGTGTTCCGTACCCTTGTCATCACAATGCTCCATGCCCACTCTCATCACAATAATCCATGAAACATTTCAGACCAATGTTCCATGCCCTTCTCATCACAATGCTCCATTACCTCTGTCATAACAATGCACCATGACCCCTGCCATCACAATGTTCCACGGACTAGTCATCACAAGGTTCCATGACACTTGTCATCACAATGCTGAAGGCCCCTGTAATCACAATGCTCCTTGCCCTTGTCATCACAAAGCTCCATGACGCTTGTCATCAGAAAGTTCCATGGCCTTCTCATCACAATGCTCCATGCCCTTGTCATCACAATGCTCCAAGACCTTTGTAAACACAATGCTCCATGCCCCTTTTCATCTCAATGCTCCATGAACCCTGCCATCACAATGCACCATGCCCATCATCGTAATGCTTCAGGTTATTGTCATCACAATGAAATCAATATTCTCCATGAACTCTGTCATCATAATGCTCCAAACAATTGTGATCACAATGTTCCATAACACTTATCATCACAACACCCCATGACGCTCATCATCACACTTATCCATGGTCTTCTCTTCACAATGCTCCATGATCTTTGTCATCACAATGCTCAATACACTTGTCATCACAAGGCTCCCTGACACTTGTCGTCAGTATGCTCCTTGAACCCTGTCATGACAAGGCTCCATGCCTTTGTCATCACAATAATCCATGCCCTTGTCATCACAATGCTCCAAGACCCCTGTAATCACAATGCTCCATCCCCCTTTTCATCAGAATGCTCCATGAGACTTGTCATCACAAGTCTCCATGGTCTTCTCCTCACAATGCTCCAGGACCTTGTCATCACCATGCTCCATTCCCTTGTCATCACAATGCTCCATGACCCCTGTCATCACAGTAGTCCATAAACATTTTCAGCCCAATGCTCCACGACCTACTCATCACAATGCTCCATGGCCAATATCTTCACAATGCTCCATGACCACTGTCATCACAACACTCCATGACAACTGACAACACAATGATCTGGGACTCTTGTCATCACAATGCTCCATTCCCTAGTCATCACAATGCTCCATGACCCCTGTCATCACAACACTCCATGAACGTTTTCCGCCCAGTGCTCCATGACACTTGTCATCACAATGATCCATGCCCTTGTCATCCCAATGCTCCATGACCCCTGTATTCACAATGCTCCGTGACGCTTGGCATCACAGTGCTCCATGACACATGTCATCACAATGCTCCATGCCTTTGTCAGCAAAATGCTACATGACCTTTCCATTACAATGCTCTATGCGCTTGTCATCAAAATACTCCATTTCCATTGTCATCACAATCCTCCATGAACCTTGGGATCACATTGCTTCATGCCCTTGTCATCACAATGCTCCCTGCTCCTTGAAATCAAAATGATCCATGACCTCTGTCATCACAATAATCCAAACCCTTCTGATCACAAAGTTCCATAACACTTGTCATCACAACGCTCCATGATGCCTGTCATCACTATACTCCATGCTCTTTTCATCACAATGCTCCATGACCTTTGTCATCACAATTCTCAATACACTTGTCATCACAATGCTCCCTGACACTTGTCATCAGAATGCTCCTTGAACCCTGTCACGAAAAGGCTCCATGCCTTTTTCATCACAATGCCCCATGCCGTTTTCATCAAAATGATCCATGCCATTGTCATCAAAATACTCCACAAGCTTGTCATCAGAATGCTCCATGACACTTGTCATTACAATTCTCCACGCACTTGTCAGCACAGTGCTCCCTGACCCTTGTCATCACAATGCTCCAAGCCATTGTCATCACAATGCTCCATTACTTTTGTCATCAGAATCCTCCATGACACTTGGCATCACTATGCTCCATGCCATTGTCATCACAATGGGCCATTACATATGTCATCACAATGCTCCCTGACACCTGTCTTCACAATACTGCATGGCCTGGTCATCACAATGCTCCATGCCGTTGTCATCACAATGCGCCATTCTAACTGTCATCACAATAATCCATGAAACTTATTAGACCAATGTTCCATGCCCTTGTCATCACAATGCTCCATGCCCTTGTTATCACAATGCTCCATGACCCCTGCCATCACAATGCTCTGTGACTCCAGTCATCACAATGCTTCATGACCTTTGTCATCACAATGGTCCATGCCCTGGTCATCAACAGTCTCTGTGACCTTTTTAACCACAATGCTCCATGAACTTTTCATCACAATGCTCTTTGACCCTTGTCATCACAATGCTCCATGCGCTTGGCAGCACAATGCTCCATGACACATGTCATCACAATGCACCATGTGCTTGTCATCACAGTGCTCCACAATCTTGTCATCACAATGCTCCATAAAATTTGTCATCACAATGCTCCATGCACTTCTCATCAAAATGCTCTCTCACCACTGATATCACAATGCTACATCACTATTTGTCACAATACTCCGTCACTCCTGTCATCCAATGCTATATGCACTTATCATCACAATGTTCGATGACCCCTGACATCACAGTGTTCCATAACACCTGTCATCAAAATGTTCCATGACACTTTTCATCAAATTGCTCAAAGACCCTGTCATCAGAATGTTCCCTGCCTTTCTCATCACAATGCACAACGCCCTTGCCATCAAAATGCTCCATGACCTTTGTCATCACAAAGATCCATGACCCTTGGCATCACAATGCTCCATGCCCTTGTCATCACAATGCTCCATGACTTGTCATCACAATCCTCCATGACCCATGACACATGTATCACAGTGTTCCATGCCCTAGTCATCACAATGCTCCAAGACCCCTGTAATCACAATGCTCCATGCCCCTTTTCATCAGAATGCTCCATGAGACTTGTCATGAGAAGTCTCCATGTTCTTCTCATCACAATGCTCCTGGACCTTGTCATCACCATGCTCCATTCCCTTCTCATCACAATGCTCCATGACCCCTGTCATCACAATAATCCATGAATATTTTCAGTCCAATGCTCCAAGACCTATTCATCACAATGCTCCATGGCCAATATCATCACAATGCTCCATGACCACTGTCATCACAACACTCCATGACACCCGACAACACAATGATCCGCGACTCTTGTCATCACAATGATCCATTCCATAGTCATCACAATGCTCCATGACACCTGTCATCACAACACTCCATGAACATTATCAGCCCAGTGCTCCATGACCCTTGTCATCACAATGATCCATGCCCTTGTCATCACAATGCTCCAAGACCCCTGTAATCACAATGCTCCATCCCCCTTTTCATCAGAATGCTCCATGAGACTTGTCATCACAAGTCTCCATGGTCTTCTCCTCACAATGCTCCAGGACCTTGTCATCACCATGCTCCATTCCCTTGTCATCACAATGTTCCATGACCCCTGTCATCACAGTAGTCCATTAACATTTTCAGCCCAATGCTCCACGACCTACTCATCACAATGCTCCATGGCCAATATCTTCACAATGCTCCATGACCACTGTTATCACAACACTCCATGACAACTGACAACAAAATGATCTGGGACTCTTGTCATCACAATGCTCCATTCCCTAGTCATCACAATGCTCCATGACCCCTGCCATCACAATGCTCTGTGACTCCAGTCATCACAATGCTTCATGACCTTTGTCATCACAATGGTCCATGCCCTGGTCATCAACAGTCTCTGTGACCATTTTAACCACAATGCTCCATGAACTTTTCATCACAATGCTCTTTGACCCTTGTCATCACAATGCTCCAAGCCATTGTCATCACAATGCTCCATTACTTTTGTCATCAGAATCCTCCATGACACTTGGCATCATTATGCTCCATGCCATTGTCATCACAATGGGCCATTACATATGTCATCACAATGCTCCCTGACACCTGTCTTCACAATACTGCATTGCCTGGTCATCACAATGCTTCATGCCATTGTCATCACAATGCGCCATTCTAACTGTCATCACAATAATCCATGAAACTTATTAGACCAATGTTCCATGCCCTTGTCATCACAATGCTCCATGCCCTTGTTATCACAATGCTCCATGACGCCAGAAATCACAATGCTCCGTGACTCCAATCATCACAATGCTTCATGACCTTTGTCATCACAATGGTCCATGCCCTCGTCATCAACAGTCTCTGTGACCTTTTTAACCACAATGCTCCATGAACTTTTCATCACAATGCTCTTTGACCCTTGTCATCACAATGCTCCATGCGCTTGGCAGCAAAATGCTCCATGACACATGTCATCAAAATGCACCATGTGCTTGTCATCACAGTGCTCCACAATCTTGTCATCACAATGCTCCATGCACTTCTCATCAAAATGCTCTCTCACCACTGATATCACAATGCTACATCACTATTTGTCACAATACTCCGTCACTCCTGTCATCACAATGCTATATGCACTAATCATCACAATGTTCGATGACCCCTGACATCACAATGTTCCATAACACCTGTCATCAAAATGTTCCATGACACTTTTCATCAAATTGCTCAAAGACCCTGTCATCAGAATGTTCCCTGCCTTTCTCATCACAATGCACAACGCCCTTGCCATCAAAATGCTCCATGACCTTTGTCATCACAAAGATCCATGACCCTTGGCATCACAATGCTCCATGCCCTTGTCATCACAATGCTCCATGACTTGTCATCACAATCCTCCATGACCCATGGCACATGTATCACAGTGTTCCATGCCCTAGTCATCACAATGCTCCAAGACCCCTGTAATCACAATGCTCCATGCCCCTTTTCATCAGAATGCTCCATGAGACTTGTCATGAGAAGTCTCCATGGTCTTCTCATCACAATGCTCCTGGACCTTGTCATCACCATGCTCCATTCCCTTCTCATCACAATGCTCCATGACCCCTGTCATCACAATAATCCATGAATATTTTCAGCCCAATGCTCCAAGACCTATTCATCACAATGCTCCATGGCCAATATCATCACAATGCTCCATGACCACTGTCATCACAACACTCCATGACACCCGACAACACAATGATCCGCGACTCTTGTCATCACAATGCTCCATTCCATAGTCATCACAATGCTCCATGACACCTGTCATCACAACACTCCATGAACATTATCAGCCCAGTGCTCCATGACACTTGTCATCACAATGATCCATGCCCTTGTCATCCCAATGCTCCATGACCCCTGTATTCACAATGCTCCGTGTCGCTTGTCATCACAGTGCTCCATGACACATGTCATCACAATGCTCCATGCCTTTGTCAGCAAAATGCTACATGACCTTGTCATTACAATGCTCTATGCGCTTGTCATCACAATACTCCATTTCCATTGTCATCACAATCCTCCATGAACCTTGGGATCACATTGCTTCATGCCCTTGTCCTCACAATGCTCCATGCTCCTTGAAATCAAAATGATCCATGACCTCTGTCATCACAATGCTCCAAACCCTTGTGATCACAATGTTCCATAACACTTGTCTTCACAACGCTCCATGATGCTTGTCATCACAATACTCCATGCTCTTTTCATCACATTGCTCCATGACCTTTGTCATCACAATTCTCAATACACTTGTCATCACAAGGCTCCCTGACACTTGTCACCAGTATGCTCCTTGAACCCTGTCAGGAAAAGGCTCCATGCCTTTTTCATCACAATGCCCCATGCCGTTTTCATCACAATGCTCCATGCCATTGTCATCAAAATACTCCACAAGCTTGTCATCAGAATGCTCCATGACCCTTGTCATCACATTTCTCCATGCACTTGTCAGCACAATGCTCCCTGACCCTTGTCATCACAATGCTCCAAGCCATTGTCATCACAATGCTCCATTACCTTTGCCATCAGAATCCTTCATGACACTTGGCATCCCAATGCTCCATGCCATTGTCATCACAATGGGCCATTACATATGTCATCACAATGCTCCCTGACACCTGTCTTCACAATACTGCATGACCTGGCCATCACAATGCTCCATGCCCTTGTCATCACAATGCGCCATTCCAACTGTCATCGCAATAATCCATGAAACTTATTAGACCAATGCTCCTTGCCCTGGTCATCACAATGCTCCATGCCCTTGTTATCACAATGCTCCATGACCCCTGCCATCACAATGCTCTGTGACTCCAGTCATCACAATGCTTCATGACATTTGTCACCACAATGGACCATGCCCTCGTCATCATCACTCTCTGTGAGCTTTTTAACCAAAATGATCCATGAACTTTTCTTCACAATGCTCTTTGACCCTTGTCATCACAATGCTCTATGCCTTTCTCAGCACAGTGCTCCATGACCCTTGTCATCACAATGCTCCATGCGCTTGTCAGCACAATGCTCCATGACACATGTCATCACAATGCTCCATGACCCCTGTCATCACAATGCTCCGTGACTCCAGTCATCACAATGCTTCATAACGTTTGTCATCACAATGATCCATGCCCGTGTCATCACAAGGTTCCTTGACCTTTGTAACCACAATGCTCCATGAACTTTTCATCACAATTCACAGTGACCCTTGTCATCACAATGCTCCATGTCTTTGTCAGAACAATGCTCCATGACCATTGTCTTCACAATGTGCCACGCGCATTTCATCACAACGGTCCACAACCTTGTCATTGCAATGCTCCATAGACCCTGTAATCACAATGGTCCATGCACTTCTCATCAAAATGCTCTCTCACCAGAGATATCACAGTGTTCCATGACTAGCCATCACAATACACCCTCACCCCTATAATCACAAGGTTCCATGACCCTGTCATCACACTGCTACATCCCCTTATCATCACAATGTTCCATGACCCCTGACATCACAATGTTCCATAACCCCTGTCATCAAAATGCTCCATGATCCTTTTCATCCCAAAGCTCCAATACCCCTGACATCACAATGTTCTATAACACCTGCCATCAAAATATTCCATTACACTTTTCATCAAATTGCTGCATGGCCCGGTCATCAAAATGCTCCCTGCACTTCTCATCACAATGCACCATGCCCTTGTCATCAAAATGCTCCATGACTTGTCATCACAAAACTCCATGACCCTTGGCATCACAATGCTCCATGTCATTGTCATCACAATGCTCCATGAACCCTCTCATAACATTGCTCAATGCCCTTGTCATCACAAAGCTCCATGACACTTGTCATCACAATGCTCGATGCCCTTCTCATCGCAATGCTCCATGCCCTTGTCATTACAATCCTGCATGACCCATGTATCATAGTGTTCCGTACCCTTGTCATCACAATGCTCCATGCCCACTCTCATCACAATAATCCATGAAACATTTCAGACCAATGTTCCATGCCCTTCTCATCACAATGCTCCATTACCTCTGTCATAACAATGCACCATGACCCCTGCCATCACAATGTTCCACGGACTAGTCATCACAAGGTTCCATGACACTTGTCATCACAATGCTGAAGGCCCCTGTAATCACAATGCTCCTTGCCCTTGTCATCACAAAGCTCCATGACGCTTGTCATCAGAACGTTCCATGGCCTTCTCTTCACAATGCTCCATGCCCTTGTCATCACAATGCTCCAAGACCTTTGTAAACACAATGCTCCATGCCCCTTTTCATCTCAATGCTCCATGAACCCTGCCATCACAATGCACCATGCCCATCATCGTAATGCTTCAGGCTATTGTCATCACAATGAAATCAATATTCTCCATGACCTCTGTCATCATAATGCTCCAAACACTTGTGATCACAATGTTCCATAACACTTATCATCACAACACCCCATGACGCTCATCATCACACTTATCCATGGTCTTCTCTTCACAATGCTCCATGATCTTTGTCATCACAATGCTCAATACACTTGTCATCACAAGGCTCCCTGACACTTGTCGTCAGTATGCTCCTTGAACCCTGTCATGACAAGGCTCCATGCCTTTGTCATCACAATAATCCATGCCCTTTTCATCACAATGCTCCAAGATCCCTGTAATCACAATGATCCATGCCCTTGTCAGCAAAAACCTCCATGACGCATGTCATCAGAATGCTTCATGGCCTTCTCATCATAATGCTCAATGTCCTTGTCATCACAATGCTCCAAGACCCCTGTAATCAAAATGATCCATCCCCCTTTTCATCAGAATGCTCCATGAGACTTGTCATCACATGTCTCCATGGTCTTCTCCTCACAATGCTCCAGGACCTTGTCATCACCATGCTCCATTCCCTTGTCATCACAATGCTCCATGACCCCTGTCATCACAGTAGTCCATAAACATTTTCAGCCCAATGCTCCACGACCTACTCATCACAATGCTCCATGGCCAATATCTTCACAATGCTCCATGACCACTGTTATCACAACACTCCATGACAACTGACAACACAATGATCTGGGACTCTTGTCATCACAATGCTCCATTTCCTAGTCCTCACAATGCTCCATGACCCCTGTCATCACAACACTCCATGAACATTTTCTGCCCAGTGCTCCATGACACTTGTCATCACAATGATCCATGCCCTTGTCATCCCAATGCTCCATGACCCCTGTATTCACAATGCTCTGTGACGCTTGGCATCACAGTGCTCCATGACACATGTCATCACAATGCTCCATGCCTTTGTCAGCAAAATGCTACATGACCTTTCCATTACAATGCTCTATGCACTTGTCATCAAAATACTCCATTTCCATTGTCATCACAATCCTCCATGAACCTTGGGATCACATTGGTTCATGCCCTTGTCATCACAATGCTCCCTGCTCCTTGAAATCAAAATGATCCATGACCTCTGTCATCACAATAATCCAAACCCTTGTGATTACAAAGTTCTATAACACTTGTCATCACAATGCTCCATGATGCCAGTCATCACTATACTCCATGCTCTTTTCATCACAATGCTCCACGACCTTTGTCATCACAATTCTCAATACACTTGTCATCACAATGCTCCCTGACACTTGTCATCAGAATGCTCCTTGAACCCTGTCACGAAAAGGCTCCATGCCTTTTTCATCACAATGCCCCATGCCGTTTTCATCAAAATGATCCATGCCATTGTCATCAAAATACTCCACAAGCTTGTCATCAGAATGCTCCATGACACTTGTCATTACAATTCTCCACGCACTTGTCAGCACAGTGCTCCCTGACCCTTGTCATCACAATGCTCCAAGCCATTGTCATCACAATGCTCCATTACTTTTGTCATCGGAATCCTCCATGACACTTGGCATCACTATGCTCCATGCCATTGTCATCACAATGGGCCATTACATATGTCATCACAATGCTCCCTGACACCTGTCTTCACAATACTGCATGGCCTGGTCATCACAATGCTCCATGCCGTTGTCATCACAATGCGCCATTCTAACTGTCATCACAATAATCCATGAAACTTATTAGACCAATGTTCCATGCCCTTGTCATCACAATGCTCCATGCCCTTGTTATCACAATGCTCCATGACCCCTGTCATCACAATGCTCCGTGACTCCAGTCATCACAATGCTTCATGACCTTTGTCATCACAATGGTCCATGCCCTGGTCATCAACAGTCTCTGTGACCTTTTTAACCACAATGCTCCATAAACTTTTCATCACAATGCTCTTTGACCCTTGTCATCACAAAGCTCCATGCGCTTGGCAGCACAATGCTCCATGACACATGTCATCACAATGCACCATGTGCTTGTCATCACAGTGCTCCACAATCTTTTCATCACAATGCTCCATAAAATTTGTCATCACAATGCTCCATGCACTTCTCATCAAAATGCTCTCTCACCACTGATTTCACAATGCTACATCACTATTTGTCACAATACTCCGTCACTCCTGTCATCACAATCCTATATGCACTTATCATCACAATGTTCGATGACCCCTGACATCACAATGTTCCATAACACCTGTCATCAATATGTTCCATGACATTTTTCATCAAATTGCTCAAAGACCCTGTCATCAGAATGTTCCCTGCCTTTCTCATCACAATGCACAACGCCCTTGCCATCAAAATGCTCCATGACCTTTGTCATCACAAAGATCCATGACCATTGGCATCACAATGCTCCTTGCCCTTGTCATCACAATGCTCCAAGACCCCTGTAATCACAATGCTCCATGCCCCTTTTCATCAGAATGCTCCATGAGACTTGTCATGAGAAGTCTCCATGGTCTTCTCATCACAATGCTCCTGGACCTTGTCATCACCATGCTCCATTCCCTTCTCATCACAATACTCCATGACCCCTGTCATCACAATAATCCATGAATATTTTCAGCCCAATGCTCCAAGACCTATTCATCACAATGCTCCATGGCCAATATCATCAAAATGCTCCATGACCACTCTCATCACAACAATCCATGACACCCGACAACACAATGATCCGCGACTCTTGTCATCACAATGCTCCATTCCATAGTCATCACAATGCTCCATGACACCTGTCATCACAACACTCCATGAACATTATCAGCCCAGTGCTCCATGACCCTTGTCATCACAATGATCCATGCCATTGTCATCCCAATGCTCCATGACCCCTGTATTCACAATGCTCCGTGACGCTTGTCATCACAGTGCTCCATGACACATGTCATCACAATGCTCCATGCCTTTGTCAGCAAAATGCTACATGACCTTGTCATTACAATGCTCTATGCGCTTGTCATCACAATACTCCATTTCCATTGTCATCACAATCCTCCATGAACCTTGGGATCACATTGCTTCATGCCCTTGTCCTCACAATGCTCCATGCTCCTTGAAATCAAAATGATCCATGACCTCTGTCATCACAATGCTCCAAACCCTTGTGATCACAATGTTCCATAACACTTGTCATCACAACGCTCCATGATGATTGTCATCACAATACTCCATGCTCTTTTCATCACAATGCTCCATGACCTTTGTCATCACAATTCTCAATACACTTGTGATCACAAGGCTCACTGACACTTGTCGTCAGAATGCTCCTTGAACCCTGTCAGGAAAAGGCTCCATGCCTTTTTCATCACAATGCCCCATGCCATTTTCATCACAATGCTCCATGCCATTGTCATCAAAATACTCCACAAGCTTGTCATCAGAATGCACCATGACCCTTGTCATCACATTTCTCCATGCACTTGTCAGCACAATGCTCCCTGACCCTTGTCATCACAATGCTCCAAGCCACTGTCATCACAATGCTCCATTACCTTTGCCATCAGAATCCTCCATGACACTTGGCATCCCAATGCTCCATGCTATTGTCATCACAATGGGCCATTACATATGTCATCACAATGCTCCCTGACACCTGTCTTCACAATACTGCATGACCTGGCCATCACAATGCTCCATGCCCTTGTCATCACAATGCGCCATTCCAACTGTCATCGCAATAATCCATGAAACTTATTAGACCAATGCTCCTTGCCCTGGTCATCACAATCCTCCATGCCCTTGTTATCACAATGCTCCATGACCCCTGCCATCACAATGCTCTGTGACTCCAGTCATCACAATGCTTCATGACCTTTGTCACCACAATGGGCCATGCCCTCGTCATCATCACTCTCTGTGAGCTTTTTAACCAAAATGATCCATGAACTTTTCTTCACAATGCTCTTTGACCCTTGTCATCACAATGCTCTATGCCTTTCTCAGCACAGTGCTCCATGACCCTTGTCATCACAATGCTCCATGCGCTTGTCAGTACAATGCTCCATGACACATGTCATCAAAATGCTCCATGACCCCTGTCATCACAATGCTCCGTGACTCCAGTCATCACAATGCTTCATAACGTTTGTCATCACAATGATCCATGCCCGTGTCATCACAAGGTTCTGTGACCTTTGTAACCACAATGCTCCATGAACTTTTCATCACAATTCACAGTGACCGTTGTCATCACAATGCTCCATGTCTTTGTCAGAACAATGCTCCATGACCATTGTCTTCACAATGTGCCACACGCATTTCATCACAACGGTCCACAACCTTGTCATTGCAATGCTCCATAAACCTTGTAATCACAATGGTCCATGCACTTCTCATCAAAATGCTCTCTCACCAGAGATATCACAGTGTTCCATGACTAGCCATCACAATACACCCTCACCCCTATAATCACAAGGTTCCATGACCCTGTCATCACACTGCTACATCCCCTTATCATCACAATGTTCCATGACCCCTGACATCACAATGTTCCATAACCCCTGTCATCAAAATGCTCCATGATCCTTTTCATCCCTAAGCTCCAATACCCCTGACATCACAATGTTCTATAACACCTGCCATCAAAATATTCCATTACACTTTTCATCAAATTGCTGCATGGCCCGGTCATCAAAATGCTCCCTGCACTTCTCATCACAATGCACCATGCCCTTGTCATCAAAATGCTCGATGACTTGTCATCACAAAACTCCATGACCCTTGGCATCACAATGCTCCATGTCATTATCATCACAATGCTCCATGAACCCTCTCATAACATTGCTCAATGCCCTTGTCATCACAAAGCTCCATGACACTTGTCATCACAATGCTCGATGCCCTTCTCATCGCAATGCTCCATGCCCTTGTCATTACAATCCTGCATGACCCATGTATCATAGTGTTCCGTACCCTTGTCATCACAATGCTCCATGCCCACTCTCATCACAATAATCCATGAAACATTTCAGACCAATGTTCCATGCCCTTCTCATCACAATGCTCCATTACCTCTGTCATAACAATGCACCATGACCCCTGCCATCACAATGTTCCACGGACTAGTCATCACAAGGTTCCATGACACTTGTCATCACAATGCTGAAGGCCCCTGTAATCACAATGCTCCTTGCCCTTGTCATCACAAAGCTCCATGACGCTTGTCATCAGAACGTTCCATGGCCTTCTCATCACAATGCTCCATGCCCTTGTCATCACAATGCTCCAAGACCTTTGTAAACACAATGCTCCATGCCCCTTTTCATCTCAATGCTCCATGAACCCTGCCATCACAATGCACCATGCCCATCATCGTAATGCTTCAGGCTATTGTCATCACAATGAAATCAATATTCTCCATGACCTCTGTCATCATAATGCTCCAAACACTTGTGATCACAATGTTCCATAACACTTATCATCACAACACCCCATGACGCTCATCATCACACTTATCCATGGTCTTCTCTTCACAATGCTCCATGATCTTTGTCATCACAATGCTCAATACACTTGTCATCACAAGGCTCCCTGACACTTGTCGTCAGTATGCTCCTTGAACCCTGTCATGACAAGGCTCCATGCCTTTGTCATCACAATAATCCATGCCCTTTTCATCACAATGCTCCAAGATCCCTGTAATCACAATGATCCATGCCCTTGTCAGCAAAAACCTCCATGACGCATGTCATCAGAATGCTTCATGGCCTTCTCATCATAATGCTCAATGTCCTTGTCATCACAATGCTCCAAGACCCCTGTAATCAAAATGATCCATCCCCCTTTTCATCAGAATGCTCCATGAGACTTGTCATCACATGTCTCCATGGTCTTCTCCTCACAATGCTCCAGGACCTTGTCATCACCATGCTCCATTCCCTTGTCATCACAATGCTCCATGACCCCTGTCATCACAGTAGTCCATAAACATTTTCAGCCCAATGCTCCACGACCTACTCATCACAATGCTCCATGGCCAATATCTTCACAATGCTCCATGACCACTGTTATCACAACACTCCATGACAACTGACAACACAATGATCTGGGACTCTTGTCATCACAATGCTCCATTTCCTAGTCCTCACAATGCTCCATGACCCCTGTCATCACAACACTCCATGAACATTTTCTGCCCAGTGCTCCATGACACTTGTCATCACAATGATCCATGCCCTTGTCATCCCAATGCTCCATGACCCCTGTATTCACAATGCTCTGTGACGCTTGGCATCACAGTGCTCCATGACACATGTCATCACAATGCTCCATGCCTTTGTCAGCAAAATGCTACATGACCTTTCCATTACAATGCTCTATGCACTTGTCATCAAAATACTCCATTTCCATTGTCATCACAATCCTCCATGAACCTTGGGATCACATTGGTTCATGCCCTTGTCATCACAATGCTCCCTGCTCCTTGAAATCAAAATGATCCATGACCTCTGTCATCACAATAATCCAAACCCTTGTGATTACAAAGTTCTATAACACTTGTCATCACAATGCTCCATGATGCCAGTCATCACTATACTCCATGCTCTTTTCATCACAATGCTCCACGACCTTTGTCATCACAATTCTCAATACACTTGTCATCACAATGCTCCCTGACACTTGTCATCAGAATGCTCCTTGAACCCTGTCACGAAAAGGCTCCATGCCTTTTTCATCACAATGCCCCATGCCGTTTTCATCAAAATGATCCATGCCATTGTCATCAAAATACTCCACAAGCTTGTCATCAGAATGCTCCATGACACTTGTCATTACAATTCTCCACGCACTTGTCAGCACAGTGCTCCCTGACCCTTGTCATCACAATGCTCCAAGCCATTGTCATCACAATGCTCCATTACTTTTGTCATCGGAATCCTCCATGACACTTGGCATCACTATGCTCCATGCCATTGTCATCACAATGGGCCATTACATATGTCATCACAATGCTCCCTGACACCTGTCTTCACAATACTGCATGGCCTGGTCATCACAATGCTCCATGCCGTTGTCATCACAATGCGCCATTCTAACTGTCATCACAATAATCCATGAAACTTATTAGACCAATGTTCCATGCCCTTGTCATCACAATGCTCCATGCCCTTGTTATCACAATGCTCCATGACCCCTGTCATCACAATGCTCCGTGACTCCAGTCATCACAATGCTTCATGACCTTTGTCATCACAATGGTCCATGCCCTGGTCATCAACAGTCTCTGTGACCTTTTTAACCACAATGCTCCATAAACTTTTCATCACAATGCTCTTTGACCCTTGTCATCACAAAGCTCCATGCGCTTGGCAGCACAATGCTCCATGACACATGTCATCACAATGCACCATGTGCTTGTCATCACAGTGCTCCACAATCTTTTCATCACAATGCTCCATAAAATTTGTCATCACAATGCTCCATGCACTTCTCATCAAAATGCTCTCTCACCACTGATTTCACAATGCTACATCACTATTTGTCACAATACTCCGTCACTCCTGTCATCACAATCCTATATGCACTTATCATCACAATGTTCGATGACCCCTGACATCACAATGTTCCATAACACCTGTCATCAATATGTTCCATGACATTTTTCATCAAATTGCTCAAAGACCCTGTCATCAGAATGTTCCCTGCCTTTCTCATCACAATGCACAACGCCCTTGCCATCAAAATGCTCCATGACCTTTGTCATCACAAAGATCCATGACCATTGGCATCACAATGCTCCTTGCCCTTGTCATCACAATGCTCCAAGACCCCTGTAATCACAATGCTCCATGCCCCTTTTCATCAGAATGCTCCATGAGACTTGTCATGAGAAGTCTCCATGGTCTTCTCATCACAATGCTCCTGGACCTTGTCATCACCATGCTCCATTCCCTTCTCATCACAATACTCCATGACCCCTGTCATCACAATAATCCATGAATATTTTCAGCCCAATGCTCCAAGACCTATTCATCACAATGCTCCATGGCCAATATCATCAAAATGCTCCATGACCACTCTCATCACAACAATCCATGACACCCGACAACACAATGATCCGCGACTCTTGTCATCACAATGCTCCATTCCATAGTCATCACAATGCTCCATGACACCTGTCATCACAACACTCCATGAACATTATCAGCCCAGTGCTCCATGACCCTTGTCATCACAATGATCCATGCCATTGTCATCCCAATGCTCCATGACCCCTGTATTCACAATGCTCCGTGACGCTTGTCATCACAGTGCTCCATGACACATGTCATCACAATGCTCCATGCCTTTGTCAGCAAAATGCTACATGACCTTGTCATTACAATGCTCTATGCGCTTGTCATCACAATACTCCATTTCCATTGTCATCACAATCCTCCATGAACCTTGGGATCACATTGCTTCATGCCCTTGTCCTCACAATGCTCCATGCTCCTTGAAATCAAAATGATCCATGACCTCTGTCATCACAATGCTCCAAACCCTTGTGATCACAATGTTCCATAACACTTGTCATCACAACGCTCCATGATGATTGTCATCACAATACTCCATGCTCTTTTCATCACAATGCTCCATGACCTTTGTCATCACAATTCTCAATACACTTGTGATCACAAGGCTCACTGACACTTGTCGTCAGAATGCTCCTTGAACCCTGTCAGGAAAAGGCTCCATGCCTTTTTCATCACAATGCCCCATGCCATTTTCATCACAATGCTCCATGCCATTGTCATCAAAATACTCCACAAGCTTGTCATCAGAATGCACCATGACCCTTGTCATCACATTTCTCCATGCACTTGTCAGCACAATGCTCCCTGACCCTTGTCATCACAATGCTCCAAGCCACTGTCATCACAATGCTCCATTACCTTTGCCATCAGAATCCTCCATGACACTTGGCATCCCAATGCTCCATGCTATTGTCATCACAATGGGCCATTACATATGTCATCACAATGCTCCCTGACACCTGTCTTCACAATACTGCATGACCTGGCCATCACAATGCTCCATGCCCTTGTCATCACAATGCGCCATTCCAACTGTCATCGCAATAATCCATGAAACTTATTAGACCAATGCTCCTTGCCCTGGTCATCACAATCCTCCATGCCCTTGTTATCACAATGCTCCATGACCCCTGCCATCACAATGCTCTGTGACTCCAGTCATCACAATGCTTCATGACCTTTGTCACCACAATGGGCCATGCCCTCGTCATCATCACTCTCTGTGAGCTTTTTAACCAAAATGATCCATGAACTTTTCTTCACAATGCTCTTTGACCCTTGTCATCACAATGCTCTATGCCTTTCTCAGCACAGTGCTCCATGACCCTTGTCATCACAATGCTCCATGCGCTTGTCAGTACAATGCTCCATGACACATGTCATCAAAATGCTCCATGACCCCTGTCATCACAATGCTCCGTGACTCCAGTCATCACAATGCTTCATAACGTTTGTCATCACAATGATCCATGCCCGTGTCATCACAAGGTTCTGTGACCTTTGTAACCACAATGCTCCATGAACTTTTCATCACAATTCACAGTGACCGTTGTCATCACAATGCTCCATGTCTTTGTCAGAACAATGCTCCATGACCATTGTCTTCACAATGTGCCACACGCATTTCATCACAACGGTCCACAACCTTGTCATTGCAATGCTCCATAAACCTTGTAATCACAATGGTCCATGCACTTCTCATCAAAATGCTCTCTCACCAGAGATATCACAGTGTTCCATGACTAGCCATCACAATACACCCTCACCCCTATAATCACAAGGTTCCATGACCCTGTCATCACACTGCTACATCCCCTTATCATCACAATGTTCCATGACCCCTGACATCACAATGTTCCATAACCCCTGTCATCAAAATGCTCCATGATCCTTTTCATCCCTAAGCTCCAATACCCCTGACATCACAATGTTCTATAACACCTGCCATCAAAATATTCCATTACACTTTTCATCAAATTGCTGCATGGCCCGGTCATCAAAATGCTCCCTGCACTTCTCATCACAATGCACCATGCCCTTGTCATCAAAATGCTCGATGACTTGTCATCACAAAACTCCATGACCCTTGGCATCACAATGCTCCATGTCATTATCATCACAATGCTCCATGAACCCTCTCATAACATTGCTCAATGCCCTTGTCATCACAAAGCTCCATGACACTTGTCATCACAATGCTCGATGCCCTTCTCATCGCAATGCTCCATGCCCTTGTCATTACAATCCTGCATGACCCATGTATCATAGTGTTCCGTACCCTTGTCATCACAATGCTCCATGCCCACTCTCATCACAATAATCCATGAAACATTTCAGACCAATGTTCCATGCCCTTCTCATCACAATGCTCCATTACCTCTGTCATAACAATGCACCATGACCCCTGCCATCACAATGTTCCACGGACTAGTCATCACAAGGTTCCATGACACTTGTCATCACAATGCTGAAGGCCCCTGTAATCACAATGCTCCTTGCCCTTGTCATCACAAAGCTCCATGACGCTTGTCATCAGAACGTTCCATGGCCTTCTCATCACAATGCTCCATGCCCTTGTCATCACAATGCTCCAAGACCTTTGTAAACACAATGCTCCATGCCCCTTTTCATCTCAATGCTCCATGAACCCTGCCATCACAATGCACCATGCCCATCATCGTAATGCTTCAGGCTATTGTCATCACAATGAAATCAATATTCTCCATGACCTCTGTCATCATAATGCTCCAAACACTTGTGATCACAATGTTCCATAACACTTATCATCACAACACCCCATGACGCTCATCATCACACTTATCCATGGTCTTCTCTTCACAATGCTCCATGATCTTTGTCATCACAATGCTCAATACACTTGTCATCACAAGGCTCCCTGACACTTGTCGTCAGTATGCTCCTTGAACCCTGTCATGACAAGGCTCCATGCCTTTGTCATCACAATAATCCATGCCCTTTTCATCACAATGCTCCAAATTCTCTGTAATCACAATGATCCATGCCCTTGTCATCAAAAAGCTACATGACGCATGTCATCAGAATGCTTCATGGCCTTCTCATCATAATGCTCAATGTCCTTGTCATCACAATGCTCCAAGACCCCTGTAATCAAAATGCTCCATGCCCCTTTTCATCAGAATGCTCCATGAGACTTGTCATCACAAGTCTCCATGGTCTTCTCCTCACAATGCTCCAGGACCTTGTCATCACCATGCTCCATTCCCTTGTCATCACAATGCTCCATGACCCCTGTCATCACAGTAGTCCATAAACATTTTCAGCCCAATGCTCCACGACCTACTCATCACAATGCTCCATGGCCAATATCTTCACAATGCTCCATGACCACTGTTATTACAACACTCCATGACAACTGACAACACAATGATCTGGGACTCTTGTCATCACAATGCTCCATTCCCTAGTCCTCACAATGCTCCATGACCCCTGTCATCACAACACTCCATGAACATTTTCTGCCCAGTGCTCCATGACACTTGTCATCACAATGATCCATGCCCTTGTCATCCCAATGCTCCATGACCCCTGTATTCACAATGCTCTGTGACGCTTGGCATCACAGTGCTCCATGACACATGTCATCACAATGCTCCATGCCTTTGTCAGCAAAATGCTACATGACCTTTCCATTACAATGCTCTATGCGCTTGTCATCAAAATACTCCATTTCCATTGTCATCACAATCCTCCATGAACCTTGGGATCACATTGCTTCATGCCCTTGTCATCACAATGCTCCCTGCTCCTTGAAATCAAAATGATCCATGACCTCTGTCATCACAATAATCCAAACCCTTGTGATTACAAAGTTCTATAACACTTGTCATCACAACGCTCCATGATGCCAGTCATCACTGTACTCCATGCTCTTTTCATCACAATGCTCCACGACCTTTGTCATCACAATTCTCAATACACTTGTCATCACAATGCTCCCTGACACTTGTCATCAGAATGCTCCTTGAACCCTGTCACGAAAAGGCTCCATGCCTTTTTCATCACAATGCCCCATGCCGTTTTCATCAAAATGATCCATGCCATTGTCATCAAAATACTCCACAAGCTTGTCATCAGAATGCTCCATGACACTTGTCATTACAATTCTCCACGCACTTGTCAGCACAATGCTCCCTGACCCTTGTCATCACAATGCTCCAAGCCATTGTCATCACAATGCTCCATTACTTTTGTCATCGGAATCCTCCATGACACTTGGCATCACTATGCTCCATGCCATTGTCATCACAATGGGCCATTACATATGTCATCACAATGCTCCCTGACACCTGTCTTCACAATACTGCATGGCCTGGTCATCACAATGCTCCATGCCGTTGTCATCACAATGCGCCATTCTAACTGTCATCACAATAATCCATGAAACTTATTAGACCAATGTTCCATGCCCTTGTCATCACAATGCTCCATGCCCTTGTTATCACAATGCTCCATGACCCCTGTCATCACAATGCTCCGTGACTCCAGTCATCACAATGCTTCATGACCTTTGTCATCACAATGGTCCATGCCCTGGTCATCAACAGTCTCTGTGACCTTTTTAACCACAATGCTCCATAAACTTTTCATCACAATGCTCTTTGACCCTTGTCATCACAAAGCTCCATGCGCTTGGCAGCACAATGCTCCATGACACATGTCATCACAATGCACCATGTGCTTGTCATCACAGTGCTCCACAATCTTTTCATCACAATGCTCCATAAAATTTGTCATCACAATGCTCCATGCACTTCTCATCAAAATGCTCTCTCACCACTGATTTCACAATGCTACATCACTATTTGTCACAATACTCCGTCACTCCTGTCATCACAATCCTATATGCACTTATCATCACAATGTTCGATGACCCCTGACATCACAATGTTCCATAACACCTGTCATCAATATGTTCCATGACATTTTTCATCAAATTGCTCAAAGACCCTGTCATCAGAATGTTCCCTGCCTTTCTCATCACAATGCACAACGCCCTTGCCATCAAAATGCTCCATGACCTTTGTCATCACAAAGATCCATGACCATTGGCATCACAATGCTCCATGCCCTTGTCATCACAATGCTCCAAGACCCCTGTAATCACAATGCTCCATGCCCCTTTTCATCAGAATGCTCCATGAGACTTGTCATGAGAAGTCTCCATGGTCTTCTCATCACAATGCTCCTGGACCTTGTCATCACCATGCTCCATTCCCTTCTCATCACAATACTCCATGTCCCCTGTCATCACAATAATCCATGAATATTTTCAGCCCAATGCTCCAAGACCTATTCATCACAATGCTCCATGGCCAATATCATCAAAATGCTCCATGACCACTCTCATCACAACAATCCATGACACCCGACAACACAATGATCCGCGACTCTTGTCATCAGAATGCTCCATTCCATAGTCATCACAATGCTCCATGACACCTGTCATCACAACACTCCATGAACATTATCAGCCCAGTGCTCCATGACCCTTGTCATCACAATGATCCATGCCATTGTCATCCCAATGCTCCATGACCCCTGTATTCACAATGCTCCGTGACGCTTGTCATCACAGTGCTCCATGACACATGTCATCACAATGCTCCATGCCTTTGTCAGCAAAATGCTACATGACCTTGTCATTACAATGCTCTATGCGCTTGTCATCACAATACTCCATTTCCATTGTCATCACAATCCTCCATGAACCTTGGGATCACATTGCTTCATGCCCTTGTCCTCACAATGCTCCATGCTCCTTGAAATCAAAATGATCCATGACCTCTGTCATCACAATGCTCCAAACCCTTGTGATCACAATGTTCCATAACACTTGTCATCACAACGCTCCATGATGATTGTCATCACAATACTCCATGCTCTTTTCATCACAATGCTCCATGACCTTTGTCATCACAATTCTCAATACACTTGTCATCACAAGGCTCACTGACACTTGTCGTCAGAATGCTCCTTGAACCCTGTCAGGAAAAGGCTCCATGCCTTTTTCATCACAATGCCCCATGCCATTTTCATCACAATGCTCCATGCCATTGTCATCAAAATACTCCACAAGCTTGTCATCAGAATGCACCATGACCCTTGTCATCACATTTCTCCATGCACTTGTCAGCACAATGCTCCCTGACCCTTGTCATCACAATGCTCCAAGCCACTGTCATCACAATGCTCCATTACCTTTGCCATCAGAATCCTCCATGACACTTGGCATCCCAATGCTCCATGCTATTGTCATCACAATGGGCCATTACATATGTCATCACAATGCTCCCTGACACCTGTCTTCACAATACTGCATGACCTGGCCATCACAATGCTCCATGCCCTTGTCATCACAATGCGCCATTCCAACTGTCATCGCAATAATCCATGAAACTTATTAGACCAATGCTCCTTGCCCTGGTCATCACAATCCTCCATGCCCTTGTTATCACAATGCTCCATGACCCCTGCCATCACAATGCTCTGTGACTCCAGTCATCACAATGCTTCATGACCTTTGTCACCACAATGGGCCATGCCCTCGTCATCATCACTCTCTGTGAGCTTTTTAACCAAAATGATCCATGAACTTTTCTTCACAATGCTCTTTGACCCTTGTCATCACAATGCTCTATGCCTTTCTCAGCACAGTGCTCCATGACCCTTGTCATCACAATGCTCCATGCGCTTGTCAGTACAATGCTCCATGACACATGTCATCAAAATGCTCCATGACCCCTGTCATCACAATGCTCCGTGACTCCAGTCATCACAATGCTTCATAACGTTTGTCATCACAATGATCCATGCCCGTGTCATCACAAGGTTCTGTGACCTTTGTAACCACAATGCTCCATGAACTTTTCATCACAATTCACAGTGACCGTTGTCATCACAATGCTCCATGTCTTTGTCAGAACAATGCTCCATGACCATTGTCTTCACAATGTGCCACACGCATTTCATCACAACGGTCCACAACCTTGTCATTGCAATGCTCCATAAACCTTGTAATCACAATGGTCCATGCACTTCTCATCAAAATGCTCTCTCACCAGAGATATCACAGTGTTCCATGACTAGCCATCACAATACACCCTCACCCCTATAATCACAAGGTTCCATGACCCTGTCATCACACTGCTACATCCCCTTATCATCACAATGTTCCATGACCCCTGACATCACAATGTTCCATAACCCCTGTCATCAAAATGCTCCATGATCCTTTTCATCCCTAAGCTCCAATACCCCTGACATCACAATGTTCTATAACACCTGCCATCAAAATATTCCATTACACTTTTCATCAAATTGCTGCATGGCCCGGTCATCAAAATGCTCCCTGCACTTCTCATCACAATGCACCATGCCCTTGTCATCAAAATGCTCGATGACTTGTCATCACAAAACTCCATGACCCTTGGCATCACAATGCTCCATGTCATTGTCATCACAATGCTCCATGAACCCTCTCATAACATTGCTCAATGCCCTTGTCATCACAAAGCTCCATGACACTTGTCATCACAATGCTCGATGCCCTTCTCATCGCAATGCTCCATGCCCTTGTCATTACAATCCTGCATGACCCATGTATCATAGTGTTCCGTACCCTTGTCATCACAATGCTCCATGCCCACTCTCATCACAATAATCCATGAAACATTTCAGACCAATGTTCCATGCCCTTCTCATCACAATGCTCCATTACCTCTGTCATAACAATGCACCATGACCCCTGCCATCACAATGTTCCACGGACTAGTCATCACAAGGTTCCATGACACTTGTCATCACAATGCTGAAGGCCCCTGTAATCACAATGCTCCTTGCCCTTGTCATCACAAAGCTCCATGACGCTTGTCATCAGAACGTTCCATGGCCTTCTCATCACAATGCTCCATGCCCTTGTCATCACAATGCTCCAAGACCTTTGTAAACACAATGCTCCATGCCCCTTTTCATCTCAATGCTCCATGAACCCTGCCATCACAATGCACCATGCCCATCATCGTAATGCTTCAGGCTATTGTCATCACAATGAAATCAATATTCTCCATGACCTCTGTCATCATAATGCTCCAAACACTTGTGATCACAATGTTCCATAACACTTATCATCACAACACCCCATGACGCTCATCATCACACTTATCCATGGTCTTCTCTTCACAATGCTCCATGATCTTTGTCATCACAATGCTCAATACACTTGTCATCACAAGGCTCCCTGACACTTGTCGTCAGTATGCTCCTTGAACCCTGTCATGACAAGGCTCCATGCCTTTGTCATCACAATAATCCATGCCCTTTTCATCACAATGCTCCAAATTCTCTGTAATCACAATGATCCATGCCCTTGTCATCAAAAAGCTACATGACGCATGTCATCAGAATGCTTCATGGCCTTCTCATCATAATGCTCAATGTCCTTGTCATCACAATGCTCCAAGACCCCTGTAATCAAAATGCTCCATGCCCCTTTTCATCAGAATGCTCCATGAGACTTGTCATCACAAGTCTCCATGGTCTTCTCCTCACAATGCTCCAGGACCTTGTCATCACCATGCTCCATTCCCTTGTCATCACAATGCTCCATGACCCCTGTCATCACAGTAGTCCATAAACATTTTCAGCCCAATGCTCCACGACCTACTCATCACAATGCTCCATGGCCAATATCTTCACAATGCTCCATGACCACTGTTATTACAACACTCCATGACAACTGACAACACAATGATCTGGGACTCTTGTCATCACAATGCTCCATTCCCTAGTCCTCACAATGCTCCATGACCCCTGTCATCACAACACTCCATGAACATTTTCTGCCCAGTGCTCCATGACACTTGTCATCACAATGATCCATGCCCTTGTCATCCCAATGCTCCATGACCCCTGTATTCACAATGCTCTGTGACGCTTGGCATCACAGTGCTCCATGACACATGTCATCACAATGCTCCATGCCTTTGTCAGCAAAATGCTACATGACCTTTCCATTACAATGCTCTATGCGCTTGTCATCAAAATACTCCATTTCCATTGTCATCACAATCCTCCATGAACCTTGGGATCACATTGCTTCATGCCCTTGTCATCACAATGCTCCCTGCTCCTTGAAATCAAAATGATCCATGACCTCTGTCATCACAATAATCCAAACCCTTGTGATTACAAAGTTCTATAACACTTGTCATCACAACGCTCCATGATGCCAGTCATCACTGTACTCCATGCTCTTTTCATCACAATGCTCCACGACCTTTGTCATCACAATTCTCAATACACTTGTCATCACAATGCTCCCTGACACTTGTCATCAGAATGCTCCTTGAACCCTGTCACGAAAAGGCTCCATGCCTTTTTCATCACAATGCCCCATGCCGTTTTCATCAAAATGATCCATGCCATTGTCATCAAAATAATCCACAAGCTTGTCATCAGAATGCTCCATGACACTTGTCATTACAATTCTCCACGCACTTGTCAGCACAATGCTCCCTGACCCTTGTCATCACAATGCTCCAAGCCATTGTCATCACAATGCTCCATTACTTTTGTCATCGGAATCCTCCATGACACTTGGCATCACTATGCTCCATGCCATTGTCATCACAATGGGCCATTACATATGTCATCACAATGCTCCCTGACACCTGTCTTCACAATACTGCATGGCCTGGTCATCACAATGCTCCATGCCGTTGTCATCACAATGCGCCATTCTAACTGTCATCACAATAATCCATGAAACTTATTAGACCAATGTTCCATGCCCTTGTCATCACAATGCTCCATGCCCTTGTTATCACAATGCTCCATGACCCCTGTCATCACAATGCTCCGTGACTCCAGTCATCACAATGCTTCATGACCTTTGTCATCACAATGGTCCATGCCCTGGTCATCAACAGTCTCTGTGACCTTTTTAACCACAATGCTCCATAAACTTTTCATCACAATGCTCTTTGACCCTTGTCATCACAAAGCTCCATGCGCTTGGCAGCACAATGCTCCATGACACATGTCATCACAATGCACCATGTGCTTGTCATCACAGTGCTCCACAATCTTTTCATCACAATGCTCCATAAAATTTGTCATCACAATGCTCCATGCACTTCTCATCAAAATGCTCTCTCACCACTGATTTCACAATGCTACATCACTATTTGTCACAATACTCCGTCACTCCTGTCATCACAATCCTATATGCACTTATCATCACAATGTTCGATGACCCCTGACATCACAATGTTCCATAACACCTGTCATCAATATGTTCCATGACATTTTTCATCAAATTGCTCAAAGACCCTGTCATCAGAATGTTCCCTGCCTTTCTCATCACAATGCACAACGCCCTTGCCATCAAAATGCTCCATGACCTTTGTCATCACAAAGATCCATGACCATTGGCATCAAAATGCTCCATGCCCTTGTCATCACAATGCTCCAAGACCCCTGTAATCACAATGCTCCATGCCCCTTTTCATCAGAATGCTCCATGAGACTTGTCATGAGAAGTCTCCATGGTCTTCTCATCA
This sequence comes from Mesoplodon mirus, assembly GCF_964341445.2. Lineage (NCBI taxonomy): Eukaryota > Metazoa > Chordata > Mammalia > Artiodactyla > Ziphiidae > Mesoplodon > Mesoplodon mirus. The sequence goes on from NW_028295811.1 coordinate 1,137,702, forward strand.
CAATGCTCCTGGACCTTGTCATCACCATGCTCCATTCCCTTCTCATCACAATACTCCATGTCCCCTGTCATCACAATAATCCATGAATATTTTCAGCCCAATGCTCCAAGACCTATTCATCACAATGCTCCATGGCCAATATCATCAAAATGCTCCATGACCACTCTCATCACAACAATCCATGACACCCGACAACACAATGATCCGCGACTCTTGTCATCAGAATGCTCCATTCCATAGTCATCACAATGCTCCATGACACCTGTCATCACAACACTCCATGAACATTATCAGCCCAGTGCTCCATGACCCTTGTCATCACAATGATCCATGCCATTGTCATCCCAATGCTCCATGACCCCTGTATTCACAATGCTCCGTGACGCTTGTCATCACAGTGCTCCATGACACATGTCATCACAATGCTCCATGCCTTTGTCAGCAAAATGCTACATGACCTTGTCATTACAATGCTCTATGCGCTTGTCATCACAATACTCCATTTCCATTGTCATCACAATCCTCCATGAACCTTGGGATCACATTGCTTCATGCCCTTGTCCTCACAATGCTCCATGCTCCTTGAAATCAAAATGATCCATGACCTCTGTCATCACAATGCTCCAAACCCTTGTGATCACAATGTTCCATAACACTTGTCATCACAACGCTCCATGATGATTGTCATCACAATACTCCATGCTCTTTTCATCACAATGCTCCATGACCTTTGTCATCACAATTCTCAATACACTTGTGATCACAAGGCTCACTGACACTTGTCGTCAGAATGCTCCTTGAACCCTGTCAGGAAAAGGCTCCATGCCTTTTTCATCACAATGCCCCATGCCATTTTCATCACAATGCTCCATGCCATTGTCATCAAAATACTCCACAAGCTTGTCATCAGAATGCACCATGACCCTTGTCATCACATTTCTCCATGCACTTGTCAGCACAATGCTCCCTGACCCTTGTCATCACAATGCTCCAAGCCACTGTCATCACAATGCTCCATTACCTTTGCCATCAGAATCCTCCATGACACTTGGCATCCCAATGCTCCATGCTATTGTCATCACAATGGGCCATTACATATGTCATCACAATGCTCCCTGACACCTGTCTTCACAATACTGCATGACCTGGCCATCACAATGCTCCATGCCCTTGTCATCACAATGCGCCATTCCAACTGTCATCGCAATAATCCATGAAACTTATTAGACCAATGCTCCTTGCCCTGGTCATCACAATCCTCCATGCCCTTGTTATCACAATGCTCCATGACCCCTGCCATCACAATGCTCTGTGACTCCAGTCATCACAATGCTTCATGACCTTTGTCACCACAATGGGCCATGCCCTCGTCATCATCACTCTCTGTGAGCTTTTTAACCAAAATGATCCATGAACTTTTCTTCACAATGCTCTTTGACCCTTGTCATCACAATGCTCTATGCCTTTCTCAGCACAGTGCTCCATGACCCTTGTCATCACAATGCTCCATGCGCTTGTCAGTACAATGCTCCATGACACATGTCATCAAAATGCTCCATGACCCCTGTCATCACAATGCTCCGTGACTCCAGTCATCACAATGCTTCATAACGTTTGTCATCACAATGATCCATGCCCGTGTCATCACAAGGTTCTGTGACCTTTGTAACCACAATGCTCCATGAACTTTTCATCACAATTCACAGTGACCGTTGTCATCACAATGCTCCATGTCTTTGTCAGAACAATGCTCCATGACCATTGTCTTCACAATGTGCCACACGCATTTCATCACAACGGTCCACAACCTTGTCATTGCAATGCTCCATAAACCTTGTAATCACAATGGTCCATGCACTTCTCATCAAAATGCTCTCTCACCAGAGATATCACAGTGTTCCATGACTAGCCATCACAATACACCCTCACCCCTATAATCACAAGGTTCCATGACCCTGTCATCACACTGCTACATCCCCTTATCATCACAATGTTCCATGACCCCTGACATCACAATGTTCCATAACCCCTGTCATCAAAATGCTCCATGATCCTTTTCATCCCTAAGCTCCAATACCCCTGACATCACAATGTTCTATAACACCTGCCATCAAAATATTCCATTACACTTTTCATCAAATTGCTGCATGGCCCGGTCATCAAAATGCTCCCTGCACTTCTCATCACAATGCACCATGCCCTTGTCATCAAAATGCTCCATGACTTGTCATCACAAAACTCCATGACCCTTGGCATCACAATGCTCCATGTCATTGTCATCACAATGCTCCATGAACCCTCTCATAACATTGCTCAATGCCCTTGTCATCACAAAGCTCCATGACACTTGTCATCACAATGCTCGATGCCCTTCTCATCGCAATGCTCCATGCCCTTGTCATTACAATCCTGCATGACCCATGTATCATAGTGTTCCGTACCCTTGTCATCACAATGCTCCATGCCCACTCTCATCACAATAATCCATGAAACATTTCAGACCAATGTTCCATGCCCTTCTCATCACAATGCTCCATTACCTCTGTCATAACAATGCACCATGACCCCTGCCATCACAATGTTCCACGGACTAGTCATCACAAGGTTCCATGACACTTGTCATCACAATGCTGAAGGCCCCTGTAATCACAATGCTCCTTGCCCTTGTCATCACAAAGCTCCATGACGCTTGTCATCAGAAAGTTCCATGGCCTTCTCATCACAATGCTCCATGCCCTTGTCATCACAATGCTCCAAGACCTTTGTAAACACAATGCTCCATGCCCCTTTTCATCTCAATGCTCCATGAACCCTGCCATCACAATGCACCATGCCCATCATCGTAATGCTTCAGGCTATTGTCATCACAATGAAATCAATATTCTCCATGACCTCTGTCATCATAATGCTCCAAACACTTGTGATCACAATGTTCCATAACACTTATCATCACAACACCCCATGACGCTCATCATCACAATTATCCATGGTCTTCTCTTCACAATGCTCCATGATCTTTGTCATCACAATGCTCAATACACTTGTCATCACAAGGCTCCCTGACACTTGTCGTCAGTATGCTCCTTGAACCCTGTCATGACAAGGCTCCATGCCTTTGTCATCACAATAATCCATGCCCTTTTCATCACAATGCTCCAAGATCCCTGTAATCACAATGATCCATGCCCTTGTCATCAAAAAGCTCCATGACGCATGTCATCAGAATGCTTCATGGCCTTCTCATCATAATGCTCCATGCCCTTGTCATCACAATGCTCCAAGACCCCTGTAATCACAATGCTCCATCCCCCTTTTCATCATAATGCTCCATGAGACTTGTCATCACAAGTCTCCATGCTCTTCTCCTCACAATGCTCCAGGACCTTTTCATCACCATGCTCCATTCCCTTGTCATCACAATGCTCCATGACCCCTCTCATCACAGTAGTCCATTAACATTTTCAGCCCAATGCTCCACGACCTACTCATCACAAAGCTCCATGGCCAATATCTTCACAATGCTCCATGACCACTGTTATCACAACACTCCATGACAACTGACAACAAAATGATCTGGGGCTCTTGTCATCACAGTGCTCCATTCCCTAGTCATCACAATGCTCCATGATCCCTGTCATCACAACACTCCGTGAACATTTTCAGCCCAGTGCTCCATGACCCTTGTCATCACAATGATCCATGCCCTTGTCATCCCTATGCTCCATGACCAGTGTATTCACAATGCTCCGTGACGCTTGTCATCACAGTGCTCCATGACACATGTCATCACAATGCTCCATGCCTTTGTCAGCAAAATGCTACATGACCTTTCCATTACAATGCTCTATGCGCTTGTCATCAAAATACTCCATTTCCATTGTCAACACAATCCTCCATGAACCTTGGGATCACATTGCTTCATGCCCTTGTCCTCACAATGCTCCCTGCTCCTTGAAATCAAAATGATCCATGACCTCTGTCATCACAATACTCCAAACCCTTGTGATCACAAAGTTCCATAACACTTGTCATCACAACGCTCCATGATGCCTGTCATCACTATACTCCATGCTCTTTTCATCACAATGCTCCATGAACTTTGTAATCACAATTCTCAATACACTTGTCATTACAATGCTCCCTGGCACTTATCATCAGAATGCTCCTTGAACCCTGTCATGAAAAGACTCCATGGCTTTTTCATCACAATGCCCCATGCCGTTTTCATAAAAATGATCCATGACATTGTCATCAAAATACTCCACAAGCTTGTCATCAGAATGCTCCATGACACTTTTCATTACAATTCTCCACGCACTTGTCTGCACAGTGCTCCCTGACCCTTGTCATCACAATGCTCCAAGCCATTCTCATCACAATGCTCCATTACTTTTGTCATCAGAATCCTGCATGACACTTGGCATCACTATGCTCCATGCCATTGTCATCACAATGGGCCATTACATATGTCATCACAGTGCTCTCTGACACCTGACTTCACAATACTGCATGGCCTGGTCATCACAAAGCTCCATGCTGTTGTCATCACAATGCACCATTCTAACTGTCATCACAATAATCCATGAAAGTTATTAGACCAATGTTCCATGCCCTTGTCATCACAGTGCTCCATGCCCTTCTTATCACAATTCTCCATGACCCCTGTCATCACAATGCTCCGTGACTCCAGTCATCACAATGCTTCATAACATTTGTCATCACAATGGTCCATGTCCGTGTCCTCACAAGGCTTTGTGACATTTTTAACCACAATGCTTCATGAACTTTTCATCACAATGCTCCGTGACCCTTGTCATCACAGTGGTCCATGCCTTTGTCCCAAAAATGCTCCATGACCATTGTCACCACAATGTACCACGCGCTTTTTATCCCAACGGTCCACAGATTTGTCATCGCAATGCTCCATAAAACTTGTAATCACAATGCCCCATGCCGTTCTCATCACAATGCTCCATTACCCCTGTCATAACAATGCTCCTTGACCCATTCCATCACAATGTTCCACGTCCTTGTCATCACAAAGCTCCATGACCCTTGTCATCACAATGCTCCAAGACCCCTGTAATCACAATGCTCCATGCCCTTGTCATCACAAATCTCCATGACGCATGACGTCAGTAAGTTCCATGTCCTTCTACTCACAGTGCTCCATGCCCTTGTCATCACAATGCTCCAAGACCCCGATAATCACAATGCTCCATGCCCCTTTTCAACAGAATGCTCCATGAGACTTGTCATCACAAGTCTCCATCGTCATCTCATCACAATACTCCAGGACCTTGTCATCACCATGCTCCATTCCCTTGTCATCACGATGCTCCATGACACCTGTCATCACAATACTCCATGAACATTTTCAACCCAGTGTTCCATTACCTTCTCATCACAATGCTCCATGACCAGTATCATCACAATGCTCCATGACCACTGTCATCACAATGTGCCATTCCAACTGTCATCACAATAATTCATGAAACTTATTATGCCAATGCTCCATGCCCTTGTCATCACAATACTCCATGCCCTTGCTATCACAATGTTTCAAGACCCCTGTAATCAGAATGCTCCATGCCCCTTTTCATCAGTATGCTCCATGAGACCTGTCATCACAAGGCTCCATGGTTTTCTCATCACAATGCTCAAGGACCTTGTCATCACAATGCTTCACGACATTGTCATGAAAATTCTCAAAGGCCCTTGTCATCATAATGCTCCAAGCCCTAGTCATCTCAATGCTCCATCATATTTGTCATCACAATCCTCCATTACATTTGGCATCACAATGCACCATGCCATTGTCATCGAAATGGACCATGACATATGTCATCAAAATGCTCCCTGACACCTGTCTTCACAATACTCCATGACTTTGTCATCACAATGCTCCATGCCCTTGTCATCACAATGCTCCATGAACCCTGTCAACACAATGCTCCGTGACTCCAGTCATCACAATGCTTCATAACGTTTGTCATCACAACGATCCATGCCCGCGTCATCACAAGTCTCTCTGACTTTTGTAACCTCAATGCTCCATGAACATTTCAACACAGTGCTCCTTGACACTTGTCATCACAATGCTCCATGCCTTTGTGAGAAAAATGTTCCATGACCCTTGTCATCAAAATGTGCCACGGGCTTTCCATCACAATGATACTCAACCTTGTCATCGCTACGCTCCATAAACCTTGTAATCACAATGCTCCATGCTCTTCTCATCCAAATGCTTTCTCACCTGAGTTATAACCATGTTCCCTCACTAGTCATCACAATCCTCCCTCCCGCCTGTAATCAAAATGTTCCATGACCCCTGTCATCACCATGTTCCATTCCCTTGTCATCACAATGTTCCATGACCACTGTCATCACAATACTCCATGAACATTTTCAGCCAAATACTCCATGACCTTCTCATTACAATGCTCCATGACAAATATCATCAAAATGCTCCATGACCACTGTCATCACAACACTCCATGACACCCGACAACACAATGATCCGGGACTCTTGTCATTACAATGCTCCATTCCCTAATCATCACAATGCTCCATGACCCCTGTCATCACAATACTCCATGAACATTTTCAGCCCAATGCTCCATGAACCTTGTCATCACAATGATCCATGCCCTTGTCATCCCATTTCTCCATGACCCCTGTATTCACAATGCTCCATGACGGTTGTCATCACAGTGATCCCTGACACCTGGCATCACAATGCTTCATGCCTTTGTCAGCAGAATGCTACATGACCTTGTCATTACAATGCTCTATGCGCTTGTCATCACAATACTCCATTACCATTATCATCACAATCCTCCATGAACCTTGGGATCACATTGCTTCATGCCCTTGTCATGACAATGTTCCATGCTCCTTGAAATCAAAATGATCCATGACCTCTGCCATCACAATGCTCCAAACCCTTGTGATCACAATGTTCCATAGCACTTGTCATCACAACGCTCCATGATGCCTGTCATCACAATACTCCATGAACTTTTCATCACAATGCTCCATGACCTTTGTCATCACAATTCTCAATATATTGTCATCACAATATTCCCTGACATTTGTCGTCAGAATGCTCCTTGAACCCTCTAATGAAAAGTCTCCATGCATTTTCATCACAATGCCCCATGCGGTTTTCATCACAATGCTCCATGCCATTGTCATCAAAATACTCCACAAGCTTGTCAGCAGAATGCTCCATGACCCTTGTCATCACAATTCTCCATGCACTTGTCAGCACAATGTTCCCTGACCCTTGTCATCACAATGCTCCAAGACATTGTCATCACAATGCTCCATTACCTTTGTCTTCAGAATCCTCCATTACACTTGGCATCACAATGCTCCATGCCATTGTCATCACAATGGGCCATTATATATGTCAGCACAATGCTCCCTGACAACTGTCTTCACAAATCTGCATCACAAGGTCTTCACAATGCTCCATGCCCTTGTCATCACAATGCTCCATGCCCTTGTTATCACAATGCTCCATGACCCCTGTCATCACAATGCTCTGTGACTCCAGTCATCACAATGCTTCATGACCTTTGTCATCACAATGGTCCATGCCCTCATCATCAAGAGTCTCTGTGACCATTTTAACCACAATGCTCCATGAACTTTTCTTCACAATGTTCTTTATCCCCTGTCATCACAATGCTCTATGCCTTTCTCAGCACAATGCTCCATGACGTATGTCATCAGAATGCTCCATGGCCTTCTCCTCACAGTGCTCCTTGCCCTTGTCATCACAATGCTCCAAGACCCCTTTAATCACAATGCTCCATGCCCCTTTTCATCAGAATGCTCCATGAGACTTGTCATCACAAGTCTCCATGGTCATCTCATCACAATGCTCCAGGACCTTGTCATCACAATGCTCTGTGACTCCAGTCATCACAGTGCTTCATAATATTTGTCATCACAATGGTCCATGCCCAAGTCATCACAAGGCTCTGTTACCTTTGTACCCACAATGCTCCATGAACATTTCATCACAATGTTCCGTGACCTTTGTCATCACAATGCTCCATGCCTTTGTCATTAAAATGCTTCAGGACCATTGTCATCACAATGTGCCAGCCGCTTTTCATCCCAACCGTCCAAAAATTTGTCATCACAATGCTCCATAAAAATTGTAATCACAATGCTGCATGCCCTTCTCATCACAATGCTCCATTACACCTGTCATAACAATGCTCCATGAGCCCTGCCATCACAATGTTCCACGGCCTTGTCATCACAAGGCTCCATGACACTTGTCATCACAATGCTCCAAGACCCCTTTAATCACAATGCTCCATGCCGTTGTCATCACAAACCTCCATGACACATGTCATCAGAATGTTCCATGGCCGTCTCATCAAAATGCTGCATGCCCTTGTCATCACAGTGCTCCAAAACCCCTGTAAACACAGTGCTCCATGCCCCTTTTCATCTCAATGCTCCATGAACCCTGTCATCACAACACTCCATGACACGTGACAACACAATGATCCGGGACTCTTGTCATCACAGTGCTCCAAGACCCCTGTAATCAAAATGCTCCATGACCCCTGTCATCACAATACTCCATGAACATTTTCAGCCCAATGCTCCATGACCATTGTCATCACAATAATCCATGCACATGTCATCCCAATGATCCATGACCTCTGTATTCAAAATGCTCCGTGACAATTGTGTCACAGTTCTCCATGACACCTGTCATCACAATGCTCCATGCCATTCTCAGGAAAATTCTACATGCCCTTGTCATTACAATGCTCTATGCGCTTGTCATCACAATGCTCCATGACCCCTGTAATCACAATGCTCCATGCCCCTTTTCATCTCAATGCTCCATGAACTCTGTCATCACAATGCACCATGCCCATCATCGTAATGCTTCAGGCTATTGTCATCACGATGAAATCAAAATTCTCCATGACCTCTGTCATCATAATGCTCCAAAGCCTTGTGATCACAATGTTCCATAACACTTATAATCACAACACCCCATGACGCTCATCATCACAATTATCCATGGCCTTCTCGTCACCATGCTCGATGACTTTTGTCATCACAATTCTCAATACACTTGTCATCACAATGCACCCTGACACTTGTCATCAGAATGCTCCTTGAACCCTGCCACGAAAAGGCTGCATGCCTTTTTCATCTCAATGCCCCATGCCGTTTTCATCACAATGCTCCATGCCATTGTCATCAAAATACTCCACAAGCTTGTCATCAGAATGCTCCATGACCCTTGTCATCACAATTCTCCATGCACTTGTCAGCACAGTGCTCCCTGACCCTTGTCATCACAATGCTCCAAGCCATTGTCATAACAATGCTCCATTACCTTTGTCATCAGAATCTTTCATGAAACTTGTCATCACAATGCTCCATGCCATTTTCATCACAATCGGCCATTACATATGTCATCACAATGCTCCCTGACACTTCTCTTCACAATATTGCATGAGCTGGTCATCACAATGCTCCATGCCCTTGTCATCACAATGCGCCATTCCAAATGTCATCGCAATAATCCATGAAACATATTAGACCAATGCTCCATGCCCTTGTCATCACAATGCTCCATGCCCTTGTTATCACAATGCTCCATGACCCCTGTCATCACCATGCTCCGTGACTCCAGTCATCACAATGCTTCATGAACTTTGTCATCAGAATGGTCCATTACCTCATCATCAACAGTCTCTGTGACCTTTTTAACCACAATGATCCATGAACTTTTCATCACAATGTTCTTTGACCCTTGTCATCACAATGATCTACGCCTTTCTCAGCACAATGCTCTATGCCCTTGTCATTACAATGCTCCATGACCCTGTCATCACAATGCTCCGTGACTCCAGTCATCACAATGCTTCATGACATTTGTCATCACAATGGTCCATGTCCGTGTCATCACAAGGCTTTGTGACATTTTTAACCACAATGCTTCATGAACTTTTCATCACAATGCTCCGTGACACTTGTCATCACAGTGCTCCATGCCTTTGTCAGAAAAATGCTCCATGACCCTTGTCATCACAATGTACCACGCGCTTTTTATCACAACGGTCCACAGATTTGTCATCGCAATGCTCCATAAAACTTGTAATCACAATGCTCCATGCCGTTCTCATCACAATGCTCCATTACCCCTGTCATAACAATGCTCCTTGACCCCTGCCATCACAATGTTCCAGGGCCTTGTCATCACAAAGCTCCATGACCCTTGTCATCACAATGCTCCAAGACCCCTGTAATCACAATGCTCCATGCCCTTGTCATCACATAGCACCATGACACATGTCATCAGAATGTTCCATGTCCTTCTCATCAAAATGATCCATGCCCTTGTCATCACAATGCTCCAAGACCCATGTAATCAAAATGCTCCATGCCCCTTTTCATCTCAATGCTCCATGAACCCTGTCATCACAATGCATCATGCCCATCATCATAATGCTTCCGGCTATTGTCAGCACAATGAAATCAAAATTCTCCATGATCTCTGTCATCACAATGCTCCATGTCCCCTGTCATCAAAATACTCCATGAACATGTTCAGCCCAATGCTCCATGACCCTTGTCATCACAATGATCCATGACCCCTGTATTCAGAATGCTCCGTGACACATGTCATCACAGTGCTCTATGACACCTGTCATCACAGTGCTCCATGACTTTGTCTGCAGAATTCTACATGATCTTGTCATTACAATGCTCTATGCGCTTGTCATCACAATGCTACAAGACCCCTGTAATCACAATGCTCCATGCCCCTTTTCATCTCAATGCTCCATGAACCCTGTCATCACAATGCACCATGCCCATCATCATAATGCATCAGGCTATTGTCAATACAATGAAATCAAAAGTCTCCATGACCTCTGTCATCATAATGCTCCAAACCCTTGTGGTCACAATGTTCCATAACATTTATCATCACAACACACCATGACGATCATCATCACAATTATCCTTGGTCTTCTGATCAAAATGCTCCCTGATCTTTGTCATCACAATGCTCAATACACTTGTCTTCACAATGCTCCCTGACACATGTCGTCAGTATGCTCCTTGAACCCTTTCATGACAAGGCTCCATGCCTTTTTCATCACAATGATCCATGCCCTTTTCATCACAATGCTCCAAGACCCCTGTAATCACAATGCTCCATGCCCTTGTCATCAAAAAGCTCCATGAGGCATGTCATCAGAATGCTCCATGGCCATTTCCTCACAATTCTCCATGGCATTGTCATCACAATGCTCCATGTACCCTCTCATCACATTGCTCCATGCCCTTGTCATTACAATCCTCCATGACCCATGTATCACATTGTTCCATGCCCTTGTCATCACAATGCTCCAGCCCTCTCTCATCACAATAATCTATGAAATATTTCAAACCAATGCTCAATGCCCTTCTCATCACAATGCTCCATTACCTCTGTCATAACCATGCACCATGACCACTGGCATCACAATGTTCCACGGCTTTGTCATCACAAGGCTCCATGACCCTTGTCATCACAATGCTCCAAGAAACTTGTAATCAAAATTCTCCAAGCCCTTGTCATAACAAAGCTCCATGACGCATGTATCAGAAGGTTCCATGGCCTTCTTATCACAATGCTCCATGCCCTTGTCATCACAATGCTCCAAGATCCCTGTAATCACTATGATCAATGCCCCTTTTCATCTCAATGCTCCATGAACCCTGTCATCACAATGCACCATGCCCATCATCATAATGCTTCAGGCTATTGTCACTACAATGAAATCAAAATTCTCCATGACCTCTGTCATCATAATTCTCCAAACCCTTGTGATCACAATGTTCCATAACACTTATCATCACAACACCCCATGACGATCATCATCACAGTTATCCGTGGTCTTCTCATCACAATGCTCCATGATCATTGTCATCAAAATGCTCAATACACTTGTCATCACAATACTCCCTGACACCTGTCGTCAGTATGCTCCTTGAACCCTGTGATGACAAGGCTCCATGCCTTTTACATCACAATGATCCATGCCTTTTCATCACAATGTTCCAAGACCCCTATAATCACAATGCTCCATGGCCTTGTCAGCAAAAAGCTCCATGACGCATGTCATCAGAATTCTCCATGGACTTCTCCTCAAAATGCTCCATGCTCTTGTCATCACAATGCTCAATGACCACTGTAATCACAATGCTCCATGCCCCTTTTCATTAGAATGCTCCATGAGACTTGTCATCACAAGTCTCCATGGTCATCTCATCACAATGCTCCAGGACATTGTCATCACCATGCTCTATTCCCTTGATATCACAATGCTCCATGACCCCTGTCATTACAATAATCCATTAACATTTTCAGCCAAATGCTCCATGACCTTCTCATCACAATGCTCCATGACCAATATCATCACAATGCTCCATGACCACTGTCATCACAACCACCCATAACACCTGACAACACAATGATCCGGGACTCTTGTCATCACAATGCTCCATGCCCTTGTCATCACAATGCACCATGTCCACTGTCATCACAATAATCTATGAAACTTGTCAGACCAATGCTCCATTCCCCTGTCATCACAATGCTCCATGTCCTTGTTATCACAATGCTCCATGACCCCTGTCATCAGAATGCTCCGTGACTCCAGTCATCACAATGTTCCATAACCCCTGTCATCAAAATGCTCCATGACCCTTTTCATCCCAAAGCTCCATGATCCCTGGCATCACAATGTTCTATAACCCCTGTCATCAAAATGTTCCATTACACTTTTCATCAAATTGCTACATGACCCTGTCATCAAAATGCTCCCTGCCCTTCTCATCACAATGCACCACACCCTAGTCATCAAAATGCTCCATGACATTTCTCATCACAAAGCTCCATGACCCTTGGCATCACAATGCTCCATGTCATTGTCATCACAATGCTCCATGAACCCTCTCATCACATTGCTCCATGCCCTTGTCATAACAAAGCTCCATGACACTTCTCATCACAATGCTCGATGCCCTTCTCATCACAATGCTCCACGCCCTGGTCATTACAATCCAACATGGCCCATGTATCACAGTGTACCGTGCCCTTGTCATCACAATGCTCCATGCCCACTCTCATCACAATAATCCATGAAACATTTCAGACCAATGTTCAATGCCCTACTCATCACAATGCTCCATTACTTCTGTCATAACAATGCTCCATGACCGCTGCCATCACAATGTTCCAAGGCCTTGTCATCAAAAGGCTCCATGACCCTTGTCATCACAATGCTCCAAGACCCCTGTAATCACAATGATCCATGCCCTTGTCATCACAAAGCTCCATGACGCATGCCATCAGAATGTTCCATGGCCTTCTCCTCACAATGCTCCATGCCTTTGTCATCACAGTGCTCCAAGACCCCTGTAATCAAAAAGCTCCTTGCCCCTTTTCGTGAGAATGCTCCATGAGACTTGTCATCACAAGTCTCCATCGTCATCTCATCAAAATGCTCCAGGACCTTGTCATCACCAAGCTCCATTCCTTTGTCATCACAATGCTCCTTGACACCTGTCATCACAATACTCTATGAACATTTTCAACCCAATGCTCCATGACCGTCTTATCACAATGCTCCATGAGCAGTATCATCACAATGCTCCATGACCACTGTCATCACAATGTGCCATTCCAACTGTCATCACAATAATCCATGAAACTTATTAGACCAATGCTCCATGCCCTTGTCATCACAGTGCTCAATGCCCTTGCTATCACAATGTTCCAGGACCCCTGTAATCAGAATGCTCCATGCCCCTTTTCATCAGTATGCTCCATGAGACCTGTCATCACAAGGCTCCATGGTTTTCTCATCACAATGCTCCAGGACCTTGTCATCACAATGCTTCACGACATTGTCATGAAAATTCTCAATGGCCCTTGTCATCATAATGCTCCAAGCCCTAGTCATCACACTGCTCCATTATATTTGTCATCACAATCCTCCATTACATTTGGCATCACAATGCACCATGACATTGTCATCGAAATGCACCGTGACATATGTCATCACAATGCTCCCTGACACATGTTTTCAAATTACTCCATGACTTTCTCATCACAATGCTCCATGCCCTTGTCATCACAATGCTCCATGACCCCTGTCTACACAATGCTCCGTGACTCCAGTCATCACAATGCTTCATAACGTTTGTCATCACAACGGTCCATGCCCGCGTCATCACAAGGCTCTGTGACCTTTTAAACCACAATGCTCCATGAACTTTTCATCACAATGCTCCGTGACCCTTGTCATCACAATGCTCCATGCCTTTGTCAGAACAGTGCTCCATGACCCTTGTCATGAAAATGTGCCACGGGCTTTCCATCACAATGATCCACAACCTTGTCATCGCTATGCTCCATAAATTTGTAATCACAATGCCGCATGCATTTCTCATCCAAATGCTCTCTCACCTGAGATATCACCATGTTCCCTCACTAGTCATCACAATCCTCCCTCACCACTGTAATCAAAATGTTCCATGACCCCTGTCATCAACATGTTCCATTCCCTTGTAATCACAATGCTCCATGACCACTGTCATCACAATACTCCATGCACTTTTCATCAAAATGCTCCATGAACTTTGTCATCACAATTCTCAATACATTGTCATCACAATGCTCACTGACATTTGTCGTCAGAATGCTCCATGAAACCTGTCACGAAAAGTCTCCATGCCATTTTCATCACAAAGCCCCATGCCGTTTTCTTCACAATGCTCCATGCCATTGTCATCAAAATACTCCACAAGCTTGTCACCAGAATACTCCATGACCCTTGTCATCACAATTCTCCATGCACTTGTCAACACAATGCTCCTTGACCCTTGTCATCGCAATGCTCCAAGCCATTGTCATCACAATGCTCTATTAACTTTGTCATCAGAATCCTCCATGACATTTGGCATAACAATGCTCCATGCCATCGTCATCACATTGGGCCATTACATATGTCATCACAATGCTCCCTGACACCTGTCTTCACAATACTGCATGACATGGTCATCACAATGCTCCATGCCCTTGTCATCACAAAGCGCCATTCCAACTGTCATCACAATAATCCATGAAACTTATTAGACAAATGTTCCATGCCCTTGTCATCACAAAGTTCCATGCCCTTTTTATCACAATGCCCCATGTCCCCTGTATTCACAATGCTCCGTGACGCTTGTCATCACAGTGCTCCATGACACCTGTCATCACAATGCTCCATGCCTTTGTCAGCAAAATGCTACATGACATTGTCATTACAATGCTCTATGCGCTTTTCATCACAATACTCCATTACCATTGTCATCACATCCTCCATGAAACTTGGGATCACATTGCTTCATGCCCTTGTCATCACAATGCTCCATGATCCTTGAAATCAAAATGATCCATGACCTCTGTCATCACAATTCTCCATGCACTTGTCAGCACAATGTTCCCTGACCAATGTCATCACAATGCTCCAAGCCATTGTCATCACAATGCTCCATTACCTTTGTCTTCAGAATCCTCCATGACACTTGCTATCACAATGCTCATGCTACTGTCATCACAATGGGCCATTACTTATGTCATCACAATGTGCCCAGACACCTGTCTTCACAATACTTCATGCCCTTGTCATCACAATGCTCCATGCCCTTGTCATCACAAATCGCCATTCCAACTCTCATCGCAATAATCCATTAAAACTTATTAGACCAATGCTCCATGCCCTTGTCATCACAATGCTCCAAGCCCTTGTTATCACAATGCTCCATGACTCCTGTCATCACAACGTTCCATGACTCCAGTCATCACAATGCTTCATGACATTTGTCATCACAATGGTCCATGCCCTCATCATCAACAGTCTGTGTGACATTTTTAACCACAATGCTCCATGAACATTTCATCACAACGATCTTTGACTCTTGTCATCGCAATTCTCTATGCCTTTCTCAGCACAATGCTCCATGACCATTTTCATAACAATGCTCCCTGCTCTTGTCAGCACCATGCTCCATGACACATGTCATCACAATGCACCATGCGCTTGTCATCACAGTGCTCTACAATCTTGTCATCACAATGCTTCATAAACATTGTCATCATAATCTTCCATGCACATCTCATCAAAATGCTCTATCACCACTGATATCACAATGCTACATCACTATTTGTCACAATACTCCCTCCCACCTGTCATCACAATGTTCCATGACTCCTGTCATCACAATGCTACATGCACTTATCATCCAAATGTTCGATGACCCCTGACATCACAATGTTCCATAACACCTGTCATCAAAATGTTCCATGAAAATTTTCAACAAATTGCTCCATGAAACTGTCATCACAATTCTCCCTGCCCTTCTCATCACAATGCACAACGCCCTTGCCATCAAAATGCTCCATGGCCTTTGTCATCTCAAAGATCCCTGAAACTTGGCATCACAATGCTCCATGTCATTGTCATCACAATGCTCCATGAACGCTCTCATCACATTGCTCCATGCCCTTGTCTTCACAAATCTCCATGACACATGTCATCAGAATTCTACATGGCATTCTCATCACAATGCTCCATGCCCTTGCCATTCCAATGCTCCATTACACCTCTCATAACAATGCTCCATGACCGTGCCATCACGATATTCCATGGCCTTGTCATCACAAGGCTCCATGACCCTTCTCATCACAGCACTCCAAGAACCCTGTAATCACAATGCTCCATGCCCTTTTTCATCTCAATGATACATTAACCCTGTCATCACAATGCACCATGCCTATCATCATAATGCTTCATGCTCTTGTCATCACAATGAAATCAAAATGCACCATGACCTCTGTCATAACAATGCTCCAATCCCTTGTGATCACAATATTCCATAACACTTGTCATCACAATGCCCCTTGACGCTCGTCATCACAATTATCCTTGGTCTTCTAATCACAATGCTCCATGACATTTGTCATCACAATGCTCAATACACTTGTCATCAAAATGCTCCCTGACACTTGTTGTCTGTATGCTCCTTGAACACTGTCATGACAAGGCTCCATGCCTTTTTCATCACAATGATCCATGCCCTTTTCATCACAATGCTCCAAGACCAATGTAATCACAATGCTCCATGCCCTTGTCATCACAAATCTCAATGACGCATGCCATCAGAATGCTCCTTGGTCTTCTCCTCACAATGTTCCATGCCCTTGTCATCACAATGTTCCATGTCCCCTGTAATCACAATGCTCCATGCCCCATTTCATCAGTATGCTCCATGAGATTTGTCATAACAAGTCTCTATGCATTTCTCATCACAATGCTCCAGGACCTTGTCATCACAATGCTTCACGACATTGTTCTGAAAATTCTCAATGACCCTTGTCATCATAATGCTCCAAGCCCTAGTCATCACAATGTTCCATTATATTTGTCATCAAAATCCTCCATTACATTTGGCATCACAATGCTCCCTGCCATTGTCATTGCAATGGACCATGACATATGTCATCACAATGCTCCCTGACACCTGTCTTCACAATACTCCATGACCTTCTCATCACAATGATTCATGCCCTTGTCATCACAATGCACCATGTCCACTGTCATCACAATAATCTATGAAACTTGTCAGACCAATGCTCCATGCCCCTGTCACCACAGTTCTCCATGCCCTAGTCATCACAATGCTCCATGACCACTGTCATCACAATGCATCATGTCCATCATCATAATGCTTCCGGCTATTGTCAGCGCAATGAAATCAAAATTCTCCATGACCTCTGTAATCACAATGCTTCATGACCCCTGTCATCACAATACTCCATGAATATTTTCAGCCCAATTCTCCATGACCCTTGTCATCACAATCATCCATGCCCTTGTCATCCCAATGCTCCATGACCGCTGTATTCACAATGCTCCATGACGCTTGTCATCACAGTGCTCCATGACACCTTTCATCACTGTGCTCCATGATTTTGTCAGCAAAATGCTATATGACCTTGTCATTACAATGCTCTATGCGCTTGTCATTACAATACTCCATTTCCATTGTCATCACAATCCTCCATGAATCTTGGGATCACATTTCTTCATGCTCTTTTCCTCACAATGCTCCATGTTCCTTGAAATCAAAATGATCCATGACCTCTCTCATCACAATGCTCCAAACCCTTGTGATCACAATGTCCCATAGCACTTGTCATCACAACGCTCCATGATGCCTGTCATCCCAATATTCCATGCCCTTTTCATCACAATGCTCCATGACTTTTGTCATCACAATTCTCAATACACTTGTCATCACAATGCTCCCTGACATTTGTCATCAGAATGCTCCTTGAACACTGTCACAAAAAGGCTCCATGCCTTTTTCATCACAATGCCCCATGCCGTTTTCATCACAATGCTCCATGACATTGTCATCAAAATACTCCACAAGCTTGTCATCAGAATGCTCCATGACCCTTGTCATCACAGTTCTCCATGCACTTGTCAGCACAGTGCTCCTTGACCTTTGTCATAACAATGCTGCAAAACATTGCCATCACAATGCTCCATGACATTTGTCATCAGAATACTCCATGACACTTAGCATCACAGTGCTCCATGCCATTGTCATCAAAATGGGCCATTACATATGTCATCAAATTGCTCCCTGACACCTGTGTTCACAATACTGCATGACCTGGTCATCACAATGCTCCATGCCCTTGTTATCACATTGCTCCATGACCCTTGTCCTCACAATGCTCCGTGACTCCAGTTATCACAATGCTTCATGACCTTTGTCATCACAATGGTCCATGCCCTCATCATCAACAGTCTCTGTGACCTTTTTAACCACAATCCTACATGAACTTTTCATCAAAATGCTCTTTGACCGTTGTCATCACAATACTGCATGCACTTCTCATCAAAATGCTCTCTCACCACTGATATCACAATGGTACATCACTATTTGTCACAATACTCCCTCACCCCTGTCATCACAATGTTCCATGACTCCTGTCATCACATTGCTACATGCACTTATCATCACAATGTTCGATGACCCCTGGCATCACAATGTTCCATAACATATGTCGTCAAAATGTTCCATGACACTTTTCATCAAATTGCTCCATGACCCTGTCATCACAATGCTCCCTACCCTTCTCATCACAATGCACAATGCCCTTGTCATCAAAATGCTCCATGACATTTGTCATCACAAAGATCCATGATCCTTGGCATCACAATGCTCCATGTCATTGTCATCACAATGCACCATGAAGGTTCTCATCACATTGCTCCATGTCCTTGTCATCACAAACCTCCATGACACATGTCATCAGAATGCTCCATGGCATTCTCATCACAATGCTCCATGCCCTTGCCATCACAATGTTCCATTACCCCTGTCATAACAATGCTCCATGAACCCTGTAATCACGATGTTCGATGGCCTTGTCATCACAAGGCTCCATGACCCTTCTAATCACAATGCTCCAACAACCCTGTAATCACAATGCTCCATGCCCGTTTTCATCTCAATGATCCATGAACCCTGTCATCACAATGCACCATGCCCATCATCATAATGCTTCATGCTATTGTCATCACAATGAAATCAAAAGGCTCCATGACATCTGACATAACAATGCTCCAAACCCTTGTGATCACAATATTCCATAACACTTGTCATCACAATGCCCCATGAAGCTCATCATCACAATTATCCATGGTCTTCTCATCACAATGCTCCATGACATTTGTCATCACAATGATCAATACACTTGTCATCAATATGCTCCCTGACCCTTGTTGTCTGTATGCTCCTTGAACCCTGTCATGACAAGGCTCCATGCCTTTTTTTATCACAATGATCCTTGCACTTTTCATCACAATGCTTCAAGACCCCTGTAATCACAAAGCTCCATGCCCTTGTCATCACAAAGCTCAATGACATATGTCTTCAGAATGCTCCTTGTCCTTCTCCTCACAATGCTCCATGCCCTTGTCATCAAAATGCTCCATGACCCCTGTCATCACAATGCTCCGTGATTCCAGTCATCACAATGCTTCATAACGTTTGTCATCACAATTGTCCTTGCCAGCATCATCACAAGGCACTGTGACCTTTGTCATCACAATCCTCAATGAACTATTCATCACAATTCTCTGTGACCCTTGTCATCACAATGCTCCATGTCTTTGTCAGAAAAATGCTCCATGACCATTGTCATCACAATGTGCCACACGCATTTCATCACAACGGTCCACAACCTTATCATTGCAATGCTCCATAAACTTTGTAATCACAATGGTCCATGCACTTCTCATCAAAATGCTCTCTCACCAGAGTTATCACAATGTTCCATCACTAGTCATCACAATACTCCCTCAACCATGGAATCACAATGTTCCATGACCCTGTCATCACAATGCTACATCCCCTTATCATCACAATGTTCCATGACCTCTGACATCACAATGTTCCATAAGCCCTGTCATCAAAATGCTCCATGACCCTTGTCATCACAATTCTCCATGCACTTGTCAGCACAATGCTACCTGACCCTTGTCATCACAATGTTTTAAGCCATTGTCATCACTGTGCTCCATTACCTTTGTCATCTGAATCCTCCATGTCACTTGGCATCACAATGCTCCATGCCATTGTCATCACAATGGGCCATTACATATGTCATCAAATGGCTCCCTGACACCTGTCTTCACAGTACTGCATGACCTGGTCATCACAATGCTCCATGCCCTTGTCATCACAATGCTCCATTCCAACTGTCATCGCAATAATCCATGAAGCTTACTAGACCAATGTTCCATGCCCTTGTCATCACAATGCTCCATGTCCTTCTTATCACAATGTTCCACGACCCCTGTCATCACAATGCTCCGTGACTCCAGTCATCACAATGCTTCATGACTTTTGTCATCACAATGATCCATGCCCTCGTCATCAACAGTCTCTGTGACCTTTTTAACCACAATGCTCCATGAACTTTTCATCACACTGCTCTTTGACCCTTGTCATCACAATGCTCTATGCCTTTCTCAGCACAATGCTCCATGACCCTGGTCATCACAATGCTCCATGCGCTTGTCAGCACAATGCTCCATGACACATGTCATCACAATGCACCATGCGCTTGTCATCACAGTGCTCCACAATCTTGTCATCACAATGCTCCATAAAACATGTCATCACAATGCTCCATGCACTTCTCATCGAAATGCTCTCTCACCACTGATATCACAATGTTACATCACTATTCGTCACAATACTCCCTCACCTCTGTCATCACAATGATCCATGAATCCTGTCATCACAATGCTACATGCACTTATCATCACAATGTTCGATGACCCCTGACATCACAATGTTCCATAACCCCTGTCATCAAATTGTTCCTTGAAACTTTTCATCAAATTGCTCCATGACACTGTCATCAAAATGCTCCCTGCCCTTCTCATCACAATGCACAATGCCCTTGCCATCAAAATGCTCCATGACCTTTGTCATCACAAATATCCATGACCCTTCGCATCACATTGCTCCATGCCCTTGTCATCACTAAGCTCCATGACACATGTCATCAGAATGCTCCATGGACTTCTCATCACAATGCTCCATGCCCTTTCCATCAAAATGCTCCATTACCCCTGTCATAACAATGCTCCATGACACCTGCAATCACGATGTTCCATGGATTTGTCATCACAAGGCTCCATGACCCTTCTAATCACAATGCTCCAAGACCCCTGTAATCACAATGCTCCATGCACTTCTCATCAAAATGCTCTCTCACCACTGATATCACAATGTTACATCACTATTCGTCACAATACTCCCTCAACTCTGTCATCACAATGATCCATGATTCCTGTCATCACAATGCTACATGCACTTATCATCAAAATGTTCGATGACCCCTGACATCACAGTGTTCCATAACCCCTGTCATCAAAATGTTCCTTGACACTTTTCATCAAATTGCTCCATGACCCTGTCATCAAAATGCTCCCTGCCCTTCTCATCACATTGCACAATGCCCTTGCCATCAAAATGCTCCATGACCTTTGTCATCACAAATATCCATGACCCTTCGCATCACATTGCTCCATGCCCTTGTCATCAATAAGCTCCATGACACATGTCATCAGAATGCTCCATGGACTTCTCATCACAATGCTCCATGCCCTTTCCATCAAAATGCTCCATTACCCCTGTCATAACAATGCTCCATGACACCTGCCATTACGATGTTCCATGGATTTGTCATCACAAGGCTCCATGACCCTTCTCATCACATTGATCCAAGACCACTGTAATCACAATGCTCCATGCCCATTTTCATCTCAATGATCCAAGATCCCTGTAATCACAATGCTCCATGCCCCTTTTCATCTCAATGATCCATGAACCCTGTCATCACAATGCACCATGCTCATCATCATAATGCTTCATGCTGTTGTCATCACAATGAATTCAAAATGCTCCATGACCTCTGTCATAACAATGCTCCAAACCCTTGTGATCACAATATTCCATAACACTTGTCATCACAATGCCCCATGACACTCATCATCACAATTATCCATGGCCTTCTCATCAAAATGCTCCATGACCTTTGTCATCACAATGCTCTATACACGTGTCATCAATATGCTCCCTGACACTTGTTGTCTGTATGCTCCTTGAACCCTGTCATGACATGGCTTCATGCCCTTTTCATCACAATGCTCCAAGACACATGTAATCACAATGCTCCATGCACTTGTCATCACAAAGCTCAATGACGCCTGTCCTCAGAATGCTCCTTGGCCTTCTTTTCACAATGATCCATGCCATTTTCATCACAATGTTCCAAGACCCCAGTAATCACAATGGTCCATGCCCCTTTTCATCAGTATGCTATATGAGACTTGTCATCACAAGGCTCCATGGATTTCTCATCACAGTGCTCCATGACACTTGTCATCACAATGCTCGATGCCCTTCCCATCACAATGCTCCATGCCTTTGTCATTACAATCCTCCATGAACCATGTATCACAGTGTTCCGTGCCCTTGTCATCCCAATGCTCCAAGCCCACTCTCATCACAATAATCCATGAAATATTTTAGACCAAAGCTCAATGCCCTTTTCATCACAATAATCCATGACCTCTGTCACAACAATGGTCCATGACCCCTGCCATCACAGTGTTCAATGGCATGTCATCACAAGTCTCCATGACCCTTGTCATCACAATGCTCCAAGACCACTGCAATTACAATGCTCCATGCCCTTGTCATCACAGTGCTCCATGACGCATGTCATCAGAATGTTCCATGGCCTTCTCATCACAATGCTCCATGCCCTCGTCATCACAATGCTCCAAGACCCCGGTAATCACAATGCTCCATTCCCCTTTTCATCTCAATGCTCCATGAACCCTGTCATCACAATGCACCATGCCCATCATCAAAATGTTTCATGCTATTGTCATCACAATGAATTCTAAATTCTCCATGACCTCTGTCATCATAATGCTCTAAACCCTTGTGATCACAATGTTCCATAAGACTTATCATCACAAAACCCCATGACAAGCATCATCACAATTATCCATGGTCTTCTCATCACAATGCTCCATGACCTTTGTCATCAAATGCTCCATGCCCTTGTCATCACAATGCTCCAAGACCATTGTAATCAAAATGCTCCATTCCCCTTTTCATCTCAATGCTCCATGAACCCTGTCATCACAATGAACCATGCCCATTATCATAATGCTTCCGGCTATTGTCATCACAATGAAATCAAAATTCTCCATGACATCTGTCATTCCAATGCTTCATGACCCCTGTCATCACAATACTCGATGAACATTTTCAGCAAAATGCTACATGACACTTGTCATCACAATGATCCATGCCCTTGTCATCCCAATGCTCCATGACCCCTGTATTCACAATGCTCCATGACGCTTGTCATCACAGTGCTCCATGACAACTGTCATCGCAATAATGCATGAAACTTATTAGACCAATGCTCCATGACCTTGTCATCACAATGCTCCCTGACACTTGTCGTCAGTATGCTCCTTGAACCCTGTCATGACAAGGCTCCATGCATTTTTCATCACAATGATCCATGCCCTTTTCATCACAATGCTCCAAGACACCTGTAATCACAATGCTCCATGCCCTTGTCATCAAAAAGCTCCATGACGCATGTCATCAGAATGCTCCATGGCCTTTTCCTCACTATGCTCCATGGCATTGTCATCACGATGCTCCATGTACCCTCTCATCACATTGCTCCATGCACTTGTCATTACAATCCTCCATGACCCATGTATCACACTGTTCCGTGCCCTGGTCATCACAATGCTCCAGTCCACTCTCATCACAATAAAATATGAAATATTTCAAAACAATGCTCAATGCCCTTCTCATCACAATGCTCCATTACCTCTGTCATAACAATGCACCAGGACCACTGCCATCACAATGTTCCACGGCCTTGTCATCACAAGGCTCCATGACCCTTGTCATCACAATGCTCCAAGAAACATGTAACCAAAATTCTCCATGCCCTTGTCATAACAGAGCTCCATGACGCATGTCATCAGAAGGTCCCATGGCCTTCTCATCACAATGCTCCATGCCCTTGTCATCACAATGCTCCAAGACCCCTGTAAACAAAATGCTCCATGCCCCTTTCATCTCAATGCTCCATGAACCCTGTCATCACAATGCACCATGCCCATCTTCATAATGCTTCAGGCTATTGTCACTACAATGAAATCAAAATTCTCCATGACTTCTGTCATCATAATGCTCCATACCCTTGTGATCACAATGTTCCATAACACTTATCATCAAAACACCCCATGACGATCATCATCACAATTATCCATGGTGTTCTCATCACAATTCTCCATGATCATTGTCATCACAATGCTCAATACACTTGTCATCACAATACTCCCTGACACCTGTCATCAGTATGCTCCTTGAACGCTGTGATGACAAGTCTCCATGCCTTTTACATCACAATGATCCATGCCTTTTCATCACAAAGCTCCAAGACCCCTGTTATCACAATGCTCCATGGCCTTGTCAGCACAAACCTCCATGACGCATGTCATCAGAATTCTCCATGGCTTCTCCTCACAATGCTCCATGCCCTTGTCATCACAATGCTCCAAGACCCTTGTAATCACAATGCTCCATGCCCTTTTTCATCAGAATGCTCCATGAAACTTTTCATCACAAGTTTCCATGGTCATCTCATCACAATGCTCCAGGAGCTTGTCATCACAATGCTCCATGACCCCTGTCATTACAATAATCCATTAACATTTCCAGCCGAATGCTACATGACATTCTCATCACAATGCTCCATGACCAATATCATCACAATGCTCCATGACCCCTGTCATCACAACCATCCATAACACCTGACAACACAATGATCCCTGACTCTTGTCATCACAATGCTCCATTCGCTAGTAATCACGATGCTCCACGACCCCTGTCATCACAATAGTCCATGAACATTTTCAGCCCAATGCTCCATGAACCTTGTCATCACAATGATCCATGCCCTTGTCATCCCAATGCTCCATGACCCCTGTATTCACAATGCTCCTTGACGCTTGTCATCACAGTGCTCCATGACACATGTCATCACAATGCTCCATGCCTTTGTCAGCAAAATGCTACATGACCTTGTCATTGCAATGCTGTATGGGCTTGGCATCACAATACTCCATTTCCATTGTCATCACAATCCTCCTTGAACCTTGGGATCACATTGCTTCATGCCCTTGTCATCACAATGCTCCATGTGCCTTGAAATCAAAATGATCCATGACCTCTCTCATCACAATGCTCCAAACACTTGTGATCACAATGTTCCATAACACTTGTCATCACAATGCTCCATGATGCCTGTCATCACAATACTCCATGCCCTTTTCATCACATTGCTCCATGACCTTTGTCATCACAATTCTCAATACACTTGTCATCACCATGCTCCCTGACACTTGTCGTCAGAATTCTACTTGAACCCTGTCACGAAAAGGCTCCATGCCTTTTTCACCACAATGCCCCATGCCGTTTTCATCACAATGCTCTATGACATTGTCATTAAAATACTCCACAAGCTTGTCATTAGAATGCTCCATGACCCTTGTCATCACAATTCTCCATGCACTTGTCAGCACAATGCTCCCTGACCCTTGTCATCACAGTGATCCAAGCCATTGTCATCACAATGCTCCATTACCTTTGTCATCAGAATCCTCCATGACACTTGGCATCACAATGCTCCATGCCATTGTCATCACAATGGGCCATTACATATGTCATCACAATGCTCCCTGACACCTGTCTTCACAATACTGCATCACCTGGTCATCACAATGCTCCATGCCCTTGTCATCACAATGTGTCATTCCATCTGTCATCGCAATAATCCATGAAACATATTAGACCAATGTTCCATGCCCTTGTCATCACAATGCTCCATGCCCTTGTTATCACAATGTTCCAAGACCCCTGTAATCAGAATACTCCATGCCCCTTTTCATCAGTATGCTCCATGAGACGTGTCTTCACAAGGCTCCATGGATTTCTCATCACAAAGCTCCAGGACCTTGTCATCACAATGCTTCACGACATTGTCATGAAAATCCTCAATGGCCCTTGTAATCATAATGCTGCAAGCCCTAGTCATCACAATGCTCCATTATATTTGTCAGCACAATGTTCCCTGCCATTGTCATCGCAATGGACCATGACATATGTCATCACAATGCTACCTGACACCTCTCTTCACAATACTCCATGACCGTCTCATCACAATGCCCCATGCCCTTGTCATCACAGTGCACCATGTCCACTGTCATCACAATAATCTATGAAACTTCTCAGACCAATGCTCCATGCCCCAGTCTTCAAAATGCCCCATGCCCTGGTTAGCACAATGCTCCATGACCCCTGTGCTCACAATGCTCCATGACTCCAGTCATCACAATGCTTCATAACGTTTGTCATAACAGCGGTCCATGCCCGCGTCATCACAAGGCCCTGTGTCCTTTGTAACCACAATGCTCCATGAACATTTCATCACACTGCTCCGTGACCCTTGTCATCACAGTGCTCCATGCCTTTGTCAGAACAATGCTCCATGACCCTTGTCATCACAATGTGCCACGCGCTTTTCCTCACAATGTTCCACAACCTTGTCATGTCTATGCTCCATAAACCTTGTAATCACAATGCTCCATGCACTTCTCATCCAAATGCTCTCTCACCTGAGATATCACAATGTTCCATCACTAGTTATCACAATTCTCCCTCACTCCTGTAATCACAGTGTTCCATACCCCTGTCATCACAATGTTACATCCCCTTATCAGCACAGTGTTCCATGACCCCTGACACCACAATGTTCCATAACCCCTGTCATCAAAATGCTCCATGACACTTTTCATCCCAAATCTCCATGACCCCTGGCATCACAATGTTCTATAACCCCTGTCATCAAAATATTCCATTACACTTTTCATCAAATTGCTGCATGACTCTGTCATCAAAATGCTCCCTGCCCTTCTCATCACAATGCACCACACACTTGTCATCAAAATGCTCCATGACCTTTGTCATCACAAAGCTCCATGACCCTTGGCATCAAAATGCTCCATGTCATTGTCATCACAATGCTCCATGAACCCTCTCATCACATTGCTTCATGCCCTTGTCATCACAAAGCTCCATGACACTTGTCATCACAATGCTCGATGCGTTCTCATCACAATGCTCCATGCCCATGTCATTACAGTCCACCATGACCCATGTATCACAGTCTTCCGTGCCCTTGTCATCGCAATGCTCCATGCCCACTCTCATCACAATAATCCATGAAATATTTCAGACCAATGCTCAATGCCCTTCTCATCAATATGCTCCATTACTTCTGTCATAACTATGATCCATGACCACTGCCATCACAATGTTCCACGGCCTTGTCATCACAAGGCTCCATGACCCTTGTCATCACAATGCTCCAAGAACCCTGTAATCACAATGCTCAATGCCCTTGTCATCACAGTGCTCCAAGATCCCTGTAATCACAATGCTCCATGCCCCTTTTCATCTCAACGCTCCATGAACCCTGTCATCACAATGCACCATGCCCATCATCATAATTCTTCAGGCTATTGTCATCACAATGAAATCAAAATTCTCCATGACCTCTGTCATCGTAATGCTCCAAAACCTTGTGAACACAATGTTCCATAACATGTATCATCACAACACCCTATGACTATCATCATCACAATTATCCATGGCCTTCTCATCACAATGCTCCATGACCTTTGTCATCACATTTCTCAATACACTTGTCATCACAATGCTCCCTGACACTTGTCATCACAATGCTCCAAGCCATTGTCATCACAATGCTCCATTACCTTTGTCATCAGAATCCTCCATGACACTTGGCATCACAATGCTCCATGCCATCGTCATCACAATGGGCCATTACATATGTCATCACAATGCTCCCTGACACCTGTCTTCACAATACTGCATGACCTGGTCATCACAGTGCGCCATTCCAACTGTCATCGCAATAATCCATGAAACATATTAGACAATTGTTCATTGCCCTTGTCATCACAATGTTCCATGCCCTTTTTATCACCATGCTCCATGACCCCTGTCATCACAATGCTCCGTGACTCCAGTCATCACAGTGCTTCATTACCTTTGTCATCACAGTGGTCCATGCCCTCATCATCAACAGTCTCTGTGACCTTTTTAACCACAATGCTCCATGAACTTTTTATCACACTGCTCTTTGACCCTTGTCATCACAATGCTCTATGCCTTTCTCAGCACAATGCTCCATGACCCTTGTTATCACAATGCTCCATGCGCTTGTCAGCACAATGCTCCATGACACATGTCATCACAATGCACCATGCGCTTATCATCACTGTGCTCCACAATCTTGTCATCACAATGCTCCATAAAATTTGTCATCACAATGCTCCATGCACTTCTCATCAAAATGCTCACTCACCACTGATATCACAATGCTACATCACTATTTGTCACAATACTCCCTCACCCCTGTCATCACAATCTTCCATGACTCCTGTCATCACAATGCTACATGCACTTATCATCATAATGTTCGATGACCCATGACATCCCAATGTTCCATAACACCTGTCAACAAAATGTTCCTTGACACTTTTCATCAAATTGCTCCATGACACTGTCATCACAATGCTCCCTGCCCTTCTCATCACAATTCACAACGCCCTTGCCATCAAAATGCTCCATGACCATTGTCATCACAAATATCCATGACCCTTGACATCACAATGTTCCATGTCATTGTCATCACAATGCTCCATGAATGCTCTCATCACATTGCTCCATGCCCTTGACTTCACATAGCTCCATGACACATGTCATCAGAATGCTCCATGACCTTCTCATCACAATGCTCCATGCCCTTGCCATCACAATGCTCCATTATACCTGTCATAACAATGCTCCATGATCCCTTCCATCACGATGTTCCATGGCCTTGTCATCACAAGGCTCCATGACCCTTCTCATCACAATGCTCCATGAACACTGTAATCACAATGATCTATGCCCCTTTTCATCTCAATGATACATGACACCTGTCATCACAATGCACCATGCCCATCATCATAATGCTTCATGCTATTGTCATAACAATGAAATCAAAATGCTCCATGACCTCTGTCATAACAATGCTCCAAACCCTTGTGATCACAATATTCCATAACACTTGACATCACAGTGCCCCATGACGCTCGTCATCACAATTATCCATGGTCTTCTCATCACAATGCTCCATGACCTTCGTCATCACAATGCTCAATACACTTGTTATCATACTGCTCCCTGACACTTGTTGTCTGTATGCTCCTTTTACCCTGTCATGACAAGGCTCCATGCCATTTTCATCACAATAATCCATGCCCTTTTCATCACAATGCTCCAAGACCCATGTAATCACGATGCTCCATGCCCTTGTCATCACAATGCTCAATGATGCATGCCATCAGAAAGCTCCTTGGACTTCTCCTCACAATGCTTCATGCCCTTGTCATCACAAAGTTCCAAGACCCCTGTAATCACAATGCTGCATGCCGTTTTTCATCAGTAAGCTCCATGAGACTTGTCATCACATGGCTCCATGGTTTTGTCATAATAATGCTCCCAGCCCTAGTCATCACAATGCTCCATTATATTTGTCATCACAATCCTCCATTACATTTGGCATCACAATGCTCCCTGCCATTGTCATTTCAATGGTCCATGCCATATGTCATCCCAATGCTATATGACCCCTGTATTCACAATGTTCCGTGACGCTTGTCATCACAGTGCTGCATGACACCTGTCATCACAATCCTCCATGCCTTTTTCAGCAAAATGCTACATGACCTTGTCATTACAATGCTCTCTGCGCCATTCAACACAATACTCCATTACCATTGTCATCACTATCCTCAATGAACCTTGGGATCACATTGCTTCATGCCCTTGTCATCACAATGCTCCATGCTCCTTGAAATCAAAATGATCCATGACCTCTGTCATCGGAATGCTCCAAACACTTGTGATCACAGTGTTCCATAACACTTGTCATCACAATGCTCCATGATGCCTATCATCACAATACTCGATGCTCATTTCATCACAATGCTCCATGACATTTGTCATCACAATTCTCAATACACTTGTCATCACAATGTTCCCTGACACTTGTCGTAAGAATGATCCGTGAACCCAGTCATGAAAAGGCTCCATGCCTATTTCATCACAAAGCCCCATGCCATTTTCATCACAATGCTCCATGCCATTGTCATCAAAATACTCCACAAGCTTGTCATCAGAATGCTCCATGACCCTTGTCATCACAATTCTCCATGCTCTTGTCAGCACAATGCTCCCTGACCATTGTCATCACTATGCTCCAAGCCATTGTCATCACAATGCTCCATTACCTTTGTCATCAGAATCCTCCATGACACTTGGCATCACAACGCTCCATGCCATTGTCATCACAATGGGCCAATACATATGTCATCACAATGCTCCCTGACACCACTTTTCACAATACTCCATGACCTGGTTATCACAATGCTCCTTGCCCTTGTCATCACAATGCTCCATTACCTATGTCATAACAATGCTCCATGACCCCTGCCATCACAATGTTCCACGGCCTTGTCATGACAAGGCTCCATGACCCTTATCATCACAATGGTCCAAGACCCCTGTAATCACAATTCTCCATGCCCTTTTTCATCAGAATGCTCCATGAGACTTGTCACCACAAGTCTCCATGGTCATCTCATCACAATGCTCCAGGACCTTGTCATCACCATGCTTCATTCCCTTGTCATCACAATGCTCCATGACCACTGTCATCACAATACTCCATGAACATTTTCAGCCCAATGCTAAATGACATTCTCATCACAATGCTCCATGACCAATATCATCACAATGCTCCATGACCACTGTCATCACAACACTCCATGACACATGACAACACAATGATCCGGGACTCTTGTCATCACAATGCTCCATTCCCTAGTCATCACAATGCACCATGACCCCAGTCATCACAATAATCCATGAACATTTTCAGCCCAATGCTCCATGACTCTTGTCATCACAATGATCCATGCCCTTGTCATCCCAATGCTCCATGATCCCTGTATTCACAATGCTCTGTGTCGCTTGTCATCACACTGCTCCATGACACCTGTCATCACAATACTCCATGCCTTTGTCAGCAAAATGCTACATGACCTTGTCATTGCAATGCTCTATGCACTTGTCATCACAATACTCCATTTCCATTGTCATCACCATCCTCCATGAAACTTGGGATCACATTGCTTCATGCCCTTGTCATCACAATGCACCATGCTCCTTGAAATCAAAATTATCCATGACCTCTGTCATCGCAATGCTCCAAACACTTGTGATTCCAGTGTTCCATAACACTTGTCATCACAACGCTCCATGATGCCTGCCATCACAATAATCCATGCTCTTTTCATCACAATGCTCCATGACCTTTGTCATCACAATTCTCAATACACTTGTCATCACAATGCTCCATGACCCTTGTCATCACATTGGGCCATGCACATTTCATCACAATGATACACAACCTTGTCATTGCTATGCTCCATAAAGCTTGTAATCACAATTCTCCATGCACTTCTCATCCAAATGCTCTCTCACATGAGATATCACCATGTTCCATCACTAGTCATCACAATCCTCCCTTAACCCTATTATCAAAATGTTCCATGACCCCTGTCATCACAAAGCTACATCCACTTATCAGCACAATGCTCCATGACCACTGTCATCAAAATAATCCATGAACATTTTCAGCCCAATCCTCCATGACCCTTTTCATCACAATCATCCATGCCCTTGTCATCCCAATGCTCCATGACCCCTGTATTCACAATGTTCCGTGACGCTTGTCATCACACTGCTGCATGACCACTGTCATCACAATGCTCCATGCCTTTGTCACCAAAATGCTACATGACCTTGTCATTACAATGCTCTAGGCACTTGTCATCACAATACTCCATTACCATTGTCATCACAATCCTCCATGAACCATGGGATCACATTGCTTCGTGCCCTTGTCATCACAATGCTCCATGCTCTTTGAAATCAAAATGATCCATGACTTCTGTCATCACAATGCTCCAAACAATTGTGATCACAATGTTCCATAACACTTGTCATCACAACGCTCCATGATGCCTGTCATCGCAGTACTCCATGCCCTTTTCATCACAATGTTCCATGACCTTTGTCATCACAATTCTCAATACACTTGTCATTACAATGCTCCCTGACACTTGTCCTCAGCATGCTCCTTGAAACCTGTCACGAAAGGCTGCATGACTTTTTATCACAAAGCCCCATGCCATTTTCATCACAATGATCCATGCCATTGTCATCAAAATACTCCACAAGCTTGTCATCAGAATGCTCCATGACCCTTGTCATCACAATTCTCCATGCACTTGTCAGCACAGTGTTCCCTGACCCTTCTCATCACAATGCTCCAAGCCATTGTCATCACAGTGCTCCATTACATTTGTCATGAGAATTCTCCATGACACTTGGCATCACAATGCTCCATGCCATTGTCATCACAATGGGCCATTACATATGTCATCACAATGCTCCCTGAAACCTATCTTCACAATAATTCATGCCCTTGTCATCACAATGCTCCATGCCCTTGTCATCACAATGCGCCATTCCAACTGTCATCGCAATAATCCATGAAACATATTAGACCAATGCTCCATGCCCTTGTCATCACAATGCTCCATGCCCTTGTTATCACAATGTTCCATGACCCCAGTCATCACAATGCTCCTTGACTCCAGTCATCACAATGCTCCTTGACTCCAGTCATCACAATGCTCCATGACCTTTGTCATCACAATGGTCCGTGCCCTCATCATCAACAGTCTTTGTGACCTTTTTAACAACAATGTTCCATGAACATTTCATCACAGTGCTCTTTGACCATTGTCATCACAATGCTCTATGCCTTTCTCAGCACAATGCTCCATGCCCTTTTCATCACAATGCTCCATGACCCCTGTCATCACATTGTTCCGTGACTCCAGTCATCACAATTCTTCATAACATTTGTCATCACAATGGTCTATACCCGCGTCATCACAAGGTTCTGTGACCTTTGTAACCACAATGCTCCATGAACTTTTCATCACAATGTTCCGTGACCCTCGTCATCACAATGCTCCTTGCCTTTGTCAGAAAAATGCTCCATGACCCTTGTCATCAAAATGTGCCACGCACTTTTCATCCCAACGGTCCACAAATTTGTCATCGAAATGCTCCATAAAACTTGTAATCACAATGCTCCATGTCCTTCTCATCACAATGCTCCATTACCCCTGTCATAATAATGCTCCATGACCCCTGCCATCACAATGTTCCATGGCCTTATCATCAGAAGGCTCCATGACACTTGTCATCACAATGCTCAAAGACCCCTGTAATCACAATGCTCCATGCCACTTTTCATCTCAATGCTCCATGAACCCTGTCATCACAATGCATCATGCCAATCATTATAATGCTTCCAGCTATTGTCAGCACAATGAAATCAAAATTCTCAATGACATCTGTCATCGCAATGCTCCATGTCCCCAGTCATGACAATACTCCATGAACATTTTCAGCCCAATGCACCATGACCTTTGTCAGAACAATGATCCATGCCCTTGTCATCCCAATGCTCCATGACCCCTGTTTTCACAATGCTTCTTGACGCTTGTCATCACAGTGCTCCATTACACATGTCATCACAATGCTCCATGCCTTTGTCAGCAAAATGCTACATGACCTTGTCATTACAATGCTCTATGCGCTTGTCATCACAATACTCCATTACCATTGTCATCACTCTACTCCATGAACATTGGGATCACATTGCTTCATGCCCTTGTCATCACAATGCTACATGCTCCTTGAAATCACAATGATCCATGACCTCTGTCATCGCAATGCTCCAAAACCTTCTGATCACAATGTTCCATAAAACTATTCATCACAACGCTCCATGATGCCTGTCATCACAATACTTCATGAACTTTTCATCACAATGCTCCATGACATTTGTCATCACAATTCTCAATACACTTGTCATCACAATGCTCCCTGACACTTGTCGTCAGAATGCTCCTTGAACCCTGTCACGAAAATTCTCCATGCCTTTTTCATCACAAAGCCCCATGCCGTTTTCATCACAATGCTCCATGCCATTGTCATCAAAATACTCCACAAGCTTGTCATCAGAATGCTCCATGACCCCTGTCATCACAATTCTCCATGCACTTATGAGCACAATGCTCCCTGAACATTGTCATCACTATGCTCCAATCCATTGTCATCACAATGCTCCATTAACTTTGTCATCAGAATCCTCCATGACACTTGGCCTCACAATGCTCCATGCCATTGTCATCACAATGCGCCAATACATATGTCATCACAATGTTCCGTGACACCCCTTTTTACAGTACTGCATGACCTGGTCTTCAAAATGCTCCATGCCCTTCTCATCACAATGCTCCGTTACCTCTGTCATAACAATGCTCCATGACCCCTGACATCACAGTGTTCCACGGCCTTGTCATCACAAGGCTCCATGACCCCTGTCATCACAATACTTCATGCCCTTTTCATCAAAATGCTCCATGACACATGTCATCAGAATGCTCCATGTCCTTCTCCTCACACTGCTCCATGCCCTTGTCATCACAATGCTCCAAGACCCATGGAATCACAATGCTCCATGCCCCTTTTCATCAGAATTCTCCATGAGATTTGTCATCACAAGTCTCCATGGTCTTATCATCACAATGCTACAGGACCTTCTCATCACCATGCTCCATTCCCTTGTCATAACAATGCTCCATGACCCCTGTCATCACAATTCTCCATGAACATTTTCAGCCCAATGCTCCATGAAATTCTCATCACAATGCTCCATGACAAATATCATCAAAATGCTCCATGATCACTGTCATCACAACACTCCATCACATCTAACAACACGATGATCCGGGACCCTTTTCATCACAATGCTCCATTCCCTACTCATCACAATGCTCCATAACCCCTGTCATCACAATACTCCATGAATATTTTCAGCCCAATGCTCCATGACTCTTGTCATCACAATCATCCATGCCCTTGTCATCCCAATGCTCCATGACCCCTGTATTCAAAGTGCTCCATGACACATGTCATAACAATGCTCCATGCCTTTGTCAGCAAAATACTACCTGACCTTGTCATTGCAATGCTCTATGCGCTTGTCATCACAATACTCCATTCCCATTGTCATCACAGTCCTCCATGAACCTTGGGATCACATTGCTTCATGCCCTTGTCATCACAATGCTCCATGCTCCTTGAAATCAAAATGATCCATGACCTCTGTCATCACAATGCTCCAAACCCTTGTGATCACAAGGTTCCATAACACTTGTCATCACAACGCTCCATGATGCCTGCCATCACAATAATCCATGCTCTTTTCATCACAATGCTCCATGACCTTTGTCATCACAATTCTCAATACACTTGTCATTACAAAGCTCCCTGACACTTGTCATCAGAATGCTCCTTGAACCCTGTTATGTAAAGGCTCCATGCATTTTTCATCACAAAGCCCAATGCCATTTTCATCACAATGCTCCATGCCATTGTCATCAAAATACTCCACAAGATTGTCATCAGAATGCTCCATGACCCTTGTCATCACAATTCTCCATGCACATGTCAGCACAATGCACCCTGACGTTTGTCATCACAATGCTCTATGCCCTTGTCATCACAATGCTCCATTACTTTTGTCATCAGAATCCTCCATGACACTTGGCATCACAATGCTCCATGCCATTGTCATCTCAGTGGGCCATTACATATTTCATCACAATGCTCCCTGACAGCTCTGTCCACAATACTGCATGACCTGGTCACTACAATGCACCATGCCCTTGTCATCACAATGAACCATTCCAACTTTCATCACAATAATCCATGAAACTTATTAGACCAATGCTGCATGCACTTTTCATCACAATGCTCCATGCCCTAATTATCACAATGTTCCAAAACCCCTGTAATCAGAATGCTCCATGCCCCTTTTCATCAGTATGCTCCATGAGATTTGTCATCACAAGGCTCCATGTTTTTCTCATCACAATGCTCCAGGACATTGTCATCACAATGCTTCACGACATTTTCGTGAAAATTCTCAATGGCCCTTGTCATCATAATGCTCCTAGCCCTAGTCATCACAATGCTCCATTATATTTGTCATCACAATCCTCCATTACATTTGGCATCACAATGCTCCATGCCAATGTCATCGCAATGGACCATGACATATGTCATCACAATGATCCCTGACACATGTCTTCACAATATTCCATGCCCTTGTCACCACAATGCTCCATGCCCTTGTCATCAAAATGCACCATGTCCACTGTCATCACAATAGTCTAGGAAACTTGTCAGACCAATGATCCATGCCCCTGTCATCACAATGCTCAATGCCCTTGTCATCACAATGCTCCATGACCCCTGTCATAACAAAGCTACATGACCCCTGCCATCACAATGTTCCACGGCCTTGTCATCACAAGGCTCCATGACGCTTGTCATCACAATGCTCCAGTACCCCTGTAATCACAATGCTCTATGCCCTTGTCATCACAAAGCTCCATGACACATGTCATCAGAATGTTCCATGGCCTTCAAATCAAAAGGCTCCATGCCCTTGTCATCACAATGCACCATGTCCAATGTCATCACAATAATCTATGAAACTTGTCAGACCGATGCTCCATGCCACTGTCATCACAATGCTCCATGCCCTTGTCATCACAATGCCCCCTGACCCCTGTCATCACAATGCTCCGTGACTACAGTCATCACAATGCTTCATAACGTTTGTCATGACAACGGTCCATGCCCGTGTCATGACAAGGCTCTGTGACATTTGTAACCACAAAGCTCCATGAACTTTTCATCACAATGCTGTGTGACCCTTGCCATTACAATGCTCCATGCCTTTGTCAGAACAATGCTCCATGACTCTTGTCATCACAGTGTGCAATGCGCTTTTCATCACAATGATCCACAACCTTGTCATCGCTATGCTCCATAAACCTTGTAAGCACAATGCTCCATGCACTTCTCATCCAAATGCTCTCTCACATGAGATATCACAATGTTCCATCACTAGTCATCACAATCTTCCCTCACCCCTGTTATCACAATGTTCCATGAACAATGTCATCACAATGCTACATCCCTTTATCATCACAATGTTCTATGACCCCTGACATCACAATGTTCCATAACCACCTTCATCAAAATGCTCCATGACCGTTTTCATCCCAAAGCTCCATGACCCCTGGCATCACAATGTTCTATAACCCCTGTCATCAAAATGTTCCATTACAATTTTCATCAAATTGCTGCATGACCCTGTCATCAAAATGCTCCCTGCCTTTCTCATCACAATGCACCACACCCTTGTCATCAAAATGCTCCATGACCTTTGTCATCACAAAGCTCCATGACCGTTGGCATCACAATGATCCATGCAATTGTCATCACAATGCTCCATGAACCTTCTCATTACATTGCTCCATGCCCTTGTCATCACAAAGCTCCATGACACTTGTCATCACAATGCTCAATGCCCTTCTCATCACAGTAATCCATGAAATATTTCAGACCAATGCTCAATGCCCTTATCATCACAATGATCCATTACCTCTGTCATAACAATGCTCCATGACCGCTGCCATCACAATGTTCCATGGCCTTGTCATCACAAAGCTCCATGATGCATGCCCTCAGAATGTTCCATGGCCTTCTCATCACAGTGCTACATGCCCTTGTCATGACAGTGCTCCAAGACACCTGTAATCACAATGCTCCATGCCAATTTTCATCTCAATGCTCCATGAAGCCTGTCATCAAAATGCACCATGCCCATCATCATAATGCTTCAGGCTATTGTCATCAAAATGAAATCAAAATTATCCATGACCACTGTCATCAGAATTCTCCAAACCCTTGTGATCACAAAGTGCCATAACACTTATCATCACAACACCCTATGACGCTCATCATCACAATTATCCATGGTCTTCTCATCACAATGCTCCATGACCTTTGTCATCACAATTCTCAGTACACATGTCATCACAATACTCCCTGACACATGTCGTCAGTATGCTCCTTGAACCCTGTCATGACAAGGCTCCATGCCTTTTCATCACAATGAGCCATGCCCTTTTCATCACAATGCTCCAAGACCCCTTTAATCACAATGCTCCATGCCCCTTTTCATTAGAATGCTCCATGAGACTTGTCATCACAAATCTCCATGCTCTTATCATCACAGTGCTCCAGGACCTTGTCATCACCATGGTCCATTCCCTTGTCATCACAATGCTCCATGACCCCTGTCATCACAATACTCCATGAACATTTTCAGCCCAATGCTCCATTAAATTCTCATCACAGTGCTCCATGTCAAATATCATCAAAATGCTCCATGCCCACTGTCATCACAACACTCCGTAACACCTGACAACACAATGATCCGGGAATCTTGTCATCACAATGCTCCATTCCCTAGTCATCGCAATGCTCCATGAACATTTTCAGCCCAATGCTCCATGACCCTTCTCATCACAATCATCCATGCCATTTTCATCCCAATGTTCCATGACCCCTGTATTCACAATGCTCCGTGACGTTGGTCATCACAATGCTCCATGACACCTGTCATCACAATGCTCCATGACTTTGTCAGCAAAATGCTACATGACCTTGTCATTACAATGCTCTATGCGCTTGTCATCGCAGTACTCCATTACAACTGTCATCACAATCCTCCATGAACCTAGGATCACATTGCTTCATGCCCTTGTCATAACGAAGCTCCATGCTCCTTGAAATCAAAATGATCCATGATCTCTGTCATCACAATGCTACAAACACTTGTGATCACTGTGTTCCATAACAGTTGTCATCACAACGCTCCATGATGTCTGGCATTACAATAATCCATGCCCTTTTCATCACAGTGCTTCATGACCTTTGTCATCACAATTCTCAATATATTTGTCATCACAATGTTCCCTGAAACTTGTCGTCAGAATGCTCCTTGAAACCTGTCACAAAAAGGCTCCATGCCTTTTTCATCACAAAACCCCATGCCATTTTCATCAAAATGCTCCATGCCATTGTCATCAAAATACTCCACAGGCTTGTCATCAGAATGCTCCATGAACATTGTCATCACAATTCTCCATTCACTTGTCAGAACAATGCTTCCTGACCCTTGTCATCACAATGCTTCAAGCCATTTTCATCACAAAGCTCCATTACCTTTGTCATCAAAATCCTCCATGACACTTGGCATCACAATGCTCCATGACATTGTCATCACAATGAGCCATTACATATGTCATCACAATGCTCCATGATACCACCCTTCACAATAATGCATAACCTGGTCATCACAATGCTCCATGCCCTTGTCATCACAATGCGCCATTCCAACTGTCATCACAATAATCCATGAAAATTATTAGACCAATGGTCCATGCCCTTGTCATCACAATGCTCGATGCCCTAGTTATCATAATGTTCCAAAAAGCCTGTAATCAGAATGCTCCATGCCCCTTTTCATCAGTATGGTCCATGAGATTTGTCATCACAAGGCTCCATGATTTTCTCATTACAGTGCTCCAGGACTTTGTCATCACAATGCTTCCCGACATTTGCATGAAAATTTTCAATGGCCCTTGTCAACATAATGCTCCAAGCCCTAGTCATCACAATGCTCCATTATATTTGTCATCACAATCCTCCATTACATTTGGCATCACAATGCTCCATGCCATTGTCATCGAAATGGACCAAGACATATGTCATCACAATGCTCCGTGACACCTGTCTTCACAATACTCCATGCCCTTGTCAACACAATGCTCCATGCCCTTGTCATCACAATGAACCATGTCCACTGTCATAACAATAATCTAGGAAACTTGTCAGACCAATGCTCAATGACCCTGTCATCACAATGCTCCATGCTCTTGTCATCACAATGCTCCATGACACCTGTCATAACAATGCTCCATGACGCCTGCCATCACAATGTTCCACGGACTTGTCATCACAAGGCTCCATGACGCTTGTCATCACAATGCTCCAAGAACCCTGTAATCACAATGATCCATGCCCTTGTCATCACAATGCTCCAAGACCCCTGTAACCACAATGCTCCATGCCCTTGTCATCACAAACCTCCTTGACACATGTCATCAGAATGTTCCATGGCCTTCTCATCAAAATGCGCCATGCCCTTGTCATCACAATGCACCATGTGCAATGTCATCACAATAATCTATGAAACTTTTCAGACCAATGCTCCATGCCCCTGTCATCACAATGCTCCATGCCCTTGTCATTACAATGCTCCATGACACCTGTCATCACAATGCTCCGTGACTCCAGGCATCACAATGCTTCATAACGATTGTCATCACAACGGTCCATGTGCGCGTCATCACAAGGCTCTATGACCTTTGTAAACACAATGCTCCATGAACCTTTCATCACAATTCTCTGTGACCCTTGTCATCACAATGCTCCATGCCTTTGTTAGGACAATGCTCCATGACCGTTGTCATCACAAAGTGTCATGCGCTTTTCATCACAATGATCCACAACCTTGTCATAGCTATGCTCCATATACCTTGTAATCACAATGCTCCATGCACTTCTCATCCAAATGCTCTCTCACATGAGATATCACAATGTTCCATCACTAGTCATCACAATCCTCACTCACCCATGTCATCAAAATGCTCCATGACCGTTTTCATCCCAAAGCTCCATGACCCCTGGCATCACAATGTTCTATAACCCCAGTCATCAAAATGTTCCATTACACTTTTCATCAAAATGCTGCATGACCCTGTCATCAAAATGCTCCCTGCCTTTCTCATCACAAGGCACCACACCCCTGTCATCAAAATGCTCAATGACTTTGTCATCACAAAGCTCCATGACCTTTGGCATCACAATGCTCCATGTCATTGGCATCACAATGCTCCATGAAACCTCTCATCACATTGCTCCATGCCCTTGTCATCACAAAGCTCCATGACACTTGTCATCACAATGCTCGATGCCCTTCGCATCACAATGCTCCATGTCCTTGTCATTACAATCCTCCATGACCCATGTATCACAGTGTTCCTTGCCCTTGTCATCACAGTGCTCCATGCCCAATCTCATCACAAATATCCATGAAACCATTCAGACCAATGCACAATGCCCTTCTCATCACAATGCTCCATTACCTCTGTCAAAACAATGCTCCATGACCCCTGCCCACACAATGTTCCACGGCCCTGTCATCACAAGGCTCCATGACCCTTGTCATCACAATGCTCCAAGACCCCTGTAATCACAATGCTCCATGCCCTTGTCATCACAAAGCCCCATGACGCATGCCATCAGAATGTTCCATGGCCTTCTCATCCAATCCTCCATGCCCTTGTCATGACAATGCTCCAAGACCCCTGTATTCACAATGCTCCATGCTACTTTTCATCTCAATGCTGCATGAAGCCTGTCATCAGAATGCTCCATGCCCATCATCAAAATGCTTCAGGCTATTGTCATCATAATGAAATCAAAATTATCCATGACCACTGTCATCATAATGCTCCAAACCCTTGTGATCACAATCTTCCATAACACTTAACATCACAACACCCTATGACGCTCATCATCACAATTATCCATGGTCTTCTCATCACAATGCTCCATCACCTTTGTCATCACAATTCTCAATACACTTGTAATCACAATGCTCCCTGACACTTGTCGTCAGTATGCTCCTTGAACCCTGTCATGACAAGGCTCTATGCTTTTTCATCACAATGATCCATGCCTTTTCATCACAATTTTCCAAGACACCGGTAATCACAGTGCTCCATGCCCTTGTCATCTCAAAGCTCAATGACACATATCATCAGAATGCTCCATGGCCATCTCCTCAAAATGCTCCAGGCCCTTGACATCACAATGCTCCAAGACCCCTGTAATCACAATGCTCCATGCCCCGTTTCATCAGAATGCTCCATGAGACTTCTCATCACAAGTCTCCATGCTTTTATCATCACAATTCTTCAGGAACTTGTCATCACCATGCTGCAATCCCTTGTCATCACAATGCTCCATGACCCCTGTCATCACAATACTCCATGAATATTTTCAGCCCAATGCTCCATGAAATTCTCATCACAATGCTCCATGACAAATATCATCACAATGCTCCATGACCACTGTCATCAAAACACTCCATGACACCTGACAACACAATGATCCTGGACTCTTGTCATCACAATGCTCCATTCCCTACTCATCACAATGCTCCATGACCCCTGTCATCACAATACTCCATGAACATTTTCAGCCCAATGCTCCATGACACTTGTCATCACAATGCTCCATGCCATTGTCAGCAAAATGCTACATGACATTGTCATTACAATGCTCTATGCGCTTGTCATCACAATACTCCATTACGATTGTCATCACAAACCTCCATGAACCTTGAGATCACATTGCTTCATGCCCTTGTCATCACAATTCTCCATGGACTTTGAAATCAAAATTATCCATGACCCCTCTCATCACCATGCTCCAAACACTTGGAATCACAATGTTCCATAACACTTGTTATCACAACGTTCCATGATGCCTGCCATCACAATACTCCATGTCCTTTTCATCACAATGCTCCATGACCTTTGTCATCACAATTCTCAATACACTTTTCATCACAATGCTCCCTAACACTTGTCGTCAGAATGCTCCTTGAACCCTGTCAGGAAAAGGCTCCATGCATTTTTCATCAAAAAGCCCCATGCCATTTTCATCACAATGCTCCATGCCATTGTCATCAAGATACTCCACAAGCTTGTCATCAGAATGCTCCATGACCCTTGTCACCACAATTCTCCATGCACTTGTCAGCACAATGGTCACTGACCCATGTCATCACAATGCTCCATTAACTTTGTCATCAAAATCCTCCATGAAACTAGGCATCACAATGCTCCAGGCCTTTGTTATCACAATGGGCCATTACATATGTCGT
The DNA here is from genome assembly GCF_964341445.2 of Mesoplodon mirus. NCBI lineage: Eukaryota > Metazoa > Chordata > Mammalia > Artiodactyla > Ziphiidae > Mesoplodon > Mesoplodon mirus. The sequence continues at coordinate 1,181,647 of NW_028295811.1, forward strand.
CACAGTGTTCCCTGACACCTCTCTTCTCAATACAGCAAGACCTGGTCATCACAATGCTCCATGCCCTTGTCATCACAATGTGCCATTCCAACTGTCATCGCAATACTCCATGAAAATTTTTAGACCAATGCTCCATGCCATTGTCATCACAATGCGCCATGCCATTGTTATCACAATGTTCCATGACCCCTGTAATCACAATGCTCCATGCCCTTGTCATCACAAAGCTCCATGACACATGCCATCAGAATGTTCCATGTCCTTCTCATCAAAATGCTCCATGCCCTTGTCATCACATTTCTCCAAGACCCCTGTAATCTCAATGCTCCATGCCCCTTTTCATCTCAATGCTCCATGAACCCTGTCATCAAAATGCACCATGCCCATCATCATAATGCTTCCGGCTATTGTCAGCACAATGAAATCAAAATTCTCCATGGCCTCTGTCATCACAATGCTCCATGACCCCTGTCATCACAATACTCCATGAACATTTTCAGCCCACTGCTCCATGACCCTTGTCATCACAGTGATCCATGAACTTGTCATCCCATTGCTCCATGACCCCTGTATTCACAATGCTCTGTGACGCTTGTCATCACAGTGCTCCATGACACCTGTCATCACAATGCTCCATGCCTTTGTCAGCAAAATGCTACATGAACTTGTCATTACAATGCTCTATGCGCTTGTCATCACAATACTCCATTACCATTGTCATCACAATCCTCCATGAAACTTGGGATCACATTGCTTCATGCCCTTGTAATCACAATGCTCCATGCTCCTTGAAATCAAAGTGATCCATGATCACTGTCCTCACAATGCTCCAAAACCTTGTGATCAAAATGTTCCATAACACTTGTCATCACAACGCTCCATGACGCCTGTCATCACAATACTCCATGCCCTTTTCATCACAATGCTCCATGACCTTTGTCATCACAATTCTCAATACACTTGTCATCACAATGCTCCCTGACACTTGTCTTCAAAATGCTCCTTGAACCCTGTCACGAAAATGCTCCATGCCTTTTTCATCACAATGCCCCATGCCTTTTTCATCACAATGCTCCACGCCACTGTCATCAAAATACTCCACAAGTTTGTCATGAGAATGCTCCAAGAACCTTGTCATCACAATACTCCATGCACTTGTCAGCACAATGCTCCAAGCCATTGTCATTACAATGCACCATTACCTTTGTCATCAGAATCCTCCATGACACTAGGCATCACAATGCTCCATGCCATTGTCATCACAATGGGTCATTACATTTGTCAACACAGTGTTCCCTGACACCAGTTTTCACAATACGGCATCACCTGGTCATCACAATGCTCCATGCCTTTGTCACCACAGTGCACCATTCCAACAGTCATCGCAATAATCCATGAAACTTATTAGACCAATGCTCCATGCCCTTGTCATCACAATGCTCCATGACCCTTGTCATCACAATGCTCCATGAACTTTTCATCACAATGCTCTTTGATCCTTGTCATCACAATTCTCTATGCCTTTCTCAGCACAGTGCTACATGACCCTTGTCATCACAATGCTCCATGCGCTTGTCAGCACGATGCTCCATGACACATGTCATCACAATGAACCATGCGCTTGTCATCACAGTGCTCCACAATCTTGTCATCACAATGCTCCAAGCACTGCTCATCAAAATGCTCTCTCACCACAGATATCAAAATGTTACATCACTATTTTTCACAATACTCCCTCACCCCTGATATCATAGTTTTCCATGACTCCTGTCATCACAATGCTACATTCACTTATCATCACAATGTTCGATGACCCCTGACATAACAATGCTCCATAACCCCTGTCATCAAAATGCTCCATGACCATTTACATCAAAATGCTCCATGACCCCTGACATCACAATGTTCCATAACCCCTCTCAACAAAATGTTCCATAACACTTTTCATCAAATTGCTCCATGACCCTGTCATCACAATGCTCCCTGCCCTTCTCATCACATTGCACAACGGACTTGTCATCAAAATGCTCCATGACCTTTGTCATCACAAATATCCATGACCCTTGGCATCACAATGCTCCATGTCATTGTCATCACAATGCTCCATGAACGCTCTCATCACATTGCTCCATCCCCTTTTCATCACAAAGCTCCATGACACAGGTCATCAGAATGCTCCATGGCCTTCTCATCACAATGCTCCATGCGCTTGCCATCACAATGCTCCATTACCCCTATCATAAAAATGCTCCATGACCCCTGCCATCACGATGTTCCGTGGCCTTGTCATCACAAGGCTCCATGACCCTTCTCATCACAATGCTCCAAGACCCCTGTAATCACAATGCTCCATGCCCCTTTTCATCTCAATGATCCATGAACCCTGTCATCACAATGCACCATGACCATCATCATAATGCTTCATGCTATTGTCATCACAATAAAATCAAAATGCTCCATGACCTCTGGCATAACAATGATCCAAACCCTTGTGATCACAATATTCCATAACACTTGTCATCACAGTGACCCATGACACTCGTCATCACAATTATCCATGGTCTTCTCATCACAATGCTCCATGAACTTTGTCATCACAATGCTCAATACACTTGTCATCAAAATGCTCCCTGACACTTGTTGTCTGTATGCTCCTTGAACCCTGTCATGACAAGGCTCCATGCCTTTTTCATCACAATGATCCATGCCCTTTTCATCACAATGCTCCAAGACGCCTTTAAACACAATGCTCCATGCCCTTGTCATCACAAAGCTCAATGAAACATGTCTTCAGAATGCTCCTTGGCCTTCTCCTCACAATGCTCCATGCCCATGTAATCACAATGTTCCAAGACCCCTGTAATCACAATGGTCAATGCCCCTTTTCATCAGTATGCTCCATGAGATTTATCATCACAAGTCTCTATGGATTTCTCATCACAATGCTCCAGGACCTTGTCATCACAATGCTTCACGACCTTGTTCTGAACATTCTCAATGGCCCTTGTCATCATAATGCTCCAAGCCCTAGTCATCACAATGCTCCATTATATTTGTCATCAAAATCCTCCATTACGTTTGGCATCACAATGCTCCCTGCCATTGTCATTGCAATGGACCATGACATATGTCATCACAATGCTCCCTGACACCTGTCTGCACAATACTCCATGACCTTCTCATCACAATGATCCATGCCCTTGTCATCACAATGCACCATGTCCAATGTCATCAAAATAATCTATGAAACTTCTCAGACCAATGCTACATGCCCCTGTCACCACAATGCTCCATGCACTTGTCATCACAATGCTCCATGACCACTGTCATCACAATGCTCCGTGACTCCAGTCATCACAATGCTTCATAACATTTGTCATCACAATGTTCCATGCCCGTATCATCACAAGGCTCTGTGACCTTTATAACCAAAATGCTCCATGAACTTTTCATCACAATGCTCCGTGACCTTGTCATCAAAATGCTCTATGCGTTTGTCAGAAAAATGCTCCATGACCATTGTCATCAAAATGTGCTACGTGATTTTCACCAAAACGATCCACAAATTTGTCATGGTAATGCTCCATAAACCTTGTAATCACAATGCTCCATGCCCTTCTCATCACAATGCTCCATTACTCCTGTCATAACAATACTCCATGACCCCTGCCATCAAATTATTCCACGGCCTTGTCATCACAAGGCTCCATGACACTTGTTATCCCAATGTTCCAAGACCCCTGTAATCACAATGCTCCATGCCCTTGTCATCACAAAGCTCCATGACACATGCCATCAGAATGTTCCATGTCCTTCTCATCAAAATGCTCCATGCCCTTGTCATCACAGTGCTCCAAGACCCCAGTAATCACAATGCTCCATGCCCCTTTTCATCTCAATTCTCCATGAAACCTGTCATCACAATGCACCATGCCCATCATCATAATGCTTCCGGCTATTGTCAGCACAATGAAATCAATATTCTCCATGACCTCTGTCATCACAATGCTCCATGACCCCTGTCATCACAATAATCCATGAACATTTTCAGCCCAATGCTCCATGAACCTTGTCATCACAATGATCCATGCCCTTGTCATCACAATGCTCCATGACCCCTGTATTCACAATGCTCCGTGACGCTTTTCATCACAGTGCTCCATGACACCTGTCATGACAATGTTCCATGCCTTTGTCAGCAAAATGCTACATGACTTTGTCATTACCATGCTCTATGCGCTTGTCATCACAATACTGCATTACCATTGTCATCACAATCCTCCATGAATCTTGGGATCACATTGCTACATGCCCTTGTCATCACAATGCTCCATGCTCCTTGAAATCAAAATGATCCATGACCTCTGTCATCACAATGCTCCAAACCCTTGTGATCACAGTGTTCCATAGCAATTCTCATCACAAAGCTCCATGATGCCTGTCATCACAATACTCGATGCCCTTTTCATCACAATGCTCCATGACCATTGTCATCACAATTCTCAATACATTTGTCATCACAATGCTCCCTGACACTTGTCCTCAGAATGCTCCTTGAACCCTGTCACGAAAAGGCTCCATGCCTTTTTTAACACAATGCCCCATGCCGTTTTTATCACAATGCTCCACGCCACTGTCATCAAAAAACTCCACAAGTTTATCATGAGAATGTTCCATGACCCTTGTCATCACAATTCTCCATGCACTTTTCAGCACAATGCTCCCTGACCTTGTCCTCTCAATGTTCCAAGCCACTGTCATCACAATGCACCATTACCTTTGTCATCAGAATCCTCCATGACACCTGGCATTACAATGCTCCATGCGATTGTCATCACAATGGGACATTACATATGTTATCACAATGCTCCCTGACACCTCTCTTCACAATACTGCATGACCTGGTCATCACAATGCTCCATGCCCTTGTCACCACAATGCACCATTTCAACAGTCATCGCAATAATCCATGAAACTTATTAGAACAATGCTCCATGCCCTTGTCATCACAATGCTCCATGACCCTTGTAATCACAATGCTCCATGAACTTTTCATCACAGTGCTCTTTGTTCCTTGTCATCACAATGCTCTATGCCTTTCTCAGCGCAATGCTCCGTGACCCTTGTCATCACAATGCTCCATGCGCTTGTCAGCACGATGCTCCATGACACATGTCATCATAATGCACCATGCGCTTGTCATCACAGTGCTCCACAAGCTTGTCATCACAATGCTCCATGCACCTTGTCATCACAATGCTCCATGCACTTCTCATCAAAATGCTCTCTCACCACAGATATCACAATGTTACATCACTATTCGTCACAATACTCACTCACCCCTGTTATCCCAATGTTCCATGACCCCTGTCATCACAATGCTACATGCACTTATCATCACAATGTTCGATGACCCCTGACATCACAATGCTCCATAACCCCTGTCATCAAAATGCTGCATGACCCTTTTCATCATAATGCTCCATGACCTCTGACATCACAATGTTCCATAACCCCTGTCATCAAAATGTTCCATGACACTTTTCATCAAATTGCTCCATGACCCTGTCATCACAATGCTCCCTGCCCTTCTCATCACAATGCACAACGCCCTTGTCATCAAAATCCTCCATGACCTTTGTCATCACAAAGATCCATGACCCTTGGCATCACAGTGCTCCATGTCATTGTCATCACAATCCTCCATGAACACTCTCATCACATTGCTCCATGCCCTTGTCATCACAAAGCTCCATGACACATGTCATCAGAATGCTCCATGGCCTTCTCATCACAATGCTCCATGCCCTTGCCATCACAATGCTCCATTACCCCTGTCATAACAATGTTCCATGACCCCTGCCATCACGATGTTCCGTGGCCTTGTCATCACAGTGCTCCATGACACCTGTCATCACAATGCTCCATGACTTTGTCAGCAAAATGCTACATGACCTTGTCATTACAATGCTCTATGCGCTTGTCATCACAATACTCCATTTCCATTGTCATCACAATCCTCCATGAACCTTGAGAGCACATTGCTTCATGCCCTTGTCATCACAATGCTCCATGTGCCTTGAAATCAAAATGATCCATGTCCTCTGTCATCACAATGCTCCAAACCCTTCTGATCCCAGTGTTCCATAACACTTGTCATCACAATGCTCCATGATGCCTGTCATCACAAAATTCCATGCCCTTTTCATCACAGTGCTCCATGACATTTGGCATCAAAATGCTCAGTACACTTGTCATCACAATGCTCCCTGACACTTGTCATCAGAATGCTCTTTGAACCCTGTCACGAAAAGGCTCCATACCTTTTTCATCACAATGCCCCATTCCGTTTTCATCACAATGCTCCGTGACCATTGTCATCAAAATGCTCCATGACTTTGTCTGAAAAATGTTCCATGACCCTTGTCATCACAATGTGCCATTCGCTTTTCATCACAACGGTCCAGAATATTTTCATTGCAATGCTCCATAAACCTTGTAATCACAATGCTCCATACACTTCTCATCAAAATGCTCTCTCACCAGAGATATCACAGTGTTCCAACACTAGTTGTCACAGTACTCCCTCACTACTGTAATCACAATGTCCCATGACCCCTGTCATCACAATGCTACATCCCTTTATCATCAAAATGTTCCATGACCCCTGACATCACAATATTCTATAACCCCTGTCATCAAAATGTTCCAATACACTTTCCATCATATTGCTGAATGACCCTGTCATCAAAATACTCCCAGCCCTTATCATCACAGTGCACCATGCACTTGTCATCAAAATGCTCCATGACATTTGTCATCACAAAGCGCCATGACACTTGGCATCACAATGCTCCATGAACCCTCTCATCACATTGCTCCATGCCCTTGTCATCACAAAGCTCCATGACACTTGTCATCAAAATGCTCGATGCCCTTCTCATCACAATGCCCCATGACCTTGTCATTACAATCCTTCATGACCCATGTATCACAGTGTTCCATGCCCTTATCAACACAATGCTCTATGCCCACTCTCATCACAATAATCCATGAAACTTATTAGACCAATGCTCCATTCCCGTGTCATCACAAGGCTCCATGCCCTTGTTATCACAATGTTCCATGACCCCTGTCATCACAATGCTCCATGCCTCCATTCATCACCATGCTTCATGACCTTTGTCATCACAATGGTCCATGCCCTCGTCATCAGCAGGCTCTGTGACCTTTTTAACCACAATGCTCCATGAACTTTTCATCACAATGCACTTTGACCCTTGTCATCACAATACTCTATGCCTTTCTCAGCACAATGCTCCATGACCCTCGTCATCACAATGCACCCTGCACTTTTCATCACAGTGCTCCACAATCTTGTCACCACAATGCTCCATAAAATTTGTCGTCACAATTCTCCATGCACTTCTCATTAAAATGCTCTCTCAACACTGATATCACAATGTTACATCACTATTCATCACAATACTCCCTCACCCCTGTCATCACAATATTCCATGACTTCTGTCTTTGCAATGCTACATGCACATATCATCACAAAGTTCGATGACCACTGAAATCACAATGTTCCATAACCCCTGTCATCAAAATGCTCCATAACAATTTTCCTCAAAATGCTCAATGACCCCTGACATCACAATGTTCCATAACAACTGTCATCAAAATATTCCATGAGCCTTTTCATCAAATTGCTCTATAACCCTGTCATCACAATACTCCCTGCCCTTCTCATCACAATGTACCACGCCCTTGTCATCAAAATGCTCCATGACCTTTGTCATCACAAGGATCCATGACCCTTGGCATCTCAATGCTCCATGCCATTGTCATCACAAAACTCCATGAACCCTCTAATCACAATGCTCCATGCACATTTGCATCTCAATGCTCCATGAACCCTGTCATCAAAATGCACCATGCCCATCATCATAATGCTTCAGGCTATTGTCATCACAATAAAATCAAAATATTTGATGATCTATCTCATCACAATGCTCCAAATCCTTTTGATTACAATGTTCCATAACACTTATCATCAAAATGTCCCATGACGCTCATCATCACAATTATCCATGGTCTTCTCATCACAGTGCTCCATGACCTTTGTCATCACAGTGCTCTATACACTTGTCATCACAATGCTCCCTGACACTTGTCATCAGTATGCTCCTGGAAGCCTGTCATGACAAGGATCCATACCATTTTCATAACAATGATCCATGCCAATTTCATCACAATGCTCCAAGACACCAGTAATCACAATGCTCCATGCCCTTTTCATCACAATGCCCCAAGACCCCTGTAATCACAATACTCCATGCCCCTTTTCATCAGAATGCTCCATGAGACATGTTATTACAAGGCTCCATGGTCTTCTCATCACAATTCTCCAGGAACTTTTCATCACAATGCTCCATTCCCTTGTCATCACAATGCTCCATGACCCATGTCCTCTCAATACTTCCTGAATATTTTCAGTCCAATTCTCCAGGAACATCTCATCACAATGCTTCATGATCCCTATCATCACAATGCTCCATGACCACTCTCATCACAACGCTCCATGACCCCTGACAACACAGTGATCCGGGACTCTTGTCATCACAGTGCTCCATTCCCTAGTCATCACAATGCTCCATGAACATTTTCAGCCCAATGCTCCATAACCGTTGTCATCACAATGATCCATGACCTTGTCATCCCAATGCTCCATGACCCCTGTAATCACAATGATCCGTGATGCTTCTCATCACAGTGCTCTATGACCCTTATCATCACAATGCTCCATGCCTGTGTCAGCAAAATGCTACATGACCTTGTCATCAAAATGCTGCATTTGCTTGTCATCACAATACTCCCTTACCATTGTCATCACAATCCTCCATGAATCTTGGGATCACATTGCTTCATGCCCTTGTCATCCCAATGCTCCATGCTCCTTGAAAACAAAATGATCCATGACTTCTATCATCACAATGCTCCAAACCCTTGTTATCACAAAGTTCCATAACACTTGTCATCACAACGCTCCATGATGCCTGTCATCACAATACTCCATGTCCTTTTCGTCAAAATGCTTCATGATCTTTTTCATCACAATTCTCAATACACTTGTCATCACAATGTTCCCTGACACTTGTCGTCAGAATGCTCCTTGAAACCTGTCATGAAATGGCTTCATGCCATTTTCATCACAATGCTCCATACCGTTTTCATCACAATGCTCCATGCCATTGTCGTCACAATACTCCACAAGCTTGTCATCAGAATGCTCCAGGACACTTGTCATCACAATGCTCCATGGCCACTGTCATCACAATGCTCCATACCCCTTGTCATTACTGTGCTCCATGACGCTTGTCATCACAATTATCCATGGTCTTCTCATCACAATGCTCTACGCCCTTGTCATCAAAATGCTCCATGACCCTTGTCATCACAATGCTCCATGGCCACTGTCAACACAATGCTCCATTCCCCTTGTCATTACAGTGCTCCATGACGCTCGTCATCACAATGCTCCACGGTCTTGCCATCACAATGCTCCATGCCCTGGTCATCACAATGCTCCATGTCCCCTGTCATCACAATTCTCCTCGTTCTTGGCATCACTATGCTCCATGACAGTTCTCATCACCGTGTTACATGATTTGTCATCACAATTCTCTATGCACTTGTCATCGCAATGCTCCATGACCCCTGTCATAGGAAGCTCCATGTGCTTCTCATCACAATGCTTCATGAACTTGTCATCAAAATTCTCAATGGCCCTTGTCATCACAATGCTCGATGCCCTTGTCATCACAATGCTACATGTCCCTTGTCATCACAATGCTCCAAGCCCATGTCATCAAAATGCTCCATTACATTTGTCATCACAATCCTCCATGACACTTGGCATCACAATGTTCCATTCCATTGTCATCGCAATGGACCATGACATATGTCATCACAATGCTCCCTGAGACCTGTCTTAAAAATACTCCATGACCTTCTCATCACAATGCTCCATGCCTTGTCATCACATTGCACCATGCCCACTGTCATCACAATAATCCATGAAACATGTCAGGCCAATGCTCCATGCCCCTGTCATCACAATGATCATTGCCTTTTCATCACAATGCTCTATGAACCCTGTCATCACAATGCTCCATGACTCCAGTCATCACAATGCTTCATGACCTTTGTCATCACAATGGTCCATGCCCTCGTCATCACAAGGCTCTGTGACCTTTGTCACCAAAATGCTCCATGAAATTTTCATCACAATGCTCGTTGACCCTTCTCATCACAATGCTCCATGCCTTTGTCAGCACAGGGCTCCATGACACATGTCATCACAATGCGCCATGTCCTTGTCATAACAATGCTCCACAACCTTTTCATCACAATGCTCCATAAAACTTGTCATCACAATGCTCCATGCACTTCTTATCAAAATGCTCTCTCACGAATGATATCAAAATGTTCCCTCACTAGTCATCACAATACACCCACTCCCCTGTCATCACAATGGTCAACAACACCGTCATGAAAATGTTCCATGACTCCTGACATCACAATGTTCCATAACCCCTGTCATCAAAATGTTCCATGACACTTTTCATCAAATTGCTCCATGACCCTGTCATCACAATGCTCCCTGCCCTTCACAAGAGAATTCACCACACCCTTGTCATCAAAATGCTCCATGACCTTTGTCATCACAAAACTCCATGACCCTTGGCATCACAATGCTCCATGCCATTGTCATCACAATGCTCCAAAAACCTCTCATCACATCGTTCCTAGCCCTTGTCATCACAGGATCCATGATGCTTTTCATCACAATGCTCGATGCCATTCTTCTCACAATGCTCCATACGCTTGTCATTACAATCCTCCATGAACCATGTATCACAGTGTTCCGTGCCATTGTTATCACAATGCTCCTTGCCCCCTCTCATCACAATAATCCATGAAACATCTCAGACCAATGTTCCATGCCCTTTTCATCACAGTGATCCAAGACTCTTCTAATCATAATGCTCCATGCCCCTTTTCATCTCAATGCTCCATGAACGCTGTCATCACAATGCACCAATGCACATCATCATAATGCTTCATGCTATTGTCATCACAATGAAATCAAAATGCTCTATGACCTCTGTCATCACAATGCTCCAAATCCTTGTGATGACAATATTCCCTAACACTTGTCATCACAGCTCCCCATAACGCTCGTCATCACAATTATCCATGGTCTTCTAATCGCAATGCTCCATGACATTTGCCATCACAATGCTCAATACCCTTGTCATCACAATGGTCCCTGACACTTGTCATCAGTATGCTCCTTGAACCCTGTCATGACAAGGCTACATGCCTTTTCCATCACAATGTTACATGCCATTTTCCTCACAGTGCTCCAAGACCCCTGTAATCACAATGCTCCATGCCCTTGTCATCACAAAGCTCCATGATGCATGTCAACAGAACGCTCCATGACATTCTCATCCCAATATTCAATGCCCTTGTCATCACAATGCTCCAAGACCCCTGTAATCACAATGCTCCATGATCCTTTTCATCAGAATGCTCCATGAGACTTGTCATCACATGGCTCCATTGTCTTCTCCTCACAGTGCTCCAGTACATTGTCATCACAATGCTCCTTGACCCCTGTCATCACAGTACTCCATGAACATTTTCAGCCCAATGCTCCATGGCGTTCTCATCACAATGCTCCATGACTTCTGTCATAACAGTGCTCCATGACCACTGTCATGACAATGCTCCATGAACCCTGACAACACAATGATCCGGGACACTTGTCATCAAAATGCTCCATGCCCTTGTAATCCCAATGCTCCATGAACCCTTTAATCACAATGCTCCATGACGCTTGTCATCACAGTGCTCCATGAACCTTGTCATCACAATGCCTTTGTCAGCAAAATGATACATAATCTTGTCATCACAATGCTCCAAGACCCCTGTAATCACAAAGCTCCATGACCCTTTTCATCAGAATGCTCCATGAGACTTGTCATCACATGGCTCCATGGTCTTCTCATCACAGTGCTCCAGTACGTTGTCATCACAATGCTCCTTGACCCCTGTCATCACAATACTCCATGAACATTTTCAGCCCAATGCTCCATGACGTTTTCATCACAATGCTCCATGACCTCTGTCATAACAATGCTCCATGACCACTGTCATGACAACGCTCCATGAACCCTGACAACACAATGATCCGGGACGCTTGTCATCAAAATGCTCCATGCCCTTGTCATCCCAATTCTCCATGAACCCTTTAATCACAATGCTCCATGACGCTTGACATCACAGTGCTCCATGACGCTTGTCATCACAATGCCTTTGTCAGCAAAATGATACATAATCTTGTCATCACAATGCTCCATGTGCTTGTCATCACAATCCTCCATGACCCTTGGGATCATATTGCTTTATGCCCTTGTCATCTCTATCTTGCCTTTCTGGTTTTTACAGATTTTCGGATGCCCTTTTTGACTGGTGGGAAGCGACAATTTTTTGTAGTGTGGATTTGCGTTGTGTGCTTGCTTGATTGGCCAAAAAGGGCCTCTGCCTTTTCTCCTGAATATATTCAGGATAAAAGTCATACACTGTTTTTGGCCAAGTGCATCATTCTCGAAGTTGTGATGCCTTTCCTGTGCTTTAAAGGCGATTCCAATTTACCTCTTGAAATATGTTTTGTGCAATTCTGCCTCATTTTCAAGTCCGCTTTGTTGCCTTCCCTCAACAGAATTTTGGAAGAGAGTAGTCCTTTATAAATCTGCAGGTTTTTGATTTGCTTTGCCCCTGAGCTCCAATTTTCAAATCCCATTTTTGGGAGCTGACCGCAAATCCACAATTTTGCTTCAGGACCTATACTGGTTCCAGGGGTGGCTATACTGGTTCCCTGTGGGTGGCTGAGGCTTTGGTTAATTCTTCTTCCTAATGTGAATTTAGAGTGACATGTGTCCATCCAAATGCCTACATCTACTCTCTGATTGGTTCTCCCTCTTCCCTTTCATCCTCTGCACAATTAGCAAACTGTGCGAACCAGGAGGTTATAGGGGATGACTCTCCTAAATTGGGAGATTGATAGTAAAGTTGTTGGAAGGCCAAACTGTAGCACAAGGAGAGGAAAAAGTAGGAGACTTTCAGAAACCTTTCGCCATCACAGGGTGTCCATACTCTAGGTTTCCCATACATGTTATAACTATAGTGATATTCCCTTCTACCTGGAAATTTGGGACCCATGGAACGGTGGCATGCATTACTACTTTAAAGGGTTTGCACTTTCTCTCCCAATCTCACCAGTCTTCTCAGTCCCAACTGTCCAGCCTTATGTCTCATCCAGCTGTCTTTGCAGATAGGGTCATTCTAGGTTTCATCAGAACCCCTGAATGAATTGTGTAAGAATTTCGCTGTTTTTTTTGTTTTGTTTTTGAAATTCATTTTTATAATGGGGTTGAGCTGATTTTCACTGACGTGTTTATGACGGTCTAGACACACTTGTTTCCCTTACAGAGGCATATCAATACATAGGTTTTAAGATTCTTACTAATCAGATATATTCCTCTGTGGGGAATAGGGTTTTGAGTCCCGTTCACTGAGGAAGGTGTAGGTCTTGTCTATTCTGTATTTGGTTTATGGAATGGTACCTGTGCTAATATCAAACTCTGGTTTTATGCATCACCCCACCTCTCCTTTCCCCTTAAGGAGGCATAAGAGTGTTTTCTAAATGTGAGACGCTGCTCTCTTTCCTAATTCAGTTCATGTGTTGTGATGTTGACATTCCCTCTGTAAGTGATATCTTATGATAAGATTCTTTTTCTGTGTGACTAATTTCCCTTAGAATCATCATACCTAAATCCTCTCATTATGCTGCTACTGGCCTTATGACATTGATTTCACGTCTCAGTGATATTCCGTTGTACAAAATTACCACAAGTCCTTTATGCATTTCTCTTTTTCCTGGGATAATTTAGGTGTACCGAAGTTGAGGTTCTTGTATGCAGAGCAGCCCTAAACATTGTGGTGCCTGTGTCTTGTTGATATTTACTCTTCCCAAGTTATATGTCCATGAGTTGAAGTCCCCTTTGCTCGGGGGCTTTGTATTTTAGATGTTTTAGGAAACAGCATACACTTCTTCAGAGTAGCTCTTGGATATTTATACCCCACCCATCAGCGTGACTAGGCTCCCTGTTTTCCATGGACTCTCCTGCATTTTTGATTTGTACACATTTTTTGGATGGACTTTCTGAGCAGTGGAAATTGAGACTTCTTTATTGTGCGGATTTGCATTTCCCTCTTGCTTGGTTGGCCAAAAACTCTGTATGTGTTTTTTTCCTGAAGATATTCACGAAAAAAAGGCATACACCCTTTTGCCCAACTGCATCATTTTAGAAATTCTGCTGCTTTTCATATGCTTTAAATGTGAGTACAATCTACCTTTTGAAAAATGTTTCCTGCAATTCTGCCTCTCATTCAGAACCTCTTCGTTGCCTTACCTGAATATATTTTTGGACGTTGGTTATCATTTATATCTTTGCAGGTCTTTGAATTGTCTCCTCCTGAGCTCCATTTTGCAACTCGCTTTTTTTGTGAGCTGACTGCCAAACCATTGGATTGATTCCGGCCCTATTCTGGTTCTGGGGAGGCAGGCTGAGCCTTTGGTTAATTCTTCTTCCTAATGGGAAATTAGAGTGACATGTGCCTGTCAAAACTACTACAGCTAATCTCTCATTGGTTCCTCCTCTTCCCATTTATCCTCTGCAAAATTTGCAAACTGTGTGAAACAGGAGGTTAAAGGTGCTGATTCTCCAAGTTGGGAGATTGTTAGTAATGTGGCTGGAATGGCGATCCCCAGCACCAGGAGATCAAAAATGAGGTGCATTTTAGACACCTCTCCTGAGCACACGGTGTACATTCATCTCGGTTTCCCAGGCATGTTTTCACTGTCAGAAGATTCCCTTGAAAGTGCAGATTTCGGACCCATGGAATGGGTACAAGGCAGTATTACTTTAAAAGGTCTGCATTTCCTCACCCAGCCTCTCTAACATCTCTTAGCGTGCATAGCTTCCAGCCTTATATATCATCCTGCTGTGGGTCTACATGTGTTCAATCCATGTTACATCGTAGCCCTTCAACAAAAGTTGTAAGAATTTTTGTCTGTCTCACCGTTTTTATAAATATTTTTAAATTTATTTTTATATTGGTTACAGCTGATTTTCAAAGCTCTGTTTTTTGCTGCTGTACATCCACTTGATTCATGTACTGTGTGACAACAATAAATTCTTTCTCAGATGCCTACGAGTCATATGTATTATTTTCCAGTGACTTGAGTGGGCTGAGTGCAGTTATTTGAGGTACCGTGTAGGCCTTGCCAGTTATTCAATTCGGTACTTGGAATGGTATCTTTGCTAATTTCAACCTCCTGGATAATACCTCACCGTTCCCCACCTTTCCCATTTAGCAGCCTTATGTCTATTTTCTACATATTTGACTATGTTTCTGTTTTGTAGTTTATTTCATGTGTAGCCATGTTTGATTCCACCTTTAAGTGACATCTTATGATATGTGTCTTTTTCTTTCTGACATGTGTCACTTAGAATGATCGTATGTAACTCCTCCAGAGTTGTTACAACTGGCCTTATTTCATTGATTTCTGGATGAGTAATATTCCACTCTACATAAGTACCCCAACTCTTTTATCCATTTTATCCTTCCAGGGACATTTAGGTTATATCCAAGTGGAGGCCCTTTTTAACAGAGAGGTGGTAAACGTTGGGGTGCCTGTTTTCTGTCCATTTTTGTTTTTCCCAAGGTACACGCCCATGAGTGCAGGTGCCCTATGCTCTGTAGCTCAGTTTTCAGATGTTTTAGCAAACACAATACACTTCTCCAGAGTGGCCGTTGGCAAATTACATTTCCACTATCATCCTCACAGGGCTCCCTTTTCTCCTCAACCTGTCCTGCATTTCTGGTGTTTACGCTTTATGTGGATGGCCCTTCTGACTGATGTGAAGTGATACATTTTGTAGTATTGATTTCCAGTGCCCACCTGTTTGGTTGGATAAAAAGTGTGAATGGCCTTTACTTGAATATATTCAGAAAAAAATGCATACGCCATTTTGGGCCAACTGCATCATTGGCGATGTTCAGCCCCTTTTCTTGTGCTTTAATGGGGAGACTTTTCTACCTCTTCAAATCTAATTCCTGCCACTCTCCCTTGCATATAAGTCCTTTTCTGTGACTTACCTCAAGACATTTTTCAACAATAGATATTTTCAACTCTGCAGTTTCATGAATTTTAGTGCCCCTGAGTTCCATATTTCAACTTGTGTTTTTGGAAACTGGACACAAAACAGCGGGATTTCCTCTAGCCCTATTCTGTTTCCATGGGCAATTCTAGCCTTTGATGAATTTGTCTTCCGGATTGGAAATTAGAGTGGCATGTGCCTGTGCGTACACCTAAGACTTGTCTCTAAATTTTTCTCATCCTTCCGCTTCATCCTCTGGACAGATTCCAAACTGTGTGCAACAGGATGTTGACGGTGCTGATATCCCCAAGTGAGGAGATTGTTAGGAAAGATGCTGGAGGGATGAACCCGAGCACCAGGCGATGAGGAGATGAGGTGCCTTTTCCAAACTCTTTCCGATCAAATGGTGTACCATCCTCTAGGTGTGACAGTCATGTTTTAGCTGTAGGAAGGGTCCCGTGCATGGAAGGAGAACACCAGGGATTTTTACAAATCAGTGCCTCCCCGAACCCCAAACTGGGGAATTTTTAAGCTACGGCTACACGTATGTCCATTAAGGGCCTTGGGAAATAGGCAGAGCCCAAACTTTAGATGATTGAAATCTTCAGGTTCAGAAGCACTCACCATCGGCCTTGCTTAGGTTACATTTTATCTGTCATTGATAGATGATGTCAATAAAAATATCGATTCTTTTTCAGATTATTTCCCCTTATAGGTTATTGCAAAATATTCAGTGTAGTTCCCTGTGCTATACAGTAGTTCCATGTTGATGATCTATTTTATACATAGCAGTGTGTATGTGTTAATCCCAAACTGTTAATTTATCCCTTCTCCTACCTTTCACCTTTGGTAATAATAAATTATAAGATTTTATACTTCTCAGAAATGGGGGAGCTGAAAGAGTGGCATCCTTTTCAATGGAAAAGCATTCAAAACAAGATTGAAGCTTCAGCCAAGAGTATTCGATGTACATCCATGGAAATAAATCACTTCATTTCTCTAATGTTGACCTGACAAATAAGACAGACGTCTTCACTGAACTTGCTTATAGTAAAGTGATGGAAATATCAAATATAAGTCTTAGAAAAATCTTATTTTACCCGAGCATTATACACTGTTCTATGTTAACTACAGTTTGGCTCACACATCTGTTCAATGAAGTTACAAAGTTCTCAATTTCTGTTACTGATCCTCCAGAGGGGACCCCAACAGTAGTCCCCGTGCCCAGTGTCATTGGAGCCAACAGATCAAGACTGAGTTTGGTTCAGAAGCAAAGGAAACATTATTTTGAAAACCGAATGGAGAGGTGAGAGTGTGCACTCCCCCACGGGCTGTGGGCTGGGCTGTTGAGTAGGGATCCCGGCAGCGTCAGTGGGAGTTAGGGGATGGAGGTCTCGAGGGCTGGGTTGGCTGCAGCTCAGGCTCTATGCCGTGCAGTCTGCATGGGACTCCGCTAGTTGAGGTGTCGACCCAGCCATTCTGCACTAGGAAGCCGGGTCTGAAGTGCCGGGTGTGGGACCTCTGCATGCGGAACCCTAGGAGCATGTGAAATTAGACAAAGCACAAAGGAAAAACAGGTTAGACTTTATTTTATTGCCCAGATTCTCTTTTTATATCCCAGGAATTTTTAATGAACGTTGCCAGAGACGAACACCTCCTCTGCTTTTTGTTCCGTTCCTCATTCTTGGGGTGTTGAGTGTGAAGACCCCTCTTTTGTAAGTGCTTCATGCTGTGGTGGGAGCCCTGATACCTAGGGGGAGGGGCAAAACGTCTCCCCACCAGCCTCCAGGTGAGGTTGATTGTCCCAAAGCCTCCTGCCTCACTTATCGTCCGCCTGAGCACTAGCATTGGAAGTGTTATAGATTCTAATGACCTTTAAGGGTCCAGGAAAGAGATGCACAGAGATGCTGTGGTGGCAAGTTTCACCCCACCCCACATTTGTTCAGTGACATTAGGTGACTTTTTTGCCAGCCTAGATGCTCTGACCAGTAGTCTGTGTTTTCTTTAATTAGGTCCCTGAATTAATGTACAAACAGCACCATGTGTCAGAGCCCTGCCCGTGCAACTCCCAGACAGTCCAGGGTCAGTGGTGATCCAGGACCATGACGTCCACTGAGTCAAAGGCCTTTTGAAGTAGCCAGCAGTCCAGCCGGTCATATTGGCCACCATCACCGCGGTGTCTGTAGGGTTTTCTATGGTGAAAGCGTGATATACGTTTCCCCCGCCAAGCTTATTAGCTCCCCTCTGGGTGAAGTAAGTCCTGCAAGCAGTAGTCTGCTCTTTCGGGGCACAGTCTTGTTGTTTTCTGAGAGAAACTCCAGGTCAAGTGATGGTCACACGAGTCATCGTGGGGGCCCGTTGCCCCCATTTGTCTCTCTGGAGGTTGGAGTTGGAGGGCCTCCTCTCTCGAGGTCAGTGTGTCCACAGAGCGACCCCTGCAACTTCAGGACATGATGGGTGGTTAGGATCACGACGTGGGGTCCTATTCCCTTAGGAGGGAGCTGGCCTTGTGGGCTGCTGATTTCCAGCTTTTTAGATACCCCAGTATCCTGGCCTGATGAGTCGGTGGGCAAAGCCCTTGGTGACCATAGTTTATCATACCTGAAGGGCATTCTTGTGTTGCTCCATTTCAAGTGGTCCCTGTTTTTGCACTAAGTCTCCAAGGGCAATTAACCTTTGACCGGGTATGTAAAGGTCAAAGGGTTTAGCTAAATAAGCGAGTTCCTTGGCAAGGATCTGAATTGACTGCTCTTTCCATTCTTGAAAGGCTGCTTCTGGATTCTATTCAAAAGGATCATCATCTTTTCGTGTCAGTGTTTCAGGTAGAGGCCCAGCTATTAGACTGTAGTTAGGGATCCAGATGCAGAAAACCTTGGCCTCCCCAGGAACCCCTAAGCTGTCTTCTAGTTTTAGAAGAGGTAAGGCTGCAAATGGCTTCTTCCCTATCCTGGGATGCGTTTCTCCGAATATCTGTGAGAATGAAGCCCAGGCAAGTCACCTGAGCCTGGGATATTTGAGCCTTTTTCTTGGACACCTTCTATCCTTTCTTGGCTAGGTAGTTCCGAGGCGTCTTTAGTAGGCCTGGCAATCAGAATGTCATCTGCATATTGAAGGAGGGTTCCCTTTTACAGAGGTAGAACGTTTAGGTCTTTAGAGGACATTTCCCCAATGATGGTGTGGGGATTTTTGAACCATTGGGGCAGGACGGCCCAGCATTATTGGTTTTGTTGCATGTTGTGTCCTGCCACTCACAAGCCAAAAATTCTTGTGACTCTGAGATGAATGGAATACAGAAGAAGGCATCATTGAAGTCTAATACAGAATGCCATGGCCTGGTGGATGGTAGAATGAGCAGCAGTGTGTAGGAAATAGGATCTACTAGATGTAGATCCTCGGTGGCTTCACTAACTGTCCTGATATCCTTTACCAGGTATCCAGCAGCCCATGGGGCTCTCGTGGTCAGGCCAATCCCATTATATGGAGCTCACCTGGGCTGCACCACCCATCCCCAAAGCCCACTGGGCTCTCGTGTTCAAGTCCCTCCCAGGGTATGGAGCTCACCTGTGAAGCTACCCAGCAGCCCATGGGGCTCTCATAGTCAGGCCCTTCCCAGGATACGGAACTCCCCTGGGCAGGTACCCCAGCAGGGCTGGACACACAGGAACTGTGCACATAGCCCACCTTGCAGAGAACCCCCAGCTCACCTGTCGCTCACAGCTGACACAGAACACCTCAGAGCAGGACTTGAACTAACAAACAGTAGCTCTGACAGGTCTGTGACCCTGGCTATCACTCTGTGCAGCCTCTCTCTGCCTGGTCTTCCAGACACTTCCACTGCAGCCAGGGCACCAGGCCTCTGTCTCCACCCACCATCACTCCTCTCCCTGACTCCTGGGTTCCTCTCATTAGGATAGGGTCTTCTTGAAGTTGTTTTCCACTCATGGACCAGATAAAATGATAAGAAAACAAGACGCAGCTGCAGCCCCTTGTCTATCCTGACTCTCAAGGCCCACACCTGTTCCTTGGGACTGACCCGTTTAGCAAGGTTCATTTTCTGCAACTGTGAGCCCCTGAGGGGTGAGGTTTGGCTGATTTGGGCAGCCTGACACTGCCTGCCAGCCCCCACCCCACAGGTGTGCCTGGGTTGAGGTCAATATAAACACCTCTCCAGTCAGCAAGAGCCCCTGTAGCTGTGACTGACGCCATATTCTCTGCCCCGTCAGCAGTTTCGGGGCTGGGGTGGTGGGAGGGGCCGTGGCTTTGTGGGTGGCCCAGTGTGATTTGGGCTCTGCTGGACTTTCTGCAGGAGTTGCCAGGCTGCCACCTGCTAAAGAAGAGGATGTGTCACCCATACCTGCCACTGGAATTTCTCCCCAGGCAGAGGTGAGGAAGTAAAATGCAGTGGGTGCCGTGGCAGGAGGGGTATCTCAGGCAGGGAAATGGAAAGATTCCAGAAGAGCATCTGGGGCCAGGACCATTCTGGCTGGCCTGCAGGCACCAAGTCGGCCTGCGTGCTCTCGCTAGTGTGGCTCCACAGCCCTTCCTCAAGGCTTGCAAGTGCTTGTACATATTCAGGTGTTTTACCTGGAAAGGTTCGGAAGAGTTCAGCTGCAGCAGGACTGGGGCTCAGCTCACATTTACTCACAGACGCCTCGACACAGTCCCCCAGCTTTGCAATGAGGATGCTCCTTTTAGGGGGCAGCGCTGCTGAGTGCATGGGAGACGATTTCCCACCTCTGACCAACATAAGAAATTTTTACCACTGGAGCAAGTGCCCTGATACGATTTTCCTCTGTATAACTGGTGGGTTCTGTTTTATTTTCCTTTTTATTCTTTTTGGTTCAAGTTAGATTTTATTTATTCCTCTTTTTTTTAATTTGGAGATATAAACATGGAAATAATGCATTAATATAAAGACGTCTATGTGAAGGGAAAATTTTTTTTCTGTTTTACTTTATTAAATGTTATTTATTTATTTTTAATTTTTTTAAATTTATTTCTTTTATTCAGCAGGTTCTTATTGGATATGTATTTTATACATATAAGTGTGCACATGTGAATCCCAGTCTCCCAATTCATCCCACCACCACCCTCACATGGCGTTCCCTCCTTGGTGTCCATATGTTTGTTCTCTACATCTGTCTCTATCTCTGCCCTGCAAACTGGTTCATCTGTACCATTTTTCTAGGTTCCACATATATGCATTAATATACAATATTTGTTTTTCTCTTTCTGACTTACTTCACTCTGTATGACAGTCTCTAGATCCATCGAGGTCTCTACAAATGACCCAATTTCATTCCTATGTATGGCTGAGTAATATTCCATTGTATATATGTACCACGTCTTTATCCATTCTTCTGTCTGTGGGCACTTAGGTTGCTTTCATTACCTGTCTATTGTAAATAGTGCTGCAATGAAAATTGTGGTGAATGTGTCTTTTTGATTTATGGTTTTCTCTGGTTATATGCCCAGTAGTGGGATAGCTGGATTATATGGTAATTCTATTTTTAGTTTTTTAAGGAACCTCCATACTGTTCTCCATAGAGACTGTATCGATTTACATTCCCAACAATAGTGGAAGAAGGTTCCTTTTCTTCACACCCTCTCCAGCATTTGTTGTTTGTAGATTTTCTGATGATGCCCATTCTAACAGGTGTGACGTGATACCTCATTGTAGTTTCGATTTCCATTTCTCTAATAATTAGTGATGTTGAGCAGATTTTCATGTGCGTACTGGCCATCTCTATGTCTTCTTGGAAGAAATGTCTATTTAGATCTTCCATTTTGTATTGGGTTGTTTGTTTTATTACTATTGAGCTGCATGAGCTGTTTATATATATTGGAGATTAATCATTTGTCCATTGATTCGTTTGCAAATATATTCTGCCATTCTGAGGGTTGTCTTTTTGTCTTGTTTGTAGTTTCCTTTGCTTTGCAAAAGCTTTTACGTTTCATTAGGTCCCATCTGTTTAGATTTCTTTTTAATTTCATTGCTATAGGAGGTGGATCAGAAAAGATCTTGCTGTGATTTACGTCAGAGTATCCTTCGTAAGTTTTCCTCTCAGAGTTTTATACTGTCCGGTCTTACATTAAGGTCTCTAATCCATTTTGAATATATTTTTATGTATGGTGTTGGGGAGTGTTCTAATTTCATTCTTATACATGTAGCTCTCCATATTTCCCAGCACCAATGATTGAAGAGACTGTCTTATCTCCATTGTATAGTCTTGCCTCCTTTGCCATAGTTTAGTTGACCATAGGTGTGTAGGTTTATCCTTGGGCTTTCTTTTTTTTTTTTTCCTTTTACACATTTATTGGAGTATAATTGCTTTACAATGGAGTTTTCGTTTCTGCTGTATAACAAAGTGAATCAGCTATACATATACAAATATCACCAGATCCCCTCCCTCTTGCATCTCCCTCCCACACTCCATATCCCACCCCTTTATGTGGTCAAAAAGCACCGAGCTGATCTCCCTGTTCTATGTGGCTGATTCCCAGTAACTATCGGTGTTACATTTGGTAATGTATTTATGTCCATGCCACTCTCTCACTTCGTCCCAGCTTACCCATCCCCCTTCCGGTGTCCTCAAGTCCTTTCTCTATGTCTGTGTCCTTAATCCTGTCCTGCCACTAGGTTCTTCAAAATCTTTTTTTTTTCTTCATTAGATTCCATATATCTCTGTTAACATACAGTATTTGTTTTTCCCTTTCAGACTTACTTCACTGTGTAGGACAGATTCTAAGTCCATCCACCTCAGTACAAATAACTCAGTTTTGCTTCTTTTTATGGTTGAGTAATATTTGATTGTATATATGTGCCAGATCTTCTTTATCCATTCATCTGTCGATGGACACTTAGGTTGCTTCCATGTCCTGGCTAATGCAAATAGAGCTGCAATGAAAATTTTTGTACATAACTCTTTTTAAATTATGGTTTTCGCAAGGCAAATGACCAGTAGTTGGATTGTTGTGTCGTATGGTACTTCTATTGTTAGTTATTTAAAGGAACCTCCGTACTGTTCTCCCTAGTGCCCATATCAATTTACATTCCCACCCACAGTGCAAGTGTGTTCCCTTTCCTCCTATAAAGGCCTCTCCAGCATTTATTGTTTTGTAGATTTTTTTGATGATTGCCACTCTGATTGCTGTGAGGTGATACCTCAGGGTAGTTTTGATTTGCATTTCTCTAATGATTAGTGATGTTCAGCATCCTTTCATGTGTTTCTTGGTAATCTGTATATCTTCTTTGGAGAAATGTCTATTAGGTCTTCTGCCCGTTTTTGGATTGGGTTGTTTGTTTTTGTGATATTGAGCTACATGAGGTGCTTGTAAAGTTTGGAGATTAATCCTTTGTCAATTGCTTCATTTGAAAATATTTTCTCCCATTCTGAGGGTTGTTTTTGTATCTTGTTTATGTTTTCCTGTACTGTGTAAAAGCTTTTAAGTTTCATTAGGTCCCATTTGTTGATTTCTGTTTTTATTTCCATTTCTCTAGGAGGTGGGTCCAAAAGGATCTTGCTGTGATTTATGTCATAGAGTGTTCTGCCTATGGTTTCCTCTAAGTGTTTTATAGTGTCTGGTCTTATATTTAGATCTCTAATCAATTTAGAGTTTATTTTTGTGTATGGTGTTATGGAGTGTTCTAATTTCATTCTTTTATGTGTAGGGGTCCAGTTTTTCCAGCACCAATTACTGAAGAGACTGTCTTTTCTCCATTGTATATCCTTAGCTCCTTTGTCATAGATGAGATAGCCATAGGTATGTAGGTTTATCTCTGGGCTTTCTGTCCTGTTCCATTGATCTGTGTTTATGCCAATCTACATACACTTGATTCCATTATGCAGACATATAAATACATAGGTTTCAAGGTTATTACCAGTCAGATATATTCCTCTTCAGTGAATAGGGTGTTTTGTGTCCAGTTCATTGAGAAAGGAGTAGGTCTTGTCTATTACATATTTGGTATATGGAATGCGATCTGTGCTAATTTCAAACTCTGCTTTTACACATCAGCCCATGTCACCTTTCCCCTTAGGGAGGCATAAGTGTGTTTTCTAAATGTGTAACTCTGTTCTCTTTTGAAATTCAGTTCATGTGTAGCCATGTTTACATTTCCTCTATAAGTGATATATTACAATAAGTTTATTTTTCTTTGTGGCTCATTTCACTTAGCATGATCGTACCTAAAGCCACTCATTATGCTGCTATTGGCCTTATGACATTGATTTTATGTCTGAGTGACATTCCATTGTATATAAGTACCACAACATCTATATCCATTTTTTTTTCCTTTCCTGGGATATATAAAGTGTACCGAAGTCGAGGTTCTTGTAAACAGAACAGCCTTAAACTTTGGGCTGGCTGTGTGTTGTGGATTTTTAGTTTTCTCAAAATACACGCCCATGAGTGGAAGTGTGCTATGCTCTGTAGCTCTGTTTTAGAAAACAACATACAGTTCTCCAGAGAGGCTGTTGGCAATTTACATCCTGTCCATCGGCGTAACCAGGCTCCCTTTTCTCCATAGCCTGTCCTGCATTTGTGGTTTTTACACTATTTGTGGATGGCCCTTTTGACTGGAGGTAAGGGACACTTCTCTGTAGTGTGGATTTGCAATGCCTGAGGGCTTGCTTGGCCAAAAAGGGCATATGCATTTTTTCCCGAATATATTCAAGAAAATACACATAATCCCTTTTCAGCCAAGGTCAACATTGTCGAAATTCTGTCGCTTTTCATGTGCTTTAAAGACGACTCCAATCTACCTCTTGAAATCGGTTTCCTTCAATTGTGCCTTGCATTCAAATCCTCTTCACTGCCTTTCCTCAATATATTTCTGGATGATAGTTGTCCTTTATAACTCTGCAAGTTTGTGAATTGCTGTGCCCCTGATTTCCATTTTTCAACTCGCCTCTTTGTGAGCTGGCTGCAATACCGCAGGATGGCTTTAGGCCCTAGTCTGGTTCCGGGGCTTCAGGCTGAGCCTTTGTTTAATTCTTCTTCCTGATGGGAAACTAGAGTGACATGTGCCCATCCAAACACCTACAGCTAATCTCTCATTTATTTCCCCTCTTCCTGTTCATCCTCTGCACAATTTGCAAACTGTGCATAACGGGAGTGTAAACGCGCTGACACTCCAAGTGGGGAGATTTTTAGTAATGCAGATGGAATGGTGAAGCCGAGCACGACAAAAGAAAAATGAGGTACCTTTTAGAAAACTTTCCCAATTACACAGTGTACCATCCACTGGGTTTCCCATGCATGTTTTAACTGGAGGAAGATTCCCTTACACCTGGAGAGTTGGGACCACTAGAATGGATAGCACACAGTATTGCTCTAAGTGGTGTTCTTTTGTTCACACAACCTCAGCAATCTTGTCAGCCCCAAGTGTCCAGTCTTATGTCTCATCCAGCTGTGGGTGTAAAGGTGGTCAATCTAGCTTGCATCACAGGCCCTGAACGTAGTTTTTAAAACTTTCTATCTGTTTTTGCATTTTGCTTTTGAAATTTATTTTTATAAGTGGGTTTAACTGAATTTCAGTGCTGTGTTCATGCCGTTTTACACACATATGATTCCTTTATGGAGACATGAGAATACATATGTTTTAAAATACTTAGAGTCAGACATATTCCTCTGCAATGAATAGGGGGTGTTGAGTCCAGTTTATTGTGCCGGGAGTAGGTGTTGTCTATTACATACATGGTTTATATAAAGGTATCTGTGCTAATTTAAAACTGTGGTTTTATGCATCACCCCACCTCGGCTTTCCCATTAAGCAGGCAGAAGATGTTTTCTAAATGTGTGAATCTGTTGTGTTTGTCATTCAGTTCATGTGTAGTCATGTGTACATTCCCGCTATGAGTGATACCTTATGATAAGATTAGTTACTCTGTAATCTTTCCTAACTCCGTTCATGTGTAGCCATGTTTACAGGAACTTCATAAGTGATATCTTATGATAAGTTTCTTTTTCTGTGTGACTAATTTCACTTAGAATCATCGTACCTGAATCCACTCATTTTGCTGCTACTGGTCTTATGACATTGATTTCATGGCTGAGGGATATTCCATCGTACAAAAGTACCACAATTTTTTGAACCATATTCATCTTTAGTGGGATACTTAAGGTGTACCCAAGTTGAGGTTCTTGTAAGCAGTGCAGCCCTAAATATGGGGTGGCTCTGTCGTACTGATTTTCAGTTTTCCAAAGGTATATTCCCTAGACTGGAAGTGCCCTTGGCTCTGTAGCTCTGTAGTTTACTTGTTTTAGGGAACACAATGCACGACTCCAGAGAGGCAGTTGGCAGTTTACATCCCGCCCATCAGCATAACAAGGCTCCCTGTTCTCCAGGGCCTGTCTTGCCTTTCTGATTTTTAGACATTTTGCCGATGTCCCTTTTGTCCGGTGGGAAGTGAAACTACTTTGTAGTGCAGATTTGCATTGCCCGCTTGCTTGCTTGGCCAACAAGGGCGTTGCGTTTGCTCCTGAACACATACGCTCTTTTTGGCCAAGTGCATCATAGTCGAAGTTGTGCCCCACTTCATGTGCTTTAAAGGCAATTCCAACGTACCTCTTGAAATCTGTTTCCTGCTATTCTGCCTCGATTTCAAGTCCGCATCATTGCCATCCCTCAACAGAGTTTTGGACGATAGTTGCCCTTTATTACTCTGCCAGTTTGTGAATTGCTGTGCCCTGAGCTCCATTTTTTAACTCGTTTTTTGTGAGCTGAACGCAAGTCGAATATTTTGGTTCAGAACCTATACTGGTTTTCGATGGGTGGCTGAGACATTGGTTAATTCTTCTTCCTCCGGGGAAATAAGAGTGACATGTGCCCTTCCAAATGCGTAACAGCTACTCTCTCATTGGTTCTCCCACTTCCCTTTCATCCTTTGCCAAATAGGCAACCTGTGCGAACCAGGAGGTTAAAGGGGCTGTCTCTCCAAGTTGGGAGCTTGATAGTAAAGCAGTTGGAAAGTCAAACTTTAGCACATGGAGAGGGACTATTTGTTGATTATTAGAAACCTTTCATATTCACAGTGTGTCCATTCTCTAGGTTTCCCATACATGTTATAGCTATAGTAATATCCCCTTCAACCTGGAGAGTTGGGAACCATGGAATGGGTGCCATGCATTATTGCTTTAAAGGGTCTGCATTTGCTCACCCAATCTCACCAATCCTATCAGTCCCATGTGTCCAGCCTTATGCCACATCCAGCTGTCATTGTAGACAGGGTCATTCCAGGTTTCATCAGAGACCCTGAAGGAATTGAAATGAATTTCCCTGTTTTTATGTTTTGTTTTTGAAATTCCTTTTTATAGTGGGTTTGTGCTGATTCTCGCTGCCATGTTTATGCCAGTCTAGAAACACTTGATTCCCTTAAGAAGACATATCAATACATAGATTTTAAGTTTCTTACTGGTCACATATATTCCTCTACGGGAAATATGGGGTTATGAGTCCCTTTCACTGAGGAAGGTGTAGGTCTTGTCTATTCCATAGTTGGTTTTTGGAACAGTACCTGTGCTTATATCAAACTCTGGTTTTATGCATCACCCCACTTCTCCTTCCCCCTTAAGCAGGCATAAGAGGGTTTTCTAAATGTGAGACTCTGTTCTCTTTCCTAACTCAGTTCATGTGTAGCCATGTTTACAGGATCTTCATAAGTGATATCTTATGATAAGTTTCTTTTTCTGTGTGACTTAATTCACTTAGAATCATCGTACCTGAATCCACTCATTTTGCTGCTACTGGTCTTATGACATTGATTTCATGGCTGAGGGATATTCCATCATACATAAGTACCACAAATTTTTGAACCATTTTTATCTTTCCTGGGATAATTAAGGTGTACCCAAGATGAGGTTCTTGTAAGCAGTGCAGACCTAACTTTTGTGGTGGTTATGTCTTATTGATTTTCAATTTTCCCTAGGTATATTCCATAGAATGGAAGTGCCCTTGGCTCTGTAGCTCTGTTGTTTACTTGTTTCAGGGAACACAATGTACTCCTCCAGATAGGCAGTTGGCAATTTACATGCCGCCCATCAGCATAACAAGGCTCCCTGTTTTCCAGGGCCTGTCTTGCCTTTCTTGTTTTTACCCATTTTGTGGATGTCCCTTTTGACCAGTGGGAAGTGATACTACTTTGTAGTGTAGATATGCATTGCCCACTTGCTTGCTTGGCCAAAAAGGGCGTATGCATTTTCTCCTGAATATATTTAGGAGAAAACACAAACGCACTTTTTGGCCAAGTGCATCATTGTCGAAGTTGTGACCCTCTTCCTGTGCTTTAAAGTCGATTCCAACGTACCTCTTGAAATCTGTTTCCTGCTCTTCTGCCTCGCTTTCAAGTCCGCCTCGTTGCCTTCCCTCAACAGATTTCTGGACGATAATTGCCCTTTATTACTCTGCCAGTTTGTGAATTGCTGTGCCCTGAGCTCCATTTTTTAACTCGTTTTTGGTGAGCTGAACGCAAGTCCAATATTTTGGTTCAGAACCTATACTGGTTTTCGGTGGGTGGCTGAGTCTTTGGTTAATTCTTCTTCCTCCCGGGAAATAAGAGTGACATGTGCCCATCCAAATGCGTAACAGCTACTCTCTCATTGGTTCTCCCACTTCCCTTTCATCCTTTGCCAAATAGGCAACATGTGCGAACCAGGAGGTTAAAGGGGCTGTCTTTCCATGTTGGGAACTTGATAGTAAAGCAGTTGGAAAGTCAAACTGTAGCACATGGAGAGGGACTATTTGTTGATTATTAGAAACCTTTCATATTCACAGTGTGTCCATTCTCTAGGTTTCCCATACATGTTATAGCTATAGTAATATCCCCTTCAACCTGGAGAGTTGGGAACCATGGAATGGGTGCCATGCATTATTGCTTTAAAGGGTCTGCATTTGCTCACCCAATCTCACCAATCTTCTCAGTCCCATGTGTCCAGCCTTATGCCACATCCCGCTGTCATTGTAGATAGGGTCATTCCAGGTTTCACCAGAGACCCTGAAGGAATTGTAAAGAATTTCC
This sequence comes from Mesoplodon mirus, assembly GCF_964341445.2. Lineage (NCBI taxonomy): Eukaryota > Metazoa > Chordata > Mammalia > Artiodactyla > Ziphiidae > Mesoplodon > Mesoplodon mirus. The sequence continues at coordinate 1,210,964 of NW_028295811.1, forward strand.
CTGTTTTTATGTTTCGTTTTTGAAATTCCTTTTTATAGTGGGTTTGAGCTGATTCTCGCTGCCATGTTTATGCCAGTGTAGAAACACTTGATTCCCTTAAGAAGACATATCAATACATAGATTTTAAGTTTCTTACTGGTCACATATATTCCTCTACAGGAAATATGGGGTTATGAGTCCCTTTCACTGAGGAAGGTGTAGGTCTTGTCTATTCCATAGTTGGTTTTTGGAACAGTACCTGTGCTTATATCAAACTCTGGTTTTATGCATCACCCCACTTCTCCTTCCCCCTTAAGCAGGCATAAGAGGGTTTTCTAAATGTGAGACTCTGTTCTCTTTCCTAACTCAGTTCATGTGTAGCCATGTTTACAGGATCTTCATAAGTGATATCTTATGATAAGTTTCTTTATCTGTGTGACTTATTTCACTTAGAATCATCGTACCTGAATCCACTCATTTTGCTGCTTCTGGTTTTAAGACATTGATTTCATGGCTGAGGGATATTCCATCGTATGTAAGTACCACAATTTTTTGAACCATTTTTATCTTTCCTGGGATATTTAAGGTGTACCCAAGTTGAGGTTCTTGTAAGCAGTGCAGCTCTAAATGTTGGGGTTGCTCTGTCTTATTGATTTTCAGTTTTCCCAAGGTATATTCCCTAGTCTGGAAGTGCCCTTGGCTCTGTAGCTCTGTTGTTTACGTCTTTCAGGGAACACAATGCACTGCTCCAGATAGGCAGTTGGCAATTTACAACCCGCCCATCAGCATAACAAGGGTCCATTTTCTCCAGGGCCTGTCTTGCCTTTCTGGTTTTTACCCATTTTGTGGATGTCCCTTTTGACCGATGGGAAGTGATACTTCTTTGTAGTGCAGATCTGCATTGCCCAATTGCTTGCTTGGCCAAAAAGGGCATATGCGTTTTCTCCAGAATATATTCAGGAGAAAACGCATACGACCTTTTTGGCCAAGTGCATCTTTGTCGAATTTGTGCCCCTCTTCCTGTGCTTTAAAGGCAATTCCAACATATCTGTGGAAATCTCTTTTCTTCTATTGTGCCTCGCTTTCAAATCCGCCTTGTTGCCTTCCCTTAACAGATTTTTTGACGATAGTTGTCCTTTACTACCCTACCAGTTTGTGAATTGCTATGCCCCTGAGCTCCATTTTTTAACTCGTTTTTTGTGAGCTGAACCCAATTCCTATATTTTGGTTCAGGACCTATACTGGTTCCCGGTGGGTGGCGGAGACTTTGGTTAATTCTTCTTCCTCCCATGAAATAAGAGTGACATGTGCCCGTCCAAATGCCTAACAGCTACTCTCTCACTGGTTCTCCCTCTTCCCTTTCATCCTCTGCCAAATAGGCAACCTGTGCGAACCTGGAGGTTAAAGGGGCTGTCTCTGCAAGTTGGGAGATTGATATTGAAGAAGTTGGAAAGTCAAACCGGAGCACCAGGAGAGGGATTATTCGTTGAGTTTTAGAGACCTTTCGTATTCACAGTGTGTCAATTCTCTAGGTTTCCCGTACATGCTAATAATGTAGTAATATTCCCTACAACCTGTAGAGTTGGGACCCATGGAATGGGTGCCATGTATTTTTGCATTAAAGGGTCTGCATTTGCTCACACAATCTCACCAATCCTCTCAGTCCCATGTGTCCAGCCTTATGCCACATCCAGCTGTCGTTGTAGATAGGGTCATTCCAGGTTTCATCAGAGACCCTGAAGGAATTGTAAAGAATTTCCCTGTTTTTTTGTTTTGTTTTTGAAATTCTTTTTTATAGTGGGTTTGAGCTGATTCTCGCTGCCATGTTTATGCCAGTCTAGACACACTTGTTTCCCTTACGGAGACATATCAATACATAGGTTTTAAGGTTATTACTAGTCAGATATATTCCTCTGTGGGAAATATGGGGATTTGAGTCCCTTTCACTGAGGAAGGTGTAAGTCTTTTCTATTCCATAGTTGGTTTTTGAACGGTACCTGTGCTTATATCAAACTCTGGTTTTATGCATCACCCCACCTCTCCTTCCCCCTTAAGCAGGCATAAGAGTGTTTTCTAAATGTGAGACTCTGTTCTCTTTCCTAACTCAGTTCATGTGTAGCCATGTTTACAGGATCTTCATAAGTGATATCTTATGATAAGTTTCTTTTTCTGTGTGACTTAATTCACTTAGAATCATCGTACCTGAATCCACTCATTTTGCTGCTACTGGTCTTATGACATTGATTTCATGGCTGAGGGATATTCCATCATACGTAAGTACCACAATTTTTTGAACCATTTTTATCTTTCCTGGGATAATTAAGGTGTACCCAAGATGAGGTTCTTGTAAGCAGTGCAGACCTAACTTTTGTGGTGGTTATGTCTTATTGATTTTCAATTTTCCCTAGGTATATTCCATAGACTGGAAGTGCCCTCGGCTCTGTAGCTCTGTTGTTTACTTGTTTCAGGGAACACAATGTACTCCTCCAGATAGGCAGTTGGCAATTTACATGCCGCCCATCAGCATAACAAGGCTCCCTGTTTTCCAGGGCCTGTCTTGCCTTTCTTGTTTTTACCCATTTTGTGGATGTCCCTTTTGACCAGTGGGAAGTGATACTACTTTGTAGTGTAGATATGCATTGCCCACTTGCTTGCTTGGCCAAAAAGGGCGTATGCATTTTCTCCTGAATATATTTAGGAGAAAACACAAACGCACTTTTTGGCCAAGTGCATCATTGTCGAAGTTGTGACCCTCTTCCTGTGCTTTAAAGTCGATTCCAACGTACCTCTTGAAATCTGTTTCTTGCTCTTCTGTCTCGCTTTCAAGTCCGCCTCGTTGCCTTCCCTCAACAGATTTTTGGACGATAATTGCCCTTTATTACTCTGCCAGTTTGTGAATTGCTGTGCCCTGAGCTCCATTTCTTAACTCGTTTTTGGTGAGCTGAACGCAAGTCCAATATTTTGGTTCAGAACCTATACTGGTTTTCGGTCGGTGGCTGAGTCTTTGGTTAATTCTTCTTCCTCCCGGGAAATAAGAGTGACATGTGCCCATCCAAATGCGTAACAGCTACTCTCTCATTGGTTCTCCCACTTCCCTTTCATCCTTTGCCAAATAGGCAACATGTGCGAACCAGGAGGTTAAAGGGGCTGTCTTTCCATGTTGGGAACTTGATAGTAAAGCAGTTGGAAAGTCAGACTGTAGCACATGGAGAGGGACTATTTGTTGATTATTAGAAACCTTTCATATTCACAGTGTGTCCATTCTCTAGGTTTCCCATACATGTTATAGCTATAGTAATATCCCCTTCAACCTGGAGAGTTGGGAACCATGGAATGGGTGCCATGCATTATTGCTTTAAAGGGTCTGCCTTTGCTCACCCAATCTCACCAATCTTCTCAGTCCCATGTGTCCAGCCTTATGCCACATCCCGCTGTCATTGTAGATAGGGTCATTCCAGGTTTCACCAGAGACCCTGAAGGAATTGTAAAGAATTTCCCTGTTTTTATGTTTCGTTTTTGAAATTCCTTTTTATAGTGGGTTTGAGCTGATTCTCGCTGCCATGTTTATGCCAGTGTAGAAACACTTGATTCCCTTAAGAAGACATATCAATACATAGATTTTAAGTTTCTTACTGGTCACATATATTCCTCTACAGGAAATATGGGGTTATGAGTCCCTTTCACTGAGGAAGGTGTAGGTCTTGTCTATTCCATAGTTGGTTTTTGGAACAGTACCTGTGCTTATATCAAACTCTGGTTTTATGCATCACCCCACTTCTCCTTCCCCCTTAAGCAGGCATAAGAGGGTTTTCTAAATGTGAGACTCTGTTCTCTTTCCTAACTCAGTTCATGTGTAGCCATGTTTACAGGATCTTCATAAGTGATATCTTATGATAAGTTTCTTTATCTGTGTGACTTATTTCACTTAGAATCATCGTACCTGAATCCACTCATTTTGCTGCTTCTGGTTTTAAGACATTGATTTCATGGCTGAGGGATATTCCATCGTATGTAAGTACCACAATTTTTTGAACCATTTTTATCTTTCCTGGGATATTTAAGGTGTACCCAAGTTGAGGTTCTTGTAAGCAGTGCAGCTCTAAATGTTGGGGTGGCTCTGTCTTATTGATTTTCAGTTTTCCCAAGGTATATTCCCTAGTCTGGAAGTGCCCTTGGCTCTGTAGCTCTGTTGTTTACGTCTTTCAGGGAACACAATGCACTGCTCCAGATAGGCAGTTGGCAATTTACAACCCGCCCATCAGCATAACAAGGGTCCATTTTCTCCAGGGCCTGTCTTGCCTTTCTGGTTTTTACCCATTTTGTGGATGTCCCTTTTGACCGATGGGAAGTGATACTTCTTTGTAGTGCAGATCTGCATTGCCCAATTGCTTGCTTGGCCAAAAAGGGCATATGCGTTTTCTCCAGAATATATTCAGGAGAAAACGCATACGACCTTTTTGGCCAAGTGCATCTTTGTCGAATTTGTGCCCCTCTTCCTGTGCTTTAAAGGCAATTCCAACATATCTGTGGAAATCTCTTTTCTTCTATTGTGCCTCGCTTTCAAATCCGCCTTGTTGCCTTCCCTTAACAGATTTTTTGACGATAGTTGTCCTTTACTACCCTACCAGTTTGTGAATTGCTATGCCCCTGAGCTCCATTTTTTAAATCGTTTTTTGTGAGCTGAACCCAAGTCCTATATTTTGGTTCAGGACCTATACTGGTTCCCGGTGGGTGGCGGAGACTTTGGTTAATTCTTCTTCCTCCCATGAAATAAGAGTGACATGTGCCCGTCCAAATGCCTAACAGCTACTCTCTCACTGGTTCTCCCTCTTCCCTTTCATCCTCTGCCAAATAGGCAACCTGTGCGAACCTGGAGGTTAAAGGGGCTGTCTCTGCAAGTTGGGAGATTGATATTGAAGAAGTTGGAAAGTCAAACCGGAGCACCAGGAGAGGGATTATTCGTTGAGTTTTAGAGACCTTTCGTATTCACAGTGTGTCAATTCTCTAGGTTTCCCGTACATGCTAATAATGTAGTAATATTCCCTACAACCTGTAGAGTTGGGACCCATGGAATGGGTGCCATGTATTTTTGCATTAAAGGGTCTGCATTTGCTCACACAATCTCACCAATCCTCTCAGTCCCATGTGTCCAGCCTTATGCCACATCCAGCTGTCGTTGTAGATAGGGTCATTCCAGGTTTCATCAGAGACCCTGAAGGAATTGTAAAGAATTTCCCTGTTTTTTTGTTTTGTTTTTGAAATTCTTTTTTATAGTGGGTTTGAGCTGATTCTCGCTGCCATGTTTATGCCAGTCTAGACACACTTGTTTCCCTTACGGAGACATATCAATACATAGGTTTTAAGGTTATTACTAGTCAGATATATTCCTCTGTGGGAAATATGGGGATTTGAGTCCCTTTCACTGAGGAAGGTGTAAGTCTTTTCTATTCCATAGTTGGTTTGTGAACGGTACCTGTGCTTATATCAAACTCTTGTTTTATGCATCACCCCACCTCTCCTTCCCCCTTAAGCAGGCATAAGAGTGTTTTCTAAATGTGAGACTCTGTTCTCTTTCCTAACTCAGTTCATGTGTAGCCATGTTTACAGGATCTTCATAAGTGATATCTTATGATAAGTTTCTTTTTCTGTGTGACTTAATTCACTTAGAATCATCGTACCTGAATCCACTCATTTTGCTGCTACTGGTCTTATGACATTGATTTCATGGCTGAGGGATATTCCATCATACGTAAGTACCACAATTTTTTGAACCATTTTTATCTTTCCTGGGATAATTAAGGTGTACCCAAGATGAGGTTCTTGTAAGCAGTGCAGACCTAACTTTTGTGGTGGTTATGTCTTATTGATTTTCAATTTTCCCTAGGTATATTCCATAGACTGGAAGTGCCCTCGGCTCTGTAGCTCTGTTGTTTACTTGTTTCAGGGAACACAATGTACTCCTCCAGATAGGCAGTTGGCAATTTACATGCCGCCCATCAGCATAACAAGGCTCCCTGTTTTCCAGGGCCTGTCTTGCCTTTCTTGTTTTTACCCATTTTGTGGATGTCCCTTTTGACCAGTGGGAAGTGATACTACTTTGTAGTGTAGATATGCATTGCCCACTTGCTTGCTTGGCCAAAAAGGGCGTATGCATTTTCTCCTGAATATATTTAGGAGAAAACACAAACGCACTTTTTGGCCAAGTGCATCATTGTCGAAGTTGTGACCCTCTTCCTGTGCTTTAAAGTCGATTCCAACGTACCTCTTGAAATCTGTTTCTTGCTCTTCTGTCTCGCTTTCAAGTCCGCCTCGTTGCCTTCCCTCAACAGATTTCTGGACGATAATTGCCCTTTATTACTCTGCCAGTTTGTGAATTGCTGTGCCCTGAGCTCCATTTCTTAACTCGTTTTTGGTGAGCTGAACGCAAGTCCAATATTTTGGTTCAGAACCTATACTGGTTTTCGGTGGGTGGCTGAGTCTTTGGTTAATTCTTCTTCCTCCCGGGAAATAAGAGTGACATGTGCCCATCCAAATGCGTAACAGCTACTCTCTCATTGGTTCTCCCACTTCCCTTTCATCCTTTGCCAAATAGGCAACATGTGCGAACCAGGAGGTTAAAGGGGCTGTCTTTCCATGTTGGGAACTTGATAGTAAAGCAGTTGGAAAGTCAGACTGTAGCACATGGAGAGGGACTATTTGTTGATTATTAGAAACCTTTCATATTCACAGTGTGTCCATTCTCTAGGTTTCCCATACATGTTATAGCTATAGTAATATCCCCTTCAACCTGGAGAGTTGGGAACCATGGAATGGGTGCCATGCATTATTGCTTTAAAGGGTCTGCATTTGCTCACCCAATCTCACCAATCTTCTCAGTCCCATGTGTCCAGCCTTATGCCACATCCCGCTGTCATTGTAGATAGGGTCATTCCAGGTTTCATCAGAGACCCTGAAGGAATTGTAAAGAATTTCCCTGTTTTTATGTTTTGTTTTTGAAATTCCTTTTTATAGTGGGTTTGAGCTGATTCTCGCTGCCATGTATATGCCAGTCTAGAAACACTTGATTCCCTTAAGAAGACATATCAATACATAGATTTTAAGTTTCTTACTGGTCACATATATTCCTCTACGGGAAATATGGGGTTATGAGTCCCTTTCACTGAGGAAGGTGTAGGTCTTGTCTATTCCATAATTGTTTTTTGGAACAGTACCTGTGCTTATATCAAACTCTGGTTTTATGCATCACCCCACTTCTCCTTCCCCCTTAAGCAGGCATAAGAGGGTTTTCTAAATGTGAGACTCTGTTCTCTTTCCTAACTCAGTTCATGTGTAGCCATGTTTACAGGATCTTCATAAGTGATATCTTATGATAAGTTTCTTTATCTGTGTGACTTATTTCACTTAGAATCATCGTACCTGAATCCACTCATTTTGCTGCTTCTGGTTTTAAGACATTGATTTCATGGCTGAGGGATATTCCATCGTACGTAAGGACCACAATTTTTTGAACCATTTTTATCTTTCCTGGGATATTTAAGGTGTACCCAAGTTGAGGTTCTTGTAAGCAGTGCAGCTCTAAATGTTGGGGTGGCTCTGTCTTATTGATTTTCAGTTTTCCCAATGTATATTCCCTAGTCTGGAAGTGCCCTTGGCTCTGTAGCTCTGTTGTTTACGTGTTTCAGGGAACACAATGCACTGTTCCAGATAGGCAGTTGGCAATTTACATCCCGCCCATCAGCATAACAAGGGTCCATTTTCTCCAGGGCCTGTCTTGCCTTTCTGGTTTTTACCCATTTTGTGGATGTCCCTTTTGACCGATGGGAAGTGATACTTCTTTGTAGTGCAGATCTGCATTGCCCAATTGCTTGCTTGGCCAAAAAGGGCATATGCGTTTTCTCCAGAATATATTCAGGAGAAAACGCATACGACCTTTTTGGCCAAGTGCATCTTTTTCGAATTTGTGCCCCTCTTCCTGTGCTTTAAAGGCAATTCCAACATATCTGTGGAAATCTCTTTTCTTCTATTGTGCCTCGCTTTCAAATCCGCCTTGTTGCCTTCCCTTAACAGATTTTTTGACGATAGTTGTCCTTTACTACCCTACCAGTTTGTGAATTGCTATGCCCCTGAGCTCCATTTTTTAACTCGTTTTTTGTGAGCTGAACCCAAGTCCTATATTTTGGTTCAGGACCTATACTGGTTCCCGGTGGGTGGCGGAGACTTTGGTTAATTCTTCTTCCTCCCATGAAATAAGAGTGACATGTGCCCGTCCAAATGCCTAACAGCTACTCTCTCACTGGTTCTCCCTCTTCCCTTTCATCCTCTGCCAAATAGGCAACCTGTGCGAACCTGGAGGTTAAAGGGGCTGTCTCGGCAAGTTGGGAGATTGATATTGAAGAAGTTGGAAAGTCAAACCGGAGCACCAGGAGAGGGATTATTCGTTGAGTTTTAGAGACCTTTCGTATTCACAGTGTGTCAATTCTCTAGGTTTCCCGTACATGCTAATAATGTAGTAATATTCCCTACAACCTGTAGAGTTGGGACCCATGGAATGGGTGCCATGTATTTTTGCATTAAAGGGTCTGCATTTGCTCACACAATCTCACCAATCCTCTCAGTCCCATGTGTCCAGCCTTATGCCACATCCAGCTGTCGTTGTAGATAGGGTCATTCCAGGTTTCATCAGAGACCCTGAAGGAATTGTAAAGAATTTCCCTGTTTTTTTGTTTTGTTTTTGAAATTCTTTTTTATAGTGGGTTTGAGCTGATTCTCGCTGCCATGTTTATGCCAGTCTAGACACACTTGTTTCCCTTACGGAGACATATCAATACATAGGTTTTAAGGTTATTACTAGTCAGATATATTCCTCTGTGGGAAATATGGGGATTTGAGTCCCTTTCACTGAGGAAGGTGTAAGTCTTTTCTATTCCATAGTTGGTTTTTGAACGGTACCTGTGCTTATATCAAACTCTGGTTTTATGCATCACCCCACCTCTCCTTCCCCCTTAAGCAGGCATAAGAGTGTTTTCTAAATGTGAGACTCTGTTCTCTTTCCTAACTCAGTTCATGTGTAGCCATGTTTACAGGATCTTCATAAGTGATATCTTATGATAAGTTTCTTTTTCTGTGTGACTTAATTCACTTAGAATCATCGTACCTGAATCCACTCATTTTGCTGCTACTGGTCTTATGACATTGATTTCATGGCTGAGGGATATTCCATCATACGTAAGTACCACAATTTTTTGAACCATTTTTATCTTTCCTGGGATAATTAAGGTGTACCCAAGATGAGGTTCTTGTAAGCAGTGCAGACCTAACTTTTGTGGTGGTTATGTCTTATTGATTTTCAATTTTCCCTAGGTATATTCCATAGACTGGAAGTGCCCTCGGCTCTGTAGCTCTGTTGTTTACTTGTTTCAGGGAACACAATGTACTCCTCCAGATAGGCAGTTGGCAATTTACATGCCGCCCATCAGCATAACAAGGCTCCCTGTTTTCCAGGGCCTGTCTTGCCTTTCTTGTTTTTACCCATTTTGTGGATGTCCCTTTTGACCAGTGGGAAGTGATACTACTTTGTAGTGTAGATATGCATTGCCCACTTGCTTGCTTGGCCAAAAAGGGCGTATGCATTTTCTCCTGAATATATTTAGGAGAAAACACAAACGCACTTTTTGGCCAAGTGCATCATTGTCGAAGTTGTGACCCTCTTCCTGTGCTTTAAAGTCGATTCCAACGTACCTCTTGAAATCTGTTTCTTGCTCTTCTGTCTCGCTTTCAAGTCCGCCTCGTTGCCTTCCCTCAACAGATTTTTGGACGATAATTGCCCTTTATTACTCTGCCAGTTTGTGAATTGCTGTGCCCTGAGCTCCATTTCTTAACTCGTTTTTGGTGAGCTGAACGCAAGTCCAATATTTTGGTTCAGAACCTATACTGGTTTTCGGTGGGTGGCTGAGTCTTTGGTTAATTCTTCTTCCTCCCGGGAAATAAGAGTGACATGTGCCCATCCAAATGCGTAACAGCTACTCTCTCATTGGTTCTCCCACTTCCCTTTCATCCTTTGCCAAATAGGCAACATGTGCGAACCAGGAGGTTAAAGGGGCTGTCTTTCCATGTTGGGAACTTGATAGTAAAGCAGTTGGAAAGTCAGACTGTAGCACATGGAGAGGGACTATTTGTTGATTATTAGAAACCTTTCATATTCACAGTGTGTCCATTCTCTAGGTTTCCCATACATGTTATAGCTATAGTAATATCCCCTTCAACCTGGAGAGTTGGGAACCATGGAATGGGTGCCATGCATTATTGCTTTAAAGGGTCTGCATTTGCTCACCCAATCTCACCAATCTTCTCAGTCCCATGTGTCCAGCCTTATGCCACATCCCGCTGTCATTGTAGATAGGGTCATTCCAGGTTTCATCAGAGACCCTGAAGGAATTGTAAAGAATTTCCCTGTTTTTATGTTTTGTTTTTGAAATTCCTTTTTATAGTGGGTTTGAGCTGATTCTCGCTGCCATGTATATGCCAGTCTAGAAACACTTGATTCCCTTAAGAAGACATATCAATACATAGATTTTAAGTTTCTTACTGGTCACATATATTCCTCTACGGGAAATATGGGGTTATGAGTCCCTTTCACTGAGGAAGGTGTAGGTCTTGTCTATTCCATAATTGGTTTTTGGAACAGTACCTGTGCTTATATCAAACTCTGGTTTTATGCATCACCCCACTTCTCCTTCCCCCTTAAGCAGGCATAAGAGGGTTTTCTAAATGTGAGACTCTGTTCTCTTTCCTAACTCAGTTCATGTGTAGCCATGTTTACAGGATCTTCATAAGTGATATCTTATGATAAGTTTCTTTATCTGTGTGACTTATTTCACTTAGAATCATCGTACCTGAATCCACTCATTTTGCTGCTTCTGGTTTTAAGACATTGATTTCATGGCTGAGGGATATTCCATCGTACGTAAGGACCACAATTTTTTGAACCATTTTTATCTTTCCTGGGATATTTAAGGTGTACCCAAGTTGAGGTTCTTGTAAGCAGTGCAGCTCTAAATGTTGGGGTGGCTCTGTCTTATTGATTTTCAGTTTTCCCAATGTATATTCCCTAGTCTGGAAGTGCCCTTGGCTCTGTAGCTCTGTTGTTTACGTGTTTCAGGGAACACAATGCACTGTTCCAGATAGGCAGTTGGCAATTTACATCCCGCCCATCAGCATAACAAGGCTCCATTTTCTCCAGGGCCTGTCTTGCCTTTCTGGTTTTTACCCATTTTGTGGATGTCCCTTTTGACCGATGGGAAGTGATACTTCTTTGTAGTGCAGATCTGCATTGCCCAATTGCTTGCTTGGCCAAAAAGGGCATATGCGTTTTCTCCAGAATATATTCAGGAGAAAACGCATACGACCTTTTTGGCCAAGTGCATCTTTGTCGAATTTGTGCCCCTCTTCCTGTGCTTTAAAGGCAATTCCAACATATCTGTGGAAATCTCTTTTCTTCTATTGTGCCTCGCTTTCAAATCCGCCTTGTTGCCTTCCCTTAACAGATTTTTTGACGATAGTTGTCCTTTACTACCCTACCAGTTTGTGAATTGCTATGCCCCTGAGCTCCATTTTTTAACTCGTTTTTTGTGAGCTGAACCCAAGTCCTATATTTTGGTTCAGGACCTATACTGGTTCCCGGTGGGTGGCGGAGACTTTGGTTAATTCTTCTTCCTCCCATGAAATAAGAGTGACATGTGCCCGTCCAAATGCCTAACAGCTACTCTCTCACTGGTTCTCCCTCTTCCCTTTCATCCTCTGCCAAATTGGCAACCTGTGCGAACCTGGAGGTTAAAGGGGCTGTCTCTGCAAGTTGGGAGATTGATATTGAAGAAGTTGGAAAGTCAAACCGGAGCACCAGGAGAGGGATTATTCGTTGAGTTTTAGAGACCTTTCGTATTCACAGAGTGTCAATTCTCTAGGTTTCCCGTACATGCTAATAATGTAGTAATATTCCCTACAACCTGTAGAGTTGGGACCCATGGAATGGGTGCCATGTTTTATTGCTTTAAAGGGTCTGCATTTGCTCACCCAATCTCACCAATCCTCTCAGTCCCATGTGTCCAACCTTATGCAACATCCAGCTGTCGTTGTAGATAGGGTCATTCCAGGTTTCCTCAGAGAACCTGAAGGAATTGTAAAGAATTTCCCTGTTTTTTTGTTTTGTTTTTGAAATTCTTTTTTATAGTGGGTTTGAGCTGATTCTCGCTGCCATGTTTATGCCAGTCTAGACACACTTGTTTCCCTTACGGAGACATATCAATACATAGGTTTTAAGGTTATTACTAGTCAGATATATTCCTCTGTGGGAAATATGGGGATTTGAGTCCCTTTCACTGAGGAAGGTGTAAGTCTTTTCTATTCCATAGTTGGTTTTTGAACGGTACCTGTGCTTATATCAAACTCTGGTTTTATGCATCACCCCACCTCTCCTTCCCCCTTAAGCAGGCATAAGAGTGTTTTCTAAATGTGAGACTCTGTTCTCTTTCCTAACTCAGTTCATGTGTAGCCATGTTTACAGGATCTTCATAAGTGATATCTTATGATAAGTTTCTTTTTCTGTGTGACTTAATTCACTTAGAATCATCGTACCTGAATCCACTCATTTTGCTGCTACTGGTCTTATGACATTGATTTCATGGCTGAGGGATATTCCATCATACGTAAGTACCACAATTTTTTGAACCATTTTTATCTTTCCTGGGATAATTAAGGTGTACCCAAGATGAGGTTCTTGTAAGCAGTGCAGACCTAACTTTTGTGGTGGTTATGTCTTATTGATTTTCAATTTTCCCTAGGTATATTCCATAGACTGGAAGTGCCCTTGGCTCTGTAGCTCTGTTGTTTACTTGTTTCAGGGAACACAATGTACTCCTCCAGATAGGCAGCTGGCAATTTACATGCCGCCCATCAGCATAACAAGGCTCCCTGTTTTCCAGGGCCTGTCTTGCCTTTCTTGTTTTTACCCATTTGTGGATGTCCCTTTTGACCAGTGGGAAGTGATACTACTTTGTAGTGTAGATATGCATTGCCCACTTGCTTGCTTGGCCAAAAACGGCGTATGCATTTTCTCCTGAATATATTTAGGAGAAAATGCAAACGCACTTTTTGGCCAAGTGCATCATTGTCGAAGTTGTGACCCTCTTCCTGTGCTTTAAAGTCGATTACAACGTACCTCTTGAAATCTGTTTCCTGCTCTTCTGCCTCGCTTTCAAGTCCGCCTCGTTGCCTTCCCTCAACAGATTTTTGGACGATAATTGCCCTTTATTACTCTGCCAGTTTGTGAATTGCTGTGCCCTGAGCTCCATTTTTTAACTCGTTTTTTGTGAGCTGAACGCAAGTCCAATATTTTGGTTCAGAACCTATACTGGTTTTTGGTGGGTGGCTGAGACTTTGGTTACTTCTTCTTCCTCCCGGGAAATAAGAGTGACATGTGCCCGTCCAAATGCCTAACAGCTACTCCTTCATTGGTTCTCCCACTTCCCTTTCATCATTTGCCAAATTGGCAATGTGTGCGAACCAGGAGGTTGAAGGTGCTGTCTCTCCAATTTGGGAGATTGATAGTAAAGCAGTTGGAAAGTCAAACTGGCGCACAAGGAGAGGGACTATTCGTTGAGATTTAGAAACCTTTCGTATTCACAGTGTGTCCAATTTTAGGTTTCCCTTACATGTTATAGCTATAGTAATATACCCTTCAGCCTGGAGAGTTGGGACACATGGAATGGGTGCCATGTTTTATTGCTTTAAAGGGTCTGCATTTGCTCACCCAATCTCACCAATCCTCTCAGTCCCATGTGTCCAACCTTATGCAACATCCAGCTGTCGTTGTAGATAGGGTCATTCCAGGTTTCCTCAGAGAACCTGAAGGAATTGTAAAGAATTTCCCTGTTTTTTTGTTTTGTTTTTGAAATTCTTTTTTATAGTGGGTTTGAGCTGATTCTCGCTGCCATGTTTATGCCAGTCTAGACACACTTGTTTCCCTTACGGAGACATATCAATACATAGGTTTTAAGGTTATTACTAGTCAGATATATTCCTCTGTGGGAAATATGGGGATTTGAGTCCCTTTCACTGAGGAAGGTGTAAGTCTTTTCTATTCCATAGTTGGTTTTTGAACGGTACCTGTGCTTATATCAAACTCTGGTTTTATGCATCACCCCACCTCTCCTTCCCCCTTAAGCAGGCATAAGAGTGTTTTCTAAATGTGAGACTCTGTTCTCTTTCCTAACTCAGTTCATGTGTAGCCATGTTTACAGGATCTTCATAAGTGATATCTTATGATAAGTTTCTTTTTCTGTGTGACTTAATTCACTTAGAATCATCGTACCTGAATCCACTCATTTTGCTGCTACTGGTCTTATGACATTGATTTCATGGCTGAGGGATATTCCATCATACGTAAGTACCACAATTTTTTGAACCATTTTTATCTTTCCTGGGATAATTAAGGTGTACCCAAGATGAGGTTCTTGTAAGCAGTGCAGACCTAACTTTTGTGGTGGTTATGTCTTATTGATTTTCAATTTTCCCTAGGTATATTCCATAGACTGGAAGTGCCCTCGGCTCTGTAGCTCTGTTGTTTACTTGTTTCAGGGAACACAATGTACTCCTCCAGATAGGCAGTTGGCAATTTACATGCCGCCCATCAGCATAACAAGGCTCCCTGTTTTCCAGGGCCTGTCTTGCCTTTCTTGTTTTTACCCATTTTGTGGATGTCCCTTTTGACCAGTGGGAAGTGATACTACTTTGTAGTGTAGATATGCATTGCCCACTTGCTTGCTTGGCCAAAAAGGGCGTATGCATTTTCTCCTGAATATATTTAGGAGAAAACACAAACGCACTTTTTGGCCAAGTGCATCATTGTCGAAGTTGTGACCCTCTTCCTGTGCTTTAAAGTCGATTCCAACGTACCTCTTGAAATCTGTTTCTTGCTCTTCTGTCTCGCTTTCAAGTCCGCCTCGTTGCCTTCCCTCAACAGATTTTTGGACGATAATTGCCCTTTATTACTCTGCCAGTTTGTGAATTGCTGTGCCCTGAGCTCCATTTCTTAACTCGTTTTTGGTGAGCTGAACGCAAGTCCAATATTTTGGTTCAGAACCTATACTGGTTTTCGGTCGGTGGCTGAGTCTTTGGTTAATTCTTCTTCCTCCCGGGAAATAAGAGTGACATGTGCCCATCCAAATGCGTAACAGCTACTCTCTCATTGGTTCTCCCACTTCCCTTTCATCCTTTGCCAAATAGGCAACATGTGCGAACCAGGAGGTTAAAGGGGCTGTCTTTCCATGTTGGGAACTTGATAGTAAAGCAGTTGGAAAGTCAGACTGTAGCACATGGAGAGGGACTATTTGTTGATTATTAGAAACCTTTCATATTCACAGTGTGTCCATTCTCTAGGTTTCCCATACATGTTATAGCTATAGTAATATCCCCTTCAACCTGGAGAGTTGGGAACCATGGAATGGGTGCCATGCATTATTGCTTTAAAGGGTCTGCATTTGCTCACCCAATCTCACCAATCTTCTCAGTCCCATGTGTCCAGCCTTATGCCACATCCCGCTGTCATTGTAGATAGGGTCATTCCAGGTTTCATCAGAGACCCTGAAGGAATTGTAAAGAATTTCCCTGTTTTTATGTTTTGTTTTTGAAATTCCTTTTTATAGTGGGTTTGAGCTGATTCTCGCTGCCATGTATATGCCAGTCTAGAAACACTTGATTCCCTTAAGAAGACATATCAATACATAGATTTTAAGTTTCTTACTGGTCACATATATTCCTCTACGGGAAATATGGGGTTATGAGTCCCTTTCACTGAGGAAGGTGTAGGTCTTGTCTATTCCATAATTGGTTTTTGGAACAGTACCTGTGCTTATATCAAACTCTGGTTTTATGCATCACCCCACTTCTCCTTCCCCCTTAAGCAGGCATAAGAGGGTTTTCTAAATGTGAGACTCTGTTCTCTTTCCTAACTCAGTTCATGTGTAGCCATGTTTACAGGATCTTCATAAGTGATATCTTATGATAAGTTTCTTTATCTGTGTGACTTATTTCACTTAGAATCATCGTACCTGAATCCACTCATTTTGCTGCTTCTGGTTTTAAGACATTGATTTCATGGCTGAGGGATATTCCATCGTACGTAAGGACCACAATTTTTTGAACCATTTTTATCTTTCCTGGGATATTTAAGGTGTACCCAAGTTGAGGTTCTTGTAAGCAGTGCAGCTCTAAATGTTGGGGTGGCTCTGTCTTATTGATTTTCAGTTTTCCCAATGTATATTCCCTAGTCTGGAAGTGCCCTTGGCTCTGTAGCTCTGTTGTTTACGTGTTTCAGGGAACACAATGCACTGTTCCAGATAGGCAGTTGGCAATTTACATCCCGCCCATCAGCATAACAAGGCTCCATTTTCTCCAGGGCCTGTCTTGCCTTTCTGGTTTTTACCCATTTTGTGGATGTCCCTTTTGACCGATGGGAAGTGATACTTCTTTGTAGTGCAGATCTGCATTGCCCAATTGCTTGCATGGCCAAAAAGGGCATATGCGTTTTCTCCAGAATATATTCAGGAGAAAACGCATACGACCTTTTTGGCCAAGTGCATCTTTGTCGAATTTGTGCCCCTCTTCCTGTGCTTTAAAGGCAATTCCAACATATCTGTGGAAATCTCTTTTCTTCTATTGTGCCTCGCTTTCAAATCCGCCTTGTTGCCTTCCCTTAACAGATTTTTTGACGATAGTTGTCCTTTACTACCCTACCAGTTTGTGAATTGCTATGCCCCTGAGCTCCATTTTTAACTCGTTTTTTGTGAGCTGAACCCAAGTCCTATATTTTGGTTCAGGACCTATACTGGTTCCCGGTGGGTGGCGGAGACTTTGGTTAATTCTTCTTCCTCCCATGAAATAAGAGTGACATGTGCCCGTCCAAATGCCTAACAGCTACTCTCTCACTGGTTCTCCCTCTTCCCTTTCATCCTCTGCCAAATTGGCAACCTGTGCGAACCTGGAGGTTAAAGGGGCTGTCTCTGCAAGTTGGGAGATTGATATTGAAGAAGTTGGAAAGTCAAACCGGAGCATCAGGAGAGGGATTATTCGTTGAGTTTTAGAGACCTTTCGTATTCACAGAGTGTCAATTCTCTAGGTTTCCCGTACATGCTAATAATGTAGTAATATTCCCTACAACCTGTAGAGTTGGGACCCATGGAATGGGTGCCATGTATTTTTGCATTAAAGGGTCTACATTTGCTCACACAATCTCACCAATCCTCTCAGTCCCATGTGTCCAGCCTTATGCCACATCCAGCTGTCGTTGTAGATAGGGTCATTCCAGGTTTCATCAGAGAACCTGAAGGAATTGTAAAGAATTTCCCTGTTTTTTTGTTTTGTTTTTGAAATTCTTTTTTATAGTGGGTTTGAGCTGATTCTCGCTGCCATGTTTATGCCAGTCTAGACACACTTGTTTCCCTTACGGAGACATATCAATACATAGGTTTTAAGGTTATTACTAGTCAGATATATTCCTCTGTGGGAAATATGGGGATTTGAGTCCCTTTCACTGAGGAAGGTGTAAGTCTTTTCTATTCCATAGTTGGTTTTTGAACGGTACCTGTGCTTATATCAAACTCTTGTTTTATGCATCACCCCACCTCTCCTTCCCCCTTAAGCAGGCATAAGAGTGTTTTCTAAATGTGAGACTCTGTTCTCTTTCCTAACTCAGTTCATGTGTAGCCATGTTTACAGGATCTTCATAAGTGATATCTTATGATAAGTTTCTTTTTCTGTGTGACTTAATTCACTTAGAATCATCGTACCTGAATCCACTCATTTTGCTGCTACTGGTCTTATGACATTGATTTCATGGCTGAGGGATATTCCATCATACGTAAGTACCACAATTTTTTGAACCATTTTTATCTTTCCTGGGATAATTAAGGTGTACCCAAGATGAGGTTCTTGTAAGCAGTGCAGACCTAACTTTTGTGGTGGTTATGTCTTATTGATTTTCAATTTTCCCTAGGTATATTCCATAGACTGGAAGTGCCCTTGGCTCTGTAGCTCTGTTGTTTACTTGTTTCAGGGAACATAATGTACTCCTCCAGATAGGCAGCTGGCAATTTACATGCCGCCCATCAGCATAACAAGGCTCCCTGTTTTCCAGGGCCTGTCTTGCCTTTCTTGTTTTTACCCATTTGTGGATGTCCCTTTTGACCAGTGGGAAGTGATACTACTTTGTAGTGTAGATATGCATTGCCCACTTGCTTGCTTGGCCAAAAACGGTGTATGCATTTTCTCCTGAATATATTTAGGAGAAAATGCAAACGCACTTTTTGGCCAAGTGCATCATTGTCGAAGTTGTGACCCTCTTCCTGTGCTTTAAAGTCGATTACAACGTACCTCTTGAAATCTGTTTCCTGCTCTTCTGCCTCGCTTTCAAGTCCGCCTCGTTGCCTTCCCTCAACAGATTTTTGGACGATAATTGCCCTTTATTACTCTGCCAGTTTGTGAATTGCTGTGCCCTGAGCTCCATTTTTTAACTCGTTTTTTGTGAGCTGAACGCAAGTCCAATATTTTGGTTCAGAACCTATACTGGTTTTCGGTGGGTGGCTGAGACTTTGGTTAATTCTTCTTCCTCCCGGGAAATAAGAGTGACATGTGCCCGTCCAAATGCCTAACAGCTACTCCTTCATTGGTTCTCCCACTTCCCTTTCATCATTTGCCAAATTGGCAATGTGTGCGAACCAGGAGGTTGAAGGTGCTGTCTCTCCAATTTGGGAGATTGATAGTAAAGCAGTTGGAAAGTCAAACTGGCGCACAAGGAGAGGGACTATTCGTTGAGATTTAGAAACCTTTCGTATTCACAGTGTGTCCAATTTTAGGTTTCCCTTACATGTTATAGCTATAGTAATATACCCTTCAGCCTGGAGAGTTGGGACACATGGAATGGGTGCCATGTTTTATTGCTTTAAAGGGTCTGCATTTGCTCACCCAATCTCACCAATCCTCTCAGTCCCATGTGTCCAACCTTATGCAACATCCAGCTGTCGTTGTAGATAGGGTCATTCCAGGTTTCCTCAGAGAACCTGAAGGAATTGTAAAGAATTTCCCTGTTTTTTTGTTTTGTTTTTGAAATTCTTTTTTATAGTGGGTTTGAGCTGATTCTCGCTGCCATGTTTATGCCAGTCTAGACACACTTGTTTCCCTTACGGAGACATATCAATACATAGGTTTTAAGGTTATTACTAGTCAGATATATTCCTCTGTGGGAAATATGGGGATTTGAGTCCCTTTCACTGAGGAAGGTGTAAGTCTTTTCTATTCCATAGTTGGTTTTTGAACGGTACCTGTGCTTATATCAAACTCTTGTTTTATGCATCACCCCACCTCTCCTTCCCCCTTAAGCAGGCATAAGAGTGTTTTCTAAATGTGAGACTCTGTTCTCTTTCCTAACTCAGTTCATGTGTAGCCATGTTTACAGGATCTTCATAAGTGATATCTTATGATAAGTTTCTTTTTCTGTGTGACTTAATTCACTTAGAATCATCGTACCTGAATCCACTCATTTTGCTGCTACTGGTCTTATGACATTGATTTCATGGCTGAGGGATATTCCATCATACGTAAGTACCACAATTTTTTGAACCATTTTTATCTTTCCTGGGATAATTAAGGTGTACCCAAGATGAGGTTCTTGTAAGCAGTGCAGACCTAACTTTTGTGGTGGTTATGTCTTATTGATTTTCAATTTTCCCTAGGTATATTCCATAGACTGGAAGTGCCCTCGGCTCTGTAGCTCTGTTGTTTACTTGTTTCAGGGAACACAATGTACTCCTCCAGATAGGCAGTTGGCAATTTACATGCCGCCCATCAGCATAACAAGGCTCCCTGTTTTCCAGGGCCTGTCTTGCCTTTCTTGTTTTTACCCATTTTGTGGATGTCCCTTTTGACCAGTGGGAAGTGATACTACTTTGTAGTGTAGATATGCATTGCCCACTTGCTTGCTTGGCCAAAAAGGGCGTATGCATTTTCTCCTGAATATATTTAAGAGAAAACACAAACGCACTTTTTGGCCAAGTGCATCATTGTCGAAGTTGTGACCCTCTTCCTGTGCTTTAAAGTCGATTCCAACGTACCTCTTGAAATCTGTTTCTTGCTCTTCTGTCTCGCTTTCAAGTCCGCCTCGTTGCCTTCCCTCAACAGATTTTTGGACGATAATTGCCCTTTATTACTCTGCCAGTTTGTGAATTGCTGTGCCCTGAGCTCCATTTCTTAACTCGTTTTTGGTGAGCTGAACGCAAGTCCAATATTTTGGTTCAGAACCTATACTGGTTTTCGGTGGGTGGCTGAGTCTTTGGTTAATTCTTCTTCCTCCCGGGAAATAAGAGTGACATGTGCCCATCCAAATGCGTAACAGCTACTCTCTCATTGGTTTTCCCACTTCCCTTTCATCCTTTGCCAAATAGGCAACATGTGCGAACCAGGAGGTTAAAGGGGCTGTCTTTCCATGTTGGGAACTTGATAGTAAAGCAGTTGGAAAGTCAGACTGTAGCACATGGAGAGGGACTATTTGTTGATTATTAGAAACCTTTCATATTCACAGTGTGTCCATTCTCTAGGTTTCCCATACATGTTATAGCTATAGTAATATCCCCTTCAACCTGGAGAGTTGGGAACCATGGAATGGGTGCCATGCATTATTGCTTTAAAGGGTCTGCATTTGCTCACCCAATCTCACCAATCTTCTCAGTCCCATGTGTCCAGCCTTATGCCACATCCCGCTGTCATTGTAGATAGGGTCATTCCAGGTTTCATCAGAGACCCTGAAGGAATTGTAAAGAATTTCCCTGTTTTTATGTTTTGTTTTTGAAATTCCTTTTTATAGTGGGTTTGAGCTGATTCTCGCTGCCATGTATATGCCAGTCTAGAAACACTTGATTCCCTTAAGAAGACATATCAATACATAGATTTTAAGTTTCTTACTGGTCACATATATTCCTCTACGGGAAATATGGGGTTATGAGTCCCTTTCACTGAGGAAGGTGTAGGTCTTGTCTATTCCATAATTGTTTTTTGGAACAGTACCTGTGCTTATATCAAACTCTGGTTTTATGCATCACCCCACTTCTCCTTCCCCCTTAAGCAGGCATAAGAGGGTTTTCTAAATGTGAGACTCTGTTCTCTTTCCTAACTCAGTTCATGTGTAGCCATGTTTACAGGATCTTCATAAGTGATATCTTATGATAAGTTTCTTTATCTGTGTGACTTATTTCACTTAGAATCATCGTACCTGAATCCACTCATTTTGCTGCTTCTGGTTTTAAGACATTGATTTCATGGCTGAGGGATATTCCATCGTACGTAAGGACCACAATTTTTTGAACCATTTTTATCTTTCCTGGGATATTTAAGGTGTACCCAAGTTGAGGTTCTTGTAAGCAGTGCAGCTCTAAATGTTGGGGTGGCTCTGTCTTATTGATTTTCAGTTTTCCCAATGTATATTCCCTAGTCTGGAAGTGCCCTTGGCTCTGTAGCTCTGTTGTTTACGTGTTTCAGGGAACACAATGCACTGTTCCAGATAGGCAGTTGGCAATTTACATCCCGCCCATCAGCATAACAAGGCTCCATTTTCTCCAGGGCCTGTCTTGCCTTTCTGGTTTTTACCCATTTTGTGGATGTCCCTTTTGACCGATGGGAAGTGATACTTCTTTGTAGTGCAGATCTGCATTGCCCAATTGCTTGCTTGGCCAAAAAGGGCATATGCGTTTTCTCCAGAATATATTCAGGAGAAAACGCATACGACCTTTTTGGCCAAGTGCATCTTTGTCGAATTTGTGCCCCTCTTCCTGTGCTTTAAAGGCAATTCCAACATATCTGTGGAAATCTCTTTTCTTCTATTGTGCCTCGCTTTCAAATCCGCCTTGTTGCCTTCCCTTAACAGATTTTTTGACGATAGTTGTCCTTTACTACCCTACCAGTTTGTGAATTGCTATGCCCCTGAGCTCCATTTTTAACTCGTTTTTTGTGAGCTGAACCCAAGTCCTATATTTTGGTTCAGGACCTATACTGGTTCCCGGTGGGTGGCGGAGACTTTGGTTAATTCTTCTTCCTCCCATGAAATAAGAGTGACATGTGCCCGTCCAAATGCCTAACAGCTACTCTCTCACTGGTTCTCCCTCTTCCCTTTCATCCTCTGCCAAATTGGCAACCTGTGCGAACCTGGAGGTTAAAGGGGCTGTCTCTGCAAGTTGGGAGATTGATATTGAAGAAGTTGGAAAGTCAAACTGGAGCATCAAGAGAGGGATTATTCGTTGAGTTTTAGAGACCTTTCGTATTCACAGAGTGTCAATTCTCTAGGTTTCCCGTACATGCTAATAATGTAGTAATATTCCCTACAACCTGTAGAGTTGGGACCCATGGAATGGGTGCCATGTATTTTTGCATTAAAGGGTCTGCATTTGCTCACACAATCTCACCAATCCTCTCAGTCCCATGTGTCCAGCCTTATGCCACATCCAGCTGTCGTTGTAGATAGGGTCATTCCAGGTTTCATCAGAGACCCTGAAGGAATTGTAAAGAATTTCCCTGTTTTTTTGTTTTGTTTTTGAAATTCTTTTTTATAGTGGGTTTGAGCTGATTCTCGCTGCCATGTTTATGCCAGTCTAGACACACTTGTTTCCCTTACGGAGACATATCAATACATAGGTTTTAAGGTTATTACTAGTCAGATATATTCCTCTGTGGGAAATATGGGGATTTGAGTCCCTTTCACTGAGGAAGGTGTAAGTCTTTTCTATTCCATAGTTGGTTTTTGAACGGTACCTGTGCTTATATCAAACTCTTGTTTTATGCATCACCCCACCTCTCCTTCCCCCTTAAGCAGGCATAAGAGTGTTTTCTAAATGTGAGACTCTGTTCTCTTTCCTAACTCAGTTCATGTGTAGCCATGTTTACAGGATCTTCATAAGTGATATCTTATGATAAGTTTCTTTTTCTGTGTGACTTAATTCACTTAGAATCATCGTACCTGAATCCACTCATTTTGCTGCTACTGGTCTTATGACATTGATTTCATGGCTGAGGGATATTCCATCATACGTAAGTACCACAATTTTTTGAACCATTTTTATCTTTCCTGGGATAATTAAGGTGTACCCAAGATGAGGTTCTTGTAAGCAGTGCAGACCTAACTTTTGTGGTGGTTATGTCTTATTGATTTTCAATTTTCCCTAGGTATATTCCATAGACTGGAAGTGCCCTTGGCTCTGTAGCTCTGTTGTTTACTTGTTTCAGGGAACACAATGTACTCCTCCAGATAGGCAGCTGGCAATTTACATGCCGCCCATCAGCATAACAAGGCTCCCTGTTTTCCAGGGCCTGTCTTGCCTTTCTTGTTTTTACCCATTTGTGGATGTCCCTTTTGACCAGTGGGAAGTGATACTACTTTGTAGTGTAGATATGCATTGCCCACTTGCTTGCTTGGCCAAAAACGGCGTATGCATTTTCTCCTGAATATATTTAGGAGAAAATGCAAACGCACTTTTTGGCCAAGTGCATCATTGTCGAAGTTGTGACCCTCTTCCTGTGCTTTAAAGTCGATTACAACGTACCTCTTGAAATCTGTTTCCTGCTCTTCTGCCTCGCTTTCAAGTCCGCCTCGTTGCCTTCCCTCAACAGATTTTTGGACGATAATTGCCCTTTATTACTCTGCCAGTTTGTGAATTGCTGTGCCCTGAGCTCCATTTTTTAACTCGTTTTTTGTGAGCTGAACGCAAGTCCAATATTTTGGTTCAGAACCTATACTGGTTTTCGGTGGGTGGCTGAGACTTTGGTTAATTCTTCTTCCTCCCGGGAAATAAGAGTGACATGTGCCCGTCCAAATGCCTAACAGCTACTCCTTCATTGGTTCTCCCACTTCCCTTTCATCATTTGCCAAATTGGCAATGTGTGCGAACCAGGAGGTTGAAGGTGCTGTCTCTCCAATTTGGGAGATTGATAGTAAAGCAGTTGGAAAGTCAAACTGGCGCACAAGGAGAGGGACTATTCGTTGAGATTTAGAAACCTTTCGTATTCACAGTGTGTCCAATTTTAGGTTTCCCTTACATGTTATAGCTATAGTAATATACCCTTCAGCCTGGAGAGTTGGGACACATGGAATGGGTGCCATGTTTTATTGCTTTAAAGGGTCTGCATTTGCTCACCCAATCTCACCAATCCTCTCAGTCCCATGTGTCCAACCTTATGCAACATCCAGCTGTCGTTGTAGATAGGGTCATTCCAGGTTTCCTCAGAGAACCTGAAGGAATTGTAAAGAATTTCCCTGTTTTTTTGTTTTGTTTTTGAAATTCTTTTTTATAGTGGGTTTGAGCTGATTCTCGCTGCCATGTTTATGCCAGTCTAGACACACTTGTTTCCCTTACGGAGACATATCAATACATAGGTTTTAAGGTTATTACTAGTCAGATATATTCCTCTGTGGGAAATATGGGGATTTGAGTCCCTTTCACTGAGGAAGGTGTAAGTCATTTCTATTCCATAGTTGGTTTTTGAACGGTACCTGTGCTTATATCAAACTCTGGTTTTATGCATCACCCCACCTCTCCTTCCCCCTTAAGCAGGCATAAGAGTGTTTTCTAAATGTGAGACTCTGTTCTCTTTCCTAACTCAGTTCATGTGTAGCCATGTTTACAGGATCTTCATAAGTGATATCTTATGATAAGTTTCTTTTTCTGTGTGACTTAATTCACTTAGAATCATCGTACCTGAATCCACTCATTTTGCTGCTACTGGTCTTATGACATTGATTTCATGGCTGAGGGATATTCCATCATACGTAAGTACCACAATTTTTTGAACCATTTTTATCTTTCCTGGGATAATTAAGGTGTACCCAAGATGAGGTTCTTGTAAGCAGTGCAGACCTAACTTTTGTGGTGGTTATGTCTTATTGATTTTCAATTTTCCCTAGGTATATTCCATAGACTGGAAGTGCCCTCGGCTCTGTAGCTCTGTTGTTTACTTGTTTCAGGGAACACAATGTACTCCTCCAGATAGGCAGTTGGCAATTTACATGCCGCCCATCAGCATAACAAGGCTCCCTGTTTTCCAGGGCCTGTCTTGCCTTTCTTGTTTTTACCCATTTTGTGGATGTCCCTTTTGACCAGTGGGAAGTGATACTACTTTGCAGTGTAGATATGCATTGCCCACTTGCTTGCTTGGCCAAAAAGGGCGTATGCATTTTCTCCTGAATATATTTAGGAGAAAACACAAACGCACTTTTTGGCCAAGTGCATCATTGTCGAAGTTGTGACCCTCTTCCTGTGCTTTAAAGTCGATTCCAACGTACCTCTTGAAATCTGTTTCTTGCTCTTCTGTCTCGCTTTCAAGTCCGCCTCGTTGCCTTCCCTCAACAGATTTTTGGACGATAATTGCCCTTTATTACTCTGCCAGTTTGTGAATTGCTGTGCCCTGAGCTCCATTTTTTAACTCGTTTTTGGTGAGCTGAACGCAAGTCCAATATTTTGGTTCAGAACCTATACTGGTTTTCGGTCGGTGGCTGAGTCTTTGGTTAATTCTTCTTCCTCCCGGGAAATAAGAGTGACATGTGCCCATCCAAATGCGTAACAGCTACTCTCTCATTGGTTCTCCCACTTCCCTTTCATCCTTTGCCAAATAGGCAACATGTGCGAACCAGGAGGTTAAAGGGGCTGTCTTTCCATGTTGGGAACTTGATAGTAAAGCAGTTGGAAAGTCAGACTGTAGCACATGGAGAGGGACTATTTGTTGATTATTAGAAACCTTTCATATTCACAGTGTGTCCATTCTCTAGGTTTCCCATACATGTTATAGCTATAGTAATATCCCCTTCAACCTGGAGAGTTGGGAACCATGGAATGGGTGCCATGCATTATTGCTTTAAAGGGTCTGCATTTGCTCACCCAATCTCACCAATCTTCTCAGTCCCATGTGTCCAGCCTTATGCCACATCCCGCTGTCATTGTAGATAGGGTCATTCCAGGTTTCATCAGAGACCCTGAAGGAATTGTAAAGAATTTCCCTGTTTTTATGTTTTGTTTTTGAAATTCCTTTTTATAGTGGGTTTGAGCTGATTCTCGCTGCCATGTATATGCCAGTCTAGAAACACTTGATTCCCTTAAGAAGACATATCAATACATAGATTTTAAGTTTCTTACTGGTCACATATATTCCTCTACGGGAAATATGGGGTTATGAGTCCCTTTCACTGAGGAAGGTGTAGGTCTTGTCTATTCCATAATTGGTTTTTGGAACAGTACCTGTGCTTATATCAAACTCTGGTTTTATGCATCACCCCACTTCTCCTTCCCCCTTAAGCAGGCATAAGAGGGTTTTCTAAATGTGAGACTCTGTTCTCTTTCCTAACTCAGTTCATGTGTAGCCATGTTTACAGGATCTTCATAAGTGATATCTTATGATAAGTTTCTTTATCTGTGTGACTTATTTCACTTAGAATCATCGTACCTGAATCCACTCATTTTGCTGCTTCTGGTTTTAAGACATTGATTTCATGGCTGAGGGATATTCCATCGTACGTAAGGACCACAATTTTTTGAACCATTTTTATCTTTCCTGGGATATTTAAGGTGTACCCAAGTTGAGGTTCTTGTAAGCAGTGCAGCTCTAAATGTTGGGGTGGCTCTGTCTTATTGATTTTCAGTTTTCCCAATGTATATTCCCTAGTCTGGAAGTGCCCTTGGCTCTGTAGCTCTGTTGTTTACGTGTTTCAGGGAACACAATGCACTGTTCCAGATAGGCAGTTGGCAATTTACATCCCGCCCATCAGCATAACAAGGCTCCATTTTCTCCAGGGCCTGTCTTGCCTTTCTGGTTTTTACCCATTTTGTGGATGTCCCTTTTGACCGATGGGAAGTGATACTTCTTTGTAGTGCAGATCTGCATTGCCCAATTGCTTGCATGGCCAAAAAGGGCATATGCGTTTTCTCCAGAATATATTCAGGAGAAAACGCATACGACCTTTTTGGCCAAGTGCATCTTTGTCGAATTTGTGCCCCTCTTCCTGTGCTTTAAAGGCAATTCCAACATATCTGTGGAAATCTCTTTTCTTCTATTGTGCCTCGCTTTCAAATCCGCCTTGTTGCCTTCCCTTAACAGATTTTTTGACGATAGTTGTCCTTTACTACCCTACCAGTTTGTGAATTGCTATGCCCCTGAGCTCCATTTTTAACTCGTTTTTTGTGAGCTGAACCCAAGTCCTATATTTTGGTTCAGGACCTATACTGGTTCCCGGTGGGTGGCGGAGACTTTGGTTAATTCTTCTTCCTCCCATGAAATAAGAGTGACATGTGCCCGTCCAAATGCCTAACAGCTACTCTCTCACTGGTTCTCCCTCTTCCCTTTCATCCTCTGCCAAATTGGCAACCTGTGCGAACCTGGAGGTTAAAGGGGCTGTCTCTGCAAGTTGGGAGATTGATATTGAAGAAGTTGGAAAGTCAAACCGGAGCATCAGGAGAGGGATTATTCGTTGAGTTTTAGAGACCTTTCGTATTCACAGAGTGTCAATTCTCTAGGTTTCCCGTACATGCTAATAATGTAGTAATATTCCCTACAACCTGTAGAGTTGGGACCCATGGAATGGGTGCCATGTATTTTTGCATTAAAGGGTCTGCATTTGCTCACACAATCTCACCAATCCTCTCAGTCCCATGTGTCCAGCCTTATGCCACATCCAGCTGTCGTTGTAGATAGGGTCATTCCAGGTTTCATCAGAGACCCTGAAGGAATTGTAAAGAATTTCCCTGTTTTTTTGTTTTGTTTTTGAAATTCTTTTTTATAGTGGGTTTGAGCTGATTCTCGCTGCCATGTTTATGCCAGTCTAGACACACTTGTTTCCCTTACGGAGACATATCAATACATAGGTTTTAAGGTTATTACTAGTCAGATATATTCCTCTGTGGGAAATATGGGGATTTGAGTCCCTTTCACTGAGGAAGGTGTAAGTCTTTTCTATTCCATAGTTGGTTTTTGAACGGTACCTGTGCTTATATCAAACTCTTGTTTTATGCATCACCCCACCTCTCCTTCCCCCTTAAGCAGGCATAAGAGTGTTTTCTAAATGTGAGACTCTGTTCTCTTTCCTAACTCAGTTCATGTGTAGCCATGTTTACAGGATCTTCATAAGTGATATCTTATGATAAGTTTCTTTTTCTGTGTGACTTAATTCACTTAGAATCATCGTACCTGAATCCACTCATTTTGCTGCTACTGGTCTTATGACATTGATTTCATGGCTGAGGGATATTCCATCATACGTAAGTACCACAATTTTTTGAACCATTTTTATCTTTCCTGGGATAATTAAGGTGTACCCAAGATGAGGTTCTTGTAAGCAGTGCAGACCTAACTTTTGTGGTGGTTATGTCTTATTGATTTTCAATTTTCCCTAGGTATATTCCATAGACTGGAAGTGCCCTTGGCTCTGTAGCTCTGTTGTTTACTTGTTTCAGGGAACATAATGTACTCCTCCAGATAGGCAGCTGGCAATTTACATGCCGCCCATCAGCATAACAAGGCTCCCTGTTTTCCAGGGCCTGTCTTGCCTTTCTTGTTTTTACCCATTTGTGGATGTCCCTTTTGACCAGTGGGAAGTGATACTACTTTGTAGTGTAGATATGCATTGCCCACTTGCTTGCTTGGCCAAAAACGGTGTATGCATTTTCTCCTGAATATATTTAGGAGAAAATGCAAACGCACTTTTTGGCCAAGTGCATCATTGTCGAAGTTGTGACCCTCTTCCTGTGCTTTAAAGTCGATTACAACGTACCTCTTGAAATCTGTTTCCTGCTCTTCTGCCTCGCTTTCAAGTCCGCCTCGTTGCCTTCCCTCAACAGATTTTTGGACGATAATTGCCCTTTATTACTCTGCCAGTTTGTGAATTGCTGTGCCCTGAGCTCCATTTTTTAACTCGTTTTTTGTGAGCTGAACGCAAGTCCAATATTTTGGTTCAGAACCTATACTGGTTTTCGGTGGGTGGCTGAGACTTTGGTTAATTCTTCTTCCTCCCGGGAAATAAGAGTGACATGTGCCCGTCCAAATGCCTAACAGCTACTCCTTCATTGGTTCTCCCACTTCCCTTTCATCATTTGCCAAATTGGCAATGTGTGCGAACCAGGAGGTTGAAGGTGCTGTCTCTCCAATTTGGGAGATTGATAGTAAAGCAGTTGGAAAGTCAAACTGGCGCACAAGGAGAGGGACTATTCGTTGAGATTTAGAAACCTTTCGTATTCACAGTGTGTCCAATTTTAGGTTTCCCTTACATGTTATAGCTATAGTAATATACCCTTCAGCCTGGAGAGTTGGGACACATGGAATGGGTGCCATGTTTTATTGCTTTAAAGGGTCTGCATTTGCTCACCCAATCTCACCAATCCTCTCAGTCCCATGTGTCCAACCTTATGCAACATCCAGCTGTCGTTGTAGATAGGGTCATTCCAGGTTTCCTCAGAGAACCTGAAGGAATTGTAAAGAATTTCCCTGTTTTTTTGTTTTGTTTTTGAAATTCTTTTTTATAGTGGGTTTGAGCTGATTCTCGCTGCCATGTTTATGCCAGTCTAGACACACTTGTTTCCCTTACGGAGACATATCAATACATAGGTTTTAAGGTTATTACTAGTCAGATATATTCCTCTGTGGGAAATATGGGGATTTGAGTCCCTTTCACTGAGGAAGGTGTAAGTCTTTTCTATTCCATAGTTGGTTTGTGAACGGTACCTGTGCTTATATCAAACTCTTGTTTTATGCATCACCCCACCTCTCCTTCCCCCTTAAGCAGGCATAAGAGTGTTTTCTAAATGTGAGACTCTGTTCTCTTTCCTAACTCAGTTCATGTGTAGCCATGTTTACAGGATCTTCATAAGTGATATCTTATGATAAGTTTCTTTTTCTGTGTGACTTAATTCACTTAGAATCATCGTACCTGAATCCACTCATTTTGCTGCTACTGGTCTTATGACATTGATTTCATGGCTGAGGGATATTCCATCATACGTAAGTACCACAATTTTTTGAACCATTTTTATCTTTCCTGGGATAATTAAGGTGTACCCAAGATGAGGTTCTTGTAAGCAGTGCAGACCTAACTTTTGTGGTGGTTATGTCTTATTGATTTTCAATTTTCCCTAGGTATATTCCATAGACTGGAAGTGCCCTCGGCTCTGTAGCTCTGTTGTTTACTTGTTTCAGGGAACACAATGTACTCCTCCAGATAGGCAGTTGGCAATTTACATGCCGCCCATCAGCATAACAAGGCTCCCTGTTTTCCAGGGCCTGTCTTGCCTTTCTTGTTTTTACCCATTTTGTGGATGTCCCTTTTGACCAGTGGGAAGTGATACTACTTTGTAGTGTAGATATGCATTGCCCACTTGCTTGCTTGGCCAAAAAGGGCGTATGCATTTTCTCCTGAATATATTTAAGAGAAAACACAAACGCACTTTTTGGCCAAGTGCATCATTGTCGAAGTTGTGACCCTCTTCCTGTGCTTTAAAGTCGATTCCAACGTACCTCTTGAAATCTGTTTCTTGCTCTTCTGTCTCGCTTTCAAGTCCGCCTCGTTGCCTTCCCTCAACAGATTTTTGGACGATAATTGCCCTTTATTACTCTGCCAGTTTGTGAATTGCTGTGCCCTGAGCTCCATTTCTTAACTCGTTTTTGGTGAGCTGAACGCAAGTCCAATATTTTGGTTCAGAACCTATACTGGTTTTCGGTGGGTGGCTGAGTCTTTGGTTAATTCTTCTTCCTCCCGGGAAATAAGAGTGACATGTGCCCATCCAAATGCGTAACAGCTACTCTCTCATTGGTTTTCCCACTTCCCTTTCATCCTTTGCCAAATAGGCAACATGTGCGAACCAGGAGGTTAAAGGGGCTGTCTTTCCATGTTGGGAACTTGATAGTAAAGCAGTTGGAAAGTCAGACTGTAGCACATGGAGAGGGACTATTTGTTGATTATTAGAAACCTTTCATATTCACAGTGTGTCCATTCTCTAGGTTTCCCATACATGTTATAGCTATAGTAATATCCCCTTCAACCTGGAGAGTTGGGAACCATGGAATGGGTGCCATGCATTATTGCTTTAAAGGGTCTGCATTTGCTCACCCAATCTCACCAATCTTCTCAGTCCCATGTGTCCAGCCTTATGCCACATCCCGCTGTCATTGTAGATAGGGTCATTCCAGGTTTCATCAGAGACCCTGAAGGAATTGTAAAGAATTTCCCTGTTTTTATGTTTTGTTTTTGAAATTCCTTTTTATAGTGGGTTTGAGCTGATTCTCGCTGCCATGTATATGCCAGTCTAGAAACACTTGATTCCCTTAAGAAGACATATCAATACATAGATTTTAAGTTTCTTACTGGTCACATATATTCCTCTACGGGAAATATGGGGTTATGAGTCCCTTTCACTGAGGAAGGTGTAGGTCTTGTCTATTCCATAATTGTTTTTTGGAACAGTACCTGTGCTTATATCAAACTCTGGTTTTATGCATCACCCCACTTCTCCTTCCCCCTTAAGCAGGCATAAGAGGGTTTTCTAAATGTGAGACTCTGTTCTCTTTCCTAACTCAGTTCATGTGTAGCCATGTTTACAGGATCTTCATAAGTGATATCTTATGATAAGTTTCTTTATCTGTGTGACTTATTTCACTTAGAATCATCGTACCTGAATCCACTCATTTTGCTGCTTCTGGTTTTAAGACATTGATTTCATGGCTGAGGGATATTCCATCGTACGTAAGGACCACAATTTTTTGAACCATTTTTATCTTTCCTGGGATATTTAAGGTGTACCCAAGTTGAGGTTCTTGTAAGCAGTGCAGCTCTAAATGTTGGGGTGGCTCTGTCTTATTGATTTTCAGTTTTCCCAATGTATATTCCCTAGTCTGGAAGTGCCCTTGGCTCTGTAGCTCTGTTGTTTACGTGTTTCAGGGAACACAATGCACTGTTCCAGATAGGCAGTTGGCAATTTACATCCCGCCCATCAGCATAACAAGGCTCCATTTTCTCCAGGGCCTGTCTTGCCTTTCTGGTTTTTACCCATTTTGTGGATGTCCCTTTTGACCGATGGGAAGTGATACTTCTTTGTAGTGCAGATCTGCATTGCCCAATTGCTTGCTTGGCCAAAAAGGGCATATGCGTTTTCTCCAGAATATATTCAGGAGAAAACGCATACGACCTTTTTGGCCAAGTGCATCTTTGTCGAATTTGTGCCCCTCTTCCTGTGCTTTAAAGGCAATTCCAACATATCTGTGGAAATCTCTTTTCTTCTATTGTGCCTCGCTTTCAAATCCGCCTTGTTGCCTTCCCTTAACAGATTTTTTGACGATAGTTGTCCTTTACTACCCTACCAGTTTGTGAATTGCTATGCCCCTGAGCTCCATTTTTAACTCGTTTTTTGTGAGCTGAACCCAAGTCCTATATTTTGGTTCAGGACCTATACTGGTTCCCGGTGGGTGGCGGAGACTTTGGTTAATTCTTCTTCCTCCCATGAAATAAGAGTGACATGTGCCCGTCCAAATGCCTAACAGCTACTCTCTCACTGGTTCTCCCTCTTCCCTTTCATCCTCTGCCAAATTGGCAACCTGTGCGAACCTGGAGGTTAAAGGGGCTGTCTCTGCAAGTTGGGAGATTGATATTGAAGAAGTTGGAAAGTCAAACTGGAGCATCAAGAGAGGGATTATTCGTTGAGTTTTAGAGACCTTTCGTATTCACAGAGTGTCAATTCTCTAGGTTTCCCGTACATGCTAATAATGTAGTAATATTCCCTACAACCTGTAGAGTTGGGACCCATGGAATGGGTGCCATGTATTTTTGCATTAAAGGGTCTGCATTTGCTCACACAATCTCACCAATCCTCTCAGTCCCATGTGTCCAGCCTTATGCCACATCCAGCTGTCGTTGTAGATAGGGTCATTCCAGGTTTCATCAGAGACCCTGAAGGAATTGTAAAGAATTTCCCTGTTTTTTTGTTTTGTTTTTGAAATTCTTTTTTATAGTGGGTTTGAGCTGATTCTCGCTGCCATGTTTATGCCAGTCTAGACACACTTGTTTCCCTTACGGAGACATATCAATACATAGGTTTTAAGGTTATTACTAGTCAGATATATTCCTCTGTGGGAAATATGGGGATTTGAGTCCCTTTCACTGAGGAAGGTGTAAGTCTTTTCTATTCCATAGTTGGTTTGTGAACGGTACCTGTGCTTATATCAAACTCTTGTTTTATGCATCACCCCACCTCTCCTTCCCCCTTAAGCAGGCATAAGAGTGTTTTCTAAATGTGAGACTCTGTTCTCTTTCCTAACTCAGTTCATGTGTAGCCATGTTTACAGGATCTTCATAAGTGATATCTTATGATAAGTTTCTTTTTCTGTGTGACTTAATTCACTTAGAATCATCGTACCTGAATCCACTCATTTTGCTGCTACTGGTCTTATGACATTGATTTCATGGCTGAGGGATATTCCATCATACGTAAGTACCACAATTTTTTGAACCATTTTTATCTTTCCTGGGATAATTAAGGTGTACCCAAGATGAGGTTCTTGTAAGCAGTGCAGACCTAACTTTTGTGGTGGTTATGTCTTATTGATTTTCAATTTTCCCTAGGTATATTCCATAGACTGGAAGTGCCCTTGGCTCTGTAGCTCTGTTGTTTACTTGTTTCAGGGAACACAATGTACTCCTCCAGATAGGCAGCTGGCAATTTACATGCCGCCCATCAGCATAACAAGGCTCCCTGTTTTCCAGGGCCTGTCTTGCCTTTCTTGTTTTTACCCATTTGTGGATGTCCCTTTTGACCAGTGGGAAGTGATACTACTTTGTAGTGTAGATATGCATTGCCCACTTGCTTGCTTGGCCAAAAACGGCGTATGCATTTTCTCCTGAATATATTTAGGAGAAAATGCAAACGCACTTTTTGGCCAAGTGCATCATTGTCGAAGTTGTGACCCTCTTCCTGTGCTTTAAAGTCGATTACAACGTACCTCTTGAAATCTGTTTCCTGCTCTTCTGCCTCGCTTTCAAGTCCGCCTCGTTGCCTTCCCTCAACAGATTTTTGGACGATAATTGCCCTTTATTACTCTGCCAGTTTGTGAATTGCTGTGCCCTGAGCTCCATTTTTTAACTCGTTTTTTGTGAGCTGAACGCAAGTCCAATATTTTGGTTCAGAACCTATACTGGTTTTCGGTGGGTGGCTGAGACTTTGGTTAATTCTTCTTCCTCCCGGGAAATAAGAGTGACATGTGCCCGTCCAAATGCCTTACAGCTACTCCTTCATTGGTTCTCCCACTTCCCTTTCATCATTTGCCAAATTGGCAATGTGTGCGAACCAGGAGGTTGAAGGTGCTGTCTCTCCAATTTGGGAGATTGATAGTAAAGCAGTTGGAAAGTCAAACTGGCGCACAAGGAGAGGGACTATTCGTTGAGATTTAGAAACCTTTCGTATTCACAGTGTGTCCAATTTTAGGTTTCCCTTACATGTTATAGCTATAGTAATATACCCTTCAGCCTGGAGAGTTGGGACACATGGAATGGGTGCCATGTTTTATTGCTTTAAAGGGTCTGCATTTGCTCACCCAATCTCACCAATCCTCTCAGTCCCATGTGTCCAACCTTATGCAACATCCAGCTGTCGTTGTAGATAGGGTCATTCCAGGTTTCCTCAGAGAACCTGAAGGAATTGTAAAGAATTACCTTGTTTTTTTGTTTTGTTTTTGAAATTCTTTTTTATAGTGGGTTTGAGCTGATTCTCGCTGCCATGTTTATGCCAGTCTAGACACACTTGTTTCCCTTACGGAGACATATCAATACATAGGTTTTAAGGTTATTACTAGTCAGATATATTCCTCTGTGGGAAATATGGGGATTTGAGTCCCTTTCACTGAGGAAGGTGTAAGTCTTTTCTATTCCATAGTTGGTTTTTGAACGGTACCTGTGCTTATATCAAACTCTGGTTTTATGCATCACCCCACCTCTCCTTCCCCCTTAAGCAGGCATAAGAGTGTTTTCTAAATGTGAGACTCTGTTCTCTTTCCTAACTCAGTTCATGTGTAGCCATGTTTACAGGATCTTCATAAGTGATATCTTATGATAAGTTTCTTTTTCTGTGTGACTTAATTCACTTAGAATCATCGTACCTGAATCCACTCATTTTGCTGCTACTGGTCTTATGACATTGATTTCATGGCTGAGGGATATTCCATCATACGTAAGTACCACAATTTTTTGAACCATTTTTATCTTTCCTGGGATAATTAAGGTGTACCCAAGATGAGGTTCTTGTAAGCAGTGCAGACCTAACTTTTGTGGTGGTTATGTCTTATTGATTTTCAATTTTCCCTAGGTATATTCCATAGACTGGAAGTGCCCTCGGCTCTGTAGCTCTGTTGTTTACTTGTTTCAGGGAACACAATGTACTCCTCCAGATAGGCAGTTGGCAATTTACATGCCGCCCATCAGCATAACAAGGCTCCCTGTTTTCCAGGGCCTGTCTTGCCTTTCTTGTTTTTACCCATTTTGTGGATGTCCCTTTTGACCAGTGGGAAGTGATACTACTTTGTAGTGTAGATATGCATTGCCCACTTGCTTGCTTGGCCAAAAAGGGCGTATGCATTTTCTCCTGAATATATTTAGGAGAAAACACAAACGCACTTTTTGGCCAAGTGCATCATTGTCGAAGTTGTGACCCTCTTCCTGTGTTTTAAAGTCGATTCCAACGTACCTCTTGAAATCTGTTTCTTGCTCTTCTGTCTCGCTTTCAAGTCCGCCTCGTTGCCTTCCCTCAACAGATTTTTGGACGATAATTGCCCTTTATTACTCTGCCAGTTTGTGAATTGCTGTGCCCTGAGCTCCATTTCTTAACTCGTTTTTGGTGAGCTGAACGCAAGTCCAATATTTTGGTTCAGAACCTATACTGGTTTTCGGTCGGTGGCTGAGTCTTTGGTTAATTCTTCTTCCTCCCGGGAAATAAGAGTGACATGTGCCCATCCAAATGCGTAACAGCTACTCTCTCATTGGTTCTCCCACTTCCCTTTCATCCTTTGCCAAATAGGCAACATGTGCGAACCAGGAGGTTAAAGGGGCTGTCTTTCCATGTTGGGAACTTGATAGTAAAGCAGTTGGAAAGTCAGACTGTAGCACATGGAGAGGGACTATTTGTTGATTATTAGAAACCTTTCATATTCACAGTGTGTCCATTCTCTAGGTTTCCCATACATGTTATAGCTATAGTAATATCCCCTTCAACCTGGAGAGTTGGGAACCATGGAATGGGTGCCATGCATTATTGCTTTAAAGGGTCTGCATTTGCTCACCCAATCTCACCAATCTTCTCAGTCCCATGTGTCCAGCCTTATGCCACATCCCGCTGTCATTGTAGATAGGGTCATTCCAGGTTTCATCAGAGACCCTGAAGGAATTGTAAAGAATTTCCCTGTTTTTATGTTTTGTTTTTGAAATTCCTTTTTATAGTGGGTTTGAGCTGATTCTCGCTGCCATGTATATGCCAGTCTAGAAACACTTGATTCCCTTAAGAAGACATATCAATACATAGATTTTAAGTTTCTTACTGGTCACATATATTCCTCTACGGGAAATATGGGGTTATGAGTCCCTTTCACTGAGGAAGGTGTAGGTCTTGTCTATTCCATAATTGGTTTTTGGAACAGTACCTGTGCTTATATCAAACTCTGGTTTTATGCATCACCCCACTTCTCCTTCCCCCTTAAGCAGGCATAAGAGGGTTTTCTAAATGTGAGACTCTGTTCTCTTTCCTAACTCAGTTCATGTGTAGCCATGTTTACAGGATCTTCATAAGTGATATCTTATGATAAGTTTCTTTATCTGTGTGACTTATTTCACTTAGAATCATCGTACCTGAATCCACTCATTTTGCTGCTTCTGGTTTTAAGACATTGATTTCATGGCTGAGGGATATTCCATCGTACGTAAGGACCACAATTTTTTGAACCATTTTTATCTTTCCTGGGATATTTAAGGTGTACCCAAGTTGAGGTTCTTGTAAGCAGTGCAGCTCTAAATGTTGGGGTGGCTCTGTCTTATTGATTTTCAGTTTTCCCAATGTATATTCCCTAGTCTGGAAGTGCCCTTGGCTCTGTAGCTCTGTTGTTTACGTGTTTCAGGGAACACAATGCACTGTTCCAGATAGGCAGTTGGCAATTTACATCCCGCCCATCAGCATAACAAGGCTCCATTTTCTCCAGGGCCTGTCTTGCCTTTCTGGTTTTTACCCATTTTGTGGATGTCCCTTTTGACCGATGGGAAGTGATACTTCTTTGTAGTGCAGATCTGCATTGCCCAATTGCTTGCTTGGCCAAAAAGGGCATATGCGTTTTCTCCAGAATATATTCAGGAGAAAACGCATACGACCTTTTTGGCCAAGTGCATCTTTGTCGAATTTGTGCCCCTCTTCCTGTGCTTTAAAGGCAATTCCAACATATCTGTGGAAATCTCTTTTCTTCTATTGTGCCTCGCTTTCAAATCCGCCTTGTTGCCTTCCCTTAACAGATTTTTTGACGATAGTTGTCCTTTACTACCCTACCAGTTTGTGAATTGCTATGCCCCTGAGCTCCATTTTTTAACTCGTTTTTTGTGAGCTGAACCCAAGTCCTATATTTTGGTTCAGGACCTATACTGGTTCCCGGTGGGTGGCGGAGACTTTGGTTAATTCTTCTTCCTCCCATGAAATAAGAGTGACATGTGCCCGTCCAAATGCCTAACAGCTACTCTCTCACTGGTTCTCCCTCTTCCCTTTCATCCTCTGCCAAATTGGCAACCTGTGCGAACCTGGAGGTTAAAGGGGCTGTCTCTGCAAGTTGGGAGATTGATATTGAAGAAGTTGGAAAGTCAAACCGGAGCACCAGGAGAGGGATTATTCGTTGAGTTTTAGAGACCTTTCGTATTCACAGAGTGTCAATTCTCTAGGTTTCCCGTACATGCTAATAATGTAGTAATATTCCCTACAACCTGTAGAGTTGGGACCCATGGAATGGGTGCCATGTATTTTTGCATTAAAGGGTCTGCATTTGCTCACACAATCTCACCAATCCTCTCAGTCCCATGTGTCCAGCCTTATGCCACATCCAGCTGTCGTTGTAGATAGGGTCATTCCAGGTTTCATCAGAGACCCTGAAGGAATTGTAAAGAATTTCCCTGTTTTTTTGTTTTGTTTTTGAAATTCTTTTTTATAGTGGGTTTGAGCTGATTCTCGCTGCCATGTTTATGCCAGTCTAGACACACTTGTTTCCCTTACGGAGACATATCAATACATAGGTTTTAAGGTTATTACTAGTCAGATATATTCCTCTGTGGGAAATATGGGGATTTGAGTCCCTTTCACTGAGGAAGGTGTAAGTCTTTTCTATTCCATAGTTGGTTTGTGAACGGTACCTGTGCTTATATCAAACTCTTGTTTTATGCATCACCCCACCTCTCCTTCCCCCTTAAGCAGGCATAAGAGTGTTTTCTAAATGTGAGACTCTGTTCTCTTTCATAACTCAGTTCATGTGTAGCCATGTTTACAGGATCTTCATAAGTGATATCTTATGATAAGTTTCTTTTTCTGTGTGACTTAATTCACTTAGAATCATCGTACCTGAATCCACTCATTTTGCTGCTACTGGTCTTATGACATTGATTTCATGGCTGAGGGATATTCCATCATACGTAAGTACCACAATTTTTTGAACCATTTTTATCTTTCCTGGGATAATTAAGGTGTACCCAAGATGAGGTTCTTGTAAGCAGTGCAGACCTAACTTTTGTGGTGGTTATGTCTTATTGATTTTCAATTTTCCCTAGGTATATTCCATAGACTGGAAGTGCCCTCGGCTCTGTAGCTCTGTTGTTTACTTGTTTCAGGGAACACAATGTACTCCTCCAGATAGGCAGTTGGCAATTTACATGCCGCCCATCAGCATAACAAGGCTCCCTGTTTTCCAGGGCCTGTCTTGCCTTTCTTGTTTTTACCCATTTTGTGGATGTCCCTTTTGACCAGTGGGAAGTGATACTACTTTGTAGTGTAGATATGCATTGCCCACTTGCTTGCTTGGCCAAAAAGGGCGTATGCATTTTCTCCTGAATATATTTAGGAGAAAACACAAACGCACTTTTTGGCCAAGTGCATCATTGTCGAAGTTGTGACCCTCTTCCTGTGCTTTAAAGTCGATTCCAACGTACCTCTTGAAATCTGTTTCTTGCTCTTCTGTCTCGCTTTCAAGTCCGCCTCGTTGCCTTCCCTCAACAGATTTTTGGACGATAATTGCCCTTTATTACTCTGCCAGTTTGTGAATTGCTGTGCCCTGAGCTCCATTTCTTAACTCGTTTTTGGTGAGCTGAACGCAAGTCCAATATTTTGGTTCAGAACCTATACTGGTTTTCGGTGGGTGGCTGAGTCTTTGGTTAATTCTTCTTCCTCCCGGGAAATAAGAGTGACATGTGCCCATCCAAATGCGTAACAGCTACTCTCTCATTGGTTCTCCCACTTCCCTTTCATCCTTTGCCAAATAGGCAACATGTGCGAACCAGGAGGTTAAAGGGGCTGTCTTTCCATGTTGGGAACTTGATAGTAAAGCAGTTGGAAAGTCAGACTGTAGCACATGGAGAGGGACTATTTGTTGATTATTAGAAACCTTTCATATTCACAGTGTGTCCATTCTCTAGGTTTCCCATACATGTTATAGCTATAGTAATATCCCCTTCAACCTGGAGAGTTGGGAACCATGGATTGGGTGCCATGCATTATTGCTTTAAAGGGTCTGCATTTGCTCACCCAATCTCACCAATCTTCTCAGTCCCATGTGTCCAGCCTTATGCCACATCCCGCTGTCATTGTAGATAGGGTCATTCCAGGTTTCATCAGAGACCCTGAAGGAATTGTAAAGAATTTCCCTGTTTTTATGTTTTGTTTTTGAAATTCCTTTTTATAGTGGGTTTGAGCTGATTCTCGCTGCCATGTATATGCCAGTCTAGAAACACTTGATTCCCTTAAGAAGACATATCAATACATAGATTTTAAGTTTCTTACTGGTCACATATATTCCTCTACGGGAAATATGGGGTTATGAGTCCCTTTCACTGAGGAAGGTGTAGGTCTTGTCTATTCCATAATTGGTTTTTGGAACAGTACCTGTGCTTATATCAAACTCTGGTTTTATGCATCACCCCACTTCTCCTTCCCCCTTAAGCAGGCATAAGAGGGTTTTCTAAATGTGAGACTCTGTTCTCTTTCCTAACTCAGTTCATGTGTAGCCATGTTTACAGGATCTTCATAAGTGATATCTTATGATAAGTTTCTTTATCTGTGTGACTTATTTCACTTAGAATCATCGTACCTGAATCCACTCATTTTGCTGCTTCTGGTTTTAAGACATTGATTTCATGGCTGAGGGATATTCCATCGTACGTAAGGACCACAATTTTTTGAACCATTTTTATCTTTCCTGGGATATTTAAGGTGTACCCAAGTTGAGGTTCTTGTAAGCAGTGCAGCTCTAAATGTTGGGGTGGCTCTGTCTTATTGATTTTCAGTTTTCCCAATGTATATTCCCTAGTCTGGAAGTGCCCTTGGCTCTGTAGCTCTGTTGTTTACGTGTTTCAGGGAACACAATGCACTGTTCCAGATAGGCAGTTGGCAATTTACATCCCGCCCATCAGCATAACAAGGCTCCATTTTCTCCAGGGCCTGTCTTGCCTTTCTGGTTTTTACCCATTTTGTGGATGTCCCTTTTGACCGATGGGAAGTGATACTTCTTTGTAGTGCAGATCTGCATTGCCCAATTGCTTGCTTGGCCAAAAAGGGCATATGCGTTTTCTCCAGAATATATTCAGGAGAAAACGCATACGACCTTTTTGGCCAAGTGCATCTTTGTCGAATTTGTGCCCCTCTTCCTGTGCTTTAAAGGCAATTCCAACATATCTGTGGAAATCTCTTTTCTTCTATTGTGCCTCGCTTTCAAATCCGCCTTGTTGCCTTCCCTTAACAGATTTTTTGACGATAGTTGTCCTTTACTACCCTACCAGTTTGTGAATTGCTATGCCCCTGAGCTCCATTTTTTAACTCGTTTTTTGTGAGCTGAACCCAAGTCCTATATTTTGGTTCAGGACCTATACTGGTTCCCGGTGGGTGGCGGAGACTTTGGTTAATTCTTCTTCCTCCCATGAAATAAGAGTGACATGTGCCCGTCCAAATGCCTAACAGCTACTCTCTCACTGGTTCTCCCTCTTCCCTTTCATCCTCTGCCAAATTGGCAACCTGTGCGAACCTGGAGGTTAAAGGGGCTGTCTCTGCAAGTTGGGAGATTGATATTGAAGAAGTTGGAAAGTCAAACCGGAGCACCAGGAGAGGGATTATTCGTTGAGTTTTAGAGACCTTTCGTATTCACAGAGTGTCAATTCTCTAGGTTTCCCGTACATGCTAATAATGTAGTAATATTCCCTACAACCTGTAGAGTTGGGACCCATGGAATGGGTGCCATGTATTTTTGCATTAAAGGGTCTGCATTTGCTCACACAATCTCACCAATCCTCTCAGTCCCATGTGTCCAGCCTTATGCCACATCCAGCTGTCGTTGTAGATAGGGTCATTCCAGGTTTCATCAGAGACCCTGAAGGAATTGTAAAGAATTTCCCTGTTTTTTTGTTTTGTTTTTGAAATTCTTTTTTATAGTGGGTTTGAGCTGATTCTCGCTGCCATGTTTATGCCAGTCTAGACACACTTGTTTCCCTTACGGAGACATATCAATACATAGGTTTTAAGGTTATTACTAGTCAGATATATTCCTCTGTGGGAAATATGGGGATTTGAGTCCCTTTCACTGAGGAAGGTGTAAGTCTTTTCTATTCCATAGTTGGTTTTTGAACGGTACCTGTGCTTATATCAAACTCTGGTTTTATGCATCACCCCACCTCTCCTTCCCCCTTAAGCAGGCATAAGAGTGTTTTCTAAATGTGAGACTCTGTTCTCTTTCCTAACGCAGTTCATGTGTAGCCATGTTTACAGGATCTTCATAAGTGATATCTTATGATAAGTTTCTTTTTCTGTGTGACTTAATTCACTTAGAATCATCGTACCTGAATCCACTCATTTTGCTGCTACTGGTCTTATGACATTGATTTCATGGCTGAGGGATATTCCATCATACGTAAGTACCACAATTTTTTGAACCATTTTTATCTTTCCTGGGATAATTAAGGTGTACCCAAGATGAGGTTCTTGTAAGCAGTGCAGACCTAACTTTTGTGGTGGTTATGTCTTATTGATTTTCAATTTTCCCTAGGTATATTCCATAGACTGGAAGTGCCCTTGGCTCTGTAGCTCTGTTGTTTACTTGTTTCAGGGAACACAATGTACTCCTCCAGATAGGCAGCTGGCAATTTACATGCCGCCCATCAGCATAACAAGGCTCCCTGTTTTCCAGGGCCTGTCTTGCCTTTCTTGTTTTTACCCATTTGTGGATGTCCCTTTTGACCAGTGGGAAGTGATACTACTTTGTAGTGTAGATATGCATTGCCCACTTGCTTGCTTGGCCAAAAACGGCGTATGCATTTTCTCCTGAATATATTTAGGAGAAAATGCAAACGCACTTTTTGGCCAAGTGCATCATTGTCGAAGTTGTGACCCTCTTCCTGTGCTTTAAAGTCGATTACAACGTACCTCTTGAAATCTGTTTCCTGCTCTTCTGCCTCGCTTTCAAGTCCGCCTCGTTGCCTTCCCTCAACAGATTTTTGGACGATAATTGCCCTTTATTACTCTGCCAGTTTGTGAATTGCTGTGCCCTGAGCTCCATTTTTTAACTCGTTTTTTGTGAGCTGAACGCAAGTCCAATATTTTGGTTCAGAACCTATACTGGTTTTCGGTGGGTGGCTGAGACTTTGGTTAATTCTTCTTCCTCCCGGGAAATAAGAGTGACATGTGCCCGTCCAAATGCCTAACAGCTACTCCTTCATTGGTTCTCCCACTTCCCTTTCATCATTTGCCAAATTGGCAATGTGTGCGAACCAGGAGGTTGAAGGTGCTGTCTCTCCAATTTGGGAGATTGATAGTAAAGCAGTTGGAAAGTCAAACTGGCGCACAAGGAGAGGGACTATTCGTTGAGATTTAGAAACCTTTCGTATTCACAGTGTGTCCAATTTTAGGTTTCCCTTACATGTTATAGCTATAGTAATATACCCTTCAGCCTGGAGAGTTGGGACACATGGAATGGGTGCCATGTTTTATTGCTTTAAAGGGTCTGCATTTGCTCACCCAATCTCACCAATCCTCTCAGTCCCATGTGTCCAACCTTATGCAACATCCAGCTGGCGTTGTAGATAGGGTCATTCCAGGTTTCCTCAGAGAACCTGAAGGAATTGGAAAGAATTTCCCTGTTTTTATGTTTTGTTTTGAAATTCCTTTTTATAGTGGGTTTGAGCTGATTCTCGCTGCCATGTTTATGCCAGTCTAGAAACAATTGATTCCCTTACGGAGACATATCAATACATATGTTTTAAGATTCTTACTAGTCAGATATATTCCTCTGTGGGAAATAAGGAGTTTTGAGTCCCTTTCTCTGATAAGGTGTAGGTCTTGTCTATTCCATAGCTGGTTTTTGGAACGGTACCTGTGCTTATATCAAACTCTGGTTTTATGCATCACCCCTCCTCTCCTTCCCCCTTAAGCAGGCATAAGAGTGTTTTCTAACTGTGAGACTCTGTTCTCTTCCCTAACTCAGTGCATGTGTAGCCATGTTTACAGGATCTTCATAAGTGATATCTTATGATAAGTTTCTTTTTCTGTGTGACTTATTTCATTTAGAATCATCGTACCTGAATCCACTCATTTTGCTGCTACTGGTCTTATGACATTGATTTCATGGCTGAGGGATATTCCATCGTACGTAATTACCACAATTTTTTGAACCATTTTTGTCTTTCCTGGGAAATTTAAGGTGTACCCAAGTTGAGGTTCTTGTAAGCAGTGCAGCCCTAAATTTTGGGGTGGCTCTGTCTTATTGATTTTCAGTTTTCCCAAGGTATATTCCCTAGACAGGAAGTGCCCTTGGCTCTGTACCTCTGTTGTTTACTTGTTTTAGGGAACACAATGCACTCCTCCAGAGAGGCAGTTGCCAATTTACATCCCGCCATTCAGCATAACAAGGCTCCCTGTTCTCCAGGGCCTGTCTTGCCTTTCTGGTTTTTACCAATTTTGTGGATGTCCCTTTTGACCGGTGGGAAGTGATACTTCTTTGTAGTGCAGATTTGCATTGCCCACTTGCTTGCTTGGCTAAAAAGGGCGTATGCGTTTCCTCCTGAATATATTCAGGAGAAAACGCATACACCCTTTTTTGGCCAAGTGCATCATAGTCGAAATTGTGCCCCTCTTCCTGTGCTTTAAAGGCGATTCCAACGTACCCCTTGAAATCTGTTTCCTGCTATTCTGCCTCGCTTTCAAGTCCACCTAGTTGCCTTCCCTCAACAGATTGTTGGACGATAGTTGCCCTTTATTACTCTGCCAGTTTCTGAATTGCTGTGCCCCTGAGCTCCACTTTTTAACTCGATCTTTGTGAGCTGATCGCAAGTCCAAAGTTTTGGTTGACGACCTATACCAGTTCCCCTGGGTGGCTGAGACTTTGGTTAATTCTTCTTCCTTCCAGGAAATAAGAGTGACATGTGCCCGTCCATATGCCTAACAGCTACTCTCTCATTGGTTCTCCCTTTTCCCTT
Organism: Mesoplodon mirus; assembly: GCF_964341445.2. Taxonomy (NCBI): domain Eukaryota; kingdom Metazoa; phylum Chordata; class Mammalia; order Artiodactyla; family Ziphiidae; genus Mesoplodon; species Mesoplodon mirus. The sequence continues at coordinate 1,255,731 of NW_028295811.1, forward strand.
TCATCCTTTGCCACATTGGCAACGTGTTCGAACCAGGAGGATAAAGGTACTGTCTCTCCAAGTTGGGAGATTGATATTAAAGCAGTTGGAAAGTCAAACTGGTGCACAAGGAAAGGGATTATTCATTGAATTTTAGAAACCTTTCGTAATCACAGTGTGTCCATTCTTAGGTTTCCCTTACATGTTATAGCTATAGTAATATTCCCTTCAACCTGGAGAGTTGGGACACATGGAATGGGTTGCCCCGCATTATTGCTTTAAAGGGTCTGCATTTGCTCACCCAATCTCACCAGTCCTCTCAGTCCCATGTGTCCAGCCTTATGCCACATCCAGCTGTCTTTGTCGATAGTGTCATTCCAGGTTTCATCAGAGAGCCTGAAGGAATTTTAAAGAATTTCCCTATTTTTATGTTTTGTTTTTGAAATTCCTTTTTATAGTGGGTTTGAGCTGATTCTCACTGGCATGTTTATGCCAGTCTAGAAACACTTGATTCCCTTACGGAGACATATCAATACATAGGTTTTAAGATTCTTACTAGTCAGATATATTCCTCTGCGGGAAATATGGGGTTTTGAATCCCTTTCATTGAGGAAGCTGTAGGTCTTGTCTATTCCATAGTTGATATTTGGAACGGTACCTGTGCTTTTATCAAAGTCTGGTTTTATGCATCACCCCACCACTCCTGCCCCGTTAAGCAGGCATAAGAATGTTTTCTAAATGTGAGACTCTGTTCTCTTTCCTAACTCAGTTCATGTGTATCCATGTTTACAGGATCTTCATAAGTGATATCTTATGATAAGCTTCTTTTTCTGTGTGACTTATTTTACTTAGAATCATCGTACCTGAATCCACTCATTTTGCTGCTACTGGGCTTATGACATTGATTTCATGGCTGATGGATATTCCATCATACGTAAGTACCCCAATTTTTTGAACCATTTTTATCTTTCCTAGGATATTTAATGTATACCCAAGTTGAGGTTCTTGTAAGCAGTGCAGCCCTAAATTTTGGGGTGGCTCTGTCTTATTGATTTTCAGTTTTCCCAAGGTATATTCCCTAGACTGGAAGTGCCCTTGGCTCTGTAGCTCTGTTGTTTACTTGTTTCAGGGTACACAATGCACTCCTCCAGATAGGCAGTTGGCAATTAACATGCCGCCCATCAGCATAACAAGCCACCCAGTTCTCCAGGGCCTGTGTTGCCTTTCTGGTTTTTACCCATTTTGTGGATGTCCCTTTTGACCAGTGGGAAGTGATACTTCTTTGTAGTGTAGATTTGCATTGCCCGCTTGCTTGCTTGGACAAAAAGGGCGTATGCCTTTTCTCCTGAATATACTCCGGAGAACACGCAAATGCACTTTTTGGCCAAGTGCATCATTGTCGAAGTTGTGACCCTCTTCCTGTGCTTTAAAGGCGATTCCAACGTACCCCTTGAAATCTGTTTCCTACTCTTCTGCCTCGCTTTCAAGTCCGCCTCATTGCCTTCCCTCAACAGATTGTTGGACGATAGTTGCCCTTTATTACTCTGCCAGTTTGTGAATTGCTGTGCCCCTGAGCTCCAATTTTTATCTCGTTTTTTGTGAGCTGAACGCAAGTCCAATATTTTGGTTCAGAACCTATACTGGTTTTCGGTGGTTGGCTGAGTCTTTGGTTAATTCTTCTTCCTCCCAGGAAATAAGAGTGACATGTGCCCATCCAAATGTCTAACAGCTACTCTTTCATTGGATCTCCCACTTCCCTTTCATCATTTGCGAAATTGGCAACCTGTGCGAACCAGGAGGTTAAAGGTGCTGTCTCTCCAAGTTGGGAGATGGATAGTAAAGCAGTTGGAAAGTCAAACTGGCGCACAAGGAGAGGGACTATTCGTTGAGATTTAGAAACCTTTCGTATTCACAGTGTGTCCATTCTTAGTTTTCCCTTACATGTTATAGCTATAGTAATATTCCCTTCAACCTGGAGAGTTGGGACACATGGAATGGGTGCCATGAATTATTGATTTAAAGGGTCTGCATTTGCTCACCCAATCTCACCAATCCTCTCAGTCCCATGTGTCCAGCCTTATGCCACATCCAGCTGTAGTTGTAGACAGTGTCATTCCAAGATTCATCAGAGACCCAGAAGGAATTTCAAAGAATGTCCCTGTTTTTTTGTTTGTTTTTGAAATTCCGTTTTATAGTGGGTTTGAGCTGATTCTCGCTCCCATGATTATGCCAGTCTAGAAACACTTGATTCCCTTACGGAGACATATCAATACATAGGTTTTAAGATTCTTACTAGTCAGATATATTCCTCTGCGGAAAATATGGGATTTTGAAACCCTTTCACTGAGGAAGGTGTAAGTCTTCCCTATTCCATAGTTGGTTTTTGGAACGGTACCTGTGCTTATATCAAGCTCTGGTTTTATGCATCACCCCACCTCTCCTTCCCCCTTAAGCAGGCATAAGTGTGTTTTCTAAATGTGAGACTCTCTTCTCTTTCCTAACTCAGTTCATGTGTATCCATGTTTACAGGATCTTCATAAGTTATATCTTATGATACGTTTCATTTTCTGTGTGACTTATTTCACATAGAATCATCGTACCTGAATCCACTCATTTTGCTGCTACTGGTCTTATGACATTGACTTCTGGGCTGAGGGATAATCCATCGTACGAATGTACCCCAATTTTTTGTACCAGTTTTATATTTCCTGGGATACTTAAGGTGTACCCAAGTTGAGGTTTTTGTGAGCAGTGCAGCCCTAAATTTTGGGGTGGCTGTGTCTTATTGATTTTTTCAGTTTTCCCAAGGTATATTCCCTAGACTGGAAGTGTCCTTGGCTCTGTAGCTCTATTGTTTACTTGTTTTAGGGAACACAATGCACTCCTCCAGAGAGGCAGTTGGCAATTTACATTCTGCCCATAAGCATAACAAGGATCCCTGTTCTCCAGGGCCTGTCTTGAATTTCTGGTTTTTACCCTTTGTGTGGATGTCTCTTTGGACCGGTGTGAAGTGATACTTCATTGTAGTGCAGACTTGCATGCCCGCTTGCTTGCTTGGCCAAAAAGGGCGTATGCATTTTCTCCTGAATATACTCAGGAGAAAATGCATAAGCCCTTTTTGGCCAAGTGCATCATTGTCGAAGTTGTGCCCCTCTTCCTGTGCTTTAAAGGTGATTCCAACGTACCTCTTGAAATCTGTTTCCGGCTATTCTGCCTCGCTTTCAAGTCCGCCTCATTGCCTTCCCTCAACCGATTTTTGGACGATAGTTGCCCTTTATTTCTCTACCACTTTGTGAATTGCTGTGCCCCTTGAGCTCCGTTTTTTAACTAGTTTTTTCTGAGCTGTACGCAATCCAATAATTTGGTTCAGGACCTATACTGGTTCCCGGTGGGTGGCTGAGACTTTGGTCAATACTTCTTCCTCCAGGGAAATAAGAGTGACATATGCCCATCCAAATGCCTTACAGCTACTCTCTCATTGGTTGTCCCTCTTCCCATTCATCCTCTGCAAAATTGGCAACCTGTGCGAAACAGGAGGTTAAAGGTGCTGTCTGTCCAGGTTGGGAGATTGATAGTAAAGCAGTAGGAAAGTCATACCGGAGCACCAGGAGAGGGACTATTTGTTGAGTTTTAGAGACCTTTCGTATTCACAGTGTGTCCATTCTCTAGGTTTCCCGTACATGTTATAGCTGTAGTAATATTCCCTTCACCCTGCAGAGTTGGGACCCATGGAATGTGTGCCATGCATTATTGTTTTAAAGGGTCTGCGTTTGCTCACCCAATCTCACCAATCCTCTCAGTCCCATGTGTCCAGCCTTATGCCACATCCTGCTGTCGTTGTAAATAGGGTCATTCCAGGTTTCATTAGAGACCCTGAAGGAATTGTAAAGAATTTCCCTGTTTTTTAGTCTTGTTTTTGAAATTCCTTTTTATAGTTGGTTTGAGCTGATTCTCGCTGTCATGTTTATGCCAGTCTAGACACACTTGATTCCTTAAAGAGACATATCAATACATAGGTTTTAAGATTCATACTAGTCAGATATATTCCTCTGTGGGAAATATGGGGTTTTGAGTCCCTTTCACTGAGGAAGGTGTAGGTCTTGTCTATTCCATAGTTCGTTCTTGGAACGGTACCTGTGCTTATATCAAACTCTTGTTTTATGCATCACCCCACCTCTCCTTCCCCCTTAAGCAGGCATAAGAGTGTTTTCTAAATGTGAGACTCTCTTCTCTTTCCTAACTCAGTTCATGTGTAGCCATGTTTACAGGATCTTCATGAGTGATATCTTATGATTAGTTTCTTTTTCTGTGTGACTTATTTCACTTAGAATCATGGTACCTGAATCCACTCATTTTGCTGCTACTGGTCTTATGACATTGATTTCATGGCTGAGGGATATTCCATCGTACGTAAGTTCCACAATTTCTTAAACCCTTTTTGTCTTTCCTGGGATATTTAAGGTGGACACAAGTTGAGGCTCTTTTAAACAGTGCAAACCTAAATTTTGGGGTGGCTCTGGCTTATTGATTTTCAATTTTCCCAAGGTATATTTCTTAGCCTGGAAGTGCACTTGGCTCTGTAGCTCTGTTGTTTATTTTTCTAGGGAACACAATGCACTCCTCCAGAGAGGCAGTTGGCAACTTACGTCCCGAACATCATCATAAAAAGGCTCCCAGTTTTCCAGCGCCTGTCTTGCCTTTCTGGTTTTTACACATTTTGCGGATGTCCCTTTGGACCGGTGGGAAGTGATGCTTCTTTGTAGTGCAGATTTGCATTGCCCGTTTGATTGCCTGGCCAAAAAGGTTCTATTTGTTTTCTCCTGAATATATTCAGGAGAAAACTCATACGCCCTTTTTGTCCAAGTGTATCATTGTCAAAGTTGTGCCCCTATTCCTCTGCTTTAAAGGCACTTCCAACGTACCTCTTGAAATCTGTTTCCGCCTATTCTGCCTCGCATTCAAATCCGCCTCGTTGCCTTCCTTCAACAGATTTTTGCACGATAGCGGTCCTTTACTCCTCTGCCAGTTTGTGAATTGCTGTGCCCCTGAGCTACATTTTTCAACTCGTTTTTTGTGAGCTGAATGCAAGTCCAAAATTTTGGTTCAGGACCTATACTGCTTCCCGGCGGGTGGCTGAGAGTTTGGTTAATTCTTCTTCCTGCCGCGAAATTAGTGTCACATGTGCCCCTCCAAATACCTAACAGCTACTCTCTCATTGGTTCTTCCTCTTCCCTTTCATCCTCTGCCAAATTGTCAACCTGTGCAAACCAGGAGGTTAAAGGGGCTGTCTCTCCAAGTTGGGAGATTTATATTAAAGGCATTGGAAAGTGAAACCGGAGCACCAGTATAGGGACTATTCGTTGAGTTTTAGAAACCTTTCATATTCACAGTGGGTCCATTCTATTGGTTACCCGTACATGTTATAGCTCTAGTAATATTCCCCACAAACTGGAGAGTTGGGACCCATCGAATAGCTGCCACACATTATTGCTTTAAGGTTCTGCATTTGCTCACCCAATCTCACCAATCCTCTCAGTCCCATGTGTCCAGCCATATGCCACATCCTGCTGTCATTGTAGATAGAGTCATACCAGGTTTCATCAGAGACCCTGAAGGAATTGTAAAGAATTTCCCTGTTTTTTTGGTTTGATTTTGAAATTCCTTTCTATAGTGGGTTTGAGCTGATTCTCACTGCCATGTTTATGCCAGTCTAGACATACTTGATTCCCTTATGGAGATATATCAATACATAGGTTTTAAGGTTCTTATTAGTAAGATATATTCCTCTGTGGGGAATATGGGTTGTTGTGTCCCTTTCCCTGAGGAAGGTGTAGGTCTTGTCTATTCCGTATTAGGTTTTTGGAAAGGTACCTGTACTAATTCAAACTCTGGTTTTATGCATCACCCCACCTCTTAATCCCCCTTAAGCAGGCATAAGTATGTTTTCTAAATGTGAGTCTCTCTTCTCTTTCCTAACACAGTTCATGTGTAGCCATGTTTACAGGATCTTCATCATTGATATCTTATGGTAATTTTCTTTTTCTGTGTGACTTATTTCACTTAGAATCATCGTACCTGAATCCACTCATTTTGCTGCTACTGGCCTTATGACATTGATTACATGGCTGAGGGATATTCCTTGTACATAAGTACCACAATTTCTTGAACCATTTTTGTCTTTCCTGGGATATTTAAGGTGTACCCAAGTTGAGGTTCTTGAAATAAGTGAAACCCTTAATTTTGGGGTGGCTCTGTCTTATTGATTTTCAGTTTTCCCAATGTATATTTCCTAGACTGGACGTGCCCTGGGCTCTGTAGCTCTGTTGTTTATTTGTTTTACGGAACACAATGCACTCCTCCAGAGAGGCAGTTGGCAACTTAATCCCGCCAATCAGCATAACAAGGCTCCCAGTTCTCCAGGGGCTGTCTTGCCTTTCTGGTTTTTACACATTTTGCGGATATCCCTTTTGACTGGTTTGAGGTGATAATTCTTTGTAGTGCAGATTTGCATTGCCTGCTTGCTGGATGGCCAAAAAGGGCGTATTAGTTTTCTCCCGAATATATTCAGGAGAAAAGGCATAAGCCCTTTTTGGCCAAGTGCATCATTGTCGAAGTTGTGCCCCTCTTCCTGTGCTTTAAAGGTGATTCCAACATACCTCTCGAAATCTGTTTCCTGCTATTCTGCCTCGCTTTCAAATCCGCCTCCTTGCCTTCCATTAAACAAATATTTGGACGATAGTTGTCCTGTATTTCTCTGCCAGTTTGTGAATTGCTGTGCCCGTGAGCTCCATTTTTCAACTCGTTTTTTTGTGAGCTGAATGCAAGTCCAAACTTTGGTTCAGGATCTATACTGGTGTGTGGTTGGTGGCTGAGACTTTGGTTAATTCTTATTCCGGCCGGGAAATTAGAGGGACATGTTCCCGTCCAAATGCCTAACAGCTACTCTCTTATTGGTTCTCCCTCTTCACTTTCATCCTCTGCCAAATTGGCAACCTGTGAGAACCAGGAGGTTAAAGGGGCTGTCTCTCCAAGTTGGGAGATTGATAGTAAAGCAAATGGAAAGTCAAACCGGAGCACCAGGAGAGGGACTGTTAGTTGAGTTTTTGAGACCTTTCGTATTCACAGTGTGTCCATTCTCTAGGTTTCCCGTACATGTTATAGCTGTAGTAATATTCCCTTAAACCTTGAGAGTTGGGACCCATGGAATGGGTGCCACTCATTATTGCTTTAAAGGGTCTGCATTTGCTCACACAATCTCACCAATCCTCTCAGTCCCAAGTGTCCAGCCTTATGCCACATCCAGCTGTCGTTGTAGATAGGGTCATTCCAGGTTTCATAAGAGACCCTGAAGGAATTGTACAGAATTTCCCTGTTTTTCTGTTTTGTTTTTGCAATTCCTTTTTATAGTGGGTTTGAGCTGATTTTCGCTGCCATGATTATGCCTGTCTAGAAACACTTGATTCTCTTACGGAGACATATCAATACATAAGTTTTTAGATTCTTACTAGTCAGATATATTCCTCTGCGGGAAATATGGGGTTTTGAGTCCCTTTCACTGCGGATGCTGTAGGTCTTGTCTATTCCATAGTTGGTTTTTAGAACGGTACCTGTGCTTATATCAAACTCTGGTTTTATGCATCACCCCACCTCTCCTTCCCCCTTAAGCAGGCATAAGAGTGTTTTCTAAATGTGAGACTCTGTTCTCTTTCCTAACTCATTTCATGTGTAGCCAAGTTTACAGGATCTTCATAAGTGATATCTTATGATACGTTTCTTTTTCTGTGTGACTTATTTCACTTAGAATCATCGTACCTGAATCCACTCATTTTGCTGCTACTGGTCTTATGACATTGATTTCATGGCTGAGGGATATTCCATCGTACGTAAGTACCACAATTTTTTGAACCATTTTTATATTTCCTGGAATATTTCAGGTGTACCCAAGTTGAGGTTCTTGGAAGCAGTGCAGCCCTCAATTTTGGGGTGGCTCTGTCATGTTGATTTTCAGTTTTCCCAGGGTATATTCCCTAGACTGGAAGTGTCCGTGGCTCTGTAGCTCTGTTGTTTACTTGTTTTAGGGAACACAATGCAAACCTCCAGAGAGGCAGTTGGCAATTTACATTCTGGCCATCAGCATAACAAGGCTCCCTGTTCTCCAGGGCCTGTCTTGCCTTTCTGGTTTTTACCCATTTTGTGGATGTCCCTTTTGACCTATGGGAAGTGATACATCTTTGTAGTGCAGACTTGCATTGCCCACTTGCTTGCTTGTCCAAAAGTGCCGTATGCGTTTTCTCCTGAATATATTCAGGACAAAACACATATGCCTTTTTTGTCCAAGTTCATCATTGTCGAAATTGTGCCCCTCTTCCTGTGCTTTAAAGGTGATTCCAACGTACCTCTTGAAATATGTTTCCTGCTATTCTGCCTCGCTTTCAAGTCCGCCTCGTTGGCTTCCCTCAACAGATTTTTGGACGATAGTTGTCCTTTATTACTCTGCCAGTTTGTGAATTGCTGTGCCCCTGAGCTCCATTTTTTAACTCGTTTTTTGTGAGCTGAACGCAAGTCCAATATTCTTGTTCAGGACCTATACTAGTTTTGGGTGGGTGGCTGAGACTTTGGTTAATTCTTCTTCGTCCCGGGAAATAAGAGGGACATGTGCCCGTCCAAATGCCTAACAGCTACTCTCTCATTGTTTCTCCCTGTTCCCTTGCATCCTTTGCCAAATTGGCAACCTGTGCGAACCAGGAGGTTAAACGTGCTGTCTCTCCAAGTTGGGAGATTGATAGTAAAGCAGTTGAAAAGTCAAACTGGAGCACAAGGAGAGGGATAAGTCGATGAGATTTAGAAACGTTTAGTATTCACAGTGTGTCCATTCTCTAGATTTCCCGTACATGTTATAGCTATAGTAATATTCCCTTCAACCTGGAGAGTTGGGACCCATGGAATCGGTGCCATGCATTATTGTTTAAAGGGTCTGCGTTTGCTCACCCAATCTCACCAATCCTCTCAGTCCCATGTGTCCTGCCTTATGCCACATCCAGCTGTCGTTGTAGATAGGGTCATTCCAGGTTTCATCAGAGACCCTGAAGGAATTGTAAAGATTTTCCCTGTTTTTTTGTTTTGTTTTTGAAATTCATTTTTATAGTTGGTTTGAGCTGATTCTCACTGCCATGTTTATGCCAGTCTACACACACTTGATTCCCTTATGGAAACATATCAGTACATAGGTTTTAAGATTCTTACTAGTCAGATATATTCCTCTGTGGGAAATATGGGGTTTTGAGTCCCTTTCCCTGAGGAAGGTGTAGGTCTTGTCTATTCCATAGTTGGTTTTTGGAACAGTACCTGTGCTTATATCAAACTCTGGTTTTATGCATTACCCCACCTCTCCTTCCCCCTTAAGCAGGCATAAGAGTGTTTTCTAAATGTTAGACTCTCTTCTCTTTCCTAACTCAGTTCATGTGTAGCCATGTTTACAGGATCTTCATAAGTGATATCTTATGATAAGTTTCTTTTTCTGTGTGACTTAATTCACTTAGAATCATCGTACCTGAATCCACTCATTTTGCTGCTACTGGTCTTATGACATTGATTTCATGGCTGAGGGATATTCCATCGTACGTAAGTACCACAATTTTTTGAACCATTTTTATATTTCCTGGGATATTTAAGGTGTACCCAAGTTGAGGTTCTTGCAAGCAGTGCAGCCCTAAATTTTTGAGTGGCTCTGTCTTATTGATTTTCAGTTTTCCCAAAGTATATTCCCTAGACTGGAAGTGTCCTTGGCTCTGTAGTTCTGTTTTTTACTTGTTTTAGGGAACACAATGCACTCCTCCAGAGAAGCAGTTGGCAATTTACATCCCGCCCATCAGCAAAACAATGCTCCATGTTCTCCAGGGCCTGCCTTGCCTTTCTGGTTTTTACCCATTTTGTGGATGTCCTTTTAGACTGGTGGGAAGTGATACGTCTTTGTAGTGCAGACTTGCATTGCCCACTTGCTTGCTTGGCCAAAAGTGCCGTATGCGTTTTCTCGTGAATATATTCAGGACAAAACGCATACGGGCTTTATGGCCAAGTGCATCATTGTCGAAGTTGTGCCCCTATTCCTGAGCTTTACAGGCGATTCCTACGTACCTCTTGAAATCTATTTCTTGCTATTCTGCCTCACTTTCAAGTCTGCCTCGTTGCCTTCCCTCAACAGATTTTTGGACGATAGTTGCGCTTTATTACTCTGTCAGTTTGTGAATTGCTCTGCCCCTGAGCTCCATTTTTTAAATCGTTTTTCGTGAGCTGAACGCAAGACCAATATTTTGGTTCAGGACCTATACTGGTTTTCGGTGGGTGGCTGAGACTTTGGTTGATTCTTCTTCCTCCCGGGAAATAAGAGTGGCATGTGCCCGTCTAAATGCCTAACAGCTACTCTCTCATTGTTTCTCCCTCTTCCCTTTCATCCTTTGCCAAATTGGCAACCTGTGAGAACCAGGAAGTTAAAGGTGCTGTCTCTCCAAGTTGGGAGATTGATAGTAAAGCCGTTGAAAAGTCAAACTGGAGCACAAGTTGAGGGACTATTCGTTGAGTTTTAGAAACGTTTCGTATTCTCAGTGTGTCCATTCTCTAGGTTTCCCATACATGTATTAGCTATAGTAATATTCCCTTCAACCTGGAGAGTTGGGACCCATGGAATGGGTGCCATGCATTATTGCTTTAAAGGGTCTGCGTTTGCTCACCCAATCTCACCAATCCTCTCAGTCCCATGAGTCCAGCCTTATGCCACATCCAGCTGTCGTTGTAGATAGGGTCATTCCACGTTTCATGAGAGACCCTGAAGGAATTGTAAAGAATTTCCCTGTTTTTTTGTTTTGCTTTGAAATTCCTTTTTATAGTTGGTTTGAGCTGATTCTCACAGCCATGTTTATGCCAATCTAGACACACTTGATTCCCTTACGGAGACATATCAATACATAGGTTTTAAGATTCTTACTAGTCAGATATATTCCTCTGCGGTAAATATGGGGTTTTGAGTCCCTTTCTCTGAGGAAGGTGTAGGTCTTGTCTATTCCATAGTTGGTTTTTGGAACAGTACCTGTGCTTATATCAAACTCTGGTTTTATGCATCACCCGACCTCTCCTTCCCCCTTAAGCAGGCATAAGAATGTTTTCTACATGTGAGACTCTCTTCTCTTTTCTAACTCAGTTCATGTGTAGCCATGTTTACAGGATCTTCATAAGTGATATCTTATGATAAGTTTCTTTTTCTGCGTGACTTATTTCACTTAGAATCATCGTACCTGAATCCACTCACTTTGCTGCTACTGGTCTTATGACATTGATTTCATGGCTGAGGGATATTCCATCGTATGTAAGTACCACAATTTTTTGAACCATTTTTATATTTCCTGGGATATTTAAGGTGTACCCAAGTTGAAGTTCTTGTAAGCAGTGCAGCCCTAAATTTTGGGGTGGCTCTGTCATATTGATTTTCAGTTTTCCAAAGGTACATTCCCTAGACTGGAAGTGCTCTTGGCTCTGTAGCTCTGTTGTTTACTTCTTTTAGGGAACACAATGCACTCCTCCAGAGAGGCAGTTGGCAGTTTACATCTCGCCCATCAGCATAACAAGGCTCCCTGTTCTCCAGGGCCTGTCTTGAATTTCTGGTTTTTACCCTTTTTGTGGATGTTCCTGTGGAGAGGTTTGAAATGATACTTCTTCGTAGTGCAGACTTGCATGCCCGCTTGCTTGCTTGGCCAAAAAAGGTGTATGCGTTTCCTCCTGAATATACTCATGAGAAAATGCATAAGCCCTTTTTGGCCAAGTGCATCATTGTCGAAGTTGTGCCCCTCTTCCTGTGCTTTGAAGGTGATTCCAACGTACCTCTTGAAATCTGTTTCCAGCTATTCTGCCTCGCTTTCAAGTCCACCTCGTTGCCTTCCCTCAACAGATTTTTGGACGATAGTTTTCCTTTATTACTCTGCCATTTTGTGAATAGCTGTGCCCCTGAGCTCCGTTTTTTAACTGTTTTTTTTCTGAGCTGTACGCAAGTCCAATATTTTGGTTCAGGACATGTACTGGTTCGCGGTGGGTGGCTGAGACTTTGGTCAATTCTTCTTCCTCCAGGGAAATAAGAGTGACATATGCCCGTCCAAATGCCTAACATCTACTCTCCAATTGGTACTTCCTCTTCCCATTCATCCTCTGCAAAATTGGCAACCTGTGGGAAACAGGAGGTTAAAGGTGCTGTCTCTACAGGTTGGGAGATTGATAGTAAAGCAGTTGGAAAGTCAAACCGGAGCACCAGGAGAGGGACTATTCGTTGAGATTTAGAGACCTTTCGTATTCATAGTGTGTCCATTCTCTAGGTTTCCCGTACATGTTATAGATGTAGTAATATTCCCTTCAACCTGGAGAGTTGGGATCCATGGAATGGGTGCCTTGCGTTATTCCTTTAGGGGGTCTGCATTTGCTCACCCAATCTCACCAATTCTCTCAGTCCCATGTGTCCAGCCTTATGCCACATCCAGCTGTCGTTGTAGATAGGGTCATTCCAGGTTTCATCAAAGACCCTGAAGGAATTGTACAGAATTTCCCTGTTTTTTTCTTTTGGTTTTGAAATTCCTTTTTATAGTGGGTTTGAGCTGATTCACGCTGCCATGATTATGCCACTCTAGAAACACTTGATTCCCTTACACTGACATATCAATACATAGGTTTTAAGATTCTTATTAGTCAGATATATTCCTCTGTGGGAAATATGGGGTTTTGAGTCCCTTTCACTGAGGAAGGTGTAGGTCTTGTCTATTCCATAGTTGGTTTTTGCAACGGTACCTGTGCTTATATCAAACTCTGGTTTATGCATCACCCCACCTCTCCTTCCCCCTTAAGCAGGCATAAGAGTGTTTTCTAAATGTGAGACTCTCTTCTCTTTCCTAACTCAGTTCATGTGTAGCCATGTTTACAGGATCTTCATAAGTGATATCTTATGATAAGTTTCTTTTTCTGTGTGACTTATTTCACTTAGAATCATCGTACCTGAATCCACTCATTTTGCTGCTACTGGTCTTGTGACATTCATTTCATGGCTGATGGATATTCCATCGTACGTAAGTACCAAAATTTTTTGAACCATTTTTATATTTCCTGGGATATTTAAGGTGTACCCAAGTTGAGGTTCTTGTAAGCAGTGCAGCCCTAAATTTTGGGGTGGTTCTGTCTTATTGATTTTCAGTTTTCCCAAGGTATATTCCCTAGACTGGAAGTGTCCTTGGCTCTGTAGCTCTGTTGTTTACTTGTTTTAGGGAACACAGTGCACTCCTCCAGAGAGGCAGTTGGCAATTTACATCTCGCCCATCAGCATAACAAGGCTCCATGTTCTCCAGGGCCTGCCTTGAATTTCTGGTTTTTACCCATTTTGTGGATATCCCTTTGGACCGGTGGGAAGTGATACTTCTTTGTAGTGCAGACTTGCATTGCCCGCTTGCTTGCTTGGCCAAAAAGGGCGTATGCGTTTTCTCCTGAATATACTCAGGAGAAAAGGCATACGCACTTTTTGGCCAGGTGCATCATTGTCGAAGTTGTGACCCTCTTCCTGTGCTTTAAAGGTGAATCCAACATATCTCTTGAAATCTGTTTCATGCTATTCTGCCTCACTTTCAAGTCCGTGTGTTTCCCTTCCCTCAACAGAATTTTGGATGATAGTTGTCCTTTATTACTATGCCAGGTTGTGAATTGCTCTGCCCTACAGTTCCATTTTTAACTCGTTTTTTCTGAGCTGCACGCAAGTCCAATATTTTCGATTAGGAACTATACTGGTTCCCGGTGGGTGGCTGAGACTTTGGTCAATTATTCTTCCTCCCGGGAAATAAGAGTGACATATGCCCGTCCAAATGCCTAACAGCTACTCTCTCATTGGTTCTCCCTCCTCCCATTCATCGTCTGCGAAAAGGGTAACCTGTGTGAAACAGGAGGTTAAAGGTGCTGTCTCTCCAGGTTGGGAGATTGATAGTAAAGCAGTTGGAAAGTCAAAGCAGAGCACCAGGAGAGGGACTATTCGTTGAGTTTTAGAGACCTTTCGTATTCACAGTGTGTCCATTCTCTAGGTTTCCCGTACATGTTATAGCTGTTGTAATATTCCCTTCCACCTGGAGAGTTGGGATCCATGGAATGGGTGCCTTGCATTATTGCTTTAAAGGGTCTGCATTTGCTCACCCAATCTCACCACTCCTCTCAGTCCCATGTGTCCAGCCTTATACCACATCCAGCTGTCATTGTAGATAGGGTCATTCCAGGTTTCATCAGAGACCCTGAAGGAATTGTACAGAATTTCCCTGTTTTTCTGTTTTGTTTTTGCAATTCCTTTTTATAGTGGGTTTGAGCTGATTTTCGCTGCCATGATTATGCCTGTCTAGAAACACTTGATTCTCTTACGGAGACATATCAATACATAGGTTTTAAGATTCTTACTAGTCAGATATATTCCTCTGCGGGATATGTGGGGTTTTGAGTCCCTTTCACTGCGGATGGTGTAGGTCTTGTCTATTCCATAGTTGGTTTTTAGAACGGTACCTGTGCTTATATCAAACTCTGGTTTTATGCATCACCCCACCTCTCCTTTCCCCTTAAGCAGGCATAAGAGTGTTTTCTAAATGTGAGACTCTGTTCCCTTTCCTTACTCATTTCATGTGTAGCCATGTTTACAGGATCTTCATAAGTGATATCTTATGATACGTTTCTTTTTCTGTGTGACTTATTTCACTTAGAATCATCGTACCTGAATCCACTCATTTTGCTGCTACTGGTCTTATGACATTGATTTCATGGCTGATGGATATTCCATCGTACGTAAGTACCACAATTTTTTGAACCATTTTTATATTTCCTGGAATATTTCAGGTGTACTCAAGTTGAGGTTCTTGTAAGCAGTGCAGCCCTCAATTTTGGGGTGGCTGTGTCATATTGATTTTCAGTTTTCCCAGGGTATATTCCCTAGACTGGAAGTGTCCGTGGCTCTGTAGCTCTGTTGTTTACTTGTTTTAGGGAACACAATGCAAACCTCCAGAGAGGCAGTTGGCAATTTACATTCCGGCCATCACCATAACAAGGCTCCCTGTTCTCCAGGGCCTGTCTTGCCTTTCTGGTTTTTACCCATTTTGTGGATGTCCCTTTTGACCTATGGGAAGTGATACATCTTTGTAGTGCAGACTTGCATTGCCCACTTGCTTGCTTGTCCAAAAGTGCCGTATGCGTTTTCTCCTGAATATATTCAGGACAAAACGCATATGCCTTTTTTGTCCAAGTTCATCATTGTCGAAGTTGTGCCCCTCTTCCTGTGCTTTAAAGGTGATTCCAACGTACCTCTTGAAATATGTTTCCTGCTATTCTGCCTCGCTTTCAAGTCCGCCTCGTTGGCTTCCCTCAACAGATTTTTGGACGATAGTTGTCCTTTATTACTCTGCCAGTTTGTGAATTGCTGTGCCCCTGAGCTCCATTTTTTAACTCGTTTTTTGTGAGCTGAACGCAAGTCCAGTATTCTTGTTCAGGACCTATACTAGTTTTGGGTGGGTGGCTGAGACTTTGGTTAATTATTCTTCGTCCTGGGAAATAAGAGGGACATGTGCCCGTCCAAATGCCTAAGAGCTACTCTCTCATTGTTTCTCCCTGTTCCCTTGCATCCTTTGCCAAATTGGCAACCTGTGCGAACCAGGAGGTTAAACGTGCTGTCTCTCCAAGTTGGGAGATTGATAGTAAAGCAGTTGAAAAGTCAAACTGGAGCACAAGGAGAGGGATAAGTCGATGAGATTTAGAAACGTTTCGTATTCACAGTGTGTCCATTCTCTAGGTTTCCCGTACATGTTATAGCTATAGTAATATTCCCTTCAACCTGGAGAGTTGGGACCCATGGAATCGGTGCCATGCATTATTGCTTTAAAGGGTCTGCGTTTGCTCACCCAATCTCACCAATTCTCTCAGTCCCATGTGTCCAGCCTTATGCCACCTCCAGCTGTCGTTGTAGATAGGGTCATTCCAGGTTTCATCAGAGACCCTGAAGGAATTGTAAAGATTTTCCCTGTTTTTTTGTTTTGTTTTTGAAATTCATTTTTATACTGGGTTTGAGCTGATTCTCACTGCCATGTTTATGCCAGTCTACACACACTTGATTCCCTTATGGAAACATATCAGTACATAGGTTTTAAGATTCTTACTAGTCAGATATATTCCTCTGTGGGAAATATGGGGTTTTGAGTCCCTTTCCCTGAGGATGGTGTAGGTCTTGTCTATTCCATAGTTGGTTTTTGGAACAGTACCTGTGCTTATATCAAACTCTGGTTTTATGAATTACCCCACCTCTCCTTCCCCCTTAAGCAGGCATAAGAGTGTTTTCTAAATGTGAGACTCTCTTCTCTTTCCTAACTCAGTTCATGTGTAGCCATGTTTACAGGATCTTCGTAAGTGATATCTTATGATAAGTTTCTTTTTCTGTGTGACTAATTTCAGTTAGAATCATCGTACCTGAATCCACACATTTTGCTGCTACTGGTCTTATGACATTGATTTCCTGGCTGAGGGATATTCCATCATACGTAAGTACCACAATTTTTTGAACCATTTTTATATTTCCTGGTATATTTAAGGTGTACCCAAGTTGAGGTTCTTGCAACCAGTGCAGCCCTAAATTTTTGGGTGGCTCTGTCTTATTGATTTTCATTTTTCCCAAGGTATATTCCATAGACTGGAAGTGCCCTTGGCTCTGTAGCTCTGTTGTTTACTTCTTTTATGGAACACAATGCACTCCTCCACAGAGGCAGTTGGCAATTTACATCATGCCCATCAGCATAACAAGGCACCCTTTTCTCCAGGGCCTGTCTTGAATTTCTGGTTTTTACCCTTTTTGTGGATGTTCCTGAGAACCGGTGGGAAGTGATACTTCTTTGTAGTGCAGACTTGCATGCCCGCTTGCTTGCTTGGCAAAAAAAGGCGTATGCATTTTCTCCTGAATATACTCAGGAGAAAATGCATAAGCCCTTTTTGGCCAAGTGCATCATTGTCGAAGTTTTGCCCCCCTTCCTGTGCTTCAATTGTGATTCCAACGTACCACTTGAAATCTGTTTCCGGCTATTCTGCCTCGCTTTCAAGTCCGCCTCATTGCCTTCCCTCAACCGATTTTTGGACGATAGTTGCCCTTTATTTCTCTACCACTTTGTGAATTGCTGTGCCCCTGAGCTCCGTTTTTTAACTAGTTTTTTCTGAGCTGTACGCAATCCAATAATTTGGTTCAGGACCTATACTGGTTCCCGGTGGGTGGCTGAGACTTTGGTCAATTCTTCTTCCTCCAGGGAAATAAGAGTGACTTATGCCCATCCAAATGCCTTACAGCTACTCTCTCATTGGTTGTCCCTCTTCCCATTCATCCTCTGCAAAATTGGCAACCTGTGCGAAACAGGAGGTTAAAGGTGCTGTCTGTCCAGGTTGGGAGATTGATAGTAAAGCAGTTGGAAAGTCATACCGGAGCACCAGGAGAGGGACTATTTGTTGAGTTTTAGAGACCTTTCGTATTCACAGTGTGTCCATTCTCTAGGTTTCCCGTACATGTTATAGCTGTAGTAATATTCCCTTCACCCTGCAGAGTTGGGACCCATGGAATGTGTGCCATGCATTATTGTTTTAAAGGGTCTGCATTTGCTCACCCAATCTCACCAATCCTCTCAGTCCCATGTGTCCAGCCTTATGCCACATCCAGCTGTCGTTGTAGATAGGGTCATTCCAGGTTTCATCAGAGACCCTGAAGGAATTGTAAAGAATTTCCCTGTTTTTTAGTCTTGTTTTTGAAATTCCTTTTTATAGTTGGTTTGAGCTGATTCTCGCTGCCATGTTTATGCCAGTCTAGACACACTTGATTCCTTAAAGAGACATATCAATACATAGGTTTTAAGATTCTTACTAGTCAGATATATTCCTCTGTGGGAAATATGGGGTTTTGAGTCCCTTTCACTGAGGAAGGTGTAGGTCTTGTCTATTCCATAGTTGGTTCTTGGAACGGTACCTGTGCTTATATCAAACTCTTGTTTTATGCATCACCCCACCTCTCCTTCCCCCTTAAGCAGGCATAAGAGTGTTTTCTAAATGTGAGACTCTCTTCTTTTTCCTAACTCAGTTCATGTGTAGCCATGTTTACAGGATCTTCATAAGTGATATCTTATGATTAGTTTCTTTTTCTGTGTGACTTATTTCACTTAGAATCATCATACCTGAATCCACTCATTTTGCTGCTACTGGTCTTATGACATTGATTTCATGGCTGAGGGATATTCCATCGTACGTAAGTTCCACAATTTCTTAAACCCTTTTTGTCTTTCCTGGGATATTTAAGGTGGACACAAGTTGAGGCTCTTTTAAACAGTGCAAACCTAAATTTTGGGGTGGCTCTGGCTTATTGATTTTCAATTTTCCCAAGGTATATTCCTTAGCCTGGAAGTGCACTTGGCTCTGTAGCTCTGTTGTTTATTTTTCTAGGGAACACAATGCACTCCTCCAGAGAGGCAGTTGGCAACTTACGTCCCGAACATCATCATAAAAAGGCTCCCAGTTTTCCAGCGCCTGTCTTGCCTTTCTGGTTTTTACACATTTTGCGGATGTCCCTTTGGACCGGTGGGAAGTGATGCTTCTTTGTAGTGCAGATTTGCATTGCCCGTTTGATTGCCTGGCCAAAAAGGTTCTATGTGTTTTCTCCTGAATATATTCAGGAGAAAACTCATACGCCCTTTTTGTCCAAGTGTATCATTGTCAAAGTTGTGCCCCTATTCCTCTGCTTTAAAGGCACTTCCAACGTACCTCTTGAAATCTGTTTCCGCCTATTCTGCCTCGCATTCAAATCCGCCTCGTTGCCTTCCTTCAACAGATTTTTGCACGATAGCGGTCCTTTACTCCTCTGCCAGTTTGTGAATTGCTGTGCCCCTGAGCTACATTTTTCAACTCGTTTTTTGTGAGCTGAATGCAAGTCCAAAATTTTGGTTCAGGACCTATATTGCTTCCCGGCGGGTGGCTGAGAGTTTGGTTAATTCTTCTTCCTGCCGTGAAATTAGTGTCACATGTGCCCCTCCAAATACCTAACAGCTACTCTCTCATTGGTTCTTCCTCTTCCCTTTCATCCTCTGCCAAATTGTCAACCTGTGCAAACCAGGAGGTTAAAGGGGCTGTCTCTCCAAGTTGGGAGATTTATATTAAAGGCATTGGAAAGTGAAACCGGAGCACCAGTATAGGGACTATTCGTTGAGTTTTAGAAACCTTTCATATTCACAGTGGGTCCATTCTATTGGTTACCCGTACATGTTATAGCTCTAGTAATATTCCCCACAAACTGGAGAGTTGGGACCCATCGAATAGCTGCCACACATTATTGCTTTAAGGTTCTGCATTTGCTCACCCAATCTCACCAATCCTCTCAGTCCCATGTGTCCAGCCATATGCCACATCCTGCTGTCATTGTAGATAGAGTCATACCAGGTTTCATCAGAGACCCTGAAGGAATTGTAAAGAATTTCCCTGTTTTTTTGGTTTGATTTTGAAATTCCTTTCTATAGTGGGTTTGAGCTGATTCTCACTGCCATGTTTATGCCAGTCTAGACATACTTGATTCCCTTATGGAGATATATCAATACATAGGTTTTAAGGTTCTTATTAGTAAGATATATTCCTCTGTGGGGAATATGGGTTGTTGTGTCCCTTTCCCTGAGGAAGGTGTAGGTCTTGTCTATTCCGTATTAGGTTTTTGGAAAGGTACCTGTACTAATTCAAACTCTGGTTTTATGCATCACCCCACCTCTTAATCCCCCTTAAGCAGGCATAAGTATGTTTTCTAAATGTGAGTCTCTCTTCTCTTTCCTAACACAGTTCATGTGTAGCCATGTTTACAGGATCTTCATCATTGATATCTTATGGTAATTTTCTTTTTCTGTGTGACTTATTTCACTTAGAATCATCGTACCTGAATCCACTCATTTTGCTGCTACTGGTCTTATGACATTGATTACATGGCTGAGGGATATTCCTTGTACATAAGTACCACAATTTCTTGAACCATTTTTGTCTTTCCTGGGATATTTAAGGTGTACCCAAGTTGAGGTTCTTGAAATAAGTGAAACCCTTAATTTTGGGGTGGCTCTGTCTTATTGATTTTCAGTTTTCCCAATGTATATTTCCTAGACTGGACGTGCCCTGGGCTCTGTAGCTCTGTTGTTTATTTGTTTTACGGAACACAATGCACTCCTCCAGAGAGGCAGTTGGCAACTTAATCCCGCCAATCAGCATAACAAGGCTCCCAGTTCTCCAGGGGCTGTCTTGCCTTTCTGGTTTTTACACATTTTGCGGATATCCCTTTTGACTGGTTTGAGGTGATAATTCTTTGTAGTGCAGATTTGCATTGCCTGCTTGCTGGATGGCCAAAAAGGGCGTATTCGTTTTCTCCTGAATATATTCAGGAGAAAAGGCATAAGCCCTTTTTGGCCAAGTGCATCATTGTCGAAGTTGTGCCCCTCTTCCTGTGCTTTAAAGGTGATTCCAACATACCTCTCGAAATCTGTTTCCTGCTATTCTGCCTCGCTTTCAAGTCCGCCTCCTTGCCTTCCATTAAACAAATATTTGGACGATAGTTGTCCTTTATTTCTCTGCCAGTTTGTGAATTGCTGTGCCCGTGAGCTCCATTTTTCAACTCGTTTTTTTGTGAGCTGAATGCAAGTCCAAACTTTGGTTCAGGATCTATACTGGTGTGTGGTTGGTGGCTGAGACTTTGGTTAATTCTTCTTCCGGCCGGGAAATTAGAGGGACATGTTCCCGTCCAAATGCCTAACAGCTACTCTCTTATTGGTTCTCCCTCTTCCCTTTCATCCTCTGCCAAATTGGCAACCTGTGCGAACCAGGAGGTTAAAGGGGCTGTCTCTCCAAGTTGGGAGATTGATAGTAAAGCTAATGGAAAGTCAAACCAGAGCACCAGGAGAGGGACTGTTAGTTGAGTTTTAGAGACCTTTCGTATTCACAGTGTGTCCATTCTCTAGGTTTCCCGTACATGTTATAGCTGTAGTAATATTCCCTTCAACCTTGAGAGTTGGGACCCATGGAATGGGTGCCACTCATTATTGCTTTAAAGGGTCTGCATTTGCTCACCCAATCTCACCAATCCTCTCAGTCCCAAGTGTCCAGCCTTATGCCACATCCAGCTGTCATTGTAGATAGGGTCATTCCAGGTTTCATCAGAGACCCTGAAGGAATTGTAATAAATTTCCCTGTTTTTTTGTTTTGTTTTTGAAATTCCTTTTTATAGTGGGTTTGAGCTGATTCTCACTGTCACGTTTATGCCAGTCTAGACACACTTGATTCCCTTAAGGAGACAAATCAATACATAGGTTTTAAGATTCATACTAGTAAGTTATATTACTCTGTGGTGAATATGAGGTGTTGAGTCCCTTTCACTGAGGAATGTGTAGGTCTTGTCTATTTCGTATTTGGTTTTGGGAACGGTACCTGTACTAATATCAAAATCTGATTTTATGCATCACACAACCTCTCCTTCCCCCTTAAGCAGGCATAAGCGTTTTTTTAAAATGTGAGTCTCTCTTCGCTTTCCTAACTCAGTTCATATGTAGCCATGTTTACAGGATCTTCATAAGTGATACCTTATGATAAGTTTCTTTTTCTGTGTGACTTACTTCACTTAGAATTATCGTACCTGAATCCACTCATTTTGCTGCTACTGGCCTTATGACATTGATTTCATGGCTGAGTGATATTTCATCATACGTAAGTACCACAATTTCTTGAACCATTTTTGTCTTTCCTGGGATATTTAAGGTGTACACAAGTTGAGGTTTTTGTAAGCAGTGCAGCCCTGAATTTTGCTGTGGATCTGTCTTATTTATTTTCAGTTTTCCCAAGGTATATTCCCTATACTGGAACTGCACTTGGCTCTGTAGCTCTGTTGTTTACTTGTTTTAGGGAACACAATGCACTCCTCCAGAGAGGCAGTTGGCAATTTACATCCCGCCCATCAGCATAACAAGGCTCCATTTTCTCCAGGGCCTGTCTTGCCTTTCTGGTTTTTACCCATTTTGTGGATGTCCCTTTTGACCGGTGGCAAGTGATACTTCTTTGTAGTGCAGATTTGCATTGCCCGCTTGCTTGCTTGTCCAAAATGGGCATATGCGTTTTCTCCTGAATATATTCACGTGAAAACCCATATGCCCTTTATGGCCATTTCCATAATTTTCGAAGTTGTAATGCTTTTCCCGTGTTTAAAGGCGATTCCAATGTACCTCTTGAAATCGGTTTCATGCCATTCTGCCTCATTTTCCCTTCCGCCTCGTGGCTTTCCCTCAACAGATTTTTCGAAGAGAGTAGTCCTTTATAACTCTGCAGGTTAGTGAATTGCTGTGGCCCTGAGCTCCATTTTTCAACTCGCGTTTTTGTGAGCTGACCGCAAATCAACAGTTTTGCTTCTGGACTTATACTGGTTCTTGGGGGCAGGCTGAGACTTTGGTTAATTCCTCTTTGTGATGGTAAATTAGAGAGTCGTGTGGCCGTCCAAATGCCTACAGCTACTCTCTCATTGGTTCTCTCTCTTTCCTTATATCCTCTGCACAATTTGCCAACTGTGCGTACCAGGAGGATATAGGGGCTGACTTTCCAAGTTGGGAGATTGATAGTAAAGCAGTTGGAATGTCAACCTGGAGCACAAGGAGAGAAAAAAGTAGTAGAGTTTTAGAAACCTTTCACCATCAGATGGTTTCCATTCTCTAGGTTCTCATACACGTTATAACTGTAGTGATATTCCCTTCTACCTGGAGAGATGGGAACCATGGAATGGGTGGCAGGCATTATTGCTTTAAACGGTCTGCATTTTTTCACCCAATCTCACCAATCCTCTCAGTCCCAAGTGACCAGCCTTATGCCACATCCAGCTGTCATTGTAGATACGGTCATTCCAGGTTTCATCAGAACCCCTGAAGGTATTGTGTAAGAATTTTACTGTTTTTATGTTTTGTTTTGAAATTCATTTTTATACTGGGTTTGAGCTGATTCTCACTGCCATGTTTATGTCGTTCTAGACACACTTGGTTCCCTTACAGAGACATATCAATACATAGGTTTTAAAATTCTTACTAGTCAGATATATTTCTCTGCGGGGAATAGGGTTGGTGAGTTCCGTTCACTGAGGAAGGAGTAGGGCTTGTCTCTTCTGTTTTTGGATTATGGAACGGTACCTGTGCTAATATCAATCTTATGTTTTGTGCATCTCCCCACCTCTCTTTCCCCTTAAGCAAGCGTTAGATTGTTTTCTAAATCTGATACTCTGTTCTCTTCCCTAAATCATTTCATATGTAGCCATGTTTACCTTCTCTTCATAAGTGATAACTTATGTCAGAATGCACCATGGCCATTCTCATAAT
Source organism: Mesoplodon mirus (assembly GCF_964341445.2). Lineage (NCBI taxonomy): Eukaryota > Metazoa > Chordata > Mammalia > Artiodactyla > Ziphiidae > Mesoplodon > Mesoplodon mirus. Next base: position 1,279,139 of record NW_028295811.1, read on the forward strand.
AATGCTCCATGACCCCTGTCATCACAATGCACCATGACCTGGTTATCAAAATGCTCCATGTCCCTTGTCATCAAAATTCTCCACGTCCTTGTCATCACAATGCTACATGACACTACTCATCAAAATGTTACATGCTCTTGTCATCAAAATTCACTGTCCACTTGACATTGAAATGCTCCATGCACTTGTCATCACAATGCTCCATGCCCATCATCATAATGCTTCAGGCTATTGTCATCACAAAGAAATCAATATTCTCCATGACCTCTTTCATCACAATGCTCCAAACTGTTGGGATCACAATGTTCCATAACACTTTTCATCACAACACCCCATGATGCTCATCATCACAATTATCCATGGTCTTCTCATCACAATGCTCCATGAACTTTGTCATCACAATGCTCAATACACTTCTCATCACAATGCTCCCTGACCCTTGTCATCACAATGCTCCAAGCCATTGTCATCAAAATGCTCCATTACCTTTGTCATCAGAATCCTCCATGACACTTGGCATCAGATGCTCCATGCCATGGTCATCACAATGGGCCATTACATATGTCATCACAATGCTCCCTGACACCTGTCTTCACAATACTGCATGACCTGGTCATCACAATGCTCCATGCCCTTGTCATCAAAATACGCCATTCCAACTGTCATCGCAATAATCCATGAAACTTATTAGACCAATGTTCCATGCACTTGTCATCACAATGCCCCATGCCCTTGTTATCACAATGCTCCAAGACCCCTGTCATCACAATGCTCCGTGACTCCAGTCATCACAATGCTTCATGACTTTTGTCATCACAATTGTCCAAGCCCTCGTCATCAACAGTCTCTGTGACCTTTTTAACCACAATGCTCCATGAACTTTTCATCACAATGCTCTTTGACCCTTGTCATCACAGTGCTACATGCGCTTGTCAGCACAATGCTCCAGGACACATGTCATCACAATGAACCATACACTTGTCATCACAGTGCTCCACAATTTTGTCAACACAATGCTACTTAAAATTTGTCATCACAATTCTCCATGCACTACTCATCAAAATGCTATCTCACCACTGATATCACAATGCAACATCACTATTTGTCACAATACTCCCTCACCCCTGTCATCACAATGTTCCATGACTCCTTTAATCACAATGCTACATGCACTTATCATCACAATGTTCGATGACCCCTGACATCTCAATGTTCCATAACACCTGCCATCAAAATGTTCCATGACACTTTTCATCAAATTGCTCCATGAACCTCTCATCAGAATGCTCCCTGCCCTTCTCATAACAATGCACAACACCCTTGCCATCAAAATGCTACATGACTTTTGTCATCACAAAGATCCATGACACTTGGCATCATAATGCTCCATGTCATTGTAATCACAATGCTCCATTAAGGCTCTCATCACATTGCTCCATGCCCTTGTCTTCACAAAACTCCATGACACATGGCATCAGAATGCTCCATGACCTTCTCATCCCAATGCTCCATGCCCTTGCCATCACAATGCTCCATTACCACAGTCATAACAATGCTCCATGACCACTGCCATCACGATATTCCATGGCCTTGTCATCACAAAGCTCCATGACCCTTCTCATCACAAAGATCCAAGAACCCTGTAATCACAATGCTCTATGCCCCTTTTCATCTCAATGATCCATGAAACCTGTCATCACAATGCACCATGCCCATCATCATAATGCTCCATGCTATTGTCATCACAATGAAATCAAAATGCTCCATGACCTCTGTCATAACAATGATCCAAACCCTTGTGATAACAATATTCCATATCACTTGTCATCACAATGCCCCATGACACTGGCCATCACATTTATCAATGGTCTTCTCATCAAAATGCTCCATGACCTTTGTCATCACAATGCTCAATACACTAGTTATCAAAATGCTCCCTGACACTTGTTGTCTGTATGCTCCTTTTACCCTGTCATGACAAGGTTCTATGCCTTTTTCATGACAATGATCCATGCCCTTTTCATCACAATGCTCCAAGACCCATGTAATCACGATGCTCCATGACCTTGTCATCACAAAGCTCAATGACGCATGCCATCAGAATGCTCCTTGGTCTTCTCCTCACAATGCTCCATGCCCTTGTCATCACAAAGTTCCAAGACCACTGTAATCACAATGATCCATGCCCCTTTTTCATCAGTATGCTCCTTGAGACTTGTCATCACATGGCTCCATGGTTTTGACATCATAATGCTCCAAGCCCTAGTCACCACAATGCTCCATTATATTTTTCATCACAATCCTCCATTACATTTGGCATCACAGTGCTCCCTGCCATTGTCATCGCAATGGACCGTGACATATGTCATCACAATGCTCCCTGACAACTGTCTTCAAAATACTCCATGACCTTCTCATCACAATGCCCCATAACCTTGTCATCACAAAGCACCATGTCCACTGTCATCACAATAATCTATGAAATTTGTCAAACCAATGCTCCATTCCCCTGTCATCACAATGCTCCGTGACTCCAGTCATCACAATGCTTCATAACGTTTGTCTTCACAACAGTCCATGCCCGCGTCATCACAAGGCTCTATGTCCTTTGTAACCACAATGCTCCATGAACTTTTCATCACAATGCTCCATGCCTTTGTCAGAACAATGCTCCATGACACTTGTCATCACAATGTGCCACGCGCTTTTCATCACAGTGATCCAAAACCTTGTCATCCCTATGCACCATAAACATTGTAATCACAATGCTCCATGCACTTCTCATCCAAATGCTCTCTCACCTGAGATATCACAATGTTCCATCACTAGTTATCACAATCGTCCCTCACCCCTGTAATCACAGTGTTCCATGACCCCTGTCATCACAATGCTACATCCCCTTATCAACACAATGTTCCATGACCCATGACATCACAATGTTCCATAAGCCCTGTCATCAAAATGCTCCATGACCTTTTTCATCAGAATGCTCCATGAGACTTATCATCACAAGTCTCCATGGTCTTCTCATCACAGTGCTCCAGGACCTTGTCATCACCATGCTCCATTCCCTTGTCATCACAATGCTCCATGACCCCTGTCATCACAATAATCCATGAACATTTTCAGCCCAATGCTCCACGACCTACTCATCACAATGCTCCATGGCCAATATCATCACAATGCTCCATGACAACTGTAATCACAACACTCCATGACACCTGAAAACACAATGATCTGGGACTTTTGTCATCACAGTGCTCCATTCCCTAGTCATCACAATGCTACATGACCCCTGTCATCACAACACTCCATGAACATTTTCAACCCAGTGCTCCATGACACTTGTCATCACAATGCTCCATGACCTTTGTCATCACAATTATTAATACACTTGTCATCACAATGCTCCCTGACACTTGTCATCAGAATGCTCCTTGAACCCTGTCACGAAAAGGCTCCATGCCTTTTGCATCACAATGCCCCATGCCGTTTTCATCACAATGCTCCATGCCATTGTCATCAAAATACTCCACAAGTTTGTCATCAGAATGCTCCATGACCCTTGTCATCACAATTCTCCATGCACTTGTCAGCACAATGCTCCCTGACCCTTATCATCACAATGCTCCAAGCCATTGTCATCTCAATGCTCCATTACCTGTGTCATCAGAATCCTCCATGACACTTGGCATCACAATGCTCCATGCCATTTTCATCACAATGGACCATTACATATGTCATCACAATGCTCCCTGACACATGTCTTCACAATACTGCATGACCTGGTCATCACAATGCTCCATGCCTTTCTCATCACAATGCGCCATTCCAACCGTCATCACAATAATCCATGAAACTTATTAGACCAATGTTCCATGCCCTTGTCATCACAATGCTCCATGTCCTTGTTATCACAATGCTCCATGACCCCTGTCATCACAATGCTCCGTTACTCCAGTCATGACAATGCTTCATGACTTTTGTCATCACAATGGTCCATGCCCTCGTCATCAACAGTCTCTGTGACCTTTTTAACCACAATACTCCATGAACTTTTCATCACAATGCTCTTTGACCCATGTCATCACAATGCTCCATGCGCTTGTCAGCACAATGCTCCATGACACATGTCATCACAATGCACCATGGGCTTGTCACCAGAGTGCTCCACATTTTTGTCATCACAATGCTCCTTAAAATTTGTCATCACAATGCTCCATGCACTTCTCATCAAAATGCTCTCTCAGCACTGATTTCACAATGCTACATCATTATTTATCACAATACTCCCTCACCCCTGTCATCACAATGTTCCATGACTCCTGTCATCACAATGCTACATGCACTTCTCATCACAATATTCGATGACCCCTGACATCACAGTGTTCCATAACACCTGTCATCAAAATGTTCCATGACACTTTTCATCAAATTGCTCCATGACCCTGTCATCAGAATGTTCCCTGCCATTCTCATCACAATGCACAATGCACTTGCCAATAAAAATGTTCCATGTCCTTTGTCATCACAAAGATCCATGACCCTTGGCATCACAATGCACCATGAACCCTGTCATCACAATACTCCATGAACATTTTCAGCCCAATGCTCCATGATATTCTCATCACAATGCTCCATGACAAATATCATCAAAATGCTCCATGACCACTGTCATCACAACACTCCATGACACCTGACAACACAATGATCCGGGACTCTTGTCATCACAATGCTACATTCCCTACTCATCACAATGCTCCATGACCCCTGTCAACACAAAACTCCATGAACATTTTCAGCCCAATGCTCCATGACCCTTGTCATCACAATCATCCATGCCCTTGTCATCCCAATGCTCCTTGACCCCTGTATTCACAAAGCTCCGTGACGCTTGTCATCACAGTGCTCCATGACACCTGTCATCACAATGCTCCATGCCTTTGTCAGCAAAATGCTACATGACATTTTCATTACAATGTTCTATGCGCTTGTCATCACAATACTCCGTTACCATTGTCATCACAATCCTCCATGAACCTTGGGATCACATTGCTTCATGCCCTTGTCATCACAATGCTCCATGCTCTTTAAAATCAAAATGATCCATGACCTCTGTCATCACAATGCTCCAAACCCTTGTGATCACAATGTTCCATAACACTTGTCATCACAACGCTCCATAATGCCTGTCATCACAATACTCCATGGCCTTTTCATCACAATGCTCCATGACCTTTGTCATCACACTTCTCAAAACACTTGTCATCACAATGCTCCCTGACTCTTGTCTTTAGAATGCTCCTTGAACCCTGTCACGAAAAGGCTCCATGCCGTTTTTCATCACAAAGCCCCATGCCATTTTCATCACAATGCTCCATGCCATTGTCATCAAAATACTCCACAAGCTTGTCATCAGAATGCTCCATGACCCTTGTCATCACAATTCTCCATGCACTTGTTAGCACAATGCTCCCTGACCCTTGTCATCACAATGCTCCAAGCCATTGTCATCACAATGCTCCATTAACTTTGTCAACAGAATCCTCCATGACACTTGGCATCAAAATGCTCCATGACATTGTCATCACAATGGGCCATTAAATATGTCATCACAGTGCTCCCTGACACCTCTCTTCACAATACTGCAAGACCTTGTCATCACAATGCTCCATGCCCTTGTCATCACAATGCGCCATTCCAACTGTCATCACAATACTCCATGAAATTTATTAGACCAATGTCCCATGCCCTTGTCATCACAATGCTCCATGCCCTAGTTATCACAATGTTCCATGACCTCTGTCATCACAATGCTCCGTTACTACAGTCATCACAATGCTCCATGACCTTTGTCATCACAATGGTCCATGCCCTCATTATCAACAGTCTCTGTGACCTTTTTAAGCACAATGCTCCATGAACATTTCATCACAATGCTCTTTGACACTTGTCATCACAATGCTCTATGCCTTTCTCAGCACAAAGCTCCATGCACTTCTCATCACATTGCTCCATGTCCCCTGTCATCACAATGCTCCGTGACTCCTGTCATCACAATTCTTCATAATATTTGTCATCACAAGTGTCGATGCCCGCGTCATCAAAAGGCTCTATTACCTTTGTAACCACAATGCACCATGAACTTTTCATCACAATGCTCCGTGACACTTGTCATCACAATGCTCCATGCCTTTCAGAAAAATGCTCCATGACCCTTGTCATCACAATGTGCCACGCGCTTTTCATCACAACGGTCCACAAATTTGTCTTTGCAATGCTCCATAAACCTTGTAATCACAATGTTCCATGCGTTTCTCATCACAATGCTCCATTACCCCTGTCGTAAAAATGCTCCATGACACCTGGCATCACAATGTTCCACGGCCTTGTCATCACATGGCTCCATGACCCTTGTAATCACAATGCTCCACGCCTCCTGTAATCACAATGCTCCATGCCCTTGTCACCACAAAGCTCCATGACACATGTCATCAGAATGTTCCATGGCCTTCTCATCAAAATGCTCCATTCCCCTGTCATCACAATACACCATGTCCAATGTCATCACAATAATCTATGAAACTTGTCAGACCAATGCTCCATGCCCCTGTCATCACAATGCTCCATGCACTTTTCATCACAATGCTCCGTGACTCCAGTCATCACAATGCTTCATAACGTTTGTCATCACAACGGTCCATGCCCGCGTCATCAAAAGGCTCTGTGATATTTGTTACCACAATGCTCCATGAACTTTTCATCACAATTCTCTGTGACCCTTGTCATCACAATGCTCCATGTCTTTGTCAGAACAATGCTCCATGACCATTGTCTTCACAATGTGCCACGCATATTTCATCACAACGGTCCACAAACTTGTCATTGCAATGCTCCATAAACATTGTAATCCCAATGCTCCATGCACTTCTCATCCAAATGCTCTCTCACCAGAGATATCACAGTGTTCCATCACTAGTCATCACAATACTCCCTCACCCCTGTAATCACAATGTTCCATGACCCCTGTCATCACAGTGCTGCATAAACTTATCATCACAATGTTCCATGACCCCTGACATCACAATGTCCATATCCCCTGTCATCAAAATGCTTCATGACCCTTTTCATCCCAAAGCTCCATGACCCCTGGCATCACAATGTTCTACAACCCCTGTCATCAAAATGTTCCATTACACGTTTCATCAAATTGCTGCATGACCCTTTCACTAAATGCTCCCTGCATTTCTCATCACAATGCACCACACACTTGTCATCAAAATACTCCATGACATTTGAAATCAAAAAGCTCCATGACCCTTGGCATCACAGTGCTCCATGTCATTGTCATCACAATGCTCCATGAACCCTCTCATCACATTGCTCCATGCCCTTGTCATCACAAAGCTCCATGACACTTGTCATCACAATTCACCATGCGCTTGTCATCACAGTGCTCCACAATCTTGTCATCACAATGCTCCTTAAAATTTGTCATCACAATGCTCCATGCACTTCTCATCAAAATGCTCTCTCACCACTGATATCACAATGCTACATCACTCTGTGTCACAATACTCCCTCACACCAGTCATCACAATGTTCCATGACTCCTGTCATCACAATGCTACATGCACATATCATCACAATGTTCAATGACCCCTGACATCACAATGTTCCATAACACCTGTCATCAAAATATTCCATGACACTTTTCATCAAATTGCTCCATAACCCTGACATCAGAATGCTCCCTGCCCTTCTCATCACAATGCACAACGCACTTGCCTTCAAAATGCTCCATGACCTTTGTCATCACAAAGATCCATGACCCTTGGCATCACAATGCTCCATATGCTTGTCATCACAATGCTCCATGACGCATGTCATCAAAATGCACCATGCGCTTGTCATCACAGTGCTCCACAATTTTGTCATCACAATGCTCCTTAAAATTTGTCATCACAATGCTCCATGCACTTCTCATCAAAATGCTCTCTCACCACTGATATCACAATGCTACATCACTATTTGTCACAATACTCCCTCACCCCAGTCATCACAATTTTCCATGACTCCTGTCATCACAATGCTACATGCACATATCATCACAATGCTCGATGACCACTGACATCACAATGTTCCAAAACAACTGTCATCAAAATGTTCCATTACACTTTTCATCAAATTGCTCCATGACCCTGACATCAGAATGCTCCCTGCACTTCTCATCACAATGCACAACGCACTTGCCATCAAAATGCTCCATGACCTTTGTCATCACAAAGATCCATGACCATTTGCATCAGAATGCTCCATGTCATTGTCATCACAATGCTCCAAAAATGCTCTCATCACATTGCCCAATGCCCTTGTCATCACAAAGCTCCATGCCACTTGTCATCACAATGCTTGATGACCTTCTTATCACAATGCTTCATGCCCTTGTCATTACAATCCTGCTTGACCCATGTATCATAGTGTTCCGTACCCTTGTCATCACAATGCTCCATGCACACTCTCATCACAATAATCCATGAAACATTTCGGACCAATGTTCCATGCCCTTCTCATCACAATGCTCCATTACCCCTGTCATAACAATGCACCATGACACCTGCCATCACAATGTTCCACGGCCTTGGCATCACAAGGTTCCATGACACTTGTCATAACACTGCTGAAGACCCCTGTAATCACAGTGCTCCATGCCCTTGTCATCACAAAGCTCCATGACGCATGTCATCAGAATGTTCCACGGCCTTCTCATCACAATGTTCCATGCCCTTGTCATCACAATGCTCAAAGACCCCTGTAAACACAATGCTCCATGCCCCTTTTCATCTCAATGCTCCATGAACCCTGTCATCACAATGCACCATGCCCATCATCATAATGCTTCAGGCTATTGTCATCACAATGAAATCAATATTCTCCATGACCTCTGTCATCATAATGCTCCAAACTCTTGTGATCACAATGTTCCATAACATTAATCATCACAACACCCCATGACGCTCATCATCACAATTATCCATGGTCTTCTCATCACAATGCTCCATGATCTTTGTCATCACAATGCTCAATACACTTGTCATCACAATGCTCCCTGACACTTGTCGCCAGTTTGCTCCTTGAACCCTGTCATGACAAGTTTCCAGGGCTTTTTAATCACAATTATCCATGCCCTTTTCATCACAATGCTCCAAGATCCCTGTAATCACAATGCTCCATGACCTTGTCATCAAAAAGCTCCATGACGCTTATCATCAGAATGCTTCATGGCCTTCTCCTCACAATGCTCCATGCCCTTGTCATCACAGTGTTCCAAGACCCCTGTAATCACAATGCTCCATGCCCCTTTTCATCAGTATGCTCCATGAGATTGTCATCACAAGGCTCCATGGTTTTCTCATCACAATGCTCCAGGACCTTTTCATCACAATGTTTCTCGACCTTGTCATGAAAATTTTCAATGGCCCTTGTCATCATAATGCTCCACGCCCTAATCATCACAATGCTCTATTATATTTTTCATTACAATTCTCAGTTACATTTGGCAAAACAATGCTCCATGCCATTGTCATAGAAATGGACCATGACATATGTCATCACAATGCTCCCTGACACCTCTCTTCACAATATTCCATGACCTTCTCATCACAATGCACCATGCCCACTGTCATCACAATAATCTGTGAAACTTGTCAGACCAATGCTCCATGCCCCTGTCATCACAATGCTCCATGCCCTTGTCACCAAAATGCTCCATGACCCCTGTCATCACAATGCTCCGTGACTCCAGTCATCACAATGCTTCATAACGTTTGTCATCACAGTGGTCCATGCCCGCGTCATCACATGGCTCTGTGACCTTTGTAACCACAATGCTCCATGAACTTTTCATCACAATTCTCTGTGACCCTTGTCATCACAATACTCCATGTCTTTGCCTGAACAATGCTGTATGACAGTTATCATCACAATGTGCCAAGTGCTTTTCATCACAACGGTCCAAAAGCTTGTCATTGCAAAGCTCCATAAACATTGTAATCACAATGGTCCATGCACTTCTCATCAAAATGCTCTCTCACCAGTGATATTACAATATTCCAACAATAGTCATCACAATAATCACTCACACCTGGAATCACAATGTTCCATGAATCTGTCATCACAATGCTACATCCCCTTATCATCACAATGTTCCATGACCCCTGATATCACAATCTTCCATAACCCCTGTGAAGAAAATGCTACATGACCCGTTTCATCTCAAAGCTCCAAGACCCCTGACATCACAATGTTCTATAAACACTGCCATCAAAATATTCCATTACATTTTTATCAAATTGCTGCATGACCCGGTCATCAAAATGCTCCCTGCCCTTCTCATCACAATGCACCATGCCCTTGTCATCAAAATGCTCAATGACTTGTCATCACAAAGCTCCATGACCCTTGGCATCACAATGCTCCATGTCATTGTCATCACAATGCTCCATGAACCCTCTCATCACATTGCTCCATGCCCTTGTCATCACAAAGTTCCATGACTCTTGTCATCACAATGCTCGATGCCTTTCTCATCACAATGCTACATGCCCTTGTCATTACAGTCCTGCATGACCCATGTATCATAGTGATCCGTACCCTTGTCTTCACAATGCTCCATGCCCACTCTCATCACAATAATCCATGAAACATTTCAGACCAAGGTTCCATGCCCTTCTCATCACAATGCTCCATTACCTCTGTCATAACAATGCACCATGACCCCTGACATCACAGTGTTCCAAGGCTTAGTCATCACAAGGTTCCATGCCACTTGTCATCACAATGCTGAAGGCCCCTGTAATCACAATGCTCCTTGCCCTTGTCATCACAAAGCTCCATGACTCATGTCATCACAATGCTCCAAGACCTTTGTAAACACAATACTCCATGCCCCTTTTCATCTCAATGCTCCATGAACACTGCCATCACAATGCACCATGCCTATCATCATAATGCTTCAGGCTATTGCCATCACAATGAAATCAATATTCTCCATGACCTCTGTCATCATAATGCTCCACACACTTGTGATCACAATGTTCCATAACACTTATCATCACAACACCGCTTGACGCTCATCATCACAATTATCCATGGCCTTCTCATCACAATGCTCTATGACTTATGTCATCACAATTCTCAATACACTTGTCATCACAATGCTCACTGTCACTTGTCGTCAATATGCTCCTTGAACCCTGTCATGACAAGGCTCCATGCCTTTTTCATCACAATGATCCATGCCCTTTTCATCACAATGCTCAAAGACCTTTGTAATCACAATGCTCCATGCCCTTGTCATCACAAACTCCAGGACGCATGTCATCAGAATGCTCCATGGCCTTCTCATCACAATGCTCCATGCCCTTGTCATCACAATGCTCCAAGAGGCTTGTAATCACAATGCTCTATGACCGTTTTCATCTGAATGCTCCATGAACCCTGTCATCACAATGCACCATGCCCATCATCATAATGTTTCAGGCTATTGTCATCACAATGAAATCAATATTCTCCATGACCTCTATCATCATAATGCTCCAAACTCTTGTGATTACAATGTTCCATAACACTTATCATCACAACACGCCATGACGCTCATTATCACAATTATCCATGGTCTTCTCATCACAGTGCTCCATGAAATTTGTCATCACAATGCTCAATACACTTGTCATCACAATGCTCCCTGACACTTGTCGCCAGTATGCTCCTTGAACCCTGTCATAACAAGGCTCCATGACTTTTTCATCACAATAATCCATGCACATTACATCACAATGTTCCAAGATCCCTGTAATCACAATGCTCCATGCCCTTGTCATCAAAAACACCATGACGCAGGTCATGAGAATGCTTCATGGCCTTCTCATCACAATACTCCATGCCCTTGTCATCACAATGCTCCAAGACCCCTGTAATCAGAGTGCTGCATGCCCCTTTTCATCAGAATGCTTCATGAGACTTGTCATCACAAGTCTCCATTGTCTTCTCATCACAATGCTCCAAGACCTGTCATCACCATGCTCCATTCCCTTGTCATCACAATGCTCCATGACCCCTGTCATCACAATAATCCATGAACATTTTCAGCACAATGCTCCAGGACCTACTCATCACAATGCTCGATGGCCAATATCATCGCAATGCTCCACGACCACTGTCATCACAACACTCCATGACACCTGACAACACAATGATCCGGGACTCTTTTCATCACATTCCTCCATTCCCTAGTCATCACAATGCTCTATGTCCCCTGTCATCACAACACTCCATGAACAATTTCAGCCCAGTGCTCCATGACCCTTGTCATCACAAAGATCCATGCGCTTGTCATCACAGTGCTCCATGACACATTTCATCACAATGCTCCATGCCTTTGTCAGCAAAATGCTACATGACCTTGTCATTACAATGCTCTATGCGCTTGTCATCACAATACTCCATTTCCATTGTCATCACAATCCTCCATGAAACTTGGGAGCACATTGCTTCATGCGCTTGTCATCACAATGCTCCATGCTCCTTGAAATAAAAATGATCCATGACCTCTGCCATCACAATGCTCCAAAATTTGTGATCACAATGTTCCACAGCACTTGTCATCACAACGCTCCATGATGCCTGTCATCACAACACCCCTTGCCCTTTTCATCACAATGCTCCCTGACATTTGTCATCACAATTCTCAATACACTTGTCATCACAAAGCTCCCTGACACTTGTCATCACAATGCTCCTTGAAACCTGTCACGAAAAGGCTCCATGACTTTTTCATCACAAAGCCGCATGTGGTTTTCATCACAATGCTCCATGCCATTGTCATCAAAATACTCCACAAGCTTGTCATCAGAATGCTCCATGACCCTTGTCATCACAATTCTCCATGCACTTGTCAGCACAATGCTCCCTGACCCTTGTCATCACAATGCTCCAAGCCATTGTCATCACAATGGGCCTTTACATATGTCATCACAATGCTCCCTGACACCTCTCTTCACAATATTGCATGACCTGGTCATTACAATGCTCCATGCCCTTGTCATCACAATGCGCCATTCCAAATGTCATCGCAATAATCCATGAAACTTATTAGACCAATGTTCCATGCCCTTGTCATCACAATGCTCCATGCCCTTGTTATCACAATGCTCCATGACGCCAGAAATCACAATGCTCCGTGACTCGAGTCATCAAAATGCTTCATGACCTTTGTCATCACAATGGTCCATGCCCTCGTCATCAACAGTCTCTGTGACCTTTTTAACCACAATGCTCCATGAACTTTTCCTCACAATGCTCTTTGACCCTTGTCATCACAATGCTCCATGTGCTTGTCAGCACAATGCTCCATGACACATGTCATCACAATGCACCATGCGCTTGTCATCACAGTGCTCCACAATCCTCTCATCACAATGCTCCTTAACATTTGTCATCACAATGCTCCATGCACTTCTCATCAAAATGCTCTCTCACCACTGATATCACAATGCTACATCATTATTTGTCACAATACTCCCTCACCCCTGTCATCACAATGTTCCATGACTCCTGTCATCACAGGGCTACATGCACTTATCATCACAATGTTCGATGACCCCTGACATCACAATGTTCCATAACACCTGTCATCAAAATGTTCCATGACACTTTTCATCAAATTGCTCCATGACCCTGTCATCAGAATGCTCCCTGCCTTTCTCATCTCAATGCACAACGCCCTTGTCATCAAAATGCTCCATGACCTTTGTCATCACAAAGATCCATGACACTTGGCATCACAATGCTCCATTTCATTGGCATCACAGTGCTCCATAAACGCTCTCATCACATTGCTCCATGCCCTTGTCTTCACAGAGCTCCATGACACAGGTCATCAGAATGCTCCATGGCCTTCTCATCACAATGCTCCATGCCCTTGCCATCACAATGCTCCACTACACTTGTCATAATTATGCTCCATGACCCCAGCCATCACGATGTTCCATGGCCTTGTCATCACAAAACTCCATGACCCTTCACATCACAATGCTCCAAGAACCCTGTAATCACAATGCTTTATGCCCCTTTTCATCTCAATGATCCATGAATCCAGTCATCACAATGCATCATGCCCATCATCATAATGCTTCATGCTATTGTCATCACAATGAAATCAAAATGCTCCAAGACCTCGGTCATAACAATGCTCCAAACCCTTGTGATCACAATATTCCATAACCCTTGTCATCACAATGCCCCATGACGCTCGTCATCACAATTATCCATGGTTTTCTCATCACAACGCTCCATGACCTTTGTCATCACAATGCTCAATACACTTGTCATCAAAATGTTCCCTGACAGTTGTTGTCTGTATGCTCCTTGAAACCTGTCATGACAAGGCTCCATGCCTTTTTCATCACAATGATCCATGCCCTTTTCATCAAATGCTCCATGACGCATGTCATCAGAATTCTTCATGGCCTTCTCTTCACAATGCTCCATGCCCTTTTCATCACAATGCTCTAAGAACCCTGTAATCAAAATGCTCCATGCCCCTTTTCATCAGCATGCTTCATGAGTCTTGTCATCACAAGTCTCCATGGACTTCTCATCACAATGCTCCAGGACCTTGTCATCACCATGTTCCATTCCCTTGTCTTCACAATGCTCCATGACCCGAGTCATCACAACACTCCATGAACATTTTCAGCCCAGTGCTCCATGACCCTTGTCTTGACAATGATCCATGCCCTTGTCATCCCAGAGCTCCATGACCCCTGAATTCACAATGCTCCGTGACAATTGTCATCACAGTGCCCCATGACACATGTCATCACAATGCTTCATGCCTTTGTCAGCAAAATGCTACATGACCTTGTCATTACAATGCTCTATGCAATTGTCATTACAATACTCCATTTCCATTGTCATCACAATCCTCCATGAACCTTGGGATCACATTGCTTCATGCCTTTGGCATCACAATGCTCCATGCACCTTGAAATCAAAATGATCCATGACCTCTGTCATCACAATGCTCCAATCCCTTGTGATCACAATGTTCCATAACACTTGTCATCACAACGCTCCATGATGCCTGTCATCACAATACTCCATGCCCTTTTCATCACAATGCTCCATGACCTTTGTCATCACAATTCTCAATACACTTGTCATCACAATGCTCCCTGACACTTGTCATCAGATTGCTCCTTGAACACTGTCACGAAAAGGCTCCATGCCTTTTTAATCAAAATGCCCCATGCCATTTTCATAAGAAAGCTCCATGCCATTTTCATCAAAATACTCCACAAGCTTGTCATCAGAATGCCCATGACCCTTGTTATCACAATTCTCCATGCACTTGTCAGCACAATGCTCCCTGACCCTTGTCATCACAATGTTCCAATCCATTGTCATCACAATGCTCCATTACATTTGTCATCAGAATCCTCCATGACACTTGGCATCACAATGCTCCATGCCATTGCCATCACAAAGGGCCATTACATATGTCATCACAATGCTCCCTGACACCTCTCTTCACAATAATGCATGACCTGGTCATCACAATGCTCCATGCCGTTGTCATCACAATGCGCCATTCCAACTGTCATCACAATAATCCATGAAACTTATTAGACCAATGTTCCATGCTCTTGTCATCACAATGATCCATGCCCTTGTTATCACAATGCTCCATGACCCCTGTCATCACAATGCTCCGTGACTCCAGTCATCACAATGCTTCATGAACTTTGTCATCACAATGGTCCATGCCCTTGTCATCAACAGTCTCTGTGACATTTTTAACCACAATGCTCCATGAAATTTTCATCACAATGCTCTTTGACCCTTGTCATCACAATGCTCCATGCGCTTGTCGGCACAATGGTCCATGACACATGTCATCACAATGCTCCATGCGCTTGTCGGCACAATGGTCCATGACACATTTCATCACAATGCACAATGCGCTTGTCATCACAGTGCCCCACAATCTTGTTATCACAATGCTCCATAAAATTTGTCATCACAATGCTCCATGCACTTCTCATCAAAATGCTCTCTCACCACTGATATCACAATGCTACATCACTACTTGTCACAATACTCCATCACCCCTGTCATCACAATGTTCCAAGACTCCTGTCATCACAATGCTACATGCCCTTTTCATCACAATGCTCCATGATATTTGTCATCACAATTCTCAATACAATTGTCATCACATTGCTCCCTGACAGCTCTCTTCACAATACCACATGACCTGGTCATCACAATGCTCCATGCCCTAGTCATCACAATGCGCCATTTCAACTGTCTTCACAATAATCCATGAAACGTATTAGACCAATGCTCCATGCCCTTGTCATCACAATGCTCCATGCCCTTGTTATCACAATGTTCCAAGACACCTGTAATCAGAATGCTCCATGCCCCACTTCATCAGTATGCTCCATGAGACTTGTCTTCACAAGGCTCCATGGTTTTCTCATAACAAACTGCAGGACATTGTCATCACAATGCTTCGCGATCTTCTCATGAAAATTCTCAATGGCCATTGTCATCATAATGCTGAAAGCCCTAGTCATCACAATGCTCCATTATATTTGCCATCACAATCCTCCATTACATTTGGCATCACAATGCTCCCTGCCATTGTCATCGCAATGGACCATGACATATGTCATCACAATGCTCCCTGACACCTGTCTTCACAATACTCCATGACGTTCTCATCACAATGCTCCATGCCCTTGTCATCACAATGCACGATGTCTGCTGTCATCACAATAATTTATGAAACTTGTCAGACCAATGCTCCATGCCCCTGTCTTCACAATGCTCCATGCCCTTGTTATCACAATGCTCCATGACCCCTTTCCTCACAATGCTCCATGAATCCAGTCATCACAATGCTTCATAACGTTTGTCATAACAGCGGTCCATGCCCGCGTCATCACAAGGTTCTGTGTCCTATGTAACCACAATGCTCCATGAACATTTCATCACAATGCTCCGTGACACTTGTCATCACAGTGCTCCATGTCTTTGTCAGAACAATGCTCCATGACCCTTATCATCACAGTGTGCCACGCGCTGTTCATCACAATGATCCACATCCTTGTCATCGCTGTGCTCCATAAATCTTGTAATCACAATTGTCCATGCACTTCTCATCAAAATGCTCTCTCACCAGAGATATCACAGTGTTCCATCAGTAGTCATCACAATACTCCCTCACGCCTATAATCACAATGTTCCATGACCCTGTCATCACAATGCTACATCCCCTTATCATCACAATGTTCCATGACCCCTGACATCACAATGTTCCATAACCACTGTCATCAAAATGCCCCATGACCCATTTCATCCCAAAGCTCCATGACCCTGTTATCACAATGTTTAATAACCACTGTCATCAAAATGTTCCATTACACTTTTCATCAAATTGCTGCATGACCCTGTCATCAAAATGCTCCCTGCCCTTCGCATCACAATGCACCACACCTTTGTCATCAAAATGCTCCATGACCTTTGTCATCACAAATCTCCATGACCATTGGCATCACACTGCTCCATGTCATTGTCGTTACCATAGTCAATGAACAGTCTCATCACATTGCTCCATGCCCTTGTCATCACAAAGCTCCATGACACTTGTCATCACAATGCTCGGTGCCCTTCCCATCACAATGCTCCATGCCCTTGTCATTACAATCCTACATGACCCATGTATCACAGTGTTCCTTGCCCTTATCATCTCAATGCTCCATGCCCACTCACATCTCAAAAATCCATGAAATATTTCAGACCAATGCTCAATGCCCTTCTCATCAAAATGCTCCATTACTTCTGTCATAACAATGCTCCATGACCACTGCCATCACAATGTTCCACGGCCTTGTTATCACAAGGCTCCATGACACTTGTCATCACAATGTTCCAAGAACCCTGTAACCACAATGCTCCATGCCCTTGTCATCACAATGCTCCAAGATCCCTGTAATCACGATGCTCCATGCCCCTTTCAATCTCAATGCTCCATGAACCCTGTCATCACAATGCTCTATTACATTTATCATCAGAATCCTCCATGACACTTGGCATCACAATGCTCCATGCCATTGTCATCACAATGGGTCATTACATATGTCTTCACAATGCTCCCTGAGACCTCTCTTCACAATACTGCAAGACCTGGTCATCACAATGCTCCATGCCCTTGTCATCACAATGCGCCATTCCAACTGTCATCAAAATACTACGTGGAACTTATTAGAACAATGCTCCATGCCCTTGTCATCACAATGCTCCATGCCCTTGTTATCACAATGTTCCATGACCCCTGTCATCACAATGCTCCGTGACTCCATTCATCACAATGCTCCATGACATTTGTCATCACAGTGGTCCATGCCGTCATCATCAACAGTCTCTGTGACCAATTTAACCACAATGCTCCATGAACATTTCATCATAATGCTCTTTGACTCTTGTCATCACAATGCTCTATGCCTTTCTTATCACAATGCTCCATGCCCTTCTCATCACAATGCACCATGACCCCTGTCATCAAAATGCTCCGTGACTCCAGTCATCACAATTGTTCATAATATTTGTCATCACAATGGTCAATGCCCGCGTCATCACAAGGCTCTGTTACCTTTGTAACCACAATGCTCCATGAACTTTTCATCACAATGCTCCGTGACCCTTGTCATCAGAATGCTCCATGCCTTTGTCAGAAAAATGTGCCATGACCCTTGTCATCACAATGGGCCACGCGCATTTCATCCCAACGGTCCAGAAATTTGTCATCGCAATGCTCCATAAAACTTGTAATCACAATGCTCCATGCCCTTCTCATCACAATGCTCCATTACACCTGTCATAACAATGCTCCATGACCCCTGCCATCACAATGAACCACGGCCTTGTCATGACAAGGCTCCATGACACTTTAATCACAATGCTCCAAGACCCCTGTAATCAAAATGCTCCATGCCCTTGTCATCACAAAGCTCCATGACACATGTCATCAGAATATTCCATGGCCTTCTCATCAAAACGCTCCATGCACTTGTCATCACAATTCTCCCAGACCCCTGTAATCACAGTGCTCCATACCCCTTTTCCTATCAATGGTCCATGAACCCTGACATCACAGTGCATCATGCCCATCATCATAATGCTTCTGGCTATTGTCAGCACAATGAAATCAAAATTCTCTATGACCTCTGTCATCACAATGCTCCATGACACAAAGCATCACAGTACTCCATGAATATTTTCATCCCAATGCTCCATGACCCTTGTCATCACAATGATCCATGCCCTTCTCATCCCAATGCTCCATGACCCCTGTATTCACAATGCTCCGTGACACTTGTCATCAGATTTCTCCATGACACCAGTCATCACAATGCTCCATGACTTTGTCAGCAAAATGCTACATGACCTTGTCATTACAATGCTCTATGTGCTTGTCATCACAATACTCCATTACCATTGTCATCACAATCCTCCATGAAACTTTTGATCACATTGCTTCATGCCTTTGTCATCACAATGCTCCATGCTCCTTGAAATCAAAATGATCCATGACCTCTGTCATCACAATGCTCCAAACCCTTGTGATCACAATGTTCCATAACACTTGTCATCACAACGCTCCATGATGCCTGTCATCACAATACTCCATGCACTTTTCATCACAATTCTCCATGACCTTTGTCATCACAATTCTCAATACAATTGCCATCACAATGCTCCCTGACACTTGTCGTCAGTATGCTCCTTGAAACCTGTCACGAAAAGGCTCCATGCCTTTTTCAACACAATGCCCCATGCCATTTTCATCACAGTGCTCCACGCCACTGTCATCAAAATTCTCCACAAGCTTGTCATGAAAATGCTCCATGACCCTTGTCATCACAATTCTCCATGCACTTGTCAGCACAATGCTCTCTGACCCTTGTCATCTCAATGCTCCAAGCCATTGTCATCACAATGCTCCATTACCTTTGTCATCACAGTCCTCCATGACACTTGGCATTCCAATGCTCCATGCCATTGTCATCACAATGGGCCATTACATATGTCATCACAATGCGCCCTGACACCTCTCTTCACAATACTGCATGACCTGGTCATCAAAATGCTCCATGCCCTTGTCATCACAAATCGCCATTCCAAATCTCATCGAATAATCCATGAAACTTATTAGACCAATGCTCCATGCCCTTGTCATCACAATGCTCCATGCCCTTCTTATCACAATGCTCCATGACCCCTGTCATCAAAATGTTCCGTGATTACAGTCATCAAAATGCTTCATGACCTTTGTCATCACAATGTTCCATGCCCTCGTCATCAACAGTCTCTGTGACATTTTTAACCACAATGCTCCATGAACTTTTCATCACAATGCTCTTTGGCCCTTGTCATCGCAATGCTTTATGACTTTCTCAGCACAATGCTCCATGACAATTGTCATCACAATGCTCCATGCGTTTGTCAGCACAATGCTCCATGACACATGTCATCACAATGCTCCATGCGCTTGTCATCAGAGTGCTCCACAATCTTGTCATCACAATGCTCCATAAACCTTGTCATCACAATGCTCCATGCGCTTCTCATCACAATGCTCTCTCACAACTGATATCACAATGTTACATCACTATTCGTCACAATACTCCCTCACCCCTGTCATCACAATGTTCCATGACTCCTGTCATCACAATGCTACATGCATTATCATCACAATGTTCGATGACCACTGACATCACAATGTTCCATAACCCCAGTCATCAAAATGCTCCATGACCATTTTCATCAAAATGCTCCATAACCCGTGACCTCACAATGTTCCATAACCCCTGTCATCAAAATATTCCATGACCTTTTTCATCAAATTGCTCCATGACGCTGTCATCACAATACTTCCTGCCCTTCTCATCACAATGCAAAACGCCCTTGTCATCAAAGTGCACCATGACCTTTGTCATCACAAAGATCTATGACCCTTGGCATAACAATGCTCCAAGTCATTGTCATCACAATGCACCATGAACGCTCTCATCACATTGCTTCATGCCCTTGTCATCACATAGCTCCATGACACATGTCATCAGAATGCTCCATGGCCTTCTCATCACAGTGTTCCTTTCCCATGCCATCACATTGCTCCATTACCCCTGTCATAACAATGCTCCATGACCCCTGCAATCACAATGTTCCACGGCCTTGTCATCACAAGGCTCCATGACACTTGTCTCCAATATGATCCAAGACCCCTGTAATCACAATGATCCATGCCCCTTTTCAACACAATGCTCCATGAACCCTGTCATCACAATGCCTCATGCCCATCATCATAATGCTTCATGCTATTGTCAGCACAATTAAATCAAAATTTTTCATGACTTCTGTCATAACAATGATCCAAACACTTGTGATCACATTATTCCATAACACTTGTCATCACAATGCCCCATGACGCTCGTCACCACAGTTATCCATGGTCTTCTCATCACAATGCTCCATGACCTTTCTCATCACAATGCTCAATACACTTGTCATCACAATGCTCCCTGACACTTGTCGTCAGTATGCTCCTTGAACCCTGTCATGACAAGGCTCCATGCCTTTTTCATCACAATGATCCATGCCCTATTCATCACAATGCTCCTAGAACCCTTTAATCACAATGTTCCATGCCGTTGTCATCACAAAGCTCAATGACGCATATCTTCAGAATGCTCCTTCGCCTTCTCCTCACAATGCTCCATACCCATGTCATCACAATGTTCCAAGACCCCTGTAATCACAATGGACCATGCCCCTTTTCATCAGTATGCTCCAAGAGATTTGTCATCACAGTGCTCCATGGTTTTCTCATCACAATGCTCCAGGAACTTATCATCACAATGCTTCATGACATTGTCCTGAAAATTCTCAATGGCCCTTGTCATCATAATGCTCCAAGCCCTAGTCCTCACAATGCTCCATTATATTTGTCATCACAATCCTCCATTACATTTGGCATCACAATGCTCCCTGCCTTTGTCATCGCAATGGACCATGACATATGTCATCACAATGCTTCCTGACACCTATCTTCACAATACTCCATGACCTTCTCATCACAATGATCCATGCCCTTGTCATCACAATGCACCATGTCCCCTGTCATCACAATAATCTATGAAACTTGTCAGACCAATGATCCATGCCCCTGTCATCAAAATGCTCCGTGCCCTTATCATCACAATGCTCCATGCCCTTGTCATCACAGTACTTCATGACCCCTGTCATCACAATGCTCCGTGACTCCAGTCAACACAATGCTTCATAAGATTTGTCATCACAATTGTCCATGCCCGCGTCATCACAAGGCTCTGTGACTTTTGTAACCACAGTGCTCCATGAACATTTCATCACAATGCTCCGTGATCCTTGTCATCACAATGCTCCATGCCTTTGTCAGAAAAATGCTCCATGACCCTTGTCATCACAATGTGCCATGCGCTTTTCATCACAACGGTCCACATATTTGTCATAGAAATGCTCCATAAACGCTGTAATCACAATGCTCTATGCCCCTTTTCATCTCAATGAACCATGAACCCTGTCATCACAATGCACAATGCCCATCATCATAACGCTTCATGCTATTGCCATCAGAGTGAATTCAAAATGCTCCATGATCTCTGTCATAACAATGCTCCAAACCCTTGGGATCATAATATTCCATAACACTTGTCATCACAGTGCCCCATGACACTCATCATCACAATTATCCATGGTCTTCTCATCACAATGCTCCATGACATTTGTCATCACAATGCTCAATACACTTGTCATCAAAATGCTCCCAGACACTTGTTGTCTGTATGCTCCTTGAACCCTGTCATGACAAGGCTCCATGCATTTTTCATCACAATGATCCATGCCCTTTTCCTCACAATGCTCCAAGACCCCATTAAACACAATGCTCCATGCCCTTGTCATCACAAATCTCAATGAAACATGTCTTCAGATTGCTCCTTGGCCTTCTCCTCACAATGTTCCATGACCATGTCATCACAATGTTCCAAGACCCCTGTAATCACAATGGGCCATGCCCCTTTTCATCAGTATGCTCCATGAGAATTGTCATCACAAGTCTCTATGCATTTCTCATCACAATGCTCCAGGACCTTGTCATCACAATGCTTCACGACCTTGCAATGAAAATTCTCAATGGCCCTTGTCATCATACTGCTCCAAGCCCTAGTCATCACAATGCTCCATTTTATTTGTCCTCAAAATCCTCCATTACATTTGGCATCACAATGCTCCCTGCCATTGTCATTGCAATGGACCATGACATATGTCATCACAATGCTCCATGACACCTGTCTTCACAATACTCCACGACCTTCTCATCACAATAATCCGTGCCCTTGTCATCACAATGCACCATGTCCACTGTCATCACAATAATCTATGAAATTTGTCAGACCAATAGTCCATGCCCCTGTCACCACAATGCTCCATGCCCTTGTCATCACAATGCTCCATGACCCCTGTCATCACAATGCTCCGTGACTCCAGTCATCACAATGCTTCATAACATTTGTCATCACAGTGGTCCATGCCCGCGTCAGCAACAGGCTCTGTGACCTTTATAACCACAATGCTCCATGAACTTTTCATCACAATGCTCCGTGACCTTTGTCATCAACATGCTCCATGCCTTTGTCAGAAAAATGCTCCTTGACCCTTGTTATCACAAAGTGCTACGCGCTTTTCATCACAACGGTCCACAAATTTGTCATGGTAATGCTCCATAAACCTTGCAATCACAATGCTCCATGCCCTTCTCATCACAATGCTCCATTAACCCTGTCATAACAATGCTCCATAACCCCTGCCATCACAATATTCCACGGTATTGTCATCACAAGGCTCCATGACACTTGTCATCACAATGCTCCAAGACCCCTGTAATCACAATGCTCCATGCCCTTGTCATCACAAAGCTCCATGACACATGCCATCAGAATGTTCCATGTCCTTCTCATCAAAATGCTCCATGCCCTTGTCATCACAGTGCTCCAAGACCCCTGTAATCACAATGCTCCATGCCCCTTTTCATCTCAATGGTCCATGAACCCTGTCATCACAATGCACCATGCCCATCATCATAATGCTTCCGGCTATTGTCAGCACAATGAAATCAAAATTCTCCATGACCTCTGTCCTCACAATATTCCATGAACATTTTCAGCCCAATGCTCCATGACCATTGTCATCACAATGATCCATGCCCTTGTCATCCCAATGCTCCATGACCCCTGTATTCACAAAGCTCCGTGACGCTTGTCATCACAGTGCTCCATGAAACATGTCATCACAATGCTCTATGACTTTGTCAGGAAAATGCTATATGACCTTGTCATTATAATGCTCTATGCACTTGTCATCACAATACTCCATTACCATTGTCATCACAATCCTCCTTGAACCTTCGATCACATTGCTTCATGCCCTTGTAATCACAATGCTCCATGCTCCTTGAAATCAAAATGATCCATGACCTCTGTCATCACAATGCTCCAAACCATTGTGATCACAGTGTTCCATAACACTTGTCATCACAACGCTCCATGATGCCTGTCATCACAATACTCCATGCACTTTTCATCACAATTCTCCATGACCTTTGTCATCACAATTCTCAATAAAATTGTCATAACAATGCTCCCTGACACTTGTCGTCAGAATGCTCCTTGAAACCTGTCACGAAAAGGCTCCATGCCTTTTTCAACACAATGCCCCATGCCATTTTCATCACAGTGCTCCACGCCACTGTCATCAAAATTCTCCACAAGCTTGTCATGAAAATGCTCCATGACCCTTGTCATCACAATTCTCCATGCACTTGTCAGCACAATGCTCTCTGACCCTTGTCATCTCAATGCTCCAAGCCATTGTCATCACAATGCACCATTATCTTTGTCATCAGAATCCTCCCGGACACTTGGCATCACAATGCTCCATGCCATTGTCATCACAATGGGCCATTACATATGTCAACACAATGCTCCCTGACACCAGTCTTCACAATACTGCATGACCTGGTTATCGCAATGCTCCATGCACTCGTCACCACAATGCACCATTCCAACAGTCATCGCAATAATCCATGAAACTTATTAGACCAATGATCCATGCCCTTGTCATCACAGTGCTCCATGACCCTTGTCATCAGAATGCTCCATAAACTTTTCATCACAATGCTCTTTGATCCTTGTCATCACAATTCTCTATGCCTTTCTCAGCACGATGCTCCATGACACATGTCATCACAATGCACCATGTGCTTGTCATCACCGTGCTCCACAATCTTGTCATCACAGTGCTCCATAACCTTCTCATCACAATACTCCATGCACTTCTCATCAAAATGCTCTCTCACCACAGATATCACAATGTTACATCACTATTCGTCAAAATACTCCCTCACGCCTGTTATCACAATGTTCCATGACTCCTGTCATCACAATGCTACATGCATTCTCATCACAATGTTCGATGACTACTGACATCACAATGCTCCATAACCCCTGTCATCAAAATGCTCCATGACCCTTTTCATCAAAATGCTCTATGACCCCTGACATCACAGTGTTGCATAACAACTGTCATCAAAATGTTCCATGACCCTTTTCATCAAATTGCTCCATGACCCTGTCATCACAATGTTCCCTGCCCTTCTCATCACAATGCACAACGCACTTGTCATCAAAATGCTCCATGACCTTTGTCATCATAAAGATCCATGTCACTAGGCATCACAGTGCTCCATGTCATTGTCATCACAATGCTCCATGAACACTCTCATCACATTGCTCCATGCCCTTGTCATCACAAAGCTCCATGACACATGCCATCAGAATGCTCCATGGCCTTCTCATCACAATGCTATATGTGCTTGCCATCACAATGCTCCATTACCCCTGTCATAACAATTCTCCATGACACCTGCCATCACGATGTTCTGTGGCCTTGTCATCACAAGGCTCCATGATCCTTCTCATCACAATGCTCCAAGACCAATGTAATCACAATGCTCCATGCCCCTTTACATATCAATGATCCATGAACCCTGTCATCACAATGCACCATGCCCTTCATCATAATGCTTCATGCTATTGTCATCACAATGAAATCAAATTGCTCCATGACCTCTGTCATAACAATGCTCCAAACCCTTGTGATTACAATATTCCATAACACTTGTCATCACAGTGCCCCATGACACTCCTCATCACAATTATCCATGGTCTTCTCATCACAGTGCTCCATGAACTTTCTCATCACAATGCTCAATACACTTGTCATCAAAATGCTCCTTGACACTTGTTGACGGTATGCCCCTTGAACCCTGTCATGACAAGGCTCCATGCCTTTTTCATCACAATGATCCATGCCCTTTTCATCACAATGCTCCAAGACCCTTTGAAACACAATGCTCCATGCCCTTGTCATCACAAAGCTCCATGACACATGCCATCAGAATGTTCCATGTCCTTCTCATCAAAATGCTCCATGCCCTTGTCATCACAGTGCTCCAAGACCCCTGTAATCATGCCCCTTTTCATCTCAATGCTCCATGAACCCTGTGAACCCATGAACCCATGAACCCTGTCATCAAAATGCACCATGCCCATCATCATAATGCTTCCGGCTATTGTCAGCACAATGAAATCAAAATTCTCCATGACCCCTGTCATCACAATACTCCATGAATATTTTCAGCCCAATGCTCCATGACCCTTGTCATCACAATGATCCATGCCCTTGTCATCCCAATGCTCCATGACCCCTGTATTCACAATGCTCCGTGACGCTTGTCATCACAGTGATCCATGACACCTGTCATCACAATGCTCCATGACTTTGTCAGCAAAATGCTACATGACCTTGTCATTACAATGCTCTATGCAATTTTCATCACAATACTCCATTACGATTGTCATCACAATCCTCCATGAACCTTGGGATCACATTGCTTCATGCCCTTGTCATCACAATGTTCCATGCTCCTTGAAATCAAAATGATCCATGACCTCTGTCATCACAATGCTCCAAACACTTGTGATCAAAATGTTCCATAACACTTTTCATCACAACGCTCCATGATGCCTGTCATCACAATACTCCATGCACTTTTCATCACAATGCTCCATGACCTTTGTCATCAAAATTCTCAATACACTTGTCATCACAATGCTCCCTGACACTTGTCATCAGAATGCTCCTTGAAACCTGTCACGAAAAGGCTTCATGCCTTTTTCATCACAATGCCCCATGCCGTTTTCATCACAATGCTCCACGCCACTGTCATCAAAATACTCCACAAGCTTGTCATGAGAATGCTCCATGACCCTTGTCATCACAATTCTCCATGCACTTGTCAGCACAATGCTCCCTGACCCTTGTCATCTCAATGCTCCAAGCCATTGTCATCACAATGCACCATTACATTTGTCATTAGAATCCTCCATGACACTTGGCATCACAATGCTCCATGCCATTGTCATCACAATGGGCCATTACATATGTCAACACAATGCTCCATGACACCAGTCTTCACAATACTGCATGACCTGGTCATCACAATGCTCCATGCCCTTCTCACCACAATGCACCATTCCAAAAGTCATCGCAATAATCCATGAAACTTATTAGACCAATGCTCCATGCCCTTGTCATCACAATGCTCCATGACCCATGTCATCACAATGCTCCATGAACTTTTCATCACAATGCTCTTTGATCCTTGTCATCACAATTCTCTATGCCTTTCTCAGCACAATGCTCCATGACCCTTGTCATTACAATGCTCCATGCGCTTGTCAGCACGATGCTCCATGACACATGTCATCAAAATACACCATGCGCTTGTCATCACAGTGCTTCCCAATCTTGTCATCACAATGCTCCATAAACTTTGTCATCACAATGCTCCATGCACTTCTCATCAAAATGCTCTCTCACCACAGATATCACAATGTTACATCACTATTCGTCACAATACACCCTCACCCCTGTTATCACAGTGTTCCATGACTCCTGTCATCAAAATGCTACATGCACTTATCATCACAATGTTCAATGACCCCTGATATCACAATGCTCCATAACCCCTGTCATCAAAATGCTCCATGACCTTTTTCATCAAAATGCTCCATGACCCCTGACATCAAAATGTTCCATAACCCCTGTCATCAAAATGTTCCATGACACTTTTCATCAAATTGCTCCATGACCCTGTCATCACAATGCTCCCTGCCCTTCTCATCACAATGCACAACGCACTTGTCATCAAAATGCTCCATGACTTTTGTCATCAGAAAGATCCCTGACCCTTGGCATCACAATGCTCCATGTCATTGTCATCACAGTGCTCCATGAACGCTCTCATCAAATTGCTCCATGCCCTTGTCATCACAAAGCTCCATGACACATGTCATCAGAATGCTCCATGGCCTTCTCATCACAATGCTCTATGCGCTTGCCATCACAATGCTCCATTACCCCACTCATAACAATCCTCCATGACACCTGCCATCACGATGTTCCGTGGCCTTGTCATCACAAGGCTCCATGTCCCTTCTCATCACAATGCTCCAAAACCCCTGTAATCACAATGCTCCATGACCCTTTTCATCTCAATGATCCATGAACCCTGTCATCACAATGCACCATGCCCATCATCATAATGCTTCAGGCTATTGTCATCACAATGAAATCAAAATTCTCCATGCCCTCTGTCATAACAATGCTCCAAACCCTTGTCATCACAATATTCCATAACACTTGTCATCACAGTGCCCCATGACACTCATCATCACAATTATCCATGGTCTTCTCATCACAATGCTCCATGAATTTTGTCATCACAATGCTCAATACACTTGTCATCAAAATTCTCCCTGACACTTGTTGTCTATATGCTCCTTGAACCCTGTCATGACAAGGCCCCATGCCTTTTTCATCACAATGATCCATGCCCTTTTCCTCACAATGCTCCAAGACCCCTTTAAACACAATGCTCCATGCCCTTGTCATCACAAAGCTCAATGAAACATGTCTTCAGAATGCTCCTTGGCCTTCTCCTCACAATGCTCCATGCCCATGTCATCACAGTGTTCCAACACCCCTGTAATCACAATGGTCCATGCCCCTTTTCATCAGTATGATCCATGAGATTTGTCCTCACAAGTCTCTATGGATTTCTCATCACAATGCTCCAGGACCTTGTCATCACAATGCTTCACAACATTGTCTTGAAAATTCTCAATGGCCCTTGTCATCATAATGCTCCAAGCCCTAGTCATCACAATGCTCCATTATATTTGTCATCAAAATCCTCCATTACATTTGGCATCACAATGCTCCCTGCTATTGTCATTGCAATGGACCATGAAATATGTCATCACAATGCTCCCTGACACCTGTCTTCACAATACTCCATGACCTTCTCATCACTATGATCCATGCCCTTGTCATCACAATGCACCATGTTCAATGTCATCACAATAATTTATGAAACATGTCAGACCAATGCTCCATGCCCCGTCACCACAATGCTCCATGCCCTTGTCATCACAATGCTCCATTACCACTGTCATCACAATGCTCCGTGACTCCAGTCATCACAATGCTTCATAACATTTGTCATCACAATGGTCCATGCCCGCGTCATCACAAGGCTCTGTGACCTTTATAACCACAATGCTCCATGAACTTTTCATCACAATGCTCCGTGACCCTTGTCATCAAAATGCTCCATGCGTTTGTCAGAAAAATGCTCCATGACCCTTGTCATCACAATGTGCTACGCGCTTTTCGTCACAACGGTCCACAATTTTGTCATGGTAGTGCTCCATAAACCTTGTAATCACAATGCTCCATGCCCTTCTCATCACAATGCTCCATGACCCCTGCCATCACAATATTCCACGGCCTTGTCATCACAAGGCTCCATGACACTTGTCATCACAATTCTCCAAGACCCCTGTAATCACAATGCTCCATGCTCTTGTCATCACAAAGCTCCATGACACATGCCATCAGAATGTTCCATGTCCTTCTCATCAAAAGGGTCCATGCCCTTGTCATCACAG
Source organism: Mesoplodon mirus (assembly GCF_964341445.2). Lineage (NCBI taxonomy): Eukaryota > Metazoa > Chordata > Mammalia > Artiodactyla > Ziphiidae > Mesoplodon > Mesoplodon mirus. The sequence goes on from NW_028295811.1 coordinate 1,309,381, forward strand.
TGCTCCAAGACCCCTGTTATCACAATGCTCCATGCCCCTTTTCTTCTCAATGCTCTATGAACCCTGTCATCACAATGCACCATGCCCATCATCATAATGCTTCTGGCTATTTTCAGCACAATGAAATCAAAATTCTCCATGCCCTCTGTCATCACAATACTCCATGAATATTTTCAGCCCAATGCTCCATGACCCTTGTCATCACAATGATCCATGCCCTTGTCATCCCAATGCTCCATGACCCCTGTATTCACAGAGCTCCGTGACGCTTGTCATCACAGTGCTCCATGACACATATCATCACAATGCTCCATGACTTTGTTAGCAAAATGCTACATGACCTTGTCATTACAATGCTCTATGCACTTGTCATCACAATACTCCATTACGATTGTCATCACAATCCTCCATGAACATTGGGATCACATTGCTTCATGCCCTTGTCATCAAAATGTTCCATGCTCCTTGAAATCAAAATGATCCATGACCTCTGTCATCACAATGCTCCAAACACTTGTGATCAAAATGTTCTATAACACTTGTCTTCACAACTCTCCATGATGCCTGTCATCACAATACTCCATGCACTTTTCATCACAATGCTCCATGAACATTGTCATCACAATTCTCAATACACTTGTCATCACAATGTTCCCTGACACTAGTCATCAGAATGCTCCTTGAACCCTGTCACGAAAAGGCTTCATGCCTTTTTCATCACAATGTCCCATGCCGTTTTCATCACAATGCTCCACGCCACTGTCATCAAAATACTCCACAAGCTTGTCATGAGAATGCTCCATGACCCTTGTCATCACATTTCTCCATGCACTTGTCAGCACAATGCTCCCTGACCCTTGTCATCTCAATGCTCGAAGCCATTGTCATCCCAATGCACCGTTACCTTTGTCATCAGAATCCTCCATGACACTTGGCATCACAATGCTCCATGCCATTATCATCACAATGGGCCATTACATATGTCATCTCAATGACCCCTGACACCTGTGTTTACAATACTCCATGACCTTCTCTTCACAATGATCCATGGCCTTGTCATCCCAATGCTCCATGACCCCTATATTCACAGTGCTCCATGACGCTTGTCATCACAGTGCTCAATGACACCTGTCATCACAGTGCTCCATGGCTTTGTCAGCAAAATGCTACATGACCTTGTCATTACAATGCTCTATGCGCTTGTCATCACAATACTCCATTTCCATTGTCATCACAATCCTCCATGAACCTTGAGAGCACATTGCTTCATGCCCTTGTCATCACAATGCTCCAAGCTCCTTGAAATCAAAATCATCCATGACCTCTGTCATCGCAATGCTCCAAACCCTTGTGATCCCAATGTTCCATAACACTTGTCATCACAATGCTCCATGATGCCTGTCATCACAAAATTCCAAGCCCTTTTCATCACAGTGTTCCATGACATTTGTCATCACAATGCTCAGTACACTTGTCATCACAATGCTCCCTGACACTTGTCATCAGAATGCTCTTTGAACCCTGTCACGAAAAGGCTCCATGCCTTTTTCATCACCATGCCCCATTCCGTTTTCATCACAGTGCTCCGTGACCATTGTCATCAAAATGCTCCATGACTTTGTCTGAAAAATGTTCCATGACCCTTGTCATCACAATGTGCCATTCGCTTTTCATCACAACGGTTCAGAAAATTGTCATTGCAATGCTCCATAAACCTTGTAATCACAATGATCCATACACTTCTCATCAAAATGCTCTCTCACCAGAGATATCACAGTGTTCCATCACAAGTTGTCACAATACTCCCTCACCACGATAATCACAATGTCCCATGACCCCTCTCATCACAATGCTACATCCCTTTATCATCACAAAGTTCCATGACCCCTGACATCACAATATTCTATAACCCCTGTCATCAAAATGTTCCAATACACTTTCCATCATATTGCTGCATGACCCTGTCATCAAAATACTCCCTGCCCTTCTCATGACAATGCACCATGCAATTGTCTTCAAAATGCTCCATGACCTTTGTCATCACAAAGCGCCATGACCCCTGGCATCCCAATGCTCCATGTCAATGTCATCACAATGCTCCATGAACCCTCTCATCACATTGCTCCATGCCCTTGTCATCACAAAGCTCCATGTCACTTGTCATCACAATGCTCGATGCCTTTCTCATCACAATGCCCCATGACCTTGTCATTACAATCCTCCATGACCCATGTATCACAGTGTTCCATGCCCTTATCATCACAATGCTCTATGCCCACTCTCATCAAAATAATCCATGAAACATTTCAGACCAATGCTCCATGCCCTTCTCATCACAATGCTCCTTTACCTCTTTCATAACAATGCTCCATGACACCTGCCATCAAAATGTTCCACGGCCTTGTCATCACAAGGCTCCATGACACTTGTCATCACAATGCTCCTCGACCCCTCTAATCAAAATGCTCCATGCACTTATCATCAAAATGCTACATGACGCATGTCATCAGAATGTTCCATGGCCCTGTCATCACAAGGCTCCATTCACTTGTCATCACAATGCTCCAAGACCCTTTTAATCAAAATGCTCCATGCGTCTTTTCATCTCAATGCACCATGAACCCTGTCATCACAATGGAGCCTGCCCATCATCATAATGCTTCAGGCTATTGTCATCACAATTAAATCAAAATGCTCCATGACCTCTGTCATCACAATGCTCCAATCCCTGGTCATCACAATGTTCCATAGCCCTTATCATCACAACACTCCATGACGCTCATCATCACAATTATCCATGGTCTTCTCATCACAATGCTCCATGAACTTTGTCATCACAATGCTCAATACACTTGTCATCACAATGCTCCCTGACACTTGTCATCAGTATGCTCCATTAACCCTCTCATGACAGGTCTCCATGCCTTTTTCATCACAATGATCCATGTCCTTTTAATCACAATGCTCCAAGACACATGTAATCACAATGCTCCATGCCCTTGTCATCACAAAGCTCAATGACGCATGTCATCAGAATGCTCCACGGCCTTCTCATCAAAATGCTCCATGCCCTTGTCATTACAGTGCTGCAAGACCCCTGTAATCACAATGCATCATACCCTTCATCATAATGCTTACGGCTATTGTCACCACAATGAAATAAAAATTCTCCATGACTTCTGTCATCACAATGCTCCATGACCCCTGTCATCAAAATACTCCATGAACATTTTCAGCCCAATGCTCCATGACCCTTGTCATCACAATGATCCATGCCCTTGTCATCCCAATGCTCCAAGACCCCTGTATTACAATGCTCCGTGACGCTTGTCATCACAGTGCTCCATGACATCTGTCATCACAATGCTCCATGCCCTTGTCATCCCAATGCTCCATGACCCCTGTATTCACAATGCTCCGTGACGCTTGTCATCACAGTGCTCCATGACACCTGTCATCACAATGTTCCATGCCTTTGTCAGCAAAATGCTACATGGCTTTGTGATTACCATGCTCTATGCGCTTGTCATCAAAATACTCCATTACCATTGTCATCACAATCCTCCATGAATCTTGGGATCACATTCCTACATGCCCTTGTCATCACAATGCTCCAAGCTCCTTGAAATCAAAATGATCCATGACCTCTGTCATCACAATGCTCCAAAACCTTGTGATCACAATGTTCCATAACACTTGCCATCACAACGATCCATGATGCCTGTCATCACAATACTCTATGCACTTTTCATCACAATGCTCCATGACCTTTGTCATCACAATTCTCAATACACTTGTCATCACAATGCTCCCTGACACTTGTCGTCAGAATGCTCCTTGAACGCTGTCATGAAAGTTTCCATGCCTTTTTCAACACAATGCCCCATGCCGTTTTCATCACAATGCTCCACGACACTGTCAGCAAAAAACTCCTCAAGCTTATCATGAGAAAGTTCCATGACCCTTGTCATCACAATTCTCCATGCACTTGTCAGCACAATGCTCCCTGACCCTTGTCATCTCAATGCTCCAAGCCACTGTCATCACAATGCACCATTACCTTTGTCATCAGAATCCTCCATGACACCTGGAGTCACAATGCTCCATGCCATTGTCATCACAATGGGCCATTACATATGTCATCACAGTGCTCCCTGACACCTCTCTTCACAATACTGCATGACCTGGTCATCACAATTCTCCATGCTCTTGTCACCACAATGCACCATTCCAACAGTCATCACAATAATCCATGAAAATTATTAGACCAATGCTCCATGCCCTTGTCATCACAATGCTCCATGACCCTTGTTATCACAATGCTCCATGAACTTTTCATCACAATGCTCTTTGATCCTTGTCATCACAATGTTCTATGCCTTTCTCAGCGCAATGCTACATGTCCCTTGTCATCACAATGCTCCATGCGCCTGTCAGCATGAAGCTCCATGATGCATGTCATCATAATGCACCATGTGCTTGTCATCACAGCGCTCCACAAGCTTGTCATCACAATGCTCCATAAACACTGTCATCACAATGCTCCATGCACTTCTCATCAAAATGCTCTCTCAACACAGATATCACAATGTTACATCACTATTCGTCACAATAGTCACTCATCCCGGTTATCACAATGTTCCATGACCCCTGCCATCACAATGCTACATGCATTTATCATCACAATGTTCGATGACCCCTGACATCACAATGCTTCATAACACCGGTCATCAAAATGCTCCATGACCCTTTTCATCATAATCCTCCATGACCCCTGACATCACAATGTTCCATATTCCCTGTCATCAAAATGTCCCATGACACTTTTCATCAAATTTCTCCATGACCCTGTCATCACAATGCTCCCTGCCCTTCTCATCACAATGCTCAACGCACTTGTCATCAAAATGCTCCATGACCTTTGTCATCACAAAGATCCATGACCCTTGGCATCACAATGCTCCATGTCATTCTCATCACAATGCTCCATGAACACTCTCATCACATTGTTCCATGCCCTTGTCATCACAAAGCTCCATGAAACATGTCTTCAGAATGCTCCATGGCCTTCTCATCACAATGCTCCATGCCCTTGCCGTCAAAATGCTCCAGTACCCCTGTCATAACAATGATCAATGACCCCTGCCATCACGATGTTCCGTGGCCTTGTCATCACAAGGCTCCATGACCCTTCTCATCACAATGCTCCAAGACCCCTGTAATCACAATGCTCCATGCCCATTTTTCATCTCAATGATCAATGAACCCTGTCATCACAATGCACCATGTCCATCATCATAATGCTTCATGCTATTGTCATCACAATGAAATCAAAATGCTCCATGACCTCAGTCATAACAATGCTCCAAACCCTTGTGATCACAATATTCCATAACACTTGTCATCACAGTGCCCCATGACACTCGTCATCACAATTATCCATGTTCTTCTCATCACAATGCTCCATGACCTTTGTCATCACAATGCTCAATACACTTGTCATCAAAATGCTCCATGACACTTGTTGTCTGTATGCTCCTTGAACCCTGTCATGACAAGGCTCCATGCCTTTTTCAACACAATGATCCATGCCCTTTTAATCACAATGCTCCAAGTCCCATGTAATCACAATGCTCCATGCCCTTGTCATCACAGAGCTCAATGACGCATGTCATCAGAATGCTCCATGGCCTTCTCATCACAATGCTCCATTCCCTTGTGATCACAATGCTCCAAGACCCCTGTAATCACAATGCTCCATGTCCCTTTTCATCAGAATGCTCTATGAGACTTGTCATCACAAGTCTCCATTGTCTTCTCATCAAAGTGTTCTAGGAACTTGTCATCAAAATGCACCATGATCGCTGTCATCACAATACTCCATGAATATTTTCAGCCCAATGCTCCATGACCTTCTCATCAAAATGCTCCATGACCCCTGTCATCACAATACTCCATGAACATTTTCAGCACAATGCTCCATGACCCTTGTCATCACAATGATCCATGCCCTTGTCATCCCAATGCTCCATGACCCCTGTATTCACAATGGTCCGTGATGCTTGTCATCAGAGTGCTCCATGAAACCTGTCATCACAGTGCTCCATGCCTTTGTCAGCAAAATGCTACCTGACCTTGTCATTGCGATGCTCTATTCGTTTGTCATCACAATACTCCATTACCATTGTCATCACAGTCCTCCATGAACCTTGGTATCACATTGCTTCATGCCCTTGTCATCACAATGCTCCATGCTCCTTGAAATCAAAATGATCCATGACTTCTGTCATCACAATGCTCAAAACCCTTGTGATCACAGTGTTCCATAACACTTGTCATCACAACGCTGCATAATGCCTGTCATCACCATACTCCATGCCCTTTTCATCACAATGCTCCAAGACTTTGTCATCACTATTCTCAATACACTTGTCATCACAATGCCCCATGCCATTTTCATCACAATGTTCCATGCCATTGTCATCAAAATACTCCACAAGCTTGTCATCAGAATGCTCCATGACCCTTTTCATCACAATTCTCCATGCACCTCTCAGCACAATGCTCCATGACCCTTGTCATCACAATGCTCCAAGCCATTGTCATCACAATGCTCCATTACCTTTGTCATCAGAATCCTCCATGACACTTGGCATCACAATGCTCCATGCCATTGTCATCACTATGGGCCATTACATATGTCATCACAATGCTCCCTGACACCTGTCTTCACAGTACTGCATGACCTGGTCATCACTATGCTCCATGCCCTTGTCATCACAATGCGCCATTCCAACTGTCATCACAATAATCCATGAAACTTATTAGACCAATGCTCCATTCCCTTGTCCTCACAAGGCTCCATGCCCTTGTTATCACAATGTTACATGACCCCTGTCATCACAATGCCCCATGCCTCCATTCATCACAATGCTTCATGACCTTTGTCATCTCAGTGGTCCATGCCCTAGTCAACAACAGTCTCTGTGACATATTTAACCACAATGCTCCATGAACTTTTCATCACAATGCTCTTTGACCCTTGTCATCACAATGCTCTATGCCTTTCTCAGCACAATGCTCCATGACCCTCGTCATCACCATGCTCCATGTGCTTGTCAGCACAATGTTCCATGACCCATGTCATCACAATGCACCCTGCACTTTTCATCACTGTGCTCCACAATCTTGTCACCACAATGCTCCATAAAACTTGTCATCACAATGCTTCATGCACTTCTCATCAAAATGCTCTGTCAACACTGATATAACAATGGTACATCACTATTCATCACAATACTCCTTCACCCCTGTCATCACAATGTTCCATTACTTCTGTCTTTGCAATGCTACATGCACTTATTATCACAAAGTTCGATGACCCCTGACATCACAATGTTCCATAACCCCTGTCATAGAAATGCTCCATAACACTTTTCCTCAAAATGCTCAATGACCCCTGACATCACAATGTACCATAACACCTGTCATCAAAATATTCCATGACCCTTTTCATCAAATTGCTCTATAACCCTGTCATCACAATGCTCCCTGCCCTTCTCATCACAATGTACCACGCCCTTGTCATCAAAATGCTCCATGACCATTGTCATCACAAGGCTCCATGACCCTTGGCATCACAATGCTCCATGTCATTGTCATCACAGTGCTCCATGAACGCTCTCATCAAATTGCTCCATGCCCTTGTCATCACAATGCTCCATGACACACGTCACCAGAATGCTCCATGGCCTTCTCATCACAATGCTCTATGCGCTTGTCATCACAATGCTCCATTACCCCTGTCATAACAATCCTCCATGACACCTGCCATCACGATGTTCTGTGGCCTTGTCATCACAAGGCTCCATGACCCTTCTCATCACAATGCTCCAAGACCCCTGTAATCACAATGCTCCATGACCCTTTTCATTTCAATGATCCATGAACCCTGTCATCACAATGCACCATGCCCATCATCATAATGCTTCAGTCTATTGTCATCACAATGAAATCAAAATTCTCCATGACCTCTGTCATAACAATGCTCCAAACCCTTGTGATCACAATATTCCATAACACTTGTCATCACAGTGCCCCATGACACTCATCATCACAGTTATCCATGGTCTTCTCATTACAATGCTCCATGACCTTTGTCATCACAATGCTCAATACACTTGTCATCAAAATGCTCCCTGACACTTGTTGTCTGTATGCTCCTTGAACCCTTTCATGACAAGGCCCCATGCCTTTTTCATCACAATGATCCATGCCCTTTTCCTCACAATGCTCCAAGACCCCTTTAAACACAATGCTCCATGCCCTTGTCATCACAAAGCTCAATGAAACATGTCTTCAGAATGCTCCTTGGCCTTCTCCTCACAATGCTCCATGCCCATGTCATCACAATGTTCCAAGACCCCTGTAATCACAATGGTCCATGCCCCTTTTCATCAGTATTATCCAAGAGATTTGTCCTCACAAGTCTCTATGGATTTCTCATCACAATGCTCCAGGACCTTGTCATCACAATGCTTCACGACATTGTCATGAAAATTCTCAATGGCCCTTGTCATCATAATGCTCCAAGCCCTAGTCATCACAATGCTCCATTATATTTGTCATCAAAATCCTCCATTACATTTGGCATCACAATGCTCCCTGCCATTGTCATTGCAATGGATCATGACATATGTCATCACAATGCTCCCTGACACCTGTGTTCACAATACTCCATGACCTTCTCATCACAATGATCCATGCCCTTGTCATCACAATGCACCATGTTCAATGTCATCACAATAATCTATGAAACTTGTCAGACCAATGCTCCATGCCCCTGTCACCACAATGCTCCATGCCCTTGTCATCACAATGCTCCATGACCACTGTCATCACAATGCTCCGTGACTCCAGTCATCACAATGCTTCATAACATTTGTCATCACAATGGTCCATGCCCGCGTCATCACAAGGCTCTGTGACCTTTATAACCACAATGCTCCATGAACTTTTCATCACAATGCTCCGTGACCCTTGTCAACAAAATGCTCCATGCGTTTGTCAGAAAAATGCTCCATGACCCTTGTCATCACAATGTGCTAGGCGGTTTTCATCACAACAGTACACAAATTTGTCACGGTAATGCTCCATAAACCTTGTAATCACAATGATCAATGCCCTTCTCATCACAATGCTCCATTACCCCTGTCATAACAATGCTCCATGACCACTGCCATCACTATATTCCATGGCCTTGTCATCACAAGGCTCCATGACACTTGTCATCACAATGCTCCAAGACCCCTGTAATCACAATGCTCCATGCCCTTGTCATCACAAAGCTCCATGACACATGCCATCAGAATGTTCCATGTCGTTCTCATCAAAATGCTCCATGCCCTTGTCATCACAGTGCTCCAAGACCCCTGTAATCACAATGCTCCATGACCCTTTTCTTCTCAATGGTCCATGAACCCTGTCATCAAAATGCACCATGGCCATCATCATAATGCTTCTGGCTATTGTCAGCACAATGAAATCAAATTTCTCCATGCCCTCTGTCATCACAATACTCCATGAATATTTTCAGCCCAATGCTCCATGACCCATGTCATCACAATGATCAATGCCCTTGTCATCGCAATGTTCCATGACCCCTGTATTCACAGAGCTCCGTGACGCTTCTCATCACAGTGCTCCATGACACATATCATCACAATGCTCCATGACTTTGTCAGCAAAATGCTACATGACCTTGTCATTAAAATGCTCTATGCACTTGTCATCACAATACTCCATTACCATTGTCATCACAATCCTCCATTAACCTTGGCATCACATTGCTTCATGCCATTGTAATTACAATGTTCCATGCTCCTTGAAATCAAAATGATCCGTGACTTCTGTCATCACAATGCTCCAAAACCTTGTGATCAAAATGTTCCATAATACTTGTCACCACAACGCTCCATGATGCCTGTCATCACAATACTCCATGCACTTTTCATCACAATGCTCCATGACCTTTGTCATCACAATTCTAAATACACTTGTCATCACAATGCTCCCTGAAACTTGTCATCAGAATGCTCCTTGAACCCTGTCACGAAAAGGCTCCATGCCTTTTTAATCACAAGGCCCCATGCCATTTTCATCACAATGCTCCACGCCACTGTCATCAAAATACTCCACAAGCTTGTCATGAGAATGCTCCATGACCCTTGTCATCACAATTCTCCATGCACTTGTCAGCACATTGCTCCCTGACATTTGTGATAACAATGTTCCAAGCCATTGCCATCACAATGCTCTATTACTTTATCATCAGAATCCTCCATGACATTTGGTATCACAATGCTCCATGCCATTGTCATCACAATGGGCCATTACATATGTCATCACAATGCTCCCTGATACCTGTCTTCACAATACTGCATGACCAGGTCATCACAATGCTCAATGCCCTTGTCATCACAATGCGCCATTCCAACTGTCATCACAATAATCCATGAGACTTATTAGACAAATGCTCAATGCCCTTGTCATCACAATGCTCCATGCCCTTGTTATCACAATGCTCCATGACCCCTGTCATCACAATGCTCCGTGACTCCAGTTATCACAATGCTTCATGACCTTTGTCACCACAGTGGTCCATGCCCTCGTCATCAACAGTCTCTGTGTTCTTTTTAACCACAATGCTACATGAACTTTTCATCAAAATGCTCTTTGACCCTTGTCATCACAATGCTCTGTGCACTTCTCATCAAAATGCTCTGTCACCACTGATATCACAATGTTACATCACTATTCGTCACAATATTCCCTCACCCCTGTCATCAAAATGTGCCATGACTCCTGTCATCACAAAGCTACATGCACGTACCATCACAATGTTCGATGACCCCTGGCATCACAATGTTCCATAACTCCTATCATCAAATTGTTCCATTACTCTTTTCATCAAATTGCTCCATGACACTGTCATCACAATGCTCCATGTCATTGTCATCACAGTGCTCCATGAAGGTTCTCATTACATTGCTCCATGTCCTTGTCTTCACAAACCTCCATGACACATATTATCAGAATGCTGCATGGCCTTCTCATCACAATGCTCCATGCCCTTGCCATCACAATGCTCCATTACCCCTGTCATAACAATGCTCCATGAACCCTGATATCACGATGTTCCATGGCCTTGTTATCACAACGCTCCATGTCCCTTCTCATCACAATGCTCCAAGACCCCTGTAATCACAATGCTCCATGCCCGTTTTCATCTCAATGATCCATGAACCCTGTCATCACAATGCACCATGCCCATCATCATAATGCTTCATGCTATTGTCATCACAATGAAATCAAAATGCTCCATGACCTCTATCATAACAATGCTCCAAACCCTTGTGATCACAATATTCCATAATACTTGTCATCACAATGCCCCATGAAGCTCGTCATCACAATTATCCATGGTCTTCTCATCACAATGCTCCATGACCTTTGTCATCACAATTCTCAATACACTTGTCATCAATATGCTCCCTGACACTTGTTGTCTGTATGCTCGTTGAATCCTTTCATGACAAGGCTCCATGCCTTTTTCATCACAATGATCCATGCACTTTTCATCAAAATGCTCCATGACCCCTGATATCACAGTGTTCCATAACCCCTGTCATCGAAATGTTTCATGACCCTTTTCAACAAATTGCTCCATGACCCTATCATCACAATGCTCCCTGCACTTCTCATCACAATGCACAACGCACTTGTCATCAAAATGCTCCATGACTTTTGTCATCAGAAAGATCCCTGACCCTTGGCATCACAATGCTCCATGTCATTGTCATCACAGTGCTCCATGAACGCTCTCATCAAATTGCTCCATGCCCTTGTCATCACAAAGCTCCATGACACATGTCATCAGAATGCTCCATGGCCTTCTCATCACAATGCTCTATGCGCTTGCCATCACAATGCTCCATTACCCCACTCATAACAATCCTCCATGACACCTGCCATCACGATGTTCCGTGGCCTTGTCATCACAAGGCTCCATGTCCCTTCTCATCACAATGCTCCAAAACCCCTGTAATCACAATGCTCCATGACCCTTTTCATCTCAATGATCCATGAACCCTGTCATCACAATGCACCATGCCCATCATCATAATGCTTCAGGCTATTGTCATCACAATGAAATCAAAATTCTCCATGCCCTCTGTCATAACAATGCTCCAAACCCTCGTGATCACAATATTCCATAACACTTGTCATCCCAGTGCCCCATGACACTCATCCTCACAATTATCCATGGTCTTCTCATCACAGTGCTCCATGACCTTTGTCATCACAGTGCCCTATACACTTGTCATCACAATGCTCCCTGACACTTGTCATCAGTATGCTCCTGGAACACTGTCATGACAAGGCTCCATACCATTTTCATAACAATAATCCATGCCAATTTCATCACAATGCTCCAAGACACCAGTAATCACAATGCTCCATGCCCGTGTCATCACAATGCCCCCAGACCCCTGTAATCACAATACTGCATGCCTCTTTTCATCAGAATGCTCCATGAGACTTGTTATTACAAGGCTCCATGGTCTTCTCATCACAATTCTCCAGGAACTTTTCATCACAGTGCTCCATTCCCTTGTCATCACTATGCTCCATGACCCCTGTCCTCACAATACTTCCTGAATATTTTCAGTCCAATTCTCCAGGAACTTCTCATCACAATGCTTCATGATCCCTATCATCACAATGCTCCATGACCACTGTCATCACAATGCTCCATGACCACTGTCATCACAACGCTCCATGACCCCTGACAACACAGTGATCCGGGACTCTTGTCATCACAATGCTCCATTCCCTAGTCAGCACAATGCTCCATGAACATTTTCAGCCCAATGCTCCATGACACTTGTCATCACAATGATCCATGCCCTTGCCATCCCAATGCTCTATGACCCCTATAATCACAATGATCCGTGATGCTTCTCATCACAGTGCTCTATGACCCTTATCATCACAATGCTCCATGCCTGTGTCAGCAAAATGCTACATGACCTTGTCATCAAAATACTCCATTTGCTTGTCATCAAAATACTCCCTTACCATTGTCATCAAATTCCTCCATGAACCTTGGGATCACATTGATTCATGCCCTTGTCATCCCAATGCTCCATGCTCCTTGAAAACAAAATGATCCATGACTTCTATCATCACAATGCTCCAAACCCTTGTGATCACAATGTTCCATAACACTTGTCATCACAACGCTCAATATGCCTGTCATCACAATACTCCATGCCCTTTTCGTCAAAATGCTCCATGATCTGTTTCATCACCATTCTCAATACACTTGTCATCACAATGTTCCCTGACACTTGTCGTCAGAATGCTCCTTGAAACCTGTCATGAAATGGCTTCATGCCTATTTCATCCCAATGCTCCCTGCACTTTTCATCACAATGCTCCATGCCATTGTCGTCACAATACTCCACAAGCTTGTCATTAGAATGCTCCATGACACTTGTCATCACAATGCTCCATGGCCACTGTCATCACAATGCTCCATACCCCTTGTCATTACTGTGCTCCATGACGCTCGTCATCACAATTATCCATGGTCTTCTCATCACAGTGCTCTACGCCCTTGTCATCAAAATGCTCCATGACACTTGTCATCACAATTCTCCATGGCCACTGTCATCACAATGCTCCATAACCCTTGTCATTACTGTGCTCCATGACGCTCATCATCACAATTATCCATGGTCTTCTCATCACAATTCTCTACGCCCTTGTCATCAAAATGCTCCATGACCCTTGTCATCACAATGCTCCATGGCCACTGTCATCACAATGCTACATTCCCCTTGTCATTACAGTGCTCCATGACGCTCGTCATCACAATTATCCATGGTCTTCTCATCACACTGCTCCACGGTCTTTCCATCACAGTGCTCCATGCCCTGGTCATCACAATGCTCCATGTCCCTTGTCATCACAATTCTCCTCGTTCTTGGCATCACTATGCTCCATGACACTTCTCATCACCGTGTTACATGATTTGTCATCACAATTCTCTATGCAGTTGTCATCGCAATGCTCCATGACCCCTGTCATAGGAAGCTCCATGTGCTTCTCATCACAATGCTTCATGAACTTGTCATCAAAATTCTCAATGGCCCTTGTCATCACAATGCTCCATGCCCTTGTCATCACAATGCTCCATGTCCCTTGTCATCACAATGCTCCAAGCCCTTGTCATCAAAACGCTCCATTACATTTGTCATCACAATCCTCCATGACACTTGGCATCACAATGTTCCATTCCATTGTCATCGCAATGGACCATGACATATGTCATCACAATGCTCCCTGAGACCTGTCTTCAAAATACTCCATGACCTTCTCATCACAATGCTCCATGCCTTTGTCATCACATTGCACCATGCCCACTGTCATCACAATAATCCATGAAACATGTCAGGCCAATGCTCCATGCCCCTGTCATCACAATGCTCATTGCCTTTTCATCACAAAGCTTTATGACCCCTGTCATCACAATGCTCCGTGACTCCAGTCATCACAATGCTTCATGACCTTTGTCATCACAATGGTCAATGCCCTCGTCATCACAAGGCTCTGTGACCTTTGTCACCAAAATGCTCCATGAAAATTTCATCACAATGCTCGGTGACCCTTGTCATCACATTGCTCCATGTCTTTGTCAGCACAGTGCTCCATGACCCATGTCATCACAGTGCGCCATGTGCTTGTCATCACAATGCTCCACAATCTTGTCATCACAATGCTCCATAAAACTTGTCATCACAATGCTCCATGCACTTCTTATCAAAATGCTCTCACACGAATGATATCAAAATGTTCCCTCACTAGTCATCACAATACACCCACTCCCCTGTCATCACAATGGTCCACAACACCGTCATGAAAATGTTCCATGACTCCTGACATCACAATGTTCCATAACCCCTGTCATCAAAATGTTCCATGACACTTTTCATCAAATTGCTCCATGACCCTGTCATCACAATGCTCCCTGCCCTTCACAAGAGAATTCACCACACCCTTGTCTTCAAACTGCTCCATGACCTTTGTCATCACAAAACTCCATGACCCTTTGTATCACAATGCTCCATGCCATTGTCATCACAATGCTCCAAAAACCTCTCATCACATCGTTCCAAGCCTTTGTCATCACAGGATCCATGATGCTTTTCATCACAATGCTCGATGCCATTCTTCTCACAATGCTCCATGCACTTGTCATTACAATCCTCCATGAACCATGTATCACAGTGTTCCGTGCCATTGTTATCTCAATGCTCCTTGCCCCCTCTCATCACAATAATCCATGAAACATCTCAGACCAATGTTCCATGCTCTTTTCATCACAATGATCCAAGACTCCTCTAATCATAATTCTCCATGCCCCTTTTCATCTCAATGCACCATGAATGCTGTCATCACAATGCACCAATGCACATCATCATAATGCTTCATGCTATTGTCATCACAATGAAATCTAAATGCTCTATGACCTCTGTCATCACAATGCTCCAAATCCTTGTGATCACAATATTCCATAACACTTATCATCACAGCTCCCCATAACGCTCGTCATCACAATTATCCATGGTCTTCTAATCACAATGCTCCATGACATTTGTCATCACAATGCTCAATACCCTTGTCATCACAATGGTCCCTGACACTTGTCATCAGTATGCTCCTTGAACCCTGTCATGACAAGGCTCCATGCCTTTTTCATCACAATGTTACATGCCCTTTTCCTCACAGTGCTCCAAGACCCCTGTAATCACAATGCTCCATGCCCTTGTCATCACAAAGCTCCATGATGCATGTCATCAGAACGCTCCATGACATTCTCATCCCAATGTTCAATGCCCTTGTCATCACAATGCTCCAAGACCCCTGTAATCACAATGCTCCATGACCCTTTTCATCAAAATGCTCCATGAGACTTGTCATCACATGGCTCCATGGTCTTCTCATCACAGTGCTCCAGTACCTTGTCATCACAATGCTCCTTCACCCCTGTCATCACAATACTCCATGAACATTTTCAGCCCAATGCTCCATGACGTTCTCATCACAATGCTCCATGACCTCTGTCATCACAATGCTCCATGACCACTGTCATCACAATGCTCCATGACCCCTGACAACAAAATGATCCGGCACTCTTGTCATCAAAATGCTCCGTGCCCTTGTCATCCCAATGCTCCATGAACCCTTTAATCACAATGATCCATGACGCTTGTCATCCCAGTGCTCCATGAACCTTGTCATCACAATGCCTTTGACAGCAAAATGATACATAATCTTGTCATCACAATGCTCCATGTGCTTGTCATCACAATCCTCCATGACCCTTGGGATCATATTGCTTTATGCCCTTGTCATCTCTGTCTTGCCTTTCTGGTTTTTACAGATTTTCGGATGCCCTTTTTGACCGGTGGGAAGCGACAATTCTTTGTAGTGTGGATTTGCATTGTGCGCTTGCTTGATTGGCCAAAAAGGGCCTCTGCCTTTTCTCCTGAATATATTCAGGAGAAAATCATACGCTGTTTTTGGCCAAGTGCATCATTCTAGAAGTTGTGATGCCTTTCCTGTGCTTTAAAGGCGATTCCAATTTACCTCTTTAAATATGTTTTGTGCAATTCTGCCTCATTTTCAAGTCCGCTTTGTTGCCTTCCCTCAACAGATTTTTGGAAGAGAGTAGTCCTGTGTAACTCTGCAGGTTTTTGATTTGCTTTTCCCCTGAGCTCCAATTTTGAAATCCCATTATTGGGAGCTGACCACAAATCCACAATTTTTCTTCAGGACCTATACTGGTTCCAGGGGTGGCTATACTGGTTCCCTGTGGGTGGCTGAGGCTTTGGTTAATTCTTCTTCCTGATGGGAATTTAGAGTGACATGTGTCCGTCCAAATGCCTACATCTACTCTCTGATTGGTTCTCCCTCTTCCCTTTCATCCTCTGCACAATTAGCAAACTATGCGAACCAGGAGGTTATAGAGGATGACTCTCCTAAGTTGGGAGATTGATAGTAAAGTAGTTGGAATGCCAAACTGTAGCACAAGGAGAGGAAAAATTAGGAGACTTTCAGAAACATTTTGCCATCACAGGGTGTCCATTCTCTAGGTTTCCCATACATGTTATAACTGTAGTGATATTCCCTTCTACCTGGAAATTTGGGAGCCATGGAATGGTGGCATGCATTACTACTTTAAAGGGTCTGCATTTTCTCTCCCAATCTCACCAGTCCTCTCAGTCCCAAGTGTCCAGCCTTATGTCTCATCCAGCTGTCTTTGCAGATAGGGTCATTCTAGGTTTCATCAGAACCCCTGAAGGAATTGTGTAAGAATTTTGCTGTTTTTTTGTTTTGTTTTTGAAATTCATTTTTATAATGGGGTTGAGCTGATTTTCCCTGACGTGTTTATGATGGTCTAGACACACTTGATTCCCTTACAGAGGCATATAAATACACAGGTTTTAAGATTCTTACTAATCAGATATATTCCTCTGTGGGGAATAGGGTTTTGAGTCCCGTTCACTGAGGAAGGTGTAGGTCTTGTCTATTCTGTATTTGGTTTATGGAATGGTACCTGTGCTAATATCAAACTCTGGTTTTATGCATCACCCCACCTCTCCTTTCCCCTTAAGGAGGCATAAGAGTGTTTTCTAAATGTGAGACGCTGCTCTCTTTCCTAATTCAGTTCATGTGTTGTGATGTTGACATTCCCTCTGTAAGTGATATCATATGATAAGATTCTTTTTCTGTGTGACTAATTTCCCTTAGAATCATCATACCTAAATCCTCTCATTATGCTGCTACAGGCCTTATGACATTGATTTCACGTCTGAGTGATATTCCGTTGTACAAAATTACCACAAGTTCTTTATGCATTTCTCTTTTTCCTGGGATACTTTAGGTGTACCGAAGTTGAGGTTCTTGTATGCAGAGCAGCCCTAAACTTTGGGGTGCCTGTGTCTTGTTGATATTTACTCTTCCCAAGTTATATGTCCATGAGTTGAAGTCCCCTTTGCTCGGGGGCTTTGTATTTTAGATGTTTTCGGAAACAGCATACACTTCTTCAGAGTAGCTCTTGGATATTTATACCCCACCCATCAGCGTGACTAGTCTCCCTGTTTTCCATGGCCTCTCCTGCATTTTTGATTTGTACACATTTTTTGGATGGCCTTTCTGAGCAGTGGAAATTGAGACTTCTTTATTGTGCGGATTTGCATTTCCCTCTTGCTTGGTTAGCCAAAAACTCTGTATGTGTTTTTTTCCTGAAGATATTCACGAAAAAAACGCATACACCCTTTTGCCCAACTGCATCATTTTAGAAATTCTGCTGCTTTTCATATGCTTTAAATGTGAGTACAATCTACCTTTTGAAATCTGTTTCCTGCAATTCTGCCTCTCACTCAGAACCTCTTCGTTGCCTTACCTGAATATATTTTTGGACGTTGGTTATCATTTATATCTTTGCAGGTCTTTGAATTGTCTGCTCCTGAGCTCCATTTTGCAACTCGCTTTTTTTGTTAGCTGGCCGCCAAACCATTGGATTGATTCCGGCCCTATTCTGGTTCTGGGGAGGCAGGCTGAGCCTTTGGTTAATTCTTCTTCCTAATGGGAAATTAGAGTGACATGTGCCTGTCAAAACTCCTACAGCTAATCTCTCACTGGTTCCTCCTCTTCCCATTTATCCTCTGCAAAAATTGCAAACTGTGTGAAACAGGAGGTTAAAGGTGCTGATTCTCCAAGTGGGGAGATTGTTAGTAATGGGGCTGGAATGGTGAACCCCAGCACCAGGAGATCAAAAATGAGGTGCATTTTAGACACCTTTCCTGAGCACACGGTGTACATTCATCTCGGTTTCCCAGGCATGTTATTGCTGTCAGAAGATTCCCTTGAAACTGCCGATTTGGGACCCAAGGAATGGGTACAAGGCAGTATTAATTTAAAAGGTCTGCATTTCCTCACCCAGCCTCTCTAACATCTCTTAGCGTGCATAGCTTCCAGCCTTATATATCATCCTGCTGTGGGTCTACAAGTGTTCAATCCATGTTACATCGTAGCCCTTCAACAAAAGTTGTAAGAATTTTTGTCTGTCTCACTGTTTTTATAAATATTTTTAAATTTATTTTTATATTGGTTACAGCTGATTTTCAAAGCTCTGTTTTTTGCTGCTGTACATCCACTTGATTCATGTACTGTGTGACAACAATAAATTCTTTCTCAGATGCTTACGAGTCATATGTATTATTTTCCAGTGACTTGAGTGGACTGAGTGCAGTTCTTTGAGGTACCGTGTAGGCCTTGCCAGTTATTCAATTTGGTACTTGGAATGGTATCTTTGCTAATTTCAACCTCCTGGATAATACCTCACCATTCCCCACCTTTCCCATTTAGCAGCCTTATGACTCTTTTCTACATATTTGACTATGTTTCTGTTTTGTAGTTTATTTCATGTGTAGCCATTTTTGATTCCACCTTTAAGTGACATCTTATGATATGTGTCTTTTTCTTTCTGACATGTGTCACTTAGAATGATCGTATGTAACTCCTCCAGAGTTGTTCCAACTGGCCTTATTTCATTGATTTCTGGATGAGTAATATTCCACTCTACATAAGTACCCCATCTCTTTTATCCATTTTATCCTTCCAGGGACATTTAGGTTATATCCAAGTGGAGGCCCTTTTTAACAGAGAGGTGGTAAACGTTGGAGTGCCTGTTTTCTGTCATTTTTTGTTTTTCCCAAGGTATACGCCCATGAGTGCAAGTGCCCTATGCTCTGTAGCTCAGTTTTCAGATGTTTTAGCAAACACAATACACTTCTGCAGAGTGGCCGTTGGCACATTACATTTCCACTATCAGCCTCACAGGGCTCCCTTTTCTCCTCACCCTGTCCTGCATTTCTGGTGTGTACACTTTATGTGGTTGGCCCTTCTGACTGATGTGAAGTGATACATTTTGTAGTATTGATTTCCAGTGCCCACCTGTTTGGTTGGATAAAAAGTGTGTATGGCCTTTACTTGAATATATTCAGAAAAAAATGCATACGCCCTTTTGGGCCAACTGCATCATTGGCGATGTTCAGCCCCTTTTCTTGTGCTTTAATGGGGAGTCCTTTCTACCTCTTCAAATCTGTTTCCTGCCACTCTCCCTTGCTTACAAGTCCTTTTCTGTGACTTACCTCAAGACATTTTTCGACAATAGATATTTTCAACTCTGCAGTTTCATGAATTTTACTGCCCCCGAGTTCCATTTTTCAACTTGTGTTTTTGGAAACTGGACACAAAACAGCGGGATTTCCTCTAGCCCTATTCTGTTTCCATGGGGAATTCTAGCCTTTGATGAATTTGTCTTCCTGATAGGAAATTAGAGTGGCATTTGCCTGTCTGAACAACTAAGACTTGTCTCTAAATTTTTCTCATCCTTCCGCTTCATCCTCTGGACAAATTCCAAACTGTGTGCAACAGGATGTTGACGGTGCTGATATCCCCATGTAAGGAGATTGTCAGGAAAGATGCTGGAGGGTTGAACCCGTGCACCAGGCGATGAGGAGATGAGGTGCCTTTTCCAAAATCTTTCCGATCAAACGGTGTACCATCGTCTAGGTGTGACAGGCATGTTTTAGCTGTAGGAAGGGTCCCGTGCATGGAAGGAGAACACCAGGTATTTTTCCAAATCAGTGCCTCCCCGAACCCCAAACTGGGGAATTTTTAAGCTACGGCTACACGTATGTCCATTAAGGGCCTTGGGAAATAGGCAGAGCCCAAATTTTAGATGATTGAAATCTTCAGGTTCAGAAGCGCTCACCATCGGCCTTGCTTAGGTTACATTTTATCTGTCATTGATAGATGATGTCAATAAAAATATCGATTCGTTTTCAGATTATTTCCCCTTATAGGTTATTACAAAATATTCAGTGTAGTTCCCTGTGCTATACAGTAGTTCCTTGTTGATGATCTATTTTATACATAGCAGTGTGTATGTGTTAATCCCAAACTGTTAATTTATCCCTTTTCCTACCTTTCCCCTTTGGTAATAATAAATTATAAGATTTTATACTTCTCAGAAATGGGGGAGCTGAAAGAGAGGTATCCTTTTCAATGGAAAAGCATTCAAAACAATATTGAAGCTTCAGCCAAGAGTATTCGATGTACAACCATGGAAATAAATCACTTCATTTCTCTAATGTTGACCTGACAAATAAGACAGACGTCTTCACTGAACTTGCTTATAGTAAAGTGATGGAATTATCAAATGTAAGTCTTAGAAAAATCTTATTTTACCCGAGCATTATACACTGCTCTATGTTAACTACAGTTTGGCTCACACATCTGTTCAAGGAAGTTACAATGTTCTCAATTTCTGTTACTGATCACCCAGAGGGAACCCCAACAGGAGTCCCCGTGCCCAGTGTCATTGGAGCCAACAGATCAAGACTGAGTTTGGTTCAGAAGCAAAGGAAACATTATTTTGAAAACCGAATGGAGAGGTGAGAGCGTGCACTCCCCCATGGGCTGTGGGCTGGGCTGCTGTGTAGGGATCCCGGCAACGTCAGTGGGTGTTAGGGGATGGAGATCTCGAGGGCTGGGTTGGCTGAAGCTCAGGCTCTATGCCATGGAGTCTGCATGGGATCCCGCTAGCTGAGGTGTCGACCCAGCCATTCTGCAATAGGAAATCGGGTCTGAAGTGCCGGGTGTGGGACCTCTGCATGCGGAACCCTAGGAGCACGTGAAATTAGACAAAGCACAAAGGGAAAACAGCTTAGACTTTATTTTATTGCCCAGATTCTCTTTTTATCTCCCAGGAATTTTTAATGAACGTTGCCAGAGACGAATCCCTCCTCTGCTTTTTGTTCCGTTCCTCATTCTTGGAGTGTTGAGGGTGCAGACCCCTCTTTTGTAACTGCTTCATGCTGTGGTGGGAGCCCTGATACGTGGGGGAAGGGGCAAAACGTCTTCCCACCAGCCTCCAGGTGAGGTTGATTGTCCCAAAGCCTCCTGCCTCACTTCTCGTCCGCCTGAGCCAGCATTGGAAGTGTTATAGATTCTAATGACTTTTAAGGGTCCAGGAAAGAGATGCGCGGAGATGCTCTGGTGGCAGGTTTCACCCCACCCCACATTTGTTCGGTGACATTAGGCTGACGTTTTTTGCCAGCCTAGATGCTCTGACCAGTAGTCTGTGCTTTCTTTAATTAGGTCCCTGAATTAATGTACAAACAGCACCATGTGTCAGAGCCCTGCCCGTGCAACTCCCAGACAGTCCAGGGTCAGTGGTGATCCAGGACCATGACGTCCACTGAGTCAACGGCCTTTAGAAGTAGCCAGCAGTCCAGCCGGTCATATTGGCCACCATCACCGCGGTGTCTGTAGGGTTTTCTATGGTGAAAGCGTGATATACGTTTCCCCCGCCAAGCTTATTAGCTCCACTCTGGGTGAAGTAAGTCCTGCAAGCAGTAGTCTGCTCTTTCGGGGCACAGTCTTCTTGTTTTCTGAGAGAAACTCCAGGTCAAGTGATGGTCACATGAGTCATCTTGGGGGCCCGTTGCCCACATTTGTCTCTCTGGAGGTAGGAGTTGGAGGGCCTCCTCACTCGAGGTCAGTGTGTCCACAGAGCGACCCCTGCAACTTCAGGACATGATGGGTGGTTAGGATCACCACATGGGGTCCTTTTCCCTTAGGAGGGAGCTGGCCTTGTGGGCTGCTGATTTCCAGCTTTTTAGATACCCCAGTATCCTGGCCTGATGAGTCGGTGGGCAAAGCCCTTGGTGACCATAGTTTATCATACCTGAAGGGCATTCTTGTGTTGCTCCATTTCAAGTGGCCCAGTTTTTGCACTAAGGCTCCAAGGGCGATTAACCTTTGACCGGGTATGTAAAGGTCAAAGGGTTTAGCTAAATAAGCGAGTTCCTGGGCAAGGATCTGAATTGATTGCTCTTTCCATTCTTGAAAGGCTGCTTCTGGATTCTATTCAAAAAGATCATCATTTTTTCGTGTCAGTGTTTCATGTAGAGGCCCAGCTATTAGACTGTAGTTAGGGATCCAGATGCAGAAAACCTTGGCCTCCCCAGGAACCCCTAAGCTGTCTTCTACTTTTAGAAGAGGTAAGGCTGCAAATGGCTTCTTCCCTATCCTGGGATGCGTTTCTCCAAATATCTGTGAGGATGAAGACCAGGCATGTCACCTGAGCCTGGGATATTTGAGCCTTTTTCTTGGACACCTTCTATCCTTTCTTGGCTAGGTAGTTCAGAGGCGTCTTTAGTAGGCCTGGCGATCAGAATGTCATCTGCACATTGAAGGAGGGTTCCCTTTTACAGAGGTAGAACTTTTAGGTCTTTAGAGGACATTTCCCCAATGATGGTGTGGGGATTTTTGAACCATTGGGGCAGGACGGCCCAGCATTATTGGTTTTGTTGCATGTTGTGTACTGCCACTCACAAGCCAAAAATTCTTGTGACTCTGAGATGAATGGAATACAGAAGAAGGCATCATTGAAGTGTAATACAGAATGCCATGGCCTGGTGTATGGTAGAATTTCCAGCAGGGTGTAGGAAATAGGAGCTACTGGATGTAGATCCTCGGTGGCTTCACTGACTGTCCTGATATCCTTTTCCAGGTCTCCAGCAGCCCATGGGGCTCTCGTGGTCAGGCCAATACCAGGATATGGAGCTCACCTGGGCTGCATACCGCACCCCACAGCCCATGGGGCTCTCGTGTTCAAGTCCCTCCCAGGGTACGGAGCTCCCCTGTGCAGCTACCCAGCAGCCCATGGGGCTCTCATAGTCAGGCCCCTCCCAGGATACGGAACTCCCCTGGGCAGGTACCCCAGCATGGCTGGACACACAGGAACTGTGCACATAGCCCACCTTGCAGAGAACCCCCAGCTCACCTGTCGCTCACAGCTGACACAGAACACCTCAGAGCAGGACTTGAACTAACAAACAGCAGCTCTGACAGGTCTGTGACCCTGGCTATCACTCCGTGCAGCCTCTCTCTGCCTGGTCTTCCAGACACTTCCACTGCAGCCAGGGCACCAGGCCTCTGTCTCCACCCACCATCACTCCTCTCCCTGACTCCTGGGTTCCTCTCATTAGGATAGGGTCTTCTTGAATTTGTTTCCCCCTCATGGACCAGATAAAATGATAAGAAAACAAGCCGCAGCTGCAGCCCCTTGTCTAGCCTGACTCTCAAGAGCCCACACCTGTTCCTTGGGACTGACCCGTTTAGCAAGGTTCATTTTCTGCAACTGTGAGCCCCTGAGGGGTGAGGATTGGCTGATTTGGGCAGCCTGACACTGCCTGCCACCCCCCCCCACAGGTGTGCCTGGGTTGAGGTCAATATAAACACCTCTCCAGTCAGCAAGAGCCCCTGTAGTTGTGCCTGATGCCATATTCTCTGCCCCGTCAGCAGTGTCGGGGCTGGGGTGGTGGGAGGGAGTGAGGGGCCGTGGCTTTGTGGGTGGCCCAGTGTAAGTGGGGCTCTGCTGGACTCTCTGCAGGAGTTGCCAGTCTGCCACCTGCTAAAGAAGAGGATGTGTCACCCATACCTGCCACTGGAATTTCTCCCCAGGCAGAGGTGAGGAAGTAAAAAAGCAGTGGGGGCCGTGGCAGGAGGGGTATCTCAGGCAGGGAAATGGAAAGATTCCAGAAGAGCATCTGGGGCCAGGAGCATCCTGGCTGGCCTGCAGGCACCAAGTCGGCCTGTGTGCTCTCACTAGTGTGGCTCCACAGCCCTTCCTCTAGGCTTGCAAGTGCTTGTACATATTCAGGTGTTTTACCTGGAAAGGGTGGGAAGAGTTCAGCTGCAGCAGGACTGGGGCTCAGCTCACATTTACTCACAGACGCCTCGACACAGTCCCCCAGCTTTGCAATGAGGATGCTCCTTGTGGGGGGGAGCGCTGCTGAGTGCATGGGAGACGATTTCGAACCTCTGACCAACTTAAGAATTTTTTACCACTGGAGCAAGTGCCCTGATACGATTTTCCTCTGTATAACTGGTGAGTTCTGTGTTTTTTTTTTCTTTTTTTCTTTTTGGTTCAAGTTAGATTTTATTTATTCATCTTTTTTTTTTAATTTGGAGATATAAACATGGAAATAATGCATTAATATAAAGACGTCTATGTGAAGGGAAAGCCTTTTTTTCTGTTTTATTTTATTAAATGTTATTTATTTATTTTTTAATTTTTTTAAATTTATTTCATTTATACAGCAGGTTCTTATTGGATATGTATTTTATACATATAAGTGTGCACATGTGAATCCCAGTCTCCCAATTCATCCCACCACCACCCTCACATGGCGTTCCCTCCTTGGTGTCCATATGTTTGTTCTCTACATCTGTCTCTATCTCTGCCCTGCAAACTGGTTCATCTGTACCGTTTTTCTAGGTCCCACATATATGCATTAATAATCAATATTTGTTTTTCTCTTTCTGACTTACTTCACTCTGTATGACAGTCTCTAGATCCATCAACGTCTCTACAAATGACCCAATTTCATTCCTATGTATGGCTGAGTAATATTCCGTTGTATATATGTACCACATCTTTATCCATTCATCTGTCTGTGGGCACTTAGGTTGCTTTCATTACCTGTCTATTGTAAATAGTGCTGCAGTGAACATTGTGGTGAATGTGTCTTTTTGATTTATGGTTTTCTCTGGGTATATGCCCAGTAGTGGGATTGCTGGATTATATGGTAATTCTATTTTTAGTTTTTTTTTTTCTTTTTGCGGTATGTGGGCCTCTCACTGTTGTGGCCTCTCCCGTTGTGGAGAACAGGCTCCAGACGCGCAGGGCCAGCGGCCGTGGCTCACGGGCCCAGCCGCTCCGCGGCATATGGGATCCTCCCAGACCGGGGCACGAACCCGTATCCCCTGCATCGGCAGGCGGACTCTCAACCACTGCGCCACCAGGGAGGCCCTATTTTTAGTTTTTTAAGGAACCTCCATACTGTTCTCCATAGAGACTGTATCGACTTACATTCCCAACAATAGTGGAAGAAGGTTCCTTTTCTCCACACCCTCTCCAGCATTTGTTGTTTGTAGATTTTCTGATGATGCCCATTCTAACAGGTGTGACGTGATACCTCATTGTAGTTTCGATTTCCATTTCTCTAATAATGAGTGATGTTGAGCAGATATTCATGTGCGTACTGGCCATCTCTATGTCTTCTTGGAAGAAATGTCTATTTAGATCTTCCATTTTTGTATTGGATTGTTTGTTTTATTAATATTGAGCTGCACGAGCTGTTTATATATATTGGAGATTAATCATTTGTCCATTGATTCGTTTGCAAATATTTTCTGCCATTCTGAGGGTTGTCTTTTCGTCTTGTTTGTAGTTTCCTTTGCTTTGCAAAAGCTTTTACGTTTCATTAGTCCCATCTGTTTAGTTTTCTTTTTTATTTCATTACTATAGGAGGTGGATCAAAAAAGATCTTTCTGTGATTTACGTCAGAGTATCCTTCGTAAGTTTTCCTCTCAGAGTTTTATACTCTCCGGTCTTACATTAAGGTCTCTAATCCATTTTGAATATATTTTTATGTATGGCGTTGGGGAGTGTTCTAATTTCATTCTTTTACATGTAGCTGTCCATATTTCCCAGCACCAATGATTGAAGAGACTGTCTTATCTCCATTGTATAGTCTTGCCTCCTTTCTCATAGATTAGTTGACCATAGGTGTGTAGGTTTATCCTTGGGCTTTCTTTTTTTTTTTTCTTTTACACGTTTATTGGAGTATAATTGCTTTACAATGGAGTGTTCGTTTCTGCTGTATAACAAAGTGAATCAGCTATACATATACAAATATCACCAGATCCCCTCCCTCTTGCATCTCCCTCCCACACTCCATAACCCACCCCTTTATGTGGTCACAAAGCACCGAGCTGATCTCCCTGTTCTATGTGGCTGATTCTCAGTAGCTATCAGTGTTACATTTGGTAATGTATTTATGTCCATGCCACTCTCTCACTTCGTCCCAGCTTACCCATCCCCCTTCCGGTGTCCTCAAGTCCTTTCTCTATGTCTGTGTCCTCAATCCTGTTCTGCCATTCGGTTCTGCAAAATCTTTTTTTTTTCTTCATTAGATTCCATATATCTCTGTTAACATACAGTATTTGTTTTTCCCTTTCTGACTTACTTCACTGTGTAGGACAGATTCTAAGTCCATCCACCTCAGTACAAATAACTCAGTTTTGCTTCTTTTTATGTTTGAGTAATATATGATTGTATATATGTGCCAGATCTTCTTTATCCATTCATCTGTCGATCGACACTTAGGTTGCTTCCATGTCCTGGCTAATGCAAATAGAGCTGCAATGAACATTTTTGTACATAACTCTTTTTGAATTATGGTTTTCGCAAGGCAAATGCCCAGTAGTTGGATTGTTGTGTCTTATGGTACTTCTATTGTTAGTTATTTAAAGGAACCTCCGTACTGTTCTCCCTAGTGCTCATATCAATTTACATTCCCACCCACAGTGCAAATGTGTTCCCTTTTCTCCAATAAAGGCCTCTCCAGCATTTATTGTTTTGTAGATTTTTTTGATGATTGCCACTCTGATTGCTGTGAGGTGATACCTCAGGGTAGTTTTGATTTGCATTTCTCTAATGATTAGTGATGTTCAGCATCCTTTCATGTGTTTCTTGGTAATCTGTATATCTTCTTTGGAGAAATGTCTTTTAGGTCTACTGCCCGTTTTTGGATTGGGTTGTTTGTTTTTGTGATATTGAGCTACATGCGGTGCTTGTAAAGTTTGGAGATTAATCCTTTGTCAATTTCTTCATTTGAAAATATTTTCTCCCATTCTGAGGGTTGTTTTTGCATCTTGTTTATGTTTTCCTGTACTGTGTAAAAGCTTTTAAGTTTCATTAGGTCCCATTTGTTGATTTCTGTTTTTATTTCCATTTCTCTAGGAGGTGGGTCAAAAAGGATCTTGCTGTGATTTATGTTATAGTGTGTTCTGCCTATGGTTTCCTCTAAGTGTTTTATAGTGTCTGGTCTTATATTTAGATCTCTAATCAATTTAGAGTCTATTTTTGTGTATGGTGTTATGGAGTGTTCTAATTTCATTCTTTTATGTGTAGGGGTCCAGTTTTCCCAGCACCAATTACTGAAGAGACTGTCTTTTCTCCATTGTATATCCTTAGCTCCTTTGTCATAGATGAGATAGCCATAGGTATGTAGGTTTATCTCTGGGCTTTCTGTCCTGTTCCATTGATCTGTGTTTATGCCAATCTACATACACTTGATTCCATTATGCAGATATATAAATACATAGGTTTCAAGGTTATTACCAGTCAGATATATTCCTCTTCAGTGAATAGGGTGTTTTGTGTCCAGTTCATTGAGAAAGGAGTAGGTCTTGTCTATTACATATTTGGTATATGGAATGGGATCTGTGCTAATTTCAAACTCTGCTTTTACACATCACCCCACGTCACCTTTCCCCTTAAGGAGGCATAAGTGTGTTTTCTAAATGTGTAACTCTGTTCTCTTTTGAAATTCAGTTCATGTGTAGCCATGTTTACATTTCCTCTATAAGTGATATATTACAATAAGTTTCTTTTTCTTTGTGGCTCATTTCACTTAGCATCATCGTACCTAAAGCCACTCATTATGCTTCTATTGGCCTTATGACATTGATTTTATGTCTGAGTGACATTCCATTGTATATAAGTACCACAACATCTATATCCATTTTTTTTCCTTTCCTGGGATATATAAAGTGTACCGAAGTCGAGGTTCTTGTAAACAGAGCAGCCCTAAAGTTTGGGCTGGCTGTGTGTTGTGGATTTTTAGTTTTCCCAAAATACACGCCCATGAGTGGAAGTGTGCTATGCTTTGTAGCTCTGTTTTAGAAAACAACATACAGTTCTCCAGAGAGGCTGTTGGCAATTTACATCCTGTCCATCCTCGTAACCAGGCTCCCTTTTCTCCATGGCCTGTCCTGCATTTGTGGTTTTTACACTATTTGTGGATGGCCCTTTTGACTGGAGGTAAGGGACACTTCTATGTAGTGTGGATTTGCAATGCCTGATGGCTTGCTTGGCCAAAAAGGGCATATGCATATTTTCCCGAATATATTCAAGAAAATACACATAATCCCTTTTCAGCCAAGGGCAACATTGTCGAAATTCTGTCGCTTTTCATGTGCTTTAAAGACGACTCCAATCTACCTCTTGAAATCTGTTTCCTTCAATTCTGCCTTGCATTCAAATCCTCTTCACTGCCTTTCCTCAATATATTTCTGGATGATAGTTGTCCTTTATAACTCTGCAAGTTTGTGAATTGCTGTGCCCCTGATTTCCATTTTTCAACTCGCCTCTTTGTGAGCTGGCTGCAATACCGCAGGATGGCTTTAGGCCCTAGTCTGGTTCCGGGGCTTCAGGCTGAGCCTTTGGTTAATTCTTCTTCCTGGTGGGAAACTAGAGTGACATGTGCCCATCCAAACACCTACAGCTAATCTCTCATTTATTTCCCCTCTTCCTGTTCATCCTCTGCACAAATTGCAAACTGTGCATAACGGGAGGGTAAAGGCGCTGACACTCCAAGTGGGGAGATTTTGAGTAATGCAGATGGAATGGCGAATCCGAGCACGACAAAAGGAAAAATGAGGTACCTTTTAGAAAACTTTCCCAATTACACAGTGTACCATCCACTGGGTTTCCCATGCATGTTTTAACTGGAGGAAGATTCCCTTAAACCTGGAGAGTTGGGACCACTAGAATGGGTAGCACACAGTATTGCTCTAAGTGGTGTTCTTTTGTTCACACAACTTCAGCAATCTTGTCAGCCCCAAGTGTCCAGTCATATGTCTCATCCAGCTGTGGGTGTAAAGGTGGTCAATCTAGCTTGTATCACAGGCCCTGAATGTAATTTTTAAGACTTTCTATCTGTTTTTGCATTTTGCTTTTGAAATTTATTTTTATAAGTGGGTTTAACTGAATTTCAGTGCTGTGTTCATGCCGTTATACACACACATGATTCCATTATGGAGACATGAGAATACATATGTTTTAAAATACTTAGAGTCAGACATATTCCTCTGCAATGAATAGGGGGTGTTGAGTCCAGTTAAATGTGCCGGGAGTAGGTGTTGTCTATTACATACATGGTTTTTATAACGATATATGTGCTAATTTAAAATTGTGGTTTTATGCATCACCCCACTTCGGCTTTCCCATTAAGCAGGCAGAAGATGTTTTCTAAATGTGTGACTCTGTTGTGTTTGTAATTCAGTTCATGTGTAGTCATGTGTACATTCCCGCTATGAGTGATAATTTATGATAAGATTAGTTACTCTGTAATCTTTCCTAACTCAGTTCATGTGTAGCCATGTTTACAGGGACTTCATAAGTTATATCTTATGATAAGTTTATTTTTCTGTGTGACTTATTTCACTTAGAATCATCATACCTGAATCCACTCATTTTGCTGCTACTGGCCTTACGACATTGATTTCATGGCTGAGCGATATTCCATCATACGTAAGTACCACAATATCTTGAACCATTTTTGTCTTTCCTGAGATACTTAAGGTGTACCCAAGTTGAGGTTCTTGTAAGCAGTGCAGCGCTAAATTTTAGGGTGGCTCTGTCTTATTGATTTTCAATTTTCCCAAGGTATATTCCCTAGACTGGAAGTGCCCTTGGCTGTGTTGCTCTGTTGTTTACTTGTTTTAGGGAACACAATGCACTCCTCCAGAGAGGCAGTTGGCAACTTACATCCCGCCCATCAGCATAACAAGGCTGTCTGATCTCCAGGGCCTGTCTTGCCTTTCTGGTTTTACACATTTTGCAGATGTCCGTTTTGACCGGGGGGAAGGGATACATCTTTGTAGTGCAGATTTGCATTGCTGCTTGCTTGCTTGGCCAAAAACGGCGTATGCGTTTTCTCCTGAATATATTCCGGAGAAAACGCATACACCCTTTTTGGCCAAGTGCATCATTGTCGAAATTGTGCCCCTCTTCCTGTGCTTTAAAGGTGATTCCAAACTACCTCGTGAAATATGTTTCCTGCTATTCTGCTTCCCTTTCAAGATAGCCTCCTTGCCTTCCCTCAACAGATTTTTGGACGATAGTTGCACTTTATTACTCTGCCAGTTTGTGAATTGCTGTGCCCCTGAGCTCCATTTTTTAACTCGTTTTTTCTGAGCTGAACCCAAGTCCAATATTTTGGTTCAGGACCTACACTGGTTTTCGGTGGGTGGCTGAGACTTTGGTCAAATCTTCTTCCTCCAGGGAAATAAGAGTGACATATGCCCGTCCAAATACCTAACACCTACTCTCTCATTGGTTCTCTCTCTTCCCATTCATCCTCTGCGAAATTGGAAACCTGTGCGAAACAGGAGGTTAAAGGTGCTGTCTCTCCAGGTTGAGAGATTGATAGTAAAGCAGTTGGAAAGTCAAACTGGAACGCCAGGAGAGGGACTATTCGTTGAGTTTTAGAGACCTTTCGTATTCACAGTGTGTCCATTCTCTATTTTTCCCGTACATGTTATACCTGTAGTAATATTCCCTTCAACCTGGAGAGTTGGGACCCATGGAATGGGTGCCATGAATTATTGCTTTAAAGGGTCTGCATTTGCTCACCCAATCTCTCCAATCCTCTCAGTCCCATGTGTCCTCCCTTATGCCACATCCAGCTGTCGTTGTAGATAGGGTCATTCCAGGTTTCATCAGAGACCCTGAAGGAATTGCAAAGAATTTCCCTGTTTTTATGTTTTGTTTTTGAAATTACTTTTTATAATGGGTTTGAGCTGATTCTCGCTGCCATGCTTATGTAAGTCTAGATACACTTGATACCCTTACGGAGACATATCAATACATAGGTTTTAAGATTCTTACTCGTCAGATACATTCCTCTGCAGGAAATATGGGGTTTTGAATCCCTTTCAATGAGGAAGGTGTAGGTCCTGTCTATTCCATAGTTTGTTTTTGGAACAGTACCTGTGCTTATAACAAACTCTGGTTTTATGCATCACCCCACCTCTCCTTCACCGTTAAGAAGGCATAAGTGTGTTTTCTAAATGTGAGACTCTGTTCTCTTTCCTAACTCAGTTCATGTGTAGCCATGTTTACAGGATCTTCATAAGTGATATCTTATGATACGTTTCTATTTCTGTGTGACTTATTTCACTTAGAATCATCGTACCTGAATCCACTCATTTTGCTGCTACTGGTCTTATGACATTGATTTCATGACTGAGGGATATTCCATCGTATGTAAATACCACAAAGTTTTGAACCATTTTTATCTTTCCTGGGATATTTACGGTGTACCTAAGTTGTGGTTCTTGTAAGCAGTGCAGCCCTAAATTTTGGGGTGGCTCTGTCTTATTGATTTTCATTTTTCCAAAGGTAAATTCCCAAGACTGGAAGTGCCCTTGGCTCTGTAGCTCTGTTGTTTACTTGTTTTAGGGAACACAATGAACTCCTCCAGAGAGGCAGTTGGCAATTTACATCCCGCCCATCAGCATAACAAGGCTCCCTGTTCTCCAGGGCCTGTCTTGCCTTTCTGGTTTACACCCATTTTGTCGATATCCCTTTTGACCGGTGGGAAGTGATACTTCTTTGGAGTGCAGATTTTCAATGCCCGCTTGCTTGCTTGGCAAAAAAGGGAGTATGCGTTTTCTTGTGAAAATATTAAGGATGAAACACATATGCCCTTTTTGGCCAAGTGCATCATTGTCGAAGTTGTGCCCCTTTCCTGTGCTTTAAAGGCGATTCCAACATACCTCTTGAAATCTGTTTCCTGCTATTCTGCCTGGCTTTCAATTCCGCCTCGTTGCCTTCCCTCAACAGATTTTTGGATGATAGTTGTCCTTTATTACTCTGCCAGTTTGTGAATTGCTCTGCCCCATAGCTCCATTTTTTAACTCGTTTTTTGTGAGCTGAACGCAAGTCCAATATTTTGGTGCAGGAACAATACTGGTTCCCGGTGGGTGGCTGAGACTTTGGTTAATTCTTCTTCCTCCCGGGAAATAAGAGTGACATGTGCCCGTCCAAATGCCTAACAGCTACTCTCTCATTGGTTCTCCCTCTTCCGTTTCTTCCTCTGCCATATTCGCAACCTGTGCGAACCAGGAGGTTAAAGGGGCTGTCTCTGCAAGTTGGGAGATTGATTGTAAATCAGTTGGAATATCAAACCAGAGCACCAGGAGAGGGACTATTCGTTGAGTTTTAGAGACCTTTCGTATTCACAGTGTGTCCATTCTCTAGGTTTCCCGTACATGTTATAGCTGTAGTAATATTCCCTTCAACCTGGAGAGTAGGGACCCATGGAATGAGTGCCATGCATTATTGCTTTAAGGGGTCTGCATTTGCTCACCCAATCTCACTAATCCTCTCAGTACCATGTGTCCATCCTTATGCCACATCCAGCTGTCATTGTAGATAGGGTCATTCCAGGTTTCATCAGAGACCCTGAAGAAATTGTAAAGAATTTCCCGGGTTTTTTGTTTTGTGTTTGAAATTCCTCTTTATACTGTGTTTGAGCTGATTCTCGCTGCCATGTTTATGCCAGTCTAGACATACTTGATTCCCTTATGGAGACATATAAACACATAGGTTTTAAGATTCTTAGTAGTCAGATATTTTCCTATGCGGGAAATATGGGGTTTTGAGTCCCTTTCACTGAGGAAGGTGTAGGTCTTGTCTATTCCATAGTTGGTTTTTGGAATGGTACCTGTGCTTATATCAAACTCTGGTTTTATTCATCACCCCACCTCTCCTTCCCCCTTAAGCAGGCATAAGAGTGTTTTCTAAATGTGAGACTCTGTTCTATTTCCTAACTCAGTTCATGTGTAGCCATGTTTACAGGATCTTCATAAGTGATAGCATATGATACGTTTCTTTTTCTGTGTGACTTATTTCACTTAGAATCATCATACCTGAATCCACTCATTTTGCTGCTACTGGTCTTATGACCTTGATTTCATACCTGAGGGATATTCCGTCGTATGTAAGTACCACAATTTTTTGAACCATTTTTATATTTCCTGGGATATTTAAGGTGTACCAAAGTTGAGGTTATTGTAAGCAGTGCAGCCCTAAATTTTGGGGTGGCACTGTCTTATTGATTTTCAGTTTTCCAAAGGTATATTCCCTAGACTGGAAGTGTCCTTGGCTCTGTAGCTCTGTTGTTTACTTATTTTAGGGAACACAATGCACTCCTCCAGAGAGGCAGTTGGCAATTTACATCCTGCCCATCAGCATAACAAGGCTCCCTGTTCTCCAGGGCCTGTCTTGAATTTCTGGTTTTTACACTTTATGTGGATGTCCCTTAGGACCGGTGGGAAGTGATACTTCTTTGTAGTGCAGATTTGCATTGCCCGCTTGCTTGCTTGACCAAAATGGGCGTATGCGTTTTCTCCTGAATATACTCAGGAGAAAACGCATACGCCCTCTTTGGCCAACTGCATCATTGTCGAAGTTGTGCCCCTCTTCCTGTGCTTTAAAGGCGATTCCAATGTACCTCTTGAAATCTGTTTCCTGCTATTCTGCCTCACATTCAAGTCCGACTCGTTGCGTTCCCTCAACAGATTTTTGGATGATAGTTGTCCTTTATTATTCTGCCAGTTTGTGAATTGCTGGGCCCCTGAGCTCCATTTTTAACTCGTTTTTTTGTGAGCTGAACGCATTTCCATATTTTGGTTCAGGACCTATACTGGTTCCCGGTGGGTGGCAGATACTTTGGTTAATTCTTCTTCCTCCCGGGAAATAAGAGTGACATGTGCCCGTCCAAATGCCTAACAGCTACTCTCTCTTTGGTTCTCCCTCTTCCCTTTCATCCTTTGCCAAATTGGCAACCTGTGTGAACCTGGAGGTTAAAGGTGCTGTCTCTCCAAGTTGGGAGATTGATAGGAAAGCAGTTGGAAAGTCAAACTGGAGCACCAGGAGGGCGATTATTCGTTGAGTTTTAGAAACCTTTCGTATTCACAGTGTGTCCATTCACTAGGTTTCCCATACCTGTTATAGCTGTAGTAATATTCCCTTCAACCTGGAGAGTTGGGACCCATGGAATGGGTGACATACACTATTGCTTTAAAGGGTCTGCATTTGCTCACCCAATCTCACCAATCCTCTCAGTCCCATGTGTCCAGCCTTATGCCACCTCCAGCTGTCGTTGTAGATTTTGTCATTCCAAGGTTCATCAGAGAGCCTGAAGGAATTGTAAAGAATTTCGCTGTTTTTTTGTTTTGTTTTTGAAATTCCGTTTTACAGTGGGTTTGATCTGATTCTCGCTGCCATCTTTATGCCAGTCTAGACACACTTGTTTCCCTTACAGAGACATATCAATACATAGGTTTTAAGATTCTTACTAGTCAGATATATTCCTCTGCGGGAAGTGTGGGGTTTTGAATCCCTTTCACTGAGGAAGGTGTAGGTGTTGTTTATTCCATAGTTGGTTTTTGGAAGGATACCTCTGCTTATATCAAACTCTGGTTTTGTGCATCACCCCACCTCTCCTTCCCCCTTAAGCAGGCATAAGAGTGTTTTCTAAATGTTAGACTCTGTTCTCTTTCCTAACTCAGTTCATGTGTAGCCATGTTTACAGGATCTTCATAAGTGTTAGCATATGATACGTTTTTTTTTCTGTGTGACTTAATTCACTTAGAATCATCGTACCTGAATCCACTCATTTTGCTGCTACTGGTCTTATGACATTGATTTCATGGCTGAGGGATATTCCATCATACATAAGTACCACAATTTTTTGAACCATTTTTACCTTTCCTGGGATACTTAAGGTGTACCCAAGTTGAGGTTCTTGTAAGCAGTGCAGCCCTAAATTTTGGGGTGGCTCTGTCTTATTCATTTTCATTTTTCCCAAGGTATATTCCCTAGACTGGGAGTGTCCTTGGCTCTGTAGCTCTGTTGTTTACTTGTTTTAGGGAACACAATGCACTCCCCCAGAGAGGCAGTTGGCAATTTACATCCCGGCCATCAGCCTAAAAATGCTCCCTGTTCTCCAGGGCCTGTCTTGCCTTTCTGGTTTTTACACATTTTTCCGATGTCCCTTTTGACCGGTGGGAATTGATACTTCTTTGTAGTGCAGACGTGCATTGACCACTTGCTTGCTTGGCCAAAAGTGCGTATGCATTTTCCCCTGAATATATTCAGGAGAAAACGCATACGGCCTTTTTGGCCATGTGCATCATTGTCGAAGTTGTGCTCCTCTTCCTGTGTTTTAAAGGCGATTCCAACGTACCTCTTGAAATCTGTTTCCTGCTATTCTGCCTCGCTTTCAAGTCGGCCTAGTTGCCTTCCCTCAACAGATTGTTGGAAGATAGTTGCCGTTTATTACTCTGCCAGTTTGTGAATTGCTTTGCCCCTGCGCTCCATTTTTTAACTCGTTTTTTGTGAGCTGAACGCAAGTCCAATATTTTGGTTCAGGACCTATACTGGTTTTCGGTGGGTGGCTGAGACTTTGGTTAATTCTTCTTCCTCCCAGGAAATAAGAGTGACAGGTGCCCGACCAAATGCCTAACATCTACTCTCTTATTGGTTCTCCCTATTCCCTTTCATCGTTTGCCAAATTGGCAACCTGTGCGAACCAGGAGGTTAAAGGTGCTGCTCTCCATGTTGGGAGATTGATAGTAAAGCAGTTGAAAAGTCAAACTGGAGCACAAGGAGAGACACTATCCGTTGAGTTTTAGAAACTTTTCGTATTCACTGTATGTCCATTCTCTACGTTTCCCATACATGTTATAGCTGTAGTAATATTCCCTACAACCTGGAGAGTTGCGACCCATGGAATGGGTGCCATGCATTATTGCTTTAAAGGGTCTGCGTTTGCTCATCCAATCTCACCAACCCTCTCAGTCCCATGTGTCCAGCCTTATGCCACATCCAGCTTTCGTTGTAGATAGGGTCATTCCAGGTTTCCTCAGAGAAACTGAAGGAATTGTAAAGAATTTGCCTGTTTTTTTGTTTTGTTTTTGAAATTCATTTTTATAGTTGGTTTGAGCTGATTCTCGCTGCCATGTTTATGCCAGTCTAGACACACTTGATTCCCTTATGGAGACATATCAATACATAGGTTTTAAGATTCTTACTAGTCAGATATATTCCTCTGCGGGAAATATTGGGTTTTGAGTCCCTTTCACTGAGGAAGGTGTAGGTGTTGTTTATTCCATAGTTGGTTTTTGGAAGGGTACCTGTGCTTATATCAAACTCTGGTTTTGTGCATCACCCCACCTCTCCTTCCCCCTTAAGCAGCCATAAGAGTGTTTTCTAAATGTGAGACTCTGTTCTCTTTCCTAACTCAGTTCATGTGGAGCCATGTTTACAGGATCTTCATAAGTGATATCTTATGATAAGTTTTTTTTTTTTCTCTGTGACTTAATTCACTTAGAATCATCGTACCTGAATCCACTCATTTTGCTGCTACTGGTCTTATGACATTGATTTCATGGCTGAGGGATATTCCCTCATACGTAAGTACCACAATTTTTTGAACCATTTTTACCTTTCCTGGGATACTTAAGTTGTACCCAAGTTGAGGTTCTTGTAAGCAGTGCAGCCCTAAATTTTGGGGTGGCTCTGTCTTATTCATTTTCATTTTTCCCAAGGTATATTCCCTAGTCTGGGAGTGTACTTGGCTCTGTAGCTCTGTTGTTTACTTGTTTTAGGGAACACAGTGCACTCCTCCAGAGAGGCAGTTGGCAATTTACATCCCGCCCATCAGCATAACAAGGCTGTCTGATCTCCAGGTTTTGTCTTGCCTTTCTGGTTTTTACCCATTTTGTGGATGTCCCTTGTGACCGGTGGGACGTGATACATCTTTGTAGTGCAGACTTGCATTGCACACTTGCTTACTTGGCCAAAAGTGCGTATGCGTTTTCCCCTGAATATATTCAGGAGAAAACGCATACGGCCTTTTTGGCCATGTGCATCTTTGTCGAAGTTGTGCTCCTCTTCCTGTGCTTTAAAGGCGATTCCAACGTACCTCTTGAAATCTGTTTCCTGCTATTCTGCCTCGCTTTCAAGTCCGCCTAGTTGCCTTCCCTCAACAGATTGTTGGAAGATAGTTGCCGTTTATTACTCTGCCAGTTTGTGAATTGCTTTGCCCCTGAGCTCCATTTTTTAACTCGTTTTTTGTGAGCTGAACGCAAGTCCAATATTTTGGTTCTGGACCTATACTGGTTTTCGGTGGGTGGCTGAGACTTTTGTTAATTCTTCTTCTTGCCGGAAAATTAGAGTGACATTTGGCGGTCCAAATGCTTAACAGCTACTCTCTCATTGGTTCTCCCTCTTCCCATTCATTCTCTGCGAAATTGGCAACCTGTGAGAACCAGGAGTTTAAAGGGGCTGTCTCTCTAAGTTGATAGATTAATAGTAAAGCAGTTGGAAAGTCAAACCTTAGCACCAGGAGAGGGACTATTAGTTGAGTTTTAGAAACCTTTCGTATTCACAGTGTGTCCATTGTCTACATTTCCCGAACATGTTATAGCTGTTGTAATATTCCCTTCAACCTGGAGAGTTGGGACGAATGGAATGTGTGCCACTCATTATTGCTTTAAAGGGTCTGCATTTGCTCACCCAATCTCAACATTCCTCTCAGTCCAAAGTGTCCAGCCTTATGCCACATCCAGCTGTCATTGTAGATAGGGTCATTCCAGGTTTCATCAGATACCCTGAAGGAATTGTAAGGAATTTCCCTGTTTTTTTGTTTTGTTTTTGAAATTCCTTTTTATAGTGGGTTGAGCTGATTCTCACTGCCATGTTTATGCCAGTCTAGACACACTTGATTCCCTTATGGAGACATATCAATACATAGGTTTTAAGATTCTTACTAGTAAGATATATTACTCTGCGTTGAATATGGGGTGTTGAGTCCCTTTCACTGAGGAACGTGTAGGTCTTGTCTATTCTCTATTTGGTTTTTGGAACTGTACCTGTACTAATATCAAACTCTGATTTTATGCATCACCCCACCTCTCCTTCCCCCTTAAGAAGGCATAAGTTTGGTTTCTAAATGTGAGACTCCCTTCTCTTTCCTATCTCAGTTCATGTGTAGCCATGTTTACAGGATCTTCATCATTGATATCTTATGATAATTTTCTTTTTCTGTTTGACATATTTCACTTAGAATTATCGTACCTGAATCCACTCGTTTTGCTGCTACTGGCCTTATGACATTGATTTCATGGCTGAGGGATATTCTGTCATACGTAAGTACCACAATTTCTTGAACTATTTTTGTCTTTCCTGGGATATTTAAGGTGTACCCATGTTGAGGTTTTTGTCAGCAGTGCAGCCCTGAATTTTGGTGTGGAT
Source organism: Mesoplodon mirus (assembly GCF_964341445.2). Lineage (NCBI taxonomy): Eukaryota > Metazoa > Chordata > Mammalia > Artiodactyla > Ziphiidae > Mesoplodon > Mesoplodon mirus. The sequence continues at coordinate 1,348,766 of NW_028295811.1, forward strand.
CTGTCTTATTAATTTTCAGTTTTCCTAAGCTATATTACCTAGACTGGAAGTGCCATTGGCTCTGTAGCTCTGTTGTTTACTTGTTTTAGGGAACACAGTGCACTCCTCCAGAGAGGCAGTTGGCAATTTACATCCCGCCCATCAGCATATCAAGGCTCCATTTTCCCCAGTTCCTGTCTTGCCTGTCTGTTTTTTTCACATTTTGCGGATTTCCCTTTTGGCTGGTGGGAAGTGACACTTCTTTTTAGTGCAGATTTACATTGCCCGCTTGCTTGCTTTGCTGAAAAGGGCATATGCGTTTTCTCCTGAATATATTCACATGAAACCCCATATGCCCTTTATGGCCATTTCCATTATTTTCGAAGTTGTGATGATTTTCCTGTTTTTAAAGGTGATTCCAATGTACCTCTTGAAATCTGTTTCATGCCATTCTGCCTCATTTTCACTTCCGCCTCGTGGCTTTTCCTCAACAGATTTTTGGAAGAGAGTAGTCCTTTATAACTCTGCAGGTTAGTGAATTGCTGTGGCCCTGAGCTCCATTTTATAACCTGCGTTTTTGTGAGCTGACCGCAAATCCACAGTTTTGCTTCTGGACCTATACTGGTTCTGGGGGGGCCAGGCTGTGTCTTTGGTTAATTCCTCTTTGTGACGGGAAATTAGAGTGAAATGTGGCCGTCCAAATGCCTACAGCTACTCTCTCATTGGTTCTCTCTCTTCCCTTATATACTCTGCTCAGTTTGCCAGCTGTGCGAACCAGGAGGTTATAGGGCCTGACTCTCCAAGTTGGGAGATTGATAGTAAAGCAGTTGGAATGTCAAAGTGGAGCACAAGGAGAGAAAAAAGTAGTAGAGTTTTAGAAACCTTTCACCATCAGATGGTTTCCATTCTCTAGGTTCCCATACATGGTATAACTGTATTGATATTCCCTTCTACTTGGAGAGTTGGAAACCATGGAATGCGTGGCAAGCATTATTGCTTTAAAGGGTCTGCATTTTTTCACCCAGTCTCACCAATCCTCTCAGTCCCAAGTGACCAGCGTTATGCCACATCCAGCTGTCATTGTAGATACGGTCATTCCAGGTTTCATCAGAACCCCTGAAGGTATTGTGTAAGAATTTTACTATTTTTATGTTTTGTTTTGAAATTCATTTTTATATTGGGTTTGAGCTGATTCTCACTGCCATGTTTATGTCGTTGTAGACACACTTGGTTCCCTTACGGAGACATATCAATACATAGGTTTTAAAATTCTTACTAGTCAGATATATTTCTCTGCAGGGAATAAGGATGTTGAGTTCCGTTTACTGAGGAAGGAGTAGGGCTTGTCTCTTCTCTTTTTGGATTATGGAACGGTACCTGTGCTAATATCAAACTTTTGTTTTGTGCATCTCCCCACCTGTCTTTCCCCTTAAGCAAGCATTAGAGTGTTTTCTAAATCTGAGACTCTGTTCTCTTCCCTAATTCAGTTCATATGTAGCCATGTTTACATTCCCTTCATAAGTGATATCTTATGTCAGAATGCACCATGGCCTTGTCATAATAATGCTCCATGACCCCTGTCATCACAATGCTCCATGCCCTGGTTATCACAAAGCTCCATGTCCCTTGTCATCACAATTCTCCACGTCCATGTCATCACAATGCTACATGACACTTCTCATCAAAATATTACATGCTCTTGTCATCACAATTCTCCATGCACTTGAAATTGCAATGTTCCATGCACTTGTCATCACAATGCTCCATGCACTTGTCATCACAATGCTCCATGCCCTTGTCATCACATTGCTCCATGACACATGTCATCACAATGCTCCCTGTCCCATGTCATCACAATGCTCCAAGCCATTGTCATCACAGTGTTCCATAACCTTTGTCATCAGAATCCTCCATGACACTTGGCATCCCAATGCTCCATGCCATTGTCATCACAATGGGCCATTACATATATCATCACAATGCTCCCTGACACCCCTCTTCACAATACTGCATGACGTGGTCATCACAATGCTCCATGCCCTTGTCATCACAGTGTGCCATTCGAACTGTCATCACAACAATCCATGGAACTTATTAGACTAATGTTCCATGCCCTTGTCATCACAGTGCTCCATGCCCTTTTTATCACAATGCTTCATGACCTTTGTCATCACAATGGTCCATGCCCTCATCATCAACAGTCTCTGTGACATTTTTAACCACAATGCTACATGACCTTTTCATCAAAATGCTCTTTGACCGTTGTCATCACAATACTCCATGCACTTCTCATCAAAATGATCTCTCACCACTGATATCACAATGGTACATCACTATTTGTCACAATACTCCCTCACCCCTGTCATCACAATGTTCCATGACTCCTGTCATCACATTGCTACATGCACTTATCATCACAATGTTCGATGACCCCTGGCATCACAATGTTCCATAACATCTGTCATCAAAATGTTCCATGACCCTTTTCATCAAATTGCTCCATGATCCTGTCATCACAGTGCTCCCTACCCTTCTCATCACAATGCACAATGCCCTTGTCAACAAAATGCTCCATGACCTTTGTCATCACAAAGATCCATGACCCTTGGCATCACAATGCTCCATGTCATTGTTATCACAATGCACCATGAAGGTTCTCATCACATTGCTCCATGTCCTTGTCATCACAAACCTCCATGACACAAGTCATCAGAATGCTCCATGGCCTTCTCATCACAATGCTCCATGCCCTTGCCATCACAATGTTCCATTACCCCTGTCATAACAATGCTCCATGAACCCTGTAATCACGATGTTCCATGGCCTTGTAATCACAAGGCTCCATGACCCTTCTCATCACAATGCTACAAGAACCCTGTAGTCACAATGCTCCATGCCCGTTTTCATCTCAATGATCCATGAACACTGTCATCACAATGCACCATGCCCATCATCATAATGCTTCATGCTATTGTCATCACAATGAAATCAAAAGGCTCCATGACATCTGACATAACAATGCTCCAAACCCTTGTGATCACAATATTCCATAACACTTGTCATCACAATGCCCCATGAAGCTCATCATCACAATTATCCATGGTCTTCTCATCACAATGCTCCATGACCTTTGTCATCACAATGATCAATACACTTGTCATCAATATGCTCCCTGACCCTTGTTGTCTGTATGCTCCTTGAACCCTGTCATGACAAGGCTCCATGCCTTTTTTATCACAATGATCCATGCACTTTTCATTACAATGCTTCAAGACCCATGTAATCACAAAGCTCCATGCCCTTGTCATCACAAAGCTCAATGACGTATGTCTTCAGAATGCTCCTTGTCCTTCTCCTCACAATGCTCCAGGCCCTTGTCATCACAATGCTCCATGACACCTGTCATCACAATGCTCCGTGATTCCAGTCCACACAATGCTTCATAACGTTTGTCATCACAATTGTCCTTGCCAGCGTCATCCCAAGGCTCTGTGACCTTTGTAATCACAATGCTCCATGAACTTTTCATCATAATTCTCTGCGACCCTTGTCATCACAATTCTCCATGTCTTTGTCAGATCAATGCTCCATGACCATTATCATCACAGTGTGCCACGCGCATTTCATCACAACGGTCCACAACCTTATCATTGCAATGCTCCATAAACATTGTAAACACAATGTTCCATGCACTTCTCATCAAAATGCTCTCTCACCAGAGATATCACAGTGTTCCTTCACTAGTCGTCACAATACTCCCTCAACCATGGAATCACAATGTTCCATGACCCTTTCATCACAATGCTACATCCCCTTATCATCACAATGTTCCATGACCGGGGACATCACAATGTTCCATAAGCCCTGTCATCAAAATGCTCTATGACCTTTGTCATCACAATTCTCCATGCACTTGTCAGCACAATGCTCCCTGACCCTTGTCATCACGATGTTCCAAGCCATTGTCATCACTGTGCTCCATTACCTTTGTCATCTGAATCCTCCATGTCACTTGGCATCACAATGCTCCATGCCAATGTCATCACAATGGGCCATTACATATGTCATCAAATTGCTCCCTGACACCTGTCTTCACAGTACTGCATGACCTGGTCATCACAATGCTCCATGCCCATGTCATCACAATGCACCATTCCAACTGTCATCGCAATAATCCATGAAGCTTACTAGACCAATGTTCCATGCCCTTGTCATCACAATGTTCCATGTCCTTGTTATCACAATGTTCCACGACCCCTGTCATCACAATGCTCCGTGACTCCAGTCATCACAATGCTTCATGACTTTTGTCATCACAATGGTCCATGCCCTCGTCATCAACAGTCTCTGTGACCTTTTTAACCACAGTGCACCATGAACTTTTCATCACACTGCTCTTTGACCCTTGTCATCACAATGCTCTATGCCTTTCTCAGCACAATGCTCCATGACCCTGGTCATCACAATGCTCCATGCGCTTGTCAGCACAATGCTCCATGACACATGTCATCACAATACTCCATGAACATTTTCAGCCCAATGCTCCATGATTCTTGTCATCACAATGATCCATGACCTTGTCATCCCAATGCTCCATGACCCCTGTATTCACAATGCTCCGTGACGCTTGTCATCACACTGCTCCATGACACCTGTCATCACAGTGCTCCATGCCTTTGTCAGCAAAATGCTACATGACCTTTTCATTACAATGCTCTATGTGCTTGTCATCACAATACTCCATTACCATTTTCATCACAATACTCCATGAAACTTGTGATCACATTGCTTCATGCCCTTGTCATCACAATGCACCATGCAACTAGAAATCAAAATGATCCATGACCTCTGTCATCGCAATGCTCCAAACACTTGTGATTCCAGTGTTCCATAACACTTGTCATCACAACGCTCCATGATGCCTGTCATCACAATACTCCATGCCATTTTCATCACAATGTTCCATGACCTTTGTCATCACAATTCTCAATACACTTGTCATCACAATGCCCCCTGACACTTGTCATCAGAATGCTCCTTGAACCCTGTCACGAAAAGGCTACATGCTTTTTTCATCACAAAGCCCCATGCCATTTTCATCACAATGCACCATGCCGTTGACATCAAAACACTCCAAAAGATTGTCATCAGAATGCTCCATGACCCTTGTCATCACAATTCTCCATGCACTTGTCAGCACAATGCTCCCTGACCCTTGTCATCACAATGCTCCAAGCCATTGTCATCACAATGCTCCATTACCTTTGTCCTCAGAATCCTCCATGACACTTGGCATCACAATGCTCCATGCCATTGTCATCACAATCGGCCATTACATATGTCATCACAATGCTCCCTGACACCTCTCTTCACAATACTGCATGACCTGGTCATCAAAATGCTCCATGACCTTGTCATCACAATGCGCCATTTCAACTGTCATCACAATAATCCATGAAAGTTATTAGACCAATGCTCCATGCCATTGTCATCACAATGGACCATGACATATGTCATCACAATGCTCCCTGACACGTCTTAACAATACTCCATGCCCTTGTCATCAAAATGCTCCATGTCCTTGTCATCACAATGCTACATGCCCACTGTCATCACAATAATCTATGAAACTTGTCAGACCAAATCTCCATGCCCCTTTCATCAAAATGCTCCATGCCCTATTCATCACAATGTTCCATGCCTTTGTCATCACAATGCTCCATGACCCCTGTCATCACAATGCTCCGTGAATCCAGTCATCACAGTGCTTCATAACGTTTGTCATCACAACGGTCTATTCCTGTGTCATAACAAGGCTCTGTGACCTTTGTAACCACAAGGGTCCATGAAATTTTCATCACAATGCTCCGTGACACTTGTCATCACAATGCTCCATGCCTTTGTCAGAACAATGCTCCATAACCCTTGTCATCACATTGGGCCATGCGCATTTCATCACAATGATACACAACCTTGTCATTGCTATGCTCCATAAAGCTTGTAATCACAATTCTCCATGCGCTTCTCATCCAAATGCTCTCTCACATGGGATATCACAATGTTCCATCACTAGTCATCACAATCCTCCCTTAACACTGTTATCATAATGTTCCATGACACCTGTCATCACAATGATACATCCCCTTATCAGCACAATGCTTCATGACCACTGTCATCAAAATACTCCATGAATATTTTCAGCCCAATCCTCCATGACACTTGTCATCACAATCATCCATGCCCTTGTCATCCCAATGCTCCATGACCCCTGTATTCACAATGTTCCGTGACGCTTGTCATCACAGTGCTGCATGACACCTGTCATCACAATGCTCCATGCCTTTGTCAGCAAAATGCTACATGACTTTGTCATTACAATGCTCTAGGCGCTTGTCATCACAATACTCCATTACCATGTCATCACATTCCTCCATGAACCTTGGGATCACATAGTTTCATGCCCTTGTCATCACAATGCTCCATGCTCTTTGAAATCAAAATGATCCATGACTTCTGTCATCACAATGCTCCAAACCCTTCTGATCACAATGTTCCATAACACTTGTCATCACAACGCTCCATGATGCCTGTCACAACATTACTCCATGCCCTTTTCATCACAATGATCCATGACCTTTGTCATCACAATTCTCAATACACTTGTCATCACAATGCTCCCTGACACTTCTCGTCAGCATGCTCCTTGAAACCTGTCACGAAAGGCTGCATGACATTTTATCACAAAGCCCCATGCCATTTTCATCACAATGCTCCATGCCATTGTCATCAAAATACTCGACAAGCTTGTCATCAGAATGCTCCATGACCCTTGTCATCACAATTCTCCATGCACTTGTCAGCACAGTGTTCCCTGACCCTTCTCATCACAATGCTCCAAGCCATTGTCATCACAATGCTCCATTACATTTGTCATGAGAATTCTCCATGACACTTGGCATCACAATGCTCCATGCCATTGTCATCACAATGGGCCATTACATATGTCATCACAATGCTCCCTGACACCTATCTTCACAATATTGCAAGAACTGGTCATCACAATGCTCCATGCCCTAGTCATCACAATGCGCCATTCCAACTGTCATTGCAATAATCCATGAAACATATTAGACCAATGCTCCATGCCCTTGTCATCACAATGCTCCATGCCCTTGTTATCACAAAGTTCCATGACCCCAGTCATCACAATGCTCCTTGACTCCAGTCATCACAATGCTCCGTGACTCCAGTCATCACAATGCTCCATGACCTTTGTCATCACAATGATCCATGCCCTCATCATCAACAGTCTTTGTGACCTTTTTAACCACAATGCTCCATGAACATTTCATCACAATGCTTTTTGACCCTTGTCATCACAATGCTCTATGCCTTTCTCAGCACAGTGCTCCATGCCCTTTTCATCACAATGCTCCATTACCCCTGTCATCACATTGTTCCGTGACTCCAGTCATCACAATTCTTCAAAACATTTGTCATCACAATGGTCTATACCCGCGTCATCACAAGGCTCAGTTACCATTGTAACCACAATGCTCCATGCCCTTTTCATCACAATGCTCCATGACCCCTGTCATCACATGGTTCCGTGACTCCAGTCATCACAATTCTTCATAACATTTGTCATCACTATGGTCTATACCCGTGTCATCACAAGGCTCTGTTACCATTGTAACCACAATGCTCCTTGAACTTTTCATCACAATGCTCCGTGACCTTTGTCATCACAATGCTCCATGCCTTTGTCAGAAAAATGCTCCATGACACTTGTCATCACAATGTGCCACGCACTTTTCATCCCAACGGTCCACAAATTTGTCATCAAAATGCTCCATAAAACTTGTAATCACAATGCTCCATGTCCTTCTCATCACAATGCTCCATTACCCCTGTCATAATAATGCTCCATGACCCCTGCCATCACAATGTTCCACGGCCTTGTCATCAGAAGGCTCGATGACACTTGTCATCACAATGCTCCATGTCCTTGTCATCACAAAGCTCCATGACACATGTCATTACAAAGTTCCATGGCCTTCTCATCAAAATGCTCCATTCCCTTGTCATCACAATGCTCAAAGACCCCTGTAATCACAATGTTCCATGCCCCTTTTCAACTCAATGCTCCATGAACCCTGTCATCAAAATGCATCATGCCAATCATAATAATGCTTCCAGCTATTGTCAGCACAATGAAATCAAAATTCTCAATGACATCCGTCATCGCAATGCTCCATGACCCCTGTCATCACAATACTCCATGAACATTTTCAGCCCAATGCTTCATGACCCTTGTCATCACAATGATCCATGCCCTTGTCATCCCAATGCTCCATGACCCCTGTATTCACAATGCTTCGTGACGCTTGTCATCACAGTGCTCCATGACACATGACATCACAATGCTCCATGCCTTTGTCAGCAAAATGCTACATGACCTTGTCATTACAATGCTCTATGCGCTTGTCATCACAATACTCCATTACCATTGTCATCACTCTACTCCATGAAACTTGGGATCACATTGCTTCATGCCCTTGTCTTCACAATGCTACATGCTCCTTGAAATCACAATGATCCATGACCTCTGTCATCAAAATGCTCAAATCCCTTCTGATCACAATGTTCCATAAAACCATTCATCACAACGCTCCATGATGCCTGTCATCACAATACTTCATGACCTTTTCATCACAATTCTCCATGACATTTGTCATCACAATTCTCAATACACTTGTCATCACAATGTTCCCTGACACTTGTCGTCAGAATGCTCCTTGAACCCTGTCACGAAAAGACTCCATGCCTTTTTCATCACAAAGCCCCATGCCGTTTTCATCACAATGCTCCATGCTATTGTCATCAAAATACTCCACAAGCTTGTCATCAGAATGCTCCATGACCCCTTTCATCACAATTCTCCATGCACTTATCAGCACAATGCTCCCTGAACCTTGTCATCACTATGCTCCAAGCCATTGTCATCACAATGCTCCATTAAATTTGTCATCAGAATCCTCCATGACACTTGGCATCACAATGCTCCATGCCATTGTCATCACAATGGGCCAATACATATGTCATCACAATGTTCCGTGACACCACTTTTTACAATACTGCATGACCTGGTCATCAAAATGCTCCATTCCCTTCTCATAACAATGCTCCATTACCTCTGTCATAACAATGCTCCATGACCCCTGACATCACAGTGTTCCACGGCCTTGTCATCACAAGGCTCCATGACCCTTGTCATCACAATACTTCATGCCCTTTTCATCACAATACTCCATGACACATGTCATCAGAATGCTCCATGGCCTTCCCCTCTCAATGCTCCATGCCCTTGTCATCAAAATGCTCCAAGACCCATGAAATCACAATGCTCCATGCCCCTTTTCATCAGAATGCTCCATGAGATTTGTCATCACAAGTCTCCATGTTCTTATCATCACAATGCTACAGGACATTGTCATCACCATGCTCCATTCCCTTGTCATCACAATGCTCCATGACACCTGTCATCACAATACTCCATGAACATTTTCAGCCCAATGCTCCATGAAATTCTCATCACAATGCTCCATGAAAAATATCATCAAAATGATCCATGACCACTGTCATCACAACACTCCATCACACCTGACAACACAATGATCCGGGACTCTTGTCATCACAATGCTCCATTCCCTACTCATCACAATGCTCCATGAACCCTGTCATCACAATACTCCATGAACATTTTCAGCCCAATTCTCCATGACTCTTGTCATCACAATCATCCATGACTTTGTCATCCCAATGCGCCATGACCCCTGTATTCACAGTGTTCCATGACACCTGTCATAACAATGCTCCATGCCTTTGTCAGCAAAATACTACCTGACCTTGTCATTGCAATGCTCTATGTGCTTGTCATCAAAATATTCCATTCCCATTGTCATCACAGTCCTCCATGAACCTTGGGATCACATTGCTTCATGCCCTTGTCACCACAATGCTCCATGCTCCTTGAAATCAAAATGATCCATGAGCTCTGTCTTCACAATGCTCCAAACCCTTGTGATCACAATGTTCCATAACACTTGTCATCACAGCGCTCCATGATGCCTGCCATCACAATAATCCATGCTCTTTTCATCACAATGCTCTATGACCTTTGTCATCACAATTCTCAATACACTTGTCATCACAAAGCTCCGTGACACTTGTCATCAGAATGCTCCTTGAACCCTGTTATGAAAAGGCTCCATGCATTTTTCATCACAAAGCCCAATGCCATTTTCATCACAATGCTCCATGCCATTGTCATCAAAATACTCCACAAGCTTGTCATCAGAATGCTCCATGACCCATGTCATCACAATTCTCCAACCACTTGTCAGCACAATGCACCCTGACGTTTGTCATCACAATGCTCCATGCCCTTGTCATCACAATGCTCCATTACTTTTGTCATCAGAATCCTCCATGACACTTGGCATCACAATGCTCCATGCCATTGTCATCTCAATGGGCCATTACATATTTCATCACAATGCTCCCTGACAGCTCTCTTCACAATACTGCATGACCTGGTCACTACAATGCTCCATGCCCTTGTCATCACAATGCGCCATTCCAACTTTCATCACAATAATCCATGAAACTTATTAGACCAATGCTGCATGCCTTTTTCATCACAATGCTCCATGCCCTAGTTATCACAATGTTCCAAACTCCTGTAATCAGAATGCTCCATGCCCCTTTTCATCAGTATGCTCCATGAGATTTGTCATCACAAGGCTCCATGGTTTTCTCATCACAATGCTCCAGGACCTTGTCATCACAATGCTTCACGACATTTTCGTGAAAATACTCAATGGCCCTTGTCATCACAATGCTCCATGCTCCTTGAAATCAAAATGATCCATGACCTCTGTCTTCACCATGCTACAAACACTTGGAATCACAATGTTCCATAACACTTGTCATCACAACGCTCCATGATACCTGCCATCACAATACTCCATGCCCTTTTCATCACAATGCTCCATGACCTTTGTCATCACAATTCTCAATACACTTTTCATCACAATGCTCCCTAACACTTGTCGTCAGAATGATCCTTGAACCCTGTCATGAAAATGCTCCATGCATTTTTCATCAAAAAGCCCCATGCCATTTTCATCACAATGCTCCATGCCATTGTCATCAAGATACTCCACAAGCTAGTCATCAGAATGCTCCATGACCCTTGTCACCACAATTCTCCATGCACTTGTCAGCACAATGATCACTGACCCATGTCATCACAATGCTCCATTAACTTTATCATCAGAATCCTCCATGAAACTTGGCATCACAATGCTCCAGGCCGTTGTTATCACAATGGGCCATTACATATGTCATCACAGTGCTCCCTGACACCTCTCTTCTCAATACAGCAAGACATGGTCATCACAATGCTCCATGCCCTTGTCATCACAATGCACCATTCCAACTCTCATCGCAATACTCCATGAAAATTATTAGACCTATGCTCCATGCCCTTGTCATCACAATGCTCCATGCCCTTGTTATCACAATGTTCCATTACCCCTGTCATCACAATGCTCCGTGATTCCAGTCATCACAATGCTCCATGACCTTTGTCATCAAAATGGTCTATGCCCTCATCATCAACAGTCTCTGTGACCTTTTTAAGCACAATGCTCCATGAACATTTCATCACAATGCTCTTTGACACTTGTCATCACAATGATGTATGCCTTTCTCAGGACAATGCTCCATGCCCTTGTCATCACATTGCTCCATGACCCCTGTCATCACAATGCTCTGTGACTCCAGTCATCACAATTCTTCATATCATTTGTCATCACAATGGTCAATGCTCGCGTCATCAAAAGGCTCTGTTACCTTTGTAACCACAGTGTTCCATGAACTTTTCATCACAATGCTCCGAGACCCTTGTCATCACAATGCTCCATGCCTTTGTCAGAAAAATGCTCCATGACACTTGTCATCACAATGTGCCACACGCTTTTCATCCCAACGGTCCACAAATTTGTCAGTGCAATGCTCCATAAACTTTCTAATCACAATGCTCCATGCTGTTCTCATCAAAATGCTGCATTATACCTGTCATAACAATGCTCCATGACCCTTGTCATCACAATGCTCCAAAACCCCTGTACTCACAATGCTCCATGCCCTTGTCATCACAAAGCTCCATGACACATGTCATCAGAATGTTCCATGGTCTTCTCATCAAAATGCTCTATGCCCTTGTCATCACAATGCTCCCAGACCCCTGTAATCACAATGCTCCATGCCTCTTTTCAACTCAAAGGTCCATGAAACCTATCATCACAATGCATCATGCCCATCATCATAATGCTTCCAGCTATTGTCAGCACAATGAAATCAAAATTCTCCATGACCTCTGTCATCATAATGCTCCATGATCCCTGTCATCACAATACTCCATGAACATTTCCAGCCCAATCCTCCATGACACTTGTCATCACAATCATCCATGCCCTTGTCATCCCAATGCTCCATGACCCCTGTATTCACAATGTTCCGTGACGCTTGTCATCACAGTGCTGCATGACACCTGTCATCACAATGCTCCATGCCTTTGTCAGCAAAATGCTACATTACCTTGTCATTACAATGCTGTAGGCGCTTGTCATCACAATACTCCATTACCATGTCATCACAATCCTCCATGAACCTAGGGATCACATTGCTTCATGCCCTTGTCATCACAATGCTCCATGCTCTTTGAAATCAAAATGATCCATGACTTCTGTCATCACAATGCTCCAAACCCTTCTGATCACAATGTTCCATAACACTTGTCATCACAACGCTCCATGATGCCTGTCACAACATTACTCCATGCCCTTTTCATCACAATGATCCATGACCTTTGTCATCACAATTCTCAATACACTTGTCATCACAATGCTCCCTGACACTTGTCGTCAGCATGCTCCTTGAAACCTGTCACGAAAGGCTGCATGACATTTTATCACAAAGCCCCATGCCATTTTCATCACAATGCTCCATGCCATTGTCATCAAAATACTCGACAAGCTTGTCATCAGAATGCTCCATGACCCTTGTCATCACAATTCTCCATGCACTTGTCAGCACAGTGTTCCCTGACCCTTCTCATCACAATGCTCCAAGCCATTGTCATCACAATGCTCCATTACATTTGTCATGAGAATTCTCCATGACACTTGGCATCACAATGCTCCATGCCATTGTCATCACAATGGGCCATTACATATGTCATCACAATGCTCCCTGACACCTATCTTCACAATATTGCAAGAACTGGTCATCACAATGCTCCATGCCCTAGTCATCACAATGTGCCATTCCAACTGTCATCGCAATAATCCATGAAACATATTAGACCAATGCTCCATGCCCTTGTCATCTCAATGCTCCATGCCCTTGTTATCACAAAGTTCCATGACCCCAGTCATCACAATGCTCCTTGACTCCAGTCATCACAATGCTCCGTGACTCCAGTCATCACAATGCTCCATGACCTTTGTCATCACAATGGTCCATGCCCTCATCATCAACAGTCTTTGTGACCTTTTTAACCACAATGCTCCATGAACATTTCCTCACAATGCTCTTTGACCCTTGTCATCACAATGCTCTATGCCTTTCTCAGCACAATGCTCCATGCCCTTTTCATCACAATGCTCCATGACCCCTGTCATCACATTGTTCCGTGACTCCAGTCATCACAATTCTTCATAACATTTGTCATCACAATGGTCTATACCCGCGTCATCACAAGGCTCTGTTACCATTGTAACCACAATGCTCCTTGAACTTTTCATCACAATGCTCCGTGACCTTTGTCATCACAATGCTCCATGCCTTTGTCAGAAAAATGCTCCATGACACTTGTCATCACAATGTGCCATGCACTTTTCATCCCAACGGTCCACAAATTTGTCATCAAAATGCTCCATAAAACTTGTAATCACAATGCTCCATGTCCTTCTCATCACAATGCTCCATTACCCCTGTCATAATAATGCTCCATGACCCCTGCCATCACAATGTTCCACGGCCTTGTCATCAGAAGGCTCGATGACACTTGTCATCACAATGCTCCATGCCCTTGTCATCACAAAGCTCCATGACACATGTCATTACAAAGTTCCATGGCCTTCTCATCAAAATGCTCCATTCCGTTGTCATCACAATGCTCAAAGACCCCTGTAATCACAATGCTCCATGCCCCTTTTCATCTCAATGCTCCATGGACCCTGTCATCACAATGCATCATGCCAATCATAATAATGCTTCCAGCTATTGTCAGCACAATGAAATCAAAATTCTCAATGACATCTGTCATCGCAATGCTCCATGACCCCTGTCATCACAATACTCCATGAATATTTTCAGCCCAATGCTCCATGACCCTTGTCATCACAATGCTCCAAGCCATTGTCATCACAATGCTCCATTACCTTTGTCATCAGAATCCTCCATGACACTTGGCATCAAAATGCTCCATGCCATTGTCATCACAATGGGCCATTACATATGTCATCACGATGCACCCTGACACCTGTCTTCAAAATACTTCAAGACCTGGTCATCACAATGCTCCGTGTCCTTCTCATCACAATATGCCATTCCAACTGTCATCACAATAATCCATGAAACATATTAGACCAATGATCCATGCCCTTGTCTTCACAATGCTCCATGCCCTGGTTATCACAATGCTCCATGACCCCTGTTATCACAATGCTCCGTGACTCAAGTCATCACAATGCTTCATGAACTTTGTCATCACAATGGTCCATGCCCTCATCATCAACAGTCTCTGTGACCATTTTAACCACAATGTTCCATTAAATTTTTATCACAATGCTCTTTGACCCTTGTCATCACAATGCTCTATGCCTTTCTAAGCACAATGCTCCTTGCCCTTGTCATCAGAGAGCTTCATGACCCCTGTCATCACAATGCTCTGTGACTCCCGTCATCACAATGCTTCATAACATTGGTCATCACAATGGTCCATGCCCGCATCATCACAAGGATCTGTTACCTTTGTTACGACAATGCTCCATGAACTTGTCATCACAATGTTCAGTGCCTTTGTCAGAAAAATACTCCATGACCCTTGTCATCAAAATGTGCCACGCGCTTTTCATCAAAATGGTCCACAAATTTGTCATCGCAATGCTCCATAAACATTGTAATCTCAATGATCCATGCCCTTCTCATCACAGTGCTCCATTACCCCGGTCATAACAATGATCCATGACCCCTGCCATCACAATGTTCCACGGCCTCGTCATCACAAGGCTCCATGACAATTGTCATCACAATGCTCCAAGACCCCTGTAATCACAATTCTCCATGCCCTTGTCATCACAAAGCTCCATGACACATGTCATCAGAATGTTCCATGGCCCGCTTATCAAAATGAGGCATGCCCTTGTCATCACAGTGCTCCAAGACCCCTGTAATCACAATGCTCCTTGCCCCTTTTCATCTCAATGCTCCATGAACCCTGTCATCACAATGCATCATGCCAATCACCATAATGCTTCCGGCTATTGTCAGTGCAATTAAATCAAAACTCTCCATGACATCTGTCATCACAAGGCTCCATGACTCCTCTCATCACAATACTCCATGAACATTTTCAGGGCAGTGCTCCATGACCCTTTTCATCACAATGATCCATGATCTTGTCATCCAAATGCTCCATGACCACTGTATTCACAATGATCCGTGACACATGTCATCACAGTGCTCCATGACACCTGTCATCACAGTGCTCCATGCCTTCTTCAGCAAAATTCTACATGACCTTGTCATTACAATGCTCTATGCGCTTGTCATCACAATGCTCCAAGACCCCTTAAATCACAATGCTCCATGCCCTTTATCATCTCAATTTTCCATGAACACTGTCATCACAATGCACCATGCCCTTTATCATAATGCTTCAGGCTATTATCATTACAATGAAATCAAAATTCTCCATGACCTCTCTCATCAAAATGCTCCCAACCATTGTGATCATAATGTTCCATAACACTTATCATCACAACACCCCATGACGATCATCATCACAATTATCCATGGTCTTGTCATCACAATGCTCCATGATCTTTGTCATCACAATGCTCAATACACTTGTCATCACAATGCTCCCTGACACTTGTCAGTATGCTCCTTGAACCCTGTCATGACAAGGCTCCATGTCTTTTTCATCACAATGATCCATGCCCTTTTCATCACAATGTTCCAAGACCCCTGTAATCACAATGCTCCTAGCCTTTGTCAGCACAAAGCTACCTGATGCATGTAATCGGAATGCTCCATGGCCTTCTCCTCACAATGCTCCATGTCATTGTCATCACAATGCTCCATGAACTCTCTCATCACATTGCTCCATGCGCTTGTCCTTACAATCCTCCATGACCCATGTATCACAGTGTTCCGTGCCCTTGTCATCAGAATGCTTCATGCCCACTCTCATCACAATAATCCATGAAATATTTCAGACAAATGCTCAATGCCCTTCTCATCACAATGCTCCATTTACTCTGTCATAACAATGCTCCATGACCCCTGAGATCACAATGTTCCACGGCCTTGTCATCACAAGGCTCCATGACCCTTGTCATCACAATGCTCCAAGACACCTGTAATCAAAATGCTCCATGCCCTTGTCATCACAAAGCTCCATGACGCATATCATCAGAAGGTTCCATGGCCTTCTCCTCACAATGCTCCATGCCCTTGTCATCACAATGCTCCAAGAACCCTGTAATCACAATGCTCCATGCATTTTTCATCTGCATGCTCCATTAACACTGCCATCACAATGCACCATGCCCATCATCATAATTCTTCAGGCTATTGGCATTACAATGAAATCGAAATTCTCCATGAACGCTGTCATCATAATGCTCCAACCCCTTGTGATCACAATGTTCCATAACACTTATAATCACAACACTCCATGACGCTCATCATCACAGTTATCCATGGTCTTGTCATCACAATGCGCCATGATCTTTGTCATCACAATGCTCCTTGACACTTGTCGTCAGTATGCTCTTTGAAACCTGTCATGACAAGGATCCATGCCTTTTTCATCACAATGATCCATGCCCTTTTCATCACAGTGCTCCATGACCCCTTTCATCACAATACTCCATGAATATTTTCAGCCCAGTGCTCCATGACATTCTCATCACAATACTCCCTGACCAATATCATCACGATGCTCCATGACCACTGTCATCACAACACTCCATGACACCTGACAACACAATGATCCGGGACTCTTGTCATCACAATGCTCCATGCCCTTGTCATCACAATGCTTCATTCCAACTGTCATCGCAATAATCCCTGAATCTTATTAGACCAATGCTCCATGCCCTTGTCATCACAATGCTCCATGCCCTTGATATCACAATGCTCCATGACAACTGTCATCAAAATACTCCATGAACTTTTTCAGCCGAATGCTCCATGACCCTTGTCATCACAATGATCTATGCCATTGTCATCCCAATGCTCCATGACACCGGTCACCACAATGCTCCATGCCTTTGTCAGCAAAATGCTACATGACCTTCTCATTACAATGCTCTATGCGCTTGTCATCAAAATACTTCATTACAATTGTCATCACAATCCTCCATGAACCTTGGGATCACATTGCTTCATGCCCTTGTCATCACAACGCTCCATGATGCCTGTCATCACAATACTCCATGGCCTTTTCATCACATTGCTCCATGACCTTTCTCATCACAATTCTCAATACAATTGTCATCACAATGCTTCCTGACACTTGTCGTCAGAATGCTCATTGAACCCTGTAACAAAAGCGCTCCATGCATTTTTCATCCCAAAGCAACATGTCGTTTTCATCACAATGATCCATGCCATTGTCATCAAAATACTCCACAAGCTTGTCATCAGAATGCTCCATGACACTTGTCATCACAATTCTTCATGCACTTGTCAGCACAATGCTCCCTGACCCTTGTCATCACAATGCTCCCAGCCATTGTCATCACAATGCTCCATTACATTTGTCATCAGAATCCTCCATGACACATGGCATCACAATGCTCCATGACATTGTCATCACAATGGGACATTACATATGTCATCACAATGCTCCCTGACACCTCTCTTCACAATACTGCATGACCTGGTCATCACAATGCTCCATGCCCTTGTCATCACAATGCGCCATTCCAACTGTCATCACAATAATTCATGAAACTAATTAGACCAATGTTCCATGCAATTGTCATCAAAATGCTCCATGCCCTTGTTATCACAATGTTCCAAGAACCATGTAATCAGAATGCTCCTTGCCCCTTTTCATCAGTATGCTCCATGAGACTAGTCATCACAGGGCTCCATGGTTTTCTCATCATAATGCTCCAGGAGCTTGTCATCACAATGCTTCACGACCATGTCATGAAAATTCTTAATGACCCTTCTCATCATAATGCTCCAAGCCCTAGTCATCACAATGCTCCATTATATTTGTCATCACAATCCTCCATTACAGTTGGCATCACAATGCTCCCTGCCATTGTCATCGCAATGGACCATGACATATGTCATCACAATGCTCTCTGACAAGTCTTTTCACAATGCTCCATGACCTTCTCATCACAATGCTCCATGCCCTTGTCATCACAATTCACCATGTCCACTGTCATCACAATAATCTATGAAACTTGTCACCCCAACTCTCCATGTCCCTGTCATCACAATGTTCCATGCTCTTGTCATCACAATGCTCCATGACCCTGTCATCACAATGCTCCATGACTCCAGTCATCACAATGCTCCATGACCTTTGTCATCACAATTCTCAATACAGTTGTCATCACAATGCTCCCTGACACTTGTCGTCAGTATGCTCCTTGAACCCTGTCATGACAAGGCTCCATGCATTTTTCATCACAGTGTTGCATGCCCTTTTCATCACAGTGCTACAAGACCCCTGTAATCAAAATACTCCATGCGCTGGTCTTCACAAAGCTCAAAGACGCATGTCCTCAGAATGCTCTTTGGCCTTCTCTTCACAATGCTCCGTGCCTTTGTCATCACAATGTTCCAAGACTCCTGTAATCACAATGGTCCATGCCCCTTTTCATCAGTATGCTATATGAGACTTGTCATCACAATGCTCCATGGATTTCTCATCACAGAGCTCCAGGACCTTGTCATCACAATGCTTCACAACTTTGTGAATAAAATTCTCAATAGCCCTTGTCATCATATTGCTCCAAGCCCTAGTCATCACAATGCTCCATTTTATTTGTAATCACAATCCTCCATTACATTTAGCATCACAATGCTCCATGCCATTATCATCGCAATGGACCATGACATATGGCATCACAATGATCCCTGACACCTGTCTTCACAATACTCCATGACCTTCTCATCACCAAGATCCATACCCTTGTCATTACAATGCACCATGTCCACTGTCATCACAATAATCTATGAAAGTTGTCAGACCAATGCTCCATGCCCCTGTCACCACAATGCTCCATGCCCTTGTCATCACAATGCTCCATGACCCCTATCATCACAATGCTTCCTGAATCCAGTCATCACAATGCTTCATAACGTTTGTCATCAAAACGGTCCATGCCCATGTCATCACAAGGCTCTGTGACCTTTGTAACCACAATGCTCCATGAACTTTTCATCACAACGCTCCGTGACCATTGTCATCACAATGCTCCATGCCTTTTTCAGAACAATGCTCCATGACACTTGTCATCACAATGTACCACGTGCTTTTCATCACATCGGTCCACAACCTTGTAATCACTATGCTCCATAAACCTTTTAATCACAATGCTCCATGCACTTCTCATCCAAATGCTCTCTCACCAGAGATATCACAATGTTCCATCACTAGTCATCACAATACCCCTCACGCCAGTAATCATAATGTTCCATGACACCTGTCATCACAGTGCTACATACCCTTATCATCACAATGTTCCATGACCCCTGACATCACAATGTTCCATAACCCCTGTCATCAAAATGCACCATGACCCTTTTCATCCCAAAGCTCCATGACCCCTGACATCACAATGTTCTATAACCCCTGCCCTCAAAATATTCCATTACATTTTCATCAAATTGCTGCATGACCCTGTCATCAAAATGCTCCCTGCCCTGATCATCACAATGCACCACACCATTGTCATCAAAATGCTCGCTGTTATTTGTCATCACAAATCTCCGTGACCATTGGCATCACAATGCTCCATGTCATTGTCATACCAAAGCTCCATGAACACTCTCATCACATTGCTCCATGCCCTTGTCATCACAAAGCTCCATGACACTTGTCATCACAATGCTCGATGCCCTTCTCATCACAATGATCCATGCCCCTGTCATTACAATCATCCATGAACAATGCATCACAGTGTTCCGTGCCCTTGTCATCCCAGTTCTCCATGCCCACTCTCATCACAATAATCCATGAAACATTTTAGACCAAAGCTCAATGCCCTTCTCATCACAATGCTCCATTACCTCTGTCATAACAATGCTCCATGACACCTGCCATCACATTGTTCAACAGCATGTCATCACAATGCTCCATGACCCATGTCATCACAATGCTCCAAGACCCCTGTTATCACAATGCTCCATGCCCTTGTCATCACAGTGCTCCATGACGCATGTCATCAGAATGTTCCATGGTCTTCTCATCACAATGCTCCATGCCCTTGTTATCACAGTGCTCCAAGACCCCGGTCATCACAATGCTCCATGCCCCTTTTCATCTCAATGCTCCATTAACCCTGTAATCACAATGCACCATGCCCATCATCATAATGTTTCAGGCTATTGTCATCACAATGAAATCTAAATTCTCCATGACCTCTGTCATCATAATGCTCCAAACCCTTGTGATCATAATGTTCCATAAGACTTATCATCACAACACTCCATGACTCTCATCGTCACAGTTATCCATGGACTTCTCATCACAATGCTCCATGACCTTTGTCATCAAATGCTCAATACACTTGTCATCACAATGCTCCCTGACACTTGTCGTCAGTATGCTTTTTGAAACCTGTCATGACAAGTCTCAATGCATTTTTCATCACAATGATACATGCCCATTTCATCACAATGCATCAAGACACCTGTAATCACAATGCTCCACAACCTTCTCATCACAATGCTCCATGGCCAATATCATCACAATGCTCCATGACCACTGTCATCACAACACTCCATGACACCAGACAACACAATGATACGGAACTCTTGTCATCAAAATGCTCCATTCCCTAGTCATCACAATGCTCCATGAGCCCTGTCATCACAATACTCCATGAACATTTTCAGCCCAATGCTCCATGACCCTTGTCATCATATTGAACCATGCCCTTGTCATCCCAATGCTCCATGACAGCTGTATTCACAAAGCTCCGTGACGCTTGTCATCACAGTACTCCATGACACCTGTCATCACAATGCTCCATGCCTTTGTCAGCAAATGCTACATAACCTTGTCATTACAATGCTCTATGCACTTGTCATCACAGTACTCCATTACCATTGTCATCACAATCCTCCATGAACCTTGGGATCTCATTGCTTCATGCCCTTGTCATCACAATGCTCCATGCTCCTTGAAATCAATATGATCCAGGACCTCTCTCATCACAATGCTCCAAACCCTTGTAATCACTATGTTCCATAAAACTTGTCATCACAACGCTCCATGATGCCTGTCATCACAATACTCCATGGCCTTTTCATCACAATGCTCCATGACCATTGTCATCACAATTCTAAATACACTTGTCATTACAATGCTTCCAGAAACTTGTCGTCAGAATGCTCCTTGAAACTTGTCATGAAAAGGCTCCATGCCTTCTTCATCACAATGCCCCATGCCGTTTTCATCACAATGCTCCTTGCCATTGTCATCAAAATACTCCACAAGCTTGTCATCAGAATGTTCCATGACCCTTGTCATCACAATTTTCCATGCACTTGTCAGCACAATGCACCCTGACCCTTGTCATCACAATGCTCAAAGCCATTGTCATCACAATGCTCCATTACCTTTGTCATCAGAATCCTCCATGACACTTGGCATCACAATGCTCTATGCAATTGTCATCACAATGGGCCATTACATATCTCATCACAATGCTCCCTGACAACTCTCTTCAAAATACTGCATGATGTGGTCATCACAATGCTCCATGCCCTTGTCATCACAATGTGCCACACCCTTGTCATCAAAATGCTCCATGACTTGTCATCACAAAGCTCCATGACCCTTGGCATCACTGTGCTCCATGTCATTGTCATCACAATGCTCCATGAACACTCTCATCATATTGCTCCATTCCCTTGTCATCACAAAGCTCCATGACACTTGTCATCACAATGATCGATGCCATTCTCATCACAGTGCTCCATGCCCATGTCATTACAATCCTGCATGACCCATGTATCACAGTGTTCCGTGCTCTTGTCATCACAAACCTCCATGCCCACTCTCATCACAATAATCCATGAAACATTTCAGACCAATGTTCCATGCCCTTCTCATCAAAATGCTCCATTACACCTGTCATAAGAATGCACCATGACCCTTGCCATCACCATGTTTCTCGGCCTAGTCATCACAAGATTCCATGACACTTGTCATCACATTGCTCAAGAACCCTGAAATAGCAATGCTCCATACCCTTATCATGACAAAGCTCCATGACGCATGTCATCAGAATGTTCCATGGCCTTCTCATCACAATGTTCCATGCCCTTGTCATCACAATGCTCCAAGACCCTTGTAATCACAATGCTCCATGCCCATTTTCATCTCAGTGCTCCATGAACCCTGTCATCACAATTCACCATGCCCATCATCATCATGCTTCAGGCTATTGTCATCACAATGAAATCAATATTCTCCATGTCCTCTGTCATCGTAATTCTCCAAAACCTTGTGATCACAATGTTCCATAACACTTATCATCACAACACCCCATGACGCTCATCATCACAATTACCCATGGTCTTCTCATCACAATGCTCCATGATCTTTGTCATCACAATGCTCAATACACTTGTCATCACAATGCTCCCTGAAACTTGTCGTCAGTATGCTCCTGGAACCCTGTCATGACAAGGCTCCATGCCTTTTTCATCACAATGATCCATGCACTTTTCATCGCAATGCTCCAAGACCCCTGTAATCACAAGGCTCCATGCCCCTTTTCATCAGAATGCTCCATGAGACTTGTCATCACAAGTCTCCATGATCTTCTCATCACAATGCTCCAGGACCTTGTCATCACCATGCTCCATTCCCTTGTCATCACAATGCTCCATGACCCCTGTCATCACAATAATCCATGAACATTTTCAGCCCAATGCTCCACGACCTACTCATCACAATGCTCCATGGCCAATATTGTCACAATGCTCCATGACCACTGTCATCACAATACTCCATGACACCTGACAACACAATGATCCGGGACTCTTGTCATCATAATGCGCCATTCCCCAGTCATCACAATGCTCCATGACCCCTGTCATTACCACACTCCATGAACATTTTCAGCCCAGTGCTTCATGACCGTTGTCATCACAATGATCCGTGCCCTTGTCTTCCCAATGCTACATGACCCCTGTAATCACAATGCTCCGTGATGCTTGTCATCACAGTGCTCCATGACACATGTCATCACAGTGCTCCATGCATTTGTCAGCAGAATGCTAAATGACATTGTCATTACAATGCTCTATGCGCTTGTCATCACAATACTCCATTTCCATTGTCATCACAATTCTCCATGAAACTTGGGATCACATTGCTTCATGCCCTTGTCATCACAATGCTCCAAGCTCCTTGAAATCAAAATGATCCATGACGTTTGTCATCACAATGCTCCAAACCCTTGTGATCATAATGTTCCATAACACTTGTCATCACAATGCTCCATGATGCCTTTCATCACAATGGTCCATGACCTTTGTCATCACAATTCTCAATACACTTGTCATCACAATGCTCACTGACACTTGTCATCAGAATGCTCCGTGAAACCTGTCACGAAAAGGCTCCATGCATTTTTCATCACAATGCCCCATGCCGTTTTCATCACAATGCTCCATGCCATTGTCATTAAAATACTCCACAAGCTTGTCATCAGAATGCTCCATTACACTTGTCATCACAATTTTCCATGCATTTGTCGGCACAATGCTCCCTGACCATTGTCATCATAATACTCCAAGCCATTGTCATCACAATGCTCCATGACCTTTGTCATCAGAATCCTCAATGACACTTGACATCACAATGCTCCCTGCCATTGTCATCACAATGGGCCATTTATATGTCATCACAATGCTCCCTGACACCTGTCTTCACAATACTGCATGGCCTGGTCATCACAATGCTCCATGCCCTTGTCATCACAATGCGCAATTCCAAATGTCATCACAATAATCCATGAAACATATTAGACCAATGTTCCATGCCCTTGTCATCACAATGCTCCATGCCCTTTTTATCACAATGCTCCATGACACCTGTCATCACAATGCTCCGTTACTCCAGTCATCACAATGCTTCATGACTTTTGTCATCACAAATTTCCATGCCCTCCTCATCAACAGGTCTCTGTGACCTTTTTAACCACAGTGCTCCATGAACTTTTCATCACAATGTTCTTTGACCCTTGTCATCACTATGCTCCATGCGCTTGTCAGCACAATGCTCCATGACACATGTCATCACAATGCACCATGTGCTTGGCATCACAGTGTTCCACAATCTTGTCATCACAGTGCTCCTTAAAATTTGTCATCACAATGCTCCATGCACTTCTCATCAAAATGCTCTCTCAACACTAATATCACAATGCTACATCACTATTTGTCACAATACACCCTCACCCCTGTGATCACAATGTTCCATGACTCCTGTCATCACAATGCTACATGCACTTATCATCACAATGTTCGATGACCCCTGACATCACAATGTTCCATAACACCTGTCGTCAAAATGTTACATGACACTTTTCATCAAATTGCTCCATGACCCTGTCATAAGAATGCTCCCTGCGCTCCTTTTCAGAATGCACAATGCCCTTGCCATCAAAATGCAACATGTCCTTTGTCATCACAAAGATCCATGACCCGGGGAATCTCAATGCTCAATGTCATTGTCATCACAATGCTCCATGTACACTCTCATCACATTGCTCCATGCCACTGTCTTCACAAAACTCCATGACACATGTCATTAGAATGCTCCATGGCCTTCTCATCACAATGCTACATGCCCTTGCCATCACAATGCTCCATTACACCATTCATAACAATGCTCCATGACTCCTGCTAATACGATGTTCCATGGCCTTGTCATCACAAAGCTCCATGACCCTTCTCTTCACATTGCTTCAAGAACCCTGTAATCACAATGCTCTATGCCCTTTTTCATCTCAATGATCCATGAACCCTGTCATCACAAGGCACCATGCCCATCATCATAATGCTTCATGCTATTGTCATCACAATGAAATCAAAATGCTCCATGACCTCTGTCATGACAATGCTCCAAACACTTGTGATCACAATATTCCATATATCTTGTCATCACAATACCCCATGACGCTCATCATCACAATTATCAATGGTCTTCTCATCACAATGCTCCATGACCTTTGTCATCACAGTGCTCAATACACTTGTCATCAAAATGCTCCCTGACACTTGTTGTCTGTATGCTCCTTGAATCCTGTCATGAAAAGGCTCCATGCCTTTTTCATCACAATGATCCATGTCCTTTTCATCACAATGCTCCAAGACCCATGTAATCTCAATGCTCCAAGCCCTTGTCATCACAAAGCTGAATGACGCATGCCATTACAATTCTCCTTGGTCTTCTCCTCACAATGCTCCATGCCCTTGTCCTCACAATGTTCCAAGACCCCTGTAATCAAAATACTCCATGCCCGTGTCATCAAAAACCTCCATGACGCATGTCATCAGAATGCTCCATGGACTTCTCATCACAATGCTCCATGCCCTAGTGATCACAATGCTCCAAGACCCCTGTAATCACAAGGCTCCATGACACTTTTCATCAGAATGCTCCATGAGACTTATCATCACAAGTCTCCATGGTCTCCTCATCACAATGCTCCAGGACATTGTCATCACCATGCTCCATTCCCTTGTCATCACAATGCTCCATGACCCATGTCATCAAAATAATCCATGAATATTTTCAACCCAATGCTCCACGACCTACTCATCACAATGCTCCATGGCCAATATCCTCATAATGCTCCATGACCACTGTCATCACAACACTCAATGACACCCGATAACACAATGATCCGGGACCCTTGTCATCACAATGCTCCATTCCCTTTTCATCACAATGCGCCATGACCCCTGTCATCACAACACTCCATGAACATTTTCAGCCCAGTGTTCCATGACCCTTGTCATCACAATGATCCATGCCCTTGTCATCCCAATGCTCCATGACACATGTATTCACAATGCTCCATCCCTTTGTCAGCAAAATGCTATATGACCTTGTCATTACAATGCTGTATGCGCTTGTCATCACAGTACTCCATTTTCATTGTCATCACAATCCTCCATGAACCTTGGGATCACATTGCTTCATGCCCTTGTCATCACAATGCTCCATGCTCCTTGAAATCAAAATGATCCATGACTTCTGTCATCACAATGCTCCAAATGCTTGTGATCACAGTGTTCCATAACACTTGTCACCACAACGCTCCATGATTCCTGTCATCACAATACTCCATGCCCTTTTCATCACAATGCTCCATGACCTTTGTTATCACAATTCTCAATACACTTGTCATCACAATGCTCCATGCGCTTGTCAGCACAATGCTCCATGACACATGTCATCACAATGCACCATGTGCTTGTCATCACAGTGCTCCACAATCTTGTCATCACAATGCTCCTTAAAATTTGTCATCACAATGCTCCATGCACTTCTCATCAAAATGCTCTCTCACCACTGATATCACAATGCTACATCAATATTTTTCACAATACTCCCTCACCCCTGTCATCACAATGTTCCATGACTCCTGTCATCACAATGCTACATGCACTTATCATCACAATGTTCGATGACCCCTGACATCACAATGTTCCATAACACCTGTCATCAAAATGTTCCATGACACTTTTCATCAAATAGCTCCATGACCCTGTCATCAGAATGCACCCTGCCTTTCTCATCACAGTGCACAACGCCCTTGCCATCAAAATGCTCCATGACCTTTGTCATCACAAAGATCCATGACCCTTGGCATCACAATGCTCCATGTCATTGTCATCACAATGCTCCATGAACGCTCTCATCACATTGCTCCATGCCCTTGTCTTCACAAAGCTCCATGACACATGTCAACATAATGCTCCATGGCCTTCTCATCACAATGCTCCATGCCCTTGCCATCACAATGCTCCATTACACCTGTGATAACAATGCTCCATGACCCCTGCCATCACGATGTTACATGGCCTTGTCATCACAAGGCTCCATGACCCTTGTCATCACAATGCTCCAAGACCCCTGTAATCACAATGCTCCATGCCCCTTTTCATCAGAATGTTCCATGAGATTTCTCATCACAAGTCTCCATGGTCATCTCATCACAATGCTACAGGACCTTGTCATCACCATGCTCCATTCCCTAGTCATCACAATGCTCCATGACCCATGTCATACCAATACTCCATGAATATTTTCAGCCCAATGCTCCATGACCTTCTCATCACAATGCTCCATGACCAATATCATCACAATGCTCCATGACCACTGTCGTCAGAACACTCCATGACACGTGACAACACAATGACCCAGAACTCTTGTCATCACAATGTTCCAAGACCCCTGTAATCACAATGCTCCATCACCCCTGTCATCACAATACTCCATGAAATTTTTCAACCCAATGCTCCATGACCCCTGTCATCACAATGATACATGCCTTTGTCATCCCAATGCTCCATGAACCCTCTATTCACAATGCTCCGTGACGCTTGTCATCACTGTGCTCCATGACACATGTTATCACAATGCTCCATGCCTTTGTCAGCAAAATGCTACATGACCTTGTCATTACAATGCTCTATGCGCTTGTCATCACAATACTCTATTTCCATTGTCATCACAATCCTCCATGAAACTTGGGATCACATTGCTTCATGCCCTTGTCATCACAATGCTCCCTGCTCCTTGAAATCAAAATGATCCATGACCTCCCTCATCACAATGCTCCAAACTCTTGTGATCACTATGTTCTATAACACTTGTCATCACAAAGCTCCATGATGCCTGTCATCACACATACTCCATGCCCTTTTTATAAAAATGCTCCTTGAATTTGTCATCACAATTCTCAGTACACTTCTCATCACAATGCTCCGTGACATTGTCATCAGAATGCTCCTTGAACCCTGTCACAAAAAGGCTCCATGCCTTTTTCATCAAAATGCTCCATGCAATTGTCATCAAAATACTCCACAAGCTTGTGATCAGAATGCTCCATGACCCTTGTCATCACAATTCTCCATGCACTTGTCAGCACAATGCTCCCTGAAACCTGTCATCACAATGCTCCAAGCCCTTGTCATCACAATGCTCCATTACCTTTGTCATCAGAATCCTCCATGACACTTGGCATCACAATTCTCCATGCCATTGTCATTACAATGGGCCATTACATATGTCATCACAATGCTCCCTGACACCTCTCTTCACAATACTGCATGACCTGGTCATCACAATGCTCCATGCCCTTGTTATCACAATGTTCCAAGTCCCCTGTAATCAGAATGCTCCAGACCACTTTTCATCAGTATGCTCCTTGAGACTTGTCATCACAAGCCTCCATGGTTTTCTCATCACAATGCTCCAGGGCTTGTCATCACAATGCTTCACGACATTGTCATGAAAATTCTCAATGGCCCTTGTCAACATAATGCTCCATGCCGTAGTCATCACAATGTTCCATTATATTTGTCATCACATCCTCCATTACAATTGGCATCACAATGCTCCATGCTATTGTCATCGCAATGGACCATGACATAGGTCATCACAATGCTCCCTGCCAACTGTCTTCACATTACTCCATGCCCTTGTCTTCACAATGCTCCATGCACTTGTCATCACAATGCACCATGTCCACTGTCATCACAATAATCTTTGAAACATGTCAGACCTATGCTCCATGCCCCTGTCATCACAATGCTCCATGCCCTTGTCATCCCAATGCTCCATGATCCCTGTCATCACAATGCTCCGTGATTCCAGTCATCACTATGCTTCATAACGTTTGTCATCACAACGGTCCATGCCCGCATCAACACAAGGCTCTGTGACCTTTGTAACCACAATGCTCCATGAACATTTCATCACAATGCCCCGTGACC
The DNA here is from genome assembly GCF_964341445.2 of Mesoplodon mirus. NCBI lineage: Eukaryota > Metazoa > Chordata > Mammalia > Artiodactyla > Ziphiidae > Mesoplodon > Mesoplodon mirus. The sequence goes on from NW_028295811.1 coordinate 1,378,322, forward strand.
CTTGTCATCACAATACTCCATGCCTTTGTAAGAACAATGCTCCATGACTCTTGTCATCACAATGTGCCATGCGCTTTTCATCACAATGATCTACAACCTTGTCATCGCTATGCTCCATAAAACTTGTAATCACATTGCTCCATGCACTTCTCATCCAAATGCTCTCTCACATGAGATATCACAATGTTCCATCACTAGTCATCACAATCCTCCCTCACCCCTGTTATCACAATATTCCATGACCCCTGTCATCACAATGCTACATCCCCTTATCAGCACAATGTTCCTTGATCCCTGACATCACAATGTTCCATAACCCCTGTCATCAAAATGCTCCATGACCCTTTTCATCCCAAAGCTCCATGATCCCTGGCATCACAATGTTCTATAACCCCTGTCATCAAAATGTTCCATTACACTTTTCTTCAAATTGCTGCATGACCCTGTCATAAAAATGCTCCCTGCCCTTCTCATCACAATGCACCACACACTTGTCATCAAAATGCTCCATGACCATTGTCATCACAAAGCTCCATGACCCTTGGCATCACAATGCTCCATGTCATTGTCATCACAATGCTCCATGAACCCTCTCATCACATTGCTCCATGCCTTTGTCATCACAAAGGTCCATGACATTTGTCATCACAGTGCTCGATGCCCTTCTCATCACAATGCTCCATGCCCTTGTCATTACAATCCTCCATGACCCATGTATCACAGTGTACCGTGCCCTTGTCATCACAATGCTCCATGCCCACTCTCATCACAATAATCCATGAAACGTTTCAGACCAATGCTCAATGCCCTTCTCATCACAATGCTCCATTACCTCTGTCATAACTATTCTCTATGACCCCTGCCATCACAATGTTCCAGGGCCTTGTCATCAAAAGGCTCCATGACGCTTGTCATCACAATGCTCCAAGACCCCTGTAATCACAATGCTCCATGAACTTTTCATCACAGAGCTCCATGACACATGCCATCAGAAAGTTCTATGGCTTTCTCCTCACAATGCTCCATGCCCTTGTCATCACAATGCTCCAAGACCCCTGTAATCACAATGCTCCATGCCCCTTTTCATCAGAATGCTCCATGAGACTTGTCATCAAAAGTCTCCATCGTCATCTCATCACCATACTCCAGGACCTTGTCATCACAATGCTCCATGACACCTGTCATCACAATACTCCATGAATATTTACAACCCAATTCTCCATTACCTTCTCATCACAATGCTCCATGACCACTATCATCACAATGCTCCATGACCACTGTCATCACAATGCGCCATTCCAACTGTCATCACATTAATCCATGAAAATTATTATACGAATGCTCCATGCCCTTGTCATCACAATGCTCCATGCCCTTGCTATCACAATGTTCCAAGACCCCTGTAATCAGAATGCTCCATGCCCCTTTTCATCAGTATGCTCCATGAGAACTGTCATCACAAGGCTCCATGGATTTCTCATCACAATGCTCAAGGACCTTGTCATCACAATGCTTCACGACATTGTCATGAAAATTCTCAAAGGCCCTTGTCATCATAATGCTCCAAGCCCTAGTCATCACAATGCTCCATCATATTTGTCATCACAATCCTCCATTACATTTGGCATCAAAATGCACCATGCCATTGTCATTGAAATGAACCATGACATATGTCATCAAAATGCTCCCTGACACCAGTCTTCACAATACTCCATGACTTTGTCATCACAATGCTCCATGCCCTTGTCATCACAATGCTCCATGATCCCTGTCAACACAGTGCTCCGTGACTCCAGTCATCACAATGCTTCATAACTTTTGTCATCACAACGGTCCATGCCTGCGTCATCACAAATCTCTGTGACCTTTGTAACCACAATGCTCCATGAACATTTCAACACAGTGCTCCGTGACACTTGTCATCACAATGCTCCATGCCTTTGTCAGAAAAATGCTCAATGACCCTTGTCATCAAAACGTGCCACGGGCTTTCCATCACAATGATCCACAATCTTGTAATCACTATGCTCCATAAACCTTGTAATCACAATGCTCCATGCTCTTCTCATCCAAATGCTCTCTCACATGAGATATAACCATGTTCCCTCACTAGTCATCACAATCCTCCCTCAACCCTGTAATCAAAATGTTCCATGACCACTGTCATCACCATGTTCCATTCCCTTGTCATCACAATGTTCCATGACCACTGTTATCACAATACTCCATGAACATTTTCAGCCAAATACTCCATGACCTTCTCATCACAATGCTCCATGACAAATATCATCAAAATGCTCCATGACCACTGTCATCACAACACTCCATGACACCCGACAACACAATGATCAGGGACTATTGTCATTACAATGCTCCATTACCTAGTCATCACAATGTTCCATGACCCCTGTCATCACAATACTCCATGAACATTTTCAGCCCAATGCTCCATGACTCTTGGCATCACAATGATCCATGCCCTTGTCATCCCAAATCTCCATAACCCCTGTATACACAATGCTCCGTGATGCTTGTCATCACAGTGCTCCATGACACCTGGCATCACAATGCTTCATGCCTTTGTCAGCAGAATGCTACATGACCTTGTCATTACAATGCTCTATGCGCTTGTCATCACAATGCTCCATTACCATTATCATCACAATCCTCCATGAACCTTGGGATCACATTGCTTCATGCCCTTGTCATCACAATGCTCCATGCTCCTTGAAATCAAAATGATCCATGACCTCTCTCATCACAATGCTCCAAACACTTGTAATCACTATGTTCCATAAAACTTGTCATCACAACGCTCCATGATGCCTGTCATCACAATACTCCATGGCCTTTTCATCACAATGCTCCATGACCATTGTCATCACAATTCTAAATACACTTGTCATTACAATGCTTCCAGAAATTGTCGTCAGAATGCTCCTTGAAACTTGTCACGAAAAGGCTCCATGCCTTTTTCATCACAATGCCCCATGCCGTTTTCATCACAATGCTCCATGACATTGTCATCAAAATACTCCACAAGCTTGTCATCAGAATGTTCCAAGACCCTTGTCATCACAATTCTCCATGCACTTGTCAGCACAATGCACCCTGACCTTTGTCATCACAATGCTCAAAGCCATTGTCATCACAATGCTCCATTACCTTTGTCATCAGAATCCTCCATGACACTTGGCATCACAATGCTCTATGCAATTGTCATTACAATGGGCAATTACATATCTCATCACAATGCTCCCTGACAACTGTCTTCACAATACTGCATGATGTGGTCATCACAATGCTCCATGCCCTTGTCATCACAATATGCCACACCCTTGTCATCAAAATGCTCCATGACTTGTCATCACAAAGCTCCATGACCCTTGGCATCACAATGCTCCATGTCATTGCCATCACAATGTTCCATGAACACTCTCATCATATTGCTCCATTCCCTTGTCATCACAAAGCTCCATGACACTTGTCATCACAATGCTCGATGCCATTCTCATCACAATGCTCCATGCCCATGTCATTACAATCCTGCATGACCCATGTATCACAGTGTTCCGTGCTCTTGTCATCACAAACCTCCATGCCCACTCTCATCAAAATAATCCATGAAACATTTCAGACCAATGTTCCATGCCCTTCTCATCAAAATGCTCCATTACACCTGTCATAAGAATGCACCATGACCCTTGCCATCACAATGTTTCTCGGCCTAGTCATCACAAGATTCCATGACACTTGTCATTACATTGCTCAAGACCCCTGAAATCGCAATGCTCCATGCCCTTGTCATGACAAAGCTCCATGACGCATGTCATCAGAATGTTCCATGGCCTTCTCATCACAATGTTCCATGCCCTTGTCATCACAATGCTCCAAGACCCTTGTAATCACAATGCTCCATGCCCATTTTCATCTCAATGCTCCATGAACCCTGTCATCACAATGCACCATGCCCATCATCATAATGCTTCAGGCTATTGTCATCACAATGAAATCAATATTCTCCATGACCTCTGTCATCGTAATTCTCCAAACCCTTGTGATCACAATGTTCCATAACACTTATCATCACAACACCCCATGACGCTCATCATCACAATTACCCATGGTCTTCTCATCACAATGCTCCATGATCTATGTCATCACAATGCTCAATACACTTGTCATCACAATGCTCCCTGACACTTGTCGTCAGTATGCTCCTGGAACCCTGTCATGACAAGGCTCCATGCCTTTTTCATCACAATGATCCATGCACTTTTCATCACAATGATCCAAGACCCCTGTAATCACAAGGCTCCATGCCCCTTTTCATCAGAATGCTCCATGAGACTTGTCATCACAAGTCTCCATGATCTTCTCATCACAGTGCTCCAGGACCTTGTCATCACCATGCTCCATTCCCTTGTCATCACAGTGCTCCATGACCACTGTCCTCACAATAATCCATGAACATTTTCAGCCCAATGCTCCACGACCTACTCATCACAATGCTCCATGGCCAATATTGTCACAATGCTCCATGACCACTGTCATCACAACACTCCATGACACCTGACAACACAATGATCCGGGACTCTTGTCATCATAATGCCCCATTCCCCAGTCATCACAATGCTCCATGACCCCTGTCATTACCACACTCCATGAACATTTTCAGCCCAGTGCTCCATGACCGTTGTCATCACAATGATCCGTGCCCTTGTCTTCCCAATGCTACATGACCCCTGTAATCACAATGCTCCGTGATGCTTGTCATCACAGTGCTCCATGACACATGTCATCACAGTGCTCCATGCATTTGTCAGCAGAATGCTACATGACCTTGTCATTACAATGCTCTATGCGCTTGTCATCACAATACTCCATTTCCATTGTCATCACAATTCTCCATGAAACTTGGGATCACATTGCTTCATGCCCTTGTCATCACAATGCTCCAAGCTCCTTGAAATCAAAATGATCCATGACGTTTGTCATCACAATGCTCCAAACCCTTGTGATCATAATGTTCCATAACACTTGTCATCACAATGCTCCATGATGCCTTTCATCACAATGGTCCATGACCTTTGTCATCACAATTCTCAATACACTTGTCATCACAATGCTCACTGACACTTGTCATCAGAATGCTTCTTGAATCCGGTCATGGAAAGGCTCCATGCCTTTTTCATCACAATGCCCCATGCCGTTTTCATCACAATGCTCCATGCCATTGTCATTAAAATACTCCACAAGCTTGTCATCAGAATGCTCCATTACACTTGTCATCACAATTTTCCATGCACTTGTCGGCACAATGCTCCCTGACTCTTGTCATCATAATACTCCAAGCCATTGTCATCACAATGCTCCATGACCTTTGTCATCAGAATCCTCAATGACACTTGACATCACAATGCTCCCTGCCATTGTCATCACAATGGGCCATTTATATGTCATCACAATGCTCCCTGACACCTGTCTTCACAATACTGCATGGCCTGGTCATCACAATGCTCCATGCCCTTGTCATCACAATGCGCCATTCCAAATGTCATCGCAATAATCCATGAAACATATTAGACCAATGTTCCATGCCCTTGTCATCACAATGCTCCATGCCCTTTTTATCACAATGCTCCATGACACCTGTCATCACAATGCTCCGTTACTCCAGTCATCACAATGCTTCATGACTTTTGTCATCACAAATTTCCATGCCCTCCTCATCAACAGGTCTCTGTGACCTTTTTAACCACAGTGCTCCATGAACTTTTCATCACAATGTTCTTTGACCCTTGTCATCACTATGCTCCATGCGCTTGTCAGCACAATGCTCCATGACACATGTCATCACAATGCACCATGTGCTTGGCATCACAGTGCTCCACAATCTTGTCATCACAATGCTCCTTAAATTTTGTCATCACAATGCTCCATGCACTTCTCATCAAAATGCTCTCTCACCACTGATATCACAATGCTACATCAATATTTTTCACAATACTCCCTCACCCCTGTCATCACAATGTTCCATGACTCCTGTCATCACAATGCTACATGCACTTATCATCACAATGTTCGATGACCCTTGACATCACAATGTTCCATAACACCTGTCATCAAAATGTTCCATGACACTTTTCATCAAATAGCTCCATGACCCTGTCATCAGAATGCACCCTGCCTTTCTCATCACAGTGCACAACGCCCTTGCCATCAAAATGCTCCATGACCTTTGTCATCACAAAGATCCATGACCCTTGGCATCACAATGCTCCATGTCATTGTCATCACAATGCTCCATGAACGCTCTCATCACATTGCTCCATGCCCTTGTCTTCACAAAGCTCCATGACACATGTCATCATAATGCTCCATGGCCTTCTCATCACAATGCTCCATGCCCTTGCCATCACAATGCTCCATTACACCTGTGATAACAATGCTCCATGACCCCTGCCATCACGATGTTACATGGCCTTGTCATCACAAGGCTCCATGACCCTTGTCATCACAATGCTCCAAGACCCCTGTAATCACAATGCTCCATGCCTCTTTTCATCAGAATGCTCCATGAGATTTCTCATCACAAGTCTCCATGGTCATCTCATCACAATGCTCCAGGACCTTGTCATCACCATGCTCCATTCCCTAGTCATCACAATGCTCCATGACCCATGTCATACCAATACTCCATGAACATTTTCAGCCCAATGCTCCATGACCTTCTCATCACAATGCTCCATGACCAATATCATCACAATGCTCCATGACCACTGTCGTCACAACACTCCGTTACACGTGACAACACAATGACCCGGAACTCTTGTCATCACAATGCTCCAAGACCCCTGTAATCACAATGCTCCATCACCCCTGTCATCACAATACTCCATGAAATTTTTCAACCCAATGCTCCATGACCCCTGTCATCACAATGATACATGCCTTTGTCATCCCAATGCTCCATGACCCCTCTATTCACAATGCTCCGTGACGCTTGTCATCACTGTGCTCCATGACACATGTTATCACAATGCTCCATGCCTTTGTCAGCAAAATGCTACATGACCTTGTCATTACAATGCTCTATGCACTTGTCATCACAATACTCTATTTCCATTGTCATCACAATCCTCCATGAAACTTGGGATCACATTGCTTCATGCCTTTGTCATCACAATGCTCCCTGCTCCTTGAAATCAAAATGATCCATGACCTCCCTCATCACAATGCTCCAAACTCTTGTGATCACTATGTTCTATAACACTTGTCATCACAAAGCTCCATGATGCCTGTCATCACACATACTCCATGCACTTTTTATAAAAATGCTCCTTGAATTTGTCATCACAATTCTCAGTACACTTCTCATCACAATGCTCCGTGACATTGTCATCAGAATGCTCCTTGAACCCTGTCACAAAAAGGCTCCATGCCTTTTTCATCAAAATGCTCCATGCAATTGTCATCAAAATACTCCACAAGCTTGTGATCAGAATGCTCCATGACCCTTGTCATCACAATTCTCCATGCTCTTGTCAGCACAATGTTCCCTGAAACCTGTCATCACAATGCTCCAAGCCCTTGTCATCACAATGCTCCATTACCTTTGTCATCAGAATCCTCCATGACACTTGGCATCACAATTCTCCATGCCATAGTCATTACAATGGGCCATTACTTATGTCATCACAATGCTCCCTGACACCTCTCTTCACAATACTGCATGACCTGGTCATCACAATGCTCCATGCCCTTGTTATCACAATGTTCCAAGTCCCCTGTAATCAGAATGCTCCAGACCACTTTTCATCAGTATGCTCCTTGAGACTTGTCATCACAAGCCTCCATGGTTTTCTCATCACAATGCTCCAGGACTTGTCATCACAATGCTTCACGACATTGTCATGAAAATTCTCAATGGCCCTTGTCAACATAATGCTCCATGCCGTAGTCATCACAATGCTCCATTATATTTGTCATCACATCCTCCATTACAATTGGCATCACAATGCTCCATGCTATTGTCATCGCAATGGACCATGACATAGGTCATCACAATGCTCCCTGCCAACTGTCTTCACATTACTCCATGCCCTTGTCTTCACAATGCTCCATGCACTTGTCATCACAATGCACCATGTCCACTGTCATCACAATAATCTTTGAAACATGTCAGACCTATGCTCCATGCCCCTGTCATCACAATGCTCCATGCCCTTGTCATCCCAATGCTCCATGATCCCTGTCATCACAATGCTCCGTGATTCCAGTCATCACTATGCTTCATAACGTTTGTCATCACAACGGTCCATGCCCGCATCAACACAAGGCTCTGTGACCTTTGTAACCACAATGCTCCATGAACATTTCATCACAATGCCCCGTGACCCTTGTCATCACAATACTCCATGCCTTTGTAAGAACAATGCTCCATGACTCTTGTCATCACAATGTGCCATGCGCTTTTCATCACAATGATCTACAACCTTGTCATCGCTATGCTCCATAAAACTTGTAATCACATTGCTCCATGCACTTCTCATCCAAATGCTCTCTCACATGAGATATCACAATGTTCCATCACTAGTCAACACAATCCTCCCTCACCCCTGTTATCACAATATTCCATGACCCCTGTCATCACAATGCTACATCCCCTTATCAGCACAATGTTCCTTGATCCCTGACATCACAATGTTCCATAACCCCTGTCATCAAAATGCTCCATGACCCTTTTCATCCCAAAGCTCCATGATCCCTGGCATCACAATGTTCTATAACCCCTGTCATCAAAATGTTCCATTACACTTTTCTTCAAATTGCTGCATGACCCTGTCATAAAAATGCTCCCTGCCCTTCTCATCACAATGCACCACACACTTGTCATCAAAATGCTCCATGACCATTGTCATCACAAAGCTCCATGACCCTTGGCATCACAATGCTCCATGTCATTGTCATCACAATGCTCCATGAACCCTCTCATCACATTGCTCCATGCCTTTGTCATCACAAAGGTCCATGACATTTGTCATCACAGTGCTCGATGCCCTTCTCATCACAATGCTCCATGCCCTTGTCATTACAATCCTCCATGACCCATGTATCACAGTGTACCGTGCCCTTGTCATCACAATGCTCCATGCCCACTCTCATCACAATAATCCATGAAACGTTTCAGACCAATGCTCAATGCCCTTCTCATCACAATGCTCCATTACCTCTGTCATAACTATTCTCTATGACCCCTGCCATCACAATGTTCCAGGGCCTTGTCATCAAAAGGCTCCATGACGCTTGTCATCACAATGCTCCAAGACCCCTGTAATCACAATGCTCCATGAACTTTTCATCACAGAGCTCCATGACGCATGCCATCAGAAAGTTCTATGGCTTTCTCCTCACAATGCTCCATGCCCTTGTCATCACAATGCTCCAAGACCCCTGTAATCACAATGCTCCATGCCCCTTTTCATCAGAATGCTCCATGAGACTTGTCATCACAAGTCTCCATCGTCATCTCATCACCATACTCCAGGACCTTGTCATCACAATGCTCAATGACACCTGTCATCACAATACTCCATGCATATTTACAACCCAATTCTCCATTACCTTCTCATCACAATGCTCCATGACCACTATCATCACAATGCTCCATGACCACTGTCATCACAATGCGCCATTCCAACTGTCATCACATTAATCCATGAAAATTATTATACCAATGCTGCATGCCCTTGTCATCACAATGCTCCATGCCCTTGCTATCACAATGTTCCAAGACCCCTGTAATCAGAATGCTCCATGCCCCTTTTCATCAGTATGCTCCATGAGACCTGTCATCACAAGGCTCCATGGATTTCTCATCACAATGCTCAAGGACCTTGTCATCACAATGCTTCACGACATTGTCATGAAAATTCTCAAAGGCCCTTGTCATCATAATGCTCCAAGCCCTAGTCATCACAATGCTCCATCATATTTGTCATCACAATCCTCCATTACATTTGGCATCACAATGCACCATGCCATTGTCATTGAAATGAACCATGACATATGTCATCAAAATGCTCCCTGACACCAGTCTTCACAATACTCCATGACTTTGTCATCACAATGCTCCATGCCCTTGTCATCACAATGCTCCATGAACCCTGTCAACACAATGCTCCGTGACTCCAGTCATCACAATGCTTCATAACTTTTGTCATCACAACGGTCCATGCCTGCGTCATCACAAATCTCTGTGACCTTTGTAACCACAATGCTCCATGAACATTTCAACACAGTGCTCCGTGACACTTGTCATCACAATGCTCCATGCCTTTGTCAGAAAAATGCTCAATGACCCTTGTCATCAAAACGTGCCACGGGCTTTCCATCACAATGATCCACAATCTTGTAATCACTATGCTCCATAAACTTGTAATCACAATGCTCCATGCTCTTCTCATCCAAATGCTATCTCACATGAGATATAACCATGTTCCCTCACTAGTCATCACAATCCTCCGTCAACCCTGTAATCAAAATGTTCCATGACCACTGTCATCACCATGTTCCATTCCCTTGTCATCACAATGTTCCATGACCACTGTCATCACAATACTCCATGAACATTTTCAGCCAAATACTCCATGACCTTCTCATCACAATGCTCCATGACAAATATAATCAAAATGCTCCATGACCACTGTCATCACAACACTCCATGACACGCGACAAAACAATGATCAGGGACTATTGTCATTACAATGCTCCATTCCCTAGTCATCACAATGTTCCATGACCCCTGTCATCACAATACTCCATGAACATTTTCAGCCCAATGCTCCATGACCCTTGGCATCACAATGATCCATGCCCTTGTCATCCCAATTCTCCATAACCCCTGTATACACAATGCTCCGTGACGCTTGTCATCACAGTGCTCCATGACACCTGGCATCACAATGCTTCATGCCTTTGTCAGCAGAATGCTACATGACCTTGTCATTACAATCCTCTATGCGCTTGTCATCACAATACTCCATTACCATTAACATCACAATCCTCCATGAACCTTGGGATCACATTGCTTCATGCCCTTGTCATCACAATGTTCCATGCTCCTTGAAATCAAAATGATCCATGACCTCTGTCATCACAATGCTCCAAAACCTTGTGAACACAATGTTCCATAGCACTTGTCATCACAACGCTCCATGATGCCTGTCATCACAATACTCCATGCCCTTTTCATCACAATGCTCCATGACCTTTGTCATCACAGTTCTCAATACATCGTCATCACAATGCTCCCTGGCATTTGTCGTCAGAATGCTCCTTGAACCCTGTCACGAAAAGTCTCCATGCCATTTTCATCACAGTGCCCCATGCCGTTTTCATCACAATGCTCCATGCCATTGTCATCAAAATACTCCAGAAGCTTGTCAGCAGAATGTTCCATTACCCTTGTCATCACAATTCTCCATGCACTTGTCAGCAAAATGCTCCCTGACCATTGTCATCAGAATGATCCAATCCATTGTCATCACAATGCTCCATTACATTTGTCTTCTGAATCCTCCATGACACTTGGCATCACAATGCTCAATGCCATTGTCATCACAATGGGCCATTATATATTTCAGCACAATGCTCCCTGACAACTGTCTTCACAATACTGCATCACATGGTCATCACAATGCTCCATGCCCTTGTCATCACAATGCTCCATGCCCTTGTTATCACAATGCTCCATGACCCCTGTCAAAACAATGCTCTATGCCTTTCACAGCACAATGCTCCATGACGTATGCCATCAGAATGCTCCATGGCCTTCTCCTGACAGTGCTCCATGCCCTTGTCTTCACAGTGCTCCAAGAACCCTGTAATCACAATGCTCCATGCCCCTTTTCATCAGAATGCTCCATGACACCTGTCATCACAATGCTCTGTGACTCCAGTCATCACAGTGCTTCATAATATTTGTCATCACAATGGTCCATGCCCACGTCATCACAAGGCTCTGTTACCATTGTATCCACAATGCTCCATGAACATTTCATCACAATGCTCTGTGACCCTTTTCATCACAATGCTCCATGCCTTTTTCAGGAAAATTCTACATAACCTTGTCATTACAATGCTCTATGCTTTTGTCACCACAATGCTCCAAGACCCCTGTAATCACAGTGCTACATGCCCCTTTTCATCTCAATGCTCCATGAACTCTGTCATCACAATGCACCATGCCCATCATCATAATGCTTCAGGCTATTGTCATCACAATGAAATCAAAATTCTGCATGACCACTGTCATCGTAATGCTCCAAAGCCTTGTGATCACAATGTTCCATAACACTTATAATCACAACACCCCATGACGATTATCATCACAATTATCCATGGCCTTCTCATCACCATGCTCCATGACGTTTGTCATCACAAATCTCAATACACTTGTCATCACAATGCACCCTGACACTTGTCGTCAGAATGCTCCTTGAACCCTGTCAAGAAAAGGCTGCATGCATTTTTCATCACATTGCCCCATGCCGTTTTCATCACAATGCTCCATGCCATTGTCATCAAAATACTCCACAAGCTTGTCATCAGAATGCTCCATGACCCTTGTCATCACAATTCTCCATGCACTTGTCAGCACAATGCTCCCTGACCCTTGTCATCACAATGCTCCAAGCCATTGTCATCACAATGCTCCATTACCTTTGTCATCAGAATCTTTCATGAAACTTGGCATCACAATGCTCCATGCCATTTTCATCACAATGGGCCATTACATATGTCATCACAATGCTCCCTGACACTTCTCTTCACAATACTGCAAGAGCTGGTCATCACAATGCTCCATGCCCTTGTCATCACAAGGCGCCATTCCAAATGTCATCGCAATAATCCATGAAACAGATTAGACCAATGTTCCATGCCCTTGTCATCACAATGCTCCATGCCCTTGTTATCACAATGCTCCATGACCCCTGTCATCACCATGCTCCGTGACTCCAGTCATCACAATGCTTCATGACCTTTGTCATCACAATGGTCCATTACCTCATCATCAACAGTCTCTGTGACCTTTTTAACCACAATGCTCCATGAACTTTTCATCACAATGCTCTTTGACCATTGTCATCACAATGATCTACGCCTTTCTCAGCACAATGCTCCATGCCCTTGTCATCACAATGCTCCATGACCCTGTCATCACAATGCTCCGTGACTCCAGTCATCACAATGCTTCATAACATTTGTCATCACAATGGTCCATGTCCGTGTCATCACAAGGCTTTGTGACATTTTTAACCTCAATGCTTCATGAACTTTTCATCACAATGCTCCGTGACCCTTGTCATCACAGTGCTCCATGCCTTTGTCAGAAAAATGCTCCATGACCATTTTCATCACAATGTGCCACGCGCTTTTTATCCAAATGGTCCACAGATTTGTCATCACAATGCTCCATAAAAATTGTAATCACAATGCTCCATGCACTTCAAATCACAATGCTCCATTACCCCTGTCATAACAATGCTCCTTGACCCCTGCCATCACAATGTTCCACGGCCTTGTCATCAAAAAGCTCCATGAACCTTGTCATCACAATGCTCCAAGACCCCTGTAATCACAATGCTCCATGCCCTTGTCATCACAAAGCACCATGACACATGTCATCAGAATGTTCCATGGACTTCTCATTCAAATGCTCAATGCCCTTGTCATCACAATGCTCCAAGACCCCTGTAATCAAAATGCTCCATGCCCCTTTTCATCTCAATGCTCCATGAACCCTGTCATCACAATGCATCATGCCCATCATCATAATGCTTCCGGCTATTTTCAGCACAATGAAATCAAAATTCTCCATGACCTCTGTCATCACAATGCTCCATGACCCCTGTCATCACAATACTCCATGAATATTTTCACCCCAATGCTCCATGACCTTCTCATACCAATGCACCATGACCCCTGTATTCACAATGCTCCGTGACGCATGTCATCACAGTGCTCCATGACACCTGTCATCACAGTGCTCGATGCCTTTGTCTGCAGAATTCTCCATGATCTTGTCAATACAATGCTCTATGCGCTTGTCATCACAATGCTACAAGACCTCTGTAATCACAATGCTCCATGCCCCTTTCCATCTCAATGCTCCATGAACCCTGTCATCACAATGCACCATGCCCATCATCATAATGCTTCAGGCTCTTGTTATTACAATGAAATCAAAAGTCTCCATGACCTCTGTCATCATAATGCTCCAAACCCTTGTGATCACAATGTTTCATAACATTTATCATCACAACACCCCATGACGATCATCATCACAATTATCCTTGGTCTTCTGATCACAATGCTCCCTGATCTTTGTCATCACAGTGCTCAATACACTTGTCTTCACAATGCTCCCTGACACATGTCGTCAGTATGCTCCTTGAACCCTCTCATGACAAGGATCCATGCCTTTTTCATCACAATGATCCATGCCCTTTTCATCACAATGCTCCAAAACCCCTGTAATCACAAAGCTCCATGTCCTTGTCATCAAAAAGCTCCATGAGGCATGTCATCAGAATGCTCCAAGGCCTTTTCCTCACAATGCTCCATGGCATTGTCATCACAATGCTCCATGTACCCTCTCATCACATTGCTCCATGCCCTTGTCAATACAATCCTCCATGACCCATGTATCACATTGTTCCGTGCCCTTGTCATCACAATGCTCCAGCCCACTCTCATCACAATAATCTATGAAATATTTCAAACCAATGCTCAATGCCCTTCTCATCACTATGCTCCATTACCTCTGTCATAACAATGCACCATGACCACTGCCATCACAATGTTCCATGGCCTTGTCATCACAAGGATCCATGACCCTTGTCATCACAATGCTCCATGGCCCCTGTCATTACAATAATCCTTTAATATTTTCAGCCCAATGCACCATGACCTTCTCATCACAATGCTCCATGACCAATATCATCACAATGCTCCATGACCACTGTCATCACAACCACCCATAACACCTGACAACACAAAGATCAGGGACTCTTGTCATCAAAATGCTCCATGCCCTTGTCATCACAATGCACCATGTCCACTGTCATCACAATAATCTATGAAACTTGTCAGACCAATGTTCCATTCCCCTGTCATCACAATGCTCCAAGCCCTTCTTATCACAATGCTCCATGACCCATGTCATCACAATGCTCCGTGACTCCAGTCATCAAAATTTTCCATAACCCCTGTCATCAAAATGCTCCATGACCCTTTTCATCCCAAAGCTCCATGATTCCTGGCATCACAATGTTCTATAACCCCTGTCATCAAAGCGTTCCATTACACTTTTCATCAAATTGCTGCATGACCCTCTCATCAAAATGCTCCCTGCCCTTCTCATCACAATGCACCACACCCTTGTCATCAAAATGCTCCATGACATTTGACATCACAAAGCTCCATGACCATTGGCATCATAATGCTCCATGTCATTGTCATCACAATGCTCCATGAACCCTCTCATCACATTGCTCCATGCCCTTGTCATAACAAAGCTCCATGACACTTGTCATCACAATGCTCGATGCCCTTCTCATCACAATGCTCCACGCCCTTGTCATTTCAATCCACCATGACCCATGTATCACAGTGTACCGTGCCCTTGTCATCACAATGCTCCATGCCCACTCTCATCACAATAATCCATGAAACATTTCAGACCAATGCTCAATGCCATTCTGATTACAATGCTCCATTACTTCTGTCATAACTATGCTCCATGACCGCTGCCATCACAATGTTCCACAGCCTTGTCATCAAAAGGCTACATGACCCTTGTCATCACAATGCTCCAAGAACCCTGTAATCACAATGCGCCATGCCCTTGTCATCACAAAGCTCCAAGACGCATGCCATCAGAATGTTCCATGGTCTTCTCCTCACAATGCTCCATGCCCTTGTCATCACAATGCTCCATGCCCCTTTTCATCACAATGCTCCATGAGACTTGTCATCACAAGTCTCCATCGTCATCTCATCACAATGCTCCAGGACCTTGTCATCACCATGCTCCATTCCCTTGTCATCACAATGCTCCTTGACACCTGTCATCACAATACTCTATGAACATTTTCAACCCAATGCTCCATGACGGTCTTATCACAATGCTCCATGAGCAGTAACATCACAATGCACCATGACCACGGTCACCACAATGCGCCATTCCAACTGTCATCACAATAATCCATGAAACTTATTAGACCAATGCTCCATGCCCTTGTCATCACAGTGCTCCATGCCCTTGTTATCACAAAGTTCCAAGACCCCTGTAATCAGAATGCTCCATGCCCCTTTTCATCAGTATGCTCCATGAGACCTGTCATCACAAGGCTCCATGCCTTTTTCATCACAATGCCCCATGCCGTTTCATCACAATGCTCCATGCCATTGTCATCAAAATACTCCACAAGATTGTCACCAGAATGCTCCATGACCCTTGTCATCACAATTCTCCATGCACTTGTCAGCACAATGCTCCCTGACCCTTGTCATCGCAATGCTCCAAGCCATTGTCATCACAATGCTCTATTAATTTTGTCATCAGAATCCTCCATGACACTTGGCATCACAATGCTCCATGCCATCGTCATCACATTGGGCCATTACATATGTCATCACAATGCTCCCTGACACCTGTCTTCACAATACTGCATGACCTGGTCATCACAATGCTCCATGCCCTTGTCATCACAATGCGCCATTCCAACTGTCATCGCAATAATCCATGAAACTTATTAGACCAATGCTCCATGCCCTTGTCATCACAATGCTCCATGACCACTGTAAACACAATGTTCCATGCCCCTTTTCATCTCAATGCTCCATGATCCCTGTCATCACAATGCACCATGCCCATCATCATAATGCTTCAGGCTATTGTCATCACAATGAAATCAATATTCTCCATGACCTCTGTCACCATAATGCTCAAAACCCTTGTGATCACAATGTTCCATAACACTTATCATCACAACACACCATGACGCTCATGATGACAATTATCCATGGTCTTCTCATCACAATGCTCCATGACCTTTGTCATCACAATGCTCAATACACTTGTCATCACAATGCTCCCTGACCCTTGTCTTCAGTATGCTCCATTAACCCTGTCATGACAAGTCTCCATGACATTTTCATCACAATGATCCGTGCCCTTTTCATCACAATGCTCCAAGACACCTGTAATCACAATGCTCCAAGCCCTTGTCATCACAAAGCTCCATGACCCATGTCATCAGAATGCTGCATGGCCGACTCTGACAATGCTCCATGCCCTTGTCATCACAATGCTCCAAAACCACTGTAATCACAATGATCCATGCCACTTTTCATCAGAATGCTCCATGAAATTTTCATCACAAGCCTCCAAGGACTTCTCATCACAATGCTACATGACCTTGTCATCACCATGCTCCATTCCCTTGTCATCACAATGCTCTATGACCATTGTCATCACAATACTCCATGAATATTATCATCACAATGCTCCATAACCTTCTCATCACAATGCTCCATGACCAATATCATCACAATGCACCATGACAACTGTCATCACAACACTTCATGACACCTGACAACACAATGATCCGGGACTCTTGTCATCACTATGCTCCATTCCCTAGTCATCACAATGCTGCATGAACACTGTCATCACAATGCTCCATGACACCAATCTTCACAATACAACATGACCTCTTTATCACAATGCTCCATGCCCTTGTCACCACAATGCACCATTCCAACAGTCATCGCAATAATCCATGAAAATTATGAGACCAATGATACATGCCCTTGTCATCACAATGCTCCATGCCCCTTTTCATCACAATGCTCCATGACCCCTGTCATCACAGTGCTCCGTGACTCCAGTCATCATAATGCTTCATGACCTTTGTCATCACAATCGTCCATGCCCTCGTCATCAACAGTCTCTGTGACATTTTTAACCACAATGCTCCATGAAATTTTCATCACAATTCTCTTTGACCCTTGTCACCACAATGCTCTATGCCTTTCTCAGCACAATGCTCCATGACCCTTGTCCTCACAATGCTCCATGCGCTTGTCAGCACAATGCTCCATGACACATGTCATCACAATGCACCATGCGCTTGTCATCACAGTGCTCCACAATCTTGTCATCACAATGCTCCATAAACCTTGTCATCACAATGCACCATTCCCTTGTCATCAAAATGCTCCATAATTTGTCATCACAAAGCTCCATGACACATGGCATCACAATGCTCCATGTCATTGTCATCACAATGTTCCATGAACCCTCTCATCACATTGCTCCATGCCCTTGTCATCAGAAAGCTCCATGACACTTGTCAACACAATGCTCGATGCATTTCTCATCACAATGCTCCATGCCATATTCATTAAAATCCTGCATGACCCATGTATCACAGTGTTCCGTGCCCATGTTATCACAATGCTCCATGCCCTTCTCATCACAATGCTCCATGACCCCTGCCATCACAATGTTCCACGGATCTGTAATAACAAGGCTCCATGACACTTGTCATCACAATGATCCAAGACCACTGTAATCACAATGCTCCATGCCCTTGTCATCACAAAGCTCCATGACACATGTCATCAGAATGTTCCATGGATTTCTCATCACAATGCTCCATGCCTTTGTCATCACAATGCTCAAGACCCCTGTAATCACAATGCTCCATGCCCCTTTTCATCTTAATGCTCCATGAACCCTTTCATCACAATGCATCATGACCATCATTATAATGCTTCCAGCTCTTGTCAGCACAATGAAATCAAAATTCTCCATGACCTATGTCATCACAATTCTCCATATCCCCTGTCATCACAATACTTCATGAATATTTTCAGCCCAATGATCCATGATACTTGTTATCACAATGATGCATGCCCTTTTCAACCCAATGCTCCATGACTCCTGTGTTCACAATCCTCTGTGATGCTTGTCATCACAGTACTCCATGACACCTGTCATCACAATGCTAGATGACTTTGTCATCAAAAGGCTAAATGACCTTGTAATTACAATGCTCTATGCCCTTGTCATCACAATGCTCCATGCTCCTTGATATCAAAATGATCCATGAAATCTGTCATCAAAATGCTCCAAAGCCTTGTGATCACAATGCTCCATATCACTTGTCATCACAATGCTCCATGATGCCTGTCATCACAATACTCCATGCCCTTTTCATCACAATGCTCCATGACCTTGGTCATCACAATTCTCAATACACTTGTTATCACAATGCTCCCTGACACTTGTCGTCATAATGCGCCTTGAACTCTGTCATGAAAAGGCTCCATGCCTTTTTCATCACAATGCCCCATGCCGTTTTCATCACAATGCTCCATGCCATTGTCATCATAATACTCCACAAGTTTGTCATCAGATTGCTCCATAACCCTTGTCATCACAATTATCCATGCACTGGTCAGCACAATGTTCCTTAACCCTTGTCATCACAATGCTCCAAGCCATTGTCATCACAATGCTCCATTACATTTGTCATCAGAATCATCCATGACACTTGGCATTACAATGCTCCATGCCATTGTCACCACAATGGGCCATTACATATGTCATCACAATGCTCCCTGAGAGCTGTCTTCACAATACTGCATGACCTTCTCATCACAATGATCCATGCCCTTGTCATCACAATGCACCATGTCCACTGTCATCACAATAATCTATGAAACTTGTCAGACCAATGCTCCATGCCCCTGTCACCAAAATGCTCTATGCCCTTGTCATCACAATGCTCCATGTCCACTGTCATCACAATGCTCCATGACTCCAGTCATCACAATGCTTCATAATGTTTGTCATCACAGTGGTCCATGACCGCGTCATCACAAGGCTCTGTGACCTTTATAACCACAATGCTCCATGAACTTTTCATCACAATGCTTCGTGACCATTGTCATCAAAATGCTCCATGCCTTTGTCAGAAAAATGCTCCATGACCCTTGTCATCACAATATGCTACGCGCTTTTCATCACAACGGTCCACAAATTTGTCATGGTAATGCTCCATAAAACTTGTATTCACAATGCTCCATGTCCTTCTCATCACAATGCTCCATTATCCCTATCATAACAATGTTCCGTGACCCCTGCCATCACAATATTCCACGGCCTTGTCATCACAAGGCTCCATGACACTTGTCATCACAATGCTCCAAGACCCCTGTAATCACAATGCTCCATGCCCTTGTCATCACAAAGCTCCATGACTCATGCCATCAGAATGTTCCATGTCATTCTCATCAAAATGCTCCATGCCCTTGACATCACAATGCTCTAAGAACCCTGTAATCACAATGCTCCATGCCCCTTTTCATCTCAATGCTCCATGAACACTGTCATCACAATGCATCAGGCCCATCATGATAATGCTTCAGGCGATTGTCATCACAGTGAAATCTATATGCTCCATGACCTCTGTCATCACAATGCTCCAATCCCTTGTGATCACAATGTTCCATAACACTTATCATCACAACACCCAATGACGCTCATCATCACAATTATCCATGGTCTTCTCATCACAATGATCCATGACCATTGTTATCACAATGCTCAATACACTTGTCATCACAATGCTCCCTGACACTTGTCATCAGTATGCTCCATTAACCCTGTCATGACACCTCTCCATACCTTTTTCATCACAATGATCCATGCCCTTTTAATCACAATGCTCCAAGACCCCTGTAATCACAATGCTCCATGCACTTGTCATCACAAAGCTCAATGACGCATGTCATCAGAATGCTCGATGGACATCTCCTCACAATGCTCCATGCCCGTGTCATCACAATGCTCCAAGACCCCTGTAATCACAATGCTACATGTCCCTTTTCATCAGAATGCTCCATGAGACTTGCCATCACAAGTCTCCATTGTCTTCTCATCAAAGTGCTCCAGGAACTTGTCATCAAAATGCTCCATGATCCCTGTCATCACAATACTCCATGAACATTTTCAGCCCAATGCTCCATGACACTGGTCATCACAAAGATCCATGCCCTTGTCATCTCAATGCTCCATGATCCATGTATTCACAATGCTCCGTGACGCTTGTCATCACAGTGCTCCATGACACCTGTCATCACAATGCTCCATGCCTTTGTCGGCAAAATGCTACCTGACCTTGTCATTGCAATGCTCTATTCGCTTTTCATCACAATACTCCATTACCATTGTCATCACTGTCCGCCATGAACCTTGGGATCACATTGCTTCATGCCCTTGTCATCAAAATGCTCCATGATCCTTGAAATCAAAATGATCCATGACCTCTGTCATCACAATGCTCCAAACCCTTGTGATCACAATGTTTCATAACACTTGTCATCACAACGCTCCATGATGCCTGTCATCACAATACTCCATGCCCTACTCATCACAATGCTCCATGACCTTTGTCATCACAATTCTCAATACACTTGTCATCACAATGCCACATGCCTTTTTCATCACAATGTTCCATGCCATTGTCATCAAAATACTCCACAAGCTTGTCATCAGAATACTTCATGACCGTTTTCA
The DNA here is from genome assembly GCF_964341445.2 of Mesoplodon mirus. Lineage (NCBI taxonomy): Eukaryota > Metazoa > Chordata > Mammalia > Artiodactyla > Ziphiidae > Mesoplodon > Mesoplodon mirus. The sequence continues at coordinate 1,399,980 of NW_028295811.1, forward strand.
TCACAATTCTCCCTGCACCTGTCAGCAAAATTCTCCCTGGCCCTTGTCATCACAATGCTCCAAGCCATTGTCATCACAATGCTCCATTACCTTTATCATCAGAATCCTCCATGACACTTGGCATCACAATGCTCCATGCCATTGTCATCACTATGGGCCATTACATATGTCATCACAATGCTCCCTGACACCTGTCTTCACAATACTGCATGACCTGGTCATCACAATGCGCCATTACAACAGTCATCACAATAATCCATGAAACTTATTAGACCAATGCTCCATTCCCTTGTCATCACAATGCTCCATGTCCTTGTTATCACAATGCTCCATGACGCCTGTCATCACAATGCTCCATGCCTCCATTCATCACAATGATTCATGACCTTGTTCATCACAATGTTCCATGCCCTCTTCATCAACAGTCTCTGTGATATTTAACCACAATTGTCCAATAACTTTTCATCACAGTGCTCTATGACCCTTGTCATCACAATGTTCTATGCCTTTCTCAGCACAATGCTCCATTACCCTTGTCATCACAATGCTCCATGCCCTTGTTATCACAATGCTCCATGACCCCTGTCATCACCATGCTCCGTGACTCCACTCATCACAATGATTCATGACCTTTGTCATCACAATGGTCCATTCCCTCATCATCAACAGTCTCTGTGACCATTTTAACCACAATGCTCCATGAACTTTTCATCACAATGCTCTTTGACCCTTGACATCACAGTGATCTACGCCTTTCTCAGCACAATGCTTAATGCCCTTGTCATCACAATGCTCCATGACCCTGTCATCACAATGCTCCTTGACTCCAGTCATCACAATGTTTCATAACATTTGTCATAACAATGGTCCATTCCCGCGTCATCACAAGGCTTTGTGACCTTTTTAACCACAATGATTCATGAACTTTTCATCACAATGCTCTGTGACACTTGTCATCACAGTGCTCCATGCCTTTGTCAGAAAAATGCTCCATGACCCTTGTCATCACAATGTGTCACGCGATTTTTATCCCAAAGGTCAACAAATTTGTCATCGCAATGCTCCATAAAACTTGTAATCACAATGCTCCATGCCCTTCTCATCACAGTGCTCCATTACAACTGTCATAACAATGCTCCTTGACCCCTGCCATCACAATGATCCACGGCCTTGTCATCACAAGGCTCATTGACTCTTGTCATCACAATGCTCCAAGACACCTGTAATCACAAAGCTCCATGCCCTTGTCATCACAAAGCTACATGACACATGTCATCAGAATGTTCCATGGACTTCTCATCAAACTGCTCCATGCCCTTGTCATCACAATGCTCCAAGACCCCTGTAATCAAAATGCTCCATGCCCCTTTTCATCTCAATGCTCCATGAACCCTGTCATCACAATGCATCACGCCCATTATCATAATGCTTCCGGCTATTGTCAGCACAATGAAATCAAAATTCTCCATGACCTCTGTCATCACAATACTCCATGAACATTTTCCGCCCAATGCTCCATGACCCTTGTCATCACAATGATCCATGACCACTGTATTCACAATGCTCCATGACACATGTCATCACAGTGCTCCATGACACCTGTCATCACAGTGCTCCATGCATTTGTCTGCAAAATTCTACATGATCTTGTCATTACAATGCTCTATGCGCTTGTCATCACAATGCTACAAGACCCCTGTAATCACAAAGCTCCATGCCCCTTTTCATCTCAATGCTCCATGAACCCTGTCATCACAGTGCACCACGCCCATCATCATAATGCTTCAGGCTATTGTCATTACAATGAAATCAAAAGTCTCCATGACCTCTGTCATCATAATGCTCCAAACCCTTGTCATCACAATGTTCCATAACATTTATGATCACCACACCCCATGACGATCATCATCACAATTATCCTTGGGCTTCTGATCACAAAGCTCCCTGATTTTTTCATCACAATGCTTAATACACTTGTCTTCACAATGCTCCCTGACACTTGTCGTCAGTCTGCTCCTTGAACACTGTCATGACAAGGCTCCATGCCTTTTTCATCACAATGATCCATGCCCTTTTCATCACAATGCTCCAAGACACCTGTAATCACAATGCTCCATGCCCTTGTCATCAAAAGCTCCATGGCACATGTCATCAGAATGCTCCATGGCCTTTTCCTCACTATGCTCCATGGCATTGTCATCACAATGCTCCATGTACCCTCTCATCACATTGCTCCATGCCCTTGTCATTACAATCCTCCATGACCCATGTATCACAGTGTTCTGTGCCCTTGTCATCACAATGCTCCAGTCCACTCTCATCACAATAAAATATGAAATATTTCAAACCAATGCTCAATGCGCTTCTCATCACAATGCTCCATTACCTCTGTCATAACAATGCACCAGGACCACTGCCATCACAATGTCCCACGGCCTTGTCAAAACAAGGCTCCATGACCCTTGTCATCACAATGCTCCAAGAAACATGTAATCAAAATTCTCCATGCCCTTGTCATAACAAAGCTCCATGACGCATGTCATCAGAAGGTTCCATGGCCTTCTCATCACAATGCTCCATGCCCTTGTCATCACAATGCTCCAAGACCCCTGTAATCACAATGCTCAATGCCCCTTTTCATCTCAATGTTCCAAGAACCCTGTCATCACAATGCACCATGCCCAACTTCATAATGCTTCAGTCTATTGTCACTACAATGAAATCAAAATTCTCCATGACTTCTGTCATCATAATGCTCCAAACCCTTGTGATCACAATGTTCCATAACACTTATCATCACAACACCCCATGACGATCATCATCACAGTTGGCCATGGTGTTCTCATCACAATGCTCCATGATCATTGTCATCACAATGCTCAATACACTTGTCATTACAATACTCCCTGACACCTGTCGTCAGTATGCTCCTTGATCCCTGTGATGACAAGGCTCCATGCCTTTTACATCACAATGATCCATGCCTTTTCATCACAATGCTCCAAGACCCCTGTTATCACAATGCTCCATGGCCTTGTCAGCACAAATCTCCATGACGCATGTCATCAGAATTCTCCATGGCCTTCTCCTCACAATGCTCCATGCCCTTGTCAAAGCAATGCTGCAAGACCCCTGTAATCACAATGCTCCATGCCCTTTTTCATCAGAATGCTCCATGAGACTTGTCATCACAAGTCTCCATGGTAATCTCATCACAATGCTCCAGGACCTTGTCATCACCATGCTCTATTCCCTTGTCATCACAATGCTCCATGACCACTGTCATTACAATAATCCATTAACATTTCCAGCCGAATGCTACATGACATTTTCATCACAATGCTCCATGACAAATATCATCACAATGCTCCATGACCACTGTCATCACAACCATCCATAACACCTGACAACACAATGATCCGGGACTCTTGTCATCACAATGCTCCATTCCCTAGTCATCACGATGCTCCATGACCCCTGTCATCAAAATAGTCCATGAACATTTTCAGCCCAATGCTCCATGACCCCTGTCATCACAATGATACATGCCTTTGTCATCCCAATGCTCCATGACCCCTCTATTCACAATGCTCCGTGACGCTTGTCATCACAGTGCTCCATGACACCTGTCATCACAATGCTCCATGCCTTTGTCAGCAGAATGCTACATGACCTTGTCATTACAATGCTCTATGTGCTTGTCATCACAATACTCCATTACCATTGTCATCACAATCCTCCTTGATCCTTGGGATCACATTGCTTCATGCCCTTGTCATCACAGTGCTCCATGTGCCTTGAAATCAAAATGATCCATGACCTCTCTCATCACAATGCTCCAAACTCTTGTGATCACAATATTCCATAACACTTGTCATCACAATGCTCCATGATGCCTGTCATCACATTACTCCATGCCCTTTTCATCACAATGCTCCATGAAATTTTTATCACCATGCTCCATGACCCCTGTCATCACAATGCTCCGTGACTCCAGTCATCACAGTGCTTCATTACCTTTGTCATCACAATGGTCCATGCCCTCGTCATCAACAGTCTCTGTGATATTTTTAACCACAATGCTCCATGAAGTTTTCATCACAATGTTCTTTGACCCTTGTCATCACAATGCTCTATGCCCTTCTCAGCACAATGCTCCATGACCCTGGTCATCACAATGCTCCATGCGCTTGTCAGCACAATGTTCCATGACACATGTCATCACAATGCACCATGCGTTTATCATCACAGTGCTCCACAATCTTGTCATCACAATGCTGCATTAAATTTGTCATCACAATGCTCCATGCACTTCTCATCAAAATGCTCTCTCAACACTGATATCACTATGCTACATCACTATTTGTCACAATACTCCCTCACCCCTGTCATCACAATGTTCCATGACTCCTGTCATCACAATGCTACATGCACTTATCATCACAATGTTCGATGACCCATGACATCACAATGTTCTATAACCCATGTCATCAAAATGTTCCATGACACTTTTCATCAAATTGCTCCATGACCCTGTCATCACAATGCTCCCTGCACTCCTCATCACAATGCACAACGCCCTTGCCATCAAAATGCTCCATGAACATTGTCATCACAAAGATCCATGACCCTTGGCATCACAATGTCCCATGTCATTTTCATCACAATGCTCCATGAACGCTCTCATCACATTGCTCCATTCCCTTGGCTTCACATAGCTCCATGACACATGTCATTAGAATGCTCCATGACCTTCTCATCACAATGCTCCATGCCCTTGTCATCACAATGCTCCATTATCCCTGTCATAACAATTCTCCATGACCCCTGCCATCACGATTTTCCATGGCCTATTCATCACAGGGCTCCATGACCCTTCTCATCACAATGCTCCAAGAACACTGTAATCACAATGCTCTATGCCCATTTTCATTTCAATGATCCATGAAACCTGTCATCACAATGCACCATGCCCATCGTCATAATGCTTCATGCTATTGCCATAACAATGAAATCAAAATGCTCCATGACCTCTGTCATAACAATGCTCCAAACCCTTGTGATCACAATATTCCATAACACTTGTCATCACGGTGCCCCATGATGCTAGTCATCACAATTATCCATGGTCTTCTCATCACAATGCTCCATGACCTTCGTCATCACAATGCTCAATACACTTGTCATCAAACTGCTCCCTGACACTTGTTGTCTGTATGCTCCTTTTACCCTGTCATGACAAGGCTCCATGCCTTTTTAATCACAATGATCCATGCCCTTTTCATCACAATGCTCCAAGACCCATGTAATCACGATGCTCCATGCCCTTGTCACCACAAAGCTCAATGATGCATGCCATCAGAATGTTCCTTGGACTTCTCCTCACAATGCTCCATGCCCTTGTCATCACAAAGTTCCAAGACCCCTGTAATCACAATGCTGCATGCCCTTTTTCATCAGTATGCTCCATGAGACTTGTCATCACATGGCTCCATGGTTTTGTCATCATAATGCTCCAAGCCCTAGTCATCACAATGCTCCATTATATTTGTCATCACAATCCTCCATTGCATTTGGCATCACAATGCTCCCTGCCATTGTCATCTCAATGTACCATGCCATATGTCATCCCAATGCTCCATGACCCCTGTATTCACAATGCTCCGTGATGCTTGTCATCACAGTGCTCCATGACACCTGTCATCACAATGATCCATGCCCTTGTCATTCCAATGCTCCATGACCACTGTATTCACAATGCTCCGTGATGCTTGTCATCACAGGGCTCCATGACACCAGTCATCACAATCCTCTATGCCTTTTCCAGCAAAATGCTACATGACCTTGTCATTACAATGCTCTATGCGCTTGTCATCACAATACTCCATTACCATTGTCATCACTATCCTCCATGAACCTTGGGATAACATTGCTTCATGCCCTTGTCTTCACAATGCTCCATGCTCCTTGAAATCAAAATGATCCATGACCTCTGTCATCGCAATGCTCCAAACCCTTGTGATCACAATGTTCCATATCACTTGGCATCACAATGCTCCATGATGCCTATCATCACAATACTCGATGGTCTTTTCATCACAATGCTCCATGACCTTTGTCATCACAATTCTCAATACACTAGTCATCACAATGTTCCCTGACACTTGTCGTCAGAATGCTCCTTGAACCCTGTCACGAAAAGGCTCCATGCCTTTTTCATCACAAAGACCCTTGCCGTTTTCATCACAATGCTCCATGCCATTGTCATCAAAATACCCCACAAGCTTGTCATCAGAATGCTCCATGACCCTTGTCATCACAATTCTCAATACACTTCTCATCACAATGTTCCCTGACACTTGTCGTCAGAATACTCCTTGAACCCTGTCACGAAAAGGCTCCATGCCTTTTTCATCAAAAAGCCCCATGCCGTTTTCATCACAATGCTCCATGCCATTGTCATCAAAATACTCCACAAGCTTGTCATCAGAATGCTCCATGAACCTTGTCATCAAAATTCTCCTTGCACTTATCAGCACAATGCTCCCTGACCCTTGTCATCACTATGCTCCAAGCCATTGTCATCACAATGCTCCATTACCTTTGTCATCAGAATCCTCCATGACACTTGGCATCACAATGCTCCATGCCATTGTCATCACAATGGGCCATTACATATGTCATCACAATGCTCCCTGACACCTCTTTTCACAATACTGCATGACCTGGTCATCACAATGCTCCTTGCCGTTATCATCACAATGATCCATTACCTCTGTCATAACAATGCTCCATGACCCCTGCCATCACAATGTTCCACGGGCTTGTCATGACAAGGCTCCATGACACTTGTCATCACAATGGTCCAAGACCCCTGTAATCACAATGCTCCATGCCCTTTTTCATCAGAATGCTCCTTGAGACTTGTCACCACAAGTCTCCATGGTCATCTCATCACAATGCTACAGGACTTTGTCATCACCATGCTTCATTCCCTTGTCATCACAATGCTCCATGACCACTGTCATCATAATACTCCATGAACATTTTCAGCCCAATGCTCCATGACCTTCTCATCACAATGCTCCATGACCAATATCATCACAGTGCTCCATGACCACTGACATCACAACAATCCATGACACCTGAGAACACAATGATCCGGGACTCTTGTCATCACAATGCACCATGACCCCTGTCATCACAATACTCCATGAAAATTTTCAGCCCAATGCTCCATGACTCTTGTCATCACAATGATCCATGCCCTTTTCATCCCAATGCTCCATGACCCCTGTATTCACAATGCTCCGTTACGCTTGTCATCACACTGCTCCATGACACCTGTCATCACAATGCTCCATGCTTTGTCAGCAAAATGATACAAGACCTTTTCATTACAATGCTCTATGCGCTTGTCCTCACAATACTCCATTACCATTTTCATCAAAATCCTCCATGAAACTTGGGATCACATTGCTTCATGCCCTTGTCATCACAATGCACCATGCTCCTTGAAATCAAAATGATCCATGACATCTGTCATCGCAATGCTCCAAACACTTGTGATCCCAGTGTTCCATAACACTTGTCATCACAACGCTCCATGAAGCCTGTCATCACAATACTCCATGCTCTTTTCATCACAATGCTCCATGACCTTTGTCATCACAATTCTCAATACACTTGTCATCACAATGCCCCCTGACACTTGTCATCAGAATGCTCCTTGAACACTGTCACGAAAAGGCTCCATGCTTTTTCATCACAAAGCCCAATGCCATTTTCATCACAATGCACCATGCCATTGTCATCAAAATACTCCACAAGCCTTTTATCAGAATTCTCCATGACACTTGTCATCACAATTCTCCATGGACTTGTCAGCACAATGCTCCCTGACCCTTGTCATCACAATGCTCCAAGCCATTGTCATCACAATGCTCCATTACCTTTGTTATCAGAATCCTCCATGACACTTGGCATCAGAATGCTCCATGCCATTGTCATCACAATGGGCCATTACATATGTCATCACAATTCTCCCTGACACCTCTATTTACAATACTGCATGACCTGGTCATCACAATGCTCCATGCCCTTGTCATCACAATGCGCCATTTCAACTGTCATCACAATAATCCATGAAACTTATTAGACCAATGCTCCATGCCATTGTCATCACAATGGACCATTACATATGTCATCAAAATGCTCCCTGACACGTCTTCACAATACTCCATGCCCTTGTCATCACAATGCTCCATGTCCTTGTCATCACAATGCTACATGTCCACTGTCATCACAGTAATATATGAAACTTGTCAGACCAATACTCCATGCCCCTTTTATCACAATGCTCCATGCCCTTTTCATCACAATGCTCTATGACCCCTGTCATCACAATGCTCCGTGACTCCAGTCATAACACTGCTTCATAACGTTTGTCATCACAACGGTCTATGCCGGCGTCATCACAAGTCTCTGTGACCTTTGTAACCACAATGTTCCATGAACTTTTCATCACAATGCTCCGTGACACTTGTCATCACAATGCTCCATGCCTTTGGCAGAACAATGCTCCATGACACTTGTCATCACATTGTGCCATGCACATTTCATAACAAAGATACACAACCTTGTCATTGCTATGCTCCATAAACTTTGTAACCACAATTCTCCATGCACTTCTCATCCAAATGCTCTCTCACATGGGATATCACAATGTTCCATCACTAGTCATCACAATCCTCCCTTAACCCTGTTATCACAATGTTCCATGACCCCTGTCATCACAATGCTACATCCCCTTATCAGCACAATGCTCCATGACCCCTGTCATCAAAATACTCCATGAACATTTTCAGCCCAATCCTCCATGACCCTTCTCATCACAATCATCCATGCCCTTGTCATCCCAATGCTCCATGAACCCTGTATTCATAATGTTCCGTGACGCTTGTCATCACAATGCTCCATTACATCTGTCATAACAATGCTCCATGACCCCTGCCATCACAGTGTTCCACGGCCTTGTCATCACAAGGCTCCATGACTCCTGTCATCACCATACTTCATGCCCTTTTCATCACAATGCTCCATGACCCATGTAATCACAATGCTCCATACCCCTTTTCATCAAAATGCTCCATGAGACTTGTCATCACAAGTCTCCCTGGTCTTATTATTACAATGCTCTATGCCCTTGTCATCACAATGCTCCAAGACCCATGTAATCACAATGCTCCATGCCCCTTTTCATCAGAATGCTCCATGAGACTTGTCATCACAAGTCTCCATGGTCATCTCATCACAATGCTCCAGGACCTTTTCATCAGCATGCTCCATTCCCTTGTCATCACAATGCTCCATGACCCCTGTCATCACAGTACTCCATGAATATTTTCAGCCCAATGCTCCATGAAATTCTCATCAAAATGCTCCATGACAAATATCATCAAAATTCTCCATGACCACTCTCATCACAACACTCCATGACACCTGACAACACAATGATCCGGGACTCTTGTCATCACAATGCTCAATTCCCTACTCATCACAATGCTCCATGACCCCAGTCATCACAATACTCCATGAACATTTTCAGCCCAATGCGCCATGACTCTTGTCATAACAATGATCCATGCCCTTGTCATCCCAAGGCTCCATGACCCCTGTATTCACAGTGCTCCATGACACCTGTCATCACAATGCTCCATGTCTTTGTCAGAAAAATGCTACATGACCTTGTCATTACAATGCTCTATGCGCTTGTCATCACAATACTCCATTACCATTGTCATCACATTCCTCCATGAACCTTGGGATCACATTGCTTCATGCCCTTGGTATCACAATGCTCCATGAACCTTGAAATAAAATGATCCATGACCTCTGTCATCACAATGCTCCAAACACTTGTGATCACAATGTTCCATAACATTTGTCATCACAACGCTCCATGATGCCTGTCATCACAATACTCCATGCACTTTTCATCACAATGCTCCATGACCTTTGTCATCACAATTCTCAATACACTTGTCATCACAATGCTCCCTGACACTTGTCATCAGAATGCTCCTTGAACCCTGTCACGAAAAGGCTCCATGCCGTTTTCATCACAATGCTCCATGCCATTGTCACCAAAATACTCCACAAGCTTGTCATCAGAATGCTGCATGACCCTTGTCATCACAATTCTCCATGCACTTGTCAGCACAATGCACCATGAACTTTGTCATCACAATGCTCCATGCCCTTGTCATCACAATGCTCCATTACTTTTGTCATCAGAATCCTCCATGACACTTGGCATCACAATGCTCCATGCTATTGTCATCTCAATGAGCCATTACATATGTCATCACAATGCTCCCTGACAGCTCTCTTCACAATACTGCATGACCTTGTCATCACAATGCTCCATGCCCTTGTCATCACAATGCGTCATTCCAAGTTTCATCACAATAATCCATGAAACTTATTAGACCAATGCTGCATGCCCTTGTCATCACAATGCTCCATGCCCTAGTTATCACAGTGTTCCAAAATCCCTGTAATCAGAATGCTCCATGCCCCTTTTCATCAGTATGCTCCATGAGATTTTTCATCACAAGTCTCCATGGTTTTCTCATCACAATGCTCCAGGACCTTGTCATCACAATGCTTCATGACATTTTCGTGAAAATCCTCAATGGCCCTTGTCATCATAATGCTCCAAGCCCTAGTCATCACAATGCTCCATTATATTTGTCATCACAATCCTCCATTACATTTGGCATCACAATGCTCCATGCCATTGTCATCGCAATGGACCATGACCTATGTCATCACAATGCTCTCTGACACCAGTCTTCACAATATTCCATGCCCTTGTCATCACAATTCTCCATGCCCTTGTAATCAAAATGCACCATGTCCACTGTCATCACAATAGTCTAGGAAACTTGTCAGACCAATGCTCCATGCCCCTGTCATCACAATGCTCCATGCCCTGGTCATCACATTGCTCCATGACCCCTGTCATAACAAAGCTCCATGACCCCTGCCATCACAATATTCCACGGCCTTGTCATCACAAGGCTCCATGACGCTTGTCATCACAATGCTCCAAGACCACTGTAATCACAATGCTCCATGCACTTGTCATCACAAAGCTCCATGACACATGTCATCAGAATGTTCCATGGCCTTCAAATCAAAAGGCTCCATGCCCTTGTCATCACAATGCACCATGTCCAATGTCATCACAATAATCTATGAAACATGTCAGACCGATGCTCCTTGCACCTGTCATCACAATGCTCCATGCCCTTGTCATCACAATGCTGCATGACCCTTGTCATCACAATGCTCCGTGACTCCAGTCATCACATTGCTTCATAACGTTTGTCATCACAATGGTCCATGCCCGCGTCATGACAAGGCTCTGTGACATTTGTAACCACAATGCTCCATGAAATTTTCATCACAATACTGCGTGACCCTTGTCATTACAATGTTCCATGCCTTTGTCAGAACAATGTTCCATGACACTTGTCATCACAGTGTGCCATGCGCTTTTCATCACAATGATCCACAACTTTGTCATCGTTATGCTCCATAAACCTTGTAAGCACAATGCTCCATGCACTTCTCATCCAAATGCTCTCTCACATGAGATATCACAATGTTCCATCACTAGTCATCACAATCTTCCATCACCCCTGTTATCAAAATGTTCCATGAACCCTGTCATCACAATGCTACATCCTATTATCAGCACAATGTTCTATGACCCCTGACATCACAATGTTCCATAACCACTGTCATCAAAATGCTCCATGACAATTTTCATCCCAATGCTCCATGACCCCTGGAATCACAATGTTTTATAACCCCTGTCATCAAAATGTTCCTTTACATTTTTCATCAAATTGCTGCATGACCCTGTCATCAAAATGCTCCCTGCCTTTCTCATCACAATGCACCACACCCTTGTCATCAAAATGCTCAATGACCTTTGTCATCACAAAGCTCCATGACCCTTGACATCACAATGCTCCATGCAATTGTCATAACAATGCTCCATGAACCTTCTCATCACATTGCTCCATGCCCTTGTCATCACAAAGCTCCATGACACTTGTCATCACAATGCTCAGTGCCCTTCTCATCACAGTAATCCATGAAATATTTCAGACCAATGCTCAGTGCCCTTCTCATCACAATGATCCATTACCTATGTCGTAACAATGCTCCATTACCCCTGCCATCACAATGTTCCATGGCCTTGTCATCACAAAGCTCCATGATCCTTGTCATCACAATGCCCCAAACCGCTGTAATCATAATGCTCCATGCCCTTGTCATCGCAAAGCTCCATGACGCATGCCATCAGAATGTTCCATGGCCTTCTCATCACAATGCTACATGCCCTTGTCATGACAGTGCTCCGAGACACCTGTAATCACAATGCTCCATGCTCCTTTTCATCTCAATGCTCCATGAAGCCTGTCATCAAAATGAACCATGCCCATCATCATAAAGCTTCAGGCTGTTGTCATCACAATGAAATCAAAATTATCCAAGACCACTGTCATCATAATGCTCCAAACCCTTGTGATTACAAAGTTCCATAACACTTATCATCACAACACACTATGACTCTCATCATCACAATTATCCATGGTCTTCTCATCACAATGCTCCATGACCTTTGTCATCACAATTCTCAGTACACTTGTCATAACAATGCTCCCTGACACATGTCGTCAGTATGCTCCTTGAAACCTGTCATGACAAGGCTCCATGCCATTTCATCACAATTATCCATGCCCTTTTCATCACAATGCTCCCAGACCCCTGTAATCACAGTGCTCCATGCCCTTGTCATCACAAAGCTCCATGACACATGTCATCAGAATGCTCCAAGACCCCTGTAATCACAATGCTCCATGCCCCTTTTCATTAGAATGCTCCATGAGACTTGTCATCACAAATCTCCATGCTCTTATCATCACAGTGCTCCAGGACATTGTCATCACCATGTTCCATTCCCTTGTCATCACAATGCTCCATGACCCCTGTCATCACAATACTCCATGAACATTTTCAGCCCAATGCTCCATGAAATTCTCATCACAGTGCTCCATGTCAAATATCATCAAAATGCTCCATGACCACTGTCATCACAACACTCCATGACACCTGACGACACAATGATCCGGGACTCTTGTCATCACAATGCTCCATTCCCTTTTCATCACAATGCTCCATGAACATTTTCAGCCCAATGCTCCATGACACTTTTCATCACAATCATCCATGCCCTTGTCATCCCAAAGCTCCATGACCCCTGTATTCACAATGCTCCGTGACGCTTGTCATCACAATGCTCCATGACACCTCTCATCACAATGCTCCATGACTTTGTCAGCAAAATGCTACATGACCTTGTCATTACAATGCTCTATGCGCTTGTCATCACAGTACTCCATTACCATTGTCATCACAATCCTCCATGAAACTAGGATCACATTGCTTCATGCCCTTGTCATCCCGAAGCTCCATGCTCCTTGAAATCAAAATGATCCATGACCTCTGTCATCACAATGCTACAAACACTTGTGATCACAATGTTCCATAACAGTTGTCATCACAACGCTCCATGATGCCTGTCATAACAATAATCCATGCACTTTTCATCACAGTGCTTCATGACCTTTGTCATCACAATTCTCTATACACTTGTCATCACAATGTTCCCTGACACTTGTCGTCATAATGCTCCTTAAACCTGTCACAAAAAGGCTCCATGCATTTTTCATCACAAAACCCCATGCCATTTTCATCACAATGCTCCATGCCATTGTCATCAAAATAGTCCGCAAGCTTGTCATCCGAATGCTGAATGACAATTGTCATCACAATTCTCCATGCACTTGTCAGAACAATGCTTCCTGACCTTGTCATCACAATGCTTCAAGCCATTTTCATCACAAAGCTCCATTACCTTTGTCATAAGAATCCTCCATGACACTTGGCATCACAATGCTCCATAACATTGTCATCAAAATGAGCAATTACATATGTCATCACAATGCTCCATGACACCTCTCTTCACAATAATGCATAACCTGGTCATCACAATGCTCCATGCCCTTGTCATCACAATGCACCATTCCAACTGTCATCACAATAATCCATGAAAATTATTAGACCAATGGTCCATGCCCTTTTCATCACAATGCTCCATGCCATAGTTATCATAATGTTCCAAAACGCCTGTAATCAGAATGCTCCATGCCCATTTTCATCAGTATGCTCCATGAGATTTTTCATCACAAGGCTCCATGTATTTCTCATCACAGTGCTCCAGGACCTTATCATCACAATGCTTCACGACATTGTCATGAAAATTCTCAATGGCCCTTGTCAACATAATGCTCCAAGCCCTAGTCATCACAATGCTCCATTATATTTGTCATCACAATCCTCCATTACATTTGGCATCACAATGCTCCCTGCCATTGTCATCGCAAAGGACCATGACATATGTCATCACAATGCTCCCTGACACCTGTCTTCACAATACTCCATGCCCTTGTCATCACAATGCTACATTCCCTTGTCATCACAATGAACCATGTCCACTGTCATCACAATAATCTAGGAATCTTGTCAGACCAATGTTCAATGACCCGGTCATCACAATGCTCCATGCCCTTGTCATCACAATGCTCCATGACCCCTGTCATAACAATGCTCCATGACACCTGCCATCACAATGTTCCACGGCCTTGTCATCACAAGGCTCCATGACGCTTGTCATCACAATGCTCCAGGACCCCTGTAATCAAAATGCTCCATGCCCTTGTCATCACAAAGCTCCATGACACATGTCATCAGAATGTTCCATGGCCTTCTCATCAAAATGCTCCATGCCTTTGTCATCACAATGCACCATGTCCAATGTCACCACAATAATCTATGAAACTTGTCAGACCAATGTTCCATGCCCCTGTCATCACAATGCTCCATACCATTGTTATCACAATGCTCCATGACCCTTGTCATCACAATTCTCCGTGACTCCAGTCATCACAATGTTTCATAACGTTTGTCATCACAACGGTCCATGCATGCGTCATCACAAGGCTCTGTGACCTTTGTAAACACAATGCTCCATGAACATTTCATCACAATTCTCCGTGACCATTGTCATCACAATGCTCCATGCCTTTGTCAGGACAATGCTCCATGACCGTTGTCATCAAAAAGTGCCATGCGCTTTTCATCACAATGATCCACAACCTTGTCATCGCTATGCTCCATAAAACTTGTAATCACAATGCTCCATGCTCTTCTCAACCAAATGCTCTCTCACATGAGATATCACAATGTTCCATCACTAGTCATCACAATCCTCACTCAACCCAGTTATCACAATGTTCCATGACCCCTGTCATCACAATGCTACATCCACTTATCATCACAATGTTCCATGACCCATGACATCAAAATGTTCCTTAACCACTGTCATCAGAATGCTCCATGACCCTTTTCATCCCAAAGCTCCATGACCCCTGGCATCACAATGTTCTATAACCCCAGTCATCAAAATGTTCCATTACAATTTTCATCAAATTGCTGCATGACCCTGTCATCAAAATGCTCCCTGCCTTTCTCATCACAATGCACCACACACTTGTCATCAAAATGCTCAATGACTTTGTCATCACAAAGCTCCATGACCCTTGGCATCACAATGCTACATGTCATTGTCATCACAATGCTCCATGAACCCTCTCATCTCATTGCTCCATGCCCTTGTCATCACAAAGCTCCATGACACTTGTCATCACAATGCTCGATGCCGTTCTCATCACAATGCTCCATGCCCTTGTCATTACAATCCTCCATGACCCATGTATCACAGTGTTCCTTGCCCTTGTCATCACAGTGCTATATGCCCAATCTCATCACAAAAATCCATGAAACCTTTCAGACCAATGCTCAATTCCCTTCTCATCACAATGCTCCATTACCTCTGTCATAACAATACTCCATGACACCTGCCCACACAATGTTCCACGGCCTTGTCATCACAAGGCTCCATGACCCTTGTCATCACAATGCTCCAAGACCCCTGTAATCACAATGCTCCATGCCCTTGTCATCACAAAGCCCCATGACACATGCCATCAGAATGTTCCATGGCCTTCTCATCACAATCCTCCATGCCCTTGTCATGACAATGCTCCAAGACCCCTGTATTCACAATGCTCCATGCTACTTTTCATCTCAATGCTCCATGAAGCCTCTTATCAGAATGCTCCATGCCCATCATCAAAATGATTCAGGCTATTGTCATCACAATGAAATCAAAATTATCCATGACCACTGTCATCATAATGCTCCTAACCCTTGTGATCACAATGTTCCATAACACTTAACATCACAACACCCTATGACGCTGATCATCACAATTATCCATAGTCTTCTCATCACAATGATCCATGACCTTTGTCATCACAATTCTCAATACACTTGTCATCACAATGCTCCCTGACAGTTGTCGTCAGTATGCTCCTTGAACCCTGTCATGACAAGGCTCCATGCCTTTTCATCACAATGATCCATGCCTTTTCATCACAATGTTCCAAGACACCTGTAATCACAGTGCTCCATGCCCTTGTCATCTCAAAGCTCAATGACACATGTCATCAGAATGCTCCATGGCCTTCTCCTCACAATGTTCCAGGCCCTTGTCATCACAATGCTAGAAGACCCTTGTAATCACAATGCTCCATGAGACTTGTCATCACAAGTCTCCATGCTTTTATCATCACAATGCTCCAGGACCTTGTCATCACCATGCTGCATTCCCTTGTCATCACAATGCTCCATGACCCCTGTCATCACAATAAGCCATGAACATTTTCAGCCCAATGCTCCATGAAATTCTCATCACAATTCTCCATGAAAAATATCATAAAAATGTTCCATGACCACTGTCATCACAACACTCCATGACACCTGACAACACAATGATCCGGGACACTTGTCATCACAATGCTCCATTCCCTACTCATCACAATGCTCCATGACCCCTGTCATCACATTACTCCATGAACGTTTTCAGCCCAATGCTCCATGACACTTGGCATCACAATGCTCCATGCCACTCTCATCAAAATACTCTACAAGCTTGTCATCAGAACGCTCCATGACCGTTGTCATCACAATTCTCCATGCACTTGTCAGCACAATTCTCCCTGACACTTGTCATCACAATGCTCCAAGCCATTGTCATCACAATGCTCCATTACATTTGTCATCAGAATCCTCCATGACACTTGGCATCACAATGCTCCATGACCCCTGTCATCACAATGCTCCGTGACTCCAGTCATCACAATTCTTCATAACATTTGTCATCACAATGGTCGATGCCCGCGTCATCACAGTGCTCTGTTACATTTGTAACCACAATGCTCCATGAAATTTTCATCACAATGCTCCGTGACCCTTGTCATCTCAATCCTCCATGCATTTGTCCGAAAAATACTCCATGTCCCTTATCATCACAACGTGCCACGCGCTTTTCACCCCAACGGTCCACAACTTTGTCATGGCTATGCTCCATAAACTTTGTAATCACAAAGTTCCATGCCCTTCTCATCAAAATGCTCCATTACCCCTGTCATAGCAATGTTCCATGACCCCTGCCATCACAATGTTCCATGGCCTTGCCATCACAAGGCACCATGACCCTTGTCATCACAATGCTCCAAAACACCTGTAATCACAATGTTCCATGCCCTTGTCATCACAAAGCTCCATGACACATGTCATCAGAATGTTCCATGGCCTTCTCATCAAAATGTTCCATTCCCTTGTCATCACAATGCTCCCAGACGCCTGTAATCACAATGCTCCATGCCCCTTTTCATCTCAATGCTCCATGAACACTGTCATCACAATGCACCATGCCCATCATCATAATGCTTCCGGCTATTGTCAGCACAGTGAAATCAAAATTCTCCATGACCTCTGTCATCACAATGCTCCATGATCCCTGTCATCACAATGATCCATGCTCTTGTCATCCCAATGCTCCATGACCCCTGTATTCACAATGCTCCGTGACGCTTTTCATCACAGTGCTCCATGACACCTGTCATGACGATGCTCCATGCTTTGTCAGCAAAATGCTACATGACCTATTCATTACAATGCTCTATGCGCTTCTCAACACAATACTCCATTACCATTGTCATCAAAATCCTCCATGAACCTTGGGATCACATTGCTTCATGACCTTGTCATCACAATGCTCCCTGCTCCTTGAAATCAAAATGATCCATGACCTCTGTCATCGCAATGATCCAAACCCTTGTGATCACAATGTTCCATAACACTTGTCATCACAACACTCCATGATGCCTGTCATCACAATACTGCATGCCCTTTTCATCACAATGCTCCATGACCTTTGTCATCACAATTCTCAATACACTTGTCATCACAATGCTCCCTGACACTTGTCGTCAGAATGCTCCTTGAACCCTGTCACGAAAGGCTCCATGCCTTTTTCATCACAATGCCCCATGCCGTTTTCATCACAATGCTCCATGCCATTGTCATCAAAATACTCCACAAGCTTGTCATCAGAATGCTCCATGACCCTTGTCATCATAATTCTGCATGCAATTCTCAGCACAAAGCTACCTGACCCTTGTCATCATAATGCTCCAAGCCATTGTCATCACAATGCTCCATTACCTTTGTCATCAGAATCCTCCATGACACTTGGCATCACAATGTTTCATGCCATTGTCATCACAATGGGCCATTATATATGTCATCACAATGCTCCCTGACAACTGTCTTCACAATACTGCATGACCTGGTCATCACAATGCTCCATGCCCTTGTCATCACAATGCGCCATTCCAACTCTCATCGCAATAATCCATGAAACTTATTAGACCAATGCTCCATGTCCTTGTCATCACAATGCTCCATTCCCTTGTTATTACAATGCTCCATGACCCCTGTCATCACAATGCTCTGTGACTCCATTCATCACAATGCTTCTTGACCTTTGCAATCACAATGGTCCATGCCCTCATCATCAACAGTCTCTGTGACGTTTTTAACCACAATGCTCCATGAACTTCTCATCACAATGCTCTTTGACCCTTGTCATCACCATGCTCTATACCTTTCTCAGCACAATGCTCCATGATCCTTGTCATCACAATGCTCCATGTGCTTGTCAGCACGATGCTCCACGACACATGTCATCACAATGCACCATGCGCTTGTCATCACAGTGCTCCACAATCTTGTCATCACAATGCTCCATAAACCTTGTCATAACAATGCTCCATGCACTTCTCATCAAAATCCTCTCTCACCAGTGATATCACAATGTTACCATCGCTATTCGCCACAATACTCCCTCACCCCTGTCATCACAATGTTCCATTAATCCTGTCATCACAATGCTACATGCATTATCATCACAATGTTTGATGACCACTGACATCACAATGTTACATAACCCCTGTCATCAAAATGCTCCATGACCCTTTTCATCAAAATGCTCCATGACCCCTGACATCACAATGTTCCATAACCCCTGTCATCAAAATATTCCATGACATTTTTCATCAAATTGCTCCATGACCCTTTCATCACAATGCTCCTGCCCTTCTCATCATAATGCACAACACACTTGTCATCAAAAAGCTCCATGACATTTGTCATCACAAAGATCCATGACGCTTGGCATCACAACGCTCCATGTCTTTGTCATCACAATGCTCCATGAATGCTCTCATCACATTGCTCGTTGCCCTTGTCATCACAAAGCTCCATGACACATGTCATCAGAATGTTCCATGGCCTTCTTATTGCAATGCTCCATGTCCTTGCCATCACAATGCTCCATTACCGCTGTCATAACAATGCTCCATGTCCCAAGCCAACACGATGATCCATGGCCTTTTCATCACAAGGCTCCATGACCTTTCTCATCACTATGCCCCAAGAACACTGTAATCACAATGCTCTATGAATTTGTCATGACAAAGCTCAATGACACGTCATCAGAATGTTCCATGGCCTTCTCATCAAAATGCTCCATGCCCTTTTCATCACAATGCTCCCAGACCCCTGTAATCACAGTGCTCCATGCCCCTTTTCATATCAATGGTCCATGAACCCTGTCATCACAGTGCATCATGCCCATCATCATAATGCTTCTGGCTATTGTCAGCACACTGAAATCAAAATTCTCTATGACCTCTGTCATCACAATGCTCCATGACCCCTGTCATCAAAATACTCCATGAACATTTTCAGCCCAATGCTCCATGACCCTTGTCATCACAATGATCCATGCCCTTGTCATCCCAATGCTCCATGACCCCTGTATTCACAATGCTCCGTGACGGTTGTCATCACAGTGCTCCATGACACCTGTCATCACAATGCTCCCTGCCATTGTCAGCAAAATGCTACATGACCTTGTCATTACAATGCTCTATGCGCTTGTCATCACAATACTCCATTACCATTGTCATCACAATCCTCCATGAACCTTGGGATCACATTGCTTCATGCGCTTGTCATCACAATGCTCCATGCTCCTTGAAATCAAAATGATCCATGACCTCTGTCATCACAATGCTCCAAACCCTTGTGATCACAATGTTCCATAACACTTGTCATCACAACGCTCCATGATGCCTGTCATCACAATACTCCATGGACTCTTCCTCACAATGCTCCATGACCTTTGTAATCACAATTCTAAATACACTTGTCATTACAATGCTTCCTGAAACTTGTCGTCAGAATGCTCCTTGAAACCTGTCACCAAAAGGCTCCATGCCATTTTCATCACAATGCCCAATGCTGTTTTCATCACAATGCTCCATGCCATTGTTATCAAAATAATCCACAAGCTTGTCATCAGAATGCTCCATGACCCATGTCATCACAATTCTCCATGCACTTGTCAGCACAATGCTCCCTGACCCTTGTCATCACAATGCTCCAAGCCATTGTCATCACAACGCTCCATTACCTTTGTCATCAGAATCCTCCATGACACTTGGCATTACAATGCTCCATGCCATTGTCATCACAATGGGCCATTACATATCTCATCACAATGCTCCCTGACACCTGTCTTCACAATACTGCATGACCTTGTCATCACAATGCTCCATGCCCTTCTCATCGCAATGTGCCATTCCAACTGTCATTGCAATAATCCATGAAACTTATTAGACCAATGCTCCATGCCCTTGTCATCACAATTCTCCATGCCCTTTTTATCACAATGCTCCATGACTCCAGTCATCACAATGCTTCAGGAACTTTGTCATCACAATGGTCCATGCCCTCATCATCAACACTCTCTGTGACCTTTTTAACCACAATGTTCCATTAACTTTTTATCACAATGCTCTTTGACCCTTGTCATCACAATGCTGTATGCCTTTCTAAGCACAATGCTCCTTGCCCTTGTCATCACAGAGCTTCATGACCCCTGTTATCACAAAGCTCTGTGACTCCCGTCATCACAATGCTTCATAACATTTGTCATCACAATGGTCCATGCCCGCATCATCACAAGGCTCTGTTACATTTTTTACCACAATGCTCCATGAACTTTTCATCACAATGCTCCGTGACACTTGTCATCACAATGTTCAATGCCTTTGTCAGAAAAATACTCCATGACCCTTGTCATCAAAATGTGCCACGCGCTTTTCATCACAACGGTCCACAAATTTGTCATCACAATGCTCCATAAACATTGTAATCTCAATGCTCCATGCCCTTCTCATCACAGTGCTCCATAACCCCGGTCATAACAATGATCCATGAACCCTGCCATCACAATGTTCTACGGCCTTGTCATCACAAGGCTCCATGACAATTGTCATCACAATGCTCCAAGACCCCTGTAATCACAATTCTCCATGCCCTTGTCATCACAAAGCTCCATGACACATGTCATCAGAATGTTCCATGGCCCGCTCATAAAAATGAGGCATGCCCTTGTCATCACAGTGCTCCAAGACCCCTGTAATCACAATGCTCCATGCCCCTTTTCATCTCAATGCTCCATGAACCCTGTCATCAAAATGCATCATGCCCATCACCATAATGCTTCCGGCTATTGTCAGTGCAATTAAATCAAAACTCTCCATGACCTCTGTCATCACAATGCTCCATGACTCCTCTCATCACAATACTCCATGAACATTTTCAGGGCAGTTCTCCATGACACTTTTCATCACAATTATCCATGCCCTTGTCATCCCAATGCTCCATGACCCCTGTATTCACAATGATCCGTGACACATGTCATCACAGTGCTCCATGACACCTGTCATCACAATGCTCCATGCCTTCGTCAGCAAAATTCTACATGACCTTGTCATTACAATGCTCTATGCGCTTGTCATCACAATGCTCCAAGACCCCTTAAATCACAAAGCTCCATGCCCTTTTTCATCTCAATTTTCCATGAACCCTGTCATCACAATGCACCATGCCCATCATCATAATGCTTCAGGCTATTATCATTACAATGAAATCAAAATTCTCCATGACCTCTCTCATCAAAATGCTCCCAACCATTGTGATCATAATGTTCCATAACACTTATCATCACAACACCCCATGACGATCATCATCACAATTATCCATGGTCTTGTCATCACAATGCTCCATGATCTGTGTCATCACAATGCTCAATACACTTGTCATCACAATGCTCCCTGACACTTGTCAGTATGCTCCTTGAACCCTGTCATGACAAGGCTCCATGCCTTTTTCATCACAATGATCCATGCCCTTTTCATCACAATGTTCCAAGACCACTGTAATCACAATGCTCCTAGCCCTTGTCATCACAAATCTACCTGATGCATGTAATCGGAATGCTCCATGGCCTTCTCCTCACAATGCTCCATGTCATTGTCATCACAGTGCTCCTTGAACTCTCTCATCACATTGCTCCATGCCTTTGTCCTTACAAGCCCCCATGACCCATGTATCACAGTGTTCCGTGCCCTTGTCATCACAATGCTTCATGCCCACTCTCATCACAATAATCCATGAAATATTGCAGACCAATGCTCAATGCCCTTCTCATCACAATGTTCCATTAACTCTGTCATAACAATGCTCCATGACCCCTGCCATCACATTGTTCCACGGCCTTGTCATCACAAGGCTCCATGACCCTTGTCATCACAATGCTCCAAGACACCTGTAATCAAAATGCTCCATGCCATTTTCATCACAAAGCTCCATGATGCATATCATCAGAAGGTTCCATGGCCTTCTCCTCACAATGCTCCATGCCCTTGTCATCACAATGCTCCAAAACCCCTGTAATCACAATGCTCCATGCCCTTTTTCATCTCCATGCTCCATTAACACTGCCATCACAATGCACCATGTCCATCATCATAATTCTTCAGGCTATTGGCATTACAATGAAATCAAAATTCTCCATGACCTCTGTCATCATAATGCTCCAAACCCTTGTGATCACAATGTTCCATAACACTTATAATCACAACACTCCATGACACTCATCATCACAATTATCCATGGTCTTGTCATAACAATGCTCCATGATCTTTGTCATCACAATGCTCAATACACTTGTCATCACAATGCTCCTTGGCACTTGTCGTCAGTATGCTCCTTGATCCCTGTCATGACAAGGATCCATGCCTTTTTCATCACAATGATCAATGCCCTTTTCATCACAATGCTCCATGACCCCTTTCATCACAATACTCCATGAACATTTCGAGCCCAATGCTCCATGACATTCTCATCACAATGCTCACTGACCAATATCATCACGATGCTCCATGACCACTGACATCACAACACTCCATGACACCTGACAACACAATGATCCGGGACTCTTGTCATATCAGTGCTCCATGTCCTTGTCATCACAATGCTTCATTCCACATGTCATCGCAATAATCCATGAATTTTATTAGACCAATGTTCCATGCACTTGTCATCACAATGTTCCATGCCCTTGTTATCCCAATGCTCCATGACACCTGTCATCAAAATACTACATGAACTTTTTCAGCCCAATGCTCCATGACCCTTGTTATCACAATGATCTATGCCCTTGTCATCCCAATGTTCCATGACACCTGTCACCACAATGCTCCATGCCTTTGTCAGCAAATGCTACATGACCTTGTCATTACAATGCTCTATGTGCTTGTCATCACAGTACTCCATTACCATTGTCATCACAATCCTCCATGAACCTTGGGATCACATTGCTTCATGCCCTTGTCATCACAATGCTCCATGCTCCTTGAAATCAAAATGATCCATGACCTCTCTCATCACAATGCTCCAAACCCTTGTAATCACAATGTTCCATAAAACTTGTCATCACAACGCTCCATGATGCCTGTCATTACAATACTCCATGGCCTTTTTATCACAATGCTCCATGACCATTGTTATCACAATTCTAAATACACTTGTCATTACAATGCTTCCTGAATCTTGTCGTCAGAATGCTCCTTGAAACCTGTCACGAAAAGGCTCCATGCCTTTTTCATCAGTATGCCCCATGCCGTTTTCATCACAATGCTCCATGCCATTGCCATCAAAATACTCCACAAGCTTGTCATCAGAATGCTCCATGACCCTTGTCATCACAATTTTCCATGCACTTGTCAGCACAATGCTCCCTGACCCTTGTCATCACAATGCTCCAAGCCATTGTCATCACAATGCTCCATTACCTTTGTCATCAGAATCCTCCATGACACTTGGCATCACAATGCGCTATGCCATTGTCATCACAATGGGCCATTACATATCTCATCACAATGCTCCCTGACACCTGTCTTCACAATACTGCATGACTTGGTCCTCACAATGTTCCATGCCCTTGTCATCACACTGCGCCATTCCAACTGTCATCGCAATAATCCATGAAACTTATTAGACCAATGCTCCATGCCCTTTTCATCACAGTGCTCCATGACTCCATTCATCACAATGCTTCACGACATTGTGATGAAAATTCTCAATAGCCCTTGTCATCATATTGCTCCAAGCCCTAGTCATCACAATGCTCCTTTTTATTTGTCATCAAAATCCTCCATTACATTTAGCATCACAATGCTCCATGCCATTATCATCGCAATGGACCATGACATATGTCATCACAATGCTCCCTGAAACCTGTCTTCACAATACTCCATGACCTTCTCATCACCATGATCCATACACTTGTCATTACAATGCACCATGTCCACTCTCATCACAATAATTTATGAAACTTGTCAGACCAATGCTTCATGCCCCTGTCACCACAATGCTCCATGCCCTTGTCATCACAATGCTCCATGACCCCTATCATCACAATGCTCCGTGACTCCATTCATCACAATGCTTCATAACGTTTGTCATCAAAACGGTCCTTGCCTGTGTCATCACAAGGCTCTGTGACCTTTGTAACCACAATGCTCCATGAACTTTTCATCACAACGCTACGTGACCATTGTCATCACAATGCTCCATGCCTTTGTCAGAACAATGCTCCATGACACTTGTCATCACAATGTGCCACGTGCTTTTCATCACATCGGTCCACAACCTTGTAATCGCTATGCTCCATAAAAATTGTAATCACAATGCTCCATGCACTTCTCATCCAAATGCTCTCTCACCAGAGATATCACAATGCTCCATCACTAGTCATCACAATCCTCCCTCACTCCTGTTATCACAATGTTCCATGACGCCTGTCATCACAATGCTACATCCTCTTATCAGCACAATGTTCCATGACCCCTGACATCACAATGTTCCATAACCCCTGTCATCAAAATGCTCCATGACCCATTTCATCCCAAAGCTCCATGA
The DNA here is from genome assembly GCF_964341445.2 of Mesoplodon mirus. Lineage (NCBI taxonomy): Eukaryota > Metazoa > Chordata > Mammalia > Artiodactyla > Ziphiidae > Mesoplodon > Mesoplodon mirus. The sequence goes on from NW_028295811.1 coordinate 1,425,924, forward strand.
TCCCTGGCATCACAATGTTCTATAAACCCTGTCAACAAAATGTTCCATTACACTTTTCATCAAATTGATGCTTGACCCTGTCATCAAAATGTTCCCTGCACCTCTCACCACAATGCACCACACCCTTGTCATCAAAATGCTTCATGACCTTTGTCATCACAAAGCTCCATGACCCTAGGCATCACAGTGCTCCATGCCATGGTCATCACAATGCTCCATGAACTCTCTCATCACATTGCTCCATGCCCTTGTCATCACTCATCTCCAAGACACTTGTCATCACAATGCTCGATGCCCGTCTCATCACAATGCTCCATGCCCTTGTCATTAAAATCCCCATGACCCATGTATCTCAGTGTACCATGCCATTCTCATCACAATGCTCCATGCCCACTCTCATCACAATAATCCATGAAACATTTCAGACCAATGATCAATGCCCTTCTCATCACAATGCTCCATTACATCTGTCATAAAAATGCTCCATGACCCCTTCCATTACAATGCTCCACGGCCTTGTCATCACAAGGCTCCATGACCCTTGTCATCACAATGCTCCAAGACCCCTGTAATCACAATGCTCCATGCCCTTGTCATAACAAAGCTCCATGACGCATGTCATCAGAATGTTCCATGGTCTTCTCCTCACAGTGCTCCATGCCCTTGTCATCACAATGCTCCAAGACCCCTGCAATCACAATGCTCCTTGCCCCTTTTCATCAGAATGCTCCATGAGACTTTTCATCACAAGTCTCCATGGTCATCTCATCACAATGCTCCAGTACCTTTTCATCAGCATGCTCCATTCCCTTGTCATCACAATGCTCCATGACCCCTGTCATCACAATACTCCATGAATATTTTTAGCCCTATGCTCCATGACCTTCTCATCACAATGCTCCATGAGCAGTATCATCACAATGCTCCATGACCACTGTCATCACAACACGCCATGACACCTGACAACACAATGATCCGGGACTTCTCTCATCACAATGCACCAAGACCCCTGTAATCACAATGCTCCATGACACCTGTCATCACAATACTCCATGAACTTTTTCAGCCCAATGCTCCATGACACTTGTCATCACAATGATCCATGCCCTTGTCATCCCAATGCTCCATGACCCCTGTATTCACAATGCTCCGTGACGCTTGTCATCACAGTGCTCCATGACACCAGTCATCACAATGTTCCATGCCTTTGTCAGCAAAATGCTACATGACCTTGTCATTACAATGCTCTATGCGCTTGTCATCACAATACTCCATTACCATTGTCATCACAATCCTCCATGAATATTTTGGTCACATTGCTTCATGCCCTTGTCATCACAGTGCTCCATGCTCCTTGAAATCAAAATGATGCATGACCTCTGTCATCACAATGCTCCAAACCCTTTTGATCACTATATTCCATAACACTTGTGATAACAACTCTCCATGATGACTGTCATAACAATACTCCATGCCATTTTCATCACAATGCTCCATGACCATTGTCATCACAATTCTCAATACACTTGTCATCACAATGCTCCCTGACACTTGTCGTCAGAATGCTCCTTGAACCCTGTCATGAAAAGGCTCCATGCATTTTTCATCACAAAGCCCCATGCCGTTTTCATCACAATGCTCCATGCCATTGTCATCAAAATACTCTACAAGCTTGTCATCAGAACGCTCCATGACCGTTGTCATCACAATTATCCATGCACTTGTCAGCACAATTCTCCCTGACACTTGTCATCACAATGCTCCAAGCCATTGTTATCACAATGCTCCATTACATTTGTCATCAGAATCCTCCATGACACTTGGCATCACAGTGCTCCATGCCCTTGTCATCACAATGCTCCATGACCCCTGTCATCACAATGCTCCGTGACTCCAGTCATCACAATTCTTCATAACATTTGTCATCACAATGGTCGATGCCCGCGTCATCACAGGGCTCTGTTACATTTGTAACCACAATGCTCCATGAAATTTTCATCACAATGCTCCGTGACCCTTGTCATCTCAATCCTCCATGCATTTGTTCGAAAAATACTCCATGTCCCTTATCATCACAACGTGCCACGCGCTTTTCACCCCAACGGTCCACAACTTTGTCATGGCTATGCTCCATAAACTTTGTAATCACAAAGTTCCATGCCCTTCTCATCAAAATGCTCCATTACCCCTGTCATAGCAATGTTCCATGACCCCTGCCATCACAATGTTCCATGGCCTTGCCATCACAAGGCACCATGACCCTTGTCATCACAATGCTCCAAAACACCTGTAATCACAATGTTCCATGCCCTTGTCATCACAAAGCTCCATGACACATGTCATCAGAATGTTCCATGGCCTTCTCATCAAAATGTTCCATTCCCTTGTCATCACAATGCTCCCAGACGCCTGTAATCACAATGTTCCATGCCCCTTTTCATCTCAATGCTCCATGAACACTGTCATCACAATGCACCATGCCCATCATCATAATGCTTCCGGCTATTGTCAGCACAGTGAAATCAAAATTCTCCATGACCTCTGTCATCACAATGCTCCATGATCCCTGTCATCACAATGATCCATGCTCTTGTCATCCCAATGCTCCATGACCCCTGTATTCACAATGCTCCGTGACGCTTTTCATCACAGTGCTCCATGACACCTGTCATGACGATGCTCCATGCTTTGTCAGCAAAATGCTACATGACCTTTTCATTACAATGCTCTATGCGCTTCTCAACACAATACTCCATTACCATTGTCATCAAAATCCTCCATGAACCTTGGGATCACATTGCTTCATGACCTTGTCATCACAATGCTCCCTGCTCCTTGAAATCAAAATGATCCATGACCTCTGTCATCGCAATGATCCAAACCCTTGTGATCACAATGTCCATAACACTTGTCATCACAACATTCCATGATGCCTGTCATCACAATACTGCATGCCCTTTTCATCACAATGCTCCATGACCTTTGTCATCACAATTCTCAATACACTTGTCATCACAATGCTCCCTGACACTTGTCGTCAGAATGCTCCTTGAACCCTGTCACGAAAGGCTCCATGCCTTTTTCATCACAATGCCCCATGCCGTTTTCATCACAACGCTCCATGCCATTGTCATCAAAATACTCCACAAGCTTGTCATCAGAATGCTCCATGACCCTTGTCATCATAATTCTGCATGCAATTCTCAGCACAAAGCTACCTGACCCTTGTCATCATAATGCTCCAAGCCATTGTCATCACAATGCTCCATTACCTTTGTCATCAGAATCCTCCATGACACTTGGCATCACAATGTTTCATGCCATTGTCATCACAATGGGCCATTATATATGTCATCACAATGCTCCCTGACAACTGTCTTCACAATACTGCATGACCTGGTCATCACAGTGCTCCATGCCCTTGTCATCACAATGCGCCATTCCAACTCTCATCGCAATAATCCATGAAAATTATTAGACCAATGCTCCATGTCCTTGTTATCACAATGCTCCATTCCCTTGTTATTACAAAGCTCCATGACCCCTGTCATAACAATGCTCTGTGACTCCATTCATCACAATGCTTCTTGACCTTTGTCATCACAATGGTCCATGCCCTCATCATCAACAGTCTCTGTGACGTTTTTAACCACAATGCTCCATGAACATCTCATCACAATGCTCTTTGACCGTTGTCATCACCATGCTCTATGCCTTTCTCAGCACAATGCTCCATGATATTTGTCATCACAATGTTCCATGCACTTGTCATCACAATGCGCTGTTCCCACTCTCATCACAATAATCCAAGAAACTTATTAGACCAATGCTCCATGCCCTTGTCATCACAACGCTCCATGATGCCTGTCATCACAATACTCCATGCCCTTGTCATCACAATGCTCCATGCCCTTGTTATCACAATATTCCAACACCCAAGTAATCAGAATGCTCCATGCCCCTTTTGATCAGTATGCTCCATGAGACCTGTCATCACAAGGCTCCATGATTTTCTCAACACAATGCTCCAGGAACTTGTCATCACAATGCTTCATGACATTTTCATGAAAACTCTCAATGGCACTTGTCATCATAATGCTCCAAGCCCTAGTCATCACAATGCTCCATTATATTTGGCATCACAATGCTCCATGCCATTGTCATCGCAATGGACCATGACATATGTCATCACAATGCTCCCTGACTCCTGTCTTCACAATATTCCATGCCCTTGTCATCACAATACTCCATGCACTTGTCATCAAAATGCACCATGTCCACTGTCATCACAATAATCTATGAAACTTGTCAGACCGATGCTCCATGCACCTGTCATCACAATGCTCCATGCCCTTGTCATCACAATGCTCCATGACCCCTGTCATCACAATGCTCCGTGACTCCAGTCATCACAATGCTTCATAACGTTTGTCATCACAACGGTCCATGCCCGCGTCATCACAAGACTCTGTGACCTTTGTAACCACAATGCTCCATGAACTTTTCATCACAATGCTGCGTGACCCTTGTCATCACAATGCTCCATGTCTTTGTCAGAACAATGCTCCATGACACTTGTAATCACAATGTGCCATGCACTTTTCATCAGAAAGAACCACAACTTTGACATCACTATGCCCCATAAAACTTGTAATCACAATGTTCCATGCAATTCTCATTCAAATGCTCTCTCACAACGGATATCACAATGTTCCATCATTTGTCATCACAATCCTCCCTCACCCCTGTTATCACAAGTTTCCATGACCCCTGTCATCACAATGCTACATCCCCTTATCAGCACAATGTTCCATGATGCCTGACATCACAATGTTCAATAACCCCTGTCATCAAAATACTCCATGACCCTTTTCATCCCAAAGCTCCATGACCCATGGCATCACAATGTTTTAAAACCCCTGTCATCAAAATGTTCCATTACACTTTTCATCAAATTACTGCATGAACCTGTCATCAAAATGCTCCCTGCCCTGCTCATCACAATGCACCACACCCTTGTCATCAAAATGCTCCATGACTTTTATCATCACAAAGCTCCATGACCCTTGGCATCACAATGCTCCATGTCATTGTCATGATAATGCTCCATGAACCCTCTCATCATATTGCTCAATGCCCTTGCCATCACAAAGCTCCATGACAATTGTCATCACAATGCTCGATGCCCTTCTCATCACAATGCTCCATGCCCTTGTCATTACAATCCCCATGACCCATGTATCACAGTGTACGTGCCCTTGTCATCAAAATGCTCCATACCCACTCTCATCACAATAATTCAAGAAACATTTCAGACCAATGCCCAATGCCCTTCTCATCACAATGCTCCATTACATCTGTCATAACAATGCTCCATGACCCCTGCCATCACATTGTTCCACGGATTTGTCATCACAAGGCTCCATGACCCTTGCATCACAATGCTCCAAGACCCCTGTAATCACAATGCTCCATGCCCTTGTCATCACAAAGCTCCATGACGCATGTTATCAGAAAGTTCCATGGCCTTCTCCTCACAGTGCTCCATGCCTTTGTCATCACAATGCTCCAAGACCCCTGTAATCACAATGCTCCGTGCACCTTTTCATCAGAATGCTCCATGAGACTTGTCAACACAAGTCTCCATGGTCATCTCATCACAATGCTCCAGGACCTTGTCATCACCACGCTCCATTCCCTTGTCATCACAACGCTCCATGACACCGGTCATCACAATAGTCCATGAACATTTTCAGCCCAATGCTCCATGACCTTCTAATCACAATGCTCCATGACCAATATCATCAAAATTCTCCATGACAACTGGCATCAAAACACTCCATGACACCTGACAACACAATGATCCGGGACTCTTTTCATCACAATGCTCCATGACCCCTGTAATCACAAAGCTCCATGACCCCTGTGATCACAATACTCCATGAACCTTTTCATCCCAATGATCCATGACCCTTGTCATCACAGTGATCCATGCCCTTGTCATCCCAATGCTCCAGACCCCTATATTCAAAATGCTCTGTGACGCTTGTCATCAAAGTGCACCATGACACATGTCATCACAATGCTCCATGCCTTTGTCAGCAAAATGCTACATGACAATGTCCTTACAATGCTCTATGCGCTTGTCATCACAATACTCCATTACCATAGTCATCACTATCCTCCAAGAACCTTGGGATACCATTGCTTCATGCCCTAGTCATCACAATGCTCCATGATGACTATCATCACAATACTCCATGCCCTTTTCATCACAATGCTCCATGACCTTTGTCATCACAATTCTCAATACACTTGTCATCACAATGCTCCCTGGCACTTGTCGTCAGAATGCTCCTTGAACCCTGTCACGAAAAGGCTCCATGCATTTTTCATCACAAAGCCCCATGCCATTTTCATCACAATGCTCCATGCCATTGTCATCAAAATACTCCACAAGCTTGTCATCAGAATGCTCCATGACCCTTGTCATCACAATTCTCCATGCACTTGTCAGCACAATGCTCCCTGACCCTTGTCATCACAATGCTCCATTACCTTTGTTATCAGAATCCTCCATGACACTTGGCATCAGAATGCCCCATGCCATTGTCATCACAATGGGCCATTATATATGTCATCACAATGCTTCCTGACACCTCTCTTTACAATACTGCATGACCTGGTCATCACAATGCTCCATGCCCTTGTCATCACAATGCGCTGTTCCCACTCTCATCACAATAATCCAAGAAACTTATTAGACCAATGATCCATGCCCTTGTCATCACAACGCTCCATGATGCCTGTCATCACAATACTCCATGCCCTTGTCATCACAATGCTCCATGCCCTTGTTATCACAATGTTCCAAGACCCAAGTAATCAGAATGCTCCATGCCCCTTTTGATCAGTATGCTCCATGAGACCTGTCATCACAAGGCTCCATGATTTCCTCATCACAATGCTCCAGGACATTGTCATCACAATGCTTCATGACATTTTCATGAAAACTCTCAATGGCCCTTGTCATCATAATGCTCCAAGCCCTAGTCATCACAAAGCTCCATTATATTTCTCATCACAATCCTCCATTATATTTTGCATCACAATGCTCCATGCCATTGTCATCGCAATGGACCATGACATATGTCATCACAATGCTCCCTGACACCAGTCTTCACAATATTCCATGCCCTTGTCATCACAATACTTCATGCACTTGTCATCAAAATGCACCATGTCCACTGTCATCACAATAATCTATGAAACATGTCAGACCGATGCTCCATGCACCTGTCATCACAATGCTCCATGCCCTTGTCATCACAATGCTCCATGACCCCTGTCATAACAATGCTCCGTGACTCCAGTCATCACAATGCTTCATAACATTTGTCATCACAACGGTCCATGCCCGCCTTATCACAAGACTCTGTGACCTTTGTAACCACAGTGCTCCATGAACTTTTCATCACAATGCTGCGTGACCCTTGTCATAACAATGCTCCATGTCTTTGTCAGAACAATGCTCCATGACCCTTGTCATCACAATGTGCCATGCACTTTTCATCACAAAGAACCACAACCTTGACATCGCTATGCTCCATAAACCTTGTAATCACAATGTTCCATGCAATTCTCATTCAAATGCTCTCTCACAACGGATATCACAATGTTCCATCACTTGTCATCACAATCCTCCCTCACCCCTGTAATCAGAAGTTTCCATGACCCCTGTCATCACAATGCTACATCCCCTTATCAGCACAATGTTCCATGATGCCTGACATCACAATGTTCAATAACACCTGTCATCAAAATACTCCATGACCCTTTTCATCCCAAAGCTCCATGACCCATGGCATCACAATGTTTTATAACCCCTGTCATCAAAATGTTCCATTACACTTTTCATCAAATTACTGCATGAACATGTCATCAAAATGCTCCCTGCCCTGCTCATCACAAAGAACCACACACTTGTCATCAAAATGCTCCATGACTTTTGTCATCACAAAACTCCATGACCCTTGGCATCACAATGCTCCATGTCATTGTCATGATAATGCTCCATGAACACTCTCATCATATTGCTCAATGCCCTGGTCATCACAAAGCTCCATGACAATTGTCATCACAATGCTCGATGCCCTTCTCATCACAATGCTCCATGCCCTTGTCATTACAATCCCCCATGACCCATGTATCACAGTGTACGTGCCCTTGTCATCACAATGCTCCATGCCCACTCTCATCACAGTAATTCAAGAAACATTTCAGACCAATGCTCAATTCCCTTCTCAACACAATGCTCCATTACATCTGTCATAACAATGCTCCATGACCCCTGCCATCACATTGTTCCACGGACTTGTCATCACAAGGCTCCATGACCCTTGTCATCACAATGCTCCAAGACCCCTGTAATCACAATGCTCCATGCCCTTGTCATCACAAAGCTCAATGACGCATGTTATCAGAATGTTCCATGGCCTTCTCCTCACAGTGCTCCATGCCCTTGTCATCACAATGTTCCAAGACCCCTGTAATCACAATGCTCCATGCACCTTTTCATCAGAATGCTCCATGAGACTTGTCAACACAAGTCTCCATGGTCATCTCATCACAATGCTCCAGGACCTTGTCATCACCACGCTCCATTCCCTTGTCATCACAACGCTCCATGACACCTGTCATCACAATACTCCATGAACATTTTCAGCCCAATGCTCCATGACCTTCTAATCACAATGCTCCATGACCAATATCATCAAAATTCTCCATGACCACAGTCATCAAAACACTCCATGACACCTGACAACACAATGATCCGGGACTCTTTTCATCACAATGCTCCATGACCCCTGTAATCACAAAGCTCCATGACCCCAGTCATCACAATACTCCATGAACATTTTCATCCCAATGATCCATGACCCTTGTCATCACAGTGATCCATGCCCTTGTCATCCCAATGCTCCATGACGCCTATATTCAAAATGCTCTGTGACGCTTGTCATCAAAGTGCACCATGACACATGTCATCACAATGCTCCATGCATTTGTCAGCAAAATGCTACATGACACTGTCCTTACAATGCTCTTTGCGCTTGTCATCACAATACTCCATTACCATACTCATCACTACCCTCCAAGTACCTTGGGATCCCATTGCTTCATGCCCTAGTCATCACAATGCTCCATGCTCCTTGAAATCAAAAGTATCCATGACCTCTGTCATCGCAAGGCTCCAAACCCTTGTGATCACAATGTACCATAACACTTGTCATCACAACACTCCATGATGACTGTCATCACAATACTCCATGCCCTTTTCATCACAATGCTCCATGACCTTTGTCATCACAATTCTCAATACACTTGTCATCACAATGCTCCCTGGCACTTGTCGTCAGAATGATCCTTGAACCCTGTCACGAAAAGGCTCCATGCATTTTTCATCACAAAGCCCCATGCCATTTTCATCACAATGCTCCATGCCATTGTCATCAAAATACTCCACAAGCTTGTCATCAGAATGCTCCATGACCCTTGTCATCACAATTCTCCATGCACTTGTCAGCACAATGCTCCCTGACCCTTGTCATCACAATGCTCCAAGCCATTGTCATCACAATGCTCCATTACCTTTGTTATCAGAATCCTCCATGACACTTGGCATCAGAATGCTCCATGCCATTTTCATCACAATGGGCCATTACATATGTCATCACAATGCTCCCTGACACCTCTATTTACAATACTGCATGACCTGGTCATCACAATGCTCCATGCCCTTGTCATCACAATGCGCTGTTCCCACTCTCATCACAATAATCCAAGAAACTTATTAGACCAATGCTCCATGCCCTTGTCATCACAATGCTCCATGATGCCTGTCATCACAATACTCCATGCCCTTGTCATCACAATGCTCCATGCCCTTGTTATCACAATGTTTCAAGACCCAAGTAATCAGAATGCTCCATGCCCCTTTTGATCAGTATGCTCCATGAGACCTGTCATCACAAGGCTCCATGATTTCCTCATCACAATGCTCCAGGACCTTGTCATCACAATGCTTCATGACATTTTCATGAAAACTCTCAATGGCCCTTGTCATCATAATGCTCCAAGCCCTAGTCATCACAAAGCTCCATTATATTTCTCATCACAATGCTCCATTATATTTGGCATCACAATGCTCCATGCCATTGTCATCGCAATGGACCATGACATATGTCATCACAATGCTCCCTGACACCTGTCTTCACAATATTCCATGTCCTTGTCATCACAATACTCCATGCACTTGTCATCAAATTGCACCATGTCCACTGTCATCACAATAATCTATGAAACTTGTCAGACCGATGCTCCATGCACCTGTCATCACAATGCTCCATGCCCTTGGCATCACAATGCTCCATGATCCCTGTCATCACAATGCTCCGTGACTCCAGTCATCACAATGCTTCATAACATTTGTCATCACAACGGTCCATGCCCGCGTCATCACAAGACTCTGTGACCTTTGTAACCACAATGCTCCATGAACTTTTCATCACAATGCTGCGTGACCCTTGTCATCACAATGTTCCATGTCTTTGTCAGAACAATGCTCCATGACCCTTGTCATCACAATGTGCCATGCACTTTTCATCACACAGAACCACAACTTTAACATCGCTATGTTCCATAAACCTTGTAATCACAATGTTCCATGCAATTCACATTCAAATGCTCTCTCACAACGGATATCACAATGTTCCATCACTTGTCATCACAATCCTCCCTCACCCCTGTTATCACAAGATTCCATGACCCCTGTCATCACAATGCTACATCCCCTTATCAGCACAATGTTCCATGATGCCTGACATCACAATGTTCAATAACCCCTGTCATCAAAATACTCCATGACCCTTTTCATCCCAAAGCTCCATGACCCATGGCATCACAATGTTTTATAACCCCTGTCATCAAAATGTTCCATTACACTTTTCATCAAATTACTGCATGAACATGTCATCAAAATGCTCCCTGCCCTGCTCATCACAATGAACCACACCCTTGTCATCAAAATGCTCCATGACATTTGTCATCACAAAGCTCCATGACCCTTGGCATCACAATGCTCCATGTCATTGTCATCATAATGCTCCATGAACCCTCTCCTCATATTGCTCAATGCCCTGGTCATCACAAAGCTCCATGACAATTGTCATCACAATGCTCGATGCACTTCTCATCACAATGCTCCATGCCCTTGTCATTACAATCCCCCATGACCCATGTATCACAGTGTACGTGCCCTTGTCATCACAATGCTCCATGCCCACTCTCATCACAATAATTCAAGAAACATTTCAGAACAATGCTCAATGCCCTTCTCATCACAATGCGCCATTACATCTGTCATAACAATGCTCCATGACCCCTGCCATCACATTGTTCCACGGACTTGTCATCACAAGGCTCCATGACCCTTGTCATCACAATGCTCCAAGACCCCTGTAATCACAATGCTCCATGCCCTTGTCATCACAAAGCTCAATGACGCATGTTATCAGAATGTCCCATGGCCTTCTCCTCACATTGCTCCATGCCCTTGTCATCACAATGCTCCAAGACCCCTGTAATCACAATGCTCCATGCACCTTTTCATCAGAATGCTCCATGAGACTTGTCAACTCAAGTCTCCATGGTCATCTCATCACAATGCTCCAGGACCTTGTCATCACCACGCTCCATTCCCTTGTCATCACAACGCTCCATGACACCGGTCATCACAATAATCTATGAACATTTTCAGCCCAATGCTCCATGACCTTCTAATCACAATGCTCCATGACCAATATCATCAAAATTCTCCATGACCACTCTCATCAAAACACTCCATGACACCTGACAACACAATGATCCGGGACTCTTTTCATCACAATGCTCCATGACCCCTGTAATCACAATGCTCCATGACCCCTGTCATCACAATACTCCATGAACATTTTCATCCCAATGATCCATGACCCTTGTCATCACAATACTCCATGAACATTTTCATCCCAATGATCCATGCCCTTGTCATCCCAATGCTCCAGACCCCTATAATCAAAATGCTCTGTGACGCTTGTCATCAAAGTGCACCATGACACATGTCTTCACAATGCTCCATGCCTTTGTCAGCAAAATGCTACATGACACTGTCCTTACAATGCTCTATGTGCTTGTCATCACAATACTCCATTACCATAGTCATCACTATCCTCCAAGAACCTTGGGATCCCATTGCTTCATGCCCTAGTCATCACAATGCTCCATGCTCCTTGAAATAACAAGTATCCTTGACTTCTGTCATCGCAATGCTCCAAACCCTTGTGATCAAAATGTACCATAACACATGTCATCACAACGCTCCATGATGACTGTCATCACAATACTCCATGCCCTTTTCATCACAATGCTCCATGACCTTTGTCATCACAATTCTCAATACACTTGTCATCACAATGCTCCCTGGCACTTGTCGTCAGAATGCTCCTTGAACCCTGTCACGAAAAGGCTCCATGAATTTTTCATCACGAAGCCCCATGCCATTTTCATCACAATGTTCCATGCCATTGTCATCAAAATACTCCACAAGCTTGTCATCAGAATGCTCCATGACCCTTGTCAGCACAATGCTCCCTGACCCTTGTCATCACAATGCTCCAAGCCATTGTCATCACAATGCTCCATTACCTTTGTTATCAGAATCCTCCATGACACTTGGCATCAGAATGCTCCATGCCATTGTCATCACAATGGGCCATTACATATCTCATCACAATGCTCCCTGACACCTGTCTTCACAATACTGCATGACCTTGTCATCACAATGCTCCATGCCCTTCTCATCGCAATGTGCCATTCCAACTGTCATTGCAATAATCCATGAAACTTATTAGACCAATGCTCCATGCCCTTGTCATCACAATTCTCCATGCCCTTTTTATCACAATGCTCCATGACTCCAGTCATCACAATGCTTCAGGAACTTTGTCATCACAATGGTCCATGCCCTCATCATCAACACTCTCTGTGACCTTTTTAACCACAATGTTCCATTAACTTTTTATCACAATGCTCTTTGACCCTTGTCATCACAATGCTGTATGCCTTTCTAAGCACAATGCTCCTTGCCCTTGTCATCACAGAGCTTCATGACCCCTGTTATCACAAAGCTCTGTGACTCCCGTCATCACAATGCTTCATAACATTTGTCATCACAATGGTCCATGCCCGCATCATCACAAGGCTCTGTTACATTTTTTACCACAATGCTCCATGAACTTTTCATCACAATGCTCCGTGACACTTGTCATCACAATGTTCAATGCCTTTGTCAGAAAAATACTCCATGACCCTTGTCATCAAAATGTGCCACGCGCTTTTCATCACAACGGTCCACAAATTTGTCATCACAATGCTCCATAAACATTGTAATCTCAATGCTCCATGCCCTTCTCATCACAGTGCTCCATAACCCCGGTCATAACAGTGATCCATGAACCCTGCCATCACAATGTTCTACGGCCTTGTCATCACAAGGCTCCATGACAATTGTCATCACAATGCTCCAAGACCCCTGTAATCACAATTCTCCATGCCCTTGTCATCACAAAGCTCCATGACACATGTCATCAGAATGTTCCATGGCCCGCTCATAAAAATGAGGCATGCCCTTGTCATCACAGTGCTCCAAGACCCCTGTAATCACAATGCTCCATGCCCCTTTTCATCTCAATGCTCCATGAACCCTGTCATCAAAATGCATCATGCCCATCACCATAATGCTTCCGGCTATTGTCAGTGCAATTAAATCAAAACTCTCCATGACCTCTGTCATCACAATGCTCCATGACTCCTCTCATCACAATACTCCATGAACATTTTCAGGGCAGTTCTCCATGACACTTTTCATCACAATTATCCATGCCCTTGTCATCCCAATGCTCCATGACCCCTGTATTCACAATGATCCGTGACACATGTCATCACAGTGCTCCATGACACCTGTCATCACAATGCTCCATGCCTTCGTCAGCAAAATTCTACATGACCTTGTCATTACAATGCTCTATGCGCTTGTCATCACAATGCTCCAAGACCCCTTAAATCACAAAGCTCCATGCCCTTTTTCATCTCAATTTTCCATGAACCCTGTCATCACAATGCACCATGCCCATCATCATAATGCTTCAGGCTATTATCATTACAATGAAATCAAAATTCTCCATGACCTCTCTCATCAAAATGCTCCCAACCATTGTGATCATAATGTTCCATAACACTTATCATCACAACACCCCATGACGATCATCATCACAATTATCCATGGTCTTGTCATCACAATGCTCCATGATCTTTGTCATCACAATGCTCAATACACTTGTCATCACAATGCTCCCTGACACTTGTCAGTATGCTCCTTGAACCCTGTCATGACAAGGCTCCATGCCTTTTTCATCACAATGATCCATGCCCTTTTCATCACAATGTTCCAAGACCCCTGTAATCACAATGCTCCTAGCCCTTGTCATCACAAATCTACCTGATGCATGTAATCGGAATGCTCCATGGCCTTCTCCTCACAATGCTCCATGTCATTGTCATCACAGTGCTCCTTGAACTCTCTCATCACATTGCTCCATGCCTTTGTCCTTACAAGCCCCCATGACCCATGTATCACAGTGTTCCGTGCCCTTGTCATCACAATGCTTCATGCCCACTCTCATCACAATAATCCATGAAATATTGCAGACCAATGCTCAATGCCCTTCTCATCACAATGTTCCATTAACTCTGTCATAACAATGCTCCATGACCCCTGCCATCACATTGTTCCACGGCCTTGTCATCACAAGGCTCCATGACCCTTGTCATCACAATGCTCCAAGACACCTGTAATCAAAATGCTCCATGCCATTTTCATCACAAAGCTCCATGATGCATATCATCAGAAGGTTCCATGGCCTTCTCCTCACAATGCTCCATGCCCTTGTCATCACAATGCTCCAAAACCCCTGTAATCACAATGCTCCATGCCCTTTTTCATCTCCATGCTCCATTAACACTGCCATCACAATGCACCATGTCCATCATCATAATTCTTCAGGCTATTGGCATTACAATGAAATCAAAATTCTCCATGACCTCTGTCATCATAATGCTCCAAACCCTTGTGATCACAATGTTCCATAACACTTATAATCACAACACTCCATGACACTCATCATCACAATTATCCATGGTCTTGTCATAACAATGCTCCATGATCTTTGTCATCACAATGCTCAATACACTTGTCATCACAATGCTCCTTGGCACTTGTCGTCAGTATGCTCCTTGATCCCTGTCATGACAAGGATCCATGCCTTTTTCATCACAATGATCAATGCCCTTTTCATCACAATGCTCCATGACCCCTTTCATCACAATACTCCATGAACATTTCGAGCCCAATGCTCCATGACATTCTCATCACAATGCTCACTGACCAATATCATCACGATGCTCCATGACCACTGACATCACAACACTCCATGACACCTGACAACACAATGATCCGGGACTCTTGTCATATCAGTGCTCCATGTCCTTGTCATCACAATGCTTCATTCCACATGTCATCGCAATAATCCATGAATTTTATTAGACCAATGTTCCATGCCCTTGTCATCACAATGTTCCATGCCCTTGTTATCCCAATGCTCCATGACACCTGTCATCAAAATACTACATGAACTTTTTCAGCCCAATGCTCCATGACCCTTGTTATCACAATGATCTATGCCCTTGTCATCCCAATGTTCCATGACACCTGTCACCACAATGCTCCATGCCTTTGTCAGCAAATGCTACATGACCTTGTCATTACAATGCTCTATGTGCTTGTCATCACAGTACTCCATTACCATTGTCATCACAATCCTCCATGAACCTTGGGATCACATTGCTTCATGCCCTTGTCATCACAATGCTCCATGCTCCTTGAAATCAAAATGATCCATGACCTCTCTCATCACAATGCTCCAAACCCTTGTAATCACAATGTTCCATAAAACTTGTCATCACAACGCTCCATGATGCCTGTCATTACAATACTCCATGGCCTTTTTATCACAATGCTCCATGACCATTGTTATCACAATTCTAAATACACTTGTCATTACAATGCTTCCTGAATCTTGTCGTCAGAATGCTCCTTGAAACCTGTCACGAAAAGGCTCCATGCCTTTTTCATCAGTATGCCCCATGCCGTTTTCATCACAATGCTCCATGCCATTGCCATCAAAATACTCCACAAGCTTGTCATCAGAATGCTCCATGACCCTTGTCATCACAATTTTCCATGCACTTGTCAGCACAATGCTCCCTGACCCTTGTCATCACAATGCTCCAAGCCATTGTCATCACAATGCTCCATTACCTTTGTCATCAGAATCCTCCATGACACTTGGCATCACAATGCGCTATGCCATTGTCATCACAATGGGCCATTACATATCTCATCACAATGCTCCCTGACACCTGTCTTCACAATACTGCATGACTTGGTCCTCACAATGTTCCATGCCCTTGTCATCACACTGCGCCATTCCAACTGTCATCGCAATAATCCATGAAACTTATTAGACCAATGCTCCATGCCCTTGTCATCACAGTGCTCCATGACTCCATTCATCACAATGCTTCACGACCTTGTGATGAAAATTCTCAATAGCCCTTGTCATCATATTGCTCCAAGCCCTAGTCATCACAATGCTCCTTTTTATTTGTCATAAAAATCCTCCATTACATTTAGCATCACAATGCTCCATGCCATTATCATCGCAATGGACCATGACATATGTCATCACAATGCTCCCTGACACCTGTCTTCACAATACTCCATGACCTTCTCATCACCATGATCCATACACTTGTCATTACAATGCACCATGTCCACTCTCATCACAATAATTTATGAAACTTGTCAGACCAATGCTTCATGCCCCTGTCACCACAATGCTCCATGCCCTTGTCATCACAATGCTCCATGACCCCTATCATCACAATGCTCCGTGACTCCATTCATCACAATGCTTCATAACGTTTGTCATCAAAACGGTCCTTGCCTGTGTCATCACAAGGCTCTGTGACCTTTGTAACCACAATGCTCCATGAACTTTTCATCACAACGCTACGTGACCATTGTCATCACAATGCTCCATGCCTTTGTCAGAACAATGCTCCATGACACTTGTCATCACAATGTGCCACGTGCTTTTCATCACATCGGTCCACAACCTTGTAATCGCTATGCTCCATAAAAATTGTAATCACAATGCTCCATGCACTTCTCATCCAAATGCTCTCTCACCAGAGATATCACAATGCTCCATCACTAGTCATCACAATCCTCCCTCACTCCTGTTATCACAATGTTCCATGACGCCTGTCATCACAATGCTACATCCTCTTATCAGCACAATGTTCCATGACCCCTGACATCACAATGTTCCATAACCCCTGTCATCAAAATGCTCCATGACCCATTTCATCCCAAAGCTCCATGATCCCTGGCATCACAATGTTCTATAAACCCTGTCAACAAAATGTTCCATTACACTTTTCATCAAATTGATGCTTGACCCTGTCATCAAAATGTTCCCTGCACCTCTCATCACAATGCACCACACCCTTGTCATCAAAATGCTTCATGACCTTTGTCATCACAAAGCTCCATGACCCTAGGCATCACAGTGCTCCATGCCATGGTCATCACAATGCTCCATGAACTCTCTCATCACATTGCTCCATGCCCTTGTCATCACTCATCTCCAAGACACTTGTCATCACAATGCTCGATGCCCGTCTCATCACAATGCTCCATGCCCTTGTCATTAAAATCCCCATGACCCATGTATCTCAGTGTACCATGCCATTCTCATCACAATGCTCCATGCCCACTCTCATCACAATAATCCATGAAACATTTCAGACCAATGATCAATGCCCTTCTCATCACAATGCTCCATTACATCTGTCATAAAAATGCTCCAAGACCCCTTCCATCACAATGCTCCACGGCCTTGTCATCACAAGGCTCCATGACCCTTGTCATCACAATGCTCCAAGACCCCTGTAATCACAATGCTCCATGCCCTTGTCATAACAAAGCTCCATGACGCATGTCATCAGAATGTTCCATGGTCTTCTCCTCACAGTGCTCCATGCCCTTGTCATCACAATGCTCCAAGACCCCTGCAATCACAATGCTCCTTGCCCCTTTTCATCAGAATGCTCCATGAGACTTTTCATCACAAGTCTCCATGGTCATCTCATCACAATGCTCCAGTACCTTTTCATCAGCATGTTCCATTCCCTTGTCATCACAATGCTCCATGACCCCTGTCATCACAATACTCCATGAATATTTTTAGCCCTATGCTCCATGACCTTCTCATCACAATGCTCCATGAGCAGTATCATCACAATGCTCCATGACCACTGTCATCACAACACTCCATGACACCTGACAACACAATGATCCGGGACTTCTGTCATCACAATGCTCCAAGACCCCTGCAATCACAATGCTCCATGACCCCTGTCATCACAATACTCCATGAACTTTTTCAGCCCAATGCTCCATGACACTTGTCATCACAATGATCCATGCCCTTGTCATCCCAATGCTCCATGACCCCTGTATTCACAATGCTCCGTGACACTTGTCATCACAGTGCTCCATGACACCAGTCATCACAATGTTCCATGCCTTTGTCAGCAAAATGCTACATGACCTTGTCATTACAATGCTCTATGCGCTTGTCATCACAATACTCCATTACCATTGTCATCACAATCCTCCATGAATATTTTGGTCACATTGCTTCATGCCCTTGTCATCACAGTGCTCCATGCTCCTTGAAATCAAAATGATGCATGACCTCTGTCATCACAATGCTCCAAACCCTTTTGATCACTATATTCCATAACACTTGTGATAACAACTCTCCATGATGACTGTCATAACAATACTCCATGCCATTTTCATCACAATGCTCCATGACCATTGTCATCACAATTCTCAATACACTTGTCATCACAATGCTCCCTGACACTTGTCGTCAGAATGCTCCTTGAACCCTGTCATGAAAAGGCTCCATGCATTTTTCATCACAAAGCCCCATGCCGTTTTCATCACAATGCTCCATGCCATTGTCATCAAAATACTCTACAAGCTTGTCATCAGAACGCTCCATGACCGTTGTCATCACAATTATCCATGCACTTGTCAGCACAATTCTCCCTGACACTTGTCATCACAATGCTCCAAGCCATTGTTATCACAATGCTCCATTACATTTGTCATCAGAATCCTCCATGACACTTGGCATCACAGTGCTCCATGGCCTTGTCATCACAATGCTCCATGACCCCTGTCATCACAATGCTCCGTGACTCCAGTCATCACAATTCTTCATAACATTTGTCATCACAATGGTCGATGCCCGCGTCATCACAGGGCTCTGTTACATTTGTAACCACAATGCTCCATGAAATTTTCATCACAATGCTCCGTGACCCTTGTCATCTCAATCCTCCATGCATTTGTCCGAAAAATACTCCATGTCCCTTATCATCACAACGTGCCACGCGCTTTTCACCCCAACGGTCCACAACTTTGTCATGGCTATGCTCCATAAACTTTGTAATCACAAAGTTCCATGCCCTTCTCATCAAAATGCTCCATTACCCCTGTCATAGCAATGTTCCATGACCCCTGCCATCACAATGTTCCATGGCCTTGCCATCACAAGGCACCATGACCCTTGTCATCACAATGCTCCAAAACACCTGTAATCACAATGTTCCATGCCCTTGTCATCACAAAGCTCCATGACACATGTCATCAGAATGTTCCATGGCCTTCTCATCAAAATGTTCCATTCCCTTGTCATCACAATGCTCCCAGACGCCTGTAATCACAATGCTCCATGCCCCTTTTCATCTCAATGCTCCATGAACACTGTCATCACAATGCACCATGCCCATCATCATAATGCTTCCGGCTATTGTCAGCACAGTGAAATCAAAATTCTCCATGACCTCTGTCATCACAATGCTCCATGATCCCTGTCATCACAATGATCCATGCTCTTGTCATCCCAATGCTCCATGACCCCTGTATTCACAATGCTCCGTGACGCTTTTCATCACAGTGCTCCATGACACCTGTCATGACGATGCTCCATGCTTTGTCAGCAAAATGCTACATGACCTTTTCATTACAATGCTCTATGCGCTTCTCAACACAATACTCCATTACCATTGTCATCAAAATCCTCCATGAACCTTGGGATCACATTGCTTCATGACCTTGTCATCACAATGCTCCCTGCTCCTTGAAATCAAAATGATCCATGACCTCTGTCATCGCAATGATCCAAACCCTTGTGATCACAATGTCCATAACACTTGTCATCACAACATTCCATGATGCCTGTCATCACAATACTGCATGCCCTTTTCATCACAATGCTCCATGACCTTTGTCATCACAATTCTCAATACACTTGTCATCACAATGCTCCCTGACACTTGTCGTCAGAATGCTCCTTGAACCCTGTCACGAAAGGCTCCATGCCTTTTTCATCACAATGCCCCATGCCGTTTTCATCACAACGCTCCATGCCATTGTCATCAAAATACTCCACAAGCTTGTCATCAGAATGCTCCATGACCCTTGTCATCATAATTCTGCATGCAATTCTCAGCACAAAGCTACCTGACCCTTGTCATCATAATGCTCCAAGCCATTGTCATCACAATGCTCCATTACCTTTGTCATCAGAATCCTCCATGACACTTGGCATCACAATGTTTCATGCCATTGTCATCACAATGGGCCATTATATATGTCATCACAATGCTCCCTGACAACTGTCTTCACAATACTGCATGACCTGGTCATCACAGTGCTCCATGCCCTTGTCATCACAATGCGCCATTCCAACTCTCATCGCAATAATCCATGAAAATTATTAGACCAATGCTCCATGTCCTTGTTATCACAATGCTCCATTCCCTTGTTATTACAAAGCTCCATGACCCCTGTCATAACAATGCTCTGTGACTCCATTCATCACAATGCTTCTTGACCTTTGTCATCACAATGGTCCATGCCCTCATCATCAACAGTCTCTGTGACGTTTTTAACCACAATGCTCCATGAACATCTCATCACAATGCTCTTTGACCGTTGTCATCACCATGCTCTATGCCTTTCTCAGCACAATGCTCCATGATATTTGTCATCACAATGTTCCATGCACTTGTCATCACAATGCGCTGTTCCCACTCTCATCACAATAATCCAAGAAACTTATTAGACCAATGCTCCATGCCCTTGTCATCACAACGCTCCATGATGCCTGTCATCACAATACTCCATGCCCTTGTCATCACAATGCTCCATGCCCTTGTTATCACAATATTCCAACACCCAAGTAATCAGAATGCTCCATGCCCCTTTTGATCAGTATGCTCCATGAGACCTGTCATCACAAGGCTCCATGATTTTCTCAACACAATGCTCCAGGAACTTGTCATCACAATGCTTCATGACATTTTCATGAAAACTCTCAATGGCACTTGTCATCATAATGCTCCAAGCCCTAGTCATCACAATGCTCCATTATATTTGGCATCACAATGCTCCATGCCATTGTCATCGCAATGGACCATGACATATGTCATCACAATGCTCCCTGACTCCTGTCTTCACAATATTCCATGCCCTTGTCATCACAATACTCCATGCACTTGTCATCAAAATGCACCATGTCCACTGTCATCACAATAATCTATGAAACTTGTCAGACCGATGCTCCATGCACCTGTCATCACAATGCTCCATGCCCTTGTCATCACAATGCTCCATGACCCCTGTCATCACAATGCTCCGTGACTCCAGTCATCACAATGCTTCATAACGTTTGTCATCACAACGGTCCATGCCCGCGTCATCACAAGACTCTGTGACCTTTGTAACCACAATGCTCCATGAACTTTTCATCACAATGCTGCGTGACCCTTGTCATCACAATGCTCCATGTCTTTGTCAGAACAATGCTCCATGACACTTGTAATCACAATGTGCCATGCACTTTTCATCACAAAGAACCACAACTTTGACATCACTATGCCCCATAAAACTTGTAATCACAATGTTCCATGCAATTCTCATTCAAATGCTCTCTCACAACGGATATCACAATGTTCCATCATTTGTCATCACAATCCTCCCTCACCCCTGTTATCACAAGTTTCCATGACCCCTGTCATCACAATGCTACATCCCCTTATCAGCACAATGTTCCATGATGCCTGACATCACAATGTTCAATAACCCCTGTCATCAAAATACTCCATGACCCTTTTCATCCCAAAGCTCCATGACCCATGGCATCACAATGTTTTAAAACCCCTGTCATCAAAATGTTCCATTACACTTTTCATCAAATTACTGCATGAACCTGTCATCAAAATGCTCCCTGCCCTGCTCATCACAATGCACCACACCCTTGTCATCAAAATGCTCCATGACTTTTATCATCACAAAGCTCCATGACCCTTGGCATCACAATGCTCCATGTCATTGTCATGATAATGCTCCATGAACCCTCTCATCATATTGCTCAATGCCCTTGCCATCACAAAGCTCCATGACAATTGTCATCACAATGCTCGATGCCCTTCTCATCACAATGCTCCATGCCCTTGTCATTACAATCCCCATGACCCATGTATCACAGTGTACGTGCCCTTGTCATCAAAATGCTCCATACCCACTCTCATCACAATAATTCAAGAAACATTTCAGACCAATGCCCAATGCCCTTCTCATCACAATGCTCCATTACATCTGTCATAACAATGCTCCATGACCCCTGCCATCACATTGTTCCACGGATTTGTCATCACAAGGCTCCATGACCCTTGCATCACAATGCTCCAAGACCCCTGTAATCACAATGCTCCATGCCCTTGTCATCACAAAGCTCCATGACGCATGTTATCAGAAAGTTCCATGGCCTTCTCCTCACAGTGCTCCATGCCTTTGTCATCACAATGCTCCAAGACCCCTGTAATCACAATGCTCCGTGCACCTTTTCATCAGAATGCTCCATGAGACTTGTCAACACAAGTCTCCATGGTCATCTCATCACAATGCTCCAGGACCTTGTCATCACCACGCTCCATTCCCTTGTCATCACAACGCTCCATGACACCGGTCATCACAATAGTCCATGAACATTTTCAGCCCAATGCTCCATGACCTTCTAATCACAATGCTCCATGACCAATATCATCAAAATTCTCCATGACAACTGGCATCAAAACACTCCATGACACCTGACAACACAATGATCCGGGACTCTTTTCATCACAATGCTCCATGACCCCTGTAATCACAAAGCTCCATGACCCCTGTGATCACAATACTCCATGAACCTTTTCATCCCAATGATCCATGACCCTTGTCATCACAGTGATCCATGCCCTTGTCATCCCAATGCTCCAGACCCCTATATTCAAAATGCTCTGTGACGCTTGTCATCAAAGTGCACCATGACACATGTCATCACAATGCTCCATGCCTTTGTCAGCAAAATGCTACATGACAATGTCCTTACAATGCTCTATGCGCTTGTCATCACAATACTCCATTACCATAGTCATCACTATCCTCCAAGAACCTTGGGATACCATTGCTTCATGCCCTAGTCATCACAATGCTCCATGATGACTATCATCACAATACTCCATGCCCTTTTCATCACAATGCTCCATGACCTTTGTCATCACAATTCTCAATGCACTTGTCATCACAATGCTCCCTGGCACTTGTCGTCAGAATGCTCCTTGAACCCTGTCACGAAAAGGCTCCATGCATTTTTCATCACAAAGCCCCATGCCATTTTCATCACAATGCTCCATGCCATTGTCATCAAAATACTCCACAAGCTTGTCATCAGAATGCTCCATGACCCTTGTCATCAGAATTCTCCATGCACTTGTCAGCACAATGCTCCCTGACCCTTGTCATCACAATGCTCCATTACCTTTGTTATCAGAATCCTCCATGACACTTGGCATCAGAATGCCCCATGCCATTGTCATCACAATGGGCCATTATATATGTCATCACAATGCTTCCTGACACCTCTCTTTACAATACTGCATGACCTGGTCATCACAATGCTCCATGCCCTTGTCATCACAATGCGCTGTTCCCACTCTCATCACAATAATCCAAGAAACTTATTAGACCAATGCTCCATGCCCTTGTCATCACAACGCACCATGATGCCTGTCATCACAATACTCCATGCCCTTGTCATCACAATGCTCCATGCCCTTGTTATCACAATGTTCCAAGACCCAAGTAATCAGAATGCTCCATGCCCCTTTTGATCAGTATGCTCCATGACACCTGTCATCACAAGGCTCCATGATTTCCTCATCACAATGCTCCAGGACATTGTCATCACAATGCTTCATGACATTTTCATGAAAACTCTCAATGGCCCTTGTCATCATAATGCTCCAAGCCCTAGTCATCACAAAGCTCCATTATATTTCTCATCACAATCCTCCATTATATTTTGCATCACAATGCTCCATGCCATTGTCATCGCAATGGACCATGACATATGTCATCACAATGCTCCCTGACACCAGTCTTCACAATATTCCATGCCCTTGTCATCACAATACTCCATGCACTTGTCATCAAAATGCACCATGTCCACTGTCATCACAATAATCTATGAAACTTGTCAGACCGATGCTCCATGCACCTGTCATCACAATGCTCCATGCCCTTGTCATCACAATGCTCCATGACCCCTGTCATAACAATGCTCCGTGACTCCAGTCATCACAATGCTTCATAACATTTGTCATCACAACGGTCCATGCCCGCCTTATCACAAGACTCTGTGACCTTTGTAACCACAGTGCTCCATGAACTTTTCATCACAATGCTGCGTGACCCTTGTCATAACAATGCTCCATGTCTTTGTCAGAACAATGCTCCATGACCCTTGTCATCACAATGTGCCATGCACTTTTCATCACAAAGAACCACAACCTTGACATCGCTATGCTCCATAAACCTTGTAATCACAATGTTCCATGCAATTCTCATTCAAATGCTCTCTCACAACGGATATCACAATGTTCCATCACTTGTCATCACAATCCTCCCTCACCCCTGTAATCAGAAGTTTCCATGACCCCTGTCATCACAATGCTACATCCCCTTATCAGCACAATGTTCCATGATGCTTGACATCACAATGTTCAATAACCCCTGTCATCAAAATACTCCATGACCCTTTTCATCCCAAAGCTCCATGACCCATGGCATCACAATGTTTTATAACCCCTGTCATCAAAATGTTCCATTACACTTTTCATCAAATTACTGCATGAACATGTCATCAAAATGCTCCCTGCCCTGCTCATCACAAAGAACCACACCCTTGTCATCAAAATGCTCCATGACTTTTGTCATCACAAAACTCCATGACCCTTGGCATCACAATGCTCCATGTCATTGTCATGATAATGCTCCATGAACACTCTCATCATATTGCTCAATGCCCTTGTCATCACAAAGCTCCATGACAATTGTCATCACAATGCTCGATGCCCTTCTCATCACAATGCTCCATGCCCTTGTCATTACAATCCCCCATGACCCATGTATCACAGTGTACGTGCCCTTGTCATCACAATGCTCCATGCCCACTCTCATCACAGTAATTCAAGAAACATTTCAGACCAATGCTCAATTCCCTTCTCAACACAATGCTCCATTACATCTGTCATAACTATGCTCCATGACCCCTGCCATCACATTGTTCCACGGACTTGTCATCACAAGGCTCCATGACCCTTGTCATCACAATGCTCCAAGACCCCTGTAATCACAATGCTCCATGCCCTTGTCATCACAAAGCTCAATGACGCATGTTATCAGAATGTTCCATGGCCTTCTCCTCAGAGTGCTCCATGCCCTTGTCATCACAATGTTCCAAGACCCCTGTAATCACAATGCTCCATGCACCTTTTCATCAGAATGCTCCATGAGACTTGTCAACACAAGTCTCCATGGTCATCTCATCACAATGCTCCAGGACCTTGTCATCACCACGCTCCATTCCCTTGTCATCACAACGCTCCATGACACCTGTCATCACAATACTCCATGAACATTTTCAGCCCAATGCTCCATGACCTTCTAATCACAATGCTCCATGACCAATATCATCAAAATTCTCCATGACCACAGTCATCAAAACACTCCATGACACCTGACAACACAATGATCCGGGACTCTTTTCATCACAATGCTCCATGACCCCTGTAATCACAAAGCTCCATGACCCCAGTCATCACAATACTCC
The DNA here is from genome assembly GCF_964341445.2 of Mesoplodon mirus. Classification (NCBI taxonomy): domain Eukaryota; kingdom Metazoa; phylum Chordata; class Mammalia; order Artiodactyla; family Ziphiidae; genus Mesoplodon; species Mesoplodon mirus. The sequence goes on from NW_028295811.1 coordinate 1,452,437, forward strand.
ATGAACATTTTCATCCCAATGATCCATGACCCTTGTCATCACAGTGATCCATGCCCTTGTCATCCCAATGCTCCATGACGCCTATATTCAAAATGCTCTCTGACGCTTGTCATCAAAGTGCACCATGACACATGTCATCACAATGCTCCATGCCTTTGTCAGCAAAATGCTACATGACACTGTCCTTACAATGCTCTCTGCGCTTGTCATCACAATACTCCATTACCATACTCATCACTACCCTCCAAGTACCTTGGGATCCCATTGCTTCATGCCCTAGTCATCACAATGCTCCATGCTCCTTGAAATCAAAAGTATCCATGACCTCTGTCATCGCAAGGCTCCAAACCCTTGTGATCACAATGTACCATAACACTTGTCATCACAACACTCCATGATGACTGTCATCACAATACTCCATGCCCTTTTCATCACAATGCTCCATGACCTTTGTCATCACAATTCTCAATACACTTGTCATCACAATGCTCCCTGGCACTTGTCGTCAGAATGATCCTTGAACCCTGTCATGAAAAGGCTCCATGCATTTTTCATCACAAAGCCCCATGCCATTTTCATCACAATGCTCCATGCCATTGTCATCAAAATACTCCACAAGCTTGTCATCAGAATGCTCCATGACCCTTGTCATCACAATTCTCCATGCACTTGTCAGCACAATGCTCCCTGACCCTTGTCATCACAATGCTGCAAGCCATTGTCATCACAATGCTCCATTACCTTTGTTATCAGAATCCTCCATGACACTTGGCATCAGAATGCTCCATGCCATTTTCATCACAATGGGCCATTACATATGTCATCACAATGCTCCCTGACACCTCTATTTACAATACTGCATGACCTGGTCATCACAATGCTCCATGCCCTTGTCATCACAATGCGCTGTTCCCACTCTCATCACAATAATCCAAGAAACTTATTAGACCAATGCTCCATGCCCTTGTCATCACAACGCTCCATGATGCCTGTCATCACAATACTCCATGCCCTTGTCATCACAATGCTCCATGCCCTTGTTATCACAATGTTTCAAGACCCAAGTAATCAGAATGCTCCATGCCCCTTTTGATCAGTATGCTCCATGAGACCTGTCATCACAAGGCTCCATGATTTCCTCATCACAATGCTCCAGGACCTTGTCATCACAATGCTTCATGACATTTTCATGAAAACTCTCAATGGCCCTTGTCATCATAATGCTCCAAGCCCTAGTCATCACAAAGCTCCATTATATTTCTCATCACAATGCTCCATTATATTTGGCATCACAATGCTCCATGCCATTGTCATCGCAATGGACCATGACATATGTCATCACAATGCTCCCTGACACCTGTCTTCACAATATTCCATGTCCTTGTCATCACAATACTCCATGCACTTGTCATCAAAATGCACCATGTCCACTGTCATCACAATAATCTATGAAACTTGTCAGACCGATGCTCCATGCACCTGTCATCACAATGCTCCATGCCCTTGGCATCACAATGCTCCATGACCCCTGTCATCACAATGCTCCGTGACTCCAGTCATCACAATGCTTCATAACATTTGTCATCACAACGGTCCATGCCCGCGTCATCACAAGACTCTGTGACCTTTGTAACCACAATGCTCCATGAACTTTTCATCACAATGCTGCGTGACCCTTGTCATCACAATGTTCCATGTCTTTGTCAGAACAATGCTCCATGACCCTTGTCATCACAATGTGCCATGCACTTTTCATCACACAGAACCACAACTTTGACATCGCTATGTTCCATAAACCTTGTAATCACAATGTTCCATGCAATTCACATTCAAATGCTCTCTCACAACGGATATCACAATGTTCCATCACTTGTCATCACAATCCTCCCTCACCCCTGTTATCACAAGTTTCCATGACCCCTGTCATCACAATGCTACATCCCCTTATCAGCACAATGTTCCATGATGCCTGACATCACAATGTTCAATAACCCCTGTCATCAAAATACTCCATGACCCTTTTCATCCCAAAGCTCCATGACCCATGGCATCACAATGTTTTATAACCCCTGTCATCAAAATGTTCCATTACACTTTTCATCAAATTACTGCATGAACATGTCATCAAAATGCTCCCTGCCCTGCTCATCACAATGAACCACACCCTTGTCATCAAAATGCTCCATGACATTTGTCATCACAAAGCTCCATGACCCTTGGCATCACAATGCTCCATGTCATTGTCATCATAATGCTCCATGAACCCTCTCCTCATATTGCTCAATGCCCTGGTCATCACAAAGCTCCATGACAATTGTCATCACAATGCTCGATGCACTTCTCATCACAATGCTCCATGCCCTTGTCATTACAATCCCCCATGACCCATGTATCACAGTGTACGTGCCCTTGTCATCACAATGCTCCATGCCCACTCTCATCACAATAATTCAAGAAACATTTCAGAACAATGCTCAATGCCCTTCTCATCACAATGCGCCATTACATCTGTCATAACAATGCTCCATGACCCCTGCCATCACATTGTTCCACGGACTTGTCATCACAAGGCTCCATGACCCTTGTCATCACAATGCTCCAAGACCCCTGTAATCACAATGCTCCATGCCCTTGTCATCACAAAGCTCAATGACGCATGTTATCAGAATGTCCCATGGCCTTCTCCTCACATTGCTCCATGCCCTTGTCATCACAATGCTCCAAGACCCCTGTAATCACAATGCTCCATGCACCTTTTCATCAGAATGCTCCATGAGACTTGTCAACTCAAGTCTCCATGGTCATCTCATCACAATGCTCCAGGACCTTGTCATCACCACGCTCCATTCCCTTGTCATCACAACGCTCCATGACACCGGTCATCACAATAATCTATGAACATTTTCAGCCCAATGCTCCATGACCTTCTAATCACAATGCTCCATGACCAATATCATCAAAATTCTCCATGACCACTCTCATCAAAACACTCCATGACACCTGACAACACAATGATCCGGGACTCTTTTCATCACAATGCTCCATGACCCCTGTAATCACAATGCTCCATGACCCCTGTCATCACAATACTCCATGAACATTTTCATCCCAATGATCCATGACCCTTGTCATCACAATACTCCATGAACATTTTCATCCCAATGATCCATGCCCTTGTCATCCCAATGCTCCAGACCCCTATAATCAAAATGCTCTGTGACGCTTGTCATCAAAGTGCACCATGACACATGTCTTCACAATGCTCGATGCCTTTGTCAGCAAAATGCTACATGACACTGTCCTTACAATGCTCTATGTGCTTGTCATCACAATACTCCATTACCATAGTCATCACTATCCTCCAAGAACCTTGGGATCCCATTGCTTCATGCCCTAGTCATCACAATGCTCCATGCTCCTTGAAATAACAAGTATCCTTGACCTCTGTCATCGCAATGCTCCAAACCCTTGTGATCACAATGTACCATAACACATGTCATCACAACGCTCCATGATGACTGACATCACAATACTCCATGCCCTTTTCATCACAATGCTCCATGACCTTTGTCATCACAATTCTCAATACACTTGTCATCACAATGCTCCCTGGCACTTGTCGTCAGAATGCTCCTTGAACCCTGTCACGAAAAGGCTCCATGAATTTTTCATCACGAAGCCCCATGCCATTTTCATCACAATGTTCCATGCCATTGTCATCAAAATACTCCACAAGCTTGTCATCAGAATGCTCCATGACCCTTGTCAGCACAATGCTCCCTGACCCTTGTCATCACAATGCTCCAAGCCATTGTCATCACAATGCTCCATTACCTTTGTTATCAGAATCCTCCATGACACTTGGCATCAGAATGCTCCATGCCATTGTCATCACAATGGGCCATTACATATGTCATCACAATGCTCCCTGACACCTCTATTTACAATACTGCATGACCTGGTCATCACAATGCTCCATGCCCTTGTCATCACAATGCGCTGTTCCCACTCTCATCACAATAATCCAAGAAACTTATTAGACCAATGCTCCATGCCCTTGTCATCACAACGCTCCATGATGCCTGTCATCACAATACTCCATGCCCTTGTCATCACAATGCTCAATGCCCTTGTTATCACAATGATCCAAGACACCTGTAATCAGAATGCTCCATGCCCCTTTTCATCAGTATGCTCCATGAGACCTGTCATCACAAGGCTCCATGGTTTTCTCATCACAATGCTACAGGACATTGTCATCAAAATGCTTCACGACATTGTCATGAAAATTCTCAATGGCCCTTTTCATCATAATGCTCCAAGCCCTAGTCATCACAATGCTCCATTATATTTGTCATCACAATCCTCCATTACATTTGGCATCACAATGCTCCATGCCATTGTCATCGCAATGGACCATGACATATGTCATCACAATGCTCCCTGACACCTGTCTTCAGAATACTCCATGCCCTTGTCATCACAATGCTCCATGGCCTTGTCATCACAGTGCACCATATCCACTGTCATCACAATAATCTATGAAACTTGTCAAACCAATGCTCCATGCCCCTGTCATCACAAGGCTCCATGCCCTTGTCATCACAATGCTCCATGAGCCCTGTCATCACAATACTCCGTGACTCCAGTCATCACAATGCTTCATAACGTTTGTCATCACAACGGTCCATTCCCGCGTCATCACAATGCTCTGTGAGCTTTGTAACCACAATGCTCATGAACTTTTCATCACAATGCTCCATGACCCTTGTCATCACAATGTACCATGCCCTTTTCATCACAATGATCCACAACTTTGTCATCGCTATACTCCATAAACCTTGTAATCACAATGCACCATCCACTTCTCATCCAAATGCTCTCTCACATGAGATATCAAAATGTTCCATCACTAGTCATCACAATCCTCCCTCACCCCTTTTATCACAATGTTCCATGACCCCTGTCATTCACCATGCTACATCCCCTTATCAGCACAATGTTCCATGACCCCTGACATCACAATGTTCCATAACCCCTGTCATCTAAATGCTCCATGACCCTTTTCATCCTAAAGCTCCATGACCATTGGCATCACAGTGTTCTATAACACCTGTCATCAAAATGTTCCATTACACTTTTCATCAAATTACTGCATGAACTTGTCATCAAAATGCTCCCTGCCTTTCTCATCACAATGCACCACACTCTTGTCATCAAAATGCTCCATGACGTTTGTCATCACAAATCACCATGACCCTTGGCATCACAATGCTCCATGTCATTGTCATCACAATGCTCCATGAACCCTCTCATCACATTGCTCCATGCCCTTGTCATCACACATCTCCATGACACTTGTCATCACAATGCTCGATGCCCTTCTCATCACAATGCTCCATGCCGTTGTCATTACAATCCCCCATGACCCATGTATCACCGTGTACGATGCCCTTGTCATCACAATTCTCCATGCCCACTCTCATCACAGTAATCCATGAATTAATTCAGACCAATGCTCAATGCCCTTCTCATCACAATGTTCCATTACCTCTGTCATAACAATGCTCCATGAGCACTGCCATCACAATGTTCCACGGCCTTGCCATCACAAGGCTCCATGACACTTGTCATCACAATGCTCCAAGATCCCTCTAAACACAATGCTCCATGCCCTTGTCATCACAAAACTCCCTGACGCATGTCATCAGAATGTTTCATGGCGTTCTCCTCACAGTGCTCCATGCCCTTGTCATCACAATAATGCAAGACCCCGTAATCACAATGCTCCATGCCCCTTTTCATCAGAATGCTCCATGAGATTTGTCATCACAAGTCTCCATGGTCTTCTCATCACAATGCTCCAGGAACTTGTCATCACCACGCTCCATTCCCTTGTCATCACCACGCTCCATTCCCTTGTCATCACAATCCTCCATGACCCCTGTCATCACAATACTCCATGAACATTTTCAGCCCAATGCTCCATGACAATTTTCATCACAATGATCCATGCCCTTGTCATCCCAATGCTCCATGACCCCTGTATTCACAATGCTCCGTGACGCTTGACATCACAGTGCTCCATGACACCTGTCATCACAATGCTCCATGCCTTTGTCAGCAAAATGCTACATGACCTTGTCATTACAAAGCTCTATGCGCTTGTCATCACAATACTCCATTACCATTGTCATCACAATCCTCCATGAACCTTGGGATCACTTTGCTTCATGCCCTTGTCATCACAATGCTCCATGCTCCTTGAAATCAAAATGATCCATGACCTCTGTCATCACAATGCTTCAAACCCTTGTGATCACAATGTTCCATAACACTTGTCATCAAAATGCTCCATGATGCCTGTCATCACAATACTCCATGCCCTTTTCATCACAATGCTCCATGACCTTTGTCATCACAATTCTCAATACACTTGTCATCACAATGCTCCCTGACACTTGTCATCAGAATGCTCCTGGAACCCTGTCACGAAAAGGCTCCATGTCTTTTTCATCACAAAGCCCCATGCAATTTTCATCACAATGCTCCATGCCATTGTCATCAAAATACCCCACAAGCTTGCCATCAGAATGCTCCCTGACCCTTGTCATCACAATATTCCAAGCCATTGTCATCACTATGCTCCTTTACCTTTGTCATCAGAATCCTCCATGACACTTGGCATCACAATGCTCCATGCCATTGTCATCACAATGTGCCATTACCTATGTCATCACAATGCTCCGTGACACCTCTCTTCACAATACTGCATGACCAGGACATCACAATGCTCCATGCCCTTGTCATCACAATAATCGCTGAAACTTATTAGAGCAATGCTCCATGCGCTTGTCATCACAATGCTCCATGCCCACTCTCATCACAATAATCCATAAAACTTTTCAGACAAATGCTCAATGCCCTTCACATCACAATGCTCCATTACCTCTGTCATAACAATGCTCCATGACCACTGCCATCACAATGATCCACGGCCTTGTCATCAGAAGGCTCCATGATCCTTGTCATCACAATGCTCCAAGACCCCTGTAATCACAATGCTCCATGCCCTTGTCATCACAAAGCTCCATGACGCATGTCATCAGAATGTTCCATGGCCTTCTCCTCACAGTGCTCCATGCCCTTGTCTTCACAATGCTCCAAGACCCCTGTAATCACAATGCTCCATGCCCCTTTTCATCAGAATGCTCCTAGAGACTTGTCATCACAAGTCTCCATGGTCATCTCATCACAATGCTCCAGGACCTTGTCATCACCATGCTCCATTCCATTGTCATCACAATGCTCCATGACCCCTGTCATCACAATAATCCATGAATATTTTCAGCCCTATGCTCCATGACCTTCTCATCACAATGCTCCATGACCAATATCATCACAATGCTCCATGACCACAGTCATCACAACACTCCATGACACCTGACAACACAATGATCCGGGACTCTTGTCATCACAATGCTCCATGACCCCTGTCATCACAATACTCCATGAACATTTTCACCCCAATGCTCCATGACACTTTTCATCACAATGCTCCATGCCCTTGTCATCCCTATGCTCCATGACCCCTGTATTCACAATGCTCCGTGATGCTTGTCATCACAGTGCTCCATGACACCTGTCTTCACAAAGCTCCATGCCTTTGTCAGCAAAATGCTACATGACCTTGTCATTACAATGCTCTATGCGCTTGTCATCACAATACTCCATTACCATTGTCATCACAATCCTCCAAGAACCTTGGGATCGCATTGCTTCATGCCCTACTCATCACAATGCTCCATGCTCCTTGAAATCAAAATGATCCATGACCTCTGTCATCGCAATGCTCCAAAACCTTGTGATCACAATGTTCCATAACACTTGTCATCACAACGCTCCATGATGCCTGTCATCACAATATTCCATGCCCTAGGCATCACAATGCTCCATGCCCTAGTTATCACAATGTTCCAAACACCTGTAATCAGAATGCTCCATGCCCCTTTTCATCAGTATGCCCCATGAGACATGTCATCACAAGGCTCCATGGTTTTCTCATCAGAGTTCTCCAGGACCATGTCATTACATTGCTTCACGACATTGTCATGAAAATTCTCAATGGCCCTTCTCATCATAATGCTCCAAGCCCTAGTCATCACAATGCTCCATTATATTTGCCTTCACAATCCTCCCTTACATTTGGCATCACAATGCTACATGCCACTGTCATCGCAATGGACCATGACATATGTCATCACAATGCTCCCTGACACCTGTCTTCACAATACTCCATGCCCTTGTCATCACAATGCTCCATGCCATTGTCATCACAAAGCACCATGTACACTGTCATCACAATAATCTATGAAACCTGTCAGACCAATGCTCCATGCCCCTGTCACCACAATGCTCCATGCCCTTGTCATCACAATGCTCCATTACACCAGTAATCACAATGCTCCGTGACTCCAGTCATCACAATGCTTCATAACGTTCGTCATCACAACGGTCCATGCCCGCGTCATCACAAGGCTCTGTGATATTTGTTACCACAATGCTCCATGAACTTTTCATCACAAAGCTCCGTGACCCTTGTCATCACAATGCTCCATGTCTTTGTCAGAACAATGCTCCATGACCCTTGTCATCACAATGTGCCATGCGTTTTTCATCACAGTGATCCACAACCTTGTCATCACTATGCTCCATAAACCTTGTAATCACAATGCTCCATGCACTTCTCATCCAAATGCTCTCTCACATGAGATACCACAATGTTCCATCACTAGTCATCACAATCCTCCCTCACCCATGTTATCACAATGTTCCATGACCCCTGTCATTCACCATGCTACATCCCCTTATCAGCACAATGTTCCATGACCCCTGACATCACAATGTTCCATAACCCCTGTCATCAAAATGCTCCCTGACCCTTTTCATCCTAAAGCTCCATAACCCCTGGCATCAAAATGTTCTATAACACTTGTCATCAAAATGTTCCATTACATTTTTCATCAAATTACTGCATGAACCTGTCATCAAAATGCTCCCTGCCATTCTCATCACAATGCACCACACCCTTGTCATCAAAATGCTCCATTACATTTGTCATCACAAAACTCCATGACACTTGTCATCACAATGCTCAATGCCCTTCTCATCACAATGCTCCATGCCCTTGTCATTACAATCCCCCATGACCCATGTATCACCGTGTACGGTGCCCTTGTCATCACAATTCTCCATGCCCACTCTCATCACAGTAATCCATGAAACATTTCAGACCAATGCTCAATGCCCTTCTCAACACAATGCTCCATTACATCTGTCATAACATTGCTCCAGGACCCCTGCCATCACAATGTTCCACGGCCTTGCCATCACAAGGCTCCATGACCCTTGTCATCAGAATGCTTCAAGATCCCTCTAATCACAATGCTCCATGCACTTGTCAACAGAAAGCTCCATGACGCATGTCATCAGAATGTTTCATGGCCTTCTCCTCACAGTGCTCCATGCCCTTGTCATCACAATGCTCCAAGACCCCTGTAATCACAATGCTGCATGCCACTTTTCATCAGAATGCTCCATGAGAATTTTCATCACAAGTCTCCATGGTCTTCACATCACAATGCTCCAAGACCCCTGTAATCACAATGCTCCATGTCCCTTTTCATCAGAATGCTCCATGAGACTTGTCATCACAAGTCTCCATTGTATTCTCATAAAAGTGCTCCAGGAACTTGTCATCATAATGCTCCATGATCCCTGTCATCACGATACTCCATGAACATTTTCAGCCCAATGCTCTATGACCTTCTCATCAAAATGCTCCATGACCCCTGTCATCACAATACTCCATGAACATATTCAGCCCAATGCTCCATGACCCTTGTCATCACAATGATCCATGCCCTTGTCATCCCAATGCTCCATGACCCCTGTATTCACAATGCTCTGTGATGCTTGTCATCACAGTGCTCCATGACACCTGTCATCACAATGCTCCATGCCCTTGTTATCACATTGTTCCATGACCCCTGTCATTACTATGCTCCGTGACTTCATTCATCACAATGCTTCATGACCTTTGTCATCTCAATGGTCCATGCCCTCGTCATCAACAGTCTCTTTGACCATTTTAACCACAATGCTCCATGAACTTTTCATCACAATTCTCTTTGACCCTTGTCATCACAATCCTCTCTGCCTTTCTCAGCACAATGATCCATGACACTTGTCATCACAATGCTCCATGCGCTTTTCAGCACAGTGTTCCATGACACATGTCATCAAAATGCACCATGCGCTTGTCATCACAGTGCTCCACAATCTCGTCATCACAATGCTCCATAAAACTTGTCATCACAATGCTCCATGCACTTCTCATCAAAATGCTCTCTCACCACTGATATCACAACTTTACATCACTATTCGTCACAATACTCCCTCACGCTTGTCATCACAATGATCCATGACTCCTGTCATCACAATTGTACATGCACATATCATCACAATGTTCGATGACCCCTGACATCACAATGTTCCATAACCCCTGTCATCAAAATGCTCCCAAAACCTTTTCCTCAAAATGATCCATGACCCCTGGCATCACAATGTTCAATAACCCCTGTCATCAAAATGTTCCATGACACATTTCATCCAATTGCTCCATGACCCTGTCATCACAATGCTCCCTGCCCTTCTCATCACAATGCACAAAGCACTTGTCCTCAAAATCCTCCATGACCTTTGTCATCACAAAGATCCATGACCCTTGGCATCACAATGCTCCATGTCATTTTCATCACAATGCTCCATGATCGCATTCATCACATTGCTCCATACCGTTGTCATCACAAAGCTCCATGACACATGTCATCAGAATGCTCCATGGCCTTCTCATCACAATCCACCATGCCATTGCCATCACAATGTTCCATTAACCCTGTCATAACAATGCTCCATGACCCCTGCCATCACGATATTCCATGGCCTTGTCATCACAAGGCTCCATGACCCTTCTCATCACAATGCTCCAAGACCCGGTAATCACAATGTTCCATGACCCCTGTCATCACAATGCTACATCCCCTTATCATCACAATGTTCCATGACACCTGACATCACAATGTTCCACAACCCCTGTCATCAAAATGCTCCATGACACTTTTCATCCCAAAGCTCCATGACCCCTGACATCACAATGTTCTATAACCCCTGTCATCAAAATATTCCATTACAATTTTCATCAAATTGCTGCATGACACTGTCATCAAAATGCTCCCTGGCCTTCTCATCACAATGCACCACGCCCTTGTCATCAAAATGCTCCGTGACTTTTGTCATCACAAATCTCCTTGACCCTTGACATCACAATGCTCCATGAACCTTCTCATCACATTTCTCCATGCCCTTGTCATCACAAAGCTCCATGACACATGTCATCACAATGCTCGATGCCCTTCTCATTACTATGCTCCATGCCCTTGTCATTACAATCCTCTATGACCATTGTATCACAGTGTTCTGTGCTCTTGTCATCACAATGCTCCATGTCCACTCTCATCACAATAATCCATGAAACATTTCACACCAATGCTTCCTGTCCTTCTCATCACAATGCTCCATTACACCTGTCATAACAATGTTCCATGACCCCTGCGATCACAAAGTTCCACGGCCTTGTCATTCACAAGGCTCCATGACACTTGTCATCACAATGTTCCAAGACCCCTGTAATCACAATGCTCCATGCCCTTGTCATCACAAAGCTCCATGACGCATGTCATTAGAATGTTCCATGGACTTCTCATCACAATGCTCCAAGACACATTTTATCACGATGCTCCATGCCCCTTTTCATCTCAAAGCTCCATGAATCCTATCATCACAATGCACCATGCCCATTATCATAATGCTTAAGGCTATTTTCCTCACAATGAAATCAAAATGCTCCATGACCTCTGTCATCATAATGCTCCAAACCGTTGGGATCACAATGTTCCATAACACTTCTCATCACAACACCCCATGATGCTCATAATCACAATTATCCATGGTCTTCTCATCACTATGCTCCATAACCATTGTCATCACAATGCTCCCTGACACTTGTCGTCAGTATGCTCCTTGAACACTGTCATTACAGGGCTCCATGCCTTTTTCATCACAATGATCCATGCCCTTTTCATCACAATGCTCAAAGACACCTATAATCACAATGTTCCATGCACTTGTCATCACAGTGCTCCATGATGCATTCATCAGAATGCTTCATGGCCTTCTCTTCACAATGCTCCATGCCCTTGTCATCACAATGCTCCAAGACCCCTGTAAACACTATGCTCCATGCCGCTTGTCATTATAGCGCTCCATGACACTCGTCATCACAATTATCCATGGTCTTCTCATCACAGTGCTCCACGGTCTTGACATCACAGTGCTCCATGCCCTGGTCATCACAATGCTCTATGTTCCCTTTCATCACAATTCTCCACGTTCTTGGCATCACTATGTTCCATGACACTTCCCATCACAGTGTTAAATGCTTTGTCATCACAATACTGCACAAGCTTGTCATCAGAATACTCCATGACCCTTGTCATCACAATGATCCATGACCCCTGTCATCACAATGCTCCATGAGACCTATCATCACAATGCTCCATGCCCCTTGTCATTACAGTGCTCCATGATGCTCGTCACCAGAATTTTCCATGGTCTTCTCATCACAGTGCTCCACGGTCTTGCCATAACAATGCTCCATGCCCTGGTCATCACAATGCTCCTTGTCCCTTGTCATCACAATTCTTCATGTCCTTGTCATCACAATGCTCCATGACAGGTCTCATCCCCATGTTACATGCTCTTGTCATCACAATTCTCCATGCACTTGTCATCGCAATGTCCCATGACACCTGTCATAGCAAGCTCCATGCCATTGTCATCACAATGCTTCACGACCTTTTCATCAAAATTCTCAAAGTTCGTTGTCAACACAATGCTCCATGCCCTTGTCATCACAATGCTCCATGACCCCAGTCATCATAATGCTCCGTGACTCCAGTCATCACAATGTTTCATAACGTTTGTCATCACAATGGTCCATGCCCGCGTCATCACAATTGTCTGTGACCTTTGTAACCACAATGCTCCATAAATTTTCATCACAATTCTCTGTGACCCTTCTCATCACAATGCTCCATGTCTTTGTCAGAACAATGCTCCATGACCCTTGTCATCACAATGTGCCACACGCATTTCATCACAACGGTACACAACTTTGTGATCGCAATGCTCCATTAACCTTGTAATCACAATAGTCCATGCACTTCTCATCAAAATGCTCTCTCACCAGAGATATCACAATGTACCATCACTAGTCATCACAATACTCCCTCACCCCTGTAATCACAATGTCCCATGACCCTGTCATCCCAATGCTACATCCCCTTATCATCACAATGTTCCATGACCCCTGCCATTACAATGTTCCATAACCCCTGTCATCAAAATTCTCCATGAACATTTCATCCCAAAGCTCCAAGACCCCTGATATCACAATGTTCCTTTACACTTTTCATCACATTGCTGCATGACCCGGTCATCAGTATGCTTCCTGCCCTTCACATCATAATGCACCATGCCCTTGTCATCAAAATGCTCCATGACTTCTCATCACAAAGCTCCATGAAACTTGGCATCACAATGCTCCATGTCATTGTCATCACAATACTCCATGAATATTCTTATCACATTGTTCCATGTCCTTGTCATCACAAAGCTCCATGACACTTGTCATCACAATGCTCGATGCCCTTCTCATCACAATGCTCCATGCCCTTGTCATTACAATCCTGAATGACCCATGTATCACAGTGTTCTGTGCCCTTGTCATCACAATGCTCCATGCCAACTCTCATGACAATAATCCATGAAACATTTCAGACCAATGATCCATGCATTTCTCATCAAAATGCTCCATTACCCCTGTCATAACAATGCACCATGGCCCTTGCCATCACAATATCCCACGGCCTAGTCATCACAAAGTTCCATGACACTTGTCATCACAATGCTCAAGGCCCCTGAAATCACAATGCTCCATGCCCTTGTCATCAAAAAACTCCATGATGCATGTCATCAGAATGTTCCAGGGCCTTCTCATCACAATGCTTCATGCCCTTGTCATCACAATGCTCCAAGACCCTTGTAATCACAATGCTCCATGCCCCTTTTCATCTCAATGTTCCATGAACCCTGTCATCACAATGCACCATGCCCATCATCATAATGCTTCAGGCTATTATCATCACAATGAAATCAATATTCTCCATGACCTCTGTCATCATAATGCTCCAAACCCTTGTGATCACAATGTTCCATAACACTTATCATCACAACACCCCATGACGCTCATCATCACAATTATCCATGATCTTATCATCAGAGTGCTCCATGATCTTTGTCATTACAATGCTCAATACACTTGTCATCACAATGCTGCCTGACACTTGTCGTCGTATGCTCCTTGATCCATGTCATGACAAGGCTCCATGCCTTTTTCATAACAATGATCGATGCCTTTTTCATCACAATGCTCCAAGATCCCTGTAATCACAATGTTCCATGCCCTTGTCATCACAAAACTCCATGATGCATGTCATCAGAATGTTCCATGGCCTTCTCATCACAATGCTCCATGCCCTTCTAATCACAATGCTCCAAGACCCCTGTAATCACAATGCTCCATTCCCCTTTTCATCAGAATGCTCCATGAGACTTGTCATCACAAGTCACCATGGACTTCTCTTCACAATGCTACAGGACATTGTCATCACAATACTCCATTCCCTTATCATCACAATGCTCCATGACCCCTGTCATCACAATAATCCATGAAAATTTTCAGCCCAGTGCTCCACGACCTACTTATCACAATGCTCCATGGCCAATATCATCACAATGCTCCATGACCACTGTTAACACAACACTCCATGACACCTGACAACACAATGATCCGGGACTCTTGTCATCACAATGCTCCATTCCCTAGTCCTCACAAAGCTCCATGACCCCTGTCATCACCACATGCCTTGAACATTTTCATCCCAGTGCTCCATGACACTTGTCATCAAAATGATCCATGCCCATGTCATCCCAATGCTCTATGACCCCTGTAATCACAATGCTCCGTGACGCTTGTCATCACAGTGCTCCATGACACCTGTCATCAAAATGCTTCATGCCTTTGTCAGCAAAATGCTACATGACCTTGTCATTACAATGCTGTATGCGCTTGTCATCACAATACTCCATGAACCTTGGGATCACATTGTTTCATGCCCTTTTCATCACAATGCTCCATGCTCCTTGAAATCAAAATGATCCATGAGCTCTGTTATCACAATGCTCCAAACCCTTGTGATAACAATGTTCCATAACACTTGTCAGCACAACGCTCCATGATGCTTGTCATCACAATACTCCATGCCCTTTTCATCCCAATCATCCATGACCTTTGTCATCACAATTCTCAATACACTTGTCATCACAATGCTCCCTGACACTTGTCATCAGAATGCTCCTGGAACCCTGTCACTAAAAGGCTCCATTCGATTTTCATCACAATACCTTAAGCCATTTTCATCACAATGCTCCATGCCATTGTCATCAAAACACTCCACAAGCTTGTCATCATAATGCTCCATTACCATTGTCATCACATTTCTCCATGCACTTGTCAGCACAATGCTCCCTGACCGTTTTCATCACAATGCACCAAGCCATTGTCATCACAATGCTCCATTATCTTTGTCATCAGAATACTCCATGACATTTGTCATCACAATGCTCCATGCCATTGTCATCACACTGGGCCATTACATATATCATCACAATGCTCCCTGACACCAGTCTTCACAATACTGCATGAACTGGTCATCACAATGCTCCATGACATTGTCATCACAATGTGCCATTCGAACTGTCATCGCAATAATCAATGAAACTTATTAGACCAATGTTCCATGCCCTTGTCATCACAATGCTCCATGCCCTTGTTATCACAATGCTCCATGACCCCTGTCATCACAATGCTCCGTGACTCCAGTCATCACAATGCTTCATGACCTTTGTCATCACAATGGTCCATGCCCTCATCATCAACAGTCTCTGTGACATTTTTAACCACAATGTCCATGAATTTTTCATCACAATGCTCTTTGACCCCTGTCATCACAATGCTCCATGTGCTTGTCAGCACAATGCTCCATTACACATGTCATCACAATGCACCATACGATTGTCATCACAGTGCTCTACAATCTTGTCATCACACTGCTCCATAAAATTTGTCATCACTATGCTCCATGCACTTCTCATCAAAATGCTCTCTCAACACTGATATAACAATGCTACATCACTATTTGTCACAATACTCCCTCACCCCTGTCATCACAATGTTCCATGACTCCTGTCATCAAAATGCTACATGCACTTATCATCACAATGTTTGATGACCCCTGACATCACAATGTTCCATAACACCTGTCATCAAAATGTTCCATGACACTTTTCATCAAATTGATCCATGACCCTGTCATCACAATGCTCCCTGCCCTTCTCATCACAATGCACTACGCCCTTGCTATCAAAATTCTCCATGAGTTTTTTCATCACAAAGATCCATGACCTTTGGCCTCACAATGCTCCATGTCATTGTCATCACAATGCTCCCTGAACGCTCTCATCACATTGTTCCATTCCCTTGTCTTCACAAAGCTCCATGACACATATCATCAGAATGCTCCATGGCCTTCTCATCACAATGCTCCACGCCCCTGCCATCAGAATTCTCCATTACACCTGACATAACAATGCTCCATGACCCCTGCCATCACGATGTTCCATATCCTTTTCATCACAAAGCTCCATGACCCTTCTCATCACAATGTTCCAAGAACCCTGTAATCACAATGCTCTATGCCGCTTTTCATCTCAATGACCCATGAACCCTGTCATCACAATGCACCATGCCCATCATCATAATGCTTCATGCTATTGTCATCACAATGAAATCAAAATGCTCCATGACCTCTGTCATAACAATGCTCCAAACCCTTGTGATCACAATATTCAATATCACTTGTCATCATAATGCACCATGATGCTCGTCATCACATTTATCAATGGTATTCTCATCCCAATGCTCCACCACCTTTGTCCTCACAGTGCTCAATACACTTGTCATCAAAATGCTCCCTGACACTTGTTGTCTGTATGCTGCTTGAATCCTGTCATGACAAGGCTCCATGCCTTTTTCATCACAGTGATCCATGTCCTTTTCATCACAATGCTCCAAGACACATATAATCTCAATGCTCCATGCTCTTGTCATCACAAAGCTCAATGACTCAGGCCATCAGAATGCTCATTGGTCTTCTCCTCACAATGCTCCATGCCCTTGTCATCACAATGTTCCAAAACCCCTGTAATCACAAGGCTCCATGCCCTTGTCATCAGAATGCTTCATGGCCTTCTCATCACAATGCTCCATGCCCTAGTCATCACAATGCTCCAAGACCCCTGTAATCACAATGCTCCATGCCCCTTTTCTTCAGAATGCTCCATGAGAATTGTCATCACAAGTCTCCATGGTCTTCTCATCACAATGCTCCAGGACCTTGTCATCACGATGCTCCATTCCTTTGTCATCACAATGCACCATGACCACTGTCATCACAATAATCCATGAACATTTTCAGCCCAATGCTCCACGACCTACTCATCACAATGCTCCATGGCCAATATCATTACAATGCTCCATGACCACTGTCATCACAACACTCCATGACACCTGACAACACAATGATCCGGGACTATTGTCATCACAATGCTCCATTCCCTAGTCATCACAGTGCTCCATGACCCCTGTCATCCCAACACTCCATGAACATTTTCAGCCCAGTGCTCCATGACCCTTGTCATCACAATGATCCATGCCCTTGTCATCCCAATGCTCCATGACCTCTGTATTCACAATGCTCCTTGACGCTTGTCATCACAGTGCTCCATGACACCTGTCATCACAATGCTCCATGCCTTTGTCATCAAAATGCTACATGACCTTGTTATTACAATGCTCTATGCGCTTGTCATCACAATACACCATTTCCATTTTCATCACAATCCTCCATGAACTTTGGGATCACATTGCTTCATGCCCTTGTCATCACAATGCGCCATTCCCACTGTCATCACAATAATCTATGAAACTTATTAGAACAATGTTCCACGACCTTGTCATCACAATGCTCCATGCCCTTGTTATCACAATGCTCCATGACCCCTGTCATCACAATGCGCCGTGACTCCCGTCATCACAATGCTTCATGACCTTTGTCATCACAATGGTCAATGCCCTCGTCATGAACAGTCTCTGTGACCATTTTACCCAAAATGCTCCATGAACATTTCATCACAATGCTCTTTGACCCTTATCATCACAATGCTCCATGCGCTTGTCAGCACAATGCTCCATGACACATGTCATCACAATGCACCTTGCGCTTGTCATCACAGTGCTCCACAATCTTGTCATCACAATGCTCAATAATATTTGTCATCAAAATGATCCATGCACTTCTCATCCAAATGCTCTCTCAGCACTGATATCACAATGCTACATCACTATTTGTCACAATACACCCTCACCCCTGTCATCACATTGTTCCATGACTCCTGTCATCACAATGCTACATGCACTTATCAACACAATGTGCAATGACCCATGACATCACAATGTTCCATAACACCTGTCATCAAAATGTTCCATGACACTTTTCATCAAATTGCTCCAGGACCCTGACATCAGAATGCTCCCTGCCCTTCTCATCACAATGCACAACACACTTGCCATCAAAATGCTCCATGACCTTTGTCATCACAAAGATCCATGACCCTTGGCATCACAATGCTCTATGTCATTGTCATCACAATGCTCCATGAACGCTCTCATCACATTGCTCCATGTCCTTGTCTTCACAAAGCTCCATGCCACATGTCCTCAGAATGCTCCATGGCCTTCTCATCACAATGCTCCATGCCCTTGCCATCACAATTCTCCATTTCCCCTGTCATAACAATGCTCCTTGACCCCTGCCATCACGATGTTCCATGGCCTTGTCATCACAAGGCTCCATGACCCTTCTCATCACATTGCTCCAAGAACACTGTAATCACAGTGCTCTATGCCACTTTTCATCTCAATGATCCATGAACCCTGTCATCACAGTGCACCATGCCAATCATCATAATGCTTCATGCGATTGTCATAACAAAGAAATCAAAATGTTCCATCACCTCTGTCATAACAATGCTCCAAACCCTTGTGATCACAATATTCCATAACACTTGTCATCACAATGCCCCATGACGCTCAACATCAAAATTATCCATGGTCTTCTCATCACAATGCTCCATGACCTTCGTCATCACAATGCTCAATGCACTTTTCATCAAAATGCTCCCTGACACTTGTTGTCTGTATCCTCCTTGAACCCTATCATGACAAGTCTCCATGATTTTTTCATCACAATGATCCATTCTCTTTTCATCACAATGCTCCAAGACCAATGTAATCACAATGGTACATGCCCTTGTCATCACAAAGCTCAATGACGCATGCCATCAGAATGCTCCTTGGTCTTCTCCTCACAATGCTCCATGCCCTTGTCATCACAATGTTCCAAGACCCTGTAATCACAATGCTCCATGCCCGTTTTCATCAGTATGCTCCATGAGATTGGTCATCACAAGGCTCCATGGTTTTGTCATCACAATGCTCTAGGGCATTGTCATCAAAATGCTTCACAACCTTGTGATGAAAATTTTCAGTGGCCCTTGTCATCATAATGCTCCAAGCCCTAATCATCACAATGCTCCATTATATTTTTCATCACAATCCTCCATTCCATTTGGCATCACAATGCTCCATGCCATTGTCATCGCAATGGACCATGACATATGTCATCACAATGTTCCCGGACACCAGTCTTCACAGTACTCCATGACCTTCTCATCACAATGCTCCATGCACTTGTTATCACAATGCACCATGCCCACTGTCATCACAACAATCTATGAAATTTCTGAGAACAATGCTCCATGCCCCTGTCATCACAATGCTCCATGCCCTTGTCATCACACTGCTCCATGACCACTGTCATCACAATGCTCCGTGACTTCAGTCATCACAATGCTTCATAAAGTTTGTCATCACAATGGTCCATGCCCGCGTCATCACAAGGCTCTGTGACCTTTGTAAGCTCAGTGCTCCATGAACATTTCATCACAGTTCTCCGTGACCCTTGTCATCACAATGCTCCATGTCTTTGTCAGAACAGTGCTCCATGACCATTGTCATCACAATGTGCCACGTGCATTTCCTAACAATGGTTCACAAATTAGTCATTGCAGTGCTCCATAAACCTTGTAATCACAGTGGTCCATGCATTTCTCATCAAAATGCTCTCTCACCAGGGACATCAAAATGTTCCATCACTAGTCATCACAATACTCCCTCACCCCTGTAATCACAATGTTCCATGACCCAGTCATCACAATGCTACATCCCCTTATCATCACAATGTTCCATGACCACTGCCATCACAATGTTCCATAACCCCTGTCATCAAAATTCTCCATGACCCATTTAATCCCATAGCTCCAAGACCCCTGACATCACAATGTTCTATAACCCCTGCCCTCAAAATGTTCCATTAAACATTTTATCAAATTGCTGCATGACCCAGTCATCAAAATGCTCCCTGCCCTTCTCGTAACAATGCACCATGACTCTTGGCATCACAATGTTCCATGTCATTGTCATCACAATGTTCCTTGAAACCTCTCATCACACTGCTCCATGCCCTTGTCATCACAAAGCTCCATGACATTTGTCATCACAATGCTCGATGCCCTTCTCATCACAATTCTCCATGCCCTTGTAAATACAATCCTGCATGACACATGTATCACAGTGTTCCGTGCCCTTGTCATCACAATGCTCCATGCCCTCTCATCACAATAATCCATGAAACATTTCAGACCAATGTTCCATATCTTTCTCATCACAATGCTCCAATACCCCTGTCATAACAATGCACCATGACCCCTGCCATCACAATGTTCCACGGCCTTGTCATCACAAGGTGCCGCGACACTTCTCATCACAATGCTGAAGACCCCTCAAATCATAATGCTCCATGCCCTTGTCATCACAAAGCTCCATGATGCATGTCATCAGAATGTTCTATGGCCTTCTCATCACAATGCTCCATGCCCTTGTCATCACAATGCTCCAAGACCCTTGTAATCACAATGATCCATGCCTCTTTTCATCTCAAAGCTCCATGAACCCTGTCATCACAATGCACCATGCCCATCATCATAATGCTTCAAGCTATTGTCATCACAGTGAAATCAGTATTCAGAATGACCCATGTCATCATAATGCTCCAAACACTTGTGATCACAATGTTCCATAACACTTATCATCACAACACCCCATGACGCTCATCATCACAATTATCCATGGTCTTCTTATGACAATTCTCCATGATCTTTGTCATCACAATGCTCCATACACTTGTCATCACAATGCTCCCTGACACTTGTCATCAGTATGCTCCTGGAACACTGTCATGACAAGGCTCCATGCCCTTGTCATCACAATGCCCCATGCCGTTTTCATCACAATGCTTCATGACCTTTGTCATCACAATGGTCCATGCCCTCACCATCAACAGTCTCTGTGACATTTTAACCACAGTTCTCAATGAACTTTTCATCACAATGCTCTTTGACCCTTGTCATCACAATGCTCTATGACTTTCTCAGCACAATGCTCCATGCCCTCGTCCTCACAATGCTCCATGACCCCTGTCATCACAATGCTCCGTGACTCCAGTCATCACAATGCTTCATAACATTTGTCATCACAATGGTCCATGCCCGCGTCATCACAAGGCTCTGTTACATTTGGAACCACATTGATCCAAGCACTTTTCATCACAATGCTCCGTGACCCTTGTCATCACAATGCTCCATGCCTTTGTCAGAAAAATGCTCAATGACCCTTGTCTTCACACTGTGCCACGCACATTTCATCAGAAAGGTCTGCAAATTTGTCATTGCAATGCTCCATAAATATTGTAATCACAAAATTCCATGCCCTTCTCATCACAATGCTCCATTACACCTGTCATAACAATGCTCCATTACCCCGTCATCACAATGTTCCAAGGACTTGTCATCACAAGGCTCCATGACACTTGTCATCACAATGCTCCAAGACCACTTTAATCAGAATGCTCCATGCCCTTGACATCACAAAGCTCCATGACACATGTCATCAGAATGTTCCATGGACTTCTCATCAAAATGCTCCATGCCCGTTTCATCACTGTGCTCCAAGACCCATGTGATCACAATGCTCCATGCCCCTTTTCATCTCAATGCTCCTTGAAACCTGTCATCAAAATGCATCATGACCATTATCATAGAGCTTCCGGCTATTGTCAGCACAATGAAATCAAAATTCTCCATGACCTCTGTCATCACAGTGCTCCATGACCCCTGTCATCATAATACTCCATGAACGTTTTCAGCCCAATGCTCCATGAATATTGTCATCACAATGATCCATGCCCTTGTTATCACAATGTTCCAAGACACCTGTAATCAGAATGCTCCATGCCCCTTTTCATCAGTATGCTCATTGAGACCTGTCATCACAAGGCTCCATGGTTTTCTCATCACAATGCTCCATGCCCTTGTCATCACAACGCTCCATGATGTCTGTCATCACAATGCTCCATGCCCTTGTCATCACAACGCTCCATGATGTCTGTCATCACAATACTCCATGCCCTTGTCATCACAATGCTCCATGCCCTTGTTATCACAATGTTCCAAGACACCTGTAATCAGAATGCACCATGCCCCTTTTCATCAGTATGCTCCATGAGACCTGTCATCACAAGGCTCCATGGTTTTCTCATCACAATGCTCCAGGACTTTGTCATCACAATGCTTCACGACATTGTCATGAAAATTCTCAATGGCCCTTGTCATCATAATGCTCCAAGCCCTAGTCATCACAATGCTCCATTATATTTGTCATCACAATACTCCATTACATTTGGCATCACAATGCTCCATGCCATGGTCATCGCAATGGGCCATGACAAATGTCATCACAATGCTCCCTGACACCTGTCTTCACAATACTCCATGCCCTTGTCATCACAATGCTCCATGGCCTTGTCATCACAGTGCACCATATCCACTGTCATCACAATAATCTATGAAACTTGTCAGACCAATGCTCCATGCCCCTGTCATCACAATGCTCCCTGAACCCTGTCATCACAATACTCCTTGACTCCAGTCATCACAATGCTTCATAACGTTTGTCATCACAACGGTCAATGCCCGCGTCATCACAAGGCTCTGTGACCTTTGTAACCACAATGCTCCATGAACTTTTCATCAAAATGCTCCGTGACCCTTTCATCACAATGCTCCATGTATTTGTCAGAACAATGCTCCATGACCCTTGTAATCACAATGTGCCATGCGCTTTTCATCACAATGATCCACAACCTTGTCATCGCTATGCTGCATAAACATTGTAATCACAATGCTCCATGCACTTCTCATCCAAATGCTCTCTCACATAACATATCACAATGTTCCATCACTAGTCATCACAATCCTCCCTCACCCCTGTTATCACAATGTTCCATGACCCCTGTCATTCACAATGCTACATCCCCTTATCAGCACAATGTTCCATGACCCCTGACATCACAATGTTCCATAACCCCTGTCATCAAAATGCTCCTTGACCCTTTTCATCCTAAAGCTTCATGACCCCTGGCATCACAATGTACTATAACCACTTTCATCAAAATGTTCCATTACACTTTTCATCAAATTACTGCATGAACCTGTCATCAAAAGGCTCCCTGCCCTTCTCATCCCAATGCACCACACCCTTGTCATCAAAATGCTCCATGACGTTTATCATCACAAATCACCATGACCCTTGGCAACACAATGCTCCATGTCATTGTCATCACAATGTTCCATTACCCTCTCATCACATTGCTCCATGCCCTTGTCATCACACATCTCCATGACACTTGTCATCACAATGCTCGATGGCCTTCTCATCACAATGCTCCATGCCCTTGTCATTACAATCCCCCATGACCCATGTATCACCGTGTACAGTGCCCTTGTCATCACAATTCTCCATGCCCACTAGCATCACAGTAATCCATGAAACATTTCAGACCAATGCTCAATGCCCTTCTCATCACAATGCTCCATTACCTCTGTCATAACAATGCTCCATGACTTCTGCCATCACAATGTTCCACGGCCTTGCCATCACAAGGCTCCATGACTCTTGTCATCACAATGCTCCAAGATCACTCTAATCACAATGCTCCATGCCCTTGTCATCACAAAGCTCCATGACGCATGTCATCACAATGCTCCATGACCCCTGTCATCACAATACTCCATGAACATTTTCAGCCCAATGCTCCATGACACTTGTCATCACAATGATCCATGCCCTTGTCATCCCAATGCTCCATGACCCCTGTATTCACAAGGATCCGTGACGCTTGTCATCACAGTGATCCATGACACCTGTCATCACAATGCTCCATGCCTTTGTCAGCAAAATGCTACATGACTTGTCATTACAATGCTCTATGCATTTGTCATCACAATACTCCATTACTATTGTCATCACAATCCTCCATGAACCTTGGGATCATTTTGCTTCATGCCCTTGTCATCACAATGCTCCATGCTCCTTGAAATCAAAATGATCCATGACCTCTGTCATCACAATGCTTCAAACCCTTGTGATCACAATGTTCCATAACACTTGTCATCACAACGCTCCATGATGCCTGTCATCACAATACTCCATGCCCTTTTCATCACAATGCTCCATGACCTTTGTCATCACAATTCTAAATACACTTGTAATCACAATGCTCCCTGACACTTGTCATCAGAATGCTCCTGGAACCCTGTTACGAAAAGGCTCCATGTCTTTTTCATCACAAAGCCCCATGCAATTTTCATCACAATGCTCCATGCCATTGTCATCAAAATACTCCACAAGCTTGTCATCAGCATGCTCCATGACCCTTGTCATCACAATTCTCCATGCACTTGTCAGCACAATGCTCCCTGACCCTTGTCATCACAATGCTCCAAGCCATTGTCATCACAATGCTCCATTACATTTGTCATCAGAATCCTCCATGACAATTGGCATCACAATGCTCCATGCCATTGTCATCACAATGGGCCATTACATATGTCATCACAATGCTCCCTGACACCTCTCTTCACAATACTGCATGACCTGGTCATCACAATGCTCCATGCCCTTGTCATCACAATGCTCCATTCCCACTGTCATCACAATAATCCCTGAAACTTATTAGAGCAATGCTCCATGCGCTTGTCATCACAATGCTCCATGACACCTGTCATCACAGTGCACCGTGAGTCCAGTCATTTAATGCTTCATAACGTTTGTCATCAGAACGGTCCATGCCCGCCTCAACGCAAGGCTCTGTGACATTTGTAACCACAATGCTCCATGAACATTTCATCACAATGCTCCGTGAACCTTGTCATCACAGTGCTCCATGTCTTTTTCAGAACAATGCTCCATGACCCTTGTCATCACAATGTGCCATATGACTTTCATCACAATGATCCACAACATTGTCATCGCTATGCTCCATAAACATTGTAATCACAATGCTCCATGCACTTCTCATCCAAATGCTCTCTCACATGAGATATCACAATGTTCCATCACTAGTCATCACAATCCTCCCTCACCCCGGTTATCACAATGTTCCATGACCCCTGTCATCACAATGCTACAACCCCTTATCAGCACAATGTTCCATTACCCCTGACATAACAATGTTCCTAAACCCCTGTCATCAAAATGCTCCATCACCCTTTTCATCGCAAAGCTCCATGACCCCTGGCATCACAATGTTCTATAACCACTGTCATCAAAATGTTCCATTACAATTTTCATCAAATTGCTGCATGACCATGTCATCAAAATGCTCTCTGCCCTTCTCAACACAATGCACCAAACCCTTGTCATCAAAATGCTCCATGACCTTTGTCATCACAAAGCTCCATGACCCTTGGCATCACAATGCTCCATGACATTGTCACCACAATGCTCCATGAACCCTCTCATCACATTGCTCCATGCCCTTGTCATCACAAAGATCCATGACACTTGTCATCACAATGCTCGATGCCCTTCTCATCACAATGCTCCATGCCCTTGTCATTACAATCCCCCATGACCCATGTATCACAGTGTACCGTGCCCTTCTCATCACAATGCTCCATGTCCACTCTCATCACAATAATCCATGAAACATTTCAGACCAATGCTCAATGCCCTTCTCATCACAATGATCCATTACCTCTGTCATAACAATGCTCCATGATACCTGCCATCACAATGTTCCACAGCCTTGTCATCACAAGGCTCCATGACCCTTGTCATCACAATGCTCCAAGACCCCTGTAATCACAAAGCTACATGCCCTTGTCATCACAAAGCTCCATGACACATGCCATCAGAAGGTTCCATGGCCTTCTCCTCAAAATGCTCCATGCCCTTGTCATCACAATGCTCCAAGACCCCTGTAATCAGAATGCTCCATGCCCCTTTTCATCAGAATGCTCCATGAGACTTGTCATCACAAGTCTCCATGGTCATCTCATCACAATGCTCCAGGACATTCTCATCACCATGCTCCATTCCCTTGTCATCAGAATGCTCCATGACCCATGTCATCACAATACTCCATGAATATTTTCAGCAATATGCTACATGATCTTCTCATCACAATGCTCCATGACCAATATCATCACAATGCTCCATGACCACTGTCATCACAAGACTCCATGACACCTGACAACACAATGATCCGGGACTCTTGTCATCACAATGCTCCAAGACCCCTGTAATCACAATGCTCCATGACCCCTGTCATCACAATACTCCATGAACGATTTCAGCACAATGCTCCATGACAATTGTCATCACAATGATCCATGCCCTTGTCATACCAATGCTCCATGACCCTTGTATTCACAGTGCTCTGTGACGCTTGTCATCACAGAGCTCCATGACACCTGTCATCACAATGCTCCATGCCTTTGTCAGTAAAATGCTACAGGACCTTGTCATTAAAATGCTCTATGCGCTTTTCATCACAATACTCCATTACCCTTGTCATCACAATCCTCCAAGAACCTTGGGATAACAATGCTTCATGCCCTAGTCATCACAATGCTCCATGCTCCTTGAAATCAAAATGATCCATGACCTCTGTCATCGCAATTCTCCAAACCCTTGTGATCACAATGATCCATAACACTTGTCATCATTATGCTCCATGATGCCTGTCATCACAATACTCCATGCCCTTGTCATCACAATGCTCCATGCCCTTGTTATCACAATGTTCCAAGACCCCTGTAATCAGAATGCTCCATGCCCCTTTTCATCAGTATGCTCCATGAGACCTGTCATCACAAGGCTCCGTGGTTTTCTCATCACAATGCTCCAGGACTTTGTCATCACAATGCTTCACGACATTGTCATGAAAATTCTCAATGGCCCTTGTCATCATAATGCTCCAAGCCCTAGTCATCACAATGCTCCATTATATTTGTCATCACAATACTCCATTACATTTGGCATCACAATGCTCCATGCCATGGTCATCGCAATGGACCATGACATATGTCATCACAATGCTCCCTGACACCTGTCTTCACAATACTCCATGCCCTTGTCATCACAATGCTCCATGGCCTTGTCATCACAGTGCACCATATCCACTGTCATCACAATAATCTATGAAACTTTTCAGACCAATGCTCCATGCCCCTCTCACCACAATGCTCCATGCCCTTGTCATCACAATGCTCCATGAACCCTGTCATCACAATACTCCGTGACTCCAGTCATCACAATGCTTCATAACGTTTGTCATCACAACGGTCCATGCTCGCGTCATCACAAGGCTCTGTGACGTTTGTAACCACAATGCTCCATGAAATTTTCATCACAATGCTCCGTGACCCTTGTCATCACAATGTTCCATGTCCTTGTCAGAACAATGCTCCATGACCCTTGTCATCACAATGTGCCAAGCGCTTTTCATCACAATGATCCACAACCTTGTCATCGCTATGCTGCATAAAACTTGTAATCACAATGCTCCATGCACTTCTCATCCAAATGCTCTCTCACATGAGATATCACAATGTTCCATCACTAGTCATCACAATCCTCCCTCACCCCTGTTATCACAATGTTCCATGACCCCTGTCATTCACAATGCTACATCCCCTTATCAGCACAATGTTCCATGACCCCTGACATCACAATGTTCCATAACCCCTGTCATCAAAATGCTCCATGACACTTTTCATCCTAAAGCTCCATGACCCCTGGCATCACAATGTTCTATAACCCCTGTCATCAAAATGTTCCATTAAACTTTTCATCAAATTACTGCATGAACCTGTCATCAAAATGCTCCCTGCCCTTCTCATCACAATGCACCACACACTTGTCATCAAAATGCTCCATGACTTTTGTCATCACAAAGCTCCATGACCCTTGGCATCTCAATGCTCCATGTCATTGTCATCACAGTGCTCAATGAACACTCTCATCACATTGCTCCATGCCCTTGTCATCACACATCTCCATGACACTTGTCATCACAATGCTCGATGCCCTTCTCATCAAAATGCTCCATGCCCTTGTCATTACAATCCCCCATGACCCACGTATCACCGTGTACGGTGCCCTTGTCATCACAATTCTCCATGCCCACTCTCATCACAGTAATCCATGAAATATTTCAGACCAATGCTCAATGCCCTTCTCATCACAGTGCTCCATTAACTCTGTCATAACAATGCTCCATGACCCGTGCTTTCACAATGTTCCACGGACTTGCCATCACAAGGCTCCATGACCCTTGTCATCACAATGCTCCAAGATCACTCTAATCACAATGCTCCATGACCTTGTCATCACAAAGCTCCATGACGCATGTCATCAGAATGTTTCATGGCCTTCTCCTCACAGTGTTCCATGCCCTTGTCATCACAATGCTCCAAGACCCCTGTAATCACAATGCTCCATGCCCCTTTTCATCAGAATGCTCCATGAGAATTGTCATCACAAGTCTCCATGGTCTTCTCATCACAATGCTCCAGGACCTTGTCATCACCATGCTCCATTCCCTTGTCATCACAATCCTCCATGACACCTGTCATCACAATACTCCATGAACATTTTCAGCCCAATGCTCCATGACCTTCTCATCACAATGCTCCATGACCAATATCATCACAATGCTCCAAGACCCCTGTAATCACAATGCTCCATGACACCTGTCATCACAATACTCCATGAACATTTTCAGCCCAATTCTCCATGACCCTTGTCATCACAATGATCCATGCCCTTGTCATCCCAATGCTCCATGACCCCTGTATTCACAATGCTCCGTGATGCTTGTCATCACAGTGCTCCATGACACCTGTCATCACAATGCTCCATGCCTTTGTCAGCAAAATGCTACATGACGTTTTCTTTACAATGCTCTATGCGCTTGTCATCACAATACTCCATTACCATTGTCATCACAGTCCTCCATGAACCTTGGGATCACTTTGCTTCATGCCCTTGTCATCACAATGCTCCATGCACCTTGAAATCAAAATGATCCATGACCTCTGTCATCACAATTCTTCAAACACTTGTGATCACAATGTTCCATAACACTTGTCATCACAACGCTCCATGATGCCTGTCATCACAATACTCCATGCCCTTTTCATCACAATGCTCCATGACCTTTGTCATCACATTTCTCAATACACTTGTCATCACAATTCTCCCTGACACTTGTCCTCAGAATGCTCCTTGAAACCTGTCACGAAAAGGCTCCAAGTCATTTTCATCACAAAGCCCCATGCAATTTTCATCACAATGCTCCATGCCATTGTCATCAAAATACTCCACAAGCTTGTCATCAGAATGCTCCATGACCCTTGTCATCACAATTCTCCATGCACTTGTCAGCACAATGCACCCTGACACTTGTTATCACAATGCTCCAAGCCATTGTCATCACAATGCTCCATTACCTTTGTCATCAGAATCCTCCATGACACTTGGCATCACAATGCTCCATGCCATTGTCATCACAATGGGCCATTACATATGTCATCACAATGCTCCCTGACACCTCTCTTCATAATACTGCATGACCTGGTCATCACAATGCTCCATGCACTTGTCATCACAATGCTCCATTCCCACTGTCATCACAATAATCCCTTAAACTTATTAGAGCAATGCTCCATGCGCTTGTCATCACAATGCTCCATGACTCCTGTCATCCCAATGCTCCGTGAGTCCAGTCATCACAATGCTTAATAACGTTTGTCATCAGAACGTTCCATGCCCGCCTCAACAAAAGGCTCTGTGACATTTGTAACCACAATGCTCCATGAACATTTCATCACAATGCTCCGTGAACCTTGTCATCACAATGCTCCATGTCTTTGTCAGAACAATGCTCCATGACCATTTCATCACAATGTGCCATGTGCTTTTCATCACAATGATCCACAACCTTGTCATCGCTATGCTCCATAAACCTTGTAATCACAATGTTCCATGCACTTATCATCCAAATGCTCTCTCACATGAGATATCACAATGTTCCATCACTAGTCATCACAATCCTCCCTCACCCCGGTTATCACAATGTTCCATGACCCCTGTCATCACAATGCTACAACCCCTTATCAGCACAATGTTCCATTACCCCTGACATAACAATGTTCCTAAACCCCTGTCATCAAAATGCTCCATCTCCCTTTTCATCGAAATGTTCCATGATCCCTGGCATCACAATGATCTATAACCACTGTCATCAAAATATTCCATTACAATTTTCATCCAATTGCTGCATGACCATGTCATCAAAATGCTCCCTGCCATTCTCAACACAATGCACCACACCCTTGTCATCAAAAGGCTCCATGACCATTGTCATCACAAAGCTCCATGACCCTTGGCATCACAATGCTCCATGACATTGTCATCACAATGCTCCATGAACCCTCTCATCTCATTGCTCCATGCCCTTGTCATCACAAAGATCCATGACACTTGTCATCACAATGCTCGATGCCCTTCTCATCACAATGCTCCATGCCCTTGTCATTACAATCCCCCATGACCCATGTATCACAGTGTACCGTGCCCTTCTCATCACAATGCTCCTTGTCCACTCTCATCACAATAATCCATGAAACATTTCAGACCAATGTTCAATGCCCTTCTAATCACAATGATCCATTACCTCTGTCATAACAATGCTCCATGATACCTGCCATCACAATGTTCCACAGCCTTGTCATCACAAGGCTCCATGACCCTTGTCATCACAATGCTCCAAGACCCCTGTAATCACAAAGCTACATGCCCTTGTCATCACAAAGCTCCATGACACATGCCATCAGAATGTTCCATGGCCTTCTCCTCAAAATGCTCCATGCCCTTGTCATCACAATGCTCCAAGACCCCTGTAATCAGAATGCTCCATGCCCCTTTTCATCAGAATGCTCCATGAGACTTGTCATCACAAGTCTCCATGGTCATCTCATCACAATGCTCCAGGACATTCTCATCACCATGCTCCATTCCCTTGTCATCAGAATGCTCCATGACCCATGTCATCACAATACTCCATGAATATTTTCAGCAATATGCTACATGATCTTCTAATCACAATGCTCCATGACCAATATCATCACAATGCTCCATGACCACTGTCATCACAAGACTCCATGACACCTGACAACACAATGATCCGGGACTCTTGTCATCACAATGCTCCAAGACCCTTGTAATCACAATGCTCCCTGACCCCTGTCATCCCAATACTCCATGAACGTTTTCAGCACAATGCTCCATGACAATTGTCATCACAATGATCCATGCCCTTGTCATACCAATGCTCCATGACCCTTGTATTCACAGTGCTCTGTGACGCTTGTCATCACAGTGCTCCATGACACCTGTCATCACAATGCTCCATGCCTTTGTCAGTAAAATGCTACAGGACCTTGTCATTAAAATGCTCTATGCGCTTTTCATCACAATACTCCATTACCCTTGTCATCACAATCCTCCAAGAACCTTGGGATCACAATGCTTCATGCCCTAGTCATCACAATGCTCCATGCTCCTTGAAATCAAAATGATCCATGACCTCTGTCATCGCAATTATCCAAACACTTGTGATCACAATGATCCATAACACTTGTCATCATTACGCTCCATGATGCCTGTCATCACAATACTCCATGCCCTTGTCATCACAATGCTCCATGCCCTTGTTATCACAATGTTCCAAGACCCCTGTAATCAGAATGCTCCATGCCCCTTTTCATCAGTATGCTCCATGAGACCTGTCATCACAAGGCTCCATGGTTTTCTCATCACAATGCTCCAGGACTTTGTCATCAAAATGCTTCACGACATTGTCATGAAAATTCTCAATGGCCCTTGTCATCATAATGCTCCAAGCCCTAGTCATCACAATGCTCCATTATATTTGTCATCACAATCCTCCATTACATTTGGCATCACAATGCTCCATGCCATTGTCATCGCAATGGACCATGACATATGTCATCACAATGCTCCCTGACACCTGTCTTCACAATACTCCATGCCCTTGTCATCACAATGCTCCATGGCCTTGTCATCACAGTGCACCATATCCACTGTCATCACAATAATCTATGAAACTTGTCAGACCAATGCTCCATGCCCCTGTCATCACAATGCTCCATGAACCCTGTCATCACAATACTCCGTGACTCCAGTCATCACAATGCTTCATAACGTTTGTCATCACAACGGTCCATGCCCGCATCATCACAAGGCTCTGTGACCTTTGTAACCACAATGCTCCATGAACTTTTCATCACAATGCTCCGTGACCCTTGTCATCACAATGCTCCATGTCTTTGTCAGAACAGTGCTCCATGACCCTTGTCATCACAATGTGCCATGCACTTTTCATCACAGTGATCCACAACCTTGTCATCGCTATGCTCCATAAACCTTGTAATCACAATGTTCCATGCACTTCTCATCCAAAGGCTCTCTCACATGAGATATCACAATGTTCCATAACTAGTCATCACAATCCTCCCTCACCCCGGTTATCACAATGTTCCATGACCCCTGTCATCACAATGCTACCACCCCTTATCAGCACAATGTTCCATGACCCCTGACATCACAATGTTCCTAAACCCCTGTCATCAAAATGCTCCATCACCCTTTTCATCGCAAAGTTCCATGACCTCTGGCATCACAATGTTCTATAACCCCTGTCATCAAAATGTTCCATTACAATTTTCATCCAATTGCTGCATGACCATGTCATCAAAATGCTCCCTGCCCTTCTCAACACAATGCACCACACACTTGTCATCAAAATGCTCCATGACCTTTGTCATCTCAAAGCTCCGTGACCCTTGGCATCACAATGCTCCATGACATTGTCATTACAATGCTCCATGAACCCTCTCATCACATTGCTCCATGCCCTTGTCATCACAAAGATCCATGACACTTGTCATCACAATGCTCGATGCCCTTCTCATCACAATGCTCCATGCCCTTGTCATTACAATCCCCCATGACCCATGTATCACAGTGTACCGTGCCCTTCTCATCACAATGCTCCATGTCCACTCTCATCACAATAATCCATGAAACATTTCAGACCAATGCTCAATGCCCTTCTCATCACAATGATCCATTACCTCTGTCATAACAATGCTCCATGATACCTGCCATCACAATGTTCCACAGCCTTGTCATCACAATTCTCCATGACCCTTGTCATCACAATGCTCCAAGACCCCTGTAATCACAAAGCTACATGCCCTTGTCATCACAAAGCTCCATGACACATGCCATCAGAATGTTCCATGGCCTTCTCCTCAAAATGCTCCATGCCCTTGTCATCACAATGCTCCAAGACCCCTGTAATCACCATGACCCATGCCCCTTTTCATCAGAATGCTCCATGAGACTTGTCATCACAAGTCTCCATGGTCATCTCATCACAATGCTTAAGGACATTCTCATCACCATGCTCCATTCCCTTGTCATCAGAATGCTCCATGACCCATGTCATCACAATACTCCATGAATATTTTCAGCAATATGCTACATGATCTTCTAATCACAATGCTCCATGACCAATATCATCACAATGCTCCATGACCACTGTCATCACAAGACTCCATGACACCTGACAACACAATGATCCGGGACTCTTGTCATCACAATGCTCCAAGACCCCTGTAATCACAATGCTCCCTGACCCCTGTCATCCCAATACTCCATGAACGTTTTCAGCACAATGCTCCATGACAATTGTCATCACAATGATCCATGCCCTTGTCATACCAATGCTCCATGACCCTTGTATTCACAGTGCTCTGTGACGTTGTCATCACAGTGCTCCATGACACCTGTCATCACAATGCTCCATGCCTTTGTCAGTAAAATGCTACAGGACCTTGTCATTAAAATGCTCTATGCGCTTTTCATCACAATACTCCATTACCATTGTCATCACAATCCTCCAAGAACCTTGGGATCACAATGCTTCATGCCCTAGTCATCACAATGCTCCATGCTCCTTGAAATCAAAATGATCCATGACCTCTGTCATCGCAATTATCCAAACACTTGTGATCACAATGATCCATAACACTTGTCATCATTACGCTCCATGATGCCTGTCATCACAATAATCCATGCCCTTGTCATCACAATGCTCCATGCCCTTGTTATCACAATGTTCCAAGACCCCTGTAATCAGAATGCTCCATGCCCCTTTTCATCAGTATGCTCCATGAGACCTGTCATCACAAGGCTCCATGGTTTTCTCATCACAATGCTCCAGGGCTTTGTCATCACAATGCTTCACGACATTGTCATGAAAATTCTCAATGGCCCTTTTCATCATAATGCTCCAAGCCCTAGTCATCACAATGCTCCATTATATTTGTCATCACAATCCTCCATTACATTTGGCATCACAATGCTCCATGCCATTGTCATCGCAATGGACCATGACATATGTCATCACAATGCTCCCTGATACCTGTCTTCACAATACTCCATGCCCTTGTCATCACAATGCTCCATGGCCTTGTCATCACAGTGCACCATATCCACTGTCATCACAATAATCTATGAAACTTGTCAGACCAATGCTCCATGCCCCTGTCATCACAATGCTCCATGCCCTTGTCATCACAATGCTCCATGAACCCTGTCATCACAATACTCCGTGACTCCAGTCATCACAATGCTTCAGAACGTTTGTCATCACAACGGTCCATGCCCGCATCATCACAAGGCTCTGTGACCTTTGTAACCACAATGCTCCATGAACTTTTCATCACAATGCTCCGTGACCCTTGTCATCACAATGCTCCATGTCTTTGTCAGAACAGTGCTCCATGACCCTTGTCATCACAAGGTGCCATGCACTTTTCATCACAGTGATCCACAACCTTGTCATCGCTATGCTCCATAAACCTTGTAATCACAATGTTCCATGCACTTCTCATCCAAATGCTCTCTCACATGAGATATCACAATGTTCCATCACTAGTCATCACAATCCTCCCTCACCCCGGTTATCACAATGTTCCATGACCCCTGTCATCACAATGCTACAACCCCTTATCAGCACAATGTTCCATGACCCCTGACATCACAATGTTCCATAACCCCTGTCATCAAAATGCTCCATCACCCTTTTCATCGCAAAGATCCATGACCTCTGGCATCACAATGTTCTATAACCCCTGTCATCAAAATGTTCCATTACAATTTTCATCAAATTGCTGCATGACCATGTCATCAAAATGCTCCCTGCCCTTCTCAACACAATGCACCACACACTTGTCATCAAAATGCTCCATGACCTTTGTCATCACAAAGCTCCGTGACCCTTGGCATCACAATGCTCCATGACATTGTCATCACAATGCTCCATGAACCCTCTCATCACATTGCTCCATGCCCTTGTCATCACAAAGATCCATGACACTTGTCATCACAATGCTCGATGCCCTTCTCATCACAATGCTCCATGCCCTTGTCATTACAATCCCCCATGACCCATGTATCACAGTGTACCATGCCCTTCTCATCACAATGCTCCATGTCCACTCTCATCACAATAATCCATGAAACATTTCAGACCAATGCTCAATGCCCTTCTCATCACAATGATCCATTACCTCTGTCATAACAATACTCCATGATACCTGCCATCACAATGTTCCACAGCCTTGTCATCACAAGGCTCCATGACCCTTGTCATCACAATGCTCCAAGACCCCTCTAATCACAAAGCTACATGCCCTTGTCATCACAAAGCTCCATGACACATGCCATCAGAATGTTCCATGGCCTTCTCCTCAAAATGCTCCATGCCCTTGTCATCACAATGCTCCAAGACCCCTGTAATCACCATGAACCATGCCCCTTTTCATCAGAATGCTCCATGAGACTTGTCATCACAAGTCTCCATGGTCATCTCATCACAATGCTTAAGGACATTCTCATCACCATGCTCCATTCCCTTGTCATCAGAATGCTCCATGACCCATGTCATCACAATACTCCATGAATATTTTCAGCAATATGCTACATGATCTTCTAATCACAATGCTCCATGACCAATATCATCACAATGCTCCATGACCACTGTCATCACAAGACTCCATGACACCTGACAACACAATGATCCGGGACTCTTGTCATCACAATGCTCCAAGACCCCTGTAATCACAATGCTCCCTGACCCCTGTCATCCCAATACTCCATGAACGTTTTCAGCACAATGCTCCATGACAATTGTCATCACAATGATCCATGCCCTTGTCATACCAATGCTCCATGACCCATGTATTCACAGTGCTCTGTGACGCTTGTCATCACAGTGCTCCATGACACCTGTCATCACAATGCTCCATGCCTTTGTCAGTAAAATGCTACAGGACCTTCTCATTAAAATGCTCTATGCGCTTTTCATCACAATACTCCATTACCATTGTCATCACAATCCTCCAAGAACCTTGGGATCACAATGCTTCATGCCCTAGTCATCACAATGCTCCATGCTCCTTGAAATCAAAATGATCCATGACCTCTGTCATCGCAATTATCCAAACACTTGTGATCACAATGATCCATAACACTTGTCATCATTACGCTCCATGATGCCTGTCATCACAATAATCCATGCCCTTGTCATCACAAAGCTCCATGCCCTTGTTATCACAATGTTCCAAGACCCCTGTAATCAGAATGCTCCATGCCCCTTTTCATCAGTATGCTCCATGAGACCTGTCATCACAAGGCTCCATGGTTTTCTCATCACAATGCTCCAGGGCTTTGTCATCACAATGCTTCACGACATTGTCATGAAAATTCTCAATGGCCCTTTTCATCATAATGCTCCAAGCCCTAGTCATCACAATGCTCCATTATATTTGTCATCACAATCCTCCATTACATTTGGCATCACAATGCTCCATGCCATTGTCATCGCAATGGACCATGACATATGTCATCACAATGCTCCCTGATACCTGTCTTCACAATACTCCATGCCCTTGTCATCACAATGCTCCATGGCCTTGTCATCACAGTGCACCATATCCACTGTCATCACAATAATCTATGAAACTTGTCAGACCAATGCTCCATGCCCCTGTCATCACAATGCTCCATGCCCTTGTCATCACAATGCTCCATGAACCCTGTCATCACAATACTCCGTGACTCCAGTCATCACAATGCTTCAGAACGTTTGTCATCACAACGGTCCATGCCCGCATCATCACAAGGCTCTGTGAACTTTGTAACCACAATGCTCCATGAACTTTTCATCACAATGCTCCGTGACCCTTGTCATCACAATGCTCCATGTCTTTGTCAGAACAGTGCTCCATGACCCTTGTCATCACAAGGTGCCATGCACTTTTCATCACAGTGATCCACAACCTTGTCATCGCTATGCTCCATAAACCTTGTAATCACAATGTTCCATGCACTTCTCATCCAAATGCTCTCTCACATGAGATATCACAATGTTCCATCACTAGTCATCACAATCCTCCCTCACCCCGGTTATCACAATGTTCCATGACCCCTGTCATCACAATGCTACAACCCCTTATCAGCACAATGTTCCATGACCCCTGACATCACAATGTTCCATAACCCCTATCATCAAAATGCTCCATCACCCTTTTCATCGCAAAGATCCATGACCTCTGGCATCACAATGTTCTATAACCCCTGTCATCAAAATGTTCCATTACAATTTTCATCAAATTGCTGCATGACCATGTCATCAAAATGCTCCCTGCCCTTCTCAACACAATGCACCACACACTTGTCATCAAAATGCTCCATGACGTTTGTCATCACAAAGCTCCGTGACCCTTGGCATCACAATGCTCCATGACATTGTCTTCACAATGCTCTATGAACCCTCTCATCACATTGCTCCATGCCCTTGTCATCACAAAGATCCATGACACTTGTCATCACAATGCTCGATGCCCTTCTCATCACAATGCTCCATGCCCTTGTCATTACAATCCCCCATGACCCATGTATCACAGTGTACTGTGCCCTTCTCATCACAATGCTCCATGTCCACTCTCATCACAATAATCCATGAAACATTTCAGACCAATGCTCAATGCCCTTCTCATCACAATGATCCATTACCTCTGTGATAACAATGCTCCATGATACCTGCCATCACAATGTTCCACAGCCTTGTCATCACAAGGCTCCATGACCCTTGTCATCACAATGCTCCAAGACCCCTGTAATCACAAAGCTACATGCCCTTGTCATCACAAAGCTCCATGACACATGCCATCAGAATGTTCCATGGCCTTCTCCTCAAAATGCTCCATGCCCTTGTCATCACAATGCTCCAAGACCCCTGTAATCAGAATGCTCCATGCCCCTTTTCATCAGAATGCTCCATGAGACTTGTCATCACAAGTCTCCATGGTCATCTCATCACAATGCTTAAGGACATTCTCATCACCATGCTCCATTCCCTTGTCATCAGAATGCTCCATGACCCATGTCATCACAATACTCCATGAATATTTTCAGCAATATGCTACATGATCTTCTCATCACAATGCTCCATGACCAATATCATCACAATGCTCCATGACCACTGTCATCACAAGACTCCATGACACCTGACAACACAATGATCCGGGACTCTTGTCATCACAATGCTCCAAGACCCCTGTAATCACAATGCTCCCTCTCCCTGTCATCACAATACTCCATGAACGTTTTCAGCCCAATGCTCCATGACAATTGTCATCACAATGATCCATGCCCTTGTCATCCCAATGCTCCATGACCCTTGTATTCACAGTGCTCTGTGACGCTTGTCATCACAGTGCTCCATGACACCTGTCATCACAATGCTCCAAGCCTTTGTCAGTAAAATGCTACAGGACTTTGTCATTAAAATGCTCTATGCGCTTTTCATCACAATACTCCATTACCATTGTCATCACAATCCTCCAAGAACCTTGGGATCACATTGCTTCATGCTCTAGTCATCAAAATGCTCCATGCTCCTTGAAATCAAAATGATCCATGACCTCTGTTATCGCAATTATCCAAACACTTGTGATCACAATGATCCATAACACTTGTCATCATAACGCTCCATGATGCCTGTCATCACAATACTCCGTGCCCTTGTCATCACAATGCTCCATGCCCTTGTTATCACAATGTTCCAAGACCCCTGTAATCAGAATG
This sequence comes from Mesoplodon mirus, assembly GCF_964341445.2. NCBI lineage: Eukaryota > Metazoa > Chordata > Mammalia > Artiodactyla > Ziphiidae > Mesoplodon > Mesoplodon mirus. The sequence goes on from NW_028295811.1 coordinate 1,492,563, forward strand.
CTCCATGCCCCTTTTCATCAGTATGCTCCATGAGACCTGTCATCACAAGGCTCCATGGTTTTCTCATCAAAATTCTCCAGGACTTTGTCATCACAATGCTTCACGACATTTTCATGAAAATTCTCAATGGCCCTTGTCATCATAATGCTGCAAGCCCTAGTCATCACAATGCTCCATTATATTTGTCATCACAATCCTCCATTACATTTGGCATCACAATGCTCCATGCCATTGTCATAGCAATGGACCATGACATATGTCATCACAATGCTCCCTGACACCTGTCTTCACAATACTCCATTCCCTTGTCATGACAATGCTCAATGGCCTTGTCATCACAGTACACCATATCCACTGTCATCACAATAATCTATGAAACTTGTCAGACCAATGCTCCATGCCCCTGTCATCACAAGGCTCCATGCCCTTGTCATCACAATGCTCCATGAACCCTGTCATCACAATACTCCTTGACTCCAGTCATCACAATGCTTCATAACGTTTGTCATCACAACGGTCCATTCCCACGTCATCACAAGGCTCTGTGACCTTTGTAACCACAATGCTCCTTGAACTTTTCATCACAATGCTCCGTGACCCTTGTCATCACAATGCTCCATAACGTTTGTCATCAGAACGGTCCATGCCCGTGTCAACACAAGGCTCTGTGACATTTGTAACCACAATGCTCCTTGAACTTTTCATCACAATGCTCCGTGACACTTGTCATCACAATGCTCCATGTCTTTGTCAGAAGAATGCTCCATGACCCTTGTCATCACAATGTACCATGCCCTCTTCATCACAATGATCCACAAACTTGTCATCGCTATGCTCCATAAACCTTGTAATCACAATGCTCCATGCACTTCTCATCCAAATGCTCTCTCACATGAGATATCAAAATGTTCCATCACTAGTCATCACAATCCTCCCTCACCCCTGTTATCACAATGTTCCATGACCCCTGTCATTCACCATGGTACATCCCCTTATCAGCACAATGTTCCATGACCCCTGACATCACAATGTTCCATAATCCCTGTCATCTAAATGCTCCATGACCCTTTTCATCCTAAAGCTCCATGACCATTGGCATCAAAATGTTCTATAACACCTGTCATCAAAATGTTCCATTACACTTTTCATCAAATTACTGCATGAACTTGTCATCAAAATGCTCCCTGCCTTTCTCATCACAATGCACCACTCCCTTGTCATCAAAATGCTCCATGACCTTTGTCATCACAAAGCTCCATGACCCTTTGCATCACAATGCTCCATGTCATTGTCATCACAATGCTCCATGAACCCTCTCATCATATTGCTCCATGACCTTGTCATCACACATCTCCATGACACTTGTCATCACAATGCTCGATGCCCTTCTCATCACAATGCTCCATGCCCTTGTCATTACAATCCCCCATGACCTATGTATCACCGTGTACGGTGCCCTTGTCATCACAATTCTCCTTGCCCACTCTCATCACAGTAATCAATGAAATATTTCAGACCAATGCTCAATGACCTTCTCAACACAATGTTCCATTACCTCTGTCATAACAATGATCCATGACCCCTGCCATCACAATGTTCCACGGCCTTGCCATCACAAGGCTCCATGACACTTGTCATCCCAATGCTCCAAGATCCCGCTAATCACAATGCTCCATGCCCTTGTCATCACAAAACTCCATGACGCATGCCATCAGAATGTTTCATGGCCTTCTCCTCACAGTGCTCCATGCCTTGTCATCACAATACTCCAAGACCCAGTAATCACAATGCTCCATGCCACTTTTCATCAGAATGCTCCATGAGATTTGTCATCACAAGTCTCCATGGACTTCTCATCACAATGCTCCAGGAACATGTCATCACCTCGCTCCATTCCCTTGTCATCACCACGCTCCATTCCCTTGTCATCACAATTCCATGACCCCTGTCATCACAATACACCATGAACATTTTCAGCCCAATTCTCCATGACAATTGTCATCACAAGGATCCATGCCCTTGTCATCCCAATGCTCCATGACCCCTGTATTCACAATGTTCCGTGACGCTTGACATCACAGTGCTCCATGACACCTGTCATCACAATGCTCCATGCCTTTGTCAGCAAAATGCTACATGACCTTGTCATTACAATGCTCTATGCGCTTGTCATCACAATACTCCATTACCATTGTCATCACAATCCTCCATGAACCTTGGGATCACTTTGCTTCATGCCCTTGTCATCACAATGCTCCATGCTCCTTGAAATCAAAATGATCCATGACCTCTGTCATCACAATGCTTCACACCCTTGTGATCACAATGTTCCATAACACTTGTCATCACAACGCTCCATGATGCCTGTCATCACAATACTCCATACCCTTTTCATCACAATGCTCCATGACCTTTGTCATCACAATTCTCAATACACTTGTCATCACAATGCTCCCTGACACTTGTCATCCGAATGCTCCTTGAAACCTGTCTCGAAAAGGCTCTATGTCTTTTTCATCACAAAGCCCCATGCAATTTTCCTCACAGTGCTCCATGCCATTTTCATCAAAATACTCCACAAGCTTGTCATCAGAATGTTCCCTGACCCTTGTCATAACAATATTCCAAGCCATTGTCATCACAATGCTCCTTTACCTTTGTCATCAGAATCCTCCATGACACTTGGCATCACAATGCTCCATGCCATTGTCATCACAATGGGCCATTACCTATGTCATCACAATGCTCCCTGACACCTCTCTTCACAATACTGCATGACCTGGACATCACAATGCTCCATGCCCTTGTCATCACAATAATCGCTGAAACTTATTAGAACAATGCTCCATGCGCTTGTCATCACAATGCTCCATGCCCACTCTCATCACAATAATCCATAAAACATTTCAGACATATGCTCAATGCCCTTCTCATCACAATGCTCCATTACCTCTGTCATAACAATGCTCAATGACCACTGCCATCACAATGATCCACGGCCTTGTCATCATAAGGCTCCATGAACCTTGTCATCACAATGCTCCAAGACCCCTGTAATCACAATGCTCCATGCCCTTGTCATCACAAAGCTCCATGACGCATGTCATCAGAATGTTCCATGGCCTTCTCCTCACAGTGCTCCATGCCCTTGTCATCACAATGCTCCAAGACCCCTGTAATCACAATGCTCCATGCCCCTTTTCATCAGAATGCTCCTAGAGACTTGTCATCACAAGTCTCCATGGTCATCTCATCACAATGCTCCAGGACCTTGTCATCACCATGCTCCATTCCCGTGTCATCACAATGCTCCATGACCCCTGTCATCACAATACTCCATGTACATTTTCAGCCATATGCTCCATGAACTTCTCATCACAATGCTCCATGACCAATATCATCACAATGCTCCATGACCACAGTCATCACAACACTCCATGACACCTGACAACACAATGATCCGGGACTCTTTTCATCACAATGCTCCATGACCCCTGTCATCACAATACTCCATGAACATTTTCACCCCAATGCTCCATGACACTTTTCATCACAATGCTCCATGCCCTTGTCATCCCTATGCTCCATGACCCCTGTATTCACATTGCTCCGTGATGCTTGTCATCACAGTGCTCCATGACACCTGTCATCACAAAGCTCCATGCCTTTGTCAGCAAAATGCTACATGACCTTGTCATTACAATGCTCTATGCGCTTGTCATCACAATACTCCATTACCATTGTCATCACAATCCTCCAAGAACCTTGGGATCACATTGCTTCATGCCCTACTCATCACAATGCTCCATGCTCCTTGAAATCAAAATGATCCATGACCTCTGTCATCGCAATGCTCCAAACCCTTTTGATCACAATGTTCCATAACACTTGTCATCACAACGCTCCATGATGCCTGTCATCACAATATTCCATGCCCTAGTCATCACAATGCTCCATGCCCTTGTTATCACAATGTTCCAAGACACCTGTAATCAGAATGCTCCATGCCCCTTTTCATCAGTATGCTCCATGAGACCTGTCATCACAAGGCTCCATGGTTTTCTCATCACAGTTCTCCAGGACCATGTATCACATTGCTTCACGACATTGTCATGAAAATTCTCAATGGCCCTTCTCATCATAATGCTCCAAGCCCTAGTCATCACAATGCTCCATTATATTTGTCATCACAATCCTCCCTTACATTTGGCATCACAATGCTACATGCCACTGTCATTGCAATGGACCATGACATATGTCATCACAATGCTCCCTGACACCTGTCTTCACAATACCCCATGCCCTTGTCATCACAATGCTCCATGCCATTGTCATCACAAAGCACCATGTACACTGTCATCACAATAATCTATGAAACCTGTCAGACCAATGCTCCATGCCCCTGTCACCACAATGCTCCATGCCCTGTCATCACAATGCTCCATTACACCAGTAATCACAATGCTCCGTGACTCCAGTCATCACAATGCTTCATAACGTTCGTCATCACAACGGTCCATGCCCGCGTCATCACAAGGCTCTGTGACATTTGTAACCACAATGCTCCATGAACTTTTCATCAAAATGCTCCGTGACCCTTGTCGTCACAATGCTCCATGTCTTTGTCAGAACAATGCTCCATGACCCTTGTCATCACAATGTGCCATGCGTTTTTCATCACAGTGATCCACAACCTTGTCATCACTATGCTCCATAAACCTTGTAATCACAATGCTCCATGGACTTCTCATCCAAATGCTCTCTCACATGAGATACCAAAATGTTCCATCACTAGTCATCACAATCCTCCCTCACCCCTGTTATCACAATGTTCCAAGACCCCTGTCATTCACAATGCTACATCCACTTATCAGCACAATGTTCCATGACCCCTGACAACACAATGTTCCATAACCCCTGTCATCGAAATGCTCCCTGACCCATTTCATCCTAAAGCTCCATAACCCCTGGCATCACAATGTTCTATAACCCCTGTCATCAAAATGTTCCATTACATTTTTCATCAAATTACTGCATGAACCTGTCATCAAAATGCTCCCTGCCATTCTCATCACAATGCACCACACCCTTGTCATCAAAATGCTCCATGAACTTTGTCATCACAAAGCTCCATGACCCTTGTCATCACAAAGCTCGATGCCCTTCTCATCACAATGCTCCATGCCCTTGTCATTACAATCCCCCATGACCCATGTATCACCGTGTACGGTGCCCTTGTCATCACAATTCTCCTTGCCCACTCTCATCACAGTAATCCATGAAACATTTCAGACCAATGCCCAATGACCTTCTCAACACAATGATCCATTACCTCTGTCATAACATTGCTCCATGACCCCTGCCATCACAATGTTCCACGGCCTTGCCATCACAAGGCTCCATGACCCTTGTCATCAGAATGCTTCAAGATCCCTCTAATCACAATGCTCCATGCCCTTGTCAACACAAAGCTCCATGACGCATGTCATCAGAATATTTCATGGATTTCTCCTCACAGTGCTCCATGCCCTTGTCATCACAATGCTCCAAGACCCCTGTAATCACAATGCTCCATGCCACTTTTCATCAGAATGCTCCATGAGATTTTTCATCACAAGTCTCCATGGCCTTCTCATCACAATGCTTCAGGACCTTGTCATCACCACGCTACATTCCCTTGTCTTCACAATCCTCCATGACCCCTGTCATCACAATACTCCATGAATATTTTCAGCCCAATGCTCCATGACCTTCTCATCACAATGCTCCATGACCTATATCATCACAATGCTCCAAGACCCCTGTAATCACAATGCTCCATGAACATTTTCAGCCCAATTCTCCATTACCCTTGTCATCACAATGCCATGCCCTTGTCATCCCAATGCTCCATGACCCCAGTATTCACAATGCTCCGTGACGCTTGTCATCACAGTGCTCCATGACACCGGTCATCACAATGCTCCATGCCTTTGTCAGCAAAATGCTACATTACCTTATCATTACAATGCTCTATGCGCTTGTCATCACAATACTCCATTACCATTGTCATCACAATCCTCCATGAACCTTGGGATCACTTTGCTTCATGCCCTTGTCATCACAATGCTCCATGCTCCTTGAAATCAAAATGATCCATGACCTCTGTCATCACAATGCTTCAAACACTTGTGATCACAATGTTCCATAACACTTGTCATCACAACGCTCCATGATGCCTGTCATCACAATACTCCAAGCCCTTTTCATCACAATGCTCCATGACCTTTGTCATGACAATTCTCAATACACTTGTCATCACAATGCTCCCTGACACTTGTCATCCGAATGCTCCTTGAAGCCTGTCACGAAAAGGCTCCATGCCTTTTTCATCACAAAGCCCCATGAAATTTTCATCACAATGCTCCATGCCATTGTCATCAAAATACTCCACAAGCTTGTCATCAGAATGCTCCATGACATTTTTCATCACAATTCTCCATGCACTTGTCAGCACAATGCTCCCTGACCCTTGTCATCACAATGTTCCAAGCCATTGTCATCACAATACTCCATTACCATTGTCATCACAATCCTCCAAGAACCTTGGGATCACAATGCTTCATGCCCTAGTCATCACAATGCTCCATGCTCCTTGAAATCAAAATGATCCATGACCTCTGTCATCGCAATTATCCAAACACTTGTGATCACAATGATCCATAACACTTGTCATCATTACGCTCCATGATGCCTGTCATCACAATAATCCATGCCCTTGTCATCACAAAGCTCCATGCCCTTGTTATCACAATGTTCCAAGACCCCTGTAATCAGAATGCTCCATGCCCCTTTTCATCAGTATGCTCCATGAGACCTGTCATCACAAGGCTCCATGGTTTTCTCATCACAATGCTCCAGGGCTTTGTCATCACAATGCTTCACGACATTGTCATGAAAATTCTCAATGGCCCTTTTCATCATAATGCTCCAAGCCCTAGTCATCACAATGCTCCATTATATTTGTCATCACAATCCTCCATTACATTTGGCATCACAATGCTCCATGCCATTGTCATCGCAATGGACCATGACATATGTCATCACAATGCTCCCTGACACCTGTCTTCACAATACTCCATGCCCTTGTCATCACAATGCTCCATGGCCTTGTCATCACAGTGCACCATATCCACTGTCATCACAATAATCTATGAAACTTGTCAGACCAATGCTCCATGCCCCTGTCATCACAATGCTCCATGCCCTTGTCATCACAATGCTCCATGAACCATGTCATCACAATACTCCGTGACTCCAGTCATCACAATGCTTCATAACGTTTGTCATCACAACGGTCCATGCCCGCATCATCACAAGGCTCTGTGAACTTTGTAACCACAATGCTCCATGAACTTTTCATCACAATGCTCCGTGACCCTTGTCATCACAATGCTCCATGTCTTTGTCAGAACAGTGCTCCATGACCCTTGTCATCACAAGGTGCCATGCACTTTTCATCACAGTGATCCACAACCTTGTCATCGCTATGCTCCATAAACCTTGTAATCACAATGTTCCATGCACTTCTCATCCAAATGCTCTCTCACATGAGATATCACAATGTTCCATCACTAGTCATCACAATCCTCCCTCACCCCGGTTATCACAATGTTCCATGACCCCTGTCATCACAATGCTACAACCCCTTATCAGCACAATGTTCCATGACCCCTGACATCACAATGTTCCATAACCCCTATCATCAAAATGCTCCATCACCCTTTTCATCGCAAAGATCCATGACCTCTGGCATCACAATGTTCTATAACCCCTGTCATCAAAATGTTCCATTACAATTTTCATCAAATTGCTGCATGACCCTGTCATCAAAATGCTCCCTGCCCTTCTCAACACAATGCACCACACACTTGTCATCAAAATGCTCCATGACCTTTCTCATCACAAAGCTCCGTGACCCTTGGCATCACAATGCTCCATGACATTGTCTTCACAATGCTCCATGAACCCTCTTATCGCATTGCTCCATGCCCTTGTCATCACAAAGATCCATGACACTTGTCATCACAATGCTCGATGCCCTTCTCATCACAATGCTCCATGCCCTTGTCATTACAATCCCCCATGACCCATGTATCACAGTGTACTGTGCCCTTCTCATCACAATGCTCCATGTCCACTCTCATCACAATAATCCATGAAACATTTCAGACCAATGCTCAATGCCCTTCTCATCACAATGATCCATTACCTCTGTGATAACAATGCTCCATGATACCTGCCATCACAATGTTCCACAGCCTTGTCATCACAAGGCTCCATGACCCTTGTCATCACAATGCTCCAAGACCCCTCTAATCACAAAGCTACATGCCCTTGTCATCACAAAGCTCCATGACACATGCCATCAGAATGTTCCATGGCCTTCTCCTCAAAATGCTCCATGCCCTTGTCATCACAATGCTCCAAGACCCCTGTAATCACCATGACCCATGCCCCTTTTCATCAGAATGCTCCATGAGACTTGTCATCACAAGTCTCCATGGTCATCTCATCACAATGCTTAAGGACATTCTCATCACCATGCTCCATTCCCTTGTCATCAGAATGCTCCATGACCCATGTCATCACAATACTCCATGAATATTTTCAGCAATATGCTACATGATCTTCTCATCACAATGCTCCATGACCAATATCATCACAATGCTCCATGACCACTGTCATCACAAGACTCCATGACACCTGACAACACAATGATCCGGGACTCTTGTCATCACAATGCTCCAAGACCCCTGTAATCACAATGCTCCCTCTCCCTGTCATCACAATACTCCATGAACGTTTTCAGCCCAATGCTCCATGACAATTGTCATCACAATGATCCATGCCCTTGTCATCCCAATGCTCCATGACCCTTGTATTCACAGTGTTCTGTGACGCTTGTCATCACAGTGCTCCATGACACCTGTCATCACAATGCTCCAAGCCTTTGTCAGTAAAATGCTACAGGACTTTGTCATTAAAATGCTCTATGCGCTTTTCATCACAATACTCCATTACCATTGTCATCACAATCCTCCAAGAACCTTGGGATCACATTGCTTCATGCCCTAGTCATCAAAATGCTCCATGCTCCTTGAAATCAAAATGATCCATGACCTCTGTTATCGCAATTATCCAAACCCTTGTGATCACAATGATCCATAACACTTGTCATCATAACGCTCCATGATGCCTGTCATCACAATACTCCGTGCCCTTGTCATCACAATGCTCCATGCCCTTGTTATCACAATGTGCCAAGACCCCTGTAATCAGAATGCTCCATGCCCCTTTTCATCAGTATGCTCCATGAGACCTGTCATCACAAGGCTCCATGGTTTTCTCATCAAAATTCTCCAGGACTTTGTCATCACAATGCTTCACGACATTTTCATGAAAATTCTCAATGGCCCTTGTCATCATAATGCTGCAAGCCCTAGTCATCACAATGCTCCATTATATTTGTCATCACAATCCTCCATTACATTTGGCATCACAATGCTCCATGCCATTGTCATAGCAATGGACCATGACATATGTCATCACAATGCTCCCTGACACCTGTCTTCACAATACTCCATTCCCTTGTCATGACAATGCTCAATGGCCTTGTCATCACAGTACACCATATCCACTGTCATCACAATAATCTATGAAACTTGTCAGACCAATGCTCCATGCCCCTGTCATCACAAGGCTCCATGCCCTTGTCATCACAATGCTCCATGAACCCTGTCATCACAATACTCCTTGACTCCAGTCATCACAATGCTTCATAACGTTTGTCATCACAACGGTCCATTCCCACGTCATCACAAGGCTCTGTGACCTTTGTAACCACAATGCTCCTTGAACTTTTCATCACAATGCTCCGTGACCCTTGTCATCACAATGCTCCATAACGTTTGTCATCAGAACGGTCCATGCCCGTGTCAACACAAGGCTCTGTGACATTTGTAACCACAATGCTCCTTGAACTTTTCATCACAATGCTCCGTGACACTTGTCATCACAATGCTCCATGTCTTTGTCAGAAGAATGCTCCATGACCCTTGTCATCACAATGTACCATGCCCTCTTCATCACAATGATCCACAAACTTGTCATCGCTATGCTCCATAAACCTTGTAATCACAATGCTCCATGCACTTCTCATCCAAATGCTCTCTCACATGAGATATCAAAATGTTCCATCACTAGTCATCACAATCCTCCCTCACCCCTGTTATCACAATGTTCCATGACCCCTGTCATTCACCATGGTACATCCCCTTATCAGCACAATGTTCCATGACCCCTGACATCACAATGTTCCATAATCCCTGTCATCTAAATGCTCCATGACCCTTTTCATCCTAAAGCTCCATGACCATTGGCATCAAAATGTTCTATAACACCTGTCATCAAAATGTTCCATTACACTTTTCATCAAATTACTGCATGAACTTGTCATCAAAATGCTCCCTGCCTTTCTCATCACAATGCACCACTCCCTTGTCATCAAAATGCTCCATGACCTTTGTCATCACAAAGCTCCATGACCCTTTGCATCACAATGCTCCATGTCATTGTCATCACAATGCTCCATGAACCCTCTCATCATATTGCTCCATGACCTTGTCATCACACATCTCCATGACACTTGTCATCACAATGCTCGATGCCCTTCTCATCACAATGCTCCATGCCCTTGTCATTACAATCCCCCATGACCTATGTATCACCGTGTACGGTGCCCTTGTCATCACAATTCTCCTTGCCCACTCTCATCACAGTAATCAATGAAACATTTCAGACCAATGCTCAATGACCTTCTCAACACAATGTTCCATTACCTCTGTCATAACAATGATCCATGACCCCTGCCATCACAATGTTCCACGGCCTTGCCATCACAAGGCTCCATGACACTTGTCATCCCAATGCTCCAAGATCCCGCTAATCACAATGCTCCATGCCCTTGTCATCACAAAACTCCATGACGCATGCCATCAGAATGTTTCATGGCCTTCTCCTCACAGTGCTCCATGCCTTGTCATCACAATACTCCAAGACCCAGTAATCACAATGCTCCATGCCACTTTTCATCAGAATGCTCCATGAGATTTGTCATCACAAGTCTCCATGGACTTCTCATCACAATGCTCCAGGAACATGTCATCACCTCGCTCCATTCCCTTGTCATCACCACGCTCCATTCCCTTGTCATCACAATTCCATGACCCCTGTCATCACAATACACCATGAACATTTTCAGCCCAATTCTCCATGACAATTGTCATCACAATGATCCATGCCCTTGTCATCCCAATGCTCCATGACCCCTGTATTCACAATGTTCCGTGACACTTGACATCACAGTGCTCCATGACACCTGTCATCACAATGCTCCATGCCTTTGTCAGCAAAATGCTACATGACCTTGTCATTACAATGCTCTATGCGCTTGTCATCACAATACTCCATTACCATTGTCATCACAATCCTCCATGAACCTTGGGATCACTTTGCTTCATGCCCTTGTCATCACAATGCTCCATGCTCCTTGAAATCAAAATGATCCATGACCTCTGTCATCACAATGCTTCACACCCTTGTGATCACAATGTTCCATAACACTTGTCATCACAACGCTCCATGATGCCTGTCATCACAATACTCCATACCCTTTTCATCACAATGCTCCATGACCTTTGTCATCACAATTCTCAATACACTTGTCATCACAATGCTCCCTGACACTTGTCATCCGAATGCTCCTTGAAACCTGTCTCGAAAAGGCTCTATGTCTTTTTCATCACAAAGCCCCATGCAATTTTCCTCACAGTGCTCCATGCCATTTTCATCAAAATACTCCACAAGCTTGTCATCAGAATGTTCCCTGACCCTTGTCATAACAATATTCCAAGCCATTGTCATCACAATGCTCCTTTACCTTTGTCATCAGAATCCTCCATGACACTTGGCATCACAATGCTCCATGCCATTGTCATCACAATGGGCCATTACCTATGTCATCACAATGCTCCCTGACACCTCTCTTCACAATACTGCATGACCTGGACATCACAATGCTCCATGCCCTTGTCATCACAATAATCGCTGAAACTTATTAGAACAATGCTCCATGCGCTTGTCATCACAATGCTCCATGCCCACTCTCATCACAATAATCCATAAAACATTTCAGACATATGCTCAATGCCCTTCTCATCACAATGCTCCATTACCTCTGTCATAACAATGCTCAATGACCACTGCCATCACAATGATCCACGGCCTTGTCATCATAAGGCTCCATGAACCTTGTCATCACAATGCTCCAAGACCCCTGTAATCACAATGCTCCATGCCCTTGTCATCACAAAGCTCCATGACGCATGTCATCAGAATGTTCCATGGCCTTCTCCTCACAGTGCTCCATGCCCTTGTCATCACAATGCTCCAAGACCCCTGTAATCACAATGCTCCATGCCCCTTTTCATCAGAATGCTCCTAGAGACTTGTCATCACAAGTCTCCATGGTCATCTCATCACAATGCTCCAGGACCTTGTCATCACCATGCTCCATTCCCGTGTCATCACAATGCTCCATGACCCCTGTCATCACAATACTCCATGTACATTTTCAGCCATATGCTCCATGAACTTCTCATCACAATGCTCCATGACCAATATCATCACAATGCTCCATGACCACAGTCATCACAACACTCCATGACACCTGACAACACAATGATCCGGGACTCTTTTCATCACAATGCTCCATGACCCCTGTCATCACAATACTCCATGAACATTTTCACCCCAATGCTCCATGACACTTTTCATCACAATGCTCCATGCCCTTGTCATCCCTATGCTCCATGACCCCTGTATTCACATTGCTCCGTGATGCTTGTCATCACAGTGCTCCATGACACCTGTCATCACAAAGCTCCATGCCTTTGTCAGCAAAATGCTACATGACCTTGTCATTACAATGCTCTATGCGCTTGTCATCACAATACTCCATTACCATTGTCATCACAATCCTCCAAGAACCTTGGGATCACATTGCTTCATGCCCTACTCATCACAATGCTCCATGCTCCTTGAAATCAAAATGATCCATGACCTCTGTCATCGCAATGCTCCAAACCCTTTTGATCACAATGTTCCATAACACTTGTCATCACAACGCTCCATGATGCCTGTCATCACAATATTCCATGCCCTAGTCATCACAATGCTCCATGCCCTTGTTATCACAATGTTCCAAGACACCTGTAATCAGAATGCTCCATGCCCCTTTTCATCAGTATGCTCCATGAGACCTGTCATCACAAGGCTCCATGGTTTTCTCATCACAGTTCTCCAGGACCATGTATCACATTGCTTCACGACATTGTCATGAAAATTCTCAATGGCCCTTCTCATCATAATGCTCCAAGCCCTAGTCATCACAATGCTCCATTATATTTGTCATCACAATCCTCCCTTACATTTGGCATCACAATGCTACATGCCACTGTCATTGCAATGGACCATGACATATGTCATCACAATGCTCCCTGACACCTGTCTTCACAATACCCCATGCCCTTGTCATCACAATGCTCCATGCCATTGTCATCACAAAGCACCATGTACACTGTCATCACAATAATCTATGAAACCTGTCAGACCAATGCTCCATGCCCCTGTCACCACAATGCTCCATGCCCTGTCATCACAATGCTCCATTACACCAGTAATCACAATGCTCCGTGACTCCAGTCATCACAATGCTTCATAACGTTCGTCATCACAACGGTCCATGCCCGCGTCATCACAAGGCTCTGTGACATTTGTAACCACAATGCTCCATGAACTTTTCATCAAAATGCTCCGTGACCCTTGTCGTCACAATGCTCCATGTCTTTGTCAGAACAATGCTCCATGACCCTTGTCATCACAATGTGCCATGCGTTTTTCATCACAGTGATCCACAACCTTGTCATCACTATGCTCCATAAACCTTGTAATCACAATGCTCCATGGACTTCTCATCCAAATGCTCTCTCACATGAGATACCAAAATGTTCCATCACTAGTCATCACAATCCTCCCTCACCCCTGTTATCACAATGTTCCAAGACCCCTGTCATTCACAATGCTACATCCACTTATCAGCACAATGTTCCATGACCCCTGACAACACAATGTTCCATAACCCCTGTCATCGAAATGCTCCCTGACCCATTTCATCCTAAAGCTCCATAACCCCTGGCATCACAATGTTCTATAACCCCTGTCATCAAAATGTTCCATTACATTTTTCATCAAATTACTGCATGAACCTGTCATCAAAATGCTCCCTGCCATTCTCATCACAATGCACCACACCCTTGTCATCAAAATGCTCCATGAACTTTGTCATCACAAAGCTCCATGACCCTTGTCATCACAAAGCTCGATGCCCTTCTCATCACAATGCTCCATGCCCTTGTCATTACAATCCCCCATGACCCATGTATCACCGTGTACGGTGCCCTTGTCATCACAATTCTCCTTGCCCACTCTCATCACAGTAATCCATGAAACATTTCAGACCAATGCCCAATGACCTTCTCAACACAATGATCCATTACCTCTGTCATAACATTGCTCCATGACCCCTGCCATCACAATGTTCCACGGCCTTGCCATCACAAGGCTCCATGACCCTTGTCATCAGAATGCTTCAAGATCCCTCTAATCACAATGCTCCATGCCCTTGTCAACACAAAGCTCCATGACGCATGTCATCAGAATATTTCATGGATTTCTCCTCACAGTGCTCCATGCCCTTGTCATCACAATGCTCCAAGACCCCTGTAATCACAATGCTCCATGCCACTTTTCATCAGAATGCTCCATGAGATTTTTCATCACAAGTCTCCATGGCCTTCTCATCACAATGCTTCAGGACCTTGTCATCACCACGCTACATTCCCTTGTCTTCACAATCCTCCATGACCCCTGTCATCACAATACTCCATGAATATTTTCAGCCCAATGCTCCATGACCTTCTCATCACAATGCTCCATGACCTATATCATCACAATGCTCCAAGACCCCTGTAATCACAATGCTCCATGAACATTTTCAGCCCAATTCTCCATTACCCTTGTCATCACAATGCCATGCCCTTGTCATCCCAATGCTCCATGACCCCAGTATTCACAATGCTCCGTGACGCTTGTCATCACAGTGCTCCATGACACCGGTCATCACAATGCTCCATGCCTTTGTCAGCAAAATGCTACATTACCTTATCATTACAATGCTCTATGCGCTTGTCATCACAATACTCCATTACCATTGTCATCACAATCCTCCATGAACCTTGGGATCACTTTGCTTCATGCCCTTGTCATCACAATGCTCCATGCTCCTTGAAATCAAAATGATCCATGACCTCTGTCATCACAATGCTTCAAACACTTGTGATCACAATGTTCCATAACACTTGTCATCACAACGCTCCATGATGCCTGTCATCACAATACTCCAAGCCCTTTTCATCACAATGCTCCATGACCTTTGTCATGACAATTCTCAATACACTTGTCATCACAATGCTCCCTGACACTTGTCATCCGAATGCTCCTTGAAGCCTGTCACGAAAAGGCTCCATGCCTTTTTCATCACAAAGCCCCATGAAATTTTCATCACAATGCTCCATGCCATTGTCATCAAAATACTCCACAAGCTTGTCATCAGAATGCTCCATGACATTTTTCATCACAATTCTCCATGCACTTGTCAGCACAATGCTCCCTGACCCTTGTCATCACAATGTTCCAAGCCATTGTCATCACAATACTCCATTACCATTGTCATCACAATCCTCCAAGAACCTTGGGATCACAATGCTTCATGCCCTAGTCATCACAATGCTCCATGCTCCTTGAAATCAAAATGATCCATGACCTCTGTCATCGCAATTATCCAAACACTTGTGATCACAATGATCCATAACACTTGTCATCATTACGCTCCATGATGCCTGTCATCACAATAATCCATGCCCTTGTCATCACAAAGCTCCATGCCCTTGTTATCACAATGTTCCAAGACCCCTGTAATCAGAATGCTCCATGCCCCTTTTCATCAGTATGCTCCATGAGACCTGTCATCACAAGGCTCCATGGTTTTCTCATCACAATGCTCCAGGGCTTTGTCATCACAATGCTTCACGACATTGTCATGAAAATTCTCAATGGCCCTTTTCATCATAATGCTCCAAGCCCTAGTCATCACAATGCTCCATTATATTTGTCATCACAATCCTCCATTACATTTGGCATCACAATGCTCCATGCCATTGTCATCGCAATGGACCATGACATATGTCATCACAATGCTCCCTGACACCTGTCTTCACAATACTCCATGCCCTTGTCATCACAATGCTCCATGGCCTTGTCATCACAGTGCACCATATCCACTGTCATCACAATAATCTATGAAACTTGTCAGACCAATGCTCCATGCCCCTGTCATCACAATGCTCCATGCCCTTGTCATCACAATGCTCCATGAACCATGTCATCACAATACTCCGTGACTCCAGTCATCACAATGCTTCATAACGTTTGTCATCACAACGGTCCATGCCCGCATCATCACAAGGCTCTGTGAACTTTGTAACCACAATGCTCCATGAACTTTTCATCACAATGCTCCGTGACCCTTGTCATCACAATGCTCCATGTCTTTGTCAGAACAGTGCTCCATGACCCTTGTCATCACAAGGTGCCATGCACTTTTCATCACAGTGATCCACAACCTTGTCATCGCTATGCTCCATAAACCTTGTAATCACAATGTTCCATGCACTTCTCATCCAAATGCTCTCTCACATGAGATATCACAATGTTCCATCACTAGTCATCACAATCCTCCCTCACCCCGGTTATCACAATGTTCCATGACCCCTGTCATCACAATGCTACAACCCCTTATCAGCACAATGTTCCATGACCCCTGACATCACAATGTTCCATAACCCCTATCATCAAAATGCTCCATCACCCTTTTCATCGCAAAGATCCATGACCTCTGGCATCACAATGTTCTATAACCCCTGTCATCAAAATGTTCCATTACAATTTTCATCAAATTGCTGCATGACCATGTCATCAAAATGCTCCCTGCCCTTCTCAACACAATGCACCACACACTTGTCATCAAAATGCTCCATGACGTTTGTCATCACAAAGCTCCGTGACCCTTGGCATCACAATGCTCCATGACATTGTCTTCACAATGCTCCATGAACCCTCTCATCGCATTGCTCCATGCCCTTGTCATCACAAAGATCCATGACACTTGTCATCACAATGCTCGATGCCCTTCTCATCACAATGCTCCATGCCCTTGTCATTACAATCCCCCATGACCCATGTATCACAGTGTACTGTGCCCTTCTCATCACAATGCTCCATGTCCACTCTCATCACAATAATCCATGAAACATTTCAGACCAATGCTCAATGCCCTTCTCATCACAATGATCCATTACCTCTGTGATAACAATGCTCCATGATACCTGCCATCACAATGTTCCACAGCCTTGTCATCACAAGGCTCCATGACCCTTGTCATCACAATGCTCCAAGACCCCTGTAATCACAAAGCTACATGTCCTTGTCATCACAAAGCTCCATGACACATGCCATCAGAATGTTCCATGGCCTTCTCCTCAAAATGCTCCATGCCCTTGTCATCACAATGCTCCAAGACCCCTGTAATCAGAATGCTCCATGCCCCTTTTCATCAGAATGCTCCATGAGACTTGTCATCACAAGTCTCCATGGTCATCTCATCACAATGCTTAAGGACATTCTCATCACCATGCTCCATTCCCTTGTCATCAGAATGCTCCATGACCCATGTCATCACAATACTCCATGAATATTTTCAGCAATATGCTACATGATCTTCTCATCACAATGCTCCATGACCAATATCATCACAATGCTCCATGACCACTGTCATCACAAGACTCCATGACACCTGACAACACAATGATCCGGGACTCTTGTCATCACAATGCTGCAAGACCCCTGTAATCACAATGCTCCCTCTCCCTGTCATCACAATACTCCATGAACGTTTTCAGCCCAATGCTCCATGACAATTGTCATCACAATGATCCATGCCCTTGTCATCCCAATGCTCCATGACCCTTGTATTCACAGTGCTCTGTGACGCTTGTCATCACAGTGCTCCATGACACCTGTCATCACAATGCTCCAAGCCTTTGTCAGTAAAATGCTACAGGACTTTGTCATTAAAATGCTCTATGCGCTTTTCATCACAATACTCCATTACCATTGTCATCACAATCCTCCAAGAACCTTGGGATCACATTGCTTCATGCCCTAGTCATCAAAATGCTCCATGCTCCTTGAAATCAAAATGATCCATGACCTCTGTTATCGCAATTATCCAAACCCTTGTGATCACAATGATCCATAACACTTGTCATCATAACGCTCCATGATGCCTGTCATCACAATACTCCGTGCCCTTGTCATCACAATGCTCCATGCCCTTGTTATCACAATGTGCCAAGACCCCTGTAATCAGAATGCTCCATGCCCCTTTTCATCAGTATGCTCCATGAGACCTGTCATCACAAGGCTCCATGGTTTTCTCATCAAAATTCTCCAGGACTTTGTCATCACAATGCTTCACGACATTTTCATGAAAATTCTCAATGGCCCTTGTCATCATAATGCTGCAAGCCCTAGTCATCACAATGCTCCATTATATTTGTCATCACAATCCTCCATTACATTTGGCATCACAATGCTCCATGCCATTGTCATAGCAATGGACCATGACATATGTCATCACAATGCTCCCTGACACCTGTCTTCACAATACTCCATTCCCTTGTCATGACAATGCTCAATGGCCTTGTCATCACAGTACACCATATCCACTGTCATCACAATAATCTATGAAACTTGTCAGACCAATGCTCCATGCCCCTGTCATCACAAGGCTCCATGCCCTTGTCATCACAATGCTCCATGAACCCTGTCATCACAATACTCCTTGACTCCAGTCATCACAATGCTTCATAACGTTTGTCATCACAACGGTCCATTCCCACGTCATCACAAGGCTCTGTGACCTTTGTAACCACAATGCTCCTTGAACTTTTCATCACAATGCTCCGTGACCCTTGTCATCACAATGCTCCATAACGTTTGTCATCAGAACGGTCCATGCCCGTGTCAACACAAGGCTCTGTGACATTTGTAACCACAATGCTCCTTGAACTTTTCATCACAATGCTCCGTGACACTTGTCATCACAATGCTCCATGTCTTTGTCAGAAGAATGCTCCATGACCCTTGTCATCACAATGTACCATGCCCTCTTCATCACAATGATCCACAAACTTGTCATCGCTATGCTCCATAAACCTTGTAATCACAATGCTCCATGCACTTCTCATCCAAATGCTCTCTCACATGAGATATCAAAATGTTCCATCACTAGTCATCACAATCCTCCCTCACCCCTGTTATCACAATGTTCCATGACCCCTGTCATTCACCATGGTACATCCCCTTATCAGCACAATGTTCCATGACCCCTGACATCACAATGTTCCATAATCCCTGTCATCTAAATGCTCCATGACCCTTTTCATCCTAAAGCTCCATGACCATTGGCATCAAAATGTTCTATAACACCTGTCATCAAAATGTTCCATTACACTTTTCATCAAATTACTGCATGAACTTGTCATCAAAATGCTCCCTGCCTTTCTCATCACAATGCACCACTCCCTTGTCATCAAAATGCTCCATGACCTTTGTCATCACAAAGCTCCATGACCCTTTGCATCACAATGCTCCATGTCATTGTCATCACAATGCTCCATGAACCCTCTCATCATATTGCTCCATGACCTTGTCATCACACATCTCCATGACACTTGTCATCACAATGCTCGATGCCCTTCTCATCACAATGCTCCATGCCCTTGTCATTACAATCCCCCATGACCTATGTATCACCGTGTACGGTGCCCTTGTCATCACAATTCTCCTTGCCCACTCTCATCACAGTAATCAATGAAACATTTCAGACCAATGCTCAATGACCTTCTCAACACAATGTTCCATTACCTCTGTCATAACAATGATCCATGACCCCTGCCATCACAATGTTCCACGGCCTTGCCATCACAAGGCTCCATGACACTTGTCATCCCAATGCTCCAAGATCCCGCTAATCACAATGCTCCATGCCCTTGTCATCACAAAACTCCATGACGCATGCCATCAGAATGTTTCATGGCCTTCTCCTCACAGTGCTCCATGCCTTGTCATCACAATACTCCAAGACCCCGTAATCACAATGCTCCATGCCACTTTTCATCAGAATGCTCCATGAGATTTGTCATCACAAGTCTCCATGGACTTCTCATCACCATGCTCCAGGAACATGTCATCACCTCGCTCCATTCCCTTGTCATCACCACGCTCCATTCCCTTGTCATCACAATTCCATGACCCCTGTCATCACAATACACCATGAACATTTTCAGCCCAATTCTCCATGACAATTGTCATCACAATGATCCATGCCCTTGTCATCCCAATGCTCCATGACCCCTGTATTCACAATGTTCCGTGACGCTTGACATCACAGTGCTCCATGACACCTGTCATCACAATGCTCCATGCCTTTGTCAGCAAAATGCTACATGACCTTGTCATTACAATGCTCTATGCGCTTGTCATCACAATACTCCATTACCATTGTCATCACAATCCTCCATGAACCTTGGGATCACTTTGCTTCATGCCCTTGTCATCACAATGCTCCATGCTCCTTGAAATCAAAATGATCCATGACCTCTGTCATCACAATGCTTCACACCCTTGTGATCACAATGTTCCATAACACTTGTCATCACAACGCTCCATGATGCCTGTCATCACAATACTCCATACCCTTTTCAACACAATGCTCCATGACCTTTGTCATCACAATTCTCAATACACTTGTCATCACAATGCTCCCTGACACTTGTCATCCGAATGCTCCTTGAAACCTGTCTCGAAAAGGCTCTATGTCTTTTTCATCACAAAGCCCCATGCAATTTTCCTCACAGTGCTCCATGCCATTTTCATCAAAATACTCCACAAGCTTGTCATCAGAATGTTCCCTGACCCTTGTCATAACAATATTCCAAGCCATTGTCATCACAATGCTCCTTTACCTTTGTCATCAGAATCCTCCATGACACTTGGCATCACAATGCTCCATGCCATTGTCATCACAATGGGCCATTACCTATGTCATCACAATGCTCCCTGACACCTCTCTTCACAATACTGCATGACCTGGACATCACAATGCTCCATGCCCTTGTCATCACAATAATCGCTGAAACTTATTAGAACAATGCTCCATGCGCTTGTCATCACAATGCTCCATGCCCACTCTCATCACAATAATCCATAAAACATTTCAGACATATGCTCAATGCCCTTCTCATCACAATGCTCCATTACCTCTGTCATAACAATGCTCAATGACCACTGCCATCACAATGATCCACGGCCTTGTCATCATAAGGCTCCATGAACCTTGTCATCACAATGCTCCAAGACCCCTGTAATCACAATGCTCCATGCCCTTGTCATCACAAAGCTCCATGACGCATGTCATCAGAATGTTCCATGGCCTTCTCCTCACAGTGCTCCATGCCCTTGTCATCACAATGCTCCAAGACCCCTGTAATCACAATGCTCCATGCCCCTTTTCATCAGAATGCTCCTAGAGACTTGTCATCACAAGTCTCCATGGTCATCTCATCACAATGCTCCAGGACCTTGTCATCACCATGCTCCATTCCCGTGTCATCACAATGCTCCATGACCCCTGTCATCACAATACTCCATGTACATTTTCAGCCATATGCTCCATGAACTTCTCATCACAATGCTCCATGACCAATATCATCACAATGCTCCATGACCACAGTCATCACAACACTCCATGACACCTGACAACACAATGATCCGGGACTCTTTTCATCACAATGCTCCATGACCCCTGTCATCACAATACTCCATGAACATTTTCACCCCAATGCTCCATGACACTTTTCATCACAATGCTCCATGCCCTTGTCATCCCTATGCTCCATGACCCCTGTATTCACATTGCTCCGTGATGCTTGTCATCACAGTGCTCCATGACACCTGTCATCACAAAGCTCCATGCCTTTGTCAGCAAAATGCTACATGACCTTGTCATTACAATGCTCTATGCGCTTGTCATCACAATACTCCATTACCATTGTCATCACAATCCTCCAAGAACCTTGGGATCACATTGCTTCATGCCCTACTCATCACAATGCTCCATGCTCCTTGAAATCAAAATGATCCATGACCTCTGTCATCGCAATGCTCCAAACCCTTTTGATCACAATGTTCCATAACACTTGTCATCACAACGCTCCATGATGCCTGTCATCACAATATTCCATGCCCTAGTCATCACAATGCTCCATGCCCTTGTTATCACAATGTTCCAAGACACCTGTAATCAGAATGCTCCATGCCCCTTTTCATCAGTATGCTCCATGAGACCTGTCATCACAAGGCTCCATGGTTTTCTCATCACAGTTCTCCAGGACCATGTATCACATTGCTTCACGACATTGTCATGAAAATTCTCAATGGCCCTTCTCATCATAATGCTCCAAGCCCTAGTCATCACAATGCTCCATTATATTTGTCATCACAATCCTCCCTTACATTTGGCATCACAATGCTACATGCCACTGTCATTGCAATGGACCATGACATATGTCATCACAATGCTCCCTGACACCTGTCTTCACAATACTCCATGCCCTTGTCATCACAATGCTCCATGCCATTGTCATCACAAAGCACCATGTACACTGTCATCACAATAATCTATGAAACCTGTCAGACCAATGCTCCATGCCCCTGTCACCACAATGCTCCATGCCCTGTCATCACAATGCTCCATTACACCAGTAATCACAATGCTCCGTGACTCCAGTCATCACAATGCTTCATAACGTTCGTCATCACAACGGTCCATGCCCGCGTCATCACAAGGCTCTGTGACATTTGTAACCACAATGCTCCATGAACTTTTCATCAAAATGCTCCGTGACCCTTGTCGTCACAATGCTCCATGTCTTTGTCAGAACAATGCTCCATGACCCTTGTCATCACAATGTGCCATGCGTTTTTCATCACAGTGATCCACAACCTTGTCATCACTATGCTCCATAAACCTTGTAATCACAATGCTCCATGGACTTCTCATCCAAATGCTCTCTCACATGAGATACCAAAATGTTCCATCACTAGTCATCACAATCCTCCCTCACCCCTGTTATCACAATGTTCCAAGACCCCTGTCATTCACAATGCTACATCCACTTATCAGCACAATGTTCCATGACCCCTGACAACACAATGTTCCATAACCCCTGTCATCGAAATGCTCCCTGACCCATTTCATCCTAAAGCTCCATAACCCCTGGCATCACAATGTTCTATAACCCCTGTCATCAAAATGTTCCATTACATTTTTCATCAAATTACTGCATGAACCTGTCATCAAAATGCTCCCTGCCATTCTCATCACAATGCACCACATCCTTGTCATCAAAATGCTCCATGAACTTTGTCATCACAAAGCTCCATGACCCTTGTCATCACAAAGCTCGATGCCCTTCTCATCACAATGCTCCATGCCCTTGTCATTACAATCCCCCATGACCCATGTATCACCGTGTACGGTGCCCTTGTCATCACAATTCTCCTTGCCCACTCTCATCACAGTAATCCATGAAACATTTCAGACCAATGCCCAATGACCTTCTCAACACAATGATCCATTACCTCTGTCATAACATTGCTCCATGACCCCTGCCATCACAATGTTCCACGGCCTTGCCATCACAAGGCTCCATGACCCTTGTCATCAGAATGCTTCAAGATCCCTCTAATCACAATGCTCCATGCCCTTGTCAACACAAAGCTCCATGACGCATGTCATCAGAATATTTCATGGATTTCTCCTCACAGTGCTCCATGCCCTTGTCATCACAATGCTCCAAGACCCCTGTAATCACAATGCTCCATGCCACTTTTCATCAGAATGCTCCATGAGATTTTTCATCACAAGTCTCCATGGCCTTCTCATCACAATGCTTCAGGACCTTGTCATCACCACGCTACATTCCCTTGTCTTCACAATCCTCCATGACCCCTGTCATCACAATACTCCATGAATATTTTCAGCCCAATGCTCCATGACCTATATCATCACAATGCTCCAAGACCCCTGTAATCACAATGCTCCATGAACATTTTCAGCCCAATTCTCCATTACCCTTGTCATCACAATGCCATGCCCTTGTCATCCCAATGCTCCATGACCCCAGTATTCACAATGCTCCGTGACGCTTGTCATCACAGTGCTCCATGACACCGGTCATCACAATGCTCCATGCCTTTGTCAGCAAAATGCTACATTACCTTATCATTACAATGCTCTATGCGCTTGTCATCACAATACTCCATTACCATTGTCATCACAATCCTCCATGAACCTTGGGATCACTTTGCTTCATGCCCTTGTCATCACAATGCTCCATGCTCCTTGAAATCAAAATGATCCATGACCTCTGTCATCACAATGCTTCAAACACTTGTGATCACAATGTTCCATAACACTTGTCATCACAACGCTCCATGATGCCTGTCATCACAATACTCCAAGCCCTTTTCATCACAATGCTCCATGACCTTTGTCATGACTATTCTCAATACACTTGTCATCACAATGCTCCCTGACACTTGTCATCCGAATGCTCCTTGAAGCCTGTCACGAACAGGCTCCATGCCTTTTTCATCACAAAGCCCCATGAAATTTTCATCACAATGCTCCATGCCATTGTCATCAAAATACTCCACAAGCTTGTCATCAGAATGCTCCATGACATTTTTCATCACAATTCTCCATGCACTTGTCAGCACAATGCTCCCTGACCCTTGTCATCACAATGTTCCAAGCCATTGTCATCACAATGCTCCATTACCTTTGTCATCAGAATCCTCCATGACATTTGGCATCACAATGATCCATGCCATTGTCATCACAATGGACCATGACATATGTCATCACAATGCTCCCTGACACCTCTCTTCACAATACTGCCTGACCTGGTCATCACAATGCTCCATGCCCTTGTCATCACAATGCACCATTCCCACTGTCATCACAATAATCTCTGAAACTTATTAGAGCAATGCTCCATGCGCTAGTCATCACAATGCTCCATGATCCCTGTCATCACAATGCTCCGTGACTCCAGTCATCACAATGCTTCATAACGTTTGTCATCAGAACGGTCCATGCCCGCTTCAACACAAGGCTCTGTGACCTTTGTAACCACAATGCTCCATGAACTTTTCATCACAATGCTCCATAACCCTTCTCATCACAATGCTCCATGCCTTTGTCAGAACAATGTTCCATGACCCTTGTCATCACAATGTGCCACGCGCTTTTCATCACAATGATCCACAACCTTGTCATCGCTATGCTCCATAAACCTTGTATTCACAATGCTCCGTGCACTTCTCATCCAAATGCTCTCTCACCTGAGATATCACAATGTTCCATCACTAGTCATCACAATCCTACCGCAACCCTTTAATCAAAATGTTCCATGACCCCTGACATCACAATATACCATAACCACTGTCATCAAAATGCTCCATGACACTTTTCATACCAAAGCTCCATGACTCTTGGCATCACAATGTTTTGTAACCCCTGTCATCAAAATGTTATATTACACTTTTCATCAAATTGCTGCATGACCCTGTCATCAAAATGCTCCCTCTCCTTCTCATCACAATGCACCACATGCTTGTCATCAAAATGCTCCATGACCGTTGTCATCACAAAGCTCCATGACCCTTGGCATCACAATGCTCCATGTCATTGTCATCACAATGCTCCATGAACCCCCTCATCCCATTGCTCCATGCCCTTGTCATCACAAAGCTCCACGACATTTGTCATCACAATTCTCGATGCCCTTCTAATCAAAATGCTCCATGCACTTTTCATCACAATCCTCCATGACCCATGTATCACAGTGTTCCGTGCCCTTGTCATCACAATGCTCCATGCCCACTCTCATCAAAATAAACCATGAAGCCTTTCAGGCCAATGCTCAATGCCCTTCTCATCACAATGCTCCATTGCCTCTGTCATAACAATGCTCCATGACCCCTGCCCTCACAAAGTTCCATGGCCTTGTCATCACAAGGCTCCATGACACTTGTCATCACAATGCTCCAAGACCCATGTAAGTACTATGCTCCATGCCATTTTCATCACAAAGCTCCATGACACATGTCATCAGAATGTTCCATGGACTTCTCATCACAATGCTCCATGCCCTTGTCATCACAATGCTCCAAGACCCCTGTAATCACAATGCTCCATGACCATTTGCATCTCAATGCTCCATGAATCCTGTCATCACAATGCACAATGCCCATCATCATAATGCTTCCGGCTATTGTCATCACAATGAAATCAAAATTATCCTTGACCTCTGCCATCATAATGCTCCAAACCCTTGTGATCACAATGTTCCATAACAGTTATCATCACAAATCCCCATGACGCTCATCATCACAGTTATCCATGGTATTCTCATCACAATGCTCCATGACCTTTGTCATCACAATGCTCGATACACTTGTCATCAAAATGCTCCCTGACACTTGTCGTCAGTATGCTCCTTGAACCCTGTCATGACAAGGCTCCATGCCCTTTTCATCACAATGATCCGTGCCCTTTTCATCACAATGCTCCAAGATCACTGTAATCACAATTCTCCATATCCTTGTCATCATAAAACTCCATGAAGCATGTCATCAGAATGCTCCATGGCATTCTCATCAAAATGCTCCATGCCCTAGTCATCACAATGCTCCAAGACCCCTGTAATCACAATGCTCCATGAACATTTTCAGCCCAATTCTCCATTACCCTTGTCATCACAATGCCATGCCCTTGTCATCCCAATGCTCCATGACCCCAGTATTCACAATGCTCCGTGACGCTTGTCATCACAGTGCTCCATGACACCGGTCATCACAATGCTCCATGCCTTTGTCAGCAAAATGCTACATTACCTTATCATTACAATGCTCTATGCGCTTGTCATCACAATACTCCATTACCATTGTCATCACAATCCTCCATGAACCTTGGGATCACTTTGCTTCATGCCCTTGTCATCACAATGCTCCATGCTCCTTGAAATCAAAATGATCCATGACCTCTGTCATCACAATGCTTCAAACACTTGTGATCACAATGTTCCATAACACTTGTCATCACAACGCTCCATGATGCCTGTCATCACAATACTCCAAGCCCTTTTCATCACAATGCTCCATGACCTTTGTCATGACAATTCTCAATACACTTGTCATCACAATGCTCCCTGACACTTGTCATCCGAATGCTCCTTGAAGCCTGTCACGAAAAGGCTCCATGCCTTTTTCATCACAAAGCCCCATGAAATTTTCATCACAATGCTCCATGCCATTGTCATCAAAATACTCCACAAGCTTGTCATCAGAATGCTCCATGACATTTTTCATCACAATTCTCCATGCACTTGTCAGCACAATGCTCCCTGACCCTTGTCATCACAATGTTCCAAGCCATTGTCATCACAATACTCCATTACCATTGTCATCACAATCCTCCAAGAACCTTGGGATCACAATGCTTCATGCCCTAGTCATCACAATGCTCCATGCTCCTTGAAATCAAAATGATCCATGACCTCTGTCATCGCAATTATCCAAACACTTGTGATCACAATGATCCATAACACTTGTCATCATTACGCTCCATGATGCCTGTCATCACAATAATCCATGCCCTTGTCATCACAAAGCTCCATGCCCTTGTTATCACAATGTTCCAAGACCCCTGTAATCAGAATGCTCCATGCCCCTTTTCATCAGTATGCTCCATGAGACCTGTCATCACAAGGCTCCATGGTTTTCTCATCACAATGCTCCAGGGCTTTGTCATCACAATGCTTCACGACATTGTCATGAAAATTCTCAATGGCCCTTTTCATCATAATGCTCCAAGCCCTAGTCATCACAATGCTCCATTATATTTGTCATCACAATCCTCCATTACATTTGGCATCACAATGCTCCATGCCATTGTCATCGCAATGGACCATGACATATGTCATCACAATGCTCCCTGACACCTGTCTTCACAATACTCCATGCCCTTGTCATCACAATGCTCCATGGCCTTGTCATCACAGTGCACCATATCCACTGTCATCACAATAATCTATGAAACTTGTCAGACCAATGCTCCATGCCCCTGTCATCACAATGCTCCATGCCCTTGTCATCACAATGCTCCATGAACCATGTCATCACAATACTCCGTGACTCCAGTCATCACAATGCTTCATAACGTTTGTCATCACAACGGTCCATGCCCGCATCATCACAAGGCTCTGTGAACTTTGTAACCACAATGCTCCATGAACTTTTCATCACAATGCTCCGTGACCCTTGTCATCACAATGCTCCATGTCTTTGTCAGAACAGTGCTCCATGACCCTTGTCATCACAAGGTGCCATGCACTTTTCATCACAGTGATCCACAACCTTGTCATCGCTATGCTCCATAAACCTTGTAATCACAATGTTCCATGCACTTCTCATCCAAATGCTCTCTCACATGAGATATCACAATGTTCCATCACTAGTCATCACAATCCTCCCTCACCCCGGTTATCACAATGTTCCATGACCCCTGTCATCACAATGCTACAACCCCTTATCAGCACAATGTTCCATGACCCCTGACATCACAATGTTCCATAACCCCTATCATCAAAATGCTCCATCACCCTTTTCATCGCAAAGATCCATGACCTCTGGCATCACAATGTTCTATAACCCCTGTCATCAAAATGTTCCATTACAATTTTCATCAAATTGCTGCATGACCCTGTCATCAAAATGCTCCCTGCCCTTCTCAACACAATGCACCACACACTTGTCATCAAAATGCTCCATGACCTTTCTCATCACAAAGCTCCGTGACCCTTGGCATCACAATGCTCCATGACATTGTCTTCACAATGCTCCATGAACCCTCTTATCGCATTGCTCCATGCCCTTGTCATCACAAAGATCCATGACACTTGTCATCACAATGCTCGATGCCCTTCTCATCACAATGCTCCATGCCCTTGTCATTACAATCCCCCATGACCCATGTATCACAGTGTACTGTGCCCTTCTCATCACAATGCTCCATGTCCACTCTCATCACAATAATCCATGAAACATTTCAGACCAATGCTCAATGCCCTTCTCATCACAATGATCCATTACCTCTGTGATAACAATGCTCCATGATACCTGCCATCACAATGTTCCACAGCCTTGTCATCACAAGGCTCCATGACCCTTGTCATCACAATGCTCCAAGACCCCTCTAATCACAAAGCTACATGCCCTTGTCATCACAAAGCTCCATGACACATGCCATCAGAATGTTCCATGGCCTTCTCCTCAAAATGCTCCATGCCCTTGTCATCACAATGCTCCAAGACCCCTGTAATCACCATGACCCATGCCCCTTTTCATCAGAATGCTCCATGAGACTTGTCATCACAAGTCTCCATGGTCATCTCATCACAATGCTTAAGGACATTCTCATCACCATGCTCCATTCCCTTGTCATCAGAATGCTCCATGACCCATGTCATCACAATACTCCATGAATATTTTCAGCAATATGCTACATGATCTTCTCATCACAATGCTCCATGACCAATATCATCACAATGCTCCATGACCACTGTCATCACAAGACTCCATGACACCTGACAACACAATGATCCGGGACTCTTGTCATCACAATGCTCCAAGACCCCTGTAATCACAATGCTCCCTCTCCCTGTCATCACAATACTCCATGAACGTTTTCAGCCCAATGCTCCATGACAATTGTCATCACAATGATCCATGCCCTTGTCATCCCAATGCTCCATGACCCTTGTATTCACAGTGTTCTGTGACGCTTGTCATCACAGTGCTCCATGACACCTGTCATCACAATGCTCCAAGCCTTTGTCAGTAAAATGCTACAGGACTTTGTCATTAAAATGCTCTATGCGCTTTTCATCACAATACTCCATTACCATTGTCATCACAATCCTCCAAGAACCTTGGGATCACATTGCTTCATGCCCTAGTCATCAAAATGCTCCATGCTCCTTGAAATCAAAATGATCCATGACCTCTGTTATCGCAATTATCCAAACCCTTGTGATCACAATGATCCATAACACTTGTCATCATAACGCTCCATGATGCCTGTCATCACAATACTCCGTGCCCTTGTCATCACAATGCTCCATGCCCTTGTTATCACAATGTGCCAAGACCCCTGTAATCAGAATGCTCCATGCCCCTTTTCATCAGTATGCTCCATGAGACCTGTCATCACAAGGCTCCATGGTTTTCTCATCAAAATTCTCCAGGACTTTGTCATCACAATGCTTCACGACATTTTCATGAAAATTCTCAATGGCCCTTGTCATCATAATGCTGCAAGCCCTAGTCATCACAATGCTCCATTATATTTGTCATCACAATCCTCCATTACATTTGGCATCACAATGCTCCATGCCATTGTCATAGCAATGGACCATGACATATGTCATCACAATGCTCCCTGACACCTGTCTTCACAATACTCCATTCCCTTGTCATGACAATGCTCAATGGCCTTGTCATCACAGTACACCATATCCACTGTCATCACAATAATCTATGAAACTTGTCAGACCAATGCTCCATGCCCCTGTCATCACAAGGCTCCATGCCCTTGTCATCACAATGCTCCATGAACCCTGTCATCACAATACTCCTTGACTCCAGTCATCACAATGCTTCATAACGTTTGTCATCACAACGGTCCATTCCCACGTCATCACAAGGCTCTGTGACCTTTGTAACCACAATGCTCCTTGAACTTTTCATCACAATGCTCCGTGACCCTTGTCATCACAATGCTCCATAACGTTTGTCATCAGAACGGTCCATGCCCGTGTCAACACAAGGCTCTGTGACATTTGTAACCACAATGCTCCTTGAACTTTTCATCACAATGCTCCGTGACACTTGTCATCACAATGCTCCATGTCTTTGTCAGAAGAATGCTCCATGACCCTTGTCATCACAATGTACCATGCCCTCTTCATCACAATGATCCACAAACTTGTCATCGCTATGCTCCATAAACCTTGTAATCACAATGCTCCATGCACTTCTCATCCAAATGCTCTCTCACATGAGATATCAAAATGTTCCATCACTAGTCATCACAATCCTCCCTCACCCCTGTTATCACAATGTTCCATGACCCCTGTCATTCACCATGGTACATCCCCTTATCAGCACAATGTTCCATGACCCCTGACATCACAATGTTCCATAATCCCTGTCATCTAAATGCTCCATGACCCTTTTCATCCTAAAGCTCCATGACCATTGGCATCAAAATGTTCTATAACACCTGTCATCAAAATGTTCCATTACACTTTTCATCAAATTACTGCATGAACTTGTCATCAAAATGCTCCCTGCCTTTCTCATCACAATGCACCACTCCCTTGTCATCAAAATGCTCCATGACCTTTGTCATCACAAAGCTCCATGACCCTTTGCATCACAATGCTCCATGTCATTGTCATCACAATGCTCCATGAACCCTCTCATCATATTGCTCCATGACCTTGTCATCACACATCTCCATGACACTTGTCATCACAATGCTCGATGCCCTTCTCATCACAATGCTCCATGCCCTTGTCATTACAATCCCCCATGACCTATGTATCACCGTGTACGGTGCCCTTGTCATCACAATTCTCCTTGCCCACTCTCATCACAGTAATCAATGAAACATTTCAGACCAATGCTCAATGACCTTCTCAACACAATGTTCCATTACCTCTGTCATAACAATGATCCATGACCCCTGCCATCACAATGTTCCACGGCCTTGCCATCACAAGGCTCCATGACACTTGTCATCCCAATGCTCCAAGATCCCGCTAATCACAATGCTCCATGCCCTTGTCATCACAAAACTCCATGACGCATGCCATCAGAATGTTTCATGGCCTTCTCCTCACAGTGCTCCATGCCTTGTCATCACAATACTCCAAGACCCAGTAATCACAATGCTCCATGCCACTTTTCATCAGAATGCTCCATGAGATTTGTCATCACAAGTCTCCATGGACTTCTCATCACAATGCTCCAGGAACATGTCATCACCTCGCTCCATTCCCTTGTCATCACCACGCTCCATTCCCTTGTCATCACAATTCCATGACCCCTGTCATCACAATACACCATGAACATTTTCAGCCCAATTCTCCATGACAATTGTCATCACAATGATCCATGCCCTTGTCATCCCAATGCTCCATGACCCCTGTATTCACAATGTTCCGTGACACTTGACATCACAGTGCTCCATGACACCTGTCATCACAATGCTCCATGCCTTTGTCAGCAAAATGCTACATGACCTTGTCATTACAATGCTCTATGCGCTTGTCATCACAATACTCCATTACCATTGTCATCACAATCCTCCATGAACCTTGGGATCACTTTGCTTCATGCCCTTGTCATCACAATGCTCCATGCTCCTTGAAATCAAAATGATCCATGACCTCTGTCATCACAATGCTTCACACCCTTGTGATCACAATGTTCCATAACACTTGTCATCACAACGCTCCATGATGCCTGTCATCACAATACTCCATACCCTTTTCATCACAATGCTCCATGACCTTTGTCATCACAATTCTCAATACACTTGTCATCACAATGCTCCCTGACACTTGTCATCCGAATGCTCCTTGAAACCTGTCTCGAAAAGGCTCTATGTCTTTTTCATCACAAAGCCCCATGCAATTTTCCTCACAGTGCTCCATGCCATTTTCATCAAAATACTCCACAAGCTTGTCATCAGAATGTTCCCTGACCCTTGTCATAACAATATTCCAAGCCATTGTCATCACAATGCTCCTTTACCTTTGTCATCAGAATCCTCCATGACACTTGGCATCACAATGCTCCATGCCATTGTCATCACAATGGGCCATTACCTATGTCATCACAATGCTCCCTGACACCTCTCTTCACAATACTGCATGACCTGGACATCACAATGCTCCATGCCCTTGTCATCACAATAATCGCTGAAACTTATTAGAACAATGCTCCATGCGCTTGTCATCACAATGCTCCATGCCCACTCTCATCACAATAATCCATAAAACATTTCAGACATATGCTCAATGCCCTTCTCATCACAATGCTCCATTACCTCTGTCATAACAATGCTCAATGACCACTGCCATCACAATGATCCACGGCCTTGTCATCATAAGGCTCCATGAACCTTGTCATCACAATGCTCCAAGACCCCTGTAATCACAATGCTCCATGCCCTTGTCATCACAAAGCTCCATGACGCATGTCATCAGAATGTTCCATGGCCTTCTCCTCACAGTGCTCCATGCCCTTGTCATCACAATGCTCCAAGACCCCTGTAATCACAATGCTCCATGCCCCTTTTCATCAGAATGCTCCTAGAGACTTGTCATCACAAGTCTCCATGGTCATCTCATCACAATGCTCCAGGACCTTGTCATCACCATGCTCCATTCCCGTGTCATCACAATGCTCCATGACCCCTGTCATCACAATACTCCATGTACATTTTCAGCCATATGCTCCATGAACTTCTCATCACAATGCTCCATGACCAATATCATCACAATGCTCCATGACCACAGTCATCACAACACTCCATGACACCTGACAACACAATGATCCGGGACTCTTTTCATCACAATGCTCCATGACCCCTGTCATCACAATACTCCATGAACATTTTCACCCCAATGCTCCATGACACTTTTCATCACAATGCTCCATGCCCTTGTCATCCCTATGCTCCATGACCCCTGTATTCACATTGCTCCGTGATGCTTGTCATCACAGTGCTCCATGACACCTGTCATCACAAAGCTCCATGCCTTTGTCAGCAAAATGCTACATGACCTTGTCATTACAATGCTCTATGCGCTTGTCATCACAATACTCCATTACCATTGTCATCACAATCCTCCAAGAACCTTGGGATCACATTGCTTCATGCCCTACTCATCACAATGCTCCATGCTCCTTGAAATCAAAATGATCCATGACCTCTGTCATCGCAATGCTCCAAACCCTTTTGATCACAATGTTCCATAACACTTGTCATCACAACGCTCCATGATGCCTGTCATCACAATATTCCATGCCCTAGTCATCACAATGCTCCATGCCCTTGTTATCACAATGTTCCAAGACACCTGTAATCAGAATGCTCCATGCCCCTTTTCATCAGTATGCTCCATGAGACCTGTCATCACAAGGCTCCATGGTTTTCTCATCACAGTTCTCCAGGACCATGTATCACATTGCTTCACGACATTGTCATGAAAATTCTCAATGGCCCTTCTCATCATAATGCTCCAAGCCCTAGTCATCACAATGCTCCATTATATTTGTCATCACAATCCTCCCTTACATTTGGCATCACAATGCTACATGCCACTGTCATTGCAATGGACCATGACATATGTCATCACAATGCTCCCTGACACCTGTCTTCACAATACCCCATGCCCTTGTCATCACAATGCTCCATGCCATTGTCATCACAAAGCACCATGTACACTGTCATCACAATAATCTATGAAACCTGTCAGACCAATGCTCCATGCCCCTGTCACCACAATGCTCCATGCCCTGTCATCACAATGCTCCATTACACCAGTAATCACAATGCTCCGTGACTCCAGTCATCACAATGCTTCATAACGTTCGTCATCACAACGGTCCATGCCCGCGTCATCACAAGGCTCTGTGACATTTGTAACCACAATGCTCCATGAACTTTTCATCAAAATGCTCCGTGACCCTTGTCGTCACAATGCTCCATGTCTTTGTCAGAACAATGCTCCATGACCCTTGTCATCACAATGTGCCATGCGTTTTTCATCACAGTGATCCACAACCTTGTCATCACTATGCTCCATAAACCTTGTAATCACAATGCTCCATGGACTTCTCATCCAAATGCTCTCTCACATGAGATACCAAAATGTTCCATCACTAGTCATCACAATCCTCCCTCACCCCTGTTATCACAATGTTCCAAGACCCCTGTCATTCACAATGCTACATCCACTTATCAGCACAATGTTCCATGACCCCTGACAACACAATGTTCCATAACCCCTGTCATCGAAATGCTCCCTGACCCATTTCATCCTAAAGCTCCATAACCCCTGGCATCACAATGTTCTATAACCCCTGTCATCAAAATGTTCCATTACATTTTTCATCAAATTACTGCATGAACCTGTCATCAAAATGCTCCCTGCCATTCTCATCACAATGCACCACACCCTTGTCATCAAAATGCTCCATGAACTTTGTCATCACAAAGCTCCATGACCCTTGTCATCACAAAGCTCGATGCCCTTCTCATCACAATGCTCCATGCCCTTGTCATTACAATCCCCCATGACCCATGTATCACCGTGTACGGTGCCCTTGTCATCACAATTCTCCTTGCCCACTCTCATCACAGTAATCCATGAAACATTTCAGACCAATGCCCAATGACCTTCTCAACACAATGATCCATTACCTCTGTCATAACATTGCTCCATGACCCCTGCCATCACAATGTTCCACGGCCTTGCCATCACAAGGCTCCATGACCCTTGTCATCAGAATGCTTCAAGATCCCTCTAATCACAATGCTCCATGCCCTTGTCAACACAAAGCTCCATGACGCATGTCATCAGAATATTTCATGGATTTCTCCTCACAGTGCTCCATGCCCTTGTCATCACAATGCTCCAAGACCCCTGTAATCACAATGCTCCATGCCACTTTTCATCAGAATGCTCCATGAGATTTTTCATCACAAGTCTCCATGGCCTTCTCATCACAATGCTTCAGGACCTTGTCATCACCACGCTACATTCCCTTGTCTTCACAATCCTCCATGACCCCTGTCATCACAATACTCCATGAATATTTTCAGCCCAATGCTCCATGACCTTCTCATCACAATGCTCCATGACCTATATCATCACAATGCTCCAAGACCCCTGTAATCACAATGCTCCATGAACATTTTCAGCCCAATTCTCCATTACCCTTGTCATCACAATGCCATGCCCTTGTCATCCCAATGCTCCATGACCCCAGTATTCACAATGCTCCGTGACGCTTGTCATCACAGTGCTCCATGACACCGGTCATCACAATGCTCCATGCCTTTGTCAGCAAAATGCTACATTACCTTATCATTACAATGCTCTATGCGCTTGTCATCACAATACTCCATTACCATTGTCATCACAATCCTCCATGAACCTTGGGATCACTTTGCTTCATGCCCTTGTCATCACAATGCTCCATGCTCCTTGAAATCAAAATGATCCATGACCTCTGTCATCACAATGCTTCAAACACTTGTGATCACAATGTTCCATAACACTTGTCATCACAACGCTCCATGATGCCTGTCATCACAATACTCCAAGCCCTTTTCATCACAATGCTCCATGACCTTTGTCATGACAATTCTCAATACACTTGTCATCACAATGCTCCCTGACACTTGTCATCCGAATGCTCCTTGAAGCCTGTCACGAAAAGGCTCCATGCCTTTTTCATCACAAAGCCCCATGAAATTTTCATCACAATGCTCCATGCCATTGTCATCAAAATACTCCACAAGCTTGTCATCAGAATGCTCCATGACATTTTTCATCACAATTCTCCATGCACTTGTCAGCACAATGCTCCCTGACCCTTGTCATCACAATGTTCCAAGCCATTGTCATCACAATACTCCATTACCATTGTCATCACAATCCTCCAAGAACCTTGGGATCACAATGCTTCATGCCCTAGTCATCACAATGCTCCATGCTCCTTGAAATCAAAATGATCCATGACCTCTGTCATCGCAATTATCCAAACACTTGTGATCACAATGATCCATAACACTTGTCATCATTACGCTCCATGATGCCTGTCATCACAATAATCCATGCCCTTGTCATCACAAAGCTCCATGCCCTTGTTATCACAATGTTCCAAGACCCCTGTAATCAGAATGCTCCATGCCCCTTTTCATCAGTATGCTCCATGAGACCTGTCATCACAAGGCTCCATGGTTTTCTCATCACAATGCTCCAGGGCTTTGTCATCACAATGCTTCACGACATTGTCATGAAAATTCTCAATGGCCCTTTTCATCATAATGCTCCAAGCCCTAGTCATCACAATGCTCCATTATATTTGTCATCACAATCCTCCATTACATTTGGCATCACAATGCTCCATGCCATTGTCATCGCAATGGACCATGACATATGTCATCACAATGCTCCCTGACACCTGTCTTCACAATACTCCATGCCCTTGTCATCACAATGCTCCATGGCCTTGTCATCACAGTGCACCATATCCACTGTCATCACAATAATCTATGAAACTTGTCAGACCAATGCTCCATGCCCCTGTCATCACAATGCTCCATGCCCTTGTCATCACAATGCTCCATGAACCATGTCATCACAATACTCCGTGACTCCAGTCATCACAATGCTTCATAACGTTTGTCATCACAACGGTCCATGCCCGCATCATCACAAGGCTCTGTGAACTTTGTAACCACAATGCTCCATGAACTTTTCATCACAATGCTCCGTGACCCTTGTCATCACAATGCTCCATGTCTTTGTCAGAACAGTGCTCCATGACCCTTGTCATCACAAGGTGCCATGCACTTTTCATCACAGTGATCCACAACCTTGTCATCGCTATGCTCCATAAACCTTGTAATCACAATGTTCCATGCACTTCTCATCCAAATGCTCTCTCACATGAGATATCACAATGTTCCATCACTAGTCATCACAATCCTCCCTCACCCCGGTTATCACAATGTTCCATGACCCCTGTCATCACAATGCTACAACCCCTTATCAGCACAATGTTCCATGACCCCTGACATCACAATGTTCCATAACCCCTATCATCAAAATGCTCCATCACCCTTTTCATCGCAAAGATCCATGACCTCTGGCATCACAATGTTCTATAACCCCTGTCATCAAAATGTTCCATTACAATTTTCATCAAATTGCTGCATGACCATGTCATCAAAATGCTCCCTGCCCTTCTCAACACAATGCACCACACACTTGTCATCAAAATGCTCCATGACGTTTGTCATCACAAAGCTCCGTGACCCTTGGCATCACAATGCTCCATGACATTGTCTTCACAATGCTCCATGAACCCTCTCATCGCATTGCTCCATGCCCTTGTCATCACAAAGATCCATGACACTTGTCATCACAATGCTCGATGCCCTTCTCATCACAATGCTCCATGCCCTTGTCATTACAATCCCCCATGACCCATGTATCACAGTGTACTGTGCCCTTCTCATCACAATGCTCCATGTCCACTCTCATCACAATAATCCATGAAACATTTCAGACCAATGCTCAATGCCCTTCTCATCACAATGATCCATTACCTCTGTGATAACAATGCTCCATGATACCTGCCATCACAATGTTCCACAGCCTTGTCATCACAAGGCTCCATGACCCTTGTCATCACAATGCTCCAAGACCCCTGTAATCACAAAGCTACATGTCCTTGTCATCACAAAGCTCCATGACACATGCCATCAGAATGTTCCATGGCCTTCTCCTCAAAATGCTCCATGCCCTTGTCATCACAATGCTCCAAGACCCCTGTAATCAGAATGCTCCATGCCCCTTTTCATCAGAATGCTCCATGAGACTTGTCATCACAAGTCTCCATGGTCATCTCATCACAATGCTTAAGGACATTCTCATCACCATGCTCCATTCCCTTGTCATCAGAATGCTCCATGACCCATGTCATCACAATACTCCATGAATATTTTCAGCAATATGCTACATGATCTTCTCATCACAATGCTCCATGACCAATATCATCACAATGCTCCATGACCACTGTCATCACAAGACTCCATGACACCTGACAACACAATGATCCGGGACTCTTGTCATCACAATGCTGCAAGACCCCTGTAATCACAATGCTCCCTCTCCCTGTCATCACAATACTCCATGAACGTTTTCAGCCCAATGCTCCATGACAATTGTCATCACAATGATCCATGCCCTTGTCATCCCAATGCTCCATGACCCTTGTATTCACAGTGCTCTGTGACGCTTGTCATCACAGTGCTCCATGACACCTGTCATCACAATGCTCCAAGCCTTTGTCAGTAAAATGCTACAGGACTTTGTCATTAAAATGCTCTATGCGCTTTTCATCACAATACTCCATTACCATTGTCATCACAATCCTCCAAGAACCTTGGGATCACATTGCTTCATGCCCTAGTCATCAAAATGCTCCATGCTCCTTGAAATCAAAATGATCCATGACCTCTGTTATCGCAATTATCCAAACCCTTGTGATCACAATGATCCATAACACTTGTCATCATAACGCTCCATGATGCCTGTCATCACAATACTCCGTGCCCTTGTCATCACAATGCTCCATGCCCTTGTTATCACAATGTGCCAAGACCCCTGTAATCAGAATGCTCCATGCCCCTTTTCATCAGTATGCTCCATGAGACCTGTCATCACAAGGCTCCATGGTTTTCTCATCAAAATTCTCCAGGACTTTGTCATCACAATGCTTCACGACATTTTCATGAAAATT
Organism: Mesoplodon mirus; assembly: GCF_964341445.2. Taxonomy (NCBI): domain Eukaryota; kingdom Metazoa; phylum Chordata; class Mammalia; order Artiodactyla; family Ziphiidae; genus Mesoplodon; species Mesoplodon mirus. Next base: position 1,532,643 of record NW_028295811.1, read on the forward strand.
CTCAATGGCCCTTGTCATCATAATGCTGCAAGCCCTAGTCATCACAATGCTCCATTATATTTGTCATCACAATCCTCCATTACATTTGGCATCACAATGCTCCATGCCATTGTCATAGCAATGGACCATGACATATGTCATCACAATGCTCCCTGACACCTGTCTTCACAATACTCCATTCCCTTGTCATGACAATGCTCAATGGCCTTGTCATCACAGTACACCATATCCACTGTCATCACAATAATCTATGAAACTTGTCAGACCAATGCTCCATGCCCCTGTCATCACAAGGCTCCATGCCCTTGTCATCACAATGCTCCATGAACCCTGTCATCACAATACTCCTTGACTCCAGTCATCACAATGCTTCATAACGTTTGTCATCACAACGGTCCATTCCCACGTCATCACAAGGCTCTGTGACCTTTGTAACCACAATGCTCCTTGAACTTTTCATCACAATGCTCCGTGACCCTTGTCATCACAATGCTCCATAACGTTTGTCATCAGAACGGTCCATGCCCGTGTCAACACAAGGCTCTGTGACATTTGTAACCACAATGCTCCTTGAACTTTTCATCACAATGCTCCGTGACACTTGTCATCACAATGCTCCATGTCTTTGTCAGAAGAATGCTCCATGACCCTTGTCATCACAATGTACCATGCCCTCTTCATCACAATGATCCACAAACTTGTCATCGCTATGCTCCATAAACCTTGTAATCACAATGCTCCATGCACTTCTCATCCAAATGCTCTCTCACATGAGATATCAAAATGTTCCATCACTAGTCATCACAATCCTCCCTCACCCCTGTTATCACAATGTTCCATGACCCCTGTCATTCACCATGGTACATCCCCTTATCAGCACAATGTTCCATGACCCCTGACATCACAATGTTCCATAATCCCTGTCATCTAAATGCTCCATGACCCTTTTCATCCTAAAGCTCCATGACCATTGGCATCAAAATGTTCTATAACACCTGTCATCAAAATGTTCCATTACACTTTTCATCAAATTACTGCATGAACTTGTCATCAAAATGCTCCCTGCCTTTCTCATCACAATGCACCACTCCCTTGTCATCAAAATGCTCCATGACCTTTGTCATCACAAAGCTCCATGACCCTTTGCATCACAATGCTCCATGTCATTGTCATCACAATGCTCCATGAACCCTCTCATCATATTGCTCCATGACCTTGTCATCACACATCTCCATGACACTTGTCATCACAATGCTCGATGCCCTTCTCATCACAATGCTCCATGCCCTTGTCATTACAATCCCCCATGACCTATGTATCACCGTGTACGGTGCCCTTGTCATCACAATTCTCCTTGCCCACTCTCATCACAGTAATCAATGAAACATTTCAGACCAATGCTCAATGACCTTCTCAACACAATGTTCCATTACCTCTGTCATAACAATGATCCATGACCCCTGCCATCACAATGTTCCACGGCCTTGCCATCACAAGGCTCCATGACACTTGTCATCCCAATGCTCCAAGATCCCGCTAATCACAATGCTCCATGCCCTTGTCATCACAAAACTCCATGACGCATGCCATCAGAATGTTTCATGGCCTTCTCCTCACAGTGCTCCATGCCTTGTCATCACAATACTCCAAGACCCCGTAATCACAATGCTCCATGCCACTTTTCATCAGAATGCTCCATGAGATTTGTCATCACAAGTCTCCATGGACTTCTCATCACCATGCTCCAGGAACATGTCATCACCTCGCTCCATTCCCTTGTCATCACCACGCTCCATTCCCTTGTCATCACAATTCCATGACCCCTGTCATCACAATACACCATGAACATTTTCAGCCCAATTCTCCATGACAATTGTCATCACAATGATCCATGCCCTTGTCATCCCAATGCTCCATGACCCCTGTATTCACAATGTTCCGTGACGCTTGACATCACAGTGCTCCATGACACCTGTCATCACAATGCTCCATGCCTTTGTCAGCAAAATGCTACATGACCTTGTCATTACAATGCTCTATGCGCTTGTCATCACAATACTCCATTACCATTGTCATCACAATCCTCCATGAACCTTGGGATCACTTTGCTTCATGCCCTTGTCATCACAATGCTCCATGCTCCTTGAAATCAAAATGATCCATGACCTCTGTCATCACAATGCTTCACACCCTTGTGATCACAATGTTCCATAACACTTGTCATCACAACGCTCCATGATGCCTGTCATCACAATACTCCATACCCTTTTCAACACAATGCTCCATGACCTTTGTCATCACAATTCTCAATACACTTGTCATCACAATGCTCCCTGACACTTGTCATCCGAATGCTCCTTGAAACCTGTCTCGAAAAGGCTCTATGTCTTTTTCATCACAAAGCCCCATGCAATTTTCCTCACAGTGCTCCATGCCATTTTCATCAAAATACTCCACAAGCTTGTCATCAGAATGTTCCCTGACCCTTGTCATAACAATATTCCAAGCCATTGTCATCACAATGCTCCTTTACCTTTGTCATCAGAATCCTCCATGACACTTGGCATCACAATGCTCCATGCCATTGTCATCACAATGGGCCATTACCTATGTCATCACAATGCTCCCTGACACCTCTCTTCACAATACTGCATGACCTGGACATCACAATGCTCCATGCCCTTGTCATCACAATAATCGCTGAAACTTATTAGAACAATGCTCCATGCGCTTGTCATCACAATGCTCCATGCCCACTCTCATCACAATAATCCATAAAACATTTCAGACATATGCTCAATGCCCTTCTCATCACAATGCTCCATTACCTCTGTCATAACAATGCTCAATGACCACTGCCATCACAATGATCCACGGCCTTGTCATCATAAGGCTCCATGAACCTTGTCATCACAATGCTCCAAGACCCCTGTAATCACAATGCTCCATGCCCTTGTCATCACAAAGCTCCATGACGCATGTCATCAGAATGTTCCATGGCCTTCTCCTCACAGTGCTCCATGCCCTTGTCATCACAATGCTCCAAGACCCCTGTAATCACAATGCTCCATGCCCCTTTTCATCAGAATGCTCCTAGAGACTTGTCATCACAAGTCTCCATGGTCATCTCATCACAATGCTCCAGGACCTTGTCATCACCATGCTCCATTCCCGTGTCATCACAATGCTCCATGACCCCTGTCATCACAATACTCCATGTACATTTTCAGCCATATGCTCCATGAACTTCTCATCACAATGCTCCATGACCAATATCATCACAATGCTCCATGACCACAGTCATCACAACACTCCATGACACCTGACAACACAATGATCCGGGACTCTTTTCATCACAATGCTCCATGACCCCTGTCATCACAATACTCCATGAACATTTTCACCCCAATGCTCCATGACACTTTTCATCACAATGCTCCATGCCCTTGTCATCCCTATGCTCCATGACCCCTGTATTCACATTGCTCCGTGATGCTTGTCATCACAGTGCTCCATGACACCTGTCATCACAAAGCTCCATGCCTTTGTCAGCAAAATGCTACATGACCTTGTCATTACAATGCTCTATGCGCTTGTCATCACAATACTCCATTACCATTGTCATCACAATCCTCCAAGAACCTTGGGATCACATTGCTTCATGCCCTACTCATCACAATGCTCCATGCTCCTTGAAATCAAAATGATCCATGACCTCTGTCATCGCAATGCTCCAAACCCTTTTGATCACAATGTTCCATAACACTTGTCATCACAACGCTCCATGATGCCTGTCATCACAATATTCCATGCCCTAGTCATCACAATGCTCCATGCCCTTGTTATCACAATGTTCCAAGACACCTGTAATCAGAATGCTCCATGCCCCTTTTCATCAGTATGCTCCATGAGACCTGTCATCACAAGGCTCCATGGTTTTCTCATCACAGTTCTCCAGGACCATGTATCACATTGCTTCACGACATTGTCATGAAAATTCTCAATGGCCCTTCTCATCATAATGCTCCAAGCCCTAGTCATCACAATGCTCCATTATATTTGTCATCACAATCCTCCCTTACATTTGGCATCACAATGCTACATGCCACTGTCATTGCAATGGACCATGACATATGTCATCACAATGCTCCCTGACACCTGTCTTCACAATACTCCATGCCCTTGTCATCACAATGCTCCATGCCATTGTCATCACAAAGCACCATGTACACTGTCATCACAATAATCTATGAAACCTGTCAGACCAATGCTCCATGCCCCTGTCACCACAATGCTCCATGCCCTGTCATCACAATGCTCCATTACACCAGTAATCACAATGCTCCGTGACTCCAGTCATCACAATGCTTCATAACGTTCGTCATCACAACGGTCCATGCCCGCGTCATCACAAGGCTCTGTGACATTTGTAACCACAATGCTCCATGAACTTTTCATCAAAATGCTCCGTGACCCTTGTCGTCACAATGCTCCATGTCTTTGTCAGAACAATGCTCCATGACCCTTGTCATCACAATGTGCCATGCGTTTTTCATCACAGTGATCCACAACCTTGTCATCACTATGCTCCATAAACCTTGTAATCACAATGCTCCATGGACTTCTCATCCAAATGCTCTCTCACATGAGATACCAAAATGTTCCATCACTAGTCATCACAATCCTCCCTCACCCCTGTTATCACAATGTTCCAAGACCCCTGTCATTCACAATGCTACATCCACTTATCAGCACAATGTTCCATGACCCCTGACAACACAATGTTCCATAACCCCTGTCATCGAAATGCTCCCTGACCCATTTCATCCTAAAGCTCCATAACCCCTGGCATCACAATGTTCTATAACCCCTGTCATCAAAATGTTCCATTACATTTTTCATCAAATTACTGCATGAACCTGTCATCAAAATGCTCCCTGCCATTCTCATCACAATGCACCACATCCTTGTCATCAAAATGCTCCATGAACTTTGTCATCACAAAGCTCCATGACCCTTGTCATCACAAAGCTCGATGCCCTTCTCATCACAATGCTCCATGCCCTTGTCATTACAATCCCCCATGACCCATGTATCACCGTGTACGGTGCCCTTGTCATCACAATTCTCCTTGCCCACTCTCATCACAGTAATCCATGAAACATTTCAGACCAATGCCCAATGACCTTCTCAACACAATGATCCATTACCTCTGTCATAACATTGCTCCATGACCCCTGCCATCACAATGTTCCACGGCCTTGCCATCACAAGGCTCCATGACCCTTGTCATCAGAATGCTTCAAGATCCCTCTAATCACAATGCTCCATGCCCTTGTCAACACAAAGCTCCATGACGCATGTCATCAGAATATTTCATGGATTTCTCCTCACAGTGCTCCATGCCCTTGTCATCACAATGCTCCAAGACCCCTGTAATCACAATGCTCCATGCCACTTTTCATCAGAATGCTCCATGAGATTTTTCATCACAAGTCTCCATGGCCTTCTCATCACAATGCTTCAGGACCTTGTCATCACCACGCTACATTCCCTTGTCTTCACAATCCTCCATGACCCCTGTCATCACAATACTCCATGAATATTTTCAGCCCAATGCTCCATGACCTATATCATCACAATGCTCCAAGACCCCTGTAATCACAATGCTCCATGAACATTTTCAGCCCAATTCTCCATTACCCTTGTCATCACAATGCCATGCCCTTGTCATCCCAATGCTCCATGACCCCAGTATTCACAATGCTCCGTGACGCTTGTCATCACAGTGCTCCATGACACCGGTCATCACAATGCTCCATGCCTTTGTCAGCAAAATGCTACATTACCTTATCATTACAATGCTCTATGCGCTTGTCATCACAATACTCCATTACCATTGTCATCACAATCCTCCATGAACCTTGGGATCACTTTGCTTCATGCCCTTGTCATCACAATGCTCCATGCTCCTTGAAATCAAAATGATCCATGACCTCTGTCATCACAATGCTTCAAACACTTGTGATCACAATGTTCCATAACACTTGTCATCACAACGCTCCATGATGCCTGTCATCACAATACTCCAAGCCCTTTTCATCACAATGCTCCATGACCTTTGTCATGACTATTCTCAATACACTTGTCATCACAATGCTCCCTGACACTTGTCATCCGAATGCTCCTTGAAGCCTGTCACGAACAGGCTCCATGCCTTTTTCATCACAAAGCCCCATGAAATTTTCATCACAATGCTCCATGCCATTGTCATCAAAATACTCCACAAGCTTGTCATCAGAATGCTCCATGACATTTTTCATCACAATTCTCCATGCACTTGTCAGCACAATGCTCCCTGACCCTTGTCATCACAATGTTCCAAGCCATTGTCATCACAATGCTCCATTACCTTTGTCATCAGAATCCTCCATGACATTTGGCATCACAATGATCCATGCCATTGTCATCACAATGGACCATGACATATGTCATCACAATGCTCCCTGACACCTCTCTTCACAATACTGCCTGACCTGGTCATCACAATGCTCCATGCCCTTGTCATCACAATGCACCATTCCCACTGTCATCACAATAATCTCTGAAACTTATTAGAGCAATGCTCCATGCGCTAGTCATCACAATGCTCCATGATCCCTGTCATCACAATGCTCCGTGACTCCAGTCATCACAATGCTTCATAACGTTTGTCATCAGAACGGTCCATGCCCGCTTCAACACAAGGCTCTGTGACCTTTGTAACCACAATGCTCCATGAACTTTTCATCACAATGCTCCATAACCCTTCTCATCACAATGCTCCATGCCTTTGTCAGAACAATGTTCCATGACCCTTGTCATCACAATGTGCCACGCGCTTTTCATCACAATGATCCACAACCTTGTCATCGCTATGCTCCATAAACCTTGTATTCACAATGCTCCGTGCACTTCTCATCCAAATGCTCTCTCACCTGAGATATCACAATGTTCCATCACTAGTCATCACAATCCTACCGCAACCCTTTAATCAAAATGTTCCATGACCCCTGACATCACAATATACCATAACCACTGTCATCAAAATGCTCCATGACACTTTTCATACCAAAGCTCCATGACTCTTGGCATCACAATGTTTTGTAACCCCTGTCATCAAAATGTTATATTACACTTTTCATCAAATTGCTGCATGACCCTGTCATCAAAATGCTCCCTCTCCTTCTCATCACAATGCACCACATGCTTGTCATCAAAATGCTCCATGACCGTTGTCATCACAAAGCTCCATGACCCTTGGCATCACAATGCTCCATGTCATTGTCATCACAATGCTCCATGAACCCCCTCATCCCATTGCTCCATGCCCTTGTCATCACAAAGCTCCACGACATTTGTCATCACAATTCTCGATGCCCTTCTAATCAAAATGCTCCATGCACTTTTCATCACAATCCTCCATGACCCATGTATCACAGTGTTCCGTGCCCTTGTCATCACAATGCTCCATGCCCACTCTCATCAAAATAAACCATGAAGCCTTTCAGGCCAATGCTCAATGCCCTTCTCATCACAATGCTCCATTGCCTCTGTCATAACAATGCTCCATGACCCCTGCCCTCACAAAGTTCCATGGCCTTGTCATCACAAGGCTCCATGACACTTGTCATCACAATGCTCCAAGACCCATGTAAGTACTATGCTCCATGCCATTTTCATCACAAAGCTCCATGACACATGTCATCAGAATGTTCCATGGACTTCTCATCACAATGCTCCATGCCCTTGTCATCACAATGCTCCAAGACCCCTGTAATCACAATGCTCCATGACCATTTGCATCTCAATGCTCCATGAATCCTGTCATCACAATGCACAATGCCCATCATCATAATGCTTCCGGCTATTGTCATCACAATGAAATCAAAATTATCCTTGACCTCTGCCATCATAATGCTCCAAACCCTTGTGATCACAATGTTCCATAACAGTTATCATCACAAATCCCCATGACGCTCATCATCACAGTTATCCATGGTATTCTCATCACAATGCTCCATGACCTTTGTCATCACAATGCTCGATACACTTGTCATCAAAATGCTCCCTGACACTTGTCGTCAGTATGCTCCTTGAACCCTGTCATGACAAGGCTCCATGCCCTTTTCATCACAATGATCCGTGCCCTTTTCATCACAATGCTCCAAGATCACTGTAATCACAATTCTCCATATCCTTGTCATCATAAAACTCCATGAAGCATGTCATCAGAATGCTCCATGGCATTCTCATCAAAATGCTCCATGCCCTAGTCATCACAATGCTCCAAGACCCCTGTAATCACAATGCTCCATGCCCCTTTTCATCAGAATGCTCCGTGAGATTTGTCATCACAGGTCTCCATGGTCATCTCATCACAATGCTCCATAACCCCTGTCATCACAATAATCCATTAACATATTCAGCCCTATGCTCCACGACCTACACATCACAATGCTCCATGGCCAATATCATCACAATGCTCCATGACCACTGTCATCACAACACTCCATGACTCCTGACAACACAATGATCCGGGATCTTTTCATCAAAATGCTCCATTCCCTACACAACACTATGCTCCATGACCCCTGTCATCACAACACTCCATGAATATTTTCAGACCACTGCTCCATGACCCTAGTCATCACAATGGTCCATGCCCTTGTCATCCCAATGCTCCATGACCCCTTTATTCACAATGCTCCATGACGCTTGTCATCACAGAGCTCCATGACACATGTCATCACAATGCTCCATGCCTTTGTCAGCAAAATGCTACATGACCTTGTCATTACAATGCTCTATGCCCTTGTCATCACAATACACCATTTCCATTGTCATCACAATCCTCCATGAACCTTGGGATCACATTGCTTCATGCCCTTGTCATCAAAATGCTCCATGCTCCTTGAAATCAAAATGATCCATGACCTATGTCATCACAATGCTCCAAACACTTGTGATCCCAATGTTCCATAATGCTTGTCATCACAATGCTCCATGATGTTTGTCATCACAAAATTCCATGCCCTTTTCATCACAATGCTCCATGATCTTTGTCATCACAATTCTCATTACACTTGTCATCACAATGCTCCCTGACACTTTTCATCACAATGCTCCTTGAACCCTGTCACGAAAAGGCTCCATGCCTTTTTCATTACAATGCCCCATTCCGTTTTCATCACAATGCTCCGTGACTGTTGTCATCACAATGCTCCATGCCTTTGTCTGAAAAATATTCCATGACCCTTGTCATCACAATGTGCCATTCACTTTTCATCACAACGGTCCAGAAACTTGTCATTGCAAAGCTTCATAAACCTTGTAATCACAATGCTCCGTACATTTCTCATCAAAATGCTCTCTCACCAGAGATATCACAGTGTTCCATCACTAGTCGTCACAATACTCCCTCACCCCTGTAATCACAATGTCCCATGACCCCTGTCATCACAATGCTACATCCCTTTATCATCACAATGTTCCATGACCCCTGACATCACAATATTCTATAACCCCTGTCATCAAAATGTTCCAATACACTTTTCATCATATTGCTGCATGACCCTGTCATCAAAATACTCCCTGCCCTTCTCAACACAATGCACCATGCACTTATCATCAAAATGCTCCATGACCTTTGTCATCACGAAGCTCCATGACCCTTGGCATCACAATGCTCCATGTCATTGTCATCAAAATGCTTCATGAACCCTCTCATCACATTGCTCCATGCCCTTGTAATCACAACGCTCCATGACACTTGTCATCACAATGCTCGATGCAATTCTCATCACAATGCGCCATGACCTTGTCATTACAATCCTCCATGACCCATGTATCACAGTGTTCCATGCCCTTATCATCACAATGCTCTATGCCCACTCTCATCATAATAATCCATTAAACATTTCAGACCAATTCTCCATGCCCTTCTCATCACAATGATCCTTTACCTCTGTCATAACAATGCTCCATGACACCTGCCATCACAATGTTCCACGGCCTTGTCATCACAAGGCTCCATGACACTTGTCATCACAATGCTCCACGAACCCTCTAATCAAAATACTCCATGCCCTTTTCATCAAAAAGCTACATGACGCATGTCATCAGAATGTTCCATGGCCCTGTCACCGCAATGATCCATGCCCTTGCCATCACAATGCTCCAAGACACTTGTAATCGAAATGCTCCATGCCCACTCTCATCGCAGTAATCCATGAAACATTTCACACCAATGCTTCCTGTCCTTCTCATCACAATGCTCCATTACACCTGTCATAACAATGTTCCATGACCCCTGCCATCACAATGTTCCACGGCCTTGTCATTCACAAGGCTCCATGACACTTGTCATCACAATGTCCCAAGACCCCTGTAATCACAATGCTCCATGCCCTTGTCATCACAAAGCTCCATGACGCATGTCATTAGAATGTTCCATGGACTTCTCATCACAATGCTCCAAGACACTTTTTATCACAATGCTCCATGCCCCTTTTCATCTCAAAGCTCCAAGAATCCTATCATCACAATGCACCATGCCCATTATCATAATGCTTCAGGCTATTTTCCTCACAATGAAATCAAAATGCTCCATGACCTCTGTCATCACAATGCTCCAAACCGTTGGGATCACAATGTTCCATAACACTTCTCATCACAACAACCCATGATGTTCATAATCACAATTATCCATGGTCTTCTCATCACTATGCTCCATAACCTTTGTCATCACAATGCTCAATACACTTGTCATCACAATGCTCCCTGACACTTGTCGTCAGTATGCTCCTTGAACACTGTCATGACAAGGCTCCATGCCTTTTTCATCACAGTGATCCATGCCCTTTTCATCACAATGCTCCAAGACACCTGTAATCACAATGTTCCATGCACTTGTCATCACAGTTCTCCATGACACATTCATCAGAATGCTCCATGGCCTTCTCTACACAATGCTCCATGCCCTTGTCATCACAATGCTCCAAGACCCCTGTAATCACAATGCTCCATGCCGCTTGTCATTATAGCGCTCCATGACGCTCGTCATCAAAATTATCCATGGTCTTCTCATCACAGTGCTCCACGGTCTTGCCATCACAATGCTCCATGCCCTGGTCATCACAATGCTCTATGTTCCCTTTCATCACAATTCTCCACGTTCTTGGCATCACTATGTTCCATGACACTTCCCATCACAGTGTTAAATGCTTTGTCATCACAATACTGCACAAGCTTGTCATCAGAATACTCCATGACCCTTGTCATCACAATGATCCATGACCCCTGTCATCACAATGCTCCATGAGACGTATCATCACAATGCTCCATGCCCCTTGTCATTACAGTGCTCCATGATGCTCGTCACCAGAATTATCCATGGTCTTCTCATCACAGTGCTCCACGGTCTTGCCATAACAATGCTCCATGCCCTGGTCATCACAATGCTCCATGTCCCTTGTCATCACAATTCTCCACGTCCTTGTCATCACAATGCTCCAAGACAGTTCTCATCCCCATTTTACATGCTCTTGTCATCACAATTCTCCATGCACTTGTCATCGCAATGTCCCAGGACCCCTGTCATAGCAAGCTCCATGCCTTTGTCATCACAATGCTCCATTACCTTTGTCATCACAATCCTCCATAACACTCGGCATCACAATGCTCCATGCCATTGTCATCACAATGGAACATGAAATATGCCATCACAATGCTCCCTGACACCTGTCTTCACAATACTCCATGACCGTGTCATCACAATGCTCCATGCCATTTTCATCACAATGTGCCATGCCCACTGTCAACACAATTATGCATGAAACTTGTCAGACCAATGCTCCATGCTCCTGTCATCACAATGCTACATGACCCCAGTTATCACAATGCTCCGTGTGTCCCGTCATCACAAGACTCCATGACGTGTGTCACCACAAATTCAATGCCCTCATCATCACAAGGCTCTGTGAAATTTGTCACCACAATGCTCCATGAACTTTTCATCAAAATGCTCAATGTTATTGTCATCACAATGCTCCATGAACGCTCTCATCACATTGCTCCATGACCTTGTCATCACAAAGTTCCATGACGCATGTCATCAGAATGCTCCATGGCCTTCTCATCACAATGTTCCATGCCCTTGCCATCACAATTCTCCATTAACCCTGTCATAACAGTGCTCCATGACCCCTGCCATCACGATGTTCCATGGCCTTGTCATCACAAGGCTCCATGACACTTCTAATCACAATGCTCCAAGACCTCTGTAATCACAATGCACCATGCCCATCATCAAAATGCTTCATGCTATTGTCATCACAATGAAATCGAAATGCTCCATGATCTCTGTCATCACAATACTCCAAATCCTTGTGACCAAAATGTTCCATAACACTTATCATCACAACGCCCCATGACGCTCATCATCACAATTATCCATGGTCTTCTCATCACAATGCTCCATGACCTTTTTCATCACAATTCTCAATACACTTGTCATCACAATGCTCCCTGACACTTGTCCTCAGTATGCTCCTTGAACCCTGTCATGACAAGGCTCCATGCCTTTTTCATCACAATGTTCCATGCCCTTGTCATCACAAAGCTCCATGATGCATGTCATCAGAACGTTCCATGGCCATCTCATTCCAATGCTCCATGCCCTCGTCATCACAATGCCCCAAGACCCCTGTAATCACAATGCTCCATGCCCCTTTTTATCAGTATATTCCATGAGACTTGTCATCACAAGTCTCCATGGTCTTCTCATCACAATGCTCCAGTACCTTGTCATCACAAGCCTCCATGGCCCCTGTCATCACAATACTCCATGAACGTTTTCAGCCGAATGCTCCTTGACCTTCTCATCACAATGCTGCATGACCCCTGTCATAACAATGCTCCATGACTCCTGTCATCACAACGATCCATGAACACTGACAACACAATGATCCGGGACTCTTGTCATCAAAATGCTCCATGCCCTTGTCATCCCAATGCTCCATGACCCTTGTAATCACAATGCTCCGTGATGCTTGTCATCACAGTGCTCCATGAACCTTGTCATCACAAGGCTCCATGCCTTTGTCAGCAATATGCTACATAATCTTGTCATCACAATGCTCCATGCGCTTGTCATCACAATCCTTCATGACACTTTGGATCATATTGCTTCATGCCCTTGGCATCTCCCTCTTGCCTTTCTGGTTTTTACTGATTTTCGGATGTCCCTTTTGACCCGTGGGAAGTGACAATTCTTTGTAGTGTGGATTTGCATTGTGCGCTTGCTTGATTGGCCAAAAAGGTCGTATGCATTTTCTCCTGAATATATTCAGGAGAAAACGCATATGCCCTTTTTGGCCAAGTGCATCTTTGTCGAAGTTGTGATGCTTTTCCTGTGCTTTAAAGGCGATTCCAATTTACCTCATGAAATATGTTTTGTGCAATTCTGCCTCATTTTCAAGTCAGCTTCGTTGCCTTCCCTCAACAGATTTTTGGAAGACAGTAGTCCTTTATAACTGTAGGTTTGTGAATTGCTGTGCCCGTGAGCTCCAATTTTCAAATCCCATTTTTGGGAGCTGACTGCAATTCCACAATTTTGCTTCAGGACCTATACTTGTTCCAGGGGTGGATATACTGTTCCCTGCAGGTGGCTGAGGCTTTGGTTAATTCTTCTTCCTGACGGGAATTTAGAGTGACATGTGCCCGTCCAAAAGCCTACATCTACTCTCTGATTGGTTCTCCCTTTTCCCTTTCATCCTCTGCACAATTAGCAAACTGTGCGAACCAGGAGGTTATAGGGGCTGGCTCTCCTAAGTTGGGAGATTGATAGTAAAGCAGTTGGAATGCCAAACTGGAGCACAAGGATAGGAAAATTTAGGAGACTTTTAGAAATCTTTCACCATCACAGGGTGTCCATTCTCTAGGTTTCCCATACATGTTATAACTGTAGTGATATTCCCTACTACCTGGAGATTTGGTATCCATGGAATTGTGGCATGCATTAGTACTTTAAAGGGTCTGCATTTTCGATCCCAATCTCACCAGTCCTCTCAGTCCCAAGTGTCCAGCCTTATGTCTCATCCAGCTGTCTTTACAGATAGGGTCATTCCCGGTTTCATCAGAACCCTTGAAGGAATTGTGTAAGAATTTCGCTGTTTTTTTGTTTGTTTTTGAAATTCATTTTTATAATGGGGTTGAGCTGATTTTCACTGACGTGTTTATGCCAGTCTAGACACACTTGATTCCCTTATGAAGACAAATCAATACATAGGTTTTAAGATTCTCACTAGTCAGATATATTCCTCTGCGGGTAATAGGGGGTTTGAGTCCCGTGCACTGAGGAAGGGGTAGGTCTCGTCTGTTCTCTATTTGGTTTATGGAATGGTACCTGTGCTAATATCAAACTCTGGTTTTATGCATCACCCCAACTCTCCTTTCCCATTAAACAGGCATAAGAGTGTTTTCTAAATGTGAGACTCTGTTCTCTTTCTTAATTCAGTTCATGTGTTGTGATGTTGACATTCCCTCTGTAAGTGATATCTTATGAATAGATTCTTTTTCTGTGTGACTAATTTCACTTAGAATCATCATACCTAAATCCACTCTTTATGCTGCTACTGGCCTTATGACATTGATTTCACGTCTGAGTGATATTCCGTTGTACAAAATTACCACAAGTAATTTATGCATTTCTCTTTTTCCTGGGATACTTTAGGTGTACCGAAGTTGAGGTTCTTGTATGCAGAGCAGCCCTAAACTTTGGAGTGCCTGTGTGTTGTCGATATTTAGTCTTCCCAAGTTATATGTCCATGAGTTGAAGTCCCCTTTGCTCGGGGGCTTTGTATTTAAATGTTTTAGGAAACAGCATACACTTCTTCAGAGTGGCTCTTGGATATTTATACCCCACCCATCAGCGTGACTAGGCTCCCTGTTCTCCATGGCCTCTCCAGCATTTCTGGTTTGTACACATTTTTTGGATGGCCTTTCTGAGCAGTGGAAATTGAGACTTCTTTGTTGTGCGGATTTGCATTTCCCGCTTGCTTGGTTGGCCAAAAACTCTGTATGTGATTTTTTCCTGAAGATATTCACGAAAAAAAGGCATACACCCTTTTGCCCAACTGCATCATTTTAGAAATTCTGCTGCTTTTCATATGCTTTAAATGTGAGTACAATCTACCTTTTGAAATCTGTTTCCTGCAATTCTGCCTCTCATTCAGATCCTCTTCGTTGCCTTACCTGAATATATTTTTGGACGTTGGTTATCATTTATATCTTTGCAGGTCTTTGAATTGTCTGCTCCTGAGCTCCATTTTACAACTCGCTTTTATTGTGAGCTCGCCGCCAAACCATTGGATTGCTTCTGGCCCTATTCTGGTTCTGAGGAGGCAGGCTGAGCCTTTGGTTAATTCTTGTTCCTAATGGGAAATTAGAGTGACATGTGCCTGTCAAAACTCCTACAGCTTATCTCTCATTGGTTCCCCCCTTCCCATTTATCCTCTGTACAAATTGCAAACTGTGTGAAACAGGAGGTTAAAGGTGCTGATTCTCCAAGAGGGGATATTGTTAATAATGTGGCTGGAATGGAGAACCCCAGCACCAGGAGATCAAAAATGAGGTGCATTTTAGACACCTTTCCTGAGCACATGGTGTACATACATCTCGGTTTCACAGGCATGTTTTCGCTGTCAGAAGATTCCCTTGAACCTGCCGATTTGGGACCCATGGAATGGGTACCAGGCAGTATTACATTAAAAGGTCTGCATTTCCTCGCCCAGCCTCTCTAACATCTCTTAGCGTGCATAGCTTCCAGCCTTATATATCATCCTGCTGTGGGTCTACATGTGTTCAATCCATGTTACATCATAGCCCTTCAACCAAAGTTGTAAGAGTTTTTGTCTGTCTCACCGTTTTTATAAATATTTTTAAATTTATTTTTATATTGGTTACAGCTCATTTTCAAAGCTCTGTTTTTTGCTGCTGTACATCCACTTGATTCATGTACTGTGAGACAACAAGAAATTATTTTTCAGATGCTTACGAGTCATACGTATTATTGTCCAGTGACTTGAGTGGGCTGAGTGCAGTTCTTTGAGGTACCGTGTAGGCCTTGTCAGTTATTCAGTTTGGTACGTGGAATGGTATATTTGCTAATTTCAACCTCCTGGATAATACCTCACCATTCCCCACCTTTCCCATTTAGCAGCCTTATGTCTATTTTCTACATATTTGACTATGTTTCTGTTTTGTAGTTTATTTCATGTGTAGCCATGTTTGATTCCACCTTTAAGTGACATCTTATGATATGTGTCTTTTTCTTTCTGACATATGTCACTTAGAATGATCGTATGTAACTCCTCCAGAGTTGTTCCAACTGGCCTTATTTCATTGATTTCGGGATGAGTAATATTCCACTCTACATAAGTACCCCATCTCTTTTATCCATTTTATCCTTCCAGGGACATTTAGGTTATATCCAAGTGGAGGCCCTTTTTATCAGAGAGGTGGTAAACGTTGGGGTGCTTGTTTTCTGTCCATTTTTGTTTTTCCCAAGGTATACGCCCATGAGTGCAAGTGCCCTATGCTCTGTAGCTCAGTTTTCAGATGTTTAGCAAACACAATACACTTCTCCAGAGTGGCCATTGGCACATTACATTTCCACTATCAGCCTCACAGGGCTCCCTTTTCTCCTCACCCTGTCCTGCATTTCTGGTGTTTACACTTTATGTGGATGGCCCTTCTGACTGATGTGAAGTGATACATTTTGTAGTATTGATTTCCAGTGCCCACCTGTTTGGTTGGATAAAAAGTGTGTATGGCCTTTACTTGAATATATTCAGAAAAAAATGCATACGCCCTTTTGGGCCAACTGCATCATTGGCGATGTTCAGCCCCTTTTCTTGTGCTTTAATGGGGAGTCCTTTCTACCTCTTCAAATCTGTTTCCTGCCACACCCCCTTGCTTACAAGTCCTTTTCTGTGACTTACCTCAAGACATTTTTCAACAATAGATATTTTCAACTCTGCAGTTTCATGAATTTTAGTGCCCCTGAGTTCCATTTTTCAACTTGTGTTTTTGGAAACTGGACACAAAACAGCGGGATTTCCTCTAGACCTATTCTGTTTCCGTGGGCAATTCTAGCCTTTGATGAATTTGTCTTCCAGATTGGAAATTAGAGTGGCATGTGCCTGTCCAAACAACTAAGACTTGTCTCTAAATTTTTCTCATCCTTCTGCTTCATCCTCTGGACAAATTCCAAACTGTGTGCAACAGGATGTTGACGGTGCTGATATCCCCAAGTGAGGAGATTGTTAGGAAAGATGCTGGAGGGGTGAACCCGAGCACCAGGCGATGAGGAGATGAGGTGCCTTTTCCAAACTCTTTCCGATCAAACGGTGTACCATCCTCTAGGTGTGACAGGCATGTTTTAGCTGTAGGAAGGGTCCCGTGCATGGAAGGAGAACACCAGGTGTTTTTCCAAATCAGTGCCTCCCCGTACCCCAAACTGGGGAATTCTTAAGCTACAGCTACACGTATGTCCATTAAAGGCCTTGGGAAATAGGCAGAGCCCAAACTTTAGATGATTGAAATCTTCAGGGTCAGAAGCGTTCACCATCGGCCTTGCTTAGGTTAAATTTTATCTGTCATTGATAGATGATGTCAATAAAAATATCGATTCTTTTTCAGATTATTTCCCCTTATAGGTTATTGCAAAATATTCAGTGTAGTTCCCTGGGCTATACAGTAGTTCCTTGTTGATGATCTATTTTATACATAGCAGTGTGTATGTGTTAATCCCACACTGTTAATTTATCCCTTCTCCTACCTTTCCCCTTTGGTAATAATAAATTATAAGATTTTATACTTCTCAGAAATGGGGGAGCTGAAAGAGAGGTATCCTTTTCAATGGAAAAGCATTGAAAACAATATTGAAGCTTCAGACAAGAGTATTCGATGTACATCCATGGAAATAAATCACTTCATTTCTCTAATGTTGACCTGACAAATAAGACAGACGTCTTCACTGAACTTGCTTATAGTAAAGTGATGGAAATATCAAATGTAAGTCTTAGAAAAATCTTATTTTACCCGAGCATTATACACTGCTCTATGTTAACTACAGTTTGGCTCACACATCTGTTCATTGAAGTTACAATGTTCTCAATTTCTGTTACTGATCCTCCAGAGTGGACCCCAACAGGATTCACTGTGCCCAGTGTCATTGGAGCCAAGAGATCAAGACTGAGTTTGCTTCAGAAGCAAAGGAAACATTATTCTGAAAACAGAATGGAGAGGTGAGAGCGTGCAGTCCCCCACGGGCTGTGGGCTGGGCTGCTGTGTAGGGATCCAGGCAGAGTCAGTGGGAGGGAGGGGATGGAGGTCTCGAGGGCTGGGTTGGCTGCAGCTCAGGCTCTATGCCGTGGAGTCTGCATGGGACTCCGCTAGCTGAGGTGTCGACCCAGCCATTCTGCACTAGGAAATCGGGTCTGAAGTGCCGGGTGTGGGACCTCTGCATGCGGAACCCTAGGAGCACGTGAAATTAGACAAAGCACAAAGGAAAAACAGGTTAGACTTTATTTTATTGCCCAGATTCTCTTTTTATCTCCCAGGAATTTTTAATGAACGTTGCCGGAGACAAACCCCTCCTCTGCTTTTTGTTCCGTTCCTCATTCTTGGGGTGCTGAGGGTGCAGACCCCTCTTTTGTAACTGCTTCATGCTGTGGTGGGATCCCTGATACATGGAGGGAGGGGCAAAACGTCTCCCCACCGGCCTCCAGGTGAGGTTGATTGTCCCAAGGCCTCCTGCCTCACTTCTCGTCCGCCTGAGCACCAGCATTGGAAGTGTTATAGATTCTAATGACCTTTAAGTGTCCAGGAAAGAGATGCGCAGAGATGCTGAGGTGGCAGGTTTCACCCCACCCCACATTTGTTTGGCGACCTTAGGCTGACGGTTTTTGCCAGCCTAGATGCTCTGACCAGTAGTCTGTGCTTTCTTTAATTAGGTCCCTGAATAAATGTACAAACAGCACCATGTGTCAGAACCCTGCCCGCGCAACTCCCAGACAGTCCAGGGTCAGTGGTGATCCAGGACCATGACGTCCACTGAGTCAACGGCCTTTAGAAGTAGCCAGCAGTCCAGCCGGTCATATTGGCCACCATCACCATGGTGTCTGTAGGGTTTTCTATGGTGAAAGCGTGATATACGTTTCCCCGCCAAGCTTATCAGCTCCCCTCTGGGTGCAGTAAGTCCTGAAAGCAGTAGTCAGCTCTTTCTGGGCACAGTCTTGTTGTTTTCTGAGAGAAACTCCAGGTCAAGTGATGGTCACACGAGTCTTCTTGGGGGCCCGTTGCCCCCGTTTGTCTCTCTGGAGGTTGGAGTTGGAGGGCCTCCTCACTCGAGGTCAGTGTGTCCACAGAGCGACCCCTGCAACTTCAGGGCATGATGGTTGGTTAGGATCACGACGTGGGGTCCTTTTCCCTTAGGAGGTAGCTGGCCTTGTGGGCTGCTGATTTCTAGCTTTTTAGATACCCCAGTATCCTGACCTGATGAGTCGGTGGGCAAAGCCCTTGGGGACCATAGTTTATCATACCTGAAGGGCATTCTTGTGTTGCTGCATTTCAAGTGGTCCCAGTTTTTGCACTAAGGCTCCAAGGGCAATTAACCTTTGACCGGGTATGTAAAGGTCAAAGGGTTTAGCTAAATTAGGCAGTTCCTGGGCAAGGGTCTGAATTGACTGCTCTTTCCATTCTTGAAAGGCCGCTTCTGGATTCTATACAAAAGGATCATCATCTTTTCATGTCAGTGTTTCATGTAGAGGCCCAGCTATTAGACTGTAGTTAGGGATCCAGATGCAGAAAACCTTGGCCTCCCCAGGAACCCCTAAGCTGTCTTCTAGTTTTAGAAGAGGTAAGGCTGCAAATGGCTTCTTCCCTATCCTGGGATGTGTTTCTCCGAATATCTGTGAGAATGAAGCCCAGGCATGTCACCTGAGCCTGGGATATTTGAGCCTTTTTCTTGGACACCTTCTATCCTTCCTTGGCTAGGTAGTTTAGAGGCGTCTTTAGTAGGCCTGGCGATCAGAATGTCATCTGCATATTGAAGGAGGGTTCCCTTTTACAGAGGTAGAACGTTTAGGTGTTTAGAGGACATTTCCCCAATGATGGTGTGGGGATTTTTGTACCATTGGGGCAGGACGGCCCAGCATTATTGCTTTTGTTGCATGTTGTGTCCTGCCACTCACAAGCCAAAAATTCTTGTGACTCTGAGATGAATGGAATACAGAAGAAGGCATCATTGAAGTGTAATACAGAATGCCATGGCCTGGTGGATGGTAGAATTTCCAGCAGGGTGTAGGAAATAGGAGCTACTGGATCTATATCCTCGGTGGCTTCACTGACTGTACTGATATCCTTTACCAGGTCTCCAGCAGCCCATGGGGCTCTCGTGGTCAGGCCAATCCCAGGATATGGAGCTCACCTGGGCTGCACCACCCATCCCCACAGCCCACGGGGCTCTCGTGTTCAAGTCTCTCCCAGGGTATGGAGCTCACCTGTGCAGCTACCCAGCAGCCCATGGGGCTCTCATATTCAGGCCCTTCCCGGGCTACAGAGCTCCCATGGGCAGGTACCCAAGCAGGGCTGGACACACAGGAACAGTGCACATAGCCCACCTTGCAGAGAACCCCCAGCTCACCTGTCGCTCACAGCTGACACAGAATACCTCAGAGCAGGACTTGAACTAACAAACAGCAGCTCTGACAGGTCTGTGACCCTGGCTATCACTCTGTGCAGCCTCTCTCTGCCTGGTCTTCCAGACACTTCCACTGCAGCCAGGGCACCAGGCCTCTGTCTCCACCCACCATCACTCCTCTCCCTGACTCCTGGGTTCCTCTCATTAGCATAGGGTCTTCTTGAAGTTGTTTGCCACTCATGGACCAGATAAAATGATAAGAAAACAAGCGGCAGCTGCAGCCCCTTGTCTAGCCTGACTCTCAAGGGCCCACACCTGTTCCTTGGGCCTGGCCCGTTTAGCAAGGTTCATTTTCTGCTACTGTGAGCCCCTGAGGGGTGAGGATTGGCTGATTTGGGCAGCCTGACACTGCCTACCAGCCCTCCCCAGGTGTGCCTGGGTTGAGGTCAATTTAAACACCTCTCCAGGCAGCTAGAGCCCCTTTAGCTGTGCCTGATGCCATATTCTCTGCCCCGTCAGCAGTGTCGGGGCTGGGGTGGTGGTTGGGAGTGAGGGGCCGTGGCTTTGTGGGAGGCCCAGTGTGAGTGGGGCTCTGCTGGACTTTCCACAGGAGTTGCTAGGCTGCCACCTGCTAAAGTAGGGGATGTGTCATCCATACATGCCGCTGGAATTTCTCCCCAGGCAGAGGTGAGGAAGTAAAAAAGCAGTGGGGGCCGTGGCAGGAGGGGTATCTCAGGCAGGGAAATGGAAAGATTCCAGAAGAGCATCTGGGGCCAGGACCATCCTGACTGCCCTGCAGGCACCAAGTCGGCCTGCGTGCTGTCACTGGTGTGGTTCCACAGCCCTTCCTCTAGGCTTGCAAGTGCTTGTACATATTCAGGTGTTTTACCTGGAAAGGGTGGGAAGAGTTCAGCTGCAGCAGGACTGGGGCTCAGCTCACATTTACTCACAGACGCCTCTACATAGTCCCCCCATCTTTGCAATGAGGATGCTCCTTGTCGGGGGGAGCGCTGCTGGCTCCATGGGAGACGATTTCCCACCTCTGACCAACTTAAGAATTTTTTACCACTGGAGCAAGTGCCCTGATACGATTTTCCTCTGTATAACTGGTGGGTTCTGTTTTTTTTTTCTTTTTTTTCTTTTTGGTTCAAGGTAGATTTTATTTATTCCTCTTTTTTTTAAAATTTGGAGATATAAACATGGAAATAATGCATTAATATAAAGACGTCTATGTGAAGGGAAATACTTTTTTTCTGTTTTCTTTTATTAAATGCTATTTATTTTTATTTTTTTAAATTTATTTCTTTTATACAGCAGGTTCTTATTGGATATCTATTTTATACATATAAGTGTGCACATGTGAATCCCAGTCTCCCAATTCATCCCACCACCACCCTCACATGGCGTTTCCCCCTTGGTGTCCATATGTTTGTTCTCTACATCTGTGTCTCTATATCTGCCCTGCAAACCGGTTCATCTGTACCATTTTTCTAGGTTCCACATATATGCATTAATATACAATATTTGTTTTTCTCTTTCTGACTTACTTCACTCCGTATGACAGTCTCTAGATCCATTAAGGTCTCTACAAATGACCCAATTTCATTCCTATGTATGGCTGAGTAATATTCCATTGTATATATGTACCACATCTTTATCCATTCGTCTGTCTGTGGGCACTTAGGTTGCTTTCATTACCTGGCTATTGTAAATAGTGGTGCAATGAACATTGTGGTGAATGTGTATTTTTGATTTATGGTTTTCTCTGGGTATATGCCCAGTAGTGGGATTGCTGGATTATATGGTAATTCTATTTTTACTTTTTTAAGGAACCTCCATACTGTTCCCCATAGAGACTGTATCAATTTACATTCCCAACAATAGTGGAAGAAGGTTCCTTTCCTCCATACCCTCTCCAGCATTTGTTGTTTGTAGATTCTCTGTTGATGCCCATTCTAACAGGTGTGACATGACACCTCATTGTAGTTTCCATTTCCATTTCTCTAATAATTAGTGATGTTGAGCAGATTTTCATGTGCGTACTGGCCACCTCTATGTCTTCTTGGAAGAAATGTCTATTTATATCTTCTTCCATTTTTGTATTGGGTTGTTTGTTTTATTAATATTGAGCTGCATGAGCTGTTTATATATATTGGAGATTAATCATTTGTCCATTGATTCGTTTGCAAATATTTTCTGCTATTCTGAGGGTTGTCTTTTCAAATTGTTTGTAGTTTCCTTTGCTTTGCAAAAGCTTTTACGTTCTCTTAGGTCCCATCTGTTTAGTTTTCTTTTTTATTTCATTACTATAAGAGGTGGATCAAAAAAGATCTCGCTGTGATTTACGTCAGAGTATCCTTCGTAAGTTTTCCTCTCAGAGTTTTATACTGTCCGGTCTTACATTAAGGTCTCTAATCCATTTTGAATATATTATTATGTATGGTGTTGCGGAGTGTTCTAATTTCATTCTTTTACATGTAGCTGTCCATATTTCCCAGCACCAATGATTGAAGAGACTGTCTTATCTCCATTGTATAGTCTTGCCTCCTTTGTCATAGATTAGGTGACCATAGATGTGTAGGTTTATCCCTGTGCTTTCTTTTTTTTTCCTATTACACGTTTATTGGAGTGTAATTGCTTTACAATGGAGTGTTCGTTTCTGCTGTATAACAAAGTGAATCAGCTATACATATACAAATATCACCAGATCCCCTCCCTCTTGCATCTCCCTCTCACACCACATATTCCACCCCTTTATGTGGTCACAAAGCACCAAGCTGATCTCCCTGTTCTATGTGGCTGCTTCCCAGTAGCTATTGGTGTTACATTTGGTAATGTATTTATGTCCATGCCACTCTCTCACTTCGTCCCAGCTTACCCATCCCCCTTCTGGTGTCCTCAAGTCCTTTCTCTATATCTGTGTCCTTAATCCTGTCCTGCCACTAGGATCTTCAAAATCTTTTTTTTTCTTCATTAGATTCCATATATCTCTGTTAACATACAGTATTTGTTTTTCCCTTTCTGACTTCACTGTGTAGGACAGATTCTAAGTCCATCCACCTCAGTACAACTAACTCAGTTTTGCTTCTTTTTATGGCTGAGTAATACTCCATTGTATATATGTGCCAGATCTTCTTTAAACTTTCATCTGTCGATGGACACTTAGGTTGCTTCCATGTCCTGACTATTGTAAATAGAGCTGCAATGAACATTTTTCTACATAACTCTTTTTGAATTATGGTTTTCACAAGGCAAATGCCCAGTAGTTGGATTGTTGTGTCATATGGTACTTCTATTGTTAGTTATTTAAAGGAACCTCGATACTGTTCTCCCTAGTGCCCATATCAATTTACATTCCCACCCACAGTGCAAGTGTGTTCCCTTTTCTCCAATAAAGGCCTCTCCAGCATTTATTGTTTTGTAGATTTTTTTGATGATTGCCAATCTGACTGCCATGAGGTGATACCTCACGGTAGTTTTGATTTGCATTTCTCTAATGATTAGTAATGTTCTACATCCTTTCATGTGTTTCTTGGTAATCTGCATATCTTCTTTGGATAAATGTCTATTTAGGTCTTCTGCCCGTTTTTGGATTGGGTTGTTTGTTTTTGTGATATTGAGCTACATGAGGTGCTTGTAAAGTTTGGAGATTAATCCTTTGTCAATTGCTTCATTTGAAAATATTTTCTCCCATTCTGAGGGTTGTTTTTGCATCTTGTTTATGTTTTCCTGTACTGTGTAAAAGCTTTTAAGTTTCTTTAGGTCCCATTTGTTGATTTCTGTTTTTATTTCCATTTCTCTAGGAGGTGGGTCCAAAAGGATCTTGCTGTGATTTATGTCATAGAGTGTTCTGCCTATGGTTTCCTCTAAGTTTTTTATCGTGTCTGGTCTTATATTTAGATCTCTAATCAATTTAGAGTTTATTTTTGTGTATAGTGTTATGGAGTGTTCTAATTTCATTCTTTTATGTGTAGTGGTCCAGTTTATCCAGCACCAATTACTGAAGAGACTGTCTTTTCTCCATTGTATATCCTTAGCTCCTTTGTAATAGATGAGATAGCCATAGGTATGTAGGTTTATCTCTGGGCTTTCTGTCCTGTTCCATTGATCTGTGTTTATGCCAATCTACATACACTTGATTCCATTATGCAGACGTATAAATACATAGGTTTCAAGGTTATTACCAGTCAGATATATTCCTCTTCAGTGAATAGGGTGTTTTGTGTCCAGTTCATTGAGAAAGGAGTAGGTCTTGTCTATTACATATTTGGTATATGGAATGGGATCTGTGCTAATTTCAAACTCTGCTTTTACACATCACCCCACATCAACTTTCCCCTTAAGGAGGATTAAGTGTGTTTTCTAAATGTGTAACTCTGTTCACATTTGAAATTCAGTTCATGTGTAGCCATGTTTACATTCCCTCTATAAGTGATATATTACAATATTTTTTTTTCTTTGTGGCTCATTTCACTTAGCATCATCATACCTAAAGCCACTCATTATGCTGCTATTGGCCTTATGACATTGATTTTAGGTCTGAGTGACATTCCATTGTATATAAGTACCACAACATCTATATCCATTTTTTTCCCTTTCCTGGGATATTTAAAGTGTACCGAAGTCGAGGTTCTTGTAAACAGAGCAGCCCTAAAGTTTGGGCTGGCTGTGTGTTGTGGATTTTTAGTTTTCCCAAAATACACGTTCTTGAGTGGAAGTGTGCTATGCTCTGTAGCTCTGTTTTAGAAAACAACATACAGTTCTCCAGAGAGGCTGTTGGCAATTTACATCCTGTCCATCGGCATAACCAGACTCCCTTTTCTCCATGGCCTGTCCTGCATTTGTGGTTTTTACACTATTTGTGGATGGCCCTTTTGACTGGAGGTAAGGGACACTTCTATGTAGTGTGGATTTGCAATGCCTGATGGCTTGCTTGCCCAAAAAGGGCGTATGCATTTTTTCCCGAATATATTCAAGAAAATACACATACTCCCTTTCGGCTTAGGGCAAAATTGTCGAAGTTCTGTCACTTTTCATGTGCTTTAAAGACAACTCCAATCTACCTCTTGAAATCTGTTTCCTTCAATTCTGCCTTGCATTCAAATCCTCTTCACTGCCTTACCTCAATATATTTCTTGATGATAGTTGTCCTGTATAACTCTGCAAGTTTGTGAATTGCTGTGCCCCTGATTTCCATTTTTCAACTCGCCTCTTTGTGAGCTGGCTGCAATACTGCAGCATGGCTGTAGGCCCTAGTCTGGTTCTGGGGTGTCAGGCTGAGCCTTTGGTTAATTCTTCTTGCTGATGGGAACCTAGAGTGACATGTGCCCATCCAAACACCTACAGCTAATCTCTCATTTGTTTCCCCTCTTCCTGTTCATCCTCTGCACAATTTGCAAACTGTGCATAACAGGAGGGTAAAGGCGCTGACACTCCAAGTGGGGGGATTTTTAGTAATGCAGATGGAATGGCGAAGCCGAGCATGACAAAAGGAAAAATGAGGTACCTTTTAGAAAACTTTCCCAATTACACAGTGTACCATCCACTGGGTTTCCCATGCATGCTTTAACTGTAGGAAGATTCCCTTAAAATTGGAGAGTTGGGACCACTAGAATGGGTAGTACACAGTATTGCTCTAAGTGGTGTTCTTTTGCTCACACAAACTCAACAATCTTGTCAGCCCCAAGTGTCCAGTTTTATGTCTCATCCAGCTGTGGGTGTAAAGGTGGACAATCCAGGTTGCATCACAGGCCCTGAACGTAATTCTTAAGGCTTTCCCTCTGTTTCGCTGTTTTTGCCTTTTGCTTTTGAAATTTATTTTTATAAGGGTATTTAGCTGAATTTCAGTGCTGTGTTCATGCCGTTATACACACACATGACTCCTTTATGGAGACATGGTAATACATATGTTTTAAAATTCTTGGAATCAGATATATTCCTCTGCAATGAATAGGGGGTGTTGAGTCGAGTTCATGGTGCGGGGAGTAGGTGATGTCTATTACATACTTGGTTTATGTAACGGTATCTGTGCTAATTTAAAACTGTGGTTTTATGCATTAACTCACCTCGCCTTTCCCGTTAAGAAGGCAGAATATTGTTTTCTAAGTGTGTGACTCTGTTGTGTTTGTAATTCAGTTCATTCGTAGCCAAGTGTACATTCCCAAAATAGTGATATCTTATGATAAGATTTGGGACTCGGTTATCTTTCCTAAATCAGTTCATATGTAGCCATGTTTACAGGATCCTCATAAGTGATATCTTATGATAAGTTTCTTTTTCTGTGTGACTTATTTCACATAGAATCATCGTACCTGAATCCACTCATTTTGCTGCTACTGGCCTTATGACATTGATTTCATGGCTGAGGGGTATTCCATCGTATGTAAGTAACACAATTTTTTGAACCATTTTAATCTTTCCTGGGATATTTAAGTTGTACGCAAGTTGAGGTTCTTGTAAGCATTGCAGCCCTAAATTTTGGGGTGCCTCTCTCTTATTGATTTTCAGTTTTCCCAAGGTATATTCCCTAGACTGAAAGTGCCCTTGGCTCTGTAGCTCGGTTGTTTACTTGTTTATGGAACACAATGCACTCCTCCAGTGAGGCAGTTGGCAATTTATATCCCGTCCATCAGCATAACAAGGCTCCCAGTTCTCCAGGGCCTGTCTTGCCTTTCTGCTTTTTATCCATTTTGTGGATGTGCCTTTTGACTTGTGAGAAGTGATACTTCTTTGGAGTGAAGGTTTGCATTGCCCGCTTGCTTGCTTGGCCAAAAAGGGCGTATGGGTTTTCTCTTGAATATATTCATGAAAAAACGCATACGCCCTTTTGGCCAAGTGCATCATTGTCGAAGTAGTGCCCCTCTTCCTGTGCTTTAAAGGCGATTACAACGTACCTCTTGAAATCTGTTTCCTGCTATTCTGCCTCGCTTTCAAGTCTGCCTCGTTGCCTTCCCTCAACAGATTTTTGGACGATAGTTGTCCTTTATTACTCTGCCAGTTTGTGAAGTGCTGTGCCCCTGAGCACCATTTTTTAACTCGTTTTTGTGAGCTGAACACAAGTCCAAAATTTTGGTTCAGGAACTCTACTGGTTCCCGGTGGGTGGCGGAGACTTTGGTTAATTTTTCTTCCAACCGGGATATAAGAGTGACATGTGCCCGCCCAAATGCCTAACAGCTACTCTCTCATTGGTTCTCCCTCTTCCTTTTTATCCTCTGCCAAATTGGCAACCTGTGTGAACCAGGAGGTTAAAGGGGCTGTCTCTCCATAATGGGTGATTGATAGAAAAGCAGTTGGAAATTCAAACTGGAGCACCAGGAGAGAGAATATTAGGTGAGTTTTAGAAAGCTTTCATATTCACACTGTGTCCATTCTCTAGGTTTCCTGTACATATTATAACTGTAGTAATATTCACTTCAACCTGGAGAGTTGGGACGCATGGAATGGGTTCCATGCATTATTGCTTTAAAGGGTCTGCATTTGCTCACCCAATCTCACCAATCCTCTCAGCCCCATGTGTCCAGCCTTCTGCCACATCAAGCTGTCATTGTAGATAAGGTCATTCATAGTTTCATCAGATACCCTGAAGGAATTGTAAAGAATTTTCCTTTTTTTTCTTCTTTTTCAAATTCCTTTTTATAGTGGGTTTGAGCTGATTCTCGCTGCCATGTTTATGCCAGTCTAGACACACTTGATTCCCTACGGAGATATGTCAATACATAGATGTTAAGATTCTTACTAGTCAGATATATTCCTCTGTGGGAAATATGGTGTTTTTATTCCCTTTCTCTGAGGAAAGAGTAGGTCTTGTCTATTCCATAGTAGGTTTTTGGAACGGTACCTGTGCTTATATCAAACTCTGGTTTTATGCATCACCCCACCTCTCCTACCCCCTTAAGCGGGCATAAGCGTGTTTTCTAAATGTGAGACTCTGTTCTCTTTCCTATCTCAGTTCATGTGTAGCCTAGTTACAGGATCTTCATAAGTGATATCTTATGATAAGTTTCTCTTTCTGTGTGACTTATTTAACTTAGAATCATCGTAACTGAATCCACTCATATTGATGCTACTGGTCTTATGACATTGATTTCATTGCTGATGGATATTCCATCGTACGTAAGTACCACAAATTTTTGAACCATTTTTATATTTCCTGGGATATTTAAGGTGTAGACAAGTTGAGGTTCTTGTAAGCAGTGCAGCCCTAAATTTTGGTGTGGCTCTGTCTTATTGATTTTCAGTTATCCCAAGGTATATTCCCTAGACTCGAAGTGCCCTTGGCTCTGTAGCTCTGTTGTTTACTTGTTTTAGGGAACACAATTCACTCCTCCAGTGAGGCAGTTGGCAATTTACATGCCGCCCTTCAGCATAACAAGGCTCCCTGTTCTCCAGGGCCTGTCTTGCCTTTCCGGGTTTTACCCATTTTGTGGATGTCCCTTTGGACCAGTGGGAAGTGATACTTTTTTGTAGTGCAGATTTGCATAGCCCACTTGCTTGCTTGGCCAAAAAGGGCGTATGCGTTTTCTCCTGAATATACTCAGGAGAAAACGCATACGCCCTTTTTGGACAAGTGCATCATTGTCGAAGTTGTGCCCCTCTTCCTGTGCTTTAAAGGCGTTTCCAACGTACCTCTTGAAATCTGTTTCCTGCTATTCTGCCTCCCTTTCAAGTCCGCTTCGTTGCCTTCCCTCAACAGATTGTTGGAAGATAGTTGCCCTTTATTACTCTGCCAGTTTGTGAATTGCTCTGCCCTATAGCTCCATTTTTTACCTCGTTTTTTGTGAGCTGAATGCAAGTCCCGTATTTTGGTTTAGGACCTATACTTGTTCCCGGTGGGTGGCTGAGACTTTGGTTAATTCTTCTTCCTCCCGGGATAAAAGAGTGACATGTGCCCGTCCAAATGCCTAACAGCTACTCTCTCTTTGGTTCTCCCGCTTCCCTTTCATCCTTTGCCAAATTGGCAACCTGTGCGAACCAGGCGGTTAAAGGTGCTGTCTCTCCAAGTTGGGAGATTGGTAGTAAAGCAGTTAGAAAGTGAAACTGGAGCACCAGGAGAGGGACTATTCGTTGAGATTTAGAAACCTTTCGTATTCACAGTGTGTCCATTTACTAGGTTTCCCATACATGTTATAGCTGTAGTAATATCCCCTACAACCTGGAGAGTTGGGACCATGGAATGAGTGCCATGCATTATTGCTTTAAAGGGTCTGCATTTGCTCACGAATCTCACCAATCCTCTCAGTCCCATGTGTCTAGCCTTATACCACCTCCAGCTGTCGTTCTACATAGGGTCATTCCAAGTTTCATCAGAGACCCTGAAGGAATTGTAAAGAATTTCGCTGTTTTTTTTTGTTTTGTTTTTGAAATTCCTTTTTATAGTGGGTTTGAGCTCATTCTCGCTGCCATCTTTATACCAGTCTACACACACTTGATTCGCTTACGGAGACATATCAATACATAGGTTTTAAGATTCTTACTAGTCAGATATATTCCTCTGTGGGATATATGGGGTTTTGAGTCCCTTTCACTGAGGAAGGTGTAGGTCTTGTCTATTCCATAATTGGTTTTTGGCACGGTACGTGTGCTTATATCAACCTCTGGTTTTATGCATCACCCCACCTCTCCTTCCCCCTTAAGCAGGCATAAGAGTGTTTTCTAAATGTGAGACTCTCTTCTCTTTCCTAACTCAGTTCATGTGTAGCCATGTTTACAGGACCTTCAAAAGTGATATCTTATGATAAGTTTCTTTTTCTGTGTGACTTATTTCACTTAGAATCATCGTACCTGAATCCACTCATTTTGCTCCTGCTGGTCTTATGACATTGTTTTCATGGCTGAGGGATATTCCATCATACCTAAGTACCACAATTTTTTGAACCATTTTTATATTTCCTGGGATATTAAGGAGTACCCAAGTTGAGGTTTTTGTAAGCAGTCCAGCCCTAAATTTTGGGGTGGCTCTGTCTTATTGATTTTCAGTTTTCCCATGGTATATTCCCTAGACTGGAAGTGCCCTTGGCTCTGTAGCTCTGTTGTTTACTTGTTTTAGGGAACACAATGCACTCCTCCAGAGAGGCAGTTGGCAATTTACATCCCGGCCATCAGCATAACAAGGCTCCCTGTTCTCCTGGGCCTGTCTTGAATTTCTGGTTTTTACCCATTTTGTGGATGTCCCTTTGGACAGGTGGGAAGTGATACTTCTTTGTAGTGCAGACTTACATTGTCCGCTTGCTTGCTTGGCCAAAATGGGCGTATGCGTTTTCTCCTGAATATACTCAGGAGAAAACCCATACGCCCTTTTTGGACAAGTGCATCATTGTCGAAGTTGTGCCCCTCTTCTTGTGCCTTAAAGGCGATTCCAACGTACCTCTTGAAATCTGTTTCCTGCTATTCTGCCTCACTTTCAAGTCCGCCTCGTTTCCTTCCCTCAACAGATTTTTGGATGATTGTTGTCCTTTATTACTCTGCCAGTTTGTGAATTGCTCTGCCCTATAGCTCCATTTTTTAATTCGTTTTTTTGTGATCTGAACGCAAGTCCCATATTTTGGTTTAGGACCTATACTGGTTCCCGGTGGGTGGCTGAGACTTTGGTTAATTCTTCTTCCTCCCGGGAAAAAAGAGTGACATGTGCCCGTCCAAATGCCTAACAGCTACTCTCTCTTTTGTTCTCACTCTTCCCTTTCATCCTTTGCCAAATTGGCAACCTGTGCGAACCAGGCGGTTAAAAGTGCTGTCTCTCCAAGTTGGGAGATTGATAGTAAAGCAGTTAGAAAGTGAAACTGGACACCAGGAGAGGGACTATTCGTTGAGATTTAGAAACCTTTCGTATTCACAGTGTGTCCATTTACTAGGTTTCCCATACATGTTATAGCTGTAGTAATATTCCCTACAACCTGTAGAGTTGGGACCCATGGAATGGGTGCCATGTATTATTGTTTTAAAGGGTCTGCATTTGCTCACGAATCTCACCAATCCTCTCAGTCCCATGTGTCCAGCCTTATGCCACCTCCAGCTGTCGTTCTAGATAGGGTCATTCCAAGTTTCATCAGAGACCCTGAGGAATTGTAAATAATTTCGCTGTTTTTTTGTTTTGTTTTTGAAATTCCTTTTTATAGTGGGTTTGAGCTGATTCTAGCTGCCATCTTTATGCCAGTCTACACACACTTGATTCCCTTACGGAGACATATCAATACATAGGTTTTAAGATTCTTACTAGTCAGATATATTCCTCTGCGGGAAATATGGGTCTTTCAGTCCCTTTCACTGAGGAAGGTGTAGGTCTTGTCTATTCCATACTTGGTTTTTGGAACGGTACCTGTGCTTATATCAACCTCTGGTTTTATGCATCACCCCACCTCTCCTTCCTCCTTAAGCAGGCATAAGAGTGTTTTCTAAATGTGAGACTCTCTTCTCTTACCTAACTCAGTTCATGTGTAGCCATGTTTACAGGATCTTCATAAGTGATATCTTATGATAAGTTTCTTTTTCTGTGTGACTTATTTCACTTAGAATCATTGTACCTGAATCCACTCATTTTGCTGCTACTGGTCTTATGACATTGTTTTCACGGCTGAGGGATATTCCATCATACGTAAGTACCACAATTTTTTGAACCATTTTTATCTTTCCTGGGATACTTAAGGTGTACCCAAGTTGAGGTTCTTGTAAGCAGTGCAGCCCTACATTTTGGGGTGGCTCTGTCTTATTGATTTTCAGTTTTCCCATGGTTTATTCCCTATACTGGAAGTGCCCTTGGTTCTGTAGCTCTGTTGCTTACTTGTTTTAGGGAACACAATGGACTCCTCCAGAGAAGCAGTTGGCAATTTACATCCTGGCCATCAGCATAACAAGGCTCCCTGTTCTCCAGGGCCTGTCTTGAATTTCTGGTTTTTACCCTTTTTGTGGATGTCCCTTTGGACCGGTGGGAAGTGATACTTCTTTGTAGTGCAGACTTACATTGTCCGCTTGCTTGCTTGGCCAAAATGGGCGTATGCGTTCTCTCCTGAATATACTCAGGAGAAAACGCATACGCCCTTTTTGGACAAGTGCTTCATTGTCGAAGTTGTGCCCCTCTTCCTGTGCTTTAAAGGCGATTCCAACGTACCTCTTGAAATCTGTTTCCTGCTATTCTGCCTCACTTTCAAGTCCGCCTCGTTGCCTTTCCTCAACAGATTTTTGGATGATAGTTGTCCTTTATTACTCTGCGAGGTTGTGAATTGCTCTGCCCTATAGCTCCATTTTTTACCTCGTTTTTTGTGAGCTGAACGCAAGTCCCGTATTTTGGTTTAGGACCTATACTGGTTCCCGAGGGGTGGCTGAGACTTTCGTTAATTCTTCTTCCTCCCGGGAAAAAAGAGTGACATGTGCCCATCCAAATGCCTAACAGCTACTCTCTCTTTGGTTCTCCCTCTTCCCTTTCATCCTTTGCCAAATTGGCAACCTGTGCGAACCAGGAGGTTAAAGGTGCTGTCTCTCCAAGTTGGGAGATTGATAGTAAAGCAGTTAGAAAGTGAAACTGGAGCACCAGGAGAGGGACTATTCGTTGAGATTTAGAAACCTTTCGTATTCACAGTGTGTCCATTCTCTAGGTTTCCCATACATGTTATAGCTGTAGTAATATTCCCTACAACCTGGAGAGTTGGGACCCATGGAATGTGTGCCATGCATTATTGCTTTAAAGGGTCTGCATTTGCTCACGAATCTCACCAATCCTCTCAGTCCCATGTGTCCAGCCTTATGCCACCTCCAGCTGTCGTTCTAGACAGGGTCATTCCAAGTTTCATCAGAGACCCTGAAAGAATTGTAAAGAATTTCGCTGTTTTTTTTGTTTTGTTTTTGAAATTCCTTTTTATAGTGGGTTTGAGCTGATTCTCGCTGCCATCTTTATGCCAGTCTACACACACTTGATTCCCTTACGGAGACATATCAATACATAGGTTTTAAGATTCTTACTAGTCAGATATATTCCTCTGCGGGAAATATGGGGTTTTGAGTCCCTTTCACTGAGGAAGGTGTAGGTCTTGTCTATTCCATACTTGGTTTTTGGAACCGTACCTGTGTTTATATCAACCTCTGGTTTTATGGATCACCCCACCTCTCCTTCCCCCTTAAGCAGGCATAAGAGTGTTTTCTAAATGTGAGACTCTCTTCTCTTTCCTAACTCAGTTCATGTGTAGCCATGTTTACAGGATCTTCAAAAGTGATATCTTATGATAAGTTTCTTTTTCTGTGTGACTTATTTCACTTAGAATCATCGTACCTGAATCCACTCATTTTGCTGCTACTGGTCTTATGACATTGTTTTCATGGCTGAGGGATATTCCATCATACGTAAGTACCACAATTTTTTGAACCATTTTTATCTTTCCTGGGATACTTAAGGTGTACCCAAGTTGAGGTTCTTGTAAGCAGTCCAGCCCTAAATTTTGGGGTGGCTCTGACTTATTGATTTTCAGTTTTCCCATGGTGTATTCCCTAGACTGGAAGTGCCCTTGGCTCTGTAGCTCTGTTGTTTACTTGTTTTAGGGAACACAATGCACTCCTCCAGAGAGGCAGTTGGCAATTTACATCCCGGCCATCAGCATAACAAGGCTCCCTGTTCTCCAGGGCCTGTCTTGAATTTCTGGTTTTTACCCTTTTTGTGGATGTCCCTTTTGACCGGTTGGAAGTGATACTTCTTCGTAGTGCAGACTTACATTGTCTGCTTGCTTGCTTGGCCAAAATGGGTGTATGCGTTTTCTCCTGAATATACTCAGGAGAAAGCGCATACGCCCTTTTTGGACAAGTGCATCATTGTCGAAGTTGTGCCCCTCTTCTTGTGCTTTAAAGGCGATTCCAACGTACCTCTTGAGATCTGTTTCCTGCTATTCTGCCTCACTTTCAAGTCCGCCTCGTTGCCTTCCCTCAACAGATTTTTGGATGATAGTTGTCCTTTATTACTCTGCCAGTTTGTGAATTGCTCTGCCCTATAGCTCAATTTTTTAACTCGTTTTTTGTGAGCTGAACGCAAGTCCCGTATTTTGGTTTAGGACCTATACTGGTTCCCGAGGGGTGGCTGAGACTTTGGTTAATTCTTCTTCCTCCCGGGAAAAAAGAGTGACATGTGCCCGTCCAAATGCCTAACAGCTACTCTCTCTTTGGTTCTCCCTCTTCCCTTTCATCCTTTGCCAAATTGGCAACCTGTGCGAACCAGGCGGTTAAAGGTGCTGTCTCTCCAAGTTGGGAGATTGGTAGTAAAGCAGTTAGAAAGTGAAACTGGAGCACCAGGAGAGGGACTATTCGTTGAGATTTAGAAACCTTTCGTATTCACAGTGTGTCCATTTACTAGGTTTCCCATACATGTTATAGCTGTAGTAATATTCCCTACAACCTGTAGAGTTGGGACCCATGGAATGGGTGCCATGTATTATTGCTTTAAAGGGTCTGCATTTGCTCACGAATCTCACCAATCCTCTCAGTCCCATGTGTCCAGCCTTATGCCACCTCCAGCTGTCGTTCTAGATAGGGTCATTCCAAGTTTCATCAGAGACCCTGAGGAATTGTAAAGAATTTCGCTGTTTTTTTGTTTTGTTTTTGAAATTCCTTTTTATAGTGGGTTTGAGCTGATTCTCGCTGCCATCTTTATGCCAGTCTACACACACTTGATTCCCTTATGGAGACATATCAATACATAGGTTTTAAGATTCTTACTAGTCAGATATATACCTCTGCGGGAAATATGGGTCTTTGAGTCCCTTTCATTGAGGAAGGTGTAGGTCTTGTCTATTCCATACTTGGTTTTTGGAACGGTACCTGTGCTTATATCAACCTCTGGTTTTATGCATCACCCCACCTCTCCTTCCTCCTTCAGCAGGCATAAGAGTGTTTTCTAAATGTGAGACTCTCTTCTCTTTCCTAACTCAGTTCATGTGTAGCCATGTTTACAGGATCTTCATAAGTGATATCTTATGATAAGTTTCTTTTTCTGTGTGACTTATTTCACTTAGAATCATTTTACCTGAATCCACTCATTTTGCTGCTACTGGTCTTATGACATTGTTTTCATGGCTGAGGGATATTCCATCATACGTAAGTACCACAATTTTTTGAACCATTTTTATCTTTCCTGGGATAGTTAAGGTGTACCCAAGTTGAGGTTCTTGTAAGCAGTGCAGCCCTACATTTTGGGGTGGCTCTGTCTTATTGATTTTCAGTTTTCCCATGGTTTATTCCCTATACTGGAAGTGCCCTTGGTTCTGTAGCTCTGTTGCTTACTTGTTTTAGGGAACACAATGGACTCCTCCAGAGAAGCAGTTGGCAATTTACATCCTGGCCATCAGCATAACAAGGCTCCCTGTTCTCCAGGGCCTGTCTTGAATTTCTGGTTTTTACCCTTTTTGTGGATGTCCCTTTGGACCGGTGGGAAGTGATACTTCTTTGTAGTGCAGACTTACATTGTCCGCTTGCTTGCTTGGCCAAAATGGGCGTATGCGTTCTCTCCTGAATATACTCAGGAGAAAACGCATATGCCCTTTTTGGACAAGTGCTTCATTGTCGAAGTTGTGCCCCTCTTCCTGTGCTTTAAAGGCGATTCCAACGTACCTCTTGAAATCTGTTTCCTGCTATTCTGCCTCACTTTCAAGTCCGCCTCGTTGCCTTTCCTCAACAGATTTTTGGATGATAGTTGTCCTTTATTACTCTGCGAGGTTGTGAATTGCTCTGCCCTATAGCTCCATTTTTAACTCGTTTTTTGTGAGCTGAACGCAAGTCCCGTATTTTGGTTTAGGACCTATACTGGTTCCCGAGGGGTGGCTGAGACTTTCGTTAATTCTTCTTCCTCCC
The DNA here is from genome assembly GCF_964341445.2 of Mesoplodon mirus. Taxonomy (NCBI): domain Eukaryota; kingdom Metazoa; phylum Chordata; class Mammalia; order Artiodactyla; family Ziphiidae; genus Mesoplodon; species Mesoplodon mirus. The sequence goes on from NW_028295811.1 coordinate 1,569,206, forward strand.
GGGAAAAAAGAGTGACATGTGCCCATCCAAATGCCTAACAGCTACTCTCTCTTTGGTTCTCCCTCTTCCCTTTCATCCTTTGCCAAATTGGCAACCTGTGCGAACCAGGAGGTTAAAGGTGCTGTCTCTCCAAGTTGGGAGATTGATAGTAAAGCAGTTAGAAAGTGAAACTGGAGCACCAGGAGAGGGACTATTCGTTGAGATTTAGAAACCTTTCGTATTCACAGTGTGTCCATTCTCTAGGTTTCCCATACATGTTATAGCTGTAGTAATATTCCCTACAACCTGGAGAGTTGGGACCCATGGAATGTGTGCCATGCATTATTGCTTTAAAGGGTCTGCATTTGCTCACGAATCTCACCAAACCTCTCAGTCCCATGTGTCCAGCCTTATGCCACCTCCAGCTGTCGTTCTAGACAGGGTCATTCCAAGTTTCATCAGAGACCCTGAAAGAATTGTAAAGAATTTCACTGTTTTTTTTGTTTTGTTTTTGAAATTCCTTTTTATAGTGGGTTTGAGCTGATTCTTGCTGCCATCTTTATGCCAGTCTACACACACTTGATTCCCTTATGGAGACATATCAATACATAGGTTTTAAGATTCTTACTAGTCAGATATATTCCTCTGCGGGAAATATGGGGTTTTGAGTCCCTTTCACTGAGGAAGGTGTAGGTCTTGTCTATTCCATACTTGGTTTTTGGAACCGTACCTGTGTTTATATCAACCTCTGGTTTTATGCATCACCCCACCTCTCCTTCCCCCTTAAGCAGGCATAAGAGTGTTTTCTAAATGTGAGACTCTCTTCTCTTTCCTAACTCAGTTCATGTGTAGCCATGTTTACAGGATCTTCAAAAGTGATATCTTATGATAAGTTTCTTTTTCTGTGTGACTTATTTCACTTAGAATCATCGTACCTGAATCCACTCATTTTGCTGCTACTGGTCTTATGACATTGTTTTCATGGCTGAGGGATATTCCATCATACGTAAGTACCACAATTTTTTGAACCATTTTTATCTTTCCTGGGATACTTAAGGTGTACCCAAGTTGAGGTTCTTGTAAGCAGTCCAGCCCTAAATTTTGGGGTGGCTCTGACTTATTGATTTTCAGTTTTCCCATGGTGTATTCCCTAGACTGGAAGTGCCCTTGGCTCTGTAGCTCTGTTGTTTACTTGTTTTAGGGAACACAATGCACTCCTCCAGAGAGGCAGTTGGCAATTTACATCCCGGCTATCAGCATAACAAGGCTCCCTGTTCTCCAGGGCCTGTCTTGAATTTCTGGTTTTTACCCTTTTTGTGGATGTCCCTTTTGACCGGTTGGAAGTGATACTTCTTCGTAGTGCAGACTTACATTGTCTGCTTGCTTGCTTGGCCAAAATGGGTGTATGCGTTTTCTCCTGAATATACTCAGGAGAAAGCGCATACGCCCTTTTTGGACAAGTGCATCATTGTCGAAGTTGTGCCCCTCTTCTTGTGCTTTAAAGGCGATTCCAACGTACCTCTTGAGATCTGTTTCCTGCTATTCTGCCTCACTTTCAAGTCCGCCTCGTTGCCTTCCCTCAACAGATTTTTGGATGATAGTTGTCCTTTATTACTCTGCCAGTTTGTGAATTGCTCTGCCCTATAGCTCAATTTTTTAACTCGTTTTTTGTGAGCTGAACGCAAGTCCCGTATTTTGGTTTAGGACCTATACTGGTTCCCGAGGGGTGGCTGAGACTTTGGTTAATTCTTCTTCCTCCCGGGAAAAAAGAGTGACATGTGCCCGTCCAAATGCCTAACAGCTACTCTCTCTTTGGTTCTCCCTCTTCCCTTTCATCCTTTGCCAAATTGGCAACCTGTGCGAACCAGGCGGTTAAAGGTGCTGTCTCTCCAAGTTGGGAGATTGGTAGTAAAGCAGTTAGAAAGTGAAACTGGAGCACCAGGAGAGGGACTATTCGTTGAGATTTAGAAACCTTTCGTATTCACAGTGTGTCCATTTACTAGGTTTCCCATACATGTTATAGCTGTAGTAATATTCCCTACAACCTGTAGAGTTGGGACCCATGGAATGGGTGCCATGTATTATTGCTTTAAAGGGTCTGCATTTGCTCACGAATCTCACCAATCCTCTCAGTCCCATGTGTCCAGCCTTATGCCACCTCCAGCTGTCGTTCTAGATAGGGTCATTCCAAGTTTCATCAGAGACCCTGAGGAATTGTAAAGAATTTCGCTGTTTTTTTGTTTTGTTTTTGAAATTCCTTTTTATAGTGGGTTTGAGCTGATTCTCGCTGCCATCTTTATGCCAGTCTACACACACTTGATTCCCTTATGGAGACATATCAATACATAGGTTTTAAGATTCTTACTAGTCAGATATATACCTCTGCGGGAAATATGGGTCTTTGAGTCCCTTTCATTGAGGAAGGTGTAGGTCTTGTCTATTCCATACTTGGTTTTTGGAACGGTACCTGTGCTTATATCAACCTCTGGTTTTATGCATCACCCCACCTCTCCTTCCTCCTTCAGCAGGCATAAGAGTGTTTTCTAAATGTGAGACTCTCTGCTCTTTCCTAACTCAGTTCATGTGTAGCCATGTTTACAGGATCTTCATAAGTGATATCTTATGATAAGTTTCTTTTTCTGTGTGACTTATTTCACTTAGAATCATTTTACCTGAATCCACTCATTTTGCTGCTACTGGTCTTATGACATTGTTTTCATGGCTGAGGGATATTCCATCATACGTAAGTACCACAATTTTTTGAACCATTTTTATCTTTCCTGGGATACTTAAGGTGTACCCAAGTTGAGGTTCTTGTAAGCAGTGCAGCCCTACATTTTGGGGTGGCTCTGTCTTATTGATTTTCAGTTTTCCCATGGTTTATTCCCTATACTGGAAGTGCCCTTGGTTCTGTAGCTCTGTTGCTTACTTGTTTTAGGGAACACAATGGACTCCTCCAGAGAAGCAGTTGGCAATTTACATCCTGGCCATCAGCATAACAAGGCTCCCTGTTCTCCAGGGCCTGTCTTGAATTTCTGGTTTTTACCCTTTTTGTGGATGTCCCTTTGGACCGGTGGGAAGTGATACTTCTTTGTAGTGCAGACTTACATTGTCCGCTTGCTTGCTTGGCCAAAATGGGCGTATGCGTTCTCTCCTGAATATACTCAGGAGAAAACGCATACGCCCTTTTTGGACAAGTGCTTCATTGTCGAAGTTGTGCCCCTCTTCCTGTGCTTTAAAGGTGATTCCAACGTACCTCTTGAAATCTGTTTCCTGCTATTCTGCCTCACTTTCAAGTCCGCCTCGTTGCCTTTCCTCAACAGATTTTTGGATGATAGTTGTCCTTTATTACTCTGCGAGGTTGTGAATTGCTCTGCCCTATAGCTCCATTTTTTACCTCGTTTTTTGTGAGCTGAACGCAAGTCCCGTATTTTGGTTTAGGACCTATACTGGTTCCCGAGGGGTGGCTGAGACTTTCGTTAATTCTTCTTCCTCCCGGGAAAAAAGAGTGACATGTGCCCATCCAAATGCCTAACAGCTACTCTCTCTTTGGTTCTCCCTCTTCCCTTTCATCCTTTGCCAAATTGGCAACCTGTGCGAACCAGGAGGTTAAAGGTGCTGTCTCTCCAAGTTGGGAGATTGATAGTAAAGCAGTTAGAAAGTGAAACTGGAGCACCAGGAGAGGGACTATTCGTTGAGATTTAGAAACCTTTCGTATTCACAGTGTGTCCATTCTCTAGGTTTCCCATACATGTTATAGCTGTAGTAATATTCCCTACAACCTGGAGAGTTGGGACCCATGGAATGTGTGCCATGCATTATTGCTTTAAAGGGTCTGCATTTGCTCACGAATCTCACCAATCCTCTCAGTCCCATGTGTCCAGCCTTATGCCACCTCCAGCTGTCGTTCTAGACAGGGTCATTCCAAGTTTCATCAGAGACCCTGAAAGAATTGTAAAGAATTTCGCTGTTTTTTTTGTTTTGTTTTTGAAATTCCTTTTTATAGTGGGTTTGAGCTGATTCTCGCTGCCATCTTTATGCCAGTCTACACACACTTGATTCCCTTACGGAGACATATCAATACATAGGTTTTAAGATTCTTACTAGTCAGATATATTCCTCTGCGGGAAATATGGGGTTTTGAGTCCCTTTCACTGAGGAAGGTGTAGGTCTTGTCTATTCCATACTTGGTTTTTGGAACCGTACCTGTGTTTATATCAACCTCTGGTTTTATGGATCACCCCACCTCTCCTTCCCCCTTAAGCAGGCATAAGAGTGTTTTCTAAATGTGAGACTCTCTTCTCTTTCCTAACTCAGTTCATGTGTAGCCATGTTTACAGGATCTTCAAAAGTGATATCTTATGATAAGTTTCTTTTTCTGTGTGACTTATTTCACTTAGAATCATCGTACCTGAATCCACTCATTTTGCTGCTACTGGTCTTATGACATTGTTTTCATGGCTGAGGGATATTCCATCATACGTAAGTACCACAATTTTTTGAACCATTTTTATCTTTCCTGGGATACTTAAGGTGTACCCAAGTTGAGGTTCTTGTAAGCAGTCCAGCCCTAAATTTTGGGGTGGCTCTGACTTATTGATTTTCAGTTTTCCCATGGTGTATTCCCTAGACTGGAAGTGCCCTTGGCTCTGTAGCTCTGTTGTTTACTTGTTTTAGGGAACACAATGCACTCCTCCAGAGAGGCAGTTGGCAATTTACATCCCGGCCATCAGCATAACAAGGCTCCCTGTTCTCCAGGGCCTGTCTTGAATTTCTGGTTTTTACCCTTTTTGTGGATGTCCCTTTTGACCGGTTGGAAGTGATACTTCTTCGTAGTGCAGACTTACATTGTCTGCTTGCTTGCTTGGCCAAAATGGGTGTATGCGTTTTCTCCTGAATATACTCAGGAGAAAGCGCATACGCCCTTTTTGGACAAGTGCATCATTGTCGAAGTTGTGCCCCTCTTCTTGTGCTTTAAAGGCGATTCCAACGTACCTCTTGAGATCTGTTTCCTGCTATTCTGCCTCACTTTCAAGTCCGCCTCGTTGCCTTCCCTCAACAGATTTTTGGATGATAGTTGTCCTTTATTACTCTGCCAGTTTGTGAATTGCTCTGCCCTATAGCTCAATTTTTTAACTCGTTTTTTGTGAGCTGAACGCAAGTCCCGTATTTTGGTTTAGGACCTATACTGGTTCCCGAGGGGTGGCTGAGACTTTGGTTAATTCTTCTTCCTCCCGGGAAAAAAGAGTGACATGTGCCCGTCCAAATGCCTAACAGCTACTCTCTCTTTGGTTCTCCCTCTTCCCTTTCATCCTTTGCCAAATTGGCAACCTGTGCGAACCAGGCGGTTAAAGGTGCTGTCTCTCCAAGTTGGGAGATTGGTAGTAAAGCAGTTAGAAAGTGAAACTGGAGCACCAGGAGAGGGACTATTCGTTGAGATTTAGAAACCTTTCGTATTCACAGTGTGTCCATTTACTAGGTTTCCCATACATGTTATAGCTGTAGTAATATTCCCTACAACCTGTAGAGTTGGGACCCATGGAATGGGTGCCATGTATTATTGCTTTAAAGGGTCTGCATTTGCTCACGAATCTCACCAATCCTCTCAGTCCCATGTGTCCAGCCTTATGCCACCTCCAGCTGTCGTTCTAGATAGGGTCATTCCAAGTTTCATCAGAGACCCTGAGGAATTGTAAAGAATTTCGCTGTTTTTTTGTTTTGTTTTTGAAATTCCTTTTTATAGTGGGTTTGAGCTGATTCTCGCTGCCATCTTTATGCCAGTCTACACACACTTGATTCCCTTATGGAGACATATCAATACATAGGTTTTAAGATTCTTACTAGTCAGATATATACCTCTGCGGGAAATATGGGTCTTTGAGTCCCTTTCATTGAGGAAGGTGTAGGTCTTGTCTATTCCATACTTGGTTTTTGGAACGGTACCTGTGCTTATATCAACCTCTGGTTTTATGCATCACCCCACCTCTCCTTCCTCCTTCAGCAGGCATAAGAGTGTTTTCTAAATGTGAGACTCTCTTCTCTTTCCTAACTCAGTTCATGTGTAGCCATGTTTACAGGATCTTCATAAGTGATATCTTATGATAAGTTTCTTTTTCTGTGTGACTTATTTCACTTAGAATCATTTTACCTGAATCCACTCATTTTGCTGCTACTGGTCTTATGACATTGTTTTCATGGCTGAGGGATATTCCATCATACGTAAGTACCACAATTTTTTGAACCATTTTTATCTTTCCTGGGATAGTTAAGGTGTACCCAAGTTGAGGTTCTTGTAAGCAGTGCAGCCCTACATTTTGGGGTGGCTCTGTCTTATTGATTTTCAGTTTTCCCATGGTTTATTCCCTATACTGGAAGTGCCCTTGGTTCTGTAGCTCTGTTGCTTACTTGTTTTAGGGAACACAATGGACTCCTCCAGAGAAGCAGTTGGCAATTTACATCCTGGCCATCAGCATAACAAGGCTCCCTGTTCTCCAGGGCCTGTCTTGAATTTCTGGTTTTTACCCTTTTTGTGGATGTCCCTTTGGACCGGTGGGAAGTGATACTTCTTTGTAGTGCAGACTTACATTGTCCGCTTGCTTGCTTGGCCAAAATGGGCGTATGCGTTCTCTCCTGAATATACTCAGGAGAAAACGCATACGCCCTTTTTGGACAAGTGCTTCATTGTCGAAGTTGTGCCCCTCTTCCTGTGCTTTAAAGGCGATTCCAACGTACCTCTTGAAATCTGTTTCCTGCTATTCTGCCTCACTTTCAAGTCCGCCTCGTTGCCTTTCCTCAACAGATTTTTGGATGATAGTTGTCCTTTATTACTCTGCGAGGTTGTGAATTGCTCTGCCCTATAGCTCCATTTTTAACTTGTTTTTTGTGAGCTGAACGCAAGTCCCGTATTTTGGTTTAGGACCTATACTGGTTCCCGAGGGGTGGCTGAGACTTTCGTTAATTCTTCTTCCTCCCGGGAAAAAAGAGTGACATGTGCCCATCCAAATGCCTAACAGCTACTCTCTCTTTGGTTCTCCCTCTTCCCTTTCATCCTTTGCCAAATTGGCAACCTGTGCGAACCAGGAGGTTAAAGGTGCTGTCTCTCCAAGTTGGGAGATTGATAGTAAAGCAGTTAGAAAGTGAAACTGGAGCACCAGGAGAGGGACTATTCGTTGAGATTTAGAAACCTTTCGTATTCACAGTGTGTCCATTCTCTAGGTTTCCCATACATGTTATAGCTGTAGTAATATTCCCTACAACCTGGAGAGTTGGGACCCATGGAATGTGTGCCATGCATTATTGCTTTAAAGGGTCTGCATTTGCTCACGAATCTCACCAAACCTCTCAGTCCCATGTGTCCAGCCTTATGCCACCTCCAGCTGTCGTTCTAGACAGGGTCATTCCAAGTTTCATCAGAGACCCTGAAAGAATTGTAAAGAATTTCGCTGTTTTTTTTGTTTTGTTTTTGAAATTCCTTTTTATAGTGGGTTTGAGCTGATTCTCGCTGCCATCTTTATGCCAGTCTACACACACTTGATTCCCTTATGGAGACATATCAATACATAGGTTTTAAGATTCTTACTAGTCAGATATATTCCTCTGTGGGAAATATGGGGTTTTGAGTCCCTTTCACTGAGGAAGGTGTAGGTCTTGTCTATTCCATACTTGGTTTTTGGAACCGTACCTGTGTTTATATCAACCTCTGGTTTTATGCATCACCCCACCTCTCCTTCCCCCTTAAGCAGGCATAAGAGTGTTTTCTAAATGTGAGACTCTCTTCTCTTTCCTAACTCAGTTCATGTGTAGCCATGTTTACAGGATCTTCAAAAGTGATATCTTATGATAAGTTTCTTTTTCTGTGTGACTTATTTCACTTAGAATCATCGTACCTGAATCCACTCATTTTGCTGCTACTGGTCTTATGACATTGTTTTCATGGCTGAGGGATATTCCATCATACGTAAGTACCACAATTTTTTGAACCATTTTTATCTTTCCTGGGATACTTAAGGTGTACCCAAGTTGAGGTTCTTGTAAGCAGTCCAGCCCTAAATTTTGGGGTGGCTCTGACTCATTGATTTTCAGTTTTCCCATGGTGTATTCCCTAGACTGGAAGTGCCCTTGGCTCTGTAGCTCTGTTGTTTACTTGTTTTAGGGAACACAATGCACTCCTCCAGAGAGGCAGTTGGCAATTTACATCCCGGCTATCAGCATAACAAGGCTCCCTGTTCTCCAGGGCCTGTCTTGAATTTCTGGTTTTTACCCTTTTTGTGGATGTCCCTTTTGACCGGTTGGAAGTGATACTTCTTCGTAGTGCAGACTTACATTGTCTGCTTGCTTGCTTGGCCAAAATGGGTGTATGCGTTTTCTCCTGAATATACTCAGGAGAAAGCGCATACGCCCTTTTTGGACAAGTGCATCATTGTCGAAGTTGTGCCCCTCTTCTTGTGCTTTAAAGGCGATTCCAACGTACCTCTTGAGATCTGTTTCCTGCTATTCTGCCTCACTTTCAAGTCCGCCTCGTTGCCTTCCCTCAACAGATTTTTGGATGATAGTTGTCCTTTATTACTCTGCCAGTTTGTGAATTGCTCTGCCCTATAGCTCAATTTTTTAACTCGTTTTTTGTGAGCTGAACGCAAGTCCCGTATTTTGGTTTAGGACCTATACTGGTTCCCGAGGGGTGGCTGAGACTTTGGTTAATTCTTCTTCCTCCCGGGAAAAAAGAGTGACATGTGCCCGTCCAAATGCCTAACAGCTACTCTCTCTTTGGTTCTCCCTCTTCCCTTTCATCCTTTGCCAAATTGGCAACCTGTGCGAACCAGGCGGTTAAAGGTGCTGTCTCTCCAAGTTGGGAGATTGGTAGTAAAGCAGTTAGAAAGTGAAACTGGAGCACCAGGAGAGGGACTATTCGTTGAGATTTAGAAACCTTTCGTATTCACAGTGTGTCCATTTACTAGGTTTCCCATACATGTTATAGCTGTAGTAATATTCCCTACAACCTGTAGAGTTGGGACCCATGGAATGGGTGCCATGTATTATTGCTTTAAAGGGTCTGCATTTGCTCACGAATCTCACCAATCCTCTCAGTCCCATGTGTCCAGCCTTATGCCACCTCCAGCTGTCGTTCTAGATAGGGTCATTCCAAGTTTCATCAGAGACCCTGAGGAATTGTAAAGAATTTCGCTGTTTTTTTGTTTTGTTTTTGAAATTCCTTTTTATAGTGGGTTTGAGCTGATTCTCGCTGCCATCTTTATGCCAGTCTACACACACTTGATTCCCTTATGGAGACATATCAATACATAGGTTTTAAGATTCTTACTAGTCAGATATATACCTCTGCGGGAAATATGGGTCTTTGAGTCCCTTTCATTGAGGAAGGTGTAGGTCTTGTCTATTCCATACTTGGTTTTTGGAACGGTACCTGTGCTTATATCAACCTCTGGTTTTATGCATCACCCCACCTCTCCTTCCTCCTTCAGCAGGCATAAGAGTGTTTTCTAAATGTGAGACTCTCTTCTCTTTCCTAACTCAGTTCATGTGTAGCCATGTTTACAGGATCTTCAAAAGTGATATCTTATGATAAGTTTCTTTTTCTGTGTGACTTATTTCACTTAGAATCATCGTACCTGAATCCACTCATTTTGCTGCTACTGGTCTTATGACATTGTTTTCATGGCTGAGGGATATTCCATCATACGTAAGTACCACAATTTTTTGAACCATTTTTATCTTTCCTGGGATACTTAAGGTGTACCCAAGTTGAGGTTCTTGTAAGCAGTCCAGCCCTAAATTTTGGGGTGGCTCTGACTTATTGATTTTCAGTTTTCCCATGGTGTATTCCCTAGACTGGAAGTGCCCTTGGCTCTGTAGCTCTGTTGTTTACTTGTTTTAGGGAACACAATGCACTCCTCCAGAGAGGCAGTTGGCAATTTACATCCCGGCCATCAGCATAACAAGGCTCCCTGTTCTCCAGGGCCTGTCTTGAATTTCTGGTTTTTACCCTTTTTGTGGATGTCCCTTTTGACCGGTTGGAAGTGATACTTCTTCGTAGTGCAGACTTACATTGTCTGCTTGCTTGCTTGGCCAAAATGGGTGTATGCGTTTTCTCCTGAATATACTCAGGAGAAAGCGCATACGCCCTTTTTGGACAAGTGCATCATTGTCGAAGTTGTGCCCCTCATCTTGTGCTTTAAAGGCGATTCCAACGTACCTCTTGAGATCTGTTTCCTGCTATTCTGCCTCACTTTCAAGTCCGCCTCGTTGCCTTCCCTCAACAGATTTTTGGATGATAGTTGTCCTTTATTACTCTGCCAGTTTGTGAATTGCTCTGCCCTATAGCTCAATTTTTTAACTCGTTTTTTGTGAGCTGAACGCAAGTCCCGTATTTTGGTTTAGGACCTATACTGGTTCCCGAGGGGTGGCTGAGACTTTGGTTAATTCTTCTTCCTCCCGGGAAAAAAGAGTGACATGTGCCCGTCCAAATGCCTAACAGCTACTCTCTCTTTGGTTCTCCCTCTTCCCTTTCATCCTTTGCCAAATTGGCAACCTGTGCGAACCAGGCGGTTAAAGGTGCTGTCTCTCCAAGTTGGGAGATTGGTAGTAAAGCAGTTAGAAAGTGAAACTGGAGCACCAGGAGAGGGACTATTCGTTGAGATTTAGAAACCTTTCGTATTCACAGTGTGTCCATTTACTAGGTTTCCCATACATGTTATAGCTGTAGTAATATTCCCTACAACCTGTAGAGTTGGGACCCATGGAATGGGTGCCATGTATTATTGCTTTAAAGGGTCTGCATTTGCTCACGAATCTCACCAATCCTCTCAGTCCCATGTGTCCAGCCTTATGCCACCTCCAGCTGTCGTTCTAGATAGGGTCATTCCAAGTTTCATCAGAGACCCTGAGGAATTGTAAAGAATTTCGCTGTTTTTTTGTTTTGTTTTTGAAATTCCTTTTTATAGTGGGTTTGAGCTGATTCTCGCTGCCATCTTTATGCCAGTCTACACACACTTGATTCCCTTATGGAGACATATCAATACATAGGTTTTAAGATTCTTACTAGTCAGATATATACCTCTGCGGGAAATATGGGTCTTTGAGTCCCTTTCATTGAGGAAGGTGTAGGTCTTGTCTATTCCATACTTGGTTTTTGGAACGGTACCTGTGCTTATATCAACCTCTGGTTTTATGCATCACCCCACCTCTCCTTCCTCCTTCAGCAGGCATAAGAGTGTTTTCTAAATGTGAGACTCTCTTCTCTTTCCTAACTCAGTTCATGTGTAGCCATGTTTACAGGATCTTCATAAGTGATATCTTATGATAAGTTTCTTTTTCTGTGTGACTTATTTCACTTAGAATCATTTTACCTGAATCCACTCATTTTGCTGCTACTGGTCTTATGACATTGTTTTCATGGCTGAGGGATATTCCATCATACGTAAGTACCACAATTTTTTGAACCATTTTTATCTTTCCTGGGATACTTAAGGTGTACCCAAGTTGAGGTTCTTGTAAGCAGTGCAGCCCTACATTTTGGGGTGGCTCTGTCTTATTGATTTTCAGTTTTCCCATGGTTTATTCCCTATACTGGAAGTGCCCTTGGTTCTGTAGCTCTGTTGCTTACTTTTTTTAGGGAACACAATGGACTCCTCCAGAGAAGCAGTTGGCAATTTACATCCTGGCCATCAGCATAACAAGGCTCCCTGTTCTCCAGGGCCTGTCTTGAATTTCTGGTTTTTACCCTTTTTGTGGATGTCCCTTTGGACCGGTGGGAAGTGATACTTCTTTGTAGTGCAGACTTACATTGTCCGCTTGCTTGCTTGGCCAAAATGGGCGTATGCGTTCTCTCCTGAATATACTCAGGAGAAAACGCATACGCCCTTTTTGGACAAGTGCTTCATTGTCGAAGTTGTGCCCCTCTTCCTGTGCTTTAAAGGCGATTCCAACGTACCTCTTGAAATCTGTTTCCTGCTATTCTGCCTCACTTTCAAGTCCGCCTCGTTGCATTTCCTCAACAGATTTTTGGATGATAGTTGTCCTTTATTACTCTGCCAGTTTGTGAATTGCTCTGCCCTATAGCTCCATTTTTTACCTCGTTTTTTGTGAGCTGAACGCAAGTCCCGTATTTTGGTTTAGGACCTATACTGGTTCCCGAGGGGTGGCTGAGACTTTCGTTAATTCTTCTTCCTCCCGGGAAAAAAGAGTGACATGTGCCCATCCAAATGCCTAACAGCTACTCTCTCTTTGGTTCTCCCTCTTCCCTTTCATCCTTTGCCAAATTGGCAACCTGTGCGAACCAGGAGGTTAAAGGTGCTGTCTCTCCAAGTTGGGAGATTGATAGTAAAGCAGTTAGAAAGTGAAACTGGAGCACCAGGAGAGGGACTATTCGTTGAGATTTAGAAACCTTTCGTATTCACAGTGTGTCCATTCTCTAGGTTTCCCATACATGTTATAGCTGTAGTAATATTCCCTACAACCTGGAGAGTTGGGACCCATGGAATGTGTGCCATGCATTATTGCTTTAAAGGGTCTGCATTTGCTCACGAATCTCACCAATCCTCTCAGTCCCATGTGTCCAGCCTTATGCCACCTCCAGCTGTCGTTCTAGACAGGGTCATTCCAAGTTTCATCAGAGACCCTGAAAGAATTGTAAAGAATTTCGCTGTTTTTTTTTGTTTTGTTTTTGAAATTCCTTTTTATAGTGGGTTTGAGCTGATTCTCGCTGCCATCTTTATGCCAGTCTACACACACTTGATTCCCTTACGGAGACATATCAATACATAGGTTTTAAGATTCTTACTAGTCAGATATATTCCTCTGCGGGAAATATGGGGTTTTGAGTCCCTTTCACTGAGGAAGGTGTAGGTCTTGTCTATTCCATACTTGGTTTTTGGAACCGTACCTGTGTTTATATCAACCTCTGGTTTTATGGATCACCCCACCTCTCCTTCCCCCTTAAGCAGGCATAAGAGTGTTTTCTAAATGTGAGACTCTCTTCTCTTTCCTAACTCAGTTCATGTGTAGCCATGTTTACAGGATCTTCAAAAGTGATATCTTATGATAAGTTTCTTTTTCTGTGTGACTTATTTCACTTAGAATCATCGTACCTGAATCCACTCATTTTGCTGCTACTGGTCTTATGACATTGTTTTCATGGCTGAGGGATATTCCATCATACGTAAGTACCACAATTTTTTGAACCATTTTTATCTTTCCTGGGATACTTAAGGTGTACCCAAGTTGAGGTTCTTGTAAGCAGTCCAGCCCTAAATTTTGGGGTGGCTCTGACTCATTGATTTTCAGTTTTCCCATGGTGTATTCCCTAGACTGGAAGTGCCCTTGGCTCTGTAGCTCTGTTGTTTACTTGTTTTAGGGAACACAATGCACTCCTCCAGAGAGGCAGTTGGCAATTTACATCCCGGCCATCAGCATAACAAGGCTCCCTGTTCTCCAGGGCCTGTCTTGAATTTCTGGTTTTTACCCTTTTTGTGGATGTCCCTTTTGACCGGTTGGAAGTGATACTTCTTCGTAGTGCAGACTTACATTGTCTGCTTGCTTGCTTGGCCAAAATGGGTGTATGCGTTTTCTCCTGAATATACTCAGGAGAAAGCGCATACGCCCTTTTTGGACAAGTGCATCATTGTCGAAGTTGTGCCCCTCTTCTTGTGCTTTAAAGGCGATTCCAACGTACCTCTTGAGATCTGTTTCCTGCTATTCTGCCTCACTTTCAAGTCCGCCTCGTTGCCTTCCCTCAACAGATTTTTGGATGATAGTTGTCCTTTATTACTCTGCCAGTTTGTGAATTGCTCTGCCCTATAGCTCAATTTTTTAACTCGTTTTTTGTGAGCTGAACGCAAGTCCCGTATTTTGGTTTAGGACCTATACTGGTTCCCGAGGGGTGGCTGAGACTTTGGTTAATTCTTCTTCCTCCCGGGAAAAAAGAGTGACATGTGCCCGTCCAAATGCCTAACAGCTACTCTCTCTTTGGTTCTCCCTCTTCCCTTTCATCCTTTGCCAAATTGGCAACCTGTGCGAACCAGGCGGTTAAAGGTGCTGTCTCTCCAAGTTGGGAGATTGGTAGTAAAGCAGTTAGAAAGTGAAACTGGAGCACCAGGAGAGGGACTATTCGTTGAGATTTAGAAACCTTTCGTATTCACAGTGTGTCCATTTACTAGGTTTCCCATACATGTTATAGCTGTAGTAATATTCCCTACAACCTGTAGAGTTGGGACCCATGGAATGGGTGCCATGTATTATTGCTTTAAAGGGTCTGCATTTGCTCACGAATCTCACCAATCCTCTCAGTCCCATGTGTCCAGCCTTATGCCACCTCCAGCTGTCGTTCTAGATAGGGTCATTCCAAGTTTCATCAGAGACCCTGAGGAATTGTAAAGAATTTCGCTGTTTTTTTGTTTTGTTTTTGAAATTCCTTTTTATAGTGGGTTTGAGCTGATTCTCGCTGCCATCTTTATGCCAGTCTACACACACTTGATTCCCTTATGGAGACATATCAATACATAGGTTTTAAGATTCTTACTAGTCAGATATATACCTCTGCGGGAAATATGGGTCTTTGAGTCCCTTTCATTGAGGAAGGTGTAGGTCTTGTCTATTCCATACTTGGTTTTTGGAACGGTACCTGTGCTTATATCAACCTCTGGTTTTATGCATCACCCCACCTCTCCTTCCTCCTTCAGCAGGCATAAGAGTGTTTTCTAAATGTGAGACTCTCTTCTCTTTCCTAACTCAGTTCATGTGTAGCCATGTTTACAGGATCTTCATAAGTGATATCTTATGATAAGTTTCTTTTTCTGTGTGACTTATTTCACTTAGAATCATTTTACCTGAATCCACTCATTTTGCTGCTACTGGTCTTATGACATTGTTTTCATGGCTGAGGGATATTCCATCATACGTAAGTACCACAATTTTTTGAACCATTTTTATCTTTCCTGGGATACTTAAGGTGTACCCAAGTTGAGGTTCTTGTAAGCAGTGCAGCCCTACATTTTGGGGTGGCTCTGTCTTATTGATTTTCAGTTTTCCCATGGTTTATTCCCTATACTGGAAGTGCCCTTGGTTCTGTAGCTCTGTTGCTTACTTTTTTTAGGGAACACAATGGACTCCTCCAGAGAAGCAGTTGGCAATTTACATCCTGGCCATCAGCATAACAAGGCTCCCTGTTCTCCAGGGCCTGTCTTGAATTTCTGGTTTTTACCCTTTTTGTGGATGTCCCTTTGGACCGGTGGGAAGTGATACTTCTTTGTAGTGCAGACTTACATTGTCCGCTTGCTTGCTTGGCCAAAATGGGCGTATGCGTTCTCTCCTGAATATACTCAGGAGAAAACGCATACGCCCTTTTTGGACAAGTGCTTCATTGTCGAAGTTGTGCCCCTCTTCCTGTGCTTTAAAGGCGATTCCAACGTACCTCTTGAAATCTGTTTCCTGCTATTCTGCCTCACTTTCAAGTCCGCCTCGTTGCATTTCCTCAACAGATTTTTGGATGATAGTTGTCCTTTATTACTCTGCCAGTTTGTGAATTGCTCTGCCCTATAGCTCCATTTTTTACCTCGTTTTTTGTGAGCTGAACGCAAGTCCCGTATTTTGGTTTAGGACCTATACTGGTTCCCGAGGGGTGGCTGAGACTTTCGTTAATTCTTCTTCCTCCCGGGAAAAAAGAGTGACATGTGCCCATCCAAATGCCTAACAGCTACTCTCTCTTTGGTTCTCCCTCTTCCCTTTCATCCTTTGCCAAATTGGCAACCTGTGCGAACCAGGAGGTTAAAGGTGCTGTCTCTCCAAGTTGGGAGATTGATAGTAAAGCAGTTAGAAAGTGAAACTGGAGCACCAGGAGAGGGACTATTCGTTGAGATTTAGAAACCTTTCGTATTCACAGTGTGTCCATTCTCTAGGTTTCCCATACATGTTATAGCTGTAGTAATATTCCCTACAACCTGGAGAGTTGGGACCCATGGAATGTGTGCCATGCATTATTGCTTTAAAGGGTCTGCATTTGCTCACGAATCTCACCAATCCTCTCAGTCCCATGTGTCCAGCCTTATGCCACCTCCAGCTGTCGTTCTAGACAGGGTCATTCCAAGTTTCATCAGAGACCCTGAAAGAATTGTAAAGAATTTCGCTGTTTTTTTTTGTTTTGTTTTTGAAATTCCTTTTTATAGTGGGTTTGAGCTGATTCTCGCTGCCATCTTTATGCCAGTCTACACACACTTGATTCCCTTACGGAGACATATCAATACATAGGTTTTAAGATTCTTACTAGTCAGATATATTCCTCTGCGGGAAATATGGGGTTTTGAGTCCCTTTCACTGAGGAAGGTGTAGGTCTTGTCTATTCCATACTTGGTTTTTGGAACCGTACCTGTGTTTATATCAACCTCTGGTTTTATGGATCACCCCACCTCTCCTTCCCCCTTAAGCAGGCATAAGAGTGTTTTCTAAATGTGAGACTCTCTTCTCTTTCCTAACTCAGTTCATGTGTAGCCATGTTTACAGGATCTTCAAAAGTGATATCTTATGATAAGTTTCTTTTTCTGTGTGACTTATTTCACTTAGAATCATCGTACCTGAATCCACTCATTTTGCTGCTACTGGTCTTATGACATTGTTTTCATGGCTGAGGGATATTCCATCATACGTAAGTACCACAATTTTTTGAACCATTTTTATCTTTCCTGGGATACTTAAGGTGTACCCAAGTTGAGGTTCTTGTAAGCAGTCCAGCCCTAAATTTTGGGGTGGCTCTGACTTATTGATTTTCAGTTTTCCCATGGTGTATTCCCTAGACTGGAAGTGCCCTTGGCTCTGTAGCTCTGTTGTTTACTTGTTTTAGGGAACACAATGCACTCCTCCAGAGAGGCAGTTGGCAATTTACATCCCGGCCATCAGCATAACAAGGCTCCCTGTTCTCCAGGGCCTGTCTTGAATTTCTGGTTTTTACCCTTTTTGTGGATGTCCCTTTTGACCGGTTGGAAGTGATACTTCTTCGTAGTGCAGACTTACATTGTCTGCTTGCTTGCTTGGCCAAAATGGGTGTATGCGTTTTCTCCTGAATATACTCAGGAGAAAGCGCATACGCCCTTTTTGGACAAGTGCATCATTGTCGAAGTTGTGCCCCTCTTCTTGTGCTTTAAAGGCGATTCCAACGTACCTCTTGAGATCTGTTTCCTGCTATTCTGCCTCACTTTCAAGTCCACCTCGTTGCCTTCCCTCAACAGATTTTTGGATGATAGTTGTCCTTTATTACTCTGCCAGTTTGTGAATTGCTCTGCCCTATAGCTCAATTTTTTAACTCGTTTTTTGTGAGCTGAACGCAAGTCCCGTATTTTGGTTTAGGACCTATACTGGTTCCCGAGGAGTGGCTGAGACTTTGGTTAATTCTTCTTCCTCCCGGGAAAAAAGAGTGACATGTGCCCGTCCAAATGCCTAACAGCTACTCTCTCTTTGGTTCTCCCTCTTCCCTTTCATCCTTTGCCAAATTGGCAACCTGTGCGAACCAGGCGGTTAAAGGTGCTGTCTCTCCAAGTTGGGAGATTGGTAGTAAAGCAGTTAGAAAGTGAAACTGGAGCACCAGGAGAGGGACTATTCGTTGAGATTTAGAAACCTTTCGTATTCACAGTGTGTCCATTCTCTAGGTTTCCCATACATGTTATAGCTGTAGTAATATTCCCTACAACCTGTAGAGTTGGGACCCATGGAATGGGTGCCATGTATTATTGCTTTAAAGGGTCTGCATTTGCTCACGAATCTCACCAATCCTCTCAGTCCCATGTGTCCAGCCTTATGCCACCTCCAGCTGTCGTTCTAGATAGGGTCATTCCAAGTTTCATCAGAGACCCTGAGGAATTGTAAAGAATTTCGCTGTTTTTTTGTTTTGTTTTTGAAATTCCTTTTTATAGTGGGTTTGAGCTGATTCTCGCTGCCATCTTTATGCCAGTCTACACACACTTGATTCCCTTATGGAGACATATCAATACATAGGTTTTAAGATTTTTACTAGTCAGATATATTCCTCTGCGGGAAATATGGGTCTTTGAGTCCCTTTCATTGAGGAAGGTGTAGGTCTTGTCTATTCCATACTTGGTTTTTGGAACGGTACCTGTGCTTATATCAACCTCTGGTTTTATGCATCACCCCACCTCTCCTTCCTCCTTCAGCAGGCATAAGAGTGTTTTCTAAATGTGAGACTCTCTTCTCTTTCCTAACTCAGTTCATGTGTAGCCAAGTTTACAGGATCTTCATAAGTGATATCTTATGATAAGTATCTTTTTCTGTGTGACTTATTTCACTTAGAATCATTGTACCTGAATCCACTCATTTTGCTGCTACTGGTCTTATGACATTGTTTTCATGGCTGAGGGATATTCCATCATACGTAAGTACCACAATTTTTTGAACCATTTTTATCTTTCCTGGGATATTTAAGGAGTACACAAGTTGAGGTTCTTGTAAGCAGTCCCTCCCTAAATTTTGGGGTGGCCCTGTCTTATTGATTTTCAGTTTTCCCATGGTATATTCCCTAGACTGGAAGTGCCCTTGGCTCTGTAGCTCTGTTGTTTACTTGTTTTAGGGAACACAATGCACTCCTGCAGAGAGGCAGTTGGCAATTTACATCCCGGCCATCAGCATAACAAGGCTCCCTGTTCTCCAGGGCCTGTCTTTTATTTCTGGTTTTTACCCATTTTGTGGATGTCCCTTTGGACCGGTGGGAAGTGATACTTCTTTGTAGTGCAGACTTACATTGTCTGCTTGCTTGCTTGGCCAAAATGGGCGTATGCGTTCTCTCCTGAATATACTCAGGAGAAAACGCATACGCCCTTTTTGGACAAGTGCTTCATTGTCGAAGTTGTGCCCCTCTTCCTGTGCTTTAAAGGCGATTCCAACGTACCTCTTGAAATCTGTTTCCTGCTATTCTGCCTCACATTCAAGTCCGCCTCGTTGCCTTTCCTCAACAGATTTTTGGATGATAGTTGTCCTTTATTACTCTGCGAGGTTGTGAATTGCTCTGCCCTATAGCTCCATTTTTTACCTCGTTTTTTGTGAGCTGAACGCAAGTCCCGTATTTTGGTTTAGGACCTATACTGGTTCCCGAGGGGTGGCTGAGACTTTCGTTAATTCTTCTTCCTCCCGGGAAAAAAGAGTGACATGTGCCCATCCAAATGCCTAACAGCTACTCTCTCTTTGGTTCTCCCTCTTCCCTTTCATCCTTTGCCAAATTGGCAACCTGTGCGAACCAGGAGGTTAAAGGTGCTGTCTCTCCAAGTTGGGAGATTGATAGTAAAGCAGTTAGAAAGTGAAACTGGAGCACCAGGAGAGGGACTATTCGTTGAGATTTAGAAACCTTTCGTATTCACAGTGTGTCCATTCTCTAGGTTTCCCATACATGTTATAGCTGTAGTAATATTCCCTACAACCTGGAGAGTTGGGACCCATGGAATGTGTGCCATGCATTATTGCTTTAAAGGGTCTGCATTTGCTCACGAATCTCACCAATCCTCTCAGTCCCATGTGTCCAGCCTTATGCCACCTCCAGCTGTCGTTCTAGATAGGGTCATTCCAAGTTTCATCAGAGACCCTGAAAGAATTGTAAAGAATTTCGCTGTTTTTTTTGTTTTGTTTTTGAAATTCCTTTTTATAGTGGGTTTGAGCTGACTCTCGCTGCCATCTTTATGCCAGTCTACACACACTTGATTCCCTTATGGAGACATATCAATACATAGGTTTTAAGATTCTTACTAGTCAGATATATTCCTCTGCGGGAAATATGGGGTTTTGAGTCCCTTTCACTGAGGAAGGTGTAGGTCTTGTCTATTCCATACTTGGTTTTTGGAACCGTACCTGTGTTTATATCAACCTCTGGTTTTATGCATCACCCCACCTCTCCTTCCCCCTTAAGCAGGCATAAGAGTGTTTTCTAAATGTGAGACTCTCTTCTCTTTCCTAACTCAGTTCATGTGTAGCCATGTTTACAGGATCTTCAAAAGTGATATCTTATGATAAGTTTCTTTTTCTGTGTGACTTATTTCACTTAGAATCATCGTACCTGAATCCACTCATTTTGCTGCTACTGGTCTTATGACATTGTTTTCATGGCTGAGGGATATTCCATCATACGTAAGTACCACAATTTTTTGAACCATTTTTATCTTTCCTGGGATACTTAAGGTGTACCCAAGTTGAGGTTCTTGTAAGCAGTCCAGCCCTAAATTTTGGGGTGGCTCTGACTTATTGATTTTCAGTTTTCCCATGGTGTATTCCCTAGACTGGAAGTGCCCTTGGCTCTGTAGCTCTGTTGTTTACTTGTTTTAGGGAACACAATGCACTCCTCCAGAGAGGCAGTTGGCAATTTACATCCCGGCTATCAGCATAACAAGGCTCCCTGTTCTCCAGGGCCTGTCTTGAATTTCTGGTTTTTACCCTTTTTGTGGATGTCCCTTTTGACCGGTTGGAAGTGATACTTCTTCGTAGTGCAGACTTACATTGTCTGCTTGCTTGCTTGGCCAAAATGGGTGTATGCGTTTTCTCCTGAATATACTCAGGAGAAAGCGCATACGCCCTTTTTGGACAAGTGCATCATTGTCGAAGTTGTGCCCCTCTTCTTGTGCTTTAAAGGCGATTCCAACGTACCTCTTGAGATCTGTTTCCTGCTATTCTGCCTCACTTTCAAGTCCGCCTCGTTGCCTTCCCTCAACAGATTTTTGGATGATAGTTGTCCTTTATTACTCTGCCAGTTTGTGAATTGCTCTGCCCTATAGCTCAATTTTTTAACTCGTTTTTTGTGAGCTGAACGCAAGTCCCGTATTTTGGTTTAGGACCTATACTGGTTCCCGAGGGGTGGCTGAGACTTTGGTTAATTCTTCTTCCTCCCGGGAAAAAAGAGTGACATGTGCCCGTCCAAATGCCTAACAGCTACTCTCTCTTTGGTTCTCCCTCTTCCCTTTCATCCTTTGCCAAATTGGCAACCTGTGCGAACCAGGCGGTTAAAGGTGCTGTCTCTCCAAGTTGGGAGATTGGTAGTAAAGCAGTTAGAAAGTGAAACTGGAGCACCAGGAGAGGGACTATTCGTTGAGATTTAGAAACCTTTCGTATTCACAGTGTGTCCATTTACTAGGTTTCCCATACATGTTATAGCTGTAGTAATATTCCCTACAACCTGTAGAGTTGGGACCCATGGAATGGGTGCCATGTATTATTGCTTTAAAGGGTCTGCATTTGCTCACGAATCTCACCAATCCTCTCAGTCCCATGTGTCCAGCCTTATGCCACCTCCAGCTGTCGTTCTAGATAGGGTCATTCCAAGTTTCATCAGAGACCCTGAGGAATTGTAAAGAATTTCGCTGTTTTTTTGTTTTGTTTTTGAAATTCCTTTTTATAGTGGGTTTGAGCTGATTCTCGCTGCCATCTTTATGCCAGTCTACACACACTTGATTCCCTTATGGAGACATATCAATACATAGGTTTTAAGATTCTTACTAGTCAGATATATACCTCTGCGGGAAATATGGGTCTTTGAGTCCCTTTCATTGAGGAAGGTGTAGGTCTTGTCTATTCCATACTTGGTTTTTGGAACGGTACCTGTGCTTATATCAACCTCTGGTTTTATGCATCACCCCACCTCTCCTTCCTCCTTCAGCAGGCATAAGAGTGTTTTCTAAATGTGAGACTCTCTTCTCTTTCCTAACTCAGTTCATGTGTAGCCATGTTTACAGGATCTTCATAAGTGATATCTTATGATAAGTTTCTTTTTCTGTGTGACTTATTTCACTTAGAATCATTTTACCTGAATCCACTTATTTTGCTGCTACTGGTCTTATGACATTGTTTTCATGGCTGAGGGATATTCCATCATACGTAAGTACCACAATTTTTTGAACCATTTTTATCTTTCCTGGGATACTTAAGGTGTACCCAAGTTGAGGTTCTTGTAAGCAGTGCAGCCCTACATTTTGGGGTGGCTCTGTCTTATTGATTTTCAGTTTTCCCATGGTTTATTCCCTATACTGGAAGTGCCCTTGGTTCTGTAGCTCTGTTGCTTACTTGTTTTAGGGAACACAATGGACTCCTCCAGAGAAGCAGTTGGCAATTTACATCCTGGCCATCAGCATAACAAGGCTCCCTGTTCTCCAGGGCCTGTCTTGAATTTCTGGTTTTTACCCTTTTTGTGGATGTCCCTTTGGACCGGTGGGAAGTGATACTTCTTTGTAGTGCAGACTTACATTGTCCGCTTGCTTGCTTGGCCAAAATGGGCGTATGCGTTCTCTCCTGAATATACTCAGGAGAAAACACATACGCCCTTTTTGGACAAGTGATTCATTGTCGAAGTTGTGCCCCTCTTCCTGTGCTTTAAAGGCGATTCCAACGTACCTCTTGAAATCTGTTTCCTGCTATTCTGCCTCACTTTCAAGTCCGCCTCGTTGCCTTTCCTCAACAGATTTTTGGATGATAGTTGTCCTTTATTACTCTGCGAGGTTGTGAATTGCTCTGCCCTATAGCTCCATTTTTTACCTCGTTTTTTGTGAGCTGAACGCAAGTCCCGTATTTTGGTTTAGGACCTATACTGGTTCCCGAGGGGTGGCTGAGACTTTCGTTAATTCTTCTTCCTCCCGGGAAAAAAGAGTGACATGTGCCCATCCAAATGCCTAACAGCTACTCTCTCTTTGGTTCTCCCTCTTCCCTTTCATCCTTTGCCAAATTGGCAACCTGTGCGAACCAGGAGGTTAAAGGTGCTGTCTCTCCAAGTTGGGAGATTGGTAGTAAAGCAGTTAGAAAGTGAAACTGGAGCACCAGGAGAGGGACTATTCGTTGAGATTTAGAAACCTTTCGTATTCACAGTGTGTCCATTTACTAGGTTTCCCATACATGTTATAGCTGTAGTAATATTCCCTACAACCTGTAGAGTTGGGACCCATGGAATGGGTGCCATGTATTATTGCTTTAAAGGGTCTGCATTTGCTCACGAATCTCACCAATCCTCTCAGTCCCATGTGTCCAGCCTTATGCCACCTCCAGCTGTCGTTCTAGATAGGGTCATTCCAAGTTTCATCAGAGACCCTGAGGAATTGTAAAGAATTTCGCTGTTTTTTTGTTTTGTTTTTGAAATTCCTTTTTATAGTGGGTTTGAGCTGATTCTCGCTGCCATCTTTATGCCAGTCTACACACACTTGATTCCCTTATGGAGACATATCAATACATAGGTTTTAAGATTCTTACTAGTCAGATATATACCTCTGCGGGAAATATGGGTCTTTGAGTCCCTTTCATTGAGGAAGGTGTAGGTCTTGTCTATTCCATACTTGGTTTTTGGAACGGTACCTGTGCTTATATCAACCTCTGGTTTTATGCATCACCCCACCTCTCCTTCCTCCTTCAGCAGGCATAAGAGTGTTTTCTAAATGTGAGACTCTCTTCTCTTTCCTAACTCAGTTCATGTGTAGCCATGTTTACAGGATCTTCATAAGTGATATCTTATGATAAGTTTCTTTTTCTGTGTGACTTATTTCACTTAGAATCATTTTACCTGAATCCACTTATTTTGCTGCTACTGGTCTTATGACATTGTTTTCATGGCTGAGGGATATTCCATCATACGTAAGTACCACAATTTTTTGAACCATTTTTATCTTTCCTGGGATACTTAAGGTGTACCCAAGTTGAGGTTCTTGTAAGCAGTGCAGCCCTACATTTTGGGGTGGCTCTGTCTTATTGATTTTCAGTTTTCCCATGGTTTATTCCCTATACTGGAAGTGCCCTTGGTTCTGTAGCTCTGTTGCTTACTTGTTTTAGGGAACACAATGGACTCCTCCAGAGAAGCAGTTGGCAATTTACATCCTGGCCATCAGCATAACAAGGCTCCCTGTTCTCCAGGGCCTGTCTTGAATTTCTGGTTTTTACCCTTTTTGTGGATGTCCCTTTGGACCGGTGGGAAGTGATACTTCTTTGTAGTGCAGACTTACATTGTCCGCTTGCTTGCTTGGCCAAAATGGGCGTATGCGTTCTCTCCTGAATATACTCAGGAGAAAACGCATACGCCCTTTTTGGACAAGTGATTCATTGTCGAAGTTGTGCCCCTCTTCCTGTGCTTTAAAGGCGATTCCAACGTACCTCTTGAAATCTGTTTCCTGCTATTCTGCCTCACTTTCAAGTCCGCCTCGTTGCCTTTCCTCAACAGATTTTTGGATGATAGTTGTCCTTTATTACTCTGCGAGGTTGTGAATTGCTCTGCCCTATAGCTCCATTTTTTACCTCGTTTTTTGTGAGCTGAACGCAAGTCCCGTATTTTGGTTTAGGACCTATACTGGTTCCCGAGGGGTGGCTGAGACTTTCGTTAATTCTTCTTCCTCCCGGGAAAAAAGAGTGACATGTGCCCATCCAAATGCCTAACAGCTACTCTCTCTTTGGTTCTCCCTCTTCCCTTTCATCCTTTGCCAAATTGGCAACCTGTGCGAACCAGGAGGTTAAAGGTGCTGTCTCTCCAAGTTGGGAGATTGATAGTAAAGCAGTTAGAAAGTGAAACTGGAGCACCAGGAGAGGGACTATTCGTTGAGATTTAGAAATCTTTCGTATTCACAGTGTGTCCATTCTCTAGGTTTCCCATACATGTTATAGCTGTAGTAATATTCCCTACAACCTGGAGAGTTGGGACCCATGGAATGTGTGCCATGCATTATTGCTTTAAAGGGTCTGCATTTGCTCACGAATCTCACCAATCCTCTCAGTCCCATGTGTCCAGCCTTATGCCACCTCCAGCTGTCGTTCTAGACAGGGTCATTCCAAGTTTCATCAGAGACCCTGAAAGAATTGTAAAGAATTTCGCTGTTTTTTTTGTTTTGTTTTTGAAATTCCTTTTTATAGTGGGTTTGAGCTGATTCTCGCTGCCATCTTTATGCCAGTCTACACACACTTGATTCCCTTACGGAGACATATCAATACATAGGTTTTAAGATTCTTACTAGTCAGATATATTCCTCTGCGGGAAATATGGGGTTTTGAGTCCCTTTCACTGAGGAAGGTGTAGGTCTTGTCTATTCCATACTTGGTTTTTGGAACCGTACCTGTGTTTATATCAACCTCTGGTTTTATGGATCACCCCACCTCTCCTTCCCCCTTAAGCAGGCATAAGAGTGTTTTCTAAATGTGAGACTCTCTTCTCTTTCCTAACTCAGTTCATGTGTAGCCATGTTTACAGGATCTTCAAAAGTGATATCTTATGATAAGTTTCTTTTTCTGTGTGACTTATTTCACTTAGAATCATCGTACCTGAATCCACTCATTTTGCTGCTACTGGTCTTATGACATTGTTTTCATGGCTGAGGGATATTCCATCATACGTAAGTACCACAATTTTTTGAACCATTTTTATCTTTCCTGGGATACTTAAGGTGTACCCAAGTTGAGGTTCTTGTAAGCAGTCCAGCCCTAAATTTTGGGGTGGCTCTGACTTATTGATTTTCAGTTTTCCCATGGTGTATTCCCTAGACTGGAAGTGCCCTTGGCTCTGTAGCTCTGTTGTTTACTTGTTTTAGGGAACACAATGCACTCCTCCAGAGAGGCAGTTGGCAATTTACATCCCGGCCATCAGCATAACAAGGCTCCCTGTTCTCCAGGGCCTGTCTTGAATTTCTGGTTTTTACCCTTTTTGTGGATGTCCCTTTTGACCGGTTGGAAGTGATACTTCTTCGTAGTGCAGACTTACATTGTCTGCTTGCTTGCTTGGCCAAAATGGGTGTATGCGTTTTCTCCTGAATATACTCAGGAGAAAGCGCATACGCCCTTTTTGGACAAGTGCATCATTGTCGAAGTTGTGCCCCTCTTCTTGTGCTTTAAAGGCGATTCCAACGTACCTCTTGAGATCTGTTTCCTGCTATTCTGCCTCACTTTCAAGTCCGCCTCGTTGCCTTCCCTCAACAGATTTTTGGATGATAGTTGTCCTTTATTACTCTGCCAGTTTGTGAATTGCTCTGCCCTATAGCTCAATTTTTTAACTCGTTTTTTGTGAGCTGAATGCAAGTCCCGTATTTTGGTTTAGGACCTATACTGGTTCCCGAGGGGTGGCTGAGACTTTGGTTAATTCTTCTTCCTCCCGGGAAAAAAGAGTGACATGTGCCCGTCCAAATGCCTAACAGCTACTCTCTCTTTGGTTCTCCCTCTTCCCTTTCATCCTTTGCCAAATTGGCAACCTGTGCGAACCAGGCGGTTAAAGGTGCTGTCTCTCCAAGTTGGGAGATTGGTAGTAAAGCAGTTAGAAAGTGAAACTGGAGCACCAGGAGAGGGACTATTCGTTGAGATTTAGAAACCTTTCGTATTCACAGTGTGTCCATTTACTAGGTTTCCCATACATGTTATAGCTGTAGTAATATTCCCTACAACCTGTAGAGTTGGGACCCATGGAATGGGTGTCATGTATTATTGCTTTAAAGGGTCTGCATTTGCTCACGAATCTCACCAATCCTCTCAGTCCCATGTGTCCAGCCTTATGCCACCTCCAGCTGTCGTTCTAGATAGGGTCATTCCAAGTTTCATCAGAGACCCTGAGGAATTGTAAAGAATTTCGCTGTTTTTTTGTTTTGTTTTTGAAATTCCTTTTTATAGTGGGTTTGAGCTGATTCTCGCTGCCATCTTTATGCCAGTCTACACACACTTGATTCCCTTATGGAGACATATCAATACATAGGTTTTAAGATTTTTACTAGTCAGATATATTCCTCTGCGGGAAATATGGGTCTTTGAGTCCCTTTCATTGAGGAAGGTGTAGGTCTTGTCTATTCCATACTTGGTTTTTGGAACGGTACCTGTGCTTATATCAACCTCTGGTTTTATGCATCACCCCACCTCTCCTTCCTCCTTCAGCAGGCATAAGAGTGTTTTCTAAATGTGAGACTCTCTTCTCTTTCCTAACTCAGTTCATGTGTAGCCAAGTTTACAGGATCTTCATAAGTGATATCTTATGATAAGTATCTTTTTCTGTGTGACTTATTTCACTTAGAATCATTGTACCTGAATCCACTCATTTTGCTGCTACTGGTCTTATGACATTGTTTTCATGGCTGAGGGATATTCCATCATACGTAAGTACCACAATTTTTTGAACCATTTTTATCTTTCCTGGGATATTTAAGGAGTACACAAGTTGAGGTTCTTGTAAGCAGTCCCTCCCTAAATTTTGGGGTGGCCCTGTCTTATTGATTTTCAGTTTTCCCATGGTATATTCCCTAGACTGGAAGTGCCCTTGGCTCTGTAGCTCTGTTGTTTACTTGTTTTAGGGAACACAATGCACTCCTGCAGAGAGGCAGTTGGCAATTTACATCCCGGCCATCAGCATAACAAGGCTCCCTGTTCTCCAGGGCCTGTCTTTTATTTCTGGTTTTTACCCATTTTGTGGATGTCCCTTTGGACCGGTGGGAAGTGATACTTCTTTGTAGTGCAGACTTACATTGTCTGCTTGCTTGCTTGGCCAAAATGGGCGTATGCGTTCTCTCCTGAATATACTCAGGAGAAAACGCATACGCCCTTTTTGGACAAGTGCTTCATTGTCGAAGTTGTGCCCCTCTTCCTGTGCTTTAAAGGCGATTCCAACGTACCTCTTGAAATCTGTTTCCTGCTATTCTGCCTCACTTTCAAGTCCGCCTCGTTGCCTTTCCTCAACAGATTTTTGGATGATAGTTGTCCTTTATTACTCTGCGAGGTTGTGAATTGCTCTGCCCTATAGCTCCATTTTTTACCTCGTTTTTTGTGAGCTGAACGCAAGTCCCGTATTTTGGTTTAGGACCTATACTGGTTCCTGAGGGGTGGCTGAGACTTTCGTTAATTCTTCTTCCTCCCGGGAAAAAAGAGTGACATGTGCCCATCCAAATGCCTAACAGCTACTCTCTCTTTGGTTCTCCCTCTTCCCTTTCATCCTTTGCCAAATTGGCAACCTGTGCGAACCAGGAGGTTAAAGGTGCTGTCTCTCCAAGTTGGGAGATTGATAGTAAAGCAGTTAGAAAGTGAAACTGGAGCACCAGGAGAGGGACTATTCGTTGAGATTTAGAAACCTTTCGTATTCACAGTGTGTCCATTCTCTAGGTTTCCCATACATGTTATAGCTGTAGTAATATTCCCTACAACCTGGAGAGTTGGGACCCATGGAATGTGTGCCATGCATTATTGCTTTAAAGGGTCTGCATTTGCTCAAGAATCTCACCAATCCTCTCAGTCCCATGTGTCCAGCCTTATGCCACCTCCAGCTGTCGTTCTAGACAGGGTCATTCCAAGTTTCATCAGAGACCCTGAAAGAATTGTAAAGAATTTCGCTGTTTTTTTTGTTTTGTTTTTGAAATTCCTTTTTATAGTGGGTTTGAGCTGATTCTCGCTGCCATCTTTATGCCAGTCTACACACACTTGATTCCCTTACGGAGACATATCAATACATAGGTTTTAAGATTCTTACTAGTCAGATATATTCCTCTGCGGGAAATATGGGGTTTTGAGTCCCTTTCACTGAGGAAGGTGTAGGTCTTGTCTATTCCATACTTGGTTTTTGGAACCGTACCTGTGTTTATATCAACCTCTGGTTTTATGGATCACCCCACCTCTCCTTCCCCCTTAAGCAGGCATAAGAGTGTTTTCTAAATGTGAGACTCTCTTCTCTTTCCTAACTCAGTTCATGTGTAGCCATGTTTACAGGATCTTCAAAAGTGATATCTTATGATAAGTTTCTTTTTCTGTGTGACTTATTTCACTTAGAATCATCGTACCTGAATCCACTCATTTTGCTGCTACTGGTCTTATGACATTGTTTTCATGGCTGAGGGATATTCCATCATACGTAAGTACCACAATTTTTTGAACCATTTTTATCTTTCCTGGGATACTTAAGGTGTACCCAAGTTGAGGTTCTTGTAAGCAGTCCAGCCCTAAATTTTGGGGTGGCTCTGACTTATTGATTTTCAGTTTTCCCATGGTGTATTCCCTAGACTGGAAGTGCCCTTGGCTCTGTAGCTCTGTTGTTTACTTGTTTTAGGGAACACAATGCACTCCTCCAGAGAGGCAGTTGGCAATTTACATCCCGGCCATCAGCATAACAAGGCTCCCTGTTCTCCAGGGCCTGTCTTGAATTTCTGGTTTTTACCCTTTTTGTGGATGTCCCTTTTGACCGGTTGGAAGTGATACTTCTTCGTAGTGCAGACTTACATTGTCTGCTTGCTTGCTTGGCCAAAATGGGTGCATGCGTTTTCTCCTGAATATACTCAGGAGAAAGCGCATACGCCCTTTTTGGACAAGTGCATCATTGTCGAAGTTGTGCCCCTCTTCTTGTGCTTTAAAGGCGATTCCAACGTACCTCTTGAGATCTGTTTCCTGCTATTCTGCCTCACTTTCAAGTCCGCCTCGTTGCCTTCCCTCAACAGATTTTTGGATGATAGTTGTCCTTTATTACTCTGCCAGTTTGTGAATTGCTCTGCCCTATAGCTCAATTTTTTAACTCGTTTTTTGTGAGCTGAACGCAAGTCCCGTATTTTGGTTTAGGACCTATACTGGTTCCCGAGGGGTGGCTGAGACTTTGGTTAATTCTTCTTCCTCCCGGGAAAAAAGAGTGACATGTGCCCGTCCAAATGCCTAACAGCTACTCTCTCTTTGGTTCTCCCTCTTCCCTTTCATCCTTTGCCAAATTGGCAACCTGTGCGAACCAGGCGGTTAAAGGTGCTGTCTCTCCAAGTTGGGAGATTGGTAGTAAAGCAGTTAGAAAGTGAAACTGGAGCACCAGGAGAGGGACTATTCGTTGAGATTTAGAAACCTTTCGTATTCACAGTGTGTCCATTTACTAGGTTTCCCATACATGTTATAGCTGTAGTAATATTCCCTACAACCTGTAGAGTTGGGACCCATGGAATGGGTGCCATGTATTATTGCTTTAAAGGGTCTGCATTTGCTCACGAATCTCACCAATCCTCTCAGTCCCATGTGTCCAGCCTTATGCCACCTCCAGCTGTCGTTCTAGATAGGGTCATTCCAAGTTTCATCAGAGACCCTGAGGAATTGTAAAGAATTTCGCTGTTTTTTTGTTTTGTTTTTGAAATTCCTTTTTATAGTGGGTTTGAGCTGATTCTCGCTGCCATCTTTATGCCAGTCTACACACACTTGATTCCCTTATGGAGACATATCAATACATAGGTTTTAAGATTTTTACTAGTCAGATATATTCCTCTGCGGGAAATATGGGTCTTTGAGTCCCTTTCATTGAGGAAGGTGTAGGTCTTGTCTATTCCATACTTGGTTTTTGGAACGGTACCTGTGCTTATATCAACCTCTGGTTTTATGCATCACCCCACCTCTCCTTCCTCCTTCAGCAGGCATAAGAGTGTTTTCTAAATGTGAGACTCTCTTCTCTTTCCTAACTCAGTTCATGTGTAGCCAAGTTTACAGGATCTTCATAAGTGATATCTTATGATAAGTATCTTTTTCTGTGTGACTTATTTCACTTAGAATCACTGTACCTGAATCCACTCATTTTGCTGCTACTGGTCTTATGACATTGTTTTCATGGCTGAGGGATATTCCATCATACGTAAGTACCACAATTTTTTGAACCATTTTTATCTTTCCTGGGATATTTAAGGAGTACACAAGTTGAGGTTCTTGTAAGCAGTCCAGCCTTAAATTTTGGGGTGGCCCTGTCTTATTGATTTTCAGTTTTCCCATGGTATATTCCCTAGACTGGAAGTGCCCTTGGCTCTGTAGCTCTGTTGTTTACTTGTTTTAGGGAACACAATGCACTCCTGCAGAGAGGCAGTTGGCAATTTACATCCCGGCCATCAGCATAACAAGGCTCCCTGTTCTCCAGGGCCTGTCTTTTATTTCTGGTTTTTACCCATTTTGTGGATGTCCCTTTGGACCGGTGGGAAGTGATACTTCTTTGTAGTGCAGACTTACATTGTCTGCTTGCTTGCTTGGCCAAAATGGGCGTATGCGTTCTCTCCTGAATATACTCAGGAGAAAACGCATACGCCCTTTTTGGACAAGTGCTTCATTGTCGAAGTTGTGCCCCTCTTCCTGTGCTTTAAAGGCGATTCCAACGTACCTCTTGAAATCTGTTTCCTGCTATTCTGCCTCACTTTCAAGTCCGCCTCGTTGCCTTTCCTCAACAGATTTTTGGATGATAGTTGTCCTTTATTACTCTGCGAGGTTGTGAATTGCTCTGCCCTATAGCTCCATTTTTTACCTCGTTTTTTGTGAGCTGAACGCAAGTCCCGTATTTTGGTTTAGGACCTATACTGGTTCCCGAGGGGTGGCTGAGACTTTCGTTAATTCTTCTTCCTCCCGGGAAAAAAGAGTGACATGTGCCCGTCCAAATGCCTAACAGCTACTCTCTCTTTGGTTCTCCCTCTTCCCTTTCATCCTTTGCCAAATTGGCAACCTGTGCGAACCAGGAGGTTAAAGGTGCTGTCTCTCCAAGTTGGGAGATTGATAGTAAAGCAGTTAGAAAGTGAAACTGGAGCACCAGGAGAGGGACTATTCGTTGAGATTTAGAAATCTTTCGTATTCACAGTGTGTCCATTCTCTAGGTTTCCCATACATGTTATAGCTGTAGTAATATTCCCTACAACCTGGAGAGTTGGGACCCATGGAATGTGTGCCATGCATTATTGCTTTAAAGTGTCTGCATTTGCTCAGGAATCTCACCAATCCTCTCAGTCCCATGTGTCCAGCCTTATGCCACCTCCAGCTGTCGTTCTAGACAGGGTCATTCCAAGTTTCATCAGAGACCCTGAAAGAATTGTAAAGAATTTCGCTGTTTTTTTTGTTTTGTTTTTGAAATTCCTTTTTATAGTGGGTTTGAGCTGATTCTCGCTGCCATCTTTATGCCAGTCTACACACACTTGATTCCCTTACGGAGACATATCAATACATAGGTTTTAAGATTCTTACTAGTCAGATATATTCCTCTGCGGGAAATATGGGGTTTTGAGTCCCTTTCACTGAGGAAGGTGTAGGTCTTGTCTATTCCATACTTGGTTTTTGGAACCGTACCTGTGTTTATATCAACCTCTGGTTTTATGCATCACCCCACCTCTCCTTCCCCCTTAAGCAGGCATAAGAGTGTTTTCTAAATGTGAGACTCTCTTCTCTTTCCTAACTCAGTTCATGTGTAGCCATGTTTACAGGATCTTCAAAAGTGATATCTTATGATAAGTTTCTTTTTCTGTGTGACTTATTTCACTTAGAATCATCGTACCTGAATCCACTCATTTTGCTGCTACTGGTCTTATGACATTGTTTTCATGGCTGAGGGATATTCCATCATACGTAAGTACCACAATTTTTTGAACCATTTTTATCTTTCCTGGGATACTTAAGGTGTACCCAAGTTGAGGTTCTTGTAAGCAGTCCAGCCCTAAATTTTGGGGTGGCTCTGACTTATTGATTTTCAGTTTTCCCATGGTGTATTCCCTAGACTGGAAGTGCCCTTGGCTCTGTAGCTCTGTTGTTTACTTGTTTTAGGGAACACAATGCACTCCTCCAGAGAGGCAGTTGGCAATTTACATCCCGGCCATCAGCATAACAAGGCTCCCTGTTCTCCAGGGCCTGTCTTTTATTTCTGGTTTTTACCCTTTTTGTGGATGTCCCTTTTGACCGGTTGGAAGTGATACTTCTTCGTAGTGCAGACTTACATTGTCTGCTTGCTTGCTTGGCCAAAATGGGTGTATGCGTTTTCTCCTGAATATACTCAGGAGAAAACGCATACGCCCTTTTTGGACAAGTGCATCATTGTCGAAGTTGTGCCCCTCTTCTTGTGCTTTAAAGGCGATTCCAACGTACCTCTTGAGATCTGTTTCCTGCTATTCTGCCTCACTTTCAAGTCCGCCTCGTTGCCTTCCCTCAACAGATTTTTGGATGATAGTTGTCCTTTATTACTCTGCCAGTTTGTGAATTGCTCTGCCCTATAGCTCAATTTTTTAACTCGTTTTTTGTGAGCTGAACGCAAGTCCCGTATTTTGGTTTAGGACCTATACTGGTTCCCGAGGGGTGGCTGAGACTTTGGTTAATTCTTCTTCCTCCCGGGAAAAAAGAGTGACATGTGCCCGTCCAAATGCCTAACAGCTACTCTCTCTTTTGTTCTCCCTCTTCTCTTTCATCCTTTGCCAAATTGGCAACCTGTGCGAACCAGGCGGTTAAAAGTGCTGTCTCTCCAAGTTCGGAGATTAATAGTAAAGCAGTTAGAAAGTGAAACTGGAGCACCAGGAGAGGGACTATTCGTTGAGATTTAGAAACCTTTCGTATTCACAGTGTGTCCATTTACTAGGTTTCCCATACATGTTATAGCTGTAGTAATATTCCCTACAACCTGTAGAGTTGGGACCCATGGAATGGGTGCCATGTATTATTGCTTTAAAGGGTCTGCATTTGCTCACGAATCTCACCAATCCTCTCAGTCCCATGTGTCCAGCCTTATGCCACCTCCAGCTGTCGTTCTAGATAGGGTCATTCCAAGTTTCATCAGAGACCCTGAGGAATTGTAAAGAATTTCGCTGTTTTTTTGTTTTGTTTTTGAAATTCCTTTTTATAGTGGGTTTGAGCTGATTCTCGCTGCCATCTTTATGCCAGTCTACACACACTTGATTCCCTTACGGAGACATATCAATACATAGGTTTTAAGATTTTTACTAGTCAGATATATTCCTCTGCGGGAAATATGGGTCTTTGAGTCCCTTTCATTGAGGAAGGTGTAGGTCTTGTCTATTCCATACTTGGTTTTGGGAACGGTACCTGTGCTTATATCAACCTCTGGTTTTATGCATCACCCCACCTCTCCTTCCTCCTTCAGCAGGCATAAGAGTGTTTTCTAAATGTGAGACTCTCTTCTCTTTCCTAACTCAGTTCATGTGTAGCCAAGTTTACAGGATCTTCATAAGTGATATCTTATGATAAGTATCTTTTTCTGTGTGACTTATTTCACTTAGAATCATTGTACCTGAATCCACTCATTTTGCTGCTACTGGTCTTATGACATTGTTTTCATGGCTGAGGGATATTCCATCATACGTAAGTACCACAATTTTTTGAACCATTTTTATCTTTCCTGGGATATTTAAGGAGTACCCAAGTTGAGGTTCTTGTAAGCAGTCCAGCCCTAAATTTTGGGGTGGCTCTGTCTTATTGATTTTCAGTTTTCCCATGGTATATTCCCTAGACTGGAAGTGCCCTTGGCTCTGTAGCTCTGTTGTTTACTTGTTTTAGGGAACACAATGCACTCCTGCAGAGAGGCAGTTGGCAATTTACATCCCGGCCATCAGCATAACAAGGCTCCCTGTTCTCCAGGGCCTGTCTTTTATTTCTGGTTTTTACCCATTTTGTGGATGTCCCTTTGGACCGGTGGGAAGTGATACTTCTTTGTAGTGCAGACTTACATTGTCTGCTTGCTTGCTTGGCCAAAATGGGCGTATGCGTTTTCTCCTGAATATACTCAGGAGAAAACGCATACGCCCTTTTTGGACAAGTGCATCATTGTCGAAGTTGTGCCCCTCTTCTTGTGCTTTAAAGGCGATTCCAACATACCTCTTGAAATCTGTTTCCTGCTATTCTGCCTCACTTTCAAGCCCGCCTCGATGCCGTCCCTCAACAGATTTTTGGATGATAGTTGTCCTTTATTACTCTGCCAGTTTGTGAATTGCTCTGCCCTATAG
The DNA here is from genome assembly GCF_964341445.2 of Mesoplodon mirus. Lineage (NCBI taxonomy): Eukaryota > Metazoa > Chordata > Mammalia > Artiodactyla > Ziphiidae > Mesoplodon > Mesoplodon mirus. Next base: position 1,603,852 of record NW_028295811.1, read on the forward strand.
CTCCATTTTTTACCTCGTTTTTTTTGAGCTGAACGCAAGTCCCGTATTTTGGTTTAAGAACTATACTGGTTCCCGGTGGGTGGCTGAGACTTTGGTTAATTCTTCTTCCTCCCGGGAAAAAAGAGTGACATCTGCCCGTCCAAATGCCTAACAGCTACTCTCTCTTTTGTTCTCCCTCTTCCCTTTCATCCTTTGCCAAATTGGCAACCTGTGCGAACCAGGCGGTTAAAAGTGCTGTCTCTCCAAGTTGGGAGATTGATAGTAAAGCAGTTAGAAAGTGAAACTGGAGCACCAGGAGAGGGACTATTCGTTGAGATTTAGAAACCTTTCGTATTCACAGTGTGTCCATTTACTAGGTTTCCCATACATGTTATAGCTGTAGTAATATTCCCTACAACCTGTAGATTTGGGACCCATGGAATGGGTGCCATGTATTATTGCTTTAAAGGGTCTGCATTTGCTCACGAATCTCACCAATCCTCTCAGTCCCATGTGTCCAGCCTTATGCCACCTCCAGCTGTCGTTCTAGATAGGGTCATTCCAAGTTTCATCAGAGATCCTGAGGAATTGTAAAGAATTTCGCTGTTTTTTTGTTTTGTTTTTGAAATTCCTTTTTATAGTGGGTTTGAGCTGATTCTCACTGCCATCTTTATGCCAGTCTACACACACTTGATTCCCTTACGGAGACATATCAATACATAGGTTTTAAGATTCTTACTAGTCAGATATATTCCTCTGTGGGGAATATGGGTCTTTGAGTCCCTTTCACTGAAGAAGGTGTAGGTCTTGTCTATTCCATACTTGGTTTTTGGAACGGTACCTGTGCTTATATCAACCTCTGGTTTTATGCATCACCCCACCTCTCCTTCCTCCTTAAGCAGGCATAAGAGTGTTTTCTAAATGTGAGACTCTCTTCTCTTACCTAACTCAGTTCATGTGTAGCCATGTTTACAGGATCTTCATAAGTGATATCTTATGATAAGTTTCTTTTTCTGTGTGACTTATTTCACTTAGAATCATTGTACCTGAATCCACTCATTTTGCTGATACTGGTCTTATGACATTGTTTTCATGGCTGAGGGATATTCCATCATACGTAAATACCACAATTTTTTGAACCATTTTTATCTTTCCTGGGATACTTAAGGTGTACCCAAGTAGAGGTTCTTGTAAGCAGTGCAGCCCTACATTTTGGGGTGGCTCTGTCTTATTGATTTTCAGTTTTCCCATGGTATATTCCCTATACTGGAAGTGCCCTTGGTTCTGTAGCTCTGTTGCTTACTTGTTTTAGGGAACACAATGGACTCCTCCAGAGAAGCAGTTGGCAATTTACATCCCGGCCATCAGCATAACAAGGCTCCCTGTTCTCCAGGGCCTGTCTTGAATTTCTGGTTTTTACCCTTTTTGTGGATGTCCCTTTGGACCGGTGGGAAGTGATACTTCTTTGTAGTGCAGACTTACATTGTCCGCTTGCTTGCTTGGCCAAAATGGGCGTATGCGTTCTCTCCTGAATATACTCAGGAGAAAACGCATACGCCCTTTTTGGACAAGTGCTTAATTGTCGAAGTTGTGCCCCTCTTCCTGTGCTTTAAAGGCGATTCCAACGTACCTCTTGAAATCTGTTTCCTGCTATTCTGCCTCACTTTCAAGTCCGCCTCGTTGCCTTTCCTCAACAGATTTTTGGATGATAGTTGTCCTTTATTACTCTGCGAGGTTGTGAATTGCTCTGCCCTATAGCTCCATTTTTTACCTCGTTTTTTGTGAGCTGAACGCAAGTCCCGTATTTTGGTTTAGGACCTATACTGGTTCCCGAGGGGTGGCTGAGACTTTGCTTAATTCTTCTTCCTCCCGGGAAAAAAGAGTGACATGTGCCCATCCAAATGCCTAACAGCTACTCTCTCTTTGGTTCTCCCTCTTCCCTTTCATCCTTTGCCAAATTGGCAACCTGTGCGAACCTGGAGGTTAAAGGTGCTGTCTCTCCAAGTTGGGAGATTGATAGTAAAGCAGTTAGAAAGTGAAACTGGAGCACCAGGAGAGGGACTATTCGTTGAGATTTAGAAACCTTTCGTATTCACAGTGTGTCCATTCTCTAGGTTTCCCATACATGTTATAGCTGTAGTAATATTCCCTACAACCTGGAGAGTTGGGACCCATGGAATGTGTGCCATGCATTATTGCTTTAAAGGGTCTGCATTTGCTCACGAATCTCACCAATCCTCTCAGTCCCATGTTTCCAGCCTTATGCCACCTCCAGCTGTCGTTCTAGATAGGGTCATTCCAAGTTTCATCAGAGACCCTGAAAGAATTGTAAAGAATTTCGCTGTTTTTTTTGTTTTGTTTTTGAAATTCCATTTTATAGTGGGTTTGAGCTGATTCTCGCTGCCATCTTTATGCCAGTCTACACACACTTGTTTCCCTTATGGAGACATATCAATACGTAGGTTTTAAGATTCTTACTAGTCAGATATATTCCTCTGCGGGAAATATGGGGTTTTGAGTCCCTTTCACTGAGGAAGGTGTACGTCTTGTCTATTCCTTAGTTGGTTTTTGGCACGGTACGTGTGCTTATATCAACCTCTGGTTTTATGCATCACCCCACCTCTCCTTCCCCCTTAAGCAGGCATAAGAAGTTTTTCTAAATGTGAGACTCTCTTCTCTTTCCTAACTCAGTTCATGTGTAGCCATGTTTACAGGATCTTCAAAAGTGATATCTTATGATAAGATTATTTTTCTGTGTGACTTATTTCACTTAGAATCATCGTACCTGAATCCACTCATTTTGCTCCTACTGGTCTTATGACATTGTTTTCATGGCTGAGGGATATTCCATCATACGTAAGTACCACAATTTTTTGAAACATTTTTATCTTTCCTGGGATACTTAATTTGTACCCAAGTTGAGGTTCTTGTAAGCAGTGCAGCCATAAATATTGGGGTGGCTCTGTCTTACTGATTTTCAGTTTTCCCAAGGTATATTCCCTAGACTGGAAGTGCCCTTGGCTCTGTAGCTCTGGAGTTTACTTGTTTTAGGGAAAACAATGCACTCCTCTAGAGAGGCAGTTGGCAATTTACATCCCGGCCATCAGCATAACAAGGCTCCCTGTTCTCCGGGGCCTGTCTTGAATTTCTGGTTTTTACCCTTTTTGTGGATGTCCCTTTGGACCGGTGGGAAGTGATACTTCTTTGTAGTGCAGACTTACATTGTCTGCTTGCTTGCATGGCCAAAATGGGCGTATGCGTTTTCTCCTGAATATACTCAGGAAAAAACGCATACGCCCTTTTTGGACAAGTGCATCATTGTCGAAGTTGTGCCCCTCTTCTTGTGCTTTAAAGGCGATTCCAACGTACCTCTTGAAATCTGTTTCCTGCTATTCTGCCTCACTTTCAAGTCCGCCTCGTTGCCTTCCCTCAACAGATTTTTGGATGAGAGTTGTCCTTTATTACTCTGCCAGTTTGTGAATTGCTCTGCCCTATAGCTCCATTTTTTAACTCGTTTTTTGTGAGCTGAACGCAAGTCCCGTATTTTGGTTTAGGACCTATACTTGTTCCCGGTGGGTGGCTGAGACTTTGGTTAATTCTTCTTCCTCCCGGGAAAAAAGAGTGACATGTGCCCGTCCAAATGCCTAACAGCTACTCTCTCTTTTGTTCTCCCTCTTCCCTTTCATCCTTTGCCAAATTGGCAACCTGTTGCGAACCAGGTGGTTAAAGGTGCTGTCTCTCCAAGTTGGGAGATTGATAGTAAAGCAGTTAGAAAGTGAAACTGGAGCACCAGGAGAGGGACTATTCGTTGAGATTTAGAAACCTTTCGTATTCACAGTGTGTCCATTCTCTAGGGTTCCCATACATGTTATAGCTGTAGTAATATTCCCTACAACCTGGAGAATTGGGACCCATGGAATGAGTGCCATGCATTATTGCTTTAAAGGGTCTGCATTTGCTCACGCATCTCACCAATCCTCTCAGTCCCTTGTGTCCAGCCTTATGCCACCTCCAGCTGTCTTTCTAGATAGGATCATTCCAAGTTTCATCAGAGACCCTGAAGGAATTGTAAAGAATTTCGCTGTTTTTTTGTTTTGTTTTTGAAATTCCTTTTTATAGTGGGTTTGAGCTGATTCTCGCTGCCATCTTTATGCCAGTCTACACACACTGGATTCCCTTACGGAGACATATCAATACATAGGTTTTAAGATTCTTACTAGTCAGATATATTCCTCTGCGGGAAATATGGGGTTTTGAGTCCCTTTCACTGAGGAAGGTGTAGGTCTTGTCTATTCCATAGTTGGTTTTCGGAACCGTACCTGTGCTTATATCAACCTCTGGTTTTATGCATCACCCCACCTCTCCTTCCCCCTTAAGCAGGCATAAGAGTGTTTTCTAAATGTGAGACTCTCTTCTCTTTCCTTACTCAGTTCATGTGTAGCCATGTTTACAGGATCTTCATAAGTGATATCTTATGATAAGTTTCTTTTTCTGTGTGACTTATTTCACTTAGAATCATCGTACCTGAATCGACTCATTTTGCTGCTACTGGTCATATGACATTGATTTCATAGCTGAGGGATATTCCATCATACGTAAGTACCTCAATTTTTTGAACCATTTTTATCTTTGCTGGGATACTTAATGTGTACCCAAGTTGAGGTTCTTGTAAGCAGTGCATTCCTAAATTTTGGGGTGGCTCTGTCTTATTGTTTATCAGTTTTCCCAAGGTATATTCCCTAGACTGGAAGTGCCCTTGGCTCTGTAGCTCTGTTGTTTACTTCTTTTAGGGAACACAATGCACTCCTCCAGAGAGGCAGTTGGCAATTTACATCCCACCCATCAGCATAACAAGTCTCCCTGTTCTCCAGGGCCTGTCTTGAATTTCTGGTTTTTACCCTTTTTGTGGATGTCCCTTTGGACCAGTGGGAAGTGATACTTCTGTGTAGTGCAGACTTACATTATCCGCTTGCTTGCTTGGCCAAAATGGGTGTATGCATTTTCTCCTGAATATACTCAGGAGAAAACGCATACGCCCTTTTTGGACAAGTGCATCATTGTCGAAGTTGTGCCCCTCTTCCTGTGCTTTAAAGGCGATTCCAACGTACCTCTTGAAATCTGTTTCCTTCTATTCTACCTCACTTTCAAGTCCGCCTCGTTGCCTTCCCTCAACAGATTTTTGGATGATAGTTGTCCTTTATTACTCTGCCAGTTTGTGAATTGCTCTGCCCTATAGCTCCATTTTTTACCTCGTTTTTTGTGAGCTGAACGCAAGTCCCGTATTTTGGTTTAGGACCTATACTGGTTCCCGGTGTGTGGCTGAGACTTTGGTTAATTCTTCTTCCTCCCGTGAAATAAGAGTGATATGTGCCCGTCCAAATGCCTCACAGCTACTCTCTCTTTGGTTCTCCCACTTCCCTTTCATCCTTTGCCAAATTGGCAACCTGTGCGAACCAGGAGGTTAAAGGTGTTGTCTCTCCAAGTTGGGAGATTGATATTAAAGCAGTTAGAAAGTGAAACTGGAGCACCAGGAGAGGGACTATTCGTTGAGATTTAGAAATCTTTCGTATTCACAGTGTGTCCATTCACTAGGTTTCCCATACATGTTATAGTTGTAGTAATATTCCCTACAACCTGGAGAGTTGGGACCCATGGAATGTGTGCCATGCATTATTGCTTTAAAGGGTCTGCATTTGCTCACGAATCTCACCAATCCTCTCAGAACCATGTGTACAGCCTTATGCCACCTCCAGCTGTCTTTCTAGATTGGGTCATTAAAAGATTCATCAGAGACCCTGAGGAATTGTAAAGAATTTCGCTGTTTTTTTGTTTTGTTTTTGAAATTCCTTTTTATAGTGGGTTTGAGCTGATTCTCGCTGCCATCTCTATGCCAGTCTACAGACACTTGATTCCCTTATGGAGACATATCAATACATTTGTTATAAGATTCTTACTAGTCAGATATATTCCACTGCGGGAAATATGGGGTTTTGAGTCCCTTTCACTGAGGAATGTGTAGGTCTTATCTATTCCATAGTTGGTTTTTGGAACCGTACCTGTGCTTATATCAACCTCGGGTTTTATGCATTACCCCACCTCTCCTTCCCCTTAAGCAGTCATAAGAGTGTTTTCTAAATGAGAGACTCTCTTCTCTTTCCTAACTCAGTTCATGTGTAGCCATGTTTACAGGATCTTCATAAGTGATATCTTATGATAAGTTTCTTTTTCTGTGTGACTTATTTCACTTAGAATCATTGTACCTGAATCCACTCATTTTGCTCCTACTGGTCTTATGACATTGTTTTCATGGCTGAGGGATATTCCATCATACGTAAGTACCACAATTTTTTGAACCATTTTTATATTTCCTGGGATATGTAAGGTGTACCCAAGTTGAGGTTCTTGTAAGCAGTGGAGGCCTAAATTTTGGGGTGGCTCTGTCTTATTGATTTTCAGTTTTCCCAAGGTATATTCCCTAGACTGGAAGTGCCCTTGGCTCTGTGGCTCTGTTGTTTACATGTTTTATGGAACACAATGCACTCCTCCAGAGAGGCATTTGGCAACTTACATCCCGCCCATCAGCATAACAAGGCTCCCTGTTCTCCAGGGCCTGTCTTGAATTTCTGGTCTTTACCCTTTTTGTGGATGTCCCTTTGGACCGGTGGGAAGTGATACTTCTTTGTAGTGCAGACTTACATTGTCCGCTTGCTTGCTTGGCCAAAATGGGCGTATGCGTTTTCTCCTGAATATATTCAAGAGAAAACGCATACGCCCTTTTTGGACAAGTGCATCATTGTCGAAGTTGTGCCCCTCTTCTTGTGCTTTAAAGGCAATTCCAACGTACCTCTTGAAATCTGTTTCCTGCTATTCTGCCTCACTTTCAAGTCCGCCTCGTTGCCTTCCCTCAACAGATTTTTGGATGATAGTTGTCCTTTATTACTCTGCCAGTTTGTGAATTGCTCTGCCCTATAGCTCCATTTTTAACTCGTTTTTTTGTGAGCTGAACGCAAGTCCCATATTATGGTTTAGGACCTATACTGGTTCCGGGTGTGTGGCTGAGACTTTGGTTAATTCTTCTTCCTCCCGGGAAAAAAGAGTGACATGTGCCCGACCAAATGCCTAACAGCTACTCTCTCTTTGGTTCTCCCTCTTCCCTTTCATCCTTTGCCCAATTGGCAACCTGTGCGAACCAGGCGGTTAAAGGTGCTGTCTCTCCAAGTTGGGAGATTGACAGTAAAGCAGTTAGAAAGTGAAACTGGAGCACCAGGAGAGGGACTATTCGTTGAGATTTAGAAACCTTTCATATTCACAGTGTGTCCATTAACTAGGTTTCCCATACATGTTATAGCTGTATTAATATTCCCTACCACCTGTAGAGTTGGGACCCATGGAATGGGTGCCATGTATTATTGCTTTAAAGGGTCTGCATTTGCTCACACAATCTCACCAATCCTCTGAGTCCCAAGTGTCCAGCCTTATGCCACCTCCAGCTGACATTCTAGATAGGGTCATTCCAAATTTCATCAGAGACCCTGAGGAATTGTAAAGAATTTCGCTGTTTTTTTGTTTTGTTTTTGAAATTCCTTTTTATAGTGGGTTTGAGCTGATTCTCGCTGCCATCTTTATGCCAGTCTACACACACTTGATTCCCTTACGGAGACATATCAATACATAGGTTTTAAGATTCTTACTATTCAGATATAATCCTCTGCAGGAAATATGGGTCTTTGAGTCCCTTTCACTGAGGAAGGTGTAGGTCTTGTCTATTCCATAGTTGGTTTTTGGAATGGTACCTGTGCTTATATCAACCTCTGTTTTTATGCATTACCCAACCTCTCCTTCCTCCTTAAGCAGGCATAAGAGTGTTTTCTAAATGTGAGACTCTCTTCTCTTTCCTAACGCAGTTATTCTGCAGCCATGTTTACAGGATCTTCATAAGTGATATCTTATGATAAGTTTCTTTTTCTGTGTGACTTATTTCACTTAGAATCATTGTACCTGAATCCACTCATTTTGCTGCTACTGGTCTTATGACATTGTTTTCATGGCTGAGGGATATTCCATCATACGTAAGTACCACAATTTTTTGAACCATTTTTATCTTTCCTGGGATACTTAAGGTGTACCCAAGTTGAGGTTCTTGTAAGCAGTGCAGCCCTAAATTTTGGGGTTGCTCAATCTTATTGATTTTCAGTTTTCCCATGGTATATTCCCTAGACTGGAAGTGCCCTTGGCTCTGTAGCTCTGTTGTTTATTTGTTTTAGGGAACACAATGCACTCCTCCAGAGAGGCAGTTGGAAATTTACATCCCGCCCATCAGCATAACAAGGCTCCCTGTTCTCCAGGGCCTGTCTTGAATTTCTGGTTTTTACCCTTTTTGTGGATGTCCCTTTGGACCGGTGGGAAGTGATACTTCTTTGTAGTGCAGACGTGCATTGCCCGCTTGCTTGCTTGGCCAAAATGGGTGTATGCGTTTTCTCCTGAATATACTCAGGAGAAAACGCATACGCCCTTTTTGGACAAGTGCATCATTGTCGAAGTTGTGCCCCTCTTCCTGTGCTTTAAAGGCGATTCCAACATACCTCTTGAAATCTGTTTCCTGCTATTCTGCCTCACTTTCAAGTCCGCCTCGTTGCCTTCCCTCAACAGATTTTTGGATGATAGTTGTCCTTTATTACTCTGCCAGTTTGTGAATTGCTCTGCCCTATAGCTCCATTTTTTAACTCGTTTTTTGTGAGCTGAACGCAAGTCCCGTATTTTGGTTTAGGACCTATACTGGTTCCCGAGGGGTGGCTGAGACTTTGGTTAATTCTTCTTCCTCCCGGGAAAAAAGAGTGACATGTGCCCGTCCAAATGCCTAACAGCTACTCTCTCTTTGGTTCTCCCTCTTCCCTTTCATTCTTTGCCAAATTGGCAACCTGTGCGAACCAGGAGGTTAAAGGTGCTGTCTCTCCAAGTTGGGAGATTGATAGTATAGCAGTTAGAAAGTGAAACTGCAGCACCATGAGAGGGACTATTCGTTGAGATTTAGAAACCTTTCGTATTCACACTGTGTCCATTCTCTAGGTTTCCCATACATGTTATAGCTGTAGTAATATTCCCTACAACCTGGAGAGTTGGGACCCATGGAATGGGTGCCATGCATTATTGCTTTAAAGGGTCTGCATTTGCTCACGAATCTCACCAATCCTCTCAGTCCCATGTGTCCAGCCTTATGCCACCTCCAGCTGTCTTTCTAGATAGGGTCATTCCAAGTTTCATCAGAGACCCTGAAGGAATTGTAAAGAATTTCGCTGTTTTTTTGTTTTGTTTTTGAAATTCCTTTTTATAGTGGGTTTGAGCTGATTCTCGCTGCCATCTTTATGCCAGTCTACACACACTTGATTCCCTTACGGAGACATATCAATACATAGGTTTTAAGATTCTTACTAGTCAGATATATTCCTCTGCGGGAAATATGGGGTTTTGAGTCCCTTTCACTGAGGAATGTGTAGGTCTTGTCTATTCCATACTTGGTTTTTGGAACGGTACCTGTGCTTATATCAACCTCTGGTTTTATGCATCACCCCACCTCTCCTTCCCCCTTAAGCAGGCATAAGAGTGTTTTCTAAATGTGAGACTCTGTTCTCTTCCCTAACTCAGTTCATGTGTAGCCATGTTTACAGGATCTTCATAAGTGATATCTTATGATAAGTTTCTTTTTCTGTGTGACTTATTTCACTTAGAATCATTGTACCTGAATCCACTCATTTTGCTGCTACTGGTCTTATGACATTGATTTCATGGCTGAGGGATATTCCCTCGTACGTAAGTACCACAATTTTTTCAACCATTTTTATATTTCCTGGGATATTAAGGTGTACCCAAGTTGAGGTTCTTGTAAGCAGTGCATTCCTAAATTTTGGGGTGGCTCTGTATTATTGATTTTCAGTTTTCCCAAGGTATATTCCCTAGACTGGAAGTGCTCTTGGCTCTGTAGCTCTGTTGTTTACTTGTTTTAGGGAACACAATGCACTCCTCCAGAGAGGCAGTTGGCAATTTACATCCCGCCCATCAGCATAACAAAGCTCCCTGTTCTCCAGGGCCTGTTTTGAATTTCTGGTTTTTACCCTTTTTGTGGATGTCCCTTTGGACCGGTGGGAAGTGATACTTCTTTGTAGTGCAGACTTACATTGTCCGCTTTCTTGCTTGGGCAAAATGGGCATATGCGTTTTCTCCTGAATATACTCAGGAGAAAACGCATACGCCCTTTTTGGACAAGTGCATCATTGTCGAAGTTGTGCCCCTCTTCCTGTGCTTTAAAGGCGATTCCAACGTACCTCTTGAAATCTGTTTCCTGCTATTCTGCCTCACTTTCAAGTCCGCCTCGTTGCCTTCCCTCAACAGATTTTTGGATGATAGTTGTCCTTTATTACTCTGCCAGTTTGTGAATTGCTCTGCCCTATAGCTCCATTTTTTAACTCGTTTTTTGTGAGCTGAACACAAGTCCAATATTTTGGTTTAGGACCTCTACTGGTTCCCGGTGGGTGGCTGAGACTTTGGTTAATTCTTCTTCCTCCCGGGAAAAAAGAGTGACATGTGCCCGTCCAAATGCCTAACAGCTACTCTCTCTTTGGTTCTCCCTCTTCCCTTTCATCCTTTGCCAAATTGGCAACCTGTGCGAACCAGGAGGTTAAAGGTGCTGTCTCTCCAAGTTGGGAGATTGATAGTAAAGCAGTTAGAAAGTGAAACTGGAGCACCAGGAGAGGGACTATTCGTTGAGATTTAGAAACCTTTTGTATTCACAGTGTGTCCATTCTCTAGGTTTCCCATACATGTTATAACTGTAGTAATATTCCCTACAACCTGGAGAGTTGGGACAATGGAATGAGTGCCATGCATTATTGCTTTAAAGGGTCTGCATTTGCTCACGAATCTCACCAATCCTCTCAGTCCCATGTGTCCAGCCTTATGCCACCTCCAGCTGTCATTCTAGATAGGGTCATTCCAAGTTTCATCAGAGACCCTGAGGAATTGTAAAGAATTTTCCTGTTTTTTTGTTTTGTTTTTGAAATTCCTTTTTATAGTGGGTTTGAGCTGATTCTCGCTGCCATCTTTATGCCAGTCTACACACACTTGATTCCCTTACGGAGACATATCAATACATAGGTTTTAAGATTCTTACTAGTCAGATATATTCCTCTGCGGGAAATATGGGTTTTTGAGTCCCTTTCACTGAGGAAGGTGTAGGTCTTGTCTATTCCATACTTGGTTTTTGGAATGGTTCCTGTGCTTGTATCAACCTCTGGTTTTATGCATCACCCCACCTCTCCTTCCCCCTTAAGCAGGCATAAGAGTGTTTTCTAAATGTGAGACTCTCTTCTCTTTCCTAACTCAGTTCATGTGTAGCCATGTTTACAGGATCTTCATAAGTGATATCTTATGATAAGTTTCTTTTTCTGTGTGACTTATTTCACTTAGAATCATCGTACCTGAATCCACTCATTTTGCTGCTACTAGTCTTGTGACATTGATTTCAAGGCTGAGGGATATTCCATCGTACGTAATACCACAATTTTTTGAAACATTTTTATCTTTCCTGGGATTCTTAAAGTGTACCCAAGTTGAGGTTCTTGTAAGCAGTGCAGCCCTACATTTTGGGGTGGCTCTGTCTTATTGATTTTCAGTTTTCCCATGGTATATTCCCTAGACTGGAAGTGCCCTTGGCTCTGTAGCTCTGTTTTTTACTTGTTTTAGGGAAAACAATGCACTCCTCCAGAGAGGCAGTTGGCAGTTTACATCCCGCCATCAGCATAACAAGGCTCCCTGTTCTCAAGGGCCTGTCTTGCCTTTCTGGTTTTTACACATTTTGTGGATGTCCCTTTTGACTGGTGGGAAGTGATACTTCTTTGTATTGCAGATTTGCATTGCCCACTTGCTGGATTGGTCAAAAAGGATGTATGCCTTTTCTCCTGCATATGTTCAGGAGAAAATGCATACGCAGTTTTTGGCCAAGTGCATCATTGACGAAGTTCTGCCCCTCTTCCTGTGCTTTACATGTGATTCCAACGTACATCTTGAAATCTGTTTCCTGCTATTCTGCCTCCCTTTCAAGTTCGCCTCGTTGCCTACCCTCAACAGAATTTTGGACCATAGTTGTCCTTTATTACTCTGCCAGTTTGTGAATTGCTGTGCCCCTGAGCTCCATTTTTTAACTCGTTTTCTCTGAGCTGAACGCAAGTCCAGTATTTTGGTTCAGAATCTATACTGGTTCCCGGTGGGTGGCTGAGACTTTGGTCAATTCTTCTTTCTCCCGGGAAATAAGAGTGACATATGCCCGTCCAAATGCCTAACAGCTACTCTCCCATTGGTTCTCCCTCTTCCCATTCTTCCTCTGCGAAATTGGCAACCTCTGCGAAACAGGAGGTTAAAGGTGCTGTCTCTCCAGGTTGGGAGATTGATACTAAAGCAGTTGGAAAGTCAAAGCGGAGCACCAGAAGAGGGACTATTCGTTGAGTTTAGAGACCTTTCGTATTCAGTGTGTCCATTCTGTAGGTTTCCCATACATGTTATAGCTGTATTAATATTCCCTTCAACCTGGACTGTTGGAGCCCTTGGAATGGGTGCCATGCATTATTGCTATAAAGGGTCTGCGTTTGCTCACCCAATCTCACCAATCCTCTCAGTCCCATGAGTCCAGCCTTATGCCATATCCAGCTATCGTTGTAGATAGGGTCATTCCAGGTTTCATCAGAGACCCTGAAGGAATTGTAAAGAATTTCCCTGTTTTTTTGTTTTGTTTTTGAAATTCCTTTTTATAATGGGTTTGAGCTGATTCTCGCTGCCATGTTTATGCCAGTCTAGACACACTTGATTCCTTTACGGAGACATATCAATACATAGGTTTTAAGATTCTTACTAGTCAGATATATTCCTCTGCGGCAAATATGGGATTTTGAGTCCCTTTCACTGAGGAAGGTATAGGTAGGTCTTGTCTATTCCATAGTTGGTTTTTGGAACGGTACCTGTGCTTATATCAAAGTCTGGTTTTATGCATCACCCCACATCTCCTTCCCTGTTAAGCAGGCATAAGAATGTTTTCTAAATGTGAGAGTGTGTTCTCTTTCCTAACTCAGTTCATGTGTAGCCATGTTTACAGGATCTTTATAAGTGATATCTTATGATAAGCTTCTTTTTCTGTGTGACTTATTTCACTTAGAATCATTGTACCTGAATCCACTCATTTTGCTGCTACTGGTCTTATGACATTGATTTCATGGCTGAGGGATATTCCATCGTACGTAAGTACCACAATTTTTTGAACCAATTTTATATTTCCTGGGATATTTCAGGTGTACCCAAGTTGAGATTCTTGTAAGCAGTGCAGCCCTAAATTTGAGGGTGGCTCTGTCTTATTGATTTTCAGTTTTCCTAAGGTATATTCCCTAGACTGGAAGTGCCCTTGGCACTGTAGCTCTGTTTTTCACCTGTTTTAGGGAACACAATGCACTCCTCCAGAGAGAAAGTTCGCAATTTACATCCCGTCCAACAGCATAACAACGCTCCCTGTTCTCCAGGGCCTGTCTTGCCTTTCTGGTTCTTACACATTTTGTGGATGACCCTTTTGACCGGTGGGAAGTGATACTTCTTTGTACTGCAGATTTGCATTGCCCGCTTGCTTGCTTGGCCAAAAAGGGCGTATGCGTTTTCTCCTGCATATGTTCAGGAGAAAATGCATACGCACTTTTTGGCCAAGTGCATCATTGACGAAGTTGCGCCCCTCTTCCTGTGCTTTACAGGTGATTCCAACGTACCTCTTGAAATCTGTTTCCTGCTATTCTGCCTCGCTTTCAAGTCAGCCTCGTGGCCTTCCCTCAACAGATTTTTGGATGATAGTTGTCCTTTATTACTTTGCCAGTTTGTGAATTGCTGTGCCCTTGAGCTCCTTTTTTCAACTCGTTTTTTGTGATCTGAACGCATGTCCAAAATTTTGGTTCAGGACCTATACTGGTTCCCGGTGGGTGGCTGCAACTTTGGTTAATTCTTCTTGCTGCCGGGAAATTAGAGTGACATATGCCCGTCCAAATGCCTAACAGCTACTCTATCATTGGTTCTCCCTCTTCCCTTTCGTCCTCTGCCATATTGGCAACCTGTGAGAACCAGGAGCTTAAAGGGGCTGTCTCTCTAATTTGGGAGATTGATAGTAAAGCAGTTGGAAAGTCAAACTGGAGCACCAGGAGAGGGACTATTCGTTGAGTTTTCGAGACCTTTCCTATTCACTGTGTGTGCATTCTCTAGGTTTCCCGTACATATTACAGCTGTAGTAATATTCCCTTCAACCTGGAGAGTTGGAACCCATGGAATGGGTGCCATGCATTATTGCTTTAAAGGGTCTGCATTTGCTCACACAATCTCACCAATCCTCTCAGTACCAAGAGTCCAGCCTTATGCCACATCCAGCTGTCATTGTAGACATGGTCATTCCACATTTCATCAGAGACCCTGAATGAATTGTAAAGAATTTCCCTGTGTTTTTTGTTTTGTTTTTGAAATTCCTTTTTATAGTGGCTTTGAGCTGATTCTCGCTGCCATGTTTATGCCAGTCTAGACAGACTTGATTCCCTTACGGAGACATATCAATACCTAGGTTTTAAGATTCTTACTAGTCAGATATATTCCTCTGCGGGAAATATGGGGTTTTGAGTCCCTTTCACTGAGGAAGGTATAGGTCGGTCTTCTCTATTCCATACTTGGTTTTTGGAACGGTACCTGTGCATATATCAAACTCTGGTTTTATGCATCACCCCACCTCTCCTTCCCCCTTAAGCAGGCATAAGTGTGTTTTCTAAATGTGAGACACTCTTCTCTTTCCTAACTCAGTTAATGTGTAGCCATGTTTACAGGAACTTTATAAGTGATATCTTATGATAAGCTTCTTTTTCTGTGTGACTTATTTCACTTAGAATCATCGTACCTGAATCCACTCATTTTGCTGCTACTGGTCTTATGACATTGATTTCACGGCTGAGGGATATTCCATCGTACATAAGTACCTCAATTTTTTGAACCATTTTTATCTTTCCTGGGATATTTCCGGTGATCCCAAGTTGAGGTTCTTGTAAGCAGTGCAGCCCTAAATTTGAGGGTGGCTCTGTCTTATTGATTTTCAGTTTTCCCAATGAATATTCTCTAGACTGGAAGTGCCCTTGGCTCTCTAGCTCTGTTGTTTACTTGTTTTAGGGAACACAATGCACCCCTCCAGTGAGGCAGTTGGCAATTTACATCCCGCCCATCAGCATGAAAATGCTCCCTGTTCTCTAGGGCCTGTCTTGCCTTTCTGGTTTTTACACATTTTGTGGATATCCCTTTTGACCGGTGGGAAGTGATACTCCTTTGTAGTGCAGACTTGCATTGCCTGCTTGCTTGCTTGGCCAAAATGGGCGTATGCGTTTTCTGCTGCATATATTCAGGAAAAATGCATACGCCCTATTTGGCCAAGTCCATCATTGTCGAAGTTGTGCCCCTCTTCCTGTGCTTTACAGGTGATTCCAATGTACCTCTTGAAACCTGTTTCCTGCTATTCTGCCTCGATTTCAATTCCTCCTCGTTGCCTTCCCTCAACAGATTGTGTGATGATAGTTGTGCTTTATTACTCTGCCAGTTTGTGAATTGCTGTGCCCTTGAGCTCCATTTTTCAACTCTTTTTTTGTGAGCTGAACGCATGTCCAAATGTTTCGTTCAGGGCCTATATTGGTTCCGGGTGGGTGGCTGCAACTTTGGTTAATTCTTCTTCCTCCCGGGAATTTAGAGTGACATATGCCCGTCCAATTGCCTAACAGCTACTCTCTCATTGGTTCTCGCTCTTCCCTTTCATCCTCTGCCAATTTGGCAACCTGTGAGAACCAGGAGGTTAAAGGGGCTGTCTCTCCAAGTTGGGAGATTGATAGTAAAGCAGTTGGAAAGTCAAAACGGAGCACCAGGAGAGGGACTATTCGTTGAGTTTCAAAGAACTTTGTATTCACAGTGTGTCCATTCTCTAGGTTTCCCGTACATGTTATATTTGTAGTAATATTCCCTTCAACCTGGAGAGTTGGGCCCCATAGAATGGGTGCCATGCATTATTGCTTTAAATGGTCTGCATTTGCTCACCCAATCTCACCAATCCTCTCAGTCCCAAGTGTCCAGACATATGCCACATCCAGCTGTCATTGTAGACAGGGTCATTCCGCGTTTCATCAGAGACCCTGAAGGAATTGTAAAGAATTTCCCTGTTTTTTTGTTTTGTTTTTGAAATTCCTTTTTATAGTGGGTTTGAGATGATTCTCGCTGCCATGATTATGCCAATCTAGAAACACTTGTTTCCCTTACAGTGACATATCAAACATAGGTTTTAAGATTCTTACTAGTCAGATATATTCCTCTGCGGGAAATATGGGGTTTTGAGTCACTTTCACTGAGGAAGGTGTAGGTCTTGTCTATTCCATAGTTGGTTTTTGGAACGGTACCTGTGCTTATATCAAACTCTGGTTTTATGCATCACCCCACCTCTCCTTCCCCCTTAAGCAGGCATAAGATTGTTTTCTAAGTGTGAGACTCACTTCTGTTCCCTAACTCAGTTCATGTGTAGCCATGTTTACAGGATCTTCATAAGTGATATTTTATGATACGTTTCTTTTTCTGTGTGACTTATTTCACTTAGAATCATCGTACCTGAATCCACTCATTTTGCTGCTACTGGTCTTATGACATTGATTTCATGGCTGATGGATATTCCATCGTACGTAAGTACCAAAATTTTTTGAACCATTTTTATATTTCCTGGTATATTTGAGGTGTACCCAAATTAAGGATCTTGTAAGCAGTGCAGCTCTAAATTTGGGGGTGGCTCTGTCTTATTGATTTTCAGTTTTCGCAAGGTATATTCCCTAGACCGGAAGTGTCCTTGGCTCTGTAGCTCTGTTGATTATTTGTTTTAGGGAACACAATGCACTCCTCCAGAGAGGCAGTTGGCACTTTACATCCCGCCCATCAGCATAACAAGCTCCCTGTTCTCCAGGGCCTGTCTTGAATTTCTGGTTTTACCCTTTTTGTGGATGGCCCTTTGGACCGGTGGGAAGTGAAATTTCTTTGTAGTGCATACTTACATTTTCCGCTTGCTTGATGGCCAAAAAGAGAGTATGCCTTTTCTCCTGAATATACTCAGGTGAAAACACATACGCCCTTTTTGGACAAGTGCATCATTGTCGAAGTTGTGCCCCTCTTCCTGTGCTTTAAAGGCGATTCCAACGTACCTCTTGAAATCTGTTTCCTGCTACTCAGCCTCACTTTCAAGTTCGCCTCCTTGCCTTCCCTCAACAGATTTTTGGATGACAGTTGTCCTTTATTACTCTGCCAGTTTGTGAATTGCTCTGACCTATAGCTCCTTTTTTTAACTCGTTTTTTGTGAGCTGAACGCCAGTCCCATATTTTGGTTCAGGACGTATACTGGTTCCCGGGGTGTGGCTGAGACTTTCGTTAATTCTTCTTCCTCCCGGGAAATAAGAGTGACATATGCCCGTCCAAATGCCTAACAGCTACTCTCTCTTTGGTTCTCGGTCTTCCCTTTCTTCCTTTGCCAAACTGGGAAGCTGTGCGAAACAGGAGATTAAAGGTGTTGTCTCTCCAAATTTGGTGATTGATAGTAAAGCAGTTAGAAAGTAAAAATAGAGCACCAGGAGAGGGATATTTCGTTGAGGTTTAGAAACCTTTCATATTCACAGTGTGTCCATTCTCTAGGTTTCCCATACATGTTATAGCTGTAGTAATATTCCCTTCAACCTGGAGAGGTGGGTCCCATGGAATGGGTGACATGCATTATTGCTTTACAGGGTCTGCATTTGCTCACCCAATCTCACCAATCCTCTCAGTCCCATGTGTCCAGCCTTATGCCACCTCCAGCTGTCGTTGTAGATAGTGTCATTCCAAGGTTCATCAGAGAGGCTGAAGGAATTGTAAAGAATTTCACTGTTTTTTTGTTTTGTTTTTGAAATTCCGTTTTATAGTTGGTTTGATCTGATTCTCGCTGCCATCTTTATGCCAGTCTAGACACACTTGATTCCCTGACGGAGACATATCAATACATATTTTTTAAGATTCTTACTACTCAGATATATCCCTCTGCGGGAAATATGGGATTTTGAATCCCTTTCACTGAGGAAAGTGTAAGTCTTCTCTATACCATAGTTGGTTTTTGGAACGGTACCTGTGCTTATATCAAACTCTGTTTTTATGCATCACCCCACCTCTCCTTCCCCCTTAAGCAGGCATAAGTGTTTTTTCTAAATGTGAGACTCTGTTCTCTTCCCTAACTCAGTTCATGTGTAGCCATGTTTACAGGATCTTCATAAGTGATATCTTATGATACGTTTCTTTTTCTATGTGACTTATTTCACTTAGAATCATCGTACCTGAATCCACTCATTTTGCTGCCACTGGTCTTATGACTTTGATTTCTTGGCTGAGGGATATTCCATCGTACGTAAGTACCACAATTTTTTGAACCATTTTTATATTTCCTGGTATACTTATGGTGTACCCAAAATGAGGTTTTTGTAAGCAGTGCAGCCCTAAATTTTGGGATGGCTCTGTCTTTTTTTTTTTTTTTTTTTTTTTTTTTTGCGGTATGCGGGCCTCTCACTGTAGTGGCCTCCCCCGTTGCGGAGCACAGGCTCTGGATGCGCAGGCCCAGCGGCCATGGCTCACGGGCCCAGCCGCTCCGCGGCATATGGGATCCTCCCAGACCGGGGCACGAACACGTATCCCCTGCATCGGCAGGCAGACTCTCAACCACTGCGCCACCAGGGAGGCCCGGCTCTGTCTTATTGATTTTCAGTTTTCCCAAGGTATATTCCCTAGACTGGAAGTGCCCATGGCTCTGTATCTCTGTTGTTTACTTGCTTTAGGGAACACAATGCACTCCTCCAGAGAGGCAGTTGGCAATTTACATCCCGCCCATCAGCATAACAAAGCTCCCTGTTCTCCAGGGCCTGTCTTGAATTTCTGGTTTTTACCATTTTTGTGGATGTTCCTGTGGACTGGTGGGAAGTGATACTTCTTTGTAGTGCAGACTTGCATGCCCGCTTCCTTGCTTGGCCAAAAAAGGCGTATGTGTTTTCTCCAGAATATACTCAGGAGAAAATGCATAAGCCCTTATTGGCCAAGTGCATCATTGTCGAAGTTGTGCCCCTCTTCCTGTGCTTTAAAGGTTATTCCAACGTACCTCTTGAAATCTGTTTCCTGCTTTTCTGCCTCGCTTTCAAGTCCGCCTCGTTGCCTTCCCACAACCGATTTTTGGACGATAGTTGTCCTTTATTACTCTGCGTGTTTGTGAATTGCAGTTCCCCTGAGCTCCGTTTTTTAACTGTTTTTTCTGAGCTGTACGCAAGTCTAATATTTTGGTTCAGGACCTATACTGGTTCCCGGTGGGTGGCTGAGACTTTGGTCAATTCTTCTTCCTCCCGGGAAATAAGAGTGACATATGCCCGTCCAAACGCCTAACAGCTACTCTCTCTTTGGTTCTCCCTCTTCCCATTCATCCTCTGCGAAATTGGCAACCTGTGCGAAAGAGGATGTTAAAGATGCTGTCTCTCCAGGTTGGGAGATTGATAGTAAAGGAGGTGGAAAGTCAAACCGTAGCACCAGGAGAGGGACAATTCATTGAGTTTTAGAGACATTTATTATTCACAGTGTGTCCATTCTCTAGGTTTCCCGTACATGTTATAGCTGTAGTAATATTCCCTTCAGCCTGGAGAGTTGGGACCCATGGATTGGGTGCCGTGCATTATTGCTTTAAAGGGTCTGCATTTGCTCACCCAATCTCACCAATCCTCTCAGTCCCATGTGTCCAGCCTTATGCCACCTCCAGCTGTCGTTCTAGATATGGTCTTTCCAGGTTTCATCAGAGACCCTGAAGGAAATGTAAAGAATTTCCCTGTTACTTTGTTTTGTTTTTGAAATTCCTATTTATAGTGGGTTTGTGCTGATTCTCGCTGCCATGATTATGCCAGTCTAGACACACTTGATTCCCTTACAGAGACATGTCAATACATAGGTTTTAAGATTCTTACTAGTCAGATATATTCCTCTGCGGGAAATATGGTGTTTTGTGTCCCTTTCACTGAGGAAGGTGTAGGTCTTGTCTATTCCATAGTTGGTTTTTGGAACGGTACCTGTGCTTATATCAAACTCTGGTTTTATGCATCACCCCACCTCTCCTTCCCCCTTAAGCAGGCATAAGAGTGTTTTCTAAATGTGAGACTCTGTTCTCTTTCCTAACTCAGTTCACGTGTAGCCATGTTTACAGGATCTTCATAAGTGATATCTATGATACGTTTCTTTTTCTGTGTGACTTATTTCACTTAGAATCATCGTACCTGAATCCACTCATTTTGGTGCTACTGGTCTTATGACATTGATTTCATGGCTGATGGATATTCCATCGTACGTAAGTACCACAATTTTTTCAACCATTTTTATATTTCCTGGGATATTTAAGGTGTACCCAATTTGTGGTTCTTGTAAGCAGTGCAGCCCTAAATTTTGGGGTGGCTCTGTCTTATTGATTTTCAGTTTTCCCAAGGTATATTCCCTAGACTGGAAGTGTCCTTGGCTCTGTAGCTCTGTTGTTTACTTGTTTTAGGGAACACAATGCACTCCTCCAGAGAGGCAGTTGGCAATTTACATCCCGGCCATCCGCATAACAAGGCTCCCTGTTCTCCAGGGCTTGTCTTGCCTTTCTGGTTTTTACCCATTTTGTTGATATCCTTTTGCCCGATGGGAAGTGATACTTCTTTGTAGTGAAGACTTGCATTGCCCACTTGCTTGCTTGGCCAAAAGTGCCATATGCGTTTTCTCCTGAATATATTCAGGATAAACCGCATACGCCCTTTTTGGCCAAGTGCATCATTGTCGAAGTTGTGCCCCTATTCCTGTGCTTTACAGGCGATTCCTACGTACCTCTTGAAATCTGTTTCCTGCTATTCTGCCTCACTTTCAAGTTCACCTCGTTGCCTTCCCTCAACAGATTTTTGGACGATAGTTGCCCTTTATTACTTTGCCAGTTGGTGAATTGCTGGTCCCCTGAGCTACATTTTTTAACTCTTTTTTTTGAGCTGAACGCAAGTCCAATATTTTGTTTCAGGACCTATACTGGTTTTTGGTGGGAGGCTGAGACTTTGGTTAATTCTTCTTCCTCCCGGGAAATAAGAGTGACATGTGCCCGTCCAAATGCCTAACAGCTACACTCTCATTGTTTCTCCCTCTTCCCTTTCATCCTTTTCCAAATTGGCAACCTGTGCGAACCAGGATGTTAAAGGTGCTGTCTCTCCAAGTTGGGAGATTGATAGTAAAGCAGTTGAAAAGTCAAACTGGGGATACACCAGAAATACAGCTACACGTGGAACAACTCCTACAGAACACCTACTGAACGCAGGCAGAATACCCCAGACCTCCCAAAAGGCTCGCCCCGCACTCCATGCCCCTCCCTCCCGCCCGGCCTGAGTGAGCCAGAGTCCCCGAAGAGGCTGCTCCTTTAATCCTCTCCTGCCTGAGTGAAGAACAGACACCCTCCGGCGACCTACACGCAGAGGCGGGGCCAAATCCAAAGCTGAGACCCAGGAGCTGTGAGAACAAAGAAGAGAAAGGGAAACCTCTCCCAGCAGCCTCAGAAGCAGCGGATTAAAGCTCCACAATCAACTTGATGTACCCTGCATCTGTGGAATACATGAATAGACAGCAAATCTTCCCAAATTGAGGAGCCTGGAGTCAGTGCTGTGCCTCTGAGGCGGGAGAGCCAACTTCAGGACACTGGTCCACAAGAGACCTCCCAGCTCCACATAATATCAAACGGCAAAAATCTTCCAGAGATCTCCATCTCAACACCAGCACCCAGCTTCACTCAACGACCAGCAAGCTACAGTGCTGGACACCCTAAGCCAAACAACTAGCAAGACAGGAACACAACGCCACCCATTAGCAGAGAGGTGGCCTAAACTCATAAAAAGTCTGCAGACACCCCAAAATACACCACCAGACGTGGACCAGCCCACCAGAAAGACAAGATCCAGCCTCATCCACCAGAACACAGGCACTAGTCCCCTCCACCAGGAAGCCTACACAACCCACTAAACCAACCTTAGCCACTGGGGACAGACACCAAAAACAACGGGAACTACAAACCTGCAGCCTGCAAAAAGGAGACCCCAAACACAGTAACATAATCAAAATGAGAAGACAGAAAAACACACAGCAGGAGAAGGAGCAAGATAAAAATCCAGCAGATCTAACAAATGAAGAGGTAATAGGCAGTCTACCTGAAAAAGAATTCAGAATAATGATGGTAAAGATGATCCAAGATTCTATTTCCCAGATCCAAAATTTTGGAAATAGAATAGACAAAATGCAAGAAACAGTTAACAAGGACCTAGAAGAACTAAAGATGAATCAAGCATCGATTAAAAACACAATACATGAAATAAAAAATACTCTAGATGGGATCAATAGCAGAATAACTGAGGCAGAGGAACGGATAAGTGAGATGGAAGATAAAATAGTGGCAATAACTGCTGCAGAGCAAAATAAAGAAAAAAGAATGAAAAGAACAGAGGACAGTCTCAGAGACCTCTGGGACAACATTAAACGCACCAACATTCGAATTATAGGGTTTCCAGAAGAAGAAGAGAAAAAGAAAGGGACTGAGAAAATATTTGAAGAGATTATAGTTGAAAACTTCGCTAATATGGGAAAGGAAATAGTTAATCAAGTCCAGGAGGCACAGAGAGTCCCATACAGAATAAATCCAAGGAGAAATACTCCAAGACACATATTAATAAAACTGTCAAAAATTAAACACAAAGAAATCATATTAACAGCAGCAAGGCAAAAACAACAAATAACACACAAGGGAATCCCCATCAGGATAACAGCTGATCTCTCAGCAGAAACTCTACAAGCCAGAAGGGAGTGGCAGGACATACTTAAAGTGATGAAGGAGAAAAACCTGCAACCAAGATTACTCTACCCAGCAAGGATCTCATTCAGATTTGATGGAGAAATTAAAACGTTTACAGACAAGCAAAAGCTGAGAGAGTTCAGCACCACCAAACCAGCTTTACAACAAATGCTAAAGGAACTTCTCTAGGCAAGAAACACAACAGAAGGAAAAGACCTACAATAACGAACCCAAAACAATTAAGAAAATGGGAATAGGAACATACATATCGATAATTACCTAAATGTAAATGGACTAAATGCTCCCACCAAAAGACACAGGTTGGCTGAATGGATACAAAAACAAGACCCATCTATATGCTGTCTACAAGAGACCCACTTCAGACCGAGAGACACATACAGACTGAAAGTAAGGGGATGGAAAAAGATATTCCATGCAAATGGAAACCAAAAGAAAGCTGGAGTAGCAATTCTCATATCAGACAAAATAGACTTTAAAATAAAGACTACTAGAAAAGACAAAGAAGGACACTACATAATGATCAAGGGATCGATCCAAGAAGAAGATATAACAATTGTAAATATTTATGCACCCAACATAGGAGCACCTCAATACATAAGGCAAATACTAACAGCCATAAAAGGAGAAATCGACAGTAACACACTCATAATAGGGGACTTTAACACCCCACTTTCACCAATGGACAGATCATCCAAAATGAAAATAAATAAGGAAACACAAGCTTTAAATGATACATTAAACAAGATGGACTTAATTGATACTTATAGGACATTCCATCCAAAAACAACAGAATACACATTTTTCTCAAGTGCTCATGGAACATTCTCCAGGATAGATCATATCTTGGGTCACAAATCAAGCCTTGGTAAATTTAAGAAAATTGAAATTGTATCAAGTATCTTTTCCGACCACAATGCTATGAGACTAGATATCAATTACAGGAAAAGATCTGTAAAAAATACAAACACATGGAGGCTAAACAATACACTACTTAATAACGAAGTGATCACTGAAGAAATCAAAGAGGAAATTAAAAATAACCTAGAAACAAAAGACAATGGAGACACGACGACCCAAAACCTATGGGATGCAGCAAAAGCAGTTCTAAGAGGGAAGTTTATAGCAATACAATCCCACCTTAAGAAACAGGAAACATCTCGAATAAACAACCTAACTTTGCACCTAAAGCAATTAGAGAAAGAAGAACAAAAACATCCCAAAGTTAGCAGAAGGAAAGAAATCATAAAAATCAGATCAGAAATAAATGAAAAAGAAATGAAGGAAACGATAGCAAAGATCAATAAAACTAAAAGCTGGTTCTTTGAGAAGATAAACAAAATTGATAAACCATTAGTCAGACTCATCAAGAAAAAACGGGAGAAGACTCAAATCAATAGAATTAGAAATGAAAAAGGAGAATTAACAACTGACACTGCAGAAATACAAAAGGTCATGATAGATTACTATAAGCAACTCTATGCCAATAAAATGGACAACCTGGAAGAAATGGACAAATTCTTAGAAATGCACAACCTGCCAAGACTGAATCAGGAAGAAATAGAAAATATGAACAGACCAATCACAAGCACTGAAATTGAAACTGTGATAAAAAATCTTCCAACAAACAAAAGCCCAGGACCAGATGGCTTCACAGGCGAATTCTATCAAGCATTTAGAGAAGAGCTACCACCTATCCTTCTGAAACTCTTCCAAAATATAGCAGAGGGAGGAACACTCCCAAACTCATTCTACGAGGCCACCATCACCTTGATACCAAAACCAGACAAGGATGTCACAAAGAAAGAAAACTACAGGCCAATATCACTGATGAACATAGATGCAAAAATCCTCAACAAAATACTAGCAAACAGAATCCAACAGCACATTAAAAGGATCATACACCATGATCAAGTGGGGTTTATTCCAGGAATGCAAGGATTCTTCAATATACGCAAATCAATCAACGTGATACACCATATTAACAAATTGAAGGAGAAAAACCATATGATCATCTCAATAGATGCAGAGAAAGCTTTCGACAAAATTCAACACCCATTTATGATAAAAACCCTGCAGAAAGTAGGCATAGAGGGAACTTTCCTCAACATAATAAAGGCCATATATGACAAACCCACAGCCAGCATCGTCCTCAATGGTGAAAAACTGAAACCATTTCCACTAAGATCAGGAACAAGACAAGGTTGCCCACTCTCACCACTCTTATTCAACCTAGTTTTGGAAGTTTTAGCCGCAGCAATCAGAGAAGAAAAGGAAATAAAAGGAATCCAAATCGGAAAAGAAGAAGTAAAGCTGTCACTGTTTGCAGATGACATGATACTATACATAGAGAATCCTAAAGATGCTACCAGAAAACTACTAGAGTTAATCAATGAATTTGGTCAAGTTGCAGGATACAAAATTAATGCACAGAAATCTCTGGCATTCCTATATACTAATGATGAAAAATCTGAAAGTGAAATCAAGGAAACACTCCCATTTACCATTGCAACAAAAAGAATAAAATATCTAGGAATAAACCTACCTAAGGAGACAAAAGACCTGTATGCAGAAAATTATAAGACACTGATGAAAGAAATTAAAGATGATACAAATAGATGGAGAGATGTACCATGTTCTTGGATTGGAAGAATCAACATTGTGAAAATGACTCTACTACCCAAAGCAATCTACAGATTCAATGCAATCCCTATCAAACTACCACTGGCATTTTTCACAGAACTAGAACAAAAAATTTCACAATTTGTTTGGAAACACAAAAGACCCCGAATAGCCAAAGCAATCTTGAGAACAAAAAATGGAGCTGGAGGAATCAGGCTCCCTGACTTCAGACTATACTACAAAGCTACAGTAATCAAGACAGTATGGTACTGGCACAAAAACAGAAAGATAGATCAATGGAACAGGATAGAAAGCCCAGAGTTAAACCCACGGTCATATGGTCACCTTATCTTTGATAAAGGAGGCAGGAATGTACAGTGGAGAAAGGACAGTCTCTTCAATAAGTGGTGCTGGGAAAACTGGATAGGGACATGTAAAAGTATGAGATTAGATCACTCCCTAACACCATACACAAAAATAAGCTCAAAATGGATTAAAGACCTAAATGTAAGGCCAGACACTATCAAACTCTTAGAGGAAAACATAGGCAGAACACTCTATGACATAAATCACAGCAAGATCCTTTTTGACCCACCTCCTAGAGAAATGGAAATAAAGACAAAAATAAACACATGGGACCTAATGAAACTTAAAAGATTTTGCACAGCAAAGGAAACCATAAACAAGACCAAAAGACAACCCTCCAAATGGGAGAAAATATTTGCAAATGAAGCAACTGACAAAGGGTTAATCTCCAAAATTTATAAGCAGCTCATGCAGCTCAATAACAAAAAAACAAACAACCCAATCCAAAAATGGGCAGAAGACCTAAATAGACATTTCTCCACAGAAGATATACAGACTGCCAACAAACACATGAAAGGATGCTCAACATCTTTACTCATTAGAGAAATGCAAATCAAAACTACAATGAGATATCATCTCACACCAGTCAGAATGGCCATCATCAAAAAATCTAGAAACAATAAATGCTGGAGAGGGTGTGGAAAAAAAGGAACACTCTTGCACTGCTGGTGGGAATGTGAATTGGTACAGCCGCTATGGAGAACGGTATGGAGGTTCCTTAAAAAACTAAAAATAGAACTACCATATGACCCAGCAATCCCACTACTGGGCATATACCCTGAGAAAACCATAATTCAAAAAGAGACATGTACCAAAATGTTCATAGCAGCCCTATTTACAATAGCCCGGAGATGGAAACAACCTAAGTGTCCATCATCGGATGAATGGATAAAGAAGATGTGGCACATATATACAATGGAATATTACTCAGCCATAAAAAGAAATGAAATTGAGCTATTTGTAATGAGGTGGATAGAGCTAGAGTCTGTCATACAGAGTGAAGTAAGTCAGAAAGAGAAAGACAAATACTGTATGCTAACACATATATATGGAATTTAAGAAAAAAAAAATGTCATGAAGAACATAGGGATAAGACAGGAATAAAGACACAGACCTACTAGAGAATGGACTTGAGGATATGGGGAGGGGGAAGGGTAAGCTGTGACAAAGTGAAACAGCGGCATGGACATATATACACTACCAAACGTAAGGTAGATAGCTAGTGGGAAGCAGCCGCATAGCACAGGGAGATCAGCTCGGTGCTTTGGGACCGCCTGGAGGGGTGGGATAGGGAGGGTGGGAGGGAGACGCAAAAGGGAGGGGATATGGAAACATATGTATATGTAAAACTGCTTAAATTTGTCATAAGGCAAAAAATTAAAAAAAAATAAATAAATAAAAGCAAAAAAATAAATAAATAAATAAATAAAAGCTGATGGCCGATAAATGACAAAAAAAAAATAAAAGTCAAACTGGAGCACAAGGAGACGGACTATTCGTTGAATTTTAGAAACGTTTCGTATTCACAGTGTGTCCATTCTCTAAGTTTCCCATACATGTTATAGTTGTAGTAATATTCCCTTCAACCTGGAGAGTTGGGACTCACGGAATGGGTGCCATGCATTATTGCTTTAAAGAGTCTGCATTTGCTCACCCAATCTCACCAATCCTCTCAGTCCCATGTGTCCAGCCTTATGCCACATCCAGCTGTCGTTGTACATAGGGTCATTCCAGGTTTCATCAGAGACCCTGAAGGAATTGTAAAGAATATCCCTGTTTTTTTGTTCTGTTTTTGAAATTCATTTTTATAGTTGATTTGAGCTGATTCTCACTGCCATGTTTATGCCAGTCTAGACACACTTGATTCCCTTACGGAGACATATCAATACATAGGTTTTAAGATTCTTACTAGTCAGATATATTCCTCTGCGGGAAATATGGGGTTTTGAGTCCCTTTCACTGAGGAAGGTGTAGGTCTTGTCTAATCCATAGTTGGTTTTTGGAACGGTACCTGTGCTTATATCAACCTCTGGTTTTATGCATCACCCCTCCTCTCCTTCCCCCTTACGCAGACATAAGAGTGTTTTCTAAATGTGAGACTCTCTTCTCTTTCCTAACTCAGTTCATGTGTAGCCATGTTTACAGGATCTTCATAAGTGATATCTTATGATACGTTTCTTTTTCTGTGTGACTTATTTCACTTAGAATCATCGTACCTGAATCCACTCATTTTGATGCTACTGGTCTTATGACATTGATTTCATGGCTGAGGGATATTCCCTCGTATGTAAGTACCACAATTTTTCGAACCATTTTTATATTTCCTGGGATATTTAAGGGGTACCCAAGTTGACGTTCTTGTAAGCAGTGCAGGCCTAAATTATGGGGTGGCTCTGTCTTATTGATTTTCAGGTTTCCCAAGGTATATTATCTAGACTGGAAGTGCCCTTGGCTCTGTAGCTCTGTTGTTTACTTCTTTTAGGGAACACAATGCACTCCTCCAGAGAGGCAGTTGGCAATTTACATCCCGCCCATCAGCATAACAAGGCTCCCTGTTCTCCAGGACCTGTCTTGAATTTCTGGTTTTTACCCTTTTTGTGGATGTTCCTGTGAACCGGTTGGAAGTGATACATCTTTGTAGTGCAGACTTGCATGCCCTCTTGCTTGCTTGGCTAAAAAGGGCGTATGTGTTTTCTCCTGAATATACTCAGGAGAAAATGCATAAGCCCTTTTTGGCCAAGTGCATCATTGTCGAAGTTGTGCCCCTCTTCCTGTGCTTTAAAGGTCATTCCAAGCTACCTCTTGAAATCTGTTTCCTGTTATTCGGCCTCGCATTCAAGTCCGCCTCGTTGCCTTCCCTCAACAGATATTTGAACGATAGTTGTCCTTTATTACTCTGCCACTTTGTGAATTGCTGTGCCCCTGAGCTCTGTTTTATAACTGTTTTTTTTCTGAGCTGTACGCAAGTCCAATATTTTGGTTCAGGACCTATACTGGTTCCCGGTGGGTGGCTGAGACTTTGGTCAGTTGTTCTTGCTCCCAGGAAATAAGAGTGTCATATGCCCGTCCAAATGCCTAACAGCTACTCTCTCATTGGTTCTCCCTCTTCCCAGTCATCGTCTGGTAAATTGGCAACCTGTGCGAAACAGGAGGTTAAAGGTGCTGTCTCTCCAGGTTGGGAGATTGATAGTAAAGCAGTTGGAAAGTCAAACCGGAGGACCAGGAGAGGGACTACTTGTTGAGTTTTAGAGACCTTTCGTATTCACTGTGTGTCCATTCTCTAGGTTTCCCGTACATGTTATAGCTGTAGTAATATTCCCTTCAACCTGGAGAGTTGGGACCCATGGAATGGGTGCCATGCATTATTGCTTTAAACTGTCTGCATTTGTTCATCCAATCTCACCAATCCTCTCAGTCCCATGTGTCCAGCCTTAAGCCACATCCAGCTGTCGTTGTAGATAGGGTCATTCCAGGTTTCATCAGAGACCCTGAAGGAATTGTAAAGAATTTCGCTGTTTTTTTGTTTTGTTTTTGAAATTCCTTTTTATAGTGGGTTTGAGCTGATTCTCGCTGCCATCTTTATGCCAGTCTAGACACACGTGATTCCCTTACAGAGACGTATCAATACATAGGTTTTAAGATTCTTACTAGTCAGATATATTCCTCTGAGGGAAATATGGGGTTTTCAGTCCCTTTCACTGAGGAAGGTGTAGGTCTTGTCTATTCCATACTTGGTTTTTGGAACGGTACCTGTGCTTATATCAAACTCTGGTTTTATGCATCACCCCACCTCTCCTGCCCCCTTAAGCAGGCATAAGAGTGCTTTCTAAATGTGAGTCTCTCTTCTCTTTCCTAACTCAGTTCATGTGTAGCCATGTTTACAGGATCTTCATAAGTGATATCTTATGATAATTTCTTTTTCTGTGTGACATATTTCACTTAGAATCATCGTACCTGAATCCACTCATTTTGCTGCTACTGGTCATATGATATTGATTTCATGGCTGAGGGATATTCCCTCGTACCTAAGTACCACAACTATTTCAACTATTTTTATATTTCCTGGGATATTAAGCTGTACCCACGTAGAGGTTCTTCTAAGCAGTGCATTCCTAAATTTTGGGGTGGCTCTGTCTTATTGATTTTCAGTTTTCCCAAGGTATATTCCCTAGACTGGAAGTGCCCTTGGCTCTGTAACTCTGTTGTTTACTTGTTTTAGGGAACACAATGCACTCCTCCAGAGAGGCAGTTGGCAATTTACATCCTGCCCATCAGCATAACAAGGCTCCCTGTTCTCCAGGGCCTGTCTTGAATTTCTGGTTTTTACCCTTTTTGTGGATGTCCCTTTGGACCGGTGGGAAGTGATACTTCTTTGTAGTGCAGACTTACATTGTCCGCTTGCTTGGTTGGCCAAAATGGGCGTATGTGTTTTCTCCTGAATATACTCAGGAGAAAACACATACGCCCTTTTTGGACAAGTGCATCATTGTCGAAGTTGTGCCCCTCTTCCTGTGCTTTAAAGGCGATTCCAACGTACCTCTTGAAATCTGTTTCCTGCTATTCTGCCTCACTTTCAAGTCCGCCTCATTGCCTTCCCTCAACAGATTTTTGGATGATAGTTGTCCTTTATTACTCTGCGAGTTTGTGAATTGCTCTGCCCTATAGCTCCATTTTTTAACTCGTTTATTTGAGTTGAACGCAATTCCCATATTTTGGTTTAGGACATATACTGGTTCCCGGTGGGTGGCTGAGACTTTGGTTAATTCTTCTTCCTCCCGGGAAATAAGAGTGACATGTGCCCGTCCAAATGCCTAACAGCTACTCTCTCTTTAGTTCTCCCTCTTCCCTTTCATCCTTTGCCAAATTGGCAACATGTGCGTACCAGGAGGTTAAAGGTGCTGTCTCTCCAAGTTGGGAGATTGATAGTAAAGCAGTTAGAAAGTGAAAGTGGAACACCAGGAGAGGGACTATTCGTTGAGATTTAGAAACCTTTTGTATTCACAGTGTGTCCATTCTCTAGGTTTCCCATACATGTTATAGCTGTAGTAATATTCCCTAAAACCTGGAGAGTTGGGACCCATGGAATGGGTGCCATGCATTATTGCTTTAAAGGGTCTGCATTTGCTCATGAATCTCACCAATTCTCTCAGTCCCATGTGTCCAGCTTTATGCCACCTCCAGCTGTCTTTCTAGACAGGGTCATTCCAAGTTTCATCAGAGAGCCAGAAGGAATTGTAAATAATTTGGCGGTTTTTTTGTTTTGTTTTTGAAATTCCTTTTTATAGTGGGTTTGAGCTGATTCTCACTGCCATTTTTATGCCAGTCTACACACACGTGATTCCCTTACAGAGACATATCAATACATAGGTTTTAAGATTCTCACTAGTCAGATATATTCCTCTGTGGGAAATATGGGTTTTTCAGTCCCTTTCACTGAGGAAGGTGTAGGTCTTGTCTATTCCATACTTGGTTTTTGGAACGGTACCAGTGCTTATATCAAACTCTGGTTTTATGCATCACCCCACCTCTCCTGCCCCCTTAAGCAGGCATAAGAGTGTTTTCTAAATGTGAGACTCTCTTCTCTTTCCTAACTCAGTTCATGTGTAGCCATGTTTACAGGATCTTCATAAGTGATATCTTATGATAAGTTTCTTTTTCTGTGTGACTTATTTCACTTAGCATCATCGTACCTGAATCCACTCATTTTGCTGCTACTGGTCATATGATATTGATTTCATGGCTGAGGGATATTCCCTCGTACGTAAGTACCACAACTTTTTCAACCATTTTTATATTTCCTGGGATATTAAGGTGTACCCAAGTTGAGGTTCTTGTAAGCAGTGCATTCCTAAATTTTGGGGTGGCTATGCCTTATTGATTTTCAGTTTTCGCAAGGTATATTCCCTAGACTGGAAGTGCCCTTGGCTCTGTAGCTCTGTTGTTTACTTGTTTTAGGGAACACAATGCACTCCTCCAGAGAGGCAGTTGGCAATTTACATCACGCCCATCAGCATAACAAGGCTCCCTGTTCTCCAAGGGCTGTCTTGAATTTTTGGTTTTTACCCTTTTTGTGGATGTCCCTTTGGACCGGTGGGAAAAGATACTTCTTTGTAGTGCAGACTTACATTGTCCGCTTGCTTGCTTGGCCAAAATGGGCGTATGCGTTTTCTCCTGAATATATTCAGGAGAAAACGCATACGCCCATTTTGGACAAGTGCATCATTGTCGAAGTTGTGCCCCTCTTCCTGTGCTTTAAATGCAATTCCAATGTACCTCTTGAAATCAGTTTCCTGCTATTCTGCCTCACTTTCAAGTCCGCCTCGTTGCCTTCCCTCAACAGATTTTTGGATGATAGTT
Source organism: Mesoplodon mirus (assembly GCF_964341445.2). Taxonomy (NCBI): domain Eukaryota; kingdom Metazoa; phylum Chordata; class Mammalia; order Artiodactyla; family Ziphiidae; genus Mesoplodon; species Mesoplodon mirus. Next base: position 1,636,160 of record NW_028295811.1, read on the forward strand.
GTCCTTTATTACTCTGCCAGTTTGTGAATTGCTCTGCCCTATAGCTACATTTTTTAATTCGTTTTTTTGTGAGCTGAACGCAAGTCCCATATTTTGGTTTAGGACCTATACTGGTTCCCGAGGGGTGGCTGAGACTTTGGTTAATTCTTCTTCCTCCCGGGAAATAAGAGTGACATTTGCCCTTCCAAATGCCTAACAGCTACTCTCTCTTTGGTTCTCCCTCTTCCCTTTCATCCTTTGCCAAACTGGCCACCTGTGCGAACCAGGGGGTTAAAGGTGCTGTCTCTCCAAGTTGGCAGATTGATAGTAAAGCAGTTAGAAAGTGAAACTGGAGCACCAGGAGAGGGACTATTCGTTGAGATTTAGAAACCTTTGGTATTCACAGTGTGTCCATTCACTAGGTTTCCCATACATGTTATAGTTGTAGTAATATTCCCTACAACCTGGAGAGTTGGGACCCATGGAATGGGTGCCTTGCATTATTGCTTTAAAGGGTCGGCATTTGCTCACGAATCTCACCAATCCTCTCAGTCCCATGTGTCCAGCTTTATGCCACCTCCACCTGTCATTCTAGATAGGGTCATTCCAAGTTTCATCAGAGAGACTGAAGGAATTGTAAAGAATTTTGCTGTTTTTTTGTTTTGTTTTTGAAATTCCTTTTTATAGTGGGTTTGAGCTGATTCTCACTGCCATCTTTATGCCAGTCTAGACACACTTGATTCCCTTACGGAGACATATCAATACATAGGTTTTAAGATTCTTACTAGTCAGATATATTCTTCTGCGGGAAATATGGGGTTTTGAGTCCCTTTCACTGAGGAAGGTGTAGGTCCTGTCTATTCCATACTTGGTTTTTGGAACGGTACCTGTGCTTATATCAACCTCTGGTTTTATGCATCACCCCACCACTCCTGCCCCCTTTATCAGGCATAAGAGTGTTTTCTAAATGTGAGACTCTCTTCTCTTTCCTAACTCAGTTCATGTGTAGCCATGTTTACAGGATCTTCATAAGTGATATCTTATGATAAGTTTCTTTTTCTGTGTGACTTATTTCACTTAGAATCATCGTACCTGAATCCACTCATTTTGCTGCTACTGGTCTTATGACATTGATTTCATGGCTGAGGGATATTCCATCATACGTAAGTACCTCAATTTTTTGAACCATTTTTATCTTTGCTGGGATACTTAAGGTGTACCCAAGTGGAGGTTCTTGTTAGCAGTGCATTCCTAAATTTTGGGGTGGCTCTGTCTTATTGATTTTCAGTTTTCCCAAGGTATATTTCCTAGACTGGAAGTGCCCTTGGCTCTGTAGCTCTGTTGTTTACTTGTTTTAGGGAACACAATGCACTCCTCCAGAGAGGCAGTTGGCAATTTACATCCCGCCCTTCAGCATAACACGGCTCCCTGTTCTCCATGGCGTGTCTTGAATTTCTGGTTTTTACCCTTTTGTGGATGTCACTTTGGACCGTTGGGAAGTGATACTTCTTTGTAGTGCAGACTTACATTGTCCGCTTCCTTGCTTGAACAAAATGGGCGTATGCGTTTTCTCCTGAATATACTCAGGAGAAAACGCATACGCCCTTTTTGGACAAGTGCATCATTGTCGAAGTTGTGCCCCTCTTCCTGTGCTTTAAAGGCGATTCTAACGTACCTCTTAAAATCTGTTTCGTGCTATTCGGCCTCACATTCAAGTCCGCCTCGTTGCCTTCCCTCAACAGATTTTTGGATGATAGTTGTCCTTTATTACTCTGCCAGTTTGTGAATTGCTCTGCCCTATAGCTCCATTTTTTAACTCATTTTTTGTCAGCCGAACGCAAGTCCCATATTTTGGTTTAGGACCTATAATGGTTCCCGGTGGGTGGCTGAGACTTTGGTTAATTCTTCTTCCTCCCGGAAAAAAGAGTGACAGGTGCCCGTCCAAATGCCTAACAGCTACTCTCTCTTTGGTTCTCCCTCTTCCCTCTCATCCTTTGCCAAATTAGCAACCTGTGCGAACCAGGAGGTTAAAGGTGCTGTCTCTCCAAGTTGGGAGATTGATAGTAAAGCAGTTAGAAAGTGAAACTGGAGCACCAGGAGAGGGACTATTCGTTGAGTTTTAGAAAACTTTCGTATTCACAGTGTGTCCATTCTCTAGGTCTCCCATACATGTTATAGCTGTAGTAATATTCCCTACAACCTTGAGAGTTGGGACCCATGGAATGGGTGCCATGCATTATTGCTTTAAAGGGTCTGCATTTGCTCACGAATCTCACCAATCCTCTCAGTCCCATGTGTCCAGCCTTATGCCACCTACAGCTGTCCTTCTAGATAGGGTCATTCCAAGTTTCATCAGAGACCCTGAGGAATTGTAAAGAATTTCGCTGATTTTTTGTTTTGTTTTTGAAATTCCTTTTTATAGTGGGTTTGAGCTGATTCTCGCTGCCCTCTTTATGCCAGTCTATACACACTTGATTCCCTTACGGAGACATATCAATACATAGGTTTTAAGATTCTTACTAGTCAGATATATTCCTCTGCGGGAAATATGGGGTTTTGAGTCCCTTTCACTGAGGAAGGTGTAGGTCTTGTCTATTCCATACTTGGTTTTTGGAACGGTACCTGTGCTTATATCAACCTCTGGTTTTATGCATCACCCCACCTTTCCTTCCCCCTTAAGCTGGCATAAGAGTTTTTTCTAAATGTGAGACTCCCTTCTCTTTTCTAACTCAGTTCATGTGTAGCCATGTTTACAGGATCTTCATAAGTGATATCTTATGATAAGTTTCTTTTTCTGTGTGACTTATTTCACTTAGAATCATCATACCTGAATCCACTCATTTTGCTGCTACTGGTCTTATGACATTGATTTCATGGCTGAGGGATATTCCATCATACGTAAGTACCTCAATTTTTTGCACCATTTTTATCTTTGCTGGGATACCTAAGGTGTACCCAAGTTGAGGTTCTTGTAAGCAGTGCAGCCCTAAGTTTAGGGGTGGCTCTGTCTTATTGATTTTCAGTTTTCCCAAGGTATATTCCCTAGACTGGAAGTGCCCTTGGCTCTGTAGCGCTGTTGTTTACTTGTTTTAGGGAACACAATGCACTCCTCCAGAGAGGCAGTTGGCAATTTTCATCCCGGCATTAAGATTAACAAGGCTCCCTGTTCTCCAGGGCCTGTCTTGCCTTTCTGGTTTTTGCCCATTTTGTGGATGTCCCTTTGACCGGTGGGAAGTGATACTCCTTTGTAGTGCAGACTTACATTTTCCGCTTGCTTCCTTGGCCAAAATGGGCGTATGCGTTTTCTCCTCAATATACTCAGGAGAAAACACATACGCCCTTTTTGGACAAGTGCATCATTGTCGAAGTTGTGCCCCTCTTCCTGTGCTTTAAAGGCGATTCCAACGTACCTCTTGAAATCTGTTTCCTGCTTTTCTGCCTCGCTTTCAATTCCTCCTCGTTGCCTTCCCTCAACAGATTGTGTGATGATAGTTGTCCTTTATTACTCTGCCAGTTTGTGAATTGCTCTGCCCTATAGCTCCATTTTTTAACTCGTTTTTTGTGAGCTGAACGCAAGTCCCATATTTTGGTTTCGGACCTATACTTGTTCCCTGTGGGTGGCTGAGCCTTTGGTTAATTCTTGTCCCTCCTGGGAAATAAGAGTGACATGTGCCTGTCCAAATGCCTAACAGCTACTCTCTCTTTGGTTCTCCCTCTTCCCTGTCATCATTTGCCAAATTGGCAACCTGTTTGAACCAGGAAGTTAAAGGTGCTCTCTCTCCCAGTGGGGAGATTGATAGTAAAGCTGTTAGCATGTGAAACTGGAGCAAGAGGAGAGGGATTATACGTTGAGATTTAGAAACCTTTCGTATTCACAGTGTGTACATTCTCTAGGTTTCCCATACATGTTATTGCTGTAGTAATATTCCCTACAACCTGGAGAGTTGGGAGCCATGGAATGGGTGCCATGCATTATTGCATTAAAGGGTTTGCATTTGCTCACGAATCTCACCAATCCTCTCAGTCCCATGTGTCCAGCCTTATGCCATATCCAGCTATCGTTCTAGATAGGGTCATTCCAAGTTTCATCAGAGACCCTGAAGGAATTGTAAAGAATTTCGCTGTATTTTTCTTTTGTTTTAGAAATTCGTTTTTATAGTGGGTTTGAGCTGATTCTCGCTGCCATGTTTATGACAGTCTAGACACACTTGATTCCCTTACGGAGACATATCAATACATAGGTTTTAAGATTCTTACTAGTCAGATATATTCCTCTGCGGGAAATATGGGGTTTTGAGTCCCTTTCACTGAGGAAGGTGTAGGTCTTGTCTATTCCATACTTGGTTTTTGGAACCGTACCTGTGTTTATATCAAACTCTGGTTTTATGCATCACCCCACCTCTCCTTCCCCCTTAAGCAGGCATAAGAGTGTTTTTTAAATGTGAGACTCTCTTCTCTTTCCTAACTCAGTTCATGTCTAGCCATGTTTACAGTATCTTCATAAGTGATATCTTATGATAAGCTTCTTTTTCTCTGTGACTTATTTCACTTAAAATCTTCGTGCCTGAATCCACTCATTTTGCTGCTACTGGTCTTATGACATTGATTTCATGGCTGAGGGATATTCCATCGTACGTAAGAACCACAATTTTTTGAACCATTTTTATATTTTCTGGGATATTTCAGGTGTACCCAAGTTGAGGTTCTTGTAAGCAGTGCAGCCCTAAATTTGAGGGTGGCTCTGTCTTATTGAATTTCAGTTTTCCTAAGGTATATTCCCTAGACTGGAAGTGCCCTTGGCACTGTAGCTCTGTTTTTTACCTGTTTTAGGGAACACAATGCACTCCTCCAGAGAGAATGTTGGCAATTTACATCCCGCCCAACAGCATAACAACGCTCCTTGTTCTCCAGGGCCTGTCTTGCCTTTCTGGTTTTTACACATTTTGTGGATGTCCCTTTTGACCGGTGGGAAGTGATACTTCTTTTTAGTGCAGATTTGCATTGCCCGCTTGCTTGCTTGGCCAAAAAGGGCGTATGCGTTTTCTCCTGCATATGTTCAGGAGAAAATGCATACCCCGTTTATGGCCAAGTGCATCATTGACGAAGTTGTGCCCCTCTTCCTGTGCTTTACATGTGATTCCAACGTACCTCTTGAAATCTGTTTCCTGCTATTCTGCCTCTCTTTCAAGTCTGCCTCGTTGCCTTCCCTCAACAGATTTTTGGATGATAGTTGTCCTTTATTACTTTGCTAGTTTGTGAATTGCTGGGCCCTTGAGCTCCATTATTCAACTCGTTTTTTGGAGCTGAACGCATGTCCAAAATTTTGGTTCAGGACCTATACTGGTTCCCGGTGGGTGGCTGCAACTTTGGTAAATTCTTCTTGCTGCCGGGAAATTAGAGTGACATATGCCCGTCCAAATGCCTAACAGCTACTCTATCATTGGTTCTCCCTCTTGCCTTTCGTCCTCTGCCATATTGGCAACCTGTGAGAACCAGGAGCTTAAAGGGGCTGTCTCTCTAATTTGGGAGATTGATAGTAAAGCAGTTGGAAAGTCAAACTGGAGCACCAGGAGAGGGACTATTCGTTGAGTTTTTGAGACCTTTCCTATTCACTGTGTGTGCATTCTCTAGGTTTCCCGTACATATGACAGCTGTAGTAATATTCCCTTCAACCTGGAGAGTTGGAGCCCATGGAATGGGTGCCATGCATTATTGCTTTAAAGGATCTGCATTTGCTCACCCAATCTCACCAATCCTCTCATTCCCAAGATTCCAGCCTTATGCCACATCCAGCTGTCATTGTAGACATGGTCATTCCACGTTTCATCAGAGACCCTGAAGGAATTGTAAAGAATTTCCCTGTTTTTTTGTTTTGTTTTTGAAATTCCTTTTTATAGTGGCTTTGAGCTGATTCTCGCTGCCATGTTTATGCCAGTCTAGACACACTTGATTCCCTTACGGAGACATATCAATACCTAGGTTTTAAGATTCTTACTAGTCAGATATATTCCTCTGCGGGAAATATGGGGTTTTGAGTCCCTTTCACTGAGGAAGGTATAGGTAGGTCTTGTCTATTCCATAGATGGTTTTTGGAACGGTACCTGTGCTTATATCAACCTCTGGTTTTATGCAACACCCCACCTCTCCTTCCCCCTTAAGCAGGCATAAGAGTGTTTTCTAAATGTGAGACTCTGTTCTCTTTCCTAACTCAGTTCATGTGTAGCCATGTTTACAGGATCATCATAAGTGATATCTTATGATAAGCTTCTTTTTCTATGTGACTTATTTCACTTAGAATCTTCGTACCTGAATCCACTCATTTTGCTGCTACTGGTCTTATGACATTGATTTCATGGCTGAGGGATATTCCATCGTACGTAAGTACCACAATTTTTTGAACCATTTTTATATTTTCTGGGATATTTCAGGTGTACCCAAGTTGAGGTTCTTGTAAGCAGTGAAGCCCTAAATTTGAGGGTAGCTCTGTCTTATTGATTTTCAGTTTTCCTAAGGTATATTCCCTAGACTTGAAGTGCCCTTGGCACTGTAGCTCTGTTTTTTACCTGTTTTAGGGAACACAATGCACTCCTCCAGAGAGAATGTTGGCAATTTACATCCCGCCCAACAGCATAACAATGCTCCCTTTTCTCCAGGGCCTGTCTTGCCTTTCTGGTTTTTACACATTTTGTGGATGTCCCTTTTGACCGGTGGGAAGTGATACTTCTTTGTAGTGCAGATTTGCATTGCCCGCTTGCTTGCTTGGCCAAAAATGGCGTATGCGTTTTCTGCTGCATATGTTCAGGAGAAAATGCATACGCCCTTTTTGGCCAAGTGCATCATTGACGAAGTTGTGGCCCTCTTCCTGTGCTTTACATGTGATTCCAACGTACCTCTTGAAATCTGTTTCCTGCTATTCTGCCTCGCTTTCAATTCCTCCTCTTTGCCTTCCCTCAACAGATTGTGTGATGATAGTTGCCCTTTATTACTCTGCCAGTTTGTGAATTGCTGTGCCCTTGAGCTCCATTTTTCAACTAGTTTTTGTGAGCTGAACGCATGTCCAAAATTTTCGTTCAGGACCTATATTGGTTACCGGGGGGTGGCTGCAACTTTGGTTAATTCTTCTTCCTCCCGGGAATTTAGAGTGACATATGCCCGTCCAATTGCCTAACAGCTACTCTCTCATTGGTTCTCCCACTTCCCTGTCATCATTTGCCAAATTGCCAACCTGTTGGAACCAGGAGGTTAAAGGTGCTGTCTCTCCCAGTGAGGAGATTGATAGTAAAGCAGTTAGAATGTGAAACTGGAGCACAACGAGAGGGACTATTCGTTGAGATTTAGAAACCTTTCGTATTCACAGTGTGTCCATTCTCTAGGTTTCCCATACATGTTATAGCTGTAGTAATATTCCCTACAACCTGGAGAGTTGGGAGCCATGGAATGTGGGCCATGCATTATTGCTTTAAAGTGTTTGCATTTGCTCACGAATCTCACCAATCCTCTCAGTCCCATGTGTCCAGCCTTATGCCACCTCCAGCTGTCGTTCTAGATAGGGTCATTCCAACTTTCATCAGAGACCCTGAAGGAATTGTAAAGAATTTCGCTGTATTTTTGTTTTGTTTTAGAAATTCGTTTTTATAGTGGGTTTGAGCTGATTCTCGCTGCCATCTTTATGCCAGTCTAGACACACTTGATTCCCTTACGGAGACCTATCAATACATAGGTTTTAAGATTCTTACTAGTAAGGTATATTCCTCTGCGGGAAATATGGGGTTTTGAGTCCCTTTCACTGAGGAAGGTGTAGGTCTTGTCTATTCCATACTTGGTTTTTGGAACGGTACCTGTGCTTATATCAAAGTCTGGTTTTATGCCTCACCCCACCTCTCCTTCCTCCTTAAGCAGGCATAAGAGTGTTTTCTAAATGTGAGACTCTTCTCTTTCCTAACTCAGTTCATGTCTAGCCATGTTTACAGGATCTTCATAAGTGATATCTTATGATAAGTTTCTTTTTCTGTTTAACTTATTTCACTTAGAATCATCATACCTGAATCCACTCATTTTGCTGCTACTCTTCTTGTGACATTGATTTCAATGCTGAGGGATATTCCATCGTACGTAATTCCCCAATTTTTTGAAACATTTTTATCTTTCCTGGGATACTTAAAGTGTACCCAAGTTGAGGTTCTTGTAAGCAGTGCAGCCCTAAATTTGAGGCTGGCTCTGTCTTATTGATTTTCAGTTTTCCCAAGGTATATTCCCTAGACTCGAAGTGCCCTTGGCTCTGTAGCTCTGTTTTTTACTTGTTTTAGGGAACACAATGCACTCCTCCAGAGAGGCAGTTGGCAATTTACATCCCGGCCATCCGCATAACAAGGCTCCCTGTTCTCCAAGGCCTGTCTTGCCTTTCTGGTTTTTACCCATTTTGTGGATGTCCCTTTTGACCGGTGGGAAGTGATACTTCTTTGTAGTGCAGATTTGCATTGCCCACTTGCTTGCTTGGACAGAAAGGGCGTATGTGTTTTCTCCTGAATATATTCAGGATAAAATGCATACGCCCTTTTTGGCCAAGTGCATCATTGTCGAAGTTGTGCCCCTCTTCCTGTGCTTTAAAGGCAATTCCAACGTACCTCTTGAAATCTGTTTCCTGCTATTCTGCCTCCCTTTCAAGTTCACCTCGTTGCCTTCCCTCAACAGATTTTTGGATGATAGTTGCCGTTTATTACTCTGCCAATTTGTGAATTGCTGTGCCCCTGAGCTCCATTTTTTAACTCGTTTTTTCTGAGCTGAACGCAAGTACAATATTTTGGTTCAGAAACTATACTGGTTCCCAGTGGGTGGCTGAGGCTTTGGTCAATTCTTTTTCCTCCCGGGAAATAAGAGTGACATATGCCCGTCCAAATGCCTAACAGCTACTCTCTCTTTGGTTCTCCCTCTTCTCATTCATCATCTGCGAAATTGGCAACCTGTGCGAAACAGGAGGTTGAAGGTGCTGTCTCTCCAGATTGGGAGACTGATACTAAATCAGTTGGAAAGTCAAACTGGAGTAGTAGAAGGGGGACTATTTTCTGAGTTTAGAGACCTTTCGTATTCAGTGTGTCCATTCTCTAGGTTTCCCGTACATGTTATAGCTGTATTAATATTCCCTTCAACCTGGAGAGTTGGAGCCCATGGAATGGGTACCATGCATTATTGCTATAAAGGGTCTGCGTTTGCTCACCCAATCTCACCAATCCTCTCAGTCCCATGTGTCCAGCCTTATGCGATATCCAGCTATCATTGTAGATAGGGTCATTACAAGTTTCATCAGAGACCCTGAAGGAATTGTAAAGAATTTCCCTGTTTTTTGGTTTTGTTTTTGAAATTCCTTTTTGTAGTGGGTATGAGCTGATTCTCACTGCCATGTTTATGCCAGTCTAGACACACTTGATTCCCTTACGGAGACATATCAATACATAGATTTTAAGATTCTTACTAGTCAGATATATTCCTCTGCGGGAAATATGGGGTTTTGAGTCCCTTTCACTGAGGAAGGTATAGGTAGGTCTTGTCTATTGCATAGTTGGTTTTTGGAACAGTACCTGTGCTTATATCAAACTCTGGTTTTATGCATCACCCCACCTCTCCTTCCCCCTTAAGCAGGCATAAGAGTGTTTTCTAAATGTGAGAGTCTGTTCTCCTTCCTAACTCAGTTAATGTGTAGCCATGTTTACAGTATCTTCATAAGTGATATCTTATGATAAGCTTCTTTTTCTGTGTGACTTATTTCACTTAGAATCTTCGTACCTGAATCCACTCATTTTGCTGCTACTGGTCTTATGACATTGATTTCATGGCTGAGGGATATTCCATCGTACGTAAGTACCACAATTTTTTGAACCATTTTTATATTTTCTGGGATATTTCAGGTGTACCCAAGTTGAGGTTCTTGTAAGCAGTGCAGCCCTAAATTTGAGGGTGGCTCTGTCTTATTGATTTTCAGTTTTCCTAAGGTATATTCCCTAGACTGGAAGTGGCCTTGGCACTGTTGCTCTGTTTTTTACCTGTTTTAGGGAACACAATGCACTCCTCCAGAGAGAATGTTGGCAATTTACATACGGCACAACAGCATAACAACGCTCCCTGTTCTCCAGGGCCAGTCTTGCCTTTCTGGTTTTTACACATTTTGTGGATGTCCCTTTTGACCGTTGGGAAGTGATACTTCTTTGTAGTGCAGATTTGCATTGCCCGCTTGCTTGCTTGTCCAAAAAGGGCGTATGCGTTTTCTCCTGCATATGTTCAGGAGAAAATGCATACGCCGTTTTTGGCCAAGTGCATCATTGATGAAGTTGTGCCCCTCTTCCTGTGCTTTACATGTGATTCCAACGTACCTCTTGAAATCTGTTTCCTGCTATTCTGCCTCTCTTTCAAGTCTGCCTCGTTGCCTTCCCTCAACAGATTTTTGGATGATAGTTGTCCTTTATTACTTTGCTAGTTTGTGAATTGCTGTGGCCTTGAGCTCTATTATTCAACTCGTTTTTGGAGCTGAACGCATGTCCAAAATTTTGGTTCAGGACCTATACTGGTTCCCGGTGGGTGGCCGCAACTTTGGTTAATTCTTCTGGCTGCCGGGAAATTAGAGTGACATATGCCCGTCCAAATGCCTAACAGCTACTCTATCATCGGTTCTCCCTCTTCCCTTTCATCCTCTGCCAAATTGGCAACCTGTGAGAACCAGGAGCTTAAAGGGGCTGTCTCTCTAAGTTGGGAGATTGATAGTAAAGCAGTTGGAAAGTCAAACTGGAGCACCAGGAGAGGGACTATTCGTTGAGTTTTCGAGACCTTTCCTATTCACTGTGTGTGCATTCTCTAGGTTTCCCGTACATATTACAGCTGTAGTAATATTCCCTTCAACCTGGAGAGTTGGAGCCCATGGAATGGGTGCCATACATTATTGCTTTAAAGGGTCTGCATTTGCTCACCCAATCTCACCAATCCTCTCAGTACCAAGAGTCCAGCCTTATGCCACATCCAGCTGTCATTGTAGACATGGTCATTCCACGTTTCATCAGAGACCCTGAAGGAATTGTAAAGAATTTCCCTGTTTTTTTGTTTTGTTTTTGAAATTCCTTTTTATAGTGGCTTTGAGCTGATTCTCGCTGCCATGTTTATGCCAGTCTAGACACACTTGATTCCCTTACGGAGACATATCAATACCTAGGTTTTAAGATTCTTACTAGTCAGATATATTCCTTTGCGGGAAATATGGGGTTTTGAGTCCCTTTCACTGAGGAAGGTATAGGTAGGTCTTGTCTATTCCATAGTTGGTTTTTGGAACGGTACCTGTGCTTATATCAAACTCTGGTTTTATGCATCACCCTACCTCTCATTCCCCCTTAAGCAGGCATAAGAGTGTTTTCTAAATGTGAGACTCTGTTCTCTTTCCTAACTCAGTTCATGTGTAGCCATGTTTACAGGATCATCATAAGTGATATCTTATGATAAGCTTCTTTTTCTATGTGACTTATTTCACTTAGAATCTTCGTACCTGAATCCACTCATTTTGCTGCTACTGGTCTTATGACATTGATTTCATGGCTGAGGGATATTCCATCGTACGTAAGTACCACAATTTTTTGAACCATTTTTATATTTTCTGGGATATTTCAGGTGTACCCAATTTGAGGTTCTTGTAAGCAGTGCAGCGCTAAATTTGAGGGTGGCTCTGTCTTATTGATTTTCAGTTTTCCTAAGGTATATTCCCTAGACTGGAAGTGCCCTTGGCAGTGTAGCTCTGTTTTTTACCTGTTTTAGGGAACACAATGCACTCCTCCAGAGAGAATGTTGGAAATTTACATCCCGCCCAACAGCATAACAACGCTCCCTGTTCTCCAGGGCCAGTCTTGTCTTTCTGGTTTTTACACATTTTGTGGATGTCCCTTTTGACCGGTGGGAAGTGATTCTTCTTTTTAGTGCAGATTTGCATTGCCCGCTTGCTTGCTTGGCCAAAAAGGGCGTATGCGTTTTCTGCTGCATATGTTCAGGAGAAAATGGATACGCCCTTTTTGGCCAAGTGCATCATTGACGAAGTTGTGGCCCTCTTCCTGTGCTTTACATGTGATTCCAACGTACCTCTTGAAATCTGTTTCCTGCTATTCTGCCTCGCTTTCAAGTCTGCCTCGTTGCCTTCCCTCAACAGATTTTTGGATGCTAGTTGTCCTTTATTACTTTGCCAGTTTGTGAATTGCTGTGCCCTTGAGCTCCATTATTCAACTCGTTTTTGTATCTGAACGCATGTCCAAAATTTTGGTTCAGGACCTATACTGGTTCCCAGTGGGTGGCTGCAAATTTGGTTAATTCTTTTTCCTGCCGGGAAATTAGAGTGACATATGCCAGTCCAAATGCCTAACAGCTACTCTATCATTGGTTCTCCCTCTTCCCTTTCATCCTATGCCAAATTGGCAACCTGTGAGATCCAGGAGGTTAAAGGGTCAGTCTCTCTAAGTTGGGAGATTGATAGTAAAGCAGTTGGAAAGTCAAACTGGAGCACCAGGAGAGGGACTATTCGTTGAGTTTTCGAGACCTTTCCTATTCAATGTGTGTGCATTTTCTAGGTTTCCCGTACATGTTACAGCTGTAGTAATATTCCCTTCAACCTGGAGAGTTGGGACCCATGGAATGGGTGCCATGCATTATTGCTTTAAAGAGTCTGCATTTGCTCACCCAATCTCACCAATCCTCTCAGTCCCAAGAGTCCAGCCTTATGCCACATCCAGCTGTCATTGTAGACACGGTCATTCCACGATTCATCAGAGACCCTGAAGGAATTGTAAAGAATTTCCCTGTTTTTTTGTTTTGTTTTTGAAATTCCTTTTTATAGTGGCTTTGAGCTGATTCTCGCTGCCATGTTTATGCCAGTCTAGACACACTTGATTCCCTTACGGAGACATATCAATACCTAGGTTTTAAGATTCTTACTAGTCAGATATATTCCTCTGCGGGAAATATGGGGTTTTGAGTCCCTTTCACTGAGGAAGGTATAGGTAGGTCTTGTCTATTCCATAGTTGGTTTTTGGAACGGTACCTGTGCTTATATCAAACTCTGGTTTTATGCATCACCCCACCTCTCCTTCCCCCTTAAGCAGGCATAAGTGTGTTTTCTAAATGTGAGATTCTCTTCTCTTTCTTAACTCAGTTCATGTGTAGCCATGTTTACAGGATCTTCATAAGTGATATCTTGTGATAAGCTTCTTTTTCTATGTGACGTATTTCACTTAGAATCATCGTACCTGAATCCACTCATTTTGCTGCTACTGGTCTTATGACATTGATTTCATGGCTGAGGGATATTCCATCGTACGTAAGTACCACAATTTTTTCAACCATTTTTATTTTTCCTGGGATATTTCCTGTGTTCCCAAGTTGTGGTTCTTGTAAGCAGTGCAGCGCTAAATTTGAGGGTGGCTCTGTCTTATTGATTTTCAGTTTTCCCAAGGAATATTCTCTAGACTGGAAGTGCCCTTGGTTCTCTAGCTCTGTTGTTTACTTGTTTTAGGGAACACAAAGCACTCCTCTAGTGAAGCAGTTGGCAATTTACATCCCGCCCATCAGCATGACAAGGCTCCCTGTTCTCCAGGGCCTGTCTTGCCTTTCTGGTTTTTACACATTTTGTGGATGTCCCTTTTGACCTGTGGGAAGTGATACTTCTTTGTAGTGCAGATTTGCATTGCCTGCTTGCTTGCTTGGCCAAAAAGGGCGTATGCGTTTTCTGCTACATATATTCAGGAGAAAATGCATACGCCCTATTTGGCCAAGTGCATCATTGTCGAAGTTGTGCCCCTCTTCCTGTGCTTTACATGTGATTCCAACGTACCTCTTGAAATCTGTTTCCTGCTATTCTGCCTCGCTATCAATTCCTCCTCGTTGCCTTCCCTCAACAGATTGTGTGATGATAGTTGCCCTTTATTACTCTGCCAGTTTGTGAATTGCTGTGCCCTTGAGCTCCATTTTTCAACTAGTTTTTGTGAGCTGAACGCATGTCCAAAATTTTCGTTCAGGACCTATATTGGTTACCGGTGGGTGGCTGCAACTTTGGTTAATTCTTCTTCCTCCTGGGAATTTAGAGTGACATATGCCCGTCCAATTGCCTAACAGCTACTCTCTGATTGGTTCTCCCTGTTCCCTGTCATCCTCTGTCAAATTGGCAACCTGTGAGAACCAGGAGGGTAAAGGGGCTGTCTCTCCAAGTTGGGAGATTGATAGTAAAGCAGTTGGAAAGTCAAACTGGAGCTCCAGGAGAGGGAATATTCGTTGAGTTTTAGAAACCTTTCGTATTCACAGTGTGTCCATTGTCTAGGTTTCCCGTACATGTTATAGCTGTAGTAATATTCCCTTCAACCTGGAGAGTTGGGACCCATGGAATGGGTGCCATGCATTATTGCTTTAAAGGGTCTGCATTTGCTCACCCAATCTCACCAATCCTCTCTGTCCCAAGAGTCCAGCCTTATGCCACATCCAGCTGTCATTGTAGACAGGGTCATTCCACGTTTCATCAGAGACCCTGAAGGAATTGTAAAGAATTTCCCTGTTTTTTTGTTTTGTTTTTGAAATTCTTTTTTATAGGGGGTTTGAGCTCATTCTCGCTGCCATGTTTATGGCTCTCTAGACTCACTTGATTCCCTTACAGAGACATATAAATACATAGGTTTTAAGATTCTTAATAGTCAGATACATTACTCTGCGGGAAATATGGGCTTTTGAGTCCCTTTCACTGAGGAAGGTATAGGTAGCTCTTGTCTATTCCATAGTTGGTTTTTGGAACGGTACCTGTGCTCTTATAAAACTCTGGTTTATGCATCACCACACCTCTCCTTCCCCCTTAAGCAGGCATAAGAGTTTTTTCTAAATGTGAGAGTCTGTTCTCTTTCCTAACTCAGTTTATGTGTAGCCATGTTTACAGGATCTTCATAAGTGATATCTTATGATAAGCTTCTTTTTCTGTGTGACTTATTTTACTTAGAATCATCGTACCTGAATCCACTCATTTTGCTACTAATGGTCTTATGACATTGATTTCATGGCTGAGGGATATTCCATCGTACGTAAGTACCACAATTTTTTGAACCATTTTTATCTTTTCTGGGATATTTAAGGTATACCCAAGTTGAGGTTCTTGTAAGCAGTGCAGCCCTAAATTTGACGGTGGCTGTGTTTTATTGATTTTCAATTTTCCCAAGGTATATTCCCTAGACTGGAAGTGCCCTTGGCTCTGTAGCTCTGTTGTTTACATGTTTTTGGGAACACAATGCCCTCCTCCAGAGAGGCAGTTGGCAATTTACATCCGGCCCATCAGCATAACAAGGCTCCCTGTTCTCCAGGGCCTGTCTTGCCTTTCTGGTATTTACACATTTTGTGGATGTCCCTTTTGACTGTTGGGAAGTGATACTTCTTTGTAGTGCAGATTTGCATTGCCTGCTTGCTTGCTTGGCCAAAAAGGGCGTATGCGTTTTCTCCTGCATATTTTCAGGGGAAAATGCATACGCCCTTTTAGGCCAAGTGCATCATTGTCGAAGTTGTGCCCCTCTTCCTGTGCCTTACAGGTGATTCCAACGTACCTCTTAAAATCTGTTTCCTGCTATTCTGCGTAGCTTTCAAGTCTGCCTCGTTTCCTTCCGTCAACAGATTTTTGGATGAGAGTTGTCCTTTATTACTTTGCCCGTTTGTGAATTGCTGTGCCCTTGAGCTCAATATTTCAACTCATGTTTTGTGAGCTGAACGCATGTGCAAAATTTTGGTTCAGGACCTATACTGGTTCCTGGAGGGTGGTTGCAAATTTGGTTAATTCTTCTTCCTGCCGGGAATTAAGAGTGACATATGCCCGTCCAAATGCCTAACAGCATCTCTCTCATTGGTTCTCCCTCTTCCCTTTCATCCTCTGCCAAATTGGCAAACTGTGAGAACCAGGAAGTTAAAGGCGCTGTCTCTCCAAGTTGGGAGATTGATAGTAAAGCACTTGGAACGTAAAACCGGAGCACCAGGAGAGGGACTATTCGTTGAGTTTTAAAAACCTTTTGTATTCACAGTGTGTCCATTCTCTAGGTTTCCCGTACATGTTATAGCTGTAGTAATATTCCCTTGAACCTGGAGAGTTCTGACCCATGGAATGGGTGCCATGCATTATTGCTTTCAAGCGTCTGCATTTGCTCACCCAATCTCACCAATCCTCTCAGTCCCAAGTGTCTAGCCTTATGCCACATCCAGCTGTCATTGTAGACAGGGTCATTCCAGGTTTCATCAGAGACCCTGAAGGAATTGTAAAGAATGTTCCTCTCTTTTTTGTTTTGTTTTTGAAATTCCTTTTTATAGTGTGTTTGAGCTGATTCTCGCTGCCATGTTTATGCCAGTCTAGACACACTTGATCCCCTTACGTAGACATACCAATACATAGGTTTTTAGTTTCTTACTAGTCTGATATATTCCTCTGCGTGAAATATGGGGTTTTGAATCCCTTTCACTGCGGAAGGTATAGGTAGGTCTTGTCGATTCCATAGTTGGTTTTTGGAATGGTACCTGTGCTTATATCAAACTCTGGTTTTATGCATCACCTCACCTCTCCTTCCCCCTTAAGCAGGCATAAGAGTGTTTTCTAAATGCGAGACTCTGTTTTCTTTCCTAACTCAGTTCATGTGTAGCCATGTTTACAGGATCTTCATAAGTGATATCTTATGATAAGCTTCTTTTTCTCTGTGACTTATTTTATTTAGAATCACTGTACCTGAATCCTCTCATATTGATGCTACTGGTCTTATGACATTGATTTCATGGCTGAGGGATATTCCATCGTACGTAAGTACCACAATTTTTGTAACCATTTTTATATTTCCTGGGATATTTAAGGTGTACCCAAGTTGAGTTTCTTGTAAGCAGTGCAGCCCTAAATTTGGGGGTGGCTCTGTCTTATTGATTTTCAGTTTTCCCAAGGTATATTCCGTAGACTGGAAGTGCCCTTGGCTCTGTAGCTCTGTTGTTTACTTGTTTTAGGGAACACAATGCACTCCTCCAGTGAGGCAGTTGGCAATTTACATCCCGCCCATCAGCATAACAAGGCTCACTGTTCTCCAGGGCCTGTCTTGCTTCTCTGGTATTTACACATTTTTTGGATGTCCCTTTTGACCAGTGGGAAGTGATAATTCTTTGTAGTGCAGATTTGCATTGCCCGCTTGCTTGCTTGGACAGAAAGGGCGTATGCGTTTTCTCCTGCATATATTCAGGAGAAAATGCATACGCCCTTTTTGGCCAAGTGCATCATTGTCGAAGTTGTGCCCCTCTTCCTGTGCTTTACAGACGATTCCAACGTACCTCTTGAAATCTGTTTCCTGCTATTAGGCGTCACTTTCAAGTCCGCTTCGTTGCCTTCCCTCAACAGATTTCTGGACGATAATTGGCTTTTATTACTATGCCTAATTGTGAATTGCTCTGCTGCTGAGCTCCATTTTTCAACTCATTTTTTGTGAGCTGAATGCAAGTCCAAAGTTTTGTTTCAGAAGCTATACTGGTTCCCAGTGTGTGGTTGAGACTTTGGTTAATTCTTCTTCCTGCCGGGAAATTAGAGTGACATATGCCCGTCCAAGTGCCTAACAGCTACTCTCTCATTGGTTCTCCCTCTTCCCTTTCATCCTCTCCCAAATTGTCAAACTGTGAGAACCAGGAGGTTAAAGGGGCTGTCTCTACAATTTGGGAGATTGATAGTAAAGCAGTTGGAAAGTCAAACCGGAGAACCAGGAGAGGGACTATTCTTTGAGTTTTAGAAACCTTTCATATTCACAGTGTGTCCATTCTCTAGGTTTCCCGTACATGTTATAGCTGTAGTAATAATCCCTTCAACCTGGAGACTTGGAACCCATGGAATGGGTGCCATGCATTATTGCTTTAAAGGGTCTGCAATTGTTCACCCAATCTCACAAATCCTCTCAGTCCCAAGTGTCCAGCCTTATGCCACATCGAGCTGTCATTGTAGACAGGGACATTCCAGGTTTCATCAGAGTCCCTGAAGGAATTGAAAAGAATTTCCCTGTTTTTTTGTTTTGTTTTTGAAATTCCGTTTTATAGTGGCTTTGAGCTGATTCTCGCTGCCATGTTTATGCCAATCTAGACACACTTGATTCCCTTAGGGAGACATATCAATACATAGATTTTAAGATTCTTACTAGTCAGATATATTCCTCTGCGGGAAATATGGGGTTTTGAGACACTTGCACTGAGGATGGTGTAGGTAGGTCTTGTCTATTCCATAGTTGGTTTTTGGAACGGTACCTGTGCTTATATCAAACTCTGGTTTTATGCATCACCCCACCTCTCCTTCCCCCTTAAGCAGGCATAAGAGTGTTTTCTAAATGTGAGACTCTATTCTCTTTCCTAACTCAGTTCATGTGTAGCCATGTTTACAGGATCTTCATAAGTGATATCTTATGATAAGATTCTTTTTCTGTGTGACTTATTTCACTTAGAATCATCGTACCTGAATCCACTCATATTGATGCTACTGGTCTTATGACATTGATTTCATGGCTGATGGATATTCCATCGTACATAAGTACCACAATTTTTTGAACCATTTTTATCTTTCCTGGGATATTTAAGGTGTACCCAAGTTGAGGTTCTTGTAATCAGTGCAGCCCTAAATTTGGGGGTGGCTCTGTCTTATTGATTTTCAGTTTTCCCAAGGTATATTCCCTAGACTGGAAGTGCCCTTGGCTCTGTAGCTCTGTTGTTTACTTGTTTTAGGGGACACAGTGCACTCCTCCAGATAGGCAGTTGGCAATTTACATCCCACCCATCAGCATAACAAGGCTCCCTGTTCTCCAGGGACTGTCTTGCCTTTCTGGTATTTACACATTTTGTGGATGTCCCTTTTGACCGGTGGGGAGTGATACTTCTTTATAATGCAGATTTGCATTGCCCCCTTGCTTGCTTGGCCAAATATTGCGTATGCGTTTTGTACTTAATATATTCAGGAGAAAACGCATACGCCCTTTTTGGACAAGTGCATCATTGTCGATGTTGTGCCCCACTTCCTGTTCCTTAAATGCGATTCCAACGTACCTCTTGAAATCTGTTTCCTGCTATTCTGCCTCGCTTTCAAGTCCGCCTCGTTGCCTTCCCTCAACAGATTTTTGGACGATAGTTGTCCTTTATTACTCTGCCTGTTTGTGAATTGTTGTGCACTGAGCTACATTATTTAACTCGTTTTTTTGTGAGCTGAAAGCACGTCCAATATTTTGGTTCAGGACCTATACTGGTTCCTGGTGGGTGGCTGAGGCTTTGTTTATTTCTTCTTCTTCCCGCGAAGTAAGAGTGACATGTGCCCGTACAAATGTCTAACAGCTACTCTCTCACTGGTCTCCCTCTTCCCTTTCATCCTCTGCCAAATTGGCAACCTGTGCATACCAGGAGGTTAAAAGTGCTGTCTCTCCTTGTAGGGAGATTGATAGTAAAGCAGTTGGAAAGTCAAATGGGAGCACCAGGAGAGGGACTATTCGTTGAGTTTTAGAAACCTTTCGTATTCACACTGTGTCCATTCTCTAGGGTTTCCGTACATATTATAGCTGCAGTAATATGACCTTAAACCTTGCCTGTTGGGACCCATGGAATGGGTGCCACACATTATTCCTTTAAAGGGTCTACATTTGCTCACCCAATCTCACCAATCCTCTCAGTCCCAAGTGTCCAGCCTTATGCCACATCCAGCTGTCGTTTTAGATAGGGTCATTCCAGGTTTCATCAGCGACCCTGAAGGTATTGTGTAAGAATTGTTCTGTTTTTATGTTTTGTTTTGAATTTCATTTTTATATTGGGTTTGAGCTGATTCTCCCTGCCATGTTTATGTCATACTAGACACACTTAGTTACCTTATGGAGACATATCAATACATAGGTTTTATAATTCTTACTAGTCAGATATATTTCTCTGGGGGGAATAGGGATGTTGAGTTCCATTCACTGAGGAAGGAGTAGGGCTTGTCTCTTTTGTTTTTGGATTATGGAACCGTACCTTTGCTAATATCAATCTTTTGTTTTGTGCATCTCCCCACCTGTCTTTCCCCTTAAGCAAGCGTTAGATTGTTTTCTAAATCTGAGACTCTGTTCTCTTCCCTAAATCAGTTCATATGTAGCCATGTTTACATTCCCTTCATAAGTGATATCTTATGTCAGAATGCACCATGGCCCTTGTCATAATAATGCTTCATGACCCCTGTCATCACAATGATCCATGCCCTGGTTATCAAAATGCTCCCTGTCCCTTGTCATCAAAATTCTCCACGTACTTGTCATCACAATGCTACATGACATTTCTCATCAAAATGTTACATGCTCTTGTCATCACAATTCTCCATTCTCTTGACATTGCAATGCTCCATGCCCTTGTCATCACAATGCTCCATGCCTTTGTCATCACATTGCTCCATGACACCTGTCATCACATTGCTCCCTGACACCTGTCATCAAAATGCTTCATGCCCCTTGTCATTACAGGGCTCCATGATGCTCGACATCACAGTTACCCAAGTTCTTCTCATCACAATGCTCCACGGTTTTGCCATCACCATGCTCCATGCCTTGTCATCTCAAATCTCAATGTCGCTTGTCCTCACAATTCTCCACGTCCTTGTCATTACAATGCTCCATGGCACTTCACATCACAATGTTATATGCTCTTGTCATCACAATACTCCATGCACTTGTCATTGCAATGCTCCATGATCCCTGTCATAGGAAGCTCCATGCGCTTTTCATCAAAATGCTTCACGACCAGGACATTAAAATTCTCAATGGCCCTTGATATCACAATGCTCCATGCCCTTGTCATCACAATGCTCCTTTACTTTGTCACAACAATCCTCCATAACAATTTGCATCACAATGCTCCATGATATTGTCATCAAACTGGAACATGACATATTTCATCACAATGCTCTCTGACACCTTTCTTCACAATAATCCATGACCTTGTCATCACAGTGCTCCATGACCTTGTCATCACAATGTGCCATGCCCATTCTTATCACAATAATCCAAGAAACTTGTCAGACCAATGCTCCATGACACTTTTCATCACAATGCACCATGAACGCTGTCATCAAAATGCACCATGCCCATCATCATAATGCTTCATGCTATTGTCATCACAATGAAATCAAAAAGCTCCATGACATCTGTCACCACAATGCTGCAAACCCTTGTGATCACAATGTCCCATAACACTTGTCATCACAATGCCCCATGACGCTGGTCACCACAGTTATCCATGGGCTTCTCATCACAATGCACCATGACTTTTGTCAACACAATGTTCAATACCCTTGTCAACACAATGCTCTCTGACTATTGACTTCAGTATGCACCGTGCACTCTATCATGGCAATGCTCCATGCCTATTTCATCACAATGATCCATGCCCTTTTCATCAAAATGTTCCAAGACACCTGTGATCACAATGCTCCTTGCACTTGCCATCACAAACCTCCATGACGTATGTCATCAGAATGCTCCATGGCCTTCTCATCATAATGTTCCATGCCCTTGTCATCACAATGCTCCAATACCCCTGTAATCAAAATGATCCCTGCGCCTTTTCATCAGAATGCTCCATGAGACTTGTCATCACAAGGTTCCATGGTCTTCACATCACAGTGCTCCAGGACCTTGTCATCAGAGTGCTCCATTCTCTTGTCATCAAAATGCTCCATGACCCCTGTCATCACAATAATCCATGAATATTTTCAGCCCAATGCTCTACAAAATTCTCATCACAATGCTCCATAGCCCATATCACCACAATGCTCCATGACCACTGTCATCAAAACACTCCATGACACCTGACAACACAATGATCCGGGACACTTGTCATCACAATGCTACATTCCCTTGTCATCACAATGCTCCATGACCCCTGTCATCACAACACTCCATGAACATTTTCAGCCCAGTGCTCCATGACCCTTGTCATCACAATAATCCATGCCCTTTTCATCCCAATGCTCCATGACCCCTGTATTCACAATGCTCAGTAACGCTTGTCATCACAGTGCTCCATGACACCTGTCATCACAATGCTCCATGCCTTTGTCAGCAAAATGCTACATGACCTTGTCATTACAATGCTCTATGCGCTTGTCATCACAATACTCCATTTCCATTGTCATCACAATCCTCCATGAATATTGGGATCACATTGCTTCCTGCCATTGTCAGCACAATGCTCCATGCTCCTTGAAATCAAAATGATCCATGACCTCTGTCATCACAATGCTCCAAAACCTTGTGATCACAATGTTCCATAACACTTGTCATCCCAACGCTCCATGATGCCTGTCATCACAATACCCCATGCCCTTTTCATGACAATGCTCCATGACCTTTGTCACCACAATTCTCAATACACTTGTCATCAAAATGCTCCCTGACACTTCTCATCAGAATGCTCCTTGAAACCTATCACGAAAAGGCTCCATGCTGTTTTCATCACAATGCCCCATGCCGTTTTCATCACAATGGTCCAGGCCATTTTCATCAAAATCCTCCACAAGCTTGTCATCAGAATGCTCCATGACCTTTCTCATCACAATTCTCCATGCAATTGTCAGCACAATGCTCCCTGACCCTTGTCATCACAATGCTCCAAGCCATTGTCATCACAATGCTCTATTACATTTGTCATCAGAATTATCCATGACACTTGGCTTCACAATGCTCCATGCCATTGTCATCACAATGGGCCATTCCAAATGTCATTGCAATGATCCATGAAACATATTAGACCAATGTTCCATGCCCTTGTCATCACAATGCTCCATGCCCTTGTTATCACAATGCTCCATGACCCCTGTCATCACAATGCTCCGTGACTCCCGTCATCACAATGCTTCATGACCATTGTCATCACAATGGTCCATGCCGTCGTCATCAACAGTCTCTGACCATTTTAACCACAATGCTCCATGAAATTTTCATCACAGTGCTCTTTGACCCTTGTCATCACAATGCTCCATGCGCTTGTCAGCAAAATGCCTCATGACACGTCATCACAGTGCTCCATGCGCTTGTCATCACAGTGCTCCACAATCTTGTCATCACAATGCTCCTTAAAATTTGTCATCACAATGCTCCATGCACTTCTCATCAAAATGCTCTCGCACCACTGATATCACAATGCTACATCACTATTTGTCACAATACTCCCTCACCCCTGTCATCACAATGTTCCATGACTCCTGTCATCCCAATGCTACATGCACTTATTATCACAGTGTTCGTTGACCCATGACATCACAATGTTCCATAACACCTGTCATCAAAATGTTCCATGACACTTTTCATCAAATTGCTCCATGACCCTGTCATCAGAATGCTCCAAGCACTTCTCATCACAATGCACAACGACCTTGCCATCAAAATGTTCCCTGACTTTTGTCATCACAATGATCCATGACCCTTGGCATCACAATGCTCCATATGATTGTCATCACAATGCCCAATGAACGCTCTCATCACATTGCTCCATGCCCTTGTCTTCACAAAGCTCCATGACACATGTCATCAGAATGCTCCATGTCCTTCTCATCACAATGCTCCATGCCCTTGCCATCACAATGCTCAATTACACCAGTCATCACAATGCTCCATGACCCCTGCCATCACGATGTTTCATGGCCTTGTCATCACAAAGCTCCATGACCCTTCTCATCACAGTGCTCCAAGAACCGTGTAATCACAATGCTCTATGCCCCTTTTCATCTCAATTATCCATGAACACTGTCATCACAATGCACCATGCCCATCATCATAATGCTTCATGCTATTGTCATCACAATGAAATCAAAATGCTCCATGACCTCTGTCATAACAATGCTCCAAACCCATGTTATCACAATATTCCCATCACTTGTCATCACAATGCCCCTTGACACTCGTCATCACAATTATCAATGGTCTTCTCATCAAAATGCTCAATACACTTATCATCAAAATGCTCCCTGACACTTGTTGTCTGTATGCTCCTTGAACCCTCTCATGACAAGGCTCCATGCCTTTTTCATCACAATGATCCATGCCCTTTTCATCACAATTCTCCAAAACCCATGTAATCACAATGCTCCATGCCCTTGTCATCACAAAGCTGAATGACGCATGCCATCAGAATGCTCCTTGGTCTTCTCCTCACAATGCTCCATGCCCTTGTCATCACAATGTGCCAAGACCCCTCTAATCACAATGCTCCATGCCCCTTTTCATCAGTATGCTCCATGAGACTTGTCATCACAAGGCTCCATGGTTTTGCCATCACAATGCTCCAGGACCTTGTTATCACAATGCTTCTCGACATTGTCATGAAAATTTTCAATGGCCCTTGAAATCATAATGCTCCAACCCCTAATCATCAAAATGCTCCATTATATTTGTCATCACAATTCTCCATTACATTTTGCATCACAATGCTCTATGCCATTGTAATCGAAATGAACCATGACATATGTCATCACAATGCTCCTTGACAACTGTCTTCACAATACTCCATGACGTTCTCATCAAAATGCTCCAGGCCCTGGTCATCACAATGCACCATGCCCAGTGTCATCACAATAATCTATGAAACTTGTCAGACCAATGCTCCATGCCCGTGTCATCCCAATGCACCATGCCCTTGTCATCACAAAGCTACATGACCCCTGTCTTCACAATGCTCCGTGACTCCAGTCATCACAATGTTTCATAACGTTTGTCATCACAGTGGTCCATGCCCGCGTCATCACAAGGCTCTGTGACCTTTGTAACCAAAATGCTCCCTGAAATTTTCATCACAATTCTCTGTGACCCTTGTCATCATAATGCTCCATGTCTTTTTCAGAACAATTCTCCATGACCATTGCCATCACAATGTGCCACGTGCATTTCATCACAACGGTCCACAACTTTGCCATTGCAATGCTCCCTAAACCTTGTAATCACAATGCTCCATGCACTTCTCATCAAACTGCTCTCTCACACGAGATATCACAATGTTCCATCACTAGTCATCACAATACTCCCTCACCGCTGTAATCACAATGTTCCATGAACCTGTCATCACAATGCTACATCCCCTTATCATCACAATGTTCCATGACCCCTGACATCACAATGTTCCATAACCCCTGTCATCAAAATGCTCCATGACGCTTTTCATCCCAAAGCTCCATGACCCCTGACATCACAAATTCTATAACCCCTGCCATCAAAATGTTCCATTACACTTTTCATCAAATTGCTGCATGACCCGGTCATCAAAATGCTCCCTGCCATTCTCATCACAATGCACCATGCCCTTTTCATCAAAATGCTCCATGAGTTGTCATCACAAAGCTCCATGACCCTTGGCATCACAATGCTCCATGTCATTGTCATCACAATGCTCCATGAACCCTCTCATAACATTGCTCCATGCCCTTGTCATAACAAAGATCCCTGATAATTGTCATCACAATGCTCGATGCCCTTCTCATCATAATGCTCCATGCCCTTGTCATTACCATCCTGAATGACCCATGTATCACAGTGCTCCGTGCCCTTGTCATCACAATGCTCCATGCCCACTCTCATCACAATAATCCATGAAATATTTCAGACCAATGTTCCATGCCCTTCTCATCAAAATTCTCCATTAACCCTGTCATAACAATCCACCATGACCCTTGCCAACAAAATGTTCCACGGCCTAGTCATCACAAGGTTCCATGACACTTGTCATCACAATGCTTAAGACCCCTGAAATCACAATGCTCCATGCCCTTGTCATCACAAAGCTCCATGACGCATGTCATCAGAAGGTTTCATGGCCTTTTCATCACAATGCTCCATGCCCTTGTCATCACAATGCTCCATGACCGTTGTAATCACAATGCTCCATGCCCCTTTTCATCTCAATGCTCCATGAACCCTGTGATCACAATGCACCATGCCCATCATCATAATGCTTCAGGCTATTGTCATCACAATGAAATCAATATTCTCCATGACCTCTGTCATGATAATGCTCCAAACACTTGTGATCACAATGTTCCATAACACTTATCATCACAACACCCCATGACGCTCATCATCACAATTATCCATGGTCTTCTCATCACAATGCTCTATGATCTTTGTCATCACAATGCTCAATACACTTGTCGTCACAATGCTCCCTGACACTTGTCGTCAGTATGCTCCTTGAACCCTGCCATGACAAGGTTCCATGCCTTTTTCATAACAATGATCCACGCCCTTTTCATCACAATGCTCCAAGATCCCTGTAATCACAATGCTCCATGCACATCTAATCAAAATGCTCTGTCACCAGAGATATCACAATGTTCCATCACTAGTCATCACAATGTTCCATGACCCCTGACATCACAATGTTCCATGACCCTGTCATCACAATGCTACATCCCCTTATCATCACAATGTTCCATGACCCCTGACATCACAATGTTCCATAACCCCTGTCATCAAAATTCTCCATGAACCTTTTCTTCCCAAAGTTCCAAGAACCCTGACATCACAATGTTTTATAACCCCTGCGATCAAAATATTCCTTTACACTTTTCATCCAATTGCTGCATGACCCGGCCATCAAAATGCTCCCTGCCTTTCTCATCACAATGTACCATGCCCTTGTCATCAAAATGCTCCATGACTTGTCATCACAAACTCCACGACCCTTGGCATCACAATGCTCCATGTCATTGTCATCACAATGCTCCATGAACCCTTTTATCACATTGCTCCATGCCCTAGTCATCACAAAGCTCCCTGATACTTGTCATCACAATGCTCGATGCCCTTCTCATCACAATGCTCCATGCCTTTGTCATTACAATCTTGCATGACCTATGTATCACAGTGCTCCGGGCCCTTGTCATCACAATACTCCATGCCCACACTCATCACAATAATCCATGAAATATTTCAGACCAATGTTCCATGCCCTTCTCACCAAAATCTTGCATTACCCCTGTCATAAAAATGCACCATGACCTTTGCCATCAAAATGTTCCAAGGCCTAGTCATCACAAGGTTCCATGACACTTGTCATCACAATGTTTAAGACCACTGAAATCACAATGCTCCATGCCCTTTTCATCACAAAGCTCCATGACGCATGTCATCAGAATGTTCCATGGACTTTTCATCACAATGCTCCATGTCCTTGTCATCACAATGTTACAAGACGCTTGTAATCACAATGCTCCATGCCCCTTTTCATCTCAATGCTCCATGAAACCTGTCATCACAATTCACCATGCCCATCATCATAATGCTTCAGGCTATTGTAATCACAATGAAATCAATATTCTCCATGAACTCTGTCATCATAATGCTCCAAACCCTTGTGATCACAATGTTCCATAATACTTATCATCACAACACCCCATGATGCTCATCATCACAATTATCCATGGTCTTCTCATCACAATGCTCCATGATGTTTGTCATCACAATGCTCAATACACTTGTCATCACAATGCTCCCTGACACTTGTCGTCAGTATGCTCCTTGAACCCTATCATGACAAGGCTCCATGCATTTTTCATAACAATGATCCATGCCCTTTTTATCACAATGCTCCAAGATGCCTGTAATCACAAGGCTCCATGCCGTTGTCATCACAAAACTCCATGATGCATGTCATCAGAATGCTCCATGGCCTTCTCATCACAATGCTCCATGCCCTACTCATCACAATGCTCCATGGCCAATATCATCACAATGCTCCATGACCACTGTCATCACAACATTCCATGACACCTGACAACACAATGATCTGGGACTCTTGTCATCACAATGCTCCATTCCCTAGTCATCACAAAGCTTCATGACCCCTGTCATCACAACACTCCATGAACTTTTTCAGCCCAGTGCTCCATGACCCTTGTCATCACAATGCTCCGTGACGCTTGTCATCACAGTGCTCCATGACACATGTCATCACAATGCTCCATGTCTTTGTCAGCAAAATGCTACATGACATTGTCATTACAATGCTCTATGCGCTTGTCATCACAATACTCTATTTCTATTGTCATCACAATCCTCCATGAACCTTGGGATTACATTGCTTCATACCCCTGTCATCAAAATGCTCCATGCTCCTTGAAATCAAAATGATCCATGACGTCTGTCATCACAATGCTCCAAAGCCTTGTGATCACAATGTTCCATAACACTAGTCATCACAATGCTACATGATGCCTGTCATCACAATACTCCATGCCCTTTTCATCCCAATGCTCCATGACCTTTGTCATCACAATTCTCAATACACTTGTCATCACAAAGCTCCCTTACACTTGTCATCAGAATGCTCCTTGAACCCTGTCACGAAAAGGCTGCATGCCTCTTTCATCACAATTCCCCATGCCATTTTCATTTCAATGCTCCATGCCATTGTCATCAAAATACTCCACAAGCTTGTCATCAGAATGCTCCATGACCTTTGTCATCACAGTTCTACATGCACTTGTCAGCAAAATGTACCCTGACCATTGTCATCACAATGCTCCAAGCCATTGTCATCACAATGCTCCATTACCTTTGTCATCAGAATCTTCCATGACACTTGGCATCACAATGCTCCATGCCATTGTCATCACATTGGGCCATTACATATGTCATCACAATGCTCCCTGACACCTGTCTTCACAATACTGCATGACCTGGTCATCACAATGCTCCATGCCCTTGTCATCACAATGTGAAATTCCAACTCTCATCACAATAATCCATGAAACTTATTAGACCAATATTCCATGCCCTGTTCATCACAATGCTCCATGCTCTTGTCATCACAAAACTCCATGAGGCATGTCATCAGAATGCTCCATGGCCTTCTCATCACATTGCTCCATGCCCTAGTCATCACATTGCTCCAAGAACCCTGTAATCACAATGCTCCATGCCCCTTTTAATCACAATGCTCCATGAGATTTGTCATCAAAAGTCTCCATGGTCTTTTCATCACAATGCTCCAGGACCTTGTCATCACCATGCTCCATTCCCTTGTCATCATAATGCTCCATGACCACTGTCATCACAACACTCCATGACACCTGACAACACAATGATCCTTGACACTTGTCATCACAATTCTCCATTCCCTAGTCATCACAATGCTGCATGACCCGTGTCATCACAACACTCCATGAACATTTTCAGCCCAGGGCTCCATGACCCTTGTCATCACAATATTCCATGCCCTTGTCATCCCAATGGTCCATGACCCCTATATTCACAAAGCTCCGTGATGCTTGTCATCACAGTGCTCCATGACACATGTCATCACAATGTTCCATGCCATTGTCCGCAAAATGCTACATGACCTTGTCATTACAATGCTCTATGCGTTTGTCTTCACAATACTACATTTCCATTGTCATCACAATCCTCCATGAACATTGGGATCACATTGCTTCATGCCCTTGTCATTACAATGCTCCATGCTCCTTGAAATCAAAATGATCCATGACCTCTCTCATCACAATGCTCCAAACCCTTGTGATCACAGTGTTCCATAACACTTGTCATCAAAATGCTCCATGATGCGTGTCATCAAAATACACCATGCCCTTTTCATCACTATGCTCCATGCTATTGTCATCAAAATACTCCACAAGCTTGTCATCAGAATGCTCCATGACCCTTGTCATCACAATTCCCATGCACTTTTCAGCACAATGCTCCCTGTCCTTAGTCATCACAATGCTCCAAGCCATTGTCATCACAGTGCTCCATTACCTTTGTCATCAGAATCCTCCATGACAATAGGCCTCACAATGATCCATGCCATTGTCATCACAATGGGCCATTACATATTTCATCACAATGCTCCCTGACACCTCTCTTCACAATACTGCATGACCTGGTCATCACAATGCTCCATGCCCTAGTCATCACAATGCACCATTCCAACATTCATCGCAATAATCCATGAAACATATTAGACCAATGATCCATGCCCTTGCCATCACAATGCTCCATTACCCCAGTCATCACAATGCTCCATGACCCCTGTCATCACAACATTCCATGAACATTTTCAGCCCAGTGTTCCATGACCCTTGTCATCACAATGATCCATGCCCATGTCATCCCAATGCTCCATGACCACTGTATTAACAATGCTCCGTGACGCTTGTCATCACAGTGCTCCATGACACCTGTCATCACAATGTTCCATGCCTTTGTCAGCAAAATGCTACATGACCTTGTCATTACAATGCTCTATGTGCTTGTCATCAGAATACTCCATTTCCATTGTCATCACAATCCTCCATGAACCTTGGGATCACATTGCTTCATGCCCTAGTCATCACAATGCTCCATGCTCCTTGAAATCAAAAGTATCAATGACCTCTGTCATCGTAATGCTCCAAACCCTTGTGATCACAATGTACCGTAACACTTGTCATCACAACGCTCCATGCTCCTTGAAATCAAAATGATCCATGACCTCTGTTATCACAATACTCCAAATTCTTGTGATCACAATGTTCCATAACACTTGTCATCACAACGCTCCATGATGCCTGTAATCACAATACTCCATGCCCTTTTCATCACAATGCTCCATGACGTTTGTCATCACAATGTTCAATACACTTGTCATCACAATGCTCCCTGACACTTGTCATCAGAATGCTCCTTGACCCCTGTCACGAAAAGTCTCCATGAAATTTTCATCACAATGCCCCATGCCGTTTTCATCACAATGCTCCATGTCATTGTCATCAAAATACTCCACAAGCTTGTCATCAGAATGCTCCAAGACCCTTGGCATCACAATTCTCCATGCACTTGTCAGCATAATGCTCCCTCACCCTTGTCATCACAATGCTCCAAGCCATTGTCATCACAATGCTCCATTACCTTTGTCATCAGAATCTTCCATGACACTTGGCATCACAATGCTCCATGCCATTTTCATCACAATGGGCCATTACATATGTCATCTCAATGCGCCCTGACACCTGTCTTCACAATACTGCATGACCTGGTCATCACAATGCTCCATGCCCTTGTCATCACAATGTGCAATTCCAACTGTCATCGCAATAATCCATGAAAATTATTAGACCAATGTTCCATGCCCTTGTCATCACAATGCTCCATGCCCTTGTTATCACAATGCTCCATGACCCCTGTCATCACAATGCTCCGTGACTCCAGTCATCACAATGCTCCATGACTCATGTCATCAACAGTCTCTGTGACATTTTTAACCACAATGCTCCATGAACTTTTCATCACAATGCTCTTTGACCATTGTCATCACAATGCTCCATGTGCTTGTCAGCACAATGCTCCATGACACATGTCATCACAATGCACCATGTGCTTGTCATCACAGTGCTCCACAATCTTGTCATCACATTCTCCTTAAAATTTGTCATCACAATGCTGCATGCACTTCTCATCAAAATGCTCTCTCACCACTGATATCACAATGCTACATCACTATTTGTCACAATACTCCCTCACCCCTGTCATCACAATGTTCCATGACTCCTGTCATCACAATGCTACATGCACTTATCATCACAATGTTCGATTACCCCTGACATCACAATGTTCCATAACACCTGTCATCACAATGTTCCATGACACTTTTCATCAAATTGCTCCATGACCCTTTTATCACAATGTTCCCTGCCCTTCTCATCACAATGCACAACGCCCTTGCTATCAAAATGCTCCATGACTTTTTTCATCACAAATATCCATGACCCTTGGCATCACAATGCTCCATGTCATTGTCATCACAATGCTGCATGAACGCTCTCATCACATTTCTCCATGCACTTGTCTTCACAAAGCTCCATGACACATGTCATCAGGAATGCTCCATGGGCTTCTCATCACAATGCTCCACGCCCTTGCCATCAGAATGCTCCATTACACCTGACATAACAATGCTCCATGACCCCTGCTATCACGATGTTCCATGGATATTTCATCACAAAGCTCCATGACCCATCTCATCACAATGCTCCAGGAACCCTGTAATCACAATGCTCTATGCCCCTTTTCATCTCAATGATCCATGAAACCTGTCATCACAATGCACCATGCCCATCATCATAATGCTTCATGCTATTGTCATAACAATGAAATAAAAATGCTCCATGTCCTCTGTCATAACAATGCTCCAAACCCTTGTGATCACAATATTACATATCACTTGTCATCACAATGCCCCATGATGCTCGTCATCACAATTATCAATGGTCTTCTCATCACAATGCTCCATGACCTTTGTCCTCACAATGCTCAATACCCTTGTCATCAACATGCTCCCTGACACTTGTTGTCTGTATGCTCCTTGAATCCTGTCATGACAAGGCTCCATGACTTTTTCATCAAAATGATCGATGTCCTTTTCTTCACAATGCTCCATGAACCATGTAATCTCAATGCTCCATGCACTTGTCATTAGAAAACTCAATTATATATGCCATCAGAATGCTCCTTGGTCTTCTCCCCTCAATGCTCCATGCCCTTGTCATCACAATGTTCCAAGAAACCTGTAATCACAATGCTCCATGCCCTTGTCATCAAAATACTCCAGGACGCATGTCATCAGAATGCTCCATGGCATCTCATCACAATGCTCCATGCCCTAGTCATCACAGTGCTCCAAGACCCCTGTAATCACAATGCTCCATGCCCCCTTTTCATCAGAATTCTCCATGAGACTTGTATTCACAACTCTCCATGGTCTTCTCATCACAATGCTCCAGGACCTTGTCATCACCATGCTCCATTCCCTTGTCATCAATATGCTCCATGACCCCTGTCATCACAATAATCCATGAACAATTTCAGCCCAATGCTCCACGACCTACTCATCAGAAAGCTACATTGCCAATATCATCACAATGCTCCATGACCACTGTCATCACAACACTCCATGAACATTTTCAGCCCAGTGCTCCATGACACATGTCATGACAATGATCCATGCCCTTGTCATCCCAATGCTCCATGACCCCTGTATTCACAATGCTCCGTGACGCTTGTCATCACAGTGCTCCATGACACATGTCATCACAATGCTCCATGCCTTTGTCAGCAAAATGCTACATGACCGTATCATTACAATGCTCTATGTGCTTGTCATTACAATACTCAATTTCCATTGTTATCACAATCCTCCATGAACATTGGGATCACATTGCTTCATAACATTGTCATCACAATGCTCCATGCTCCTTGAAATCAAAATGATCCATGACCTCTGTCATCACAATGCTCCAAAACCTTGTGATCACAATGTTCCATAACACTTGTCATCACAATGCTCCATGATGCCTGTCATCACAATACTCCATGCACTTTTCATCCCAATGCTCCATGACCTTTGTCATCACAATGCTCAATACACTTGTCATCACAATGCTCCCTGACACTTGTCATCAGAATGCTCCTTGAACCCTGTCACGAAAAGGCTCCATGCCTTTTTCATCACAATGTCCCATGCCGTTTTCATCACAATGCTCCATGCCATTGTCATCAAAATACTCCACAAGCTTGTCATCAGAATGCTCCATGACCATTGTCATCACAATTCTCCATGCACTTGTCAGCACAATGCTCCCTGACCCGTGTCATCACAATGCTCCAAGCCCTTGTCATCACAATGCTCCATTAACTTTGTCATCAGAATCCTCCATGACACTTGGCATCACAATGTTCCATGCCATTGTCATCACAACGGGCCATTATATATGTCATCACAATGATCCCTGACACCTCTCTTCTCAATACTGCATGACCTGGTCATCACAATGCTCCATGCCCTTGTGATCACAGTGCGCCATTCCAAATGTCATCGCAATAATTCATGAATCTTATTAGTCCAAAATTCCATGCCCTTGTCCTCACAACGCTCCATGCCCTTGTTATCACAATGCTCCATGACTCCTGTCATGACAATGCTCCGTGACTCCAGTCATCACAATGCTTCATGACCTTTGTCATCAAAATGATCCATGACCTCGTCATCAACAGTCTCTGTGACCATTTTAATCACAATGCTCCATGAACTTTCCATCACAATTCTCTTTGACCGTTGTCATCACAATGCTCCATTCGCCTGTCAGCACAATGCTCCTTGATACATGTCATCACAATGGACCATGCGCTTGTCATCACAGTGCTCCACTATCTTGTCATCACAATGCTCCTTAAAATTTGTCATCACAATGCTCCATGCACTTCTCAACAAAATGCTCTCTCACCACTGATATCACAATGCTACATCAGTATTTGTCAAAATACACCCTCACCCCTGTCATCACAATATTCCATGACTCCTGTCATCACAATGCTACATGCACTTATCATCACAATGTTCGATGACCCCTGACATCACAATGTTCCATAACACCTGTCATCAAAATGTTCTATGACACTTTTCATCAAATTGCTCCATGACCCTGTCATCAGAATGTTCCCTGCCCTTCACATCACATTGCACAACGCCCTTGCCATCAGATTGCTCCATGACTTTTGTCATCACAAAGATCCATGACCCTTGGCATCACAATGCTCCATTTCATTGTCATCACAATGCTGCATGAACGCTCTCATCACATTGCTCCATGCCCTTGTCTTCACAAAGCTCCATGACACATGTCATCAGAATGCTCCATGGCCTTCTCATCACAGTGCTCCATGACCTTGCCATCACAATGCTCCATTACCCCAGTCATAACAATGCTCCATGACCCCTGCCATCACGATGTTCCATGGCCTTGTCATCACAAAGCTCCATGACCCTTCTCATCACAATGCTCCAAGAACCCTGTTATCACAATGCTCTATGCAACTTTTCATCTCAATGATCCATGAACACTATCATCACAATGGACCATGCCCATCATCATAATGCTTCATGCTATTGTCATCACAATGAAATCAAAATGCTCCATGACATCTGTCATAACAATGCTCAACACCCTTGTGATCACAATATTCCATAACACTTGTCATCACAATGACACATGACACTCGTCATCACAATTATCAATGGTCTTCTCATCACAATGCTACATGACTTTAGTCATCACAATGCTCAATGCACATGTCATCAAAATGCTCCCTGACACATGTTGTCTGTATGCTCCTTGAACCCTGTCATGACAAGGCTCCATGCCTTTTTCATCACAATGCTCATTGCCCTTGTCATCACAATGTTCCAAGACCCCTGTAATCACAATGCTCCATGCCCTTGTCATCAAAAAACTCCATGATGCATGTCATCAGAATGCTCCATGGCCTTCTCATCACAATGCTCCATGCCCTAGTCATCACAATGCTCCAAGACCCCTGTAATCACAATGTTCCATGTCCCTTTTCATCAGAATGCTCCATGAGACTTGTCATCACAATTCTCCATGGTTTCTCATCACAATGCTCCAGGAACTTGGCATCACCATGCTCCATTCCCTTGTCATCACAATGCTCCATGAACCCTGTCATCTCAATAAACCATGAATATTTTCAGCCCAGTGCTCCACGACCTACTCATCACAATGCTCCATGGCCAGTATCATCACAATGCTCCATGACCACTGTCATCACAACACTCCATGACACCTGACAACACAATGATCTGGGACTCTTGTCATCACAATGCTCCATTCCCTAGTCATCACATTGCTCCATGACCCCTGTCATCACAACACTCCATGAACATTTTCAGCCCAGTGCTCCATGACCCTTGTCATCACAATGATCCATGCCCTAGTCATCACAATGCTCCATGACCCCTGTATTCACAAAGCTCCGTGACGCTTGTCATCACAGTGCTCCATGAATCTTGCCATCACAATGCTCCATGCATTTGTCAGCAAAATGCTACATGACCTTGTCATTACAATGCTCTTTGCGCTTGTCATCACAATACACCTTTACCATTGTCATCACAATCCTCCATGAAACTTGGGATCACATTGCTTCATGCCCTTGTCATCACAATGCTCCCTGCTCCTTGAAATCAAAATTATCCATGACCTCTGTCATCACAATGCTCCAAACCCTTGTGATCACAATGTTCCGTAACAATTGTCATCACAAAGCTCCATGATGCCTGTCATCACAATACTCCATGCCTTTTTCAGCACAATGCTCCCTGACCCTTGTCATCACAATGCTCCAAACCCTTGTCATCACAATGCTCCATTACCTTTGTCATTAGAATCCTCCATGACACTTGGCATCACAATGCTCCATGCCATTGTCATCACAATGGGCCATTACATATGTCATCACAATGCTCCCTGACACCTGTCTTCACAATACTGCATGACATGGTCATCACAATGCTCCATGCCATTGTCATCACAATGTGCCATTCCAACTGTCATCACAATAATCCATGCAACTTATTAGACCAATGTTCCACGCCCTTGTCATCACAATGCTCCATGCCCATGTTATCACAATTTTCCAAGACCCCTGTAATCAAAACGCTCCATGCCCATGTCATCAAAAAACTCCATGACGCATGTCATCAGAATGTTCCATGGCATTCTCATCATAATGCTCCATGCCCTTGTCATCACAATGCTCCCAGACCCCTGAAATCACAATGCTCCAGGCCCCTTTTCATCAGAATGCTCCATGAGACTTGTCATCACAAGTCTTCATGGTCTTCTCATCACAGTGCTGCAGGACCTTGTCATCACCATGCTCCATTCCCTTGTCATCACAATGCTCCATGACCACTGTCATCACAACACTCCATGACACCTGACAACACAATGATCCGGGACTCTTGTCATCACAATGCTCCATTCCCTAGTCATCTCAATGCTCCATGACCCGTGTCATCACAATACTCCATGACGCAGGTCATTAGAATGCTCCGTGAACTTCTCATCACAATGCTCCATGTGCTAGTCATCACAATGCTCCAAGACCCCTGTAATCACAATGCTCCATGCACCTTTTCATCAGAATGCTCCATGAGACTTGTCATCACAATTCGCCATGGACTTCTCATCACAATGCTCCAGGACCTTTTC
Source organism: Mesoplodon mirus (assembly GCF_964341445.2). Lineage (NCBI taxonomy): Eukaryota > Metazoa > Chordata > Mammalia > Artiodactyla > Ziphiidae > Mesoplodon > Mesoplodon mirus. The sequence continues at coordinate 1,673,214 of NW_028295811.1, forward strand.
ATCACCATGCTCCATTCCCTTGTCATCACAATGCTCCATGACACTGTCATCACAATAATCCATGAACATTTTCAGCCCAATGCTCCACGATCTACTCATCACAATGCTACATGGCCAATATCATCACAATGCTCCATGGCAACAGTTATCACAACACTCCATGACACCTGACAACACAATGGTCCGGAACTCTTGTCATCACAGTGCTCCATTCCCTAGTCATCACAATGCTCCATGACCCCTGTCATCACAACATTCCATGAACATTTTCAGCCCAGTGTTCCATGACCCTTGTCATCACAATGATCCATGCCCATGTCATCCCAATGCTCCATGACCACTGTATTCACAATGCTCCGTGACGCTTGTCATCACAGTGCTCCATGACCACTGTATTCACAATGCTCCGTGACGCTTGTCATCACAGTGCTCCATGACACCTGTCATCACAATGCTCCATGCCTTTGTCAGCAAAATGCTACATGACCTTGTCATTACAATGCTCTATGTGCTTGTCATCAGAATACTCCATTTCCATTGTCATCACAATCCTCCATGAACCTTGGGATCACATTGCTTCATGCCCTAGTCATCACAATGCTCCATGCTCCTTGAAATCAAAAGTATCCATGACCTCTGTCATCGTAATGCTCCAAACCCTTGTGATCACAATGTACCGTAACACTTGTCATCACAACGCTCCATGCTCCTTGAAATCAAAATGATCCATGACCTCTGTTATCACAATACTCCAAATTCTTGTGATCACAATGTTCCATAACACTTGTCATCACAACGCTCCATGATGCCTGTAATCACAATACTCCATGCCCTTTTCATCACAATGCTCCATGACATTTGTCATCACAATGCTCAATACACTTGTCATCACAATGCTCCCTGACACTTGTCATCAGAATGCTCCTTGACCCCTGTCACGAAAAGTCTCCATGAAATTTTCATCACAATGCCCCATGCCGTTTTCATCACAATGCTCCATGTCATTGTCATCAAAATACTCCACAAGCTTGTCATCAGAATGCTCCAAGACCCTTGGCATCACAATTCTCCATGCACTTGTCAGCATAATGCTCCCTGACCCTTGTCATCACAATGCTCCAAGCCATTGTCATCACAATGCTCCATTACCTTTGTCATCAGAATCTTCCATGACACTTGGCATCACAATGCTCCATGCCATTTTCATCACAATGGGCCATTACATATGTCATCTCAATGCGCCCTGACACCTGTCTTCACAATACTGCATGACCTGGTCATCACAATGCTCCATGCCCTTGTCATCACAATGTGCAATTCCAACTGTCATCGCAATAATCCATGAAACTTATTAGACCAATGTTCCATGCCCTTGTCATCACAATGCTCCATGCCCTTGTTATCACAATGCTCCATGACCCCTGTCATCACAATGCTCCGTGACTCCAGTCATCACAATGCTCCATGACTCATGTCATCAACAGTCTCTGTGACATTTTTAACCACAATGCTCCATGAACTTTTCATCACAATGCTCTTTGACCATTGTCATCACAATGCTCCATGTGCTTGTCAGCACAATGCTCCATGACACATGTCATCACAATGCTCCATGCCTTTGTCAGGAAAATGCTACATGACCTTGTCATTACAATGCTCTATGCGCTTGTCATCACAATACTCCATTTCCATTGTCATCACAACCCTCCATGAACTTTGGGATCACATTGCTTCATGCCCTTGCCATCACAATGCTCCATGCTCCTTGAAATCAAAATGATCCATGACCTCTGTCATCACAATGCTCCAAACCCTTGTGATCACAATGTTCCATAGCCCTTGTCATCACAGCGCTCCATGATGCCTGTCATCACAATACTCCATGCCCTTTTCATCACAATGCTCCATGACATTTGTCATCACAATTCTCAATACACTTGCCATCACAATGCTCCCTGACACTTGTCCTCAGAATGCTCCTTAAAACCTGTCACGAAAAGGCTCCATACCTTTTTCATCACAATGCCCCATGCAGTTTTCATCACAATGCTCCATGCCATTGTCATCAAAATACTCCACAAGCTTGTCATCAGAATGCTCCATGCACTTTTCAGCACAATGCTCCCTGACACTTGTCATCATAATGTTGCAAGCCATTGTCATCACAATGATCCATGACATTTGGCATCACAATGCTCCATGCCATTGTCATCACAATGGGCCATTACATATATCATCACAGTGCTCCCTGACACTTGTCTTCACAAAACTGCAACACCTGGTTATCACAATGCTCCTTGCACTTGTTATCACAATGTTCCATGACCCCTATCATCACAATGCTCCGTGACTCCAGTCATCACAATGCTTCATGTCCTTTTTCATCACAATGGTCCATGCGCTCATCATCAACAGTCTCTGTGACTTTTTAACCACAATGCTCCATTAACTTTTCATCACAATGCTCTTGGACCCTTGTCATCACAATGCTCTATGCCTTTCTCAGCACAATGCACCTTGACGCATGTCATCACAATGCTCCATGGCATTCTCCTCACAACGCTCTTTGCCCTTGTCATCACAGAGCTCCATTACCCCTGTCATAACAATGCTCCATGACCCCTGCCATCACGATGTTCCATGGCCTTTTCATCACAAAGCTCCATGACCCATCTTATCACAATGCTCCAAGAACACTGTAATCACAATGCTCTATGCCCCTTTTCATCTCAATGATCCATGAACCCTGTCATCACAATGCACCATGCCCATCATCATAATGCTTCATGCTATTGTCATCACAATGAAATCAAAATGCTCCATGACCTCTGTCATAACAATCCTCCAGACCCTTGTGATCACAATATTACATATCACTTGTCATCACAATGCCCCATGATGCTCGTCATCACAATTATCAATGGTCTTCTCATCACAATTGTCCATGACCTTTGTCATCACAATGCTCAATACACTTGTCATCAACATGCTCCCTGACACTTGTTGTCTGTATGCTCCTTGAATCCTGTCATGACAAGGCTCCATGCCTTTTTCATCACAATAATCCATGTCCTTTTCATCACAATGCTCCAAGACACATGTAATCTCAATGCTCCATGCCCTTGTCATCACAAAGCTCAATGACGCAGGCCATCAGAATGCTCCTTGTTCTTCTCCTCACAATGCTTCATGCCCTTGTCATCACAATGTTCCAAGACCCCTGTAATCACAATGCTCCATGCCCTTGTCATCAAAAAACTCCATGACGCATGTCATCAGAAGGCTCTATGGCCTTCTCATCACAAAGCTCCATGCCCTAGTCATCACAATGCTCCAAGAACCCTGTAATCACAATGCTCCATGCCCCTTTTCATCAGAATGCAACATGAGACTTGTCATCACAAGTCTCCATGGTCTTCTCATCACAATGCTCCAGGACCTTGTCATCACCATGCTCCATTCCCTTGTCATCACAATGCTCCATGACCCCTGTCATCACAATAATCCATGAACATTTTCAGCCCAATGCTCCACGACATACTCATCACAATGCTCCATGGCCAATATCATCACAATGTTCCATGACCACTGTCATCACAACACTCCATGACACCTGACAACACAATGATCCGGGACTGTTGTCATCACAATGCTCCATTCCCTAGTCATCACAATGCTCCGTGACGCTTGTCATCACAGTGCTCCATGACACATGTCATCACAATGATCAATGACTTTGTCAGCAAAATGCTACTTGACCTTGTCATTACAATGCTCTATGCGCTTGTCATCACAATGCTCCATTTCCATTGTCATCACAATCCTCCATGAAACTTGGGATCCCATTGTTTCATGCCCTTGTCATCACAATGCTCCATGCTCCTTGAAATCAAAATGATCCATGACCTCTCTCATCACAATGCTCCAAACCCTTGTGATCACAGAGTTCCATAACACTTGTCATCACAATGCTCCATGATCCCAGTCATCACAATAATCCATGCTCTTATCATCACAATGCTACATGAACTTTGTCATCACAATTCTCAATACACTTGACCTCACAATGCTCCCTGACACTTTTCATCAGAATGCTCCTTGCACCCTGTCACGAAAAAGCTCCCTGCCTTTTTAAGCACAATGCCCCATGCCGTTTTCATCAAAATTCCCCATGCCATTGTCATCAAAGTACACCACAAGCTTGTCAACAGAGTGCTCCATGACCCTTGTCATCACAATTCTCCATGCACTTGTCAGCACAATGTTCCCTGGCCCTTGTCATCACAATGCTCCAAGCCATTGTCATCACAGTGCACCATTACCTTTGTCTTCAGAATCCTCCATGACACTTGGCATCACAATGCTCCATGCCATTATCATCAAAATGGGCGATTACATATGTCATCACAATGCTCCCTGACAACTGTCTTCACAATACTGCATGACCTGGTCATCACAATGCTCCATGCCCTTGTCATCACAATGTGCCATTCCAACTGTCATCGCAATAAGCCATGAAACTTATTAGACCAATGTTCCATGCCCTTGTCATCACAATGCTCCATGCCCTTGTTATCACAATGCTCCATGACCCCTGTCATCACCATGCTCCATGACTCCAGTCATCACAATGATTCATGACCTTTGTCATCACAATGGTCCATGCCCTCGTCATCAACAGTCTCTGTGACATTTTTAACCACAAAGCTCCATGAACTTTTCATCACAATGCTCTTTGACCCTTGTCATCACAGTGCTCCATGTGCTTGTCAGCACAATGCTCCATGACACATGTCATCACAATGCACCATGCGCTTGTCATCACAGTGCTCCACAATCTTGTCATCACATTCTCCTTAAAATTTGTCATCACAATGCTCCATGCACTTCTCATCAAAATGCTCTCTCACCACTGATATCACAATGCTACATCACTATTTGTCACAATACTCCCTCACCACTGTCATCACAATGTTCCATGACTCCAGTCATCACAATGCTACATGCACTTATCATCACAACGTTCGATGACCCCTGACAGCACAATGTTCCATAACACCTGACATCAAAATGTTCCATGACACTTTTCATCAAATTGCTCCATGACCCTGTCATCACAATGATCCCTGCCCTTCTCATCACAATGCACAACGCCCTTGCTATCAAAATGCTCCATGACTTTTTTCATCACAAAGATCCATGAATTTTGGCATCACAGTGCTCCATGTCATTGTCATCACAATGCTCCATGAACGCTCTCATCACGTTGCTCCAGGCCCTTGTCTTCACAAAGCTCCATGACACATGTCATCAGAATGCTCCATGGCCTTCTCATCACAATGCTCCACGCCCTTGCCGTCAGAATGCTCCATTACACCTAACATAACAATGCTCCATGACCCCTGCCATCACGATGTTCCATGGCCTTGTCATCACAAGGCTCCATGACCCTTCTCATCACAGTGCTCCAAGAACCGTGTAATCACAATGCTCTATGCCCCTTTTCATCTCAATGATCCATGAACCCTGTCATCACAATGCACCATGCCCATCATCATAATGCTTCATGCTATTGTCATCACAATGAAATCAAAATGCTCCATGACCTCTGTCATAACAATGCTCCAAACCCTTGTGATCACAATACTCCATATCACTTGTCATCACAATGTCCCATGACGCTCGTCATCACAATTATCAATGTTGTTCTCATCACAATGCTCCATGAAGTTTGTCCTCACAATGCTCTATACACTTGTCATCAACATGCTCCCTGACACTTGTTGTCTGTATGCTCCTTGAATCCTGTCATGACAAGGCTCCATGCCTTTTTCATCACAATAATCCATGTCCTTTTCATCACAATGCTCCAAGACACATGTAATCTCAATGCTCCATGCCCTTGTCATCACAAAGCTCAATGTGGCAGGCCATCAGAATGCTCCTTGGTCTTCTGCTCTCATTGCTCCATGCCCTTGTCATCACAATGTTCCAAGACCCCTGTAATCACAATGCTCCTTGCCCTTGTCATCAAAAAACTCCATGACGCATGTCATCACAATGCTCCATGCCCTAGTCATCACAATGCTCCAAGACCCCTGTATTCACAATGCTCCATGCCCCTTTTCATCAGAATGCTCCATGAGACTTTTCATCACAAGTGTCCATGGTCTTCTCATCACAATGCTCCAGGAACTTGTCATCACCATGCTCCATACCCTTGTCATCACAATGCTCCATGACCCCAGTCATCACAATAATCCATGAACATTTTCAGCCCAATGCTTCACGAACTACTCATCACAATGCTCCATGGCCAATATCACAAATCTCCATGACCACTGTCATCACAACACTCCATGACTCCTGACAACACAATGATCCGGGACTCTTGTCATCACAATGCTCCATTCCCTAGTTATCACATTGCTCCATGACCCCTGTCATCACAACACTCCATGAACATTTTCAGCCCAGTGCTCCATGACCCTTGTCATCACAATGATCCATGCCTTTGTCATCCCAATGCTCCATGACCCCTATATTCACAATGCTCCAGGACGCTTGTCATCACAGTGCTCCATGACACCTGTCATCACAATGCTCCATGCCTTTGTCAGCAAAATGCTACATGACCTTGTCATTACAATGCTGTATGCGTTTGTCATTGCAATACTCCTTATCCATTGTCATCACAATCCTCCATGAACTTTAGGATCACATTGCTTCATGCCCTTGTCATCACAATGCTCCCTGCTCCTTGAAATCAAAATGATCCATGACCTTTGTCATAACAATGATCCAAACCCTTGTGATCACAATGTTCCATAACACTTGTCATCACAACGCTCCATGATGCCTGTCATCACAATACTCCATGCCCTTTTCATCACAATGCTCCATGACCTTTGTCATCACAATTCTCAATACACTTGTCATCACAATGCTCCCTGACACTTGTCATCAGAATGCTCCTTGAACCCTGTCACGAAAAGGCTCCATGCGTTTTTCATCACAATGTCCCATGCCGTTTTCATCACAATGCTCCATGCCATTGTCAACAAAATACTCCACAAGCTTGTCATCAGAATGCTCCATGACCCTTGTCATCACAATTCTCCATGCACTTGTCAGCACAATGCTCCCTGACACTTGTCATAACAATGTTGCAAGCCATTGTCATCACAATGATCCATGACATTTGGCATCACAATGCTCCATGACATTGTCATCGCAATGGGCCATTACATATGTCCTTCCAATGCTCCCGGACACCTGTCTTCACAATACTGCATGACCTGGTCATCACAAAGCTCCATGCGCTTGTCAGCACAATCTTCCATGACCCATGTCATCACAATGCACCCTGCTCTTTTCATCACTGTGCTCCACAATCTTGTCACCACAATGCTCCATAAAACTTGTCATCACAATGCTCCATGCACTTCTCATCAAAATGCTCTCTCAACACAGATATCACAATGTTACATCACTATTCATCACAATACTCCCTCACCCCTGTCATCAAAATGTTCCATTACTTCTGTCTTTGCAATGCTACATGCACTTATCCTCACAAAGTTCGATGATCCCTGACATCACAATGTTCCATATCCCCTGTCATCAAAATGCTCCATAACACATTTCCTCAAAAGGCTCAATGACCCCTGACATCACAATGTACCATAACACCTGTCATCAAAATATTCCATGACCCTTTTCATCAAATTGCTCTATAACCCTGTCATCACTATGCTCCCTGCCCTTCTCATCACAGTGTACCACGCCCTTGTCATCAAAATGCTCCATGACCTTTGTCATCACAAGGCTCCATGACCCTTGGCATCTCAATGCTCCATGCCATTGTCATCACAATGCTCCATGAACCCTCTAATCACAATGATCCATGCCCCTTTGCATCTCAATGCTCCATGAACCCTGTCATCAAAATGCACCATGACCATCATCATAATGCTTCAGGCTATTGTCATCACAATGAAATCAAAATATTCGATGATCTATCTCATCACAATGCTCCAAATCCTTGTGATCACAATGTTCCATAACACTTATCATCACAACGTCCCTTGACGCTCATCATCACAATAATCCATGGACTTCTCATCACAGTGCTCCATGACCTTTGTCATCACAGTGCTCTATACACTTGTCATCACAATGCTCCCTGACACTTGTCATCAGTATGCTCCTGGAACACTGTCATGACAAGGCTCCATATCATTTTCATAACAATGATCCATGCCAATTTCATCACAATGCTCCAAGTCACCTGTAATCACAATGCTCCATGCCCTTGTCATCACAATGCCCCAAGACCCCTGTAATCACAATACTCCATGCCCCTTTTCATCAGAATGCTCCATGAGACTTGTTATTACAAGGCTCCATGGTCTTCTCATCACAATTCTCCAGGAACTTTTCATCACAGTGCTCCATTCCCTTGTCATCACTATGCTCCATGACCCCTGTCCTCACAATACTTCCTGAACATTTTCAGTCCAATTCTCCAGGAACTTCTCATCACAATGCTTCATGATCCCTATCATCACAATGCTCCATGACCACTGTCATCACAACGCTCCATGACCCCTGACAACACAGTGATCCGGGACTCTTGTCATCACAATGCTCCATTCCCTAGTCAGCACAATGTTCCATGAACATTTTCAGCCCAATGCTCCATGACACTTGTCATCACAATGATCCATGCCCTTGTCATCACAATGTTCCATGACCCCTATAATCACAATGATCCGTGATGCTTCTCATCACAGTGCTCTATGACACTTATCATCACAATGCTCCATGCCTGTGTCAGCAAAATGCTACATGACCTTGTCATCAAAATGCTCCATTTGCTTGTCATCTCAATCCTCCCTTACCATTGTCATCAAAATCCTCCATGAACCTTGGGATCACATTGATTCATGCCCTTGTCATCCCAATGCTCCATGCTTCTTGAAAACAAAATGATCCATGACTTCTATCATCACAATGCTCCAAACCCTTGTGATCCCAATGTCCCATAACACTTGTCATCACAATGCTCTGACCAGTAGTCTGTGCTTTCTTTAATTAGGTCCCTGAATTAATGAACAAACAGCACCATGTGTCAGAGCCCTGCCCGTGCAACTCCCAGACAGTCCAGGGTCTGTGGTGATCCAGGACCATGACGTCCACTGAGTCAACGGCCTTTAGAAGTAGCCAGCAGTCCAGACGGTCATATTGGCCACCATCACCGTGGTGTCTGTAGGGTTTTCTATGGTGAAAGCGTGATATACTTTTCCCCCGCCAAGCTTATTAGCTCCCCTCTGGGTGCAGTAAGTCCTGCAAGCAGTAGTCTGCTCTTTCGGGGCACAGTCTTCTTGTTTTCTGAGAGAAACTCCAGGTCAAGTGATGGTCACATGAGTCATCTTGGGGACACGTTGCCCCCATTTGTCTCTCTGGAGGTAGGAGTTGGAGGGCCTCCTCACTCGAGGTCAGTGTGTCCACAGAGCGACCCCTGCAACTTCAGGATATGATGGGTGGTTAGGATCACCACGTGGGGTCCTATTCCCTTAGGAGGGAGCTGGCCTTGTGGGCTGCTGATTTCCAGCTTTTTAGATACCCCAGTATCCTGGACTGATGAGTCGGTGGGCAAAGCCCTTGGTGACCATAGTTTATCATACCTGAAGGGCATTCTTGTGTTGCTCCATTTCAAGTGGTCCCAGTTTTTGCACTAAGGCTCCAAGGGCGATTAACCTTTGACGGGGTATGTAAAGGTCAAAGGGTTTAGCTAAATTAGCGAGTTCCTGGGCAAGGATCTGAATTGACTGCTCTTTCCATTCTTGAAAGGCTGCTTCTGGATTCTATTCAAAAAGATCATCATCTTTTCGTGTCAGTGTTTCATGTAGAGGCCCAGCTATTAGACTGTAGTTAGGGATCCAGATGCAGAAAACCTTGGCCTCCCCAGGAACCCCTAAGCTGTCTTCTAGTTTTAGAAGAGGTAAGGCTGCAAATGGCTTCTTCCCAATCCTGGGATGGGTTTCTCCAAATATCTGTGAGGATGAAGCCCAGGCATGTCACCTGAGCCTGGGATATTTGAGCCTTTTTCTTGGACACCTTCTATCCTTTCTTGGCTAGGTAGTTCAGAGGCGTCTTTAGTAGGCCTGGCGATCAGAATGTCATCTGCACATTGAAGGAGGGTTCCCTTTTACAGAGGTAGAACGTTTAGGTCTTTAGAGGACATTTCCCCAATGATGGTGTGGGGATTTTTGAACCATTGGGGCAGGACGGCCCAGCATTATTGGTTTTGTTGCATGTTGTGTCGTGCCACTCACAAGCCAAAAATTCTTGTGACTCTGAGATGAATGGAATACAGAAGAAGGCATCATTGAAGTGTAATACAGAATGCCATGGCCTGGGGGATGGTAGAATGAACAGCAGGGTGTAGGAAATAGGAGCTACTGGATGTATATACTTGGTGGCTTCACTGACTGTCCTGATATCCTTTACCAGGTCTCCAGCAGCCCATGGGGCTCTCGTGGTCAGGCCAATCCCAGGATATGGAGCTCACCTGGGCTGCATCCCGCACCCCACAGCCCACGGGGCTCTTGTGTTCAAGTCCCTCCCTGGGTATGGAGCTCACCTCTGCAGCTACACAGCAGCCCATGGGGCTCTCATAGTCTGGCCCTTCCCAGGATATTGAACTCCCCTCGGCAGGTACCCCAGCAGGGCTGGACACACAGGAACTGTGCACATAGCCCACCTTGCAGAGAATCCCCAGCTCACCTGTCGCTCACAGCTGACACAGAACACCTCCGAGCAGGACTTGAACTAACAAACAGCAGCTCTGACAGGTCTGTGACCCTGGCTATCACTCTGTGCAGCCTCTCTCTGCCTGGTCTTCCAGACACTTCCACTGCAGCCAGGGCACCAGGCCTCTGTCTCCACCCACCATCACTCCTCTCCCTGACTCCTGGGTTCCTCTCATTAGGATAGGGTCTTCTTGAAGTTGTTTTCCACTCATGGACCAGATAAAATGATAAGAAAACAAGCCGCAGCTGCAGCCCCTTGTCTATCCTGACTCTCAAGAGCCCACACCTTTTCCTTGGGATTGACCCGTTTAGCAAGGTTCATTTTCTGCAACTGTGAGCCCCTGAGGGGTAAGGATTGGTTGATTTGGGCAGCCTGACACTGCCTGCCAGCCCCCCCCACAGGTGTGCCAGGGTTGAGGTCAATATAAACACCTCTCCAGTCAGCAAGAGCCCCTGTAGCTGTGCCTGACGCCCTATTCTCTGCCCCGTCAGCAGTGTCGGGGCTGGGGTGGTGGGAGGGAGTGAGGGGCCGTGGCTTTGTGGGTGGCCCAGTGTAAGTGGGGCTCTGCTGGACTCTCTGCAAGAGTTGCCAGGCTGCCACCTGCTAAAGAAGAGGATGTGTCACCTATACCTGCCACTGGAATTTCTCCCCAGGCAGAGGTGAGGAAGTAAAAAAGCAGTGGGTGCTGTGACAGGAGGGGTATCTCAGGCAAGGAAATGGAAAGATTCCAGAAGAGCATCTGTGGCCAGGACCATCCTGGCTGGCCTGCAGGCACCAAGTCGGCCTGCGTGCTCTCGCTAGTGTGGCTCCACTGCCCTTCCTCTAGGCTTGCAAGTGCTTGTACATATTCAGGTGTTTTACCTGGAAAGGGTGGGAAGAGTTCAGCTGCAGCAGGACTGGGGCTCAGCTCACATTTACTCACAGACGCCTCGACACAGTCCCCCAGCTTTGCAATGAGGATGCTCCTTGTGGGGGGGAGCGCTGCTGAGTGCATGGGAGACGATTTCCCACCTCTGACCAACTTAAGAATTTTTTACCACTGGATCAAGTGCCCTGATACGATTTTCCTCTGTATAACTGGTGAGTTCTGTTTGTTTTTTTTTTCTTTTTTTCTTTTTGGTTCAAGTTAGATTTTATTTATTCATCTTTTTTTTTTAATTTGGAGATATAAACATGGAAATAATGCATTAATATAAAGACGTCTATGAGAAGGGAAAAACTATTTTTCTGTTTTATTTTATTAAATGTTATTTATTTATTTTTAATTTTTTTAAATTTATTTCTTTTATACAGCAGGTTCTTATTGGCTATGTATTTTATACATATAAGTGTGCACATGTGAATCCCAGTCTCCCAATTCATCCCACCACCACCCTCACATGGCGTTCCCTCCTTGGTGTCCATATGTTTGTTCTCTACATCTGTCTCTATCTCTGCCCTGCAAACTGGTTCATCTGTACCATTTTTCTAGGTTCCACATATATGCATTAATATACAATATTTGTTTTTCTCTTTCTGACTTACTTCACTCTGTATGACAGTCTCTAGATCCATCAAGGTCTCTACAAATGACCCAATTTCATTCCTATGTATGGCTGAGTAATATTCCGTTGTATATATGTACCAGGTCTTTATCCATTCGTCTGTCTGTGGGCACTTAGGTTGCTTTCATTACCTGTCTATTGTAAATAGTGCTGCAGTGAACATTGTGGTGAATGTGTCTTTTTGATTTATGGTTTTCTCTGGGTATATGCCCAGTAGTGGGATTGCTGGATTATATGGCAATTCTATTTTTAGCTTTTTAAGGAACCTCCATACTGTTCTCCATAGAGACTGTATCGATTTACATTCCCAACAATAGTGGAAGAAGGTTCCTTTTCTCCACACCCTCTCCAGCATTTGTTGTTTGTAGATTTTCTGATGATGCCCATTCTAACAGGTGTGACGTGATACCTCATTGTAGTTTCGATTTCCATTTCTCTAATAATTAGTGATGTTGAGCAGATTTTCATGTGTGTACTGGCCATCTCTATGTCTTCTTGGAACAAATGTCTATTTAGATCTTCCATTTTTGTATTGGGTTGTTTGTTTTATTAATATTGAGCTGCATGAGCTGTTTATATATATTGGAGATTAATAATTTGTCCATTGATTCGATTGCAAATATTTTCTGCCATTCTCAGGGTTGTCTTTTCGTCTTGTTTGTAGTTTCCCTTGCTTTGCAAAAGCTTTTACGTTTCATTAGTCCCATCTGTTTAGTTTTCTTTTTTATTTCATTACTATAGGAGGTGGATCAAAAAAGATCTTGCGGGCCTCCCTTGTGGCGCAGTGGTTGAGAGTCCGCCTGCCGATGCAGGGGATACGGGTTCGTGCCCCGGTCTGGGAGGATCCCATATGCCGCGGGGCGGCTGGGCCCGTGAGCCATGGCCGCTGGGCCTGCGCATCCGGAGCCTGTGCTCCGCAACGGGGGAGGCCACAACAGTGAGAGGCCCGCATACCGCAAAAAAAAAAAAAAAAAAAAAAAAAAAAAAAAAAAAAAAAAGATCTTGCTGTGATTTACGTCAGAGTATCCTTCGTAAGTTTTCCTCTCAGAGTTTTATACTGTCTGGTCTTACATTAAGGTCTCTAATCCATTTTGAATATATTTTTATGTATGGTGTTGGGGAGGGTTCTAATTTCATTCTTTTACATGTAGCTGTCCATATTTCCCAGCACCAATGATTGAAGACACTGTCTTATCTCCATTGTATAGTCTTGCCTCCTTTCTCATAGATTAGTTGACCATAGGTGTGTACGTTTATCCTTGGGCTTTCTTTTTTTTTTTTTTGCACGTTTATTGGAGTATAATTGCTTTACAATGGAGTGTTCGTTTCTGCTGTATAACAAAGTGAATCAGCTATACATATACAAATATCACCAGATCCCCTCCCTCATGCATCTCCCTCCCGAACTCCATAACCCACCCCTTTGTGTGGTCACAAAGCACCGAGCTGATCTCCCTGTTCTATGTGGCTGATTCTCAGTAGCTATCAGTGTTACATTTTGTAATGTATTTATGTCCATGCTACTCTCTCACATCGTCCCAGCTTACCCATCCCCCTTCCGGTGTCCTCAAGTCCTTTCTCTATGTCTGTGTCCTTAATCCTGTCCTGCCACTAGGTTCTTCAAAATCTTTTTTTTCTTCATTAGATTCCATATATTTCTGTTAACATACATTATTTGTTTTTCCCTTCCTGAGTTATTCACTGTGTAGGACAGATTCTAAGTCCATCCACCTCAGTACAAATAACTCAGTTTTGCTTCTTTTTATGTTTGAGTAATATTTGATTGTATATATGTGCCAGATCTTCTTTATCCATTCATCTGTCGATGGACACTTACGTTGCTTCCATGTCCTGTCTAATGCAAATAGAGCTGCAATGAACATTTTTGTACATAACACTTTTTGAATTATGGTTTTCACAAGGCAAATGCCCAGTAGTTGGATTGTTGTGTCGTATGGTACTTCTATTGTTAGTTATTTAAAGGAACCTCAGTACTGTTCTCCCTAGTGCTCATATCAATTTACATTCCCACCCACAGTGCAAATGTGTTCCCTTTTCTCCAATAAAGGCCTCTCCAGCATTTATTGTTTTGTAGATTTTTTTGATGATTGCCACTCTGATTGCTGTGAGGTGATACCTCACGGTAGTTTTGATTTGCATTACTCTAATGATTAGTGATGTTCAGCATCCTTTCATGTGTTTCTTGGTAATCTGTGTATCTTCTTTGGAGAAATGTCTATTAGGTCTTCTGCCCATTTTTGGATTGGATTGTTTGTTTTTGTGATATTGAGCTACATGCGGTGCTTGTAAAGTTTGGAGATTAATCCTTTGTCAATTGCTTCATTTGAAAATATTTTCTCCCATTCTGAGGGTTGTTTTTGCATCTTGTTTATGTTTTCCTGTACTGTGTAAAAGCTTTTAAGTTTCATTAGGTCCCATTTGTTGATTTCTGTTTTTATTTCCATTTCTCTAGGAGGTGGGTCCAAAAGGATCTTGCTGTGATTTATGTCATAGAGTGTTCTGCCTATGGTTTCCTCTAAGTGTTTTATAGTGTCTGGTCTTATATTTAGATCTCTAATCAATTTAGAGTCTATTTTTGTGTATGGTGTTATGGAGTGTTCTAATTTCATTCTTTTATGTGTAGGGGTCCAGATTTTCCAGCACCAATTACTGAAGAGACTGTCTTTTCTCCATTGTATATCCTTAGCTCCTTTGTCATAGATGAGAGAGCCATAGGTATGTAGGTTTATCTCTGGGCTTTCTGTCCTGTTCCATTGATCTGTGTTTATGCCAATCTACATACACTTGATTCCATTATGGAGACATATAAATACATAGGTTTCAAGGTTATTACCAGTCAGATATATTCCTCTTCAGTGAATAGGGTGTTTTGTGTCCAGTTCATTGAGAAAGGAGTAGGTCTTGTCTATTACATATTTGGTATATGGAATGGGATCTGTGCTAATTTCAAACTCTGCTTTTACACATCACCCCACGTCACCTTTCCCCTTAAGGAGGCATAAGTGTGTTTTCTAAATGTGTAACTCTGTTCTCTTTTGAAATTCAGTTCATGTGTAGCCATGTTTACATTTCCTCTATAAGTGATATATTTCAATAAGTTTCTTTTTCTTTGTGGCTCATTTCACTTAGCATCATCGTACCTAAAGCCACTTATTAAGCTGCTATTGGCCTTATGACATTGATTTTATGTCTGAGTGACATTCCATTGTATATAAGTACCACAACATCTATATCCATTTTTTTTTCCTTTCCTGGGATATATAAAGTGTACCGAAGTTGAGGTTCTTGTAAACAGAGCAGCCCTAAAGTTTGGGCTGGCTGTGTGTTGTGGATTTTTAGTTTTCCCAAAATACACGCCCATGAGTGGAAGTGTGCTATGCTCTGTAGCTCTGTTTTAGAAAACAACATACAGTTCTCCAGAGAGGCTGTTGGCAATTTACATCCTGTCCATCGTCGTAACCAGGCTCCCTTTTCTCCATGGCCTGTCCTGCATTTGTGGTTTTTACACTATTTGTGGATGGCCCTTTTGACTGGAGGTAAGGGACACTTCTATGTAGTGTGGATTTGCAATGCCTGATGGCTTGCTTGGCCAAAAAGGGCATATGCATATTTTCCCAAATATATTCAAGAAAATACACATAATCCCTTTTCAGCCAAGGGCAACATTGTCGAAATTCTGTCGCTTTTCATGTGCTTTAAAGACGACTCCAATCTACCTCTTGAAATCTGTTTCCCTAAATTCTGCCTTGCATTCAAATCCTCTTCACTGCCTTTCCTCAATATATTTCTGGATGATAGTTGTCCTTTATAACTCTGCAAGTTTGTGAATTGCTGTGCCCCTGATTTCCATTTTTCAACTCGCCTCTTTGTGAGCTGGCTGCAATACTGCAGCATGGCTGTAGGCCCTAGTCTGGTTCTGGGGTGTCAGGCTGAGCCTTTGGTTAATTCTTCTTCCTGATAGGAAACTAGAGTGACATGTGCCCATTCAAACACCTACAGCTAATCTCTCATTTATTTCCCCTCTTCCTGTTCATCCTCTGCACAATTTGCAAACTGTGCATAACGGGAGGGTAAAGGCGCTGACACTCCAAGTGGGGAGATTTTGAGTAATGCAGATGGAATGGCGAATCCGAGCACAACAAAAGGAAAAAGGAGGTACCTTTTAGAAAACTTTCCCAATTACACAGTGTACCATCCACTGGGTTTCCCATGCATGTTTTAACTATAGGAAGATTCCCTTAAACCTGGAGAGTTGGGACCACTAGAATGGGTAGCACACAGTATTGCTCTAAGTGGTGTTCTTTTGTTCACACAACTTCAGCAATCTTGTCAGCCCCAAGTGTCCAGTCATATGTCTCATCCAGCTGTGGGTGTAAAGGTGGTCAATCTAGCTTGCATCACAGGCCCTGACCGTAATTTTTAAGACTTTCTCTCTGTTTTTGCATTTTGCTTTGGAAATTTATTTTTATAAGTGGGTTTAACTGAATTTCAGTGCTGTGTTCATGCCGTTATACACACACATGATTCCATTATGGAGACATGAGAATACATATGTTTTAAAATACTTAGAGTCAGACATATTCCTCTGCAATGAATAGGGGGTGTTGAGTCCAGTTCATTGTACCGGGAGTAGGTGTTGTCTATTACATACATGGTTTATATAACGGTATCTGTGCTAATTTAAAATTGTGGTTTTATGCATCACCCCACTTCGGCTTTCCCATTAAGCAGGCAGAAGATGTTTTCTAAATGTGTGACTCTGTTGTGTTTGTCATTCAGTTCATGTGTAGTCATGTGTACATTCCCGCTATGAGTGATAATTTATGATAAGATTAGTTACTCTGTAATCTTTCCTAACTCAGTTCATGTGTAGCCATGTTTACAGGTACTTCATAAGTTATATCTTATGATAAGTTTATTTTTCTGTGTGACTTATTTCACTTAGAATCATCGTACCTGAATCCACTCTTTTTGCTGCTACTGGCCTTATGACATTGATTTCATGGCTGAGCGATATTCCATCGTACGTAAGTACCACAATATCTTGAACCATTTTTGTCTTTCCTGGGATACTTAAGGTGTACCCAAGTTGAGGTTCTTGTAAGCAGTGCAGCGCTAAGTTTTAGGGTGGCTGTGTCTTATTGATTTTCAGTTTTCCCAAGGTATATTCCCTAGACTGGAAGTGCCCTTGGCTGTGTAGCTCTGTTGTTTACTTGTTTTAGGGAACACAATGCACTCCTCCAGAGAGGCAGTTGGCAACTTACATCCCGCCCATCAGCATAACAAGGCTGCCTGATCTCCAGGGCCTGTCTTGCCTTTCTGGTTTTTACACATTTTGCGGATTTCCCTTTTGACCGGTGGGAAGGGATACTTCTTTGTAGTGCAGATTTGCATTGATGCTTGCTTGCTTGGCCAAAATGGGCGTATACCTTTTCTCCTGAATATATTCAGGAGAAAAAGCATACGCCCTTTATGGCCAAGTGCATCATTGTCGAAGTTGTGCCCCTCGTCTTGTGCTTGAAAGGTGAGTCCAACGTACCTCTTGAAATCTGTTTCCTGCTATTCTGCCTCGTTTTAAAGTCCGCCTCTCTGCCTTCCCTCAAAAGATTTTTGGAAGATAGTTGTCCTCTATTACTCTGCCAGTTTGTAAATTGCTGTGTCCCTGAGCTCCATTTTTCAGCTCGTTTTTGTGAGCTGACCACAAATCCAAAATTATGGTTCAAAACCTATACTGGTTCCCGGCGGGTGGCTGAGACATTTGTTAATTCTACTTCCTGCCGGGCAACTAAAGTGACATGTACCTGTCCAAATGCCTAACATCTGCCCTCTCATTGGTTCTCCCTCTTCCCTTTCATCCTTTGCCAAATTGGCAACCTGTGCGAACCAGGAGGTTAAAGGAGCTGCTCTCCAAGTTGGGAGATTGATAGTAAAGCAGTTGAAAAGTCAAACTGGAGGACAAGTAGAGACACTATCCATTGAGTTTTAGAAACTTTTCGTATTCACTGTATGTCCATTCTCTATGTTTCCCATACATGTTATAGCTGTAGTAATATTCCCTACAACCTGGAGAGTTGTGATCCATGGAATGGGTGCCATGCATTATTGCATTAAAGGGTTTGCGTTTGCTCACCCAATCTCACCAACACTCTCAGTCCCATGTGTCCAGCCTTATGACACATCCAGCTTTCGTTGTAGATAGGGTCATTCCAGGTTTCATCAGAGAATCTGAAGGAATTGTAAAGAATTTGCCTGTTTTTTTGTTTTGTTTTTGAAATTCATTTTTATAGTTGGTTTGAGCTGATTCTCGCTGCCATGTTTATGCCAGTCTAGACACACTTGATTCCCTTATGGAGACATATCAATACATAGGTTTTAAGATCCTTACTAGTCAGATATATTCCTCTGCGGGAAATATTGGGTTTTGAGTCCCTTTCACTGAGGAAGGTGTAGGTGTTGTTTATTCCATACTTGGTTTTTGGAAGGGTACCTGTGCTTATATCAAACTCTGGTTTTGTGCATCACCCCACCGCTCCTTCCCCCTTAAGCAGGCATAAGAGTGTTTTCTAAATGTGAGACTCAGTTCTCTTTCCTAACTCAGTTCATGTGTAGCCATGTTTACAGGATCTTCATAAGTGATATCTTATGATAGGTGTTTTTTTTTTCTGTGTGACTTAATTCACTTAGAATCATCGTACCTGAATCCAATCATTTTGCTGCTACTGGTCTTATGACATTGATTTCATGGCTGAGGGATATTCCATCATACGTAAGTACCACAATTTCTTGAACCATTTTTACCTTTCCAGGGATACTTAAGGTGTACCCAAGTTGAGGTTCTTGTAAGCAGTGCAGCCCTAAATTTTGGGGTGCCTCTGTCTTATTCATTTTCAGTTTTCCCAAGGTATATTCCCTAGACTGGGAGTGTACTTGGTTCTGTAGCTCTGTTGTTTACTTGTTTTAGGGAACACAGTGCACTCCTCCAGAGAGGCAGTTGGCAATTTACATCCCGCCCATCAGCATAACAAGGCTCCCTGTTCTCCAGGGCCTGTCTTGCCTTTCTGGTTTTTACCCATTTTGTGGATGTCCCTTGTGACCGGTGGGAAGTGATACTTCTTTGTAGTGCAGACTTGCATTGCCCACTTGCTTGCTTGGCCAAAAGTGCGTATGCATTTTCCCCTGAATATATTCAGGGGAAAACACATACGGCCTTTTTGGCCATGTGCATCATTGTCGAAGTTGTGCTCCTCTTCCTGTGCTTTAAAGGCGATTCCAACGTACCTCTTGAAATCTGTTTCCTGCTATTCTGCCTCGCTTTCAAGTCCGCTTAGTTGCCTTCCCTCAACAGATTGTTGGAAGATAGTTGCCATTTATTACTCTGCCAGTTTGTGAATTGCATTGCCCCTGAGCTCCATTTTTTAACTCGTTTTTTTGTGAGCTGAACGCAAGTCCAATATTTTGGTTTAGGACCTATACTGGTTTTCGGTGGGTGGCTGAGACTTCGGTTAATTCTTCTTCGTCCCGGGAAATAAGAGTGATATGTGCCCGTCCAAATGCCTAACAGCTACTCTCTCATTGGTTCTCCCTATTCCCTTTCATCCTTTGCCAAATTGGCAACCTGTGCGAACCAGGAGGTTAAAGGTGCTGTCTCTCCAAGTTGGGAGATTGACAGTAAAACAGTTGGAAGGTCAAACTGGAGCACAAAGAGAGGGACGATTCGTTGAGTTTTAGAGACCTTTCGTATTCACAATGTGTCCATTCTCTAGGTTTCCCGTACATGTTATAGCTGTAGTAATATTCCCTTCAACCTGGAGACATCGGACCCATGGAATGGGTGCCATGCATTATTGCTTTAAAGGGTCTGCATTTGTTCACCCAATCTCACCAATCCTCTCAGTCCCAGGTATCCAGCCTTATGCCATATCCAGCTGTCATTGTACATAGGGTCATTCCAGGTTTCATCAGAGACCCTGAAGGAATTGTAAAGAATTTTCCTTTTTTTTTGTTTTGAAATTCCTTTTTATAGTGGGTTTGATCTGATTCTCGCTGCCATATTTATGCCAGTCTAGACACACTTGATTCCGTTACGGAGACTTACCAATTCATAGGTTTTAAGATGCTTACTTCTCAGATATATTCCTCTGTGGGAAATATGGCGTTTTGAGTCCCTTTCACTGAGGAAGGTGTAGGTCTTGTCTATTCCATAGTTGGTTTTTGGAAAGGTACCTGTGCTTATATAAAACTCTGGTTTTATGCATCACCCCACCTCTCCTTCCCCCTTAAGCAGGCATAAGTGTGTTTTCTAAATGTGAGACTATGTTCTATTTCCTAACTCAGTTCATGTGTAGCCATGTTTACAGGATCTTCATAAGTGATATCTTATGATACGTTTCTTTTTCTGTGTGACTTATTTCACTTAGAATCATCGTACCTGAATCCACTCATTTTGCTGCTACTGGTCTTATGACATTGATTTCATGGCTGAGGGATATTCCATCGTACGTATGTACCACAATTTTTTGAGCCATTTTTATATTTCCTGGGATATTTAAGTTGTACCCAAGTTGAGGTTATTGTAAGCAGTGCAGCCCTAAATTTTGGGGTGCCTCTCTCTTACTGATTTTCAGTTTTCCCAAGGTATATTCCCTAGACTGGAAGTGTCCTTGGCTCTGTAGCTCTGTTGTTTACTTGTTTTAGGGAACACAATGCACTCCTCCAGAGAGGCAGTTGGCAATTTATATCCCGCCCATCAGCATAACAAGGCTCCCTGTTCTCCAGGGCCTGTCTTGCCTTTCTGGTTTTTACCCATTTTGTGGATGTCCCTTGTGACCGGTGGGAAGTGATACTTCTTTGTAGTGCAGACTTGCATTGCCCACTTGCTTGCTTGGCCAAAAGTGCGTATGCGTTTTCCCCTGAATATATTCAGGGGAAAACACATACGGCCTTTTTGGCATTGTGCATCATTGTCGAAATTGTGTTCCTCTTCCTGTGCTTTAAAGGTGATTCCAACGTACCTCTTGAAATCTGTTTCCTGCTATTCTGCCTCGCTCTCAAGTCCACCTAGTTGCCTTCCCTCAACAGATTGTTGGAAGATAGTTGCCCTTTATTACTCTGCCAGTTTGTGAATTGCTTTGGCCCTGAGCTCCATTTTTTAACTCGTTTTTTGTGAGCTGAACGCAAGTCCAGTATTTTGGTTCAGGACCTATACTGGTTTTCGGTGGGTGGCTGAGCCTTTTGCTAATTCTTCTTCTGGCCGGAAAATTAGAGTGACATTTGGCGGTCCAAATGCTTAACAGCTACTCTCTCATTGGTTCTCCCTCTTCCCTTTCATCCTCTGCCAAATTGGCAACCTGTGAGAACCAGGAGGTTAAAGGGGCTGTCTCTCTAAGTTGGGAGATTGATACTAAAGCAGTTGGAAAGTCAAACCGTAGCACCAGGAGAGGGACTATTAGTTTAGTTTTAGAAACCTTTCGTATTCACAGTGTTTCCATTCTCTAAGTTTCCCGAACATGTTATAGCTGTTGTAATATTACCTTCAACCTGGAGAGTTCGGACCCATGGAATGGGTGCCGCTCATTATTGCTTGAAAGGGTCTGCATTTGCTCACCCAATCTCAACATTCCTCTCAGTCCAAAGTGTCCAGCCTTATGCCACATCCAGCTGTCATTGTAGATAGGGTCATTCCAGGTTTCATCAGAGACCCTGAAGGAATTGTAAGGAATTTCCCTGTTTTTTTGTTTTGTTTTTGAAATTCCTTTTTATAGTGGGTTGAGCTGATTCTCACTGCCATGTTTATGCCAGTCTAGACACACTTGATTCCCTTATGGAGACATATCAATACATAGGTTTTAAGATTCTTACTAGTAAGATATAATACTCTGCATTGAATATGGGGTGTTGAGTCCCTTTCACTGAGGAACGTGTAGGTCTTGTCTATTCTGTATTTGATTTTTGGAACTGTACCTGTACTAATATCTAACTCTGGTTTTATGCATCACCCCACCTCTCCTTCCCCCTTAAGAAGGCATAAGGTTGTTTTCTAAATGTGAGACTCCCTTCTCTTTCCTATCTCAGTTCATATGTAGCCATGTTTACAGGATCTTCATAATTGATATCTTATGATAATTTTCTTTTTCTGTTTGACTTATTTCACTTAGAATTATCGTACCTGAATCCACTCATTTTGCTGCTACTGGTCTTATGACATTGATTTCATGGCTGAGGGATAATCCGTCATACGTAAGTACCACAATTTCTTGAACCATTTTTGTCTTTCCTGGGATATTTAAGGTGTACCCAAGTTGAGGTTTTTGTAAGCAGTGCAGCCCTGAATTTTGGTGTGGATCTCTCTTACTAATTTTCAGTTTTCCCAAGCTATATTACCTAGACTGGAAGTGCCATTGGCTCTGTAGCTCTGTTGTTTACTTGTTTTAGGGAACACAGTGCACTCCTCCAGAGAGGCAGTTGGCAATTTACATCCCGCCCATCAGCATAACAAGGCTCCCTCTTCCCCAGGGCCTGTCTTGCCTGTCTGTTTTTTACACATTTTGCGGATGTCCCTTTTGGCTGGTGGGAAGTGACACTTCGTTTTAGTGCAGATTTGCATTGCCCGCTCGCTTGCTTTGCTGAAAAGGGCATATGCGTTTTCTCCTGAATATATTCACGTGAAAACCCATATGCCCTTTATGGCCATTTCCATTATTTTCGAAGTTGTGATGCTTTTCCTGTGTTTAAAGGCGATTCCAATGTACCTCTTGAAATCTGTTTCCTGACATTCTGCCTCATTTTCACTTCCGCCTCGTAGCTTTCCCTCAACAGATTTTTGGAAGAGAGTAGTCCTTTATAACTCTGCAGGTTAGTGAATTGCTGTGGCCCTGAGCTCCATTTTATAACTCGTGTTTTTGTGAGCTGACAGCAAATCCACAGTTTTGCTTCTGGACCTATACTGGTTCTGGGGGGGGCAGGCTGAGTCTTTGGTTAATTCCTCTTCATGACGGGTAATTAGAGTGAAATGTGGCCGTCCAAATGCCTACAGCTACTCTCTCATTGGTTCTCTCTGTTCCCTTATATCCTCTGAACAATTTTCCAACTGTGCGAACCAGAAGGTTATAGGGGCTGACTCTCCAAGTTGGGAGATTGATAGTAAAGCAGTTGGAATGTCAAACTGGAGCACAAGGAGAGAAAAAAAGTAGTAGAGTTTTAGAAACCTTTCACCATCAGATGGTTTCCATTCTCTAGGTTCCCATACATGTTATAACTGTAGTGATATTCCCTTCTACTTGGAGAGTTGGGAACCATGGAAAGCGTGGCAGGCATAATTGCTTTAAAGGGTCTGCATTTTTTCACCCAATCTCACCAATCCTCTCAGTCCCAAGTGACCAGCGTTATGCCACATCCAGCTGTCATTGTAGATAGGGCCATTCCAGGTTTCATCAGAACCCCTGAAGGTATTGTGTAAGAATTTTACTATTTTTATGTTTTGTTTTGAAATTCATTTTTATAGTGGGTTTGAGCTGATTCTCACTGCCATGTTTATGTCGTTCTAGACACACTTGGTTCCCTTACGGAGACATATCAATACATAGGTTTTAAAATTCTTACTAGTCATATATATTTCTCTGCGGGGAATAAGGATGTTGAGTTCCGTTTACTGAGGAAGGAGTAGGGCTTGTCTCTTCTCTTTTTGGATTATGAAACGGTACCTGTGCTAATATCAAACTTTTGTTTTGTGCATCTCCCCACCTGTCTTTCCCCTTAAGCAAGCATTAGAGTGTTTTCTAAATCTGAGACTCTGTTCTCTTCCGTAATTCAGTTCATATGTAGCCATGTTTACATTCCCTTCATAAGTGATATCTTATGTCAGAATGCACCATGGCCTTGTCATAATAATGCTCCATGACCCCTGTTATCACAATGCTCCATGCCCTGGTTATCACAAAGCTCCATGTCCCTTGTCATCACAATTCTCAACGTCCTTGTCATCACAATGCTACATGACACTTCTCATCAAAATATTTCATGCTCTTGTCATCACAATTCTCCATGCATTTGAAATTGCAATGCTCCATGCACTTGTCATCACAATGCTCCATGCACTTGTCATCACAATGCTCCATGCCCTTGTCATCACATTGCTCCATGACACCTGTCATCACAATGCTCCCTGACACTTGTCAACACAATGCTTCATGCCCCTTTTCATTATAGTGCTCCATGATGCTCGACACCACAATTACCCAAGGTCTTCTCATCACAATGCTCCACGGTTTTGCCATCACCATGCTCCATGCCTAGTCATCACAAAGCTAAATGTCCCTTGTCCTCACAATTCTCCACGTCCTTGTCATTACAATGCTCCTGGCACTTCACATCAAAATGTTATATGCTCTTGTCATCACAATACTCCATGCAGTTGTCATCACAATTCTCCATGACCCCTGTTATAGGAAGCTCCATGCACTGTTCATCACAATGTTTCACGACCTGGACATTAAAATTATCAATGGCCCTTGATATCACAATGCTCCATGCCCTTGTCATCACAATGCTCCTTTACTTTGTCACAGCAAACCTCTATGACACATGGCATCACAGTGCTCCATGATATTGTCATCAAACTGGAACATGACATATTTCATCACAATGCTCCCTGACACCTTTCTTCACAATAATCAATGACCTTGTCCTCACAGTGCTCCATGCCCATGTCATTACAATGTGCCATGCCCAATCTTATCACAATAATCCATGAAACTTGTCAGACCAATGCTCCATGCCACTTTTCATCACAATGCTCCATGAATGCTGTCATCACAATGCACCATGCCCATCATCACAATGCTTCATGCTATTGTCATCACAATGAAATCAAAATGCTCCATGACCTCTGTCCTCACAATGCTGCAAACCCTTGTGATCACAATGTTACATAACACTTGTTATCACAATGCCCCATGACGCTGGTCAGCAAAATTATCCATGGTCTTCTCATCACAATGCACCATGACTTTTGTCATCACAATGCTCAATACACTTGTCATCACAATGCTCTCTGACTATTGCCCTCAGTATGCACCTTGAACTCTTTCATGACAAGGCTCCATGCCTATTTCATCACAATGATCCATGTCCTTTACATCACAATGCTCCAAGACCCATGTAATCACAATGTTCCATGCCCTTGTCATCACAAAGCTCCATGACACATGTCATCAGCATGTTCCATGGCCTTCTCCTCACAATGCTCCATGCCCTTGTCATCACAATGCTCCCAGATCCCTGTAATCACAATGCTCCATGCCCCTTTTCAAATCAATGCTCCATGAACCCTGTCATCACAATGCATCATGCCCATCATCATAATGCTTCCGGCTATGGTCAGCACAATGAAATCAAAATTCTCCATGACCTCTGTCATCACAATGCTCCATAACCCCTGTCATCAAAATACTCCATGAATATTTTCAGCCCAATGCTCCATGACCCTTGTCATCACAATGATCCATGCCCTTGTCATCCCAATGCTCCATGACCCCTGTATTCACAATGCTCCGTGACGCTTGTCACCACAGTGCTCCATTACACCTGTCATCACAATGCTCCATGACTTTGTCAGCAAAATGCTACATGGCCTTGTCATTACAATGCTCTATGCGCTTCTCATCACAATACTCCATTACCATTGTCATCACAATCCTCCATGAACCTTTGGATCACATCGATTTATGCCCTTGTCATCACAATGCTCCCTGCTCCTTGAAATCAAAATGATCCATGAACTCTCTCATTGCAATGCTCCAAAAACTTGTGATCACAATGTTCCATAACACTTGTCATCACAACGCTCCATGATGCCTGTCTTCACAATACTCCATGCCCTTTTCATCACAATGCTCCATGACCTTTGTCATCACAATTCTCAATACACTTGTCATCACAATGCTCCCTGACACTTGTCTTCAGAATGCTCCTTGAACCCTCTCACGAAAAGGCTCCATGACGTTTTTATCACAATGCCCCATGCAGTTTTCATCACAATGCTCCATGCCATTGTCATCACAATGGGCCATTACATATGTCATCACAAAGTTCTCTGACACATATATTCACAATAATGCATGACCTGGTCATCACAATGTTCCATGCCCTTGTCATCACAATGCAACATTCCAACAGTCATCACAATACTCCATGAAACATATTAGACCAATGATCCATGCCCTTTTCATCACAATGCTCCATGCCCTTTTTATCACAATGCTCCATGACCCCTGTCATCTCAATGCTCCGTGACTCCAGTCATCACAATGCTCCATGACCTTTGTTATCACAGTGGTCCATGCCCTCATCTTCAACAGTCTCTGTGAACTTTTTAACCACAAAGCTCCATGAACATTTCATCACAATGCTATTTGACCCATGTCATCACAATTCTCTATGTCTTTCTCAGCAAAATTCTCCATGTCCTTCTCATCACAAGGCTCCATGACCCCTGTCATCACAATGCTCCGTGACTCCAGTCATAACAATTCTTCATAACATTTGTCATCACAATGGTCGATGCCCACGTCATCGCAAGGCTCTGTTACCTTTGTAACCACAATGCTCCATGAACTTTTCATCAAAATGCTCCGTGACACTTGTCATCACAATGCTCCATGCCTTTGTCAGAAAAATGCTCCATGACCCTTGTCATCACAATGTGCCAAGCGCTTCTCATCCCAACGGTCCAAAAATTGGTCATGACAATGCTCCATAAAACTTGTAATCACAATGCTCCATGCCCTTCTCATCACAATGCTCCATGCCCTTGCCATCACAATGCACCATGTGCACTGTCATCACAATAGTCTATGAAACATGTCAGACAAATGCTCCATGCCCCTTTCATCACAATACTCCATGCCCTTGTTATCACAATGCTCCATGACACATGTCATCACAATGCTCCTTGACTCCAGTCATCACAATGCTTCATAACGTTTGTCATCACAATGGTCCATGCCCGCGTCATCACAAGGCTCTGTGACATTTGTAACCACAGTGCTCCTTGAACATTTCATCACAATGCTCCGTGACCCTTGTCATCACAATGCTCCATGCCATTGTCAGAACAATGTTCAATGAAACTTGTCATCACACTGTGCCACGCACTTTTCATTACAACGGTCCACAACTTTGTCATCGCTATGCTCCATAAATCTTGTAATCACAATTCTCCATGCACTTCTCATCAAAATGCTCTCTCACCAGAGATATCTCACTGTTCCATCACTAGTCATCACAATACTCCCTCACCCCTGTAATCACAATGTTCCATGACAACTGATATCACAATGTTCTATAACCCCTGTCATCAAAATGCTCCATGACCCTTTTCATCCCAAAGCTCCATGACCCCTGGCATCACAATGTTCTATAACCACGGCCATCAAAATGTTCCATGACACTTTTCATCAAATTGCTGCATGACCCTGTCATCAAAATGCTCCCTGCCCTTCTCATCACAATGCACCACACCCTTCTCATCAAAATGCTCCATGACGTTTGTCATCACTAAGCTCAATGACCCTTGGCATCACAATGCTCCATGTCATTGTCATCACAATGCTCCATGAACCCTCTCATCACATTGCTCCATGCCCTTGTCATCACAAAGCTCCATGACACTTGTTTTCACAATGCTCGATGCCCTTCTCATCACAATGATCCATGCCCTTGTCATTACAATCCTCCATGACCCATGTATCACAGTGTTCCATGCCATTGTCATCACAATGCTCCATGTCCTCTCTCATCAGAATGCTCCATTACCTCTGTCATAACAATGCTCCATGAACCCTGCCATAACAATGATCCACGGCCTTGTCATCACAAAGCTCCATGACGCATGTCATCAGAATGTTCCATGGCATTCTCATCACAATGCTCCATGCCCGTGTCTTCACAATGCTCCAAAACCACTGTAATCACAGTGCTCCATGACCCTTTTCATCTCAATGCTCCATGAACCCTGTCATCACAATGCACCATGCCCATCATCATAATGCTTCAGGCTATTGTCATCACAATGAAATCAGTAATCTCCATTACCTCTGTCATCATAATGCTCCAAAACCTTTTGATCACAATGTTCCATAACACTTATCATCACAACACACCATGACACTCATCATCACAATTATCCATGGTCTTCTCATCACAATGCTCCATGACATTTGTCATCACAATGCTCAATACACTTGTCATCACAATGCTCCCTGACACTTGTCGTCAGTATGCTCCTTGAACCCTGTCATGACAAGGCTCCATGACTTTTTCATCACAATGATCCATGCCGTTTTCATAACAATGCTCCAAGACCCCTGTAATCACAATGCTCCATGCCCTTGTCATCACAAAGCTCCATGACGCATGTCATCAGAATGCTGCATGGCCGTCTCATGACAATGCTCCATGCCCTTGTCATCACAATGCTCCAAGACCACTGTAATCACAATGATCCATGCCCCTTTTCATTAGAATGCTCCATGAAACTTGTCATCACAATCCTCCATGGTCTTCTCATCACAATGCTACAGGACCTTGTCATCACCAAGCTCCATGACACTTGTCATCACAATACTCCATGAATATTATCAGCAAAATGCTCCATGACCTTCTCATCACAATGCTCCATGTCCAATATCCTCACAATGCACCATGACAATTGTCATCACAACACTCCAAGACACCTGACAACACAATGATCCGGGACTCTTGTCATCACTATGCTCCATTCCCTAGTCATCAAAATTATCGATGACCCCTGTCATCACAATGCTCCGTGACAACTGTCATCACAATGCTTCATAACGTTTGTCATCACAATGGTCCATGCCCGCGTTATCCCAAGTCTCTGTGACCTTTATAACCACAATTCTCAATGAACATTTCATCACAATGCTCCGTGACCCTTGTCATCACAATGCTCCATGACACATGTCATCAGAAAGCTCCATGGCTTTCTCAACACAATGCTCCTTGCCCATGCCATCACAATGCTACATTACTCCTGTCATAACAATGCTCCATGATCCCTGCCATCAAGATGTTCCATGGCAATGTCATCACAAGTCTCCATGACCCTTCTCATCACAATGCTCCAAGAACAATGTAATCACAATGATCCATGCCCCTTTTCATCTCAATGATCCATGAACCCTGTCATCACAGTGCACCATGCCCATCATCCTAAAGCTTCATGCTATTGTCATCACAATGAAATCAAAATTCTCCATGACCTCTGTCATAACAATGCTCCAAACCCTTGTGATCACAATATTCCATAACACTTGTCATCACAATGCCCCATGATGCTCGTCATCACAGTTATCTATGGTCTTTTCTTCACAAAGCTCCATGACCTTTGTCATCACAATGCTCAGTACTCTTATCATCAAAATGCTCCCTGACACTTGTTGTCTGTACTCTCCTTGAACCCTGTCATAACAAGGTCCCATGACCTTTTCATCACAATATTCCAAGACCCCTGTAATCACAATGGTCCATGAACCTTTTCATCAGTATGCTCCATTAGATTTGTCATCACAAGGCTCCATGGTTTTCTCATCACAATGCTCCAGGACCTTGTCAACAAAATGCTTCACGACCTTGTCATGAAAATTATAAATGTCCCTTGTCATCATAATGCTCCAAGCCCTAGTCATCACAATGTTCCATTATATTTGTCATAACAATCCTCCATTACATTTGGCATCACAATGCTCCATGCCATTGTCATCGCAATGGACCATGACATAGGTCATCACAATGCTCCCGGAAACCTGTGTTCACAATAATCCATCACCTTCTCATCACAATGCTCCATGCCCTTTTCATCACAATGCTCCGTGACTCCAGTCATCACAATGCTTCATGACCTTTGTCATCCCAATGCTCCATGCCCTTGTCATTACAATCCTGCATGACTCATGCATCAGAGTGTTCCGTACCCTTGTCATCACAATGCTCTATGCCCACTCTCATCACAATAACCCATGAAACATTTTAGACCAATGTTGCATGCCATTGTCATCACAATGCTCCATTACCTCTGTCATAACAATACACCATGACACCTGCCACCACAATGTTCCACGGCATAGTCATCACAATGCTCCATGCCATTGTCATCACAATGTGCCACGCGCATTTCATCACAAAGGTCCACAAACTTATCATTGCAATGCTCCATAAGCTTTGTAATCACAATTGTCCATGCACTTCTCATCAAAATGCTCTCTCACCAGAGATATCACAGTGTTCCCTCACTAGTCATCACAATACTCCCTCACCCCTGTAATCATAATGTTCCATGACCCTGTCATCACAATGCTACCTCCCCTTATCATCACAATGTTCCATGACCCCTGACATAACAATGTTCCATAACCCCTGTCATCAAAATGCTCCATGACCCTTTTCATCGCAAAGCTCCAAGAACCCTGACATCACAATGTTCTATAACCCCTGCCATCAAAATGTCCCATTACACTTGTTATCAAATTGCTGCATGACCCGGTCATCAAAATGCTCCCTTCAATTCTCATCACAATGCACCATGCCCTTGTCATCAAAATGCTCCATGACTTTTCATCACAAAGCTCCATGACACTTGGCATCACAATGCTCCATGTCATTGTCATCACAATGCTCCATCAACACTCTCATCACATTGCTCCAGGCCCTTGTCATCACAAAGCTCCATAAAACTTGTCATCTCAATGATCGATGCCCTTCTCATCACAATGCTCCATGCCCTAGTCATTAAAATCCTGCATAACCCATGTATCACAGTGTTCCGTGCCCTTGTCATCACAATGCTCCATGCCCACTCTCATCACAATAATCCATGAAACATTTCAGACCAATATTCCATTCCCTTCTCATCACAATGCTCCACTACACCTGTCATAACAATGCTCCATGACCCCTGCCATCACAGTGTTCCACGGCCTTGTCATCACAAGGCTCCATGTCCCCTGTCATCACAATACTCCATGAATATTTTCAGACCAGTGCTCCATGACACTTGTCATCACAATGATCCATGCCCTTGTCATCACAGTACTCCATGACACCTTTCATCACAATGCTCCGTGATTCCAGTCATCACAATGCTTCATAACATTTGTCATCACAGTTGTCCCTGCCCGCCTCATCACAAGGCTCTGTGACGTTTGTAACCACAATGCTCCATAACCTTTTCATCACAATTATCCGTGATCCTTGTCATCACAGTTCTCCATGCCTTTGTCAGAAAAATGATCCATGACCCCTGTCATCACAATGTGCCACGCGATTTTCATCACAACAGTTCACAAATTTGTCATAGCAATGCTCCATAAACCTTGTAATCAAAATGCTCCATGCCCTTCTCATCACAGTGCTCCATTACCCCTGTCATAACAATGCTCCATGACCCCTGTCATCACAATGTTCCACGGCCTAGTCATCACAAGGCTCCATGACACTTGTCATCACAGGGCTCCAAGACACATTTAATCACAATGCTCCATGCCCTTTCATCAAAATGTTCCATAACACATGTCATCAAAATGTTCCATGACACTTTTCATCAAATTGCTCCATGACCCGGTCATCACAATGCTACCTGCCCTTCTCATCACAGTGCACAACGCACTTGTCATCAAAATGCACCATGACCTTTGTCATCACAAAGATCCATGACCCTTGGCATCACAATGCTCCAAGTCATTGTCATCACAATGCTCCATGAACACTCTCATCACATTGCTCCATGACTTGTCATTACAAAGCTCCATGACTCATGTCATCAGAATGTTCCATGGCCTTCTCATCACAATGCTCCATGCGCTTGCGATCACAGTGCTCCATTACCCCTCTCATAACAATGCTCCAGGACCACTGCCATCACGATGTTCCGTGGCCTTGTCATCACAAAGCTCCATGACCCTTCTCATCACAATGCTCCAAGACCCCTTTAATCACAGTGCTTCATGCCCCTTTTCATCTCAAAGCTCCAAGAACCCTGTCATCACAGTGCACCATGCCCATCATCATAATGCTTCATGCTATTGTCATCACAATGAAATCAAAATGCTCCATGACCTCTGTCATAACAATGCTCCAAACCCTTGTGATCACAATATTCCATAACACGTGTCATCACAGTGCCCCGTGACGCTCGTCATCACAGTTATCCATGGTCTTCTCATCACAATGCTCCATGATCTTTGTCAACACAATGCTCAATACACTTGTCATCAAAATGCTCCCTGACACTTGTTGTCTGTATCCTCCTTGAACCCAGTCATGACAAGTCTCCATGCCTTTTTCATCACAATGATCCATGCCCTTTACATCACAATGCTCCAAGACCCCTTTAAACACAATGCTCCATGCCCTTTGCATCACAAAGCTCAATGAAACATGTCTTCAGAATGCTCCTTGGCCTTCTCCTCACAATTCTCCATGCCCATGTCATCACAATGTTCCAAGACCCCTGTAATCACAATGCTCCATGCCCCTTTTCATCACTATGCTCCCTGAGATTTGTCATCACAAGTCTCTATGCATTTCTCATCACAATGCTCCAGGACCTCATCATCACAATGCTTCATGACGTTTTTCTGAAAATTCTCAATGGCCCTTGTCATCATACTCCTCCAAGCTGTAGTCTTCACAATGCTCCATTATATTTCTCATCAAAATCCTCCATTACATTTGGCATCACAATGCTACCTGCCATTGTCATTGCAATGGACCATGACATATGTCATCACAATGCTCCCTGACACCTGTCTTCACAATACTCCATGACTTTCTTTTCGCAATGATCCATGGCCTTGTCATCAAAATGCACCATGTCCACTGTCATCACAATCATCTAT
This sequence comes from Mesoplodon mirus, assembly GCF_964341445.2. Lineage (NCBI taxonomy): Eukaryota > Metazoa > Chordata > Mammalia > Artiodactyla > Ziphiidae > Mesoplodon > Mesoplodon mirus. The sequence goes on from NW_028295811.1 coordinate 1,706,509, forward strand.
GAAACTTGTCAGACCAATGCTCCATGCCCCTGTCAACACAATGCTCCATGCCCTTGTCATCACAATGCTCCATGACCCCTATCATCACAATGCTCCGTGACTCCAGTCATCACAATGATTCATAACGTTTGTCATCAAAACGGTCCATGCCCGCATCATCACAAGGCTCTGTGACCTTTGTAACCACAATGCTCCATGTACTTTTCATCACAATGCTCCGTGACCCTTGTCATCAAAATGTTCCATGCCTTTGACAGAACAGTGCACTTTGCCCCTTGTCATCACAATGTGCCACGTGCTTTTCATCACATCGGTCCACAAATTTGTAATCGCTATGCTCCATAAACCTTATAATCACAATGGTCCATGCACTTCTCATCACAATGCTCCATGACTTGTCATCACAATCCTCCATGACCCATGACACATGTATCACAGTGTTCCATGCCCTAGTCATCACAATGCTCCAAGACCCCAGTAATCACAATGCTCCATGCCCCTTTTCATCAGAATGCTCCATGAGACTTGTCATGACAAGTCTCCATGGTCTTCTCTTCACAATGCTCCTGGACCTTGTCATCACCATGCTCCATTCCCTTCTCATCACAATACTCCATGACCCCTGTCATCACAATTATCCATGAATATTTTCAGCCAAATACTCCAAGACCTATTCATCACAATGCTCCATGGCCAATATCATCACAAAGCTCCATGACCACTGTCATCACAACAATCCATGACACCTGACAACACAATGATCCGTGACTCTTGTCATCACAATGCTCCATTCCATAGTCATCACAATGCTCCATGACACCTGTCATCACAACACTCCATGAACATTATCAGCCCAGTGCTCCATGACACTTGTCATCACAATGATCCATGCCCTTGTCATCCCAATGCTCCATGACCCCTGTATTCACAATGCTCCGTGACGCTTGTCATGACAGTGCTCCATGACACATGTCATCACAATGCTCCATGCCTTTGTCAGCAAAACGCTACATGACCTTGTCATTACAATGCTATATGCGCTTCTCATCACAATACTCCATTTCCATTGTCATCACAATCCTCCATGAAACTTGGGATCACATTGCTTCATGCCCTTGTCCTCACAATGCTCCATGCTCCTTGAAATCAAAATGATCCATGACCTCTGTCATCGCAATGATCCAAACCCTTGTGATCACAATGTCCATAACACTTGTCATCACAACGCTCCATGATGCCTGTCATCACAATACTCCATGCTCTTTTCATCACAATGCTCCATGACGTTTGTCATCACAATTCTCAACACACTTGTCATCACAAGTCTCCCTGAAACTTGTCATCAGTATGCTCCTTGAACCCTGTCAGGAAAAGGCTCCATGCCTTTTTCATCACAATGTCCCATGCCGTTTTCATCACAATGCTCCATGCCATTGTCATCAAAATACTCCACAAGCTTGTCATCAGAATGCTCCATGACTCTTGTCATCACATTTCTCCATGCACTTGTCATCAGAATGCTCCCTGACCCTTGTCATCACAATGCTCCAAGCCATTGTCCTCACAATGCTCCATTACCTTTGCCATCAGAATCCTCCATGACACTTGGCATCCCAATGCTCCATGCCATTGTCATCACAATGGGCCATTGCATATGTCATCACAATGCTCCCTGACACCTGTCTTCACAATAGTGCATGACCTGGCCATCACAATGCTCCATGCCCTTGTCATCACAATGCGCCATTCCAACTGTCATCGCAATAATCCATGAAACTTATTAGACCAATGCTCCTTGCCATGGTCATCACAATGCTCCTTGCCCTTGTTATCACAATTCTCCATGACCCCTGCCATCACAATGCTCTGTGACTCCACTCATCACAATGCTTCATGACCTTTGTCACCACAATGGGCCATGCCCTCTTCATCATCAATCTCTTTGAGATTTTAACCAAAATGATCCATGAACTTTTCATCACAATGCTCTTTGACCCTTGTCATCACAATGCTCTATGCCTTTCTCAGCACAATGCTCCATGACCCTTGTCATCACAATGCTCCATGCGCTTGTCAGCACAATGCTCCATGACACAAGTCATCACAATGATCCATGACCCCTGTCATCACAATGCTCCGTGACTCCAGTCATCACAATTCTTCATAACGTTTGTCATCACAATGATCCATGCCCGTGTCATCACAAGGTTCTGTGACATTTGTAACCACAATGCTCCATGAACTTTTCAACACAATTCACAGTGACCCTTGTCATCAAAATGCTTCATGTCTTTGTCAGAACAATGCTCCATGACCATTGTCTTCACAATGTGCCACGCACATTTCATCACAACGGTCCACAACCTTGTCATTGCAATGCTCCATAAACCTTGTAATCACAATGGTCCATGCACTTCTCATCAAAATGCTCTCTCACCAGAGATATCACAGTGTTCCATGACTAGTCATCACAATACACCCTCACCCCTGTAATCACAATGTTCCATAACCCCTCTCATCAAAATGCTCCATGATCCTTTTCATCCCAAAGCTCCAAGAACACTGACATCACAATGTTCTATAACACCTGCCATCAAAATATTCCATTACACTTTTCATCAAATTGCTGCATGGCCCGGTCATCAAAATGTTCCCTGCCCTTCTCATCACAATGCACCATGCCATTGTCATCAAAATGCTCCGTGACTTGTCATCACAAAACTCCATGACCCTTGGCATCACAATGCTCCATGTCATTGTCATCACAATGCTCCATGAGCCATCTCATAACATTGCTCAATGCCCTTGTCATCACAAAGCTCCATGACACTTGTCATCACAATGCTCCAAGACCACATAATCACAATGCTCAAAGCCCTTGTCATCACAAAGTTCCATCACTCATGTCATCAGAATGTTCCATGTCCTTCTCATCAAAATGCTCCATGCCCTTGTCATCACAATACTACCACTCCCCTGTAATCACAATGCTCCAGGCCCCTTTTCATCTCAGTGCTCCATGAACAATGTCATCGCAATGCATCATGCCCATCATCATAATGCTTCTGGCTCTTGTCAGCACAATGAAATCAAAACTCACTATGACCTCTGTCATCACAATGCTCCATGACCCCTGTCATCACAATACTCCATGAACATTTTCAGCCCAATGTTCCATAACACTTGTCATCACAATGATCCATGCCCTTTTCATCCCAATGCTCCATGACCCCTGTATTCACAATGCTCCTTGACACCTGTCTTCACAGTGCTCCATGACACCTGTTATCACAATGCTCCATGCCTTTGTCAGCAAAATGCTACATGACCCTGTCATTACAATGCTCTATGCGCTTGTCATCGCAATACTCCATTAGCATTGTCATCACAATCCTCCATGAACCTTGGGATCACATTGCTTCATGCCCTTGTCATCACAATGCTCCATGCTCCTTGAAATCCAAATGATCCATAACCTCTGTCATCGCAATACTCCAAACCATTGTGATAACAATGTTCCATAACACTTGTCATCACAACACTCCATAATGCCTGTCATCACAATACTCCATGCCCTTTTCATCACAATGCACCATGACCTTTGTCATCACAATTCGCAATACAGTTGTCATCACAATGCTCCATGACACTTGTCGTCAGAATGCTCCTTGAACAATGTCACGAAAGGTTCCATGAATTTTTCATCACAATGCCCCATTCTGTTTTCATCACAATGTTCCAAGTCATTGTCATCAAAATACTCAAAAGCTTGTCATCAGAATGCTACATGACTCTTGTCATCATAATTCTCTATGCACTTGTCAGCAAAATGCTCCCTGACACTTGTCATCACAATGTTCCAAGCCATTGTTATCACAATGCTCCATTACATTTCTCATCAGAATCCTCCATGACACTTGGCATCACAATGCTCCATGCCATTGTCATCACAATGGGCCATTACATATGTCATCACAATGTGCCCTGACACCTCTCTTTACAATACTGCATGACCTGGTCATCACAATGCTCTATGCCATTTTCATCACAAATCGCCATTCCAACTCTCATCACAATAATTCATGAAACTTATGAGACCAATGCTCCATGCCCCTGTCATCACAATGCTCCATGCCCTAGTTATCACAGTGCTCCATGAGCCGTGTCATCACAATGTTCCATGACTCCTGTCATCACAATGCTACATGCACTTATCATCCAAATGTTCGATGACCCCTGACATCACAATGTTCCATAACACCTGTCATCAAAATGTTCCATGAAAATTTTCAACAAATTGCTCCATGAACCTGTCATCACAATTCTCCCTGCCCTTCTCATCACAATGCACAACGCCCTTGCCATCAAAATGCTCCATGGCCTTTGTCATCTCAAAGATCCCTGACCCTTGGCATCACAATGCTCCATGTCATTGTCATCACAATGCTCCATGAACGCTCTCATCACATTGCTCCATGCCCTTGTCTTCACAAATCTCCATGACACATGTCATTAGAATTCTACATGGCATTCTCATCACAATGCTCCATGCCCTTGCCATCACAATGCTCCATAACCCCTCTCATAACAATGCTCCGTGACCCTGCCATCACGATATTCCATGGCCTTGTCATCACAAGGCTCCATGACCCTTCTCATCACAACACTCCAAGAACCCTGTAATCACAATGCTCCATGCCCTTTTTCATCTCAATGATCCATTAACCCTGTCATCACAATGCACCATGCCCATCATCATAATGCTTCATGCTATTGTCATCACAATGAAATCAAATTGCTCCATGACCTCTGTCATAACAAAGCTCCAATCCCTTGTGATCACAATATTCCATAACACTTGTCATCACAATTCCCCTTGACGCTCGTCATCACAATTATCCTTGGTCTTCTAATCACAATGCTCCATGACCTTTGTCATCACAATGCTCAATACACTTGTTATCAAAATGCTCCCTGACACTTGTTGTCTGTATGCTCCTTGAACTCTGTCATGACAAGGCTCCATGCCTTTTTCATCACAATGATCCATGCCCTTTTCATCACAATGCTCCAAGACCAATGTAATCACAATGCTCCATGCCCTTGTCATCACAAATCTCAATGACGCATGCTATCAGAATGCTCCTTGGTCTTCTCCTCACAATGTCCCATGCCCTTGTCATCACAATGTTCCATGTCCCCTGTAATCACAATGCTCCATGCCCCATTTCATCAGTATGCTCCATGAGATTTGTCATAACAAGTCTCTATGCATTTCTCATCACAATGCTCCAGGACATTGTCATCACAATGCTTCACGACCTTGTTCTGAAAATTCTCAATGACCCTTGTCATCATAATGCTCCAAGCCCTAGTCATCACAATGTTCCATTATATTTGTCATCACAATCCTCCATTACATTTGGCATCACAATGCACCATGCCATTGTCATTGCAATGGACCCTGACATATGTCATCACAATGCCCCCTGACACCTGTCTTCACAATACTCCATGACCTTCTCATCACAATGATTCATGCCCTTGTCATCACAATGCACCATGTCCACTGTCATCACAATAATCTATGAAACTTGTCAGACCAATGCTCCATGCCCCTGTCACCACAGTTCTCCATGCCCTAGTCATCACAATGCTCCATGACCACTGTCATCACAATGCATCATGTCCATCATCAAAATGCTTCCGGCTATTGTCAGCACAATGAAATCAAAATTCTCCATGACCTCTGTAATCAAAATGCTCCATGACCCCTGTCATCACAATACACCATGAGTATTTTCAGCCCAATTCTCCATGACCCTTGTCATCACAATCATCCATGCCCTTGTCATCCCAATGCTCCATGACCGCTGTATTCACAATGCTCCGTGACGCTTGTCATCACAGTGCTCCATGACACCTGTCATCACAATGCTCCATGATTTTGTCAGCAAAATGTTATATGACCTTGTCATTACAATGCTCTATGCGCTTATCATCACAATACTCCATTTCCAATGTCATCACAATCCTCCATGAATCTTGGGATCACATTGCTTCATGCCCTTTTCATCACAATGCTCCATGACCTTTGTCATCACAATTCTCAATACACTTGTCATCACAATGCTATCTGACACTGGTCATCAGAATGCTCCTTGAACCCTGTCACAAAAAGGCTCCATGCCGTTTTCATCACAATGCCCCATGCCGTTTTCATCACAATGCTCCATGCCATTGTCATCAAAATACTCCACAAGCTTGTCATCAGAATGCTCCATGACCTTTTTTATCACAATTCTCCATGCACTTGTCAGCACAGTGCTCCGTGACCTTTGTCATAACAATGCTCCATACGATTGCCATCACAATGCTCCAAGACCTTTGTCATCAGAATACTCCATGACACTTGGCATCACAGTGCTCCATGCCATTGTCATCAAAATGGGCCATTACATATGTCATCAAATTGCTCCCTGACACCTGTGTTCAAAATACTGCATGACCTGGTCATCACAATGCTCCATGCCCTTGTTATCACATTGCTCCATGACCCCTGTTCTCACAATGCTCCGTGACTCCAGTTATCACAATGCTTCATGACCTTTGTCATCACAATGGTGCATGCCCTCAACATCAACAGTCTCTGTGACCTACTGAAGCACAATGCTCCATGAACTTTTCATCACAATGCTCTTTGACCCTTTACATCGCAATACTCCATGAACGTTTTCACCCCAGTGCTCCATGACCTTCTCATCACCATGCTCCATGACCAATATCATCAAAATGGTCCATGACCACTGTCGTCACAACACTCCATGACACCTGACAACACAATGATCTGGGACTTTTGTCATAACAATGCTCCATTCCCTAGCCATCACAATGCTCCATGACCCCTGTCATCAAAATACTCCATGAATATTTTCAGCCCAATGCTCGATGACCCTTGTCATCACAATGATCCATGAAATTTGGGATCACATTGCTTCATGCCCTTGTCATCACAATGCTCCATGCTACTTGAAATCAAAATGATCCATGACCTCTGTCATCACAATGCTCCAAACCCTTGTGATCACAATGTTCCATAAAACTTGTCATCACAATGCTCCATGATGCCTCTCATCACAATACTCCATGCCCTTTTCATGACAATGCTCCATGACTTTGTCATCACAATTCTCAATACACTTGTCACCACAAAGCTCCCTGACACTTGTCATTAGAATGATCCTTGAAACCTGTCACGAAACGTCTCCATGCCTTTTTCATCACAAGGCCCCATGCCATTTTCATCACAATGCTCCATGCCATTGTCATCAAAATACTCCACAAGCTTGTCATCAGAATGCTCCATGACCCTTGTCATCACAATTATCCATGCAATTGTCAGCACGATGCTCCCTGACCCTTGTCATCACAATGCTCCAAGCCATTGTCATCACAAAACTCCATTACCTCTGTCATCAGAATCCTCCAGGACACTTGGCATCACAATGCTCCATGCCATTGTCATCAGAATGGGCCATTACATATGTCATCACAATGCTCCCTGACATCTGTCTTCACCATATTCCATGACATTTTCATCACAATGCTACATGCCCTTGTCATCACAATGTTCCTAGACCCATGTAATCACTATGGTCCATGCCCCTTTTCATCAGTATGCTCCGTGAGATTTGTCATCACAAGGCTCCATGGTTTTCTCATCAAAATGCTCCAGGAACTTTTTATCACAATGCTTCATGACCTTGTTATGAAAATTCTCAATGGCCCTTGTCATCATAATGCTCCAAGCCCTAGTCATCACAATGCTCCATTATATTTTCCATCACAATCCTCCATTACATTTCGCATCACAATGCTCCATTACACTGTCATCGCAATGGACCATGACATATGTCATCACAATGCTCCCTAACATCTGGCTTAACCATATTCCATGACATTCTCATCACAATGCTCCATGCCCTTGTCATCACAATGCACCATGTCCACAGTCATCACAATAATCTAAGCAACATGTCAGACCAATGTTTCATGCCCGTGTCATCACAATGCTCCATGCCCTTGTTATCACAATGCTCCATGACCCCTCTATTCACAATGCTCCGTGACGCTTGTCATCCCAGTGCTCCATCACACCGGTCATCACAATGCTCCATGCCTTTGTCAGCAATATGCTACATGACTTTTTCATTACAATGCTCTATGTGCTTGTCATCACAGTACTCCATTAACATTTTCATCACAATCCTCCATGAACCTTGGAATCACATTGCTTCATGCCCTTGTCATCACAATACTCCATGATCGTTGAAAGCAAAATGATCCATGACCTCTGGCATCACAATTCTTCAAACCCTTGTGATCACAATGTTCCATAACACTTGTCATCACAACGCTCCATGATGCCTGTCATCACATTATTCCATGCCCTTTTCATAACAATGCTCCGTGACCCTTGTCATCACAATGCTCCATGCCTTTGTCAGAACAATGCTCCATGACCCTTGTCATCACAGTGTGCCCTGCGCTTTTCATCACAATGATCCACAACCTTGTCATCGCTATGCTCCATAAACCTTGTAATCAGAATGCTCCATGCACTTCTCATCCAAATGCTCTCTCACATGAGATATCACAATGTTCCATCACTAGTCATCACAATCCTCCCTCACCCCTGTTATCACAATGTTCCATGACCCCTGTCATCACAATGCTACATCCCTTATCAGCACAATGTTCCTTGACCCCTGACATCACAATGTTCCATAACCCCTGTCATCAAAATGCTCCATGACCCTTTTCATCCCAAAGCTCCATGATCACTGGCATCACAATGTTCTATAACCCTGTCATCAAAATATTCCATTATACTTTTCATCAAATTGCTGCATGACCCTCTCATCAAAATGCTCTCTGCCCTTCTCATCACAATGCACCACACTCTTGTCATCAAAATGCTCCATGACCTTTGTCATCAGAAAGCTCCATGACCCTTGGCATCACAATGCTCCATGTCATTGTCATCACAATGCTCCATGAACCCTCTCATCACATTTCTCCATGTCTTTGTCATCACATAGCTCCATGACACTTGTCATCACAATGCTCGATGCCATTATCATCACAATGCTCCATGCCCTTGTCATTACAATCCTCCATGACCCATGTATCACAGTGTACCGTGCACTTCTCATCACAATGCTCCATGCCCACTCTCATCACAATAATCCATGAAATATTTCAGACCAATGCTCAATGCCCTTCTCATCACAATGCTCCATTACCACTGTCATAACAATGCTCTATGACCACTGCCATCACAATGTTCCACGGCCTTGGCATCACAAAGCTCCATGACCCTTGTCATCACAATGCTCCAAGACCCCTGTAATCACAATGCTCCATGCCCTTGTCATCACAAATCTCCATGATGCATGCCATCAGAAAGTTCCATGGACTTCTACTCACAATGCTCCATGCCCTTGTCATCACAAAGCTCCAAGACCCATGTAATCACAATGCTCCATGCCCCTTTTCATCAGAATGCTCCATGAGACTTGTCATCACAAGTCTCCATCGTCATCTCATCACAATACTCCAGGACCTTGTCATCACCATGCTCCATTCCCTTGTCATCACAATGCTCCATGACACCTGTCATCACAATACTCCATGAACATTTTCAAACCAGTCCTCCATTACCTTCTCATCACAATGCTCCATGACCAGTATCATCACAATGCTCCATGACCACTGTCATCACAATGCACCATTCCAACTGTCATCACAATAATCCATGAAACTTATTATACCAATGCTCCATGCCCTTGTCATCATAATGTTCCATGCCCTTGCTATCAGAATGTTCCAAGACCCCTGTAATAAGAATGCTCCATGCCCCTTTTCATCAGTATGTTCCATGAGACCTGTCATCACAAGGCTCCCTGGTTTTCTCATCACAGTGCTCAAGGACCTTGTCATCACAATGCTTCACGACATTGTCATGAAAATTCTCAATGGCCCTTGTCATCATAATGCTCCAAGCCCTAGTCATCACAATGCTCCATCATATTTGTCATCACAATCCTCCATTACATTTGGCGTCACAATGCACCATGCCATTGTCATCGAAATGGACCATGACATATGTCATCAAAATGCTCCCTGACACCTGTCTTCACAATACTCCATGACTTTGTCATCACAATGCTCCATGCCCTTGTCATCACAATGCTCCATGAACCCTGTCAACACAATGCTTCGTGACTCACGTCATCACAATGCTTCATAACTTTTGTCATCACAACGGTCCATGCCCGCATCATCACAAGTCTCTCTGAACTTTGTAACCACAATGCTCCATGAACATTTCAACACAGTGCTCCGTGACACTTGTCATCACAATGCTCCATGCCTTTGTCAGAAAAATGCTCCATGACCCTTGTCATCCAAATGTGCCACGGGCTTTCCATCACAATAATACACAACCTTGTCATCGCTACGCTCCATAAACCTTGTAATCACAATGCTCCATGCTCTTCTCATCCAAACGCTCTCTCACCTGAGATATAACCATGTTCCCTCACTAGTCATCACAATCCTCCCTCACCCCTGTAATCAAAATGTTCCATGACCCCTGTCATCACCATGTTCCATTCCCTTGTCATCACAATGTTCCATGACCACTGTCATCACAATACTCCATGAATATTTTCAGCCAAATACTCCATGAACTTCTCATCACAATGCCCCATGACCACTGTCATCACAACACTCCATGACAGCCGACAACACAATGATCCGGGACTCTTGTCATTACAATGCTCCATTCCCTAGTCATCACAATGCTCCATGTCCCCTGTCAATACAGTACTCCATGAACATTTTCAGCCCAATGCTCCATGACACTTGTCATCACAATGATCCATGCCCTTGTCATCCCAATTCTCCATGACCCCTGTATTCACAATGCTCCGTGACGCTTGTCATCACAGTGCTCCCTGACACCTGGCATCACAATGTTTCATGCCTTTGTCAGCAAAATGCTACATGACCTTGTCATTACAATGCTCTATGCGCTTGTCATCAAAATACTCCATTACCATTATCATCACAATCCTCCATAAACCTTGGGATCACATTGCTTCATGCCCTTGTCATCACAATGTTCCATGCTCCTTGAAATCAAAATGATCCATAACCTCTGTCATCACAATGCTCCAAACCCTTGTGATCACAATGTTCCATAGCACTTGTCATCACAACGCTCCATGATGCCTGTCATCACAATACTCCATGCCCTTTTCATCACAATGCTCCATGACCTTTGTCATCACAATTCTCAATATATTGTCTTCACAATGCTCCCTGACATTTGTCGTCAGAATGCTCCTTGAACCCTCTAATGAAAAGTCTCCATGCCTTTTTCATCATAATGCTCCATGCGGTTTTCATCAAAATGCTCCATGTCATTGTCATCAAAATACTCCACAAGCTTGTCAGCAGAATGCTCCATGACCCTTGTCATCACAATTCTCCATGCACTTTTCAGCACAATGTTCCCTGAACCTTGTCATCACAATGCTCCAAGCCATTGTCATCACAATGCTCCATTACCTTTGTCTTCAGAATCCTCCATGACACTTGGCATCACAATGCTCCATGCCATTGTCATCACAATGGGCCATTATATATGTCAGCACAATGCTCCCTGACAACTGTCTTCACAAATCTGCATCACAAGGTCTTCACAATGCTCCATGCCCTTGTCATCACAATGCTCCATGCCCTTGTTATCACAATGCTCCATGACTCCTGTCATCACAATGCTCCGTGACTCCAGTCATCACAATGCTTCATGACCTTTGTCATCACAATGGTCCATGCCCTCATCATCAAGAGTCTCTGTGACCTTTTTAACCACAATGCTCCATGAAATTTTCTTCACAATGCTCTTTATCCCCTGTCATCACAATGCTCTATACCTTTCTCAGCACAATGCTCCATGACATATGTCATCAGAATGCTCCATGGCCTTCTCCTCACAGTGCTCCTTGCCGTTGTCATCACAATGCTCCAAGACCCCTGTAATCACAATGCTCCATGCCCCTTTTCATCAGAATGCTCCATGAGACTTGTCATCACAAGTCTCCGTGGTCATCTCATCAAAATGCTCCAGGACATTGTCATCACAATGCTCTGTGACTCCAGTCATCACAGTGCTTCATAATATTTGTCATCACAATGGTCCATGCCCAAGTCATCACAAGGCTCTGTTACCTTTGTATCCACAATGCTCCATGAACATTTCATCACAATGTTTCGTGACCCTTGTCATCACAATGCTCCATGCCTTTGTCATTAAAATGCTCCATGACCATTGTCATCACAATGTGCCACGCGCTTTTCATCCCAACGGTCCAAAAATTTGTCATCACAATGCTCCATTAAAATTGTAATCACAATGCTGCATGCCTTTCTCATCACAATGCTCCATTACACCTGTCATAACAATGCTCCATGAGCCCTGCCATCACAATGTTCCACGGCCTTGTCATCACAAGGCTCCATGACACTTGTCATCACAATGCTCCAAGACCCCTTTAATCACAATGCTCCATGCTGTTGTCATCACAAAGCTCCATGACACATGTCATCAGAATGTTCCATGGCCGTCTCATCAAAATGCCGCATGCCCTTGTCATCACAGTGCTCCAAAACCCCTGTAAACACAGTGCTCCATGCCCCTTTTCATCTCAATGCTCCATGAACCCTGTCATCACAACACTCCATGACACGTGACAACACAATGATCCGGGACACTTGTCATCACAGTGCTCCAAGACCCCTGTAATCAAAATGCTCCATGACCCCTGTCATCACAATACTCCATGAACATTTTCAGCCCAGTGCTCCATGACCCTTGTCATCACAATGATCCATGCACTTGTCATCCCAATGATCCATGACCTCTGTATTCAAAACACTCCGTGACAATTGTGTCACAGTTCTCCATGACACCTCTCATCACAATGCTCCATGCCATTCTCAGGAAAATTCTACATGCCCTTGTCATTACAATGCTCTATGTGCTTGTCATCACAATGCTCCAAGACCCCTGTAATCACAATGCTACATGCCCCTTTTCATCTCAATGCTCCATGAACTCTGTCATCACAGTGCACCATGCCCATCATCATAATGCTTCAGGCTATTTTCATCACGATGAAATCAAAATTCTCCATGACCTCTGTCATCATAATGCTCCAAAGCCTTGTGATCACAATGTTCCATAACACTTATAATCACAACACCCCATGACGATCATCATCACATTTATCCATGGCCTTCTCATCACCATCCTCCATGACTTTTGTCATCACAATTCTCAATACACTTGTCATCACAATGCTCCCTGACACTTGTCATCAGAATGCTCCTTGAACCCTGCCACGAAAAGGCTGCATGCCTTTTTCATCACATTGCCCCATGCCGTTTTCATCACAATGCTCCATGCCATTGTCATCAAAATACTCCACAAGCTTGTCATCAGAATGCTCCATGACCCTTGTCATCACAATTCTCCATGCACTTGTCAGCACAATGCTCCCTGACCCTTGTCATCACAATGCTCCAAGCCATTGTCATAACAATGCTCCATTACCTTTGTCATCAGAATCTTTCATGAAACTTGGCATCACAATGCTCCATGCCATTTTCATCACAATGGGCCATTACATATGTCATCACAATGCTCCCTGACACTTCTCTTCACAATACTGCATGAGCTGGTCATTACAATGCTCCATGCCCTTGTCATCACAATGCGCCATTCCAACTGTCATTGCAATAATCCATGAAACATATTAGACCAATGTTGCATGCCCTTGTCATCACAATGCTCCATGCCCTTGTTATCACAATGCTCCATGACCCCTGTCATCACCATGCTCCGTGACTCCAGTCATCACAATGCTTCATGACCTTTGTCATCACAATGGTCCATTACCTCATCATCAACAGTCTCTGTGACCTTTTTAACCATAATGCTCCATGAACTTTTCATCACAATGCTCTTTGACCATTGTCATCACAATGATCTAAGCCTTTCTCAGCACAATGCTCTATGCCCTTGTCATTACAATCCTCCATGACCCTGTCATCACAATGCTCCATGACTCCAGTCATCACAATGCTTCATAACATTTGTCATCACAGTGGTCCATGTCCGTGTCATCACAAGGCTTTGTGACATTTTTAACCACAATGCTTCATGAACTTTTCATCACAATGCTCCGTGACCCTTGTCATCACAGTGCTCCATGCCTTTGTCAGAAAAATGCTCCATGACCCTTGTCATCACAATGTACCACGCGCTTTTTATCCCAACGGTCCACAGATTTGTCTTCGCAATGCTCCATAAAACTTGTAATCACAATGCTCCATGCCGTTCTCATCACAATGCTCCATTAACCCTGTCATAACAATGCTCCTTGACCCATGCCATCACAATGTTCCACGGCCTTGTCATCACAAATCTCCATGACCCTTGTCATCACAATGCTCCAAGACCCCTGTAATCACAATTCTCCATGCCCTTGTCATCACAAATCTCCATTACATATGCCATCAGTAAGTTCCGTGGACTTCTACTCACAATGCTCCATGCCCTTGTCATCACAATGCTCCAAGACCCCGGTATAACAATGCTCCATGTCCCATTTCATCAGAATGTTCCATGAGACTTGTCATCACAAGTTTCCATCGTCATCTCATCACAATACTCCAGGACCTTGTCATCACCATGCTCCATTCCCTTGTCATCACAATGCTCCATGACACCTGTCATCACAATACTCCATGAACATTTTCAACCCAGTGCTCCATTACCTTCTCATCACAATGCTCCATGACCAGTATCATCACAATGCTCCATGACCACTGTCATCACAATGCGCCATTCCAACTGTCATCACAATAATCCATGAAACTTATTATACCAATGTTCCATGCCCTTGTCATCACAATGCTCCATGCCCTTGCTATCACAATGTTCCAAGACCCGTGTAATCAGAATGCTCCATGCCACTTTTCATCAGTATGCTCCATGAGACCTGTCATCACAAGGCTCCATGGTTTTCTCATCACAATGCTCAAGGACCTTGTCATCACAATGCTTCACGACATTGTCATGAAAATTCTCAATGGCCCTTGTCATCATAATGCTCCAAGCCCTAGTCATCACAATGCTCCATCATATTTGTCATCACAATCCTCCATTACATTTGGCATCACAATGCACCATGCCATTGTCATCGAAATGGACCATGACATATGTCATCAAAATGCTCCCTGACACCTGTCTTCACAATACTCCATGACTTTGTCATCACAATGCTCCATGCCCTTGTCATCACAATGCTCCATGAACCCTGTCAACACAGTGCTCCGTGACTCCAGTCATCACAATGCTTCATAACGTTTGTCATCACAACAGTCCATGCCCGCGTCATCACAAGTCTCTCTGACCTTTGTAACCACAATGCTCCATGAACATTTCAACACAGTGCTCCGTGACACTTGTCATCACAATGCTCCATGCCTTTGTCAGAAAAAATGCTCCATGACCATTGTCATCAAAATGTGCCACGGGTTTTCCATCACAATGATACACAACCTTGTCATCGCTACACTCCATATACCTTGTAATCACAATGCTCCATGCCCTTCTCATCCAAATGCTCTCTCACATGACATATAACCATGTTCCCTCACTAGTCATCACAATCCTCCCTCACCCCTGTAATCAAAATGTTCCATGACCCATGTCATCACCATGTTCCATTCCCTTGTCATCACAATGTTCAATGACCACTGTCATCACAATACTCCATGAACATTTTCAGCCAAATACTCCATGACCTTCTCATCACAATGCTCCATGACAAATATCATCAAAATGCTCCATGACCACTGTCATCACAACACTCCATGACACCCGACAACACAATGATCTGGGACTCTTGTCATTACAATGCTCCATTCCCTAGTCATCACAATGCTCCATGACCCCTGTCATCACAATACTCCATGAACATTTTCAGCCCAATGCTCCATGACCCTTGTCATCACAATGATCCATGCCCTTGTCATCCCAATTCTCCATGACCCCTGTATTCACAATGCTCCGTGACGCTTGTCATAACAGTGCTCCCTGACACCTGGCATCACAATGCTTCATGCCTTTGTCAGCAAAATGCTACATGACCTTGTCATTACAATTCTCTATGTGCTTGTCATCACAATACTCCATTACCATTATCATCACAATCCTCCATGAACCTTGGGATCACATTGCTTCATGCCCTTGTCATCACAATGTTCCATGCTCCTTGAAATCAAAATGATCCATGACCTCTGTCATCACAATGCTCCAAACCCTTGTGATCACAATGTTCCATAGCACTTGTCATCAAAACGCTCCATGATGCCTGTCATCACAATACTCCATGCCCTTTTCATCACAATGCTCCAGACCTTTGTCATCACAATTCTCAATATATTGTCATCACAATGCTCCCTGACATTTGTCGTCAGAATGCTCCTTGAACCCTCTAATGAAAAGTCTCCATGCCTTTTTCATCACAATGCCCCATGCGGGTTTCATCACAATGATCCATGCCATTGTCATCAAAATACTCCTGAGGCTTGCCATCAGAATGCTCCATGACCCTTGTCATCACAATTCTCCATGCAATTGTCAGCACAATGCTTCCTGTCCCATGTCATCACAATGCTCCTAGCCATTGTCATCACAGTGTTCCATAATCTTTGTCATCAGAATCCTCCATGACACTTGGCATCACAATGCTCCATGCCATTGTCATCACAATGGGCCATTATATATGTCATCACAATGCTCCCTGACACCTCTCTTCACAATACTGCATGACCTGGTCATCACAATGCTCCATGCCCTTGTCATCGCAGTGTGCCATTCGAACTGTCATCGCAACAATCCATGGAACTTATTAGACTAATGTTCCATGCCCTTGTCATCACAGTGCTCCATGCCTTTGTTATCACAATGCTCCCTGACCCCTGTCATCACAATCCTCCGTGACTCCAGTCATCACAATGCTTCATGACCTTTGTCATCACAATGGTCCATGCCCTCGTCATCAACAGTCTCTGTGACCATTTTAACCACAATGCCCCATGAACTTTTCATCACAATGCTCTTTGACCCTTGTCATCACAATTCTCTATGCCTATCTCAGCACAATGCTCCATGACCCTTGTCATCACAATGCACCATGCGCTTGTCATCACAGTGCTCTACAATCTTGTCATCACAATGCTCCATAAACATTGTCATCATAATCTTCCATGCACTTCTCATCAAAATGCTCTCTCACCACTGATATCACAATGCTACATCACTATTTGTCACAATACTCCCTCTCACCTGTCATCACAATGTTCCATGACTCCTGTCATCACAGTGCTACATGCACTTATCAACCAAATGTTCGATGACCCCTGACATCACAATGTTCCATAACACCTGTCATCAAAATGTTCCATTAAAATTTTCAACAAATTGCTCCATGAACCTGTCATCACAATTCTCCCTGCCCTTCTCATCACAATGCACAACGCCCTTGCCATCAAAATGCTCCATGGCCTTTGTCATCTCAAAGATCCCTGACCCTTGGCATCACAATGCTCCATGTCATTGTCATCACAATGCTCCATGAACGCTCTCATCACATTGCTCCATGCCCTTGTCTTCACAAATCTCCATGACACATGTCATTAGAATTCTACATGGCATTCTCATCACAATGCTCCATGCCCTTGCCATCACAATGCTCCATAACACCTCTCATAACAATGCTCCGTGACCCTGTCATCACGATATTCCATGGCCTTGTCATCACAAGGCTCCATGACCCTTCTCATCACAACACTCCAAGAACCCTGTAATCACAATGCTCCATGCCCTTTTTCATCTCAATGATCCATTAACCCTGTCATCACAATGCACCATGCCCATCATCATAATGCTTCATGCTATTGTCATCAAAATGAAATCAAAATGCACCATGACCTCTGTCATAACAAAGCTCCAATCCCTTGTGATCACAATATTCCATAACACTTGTCATCACAATGCCCCTTGACGCTCGTCATCACAATTATCCTTGGTCTTCTAATCACAATGCTCCATGACCTTTGTCATCACAATGCTCAATACACTTGTTATCAAAATGCTCCCTGACACTTGTTGTCTGTATGCTCCTTGAACTCTGTCATGACAAGGCTCCATGCCTTTTTCATCACAATGATCCATGCCCTTTTCATCACAATGCTCCAAGACCAATGTAATCACAATGCTCCATGCCCTTGTCATCACAAATCTCAATGACGCATGCTATCAGAATGCTCCTTGGTCTTCTCCTCACAATGTCCCATGCCCTTGTCATCACAATGTTCCATGTCCCCTGTAATCACAATGCTCCATGCCCCATTTCATCAGTATGCTCCATGAGATTTGTCATAACAAGTCTCTATGCATTTCTCATCACAATGCTCCAGGACATTGTCATCACAATGCTTCACGACCTTGTTCTGAAAATTCTCAATGACCCTTGTCATCATAATGCTCCAAGCCCTAGTCATCACAATGTTCCATTATATTTGTCATCACAATCCTCCATTACATTTGGCATCACAATGCACCATGCCATTGTCATTGCAATGGACCCTGACATATGTCATCACAATGCCCCCTGACACCTGTCTTCACAATACTCCATGACCTTCTCATCACAATGATTCATGCCCTTGTCATCACAATGCACCATGTCCACTGTCATCACAATAATCTATGAAACTTGTCAGACCAATGCTCCATGCCCCTGTCACCACAGTTCTCCATGCCCTAGTCATCACAATGCTTCATGACCCCTGTCATCACAATGCATCATGTCCATCATCATAATGCTTCCGGCTATTGTCAGCACAATGAAATCAAAATTCTCCATGACCTCTGTAATCACAATGCTCCATGACCCCTGTCATCACAATACACCATGAATATTTTCAGCCCAATTCTCCATGACACTTGTCATCACAATCATCCATGCCCTTGTCATCCCAATGCTCCATGACCGCTGTATTCACAATGCTCCGTGACGCTTGTCATCACAGTGCTCCATGACACCTGTCATCACAATGCTCCATGATTTTGTCAGCAAAATGCTATATGACCTTGTCATTACAATGCTCTATGCGCTTATCATCACAATACTCCATTTCCAATGTCATCACAATCCTCCATGAATCTTGGGTTCACATTGCTTCATGCTCTTGTCATCACAATGCTCCATGTTCCTTGAAATCAAAATGATCCATGACCTCTCTCATCACAATGCTCCAAACCCTTGTGATCACAATGTCCCATAGCACTTGTCATCACAACGCTCCATGATGCCTGTCATCACAATACTCCATGCCCTTTTCATCACAATGCTCCATGACCTTTGTCATCACAATTCTCAATACACTTGTCATCACAATGCTATCTGACACTGGTCATCAGAATGCTCCTTGAACCCTGTCACAAAAAGGCTCCATGCCTTTTTCATCACAATGCCCCATGCCGTTTTCATCACAATGCTCCAAGCCATTGTCATCAAAATACTCCACAAGCTTGTCATCAGAATGCTCCATGACCTTTTTTATCACAATTCTCCATGCACTTGTCAGCACAGTGCTCCGTGACCTTTGTCATAACAATGCTCCATACCATTGCCATCACAATGCTCCAAGACCTTTGTCATCAGAATACTCCATGACACTTGGCATCACAGTGCTCCATGCCATTGTCATCAAAATGGGCCATTACATATGTCATCAAATTGCTCCCTGACACCTGTGTTCAAAATACTGCATGACCTGGTCATCACAATGCTCCATGCCCTTGTTATCACATTGCTCCATGACCCCTGTTCTCACAATGCTCCGTGACTCCAGTTATCACAATGCTTCATGACCTTTGTCATCACAATGGTCCATGCCCTCATCATAAACAGTCTCTGTGACCTTTTTAAACACAATGCTACATGAAATTTTCATCAAAATGCTCTTTGACCATTGTCATCACAATACTCCATGCACTTCTCATCAAAATGCTCTCTCACCACAGATATCACAATGGTACATCACTATTTGTCACAATACTCCCTCACCCCTGTCATCACAATGTTCCATGACTCCTGTCATCACATTGCTACATGCACTTATCATCACAATGTTCGATGACCCCTGGCATCACAATGTTCCATAACATCTGTCATCAAAATGTTCCATGACACTTTTCATCAAATTGCTCCATGACCCTGTCATCACAAAGCTCCCTACCCTTCTCATCACAATGCACAATGCCCTTGTCATCAAAATGCTCCATGACCTTTGTCATCACAAAGATCCATGACCCTTGGCATCACAATGCTCCATGTCATTGTCATCACAATGCACCATGAAGGTTCTCATCACATTGCTCCATGTCCCTGTCATCACAAACCTCCATGACACATGTCATCAGAATGCTCCATGGCCTTCTCATCACAATGGTCCATGCCCTTGCCATCACAATGTTCCATTACCCCTGTCATAAAAATGCTCCATGAACCCTGTAATCACGATGTTCCATGGCCTTGTCATCACAAGGCTCCATGACCCTTCTCATCACAATGCTCCAAGAACCCTGTAATCACAATGCTCCATGCCCGTTTTCATCTCAATGATCCATGAACCCTGTCATCACAATGCACCATGCCCATCATCATAATGATTCATGCTATTGTCATCACAATGAAATCAGAAGGCTCCATGACATCTGACATAACAATGCTCCAAACCCTTGTGATCACAATATTCCATAACACTTGTCATCACAATGCCCCATGAAGCTCATCAACACAATTATCCATGGTCTTCTCATCACAATGCTCCATGACCTTTGTCATCACAATGATCAATACACTTGTCATCAATACGCTCCCTGACCCTTGTTGTCTGTATGCTCCTTGAACCCTGTCATGACAAGGCTGCATGCCTTTTTTATCACAATGATCCATGCACTTTTCATCACAATGCTTCAAGACCCTTGTAATCACAAAGCTCCATGCCCTTGACATCACAAAGCTCAATGACGTATGTCTTCAGAATGCTCCTTGTCCTTCTCCTCACAATGCTCCATGCCCTTGTCATCACAGTGCTCCATGACCCCTGTGATCACAATGCTCTGTGATTCCAGTCATCACAATGCTTCATAACGTTTGTCATCACAATTGTCCTTGCCAGCGTCATCACAAGGCACTGTGACCTTTGTAATCACAATGCTCCATGAACATTTCATCACAATTCTCTGTGACCCTTGTCATCACAGTGCTCCATGTCTTTGTCAGAAAAATGCTCCATGACCATTGTCATCACAATGTGCCACGTGCATTTCATCACAACGTTCCACAACCTTATCATTGCAATGCTCCATAAACTTTGTAATCAAAATGGTCCATGCATTTCTCATCAAAATGCTCTCTCACCAGAGATATCACAATGTTCCATCACTAGTCATCACAATACTCCCTCAACCATGGAATCACAATGTTCCATGACCCTGTCATCACAATGCTACATCCCCTTATCATCACAATGTTCCATGACCTGTGACATCACAATGTTCCATAAGCCCTGTCATCAAAATGCTCCATGACACTTGTCATCACAATTCTCCATGTACTTGTCAGCACAATGCTCCCTGACCCTTGTCATCACAATGATCCAAGCCATTGTCATCACTGTGCTCCATTACCTTTGTCATCTGAATCCTCCATGTCACTTGGCATCACAATGTTCCATGCCATTGTCATTAAAATGGGCCATTACATATGTCATCAAATTGCTCCCTGACACCTGTCTTCACAGTACTGCAAGACCTGGTCATCACAATGCTCCATGCCCTTGTCATCACAATGCGCCATTCCAACTGTCATCGCAATAATCCATGAAGCTTACTAGACCAATGTTCCATGCCCTTGTCATCACAATGCTCCATGTCCTTGTTATCACAATGTTCCACGACCCCTGTCATCACAATGCTCCGTGACTCCAGTCATCACAATGCTTCATGACTTTTGTCATCACAATGGTCCATGCCCTCGTCATCAACAGTCTCTGTGACATTTTTAACCACAATGCTCCATGAACTTTTCATCACACTGCTCTTTGACCCATGTCATCACAATGCTCTATGCCTTTCTCAGCACAATGCTCCATGACCCTGGTCATCACAATGCTCCATGCGCTTGTCAGCACAATGCTCCATGACACATATCATCACAATGCACCATGCGCTTGTCATCACAGTGCTCCACAATCTTTTCATCACAATGCTCCCTAAAACTTGTCATCACAATGCTCCATGCACTTCTCATCAAAATGCTCTCTCACCACTGATATCACAATGTTACATCACTATTCGTCACAATACTCCCTCACCTCTGTCATCACAATGATCCATGAATCCTGTCATCACAATGCTACATGCACTTATCATCACAATGTTCGATGACCCCTGACATCACAATGTTCCATAACCCCTGTCATCAAAATGATCCTTGACACTTTTCATCAAATTGCTCCATGAACCTGTCATCAAAATGCTCCCTGCCCTTCTCATCACAATGCACAATGCCCTTGCCAACAAAATGCTCCATGACCTTTGTCATCACAAATATCCATGACCCTTCGCATCACATTGCTCCATGCCCTTGTCATCACTAAGCTCCATGACACATGTCATCAGAATGCTCCATGGACTTCTCATCACAATGCTCCATGCCCTTTCCATCAAAATGCTCCATTACACCTGTCATAACAATGCTCCATGACACCTGCCATCACGATGTTCCATGGATTTGTCATCACAAGGCTCCATGACCCTTCTCATCACATTGATCCAAGACCACTGTAATCACAATGCTCCATGCCCATTTTCATCTCAATGATCCAAAATCCCTGTAATCACAATGCTCCATGCCCCTTTTCATCTCAATTATCTATGAACCCTGTCATCACAATGCACCATGCTCATCATCATAATTCTTCATGCTATTGTCATCACAATGAATTCAAAATGCTCCATGACCTCTGTCATAACAATGCTCCAAACCCTTGTGATCACAATATTCCATAACACTTGTCATCACAATGCCCCATGACACTCGTCATCACAATTATCCATGGTCTTCTCATCACAATGCTCCATGACCTTTGTCATCACAATGCTCTATACACTTGTCATCAATATGCTCCCTGACACTTGTTGTCTGTATGCTCCTTGAACCCTGTCATGACATGGCTCCATGCCCTTTTCATCATAATGCTCCAAGATCCCTGTAATCACAATGCTCCATGCACTTGTCATCACAAAGCTCAATGACGCCTGTCCTCAGAATGCTCCTTGGCCTTCTTTTCACAATGCTCCATGCCATTTTCATCACAATGTTCCAAGACCCTAGTAATCACAATGGTCCATGCCCCTTTTCATCAGTATGCTATATGAGACTTGTCATCACAAGGCTCCATGGATTTCTCATCACAATGCTCCATGACACTTGTCATCACAATGCTCGATGCCCTTCCCATCACAATGCTCCATGCCATTGTCATTACAATCCTCCATGAACCATGTATCACAGTGTTCCGTGCCCTTGTCATCCCAATGCTCCAAGCCCACTCTCATCACAATAATCCATGAAATATTTTAGACCAAAGCTCAATGCCCTTCTCATCACAATACTCCATGACCTCTGTCACAACAATGGTCCATGACCCCTGCCATCACAGTGTTCAATGGCATGTCATCACAAGTCTCCATGACCCTTGTCATCACAATGCTCCAAGACCACTGTAATTACAATGCTCCATGCCCTTTTCATCACAGTGCTCCATGACGCATGTCATCAGAATGTTCCATGGCCTTCTCATCACAATGCTCCATGCCCTTGTCATCACAATGCTCCAAGACCCCGGTAATCACAATTCTCCATTCCCCTTTTCATCTCAATGCTCCATGAACCCTGTCATCACAATGCACCATGCCCATCATCATAATGTTTCATGCTGTTGTCATCACAATGAATTCTAAATTCTCCATGAACTCTGTCATCATAATGCTCCAAACCCTTGTGATCACAATGTTCCATAAGACTTATCATCACAACACCCCATGACGTGCATCATCACAATTATCCATGGTCTTCTCATCACAATGCTCCATGACTTTTGGCATCAAATGCTCCATGCCCTTGTCATCACAATGCTCTAAGACCATTGTAATCACAATGCTCCATTCCCCTTTTCATCTCAATGCTCCATGAACCCTGTCATCACAATGAACCATGCCCATCATCATAATGCTTCCGGCTATTGTCATCACAATGAAATCAAAATTCTCCATGACCTCTGTCATCACAATGCTCCATGACACCTGTCATCACAATACTCGATGAACATTTTCAGCCAAATGCTACATGACACTTGTCATCACAATGATCCATGTCCTTGTCATCCCAATGCTCCATGACCCCTGTATTCACAATGCTCCATGACGCTTGTCATCACAGTGCTCCATGACACCTGTCATCGCAGTAATCCATGAAACTTATTAGACCAATGCTCCATGACCTTGTCATCACAATGCTCCCTGACACTTGTCGTCAGTATGCTCCTTGAACCCTGTCATGACAAGGCTCCATGCATTTTTCATCACAATGATCCATGCCCTTTTCATCACAATGCTCCAAGACACCTGTAATCACAATGCTCCATGCCATTGTCATCAAAAACCTCCATGACGCATGTCATCAGAATGCTCCATGGCCTTTTCCTCACTATGCTCCATGGCATTGGCATCACAATGCTCCATGTACCCTCTCATCACATTGATCCATGCACTTGTCATTACAATCCTCCATGACCCATGTATCACAGTGTTCCGTGCCCTTGTCATCACAATGCTACAGTCCATCTCATCACAATAAAATATGAAATATTTCAAACCAATGCTCAATGCGCTTCTCATCACAATGCTCCATTACCTCTGTCATAACAATGCACCAGGACCACTGTCATCACAATGTTCCACGGCCTTGTCATCACAAGGCTCCATGACCCTTGTCATCACAATGCTCCGAGAAACATGTAATCAAAATTCTCCATGCCCTTGTCATAACAGAGCTCCATGACGCATGTCATCAGAAGGTCCCATGGCCTTCTCATCACAATGCTCCATGCCCTTGTCATCACCATGCTCCAAGACCCCTGTAAACACAATGCTCCATGCCCCTTTTCATCTTAATGCTCCATGAAGCCTGTCATCACAATGCACCATGCCCATCTTCATAATGCTTCAGGCTATTGTCACTACAATGAAATCAAAATTCTTCATGACTTCTGTCATCATAATGCTCCAAAGCCTTGTGATCACAATGTTCCTTAACACTTATCATCACAACACCCCATGACGATCATCATCACAATTATCCATGGTGTTCTCATCACAATGCTCCATGATCATTGTCATCACAATGCTCAATACACTTGTCATCACAATACTCCCTGACACCTGTCGTCAGTATGCTCCTTGAACCCTGTGATGACAAGTCTCCATGCCTTTTACATCACAATGATTCATGCCTTTTCATCACAATGCTCCAAGACCCCTGTTATCAAAATGCTCCATGGCCTTGTCAGCACAAAGCTCCATGACGCATGTCATCAGAATTCTCCATGGCTTCTCCTCACAATGCTCCATGACCTTGTCATCACAATGCTCCAAGACCCTTGTAATCACAATGCTCCATGCCCTTTTTCATCAGAATGCTCCATGAGACTTCTCATCACAAGTTTCCATGGTCATCTCATCACAATGCTCCAGGACCTTGTCATCACCATGCTCCATTCCCTTGTCATCACAATGCTCCATGACCACTGTCATTACAATAATCCATTAACATTTCCAGCCGAATGCTACATGACATTCTCATCACAATGCTCCATGACGAATATCATCACAATGCTCCATGACCCCTGTCATCACAACCATCCATAACACCTGACAACAAAATGATCCCTGACTCTTGTCATCACAATGCTCCATTCCCTAGTCATCACGATGTTCCATGACACCTGTCATCACAATAGTCCATGAACATTTTCAGCCCAATGCTCCATGAATCTTGTCATCACAATGATCCATGCCCTTTGCATCCCAATGCTCCATGACCCCTGTATTCACAATGCTCCTTGATGCTTGTCATCACAGTGCTCCATGACACCTGTCATCACAATGCTCCATGCCTTTGTCAGCAAAATGCTACATGACATTGTCATTGCAATGCTCTATGCGCTAGTCATCACAATACTCCATTTCCATTTTCATCACAATCATCCTTGAACCTTGGGATCACATTGCTTCATGCCCTTGTCATCACAATGCTCCATGTGCCTTGAAATCAAAATGATCCATGACTTCTCTCATCACAATGCTCCAAACCCTTGTGATCACAATGTTACATAACACTTGTCATCACAATGCTCCATGATGCCTGTCATCACAATACTCCATGCCCTTTTCAACACATTGCTCCATGACCTTTGTCATCACAATTCTCAATACACTTGTCATCAGCATGCTCCCTGACACTTGTCGTCAGAATGCTCCTTGAACCCTGTCACGAAAAGGATCCATGCCTTTTTCATCGCAATGCCCCATGCCGTTTTCATCACAATGCTTCATGACATTGTCATTAAAATACTCCACAATCTTGTCATCAGAATGCTCCATGACCCTTGTCATCACAATTCTCCATGCACTTGTCAGCACAATGCTCCCTGACCCTTGTCATCACAATGCTCCAAGCCATTGTCATCACAATGCTCCATTACCTTTGTCATCAGAATCCTCCATGACACTTGGCATCACAATGCTCAATGCCATTGTCATCACAATGGGCCATTACATATGTCATCACAATGCTCCAAACCCTTGTGATCACAATGTTACATAACACTTGTCATCACAACGCTCCATGATGCCTGTCATCACAATATTCCATGCCCTTTTCATCACAATGCTCCATGCCATTGTCATCTCAATGGGCCATTACATATTTCATCACAATGCTCCCTGACAGCTCTCTTCACAATACTGCATGACCTGGTCACTACAATGCTCCATGCCCTTGTCATCACAATGCGCCATTCCAACTGTCATCACAATAATCCATGAAACTTATTAGACCAATGCTGCATGCACTTTTCATCACAATGCTCCATGCCCTAGTTATCACAATCTTCCAAAACCCCTGTAATCAGAATGCTCCATGCCCCTTTTCATCAGTATGCTCCATGAGATTTGTCATCACAAGGCTCCATGGTTTTCTCATCACAATGCTCCAGGACATTGTCATCACAATGCTTCACGACATTTTTGTGAAAATTCTCAATGGCCCTTGTCATCATAATGCTCCTAGCCCTAGTCATCACAATGCTCCATTATATTTGTCATCACAATCCTCCATTACATTTGGCATCACAATGCTCCATGCCAATGTCATCGCAATGGACCATGACATATGTCATCACAATGCTCCCTGACACCTCTCTTCACAATATTCCAAGTCCTTGTCATCAAAATGCTCCATGCCCTTGTCATCAAAATGCACCATGTCCACTGTCATCACAATGGTCTAGGAAACTTGTCAGACCAATGCTCCATGCCCCTGTCATCACAATGCTCCATGCCCTTGTCATCAAAATGCTCCATGAACCCTGTCATAACAAAGCTCCATGACCCCTGCCATCACAATATTCCACGGCCTTGTCATCACAAGGCTCCATGACGCTTGTCATCACAATGCTCTAAGACCCCTGTAATCACAATGCTCCATGCCCTTGTCATCACAATGCTCCATGACACATGTCATCAGAATGTTCCATGGCCTTCAAATCAAAAGGCTCCATGCCCTTGTCTTCACAATGCACCATGTCCAATGTCATCACAATAATCTATGAAACTTGTCAGACCAATGCTCCATGCCCCTGTCATCACAATGCTCCATGCACTTGTCATCACAATGCTCCCTGACCCCTGTCATCACAATGCTCCGTGACTCCAGTCATCACAATGCTTCATAACGTTTGTCATCACAACGGTCCATGCCCGCGTCATGACAAGGCTCTGTGACATTTGTAACCACAATGCTCCATGAACTTTTCATAACAATGCTGTGTGACCCTTGCCATTACAATGTTCCTTGCCTTTGTCAGAACAATGCTCCATGACCATTGTCATCACAGTGTGCCATGCGCTTTTCATCACAATGATCCACAACCTTGTCATCGCTATGCTCCATAAACCTTGTAAGCACAATGCTCCATGCACTTCTCATCCAAATGCTCTCTCACATGAGATATCACAATGTTCCATCACTAGTCATCACAATCTTCCCTCACCCCTGTTATCACAATGTTCCATGACCCCTTTCATCACAATGCTACATCCCCTTATCAGCACAATGTTCTATGACCCCTGACATCACAATGTTCCATAACCACCTTCATCAAAATGCTCCATGACCGTTTTCATCCCAAAGCTCCATGACCCCTGGCATCACAATGTTCTATAACCCCTGTCATCAAAATGTTCCATTACAATTTTCATCAAATTGCTGCATGACCCTGTCATCAAAATGCTCCCTGCCTTTCTCATCACAATGCACCACACCCTTGTCATCAAAATGCTCCATGACCTTTGTCATCACAAAGCTCCATGACCGTTGGCATCACAATGATCCATGCAATTGTCATCACAATGCTCTATGAAACTTATCATCACATTGCTCCATGCCCTTGTCATCACAAAGCTCCATGACACTTGTCATCACAATGCTCAATGCCCTTCTCATCACAGTAATCCATGAAATATTTCAGACCAATGCTCAATGCCCTTATCATCACAATGATCCATTACCTCTGTCATAACAATGCTCCATGACCCCTGCCATCACAATGTTCCATGGCCTTGTCATCACAAAGCTCCATGAAGCATGCCATCAGAATGTTCCATGGCCTTCTCATCACAGTGCTACATGCCCTTGTAATGACAGTGCTCTAAGACACCTGTAATCACAATGCTCCATGCCACTTTTCATCTCAATGCTCCATGAAGCCTGTCATCAAAATGCACCATGCCCATCATCATAATGCTTCAGGCTATTGTCATCACAATGAAATCAAATTGCTCCATGACCTCTGTCATAACAAAGCTCCAATCCCTTGTGATCACAATATTCCATAACACTTGTCATCACAATGCCCCTTGACGCTCGTCATCACAATTATCCTTGGTCTTCTAATCACAATGCTCCATGACCTTTGTCATCACAATGCTCAATACACTTGTTATCAAAATGCTCCCTGACACTTGTTGTCTGTATGCTCCTTGAACTCTGTCATGACAAGGCTCCATGCCTTTTTCATCACAATGATCCATGCCCTTTTCATCACAATGCTCCAAGACCAATGTAATCACAATGCTCCATGCCCTTGTCATCACAAATCTCAATGACGCATGCTATCAGAATGCTCCTTGGTCTTCTCCTCACAATGTCCCATGCCCTTGTCATCACAATGTTCCATGTCCCCTGTAATCACAATGCTCCATGCCCCATTTCATCAGTATGCTCCATGAGATTTGTCATAACAAGTCTCTATGCATTTCTCATCACAATGCTCCAGGACATTGTCATCACAATGCTTCACGACCTTGTTCTGAAAATTCTCAATGACCCTTGTCATCATAATGCTCCAAGCCCTAGTCATCACAATGTTCCATTATATTTGTCATCACAATCCTCCATTACATTTGGCATCACAATGCACCATGCCATTGTCATTGCAATGGACCCTGACATATGTCATCACAATGCCCCCTGACACCTGTCTTCACAATACTCCATGACCTTCTCATCACAATGATTCATGCCCTTGTCATCACAATGCACCATGTCCACTGTCATCACAATAATCTATGAAACTTGTCAGACCAATGCTCCATGCCCCTGTCACCACAGTTCTCCATGCCCTAGTCATCACAATGCTCCATGACCACTGTCATCACAATGCATCATGTCCATCATCAAAATGCTTCCGGCTATTGTCAGCACAATGAAATCAAAATTCTCCATGACCTCTGTAATCAAAATGCTCCATGACCCCTGTCATCACAATACACCATGAGTATTTTCAGCCCAATTCTCCATGACCCTTGTCATCACAATCATCCATGCCCTTGTCATCCCAATGCTCCATGACCGCTGTATTCACAATGCTCCGTGACGCTTGTCATCACAGTGCTCCATGACACCTGTCATCACAATGCTCCATGATTTTGTCAGCAAAATGTTATATGACCTTGTCATTACAATGCTCTATGCGCTTATCATCACAATACTCCATTTCCAATGTCATCACAATCCTCCATGAATCTTGGGATCACATTGCTTCATGCCCTTTTCATCACAATGCTCCATGACCTTTGTCATCACAATTCTCAATACACTTGTCATCACAATGCTATCTGACACTGGTCATCAGAATGCTCCTTGAACCCTGTCACAAAAAGGCTCCATGCCGTTTTCATCACAATGCCCCATGCCGTTTTCATCACAATGCTCCATGCCATTGTCATCAAAATACTCCACAAGCTTGTCATCAGAATGCTCCATGACCTTTTTTATCACAATTCTCCATGCACTTGTCAGCACAGTGCTCCGTGACCTTTGTCATAACAATGCTCCATACGATTGCCATCACAATGCTCCAAGACCTTTGTCATCAGAATACTCCATGACACTTGGCATCACAGTGCTCCATGCCATTGTCATCAAAATGGGCCATTACATATGTCATCAAATTGCTCCCTGACACCTGTGTTCAAAATACTGCATGACCTGGTCATCACAATGCTCCATGCCCTTGTTATCACATTGCTCCATGACCCCTGTTCTCACAATGCTCCGTGACTCCAGTTATCACAATGCTTCATGACCTTTGTCATCACAATGGTGCATGCCCTCAACATCAACAGTCTCTGTGACCT
Organism: Mesoplodon mirus; assembly: GCF_964341445.2. NCBI lineage: Eukaryota > Metazoa > Chordata > Mammalia > Artiodactyla > Ziphiidae > Mesoplodon > Mesoplodon mirus. The sequence continues at coordinate 1,737,767 of NW_028295811.1, forward strand.
ACTGAAGCACAATGCTCCATGAACTTTTCATCACAATGCTCTTTGACCCTTTACATCGCAATACTCCATGAACGTTTTCACCCCAGTGCTCCATGACCTTCTCATCACCATGCTCCATGACCAATATCATCAAAATGGTCCATGACCACTGTCGTCACAACACTCCATGACACCTGACAACACAATGATCTGGGACTTTTGTCATAACAATGCTCCATTCCCTAGCCATCACAATGCTCCATGACCCCTGTCATCAAAATACTCCATGAATATTTTCAGCCCAATGCTCGATGACCCTTGTCATCACAATGATCCATGAAATTTGGGATCACATTGCTTCATGCCCTTGTCATCACAATGCTCCATGCTACTTGAAATCAAAATGATCCATGACCTCTGTCATCACAATGCTCCAAACCCTTGTGATCACAATGTTCCATAAAACTTGTCATCACAATGCTCCATGATGCCTCTCATCACAATACTCCATGCCCTTTTCATGACAATGCTCCATGACTTTGTCATCACAATTCTCAATACACTTGTCACCACAAAGCTCCCTGACACTTGTCATTAGAATGATCCTTGAAACCTGTCACGAAACGTCTCCATGCCTTTTTCATCACAAGGCCCCATGCCATTTTCATCACAATGCTCCATGCCATTGTCATCAAAATACTCCACAAGCTTGTCATCAGAATGCTCCATGACCCTTGTCATCACAATTCTCCATGCAATTGTCAGCACGATGCTCCCTGACCCTTGTCATCACAATGCTCCAAGCCATTGTCATCACAAAACTCCATTACCTCTGTCATCAGAATCCTCCAGGACACTTGGCATCACAATGCTCCATGCCATTGTCATCAGAATGGGCCATTACATATGTCATCACAATGCTCCCTGACATCTGTCTTCACCATATTCCATGACATTTTCATCACAATGCTACATGCCCTTGTCATCACAATGTTCCTAGACCCATGTAATCACTATGGTCCATGCCCCTTTTCATCAGTATGCTCCGTGAGATTTGTCATCACAAGGCTCCATGGTTTTCTCATCAAAATGCTCCAGGAACTTTTTATCACAATGCTTCATGACCTTGTTATGAAAATTCTCAATGGCCCTTGTCATCATAATGCTCCAAGCCCTAGTCATCACAATGCTCCATTATATTTTCCATCACAATCCTCCATTACATTTCGCATCACAATGCTCCATTACACTGTCATCGCAATGGACCATGACATATGTCATCACAATGCTCCCTAACATCTGGCTTAACCATATTCCATGACATTCTCATCACAATGCTCCATGCCCTTGTCATCACAATGCACCATGTCCACAGTCATCACAATAATCTAAGCAACATGTCAGACCAATGTTTCATGCCCGTGTCATCACAATGCTCCATGCCCTTGTTATCACAATGCTCCATGACCCCTCTATTCACAATGCTCCGTGACGCTTGTCATCCCAGTGCTCCATCACACCGGTCATCACAATGCTCCATGCCTTTGTCAGCAATATGCTACATGACTTTTTCATTACAATGCTCTATGTGCTTGTCATCACAGTACTCCATTAACATTTTCATCACAATCCTCCATGAACCTTGGAATCACATTGCTTCATGCCCTTGTCATCACAATACTCCATGATCGTTGAAAGCAAAATGATCCATGACCTCTGGCATCACAATTCTTCAAACCCTTGTGATCACAATGTTCCATAACACTTGTCATCACAACGCTCCATGATGCCTGTCATCACATTATTCCATGCCCTTTTCATAACAATGCTCCATGACCCTTGTCATCACAATGCTCCATGCCTTTGTCAGAACAATGCTCCATGACCCTTGTCATCACAGTGTGCCCTGCGCTTTTCATCACAATGATCCACAACCTTGTCATCGCTATGCTCCATAAACCTTGTAATCAGAATGCTCCATGCACTTCTCATCCAAATGCTCTCTCACATGAGATATCACAATGTTCCATCACTAGTCATCACAATCCTCCCTCACCCCTGTTATCACAATGTTCCATGACCCCTGTCATCACAATGCTACATCCCTTATCAGCACAATGTTCCTTGACCCCTGACATCACAATGTTCCATAACCCCTGTCATCAAAATGCTCCATGACCCTTTTCATCCCAAAGCTCCATGATCACTGGCATCACAATGTTCTATAACCCTGTCATCAAAATATTCCATTATACTTTTCATCAAATTGCTGCATGACCCTCTCATCAAAATGCTCTCTGCCCTTCTCATCACAATGCACCACACTCTTGTCATCAAAATGCTCCATGACCTTTGTCATCAGAAAGCTCCATGACCCTTGGCATCACAATGCTCCATGTCATTGTCATCACAATGCTCCATGAACCCTCTCATCACATTTCTCCATGTCTTTGTCATCACATAGCTCCATGACACTTGTCATCACAATGCTCGATGCCATTATCATCACAATGCTCCATGCCCTTGTCATTACAATCCTCCATGACCCATGTATCACAGTGTACCGTGCACTTCTCATCACAATGCTCCATGCCCACTCTCATCACAATAATCCATGAAATATTTCAGACCAATGCTCAATGCCCTTCTCATCACAATGCTCCATTACCACTGTCATAACAATGCTCTATGACCACTGCCATCACAATGTTCCACGGCCTTGGCATCACAAAGCTCCATGACCCTTGTCATCACAATGCTCCAAGACCCCTGTAATCACAATGCTCCATGCCCTTGTCATCACAAATCTCCATGATGCATGCCATCAGAAAGTTCCATGGACTTCTACTCACAATGCTCCATGCCCTTGTCATCACAAAGCTCCAAGACCCATGTAATCACAATGCTCCATGCCCCTTTTCATCAGAATGCTCCATGAGACTTGTCATCACAAGTCTCCATCGTCATCTCATCACAATACTCCAGGACCTTGTCATCACCATGCTCCATTCCCTTGTCATCACAATGCTCCATGACACCTGTCATCACAATACTCCATGAACATTTTCAAACCAGTCCTCCATTACCTTCTCATCACAATGCTCCATGACCAGTATCATCACAATGCTCCATGACCACTGTCATCACAATGCACCATTCCAACTGTCATCACAATAATCCATGAAACTTATTATACCAATGCTCCATGCCCTTGTCATCATAATGTTCCATGCCCTTGCTATCAGAATGTTCCAAGACCCCTGTAATAAGAATGCTCCATGCCCCTTTTCATCAGTATGTTCCATGAGACCTGTCATCACAAGGCTCCCTGGTTTTCTCATCACAATGCTCAAGGACCTTGTCATCACAATGCTTCACGACATTGTCATGAAAATTCTCAATGGCCCTTGTCATCATAATGCTCCAAGCCCTAGTCATCACAATGCTCCATCATATTTGTCATCACAATCCTCCATTACATTTGGCGTCACAATGCACCATGCCATTGTCATCGAAATGGACCATGACATATGTCATCAAAATGCTCCCTGACACCTGTCTTCACTATACTCCATGACTTTGTCATCACAATGCTCCATGCCCTTGTCATCACAATGCTCCATGAACCCTGTCAACACAATGCTTCGTGACTCACGTCATCACAATGCTTCATAACTTTTGTCATCACAACGGTCCATGCCCGCATCATCACAAGTCTCTCTGAACTTTGTAACCACAATGCTCCATGAACATTTCAACACAGTGCTCCGTGACACTTGTCATCACAATGCTCCATGCCTTTGTCAGAAAAATGCTCCATGACCCTTGTCATCCAAATGTGCCACGGGCTTTCCATCACAATAATACACAACCTTGTCATCGCTACGCTCCATAAACCTTGTAATCACAATGCTCCATGCTCTTCTCATCCAAACGCTCTCTCACCTGAGATATAACCATGTTCCCTCACTAGTCATCACAATCCTCCCTCACCCCTGTAATCAAAATGTTCCATGACCCCTGTCATCACCATGTTCCATTCCCTTGTCATCACAATGTTCCATGACCACTGTCATCACAATACTCCATGAATATTTTCAGCCAAATACTCCATGAACTTCTCATCACAATGCCCCATGACCACTGTCATCACAACACTCCATGACAGCCGACAACACAATGATCCGGGACTCTTGTCATTACAATGCTCCATTCCCTAGTCATCACAATGCTCCATGTCCCCTGTCAATACAGTACTCCATGAACATTTTCAGCCCAATGCTCCATGACACTTGTCATCACAATGATCCATGCCCTTGTCATCCCAATTCTCCATGACCCCTGTATTCACAATGCTCCGTGACGCTTGTCATCACAGTGCTCCCTGACACCTGGCATCACAATGTTTCATGCCTTTGTCAGCAAAATGCTACATGACCTTGTCATTACAATGCTCTATGCGCTTGTCATCAAAATACTCCATTACCATTATCATCACAATCCTCCATAAACCTTGGGATCACATTGCTTCATGCCCTTGTCATCACAATGTTCCATGCTCCTTGAAATCAAAATGATCCATAACCTCTGTCATCACAATGCTCCAAACCCTTGTGATCACAATGTTCCATAGCACTTGTCATCACAACGCTCCATGATGCCTGTCATCACAATACTCCATGCCCTTTTCATCACAATGCTCCATGACCTTTGTCATCACAATTCTCAATATATTGTCTTCACAATGCTCCCTGACATTTGTCGTCAGAATGCTCCTTGAACCCTCTAATGAAAAGTCTCCATGCCTTTTTCATCATAATGCTCCATGCGGTTTTCATCAAAATGCTCCATGTCATTGTCATCAAAATACTCCACAAGCTTGTCAGCAGAATGCTCCATGACCCTTGTCATCACAATTCTCCATGCACTTTTCAGCACAATGTTCCCTGAACCTTGTCATCACAATGCTCCAAGCCATTGTCATCACAATGCTCCATTACCTTTGTCTTCAGAATCCTCCATGACACTTGGCATCACAATGCTCCATGCCATTGTCATCACAATGGGCCATTATATATGTCAGCACAATGCTCCCTGACAACTGTCTTCACAAATCTGCATCACAAGGTCTTCACAATGCTCCATGCCCTTGTCATCACAATGCTCCATGCCCTTGTTATCACAATGCTCCATGACTCCTGTCATCACAATGCTCCGTGACTCCAGTCATCACAATGCTTCATGACCTTTGTCATCACAATGGTCCATGCCCTCATCATCAAGAGTCTCTGTGACCTTTTTAACCACAATGCTCCATGAAATTTTCTTCACAATGCTCTTTATCCCCTGTCATCACAATGCTCTATACCTTTCTCAGCACAATGCTCCATGACATATGTCATCAGAATGCTCCATGGCCTTCTCCTCACAGTGCTCCTTGCCGTTGTCATCACAATGCTCCAAGACCCCTGTAATCACAATGCTCCATGCCCCTTTTCATCAGAATGCTCCATGAGACTTGTCATCACAAGTCTCCGTGGTCATCTCATCAAAATGCTCCAGGACATTGTCATCACAATGCTCTGTGACTCCAGTCATCACAGTGCTTCATAATATTTGTCATCACAATGGTCCATGCCCAAGTCATCACAAGGCTCTGTTACCTTTGTATCCACAATGCTCCATGAACATTTCATCACAATGTTTCGTGACCCTTGTCATCACAATGCTCCATGCCTTTGTCATTAAAATGCTCCATGACCATTGTCATCACAATGTGCCACGCGCTTTTCATCCCAACGGTCCAAAAATTTGTCATCACAATGCTCCATTAAAATTGTAATCACAATGCTGCATGCCTTTCTCATCACAATGCTCCATTACACCTGTCATAACAATGCTCCATGAGCCCTGCCATCACAATGTTCCACGGCCTTGTCATCACAAGGCTCCATGACACTTGTCATCACAATGCTCCAAGACCCCTTTAATCACAATGCTCCATGCTGTTGTCATCACAAAGCTCCATGACACATGTCATCAGAATGTTCCATGGCCGTCTCATCAAAATGCCGCATGCCCTTGTCATCACAGTGCTCCAAAACCCCTGTAAACACAGTGCTCCATGCCCCTTTTCATCTCAATGCTCCATGAACCCTGTCATCACAACACTCCATGACACGTGACAACACAATGATCCGGGACACTTGTCATCACAGTGCTCCAAGACCCCTGTAATCAAAATGCTCCATGACCCCTGTCATCACAATACTCCATGAACATTTTCAGCCCAGTGCTCCATGACCCTTGTCATCACAATGATCCATGCACTTGTCATCCCAATGATCCATGACCTCTGTATTCAAAACACTCCGTGACAATTGTGTCACAGTTCTCCATGACACCTCTCATCACAATGCTCCATGCCATTCTCAGGAAAATTCTACATGCCCTTGTCATTACAATGCTCTATGTGCTTGTCATCACAATGCTCCAAGACCCCTGTAATCACAATGCTACATGCCCCTTTTCATCTCAATGCTCCATGAACTCTGTCATCACAGTGCACCATGCCCATCATCATAATGCTTCAGGCTATTTTCATCACGATGAAATCAAAATTCTCCATGACCTCTGTCATCATAATGCTCCAAAGCCTTGTGATCACAATGTTCCATAACACTTATAATCACAACACCCCATGACGATCATCATCACATTTATCCATGGCCTTCTCATCACCATCCTCCATGACTTTTGTCATCACAATTCTCAATACACTTGTCATCACAATGCTCCCTGACACTTGTCATCAGAATGCTCCTTGAACCCTGCCACGAAAAGGCTGCATGCCTTTTTCATCACATTGCCCCATGCCGTTTTCATCACAATGCTCCATGCCATTGTCATCAAAATACTCCACAAGCTTGTCATCAGAATGCTCCATGACCCTTGTCATCACAATTCTCCATGCACTTGTCAGCACAATGCTCCCTGACCCTTGTCATCACAATGCTCCAAGCCATTGTCATAACAATGCTCCATTACCTTTGTCATCAGAATCTTTCATGAAACTTGGCATCACAATGCTCCATGCCATTTTCATCACAATGGGCCATTACATATGTCATCACAATGCTCCCTGACACTTCTCTTCACAATACTGCATGAGCTGGTCATTACAATGCTCCATGCCCTTGTCATCACAATGCGCCATTCCAACTGTCATTGCAATAATCCATGAAACATATTAGACCAATGTTGCATGCCCTTGTCATCACAATGCTCCATGCCCTTGTTATCACAATGCTCCATGACCCCTGTCATCACCATGCTCCGTGACTCCAGTCATCACAATGCTTCATGACCTTTGTCATCACAATGGTCCATTACCTCATCATCAACAGTCTCTGTGACCTTTTTAACCATAATGCTCCATGAACTTTTCATCACAATGCTCTTTGACCATTGTCATCACAATGATCTAAGCCTTTCTCAGCACAATGCTCTATGCCCTTGTCATTACAATCCTCCATGACCCTGTCATCACAATGCTCCATGACTCCAGTCATCACAATGCTTCATAACATTTGTCATCACAGTGGTCCATGTCCGTGTCATCACAAGGCTTTGTGACATTTTTAACCACAATGCTTCATGAACTTTTCATCACAATGCTCCGTGACCCTTGTCATCACAGTGCTCCATGCCTTTGTCAGAAAAATGCTCCATGACCCTTGTCATCACAATGTACCACGCGCTTTTTATCCCAACGGTCCACAGATTTGTCTTCGCAATGCTCCATAAAACTTGTAATCACAATGCTCCATGCCGTTCTCATCACAATGCTCCATTAACCCTGTCATAACAATGCTCCTTGACCCATGCCATCACAATGTTCCACGGCCTTGTCATCACAAATCTCCATGACCCTTGTCATCACAATGCTCCAAGACCCCTGTAATCACAATTCTCCATGCCCTTGTCATCACAAATCTCCATTACATATGCCATCAGTAAGTTCCGTGGACTTCTACTCACAATGCTCCATGCCCTTGTCATCACAATGCTCCAAGACCCCGGTATAACAATGCTCCATGTCCCATTTCATCAGAATGTTCCATGAGACTTGTCATCACAAGTTTCCATCGTCATCTCATCACAATACTCCAGGACCTTGTCATCACCATGCTCCATTCCCTTGTCATCACAATGCTCCATGACACCTGTCATCACAATACTCCATGAACATTTTCAACCCAGTGCTCCATTACCTTCTCATCACAATGCTCCATGACCAGTATCATCACAATGCTCCATGACCACTGTCATCACAATGCGCCATTCCAACTGTCATCACAATAATCCATGAAACTTATTATACCAATGTTCCATGCCCTTGTCATCACAATGCTCCATGCCCTTGCTATCACAATGTTCCAAGACCCGTGTAATCAGAATGCTCCATGCCACTTTTCATCAGTATGCTCCATGAGACCTGTCATCACAAGGCTCCATGGTTTTCTCATCACAATGCTCAAGGACCTTGTCATCACAATGCTTCACGACATTGTCATGAAAATTCTCAATGGCCCTTGTCATCATAATGCTCCAAGCCCTAGTCATCACAATGCTCCATCATATTTGTCATCACAATCCTCCATTACATTTGGCATCACAATGCACCATGCCATTGTCATCGAAATGGACCATGACATATGTCATCAAAATGCTCCCTGACACCTGTCTTCACAATACTCCATGACTTTGTCATCACAATGCTCCATGCCCTTGTCATCACAATGCTCCATGAACCCTGTCAACACAGTGCTCCGTGACTCCAGTCATCACAATGCTTCATAACGTTTGTCATCACAACAGTCCATGCCCGCGTCATCACAAGTCTCTCTGACCTTTGTAACCACAATGCTCCATGAACATTTCAACACAGTGCTCCGTGACACTTGTCATCACAATGCTCCATGCCTTTGTCAGAAAAAATGCTCCATGACCATTGTCATCAAAATGTGCCACGGGTTTTCCATCACAATGATACACAACCTTGTCATCGCTACACTCCATATACCTTGTAATCACAATGCTCCATGCCCTTCTCATCCAAATGCTCTCTCACATGACATATAACCATGTTCCCTCACTAGTCATCACAATCCTCCCTCACCCCTGTAATCAAAATGTTCCATGACCCATGTCATCACCATGTTCCATTCCCTTGTCATCACAATGTTCAATGACCACTGTCATCACAATACTCCATGAACATTTTCAGCCAAATACTCCATGACCTTCTCATCACAATGCTCCATGACAAATATCATCAAAATGCTCCATGACCACTGTCATCACAACACTCCATGACACCCGACAACACAATGATCTGGGACTCTTGTCATTACAATGCTCCATTCCCTAGTCATCACAATGCTCCATGACCCCTGTCATCACAATACTCCATGAACATTTTCAGCCCAATGCTCCATGACCCTTGTCATCACAATGATCCATGCCCTTGTCATCCCAATTCTCCATGACCCCTGTATTCACAATGCTCCGTGACGCTTGTCATAACAGTGCTCCCTGACACCTGGCATCACAATGCTTCATGCCTTTGTCAGCAAAATGCTACATGACCTTGTCATTACAATTCTCTATGTGCTTGTCATCACAATACTCCATTACCATTATCATCACAATCCTCCATGAACCTTGGGATCACATTGCTTCATGCCCTTGTCATCACAATGTTCCATGCTCCTTGAAATCAAAATGATCCATGACCTCTGTCATCACAATGCTCCAAACCCTTGTGATCACAATGTTCCATAGCACTTGTCATCAAAACGCTCCATGATGCCTGTCATCACAATACTCCATGCCCTTTTCATCACAATGCTCCAGACCTTTGTCATCACAATTCTCAATATATTGTCATCACAATGCTCCCTGACATTTGTCGTCAGAATGCTCCTTGAACCCTCTAATGAAAAGTCTCCATGCCTTTTTCATCACAATGCCCCATGCGGGTTTCATCACAATGATCCATGCCATTGTCATCAAAATACTCCTGAGGCTTGCCATCAGAATGCTCCATGACCCTTGTCATCACAATTCTCCATGCAATTGTCAGCACAATGCTTCCTGTCCCATGTCATCACAATGCTCCTAGCCATTGTCATCACAGTGTTCCATAATCTTTGTCATCAGAATCCTCCATGACACTTGGCATCACAATGCTCCATGCCATTGTCATCACAATGGGCCATTATATATGTCATCACAATGCTCCCTGACACCTCTCTTCACAATACTGCATGACCTGGTCATCACAATGCTCCATGCCCTTGTCATCGCAGTGTGCCATTCGAACTGTCATCGCAACAATCCATGGAACTTATTAGACTAATGTTCCATGCCCTTGTCATCACAGTGCTCCATGCCTTTGTTATCACAATGCTCCCTGACCCCTGTCATCACAATCCTCCGTGACTCCAGTCATCACAATGCTTCATGACCTTTGTCATCACAATGGTCCATGCCCTCGTCATCAACAGTCTCTGTGACCATTTTAACCACAATGCCCCATGAACTTTTCATCACAATGCTCTTTGACCCTTGTCATCACAATTCTCTATGCCTATCTCAGCACAATGCTCCATGACCCTTGTCATCACAATGCACCATGCGCTTGTCATCACAGTGCTCTACAATCTTGTCATCACAATGCTCCATAAACATTGTCATCATAATCTTCCATGCACTTCTCATCAAAATGCTCTCTCACCACTGATATCACAATGCTACATCACTATTTGTCACAATACTCCCTCTCACCTGTCATCACAATGTTCCATGACTCCTGTCATCACAGTGCTACATGCACTTATCAACCAAATGTTCGATGACCCCTGACATCACAATGTTCCATAACACCTGTCATCAAAATGTTCCATTAAAATTTTCAACAAATTGCTCCATGAACCTGTCATCACAATTCTCCCTGCCCTTCTCATCACAATGCACAACGCCCTTGCCATCAAAATGCTCCATGGCCTTTGTCATCTCAAAGATCCCTGACCCTTGGCATCACAATGCTCCATGTCATTGTCATCACAATGCTCCATGAACGCTCTCATCACATTGCTCCATGCCCTTGTCTTCACAAATCTCCATGACACATGTCATTAGAATTCTACATGGCATTCTCATCACAATGCTCCATGCCCTTGCCATCACAATGCTCCATAACACCTCTCATAACAATGCTCCGTGACCCTGTCATCACGATATTCCATGGCCTTGTCATCACAAGGCTCCATGACCTTTCTCATCACAACACTCCAAGAACCCTGTAATCACAATGCTCCATGCCCTTTTTCATCTCAATGATCCATTAACCCTGTCATCACAATGCACCATGCCCATCATCATAATGCTTCATGCTATTGTCATCAAAATGAAATCAAAATGCACCATGACCTCTGTCATAACAAAGCTCCAATCCCTTGTGATCACAATATTCCATAACACTTGTCATCACAATGCCCCTTGACGCTCGTCATCACAATTATCCTTGGTCTTCTAATCACAATGCTCCATGACCTTTGTCATCACAATGCTCAATACACTTGTTATCAAAATGCTCCCTGACACTTGTTGTCTGTATGCTCCTTGAACTCTGTCATGACAAGGCTCCATGCCTTTTTCATCACAATGATCCATGCCCTTTTCATCACAATGCTCCAAGACCAATGTAATCACAATGCTCCATGCCCTTGTCATCACAAATCTCAATGACGCATGCTATCAGAATGCTCCTTGGTCTTCTCCTCACAATGTCCCATGCCCTTGTCATCACAATGTTCCATGTCCCCTGTAATCACAATGCTCCATGCCCCATTTCATCAGTATGCTCCATGAGATTTGTCATAACAAGTCTCTATGCATTTCTCATCACAATGCTCCAGGACATTGTCATCACAATGCTTCACGACCTTGTTCTGAAAATTCTCAATGACCCTTGTCATCATAATGCTCCAAGCCCTAGTCATCACAATGTTCCATTATATTTGTCATCACAATCCTCCATTACATTTGGCATCACAATGCACCATGCCATTGTCATTGCAATGGACCCTGACATATGTCATCACAATGCCCCCTGACACCTGTCTTCACAATACTCCATGACCTTCTCATCACAATGATTCATGCCCTTGTCATCACAATGCACCATGTCCACTGTCATCACAATAATCTATGAAACTTGTCAGACCAATGCTCCATGCCCCTGTCACCACAGTTCTCCATGCCCTAGTCATCACAATGCTTCATGACCCCTGTCATCACAATGCATCATGTCCATCATCATAATGCTTCCGGCTATTGTCAGCACAATGAAATCAAAATTCTCCATGACCTCTGTAATCACAATGCTCCATGACCCCTGTCATCACAATACACCATGAATATTTTCAGCCCAATTCTCCATGACACTTGTCATCACAATCATCCATGCCCTTGTCATCCCAATGCTCCATGACCGCTGTATTCACAATGCTCCGTGACGCTTGTCATCACAGTGCTCCATGACACCTGTCATCACAATGCTCCATGATTTTGTCAGCAAAATGCTATATGACCTTGTCATTACAATGCTCTATGCGCTTATCATCACAATACTCCATTTCCAATGTCATCACAATCCTCCATGAATCTTGGGTTCACATTGCTTCATGCTCTTGTCATCACAATGCTCCATGTTCCTTGAAATCAAAATGATCCATGACCTCTCTCATCACAATGCTCCAAACCCTTGTGATCACAATGTCCCATAGCACTTGTCATCACAACGCTCCATGATGCCTGTCATCACAATACTCCATGCCCTTTTCATCACAATGCTCCATGACCTTTGTCATCACAATTCTCAATACACTTGTCATCACAATGCTATCTGACACTGGTCATCAGAATGCTCCTTGAACCCTGTCACAAAAAGGCTCCATGCCTTTTTCATCACAATGCCCCATGCCGTTTTCATCACAATGCTCCAAGCCATTGTCATCAAAATACTCCACAAGCTTGTCATCAGAATGCTCCATGACCTTTTTTATCACAATTCTCCATGCACTTGTCAGCACAGTGCTCCGTGACCTTTGTCATAACAATGCTCCATACCATTGCCATCACAATGCTCCAAGACCTTTGTCATCAGAATACTCCATGACACTTGGCATCACAGTGCTCCATGCCATTGTCATCAAAATGGGCCATTACATATGTCATCAAATTGCTCCCTGACACCTGTGTTCAAAATACTGCATGACCTGGTCATCACAATGCTCCATGCCCTTGTTATCACATTGCTCCATGACCCCTGTTCTCACAATGCTCCGTGACTCCAGTTATCACAATGCTTCATGACCTTTGTCATCACAATGGTCCATGCCCTCATCATAAACAGTCTCTGTGACCTTTTTAAACACAATGCTACATGAAATTTTCATCAAAATGCTCTTTGACCATTGTCATCACAATACTCCATGCACTTCTCATCAAAATGCTCTCTCACCACAGATATCACAATGGTACATCACTATTTGTCACAATACTCCCTCACCCCTGTCATCACAATGTTCCATGACTCCTGTCATCACATTGCTACATGCACTTATCATCACAATGTTCGATGACCCCTGGCATCACAATGTTCCATAACATCTGTCATCAAAATGTTCCATGACACTTTTCATCAAATTGCTCCATGACCCTGTCATCACAAAGCTCCCTACCCTTCTCATCACAATGCACAATGCCCTTGTCATCAAAATGCTCCATGACCTTTGTCATCACAAAGATCCATGACCCTTGGCATCACAATGCTCCATGTCATTGTCATCACAATGCACCATGAAGGTTCTCATCACATTGCTCCATGTCCCTGTCATCACAAACCTCCATGACACATGTCATCAGAATGCTCCATGGCCTTCTCATCACAATGGTCCATGCCCTTGCCATCACAATGTTCCATTACCCCTGTCATAAAAATGCTCCATGAACCCTGTAATCACGATGTTCCATGGCCTTGTCATCACAAGGCTCCATGACCCTTCTCATCACAATGCTCCAAGAACCCTGTAATCACAATGCTCCATGCCCGTTTTCATCTCAATGATCCATGAACCCTGTCATCACAATGCACCATGCCCATCATCATAATGATTCATGCTATTGTCATCACAATGAAATCAGAAGGCTCCATGACATCTGACATAACAATGCTCCAAACCCTTGTGATCACAATATTCCATAACACTTGTCATCACAATGCCCCATGAAGCTCATCAACACAATTATCCATGGTCTTCTCATCACAATGCTCCATGACCTTTGTCATCACAATGATCAATACACTTGTCATCAATACGCTCCCTGACCCTTGTTGTCTGTATGCTCCTTGAACCCTGTCATGACAAGGCTGCATGCCTTTTTTATCACAATGATCCATGCACTTTTCATCACAATGCTTCAAGACCCTTGTAATCACAAAGCTCCATGCCCTTGACATCACAAAGCTCAATGACGTATGTCTTCAGAATGCTCCTTGTCCTTCTCCTCACAATGCTCCATGCCCTTGTCATCACAGTGCTCCATGACCCCTGTGATCACAATGCTCTGTGATTCCAGTCATCACAATGCTTCATAACGTTTGTCATCACAATTGTCCTTGCCAGCGTCATCACAAGGCACTGTGACCTTTGTAATCACAATGCTCCATGAACATTTCATCACAATTCTCTGTGACCCTTGTCATCACAGTGCTCCATGTCTTTGTCAGAAAAATGCTCCATGACCATTGTCATCACAATGTGCCACGTGCATTTCATCACAACGTTCCACAACCTTATCATTGCAATGCTCCATAAACTTTGTAATCAAAATGGTCCATGCATTTCTCATCAAAATGCTCTCTCACCAGAGATATCACAATGTTCCATCACTAGTCATCACAATACTCCCTCAACCATGGAATCACAATGTTCCATGACCCTGTCATCACAATGCTACATCCCCTTATCATCACAATGTTCCATGACCTGTGACATCACAATGTTCCATAAGCCCTGTCATCAAAATGCTCCATGACACTTGTCATCACAATTCTCCATGTACTTGTCAGCACAATGCTCCCTGACCCTTGTCATCACAATGATCCAAGCCATTGTCATCACTGTGCTCCATTACCTTTGTCATCTGAATCCTCCATGTCACTTGGCATCACAATGTTCCATGCCATTGTCATTAAAATGGGCCATTACATATGTCATCAAATTGCTCCCTGACACCTGTCTTCACAGTACTGCAAGACCTGGTCATCACAATGCTCCATGCCCTTGTCATCACAATGTGCCATTCCAACTGTCATCGCAATAATCCATGAAGCTTACTAGACCAATGTTCCATGCCCTTGTCATCACAATGCTCCATGTCCTTGTTATCACAATGTTCCACGACCCCTGTCATCACAATGCTCCGTGACTCCAGTCATCACAATGCTTCATGACTTTTGTCATCACAATGGTCCATGCCCTCGTCATCAACAGTCTCTGTGACATTTTTAACCACAATGCTCCATGAACTTTTCATCACACTGCTCTTTGACCCATGTCATCACAATGCTCTATGCCTTTCTCAGCACAATGCTCCATGACCCTGGTCATCACAATGCTCCATGCGCTTGTCAGCACAATGCTCCATGACACATATCATCACAATGCACCATGCGCTTGTCATCACAGTGCTCCACAATCTTTTCATCACAATGCTCCCTAAAACTTGTCATCACAATGCTCCATGCACTTCTCATCAAAATGCTCTCTCACCACTGATATCACAATGTTACATCACTATTCGTCACAATACTCCCTCACCTCTGTCATCACAATGATCCATGAATCCTGTCATCACAATGCTACATGCACTTATCATCACAATGTTCGATGACCCCTGACATCACAATGTTCCATAACCCCTGTCATCAAAATGATCCTTGACACTTTTCATCAAATTGCTCCATGAACCTGTCATCAAAATGCTCCCTGCCCTTCTCATCACAATGCACAATGCCCTTGCCAACAAAATGCTCCATGACCTTTGTCATCACAAATATCCATGACCCTTCGCATCACATTGCTCCATGCCCTTGTCATCACTAAGCTCCATGACACATGTCATCAGAATGCTCCATGGACTTCTCATCACAATGCTCCATGCCCTTTCCATCAAAATGCTCCATTACACCTGTCATAACAATGCTCCATGACACCTGCCATCACGATGTTCCATGGATTTGTCATCACAAGGCTCCATGACCCTTCTCATCACATTGATCCAAGACCACTGTAATCACAATGCTCCATGCCCATTTTCATCTCAATGATCCAAAATCCCTGTAATCACAATGCTCCATGCCCCTTTTCATCTCAATTATCTATGAACCCTGTCATCACAATGCACCATGCTCATCATCATAATTCTTCATGCTATTGTCATCACAATGAATTCAAAATGCTCCATGACCTCTGTCATAACAATGCTCCAAACCCTTGTGATCACAATATTCCATAACACTTGTCATCACAATGCCCCATGACACTCGTCATCACAATTATCCATGGTCTTCTCATCACAATGCTCCATGACCTTTGTCATCACAATGCTCTATACACTTGTCATCAATATGCTCCCTGACACTTGTTGTCTGTATGCTCCTTGAACCCTGTCATGACATGGCTCCATGCCCTTTTCATCATAATGCTCCAAGATCCCTGTAATCACAATGCTCCATGCACTTGTCATCACAAAGCTCAATGACGCCTGTCCTCAGAATGCTCCTTGGCCTTCTTTTCACAATGCTCCATGCCATTTTCATCACAATGTTCCAAGACCCTAGTAATCACAATGGTCCATGCCCCTTTTCATCAGTATGCTATATGAGACTTGTCATCACAAGGCTCCATGGATTTCTCATCACAATGCTCCATGACACTTGTCATCACAATGCTCGATGCCCTTCCCATCACAATGCTCCATGCCATTGTCATTACAATCCTCCATGAACCATGTATCACAGTGTTCCGTGCCCTTGTCATCCCAATGCTCCAAGCCCACTCTCATCACAATAATCCATGAAATATTTTAGACCAAAGCTCAATGCCCTTCTCATCACAATACTCCATGACCTCTGTCACAACAATGGTCCATGACCCCTGCCATCACAGTGTTCAATGGCATGTCATCACAAGTCTCCATGACCCTTGTCATCACAATGCTCCAAGACCACTGTAATTACAATGCTCCATGCCCTTTTCATCACAGTGCTCCATGACGCATGTCATCAGAATGTTCCATGGCCTTCTCATCACAATGCTCCATGCCCTTGTCATCACAATGCTCCAAGACCCCGGTAATCACAATTCTCCATTCCCCTTTTCATCTCAATGCTCCATGAACCCTGTCATCACAATGCACCATGCCCATCATCATAATGTTTCATGCTGTTGTCATCACAATGAATTCTAAATTCTCCATGAACTCTGTCATCATAATGCTCCAAACCCTTGTGATCACAATGTTCCATAAGACTTATCATCACAACACCCCATGACGTGCATCATCACAATTATCCATGGTCTTCTCATCACAATGCTCCATGACTTTTGGCATCAAATGCTCCATGCCCTTGTCATCACAATGCTCTAAGACCATTGTAATCACAATGCTCCATTCCCCTTTTCATCTCAATGCTCCATGAACCCTGTCATCACAATGAACCATGCCCATCATCATAATGCTTCCGGCTATTGTCATCACAATGAAATCAAAATTCTCCATGACCTCTGTCATCACAATGCTCCATGACACCTGTCATCACAATACTCGATGAACATTTTCAGCCAAATGCTACATGACACTTGTCATCACAATGATCCATGTCCTTGTCATCCCAATGCTCCATGACCCCTGTATTCACAATGCTCCATGACGCTTGTCATCACAGTGCTCCATGACACCTGTCATCGCAGTAATCCATGAAACTTATTAGACCAATGCTCCATGACCTTGTCATCACAATGCTCCCTGACACTTGTCGTCAGTATGCTCCTTGAACCCTGTCATGACAAGGCTCCATGCATTTTTCATCACAATGATCCATGCCCTTTTCATCACAATGCTCCAAGACACCTGTAATCACAATGCTCCATGCCATTGTCATCAAAAACCTCCATGACGCATGTCATCAGAATGCTCCATGGCCTTTTCCTCACTATGCTCCATGGCATTGGCATCACAATGCTCCATGTACCCTCTCATCACATTGATCCATGCACTTGTCATTACAATCCTCCATGACCCATGTATCACAGTGTTCCGTGCCCTTGTCATCACAATGCTACAGTCCATCTCATCACAATAAAATATGAAATATTTCAAACCAATGCTCAATGCGCTTCTCATCACAATGCTCCATTACCTCTGTCATAACAATGCACCAGGACCACTGTCATCACAATGTTCCACGGCCTTGTCATCACAAGGCTCCATGACCCTTGTCATCACAATGCTCCGAGAAACATGTAATCAAAATTCTCCATGCCCTTGTCATAACAGAGCTCCATGACGCATGTCATCAGAAGGTCCCATGGCCTTCTCATCACAATGCTCCATGCCCTTGTCATCACCATGCTCCAAGACCCCTGTAAACACAATGCTCCATGCCCCTTTTCATCTTAATGCTCCATGAAGCCTGTCATCACAATGCACCATGCCCATCTTCATAATGCTTCAGGCTATTGTCACTACAATGAAATCAAAATTCTTCATGACTTCTGTCATCATAATGCTCCAAAGCCTTGTGATCACAATGTTCCTTAACACTTATCATCACAACACCCCATGACGATCATCATCACAATTATCCATGGTGTTCTCATCACAATGCTCCATGATCATTGTCATCACAATGCTCAATACACTTGTCATCACAATACTCCCTGACACCTGTCGTCAGTATGCTCCTTGAACCCTGTGATGACAAGTCTCCATGCCTTTTACATCACAATGATTCATGCCTTTTCATCACAATGCTCCAAGACCCCTGTTATCAAAATGCTCCATGGCCTTGTCAGCACAAAGCTCCATGACGCATGTCATCAGAATTCTCCATGGCTTCTCCTCACAATGCTCCATGACCTTGTCATCACAATGCTCCAAGACCCTTGTAATCACAATGCTCCATGCCCTTTTTCATCAGAATGCTCCATGAGACTTCTCATCACAAGTTTCCATGGTCATCTCATCACAATGCTCCAGGACCTTGTCATCACCATGCTCCATTCCCTTGTCATCACAATGCTCCATGACCACTGTCATTACAATAATCCATTAACATTTCCAGCCGAATGCTACATGACATTCTCATCACAATGCTCCATGACGAATATCATCACAATGCTCCATGACCCCTGTCATCACAACCATCCATAACACCTGACAACAAAATGATCCCTGACTCTTGTCATCACAATGCTCCATTCCCTAGTCATCACGATGTTCCATGACACCTGTCATCACAATAGTCCATGAACATTTTCAGCCCAATGCTCCATGAATCTTGTCATCACAATGATCCATGCCCTTTGCATCCCAATGCTCCATGACCCCTGTATTCACAATGCTCCTTGATGCTTGTCATCACAGTGCTCCATGACACCTGTCATCACAATGCTCCATGCCTTTGTCAGCAAAATGCTACATGACATTGTCATTGCAATGCTCTATGCGCTAGTCATCACAATACTCCATTTCCATTTTCATCACAATCATCCTTGAACCTTGGGATCACATTGCTTCATGCCCTTGTCATCACAATGCTCCATGTGCCTTGAAATCAAAATGATCCATGACTTCTCTCATCACAATGCTCCAAACCCTTGTGATCACAATGTTACATAACACTTGTCATCACAATGCTCCATGATGCCTGTCATCACAATACTCCATGCCCTTTTCAACACATTGCTCCATGACCTTTGTCATCACAATTCTCAATACACTTGTCATCAGCATGCTCCCTGACACTTGTCGTCAGAATTCTCCTTGAACCCTGTCACGAAAAGGATCCATGCCTTTTTCATCGCAATGCCCCATGCCGTTTTCATCACAATGCTTCATGACATTGTCATTAAAATACTCCACAATCTTGTCATCAGAATGCTCCATGACCCTTGTCATCACAATTCTCCATGCACTTGTCAGCACAATGCTCCCTGACCCTTGTCATCACAATGCTCCAAGCCATTGTCATCACAATGCTCCATTACCTTTGTCATCAGAATCCTCCATGACACTTGGCATCACAATGCTCAATGCCATTGTCATCACAATGGGCCATTACATATGTCATCACAATGCTCCAAACCCTTGTGATCACAATGTTACATAACACTTGTCATCACAACGCTCCATGATGCCTGTCATCACAATATTCCATGCCCTTTTCATCACAATGCTCCATGCCATTGTCATCTCAATGGGCCATTACATATTTCATCACAATGCTCCCTGACAGCTCTCTTCACAATACTGCATGACCTGGTCACTACAATGCTCCATGCCCTTGTCATCACAATGCGCCATTCCAACTGTCATCACAATAATCCATGAAACTTATTAGACCAATGCTGCATGCACTTTTCATCACAATGCTCCATGCCCTAGTTATCACAATCTTCCAAAACCCCTGTAATCAGAATGCTCCATGCCCCTTTTCATCAGTATGCTCCATGAGATTTGTCATCACAAGGCTCCATGGTTTTCTCATCACAATGCTCCAGGACATTGTCATCACAATGCTTCACGACATTTTTGTGAAAATTCTCAATGGCCCTTGTCATCATAATGCTCCTAGCCCTAGTCATCACAATGCTCCATTATATTTGTCATCACAATCCTCCATTACATTTGGCATCACAATGCTCCATGCCAATGTCATCGCAATGGACCATGACATATGTCATCACAATGCTCCCTGACACCTCTCTTCACAATATTCCATGTCCTTGTCATCAAAATGCTCCATGCCCTTGTCATCAAAATGCACCATGTCCACTGTCATCACAATGGTCTAGGAAACTTGTCAGACCAATGCTCCATGCCCCTGTCATCACAATGCTCCATGCCCTTGTCATCAAAATGCTCCATGAACCCTGTCATAACAAAGCTCCATGACCCCTGCCATCACAATATTCCACGGCCTTGTCATCACAAGGCTCCATGACGCTTGTCATCACAATGCTCTAAGACCCCTGTAATCACAATGCTCCATGCCCTTGTCATCACAATGCTCCATGACACATGTCATCAGAATGTTCCATGGCCTTCAAATCAAAAGGCTCCATGCCCTTGTCTTCACAATGCACCATGTCCAATGTCATCACAATAATCTATGAAACTTGTCAGACCAATGCTCCATGCCCCTGTCATCACAATGCTCCATGCACTTGTCATCACAATGCTCCCTGACCCCTGTCATCACAATGCTCCGTGACTCCAGTCATCACAATGCTTCATAACGTTTGTCATCACAACGGTCCATGCCCGCGTCATGACAAGGCTCTGTGACATTTGTAACCACAATGCTCCATGAACTTTTCATAACAATGCTGTGTGACCCTTGCCATTACAATGTTCCTTGCCTTTGTCAGAACAATGCTCCATGACCATTGTCATCACAGTGTGCCATGCGCTTTTCATCACAATGATCCACAACCTTGTCATCGCTATGCTCCATAAACCTTGTAAGCACAATGCTCCATGCACTTCTCATCCAAATGCTCTCTCACATGAGATATCACAATGTTCCATCACTAGTCATCACAATCTTCCCTCACCCCTGTTATCACAATGTTCCATGACCCCTTTCATCACAATGCTATATCCCCTTATCAGCACAATGTTCTATGACCCCTGACATCACAATGTTCCATAACCACCTTCATCAAAATGCTCCATGACCGTTTTCATCCCAAAGCTCCATGACCCCTGGCATCACAATGTTCTATAACCCCTGTCATCAAAATGTTCCATTACAATTTTCATCAAATTGCTGCATGACCCTGTCATCAAAATGCTCCCTGCCTTTCTCATCACAATGCACCACACCCTTGTCATCAAAATGCTCCATGACCTTTGTCATCACAAAGCTCCATGACCGTTGGCATCACAATGATCCATGCAATTGTCATCACAATGCTCTATGAAACTTATCATCACATTGCTCCATGCCCTTGTCATCACAAAGCTCCATGACACTTGTCATCACAATGCTCAATGCCCTTCTCATCACAGTAATCCATGAAATATTTCAGACCAATGCTCAATGCCCTTATCATCACAATGATCCATTACCTCTGTCATAACAATGCTCCATGACCCCTGCCATCACAATGTTCCATGGCCTTGTCATCACAAAGCTCCATGAAGCATGCCATCAGAATGTTCCATGGCCTTCTCATCACAGTGCTACATGCCCTTGTAATGACAGTGCTCTAAGACACCTGTAATCACAATGCTCCATGCCACTTTTCATCTCAATGCTCCATGAAGCCTGTCATCAAAATGCACCATGCCCATCATCATAATGCTTCAGGCTATTGTCATCACAAAGAAATCAAAATTATCCATGACCACTGTTATCATAATGCTCCAAACCCTTGTGATCACAAAGTGCCATAACAGTTATCATCACAACACCCTATGATGCTCATCATCACAATTATCCATGGCCTTCTCATCACAATGCTCCATGACCATTGTCATCACAATTCTCAGTACACTTGTCATCACAATGTTCCCTGACACATGTCTTCAGTATGCTCCTTGAACCCTGTCATGACAAGGCTCCATGCCTTTTCATCACAATGATCCATGCCCTTTTCATCACAATGCTCCAAGTCCCCTGTAATCACAGTGCTCCATGAACTTGTAATCACAGAGCTCCATGACACATGTCATCAGAATGCTCCAAGACCCCTGTAATCACAATGCTCCGTGCCCCTTTTCATTAGAATGCTCCATGAGACTTGTCATCACAAATCTCCATGCTCTTATCATCACAGTGCTCCAGGACATTGTCATCACCATGCTACATTCCCTTGTCATCACAATGCTCCATGACCCCGGTCATCACAATATTCCATGAACATTTTCAGCCCAATGCTCCATGAAATTCTCATCACAGTGCTCCATGTCAAATATCATCAAAATGCTCCATGCCCACTGTCACCACAACACCCCATAACACATGACAACACAATGATCTGGGACTCTTGTCATCACAATGCTCCATTCCATAGTCATCAAAATGCTCCATGAACATTTTCAGCCCAATGCTCCATGACCCTTGTCATCACAAGGATCTTTGCCCTTGTCATCCCAATGCTACATGACCCCTGTATTCACAATGCTCCGTGACGCTGGTCATCACAATGCTCCATGACACCTGTCATCACAATGCTCCATGACTTTGTCAGCAAAATGCTACCTGACCTTGTCATTACAATGCTCTATGCGCTTGTCATCACAGTACTCCATTACCACTGTCATCACAATCCTCCATGAACCTAGGATCACATTGCTTCATGCCCTTGTCATAACGAAGATCCATGCTCCTTAAAATCAAAATGATCCATGACCTCTGTCATCACAATGCTACAAACCCTTGTGATCACAATGTTCCATAACAGTTGTCATCACAACGCTCCATGATGTCTGTCATTACAATAATCCATGCCCTTTTCATCACAGTGCTTCATGAACTTTGTCATTACAGTTCTCAATACACTTGTCATCACAATGTTCCCTGACACTTGTCGTCAGAATGCTCCTTGAAACCTGTCACAAAAAGGCTCTATGCCTTTTTCATCACAAAACCCCATGCCATTTTCATCAAAATGCTCCATGCCATTGTCATCAAAATACTCCACAGGCTTGTCATCAGAATGCTCCATGAACATTGTCATCACAATTCTCCATGCACTTGTCAGAACAATGCTTCCTGACCCTTGTCATCACAATGCTTCAAGCCATTTTCATCACAAAGCTCCATTACCTTTGTCATCAGAATCCTCCATGACACTTGGCATCACAATGCTCCATGACATTGTCATCACAATGAGCCATTACATATGTCATCACAATGCTCCATGACACCACTCTTCACAATAATGCATAACCTGGTCATCACAATGCTCCATGCCCTTGTCATCACAATGCGCCATTCCAACTGTCATCACAATAATCCATGAAAATTATTAGACCAATGGTCCATGCCCTTGTCATCACAATGCTCCATGCCCTAGTTATCATAATGTTCCACAACGCCTGTAATCAGAATGCTCCATGCCCCTTTTCATCAGTATGCTCCATGAGATTTGTCATCACAAGGCTCCATGATTTTCTCATCACAGTGCTCCAGGACCTTGTCATCACAATGCTTCCCGACATTTGCATGAAAATTCTCAATGGCCCTTTTCAACATAATGCTCCAAGCCCTAGTCATCACAATGCTCCATTATATTTGTCATCACAATCCTCCATTACATTTGGCATCACAATGCTTCATGCCATTGTCATCGCAATGGACCCTGACATATGTCATCACAATGCTCCGTGACACCTGTCTTCACAATACTCCATGCCCTTGCCATCACAATGCTCCATGCCATTGTCATCACAATGAACCATGTCCACTGTCATCACAATAATCTAGGAAACTTGTCAGACCAATGCTCAATGACCCTGTCATGACAATGCTCCATGCCCTTGTCATCACAATGCTCCATGACACCTGTCATAACAATGCTCCATGAACCCTGCCATCACAATGTTCCACGGACTTGTCATCAGAAGGCTCCATGACGCTTGTCATCACAATGCTCCAAGACCCCTGTAATCACAATGCTCCATGCCCTTGTCATCACAATGCTCCAAGACCGCTATAATCACAATGCTCCATGCCCTTGTCATCACAGAGCTCCTTGACACATGTCATCAGAATGTTCCATGGCCTTCTCATCAAAATGCTCCATGCCCTTGTCATCACAATGCACCATGTGCAATATCATCACAATAATCTATGAAACTTTTCAGACCAATGCTCCATGCCCCTGTCATCACAATGCTCCATGCCCTTGTCATCACAATGCTCCATGACCCCTGTCATCACAATGCTCCGTGACTCCAGTCATCACAATGCTTCATAACGATTGTCATCACAACGGTCTATGCGCGCGTCATCACAAGGCTCTATGACCTTTGTAAACTCAATGCTCCATGAACCTTTCATCACAATTCTTTGTGACCCTTGTCATCACAATGCTCCATGCCTTTGTTAGGACAATGCTCCATGACCATTGTCATCACAAAGTGTCATGCGCTTTTCATCACAATGATCCACAACCTTGTCATAGCTATGCTCCATAAACCTTGTAATCACAATGCTCCATGCACTTCTCATCCAAATGCTCTCTCACATGAGATATCACAATGTTCCATCACTAGTCATCAGAATCCTCACTCACCCCTGTTATCACAATGTTCCATGACCCTTGTCATCACAATGCTACATCCACTTATCATCACAATGTTCCATGACCCATGACATCACAATGTTCCATAACCACTGTCATCAAAATGCTCCATGACCCTCTTCATCCCAAAGCTCCATGACCCCTGGCATCACAATGTTCTACAACCCCAGTCATCAAAATGTTCCATTACACATTTCATCAAATTGCTGCATGACCCTGTCATCAAAATGCTCCCTGCATTTTTCATCACAATGCACCACACCCTTGTCATCAGAATGCTCAATGACTTTGTCATCACAAAGCTCCATGACCCTTGGCATCACAATGCTCCATGTCATTGTCATCACAATGCTCCATGAACCCTCTCATCACATTGCTCCATGCCCTTGTCATCACAAAGCTCCATGACACTTGTCATCACAATGCTCGATGCCCTTCGCATCACAATGCTCCATGCCCTTGTCATTACAATCCTCCATGACCCAGGTATCACAGTGTTCCTTGCCCTTGTCATCACATTGCTCCATGCCCAATCTCATCACAAATATCCATGAAACTTTTCAGACCAATGCTCAATGCCCTTCTCATCACAATGCTCCATTACCTCTGTCATAACAATGCTCCATGAGCCCTGCCCACACAATGGTCCACGGCCCTGTCATCACAAGGCTCCATGACCCTTGTCATCACAATGCTCCAAGACCCCTGTAATCACAATGCTCCATGCCCTTGTCATCACAAAGCCCCATGACGCATGCCATCAGAATGTTCCATGGCCTTCTCATCACAATCCTCCATGCCCTTGTCATGACAATGCTCCAAGACCACTGTATTCACAATGCTCCATGCTATTTTTCATCTCAATGCTCCATGAAGCCTCTCATCAGAATGCTCCATGCCCATCATCAAAATGCTTCAGGCTATTGTCATCACAATGAAATCAAAATTATCCATGACCACTGTCATCATAAAGCTCCAAACCCTTGTGATCACAATGTTCCATAACACTTAACATCACAACACCCTGTGACGCTCATCATCACAATTATCCATGATCTTCTCATCACAATGCTCCATGACCTTTGTCATCACAATTCTCAATACACTTGTCATCACAATGCTCCCTGACACTTGTCTTCAGTATGCTCCTTGAACCCTGTCATGACAAGGCTCCATGCCTTTTCATCACAAAGATCCATGCCTTTTCATCACAATGTTCCAAGACACCTGTAATCACAGTGCTCCATGCCCTTGTCATCTCAAAGCTCAATGACACATGTCATCAGAATGCTCCATGGCCTTCTCCTCACAATGCTCCAGGCCCT
This sequence comes from Mesoplodon mirus, assembly GCF_964341445.2. Lineage (NCBI taxonomy): Eukaryota > Metazoa > Chordata > Mammalia > Artiodactyla > Ziphiidae > Mesoplodon > Mesoplodon mirus. The sequence continues at coordinate 1,764,744 of NW_028295811.1, forward strand.
TGTCATCACAATGCTCCAAGACCCCTGTAATCACAATGCTTCATGCCCCTTTTCATCAGAATGCTCCATGAGACTTCTCATCACAAGTCTCCATGCTTTTATCATCACAATTCTCCAGGAACTTGTCATCACCATGCTGCAATCCCTTGTCATCACAATGCTCCATGACCCCTGTCATCACAATACTCCATGAATATTTTCAGCCCAATGCTCCATGAAATTCTCATCACAATACTCCATGACAAATATCATCAAAATGCTCCATGACCACTGTCATCAAAACACTCCATGACACCTGACAACACAATGATCCGGGACTCTTGTCATAACAATGCTCCATTCCCTACTCATCACAATGCTCCATGACCACTGTCATCACAATACTCAATGAACATTTTCAGCCCAATGCTCCATGACACTTGTCATCACAATGCTCCATGCCATTGTCAGCAAAATGCTACATGACATTGTCATTACAATGCTCTATGCGCTTGTCATCACAATACTCCATTACCATTGTCATCACAAACCTCCATGAACCTTGAGATCACATTGCTTCATGCCCTTGTCATCACAATTCTCCATGGACTTTGAAATCAAAATGATCCATGACCCCTCTCATCACCATGCTCCAAACACTTGGAATCACAATGTTCCATAACACTTGTCATCACGACGCTCCATGATGCCCGCCATCACAATACTCCATGCCCTTTTCATCACAATGCTCCATGACCTTTGTCATCACAATTCTCAATACACTTTTCATCACAATGCTCCCTAACACTTGTCGTCAGAATGCTCCTTGAACCCTGTCACGAAAATGCTCCATGCCTTTTTCATCACAATGCCCCATGCCGTTTTCATCACAATGCTCCACGCCACTGTCATCAAAATACTCCACAAGCTTGTCATCAGAATGCTCCATGACCCTTGTCATCACAATTCTGCATGCATTTGTCAGCACAATGCTCCCTGACCCTTGTCATCTCAATGCTCCAAGCCATTGTCATTACAATGCCCCAATGCCTTTGTCATCAGTATCCTCCATGACACTTGGCATCACAATGCTCCATGCCATTGTCATCACAATGGGTCATTACATTTGTCAACACAGTGCTCCCTGACACCAGTCTTCACAATACTGCATCACCTGGTCATCACAATGCTCCATGCCTTTGTCACCACAGTGCTCCATTCCAACAGTCATCGCAATAATCCATGAAACTTATTAGACCAATGCTCCATGCCCTTGTCATCACAATGCTCCATGACCCTTGTCATCACAATGCTCCATGAACTTTTCATCACAATGCACTTTGATCCTTGTCATCACAATTCTCTATGCCTTTCTCAGCACAATGCTACATGACCCTTGTCATCACAATGCTCCATGCGCTTGTCAGCATGATTCTCCATGACACATGTCATCACAGTGAACCATGCGCTTGTCATCACAGTGCTCCACAGTCTTGTCATCACAATGCTCCATGCACTTCTCATCAAATGCTCTCTCACCACAGATATCACAATGTTACATCACTATTCGTCACAATACTCCCTCACCCCTGTTATCATAGGTTTCCATGACTCCTGTCATCACAATGCTACATTCACTTATCATCACAATGTTCGATGACCCCTGACATCACAATGCTCCATAACCCCTGTCATCAAAATGCTCCATGACCATTTTCATCAACATGCTCCATGACCCCTGACATCACAATGTTCCATAACCTCTCTCATCAAAATGTTCCATAACCCTTTTCATCAAATTACTCCATGACCCTGTCATCACAATGCTCCCTGCCCTTCTCATCTCATTTCACAACGGACTTCTCATCAATATGCTCCATGACCTTCGTCATCACAAAGATCCATGACCCTTGGCATCACAATGCTCCATGTCATTGTCATCACAATGCTCCATGAACGCTCTCATCACATTGCTCCATCCCCTTGTCATCACAAAGCTCCATGACACAGGTCATCAGAATGCTTCATGGCCTTCTCATCACAATGCTCCATGTGCTTGCCATCACAATGCTCCATTACCCCTATCATAAAAATGCTCCATGACCCCTGCCATCACGATGTTCCATGGCTTTGTCATCACAAGGCTCCATGACCCTTCTCATCACAATGCTCCAAGACCCCTGTAATCACAATGCTCCATGCCCCTTTCCATCTCAATGATCCATGAACCCTGTCATCACAATGCACCATGCCCATCATCAAAATGCTTCAGGCTATTGTCATCACAATGAAATCAAAATTATCCATGACCACTGTCATCATAAAGCTCCAAACCCTTGTGATCACAATGTTCCATAACACTTAACATCACAACACCCTGTGACGCTCATCATCACAATTATCCATGATCTTCTCATCACAATGCTCCATGACCTTTGTCATCACAATTCTCAATACACTTGTCATCACAATGCTCCCTGACACTTGTCTTCAGTATGCTCCTTGAACCCTGTCATGACAAGGCTCCATGCCTTTTCATCACAAAGATCCATGCCTTTTCATCACAATGTTCCAAGACACCTGTAATCACAGTGCTCCATGCCCTTGTCATCTCAAAGCTCAATGACACATGTCATCAGAATGCTCCATGGCCTTCTCCTCACAATGCTCCAGGCCCTTGTCATCACAATGCTCCAAGACCCCTGTAATCACAATGCTTCATGCCCCTTTTCATCAGAATGCTCCATGAGACTTCTCATCACAAGTCTCCATGCTTTTATCATCACAATTCTCCAGGAACTTGTCATCACCATGCTGCAATCCCTTGTCATCACAATGCTCCATGACCCCTGTCATCACAATACTCCATGAATATTTTCAGCCCAATGCTCCATGAAATTCTCATCACAATACTCCATGACAAATATCATCAAAATGCTCCATGACCACTGTCATCAAAACACTCCATGACACCTGACAACACAATGATCCGGGACTCTTGTCATAACAATGCTCCATTCCCTACTCATCACAATGCTCCATGACCACTGTCATCACAATACTCAATGAACATTTTCAGCCCAATGCTCCATGACACTTGTCATCACAATGCTCCATGCCATTGTCAGCAAAATGCTACATGACATTGTCATTACAATGCTCTATGCGCTTGTCATCACAATACTCCATTACCATTGTCATCACAAACCTCCATGAACCTTGAGATCACATTGCTTCATGCCCTTGTCATCACAATTCTCCATGGACTTTGAAATCAAAATGATCCATGACCCCTCTCATCACCATGCTCCAAACACTTGGAATCACAATGTTCCATAACACTTGTCATCACGACGCTCCATGATGCCCGCCATCACAATACTCCATGCCCTTTTCATCACAATGCTCCATGACCTTTGTCATCACAATTCTCAATACACTTTTCATCACAATGCTCCCTAACACTTGTCGTCAGAATGCTCCTTGAACCCTGTCACGAAAATGCTCCATGCCTTTTTCATCACAATGCCCCATGCCGTTTTCATCACAATGCTCCACGCCACTGTCATCAAAATACTCCACAAGCTTGTCATCAGAATGCTCCATGACCCTTGTCATCACAATTCTGCATGCATTTGTCAGCACAATGCTCCCTGACCCTTGTCATCTCAATGCTCCAAGCCATTGTCATTACAATGCCCCAATGCCTTTGTCATCAGTATCCTCCATGACACTTGGCATCACAATGCTCCATGCCATTGTCATCACAATGGGTCATTACATTTGTCAACACAGTGCTCCCTGACACCAGTCTTCACAATACTGCATCACCTGGTCATCACAATGCTCCATGCCTTTGTCACCACAGTGCTCCATTCCAACAGTCATCGCAATAATCCATGAAACTTATTAGACCAATGCTCCATGCCCTTGTCATCACAATGCTCCATGACCCTTGTCATCACAATGCTCCATGAACTTTTCATCACAATGCACTTTGATCCTTGTCATCACAATTCTCTATGCCTTTCTCAGCACAATGCTACATGACCCTTGTCATCACAATGCTCCATGCGCTTGTCAGCATGATTCTCCATGACACATGTCATCACAGTGAACCATGCGCTTGTCATCACAGTGCTCCACAGTCTTGTCATCACAATGCTCCATGCACTTCTCATCAAATGCTCTCTCACCACAGATATCACAATGTTACATCACTATTCGTCACAATACTCCCTCACCCCTGTTATCATAGGTTTCCATGACTCCTGTCATCACAATGCTACATTCACTTATCATCACAATGTTCGATGACCCCTGACATCACAATGCTCCATAACCCCTGTCATCAAAATGCTCCATGACCATTTTCATCAACATGCTCCATGACCCCTGACATCACAATGTTCCATAACCTCTCTCATCAAAATGTTCCATAACCCTTTTCATCAAATTACTCCATGACCCTGTCATCACAATGCTCCCTGCCCTTCTCATCTCATTTCACAACGGACTTCTCATCAATATGCTCCATGACCTTCGTCATCACAAAGATCCATGACCCTTGGCATCACAATGCTCCATGTCATTGTCATCACAATGCTCCATGAACGCTCTCATCACATTGCTCCATCCCCTTGTCATCACAAAGCTCCATGACACAGGTCATCAGAATGCTTCATGGCCTTCTCATCACAATGCTCCATGTGCTTGCCATCACAATGCTCCATTACCCCTATCATAAAAATGCTCCATGACCCCTGCCATCACGATGTTCCATGGCTTTGTCATCACAAGGCTCCATGACCCTTCTCATCACAATGCTCCAAGACCCCTGTAATCACAATGCTCCATGCCCCTTTCCATCTCAATGATCCATGAACCCTGTCATCACAATGCACCATGCCCATCATCATAATGCTTCATGCTATTGTCATCACAATGAAATCAAAATGCTCCATTACCTCTGGCATAACAATGCTCCAAACCCTTGTGATCAAAATATTCCATAACACTTGTCATCACAGTGCCCCATGACACTCGTCATCACAATTATCCATGGTCTTCTCATCACAATGCTCCATGACCTTTGTCATCACAATGCTCAATACACTTGTCATCAAAATGCTCCCTGACACTTGTTGTCTGTATACTCCTTGAACCCTGTCATGACAAGGCTCCATGCCTTTTTCATCACAATGATCCATGCACTTTTCATCACAATGCTCCAAGACCCCTTTAAACACAATGCTCCATGCCCTTGTCATCACAAAGCTCAATGAAACATGTCTTCAGAATGCTCCTTGGCCTTCTCCTCACAATGCTCCATGCCCATGTAATCACAATGTTCCAAGACCCCTGTAATCACAATGGTCAAAGCCCCTTTACATCAGTATGCTCCATGAGATTTATCATCACAAGTCTCTATCAATTTCTCATCACAATGCTCCAGGAACTTGTCATCACAAAGCTCCATGACACATGCCATCAGAATTTTCCATGTCCTTCTCATCAAAATGCTCCATGCCCTTGTCATCACAGTGCTCCAAGACCCCAGTAATCACAATGCCCCATGCCACTTTTCATCTCAATTCTCCATGAAACCTGTCATCACAATGCACCATGCCCATCATCATAATGCTTCTGGCTATTGTCAGCACAATGAAATCAATATTCTCCATCACCTCTGTCATCACAATGCTCCATGACCCCTGTCATCACAATAATCCATGAACATTTTCAGCCCAATGCTCCATGACCCTTGTCATCACAATCATCCATGCCCTTGTCATCCCAATGCTCCATGACCCCTGTATTCACAATGCTCCGTGACGCTTTTCATCACAGTGCTCCATGACACCTGTCATGACAATGTTCCATGCCTTTGTCAGCAAAATGCTACATGACTTTGTCATTACCATGCTCTATGCGCTTGTCATCACAATACTGCATTACCATTGTCATCAAAATCCTCCGTGAATCTTGGGATCACATTGCTACATGCCCTTGTCATTACAATGCTCCATGCTCCTTGAAATCAAAATGATCCATGACCTCTGTCATCACAATGCTCCAAACACTTGTGATCACAATGTTCCATAAAACTTGTCATCCCAACACTCCATGATGCCTGTCATCACAATACTCCATGCACTTTTCATCACAATGCTCCATGACCTTTTTCATCACAATTCTCAATACACATTTCATCACAATGCTCCCTGACACTTGTCGTCAGAATGCTCCTTGAACCCTGTCACAAAAAGGCTCCATGCCTTTTTCATCACAATACCCCATGCCGTTTTCATCACAATGCTCCACGCCACTGTCAGCAAAAAACTACACAAGCTTATCATGAGAATGTTCCATGACCTTTGTCATCACAATTCTCCATGCACTTTTCAGCACAATGCTCCCTGACATTGTCATCTCAATGCTCCAAGCCACTGTCATCACAATGCACCATTACCTTTGTCATCAGAATCCTCCATGACACCTGGCATTACAATCCTCCATGCGATTGTCATCACAATGGGCCATTACATATGTTATCACAATGCTCCCTGACACCTCTCTTCACAATACTGCATGACTTGGTCATCACAATGCTCCATGCCCTTGTCACCACAATGCACCATTCCAACAGTCATCGCAATAATCCATGAAACTTATTAGACAAATGCTCCATGCCCTTGTCATCACAATGCTCCATGACCCTTGTAATCACAATGCTCCATGAACTTTTCATCACAATGCTCTTTGTTCCTTGTCATCACAATGCTCTATGCCTTTCTCAGCGCAATGCTCCGTGACCCTTGTCATCACAATGCTCCATGCGCTTGTCAGCACGATGCTCCATGACACATGTCATCATAATGCACCATGCGCTTTTCATCACAGTGCTCCACATGCTTTTCATCACAATGCTCCATAAACCTTGTCTTCACAATGCTCCATGCACTTCTCTTCAAAATGCTCTCTCACCACAGATATCACAATGTTACATCATTATTCGTCACAATACTCACTCTCCCCTTTTATCCCAATGTTCCATGACCCATGTCATCACAATGCTACATGCACTTATCATCACAATGTTCGATTACCCCTGACATCACAATGCTCCATAACCCCTGTCATCAAAATGCTCCATGACCCTTTTCATCATAATGCTCCATGACCTCTGACATCACAATGTTCCATAACCCCTGTCATCAAAATATTCCATGACACTTTTCATCAAATTGCTCCATGACCCTGTCATCACAATGCACCCCGCCCTTCTCATCACAATGCACAACGCCCTTGTCATCAAAATCCTCCATGACCTTTGTCATCACAAAGATCCATGACCCTTGGCATCACAGTGCTCCATGTCATTGTCATGGCAATCCTCCATGAACACTCTCATCACATTGCTCCATGCCATTGTCATCACAAAGCTCCATGACAGATGTCATCAGAATGCTCCATGGCCTTCTCATCACAATGCTCCATGCCCTTGCCGTCACAATGCTCCATTACCCTTGTCATAACAATGCTCCATGACCCCTGCCATCACGATGTTCCATGGCCTTTTCATCACAGTGCTCCATGACACCTGTCATCACAATGCTCCATGACTTTGTCAGCAAAATGCTACATGACCTTGTCATTACAATGCTCTATGCACTTGTCATCACAATACTCCATTTCCATTGTCATCACAATCCTCCATGAACCTTGAGAGCACATTGCTTCATGCCCTTGTCATCACAATGCTCCATGCTCCTTGAAATCAAAATGATCCATGTCCTCTGTCATCACAATGCTCCAAACCCTTGTGATCCCAGTGTTCCGTAACACTTGTCATCACAATGCTCCATGATGCCTGTCATCAAAAAATTCCATGCCCTTTTCATCACAGTGCTCCATGACATTTGGCATCAAAATGCTCAGTACACTTGTCATCACAATGCTCCCTGACACTTGTCATCAGAATGCTCTTTGAATCCTGTCACGAAAAGGCTCCATGCCTTTTTCATCACAATGCCCCATTCCGTTTTCATCACAATGCTCCGTGACAATTGTCATCAAAATGCTCCATGACTTTGTCTGAAAAATGTTCCATGACCCTTGTCATCACAATGTGCCATTCGCTTTTCATCACAAAGGTCCAGAAAATTTTCATTGCAATGCTCCATAAACCTTGTAATCACAATGCTCCATACACTTCTCATCAAAATGCTCTCTCACCAGAGATATTACAGTGTTCCATCACTAGTTGTCACAATACTCCCTCACTACTGTAATCACAATGTCCCATGACCCCTGTCATCACAGTGCTACATCCCTTTATCATCAAAATGTTACATGACCCCTGACATCACAATATTCTATAACCCCTGTCATCAAAATGTTCCAATACAATTTCCATTATATTGCTGAATGACCCTGTCATCAAAATACTCCCTGCCCTTATCATCACAATGCACCATGCTCCTGCCATCAAAATGCTCCATGACATTTGTCATCACAAAGCGCCATGACACTTGGCATCACAATGCTCCATGAACCCTCTCATCACATTGCTCCATGCCCTTGTCATCACAAAGCTCCATGACACTTGTCATCAAAACGCTCGATGCCCTTCTCATCACAATGCCCCATGACCTTGTAATCACAATCCTTCATGACCCATGTATCACAGTGTTCCATGCCCTTATCATCACAATGCTCTATGCCCACTCTCATCACAATAATCCATGAAACTTATTAGACCAATGCTCCATTCCCTTGTCATCACAAGGCTCCATGCCCTTGTTATCACAATGTTCCATGACCCCTGTCATCACAATGCTCCATGCCTCCATTCATCACAATGCTTCATGACCTTTGTCATCACAATGGTCCATGCCCTCGTCATCAGCAGTCTCTGTGACCTTTCTAACCACAATGCTCCATGAACTTTTCATCACAATGCTCTTTGACCCTTGTCATCACAATGCTCTATGCCATTCTCAGCACAATGCTCCATGACCCTCGTCATTACAATGCTGCTGGACCCATGTCATCACAATGCACCCTGCACTTTTCATCACAGTGCTCCACAATCTTGTCACCACAATGCTCCATAAAACTTGTCATCACAATTCTCCATGCACTTCTCATCAAAATGCTCTCTCAACACTGATATCACAATGTTACATCACTATTCATCACAATACTCCCTCACCCCTGTCATCACAATATTCCATGACTTCTGTCTTTGCAATGCTACATGCACATATCATCACAAAGTTCGATGACCCCTGATATCACAATGTTCCATAACCCCTGTCATCAAAATGCTCCATAACAATTTTCCTCAAAATGCTCAATGACCCCTGACATCACAATGTTCCATAACAACTGTCATCAAAATATTCCATGACCCTTTTCATCAAATTGCTCTATAACCCTGTCATCACAATACTCCCTGCCCTTCTCATCACAATGTACCACGCCCTTGTCATCAAAATGCTCCATGACCTTTGTCATCACAAGGATCCATGACCCTTGGCATCTCAATGCTCCATGCCATTGTCATCACAAAACTCCATGAACCCTCTAATCACAATGCTCCATGCACATTTGCATCTCAATGCTCCATGAACCCTGTCATCAAAATGAACTATGCCCATCATCATAATGCTTCAGGCTATTGTCATCACAATGAAATCAAAATATTTGATGATCTATCTCATCACAATGCTCCAAATCCTTTTGATCACAATGTTCCATAACACTTATCATCAAAATGTCCCATGACGCTCATCATCACAATTATCCATGGTCTTCTCATCACAGTGCTCCATGACCTTTGTCATCACAGTGCTCTATACACTTGTCATCACAATGCTCCCTGACACTTGTCATCAGTATGCTCCTGGAACCCTGTCATGACAAGGCTCCATACCATTTTCATAACAATGATCCATGCCAATTTCATCACAATGCTCCAAGACACCAGTAATCACAATGCTCCATGCCCTTTTCATCACAATGCCCCAAGACCCCTGTAATCACAATACTCCATGCCCCTTTTCATCAGAATGCTCCATGAGACATGTTATTACAAGGCTCCATTGTCTTCTCATCACAATTCTCCAGGAACTTTACATCACAGTGCTCCATTCCCTTGTCATCACAATGCTCCATGACCCCTGTCCTCACAATACTTCCTGAACATTTTCAGTCCAATTCTCCAGGAACTTCTCATCACAATGCTTCATGATCCCTATCATCACAATGTTCCATGACCCCTGTCATCACAACGCTCCATGACCCCTGACAACACAGTGATCCGGGACTCTTGTCATCACAGTGCTCCATTCCCTAGTCATCACAATGCTCCATGAACATTTTCAGCCCAATGCTCCATAACCGTTGTCATCACAATGATCCATGACCTTGTCATCCCAATGCTCCATGACCCCTGTAATCATAATGATCCGTGATGCTTCTCATCACAGTGCTCTATGACCCTTATCATCACAATGCTCCATGCCTGTGTCAGCAAAATGCTACATGACCTTGTCATCAAAATGCTGCATTTGCTTGTCATCACAATTCTCCTCGTTCTTGGCACCACTATGCTCCATGACAGTTCTCATCACCGTGTTACATGATTTGTCTTCACAATTCTCTATGCACTTGTCATCGCAATACTCCATGACACCTGTCATAGGAAGCTCCATGTGCTTGTCATCACAATGCTTCATGGACTTGTCATCAAAATTCTCAATGGCCCTTGTCATCACAGTGTTCCATCCCTTGTCATCACAATGCTCCATGTCCCTTGTCATCACAATGCTCCAAGCCCTTGTCATCAAAATGCTCCATTACATTTGTCATCACAATCCTCCATGACACTTGGCATCACAATGTTCCATTCCATTGTCATCGCAATGGACCATGACATATGTCATCACAATGCTCCCTGAGACCTGTCTTCAAAATACTCCATGACCTTCTCATCATAGTGCTCCATGCCTTGTCATCACATTGCACCATGCCCACTGTCATCTCAATAATCCATGAAACATGTCAGGCCAATGCTCCATGCCCCTGTCATCACAATGATCATTGCCTTTTCATCACAATGCTCTATGAACCCTGTCATCACAATGCTCCATGACTCCAGTCATCACAATGCTTCATGACCTTTCTCATCACAATGGTCCATGCCCTCGTCATCACAAGGCTCTGTGACCTTTGTCACCAAAATGCTCCATGAAATTTTCATCACAATGCTCGTTGACCCTTCTCATCACAATGCTCCATGCCTTTGTCAGCACAGGGCTCCATGACACATGTCATCACAATGCACCATGTGCTTGTCATAACAATGCTCCACAACCTTGTCATCACAATGCTCCATAAAACTTGTCATCACAATACTCCATGCACTTCTTATCAAAATGCTCTCTCACGAATGATATCAAAATGTTCCCTCACTAGTCATTACAATACACCCACTCCCCTGTCATCACAATGGTCCACAACACCGTCATGAAAATGTTCCATGACTCCTGACATCACAATGTTCAATAACCCCTCTCATCAAAATGTTCCATGACACTTTTCATCAAATTGCTCCATGACCCTGTCATCACAATGCTCCCTGCCCTTCACAAGAGAATTCACCACACCCTTGTCATCAAAATGCTCCATGACCTTTGTCATCACAAAACTCCATGACCCTTGGCATCACAATGCTCCATGCCATTGTCATCACAATGCTCCAAAAACCTCTCATCACATCGTTCCAAGCCCTTGTCATCACAGTATCCATGATGCTTTTCATCACAATGCTCGTTGCCATTCTTCTCACAATGCTCCATGCGCTTGTCATTACAATCCTCCATGAACCATGTATCACAGTGTTCCGTGCCCTTGTTATCACAATGCTCCTTGCCCCCTCTCATCACAATAATCCATGAAACATCTCAGACCAATATCCCATGCCCTTTTCATCACAGTGATCCAAGACTCTTCTAATCATAATGCTACATGCCCCTTTTCATCTCAATGCTCCATGAACGCTGTCATCACAATGCACCAATGTGCATCATCATAATGCTTCATGCTTTTGTCATCACAATGAAATCAAAATGCTCTATGACCTCTGTCATCACAATGCTCCAAATCCTTGTGATGACAATATTCCATAACACTTATCATCACAGCTCCCCATAACGCTCGTCATCACAATTATCCATGGTCTTCTAATCACAATGCTCCATGACATTTGCCATCACAATGCTCAATACCCTTGTCATCACAATGGTCCCTGACACTTGTCATCAGTATGCTCCTTGAACACTCTCATGACAAGGCTACATGCCTTTTTCATCACAATGTTACATGCCCTTTTCCTCACAGTGCTCCAAGACCCCTGTAATCACAATGCTCCATGCCCTTGTCATCACAAAGCTCCATGATGCATGTCATCAGAAACCTCCATGACATTCTCATCCCAATGTTCAATGCCCTTGTCATCACAATGCTCCAAGACCCCTGTAATCACAATGCTCCATGAGCCTTTTCATCAGAATGCTCCATGAGACTTGTCATCAAATGGCTCCATGGTCTTCTCATCACAGTGCTCCAGTACCTTGTCATCACAATGCTCCTTGACCCCTGTCATCACAATACTCCATGAACATTTTCAGCCCAGTGCTCCATGATGTTCTCATCACAATGCTCCATGACCTCTGTCATAACAATGCTCCATTACCACTGTCATGACAATGTTCTATGAACCCTGACAACACAATGATCCGGGATGCTTGTCATCAAAATGCTCCATGCCCTTGTCATCCCAATGCTCCATGAACCCTTTAATCACAATGCTCCATGACGCTTGTCATCACAGTGCTCCATGAACCTTGTCATCACAATGCCTTTGTCAGCAAAATGATACATAATCTTGTCATCACAATGCTCCAAGACCCCTGTTATCACAAAGCTCCATGACCCTTTTCATCAGAATGCTCCATGAGACTTGTCATCACATGGCTCCATGGTCTTCTCATCACAGTGCTCCAGTACCTTGTCATCACAATGCTCCTTGACCACTGTCATCACAATACTCCATGAACATTTTCAGCCCAATGCTCCATGACGTTCTCATCACAATGCTCCATGACCTCTGTCATAACAATGCTCCATGACCACTGTCATGACAACGCTCCATGAACCCTGACAACACAATGATCCGGGAATCTTGTCATCAAAATGCTCCATGCCCTTGTCATCCTAATTCTCCATGAACCCTTTAATCACAATGCTCCATGACACTTGTCATCACAGTGCTCCATGAACCTTGTCATCACAATGCCTTTGTCAGCAAAATGATACATAATCTTGTCATCACAATGCTGCATGTGCGTGTCATCACAATCCTCCATGACCCTTGGGATCATATTGCTTTATGCCCTTGTCATCTCTATCTTGCCTTTCTCGTTTTTACAGATTTTCGGATGCCCTTTTTGACCGGTGGGAAGCGACAATTCTTTGTAGTGTGGATTTCCGTTGTGTGCTTGCTTGATTGGCCAAAAAGGGCCTATGCCTTTTCTCCTGAATATATTCAGGAGAAAAGTCATACACTGTTTTTAGCCAAGTGCATCATTCTCGAAGTTGTGATGCCTTTCCTGTGCTTTAAAGGCGATTCCAATTTACCTCTTGAAATATGTTTTGTGCAATTCTGCCTCATTTTCAAGTCCGCTTTGTTGCCTTCCCTCAACAGATTTTTGGAAGAGAGTAGTCCTTTATAACTTCAGGTTTTTGATTTGCTTTGTCCCTGAGCTCCAATTTTCAAATCCCATTATTGGGAGCTGACCGCAAATCCACAATTTTGTCTCAGGACCTATACTGGTTCCAGGGGTGGCTATACTGGTTCCCTGTGGGTGGCCGAGGCTTTGGTTAATTCTTTTTCCTGACGGGAATTTAGAGTGACATGTGTCCGTCCAAAGACCTACATCTACTCACTGATTTGTTCTCCCTCTTCCCTTTCATCCTCTGCACAATTAGCAAACTGTGCGAACCAGGAGGTTACAGGGAATGACTCTCCTAAGTTGGGAGATTGATAGTAAAGTTGTTGGAATGCCAAACTGTAGCACAAGGAGAGGAAAAAGTAGGAGACTTTCAGAAACCTTTCGCCATCACAGGGTGTCCATTCTCTAGGTTTCCCATACATGTTATAACTGTAGTGATATTCCCTTCTACCTGGAAATTTGGGACCCATGGAATGGTGGCATGCATTACTACTTTAAAGGGTCTGCATTTTCTCTCCCAATCTCACCAGTCCTCTCAGTCCCAAGTGTCCAGCCTTATGTCTCATCCAGCTGTCTTTGCAGATAGGGTCATTCTAGGTTTCATCAGAACCCCTGAAGGAATTGTGTAAGAATTTCGCTGTTTTTTTGTTTTGTTTTTGAAATTCATTTTTATAATGGGGTTGAGCTGATTTTCCCTGACGTGTTTATGACGGTCTAGACACACTTGTTTCCCTTACAGAGGCATATCAATACATAGGTTTTAAGATTCTTACTAATCAGATATATTCCTCTGTGGGGAATAGGGGTTTTGAGTCCCGTTCACTGAGGAAGGTGTAGGTCTTGTCTATTCTGTATTTGGTTTATGGAATGGTACCTGTGCTAATATCAAACTCTGGTTTTATGCATCACCCCACCTCTCCTTTCCCCTTAAGGAGGCATAAGAGTGTTTTCTAAATGTGAGACGCTGCTCTCTTTCCTAATTCAGTTCATGTGTTGTGATGTTGACATTCCCTCTCTAAGTGATATCTTATGATAAGATTCTTTTTCTGTGTGACTAATTTCCCTTAGAATCATCATACCTAAATCCTCTCATTATGCTGCTACTGGCCTTATGACATTGATTTCACGTCTGAGTGATATTCCATTGTACAAAATTACCACAAATTCTTTATGCATTTCTCTATTTCCTGGGATACTTTAGGTGTACCGAAGTTGAGGTTCTTGTATGCAGAGCAGCCCTAAACTTTGGGGTGCCTGTGTCTTGTTGATATTTAGTCTTCCCAAGTTATATGTCCATGAGTTGAAGTCCCCTTTGCTCGGGGGCTTTGTATTTTAGATGTTTTAGGAAACAGCATACACTTCTTCAGAGTAGCTCTTGGATATTTATACCCCACCCATCAGCGTGACTAGTCTCCCTGTTTTCCATGGCCTCTCCTGCATTTTTGATTTGTACACATTTTTTGGATGGCCTTTCTGAGCAGTGGAAATTGAGACTTCTTTATTGTGCGGATTTGCATTTCCCTCTTGCTTGGTTGGCCAAAAACTCTGTATGTGTTTTTTTCCTGAAGATATTCACGAAAAAAACGCATACACCCTTTTGCCCAACTGCATCATTTTAGAAATTCTGCTGCTTTTCATATGCTTTAAATGTGAGTACAATCTACCTTTTGAAATCTGTTTCCTGCAATTCTGCCTCTCACTCAGAACCTCTTCGTTGCCTTACCTGAATATATTTTTGGACGTTGGTTATCATTTATATCTTTGCAGGTCTTTGAATTGTCTGCTCCTGAGCTCCATTTTGCAACTCGCTTTTTTTGTGAGCTGACCGCCAAACCATTGGATTGATTCCGGCCCTATTCTGGTTCTGGGGAGGCAGGCTGAGCCTTTGGTTAATTCTTCTTCCTAATGGGAAATTAGAGTGACATGTGCCTGTCAAAACTACTACAGCTAATCTCTCATTGGTTCCTCCTCTTCCCATTTATCCTCTGCAAAACTTGCAAACTGTGTGAAACAGGAGATTAAAGGTGCTGATTCTCCAAGTCGGGAGATTGTTAGTAATGTGGCTGGAATGGCGAACCCCAGCACCAGGAGATCAAAAATGAGGTGCATTTTAGACACCTCTCCTGAGCACACGGTGTACATTCATCTCAGTTTCCCAGGCATGTTTTCACTGTCAGAAGATTCCCTTGAAAGTGCAGATTTGGGACCCATGGAATGGGTACCAGGCAGTATTAATTTAAAAGGTCTGCATTTCCTCGCCCAGCCTCTCTAACATCTCTTAGTGTGCATAGCTTCCAGCCTTATATATCATCCTGCTGTGGGTCTACATGTGTTCAATCCATGTTACATCGTAGCCCTTCAACAAAAGTTGTAAGAATTTTTGCCTGTCTCACCGTTTTTATAAATATTTTTAAATTTATTTTTATATTGGTTACAGCTGATTTTCAAAGCTCTGTTTTTTGCTGCTGTACATCCACTTGATTCATGTACTGTGAGACAACAATAAATTCTTTCTCAGATGCTTATGAGTCATATGTATTATTTTCCAGTGACTTGAGTGGACTAAGTGCCGTTCTTTGAGGTACCGTGTAGGCCTTGTCAGTTATTCAGTTTGGTACTTGGAATGGTATCTTTGCTAATTTCAACCTCCTGGATGATACCTCACCATTCCCCACCTTTCCCATTTAGCAGCCTTATGTCTATTTTCTACATATTTGACTATGTTTCTGTTTTGTAGTTTATTTCATGTGTAGCCATGTTTGATTCCACCTTTAAGTGACATCTTATGATATGTGTCTTTTTCTTTCTTACATGTGTCACTTAGAATGATCGTATGTAACTCCTCCAGAGTTGTTACAACTGGCCTTATTTCATTGATTTCTGGATGAGTAATATTCCACTCTATATAAGTACCCCATCTCTTTTATCCATTTTATCCTTCCAGGGACATTTAGGTTATATCCAAGTGGAGGCCCTTTTTAACAGAGAGGTGGTAATCGTTGGGGTGCCTGTTTTCTGTCATTTTTTGTTTTTCCCAAGGTATACGCCCATGAGTGCAAGTGCCCTATGCTCTGTAGCTCAGTTTTCAGATGTTTTAGCAAACACAATACACTTCTCCAGAGTGGCCGTTGGCAAATTACATTTCCACTATCAGCCACACAGGGCTCCCTTTTCTCCTCACCCTGTCCTGCATTTCTGGTGTTTACACTTTATGTGGATGACCCTTCTGACTGATGTGAAGTGATACATTTTGTAGTATTGATTTGCAGTGCCCACCTGTTTGGTTGGATAAAAAGTGTGTATGGCCTTTACTTGAATATATTCAGAAAAAAATGCATACGCCCTTTTGGGCCAACTGCATCATTGGCCATGTTCAGCCCCTTTTCTTGTGCTTTAATGGGGAGACCTTTCTACCTCTTCAAATCTGATTCCTGCCACTCTCCCTTGCTTATAAGTCCTTTTCTGTGACTTACCTCAAGACATTTTTCAACAATAGATATTTTCAACTCTGCAGTTTCATGAATTTTAGTGCCCCTGAATTCCATTTTTCAACTTGTGTTTTTGGAACCTGGACACAAAACAGCAGGATTTCCTCTAGCCCTATTCTCTTTCTGTGGGTAATTCTAGCCTTTGATGAATTTGTCTTCCGGATTGGAAATTAGAGTGGCATGTGCCTGTCCGAACACCTAAGACTTGTCTCTAAATATTTCTCATCCTTCCGCTTCATCCTCTGGACAGATTCCAAACTGTGTGCAACAGGATGTTGACGGTGCTGATATCCCCAAGTGAGGAGATTGTTAGGAAAGATGCTGGAGGGGTGAACCCGAGCACCAGGCGATGAGGAGATGAGGTGCCTTTTCCAAACTCTTTCCGATCAAACGGTGGACCTCCTCTAGGTGTGACAGGCATGTTTTAGCTGTAGGAAGGGTCCCGTGCATGGAAGGAGAACACCAGGGATTTTTCCAAATCAGTGCCTCCCCGAACCCCAAACTGGGGAATTTTTAAGCTACGGCTACATGTATGTCCATTAAGGGCCTTGGGAAATAGGCAGAGCCCAAACTTTAGATGATTGAAATCTTCAGGTTCAGAAGCGCTCACCATCGGCCTTGCTTAGGTTACATTTTATCTGTCATTGATAGATGATGTCAATAAAAATATCGATTCTTTTTCAGATTATTTCCCCTTATAGGTTATTGCAAAATATTCAGTGTAGTTCCCTGTGCTATACAGTAGTTCCTTGTTGATGATCTATTTTATACATAGCAGTGTGTATGTGTTAATCCCAAACTGTTAATTTATCCCTTCTCCTACCTTTCCCCTTTGGTAATAATAAATTATAAGATTTTATACTTCTCAGAAATGGGGGAGCTGAAAGAGAGGTATCCTTTTCAATGGAAAAGCATTCAAAACAAGATTGAAGCTTCAGCCAAGAGTATTCGATGTACATCCATGGAAATAAATCACTTCATTTCTCTAATGTTGACCTGACAAATAAGACAGACGTCTTCACTGAACTTGCTTATAGTAAAGTGATGGAAATACCAAATGTAATTCTTAGAAAAATCTTATTTTACCCGAGCATTATACACTGCTCTATGTTAACTACAGTTTGGCTCACACATCTGTTCAATGAAGTTACAAAGTTCTCAATTTCTGTTACTGATCATCCAGAGGGGACCCCAACAGGAGTCCCCATGCCCAGTGTCATTGGAGCCAACAGATCAAGACAGAGTTTGGTTCAGAAGCAAAGGAAACATTATTTTGAAAACAGAATGGAGAGGTGAGAGTGTGCACTCCCCCACGGGCTGTGGGCTGGGATGCTGAGTAGGGATCCCGGCAGCGTCAGTGGGAGTTAGGGGATGGAGGTCTCGAGGGCTGGGTTGGCTGCAGCTCAGGCTCTATGCCGTGCTGTCTGCATGGGACTCCGCTAGCTGAGGTGTCGACCCAGCCATTCTGCACTAGGAAGTCGGGTCTGAAGTGCCGGGTGTGGGACCTCTGCATGCGGAACCCTAGGAGCATGTGAAATTAGACAAAGCACAAAGGAAAAACAGGTTAGACTTTATTTTATTGCCCAGATTCTCTTTTTATCTCCCAGGAATTTTTAATGAACGTTGCCAGAGACGAACACCTCCTCTGCTTTTTGTTCCGTTCCTCATTCTTTGGGTGTGAGGGTGAAGACCCCTCTTTTGTAACTGCTTCATGCTGTGGTGGGAGCCCTGATACCTAGGGGGAGGGGCAAAACGTCTCCCCACCAGCCTCCAGGTGAGGTTGATTGTCCCAAAGCCTCCTGCCTCACTTCTCGTCCGCCTGAGCACCAGCATTGGAAGTGTTATAGATTCTAATGACCTTTAAGGGTCCAGGAAAGAGATGCGCAGAGATGCTGTGGTGGCAGGTTTCACACCACCCCACATTAATGTAAAAACAGCACCATGTGTCAGAGCCCTGCCCGTGCAACTCCCAGACAGTCCAGAGTCAGTGGTGATCCAGGACCATGACGTCCACTGAGTCAACGGCCTTTAGAATTAGCCAGCAGTCCAGCCGGTCATATTGGCCACCATCACCGCGGTGTCTGTAGGGTTTTCTATGGTGAAAGCGTGATATACGTTTCCCCCGCCAAGCTTATTAGCTCCCCTCTGGGTGCAGTAAGTCCTGCAAGCAGTAGTCTGCTCTTTCGGGGCACAGTCTTGTTGTTTTCTGAGAGAAACTCCAGGTCAAGTGATGGTCACACGAGTCATCTTGGGGGCCCGTTGCCCCCATTTGTCTCTCTGGAAGTTGGAGTTGGAGGGCCTCCTCACTCGAGGTCAGTGTGTCCACAGAGCGACCCCTGCAACTTCAGGACATGATGGGTGGTTAGGATCACCACGTGGGGTCCTATTCCCTTAGGAGGGAGCTGGCCTTGTGGGCTGCTGATTTCCAGCTTTTTAGATACCCCAGTATCCTGGCCTGATGAGTCAGTGGGCAAAGCCCTTGGTGACCATAGTTTATCATACCTGAAGGGCATTCTTGTGTTGCTCCATTTCAATTGGTCCCTGTTTTGGCACTAAGTCTCCAAGGGCGATTAACCTTTGAACTGGTATGTAAAGGTCAAAGGGTTTAGCTAACTTAGCGAGTTCCTGGGCAAGGATCTGAATTGACTGCTCTTTCCATTCTTGAAAGGCTGCTTCTGGATTCTATTCAAAAGGATCATCATCTTTTCATGTCAGTGTTTCAGGTAGAGGCCCAGCTATTAGACTGTAGTTAGGGATCCAGATGCAGAAAACCTTGGCCTCCCCAGGAACCCCTAAGCTGTCTTCTAGTTTTAAAAGAGGTAAGGCTGCAAATGGCTTCTTCCCTATCCTGGGATGCGTTTCTCCAAATATCTGTGAGAATGAAGCCCAGGCAAGTCACCTGAGCCTGGGATATTTGAGCCTTTTTCTTGGACACCTTCTATCCTTTCTTGGCTAGGTAGTTCCGAGGCATCTTTAGTAGGCCTGGCAATCAGAATGTCATCTGCATATTGAAGGAGGGTTCCCTTTTACAGAGGTAGAACGTTTAGGTCTTTAGAGGACATTTCCCCAATGATGGTGTGGGGATTTTTGAACCATTGGGGCAGGACGGCCCAGCATTATTGGTTTTGTTGCATGTTGTGTCCTGCCACTCACAAGCCAAAAATTCTTGTGACTCTGAGATGAATGGAATACAGAAGAAGGCATCATTGAAGTCTAATACAGAATGCCATGGCCTGGTGGATGGTAGAATGAGCAGCAAGGTGTAGGAAATAGGATCTACTAGATGTAGATCCTCGGTGGCTTCACTAACTGTCCTGATATCCTTTACCAGGTCTCCAGCAGCCCATGGGGCTCTCGTGGTCAGGCCAATTCCAGGATATGGAGCTCACATGGGCTGCATCCCGCACCCCACAGCCCACGGGGCTCTCGTGTTCAAGTCCCTCCCAGGGTATGGAGCTCACCTGTGCAGCTACCCAGCAGCCCATGGGGCTCTCATAGTCAGGCCCTTCCCAGGATATGGAACTCCCCTGGGCAGGTACCCCAGCAGGGCTGGACACACAGGAACTGTGCACATAGCCCACCTTGCAGAGAACCCCCAGCTCACCTGTCTCTCACAGTTGACACAGAACACCTCAGAGCAGGACTTGAACTAACAAACAGTAACTCTGACAGGTCTGTGACCCTGGCTATCACTCCGTGCAGCCTCTCTCTGCCTGGTCATCCAGACACTTCCACTGCAGCCAGGGCACCAGGCCTCTGTCTCCACCCACCATCACTCCTCTCCCTGACTCCTGGGTTCCTCTCATTAGGATAGGGTCTTCTTGAAGTTGTTTTCCACTCATGGACCAGATAAAATGATAAGAAAACAAGCCTCAGCTGCAGCCCCTTGTCTATCCTGACTCTCAAGGCCCACACCTGTTCCTTGGGACTGACCCGTTTAGCAAGGTTCATTTTCTGCAACTGTGAGCCCCTGAGGGGTGAGGTTTGGCTGATTTGGGCAGCCTGACACTGCCTGCCAGCCCCAACCCCACAGGTGTGCCTGGGTTGAGGTCAATATAAACACCTCTCCAGTCAGCAAGAGCCCCTGTAGCTGTGCCTGACTCCATATTCTCTGCCCCGTCAGCAGTTTCGGGGCTGGGGTGGTGGGAGGGAGTGAGGGGCCGTGGCTTTGTGGGTGGCCCAGTGTGAGTGGGGCTCTGCTGGACTTTCTGCAGGATTTGCCAGGCTGCCACCTGATAAAGAAGAGGATGTGTCACCCATACCTGCCACTGGAATTTCTCCCCAGTCAGAGGTGAGGAAGTAAAAAAGCAGTGGGGGCCGTGGCAGGAGGGGTATCTCAGGCAGGGAAATGGAAAGCTTCCAGAAGAGCATCTGGGGCCAGGACCATCCTGGCTGGCCTGCAGGCACCAAGTCGGCCTGCGAGCTCTCTCTAGTGTGGCTCCACTGCCCTTCCTCTAGGCTTGCAAGTGCTTGTACATATTCAGGTGTTTTACCTGGAAAGGGTGGGAAGAGTTCAGCTGCAGCAGGACTGGGGCTCAGCTCACATTTACTCACAGACGCCTCGACACAGTCCCCCAGCTTTGCAAAGAGGATGCTCCTTGTGGGGGGGAGCGCTGCTTACGGCATGGGAGACGATTTCCCACCTCTGACCAACTTAAGAATTTTTTACCACTGGAGCAAGTGCCCTGATACGATTTTCCTCTGTATCACTGGTGGGTTCTGTTTTATTTTTTTTTCTTTTTTTCTTTTTGGTTCAAGGTAGATTTTATTTATTCCTCTTTTTTTTAATTTTGGAGATATAAACATGGAAATAATGCATTAATATAAAGACGTCTATGTGAAGGGAAATACTTTTTTTCTGTTTTATTTTATTAAATGTTATTTATTTATTTTTAATTTTTTTAAATTTATTTCTTTTATACAGCAGGTTCTTATTGGATATGTATTTTATACATATAAGTGTGCACTTGTGAATCCCAGTCTCCTAATTCATTCCACCACCACCCTCACATGGCGTTCCCTCCTTGGTGTCCATATGTTTGTTCTCTACATCTGTCTCTATCTCTGCCCTGCAAACTGGTTCATCTGTACCATTTTTCTAGGTTCCACATATATGCATTAATATACAATATTTGTTTTTCTCTTTCTGACTTACTTCACTCTGTATGACAGTCTCTAGATCCATCGAGGTCACTACAAATGACCCAATTTCATTCCTATGTATGACTGAGTAATATTCCGTTGTATATATGTACCACGTCTTTATCCATTCGTCTGTCTGTGGGCACTTAGGTTGCTTTCATTACCTGTCTATTGTAAATAGTGCTGCAGTGAACATTGTGGTGAATGTGTCTTTTTGATTTATGGTTTTCTCTGGGTATATGCCCAGTAGTGGGATAGCTGGATTATATGGTAATTCTATTTTTAGTTTTTTAAGGAACCTCCATACTGTTCTCCATAGAGACTGTATCAATTTACATTCCCAACAATAGTGGAAGAAGGTTCCTTTTCTCCACACCCTCTCCAGCATTTGTTGTTTGTACATTTTCTGATGATGCCCATTCTAACAGGTGTGACGTGATACATCACTGTAGTTTCGATTTCCATTTCTCTAATAATTAGTGATGTTGAGCAGATTTTCATGTGCGTACTGGCCATCTCTATGTCTTCTTGGAAGAAATGTCTATTTAGATCTTCCATTTTGTATTGGGTTGTTTGTTTTATTAATATTGAGCTGCATGAGCTGTTTATATATATTGGAGATTAATCATTTGTCCATTGATTCGTTTGCAAATATTTTCTGCCATTCTGAGGGTTGTCTTTTCGTCTTGTTTGTAGTTTCCTTTGCTTTGCAAAAGCTTTTAAGTTTCATTAGTCCCATCTGTTTAGTTGTCTTTTTTATTTCATTACTATAGGAGGTGGATCAAAAAAGATCTTGCTGTGATTTACGTCAGAGTATCCTTCGTAAGTTTTCCTCTCAGAGTTTTATACTGTCTGGTCTTACATTAAGGTCTCTAATCCATTTTGAATATATTTTTATGTATGGTGTTGGGGAGTGTTCTAATTTCATTCTTTTACATGTAGCTCTCCATATTTCCCAGCACCAATGATTGAAGAGACTGTCTTATCTCCATTGTATAGTCTTGCCTCCTTTGTCAGAGATTAGTTGACCATAAGTGTGTAGGTTTATCCTTGGGCTTTTTTTTTTTTTGCACGTTTATTGGAGTATAACTGCTTTACAATGGAGTGTTTGTTTCTGCTGTATAACAAAGTGAATCAGCTATACATATACAAATATCACCAGATCCCCTCCCTCTTGCATCTCCCTCCCACACTCCATATCCCACCCCTTTATGTGGTCACAAAGCACCGAGCTGATCTCCCTGTTCTATGTGCTTGATTCTCAGTAGCTATCGGTGTTACATTTGGTATTGTATTTATGTCCATGCCACTCTCGCACTTCGTCCGAGCTTACCCATCCCCCTTCCCGTGCCCTCAAGTCCTTTCTCTATGTCTGTGTCCTTAATCCTGTCCTGCCACTAGGTTCTTCAAAATCTTTTTTTTTCTTCATTAGATTCCATATATCTCTGTTAACATACAGTATTTGTTTTTCCCTTTCTGACTTACTTCACTGTGTAGGACAGATTCTAAGTCCATCCACCTCAGTACAAATAACTCAGTTTTGCTTCTTTTTATGGTTGAGTAATATTTGATTGTATATATGTGCCAGATGTTCTTTATCCATTCATCTGTCGATGGACACTTAGGTTGCTTCCATGTCCTGGCTAATGCAAATAGAGCTGCAATGAACATTTTTGTACATAACTCTTTTTGAATTATGGTTTTCACAAGGCAAATGCCCAGTACTTGGATTGTTGTGTCGTATGGTACTTCTATTGTTAGTTATTTAAAGGAACCTCCGTACTGTTCTCCCTAGTGCCCATATCAATTTACATTCCCAACCACAGTGCAAGTGTGTTCCATTTTCTCCAATAAAGGCCTCTGCAGCCTTTATTGTTTTGTAGATTTTTTTGATGATTGCCACTCTGACTGCTGTGAGGTGATACCTCACGGTAGTTTTGATTTGCATTTCTCTAATGATTAGTGATGTTCAGCATCCTTTCATGTGTTTCTTGGTAATCTGTGTATCTTCTTTGGAGAAATGTCTATTTAGGTCTTCTTCCCGTTTTTGGATTGGGTTGTTTGTTTTTGTGATATTGAGCTACATGAGGTGCTTGTAAAGTTTGGAGATTAATCCTTTGTCAATTGCTTCATTCGAAAATATTTTCTCCCATTCTGAGGGTTGTTTTTGCATCTTGTTTATGTTTTCCTGTACTGTGTAAAAGCTTTTAAGTTTCATTAGGTCCCATTTGTTGATTTCTGTTTTTATTTCCATTTCTCTAGGAGGTGGGTCCAAAAGGATCTTGCTGTGATTTATGTCATAGAGTGTTCTGCCTATGGTTTCCTCTAAGTGTTTTATAGTGTCTGGTCTTATATTTAGATCTCTAATCAATTTAGAGTTTATTTTTGTGTATAGTGTTATGGAGTGTTCTAATTTCATTCTTTTATGTGTAGGGGTCCAGTTTTCCCAGCACCAATTACTGAAGAGACTATCTTTTCTCCATTGTATATCCTTAGCTCCTTTGTCATAGATGAGATAGCCATAGGTATGTAGGTTTATCTCTGGGCTTTCTGTCCTGTTCCATTGATCTGTGTTTATGCCAATCTACATACACTTGATTCCATTATGGAGACATATAAATACATAGGTTTCAAGGTTATTACCAGTCAGATATATTCCTCTTCAGTGAATAGGGTGTTTTGTGTCCAGTTCATTGAGAAAGGAGTAGGTCTTGTCTATTACATATTTGGTATATGAAATGGAATCTGTGCTAATTTCAAACTCTGCTTTTACACATCACCCCACGTCACCTTTCCCCTTAAGGAGGCATAAGTGTGTTTTCTAAATGTGTAACTCTGTTCTCTTTTGAAATTCAGTTCATGTGTAGCCATGTTTACATTTCCTCTATAAGTGATATATTACAATAAGTTTCTTTTTCTTTGTGGCTCATTTCACTTAGCATCATCGTACCTAAAGCCACTCATTAAGCTGCTATTGGCCTTATGACATTGATTTTATGTCTGAGTGACATTCCATTGTATATAAGTACCACAACATCTATATCCATTTTTTTTTCCTTTCCTGGGATATATAAAGTGTACCGAAGTCGAGGTTCTTGTAAACAGAGCAGCCCTAAACTTTGGGCTGGCTGTGTGTTGTGGATTTTTAGTTTTCCCAAAATACACGCCCATGAGTGGAAGTGTGCTATGCTCTGTAACTCTGTTTTAGAAAACAACATACAGTTCTCCAGAGAGGCTGTTGGCAATTTACATCCTGTCCATCGGCGTAACCAGGCTCCCTTTTCTCCATGGCCTGTCCTGCATTTGTGGCTTTTACAGTATATGTGGATGGCCCTTTGGACTGGAGGTAAGGGACACTTCTCTGTAGTGTGGATTTGCAATGCCTGATGGCTTGCTTAGCCAAAAAGGGCATATGCATTTTTTCCCGAATATATTCAAGAAAATACACATAATCCCTTTTCAGCCAAGGGCAACATTGTCGAAATTCTGTCGCTTTTCATGTGCTTTAAAAACGACTCCAATCTACCTCTTGAAATCTGTTTCCTTCAATTCTGCCTTGCATTCAAATCGTCTTCACTGCCTTTCCTCAATATATTTCTGGATGATAGTTGTCCTTTATAATTCTGCAAGTTTGTGAATTGCTGTGCCCCTGATTTCCATTTTTCAACTCGCCTCTTTGTGAGCTGGCTGCAATACCGCAGGATGGCTTTAGGCCCTAGTACTGTTCCGGGGGTTCAGGCTGAGCCTTTGGTTAATTATTCTTCCTGATGGGAAACTAGAGTGACATGTGCCCATCCAAACACCTACAGCTAATCTCTCATTTATTTCCCCTCTTCCTGTTCATCCTCTGCACAGTTTGCAAACTGTGCATAACGGGAGGGTAAAGGCGCTGACACTCCAAGTGGGGAGATTTTGAGTAATGCAGATGGAATGGCGAAGCCGAGCACGAAAAAAGGAAAAATGAGGTATCTTTTAGAAAACTTTCCCAATTACACAGTGTACCATCCACTGGGTTTCCCATGCATGTTTTAACTATAGGAAGATTCCCTTAAACCTGGAGAGTTGGGACCACTAGAATGGGTAGCACAGAGTATTGCTCTAAGTGGTGTTCTTTTGTTCACACAACCTCAGCAATCTTGTCAGCCCCAAGTGTCCAATCTTATGTCTCATCCAGCTGTGGGTGTAAAGGTGGTCAATCTAGCTTGCATCACAGGCCCTGAACGTAATTTTTAAGACTTTCTATCAGTTTTTGCATTTTGCTTTTGAAATTTATTTTTATAAGTGGGTTTAACTGAATTTAAATGCTGTGTTCATGCCGTTATACACACACATGATTCCTTTATGGAGACATGAGAATACATATGTTTTAAAATACTTAGAGTCAGACATATTCCTCTGCAATGAATAGGGGGTGTTGAGTCCAGTTCATTGTGCCGGGAGTAGGTGTTGTCTATTGCATACATGGTTTATATAACGGTAACTGTGCTAATTTAAAATTGTGGTTTTATGCATCACCCCACCTCGGCTTTCCCATTAAGCAGGCAGAAGATGTTTTCTAAATGTGTGACTCTGTTGTGTTTGTCATTCAGTTCATGTGTAGTCATGTGTACATTCCCGCTATGAGTGATAACTTATGATAAGATTAGTTACTCTGTAATCTTTCCTAACTCAGTTCATGTGTAGCCATGTTTGCAGGACCTTCATAAGTGATATCTTATGATAAGTTTCTTTTTCTGTGTGACTTATTTCACTTAGAATCATCGTACCTGAATCCACTCTTTTTGCTGCTACTAGCCTTATGACATTGATTTCATGACTGAGTGATATTCCATCGTACGTAAGTACCACAATATCTTGAACCATTTTTGTCTTTCCTGGGATACTTAAGGTGTACCCAAGTTGAGGTTCTTGTAAGCAGTGCAGCGCTAAATTTTAGGGTGGCTCTGTCTTATTGATTTTCAGTTTTCCCAAGGTATATTCCCTAGACTGGAACTGCCCTTGGCTGTGT
Source organism: Mesoplodon mirus (assembly GCF_964341445.2). NCBI lineage: Eukaryota > Metazoa > Chordata > Mammalia > Artiodactyla > Ziphiidae > Mesoplodon > Mesoplodon mirus. Next base: position 1,792,163 of record NW_028295811.1, read on the forward strand.
AGCTCTGTTGTTTACTTGTTTTAGGGAACACAATGCACTCCTCCAGAGAGGCAGTTGGCAACGTACATCCCGCCTATCAGCATAACAAGGCTCCCTGATCTCCAGGGCCTGTCTTGCCTTTCTGGTTTTTACATATTTTGTGGATGTCCCTTTTGACCGGTGGGAAGGGATACTTCTTTGTAGTGCAGATTTGCATTGATGCTTGCTTTCTTGGCCAAAAAGGGCGTATGCATTTTCTCCTGAATATACTCAGGAGAAAACGCATATGCCCTTTTTGGCCAAGTGCATCATTGTCGAAGTTGTGCCCCTCTTCCTGTGCTTGAAAGGTGATTCCAATGTAACTCTTGAAATCTGTTTCCTGCTATTCTGCCTCGTTTTAAAGTCTGCCTCTCTGCCTTCCCTCAAAAGATTTTTGGACGATAGTTTTCCTCTATTACTCTGCCAGTTTGTAAATTGCTGTGCCCCTGAGCTCCATTTTTCAACTCGTTTTTGTGAGCTAACAGCAAATACAAAATTATGGTTCAAAACCTATACTGGTTCCCGGCGGGTGGCTGAGACATTGGTTAATTCTACTTCCTGCCGGGCAATTAAAGTGACATGTACCTGTCCAAATGCCTAACAGCTACTCTCTCATTGGTTCTCCCTCTTCCCTTTCATCCTCTGCCAAATTGGCAACCTTGCGAACCAGGAGGTTTTACGGGCTATCGCTCCAAGTTGGGAGATTGATAGTAAAGCCGTTGGAAGGTCAAACTGGAGCACAAGGAGAGGGACTATATGTTGAGTTTTAGAAACATTTCGTATTCACAGTGTGTCCATTCTCTAGGTTTCCCGTAAATGTTATGGCTGTAGTAATATTCCCTTACACATGGAGAGTTGGGACACATGGAATGGGTGCCACATATTATTGCTTTAAAGGGTCTGCATTTGCTCACCCAGTCTCACCAAACCTCTCAGTCTCAAGTGTCCAGCTTTATGCCACATCCAGCTCTCATTGTAGGTAGGGTCATTCCAGGTTTCATCAGAGCCCCTGAAGGAATTGTAAAGATTTTCCCTGTTTTTTTTGTTTTGTATTTGAAATTTCTTTTTTTACTGCGTTTGAGCTGATTCTCACTGTCATGTTTATGCCAGTTTAGACACACTTGATTCCCTTACGGGGACATATCAATACATAGGTTTTAAGATTCTTACTAGTCAGATATATACCTCTGCGCAGAATATTGGGTTTTGCGTCCCTTTCACTGATGAAGGTGTAGGTCTTGTCTATTCCGTATTTTGATTTTGGAATGGTACTTGTACTAATATCAAACTCTGGTTCTATGCATCACCCCACCTCTCCTTCCTCCTTAAGCAGGCATAAGTGTGTTTTCTAAATGTGAGACGCTGTTCCCTTTCCTAACTCTGTTCATGTGTAGCCATGTTACTGAAAATTCATAAGTGCTATCTTATGATAAGTTTGTATTTCAGTGTGACTTATTTCACTTAGAATCATCGTACCTGAATCCATTCATTTTCCTGTTACTGGCATTATGACATTGATTTCATGGCTGAGGGATTATCTATCGTACATAAGTACCACAATTTTTTGAATCATTTTTATCTATCCTGGGATATTTACAGAGTACTCAATTTGAGATTCTTGTAAGTAGTGCAGGCCTAAATTTTGGAGTGGCTCTATCTTATTGATTTTCAGTTTTCCCAAGGTATATTCCCTAGAATGGAAGTGCCCTTGGCTCTGTAGCTCTCTTGTTTACTTTTTTTAGGGAACACAATGTACTCCTCCAGAGAGGCAGTTGGCAATTTACATCCCGCCCATCAGCATAACAAGGCTCCATGTTCTCCAGGGCCTCTCTAGGATTTCTGGTTTTTACACATTTTGTGGATGTCCCTTTTGACACGTGGGAAGTGATACTATTTTGCTGTGCAGATTAGCATTGCCCGATTGCTTGCTTGGCCAAAAGGGGCGTATGCGTTTTCTCCTGAATATATTCAGGAGAAAACGCATACGCCCTTTTTGGCAAAGTGCATCATTTTCGAAGTTGTGCCCCTCTTCCTGTGCTTTACAGGTGATTCCAACGAACCACTTGAAATCTGTTTCCTGCTATTCTGCCTCACTTTGAAGGTCGCCTCGTTGCCTTCCCTTAACAGATTTTTTGGACGATAGTTGTCCTTTATTACTGTGCCTGTTTGTGAATTGCTGTGCCCATGAGCTCCATTTCCTAACTCATTTTTTGTGAGCTGACCGCAAGTCCAAAATTTTGGTTCAGGACCTATAATTGTTCATGGCGGGTGGCTGAGACTTTGGTTAATTCTTCTTCCTCCAGGGAAATAAGAGTGACATATGCCCGTCCAAATACCTAACAGCTACTCTCTCATTGGTTCTCCCTCTTCCCATTCATCCTCTGCAAAATTGGCAACATGTGCGAAACAGGAGGTTAAAGGTGCTGTCTCTCCAGGTTCAGAGATTGATAGTAATGCAGTTGGAAAGTCAAACCGGAACGCCAGGAGAGGGAATATTCGTTGAGATTTAGAGACCTTTCATATTCACAGTGTGTCCATTCTCTAGGTTTCCCATATATGTTATAGCTGTAGTAATATTCCCTTCAACCTGGAGAGTTGTGACACATGGAATGGTTGCCATGCATTATTGTTTTAAAGGGTCTGCCTTTGCTCACCTAATCTCACCAATCCTCTCAGTCCCATGTGTCCAGCCCTATGCCATATCCAGCTATCGTTGTACATAGGGTCATTCCAGGTTTCATCAGAGACCCTGAAGGAATTGTAAAGAATTTCCCTGTTTTTTTGTTTTGTTTATGAAATTCCTTTTTATAGTTGGTTTGAGTTGATTCTCTCTGCCATGTTTATGCCAGTCTAAAACACTTGATTCCCTTAGGGAGACATATCAATACATAGGTTTTAAGATTCTTACTAGTCAGATATATTCCTCTGCGGGAAATATGGGGTTTTGAGTCCCTTTCACTGAAGAAGGTGTAGGTCTTATCTATTCCATAGTTGGTTTATGAAACGGTACATGTGCTTATATCAAACTCTGGTTTTATGCATCACCCCACCTCTCCTTCCCCCTTAAGCAGGCATAAGAGTGTTTTCTAAATGTGAGACTCTCTTCTCTTTCCTAACTCAGTTCATGTGTAGCCAGGTTTACAGGATCTTCATAAGTGATATCTTATGATAAGTTTCTTTTTCTGTGTGACTTATTTCACTTAGAATCATCTTACCTGAATACACTCATTTTGCTGCTACTGGTCTTATGACATTGATTTCATGGCTGAGGGATATTCCATCGTACGTAAGTACCACAATTTCTTGAACCATTTTTATATTTCCTGGGATATTTAAGGTGTACCCAAGTTGAGGTTCTTGTAAGCAGTGCAGCCCTAAATTTGTGGGTGGCCCTGTCTTATTGATTTTCAGTTTTCCCAAGGTATATTCCCTAGACTGAAAGTGTCCTTGGCTCTGTAGCTCTGTTGTTTACTTGTTTTAGGGAACACAATGCACTCCTCCAGTGAGGCAGTTGGCAATTTACATCCCGCCCATCAGCATAACAAGGCTCCCTGTTCTCCAGGGCCTGTCTTGCCTGTCTGGTTTTTACCCATTTTTTGGATGTCCCTTTTGACCGATGGGAAGTGATACTTCTTTGTAGTGCCGATTTGCATTGCCCGTTTGCTTGCTTGTCCAAAAAGGGCATATGCGTTTTCTCCTGAATATATTCACGTGAAAACCCATATGCCCTTTATGGCCATTTCCATAATTTTCAAAGTTGTAATGCTTTTCCTGTGTTTAAAGGCGATTCCAATGTACCTCTTGAAATCGGTTTCATGCCATTCTGACTCATTTTCCCTTCCGCCTCGTGGCTTTCCCTCAACAGATTTTTCGAAGGGAGTAGTCCTTTATAACTCTGCAGGTTAGTGAATTGCTGTGGCCCTGAGTTCCATTTTTCATCTCGCGTTTTTGTGAGATGACTGCAAATCAACCGTTGTGCTTCTGGACTTATACTGGTTCTGGGGGGCAGGCTGAGACTTTGGTTAATTCCTCTTTGTGACGGGAATTTATAGAGACATGTGGCCGTCCAAATGCCTACAGCTACTCTCTCATTGGTTCTCTCTCTTCCCTTATATCCTCTGCACAATTTGCCAACTGTGCAAACCAGGAGGTTATAGGGGCTGACTTTCCAAGTTGGGTGATTGATAGTAAAGCAGTTGGAATGTCAAACTGGATCACAAGGAGAGAAAAATGTAGTAGAGTTTTAGAAACATTTCACCATCAGCTGGTTTCCATTCTCTAGGTTCCCATACACGTTATAACTGTAGTGATATTCCCTTCTACCTGGAGAGTTGGGAACCATGGAATGGGTGGCAGGCATTATTGCTTTAAAGGGTCTGCATCTTTTCACCCAATCTCACCAATCCTCTCAGTCCCAAGTGACCAGCCTTATGCCACATCCAGCTGGCATTGTAGATAGTGTCATTCCAGGTTTCATCAGAACCCCTGAAGGTATTGTGTAAGAATTTTACTGTTTTTATGTTTTGTTTTGAAATTCATTTTTATAGTGGGTTTGAGCTGATTCTCACTGCCATGTTTATACCGTTCTAGACACACTTGGTTCCCTTACAGAGACATATCAATACATAGGTTTTAAAATTCTTACTAGTCAGATATATTTCTCTGAGGGAAATAGGGATGTTGAGTTCCATTCACTGAGGAAGGAGTAGGGCTTGTTTCTTCTGTTTTGGATTATGGAACGGTACCTGTGCTAATATCAATCTTATGTATTGTGCATCTCCCCACCTCTATTTCCCCTTAAGCAAGCGTTAGATTGTTTTCTAAATCTGAGACTCTGTTTTCTTCCCTAAATCAGTTCATATGTAGCCATGTTTACATTCCCTTCATAAGTGATATCTTATGTCAGAATGCACCATGGCCATTCTCATAATAATGCTCCATGACCCATGTCATAACAATGCACCATGCCCTGGTTATCACAATGCTCCATGTCCCTTGTCATCACAATTCTCCTCGTCCTTGTAGTCACAAGGCTACATGACACTTCTCATCAAAATGTTACATGCTCTTGTCATCACAATTCTCCATCCACTTGACATTGCAATGCTCCATGCACTTGTCATCACAATGCTCCATGCACATATCATCACAAAGCTCCATGCCCTTGTCATCACAATGCTCCATGACCCCTGTCATCACAATACTCCGTGACACCTGTCATCACAATGCTTCATGCCCCTTGTCATTTCAGTGCTCCATGATGCTCGACATCACAATTACGCAAGGTCTTCTCATCACAATGCTCATTGGCCAATATCATCACAATGCTCCATCACCACTGTCATCACAACACTCCATGACACCAGACAACACAATGATTCGGGACTCTTGTCATCACAATGTTCCATTCCCTAGTCATCACAATGCTCCATGACACCTGTCATCACAATACTCCATGAACATTTTCAGCCCAATGTTCCATGAACCTTGTCATCAAAATGATCCATGTCCTTGTCATCCCTATGCTCCATGACCACAGTTTTCACAATGCTACGTGACGCTTGTCATCACAGTGCTCCATGACACCTGTCATCACAATGCTCCATGCCTTTGTCAGCAAAATGCTACATGGCCTTGTCATTACAATCCTCTATGCGATTGTCATCAAAATACTCCATTACCATTGTCATCATAATCCTCCATGAACATTGGGATCATATTGCTTCATGCCCTTGTCATCACAATGCTCCATGCTCCTTCAAAGCAAAATGATCCATGACCTCTGTCATCACAATGCTCCAATCCCTTGTGATCACAATGATCCAAAACACTTGTCATCAAAATGCTCCATGACACCTGACATCACAATGTTCCATAACCCCTGTGATCAAAATGCTCCATGACCCTATTCATCCCAAAGCTCCAAGACCCCTGACATCACAATGTTCTATAACCCCTGCCATCAAAATATTCCATTACACTTTTCATCAAATTGCTGCATGACCCGGTCATCAAAATGCTCCCTGCCCTTCTCTTCACAATGCATCATGCACTTGTCATCAAAATGCTCCCTGCCCTTCTCTTCACAATGCATCATGCCCTTGTCATCAAAATGCTCCATTACTTGTCATCACAAAGCTCCCTGACACTTGGCATCACAATGCTCCATGTCATTGTCATCACAATGCTCCATGAAAACTCTCATCACATTACTCAATGCCCTTGTCATCAGAAGGCTCCATGACACTTGTCATCATAATGCTCGATGCCATTCTCATCACAATGCTCCATGCACTTGTCATTACAATCCTGCTTGACCCATGTATCATAGTGTTCTGTGCCCTTATCCTCACAATTCTTCATGCCCACTCTCATCACAATAATCCATGAAACATTCCAGACCAATGTTCCATGCCCTTCTCATCAAAATGCTCCATTACACCTGTCATAACAATGCACCATGACTCCTGCCATCACAATGTTCCACGGCCTAGTCATCACAAGGTTCCATGACACTTGTCATCACAATGCTCAATACCACTGAAATCACAATGTTCCATGCCCTTGTCATCACAATGCTCCAAGACCCTTGTAATCACAATGTTCCATGCCCCTTTTCATTTCAATGCTCCTTGAACCCTGTCATCACAGTGCACCATGCCCATCATCATAATGCTTCAGGCTATTGTCATCAAAATGAAATCAATATTCTCCATGACCTCTGTCATCAAAATGCTCCAAACCCTTGTGATCACAATGTTCCATAACACTTATCATCACAACACCCCATGACGCTCATCATCACAATTATCCATGGTCTCCTCATCACAATACTCCATGATCTTTGTCATCACAATGCTCCAAACACTTGTCATCACAATGCTCACTGACACTTGTCGTCAGTATGCTCCTTGAACCCTGTTATGACAAGGCTCCATGCTTTTTTCATCACAACGATCCATGCCCTTTTCATCACAATGCTCCAATATCCCTGTAATAACAATGCTCCTTGCCCTTGTCATCACAAAACTCCATGACGCATGTCATCAGAATGGTCCATGGCCTTCTCATCACAATGCTTCATGCCCTAGTCATCACAATGCTCCAAGACCCCTGTAATCACAATGCTCCATGCCCCTTTTCATCAGAATGCTCCATAACACTTGACATCACAAGTCTCCATGCTCTTCTCATCATAATGCTCCAGGACCTTGTCATCACCATGCTCCATTCCCTTGTCATCACAATGTTCCATGACCGCAGTCATCACAATAATCCATGAACATTTTCAGCCCAGTGCTCCATGACCTACTCATCACAATGCTCCATGGCCAATATCATCACAATTCTCCTTGACCACTGTCATCACAACACTCCATGGCAACTGGCAACACAATGATCCGGGACTCTTGTCATCACATTGCTCCATTCCCTAGTCATCACAATGCTCCATGACCCATGTCATCACAACACTCCATGAACATTGTCAGCCCAGTGCTCCATGACACTTGTCATCACAATGATCCATGCCCTTGTCATCCCAATGCTCCATGACCCCTGTATTCACAATGCTCCATGCCCCTCTTCATCTCAATGCTCCATGAACCCTGTCATCACAATGCATCATGCCAATCATCATAATGCTTCTGGCTATTGTCAGCACAATGAAATCAAAATTCTACATGACCCCTGTCATCACAGTACTCCATGAACATTTTCAGCCCAAGGCTCCATGACACTTGTCATCACAATTATCCATGCACTTGTCATCCAAATGCTCCATGACCCCTGTATTCACAATGCTCCGTGATGCTTGTCATCACAGTGCTCCATGAAACTTGTCATTACAATGCTCCATGCCTTTGTCAGCAAAATGCTACATGACCTTGTCATTACAATGCTCTTTGCGCTTGTCATCACAATACTCCTTTACCATTGTCATCACAATCCTCCATGAAACTTGGGATCACATTGCTTCATGCCCTAGTCATCACAATGCTCCCTGCTCCTTGAAATCAAAATGATCCATGACCTCTCTCATCACAATGCTCCAAACACTTGTGATCACAATGTTCCATAACACTTGTCATCACAAAGCTCCATGATGCCTGTCATCACAATACTCCATGCCCTTTTCATCACAATGCTCCATGACTTTTGTCATCACAATTCTCAATACACTTGTCATCACAATGCTCCCTGACATTGTCGTCAGAGTGCTCCTTGAACCCTGTCACCAAAAGGCTCCATTCCTTTTTCATCACAATGTCCCATGCCATTTTCATCACAATGCTCCATGCAATTGTCATCAAAATACTCCACAAGCTTGTCATCAGAATGCTCCATGTCTCTTGTCATCACAATTATCCATGCACTTGTCAGCACAATGCTCCCTGACCCTTGTCATCGCAATGCTCCAAACACTTGTCATCACAATGCTCCGTTACCTTTGTCATTAGAATCCTCCATGACACTTGGCATCACAATGCTCCATGCCTTTGTCATCACAATGGGCCAATACATATGTCATCACAATGCTCCGTGACACCTCTTTCCACAATACTGCATGACCTGGTCATCACAATGCTCCATGCCCTTGTCATCACAATGTGCCATTCCAACTGTCATCACAATAATCCATGAAACTTATTAGACCAAAGTTCCATGCCCTTGTCATCACAATGCTCCATTACCTTTGTCATTAGAATCCTCCATGACACTTGGAATCACAATGCTCCATGCCTTTGTCATCACAATGGGCCAATACATATGTCATCACAATGCTCCCTGACACCTCTCTTCAAAATACTGCATGCCTTTGTCATCACAATGCTCCATATCCTTGTATCACAATGTTCCATATCCCCTGTAATCAGAATGCTCCAGGCCCCTTTTCATCAGTATGCTTCTTGAGATTTGTCATCACAAGCCTCCATGGTTTTCTCATTACAATGCTCCAGGAACTTGTCATCACAATGCTTCACGACATTGTCATGAAAATTCTCAGTGGCCCTTGTCAACATAATGCTCCAAGCCCTAGTCATCACAATGCTCCATTATATTTGTCATCACATCCTCCATTACATTTGGCATCACAATGCTCCATGCTATTGTCATCGCAATGGACCATGACATAGGTCATCACAATGCTCCCTGACACTTGTCTTCACATTACTCCATGCCCTTGTCTTCACAATGCTCCATGCCCTAGTCATCACAATGCACCATGTCCACTGTCATCACAATAATCTATGAAACTTGTCAGACCAATGTTCCATGCCACTCTCATCACAATGCTCCATGCCCTTGTCATCACAATGCTCCATGACCCCTGTCATCACAATGCTCCATGACTCCATTCATCACTATGCTTCATAACGTTTGTCATCACAACGTTCCTGCCCGCGTCATCACAAGGCTCAGTTACGTTTGTAACCCCAATGCTCCATGAACTTTTCATCACAATGCTCCGTGACCCTTGTCATCACAATGCTCCATGCCTTTGTCAGAACAATGCTCCATGACCATTGTCATCACAATGTGCCATGCACTTTTCATCACAATGATCCACAACCTTGTCATCGCTATGCTCCATAAACCTTGTAATCACAATGCTCCATGCACTTCTCATCCAAATGCTCTCTCACATGAGATATCACAATGTTCCATCACTAGTCATCACAATCCTCGCTCAACCTTGTTATCACAATGTTCCATGACCCCTGTCATCACAATGCTACATCCCCTTATCAGCACAATGTTCCTTGACCCCTGACATCACAATGTTCCATAACACCTGTCATCAAAATGCTCCATGACCCTTTTCATCCCAAAGCTCCATGATCCCTGGCAACACAATGATCTATAACCCATGTCATCAAAATATTCCATTACACTTTTCAACAAATTGCTGCATGACCCTATCATCAAAAAGCTCCCTACCCTTCTCAACACAATGCACAACACACTTGTCATCAAAATGCTCCATGACTTTTGTCATCACAAAGCTCCATGACTCTTGACATCACAATGCTCCATGTCATTGTCATCACAATGCACCATGAAACGTCTAATCACATTGCTCCATGCCCTTGTCATCAAAGGCTCCATGACACTTGTCATCACAATGCTCGATGCCCTTCTCATCACAATGCTCCATGCCCTTGTCATTACAATCCTCCATGACCCATGTATCACAGTGTACCGTGCCCTTGTCATCACAATGCTCCATGCACACTCTCATCACAATAATCCATGAAACATTTCAGACCAATTCTCAATGACCTTCTCAGCACAATGCTCCATTACCTATATCATAAAAATGCTCCATGACCCCTGCCATCAAAATGTTCCACGGTCTTTTCATCACAAGGCTCCATGGCCCTTGTCATCACAATGCTCCAAAACCCCTGTAATCACAATGCTCCATGCCCTTGTCATCACAATGCTCCATGACCTTTGTCATCACAATTCTCAATACACTTGTCATCACAATGCTCCCTGACACTTGTCGTCAGAATGCTCCTTGAAACCTGTCACGAAAAGGCTCCTTGCATTTTTCATCAGAAAGCCCCATGCCGTTTTCATCACAATGCTCCATGCCATTGTCATCAAACTACTCCACAAGCTTGTCATCAGAATGCTCCATGACTCTTACCATCACAATTCTCCATGCACTTGTCACCACAATGCTGCCTGAAACTTGTCATCACTATGCTCCAAGCCATTGTCATCAAAATGCTCCATTACCTTTGTCATCAGAATCATCCATGACAATTTGTATCACAATGCTCCATGCCATTGTCATCACAATGGGCCAATACATATGTCATCACAATGCTCCGTGACACCACTTTTAACAATAATGCATGACCTTTTCATCACAGTGCTCCATGCCCTTCTCATCACAATGCTCCATTACCTCTGTCATCACAATGCTCCAAGACCCCTGTAATCACAAAGCTCCATGCCCTTGTCATCACAAAGCTCCATGACGCATGTCATCAGAATGTTCCATGGCTTTCTCCACACAATGCTCCATGCACTTGTCATCACAATGCTCCAAGACCCATGTAATCACAATGCTCCATGCCCTTTTTCATCAGAATGCTCCATGAGATTTGTCATCACAAGTCTCCGTGGTCATCTCATCACAATACTCCAGGTCCTTGTTATCACCATGCTCCATTCCCTTGTTATCACAATGCTCAATGACCACTGTCATCACAATACTCCATGAACATTTTCAGCCCAATGCCCCATGACCTTCTCATCACAATGCTCCAAGACCAATATCATCAAAATGCTCCATGATCACTGTCATCACAACACTACATGACACCTGACAACACAATGATCCGGGACTCTTGTCATCACAGTGCTCCATTCCCTAGTCATCACAATGCTCCATTACCCCTGTCATCACAATACTCCATGAACATTTTCAGCCCAATGCTCCATGACATTTGCCATCACAGTGATCCATGCCCTTGTCATCCCAATGCTCCATGACCCCTGTATTCACAATGCTCCGTGACGCTTGTAATCACAGTGCTCCATGACACCTGTCATCACAATGCTCCATGCCTTTGTCAGCAAAATGCTACATGACCTTGTCATTACAATGCTCTATGTGCTTGTCATCACAATACTGCATTACCATTGTCATCACTATCCTCCATGAAACTTGGGATCACATTGCTTCATGCCCTTGTCTTCACAATGCTCCATGCTCCTTGAAATCTAAATGATCCATGACCTCTGTCATCGCAATGCTCCAAACCCTTGTGATCACAATGTTCCATAACACTTTTTTTTTTTTTTTTCTTTTTGCGGTATGCGGGCCTCTCACTGTTGTGGCCTCTCCTGTTGCGGAGCACAGGCTCCGGATGCGCAGGCCCAGCGGCCACGGCTCACGGGCCCAGCCGCTCCGCGGCATATGGGATCCTCCCAGACCGGGGCACGAACCCGTGTCCCCTGCATCGGCAGGCGGACTCTCAACCACTGCGCCACCAGGGAGGCCCTTCCATAACACTTTTCATCACAACGCTCCATGATGCCTGTCATCACAATACTCCATGCCCTTTTCATCACATTGCTCCATGACATTTGTCATCACAATTCTCAATACACTTGTCATCACAATGCTCCCTGACACTTGTCGACAGAATGTTCCTTGAAACCTGTCACGAAAAGGCTCCTTGCCTTTTTCATCACAAAGCCCCATGCCGTTTTCATCACAATGCTCCATGCCATTGTCATCAAAATACTCCACAAGCTTGTCATCAGAATGCTCCATGACCCTTGTCATCACAATTCTCCATGAACTTGTCAGCACAATGCTCCCTGAACCTTGTCATCACTATGCTCCAAGCCATTGTCATCACAATGCTCCTTTACCTTTGTCATCAGAATCCTCCATGAAACTTGGCATCACAATGCTCCATGCCATTGTCATCACAATGGGCTAATACATATGTCATCACAATGCTCCGTGACACCTCTTCTCACAATACTGCATGACCTGGTCATCACAATGCTCCATGCCCTTGTCATCACAATCCTCTCTCACCCCTGTTATCACAATGTTCCATCACCCCTGTCATCACAATGCTAAATCCCCTTATCTGCAAAATGTTCCATGACCCCTGACATCACAATGTTCCATAACCCCTGTCATCAAAATGCTCCATGACCCTTTTTATCCCAAAGATCCATGACCCCTGGCATCACAATGTTCTATAACCCCTGTCATCAAAATGTTCCATTACACTTTTCATCAAATTGCTGCATGACCCTGTCATCAAAATGCTCCCTGCACTTCTCATCACAATGCACCACACCCTCGTCATCAAAATGCTCCATGACCTTTGTCATCACAAAGCTCCATGACCCTTGGCATCACAATGCTCCATGTCATTGTCATCACAATGCTCCATGAACCCTCTCATCACATGGATCCATGCCCTTGTCATCACAAAGTACCATGATACTTGTCATCACAATGCTCGATGCCCTTCTCATCACACTGCTCCTTGCCCTTGTCATTACAATCCTCCATGACCGATGTATCACAGTGTTCCGTGCCCTTGTCATCACAATGCTCCATGCCCACTCTCATCACAACAATCCATGAAATATTTCAGACCAATGCTCAATGCTCTTCTCATCACAATGCTCCATTACCTCTGTCATAACAATGCTCCATGACACCTGCCATCACAATGTTCCACGGCCTTGTCATCACAAGGCACCATGACCCTTGTCATCACAATGCTCCAAGACCCCTGTAATCACAATGATCCATGCCCTTTTCATCACAATGCTGCATGACGCATGTCATCAGAATGTTCCATGGCCTTCTCCTCACAATGCTCCATGCCCTTGTCATCACAATGCTCCAAGACCCCTGTAATCACAATGCTCCATGCCCCTTTTCATCAGGATGCTCCATGAAACTTGTCATCACAGGTCTCCCTGGTCATCTCATCACAATGCTCCAGGACCTTGTCATCACCATGCTCCATTCCATTGTCATCACAATACTCCAGGAATATTTTCAGCCCAATTCTCCATGACCCTTGTCATCACAATGATCCATGCCCTTGTCATCCTAATGCTCCATGACCCCTGTATTCACAATGCTCTGTGACGCTTGTCATTACAATGCTCCATGAAACGTCATCACCATGCTCTATGCCATTCTCAGCACAATGCTCCATGCCCTTGTCATCCCAATGCTCCATGACCCCTGTATTCACAATGCTCTGTGACACTTGTCATCACAGTGCTCCATGACACCTGTCATCACAATGCTCCATGCCTTTGTCAGCAAAATGCTACATGACCTTGTCAATACAATGCTTCACGACCTTTTTCTGAACATTCTCAATGGCCCTTGTCATCATAATGCTCCAAGCCCTAGTCATCACAATGCTCCATTATATTTGTCATCAAAATCCTCCATTACATTTGGTATCACAATGCTCCCTGCCATTGTCATTGCAATGGACCATGACATATATCATCACAATGCTCCCTGACACCTGTCTTCACAATACTCCATGACCTTCTCATCACAATGATCCATGCCCTTGTCATCACAATGCACCATGTCCACTGTCATCACAATAATCTATGAAACATGTCAGACAAATGCTCCATGCCCCTGTCACAACAATGCTCCATGCCCTTGTCATCACAATGCTCCATGACCTCTGTCATCACAATGCTCGGTGACTCCAGTCATCACAAAGATTCATAACATTTGTCATCACAATGGTCCATGCCCGCGTCATCACAAGGCTCTGTGACCTTTATAACCACAATGCTCCATGAACTTTTCATCACAATGCTCCCTGACCATTGTCATTCAAATGCTCCATGCGTTTGTCAGAAAAATGCTCCATGACACTTGTCATCACAATGTGCTACGCAATTTTCATCACAACGGTCCACAAATTTGTCATCGCAATGATCCATGAACCTTGTAATCACAATGCTCCATGCCCTTCTCATCACAATGCTGCATTACCCGTGTCATAACAATACTCCATGACCCCTGACATCACAAATTTCTATGCCCTTGTCATCACAAAGATCCATGACACGTCATCAGAATGTTCCATGTACTTCTCATCAAAATGCTCAATGCCCTTGTCATCAGAATGCTACAAGACCCCTGTAATCACAATGCTCCATGCCCCTCTTCATCTCAATGCTCCATGAACCCTGTCATCACAATGCATCATGCCAATCATCATAATGCTTCCGGCTATTGTCAGCACAATGAAATCAAAATTCTACATGACGCCTGTCATCACAGTACTCCATGAACATTTTCAGCCCAATGCTCCATGATACTTGTCATCACAATGATCCATGCCCTTGTCATCCCAATGCTCCATGACCCCTGTATTCACAATGCTCCGTGACACTTGTCATCACAGTGCTCCATGAATCTTGTCATCACAATGCTCCATGCATTTGTCAGCAAAATGCTACATGACCTTGTCATTACAATGCTCTTTGCGCTTGTCATCACAATACACCTTTACCATTGTCATCACAATCCTCCATGAAACTTGGGATCACATTGCTTCATGCCCTTGTCATCACAATGCTCCCTGCTCCTTGAAATCAAAATTATCCATGACCTCTGTCATCACAATGCTCCAAACCCTTGTGATCACAATGTTCCGTAACACTTGTCATCACAAAGCTCCATGATGCCTGTCATCACAATACTCCATGCCTTTTTCAGCACAATGCTCCCTGACCCTTGTCATCACAATGCTCCAAACCCTTGTCATCACAATGCTCCATTACCTTTGTCATTAGAATCCTCCATGACACTTGGAATCACAATGCTCCATGCCATTTTCATCACAATGGGCCATTACATATGTCTTCACAATTCTCCCTGACACCTCTCTTCACAATACTGCATGCCCTTGTCATCACAATGCTCCATGCCCTTGTATCACAATGTTCCAAGTCCCCTGTAATCAGAATGCTCCAGGCCCCTTTTCATCAGTATGCTCCTTGAGATTTGTCATCACAAGCCTCCATGGTTTTCCCATCACAATGCTCCAGGACATTGTCATCAAAATGCTTCACGACATTGTCATGAAAATTCTCAATGGCCCTTGTCAACATAATGCTCCAAGCCCTAGTCATCACAATGCTCCATTATATTTGTCATCACATCCTCCATTACATTTGGCATCACAATGCTCCATGCTATTGTCATCGCAATGGACCATGACATAGGTCATCACAATGCACCCTGACACCTGTCTTCACAATACTCCATGCCCTTGTCTTCACAATGCTCCATGCCCTAGTCATCACAAAGCTCCATGATGCCTGTCATCACAATACTCCCTGCCCTTTTCATCACAATGCTCCATGAACTTTGCCATCACAATTCTCAATACACTTGTCATCACAATACTCCCTGACACTTGTCATCAGAATGCTCCTTGAAGCCTCTCACGAAAAGGCTCCATGCCATTTTCATCAGTATGCCCCATGCCGTTTTCATCACAAAGCACCATGCCATTGCCATCAAAATACACCACAAGCTTGTCATCAGAATGCTCCATGACCTTTGTCATCACAATTCTCCATGCACTTGTCAGCACAATTCTCCCTGACCCTTGTCATCACAATGCTCCAAGCCATTGTCATCACAATGCTCCATTACCTTTGTCATCAGAATCCTCCATGACACTTGGCATCACAATGCTCCATGCCATTGTCATCACAATGGGCCATTACATATGTCATCACAATGCTCCCTTACACCTGTCTTCCCAATAATGCATGACCTGGTCATCACAATGCTCCATGCCGTGGTCATCACAATGTGCCATTCCAACTGTCATCGCAATAATCCATGAAAATTATTAGACCAATATTCCATGTCCTTGTCATCACGATACTCCATGCCCTTGTTATCACAATGCACCATGTCCACTGTCATCACAATCATCTATGATACTTGTCAGACCAATGCTCCATGCCCCTGTCATCACAGTGCTCCATGCCCTTGTCATCACAATGCTCCATGACCCCTGTCATCACAATGCTCCGTGACTCCAGTCATCACTATGCTTCATAATGTTTTTCATCAAAACGGTCCATGCCCGCGTCATCACAAGGCTCTGTGACCATTTTAACCCCAATGCTCCATGAACTTTTCATCACAATGCTCCGTGACTCTTGTCATCACAGTGCTCCATGCCTTTGTCAGAACAATGCTCCATGACCATTGTCATCACACTGTGCCATGCACTTTTCATCACAATGATCCACAACCTTGTCATCGCTATGCTCCATAAACCTTGTAATCACAATGCTCCATGCACTTCTCATCCAAATGCTCTCTCACATGAGATATCACAATGTTCCATCACTAGTCATCACAATTCTCGCTCAACCCTGTTATCACAATGTTCCATGACCCCTGTCATCACAATGCTACATCCCCTTATCAGCACAATGTTCCTTGACCCCTGACATCACAATGTTCCATAACCCCTGTCATCAAAATGCTCCATCACCCTTTTCATCCCAAAGCTCCACGATCCCTGGCAACACAATGTTCTATAACCCATGTCATCAAAATGTTCCATTACATTTTTCATCAAATTGCTGCATGACCCTGTCATCAAAATGCTCCCTGCCCTTCTCATCACAATGCACAACACACTTGTCATCAAAATGCTCCATGACTTTTGTCATCACAAAGCTCCATGACACTTGGCATCACAATGCTCCATGTCATTGTCATCACAATGATCCATGAACCATCTCATCACATTGCTCCATGCCCTTGTCATCAAAAGCTCCATGACACTTGTCATCACAATGCTCGATGCCGTTCTCATCACAATGCTCCATGCCCTTGAAATTACAATCCTCCATGACCCATGTATCACAGTGTACCGTGCCCTTGTCATCACAATGCTCCATGCCCACTCTCATCACAATAATCCATGAAACATTTCAGACCAATGCTCAATGCCCTTCTCATCACAATGCTCCATTACCTATGTCATAAAAATGCTCCATGACACTTGCCATCAAAATGTTCCACGGCCTTGTCATCAGAAGGCTCCATGCCCCTTGTCATCACAATGCTCCAAAACCCCTGTAATCACAATGCTCCATGCCCTTGTCATCAAAATGCTCCATGACCTTTGTCATCACAATTCTCAATACACTTGTCATCACAATGCTCCCTGACACTTGTCGTCAGAATGCTCCTTGAACCCTGTCACGAAAAGGCTGCATGCCTTTTTCATCACAAAGCCCCATGCCGTTTTCATGACAATGCTCCATGCAATTGTCATCAAAATACTCCACAAGCTTGTCATCAGAATGCTCCATGACTCTTGCCATCACAATTCTCCATGCACTTGTCAGCACAATGCTCCCTGAACATTGTCATCACTATGCTCCAAGCCATTGTCATCAAAATGCTCCATTACCTTTGTCATCAGAATCATCCATGACAATTTGTATCACAATGCTCCATGCCATTGTCATCACAATGGGCCAATACATATGTCATCACAATGCTCCGTGACACCACTTTTCACAATACTGCATGACCTGGTCATCACAATGCTCCATGCCCTTCTCATCACAATGCTCCATTACCTCTGTCATCACAATGCTCCAAGACCCCTGTAATCACAAAGCTCCATGCTCTTGTCATCACAAAGCTCCATGACGCATGTCATCAGAATGTTCCATGGCCTTCTCCACACGATGCTCCATGCCCTTGCCATCACAATGCTCCAAGACCCATGTAATCAAAATGTTCCATGCCCCTTTTCACCACAATGCTCCATGAGACATTTCATCACAAGTCTCCATGGTCATCTCATCACAATGCTCCAGGACCTTGTTATCACCATGCTCCATTCCCTAGTGATCACAATGCTCCATGACCCCTGTCATCACAATACTCCATGAATATTTTCAGCCCAATGCCCCATGACCTTCTCATCACAATGCTCCAAGACCAATATCATCACAATGCTCCATGATCACTGTCATCACAACACTCAATGACACCTGACAACACAATGATCTGGGACTCTTGTCAACACAATGCTCCATTCCCTAGTCATCACAATGCTCCATGACCCCTGTCATCACAATACTCCAGGAACATTTTCAGCCCAATTCTCCATGACCCTTGTCATCACAATGATCCATGCCCTTGTCATCCTAATGCTCCATGACCCCTGTATTCACAATGCTCCGTGACGATTGTCATCACAGTGCTCCATGACACATGTCATCACTATGCTGTATGCCATTCTCAGCACAATGTTCCATGCCCTTTTCATCACAATGCTCCATGACCCCTGTCATCACAATGCTCCGTGTCTCCAGTCATCACAATTCTTCATAACATTTGTCATCACAATGGTCGATAACCATGTCATCACAAGGCTCTGTGACTTTTGTAAACACAATGCTCCATGAACTTTTCATCACAATGCTCCGTGACACTTGTCATCACAATGCTCCATGCCTTTGTCAGAAAAATGCTCCATGACCCTTGTCATCACAATGTGCGACACGCTTTTCATCCCAACGGTCCACAAATTTGTCATCGCAATGATCCATAAACCTTGAAATCACAATGCTCCATTCCCTTCTCATCACAATGCTCCATTACCCCGGTCATAACAATGCTCCATTACCACTGCCATCACAATGTTCCACGGCCTTGTCTTCACAAGGCTCCATGACCCTTTTCATCACAATGCTCCAAGACTCCTGTAAGCACAATGCTCCATGCCCTTGTCATCACAAAGCTCCATGACACATGTCATCAGAAAGTTCCATGTACTTCTCCACACAATGCTCCATGCCCTTGTCATCAAACTGCTCCAAGACCCCTGTAATCACAATGCTCCATGCCCCTTTTCATCACAATGCTCCATGAACCCTCTCATCACTATGGATCATGCCAATCATCATAATGCTTCCGGCTATTGTCAGCACAATGAAATCAAAATTCTCCATGACCTCTGTCATCACAATGCTCCATGACCCCTGTCATCACAGTACTCCATGAACATTTTCAGCCCAATGCTCCATGACCCTTGTCATCACAATGATCTTTGCCCTTGTCATCCCAATGCTACATGACCCCTGTATTCACAATGCTCCGTGACTGTTGTTATCACAGTGCGCCATGACACCTGTCATCACAATGCTCCATGCCTTTGTCAGCAAAATGTTACATGACCTTGTCATTATAATGCTCTATGTGCTTGTCATCACAATACTCCATTACCGTTGTCATCACAATCCTCCATGAACCTTGGGATCACATTGCTTCATGCCCTTGTCATCACAATGCTCCATGCTCCTTGAAATCAAAATGATCCATGACCTCTGTCATCACAATGCTCCAAACCCTTGTGATCACAATGTTCCATAACACTTGTCATCAAAACGCTCCATGATGCCTGTCATCACAATTCTCCATGCCCTTTTCATCACAATGCTCCATGACCTTTGTCATCACAATTCTCAATACACTTGTCATCACAATGCTCCCTGACACTTGTCATCAGAATGCTCCTTGAACCCTGTCACGAAAAGGCTCCATGCCTTTTTCATCAGTATGCCCCATGCCGTTTTCATCACAATGCACCATGCCATTGCCATCAAAATACTCCACAAGCTTGTCATCAGAATGCTCCATGACCCTTGTCATCACAATTCTCCATGCACTTGTCAGCACAATGCTCCCTGACCCTTGTCATCAGAATCCTCCATGACACTTGGCATCACAATGCTCCATGCCATTGTCATCACAATGGGCCATTACATATGTCATCACAATGCTCCCTGACACCTGTCTTCCCAATACTGCATGACCTGGTCATCACAATGCTCCATGCCGTTGTCATCACAATGCGCCATTCCAACTGTCATCACAATAATCCATGAAACTTATTAGACCAATATCCCATGCCCTTTTCATCACAATACTCCATGCCCTTGTTATCACAATGTTCCATGAGTCCTGTCTTTGCAATGCTACATGCACTTATCATCACAAAGTTCGATGACCCCTGACATCACAATGTTCCATAACCCCTGTCATCAAAATATTCCATGACACTTTTCATCAAATTGCTCTGTGACACTGTCATCACAATGCTCCCTGCCCTTCTCATCACATTGCACCACCCCTTGTCATCAAATTGCTCCATGACCTTTGTCATCACAAAGATCCATGACCCTTGGCATCTCAATGCTCCATGCCATTTTCATCACAATGCTCCATGAACCCTCTAATCACAATGCTCCATGTCCCTTTGCATCTCAATTCTCCATGAACCCTGTCATCAAAATGCACCATGCCCATCATCATAATGCTTCAGGCTCTTGTCGTCACAATGAAATCAAAATATTCGATGATCTGTCTCATCACAATGCTCCAAATCCTTGTGATCACAATGTTCTATAACACTTATCATCACAACGCCCCATGACGCTCATCATCACAATTATCCATGCTCTTCTCATCACAGTGCTCCATGACCTTTGTCATCACAATGCTCTATAAACTTGTCATCACAATGCTCCCTGACACTTGTCATCAGTATGCTCCTGGAACCCTGTCATGAAAAGGCTCCATACCATTTTCATAACAATGATCCATGCCAATTTCATCACAATGCTCCAAGACACCAGTAATCACAGTGCTCCATGCCCTTGTCATCACAATGCTCCAAGACCCCTGTAATCACAATACTCCATGCCCCTTTTCATCAGAATGCTCCATGAGATTGTTATTACAAGGCTCCATGGTCTTCTCATCACAATGCTCCAGGAACTTTTCATCACAGTGCTCCATTCCCTTGTCATCACAATGCTCCATGACCCCAGTCCTCACAATACTTCCTGAACATTTTCAGTCCAATTCTCCAGGAACTTCTCATCACAATGCTTCATGATCCCTATCATCACAATGCTCCATGACCACTGTCATCACAACGCTCCATGACCCCTGACAACACAGTGATCCGGGACTCTTGTCATCACAATGCTCCATTCCCTAGTCATCACAATGCTCCATGAACATTTTCAGCCCAATGCTCCATGACACTTGTCATCACAATGATCCATGGCCTTGCCATCCCTATGCTCCATGACCCCTGTAATCACAATGATCCGTGATGCTTCTCATCACAGTGCTCCATGACTCTTATCATCACAATGCTCCATGCCTGTGTCAGCAAAATGCTACATGACCTTGTCATCACAATGCTCCATTTGCTTGTCATCACAATACTCCATTACCATTGTCATCACAATCCTCCATGAACCTTGGGATCACATTGCTTCATGCCCTTGTCATCCCAATGCTCCATGCTCCTTGAAAACAAAATTATCCATGACTTCTATCATCACAATGCTCCAAATCCTTTTGATCACAATGTTCCATAACACTTGTCATCACAACGCTCCATGATGCCTGTCATCACAATACTCCATGCCCTTTTCGTCAAAATGCTCCATGATCTTTTTCATCACCATTCGCAATACACTTGTCATCACAATGTTTCCTGACACTTGTCGTCAGAATGCTCCTTGAAACCTGTCATGAAATGGCTTCATGCCTTTTTTATCACAATTCTCCATGCCCTTTTCATCACAATGCTCCATGCCATTGTCGTCACAATTCTCCACAAGCTTGTCATCAGAATGCTCCATGACACTTGTCATCACAATGCTCCATGGCCACTGTCATGACAATGCTCCATACCCCTTTTCATTACTGTGTTCCATGACACTCGTCATCACAATTATCCATGGTCTTCTCATCACAATTCTCCACGCCCTTGTCATCAAAATGCTCCATGACCATTGTCATCACAATGCTCCATGGCCACTGTCATCACAATGCTCCATTCCCCTTGTCATTACAGTGCTCCATGACGCTCGTCATCACAATTATCCATGGTCTTCTCATCACAAAGCTCCACGGTCTTGCCATCACAATGCTCCATGCCCTGGTCATCACAATGCTCCATGTCCCCTGTCATCACAATTCTCCTCGTTCTTGGCATCACTATGCTCCATAACACTTCTCATCACCGTGTTACATGATTTGTCATCACAATTCTGTGTGCACTTTTCATCACAATGCTCCATGACCCCTGTCATAGGAAGCTCCATGTGCTTCTCATCACAGTGCTTCATGAACTTGTCATCAAAATTCTCAATGGCACTTGTCATCACTATGCTCCATGCCCTTGTCATCACAATTCTCCATGTCCATTGTAATCACAATGCTCCAAGCCCTTGTCATCAAAATGCTCCATTACATTTGTCATCACAATCCTCCATGACACTTGGCATCACAATATTCCATTCCATTGTCATCACAATGGACCATGACATATGTCATCACAATGCTCCCTGAGACCTGTCTTCAAAATATTCCATGACCTTCTCATCACAATGCTCCATGCCTTTGTCATCACATTGCACCATGCCCACTGTCATCACAATAATCCATGAAACATGTCAGGCCAATGCTCCATGCCCCTGTCATCACAATGCTCATTGCCTTTTCATCACAAAACTCTATGACCCCTGTCATCACAATGCTCCGTGACTCCAGTCATCAAAATGCTTCATGACCTTTGTCATCACAATGGTCCATGCCCTCGTCATCACTAGGCTCTGTGACCTTTGTCACCAAAATGCTCCATGAAATTTTCATCACAATGCTCGGTGACCCTTTTCATCACATTGCTCCATGACCCATGTCATCACAAAGCGCCATGTGCTTGTCATCACTGTGCTCCACAAGCTTGTCATCACAATGCTCCATAAAACTTGTCCTCACAATGCTCCATGCACTTCTTATCAAAATGCTCTCTCACGAATGATATCAAAATGTTCCCTCACTAGTCATCACAATACACCCACTCCCCTGTCATCACAGTGGTCCACAACACCGTCATGAAAATGTTCCATGACTCCTGACATCACAATGTTCCATAACCCCTGTCATCAAAATGTTCCATGACACTTTTCATCAAATTGCTCCATGACCCTGTCATCACAATGCTCCCTGCCCATCACAAGAGAATGCACCACACCCTTGTCATCAAAATGCTCCATGACCTTTGTCATCACAAAACTCCATGACCCTTGGCATCACAATGCTCCATGCCATTGTCATCACAAGGCTCCAAAAACCTCTCATCACATTGTTCAAAGCCCTTGTCATCACACTATCCATGATGCATTTCATCACAATGCTCAATGCCATTCTTCTCACAATGCTCCATGCGCTTCTCATTACAATCCTCCTTGAACCATGTATCACAGTGATCCGTGCCCTTGTTATCACAATGCTCCTTGCCCCCTCTCATCACAATAATCCATGAAACATTTCAGACCAATGTTCCATGCCCTTTTCATCACAATGATCCAAGACTCCTGTAATCATAATGCTCCATGCCCCTTTTCATCTCAATGCTCCATGAACGCTGTCATCACAATGCACCAAATGCGCATCATCATAATGCTTCATGCTATTGTCATCACAATGAAATCAAAATGCTCTATGACCTCTGTCATCACAATGCTCCAAATCCTTGTGATCACAATATTCCATAACACCTATCATCACAGCTCCCCATAACGCTCGTCATCACAATTATCCATGGTCTTCTAATCACAATGCTCCATGACATTTGTCATCACAGTGATCAATACCCTTGTCATCACAATGGTCCCTGACACTTGTCATCAGTATGCTCCTTGAACCTTGTCATGACAAGGCTCCATGCCTTTTTCATCACAATGTTACATGCCCTTTCCCTCACAGTGCTCCAAGACCCCTGTAATCACAATGTTCCATGCCCTTGTCCTCACAAAGCTCCATGATGCATGTCATCAGAACGCTCCATGACATTCTCATCACATTGTTCACTGCCCTTGTCATCACAATGCTCCAAGACCCCTGTAATCACAATGCTCCATGACCCTTTTCATCAGAATGCTCCATGAGACTTGTCATCACATGGCTCCATGGTCTTCTCATCACAATGCTCCAGTACCTTGTCATCACAATGCTCCTTGACCCTTGTCATCACAATACTCCATGAACATTTTCAGCCCAATGCTCCATGACGTTCTCATCACAATGCTCCATGACCTCTGTCATCACAATGCTCCATGACCACTGTCATCACAACGCTCCATGAACGCTGACAACACAATGATCCAGGAATCTTGTCATCAAAATGCTCCATGCCCTTGTCATCCCAATGCTCCATGAACCCTGTAAACACAATGCTCCATGACGCTTGTCATCACAGTGCTCCATGAACCTTGTCATCACAATGCCTTTGACAGCAAAATGATACATAATCTTGTCATCACAATGCTCCATGCGCTTGTCATCACAATCCTCCATGACCCTTGGGATCATATTGCTTTATGCCCTTGTCATCTCTATCTTGCCTTTCTGGTTTTTACAGATTTTCGGATATCCGTTTTGAACGGTGGGAAGTGACAATTCTTTGTAGAGTGGATTTGCATTGCGCGCTTGCTTGATTGGCCAAAAAGGGCCTATGCCTTTTCTCCTGAATATATTCAGGAGAAAATTCATATGCTGTTTTTGGCCAACTGCATCATTCTCGAAGTTGTGATGCCTTTCCTGTGCTTTAAAGGCGATTCCAATTTACCTCTTGAAATATGTTTTGTGCAATTCTGCCTCATTTTCAAGTCCGCTTTGTTGCCTTCCCTCAACAGATTTTTGGAAGAGAGTAGTCCTTTATAACTCTGCAGGTTTTTGATTTGCTTTGCCCCTGAGCTCCAATTTTCAAATCCCATTTTTGGGAGCTGACCGCAATTCCACAATTTTGCTTCAGGAACTATACTGGTTCCAGGGGTGGCTATACTGGTTCCCTGTGGGTGGCTGAGGCTTTGGTTAATTCTTCTTCCTGACGGGAATTTAGAGTGACATGTGTCCGTCCAAAGGCCTACATCTACTCTCTGATTGGTTCTCCCTCTTCCCTTTCATCCTCTGCACAATTAGCAAACTGTGCGAACCAGGAGGTTATAGGGGATGACTCTCCTAAGTTGGGAGATTGATAGTAAAGTTGTTGGAATGCCAAACTGTAGCACAAGGAGAGGAAAAAGTAGGAGACTTTCAGAAACCTTTTGCCATCACAGGGTGTCCATTCTCTAGGTTTCCCATACATGTTATAACTGTAGTGATATTCCCTTCTACCTGGAAATTTGGGACCCATGGAATGGTGGCATGCATTACTACTTTAAAGGGTCTGCATTTTCTCTCCCAATCTCACCAGTCCTCTCAGTCCCAAGTGTCCAGCCTTATGTCTCATCCAGCTGTCTTTGCAGATAGGGTCATTCTAGGTTTCATCAGAACCCCTGAAGGAATTGTGTAAGAATTTCGCTGTTTTTTTGAAATTCATTTTTATAATGGGGTTGAGCTGATTTTCCCTGACGTGTTTATGCCGGTCTAGACACACTTGATTCCCTTACAGAGGCATATCAGTACATAGGTTTTAAGATTCTTACTAATCAGATATATTCCTCTGTGGGGAATAGGGGTTTTGAGTCCCGTTCACTGAGGAAGGTGTAGGTCTTGTCTATTCTGTATTTGGTTTATGGAATGGTACCTGTGCTAATATCAAACTCTGGTTTTATGCATCACCCCACCTCTCCTTTCCCCTTAAGGAGGCATAAGAGTGTTTTCTAAATGTGAGACACTGCTCTCTTTCCTAATTCAATTCATGTGTTGTGATGTTGACATTCCCTCTGTAAGTGATATCTTATGATAAGATTCATTTTCTGTGTGACTAATTTCCCTTAGAATCATCATACCTAAATCCTCTCATTATGCTGCTACTGGCCTTATGACATCAATTTCACGTCTGAGTGATATTCCGTTGTACAAAATTACCACAAGTTCTTTATGCATTTCTCTTTTGCCTGGGATACTTTAGGTGTACTGAAGTTAAGGTTCTTGTATGCAGAGCAGCCCTAAACTTTGGGGTGCCTGTGTCTTGTTGATATTTAGTCTTCCCAAGTTATATGTCCATAAGTTGAAGTCCCCTTTGCTCGGGGGCTTTGTATTTTAGATGTTTTAGGAAACAGCATACACTTCTTCAGAGTAGCTCTTGGATATTTATACCCCACCCATCAGCGTGACTAGTCTCCCTGTTTTCTATGGCCTCTCCTGCATTTTTGATTTGTACACATTTTTTGGATGGCCATTGTGAGCAGTGGAAATTGAGACTTCTTTATTGTGCGGATTTGCATTTCCCTCTTGCTTGGTTGGCCAAAAACTCTGTATGTGTTTTTTTCCTGAAGATATTCACGAAAAAAATGCATACACCCTTTTGCCCAACTGCATCATTTTAGAAATTCTGCTGCTTTTCATATGCTTCAATGGGAGTACAATCTACCTTTTGAAAAATGTTTCCTGCAATTCTGCCTCTCATTCAGAACCTCTTCGTTGCCTTACCTGAATATATTTTTGGACGTTGGTTATCATTTATTTCTTTGCAGGTCTTTGAATTGTCTGCTCCTGAGCTCCATTTTGCAACTCGCTTTTTTTGTGAGCTGGCTGCCAAACCATTGGATTGATTCCGGCCCTATTCTGGTTCTGGGGAGGCAGGCTGAGCCTTTGGTTAATTCTTCTTCCTAAAGGGATATTAGAGTGACATGTGCCTGTCAAAACTCCTACTGTTAATCTCTCACTGGTTCCTCCTCTTCCCATTTATCCTCTTCAAAAATTGCAAACTGTGTGAAACAGGAGGTTAAAGGTGCTGATTCTCCAAGTGGGAAGATTGTTAGTAATGTGGCTGGAATGGCGAACCCCAGCACCAGGAGATCAAAAATGAGGTGCATTTTAGACACCTTTCCTGAGCACACGGTGTACATTCATCTCGGTTTCCCAGGCATGTGTTCGCTGTCAGAAGATTCCCTTGAAACTTCAGATTTGGGACCCATGGAATGGGTACCAGGCAGTATTACTTTAAAAGGTCTGTATTTCCTCACCCAGCCTCTCTAACATCTCGCAGCGTGCATAGCTTCCAGCCTTATATATCATCCTGCTGTGGGTCTACATGTGTTCAATCCATGTTACATCGTAGCCCTTCAACAAAAGTTGTAAGAATTTTTGTCTGTCTCACCGTTTTTATAAATATTTTTAAATTTATTTTTATATTGGTTACAGCTGATTTTCAAAGCTCTGTTTTTTGCTGCTGTACATCCACTTGATTCATGTACTGTGTGACAACAATAAATTCTTTCTCAGATGCCTACGAGTCATATGTATTTTTTTCCAGTGACTTGAGTGGACTGAGTGCAGTTCTTTGAGGTACCGTGTAGGCCTTGCCAGTTATTCAATTTGGTACTTGGAATGGTATCTTTGCTAATTTCAACCTCCTGGATAATACCTCACCATTCCCCACCTTTCCCATTTAGCAGCCTTATGTCTATTTTCTACATATTTGACTATGTTTCTGTTTTGTAGTTTATTTCATGTGTAGCCATGTTTGATTCCACCTTTAAGTGACATCTTATGATATGTGTCTTTTTCTTTCTGACATGTGTCTCTTAGAAAGATCGTATGTAACTCCTCCAGAGTTGTTACAACTGGACTTATTTCATTGATTTCTGGATGAGTAATATTCCACTCTACATAAGTACCCCATCTCTTTTATCCATTTTATCCTTCCAGGGACATTTAGTTTATATCCAAGTGGAGGCCCTTTTTAACAGAGAGGTGGTAAACGTTGGAGTGCCTGTTTTCTGTCATTTTTTGTTTTTCCCAAGGAATACGCCCATGAGTGCAAGTGCCCTATGCTCTGTAGCTCAGTTTTCAGATGTTTTAGCAAACACAATACACTTCTCCAGAGTGGCCGTTGGCACATTACATTTCCACTATCAGCCTCACAGGGCTCCCTTTTCTCCTCGCCCTGTCCTGCATTTCTGGTGTTTACACTTTATGTGGATGGCCCTTCTGACTGATGTGAAGTGATACATTTTGTAGTATTGATTTCCAGTGCCCACCTGTTTGGTTGGATAAAAAGTGTGTATGGCCTTTACTTGAATATATTCAGAAAAAATGCATACGCCCTTTTGGGCCAACTGCATCATTGGCGATGTTCAGCCCCTTTTCTTGTGCTTTAATGGGGAGTCCTTTCTACCTCTTCAAATCTGTTTCCTGCCACTCTCCCTTGCTTACAAGTCATTTTCTGTGACTTACCTCAAGACATTTTTCGACGATAGATATTTTCAACTCTGCAGTTTCATGAATTTTATTGCCCCCGAGTTCCATTTTTCAACTTGTGTTTTTGGAACCTGGACACAAAACAGCGGGATTTCCTCTAGCCGTATTTTGTTTCCATGGGCAATTAAAGCCTTTGATGAATTTGTCTTCCAGATAGGAAATTAGAGTGGCATTTGCCTGTCTGAACAACTAAGACTTGTCTCTAAATTTTTCTCATCCTTCCGCTTCATCCTCTGGACAAATTCGAAACTGTGTGCAACAGGATGTTGACGGTGCTGATATCCCCAAGTAAGGAGATTGTCAGGAAAGATGCTGGAGGTGTGAACCCGTGCACCAGGCAATGAGGAGATGAGGTGCCTTTTCCAAAATCTTTCCGATCAAACGGTGTACCATCCTCTAGGTGTGACAGGCATGTTTTAGCTGTAGGAAGGGTCCCGTGCATGGAAGGAGAACACCAGGGATTTTTCCAAATCAGTGCCTCCCCGAACCCTAAACTGGGGAATTTTTAAGCTACGGCTACACGTATGTCCATTAAGGGCCTTGGGAAATAGGCCGAGCCCAAATTTTAGATGATTGAAATCTTCAGGTTCAGAAGCGCTCACCATCGGCCTTGCTTAGGTTACATTTTATCTGTCATTGATAGATGATGTCAATAAAAATATCGATTCTTTTTCAGATTATTTCCCCTTATAGGTTATTGCAAAATATTCAGTGTAGTTCCCTGTGCTATACAGTAGTTCCTTGTTGATGATCTATTTTATACATAGCAGTGTGTATGTGTTAATCCCAAACTGTTAATTTATCCCTTCTCCTACCTTTCCCCTTTGGTAATAATAAATTATAAGATTTTATACTTCTCAGGAATGGGGGAGCTGAAAGAGAGGTATCCTTTTCAATGGAAAAGCATTCAAAACAAGATTGAAGCTTCAGCCAACAGTATTCGATGTACAACCATGGAAATAAATCACTTCATTTCTCTAATGTTGACCTGACAAATAAGACAGACGTCTTCACTGAACTTGCTTATAGTAAAGTGATGGAATTATCAAATGTAAGTCTTAGAAAAATCTTATTTTACCCGAGCATTATACACTGCTGTATGTTAACTACAGTTTGGCTCACACATCTGTTCATTGAAGTTACAATGTTCTCAATTTCTGTTACTGATCCTCCAGAGTGGACCCCAACAGGAGTCCCCTAGCCCAGTGTCATTGGAGCCAACAGATCAAGACTGAGTTTGGTTCAGAAGGAATGGAAACATTATTTTGAAAACCGAATGGAGAGGTGAGAGTGTGCACTCACCCACGGGCTGTGGCCTGGGCTACTGTGTAGGGATCCCGGCAGCGTCAGTGGGAGTTAGGGGAAGGAGCTCTCGAAGGCTGGGTTGGCTGCAGCTCAGGCTCTATGCCGTGGAGTCTGCATGGGACCCCGCTAGCTGAGGTGTCGACCCAGCCATTCTGCACTAGGAAATCGGGTCTGAAGTGCTGGGTGTGGGACCTCTGCATGCGGAACCCTAGGAGCACGTGAAATTAGACAAAGCACAAAGGAAAAACAGGTTAGACTTTATTTTATTGCCCAGATTCTCTTTTTATCTCCCAGGAATTTTTAATGAACGTTGCCAGAGACGAACACCTCCTCTGCTTTTTGTTCCGTTCCTCATTCTTGGGGTGTTGAGGGTGCAGACCCCTCTTTTGTAACTGCTTCATGCTGTGGTGGCAGCCCTGATAACTGGGGGGAGGGGCAAAACGTCTCTCCACCAGCCTCCAGGTGAGGTTGATTGTTCCAAAGCCTCCTGCCTCACTTCTCGTCCGCCTGGGCACCAGCATTGGAAATGTTATAGATTCTAATGACCTTTAAGGGTCCAGGAAAGAGATGCGCAAAGATGCTGTGGTGGCAGGTTTCACCCCGCCCCACATTTCTTCGCTGATCTTAGGCTGACGGTTTTTGCCAGTCTAGATGCTCTGACCAGTAGTCTGTGCTTTCTTTAATTAGGTCCCTGAATTAATGTACAAACAGCACCATGTGTCAGAGCCCTGCCCGCACAACTCCCAGACAGACCAGGGTCTGTGGTGATCCAGGACCATGACGTCCACTGATTCAACGGCCTTTAGAAGTAGCCAGCAGTCCAGCTGGTCATATTGGCCACCATCACCACGGTGTCTGTAGGGTTTTCTATGGTGAAAGCGTGATATACTTTTCCCCCACCAAGCTTATTAGCTCCCCTCTGGGTGCAGTAAGTCCTGCAAGCAGTAGTCTGCTCTTTCGGGGCACAGTCTTGTTGTTTTCTGAGAGAAACTCCAGGTCAAGTGATGGTCACACAAGTCATCTTTGGGGCACGATGCCTCCATTTGTCTCTTTGGAGTTTGGAGTTGGAAGGCCTCCTCACTCGAGGTCAGTGTGTCCACAGAGCGACCCCTGCAACTTCAGGGCATGATGGGTGGTTAGGATCACGACGTGGGGTCCTTTTCCCTTAGGAGGGAGCTGGCCTTGTGGGCTGCTGATTTCCAGCTTTTTAGATACCCCAGTATACTGGCCTGATGAGTCGGTGGGCAAAGCCCTTGGTGACCATAGTTTATCATACCTGAAGGGCATTCTTGTGTTGCTCCATTTCAAGTGGTCCCAGTTTTTGCACTAAGGCTCCAAGGGTGATTAACCTTTGACCGGGTATGTAAAGGTCAAAGGGTTTAGCTAAATTAGCGAGTTCCTGGGCAAGGATCTGAATTGACTGCTCTTTCCATTCTTGAAAGGCTGCTTCTGGATTCTATTCAAAAGGATCATCATCTTTTCGTGTCAGTGTTTCATGTAGAGGCCCAGCTATTAGACTGTAGTTAGGGATCCAGATGCAGAAAACCTTGGCCTCCCCAGGAACCCCTAAGCTGTCTTCTAGTTTTAGAAGAGGTAAGGCTGCAAATGGCTTCTTCCCTATCCTGGGATGCGTTTCTCTGAATATCTGTGAGAATGAAGCCCAGGCATGTCACCTGAGCCTGGGGTATTTGAGCCTTTTTCTTGGACACCTTCTATCCTTTCTTGGCTAGGTAGTTCAGAGGCGTCTTTAGTAGGCCTGGCGATCAGAATGTCATCTGCATATTAAAGGAGGGTTCCCTTTTACAGAGGTAGAACGTTTAGGTCTTTAGAGAACATTTCCCCAATGATGGTGTGGGGATTTTTGTATGGTTGGGGCAGGACGGCCCAGCATTATTGCTTGTGTTGCATGTTGTGTCCTGCCACTCACAAGCCAAAAATTCTGGTGACTCTGAGATGAATGGAATACAGAAGAAGGCATCATTGATGTCTAATACAGAATGCCATGGCCTGGTGGATGGTAGAATGAGCAGCAGGGTGTAGGAAATAGGAGCTACTGGATGTATATCCTCGGTGGCTTCACTGACTGTCCTGATATCCTTTACCAGGTCTCCAGCAGCCCATGGGGCTCTCGTGGTCAGGCCAATCCCAGGATATGGAGATCACCTGGGCTGCATCCCGCACCCCACAACCCACGGGGCCCTCGTGGTCAAGTCCCTCCCAGGGTACGGAGCTCACCTGTGCAGCTACCCAGCAGCCCATGGGGCTCTCATAGTCAGGCCCCTCACAGGATACGGAACTCCCCAGGGCAGGTACCCCAGCAGGGCTGGACACACAGGAACTGTGCACATAGCCCACCTTGCAGAGAACCCCCAGCTCACCTGTCGCTCACAGCTGACACAGAACACCTCAGAGCAGGACTTGAACTAACAAACAGCAGCTCTGACAGGTCTGTGACCCTGGCTATCACTCTGTGCAGCCTCTCTCTGCCTGGTCTTCCAGACACTTCCACTGCAGCCAGGGCACCAGGCCTCTGTCTCCACCCACCATCACTCCCCTCCCTGACTCCTGGGTTCCTCTCATTAGGATAGGGTCTTCTTGAAGTTGTTTTCCACTCATGTACCAAATAAAATGATAAGAAAACAAGCCGCAGCTGCAGCCCCTTGTCTAGCCTGACTCTCAAGAGCCCACACCTGTTCCTTGGGACTGACCCGTTTAGCAAGGTTCATTTTCTGCAACTGTGAGCCCCTGAGGGGTGAGGATTGGCTGATTTGGGCAGCCTGACACTGCCTGCCAGCCCCCCCCCACAGGTGTGCCTGGGTTGAGGTCAATATAAACACCTCTCCAGTCAGCAAGAGCCCCTGTAGCTGTGCCTGACGCCATATTCTCTGCCCCGTCAGCAGTTTCGGGGCTGGGGTGGTGGGAGGGAGTGAGGGGCCGTGGCTTTGTGGGTGGCCCAGTGTGATTTGGGCTCTGCTGGACTTTTTGCAGGAGTTGCCAGGCTGCCAACTGCTAAAGAAGAGGATGTGTCACCCATACCTGCCACTGGAATTTCTCCCCAGTCAGAGGTGAGGAAGTAAAAAAGCAGTGGGGGCTGTGGCAGGAGGGGTATCTCAGGCAGGGAAATGGAAAGATTCCAGAAGAGCATCTGGGGCCAGGACCATCCTGGCTGGCCTGCAGGCACCAAGTCGGCCTGTGTGCTCTTGCTAGTGTGGCTCCACAGCCCTTCCTCTAGGCTTGCAAGTGCTTGTACATATTCAGGTGTTTTACCTGGAAAGAGTGGGAAGAGTTCAGCTGCAGCAGGACTGGGGCTCAGCTCACATTTACTCACAGACCCCTCGACACATTCCCCCAGCTTTGCAATGAGGATGCTCCTTGTGGGGGGGAGCATTGCTGACTGCATGGGAGACGATTTCCCACCTCTGACCAACTTAAGAATTTTTTACCACTGGAGCAAGTGCCCTGATAAGATTATCCTCTCTATAACTGGTGAGTTCTGTTTGTTTGTTTTTTTATTCTTTTTTTCTTTTTTGTTCAAGTTAGATTTTATTTATTCCTCTTTTTTTTTTTAATTTGGAGATATATACATGGAAATAATGCATGAATATAAAGACGTCTATGTGAAGGGAAAAACTTTTTTTCTGTTTTATTTTATTAAATGTTATTTATTTAGTTTTTTTTTTAATTTATTTCTTTAATACAGCAAGTTCTTATTAGATATCTATTTCATACTATAAGTGTGCACATGTGAATCCCAGTCTCCAAATTCATCCCACCACCACCCTCACATGGTGTTCCCTCCTTGGTGTCCATATGTTTGTTCTTTACATCTGTGTCTCTATCTCTGCCCTGCACACTGGTTCATCTGTACCATTTTTCTAGGTTCCACATATATGCATTAATATACAATATTTGTTTTTCTCTTTCTGACTTACTTCACTCTGTATGACAGTCTCTAGATCCATCAAGGTCTCTACAAATGACCCAATTTCATTCCTATGTATGGCTGAGTAATATTCCGTTGTATATATGTACCACGTCTTTATCCATTCGTCTGTCTGTGGGCACTTAGGTTGCTTTCATTACCTGTCTATTGTAAATAGTGCTGCAGTGAACATTGTGGTGAATGTGTCTTTTTGATTTATGGTTTTCTCTGGGTATATGCCCAGTAGTGGGATTGCTGGATTATATGGTAATTCTATTTTTAGTTTTTTAAGGAACCTCCATACTGTTCTCCATAGAGACTGTATCGATTTACATTCCCAACAATAGTGGAATAAGGTTCCTTTTCTCCACACCCTCTCCAGCATTTGTTGTTTGTAGATTTTCTGATGATTTGACGTGATACCTCATTGTAGTTTCGATTTCCATTTCTCTAATAATTAGTGATGTTGAGCAGATTTTCATGTGTGTACTGGCCATCTCTATGTCTTCTTGGAAGAAATATCTATTTAGATCTTCTTCCATTTTTGTAATGGGTTGTTTGTTTTATTAATATTGAGCTGCATGAGCTGTTTATATATATTGGAGATTAATCATTTGTCCATTGATTCGTTTGCAAATATTTTCTGCCATTCTGAGGGTTGTCTTTTCGTCTTGTTTGTAGTTTCCTTTGCTTTGCAAAAGCTTTTACGTTTCATTAGGTCTCATCTGTTTAGTTGTCTTTTTTATTTCATTACTATAGGAGGTGGATCAAAAAAGATCTTGCTGTGATTTACGTCAGAGTATCCTTCATAAGTTTTCCTCTCAGAGTTTTATACTGTCTGGTCTTACATTAAGGTCTCTAATTCATTTTGAATATATTTTTATGTATGGTGTTGGGGAGTGTTCTAATTTCATTCTTTTACATGTAGCTCTCCATATTTCCCAGCACCAATGATTGAACAGACAGTCTTATCTCCATTGTATAGTCTTGCCTCCTTTGTCAGAGATTAGTTGACCATAAGTGTGTAGGTTTATCCTTGGGCTTTGTTTTTTTTTTTTTCCTTTTACACGTTTATTGAAGTATAATTGCTTTACAATGGAGTGTTCGTTTCTGCTGTAAAACAAAGTGAATCAGCTATACATATACAAATATCACCAGATCCCCTCCCTCTTGCATCTCCCTCCCACACTCCATATCCCACCCCTTTATGTGATCACAAAGCACCGAGCTGATCTCCCTGTTCTATGTGGCTGATTCTCAGTAGCTATCAGTGTTACATTTGGTAATGTATTTATGTCCATGCGACTCTCTCACTTCGTCCCAGCTTACCCATCCCCCTTCCGGTGTCCTCAAGTCCTTTCTCTATGTCTGTGTCCTTAATCCTGTCCTGCCACCAGGTTCTTCAAAATCTTTTTTTTTTCTTCATTAGATTCCATATATCTCTGTTAACATACAGTATTTGTTTTTCCCTTTCTGACTTACTTCACTGTGTAGGACAGATTCTAAGTCCATCTACCTCAGTACAAATAACTCAGTTTTGCTTCTTTTTATGGTTGAGTAATATTTGATTGTATATATGTGCCAGATCTTCTTTATCCATTCATCTGTCGATGGACACTTAGGTTACTTCCATGTCCTGGCTAATGCAAATAGAGCTGCAATGAACATTTTTGTACATAACTCTTTTTGAATTATGGTTTTCGCAAGGCAAATGCCCAGTAGTTGGATTGTTGTGTCGTATGGTACTTCTATTGTTAGTTATTTAAAGGAACCTCCGTACTGTTCTCCCTAGTGCTCATATCAATTTACATTCCCAACCACAGTGCAAGTGTGTTCCCTTTTCTCCAATAAAGGCGTCTCCAGCATTTATTGTTTTGTAGATTTTTTTGATGATTGCCACTCTTACTGCTGTGAGGTGATACCTCAGGGTAGTTTTGATTTGCATTTCTCTAATGATTAGTGATGTTCAGCATCCTTTCATGTGTTTCTTGGTAATCTGTATATCTTCTTTGGAGAAATGTCTGTTTAGGTCTTCTGCCCGTTTTTGGATTGGGTTGTTTGTTTTTGTGATATTGAGCTACATGAGGTGCTTGTAAAGTTTGGAGATTAATCCTTTGTCAATTGCTTCATTTGAAAATATTTTCTCCCATTCTGAGGGTTGTTTTTGCATCTTGTTTATGTTTTCCTGTACTGTGTAAAAGCTTTTAAGTTTCATTAGGTCCCATTTGTTGATTTCTGTTTTTATTTCCATTTCTCTAGGAGGTGGGTCCAAAAGGATCTTGCTGTGATTTATGTCATAGAGTGTTCTGCCTATGGTTTCCTCTAAGTGTTTTATAGTGTCTGGTCTTATATTTAGATCTCTAATCAATTTAGAGTCTATTTTTGTGTATGGTGTTATGGAGTGTTCTAATTTCATTCTTTTATGTGTAAGGGTCCAGTTTTCCCAGCACCAATTACTGAAGAGACTGTCTTTTCTCCATTGTATATCCTTAGCTCCTTTGTCATAGATGAGATAGCCATAGGTATGTAGGTTTATCTCTGGGCTTTCTGTCCTGTTCCATTGATCTGTGTTTATGCCAATCTACATACACTTGATTCCATTATGCAGACATATAAATACATAGGTTTCAAGGTTATTACCAGTCAGATATATTCCTCTTCAGTGAATAGGGTGTTTTGTGTCCAGTTCATTGAGAAAGGAGTAGGTCTTGTCTATTACATATTTGGTATATGGAATGGGATCTGTGCTAATTTCAAACTCTGCTTTTACACATCACCCCACGTCACCTTTCCCCTTAAGGAGGCATAAGTGTGTTTTCTAAATGTGTAACTCTGTTCTCTTTTGAAATTCAGTTCATGTGTAGCCATGTTTACATTTCCTCTATAAGTGATATAATACAATAAGTTTCTTTTTCTTTGTGGCTCATTTCACTTAGCATCATCATACCTAAAGCCACTCATTATGCTGCTATTGGCCTTATGACATTGATTTTATGTCTGAGTGACATTCCATTGTATATAAGTACCACAACATTTATATCCATTTTTCTTTTCCTTTCCTGGGATATTTAAAGTGTACCGAAGTCGAGGTTCTTGTAAACAGAGCAGCCCTAAATTTAGGGCTGGCTGTGTGTTGTGGATTTTTAGTTTTCCCATAATACACGCCCATGAGTGGAAGTGTGCTATACTCTGTAGCTCTGTTTTAGAAAACAACATACAGTTCTCCAGAGAGGCTGTTGGAAATTTACATCCTGTCCATCGGCGTAACCAGTCTCCCTTTTCTCCATGGCCTGTCCTGCATTTGTGGCTTTTACACTATTTGTGGATGGCCCTTTTGACTGGAGTTAAGGGACACTTCTCTGTAGTGTGGATTTGCAATGCCTGATGGCTTGCTTAGCCAAAAAGGGCATATGCATTTTTCCCGAATATATTCAAGAAAATACACATAATCCCTTTTCAGCCAAGGGCAACATTGTCGAAATTCTGTCGCTTTTCATGTGCTTTAAAGATGACTCCAATCTACACCTTGAAATTTGTTTCCTTCAATTCTGCCTTGCATTCAAATCCTCTTCACTGCCTTTCCTCAATATATTTCTGGATGATAGTTGTCCTTTATAATTCTCCAAGTTTGTGAATTGCTGTGCCCCTGATTTCCATTTTTCAACTCGCCTCTTTGTGAGCTGGCTGCAATACCGCAGGATGGCTTTAGGCCCTAGTTCTGTTCCGGGGCTTCAGGCTGAGCCTTTGGTTAATTATTCTTCCTG
Source organism: Mesoplodon mirus (assembly GCF_964341445.2). Classification (NCBI taxonomy): domain Eukaryota; kingdom Metazoa; phylum Chordata; class Mammalia; order Artiodactyla; family Ziphiidae; genus Mesoplodon; species Mesoplodon mirus. Next base: position 1,830,006 of record NW_028295811.1, read on the forward strand.
ATGGGAAACTAGAGTGACATGTACCCATCCAAACACCTACAGCTAATCTCTCATTTATTTCCCCTCTTCCTATTCATCCTCTGCACAGTTTGCAAACTGTGCATAAGGGGAGGGTAAAGGCACTGACACTCCAAGTGGGGAGATTTTGAGTAATGCAGATGGAATGGTGAAGCCGAGCACGACAAAAGGAAAAATGAGGTACCTTTTAGAAAACTTTCCCAATTACACAGTGTACCATCCACTGGGTTTCCCATGCATGTTTTAACTGTAGGAAGATTCCCTTAAACCTGGAGAGTTGGGACCACTAGAATGGGTAGCACACAGTATTGCTCTAAGAGGTGTTCTTTTGTTCACACAACCTCAGCAATCTTGTCAGCCCCAAGAGTCCAGTCTTTTGTCTCATCCAGCTGTGGGTGTAAAGGTGGTCAATCTAGCTTGCATCACAGGCCCTGAACGTAATTTTTAAGACTTTCTATCTGTTTTTGCATTTTGCTTTTGAAATTTATTTTTATAAGTGGGTTTAACTGAATTTCAGTGCTGTGTTCATGCCGTTATACACACACATGATTCCTTTATGGAGACATGAGAATACATATGTATTAAAATACTTAGAGTCAGACATATTCCTCTGCAATGAATAGGGGGTGTTGAGTCCAGTTCATTGTGCCGGGAGTAGGTGTTGTCTATTACATACATGGTTTATATAACGGTATCTGTGCTAATTTAAAACTGTGGTTTTATGCATCACCCCACCTCGGCTTTCCCATTAAGCAGGCAGAAGATGTTTTCTAAATGTGTGACTCTGTTGTGTTTGTAATTCAGTTCATGTGTAGTCATGTGTACATTCCCGCTATGAGTGATAACTTATGATAAGATTAGTTACTCTGTAATCTTTCCTAACTCAGTTCATGTGTAGCCATGTTTACAGGACCTTCATAAGTGATGTCTTATGATAAGTTTCTTTTTCTGTGTGACTTATTTCACTTAGAATCATCGTACCTGAATCCACTCTTTTTGCTGCTACTGGCCTTATGACATTGATTTCATGACTGAGCGATATTCCTTCGTACGTAAGTACCACAATATCTTGAACCATTTTTGTCTTTCCTGGGATACTTAAGGTGTACCCAAGTTGAGGTTCTTGTAAGCAGTGCAGCGCTAAATTTTAGGGTGTCTCTGTCTTATTGATTTTCAGTTTTCCCAAGGTATATTCCCTAGACTGGAACTGCCCTTGGCCGTGTAGCTCCATTGTTTACTTTTATTAGGGAACACAATGCACTCCTCCAGAGAGGCATTTGGCAACTTACATCCCGCCCATCAGCAAAACAAGGCTCCCTGATCTCCAGGGCCTGTCTTGCCTTTCTGGTTTTTACACATTTTGTGGATGTCCCTTTTGACCGGTGGGAAGGGATACTTCTTTGTAGTGCAGATTTGCATTGCTGCTTGCTTGCTTGGCCAAAAAGGGCGTATGCATTTTCTCCTGAATATACTCAGGAGAAAACGCATACACCCTTTTTGGCCAAGTGCATCATTGTCGAAGTTGTGCCCCTCTTCCTGTGCTTGAAAGGTGATTCTAACGTACCTCTTGAAATCTGTTTCCTGCTATTCTGCCTCGTTTTAAAGTACGCCTCTCTGCCTTCCCTCAAAAGATTTTTGGACGATAGTTGTCCTCTATTACTCTGCCAGTTTGTAAATTGCTGTGCCCCTGAGCTCCATTTTTCAACTCGTTTTTGTGAGCTGACAGCAAATACAAAATTATGGTTCAAAACCTATACTGGTTCCCGGCGGGTGGCTGAGACATTGTTTAATTCTACTTCCTGCCGGGCAATTAAAGTGACATGTACCTGTCCAAATGGCTAACAGCTACTCTCTCATTGGTTCTCCCTCTTCACTTTCATCCTCTGCCAAATTGGCAACCTGTGCGAACCAGGAGGTTTTACGGGCTATCGCTCCAAGTTGGGAGATTGATAGTAAAGCCGTTGGAATGTCAAACTGGAGCACAAGGAGAGGGACTATAAGTTGAGTTTTAGAAACCTTTCGTATTCACAGTGTGTCCATTCTCTAGGTTTCCCGTAAATGTTATGGCTGTAGTAATATTCCCTTACACAAGGAGAGTTGGGACCCATGGAATGGGTGCCACATATTATTGCTTTAAAGGGTGTGCATTTGCTCACCCAGTCTCACCAAACCTCTCAGTCTCAAGTGTCCAGCTTTATGCCACATCCAGCTCTCGTTGTAGGTAGGGTCATTCCAGGTTTCATCACAGACCCTGAAGGAATTGTAAAGATTTTCCCTGTTTTTTTTGTTTTGTATTTGAAATTTCTTTTTTTACTGGGTTTGAGCTGATTCTCTCTGCCATGTTTATGCCAGTTTAGACACACTTGATTCCCTTACGGGGACATATCAATACATAGGTTTTAAGATTCTTACTAGTCAGATATATACCTCTGCGCAGAATATTGGGTTTTGCATCCCTTTCACTGATGAAGGTGTAGGTCTTGTCTATTCCGTATTTTGATTTTGGAATGGTACTTGTACTAATATCAAACTCTGGTTCTATGCATCACCCCACCTCTCCTTCCTCCTTAAGCAGGCATAAGTGTGTTTTCTATATGTGAGACACTGTTCCCTTTCCTAACTCTGTTCATGTGTAGCCATGTTACAGAAAATTCATAAGTGCTATCTTATGATAAGTTTGTTTTTCTGTGTGACTTATTTCACTTAGAATCATCGTACTTGAATCCATTCATTTTCCTGTTACTGGCATTATGACAGTGATTTCATGGCTGAGGGATAATCCATCGTACATAAGTACCACAATTTTTTGAATCATTTTTATCTATCCTGGGATATTTAGAGAGTACTCAATTTGAGATTCTTGTAAGCAGTGCAGCCCTAAATTTTGGGGTGGCTCTATCTTATTGATTTTCAGTTTTCCCAAGGTATATTCCCTAGACAGGAAGTCCCCTTGTCTCTGTAGCTCTGTTGTTTACTTGTTTTAGGGAACACAATGCACTCCTCCAGAGAGGCAGCTGGCAATTTACATCCCGCCCATCAGCATAACAAGGCACCATGTTCTCCAGGGCCTTTCTAGGATTTCTGGTTTTTACACATTTTGTGGGTGTCCCTTTTGACTGGTGGGAAGTGATACTATTTTGCTGTGCAGATTTGCATTGCCCACTTGCTTGCTTGGCCAAAAAGGGCGTATGCGTTTTCTCCTGAATATATTAAGGAGAAAACGCATACGCCCTTTTTGGCAAAGTGCATCATTTTCGAAGTTGTGCCCCTCTTCCTGTGCTTTACAGGTGATTCCAACGAACCACTTGAAATCTGTTTCCTGCTATTCTGCCTCGCTTTGAAGGTCGCCTCGTTGCCTTCCCTTAACAGATTTTTTGGACGATAGTTGTCCTTTATTACTGTGCCAGTTTGTGAATTGCTGTGCCCTTGAGCTCCATTTCCTAACTCGTTTTTTGTGAGGTGACCACAAGTCCAAAATTTTGGTTCAAGACCTATACTTGTTCATGGCGGGTGGCTGAGATTTTGGTTAATTCTTCTTCCTGCCAGGAATTTAGAGTGACATGTGCCCGTCCAAATGCCTAACAGCTACTCTTTCATTGGTTCCCCCTTTTCCCTTTCATCCTCTTCCAAATTGGCAACCTGAGCAAACCAGGAGGTTAAAGGGGCTGTCTCTCCAAGTTGGGAGATTGATAGTTAAGCAGCTGGAAAGTCAAACCGGAGCACCAGGAGAGGGACAATTAGTTGGGTTTTAGAAACCTTTCGTATTCACTGTGTGTCCATTCTCTTGGTTTCCTGTACATGTTATAGCTGTAGTAATATTCCCTACAACATGGAGAGATGGGAACCATGGAATGGGTGCCACGAATTATTGGTTTGAAGGGTCTGCATTTGCTAACCCAGATTCACCAATCCTCTCAGTCCCAAGTGTCCAGCCTTATGCCACATCCAGCTGTCGTTGTACACAGGGTCATTCAAGGTTTCATCAGAATCCCTGAAGGAATTGTAAAGAATTTCCCTGTTTTGTTGTTTTGTTTTTGAAATTCCTTTTTATAGTGGGTTTGAGCTGATTCTCACTGCCGTGCTTATGCCAGTCTAGACACACTTGTTTCCCTTACGGTGATATATCAATACATAGGTTTTAAGATTCTTACTAGTCAGATATATTCCTCTGTGAGAAGTATGGGGTCTTGATAACCTTTCAGTGAGGAAGGTGTAGATCTTGTCTATTCTGTATTTGGTTTCTGGAATCGTGCCTGTACTTATATCAAACTCTGGTTTTATGCAACACCCCACCTCTCCTTCCCCCTTAAGCAGGTGTAAGAGTGTTTTCTAAATGTGAGACTCTGTTCTCTTTCCTAACTCAGTTCATGAGTAGCCATGTTTACAGGATTTTCATAAGTGATATCTTATGATAAGATTCTTTTTCTGTGTGACTTATTTCACTTAGAATCATCATATCTGAATCCATTCATTTTGCTGCTACTGGTATTATGACATTGATTTCATGGCTGAGGGATATTCCATCATAACGTAAGTACCACAATTTTTTGAACCATTTTTATCTTTCACGGAATATTTAAGGTGTACCCAAGTTGAGGTTCTTGTCAGCAGTGCAGCCCTAAATTTTGGGGTGGCTCTGTCTTATTGATTTTCAGTTTTCCCAAGGTATATTCCCTAGACTGGAAGTGCCCTTGGCTCTGTAGCTCTGTTGTTTACTTCTTTTAGGGAACACAATGCACTCCTGCAGAGAGGCAGTTGGCAATTTACATCCCGCCCATCAGCATAACAAGGCTCCCTGTTCTCCAGGGCCTGTCTTGCTTTCTGGTTTTTACACATTTTTCCGATATCCCTTTTGACTGGTGGGAAGTGATACTACTTTGTAGTGCAGATTTGCATTGCCCGCTTGCTTGCTTGGCCAAAAAGGGCGTATACGATTTCTCCTGAATATATTCAGGGGAAATCACATACACCTTTTTGGCCAAGTGCATCATTGTCGAAGTTGTGCCACTCATCCTGTGCTTTAAAGGCGATTCGAACGTACGTCTTGAAATCTGTTTCCTGCTATTATGCCTCGCTTTCAAGTCCTCCTCGTTGCCTTCCCTCAACAGATTTTTGGACGATAGTTGCCCTTTATTACTCTGCCAGTTTGTGAATTGCTGTGCCCCTGAGCTCCATTTTTTAACTCGTTTTTTCTGAGCTGAACGCAAGTCCAATATTTTGGTTCAGGACCTGGTTCCCAGTGGGTGGCTGAGACTTTGTTCAATTCTTCTTCCTCCCGGGAAATAAGAGTGACATATGCCCGTCCAAATACCTAACAGCTACTCTCTCATTGGTTCTCCCTCTTCCCATTCATCCTCTGTGAAATTGTCAACCTGTGCAAAACAGGAGGTTAAAGGTGCTGTCTCTCCAGGTTGAGAGATTGATAGTAAAGCAGTTGGAAATTCAAACCGGAGCACCAGGACTGGGATTATTCGTTGAGTTTTAAAGACCTTTCGTATTCACAGTGTGTCCATTCTCTAGGTTTCCCGAACATGTTATAGCTGTAGTAATATTCCCTTCAACCTGGAGAGTTGGGACCCATGGAATGGGTGCCATGAATTATTGCTTTAAAGGGTCTGCATTTGCTCACCCAATCTCACCAATCCTCTCAGTCCCATGTGTCCAGCCTTATGCCACCTCCAGCTGTCTTTGTAGATAGGGTCATTCCAGGTTTCATCAGAGACCCTGAAGAATTTGTAAAGAATTTCGCTGTTTTTTTGTTTTGTTTTTGAAATTCCTTTTTATAGTGGGTTTGACCTGATTCTCACTGCCATGTTTATGCCAGTCTAGAAACACTTGGTTTCCCTACGGAGACATATCAATACATAGGTTTTAAGTTTCTTACTAGTCAGATATATTCCTCTGCGGGAAATATGGGGTTTTGAGTCCCTTTCACTGAGGAAGGTGTAGGTCGTGTCTATTCCATAGTTGGTTTTTGGAACGGTACCTGTGCTTATATGAAAGTGTGGTTTTATGCATCACCCCACCTCTCCTTCCCCGTTAAGCAGGCATAAGGGTTTTTTCTAAATATGAGTCTCTCTTCTCTTTCCTAACTCAGTTCATGTGTAGCCACGTTTACAGGATCTTCATAAGTGATATCTTATGATACGTTTCTTTTTCTGTGTGACTTATTTCACTTAGAATCATCGTACCTGAATCCACTCATTTTGCTGCTACTGGTCTTATGACATTGATTTCATGGCTGAGGGATATTCCATCGTACGTAAGTACCACAATTTTTTGAACCATTTTTATCTTTCCTGGGATACATAAGGTGTACCCAAGTTGAGGTTCTAGTAAGCAGTGCAGCCCTAAATTGTGGACTGGCACTGTCTTATTGATTTTCAGTTTGCCCAATGTAGATTCCCTAGACTGGAAGTGCCCTTGGCTCTGTAGCTCTGTTGTTTACTTGTTTTAGGGAACACAATGCACTCCTCCAGTGAGGCAGTTGGCAATTTACATCCCGCCCATCAGCATAACAAGGCTCCCTGTTCTCCAAGGCCTGTCTTGCCTTTCTGGTTTTTACCCATTTTGTGGATGTCCCTTTTGACCGGTGGGAAGTGATACTTCTTTGTAGTGCAGATTTGCATTGCCCGCTTGCTTGCTTGGCCAAAAAGTGCATATGCGTTTTCTCCTGCATATATTCAGGAGAAAATGCATACGCCCTTTTTGGCCAAGTGCATCATTGTCGAAGTTGTGCCCCTCTTCCTCTGCTTTACAGACGATTCCAACGTACCTCTTGAAAACTGTTTCATGCTATTTGGCCTGACTTTCGGGTTCGCTTCAATGCCTTCCCTCAACAGATTTCTGGAACATAGTTGCCCTTTATTACTCTTCCAGTTTGTGAATTGCTCTGCCCCTGAACTCCATTTTTCAACTCATTTTTTGTGAGCTGAAAGCAAGTCCAAAGTTTTGGTTCAGGACCTATACTGGATCCCGGTGAGTGCCTGAGACTTTGGATAATTATTCTTCCTGCCGGGCAATTAGAGTGACATGTGCGGTCCAAATGCCTAACAGCTACTCTCTCATTTGTTCTCCCTCTTCCCTTTGATCCTCTGCCGAATTGGCAACCTGTGCGAACCAGGAGGTCAAAGGGGCTGTCTCTCCAAGTTGGGAGATTGATAGTAAAGCAGTAGGAAAGTCAAACCGGAGCATCAGGATAGGGACTATTCGTTGAGTTTTAGAAACCTTTCGTATTCACAGTGTCCATTATCTAGGTTTCCCGTACATGTTATAGCTGTAGTAATATTCCCTTCAACCTGGAGAGTTGGGACCCATGGAATTCGTGCCATGCATTATTGCTTTAAAGGCTCTGAATTTGCTCACCCAATCTCACCAATCCTCTCAGTCCCAAGTGTCCAGCCTTATGCCACATCCAGCTGTCACTGTAGACAGGGTCATTCCACGTTTCATCAGAGACCCTGAAGGAATTGTAAAGAATTTCCCTGTTTTGTTGTTTTGTTTTTGAAAATCCTTTTAATAGTGGGTTTGAGCTGATTCTCGCTGCCATGTTTATGCCAGTCTAGACACACTTGATTCCCTTACAGAGACATATCAATACATAGGTTTTAAGATTCTTACTAGTCAGATATATTCCTCTGCAGGAAATATGGGGTTTTGAGTCCCTTTCACTGAGGAAGGTATAGGTAGGTCTTGTCTATACCATAGTTGGATTTTGGAACGGTACCTGTGCTTATATCAAACTCTAGGTTTATGCATCACCCCACCTCTCCTTCCCCGTTAAGCAGGCATAAGTGTGCTTTCTAAATGTGAGACTCTGTTCTCTTTCCTAACTCAGTTCATGTGTAGCCATGTTTACATGATCTTCATAAGTGATATCTTATGATAAGTTTCTTTTTCTGTGTGACTTATTTCACTTAGAATCATCGTACATGAATCCACTCATTTTGCTGCTACTGGTCTTATGACATTGATTTCATGGCTGAGGGATACTCCATCGTACGTAAGTACCACAAGTTTTTGAACCATTTTTATATTTCCTGGGATATTTAAGGTGTACCCAAGTTGAGGTTGTTGTAAACAGTGCAGCCCTAAATTTGGGGTTGGCTCTGTCTTATTGATTTTCAGTTTCTCAAGGTATATTCCCAAGACTGGAACTGTCCTTGGCTCTGTAGATCTTTTGATTACTTGTTTTAGGGAACACAATGCACTCCTCCAGAGAGGCTGTTGGCAATTCACATCCCTCCCATCAGCATAACAAGGCTACCTGTTCTGCAGGGCCTGTCTTGAATTTCTGGTTTTTACCCTTTGTGTGGATGTCCATTTGGACAGGTGGGAAGTGACACTTATTTGTAATGCAGACTTACATTTGTCCGCTTGCTTGCTTGGCCAAAAAGGGCGTATGCATTTTCTCCTGAATATACTCAGGAGAAAATGTATACGACCTTTTTGGCCAAGTGCATCATTGTCGAAGTTGTGCCCCTCTTCCTGTGCTTTAAATGCAATTCCAACGTACTTCTTGAAATCTGTTTCCTGCTATTCTGCCTCGCTTTCAAGTCTGCCTCGTTGCCTTCCCTCAACAGATTTTTGGATGATAGTTGTCCTTTTTTTCTCTGCCAGTTTGTGAATTGCTCTGCGCTATAGCTCCATTTTTTAACTCGTTTTTTTTGTGAGCTGAACGCAAATCCCATATTTTGGTTTAGGACCTATACTGGTTCCCGGTGGGTGGCTGAGACTTTAGTTAATTCTTCTTCCTCCCGGGAAATAAGAGTGACACTTGCCCGTCCAAATGCCTAACAGCTACTCTCTCATTGTTTCTCCCTCTTCCCTTTCATCCTTTGCCAAATTGGCAACCTGTGCGAACCAGGAGGATAAAGGTGCTGTCTCTCCCAGTTGGGAGATTGATAGTAAAGCTGTTAGAAAGTCAAACTGGAGCACCAGGAGAGGGACTATTCGTTGAGATTTAGAAACCTTTCATATTCACAGTTTGTCCATTCTCTAGGGTTCCCATACATGTTATAGCCTTAGTAATATACCCTACAACCTGGAGAGTTGGGAACCATGGAATGGGTGCCATGAATTATTGCTTTAAAGCGTCTGCATATGCTCACGAATCTAACCAATCCTCTCAGTCCCATGTGTCCAGCCTTATGCCACCTCCAGCTGTCGTTCTAGATAGGGTCATTCCAAGTTTCATCAGAGACCCTGAAGGAATTGTAAAGAATACCGCTGTTTCTCTGTTTTGTTTTTGAATTTCCTTTTTATAGTGGGTTTGAGCTGATTGCCGCTGCCATCTTTATGCCAGTCTAGACACACTTGATTCCCTTACGGAGACATATCAATACATAGGTTTTAAGATTCTTACTAGTCAGATATATTCCTCTGCGGGAAATATGGGGTTTTGAGTCCCTTTCACTGAGGAAGGTGTAGGTCTTGTCTATTCCATACTTGGGTTTTGGAACGATACCTGTGCTTATATCAACCTCTGGTTTTATGCATCACCCCACCTCTCCTTCCCCCTTAAGCAGGCATAAGTGTGTTATCTAAATGTGAGACTCTGTTCTCTTTCCTAACTCAGGTCATGTGTAGCCATGTTTACAGGATCTTCATAAGTAATATCTTATGATACGTTTCTTTTCATGTGTGACTCATTTCACTTAGAATCATCATAACTGAATACACTCATTTTGCTGCTACTGGTCTTATGACATTGATTTCATGGCTGAGGCATATTCCATCGTACGTAAGTACAACAATTTTTTGAACCATTTTTATATTTCCTGCGATATTTAATGTGTACCGAAGTTGAGGTTCTTGTAAGCAGTGCAGCCCTAAATTTTGCGGTGGCTCTGTCTTATTGATTTTCAGTTTTCCCAAGGTATATTCCCTAGACTGGAACTGTCCTTCGCTCTGTAGCTCTGTTGTTTACTTGTTTTAGGGAACACAATGCACTCCTCCAGAGAGGCAGTTGGCAATTTACATCCCGCCCATCAGCATAACAAGGCTCCCTGTTCTCCAGGGCCTGTCTTGAATTTCTGGTTTTTACCCTTTTTGTGGATGTCCCTTTGGACCGGTGGGAAGTGACACTTCTTTGTAGTTCAGGCTTACATTGTCCGCTTGCTTGCTTGGCAAAAAGGGCGTATGCCTTTTCTCCTGAATATACTCAGGAGAAAACGCATACGCCCTTTTTGGCCATGTGCATCATTGTCGAAGTTGTGCCCCTCTTCCTGTGCTTTAAAGGCGATTCCAACGTACCTCTTGAAATCTGTTTCCTGCTATTCTGCCTCGCTTTCAAGTCCACCTCGTTGCCTTCCCTCAACAGATTTTTGGTTGATAGTTGTCCTTTATTACTCTGCCAGTTTGTGAATTGCTCTGCCCTATAGCTCCATTTTTTAACTCGTTTTTTTTTTTGTGAGCTGAACAAAAGTCCCATATTTTGGTTTAGGACCTATACTGGTTCCGGGTGGGTGGCTGAGACTTTGGTAAATACTTCTTCCTCCCGGGAAATAAGAGTGACATGTGCCCGTTCAAATGCCTAACAGCTACTCTCTCATTGGTTCTCCCTCTTCCCTTTCATCCTTTGCAAATTAGCTACCTGTGCGAACCAGGAGGTTAAAGGTGCTGTCTCTCCAAGTTGGGAGATTGATAGTAAAGCAGTTAGAAAGTGAAACTGGAGCACCAGGAGAGGGACTATTCGTTGAGTTTTAGAAACCTTTCGTATTCACAGTGTGTCCATTCTCTAGGTTTCCCATACATGTTATAGCTGTAGTAATATTCCCTTCAACCTGGAGAGTTGGGACCCATGAAATGGGTGCCATGCATTATTGCTTTAAAGTGTCTGCATTTGCTCACGAATCTCACCAATTCTCTCAGTCCCATGTGTCCAGCCTTATGCCACCTCCAGCTGTCATTGTAGATAGGGTCATTCCAAGTTTCATCTGAGACCCTGAAGGAATTGTAAAGAATTTCACTGTTTTTTTGTTTTGTTTTTGAAATTCCGTTTTATAGTGAGTTTGAGCTGATTCTGGCTGCCATGATTATGCCAGGCTAGAAACAATTGATTCCCTTACGGAGACATAACAATACATAGGTTTTAAGATACTTACTAGTCAGATATATTCCTCTGTGTGAAATATGGGATATTGAATCCCTTTCACTGAGGAAGTTGTAAGTCTTCTCTATTCCATAGTTGGTTTTTGGAACGATACCTGTGCTTATATCAAACTCTGGTTTTATGCCTCACCCCACCTCACCTTCCCCCTTAAGCAGGCATAAGAGTTTTTTCTAAATGTGAGACTCTGTTGTCTTTCCTAACTCAGTTCATGTGTAGCCATGTTTACAGGATCTTCATAAGTGATATCTTATGATACGTTTCTTTTTCTGTGTGACTTATTTCACTTAGAATCATCATACCTGAATCCACTCATTTTGCTGCCACTGGTCTTATGACATTGATATCTTGGCTGAGGGATATTCCATCGTACGAAAGTACCACAATTTTTTGAACCATTTTTATATTTCCTGGGATACTTAAGGTGTACCCAAGTTGAGTTTCTTGTAAGCAGTGCAGCCCTAAATTTTGGGGTGGCTCTGTCTTACTGATTTTCAGTTTTCCCAAGGTATATTCCCTAGACTGGAAGTGCCCTTGGCTCTGTAGCTCTGTTTTTTACTTGTTTTAGGGAACACAATGCACTACTCCAGAGAGGCAGTTGGCAGTTTACATCCCGCCCATCAGCATAAAAAGGCTCCCTTTTCTCCAGGGCCTGTCTTGCCTTTCCGGTTTTTACCCATTTTGTGGATGTCACTTTTGACCGGGGGGAAGTGATACTTCTTTGTAGTGCAGATTTGCATTGCCCGCTTGCTTGCTTGGCCAAAAAGGGCGTATGCGTTTTCTCCTGAATATATTCAGGACAAAACGCATACGCCCTTTTTGGCCAAGTGCATCATTGTCTGAGTTGTGCACCTATTCCTTGGCTTTACAGGCGATTCCTACATACCTCTTGAAATCTGATTCCTGCTATTCTGCCTCACTTTCAAGTCCGCCTCGTTGCCTTCCCTCAAAAGATTTTTGGACGATAGTTGCCCTTTATTACTCTGCCAGTTTGTGAATTGCTGTGCCCTTGAGCTCCATTTTTAACTCGTTTTTTCTGAGCTGAACACAAGTCCAATATTTTGGTTCAGGACCTATACTGGTTCCTGGTGGGTGGTTGAGACTTTGGTCAATTCTTCTTCCTCCCGGGAAATTAGAGTGACATGTGCCCGTCCAAATGCATAATAGCTACTCTCTCATTGTTTCTCCCTCTTCCCTATCATTTTTGCCAAATTGGCAACTTGTGCGAACCAGGAAGTTAAAGGTGCTGTCTCTCCAAGTTGGGAGATTGATAGTAAAGCAGTTGGAATGTCAAACTTGAGCACCAGAAGAGGGACTATTCGTTGAGATTTAGAAACCATTCGTATTCACAGTGTGTCCATTCTCTAGGTTTCCCATACATGTTATAGCTGTAGTAATATTCCCTTCAACCTGGAGAGTTGGGACCCATGGAATGGGTGTCATGCATTATTGTTTTAAAGGGTCTGCGTTTGCTCACCCAATCTCACCAATCCTCTCAGTCCCATGTGTCCAGCCTTATGCCACATCCAGCTGTGGTTGTAGGTAGGGTCATTCCAGGTTTCATCAGAATCCCTGAAGTAATTGTAAAGAATTTCCCTGTTTTTTGTTTTTCTTTTTGAAATTCCTTTTTATAGTTGGTTTGAGCTGATTCTCACTGCCAGGTTTATGCCAGTCTAGACACACTTGATTCCCTTACGGAGACATATCAATACTTTGGTTTTAAGATTCTTACTAGTCAGATATATTCCTCTGCGGGAAATATGGGGTTTCGAGTCCCTTTCACTGAGCAAGGTGTAGGTCTTGTGTCTTCCATAGTTGGTTTTTGGAACAGTACCTGTGCTTATATCAATCTCTGGTTTTTTGCATCACCCCACCTCTCCTTCCCCCTTAAGCAGGCATAAGAGTGTTTTCTAAATGTGAGACTCTGTTCTCTTCCCTAACTCAGTTCAGTGTAGCCATGTTTACAGGATCTTCATAATTGATATCTTATGATAAATTTCTTTTTCTGTGTTACTTATTTCACTTAGAATCATCGTACCTGAATCCACGCATTTTGCTGCTACTGGTTTTATGACACTGATTTCATGTCTGAGTGATATTCCATCGTATGTAATTACCACAATTTTTTGAACCATTTTTATATTTCCTGGGATATTTAAGGTGTACCCAAGTTGACGTTTTGTAAGCAGTGCAGGCCTAAATATTTGGGTGGTTCTGTCTTATTGATTTTCAGTTTTCCCAAGGTATATTCCCTAGACTGGATGTGCCCTTGGCTCTGTAGCTCTGTTGTTTAGTTCTTTTACGGAACACAGTGCACTCCTCCAGAGAGGCAGTTGGCAATATACATCCCGCCCGTCAGCATAACAAGGCTCCCTGTTCTCCAGGGCCTGTCTTGAATTTCTGGTTTTTACCCATTTTTTCGATGTTCCTGTGGACCGGTGGGAAATGATACTTCTTTGTAGTGCAGACTCGCATGAACGCTTGCTTGTTTGGCCAAAAATATTGTATGCGTTTTCTCCTGAATATACTCAGGAGAAAATGCATAAGCCCTTTTTGGCCAAGTACACCATTGTCGAAGTTGTGCCCCTCTTCCTGTGCTTTAAAGGTGATTCCAACGTACCTCTTGAAATCCGTTTCTGGCTATTCTGCCTGGCTTTCAAGTCCGCGTCGTGGCCTTCGCTCAACAGTTTTTTGGACGATAGTTGTCCTTTATTACTCTGCTAGTTTGTGAATTGCTGTGCCCCTGAGCTCCGTTTTTTAACTGTTTTATTCTGAGCTGTACGCAAGTCCAATATTTTGGTTCAGGATATATACTTGTTCCTGGTGGGTGGCTGAGACTTTGGTCAATTCTTCTTCCTCTCGGGAAATTAGAGTGACATATGCCCGTCCAAATGCCTAACAGCTACTCTCTCATTGGTTCTCCCTCTTCCCATTCATCCTCTGCGAAATTGGCCACCTGTGCGAAACAGGAGGTTAAAGGTGCGGTCTCTCCATGTTGGGAGATTGATAGTAAAGCAGTTGGAAAGTCAAACCGGAGCACCAGGAGAGGGACTATACGTTGAGTTTTAGAGACTATTCGTATTCACAGTGTGTCCTTTCTCTAGGTTTCCCATACATGTTATAGCTGTAGTAATATTCCCTTCAACCTGGAGAGTTGGGACCCATGGAATGGGTGCATGCATTATTGCTTTAAAGGGTCTGCATTTGCTCACCCAGTCTCACCAATCCTCTCAGTCCTATGTGTCTAGCCTTATGCCACATGCAGATGTCATTGTAGATAGGGTCATTCCAGGTTTCATCAGAGACCCTGAAGGAATTGTAAAGAATTTCCCTGTTTTTTGTTTTTCAAATTCCTTTTTATAGAGGGTTTGAGCTGATTCTCGCTGCCATGTTTATGCCAGCCTAGACGCACTTGATTCCCTGAAAGAGACATATCAATACATAGGTTTTAAGATTCTTACTAGTCAGATATATTCCTCTGCGTCAAATATGGGGTTTTGAGTCCCTTTCCCTGAGGAAGGTGTAGGTCTTGTCTATTCCATACTTGGTTTTCGGAACTCTACCTGTGCATATATCAAACTCTGGTTTTATGCATCACCCCACCTCTCCATCCCTCTTAAGCAGGCATAAGAGTGTTTTCTAAATGTGAGACTCTGTTCTCTTCCCTAACTCAGTTCATGTGTAGCCATGTTTACAGGATCTTAATAAGTGATATCTTATGATACGTTTCTTTTTCTGTGTGACTTATTTCACTTAGAATCATCATACCTGTATCCACTCATTTTGCTGCTACTGGTCTTATGACATTGATTTCATGGCTGAGGGATATTCCATCATACGTAAGTGCCACAATTTTTTGAACCATTTTTATATTTCCTGGGATATTTAAGGTGTACCCAAGTTGAGGTTCTTGTATGCAGTGCAGCCCTAAATTTTGTGGTGGTTCTGTCTTATTGATTTACAGTTTTCCCAAGGTATATTCCCTTGACTGGAAGTGTCCTTGGCTCTGTAGCTCTGTTGTTTACTTGTTTTAGGGAACACAATGTTCTCCTCCCGAGAGGCAGTTGGCAATTTATATCCCGCCCATCAGCATAACAAGGCTCCCTGTTCTCCAGGGCCTGTCTTGCCTTTCTGGTTTTTACAAATTTTGTGGATGTCCCTTTTTACCGGAGGGAAGTGATACTTCTTTGTAGTGAAGATTTGCTTTGCCCACTTGCTTGCTTTGCCAAAAAGGGCGTATGCGTTTTCTCCTGAATATATTCAGGAGAAAATGCAAACGCCCTTTTTAGCCAAGTGCATCTTTGTCGAAGTTGTGCCCCTCTTCCTGTGCTTTAAAGGTGATTCCAACGTACCTCTTGAAATCTGATTCCTGCAATTCTGCCTCCCTTTCAATTTTGCCTCGTTGCATTCCCTCAACAGAATTTTGGACGAGAGTTGCCCTTTATTACTCTGCCAGTTTGTGAATTGCTGTGCCCCTGAGCTCCATATTTAACCCGTTTTTTCTGAGCTGAACGCAAGTCAAATATTTTGGTTCAGAACATATACTGGTTCCCGGTGTGTGGCTGAGACTTTGGTCAATTCTTCTTCCTCCCTGGAAATAAGAGTTACATATGCCCGTCCAAATGCCTAACAGCTACTCTCTCTTTGGTTCTTCCTCTTCCGTTTCATCCTCTGCCAAATTGGCAACGTGTGAGAACCAGGAGGTTAAAGGGTCTGTCTCTCCAAGTTGGGAGATTGATAGTAAAGCAGTTGGAATGTCAAACTGGAGCACCAGGAGAGGGACTATTAGTTGAGTTTTAGAGACCTTTCGTATTCACAGTGTGTCCATTCTCTAGGTTTCCCGTACATGTAATAGCTGTAGTAATATTCCCTTCAACCTGGAGAGATGGGACCCATGGAATGGGTGCCCCTCATTATTGCTTTAAAGGGTCTGCATTTGCTCACCCCATCTCACCAATCCTCTCAGTCCCAAGTGTCCATCCTTATGCCACATCCAGCTGTCATTGTAGATAGGGTCATTCCAGGTTTCATCAGAGACCCTGAAGGAATTGAAAGAAATTTCCCTGTTTTTTTGTTTTGTTTTTGAAATTCCTTTTTATAGTGGGTTTGAGCTGATTCTCACTGTCATGTTTAAGCCAGTCTAGACACACTTGATTCCCTTATGGAGACATATCAATACATAGGTTTTAAGATTCATACTTTTAAGATATATTACTCTGTGGTGATTATGGGGTGTTGAGTCCCTTTCACTGAGGAAGGTGTAGGTTTTGTCTATTTCGTATTTGGTTTTTGGAACGGTACCTGCACTAATATCAAACTCTGATTTTATGCATCACCCCACCTGTCCTTCCCCCTTAAGCAAGCATAAGCGTTTTTTTTTTTTTTTTTAATGTGAGTCTCTCTTTTCTTTCCTAACTCAGTTCATGTGTAGCCATGTTTACAGGATCTTCATAAGTGATATCTTATGATAAGTTTCTTTTTCTGTGTGACTTATTTCACTTAGAATTATCGTACCTGAATCCACTCATTTTGCTGCTACTGGCCTTATGACATTGATTTCATGGCTGAGGGATATTCCATCATACGTAAGTATCACAATTTCTTGAACCATTTTTCTCTTTCCTGGGATATTTAATGTGTACCGAAGTTGAGGTTTTTGTAAGCAGTGCAGCCCTGAATTTTGGTGTCGATCTGTCTTATTTATTTTCAGTTTTCCCAAGGTATATTCCCTAGACTGGAAGTGCCCTTGGCTCTGTAGCTCTGTTGTTTACTTGTTTTAGGGAACACAATGCACTCCTCCAGAGAGGCAGTTGGCAATTTACATCCCGCCCATCAGCATAACAAGGCTCCCTGTTCTCCAGGGCCTGTCTTGCCTTTCTGGTTTTTACCCATTTTGTGGATGTCCCTTTTGACCGGTGGGAAGTGATACTTCTTTGTAGTGCAGATTTGCATTGCCCGCTTGCTTGCTTGTCCAAAAAGGGGCATATGCGTTTTCTCCTGCATATATGCACTTGAAAACCCATATGCCCTTTATGGCCATTTCCATAATTTTCGAAGTTGTAATGCTTTTACTGTGTTTAAAGGCGATTCCAATGTACCTTTTGAAATCTATTTCATGCCATTCTGCCTCATTTTCCCTTCCGCCTCGTGGCTTTCCCTCAACAGATTTTTCGAAGAGAGTAGTCCTTTATATCTCTGCAGGTTAGTGAATTGCTGTGGCACTGAGCTCCATTTTTCAACTCGCGTTTTTGTGATCTGACCGCAAATCAACACTTTTGCTTCTGGACTTATACTGGTTCTGGGGGGCAGGCTGAGACTTTGTTTAATTCCTCTTTGTGACAGGAAATTAGAGAGACATGTGGCCGTCCAAATGCCTAAAGCTACTCTCTCATTGGTTCTCTCTCTTCCCTTATATCCTCTGCACAATTTGCCAACTGTGCGTACCAGGAGGATATAGGGGCTGACTTTCCAAGTTGGGAGATTGATAGTAAAGCAGTTGGAATGTCAAACTGGAGCTCAAGGAGAGAAAAAAGTAGTAGAGTTTTAGAAACCTTTCACCATCAGATGATTTCCATTCTCTAGGTTCCCATACACGTTATAACTGTAGTGATATTCCCTTCTACCTGGAGAGATGGGAACCATGGAATGGGTGGCAGGCATTATTGCTTTAAACGGTCTGCATTTTTTCACCCAATCTCACCAATCCTCTCAGTCCCAAGTGACCAGCCTTATGCCACATCCAGCTGTCATTGTAGATACGGTCATTCCAGGTTTCATCAGAACCCCTGAAGGTATTGTGTAAGAATTTTACTGTTTTTATGTTTTGTTTTGAAATTCATTTTTATAGTGGGTTTGAGCTGATTCTCACTGCCATGTTTATGTCGTTCTAGACACACTTCGTTCCCTTACGGAGACATATCAATACATAGGTTTTAACATTCTTACTAGTCAGATATATTTCTCTGAGGGGAATAGGGATGTTGAGTTCCATTCACTGAGGAAGGAGTAGGGCTTGTCTCTTCTGTTTTTGGATTATGGAATGGTACCTGTGCTAATATCAATCTTATGTTTTGTGCATCTCCCCACCTCTCTTTCCCCTTAAGCAAGCGTTAGGTTGTTTTCTAAATCTGATAATCTGTTCTCTTCCCTAAATCAGTTCATATGTAGCCATGTTTACATTCCCTTCATAAGTGATATCTTATGTCAGAATGCACCATGGCCGTTCTCATAATAATGCTCCATGACCCCTGTCATCACAATGCACCATGCCCTGGTTATCAAAATGCTCCATGTCCCTTGTCATCACAATTCTCCATGTCCTTGTCATCACAATGCTACATGACACTTCTCATCAAAATGTTACATGCTCTTGTCATCACAATTCTCCATCAACTTGTCATTGCAATGCTCCATGCACTTGTCATCACAATGCTCCATGCACATGTCATCACAAAGCTCCATGCCCTTGTCATCACAATGCTCCATGACCCCTGTCATCACAAAGCTCCCTGACACCAGTCACCACAATGCTTCATGCCCCTTGTCATTACAGTGTTCCATGATGCTCGATATCACAATTACCCAAGGTCTTCTCATCACAATGCTCCATGGCTAATATCATCACAATGCTCCATGACCACTGTCATCACAACACTCCATGACGCCTGACAACACAATGATTCGGGACTCTTGTCATCACAGTGTTCCATTCCCTAGTCATCACACTGCTCCATGACACCTGTCATCACAACACTCCATGAACATTTTCAGCCCAATGTTCCATGACACTTGTCATCACAATGATCCATGTCCCTGTCATCCCTATGCTCCATGACCACTGTTTTCACAATGCTCTGTGACGCTTGTCATCACAGTGCTCCATGACACCTGACATCACAATGCTCCATGCCTTTGTCAGCAAAATGCTACAAGACCTTGTCATTACAATGCTCTATTTGCTTCTCATCACAATCCTCCATGAAACTTGGGATCACATTGCTTACTGCCCATGTCATCACAATGCTCCATGCTCCTTGAAATCAAAATGATCCATGACCTCTGTCATCACAGTGCTCCTAACCCTTGTGATCACCATGTTCCATAACACTTGTCATCGCAACGCTCCATGATGCCTGTCATCACAATAATCCACGCCCTTTTCATCGCAATGCTCCATGACCTTTGCCATCACAATTCTCAATACAGTTGTCATCACAATGCTCCCTGACACTTGTCATCAGAATGTTCCTTGAACCATGTCAAGAAAAGGCTCCATGCCTCTTTCATAACAATGCCCCATGCCGTTTTCATCACAATGCTCCATGCCATTGTCATCAAAATACTCCACAAGTTTGTCATCAGAATGCTCCATGACCCTTGTCATCACAATTCTCCATGCGATTTTCAGCACAATGCTCCTTGACCCTTGTCATCACAATGCTCCAAGCCATTGTCATCACAATGCTCCATTACATTTGTCATCAGAATCCTCCATGACACTTGGCATCACAATGCTCCATGCCATTGTCATCAGAGCGGGCCACTACATATGTCATCAGAATGCTCCCTGACACCTCTCTTCACAATACTGCATGACCTGGTAATCACAATGCTCCATGCCCTTGTCATCACAATGCGCCATTCCAACTGTCATCGCAATAATCCATGAAACATATTAGACCAATGTTCCATGCTCTTGTCATCACAATGTTCCATGCTCTTGTTATCACAATTCTTCATGACCCCTGTCATCACAATGCTCCATGACACTTGTCAGGATGTTCCTTGAACCCTGTCATGACAAGGCTCCATGCATTTTTCATCACAATGTTCCATGCCCTTTCCATCACAGTTCTCCAAGACCCATGTAATCACAATGCTCCATGCCCTTGTCATCACAAAAATCAAGGACACATGCCATCAGAATGCTCCTTGGTCTTCTCCTCACAATGTGCCATGCCCTTGTCATCACAATGTTCCAAGACCCCTGTAATCACAATGCTCCATGCCCCTTTTCATCACTATGCTCCATGAGACTTGTCATCACAAGGCTCCATGGTTTTGTCATCACAGTGTTCCAGGACCTTGTCATCACAATGCTTCTCGACCTTATCATGAAAATTTTCAGCGGCCCTTGTCATCATAATGCTCCAAGCCCTAATCATCAAAATGTTCCATTATATTTGTCCTCACATTTCTCCATTACATTTGGCTTCACAGTGCTCCTTGCCATTGTCATCACAATGGACCATGACATATGTCATCACAGTGCTCCCTGACACCTGTCTTCACAATACTCCTTGACCTTCTCATCACAATGCTCCATGCCCTTGTCATCACAATGCACCATGCCCAATGTCATCACAATAATCCATGAAACTTGTCAGACCAATGCTCCATGCCCCTGTCAACACAATGCTCCATGCCCTTGTCATCACAATGCTCCATGACCCCTGTCATGACAATGCTCAGTGACTCCAGTCATCACAATGATTCATAACGTTTGTCATCACAATTGTCCATGCCCGCGTCATCACAAGGCTCTGTGACTTTTGTAACCACCATGTTCCATGAACTTTTCATCGCAATTCTCTGTGACTCTTGTCATCACAATGCTCCATGTCTTTGTCAGAACAATGGTCTATGACCATTGTCATCAAAATGAGCCACGCACATTTCATCACAGCCGACCACAAACTTTTCATTGCAATGCTCCATAAACCTTGTAATCACAATGGTCCATGGACTTCTCATCAAAATGCTCTCTCACCAGAGATATCACAATGTTCCATCACTAGTCATCACAATACTCCTTCACACCTGGAATCACAATGTTCCATGACCCTGTCATCACAGTGCTACATCCACTTTTCTGCACAATGTTCCATGACCCCTGACATCACAATGTTCCATAACCCCTGTCATCAAAATGCTCCATGACCCTTTTCATCCCAAAGATCCAAGACCCCTGACATCACAATGTTCTATAAAAACTGCCATCACAATATTCCATTACAATTCTTATCAGATTGCTGCATGAACCGTTCATCAAAATGCTCCCTGCCCTTCTCATCACAATGCACCATGCCCTTGTCATCAAAATGCTCCATGACTTGTCATCACAAAGCTCCATGTCCCATGGCATCACAATGCTCCATGTCACTGTCAACACAGTGCTCCCTGAACCCTCTCATCACCTTGCTCCATGTCCTTGTCATCACAAAGCTCCATGACACTTGTCATCACAATGCTCAATGCCCTTCTCATGACAATGCTCCATGCCTTTTTCACTACAATCCTGCATGACCCATGTATCACAGTGTTCCGTGCCCTTGTCATCACAATGGTCCATGCCCACTATCATCACAGTAATCCATGAAACATTTCAGACCAATGTTCCATACCCTTCTCATCAAAATGCTCCATTACCCCTGTCATAACAATGCACCATGACTCTTGGCCTCACAATGTTCCAAGGACTAGTCATCACAAGGTTCCATGACACTTGTCATCACAATGCTCAAGACCCCTGAAATCAAAATGCTGCATGCCCTTGTCATCAAAAAGCTCCATGACGCATGTCATCAGAAAGTTCCATGGCCTTCTCATCACAATGATGCATTCCCATGTCATCACAATGCTCCAAGACCCCTGTAATCACAGTGCTCCATGAAACTTTTCATCTCAATGCTCCATGAACATTGTCATCACAATACAATATGCCCATCATCATAATGCTTCAGGCTATTGTCATCACCATGAAATCAATATTCTCCATGACCTCTGTCATCATAATGCTCCAAACCCTTGTGATCACAATGTTCAATAACACTTATCATCTCAAAACCCCATGACACTCATCATCACAATTATCCATGGTCTTCTCATCACAATGCTCCATGATCGTTGTCATCACAATGCTCAATACACTTGTCATCACAATGCTCCCTGACACTTGTCGTCAGTATGCTCCTTGAACCCTGTCATGACAATGTTCCATGCCTTTTTCATCACAGTGATCCATGCCCTATTAATCACAATGCTCCAAGATCCCTGTAATCACAATGCTCCATGACCTTGTCATTAAAAAGGTCCATGAGGCATGTCATCAGCATGCTTCATGGCCTTCTCATCACAATGCTCCATGCCCTTCTCATCACAATGCTCCAAGACCCCTGTAATCACAATGCTCCATGCCCCTTTTCATCAGAATATTCCATGAGACTTGTCATCACAATGCTTAATGCGCTTGTCAGCACAATGCTCAATGACACATGTCATCACAATGCACCATGTGCTTGTCATCACAGTGCTCCACAATCTTGTCATCACAATGCTCCTTAAAATTTGTCATCACAATGCTCCCTGCCCTTCTCATCACATTGCACAACGCCCTTGCCATCAAAATGCTCCATGACCATTGTCATCACAAAGATCCATGACCCTTAGCATCACAATGCTCCATTTCATTGTCATCACAATGCTCCATGAACGCTCTCATCACATTGCTCCATGCCCTTGTCATCACAGTGCTCCATGACACATGTCATCACAGTGCTCCATGCCTTTGTCAGCAAAATGTTACATGACCCTGTCATTACAATGCTCTCTGCGCTTGTCATCACAATACTCCATTTCCATTGTCATCACAATTCTCCATGAACCTTGGGATCAGGTTGTTTCATGCCCTTGTCATCACAATGCTCCATGCTCCTTGAAATCAAAATGATCCATGACCTCTGTCATCACAATGCTCCAAACACTTGTGATCACAGTGTTCCATAACACTTGTCATCACAACGCTCCATGATGCCTGTCATCACAATACTCCATGCCCTTTTCATCACAATGCCCCATGACCTTTGTCATCACAATTCTCAATACACTTGTCATCACAATGCTCCCTGACACTTGTCATCAGAATGCTCCTTGAAACCTGTCACGAAAAGGCTCCATGCCTCTTTCATTACAATTCCCCATGCCGTTTTCATCACAATGCTCCATTCCATTGTCATAAAAATAGTCCACAAGCTTGTCATCAGAATGCTCCATGCCATTGTCATCACAATTCTCCAAGCACTTGTCAGCATAATGCTCCCTGACCCTGGTTATCACAATGCTCCTAGCCATTGTCATCACAATGCTCCATTACATTTGTCATCACAATGCTCCATGACCTTGTCATTACAATCCCCCATGACCCATGTATCACCGTGAACGGTGCCCTTGTCATCACAATTCTCCATGCCCACTCTCATCACAATAATCCATGAAACATTTCAGACCAATGCTCAATGCCCTTCTCATCACAATGCTCTATTACTTCTGTCATAACAATGCTCCATGACCCCTGCCATCACAATGTTCCACGGCCTTGCAATCACAAGGCTCCATGACCCTTGTCATCACAATGCTTCAAGATACCTCTAATCACAATTCTACATGCCCTTGTCATCACAGAGCTCCATGACGCATGTCATCAGAATGTTTCATGGCCTTCTCCTCACAGTGCTCATTGCCCTTTTCATCACAATGCTCCAAGACCCCTGTAATCACAATGCTCCATGCACCTTTTAATCAGAATGCTCCATGCGACATGTCATCACAAGTCTCCATGGTCTTCTCATCACCATGCTCCAGGACCTTGTCATCACCATGCTCCATTCCCTTGTCATCACAATCCTCCATGACCCCTGTCATCACAATACTCCATGAATATTTTCAGCCCAATGCTCCATGACATTCTCATCACAATGCTCCATGACCAATATCATCACAATGCTCCATGACCCCTGTCATCACTACACACCATGACACGTGACAACACAATGATCCGGGACTCTTGTCATCACAATTCTCCAAGACCCCTGAAATCACAATGCTCCATGACCCCTGTAATCACAATACTCCATGAACATTTTCAGCCCAATGATCCATGACCCTTGTCATCACAATGATCCATGCCCTTGTCATCCCTATGCTCCATAACCCCTGTATTCACAATGCTCTGTGACGATTGTCATCACAGTGCTCCATGACACCTGTTATCACAATGCTAAATGTCTTTGTCAGCAAAATGCTACATGACCTTGTCATTGCAATGCTCTATGCGCTTGTCATCACAATACTCCATTACGATTGTCATCACAATCCTCCTTGAACCTTGGGATCACTTTTCTTCATGGCCTTTTCATCACAATGCTCCATGCTCCTTGAAATCAAAATGATCCATGACCACTGTCATCACAATGCTTCAAAGTCTTGTGATCACAATGTTCCATAACACTTGTCATCACAACGCTCCATGATGCCTGTCATCACAATACTCCATGCCTTTTTCATCACAATGCTCCATGACCTTTTTCATCACAATTCTCAATACACTTGTCATCACAATGCTCCCTGACACTTGTCATCAGAATGCTCCTTGAACCCTGTCAGGAAAAGGCTCCATGTCTTTTTCATCACAAAGCCCCATGCAATTTTCATCACAATGCTCCATGCCATTGTCATCAAAATACTCCACAAGCTTGTCATCAGAATGCTCCATGACCCTTGTCATCACAATTCTCCATGCACTTGTCAGCACAATGCTCCCTGACCCTTGTCATCACAATGCTCCAAGCCATTGTCATCACAATGCTCCATTACCTTTTTCATCAGAATCCTCCATGACACTTGGCATCACAGTGCTCCATGCCATTGTCATCACAATGGGCCATTACATATGTCATCACAATGCTCCCTGACACCTCTCTTCACAATACTGCATGACCTGGTCATCACAATGCTCCATGCACTTGTCATCACAATGCGCCATTCCCACTGTCATCACAATAATCTCTGAAAATTATTAGAGCAATGCTCCATGCGCTTTTCATCACAATGCCCCATGACCCCTGTCATCACAATGCTCCGTGACTCCAGTCATCACAATGTTTCATAACGTTTGTCATCAGAATGGTCCATGCCCGCGTCAACACAAGGCTCTGTGACATTTGTAACCACAATGCTCCATGAACATTTCATCACAATGCTCCGTGACCCTTGTCATCACAATGCTCCATGTCTTTGTCAGAACAATGCTCCATGACCCTTGTCATCACAATGTGCCATGTCTTTTTCATCACAATGATCCACAACTTTGTCATCGCTATGCTCCATAAACCTTGTAATCACAATGCTCCATGCACTTCTCATCCAAGTGCTCTCTCACATGAGATATCACAATGTTCCATCACTAGTCATCACAATCCTCCCTCAGCCCAGTTATCACAATGTTCCATGACCCCTGTCATCACAATGCTACATCCCCTTATCAGCAAAATATTCCATGACCCCTGACATCACAATGTTCCATAACACCTTTCATCAAAATGCTCCATCACCCTTTTCATCGCAAAGATCCATGACCCCTGGCATCACAATGTTCTATAATAACTGTCATCAAAATGTTCCATTACAATTTTCATCAAATTCCTGCATGACCATGTCATCAAAATGCTCTCTGCCCTTCTCAACACAATGCAGCACACCCTTGTCATCAAAATGTTCCATGACTTTGTCATCACAAAGCTTCATGACCCTTGGCATCACAATGCTCCATGACATTGTCATCACAATGCTCCATGAACCCTCTCATCACATTGCTCCATGCCCTTGTCATCACAAAGATCCATGACACTTGTCATCACAATGCTCGATGCCCTTCTCATCACAATGCTCCATGCCCTTGTCATTATAATCCCCCATGACCCATGTATCACAGTGTACCGTGCCCTTCTCATCACAATGCTCCATGCCCACTCTCATCACAATAATCCATGAAACAATTCAGACCAATGTTCAATGCCCTTCTCATCACAATGCTCCATTACCTTTGTCATAACAATGCTCCATGACCCCTGCCATCACAATGCTCCACGGCCTTGTCATCACAAGGCTCCATGACCCTTGTCATCACAGTGCTCCAAGACCCCTCTAATCACAATGCTCCATGCCCTTTTCATCACAAAGCTCCATGACGCATGTCATCAGAATATTCCATGGACATCTCCTCAGAGAGCTCCATGCCCTTGTCATGACAAAGCTCCAAGACCCCTGTAATCACAATGCTCCATGCCTCTTTTCATCAGAATGCTCCATGAGACTTGTCATCACAAGTCTCCATGGTCATCTCATCACAATGCTCCAGTAACTTGTAATCACCATGCTCCATTCCCTTGTCATCACAATGCTCCATGACACCTGGCATCACAATACTCCATGAACATTTTCAGCCAATTCTCCATGACCATCTAATCACAATGCTCCATGGCAAATATCTTCAAAATGCTCCATGACCACTGTCATCACAACACTCCATGACACCTGACAACACAATGATCCGGGACTCTTGTCATCACAATGCTCCAAGACCCCTTTAATCACAATGCTCCATGACCCCTGTCATCACAGTACTCCATGAACATTTTCAGCCCAATGATCCATGACCCTTGTCATCACAATGATCCATGCCCTTGTCATCCCTATGCTCCATGATCCATGTATTCACAATTCTCCATGATGCTTGTCATCACAGTGCTCCATGACACCTGTCATCACAAAGCTCCATGCCTTTGTCAGCAAAATGTTACATGACCTTGTCATTACAATACTCTATGCGCTTGTCATCACAATACTCCATTACCATTGTCATCACAATCCTCCAAGAACCTTGGGATCGCATTGCTTCATGCCCTAGTCATCACAATGCTCCATGCTCCTTGAAATCAAAATGATCCATGACCTCTGTCATCGCAATGCTCCAAAACCTTGTGATCACAATGTTCCATAACACTTGTCATCACAACGCTCCATGATGCCTGTCATCACAGTACTCCATGCCCTTGTCATCACAATGCTCCATGCCCTTGTTATCACAAGGTTCCAAGACCCCTGTAATCAGAATGCTCCATGCCCCTTTTCATCAGTATGCTCCATGAGAACTTTCATCACAAGGCTCCATGGTTTTCTAATCACAATTCTCCAGGACCATGTCATCACAATGCTTCATGACATTGTCATGAAAATTCTTAATGGCCCTTGTCATCATAATGCTCCAAGCCCTAGTCATCACAATGCTCCATTATATTTGTCATCACAATCCTCCATTACATTTGGCATCACAATGCTCCATGCCACTGTCATCACAATGGACCTTGACATATGTCATCACAATGCTCCCTGACACCTGTCTTCACAATACTCCATGCCCTTGTCATCACAATGCTCCATGCCCTTGTCATCACAATGCACCATGTCCACTGTCATCACAATAATCTATGAAACTTGTCAGACCAATGCTCCATGCCCCTGTCATCACAATGCTCCATGCCCTTCTCATCACAATGCTCCATTACCCCTGTAATCTCAATGCTCCCTGACTCCAGTCATCACAATGCTTCATAACGTTTGTCATCACAACGGTCCATGCCCGCGTCATCACAAGGTTCTGTGACCTTTGTAACCACAATGCTCCATGAAATTTTCATCACAATGCTCCATGACCCTTGTCATCACAATGCTCCATGTCTTTTTTTTTTAAATTTTTTGCCTTATAACAAATTTAATCAGTTATACATATACATATGTTTCCATATCCTCTCCCTTTTGCGTCTCCCTCCCACCCTCCCTATCCCACCCCTCCAGGCGGTCACAAAGCACCGAGCTGATCTCCCTGTGCTATGCGGCTGCTTCCCACTAGCTATCTACCTTACGTTTGGTAGTGTATATATGTCCATGCCGCTCTTTCACTTTGTCACAGCTTACCCTTCCCCCTCCCCATATCCTCAAGTCCATTCTCTAGTAGGTCTGTGTCTTTATTCCTGTCTTACCCCTATGTTCTTCATGACATTTTTTTCTTAAATTCCATATATATGTGTTAGCATACAGTATTTGTCTTTCTCTTTCTGACTTACTTCACTCTGTATGACAGACTCTAGGTCTATCCACCTCATTACAAATAGCTCAATTTCATTCCTTTTTATGGCTGAGTAATATTCCATTGTATATATGTGCCACATCTTCTTTATCCATTCATCCGATGATGGACACTTAGGTTGTTTCCATCTCCGGGCTATTGTAAATAGGGCTGCTATGAACATTTTGGTACATGTCTCTTTTTGAATTATGGTTTTCTCAGGGTATATGCCCAGTAGTGGGATTGCTGGGTCATATGGTAGTTCTATTTTTAGTTTTTTAAGGAACCTCCATACCGTTCTCCTTAGCGGCTGTACCAATTCACATTCCCACCAGCAGTGCAAGAGTGTTCCCTTTTTTCCACACCCTCTCCAGCATTTATTGTTTCTAGATTTTTTGATGATGGCCATTCTGACTGGTGTGAGATGATATCTCATTGTAGTTTTGATTTGCATTTCTCTAATGAGTAAAGATGTTGAGCATCCTTTCATGTGTTTGTTGGCAGTCTGTATATCTTCTGTGGAGAAATGTCTATTTAGGTCTTCTGCCCATTTTTGGATTGGGTTGTTTGTTTTTTTTGTTATTGAGCTGCATGAGCTGCTTATAAATTTTGGAGATTAATCCTTTGTCAGTTGCTTCATTGGCAAATATTTTCTCCCATTCGGAGGGTTGTCTTTTGGTCTTGTTTATGGTTTCCTTTGCTGTGCAAAAGCTTTTAAGTTTCATTAGGTCCCATGTGTTTATTTTTGTCTTTATTTCCATTTCTCTAGGAGGTGGGTCAAAAAGGATCTTGCTGTGATTTATGTCATAGAGTGTTCTGCCTATGTTTTCCTCTAAGAGTTTGATAGTGTCTGGCCTTACATTTAGGTCTTTAATCCATTTTGAGCTTATTTTTGTGTATGGTGTTAGGGAGTGATCTAATCTCATACTTTTACATGTCCCTATCCAGTTTTCCCAGCACCACTTATTGAAGAGACTGTCCTTTCTCCACTGTACATTCCTGCCTCCTTTATCAAAGATAAGGTGACCATATGTCCGTGGGTTTAACTCTGGGCTTTCTATCCTGTTCCATTGATCTATCTTTCTGTTTTTGTGCCAGTACCATATTGTCTTGATTACTGTAGCTTTGTAGTAGAGTCTGAAGTCAGGGAGCCTGATTCCTCCAGCTCCATTTTTTGTTCTCAAGATTGCTTTGGCTATTCGGGGTCTTTTGTGTTTCCATACAAATTGTGAAATTTTTTGTTCTAGTTCTGTGAAAAATGCCAGTGGTAGTTTGATACGGATTGCATTGAATCTGTAGATTGCTTTGGGTAGTAGAGTCATTTTCACAATGTTGATTCTTCCAATCCAAGAACATGGTACATCTCTCCATCTATTTGTATCATCTTTAATTTCTTTCATCAGTGTCTTATAATTTTCTGCATACAGATCTTTTGTCTCCTTAGGTAGGTTTATTCCTAGATATTTTATTCTTTTTGTTGCAATGGTAAATGGGAGTGTTTCCTTGATTTCACTTTCAGATTTTTCATCATTAGTATATAGGAATGCCAGAGATTTCTGTGCATTAATTTTGTATCCTGCAACTTGACCAAATTCATTGATTAACTCTAGTAGTTTTCTGGTAGCATCTTTAGGATTCTCTATGTATAGTATCATGTCATCTGCAAACAGTGACAGTTTTACTTCTTCTTTTCCGATTTGGATTCCTTTTATTTCCTTTTCTTCTCTGATTGCTGTGGCTAAAACTTCCAAAACTAGGTTGAATAAGAGTGGTGAGAGTGGGCAACCTTGTCTTGTTCCTGATCTTAGTGAAAATGGTTTCAGTTTTTCACCATTGAGGACGATGCTGGCTGTGGGTTTGTCATATATGGCCTTTATTATGTTGAGGAAAGTTCCCTCTATGCCTACTTTCTGCAGGGTTTTTATCATAAATGGGTGTTGAATTTTGTCGAAAGTTTTCTCTGCATCTATTGAGATGATCATATGGTTTTTCTCCTTCAATTTGTTAATATGGTGTATCACGTTGATTGATTTGCGTATATTGAAGAATCCTTGCATTCCTGGAATAAACCCCACTTGATCATGGTGTATGATCCGTTTAATGTGCTGTTGGATTCTGTTTGCTAGTATTTTGTTGAGGATTTTTGCATCTATGTTCATCAGTGATATTGGCCTGTAGTTTTCTTTCTTTGTGACATCCTTGTCTGGTTTTGGTATCAAGGTGATGGTGGCCTCGTAGAATGAGTTTGGGAGTGTTCCTCCCTCTGCTATATTTTGGAAGAGTTTCAGAAGGATAGGTGTTAGCTCTTCTCTAAATGCTTGATAGAATTCGCCTGTGAAGCCATCTGGTCCTGGGCTTTTGTTTGTTGGAAGATTTTTTATCACAGTTTCAATTTCAGTGCTTGTGATTGGTCTGTTCATATTTTCTATTTCTTCCTGGTTCAGTCTCGGCAGGTTGTGCATTTCTAAGAATTTGTCCATTTCTTCCAGGTTGTCCATTTTATTGGCATAGAGTTGCTTATAGTAATCTCTCATGATCTTTTGTATTTCTGCAGTGTCAGTTGTTACTTCTCCTTTTTCATTTCTAATTCTATTGACTTGAGTCTTCTCCCTTTTTTTCTTGATGAGTCTGGCTAATGGTTTATCAATTTTGTTTATCTTCTCAAAGAACCAGCTTTTAGTTTTATTGATCTTTGCTATCGTTTCCTTCATTTCTTTTTCATTTATTTCTGATCTGATTTTTATGATTTCTTTCCTTCTGCTAACTTTGGGATGTTTTTGTTCTTCTTTCTCTAATTGCTTTAGGTGCAAGATTAGGTTGTTTATTCGAGATGTTTCCTGTTTCTTAAGGTGGGATTGTATTGCTATAAAGTTCCCTCTTAGAACTGCTTTTGCTGCATCCCATAGGTTTTGGGTCGTCGTGTCTCCATTGTCATTTGTTTCTAGGTATTTTTTAATTTCCTCTTTGATTTCTTCAGTGATCACTTCGTTATTAAGTAGTGTATTGTTTAGCCTCCATGTGTTTGTATTTTTTACAGATCTTTTCCTGTAATTGATATCTAGTCTCATAGCATTGTGGTCGGAAAAGATACTTGATACAATTTCAATTTTCTTATATTTGCCAAGGCTTGATTTGTGAACCAAGATATGATCTATCCTGGAGAATGTTCCATGAGCACGTGAACAAAGCTCCATGTCTTTGTCAGAACAATGCTCCATGACCCTTGTCATCACAGAGTGCCATTCGTTTTTCATCACAGTGATTCACAACCTTGTCATCGCTATGCTCCATAAACCTTCTAATCACAATGCTCCATGCACTTTTCATCCAAATGCTCTCTCACATGAGATATCACAGTGTTTCTTCACTAGTCATCACAATCCTCCCTCACCCCAGTTATCATAATGTTCCATGACCCCTATCATCAAAATGCTACATCCCCTTATCAGCACAATGTTCCATGACTGCTGACATCACAGTGTTCCATAACGCCTGTCATCAAAATGCTCCATGACGCCTTTCATCCCAAAGCTCCATGACCCCTGTCATCACAATGCTCCGTGACTCCAGTCATCACAATGCTTCATAACGTTTGTCATCACAACGGTCCATGCCCGCGTCCTCACAAGACTCTGTGACATTTTTAACCACAATGCTCCATGAACTTTTGATCACAATGCTCCGTGACACTTGTCATCCCAATGTTCCATGTCTTTGTCACAACAATCCTCCATGACCCTTGTCATCACAATGTGCCATGCGTTTTTCAACACAATGATCCACAACTTTGTCATCGCTATGCTCCATAAACCTTGTAATCACAATGATCCATGCAATTCTCATCCAAATGCTCTCTCACATGAGATATCACAATGTACCATCACTTGTCATCACAATCCTCCCTCACCCGAGTTATCACAATTTTCCATGACCCCTGTCATCACAATGCTACATCCCCTTATCAGCACAAAGTTCCATGATCCCGGACATCACAATATTCAATAACCCCTGTCATCAAAATGCTCCATGACCCTTTTCATCCCAAAGATCCATGACACCTGGCATCACAATGTTCTATAACCCCTGTCATCAAAATGTTCCATTACACTTTTCATCAAATTCCTGCATGAACCTGTCATCAAAATGCTCCCTGCCCTACTCATCACAATGCACCACACCCTTGTCATCAAAATGCTCCATGACTTTTGTCATCACAAAGCTCCATGACCCTTGGCATCACAATGTTCCATGTCATTGTCATCATAATGCTCCATGAACCCTCTCATCACATTGCTCAATGCCCTTGTCATCACAATGCTCGATGCCCTTCTCATCAAAATGCTCCATGCCCTTGTCATTACAATCCCCCATGACCCATGTATCACAGTGTACGTTCCCTTGTCATCACAATGCTCCATGCCCACTCTCATCACAATAATCCATGAAACATTTCAGACCAATGCTCAATGCCCTACTCATCACAATGCTCCATTACAACTGTCATAACAATGCTCCATGACCCCTGCCATCACAATGTTCCATGGCCTTGTCATCACAAGGCTCCATGACCCTTCTCATCACAATGCTCCAAGACCTCTGTAATCACAATGCTCCATGCCCTTGTCATCACAAAGCACCATGACGCATGTTATCAGAATGTTCCATGGCCTTCTCCTCACGGTGCTCCATGCCCTTGTCATCACAATGCTCCAAGAACCCTGTAATCACGGTGCTCCATGCCCTTGTCATCACAATGCTCCAAGAACCCTGTAATCACAATGCTCCATGCCCCTTTTCATCAGAGTGCTCCTAGAGATTTGTCATCACAAGTCTCCATGGTCACCTCATCACAATGCTCCAGGAATTTATCATCGCCATGCTCCATTCCCTTGTCATCACAATGCTCCATGACCCCTGTCATCACAATACTCCATGAACATTTTCAGCCATATGCACCATGACCTTCTCATCACAATGCTCCATGACCAATATCATCACAATGCTCCATGACCACTGTCATCACAACACTCCATGACACCTGAAAACACAATGATCCGGGACTCTTGTCATCACAATGCTCCATAACCCCTGTCATCACAATAATCCTTGAACATTTTCTGCCCAATGCTCCATGACACTTGTCTTCACAATGATCCATGCCCTTTTCATCCCTATGCTCCATGACCCCTGTATTCACAATGCTCCGTGATGCTTGTCATCACAGTGCTCCATGACACCTGTCATCACAAATCTCCATGCCTTTGTCAGCAAAATGTTACATGACCTTGCCATTACAATGCTCTATGCGCTTGTCATCACAATACTCCATTACCATTGTCATCACAATCCTCCATGAACCTTGGGATCGCATTGCTTCATGCCCTAGTCATCAAAATGCTCCATGCTCCTTGAAATCAAAATGAGCCATGACCTCTGTCATCGCAATGCTCCAAAATTTTGTGATCACAATGTTCCATAACACTTGTCATCTCAACGCTCCATGATGCCTGTCATAACAATACTCCATGCCCTTGTCATAACAATGCTCCATGCCCTTGTTACCACAATGTTCCAAGACACCTGTAATCAGAATGCTCCATGCCCCTTTTCATCAGTATGCTCCATGAGACCTGTCATCACAAGGCTCCATGGTTTTCTCATCAAAATTCTCCAGGACCATGTCATCATAATGCTTCACGACATTTTCATGAAAATTCTCAATGGCCCTTGTCATCATAATGCTCCAAGCCCTAGTCATCACAATGCTCCAGTATATTTGTCATCACAATCCTCCATTACATTTGGCATCACAATGCTCCATGCCACTGTCATCGCAATGGACCATGACATATGTCATCACAATGCTCCCTGACACCTGTCTTCACAATAATTCATGCCCTTGTCATCACAATGCTCCATGCCCTTGTCATCACAATGCACCATGTCCACTGTCATCACAATAATCTATGAAACTTGTCAGACCAATGCTCCATGCCCTTCTCATCACAATGCTCCATTACCCCTGTAATCTCAGTGCTCCGTGACTCCAGTCATCACAATGCTTCATAACGTTTGTCATCACAACGGTCCATGCCCGCATCATCACAAGGCTCTGTGACCTTTGTAACCACAATGCTCCATGAACTTTTCATCACAATGCTCCATGTCTTTGTCAGAACAATGCTCCATGACCCTTGTCATCACAAAGTGCCATGCGTTTTTCATCACAGTGATCCACAACCTTGTCATCACTATGCTCCATAAACCTTCTAATCACAATGCTCCATGCACTTTTCATCCAAATGCTCTCTCACATGTGATATCACAGTGTTTCTTCACTAGTCATCACAATCCTCCCTCACCCCAGTTATCATAATGTTCCATGACCCCTGTCATCAAAATGCTACATCCCCTTATCAGCACAATGTTCCAAGACTGCTGACATCACAGTGTTCCATAACGCCTGTTATCAAAATGCTCCATGACCCCTGTCATCACAATGCTCCGTGACTCCAGTCATGACAATGCTTCATAACGTTTGTCATCACGACGGTCCATGCCCGCGTCATCACAAGACTCTGTGACCTTTTTAACCACAATGCTCCATGAACTTTTCATCACAATGCTCCGTGACACTTGTCATCCCAATGCTCCATGTCTTTGTCACAACAATCCTCCATGACCCTTGTCATCACAATCTGCCATGCATTTTTCTACACAATGTTCCAAAACTTTGTCATCGCTATGCTCCATAAACCTTGTAATCACAATGATCCATGCAATTCTCATCCAAATGCTCTCTCACATGAGATATCACAATGTACCATCACTTGTCATCACAATCCTCCCTCACCCCAGTTATCACAATTTTCCATGACCCCTGTCATCACAATGCTACATCCACTTATCAGCACAATGTTCCATGATCCCGGACATCACAATATTCAATAACCCCTGTCATCAAAATGCTCCATGACCCTTTTCATCCCAAAGATCCATGACACCTGGCATCACAATGTTCTATAACCCCTGTCATCAAAAGGTTCCATTACACTTTTCATCAAATTCCTGCATGAACCTGTCATCAAAATGCTCCCTGCCCTACTCATCACAATGCACCACACGCTTGTCATCAAAATGCTCCATGACTTTTGTCATCACAAAGCTCCATGACCCTTGGCATCACAATGTTCCAAGTCATTGTCATCATAATGCTCCATGAACCCTCTCATCACATTGCTCAATGCCCTTGTCATCACAAAGCTCCATGACACTTGTCATCACAATGCTCGATGCCCTTCTCATCACAATGCTCCATGCCCTTGTCATTACAATCCCCCATGACCCATGTATCACAGTGTACGTGCCCTTGTCATCACAATGCTCCATGCCCACTCTCATCACAATAATCCATGAAACATTTCAGACCAATGCTCAATGCCCTACTCATCACAATGCTCCATTACAACTGTCATAACAATGCTCCATGACCCCTGCCATCACAATGTTCCATGGCCTTGTCATCACAAGGCTCCATGACCCTTCTCATCACAATGCTCCAAGACCTCTGTAATCACAATGCTCCATGCCCTTGTCATCACAAAGCTCCATGACGCATGTTATCAGAATGTTCCATGGCCTTCTCCTCACAGTGCTCCATGCCCTTGTCATCACAATGCTCCAAGAACCCTGTAATCACAATGCTCCATGCCCCTTTTCATCAGAATGCTCCTAGAGACTTGTCATCACAAGTCTCCATGGTCATCTCATCACAATGCTCCAGGAACTTGTCATCGCCATGCTCCATTCCCTTGTCATCACAATGCTCCATGACCCCTGTCATCACAATACTCCATGAACATTTTCACCCATATGCTCCATGACCTTCTCACCACAATGCTCCATGACCAATATCATCACAATGCTCCATGACCACTGTCATAACAACACTCCATGACACCTGACAACACAATGTTCCGGGACTCTTGTCATCACAATGCTCCATAACCCCTGTCATCACAATACTCCTTGAACATTTTCAGCCAAATGATCCATGACACTTGTCTTCACAATGATCCATGCCCTTGTCATCCCTATGCTCCATGACCCCTGTATTCACAATGCTCCGTGATGCTTGTCATCACAGTGCTCCATGACACCTGCCATCACAATGCTCCATGCCTTTGTCAGCAAAATGCTACATGACCTTGTCATTACAATGCTCTATGCGCTTGTCATCACAATACTCCATTACCATTGTCATCACAATCCTCCATGAACCTTGGGATCACATTGCTTCATGCCCTAGTCATCACAATGCTCCATGCTCCTTGAAATCAAAATGATCCATGACCTCTGTCATCGCAATGCTCCAAAACCTTGTGATCACAATGTTCCATAACACTTGTCATCTCAACGCTCCATGATGCATGTCATCACAATAATCCATGCCCTTGTCATAAAAATGCTCCATGCCCTTGTTACCACAATGTTCCAAGACCCCTGTAATCAGAATGCTCCATGCCCCTTTTCATCAGTATGCTCCATGAGACCTGTCATCACAAGGCTCCATGGTTTTCTCTTCAAAATTCTCCAGGACCATGTCATCATAATGCTTCACAACATTGTCATGAAAATTCTCAATGGCCCTTGTCATCATAATGCTCCAAGCCCTAGTCATCACAATGCTCCAGTATATTTGTCATCATAATCCTCCATTACATTTGGCATCACAATGCTCCATGCCACTGTCATCGCAATGGACCATGACATATGTCATCACAATGCTCCCTGACACCTGTCTTCACAATACTCCATGCCCTTGTCATCACAATGCTCCATGCCCTTGTCATCACAATGCACCATGTCCACTGTCATCACAATAATCTATGAAACTTGTCAGACCAATGCTCCATGCCCTTGTCATCACAATGCTCCATGCCCTTCTCATCACAATGCTCCATTACCCCTGTAATCTCAATGCTCCGTGACTCCAGTCATCACAATGCTTCATAACGTTTGTCATCACAACGGTCCATGCCCGCATCATCACAAGGCTCTGTGACCTTTGTAACCACAATGCTCCATGAAATTTTCATCACAATGCTCCATGACCCTTGTCATCACAATGCTCCATGTCTTTGTCAGAACAATGCTCCATGACCCTTGTCATCACAAAGTGCCATGCGTTTTTCATCACAGTGATCCACAACCTTGTCATCACTATGCTCCATAAACCTTCTAATCACAATGCTCCATGCACTTTTCATCCAAATGCTCTCTCACATGTGATATCACAGTGTTTCTTCACTAGTCATCACAATCCTCCCTCACCCCAGTTATCATAATGTTCCATGACCCCTGTCATCAAAATGCTACATCCCCTTATCAGCACAATGTTCCAAGACTGCTGACATCACAGTGTTCCATAACGCCTGTTATCAAAATGCTCCATGACCCCTGTCATCACAATGCTCCGTGACTCCAGTCATGACAATGCTTCATAACGTTTGTCATCACGACGGTCCATGCCCGCGTCATCACAAGACTCTGTGACCTTTTTAACCACAATGCTCCATGAACTTTTCATCACAATGCTCCGTGACACTTGTCATCCCAATGCTCCATGTCTTTGTCACAACAATCCTCCATGACCCTTGTCATCACAATCTGCCATGCATTTTTCTACACAATGTTCCAAAACTTTGTCATCGCTATGCTCCATAAACCTTGTAATCACAATGATCCATGCAATTCTCATCCAAATGCTCTCTCACATGAGATATCACAATGTACCATCACTTGTCATCACAATCCTCCCTCACCCCAGTTATCACAATTTTCCATGACCCCTGTCATCACAATGCTACATCCACTTATCAGCACAATGTTCCATGATCCCGGACATCACAATATTCAATAACCCCTGTCATCAAAATGCTCCATGACCCTTTTCATCCCAAAGATCCATGACACCTGGCATCACAATGTTCTATAACCCCTGTCATCAAAATGTTCCATTACACTTTTCATCAAATTCCTGCATGAACCTGTCATCAAAATGCTCCCTGCCCTACTCATCACAATGCACCACACACTTGTCATCAAAATGCTCCATGACTTTTGTCATCACAAAGCTCCATGACCCTTGGCATCACAATGTTCCATGTCATTGTCATCATAATGCTCCATGAACACTCTCATCACATTGCTCAATGCCCTTGTCATCACAAAGCTCCATGACACTTGTCATCACAATGCTCGATGCCCTTCTCATCACAATGCTCCATGCCCTTGTCATTACAATCCCCCATGACCCATGTATCACAGTGTACGTGCCCATGTCATCACAATGCTCCATGCCCACTCTCATCACAATAATCCATGAAACATTTCAGACCAATGCTCAATGCCCTACTCATCACAATGCTCCATTACAACTGTCATAACAATGCTCCATGACCCCTGCCATCACAATGTTCCATGGCCTTGCCATCACAAGGCTCCATGACCCTTCTCTTCACAATGCTCCAAGACCTCTGTAATCACAATGCTCCATGCCCTTGTCATCACAAAGCTCCGTGACGCATGTTATCAGAATGTTCCATGGCCTTCTCCTCACAGTGCTCCATGCCCTTGTCATCACAATGCTCCAAGACCCCTGTAATCACAATGCTCCATGCCTCTTTTCATCAGAATGCTCCTAGAGACTTGTCATCACAAGTCTCCATGGTCATCTCATCACAATGCTCCAGGAACTTGTCATCGCCATGCTCCATTCCCTTGTCATCACAATGCTCCATGACCCCTGTCATCACAATACTCCATGAACATTTTCAGCCATATGCTTCATGACATTCTCATCACAATGCTCCATGACCAATATCATCACAATGCTCCATGACCACTGTCACCACAACACTCCATGACACCTGACAACACAATGATCCGGGACTCTTGTCATCACAATGCTCCATAACCCCTGTCATCACAATACTCCTTGAACATTTTCAGCCCAATGCTCCATGACACTTGTCTTCACAATGATCCATGCCCTTGTCATCCCTATGCTCCATGACCCCTGTATTCACAGTGCTCCGTGATGCTTGTCATCACAGTGCTCCATGACACCTGTCATCACAAAGCTCCATGCCTTTGTCAGCAAAATGTTACATGACCTTGTCATTACAATGCTCTATGCGCTTGTCATCACAATACTCCATTACCATTGTCATCACAATCCTCCATGAACCTTGGGATCGCACTGCTTCATGCCCTAGTCATCACAATGCTCCATGCTCCTTGAAATCAAAATGATCCATGACGTCTGTCATCGCAATGCTCCAAAACCTTGTGATCACAATGTTCCATAACACTTGTCATCTCAACGCTCCATGATGCCTGTCACAACAATACTCCATGCCCTTGTCATAACAATGCTCCATGCCCTTGTTACCACAATGTTCCAAGACCCCTGTAATCAGAATGCTCCATGCCCGTTTTCATCAGTATGCTCCATGAGACCTGTCATCACAAGGCTCCATGGTTTTCTCATTAAAATTCTCCAGGACCATGTCATCATAATGCTTCACGACATTTTCATGAAAATTCTCAATGGCCCTTGTCATCATAATGCTCCAAGCCCTAGTCATCACAATGCTCCAATATATTTGTCATCACAATTCTCCATTACATTTGGCATCACAATGCTCCATGCCACTGTCATCGCAATGGACCATGACATATGTCATCACAATGCTCCCTGACACCTGTCTTCACAATACTCCATGCCCTTGTCATCACAATGCTCCATGCCCTTGTCATCACAATGCACCATGTCCACTGTCATCACAATAATCTATGAAACTTTCCAGACCAATGCTCCATGCCCCTGTCATCACAATGCTCCATGCCCTTCTCATCACAATGCTCCATTACCCCTGTAATCTCAGTGCTCTGTGACTCCAGTTATCACAATGCTTCATAACGTTTGTCATCACAACGGTCCATGCCCGCATCATCACAAGGCTCTGTGACCTTTGTAACCACAATGCTCCATGAACTTTTCATCACAATGCTCCATGACCCTTGTCATCACAATGCTCCATGTCTTTGTCAGAACAATGTTCCATTACCCTTGTCATCACAAAGTGCCATGCGTTTTTCATCACAGTGATCCACAACCTTGTCATCGCTATGCTCCATAAACCTTCTAATCACAATGCTCCATGCACTTTTCATCCAAATGCTCTCTCACATGTGATATCACAGTGTGTCTTCACTAGTCATCACAATCCTCCCTCACCCCAGTTATCATAATGTTCCATGACCCCTGTCATCAAAATGCTACATCCCCTTATCAGCACAATGTTCCAAGACTGCTGACATCACAGTGTTCCATAACGCCTGTCATCAAAATGCTCCATGACCCCTTTCATCCCAAAGCTCCATGACCCCTGTCATCACAATGCACTGTGACTCCAGTCATCACAATGCTTCATAACGTTTGTCATCACAACGGTCCATGCCCGCATCCTCACAAGACTCTGTGACCTTTTTAACCACAATGCTCCATGAACTTTTCATCACAATGCTCCGTGACACTTGTCATCCCAATGCTCCATGTCTTTGTCACAACAATCCTCCATGACCCTTGTCATCACAATGTGCCATGCGTTTTTCAACACAATGATCCACAACTTTGTCATCGCTATGCTCCATAAACCTTGTAATCACAATGATCCATGCAATTCTCATCCAAATGCTCTCTCACATGAGATATCACAATGTACCATCACTTGTCATCACAATCCTCCCTCACCCCAGTTATCACAATTTTCCATGACCCCTGTCATCACAATGCTACATCCCCTTATCAGCACAATGTTCCATGATCCCGGACATCACAATATTCAATAACCCCTGTCATCAAAATGCTCCATGACCCTTTTCATCCCAAAGATCCATGACACCTGGCATCACAATGTTCTATAACCCCTGTCATCAAAATGTTCCATTACACTTTTCATCAAATTCCTGCATGAACCCCTCATCAAAATGCTCCCTGCCTTACTCATCACAATGCACCACACACTTGTCATCAAAATGCTCCATGACTTTTGTCATCACAAAGCTCCATGACCCTTGGCATCACAATGTTCCATG
The DNA here is from genome assembly GCF_964341445.2 of Mesoplodon mirus. Lineage (NCBI taxonomy): Eukaryota > Metazoa > Chordata > Mammalia > Artiodactyla > Ziphiidae > Mesoplodon > Mesoplodon mirus. Next base: position 1,871,258 of record NW_028295811.1, read on the forward strand.
TCATTGTCATCATAATGCTCCATGAACCCTCTCATCACATTGCTCAATGCCCTTGTCATCACAAAGCTCCATGACACTTTTCATCACAATGCTCGATGCCCTTCTCATCACAATGCTCCATGCCCTTGTCATTACAATCCCCCATGACCCATGTGTCACAGTGTACGTGCCCTTGTCATCACAATGCTCCATGCCCACTCTCATCACAATAATCCATGAAACATTTCAGACCAATGCTCAATGCCCTACTCATCACAATGCTCCATTACAACTGTCATAACAATGCTCCATGACCCCTGCCATCACAATGATCCATGGACTTGCCATCACAAGGCTCCATGACCCTTCTCATCACAATGCTCCAAGACCTCTGTAATCACAATGCTCCATGCCCTTGTCATCACAAAGCTCCGTGACGCATGTTATCAGAATGTTCCATGGCCTTCTCCTCACAGTGCTCCTTGCCCTTGTCATCACAATGCTCCAAGACCCCTGTAATCACAATGCTCCATGCCCCTTTTCATCAGAATGCTCCTAGAGACTTGTCTTCACAAGTCTCCATGGTCATCTCATCACAATGCTCCAGGAACTTGTCATCACCATGCTCCATTCCCTTGTCATCACAATGCTCCATGACCCCTGTCATCACAATACTCCATGAACATTTTCAGCCATATGCTCCATGAACTTCTCAACACAATGCTCCATGACCAATATCATCACAATGCTCCATGACCACTCTCATCACAACACTCCATGACACCTGACAACACAATTATCCGGGACTCTTGTCATCACAATGCTCCATAACCCCTGTCATCACAATACTCCTTGAACATTTTCAGCCCAATGCTCCATGACACTTGTCATCACAATGATCCATGCCCTTGTCATCCCTATGCTCCATGACCCCTGTATTCACAGTGCTCCGTAATGCTTGTCATCACAGTGCTCCATGACACCTGCCATCACAATGCTCCATGCCTTTGTCAGCAAAATGCTACATGACCTTGTCATTACAATGCTCTATGCGCTTGTCATCACAATACTCCATTACCATTGTCATCACAATCCTCCATGAACCTTGGGATCGCATTGCTTCATGCCCTAGTCATCACAATGCTCCATGCTCCTTGAAATCAAAATGATCCATGACCTCTGTCATTGCAATGCTCCAAAACCTTGTGATCACAACGTTCCATAACACTTGTCATCACAACGCTCCATGATGCCTGTCATAACAATACTCCATGCCCTTGTCATAACAATGCTCCATGCCCTTGTTACCACAATGTTCCAAGACCCCTGTAATCAGAATGCTCCATGCCCCTTTTCATCAGTATTCTCCATGAGACCTGTCATCACAAGGCTCCATGGTTTTCTCATCAAAATTCTCCAGGAAAATGTCATCACAATGCTTCACGACATTGTCATGAAAATTCTCAATGGCCCTTGTCATCATAATGCTACAAGCCCTAGTCATCACAATGCTCCATTATATTTGTCATCACAATCCTCCATTACATTTGGCATCACAATGCTCCATGCCACTGACATCGCAATGGACCATGACATATGTCATCACAATGCGCCCTGACACATGTCTTCACAATACTCCATGCCCTTGTCATCACAATGGTCCATGCCATTGTCATCACAATACACCATGTCCACTGTCATCACAATAATCTATGAAACTTGTCAGACCAATGCTCCATGCCCCTCTCATCACAATCCTCCATGCCCTTATCATCACAATCCTCCATGCCCTTGTCATCACAATGCTCCATGTCCCCTGTCATCACAATGCCCCGTGACTCCAGTCATCACAATGCTTCATAACGTTTGTCATCACAACGGTCCATGCCCGCGTCCTCACAAGACTCTGTGACCTTTGTAACCACAATGCTCCATGAACTTTTCATCACAATGCTCCATGACCCTTGTCATCACAATGTGCCATGTCTTTTTCATCACAATGATCCACAACTTTGTCATCGCTATGCTCCATAAACCTTGTAATCACAATGCTCCTTGCACTTCTCATCCAAGTGCTCTCTCACATGAGATATCACAATGTTCCATCACTAGTCATCACAATCCTCCCTCAGCCCAGTTATCACAATGTTCCATGACCCCTGTCATCACAATGCTACATCCCCTTATCAGCAAAATGTTCCATGACCCCTGACATCACAATGTTCCATAACACCTTTCATCAAAATGTTCCATCACCCTTTTCATCGCAAAGATCCATGACCCCTGGCATCACAATGTTCTATAATAACTGTCATCAAAATGTTCCATTACACTTTTCATCAAATTGCTGCATGACCATGTCATCAAAATGCTCTCTGCCCTTCTCAACACAATGCAGCACACCCTTGTCATCAAAATGCTCCATGACCTTTGTCATCACAAAGCTTCATGACCCTTGGCATCACAATGCTCCATGACATTGTCATCACAATGCTCCATGAACCCTCTCATCACATTGCTCCATGCCCTTGTCATCACAAAGATCCATGACACTTGTCATCACAATGCTCGATGCCCTTCTCATCACAATGCTCCATGCCCTTGTCATTATAATCCCCCATGACCCATGTATCACAGTGTACCGTGCCCTTCTCATCACAATGCTCCATGCCCACTCTCATCACAATAATCCATGAAACAATTCAGACCAATGTTCAATGCCCTTCTCATCACAATGCTCCATTACCTCTGTCATCACAATGCTCCATGACCCCTGCCATCACAGTGCTCCACGGCCTTGTCATCACAAGGCTCCATGACCCTTGTCATCACAATGCTCCAAGACCCCTCTAATCACAATGCTCCATGTCCTTTTCCTCACAAAGCTCCATGACGCATGTCATCAGAATGTTCCATGGACTTCTCCTCAGAGAGCTCCATGCCCTTGTCATGACAAAGCTCCAAGACCCCTGTAATCACAATGCTCCTTGCCTCTTTTCATCAGAATGCTCCATGAGACTTGTCATCACAAGTCTCCATGGTCATCTCATCACAATGCTCCAGTAACTTGTAATCACCATGCTCCATTCCCGTGTCATCACAATGCTCCATGACACCTGGCATCACAATACTCCATGAATATTTTCAGCCAATTCTCCATGACCATCTAATCACAATGCTCCATGGCAAATATCTTCAAAATGCTCCATGACCACTGTCATCACAACACTCCATGACAACTGACAACACAATGATCCGGGACTCTTGTCATCACAATGCTCCAAGACACCTGTAATCACAATGCTCCATGACCCCTGTCATCACAGTACTCCATGAACATTTTCAGCCCAATGATCCATGACCCTTGTCATCACAATGATCCATGCCCTTGTCATCCCTATGCTCCATGACCCCTGTATTCACAAAGCTCCGTGATGCTTGTCATCACAGTGCTCCATGACACCTGTCATCACAAAGCTCCATGGCTTTGTCAGCAAAATGCTACATGACCTTGTCATTACAATGCTCTATGCGCTTGTCATCACAATACTCCATTACCATTGTCATCACAATCCTCCAAGAACCTTGGGATCGCATTGCTTCATGCCCTAGTCATCACAATGCTCCATGCTCCTTGAAATCAAAATGATCCATGACCTCTGTCATCGCAATGCTCCAAAACCTTGTGATCACAATGTTCCATAACACTTGTCATCACAACGCTCCATGATGCCTGTCATCACAGTACTCCATGCCCTTGTCATCACAATGCTCCATGCCCTTGTTATCACAAGGTTCCAAGACCCCTGTAATCAGAATGCTCCATGCCCCTTTTCATCAGTATGCTCCATGAGACCTTTCATCACAAGGCTTTATGGTTTTCTCATCACAATACTCCAGGACCATGTCATCACAATGCTTCATGACATTGTCATCAAAATTCTTAATGGCCCTTGTCATCATAATGCTCCAAGCCCTAGTCATCACAATGCTCCATTATATTTGTCATCACAATCCTCCATTACATTTGGCATCACAATGCTCCATGCCACTGACATCGCAATGGACCATGACATATGTCATCACAATGCTCCCTGACACCTGTCTTCACAATACTCCATGCCCTTGTCATCACAATGCTCCATGCCCTTGTCATCACAATGCACCATGTCCACTGTCATCACAATAATTTATGAAACTTGTCAGACCAATGCTCCATGCCCCTGTCATCACAATGCTCCATGCCCTTCTCATCACAATGCTCCATTACCCCTGTAATCTCAATGCTCCGTGACTCCAGTCATCACAATGCTTCATAACGTTTGTCATCACAACGGTCCATGCCCGCGTCATCACAAGGTTCTGTGACCTTTGTAACCACAATGCTCCATGAAATTTTCATCACAATGCTCCATGACCCTGGTCATCACAATGCTCCATGTCCTTGTCAGAACAATGCTCCATGACCCTTGTCATCACAACGTGCCATGCGTTTTTCATCACAGTGATCCACAACCTTGTCATCGCTATGCTCCATAAACCTTCTAATCAAAATGCTCCATGCACTTTTCATCCCAATGCTCTCTCACATGAGATATCACAGTGTTTCTTCGCTAATCATCACAATCGTCCCTCACCACAGTTATCATAATGTTCCATGACCCCTGTCATCAAAATGCTACATCCCCTTATCAGCACAATGTTCCATGACTGCTGACATCACAGTGTTCCATAACGCCTGTCATCAAAATGCTCCATGACCCCTTTCATCCCAAAGCTCCATGACCCCTGTCATCACAATGCTCCGTGACTCCAGTCATCACAATGCTTCATAACGTTTGTCATCACAACGGTCCATGCCCGCATCATCAGAAGACTCTGTGACCTTTTTAACCACAATGCTCCATGAACTTTTCATCACAATGCTCCGTGACACTTGTCATCCCAATGCTCCATGTCTTTGTCACAACAATCCTCCATGACCCTTGTCATCACAATGTGCCATGCGTTTTTCAACACAATGATCCACAACTTTGTCATCGCTATGCTCCATAAACCTTGTAATCACAATGATCCATGCAATTCTCATCCAAATGCTCTCTCACATGAGATATCACAATGTACCATCACTTGTCATCACAATCCTCCCTCACCCCAGTTATCACAATTTTCCATGACCCCTGTCATCACAATGCTACATCCACTTATCAGCACAATGTTCCATGATCCCGGACATCACAATATTCAATAACCCCTGTCATCAAAATGCTCCATGACCCTTTTCATCCCAAAGATCCATGACACCTGGCATCACAATGTTCTATAACCCCTGTCATCAAAATGTTCCATTACACTTTTCATCAAATTCCTGCATGAACCTGTCATCAAAATGCTCCCTGCCCTACTCATCACAATGCACCACACACTTGTCATCAAAATGCTCCATGACTTTTGTCATCACAAAGCTCCATGACCCTTGGCATCACAATGTTCCATGTCATTGTCATCATAATGCTCCATGAACCCTCTCATCACATTGCTCAATGCCCTTGTCATCACAAAGCTCGATGACACTTTTCATCACAATGCTCGATGCCCTTCTCATCACAATGCTCCATGCCCTTGTCATTACAATCACCCATGACCCATGTGTCACAGTGTACGTGCCCTTGTCATCACAATGCTCCATGCCCACTCTCATCACAATAATCCATGAAACATTTCAGACCAATGCTCAATGCCCTACTCATCACAATGCTCCAATACAACTGTCATAACAATGCTCCATGACCCCTGCCATCACAATGTTCCATGGCCTTGTCATCACAAGGCTCCATGACCCTTCTCATCACAATGCTCCAAGACCTCTGTAATCACAATGCTCCATGCCCTTGTCATCACAAAGCTCCATGACGCATGTTATCAGAATGTTCCATGGCCTTCTCCTCACAGTGCTCCATGCCCTTGTCATCACAATGCTCCAAGAACCCTGTAATCACAATGCTCCATGCCCCTTTTCATCAGAATGCTCCTAGAGACTTGTCATCACAAGTCTCCATGGTCATCTCATCACAATGCTCCAGGAACTTGTCATCGCCATACTCCATTCCCTTGTCATCACAATGCTCCATGACCCCTGTCATCACAATACTCCATGAATATTTTCAGCCATATGCTCCATGACCTTCTCATCACAATGCTCCATGACCAATATCATCACAATGCTCCATGACCACTGTCATCACAACACTCCATGACACCTGACAACACAATGTTCCGGGACTCTTGTCATCACAATGCTCCATAACCCCTGTCATCACAATACTCCTTGAACATTTTCAGCCCAATGATCCATGACACTTGTCTTCACAATGATCCATGCCCTTGTCATCCCTATGCTCCATGACCCCTGTATTCACAATGCTCCGTGATGCTTGTCATCACAGTGCTCCATGACACCTGTCATCACAAAGCTCCATGCCTTTGTCAGCAAAATGTTACATGACCTTGTCATTACAATGCTCTATGCGCTTGTCATCACAATACTCCATTACCATTGTCATCACAATCCTCCATGAACCTTGGGATCGCATTGCTTCATGCCCTAGTCATCACAATGCTCCATGCTCCTTGAAATCAAAATGATCCATGACCTCTGTCATCGCAATGCTCCAAAACCTTGTGATCACAATGTTCCATAACACTTGTCATCTCAACGCTCCATGATGCCTGTCATCACAATAATCCATGCCCTTGTCATAACAATGCTCCATGCCCTTTTTACCACAATGTTCCAAGACCCCTAAATCAGAATGCTCCATGCCCCTTTTCATCAGTATGCTCCATGAGACCTGTCATCACAAGGCTCCATGGTTTTCTCATCAAAATTCTCCAGGACCATGTCATCATAATGCTTCACGACATTGTCATGAAAATTCTCAATGGCCCTTGTCATCATAATGCTCCAAGCCCTAGTCATCACAATGCTCCAGTATATTTGTCATCATAATCCTCCATTACATTTGGCATCACAATGCTCCATGCCACTGTCATCGCAATGCACCATGACATATGTCATCACAATGCTCCCTGACACCTGTCTTCACAATACTCCATGCCCTTGTCATCACAATGCTCCATGCCCTTGTCATCACAATGCACCATGTCCACTGTCATCACAATAATCTATGAAACTTGTCAGACCAATGCTCCATGCCCCTGTCATCACAATGCTCCATGCCCTTCTCATCACAATGCTCCATTACCCCTGTAATCTCAGTGCTCCGTGACTCCAGTCATCACAATGCTTCATAACGTTTGTCATCACAACGGTCCATGCCCGCATCATCACAAGGCTCTGTGACCTTTGTAACCACAATGCTCCATGAACTTTTCATCACAATGCTCCATGACCCTTGTCATCACAATGCTCCATGTCTTTGTCAGAACAATGCTCCATGACCCTTGTCATCACAAAGTGCCATGCGTTTTTCATCACAGTGATCCACAACCTTGTCATCGCTATGCTCCATAAACCTTCTAATCACAATGCTCCATGCACTTTTCATCCAAATGCTCTCTCACATGTGATATCACAGTGTGTCTTCACTAGTCATCACAATCCTCCCTCACCCCAGTTATCATAATGTTCCATGAACCCTGTCATCAAAATGCTACATCCCCTTATCAGCACAATGTTCCAAGACTGCTGACATCACAGTGTTCCATAACGCCTGTCATCAAAATGCTCCATGACCCCTTTCATCCCAAAGCTCCATGACCCCTGTCATCACAATGCTCTGTGACTCCAGTCATCACAATGCTTCATAACGTTTGTCATCACAACGGTCCATGCCCGCGTCCTCACAAGACTCTGTGACCTTTTTAACCACAATGCTCCATGAACTTTTCATCACATTGCTCCGTGACACTTGTCATCCCAAAGCTCCATGTCTTTGTCACAACAATCCTCCATGACCCTTGTCATCACAATGTGCCATGCGTTTTTCAACACAATGATCCACAACTTTGTCATCGCTATGCTCCATAAACCTTGTAATCACAATGATCCATGCAATTCTCATCCAAATGCTCTCTCACATGAGATATCACAATGTACCATCACTTGTCATCACAATCCTCCCTCACCCCAGTTATCACAATTTTCCATGACCCCTGTCATCACAATGCTACATCCCCTTATCAGCACAATGTTCCATGATCCCGGACATCACAATATTCAATAACCCCTGTCATCAAAATGCTCCATGACCCTTTTCATCCCAAAGATCCATGACACCTGGCATCACAATGTTCTATAACCCCTGTCATCAAAATGTTCCATTACACTTTTCATCAAATTCCTGCATGAACCCGTCATCAAAATGCTCCCTGCCTTACTCATCACAATGCACCACACACTTGTCATCAAAATGCTCCATGACTTTTGTCATCACAAAGCTCCATGACCCTTGGCATCACAATGTTCCATGTCATTGTCATCATAATGCTCCATGAACCCTCTCATCACATTGCTCAATGCCCTTGTCATCACAATGCTCCATGCCCACTCTCATCACAATAATCCATGAAACATTTCAGACCAATGCTCAATGCCCTACTCATCACAATGCTCCATTACAACTGTCATAACAATGCTCCATGACCCCTGCCATCACAATGTTCCATGGCCTTGCCATCACAAGGCTCCATGACCCTTCTCATCACAATGCTCCAAGACCTCTGTAATCACAATGCTCCATGCCCTTGTCATCACAAAGCTCCGTGACGCATGTTATCAGAATGTTCCATGGCCTTCTCCTCACAGTGCTCCTTGCCCTTGTCATCACAATGCTCCAAGACCCCTGTAATCACAATGCTCCATGCCCCTTTTCATCAGAATGCTCCTAGAGACTTGTCATCACAAGTCTCCATGGTCATCTCATCACAATGCTCCAGGAACTTGTCATCACCATGCTCCATTCCCTTGTCATCACAATGCTCCATGACCCCTGTCATCACAATACTCCATGAACATTTTCAGCCATATGCTCCATGACCTTCTCATCACAATGCTCCATGACCAATATCATCACAATGCTCCATGACCACTGTCATCACAACACTCCATGACACCTGACAAGACAATGATCCGGGACTCTTGTCATCACAATGCTCCATAACCCCTGTCATCACAATACTCCTTGAACATTTTCAGCCCAATGCTCCATGACACTTGTCATCACAATGATCCATGCCCTTGTCATCCCTATGCTCCATGACCCCTGTATTCACAGTGCTCCGTGATGCTTGTCATCACAGTGCTCCATGACACCTGCCATCACAATGCTCCATGCCTTTGTCAGCAAAATGCTACATGACCTTGTCATTACAATGCTCTATGCGCTTGTCATCACAATACTCCATTACCATTGTCATCACAATCCTCCATGAAACTTGGGATCGCATTGCTTCATGCCCTAGTCATCACAATGCTCCATGCTCCTTGAAATCAAAATGATCCATGACCTCTGTCATTGCAATGCTCCAAAACCTTGTGATCACAATGTTCCATAACACTTGTCATCACAACGTTCCATGATGCCTGTCATAACAATACTCCATGCCCTTGTCATAACAATGCTCCATGCCCATGTTACCACAATGTTCCAAGACCCGTGTAATCAGAATGCTCCATGCCCCTTTTCATCAGTATGCTCCATGAGACCTGTCATCACAAGGCTCCATGGTTTTCTCATCAAAATTCTCCAGGACCATGTCATCATAATGCTTCACGACATTGTCATGAAAATTCTCAATGGCCCTTGTCATCATAATGCTCCAAGCCCTAGTCATCACAATGCTCCATTATATTTGTCATCACAATCCTCCATTACATTTGGCATCACAATGCTCCATGCCACTGACATCGCAATGGACCATGACATATGTCATCACAATGCGCCCTGACACATGTCTTCACAATACTCCATGCCCTTGTCATCACAATGCTCCATGCCCTTGTCATTACAATACACCATGTCCACTGTCATCACAATAATCTATGAAACTTGTCAGACCAATGCTCCATGCCCCTCTCATCACAACCCTCCATGCCCTTGTCATCACAATCCTCCATGCCCTTGTCATCACAATGCTCCATGTCCCCTGTCATCACAATGCCCCGTGACTCCAGTCATCACAATGCTTCATAACGTTTGTCATCACAACGGTCCATGCCCGCGTCCTCACAAGACTCTGTGACTTTTGTAACCACAATGCTCCATGAACTTTTCATCACAATGCTCCATGACCCTTGTCATCACAATGTGCCATGTCTTTTTCATCACAATGATCCACATCTTTGTCATCGCTATGCTCCATAAACCTTGTAATCACAATGCTCCATGCACTTCTCATCCAAGTGCTCTCTCACATGAGATATCACAATGTTCCATCACTAGTCATCACAATCCTCCCTCAGCCCAGTTATCACAATGTTCCATGACCCCTGTCATCACAATGCTACATCCCCTTATCAGCAAAATGTTCCATGACCCCTGACATCACAATGTTCCATAACACCTTTCATCAAAATGTTCCATCACCCTTTTCATCGCAAAGATCCATGACCCCTGGCATCACAATGTTCTATAATAACTGTCATCAAAATGTTCCATTACACTTTTCATCAAATTGCTGCATGACCATGTCATCAAAATGCTCTCTGCCCTTCTCAACACAATGCAGCACACACTTGTCATCAAAATGCTCCATGACCTTTGTCATCACAAAGCTTCATGACCCTTGGCATCACAATGCTCCATGACATTGTCATCACAATGCTCCATGAACCCTCTCATCACATTGCTCCATGCCCTTGTCATCACAAAGATCCATGACACTTGTCATCACAATGCTCGATGCCCTTCTCATCACAATGCTCCATGCCCTTGTCATTATAATCCCCCATGACCCATGTATCACAGTGTACCGTGCCCTTCTCATCACAATGCTCCATGCCCACTCTCATCACAATAATCCATGAAACAATTCAGACCAATGTTCAATGCCCTTCTCATCACAATGCTCCATTACTTCTGTCATAACAATGCTCCATGACCCCTGCCATCACAATGCTCCACGGCCTTGTCATCAAAAGGCTCCATGACCCTTGTCATCACAATGCTCCAAGACCCCTCTAATCACAATGCTCCATGCCCTTTTCATCAGAAAGCTCCATGACGCATGTCATCAGAATGTTCCATGGACTTCTCCTCAGAGAGCTCCATGCCCTTGCCATGACAAAGCTCCAAGACCCCTGTAATCACAATGCTCCATGCCTCTTTTCATCAGAATGCTCCATGAGACTTGTCATCAAAAGTCTCCATGGTCATCTCATCACAATGCTCCAGTAACTTGTAATCACCATGCTCCTTTCCCGTGTCATCACAATGCTCCATGACACCTGGCATCACAATACTCCATGAATATTTTCAGCCAATTCTCCATGACCATCTAATCACAATGCTCCATGGCAAATATCTTCAAAATGCTCCATGACCACTGTCATCACAACACTCCATGACACCTGACAACACAATGATCCGGGACTCTTGTCATCACAATGCTCCAAGACCCCTGTAATCACAATGCTCCATGACCCCTGTCATCACAGTACTCCATGAACATTTTCAGCCCAATGATCCATGACCCTTGTCATCACAATGATCCATGCCCTTGTCATCCCTATGCTCCATGACCCCTGTATTCACAATGCTCTGTGATGCTTGTCATCACAGTGCTCCATGACACCTGTCATCACAATGCTCCATGCCTTTGTCAGCAAAATGCTACATGACCTTGTCATTACAATGCTCTATGCGCTTGTCATCACAATACTCCATTACCATTGTCATCATAATCCTCCAAGAACCTTGGGATCGCATTGCTTCATGCCCTAGTCATCACAATGCTCCATGCTCCTTGAAATCAAAATGATCCATGACCTCTGTCATCGCAATGCTCCAAAACCTTGTGATCACAATGTTCCATAACACTTGTCATCACAACGCTCCATGATGTCTGTCATCACAGTACTCCATGCCCTTGTCATCACAGTGCTCCATGCCCTTGTTATCACAAGGTTCCAAGACCCCTGTAATCCGAATGTTCCATGCCCCTTTTCATCAGTATGCTCCATGAGACCTTTCATCACAAGGCTTTATGGTTTTCTCATCACAATACTCCAGGACCATGTCATCACAATGCTTCATGACATTGTCATGAAAATTCTTAATGGCCCTTGTCATCATAATGCTCCAAGCCCTAGTCATCACAATGCTCCATTATATTTGTCATCACAATCCTCCATTACATTTGGCATCACAATGCTCCATGCCACTGACATCGCAATGGACCATGACATATGTCATCACAATGCTCCCTGACACCTGTCTTCACAATACTCCATGCCCTTGTCATCACAATGCACCATGTCCACTGTCATCACAATAATCTATGAAACTTGTCAGACCAATGCTCCATGCCCCTGTCATCACAATGCTCCATGCCCTTCTCATCACAATGCTCCATTACCCCTGTAATCTCAATGCTCCGTGACTCCAGTCATCACAATGCTTCATAACGTTTGTCATCACAACGGTCCATGCCCGCGTCATCACAAGGTTCTGTGACCTTTGTAACCACAATGCTCCATGAAATTTTCATCACAATGCTCCATGACCCTTGTCATCACAATGCTCCATGTCTTTGTCAGAACAATGCTCCATGACCCTTGTCATCACAATGTGCCATGCGTTTTTCATCACAGTGATCCACAACCTTGTCATCGCTATGCTCCATAAACCTTCTAATCACAATGCTCCATGCACTTTTCATCCAAATGCTCTCTCACATGAGATATCACAGTGTTTCTTCACTAGTCATCACAATCCTCCCTCACCCCAGTTATCATAATGTTCCATGACCCCTGTCATCAAAATGCTACATCCCCTTATCAGCACAATGTTCCATGACTGCTGACATCACAGTGTTCCATAACGCCTGTCATCAAAATGCTCCATGACCCCTTTCATCCCAAAGCTCCATGACCCCTGTCATCACAATGCTCCGTGACTCCAGTAATCACAATGCTTCATAACGTTTGTCATCACAACGGTCCATGCCCACGTCATCACAAGACTCTGTGACCTTTTTAACCACAATGCTCCGTGAACATTTCATCACATTGCTCCGTGACACTTGTCATCCCAATGCTCCATGTCTTTGTCACAACAATCCTCCATGACCCTTGTCATCACAATGTGCCATGCGTTTTTCAACACAATGATCCACAACTTTGTCATCGCTATGCTCCATTAACCTTGTAATCACAATGATCCATGCAATTCTCATCCAAATGCTCTCTCACATGAGATATCACAATGTACCATCACTTGTCATCACAATCCTCCCTCACCCCAGTTATCACAATTTTCCATGACCCCTGTCATCACAATGCTACATCCCCTTATCAGCACAATGTTCCATGATCCCGGACATCACAATATTCAATAACCCCTGTCATCAAAATGCTCCATGACCCTTTTCATCCCAAAGATCCATGACACCTGGCATCACAATGTTCTATAACCCCTGTCATCAAAAGGTTCCATTACACTTTTCATCAAATTCCTGCATGAACCTGTCATCAAAATGCTCCCTGCCCTACTCATCACAATGCACCACACGCTTGTCATCAAAATGCTCCATGAATTTTGTCATCACAAAGCTCCATGACCCTTGGCATCACAATGTTCCAAGTCATTGTCATCATAATGCTCCATGAACCCTCTCATCACATTGCTCAATGCCCTTCTCATCACAATGCTCCATGACCCCTGCCATCACAATGTTCCACGGACTTGTAATCACAAGGCTCCATGACACTTGCCATCACAATGATCCAAGACCCCTGTAATCACAATGCTCCATGCCCTTGTCATCACAAAGCTCCATGACGCATGTTATCAGAATGTTCCATGGCCTTCTCCTCACAGTGCTCCATGCCCTTGTCATCACAATGCTCCAAGAACCCTGTAATCACAATGCTCCATGCCCCTTTTCATCAGAATGCTCCTAGAGACTTGTCATCACAAGTCTCCATGGTCATCTCATCACAATGCTCCAGGAACTTGTCATCGCCATGCTCCATTCCCTTGTCATCACAATGCTCCATGACCCCTGTCATCACAATACTCCATGAACATTTTCACCCATATGCTCCATGACCTTCTCACCACAATGCTCCATGACCAATATCATCACAATGCTCCATGACCACTGTCATAACAACACTCCATGACACCTGACAACACAATGTTCCGGGACTCTTGTCATCACAATGCTCCATAACCCCTGTCATCACAATACTCCTTGAACATTTTCAGCCAAATGATCCATGACACTTGTCTTCACAATGATCCATGCCCTTGTCATCCCTATGCTCCATGACCCCTGTATTCACAATGCTCCGTGATGCTTGTCATCACAGTGCTCCATGACACCTGCCATCACAATGCTCCATGCCTTTGTCAGCAAAATGCTACATGACCTTGTCATTACAATGCTCTATGCGCTTGTCATCACAATACTCCATTACCATTGTCATCACAATCCTCCATGAACCTTGGGATCGCATTGCTTCATGCCCTAGTCATCACAATGCTCCATGCTCCTTGAAATCAAAATGATCCATGACCTCTGTCATCGCAATGCTCCAAAACCTTGTGATCACAATGTTCCATAACACTTGTCATCTCAACGCTCCATGATGCATGTCATCACAATAATCCATGCCCTTGTCATAAAAATGCTCCATGCCCTTGTTACCACAATGTTCCAAGACCCCTGTAATCAGAATGCTCCATGCCCCTTTTCATCAGTATGCTCCATGAGACCTGTCATCACAAGGCTCCATGGTTTTCTCTTCAAAATTCTCCAGGACCATGTCATCATAATGCTTCACAACATTGTCATGAAAATTCTCAATGGCCCTTGTCATCATAATGCTCCAAGCCCTAGTCATCACAATGCTCCAGTATATTTGTCATCATAATCCTCCATTACATTTGGCATCACAATGCTCCATGCCACTGTCATCGCAATGGACCATGACATATGTCATCACAATGCTCCCTGACACCTGTCTTCACAATACTCCATGCCCTTGTCATCACAATGCTCCATGCCCTTGTCATCACAATGCACCATGTCCACTGTCATCACAATAATCTATGAAACTTGTCAGACCAATGCTCCATGCCCTTGTCATCACAATGCTCCATGCCCTTCTCATCACAATGCTCCATTACCCCTGTAATCTCAGTGCTCCGTGACTCCAGTCATCACAATGCTTCATAACGTTTGTCATCACAACGGTCCATGCCCGCATCATCACAAGGCTCTGTGACCTTTGTAACCACAATGCTCCATGAAATTTTCATCACAATGCTCCATGACCCTTGTCATCACAATGCTCCATGTCTTTGTCAGAACAATGCTCCATGACCCTTGTCATCACAAATTGCCATGCGTTTTTCATCACAGTGATCCACAACCTTGTCATTGCTATGCTCCATAAACCTTCTAATCACAATGCTCCATGCACTTTTCATCCAAATGCTCTCTCACATGTGATATCACAGTGTGTCTTCACTAGTCATCACAATCCTCCCTCACCCCAGTTATCATAATGTTCCATGACCCCTGTCATCAAAATGCTACATCCCCTTATCAGCACAATGTTCCAAGACTGCTGACATCACAGTGTTCCATAACGCCTGTCATCAAAATGCTCCATGACCCCTTTCATCCCAAAGCTCCATGACCCTGTCATCACAATGCTCCGTGACCCTTGTCATCACAAAGCTCCATGTCTTTTTCACAACAATGCTCCATGACCCTTGTCATCACAATGTGCCATGCGTTTTTCATCACAATGATCCACAACTTTGTCATCGCTATGCTCCATAAACCTTGTAATCACAATGTTCCATGCAATTCTCATCCAAATGCTCTCTCACATGAGATATCACAATGTACCATCACTTGACATCACAATCCTCCCTCACCCCTGTAAGCACAGTGTTCCGTGACCCCTGTCATCACAATGCTACATCCCCTTATCAGCACAATGTTCCATGATCCCTGACATCACAACATTCAATAACTCCTGTCATCAAAATGCTCCATGACCCTTTCCATCCCAAAGCTCCATGACACCGGGCATCACAATGTTCTATAACCCCTGCCATCAAAATGTTCCATTACACTTTTCAACAAATTACTGCATGAACCTGTCATCAAAATGCTTCCTGCCCTACTCATCACAATGCACCACACCCTTGTCATCAAAATGCTCCATGACCTTTGTCATCACAAAGCTCCATGACCTTGGCATCACAATGCTCCATGTCATTGTCATCATAATGCTCCATGAACCCTCTCATCACATTGCTCAATGCGCTTGTCATCACAAAGATCCATGACACTTGTCATCACAATGCTCGATGCCCTTCTCATCACAATGCTCCATGCCCTTGTCATTACAATCCCCCATGACCCATGTATCACAGTGTACGTTCCCTTGTCATCACAATGCTCCATGCCCACTCTCATCACAATAATCCATGAAACATTTCAGACCAATGCTCAATGACCTACTCATCACAATGCTCCATTACAACTGTCATAACAATGCTCCATGACCCCTGCCATCACAATGTTCCATTGCCTTGTCATCACAAGGCTGCATGACCCTTGTCATCACAATGCTCCAAGACCCCTGTAATCACAATGCTCCATGCACATTTTCATCAGAATGCTCCATGAGACTTGTCATCACAAGTCCCCATGGTCATTTCATCACAATGCTCCAGGAACTTGTCATCACCACACTCCATTCCCTTGTCATCACAATGCTCCATGACACCTGTCATCACAATATTCCATGAACATTTTCACCCCAATGCTCCATGGCTTTCTCATCACAATGTGCCATGACCAATATCATCACAATGCTCCATGACCACTGTCATCACAACACTCCATGAAACCTGACAACACAATGATCCAGGACTCTTGTCATCACGATGCTCCAAGACCCCTGTAATGACAATGCTCCATGCCACTTTTCATCAGAATGCTCCTTGAGACTTGTCATCACAAGTCTCCATGGTCATCTCATCACAGTGCTCCAGGACCTTGTCATCACCGTGCTTCATTCCCTTGTCATCACAATGCTCCATGACCGCTGTCATCACAATACTCCATGAACATTTTCAGCCCAGTGCTCCATGACACTTGTCATCAAAATGATCCATGCCCTTGTCATCCCTATGCTCCATGACCCCTGTATTCACAATGCTCCGTGATGCTTGTCATCACAGTGCTCCATGACACCTGTCATCACAAAGCTCCATGCCTTTGTCAGCAAAATGCTACATGATCTTGTCATTACAATGCTCTATGCGCTTGTCATCAAAATACTCCATTACCATTGTCATCACACTCCTCCAAGAACATTGGGATCGCATTGCTTCATGCCCTTGTCATCACAATGCTCCATGCTCCCTGAAATCAAAATGATCCATGACCTCTGTCATCGCAATGCTCCAAACACTTGTGATCACATTGTTCCATAACACTTGTCATCACAACGCTCCATGATGCCTGTCATCACAATACTCCCTGCCCTTGTCATCACAATGCTCCAAGACCCCTGTAATCACAATGCTCCATGCCCCTTTTCATCAGAATGCTCCATGAGACTTGTCATCACAAGTCTCCATGGTCTACTCATCACAATGTTCCAGGACCTTGTCATCACAATGCTCCAGGACCCCTGTCATCACAATATTCAATGAACATTTTCAGCCCAATGCTCCATGACCTTCTCATCCCAATGCTCCATGACCCCTTTATTCACAATGCTCCGTGACGCTTGTCATCACAGTGCTCCATGACACCTGTCATCACAATGCTCCATGCCTTTGTCAGCAAAATATTGCATGACCTTGTCATTTAAATGCTCTATGTGCTTGTCATCACAATACTCCATTACCATTGTCATCACAATCCTCCATGAAACTTGGGATCACATTCCTTCATGCCATTGTCATCACAATGCTCCATGCTCCTTGAAATCAAAATGATCCATGACCTCTGTCATCACAATGCTCCAAACCCTTGTGAACACAATGTTCCATAACACTTTTCATCACAACGCTCCATGATGCCTGTCATCACAATACTCCATGCCCTTTTCATCACAATGCTCCATGACCGTTGTCATCACAATTCTCAATACACTTTTCATCACAATGCTCCCTGACACGTGTCGTCAGAATGCTCCTTAAACCCTGTCACGAAAAGGCTCCATGCCTTTTTCTTCACAAAGCCCCATGCCATTTTCATCACAATGCTCCATGCCATTGTCATCAAAATACTCCACAAGTTGGTCATTAGAATGCTCCATGACCATTGTCATCACAATTCTCCATGCACTTGTCAGCACAGTGCTCCCTGACCCTTGTCATCACAATGCTCCAAGCCATTGTCATCACAATGCTCCATTACCTTTGTCATCAGAATCCTCCATGACACTTGGCATCACAATGCTCCATGCCATTGTCATCACATTGGGCCATTACATATGTCATCACAATGTTCCCTGACACCTCTCTTCACAATATTGCATGACCTGGTCATCGCAAATTTCCATGCCCTTGTCATGAAAATGCGCCATTCCAACTGTCATCACAATAATCCATGAAACTTATTAGACCAATGCTCGATGCCCTTGTCATCACAAAGCTCCATGCCCTTGTTATCACAATGTTCCAAGACCCCTCTAATCAGAATGCTCCATGCCCTTTTTCATCAGTATGCTCCATGAGACTTGTCATCACAAGGCTCCATGGTTTTCTCATCACAATGCTCCAGGAACTTGTCATCACAATGCTTCACGACATTGTCATGAAAATTCTCAATTTCCCTTGTCATCATAATGCTCCAAGCCCTAGTCATCACAATGCTCCATTATATTTGTCATCACAATCCTCCATTACATTTGGCATCACAATGCTCCCTGCCATTGTCATCGCAATGGACCATGACATATGTCATCACAATGCTCCCTGACACCTGTCTTCACAATAGTCCCTGGCCTTCTCATCACAATGCTCCATGCCCTTGTCATCACAATGCACCATGTCCACTGTCATCACAATAATCTAGGAAACATGTCAGACCAATGTTCCATGCCCCTGTCATCACAAAGCTCCATGCCCTTGTCATCAAAATGCTCCATGACCCCTGTCATCACAACGCTCCCTGACTCCAGTCATCACAATGCTTCATAACGTTTGTCATCACAACGGTCCATGCCCACGTCATCACAAGGCTCTGTGACCTTTGTAACCCAAATGCTCCACGAACTTTTCATCACAATGCTCTGTGACACTTGTCATCACAATGCTCCATGTCTTTGTCAGAACAATGCTCCATGACCCTTGTCATCACAATGTTCCATGAGATTTTCATCACAATGATCCACAACCTTGTCTTCGCTATGCCCCATAAACATTGTAATCACAATGCTCCATGAACTTTTCATCCAAATGCTTTCTCACATGAGATATCACATTGTTCCATCACTAGTCATCACACTCCGCCCTCACCCCTGTAATCACAATGTTCCATGACCCCTGTCATCACAATGCTACTTCTACTTATCAGAACAGTGTTCCATGACACCTGACATCACAATATTCCATAACCCCTGTCATCAAAGTGCTCCTTGACACATTTCATCCCAAAGCTCCATGACCCCTGGTATCACAATGTTCTATAAACCCTGTCAACAAAATGTTCAATTAAACTTTTCATCAAATTGCTGCATGACCCTGTCATCAAAATGCTCCCTGCCCTTCTGATAACAATGCACCACACCCTTGGCATCAATATGCTCCATGACCTTTGTCATCACAAAGCTCAGAGACCCTTGGAATCACAATGCTCCATGCCATTGTCATCACAAAGCTCCATGACGCATGCCATCAGAATGTTCCATGGCCTTCTCCTCACCGTGCTCCATGCCCTTGTCATCACAATACTCCAAGACTCGTGTAATCACAATGCTCCATGCCCCGTTTCATCAGAATGCTCCATGAGACTTGGCATCACAAGTCTCCATGGTCATCTCATCACAATGCTCCAGGACCTTGTCATCACCATGCTCCATTCCCTTGTCATCACAATGCTCCATGACACCTGTCAACACAATACTCCATGAACATTTTTAGCCCTATGCTCCATGACCTTCTCATCACAATGCTCCATGACCAATATCATCACAATGCTGCATGACCACTGTCATCAAAACACTCCATGACAACTGACAACACAATCATCCGGGACTCTTGTCATCACAATGCTCCAAGACCTCTGTAATCACAATGCCCCATGACCCCTGTCATCACAATACTCCATGAATATTTTCAGCCCAATGCTCCATGACACTTGTCATCACAATGATCCATGCCCTTGTCATCCCAATGCTCCATGACCCCTGTATTCACAATGCTCCGTGATGCTTGTCATCACAGTGCTCCATGACACCTGTCATCACAATGCTCCATGCCTTTGTAAGCAAAATGCTACATGACCTTGTCATTACAATGCTCTATGGGCTTGTCATCACAATACTCCATTACCAATGTCATCACAATCCTCCAAGATCCTTGGGATCCCATTGCTTCATGCCATAGTCATCACAATGCTCCATGCTCCTTGAAATCAAAATGATCCATGACCTCTGTCATCGCAATGCTCCAAACACTTGTGATCACAATGTTCCATAACACTTGTCATCACAACGCTCCATGATGCCTGTCATCACAATACTCCATGCCCTTGTCATCACAATGCTTCATGACCCTTGTCATCACAAAGTGCCATGCGTTTTTCATCACAGTGATCCACAACCTTGTCATCGCTCTGCTCCATAAACCTTGTAATCACAATGCTCCATGCACTTCTAATCCACATGCTCTCTCACATGAGATATCACAATGTTCCACACTAGTCATCACAATCCTCCCTCACCCCAGTTATCGCAATGTTCCATGACCCCTGTCATCCCAGTGCTACATCCCCTTATCAGCACAATGTTCCCTGACACCTGACATCACAGTGTTCCATAACGCCTGTCATCAAAATGTTCCATGACCCTTTTCATCCCAAAGCTCCATGACCCATGGTATCACAATATTCTATAAACCCTGTCATCAAAAGTTTCCATTACACTTTTCATCAAATTGCTGCATGACCCTCTCATCAAAATGCTCCCTGCCATTCTCATCACAATGCACCACACACTTGTCATCAAAATGCTCCATGACCTTTGTCATCACAAAGCTCCAAGACCCTCGGCATCACAATGTTCCATGTCATTGTCATCACAATGTTCCATGAACCCTCTCATCACATTGCTCCATGCCCTTGTCATCACAAAGCTCCATGACAATTGTCATCACAATGCTCGATGCCCTTCTCATCACAATGCTCCATGCCCTTTTCATTACAACCCCCCATGACGCATGCATCACAGTGTACGTGCCCTTGTTATCACAATGCTCCATGCCCACTCTCATCACAATAATCCATGAAACATTTCACACCAATGATCAATGCCCTTCTCATCACAATGCTCCATTACTTCTGTCATAACAATGCTCCATGACCCCTGCCATCACAATGTTCAAAGGCCTTGTCCTCACAAGGCTCCATGACCCTTGTCATCACAATGATCCAAGACCCCTGTAATCACAATGCTCCATGCCATTGTCATCACAAAGCTCCATGACGCGTGTCATCAGAATGTTCCTTGGCCTTCTCCTAACAGTGCTCCATGCCCTTGTCATCACAATGATCCAAGACCCCTGTAATCACAAGGCTCCATGCACCATTTCATCAGAATGCTCCATGACACTTGTCATCCCAAGTCTCCATGGTCTTCTCTTCACAGTGCTCCAGGGCCTTATCATCACCACGCTCCATTCCCTTGTCATCACAATGCTCCATGACACCATTCATCACAATATTCCATGAATATTTTCACCCCAATGCTCCATGACCTTCTCATCACAATGTGCCATGACCAATATCATCACAATGCTCCATTACCACTGTCATCACAACACTCCATGAAACCTGACAACACAATGATCCAGGACTCTTGTCATCACAATGCTCCAAGACCCCTGTAATCACAATGCTCCATGACCACTGTCATCAAAATACTCCATGAACATTTTCATCCCAATGATCCATGACCCTTTTCTTCACAAGGATCCATGCCCTTGTCATCCCAATGCTCCATGACCCCTGTATTCACAATGCTCCGTGACGCTTGTCATAGCAGTGCTCCATGACACCTGTCATCACAATGCTCCATGACTTTGTCAGCAAAATGCTACATGACCTTGTCATTACAATGTTCTATGCCCTTGTCATCACAATACTCCATTACCATTGTCATCACAATCCTCCATGAAACTTGGGATCACATTGCTTCATGCCCTTGTCATCACAATGCTCCATGCTCCTTGAAATCGAAATGATCCATGAACTCTGTCATCACAATGCTCCAAACCCTTGTGATCACAATGTTCCATAACACTTGTCATCACAACGCTCCATGATGCCTGTCATCACAATACTCCATGCACTTTTCATCACAATGCTCCATGACCGTTGTCATCACAATTCTCAATACACTTGTCATCACAATGCTCCCTGACACTTGTCGTCAGAATGCTCCTTGAACCCTGTCACGAAAAGGCTCCATGCCTTTTTCATCACAAAGCCCAATGCCATTTTCATCACAATGCTCCATGCCATTGTCATCAGAATACTCCACAAGTGGATATGGAAACATATGTATATGTATAACTGATTAAATTAGTTATAAAGCAAAAAAATAAAATAAAATAAAATTTAAATAATGAGCACAAGTAATAATGATGAGGGGACATTTTTGACCTACTCATTCAAAAAAAAAAATACTCCACAAGCTTGTCATCAGAATGCTCCAGACAATTGTCATCACAATACTCCATGCACTTGTCAGCACAATGCTCCCTGACCCTTGTCATCACAATGCTCCAAGCCATTGTCATCACAATGCTCCATTACCTTTGTCATCAGAATCCTCCATGACACTTGGCATCACAATGCTCCATGCCATTGTCATCACATTGGGCCATTACATATGTCATCACAATGCTCCCTGACATCTCTCTTCACAATGTTGCATGACCTGGTCATCACAATTCTCCATGCCCTTGTCATCACAATGCTCCATTCCAACTTTCATCACAATAATCCATGAAACTTATTAGAACAATGCTCCATGCCCTTGTCATCACAAAGCTCCATGCCCTTCTTATCACAATGTTCCAAGACCCCTATAATCAGAATGCTCCAAGCCCCTTTACATCATTATGCTCCATGAGACTTGTCATCACAAGGTTCCATGATTTTGTCATCACAATGCTCAAGGAACTTTTCATCACAATGCTTCACGACCTTGTCATGAAAATATTCAATGGACCTTGTCATCATAATGCTCCAAGCCCTAACCATTACAATGCTCCTTTATATTTGTCATCACAATCCTCCATTACATTTTGCATCACAATGCTCCCTGCCATTGTCATCGCAATGGACCATGACATATGTCATCACAATGCTCCCTGACACCTGTCTTCACAATACTACATGCCCTTGTCATCACAATGCTCCATGCCCTTGTCATCACAATGCACCATGTCAACTCTCATCACAATAATCTATGAAACTTGTCAGACCAATGCTCCATGCCACTGTCATCACAATGCTCCATGCCCTTGTCATCAAAATGCTCCATGACCCCTGTCATCACAACGCTCCCTGACTCCTGTCATCACAATGCTTCATAACGTTTATCATCACAACGGTCCATGCCCGCGTCATCACAAGGCTCTATTATCTTTGTAACCCCAATGCTCCATGAACTTTTCATCACAATGCTCTGTGACACTTGTCATCACAATGCTCCATGCCTTTGTCAGAACAATGCTCCATGACACTTGTCATCACAATGTGCCATGCGCTTTTCATCACAATGATCCACAACATTGTCATCGCTATGTTCCATAAACATTGTAATCACAATGCTCCATGCACTTTTCATCCAAAGGCTCTCTCACATGAGATATCACAATGTTCCATCACTAGTCATCAGAATCCTCCCTCACCCCTCTTATCACAATGTTCCATGACCCCTGTCATCACAATGCTACATCCCCTTATCAGCACAATGTTCCATGACCCCCGACATCACAATGTTCCATAACCCCTGTCATCAAAATGCTCCATGACCCTTTTCATCCCAAAGCTCCATGACCCCTGGCATCACAATGTTCTATAACCCCTGTCAACAAAATGTTCCATTACACTTTTCATCAAATTGCTGCATGAACTTGTCATCAAAATGCTCCCTGCCCTTCTCATCACAATGCACCACACCCTTGTCATCAAAATGCTCCATGACCTTTGTCATCACAAAGCTCCATGACCCTCCGCATCACAATGCTCCATGCCATTGTCATCACAATGGGCCATTACATATGTCATCACAATGCTCACTGACACCTGTATTCACAATACTGCATGACCTGCTCATCACAATGCTCCATGCCCTTGTCATCACAATGCGCCATTCCAACTGTCATCGCAATAATCCATGAAACTTATTAGAGCAATGCTCCATGCCATTGTAATCACAATGCTCCATGCCCATGTTATCACAATGCTCCATGACCCTTGTCATCACAATGCCCCGTGACTCCAGTCATCACAATGCTTCATGACCTTTGTCATCACAATGGTCCATGCCCTCGTCATCAACAGTCTCTCTGACCATTTTAACCACAATGCTCCATGAACTTTTCATCAAAATGCTCTTTGACACTTGTCATCACAATGCTCTATGCCTTTCTCAGCACAATGCTCCATGACCCTTGTCATCACAAAGCTCCATGCGCTTGTCCGCACAATGCTCCATCACACATGTATTCACAATGCACCATGCGCTTGTCATCACAGTGCTCCACAATCTTGTCATCACAATGCTCCATAAACCTTGTCATCACAATGATCCATGCACTTCTCATCAAAATGCTCTCTCACCACTGATATCACAATGTTATATCACTATTCGACACAGTACTCCCTCACCCCTGTCATCACAATGTTCCATGACTCCTCTCATCACAATGCTATATGCACTTATCATCAGAATGTTCGATGACCCCTGACATCACAATGTTCCATAACCCATGTCATCAAAATGTTCCTTGACACTTTTCATCAAATTGCTCCATGACCCTGTCATCACAATGCTCCCTGCACTTCTCATCACAATGCACAACGCAGTTGTCATCAAAATGCTCCATGACCCTTGTCATCACAAATATCCATGACCCTTGGCATCACATTGCTCCATGCCCTTGTCATCACTAAGCTCCATGACACATGTCATCAGAATGCTCCATGGCCTTCTCATCACAATGCTCCATGACCTTTGTCATCACAATGCTCAATATAGTTGTCATCAATATGCTCCCTCACACTTGTTGTCTGTATGCTCCTTTAACCCTGTCATGACAAGGCTCCATGCATTTTTCATCACAATGTTCCATGTCCTTTTCTTCACAATGCTCCAAGACCCCTGTAATCTCAGTGATCCAAGCTCTGGTGACCACAAAGCTCAATGACGCATGTCTTCAGAATGCTCCTTGGCCTTCTCTTCACAATGCTCCATGCCCTTGTCATCACAATGTTCCAAGACCCCTGTAATCACAATGGTCCATGCCCCAATTCCTCAGTATGCTATATGAGACTTGTCATCACAAGGCTCCATGGTTTTCTCATCACAATGCTCCAGGACCTTGTCATCACAATGCTTCACGACCTTGTCATGAAAATTCTCAATGGCCCTTGTCATCATAGTGCTCCAAGCCCTAGTCATCACAATGCCCCTTTTTATTTCTCATCACAATCCTCCATTACATTTGGCATCACAATTTTCCATTCTATTTTCTTCGCAATGGACCATGACATATGTCATCACAATGCTCCCTGACACCTGTCTTCACAATACTCCATGACCTTCTCATCACCATGATCCATGCCCTTGTCATCACAATGAACCATGTCCACTGTCATCAAAATAATCTATGAAACTTTTCAGACCAGTGCTCCATGCCCCTCTCATCACAATGATCCATGTCCTTGTCATCACAATGCACCATGTCCACTGTCATCACAATAACCTCTGAAAATTGTCACCACAACGCTCCATGTCCCTGTCATCACAATTCTCCATGACCCCTGTCATCACAATGTTCCGTGACTCCAGTCATCACAATGCTTCATAACGTTTGTCATCAGAATGGTACATGCCCGCGTCATCACAAGGCTCTGTGACCTTTGTAATCACAATGCTCCATGAACTTTTCATCACAATGCTCCGTGACCCTTGTCATCACAATGCTCCATGCCTTTGTCAGAACAATGTTCCATGACCCTTGTCATCACAATGTGTCACGCGCTTTTCATCACAATGATCCACAACCTTGTCATCGCTGTGCACCATAAACCTTGTATTCACAGTGCTCCATGCACTTCTCATCCAAATGCTCTCTCACCTGAGATATCACAATGTTCCATCACTAGTCATCACAATCCTACCTCAACCCAGTAATCAAAATGTTCCATGACCCCTGACATCACAATATTCCATAACCAATGTCATCAAAATGCTCCATGACACTTTTCAGCCCAAAGCTCCATGACCCTTGGCATCAAAATGTTCTGTAACGCCTGTCATCAAAATTTTACATTACACTTTTCATCAAATAGCTGCATGACCCTGTCATCAAAATGCTCCCTCTCCTTCTCATGACAATGCACCACACGCTTGTCATCAAAATGCTCCATGACCGTTGTCATCACAAAGCTCCACAACACTTGGCATCACAATGTTCCATGTCATTGTCATCACAATGCTCCATGAACACTCTCATCCCATTGCTCCATGCCCTTTTCATCACAAAGCTCCATGGCACTTTTCATCACAATGTTCGATGCCTTTCTCATCAAAATGCTCCATGCCCTTTTCATCACAATCCACCATGACCCATGTATCACAGTGTTCCGTGCCCTTGTCATCACAATGCTCCATGCCCACTCTCATCACAATAATCCATGAAGCCTTTCAGGCAAATGCTCAATGCCCTTCTCATCACAATGCTCCATTAACTCTGTCATAACAATGCTCCATGACCCCTGTCATCACAATGTTCCACGACCTTGTCATCACAAGGCTCCATGACCATTGTCATCACAATGCTCCAAGACCCATGTAATCACAATGCTCCATGCCCTTTTCATCACAAAGCTCCATGACACATGTCATCAGAATGTTCCATGGCCTTCTCATCACAATGCTCAATGCCCTTGTCATCACAATGCTCCAAGACCCCTGTAAACAAAATGCTCCATGCCCCTTTGCATCTCAATGCTCCATGAACCCTGTCATCACAATGCACCATGCCCATCATCATAATGCTTCAGGCTATTGTCATCACAATGAAATCAAAATTATCCATGACCTCTGTCATCATAATGCTCCAAACCCTTGTGATCACAATGTTCCATAACACTTATCATCACAAATCCCTATGACGCTCATCATCACAATTATCCATGGTATTCTCATCACAATGCTCCATGACCTTTGTCATCACAATGCTCAATACACTTGTCATCACAATGCTCCCTCACACTTGTCGTCAGTATGCTCCTTGAACCCTGTCATGAAAAGTCTCCATGCCTTTTTCATCACAATGATCCGTGCCCTTTTCATCACAATGCTCCAAGATCACTGTAATAACAATGCTCCATGTCCTTGTCATCACAAAACTCCATGAAGCATATCATCAGAATGCTCCATGGCCTTCTCATCCCAATGCTCCATGCCCTAGTCATCACAATGCTCCAAGACCCCTGTAATCACAATGCTCCATGCCCACTTTCATGAGAATGCTCCGTGAGATTTGTCATCACAGGTCTCCATGGTCATCTCATCACAATGCTCCAGGACCTTGTCATCACCATTCTCCATTCCCTTGTCATCACAATGCTCCATGACCCCTGTCATCACAATAATCCATTAACATATTCAGCCCAATGCTCCACGACCTACACATCACAATTCTCCATGGCCAATATCATCACAATGTTCCATGACCACTGTCATCACAACACTCCATGACTCCTGACAACACAATGATCCGGGACTCTTGTCATCACAATGCTCCATTCCGTACACATCACTATGCTCCATGACCCCTGTCATCACAACACTCCATGAACATTTTCAGACCAGTGCTCCATGACACTTGTCATCACAATGATCCATGCCCTTGTCATCCCAATGCTCCATGACCCCTGTATTCACAATGCTCCATGACGCTTGTCATCACAGAGCTCCATGACACATGTCATCACAATGCTCCATGCCTTTGTCAGCAAAATGCTACATGACCTTGTCATTACAATGCTCTATGCACTTGTCATCACAATACTCCATTTCCATTGTCATCACAATCCTCTATGAACCTTGGGATCACATTGGTTCATGCCCTTGTCATCACAATGCTCCATGCTCCTTGAAATCAAAATGATCCATGACCTCTGTCATCACAATGCTCCAAACCCTTGTGATCACAATGTTCCATAACACTTGTCATCACAACGCTCCATGATGCCTGTCATCACAATACTCCATGCCCTTTTCATCAAAATGCACCATGACCTTTGTCATCACAATTCTCAATACAATTGTCATCACAATGCTTCCTGACACTTGTCCTCAGAATGCTCCTTGAACCCTGTCACAAATACGCTCCATGCCTTTTTCATCCCAATGCCCCATGCCGTTTTCATCACAATGCTCCATGCCAATGTCATCAAAATACTCCACAAGCTTATCATCAGAATGCTCCATGACACTTTTCATCACAATTCTCCATGCACTTGTCAACACAATGCTCCCTGTCCCTTGTCATCACAATGCTCCAAACCATTGTCATCACAATGCTCCATTACCTTTGTCATCACAATGCTCCATGACACTTGGCATCACAGTGCTCCATGCCGTTGTCATCACAATGGGCCATTACATATGTCATCACAATGCTCCCTGACACCTCTCTTCACAATACTGCATGACCTGGTCATCACAATGCTCCAAGACCCATGTAATCACAATGCACCATTCCAACTATCATCGCAATAATCCATGAAACTTATTAAACCAATGTTCCATGCCCTTGTCATCACAATGCTCGATGCCCTTGTTATCACAATGTTCCAAGAACCCTGTAATCAGAATTCTCCTTGCCCCTTCCATCAGTATGCTCCATGAGACTTGTCATCACAAGGCTCCATGGTTTTCTCATCACAGTGTTCCAGGACATTATCATGACAATGCTTCACTACCTTGTCATGAAAATTCTCATTGGCCCTTGTCATCATAATGCTCCAAGTCCTAGTCAACACAATGCACCATTATATTTGTCATCACAATCCTGCATTACATTTGGCATCACAATGCTCCCTGCCATTGTCATCGCAATGGACCATGACGTATGTCATCACAATGCTCTCTGACAACTCTCTTCAAAATACTCCATGACCTTCTCATCACAATGCTCCATGCCCTGGTCATCACAATGCACCATGTCAACTGTCATCACAATAATCTATGAAAAGTGTCACCACAACGCTCCATGTCCCTGTCATCACAATGCTCCATGACCCCTGTCATCTCAATGCTCCGTGATTCCAGTCATCACAATGCTTCATAACGTTTGTCATCACAACGGTCCATGCCCGCATCATCACAAGGCTCTGTGACCTTTGTAACCACAATGCTCCATGAAATTTTCATCACAATGCTCCGTGACCATTGTCATCACAATGCTCCATGCCTTTGTCAGAACAATGTTCCATGACCCTTGTCATCACAATGTGCCACGCGTTTTTCATCACAATGATCCACAACCTTGTCATCGCTATGCTCCATAAATCTTGTATTTGCAATGCTCCATGCACTTCTCATCCAAATGCTCTCTCACCTGAGATATCACAATGTTCCATCACTAGTCATCACAATCCTCCCTCAACCCTGTAATCAAAATGTTCCATGACCCCTGACATCACAATATTCCATAACCACTGTCATCAAAATGCTCCATGACACTTTTCAGCCCAAAGCTCCTTGACCCATGGCATCACAATGTTCTGTAACCCCTGTCATCAAAATGTTACATTACACTTTTCATCAAATTGCTGCATGAGCCTGTCATCAAAATGCTCCCTCTCCTTCTCATCACAATGCACCACACGCTTGTCATCAAAATGCTCCATGACTTTTGTCATCACAAAGCTCCATGACCCTTGGCATCACAATGCTCCATATCATTGTCATCAAAATGCTCCATGAAACCTCTCATCCCATTGCTCCATGCCGTTGTCATCACAAAGCTCCATGACACTTGTCATCACAATGCTCAATGCCGTTCTCATCAAAATGCTCCATGCCCTTTTCATCACAATCCTCCATGACCCATGTATCACAGTGTTCCGTGCCCTTGTTGTCACAATGGTCCATGCCCACTCTCATCACAATAATCCATGAAACATTTCAGGCCAATGTTCAATGCCCTTCTCATCAGAATGCCACATTACCTCTGTCATAACAATGCTGATTACCCCTGCCAACACAATGTTCCACGGCCTTGTCATCACAAGGCTCCATGACCCTTGTCATCACAATGCTCCAAGACCCCTGTAATCACAATGCTCCATGCCCTTTTCGTCACAAAGCTACATGACACATGTCATCAGTATGTTCCATGGCCTTCTCATCACAATGCTCCATGCCCTTGTCATCACAATGCTGCATGCCCCCTATAATCAAAATGCTCCATGCCCCTTTGCATCTCAATGCTCCATGAACCCTGTCATCACAATGCACCATGACCATCATCATAATGCTTCAGGCTATTGTCATCACAATGAAATCAAAATTATCCATGACCTCTGTCATCATAATGCCCCAAACCCTTGTGATCACAATGTTCCATAACACTTATCATCTCAAATACCCATGACGCTCATCATCACAATTATCCATGGTATTCTCATCACAATGCTCCATGACCTTTGTCATCACAAGGCT
This sequence comes from Mesoplodon mirus, assembly GCF_964341445.2. Lineage (NCBI taxonomy): Eukaryota > Metazoa > Chordata > Mammalia > Artiodactyla > Ziphiidae > Mesoplodon > Mesoplodon mirus. The sequence goes on from NW_028295811.1 coordinate 1,902,654, forward strand.
CAATACACTTGTCATCACAATGCTCCCTGACACTTGTCGTCAGTATGCTCCTTGAACACTGCCATGACAAGGCTCCATGCCTTTTTCATCACAATGATCCGTGCCCTTTTCTTCACAATGCTCCAAGATCACTGTAATCACAATGTTCCATTTCCTTGTCATCACAAAACTCCATGAAGCATGTCATCAGAATGCTCCATGGCCTTCTCATCACAATGCTCCATGCCCTAGTCATCACAATGCTCCTAGACCCCTGTAATCACAATGCTCCATGCCACTTTTCACAGAATGCTCCATGAGACTTGTCATCACAAGTCTCCATCGTCATCTCATCACAATTCTCCAGGACCTTGTCATCACCATTCTCCATTCCCTTGTCATCACAATGCTCCATGGCCCCTGTCATCACAATAATCCATTAATATATTCATCCCAATGCTCCACGACCTACACATCACAATTCTCCATGGCCAATATCATCACAATGCTCCATGACCACTGTCATCACAACACTCCATGACTCCTGACAACACAATGATCTGGGACTCTTGTCATCACAATGCTCCATTCCCTACACATCACTATGCTCCATGACCCTTGTCATCACAACACTCCATGAACATTTTCAGCCCAATGCTCCATGACTCTTGTCATCACAATGATCCATGCCCTTGTCATCCCAATGCTCCATGACCCCTGTATTCACAATGCTCCTTGACGCTTGTCATCACAATGATCCATGCCTTTGTCAGCAAAATGCTACATGACATTTTCATTACAATGCTCTATGCGCCTGTCATCACAAAACTCCATTTCCATTGTCATCACAATCGTCCATGAACCTTGGGATCACATTGCTTCATGCCCTTGTCATCACAATGCTCCATGATCCTTGAAATCAAAATGATCCATGACCTCTGTCATCACAATGCTCCAAACCCTTGTGATCACAATGTTCCATAACACTTGTCATCACAACGCTCCATGATGCCTGTCATCACAATACTCCATGCCCTTTTTATCACAATGCTCCATGACTTTTGTCATCACAATTCTCAATATACATGTCATCACAATGCTCCCTGACATTGTTATTAGAATGATCCTTGAACCCTGTCAGGAAAAGGCTCCATGCCTTTTTCAACACAATGCCCCATGCCGTTTTCATCACAATGCTCCATGCCATTGTCATCAAAATACTCCACAAGTTTGTCATCAGAATGCTCCCTGACCCTTGTTATCACAATTCTCCATGCACTTGTCAGCACAATGCTAACTTACCCATGTCATCCAAATGTTCTAAGCCATTGTCATCACAAAGTTCCATTACCTTTGTCATCAGAATCCTCCATGACACCTCCATGTTCTTTTCATCACAATGCTCCAAGACCCATGTAATCACAATGCTCCATGCTCTTGCCATCACAAAGCTCAATGACGCATGCCATCAGAATGCCCCTTGGTCTTCTCCTCACAATGTTCCATGCCCTTGTCATCACAATGTTCCATGACCCCTGTAACCACAATGCTCCATGCCCCTTTTCATCAGTATGCTCATGAGACTTGTCATCACAAGGCTCCATAATTTTGTCATCACAATGCTCCTGGAAATTGTCAGCACAATGCTTCACGACTTTGTCATGAAAATTCTCAATGGCCCTTGTCATCATAATGCTCCAAGCCCTAATAATCACAATGCTCCATTATATTTGTCATCACAATCCTCCATTACATATGGCATCACAATGCTCCATGCCATTGTCATCGCAATGGACCATGACATATGTCATCACAATGCTCCCTGACATCTGTCTTCACAATACTCCATGACATTCTCATCACAATGCTCCATGCCCACTGGCAACACAATAATCTATGAAATTTGTCAGACCAATGCTCCATTCCCTGTCATCACAATACTCCATGCCCTTGTCATCAAAATGCTCCATGACCCCTGTCATCACAATGCTCCGTGACTCCAGTCATCACAATGCTTTATAACGTTTCTCATCACAATGGTCCATGCCCGCGTCATCACAAGGCTCTGTGACATTTGTAACCACAATGCTCCATGAACTTTTCATCACCATTCACTGTGACCATTGTCATCACAATGCTCCATTTCTTTGTGAGAACAATGCTCCATGACCCTTGTCATCACAATGTGTCACGCGCTTTTCATCACAAAGGTCCACAACATTATCATTGCAATGCTCCATAAACCTTGTAATCACAATGGTCCATGCGCATCTCATCAAAATGCTCTCTCACCAGAGATATCACAATGTTCCATCACTAGTCATCACAATACTCCCTCACCCCTGTAATCACAATGTTCCATGACCCTGTCATCACAATGCTACATCCCCTTATCATCACAATGTTCCATGACCCCTGACATAACAATGTTCAACAACACCTGTCATCAAAATGCTCCATGACCCGTTTCATCCCAAAGTTCCAAGAACCCTGACATAACAATGTTCTATAACCCCTGCCATTAAAATGTTCCATTTCACTTTTCATCAAATTGCTGCATGATCCGGTCATCAAAATGCTCCCTGCACTTCTCATCACAATGCACCATTCCCTTGTCATCAAAATGCTCCTTGACTTGTCATCACAAAGCTCCATGACCCTTGGCATCACAATGCTCCATGTCATTGTCATCACAGTGCTCCATGAACCCTCTCATCACATTGCTCCATGCCCTTGTCATCACAAAGCTCCATGACACTTGTCATCACAATGCTCGATGCCCTTCTCATCACAATGCTCCATGCCCTAGTCATTAAAATCCTGCATTACCCATGTATCACAGTGTTCCGTGCCCTTGTCATCACAATGCTCCATGCCCAGTCTCATCACAATAATCCATAAAATATTTCAGACCAATATTCCATGCCCTTCTCATCACAATGCTCCATTACCACTGTCATAACAATGCTCCATGACCCCTGTCATCACAGTGTTCCACGGCCTAGTCATCACAAGGCTCCGTGACACTTGCCATCACAGTGCTCCAAGACCCCTGTAATCACAATGCTCTATGCCCTTGTCATCACAAAGCTCCATGACACATGTCATCAGAATGTTCCATGGTCTTCTCATCAAAATACTCCATGCACTTTTCATTACAGTGCTCCAAGACCCCTGTAATCACAATGCTCCATGCCACTTTTCATCAGTGTGCTCCATGAGACTTGTCATCACAAAGTTCTTTGATCCTTGTCATCACAATGCTCTATGCCTTTCTCAGCACAATTCTCCATGACCCTTGTCATCACAATGCTCCAAGACCCCTGTCATCACAATGCACCATGCCCATCATCATAATGCTTCATGCTACTGTCATCCCAATGAAATCAAAATGCTCCAAGACATCAGTCTTAACAATTCTCCAAACCCTTGTGATCACAATGTTCCATAACACTTGTCCTCACAGTGCCCCATGACGCTCATCATCACAATTATCCGTGGTCTTCTCATGACAATGCTCCATGACCTTTGTCATCACAATGCTCAATACACTTGTCATCAAAATGCTCCCTGACACTTGTTGTCTGTATGCTCATTGAACCCTGTCATGAAAGGGCTCCATGGCTTTTTCATCAAAATGATCCATGCCCTTTTCATCACAATGCACCAAGACCCCTTTAAACACAATGCTCCATGCTCTTGTCGTCACAAAGCTCAATGACGCATGTCTTCAGAATGCTCCTTGGCCTTTTCCTCACAATGCTCCATGCCCATGTCATCACAATGGTCCAAGACGCCTGTAATCACAATGCTCCATGCCCGTTTTCATCACTATGCTCCATGAGATTTGTCATAACAACTCTCTATGGATTTCTCATCACAATGCTCTAGGACATTGTCATAACAATGCTTGACGACCTTGTTTTGAAAATTCTCAACGGCCCTTGTCATCATAAAGCTCCAAGCCCTAGTCATCACAATGCTCCATTATATTTGTCATCAAAATCCTCCATTACATTTGGCATCACAATGCTCCCTGCCATTGTCATTGCAATGGACCATGACATATGTCATCACAATGCTCCCTGACACCTGTCTTTACAATACTCCATGAACTTCTCATCACAATAATCCATGCCCTTGTCATCACAATGCACCATGTCCACTGTCATCACAATAATCTATGAAACTTGTCAGAACAATGCTCCATGCCCCTGTCACCACAATGCTCCATGCCCTTGTCATCACAATGCTCCATGACCCCTGTCATCACAATGATCCGTGACTCCAGTCATCACAATGCTTCATAACATTTGTCATCACAATGGTCCTTGCCCGCATCAGCAAAAGGCCTTGTGACCTTTATAACCACAATGCTCCATGACCCTTGTCATCAAAATGCTCCATGCCTTTGTCAGAAAAATGCTCCATGAAACTTGTCATCACAATGTGCTATGGGCTTTTCATCACAACGGTCCACAAATTTGTCATGGTATTGCTCCATAAACCTTGTAATCACAATGCTCCATGCCCTTCTCATCACAATGCTCCATTACCCCTGTCATAACAATGCTCCATGACCCCTTCCATCACGATGTTCCATGGCCTTGTCATCACAAGGCTCCATGACACTTGTCATCACAATGCTCCAAGACCCCTGTAATCAAAATGCTCTATTCCCTTCTCATCACAAAGCTCCATGACACATGTCATCAGAATGTTCCATGGTCTTCTCATCAAAATGCTCCATGCCCTTGTCCTCCCAGTGCTCCAAGACCTCTGTTATCACAATGCTCCATGCCCCTTTTCATCTCCATGCTCCATGAACCCTGTCATCACAATGCATCATGCCCATCATCATAATGCTTCTTGATATTGTCAGCACAATGAAATCAAAATTCTTCATTACCTCTGTCATCACAATGCTCCATGACGCCTGTCATCACAATACTCCATGATCATATTCAGCCCAATTCTCCATGACCCTTGTCATCACAATGATCCATGCCCTTGTCATCCCAAAGCTCCATGACCCCTGTATTCACAATGCTCCGTGACGCTTGTCATCACAGTGCTCCATGACACCTGTCATCACAATGCTCCATGAATTTGTCAGCAAAATGCTACATGACCTTGTCATTACAATGCTCTATGCACTTGTCATCACAATACTCCATTTCCATTGTCATCAAAATCCTCCATGAACCTTGGGATCACATTGCTTCATGCCCTTGTCATCAAAATGCTCCATGCTCCTTGAAATCAAAATGATCCATGACCACTGTCATCACAATGCTCCAAACACTTGTGATCCCAATGTTCCATAACACTTGTCATCACAATGCTCCATGATGCCTGTCATCACAAAATTCCATGCCCTTTTCATCACAATGCTCCATGACCTTTGTCATCACAATGCTCAGTACACTTGTCATCACAATGCTCCCTGACACTTGTCATCAGAATGCTCCTTGAACCCTGTCACGAAAAGGCTCCATGCCTTTTTCATCACAATGCCCCATTCCATTTTCATCACAATGCTCCGTGACCATTGTCATCACAATGCTTCATGCCTTTGTCTGAAAAATATTCCATGACCCTTATCATCACAATGTGCCATTCACTTTTCATCACAACGGTCCAGAAACTTGACATTGCAATGCTCCATAAACCTTGTAATCACAATTCTCCATACAATCCTCATCAAAATGCTCTCTCACCAGAGATATCACAGTGTTCCATCACTAGTCGTCACAATACTCCCTCACCCCTGTAATCACAATATCCCATAACCCCTGTCATCACAATGCTACATCCCTTTATCATCACAATGTTCCATGACCCCTGACATCACAATATTCTATAACCCCTGTCATCAAAATGTTCCAATACACTTTTCATCATATTGCTGCATGACCCTGTCATCAAAATACTCCCTGCCCTTCTCATCACATTGCACCATGCACTTATCATCAAAATGCTCCGTAACCTTTGTCATCACAAAGCGCCATGACACTTGGCATCACTATGCTCCATGTCATTGTCATCAAAATACTCCATGAACCCTCTCATAACATTGCTCAATGCCCTTGTCATCACAAAGCTCCATGACACTTCTCATCACAATGCTCGATGCCCTTCTCATCACAATGCCCCATGACCTTGTCATTACAATCCTCCATGACCCACGTATCATAGAGTTCCATGCCCTTATCATCACAATGCTCTATGCCCACTCTCATCACAATAATCCATGAAATATTTCAGACCAATGCTCCATGCCCTTCTCATCACAATGCTCTTTTACCTCTGTCATAACTATGCTCCATGACACCTGCCATCACAATGTTCCCAGGCCTTTTCATCACAAGGCTCCATGACACTTGTCATCACAATGCTCCGCGACCCCTCTAATCAAAATGCTCCATGCCCTTTTCATCAAAAAGCTACATGACGCATGTCATCAGAATGTTCCATGGCCCTGTCACCACAATGCTCCTTGCCCTTGTCATCACAATGCTCCAAGACCCTTGTAATCAAAATGCTCCATGAGACTTTTCATCTCAATGCTCCATGAACCCTGTCATCACAATGGACCATGTCCATCATCATAATGCTTCAGGCTGTTGTCATCACAATGAAATCAATATGCTCCATGACCTCTGTCATCACAATGCTCCAATCCCTTGTGATCACAATGTTCCATAACACTTATCATCACAACACCCTATGACGCTCATCATCACAATTATCCATGGTCTTCTCATCACAATGCTCCATGACTTTTGTCATCACAATGCTCAGTACACTTGTCATCACAATGCTCCCTGACACTTGTCATCAGTCTGCTCCATTAACCCTGTTATGACACGTCTCCATGCCTTTTTCATCACAATGATCCATGCCCTTTTAATCACAATGATCCAAGACCGCTGTAATCACAATGCTCCATGCTCTTGTCGTCACAAAACTCAGTGACGCATGTCATCAGAATGCTCCATGGCCTTCTCCTCACAATGCTCCATGCCCTTGTCATCACAATGCTCCAAGACCCCTGTAATCACAATGCTCCATGTCCCTTTTCATCAGAATGCTCCATGAGATTTGTCATCACAAGTCTCCATTGTATTCTCATAAAAGTGCTCCAGGAACTTGTCATCATAATGCTCCATGATCCCTTTCATCACGATACTCCATGAACATTTTCAGCCCAATGCTCTATGACCTTCTCATCAAAATGCTCCATGACCCCTGTCAGCACAATACTCCATGAACATATTCAGCCCAATGCTCCATGACCCTTGTCATCACAATGATCCATGCCCTTGTCATCCCAATGCTCCATGACCCCTGTATTCACAATGCTCCGTGATGCTTGTCTTCACAGTGCTCCATGACACCTGTCATCACAATGCTCCATGCCCTTGTTATCACATTGTTCCATGAACCCTGTCATTACTATGCTCCGTGACTTCATTCATCACAATGCTTCATGACCTTTGTCATCTCAATGGTCCAGGCCCTCGTCATCAACAGTCTCTGTGACCATTTTAAACACAATGCTCCATGAACTTTTCATCACAATTCTCTTTGACCCTTGTCATCACAATCCTCTCTGCCTTTCTCAGCACAATGCTCCATGACACTTGTCATCACAATCCTCCATGCGCTTGTCAGCACAATGTTCCATGACCCATGTCATCACAATGCACCATGCGCTTGTCATCACAGTGCTCCACAATCTTGTCATCACAATGCTCCATAAAACTTGTCATCACAATGCTCCATGCACTTCTCATCAAAATGCTCTCTCACCACAGATATCACAATGTTACATCACTATTCGTCACAATACTCCCTCACCCCTGTTATCACAATGTTCCATGACTCCTGTCACCACAATGCTACATGCACTTATCATCACAATGTTCGATGACCCCTGACATCACAATGCTCCATAAACCCTGTCATCAAAATTCTCCATGACCCTTTTCATCATAATGCTCCATGAACCCTGACATCACAATGATCCATAACCCCTGTCATCAAAATATTCCATGACCCATTTCATCAAATTGCTCGATGACCCTGTCATCACAATGCGCCCTGCCCTCCTCATCACAATGCACAACGCCCTTGTCATCAAAATGCTCCATGACATTTGTCATCACAAAGATCCATGACACTTGGCATCACAATGCTCCATATCATTGTCATCACAATGCTCCATGATCACTCTCATCACATTGCTCCATGCCCTTGTCATCACAAAGCTCCATGACACATGTCCTCAGAATGCTCCATGGCCTTCTCATCACAATGCTCCATGCCCTTGCTGTCACAATGCTCCATTACCCCAGTCATAAAAATTCTCCATGAACCCTGCCATCACGATGTTCCGTGGCCTTGTCATCACAAGGCTCCATGACCCTTCTCATCACAATGCTCCAAGACCCCTGTAATCACAATGCTCCATGCCCCTTTCCATCTCAATGATCCATGAACCCTGTCATCACAATGCACCATGCCCATCATCATAATGCTTCATGCTATTGTCATCACAATGAAATCAAAATGCTCCATGACCTCTGTCATAACAATGCTCCAAACCCTTTTGATCACAATGTTCCATAACACTTGTCATCACAGTGCCCCATGACGCTCGTCATCATAATTATCCATGGTCTTCTCATCACAATGCTCCATGACCTTTGTCATCACAATGTTCAATACAGTTGTCATCAAAATGCTCCCTGACACTTGTTGTCTGTATGCTCTTGAACCCTGTCATGACAAGGCTCCATGCCTTTTTCATCACAATGATCCATGCCCTTTTCATCACAGTGCTCAAAGACCCATTTAAACACAATGCTCCATGGCCTTGTCATCACAAAGCTCAATGAAACATGTCTTCAGAATGCTCCTTGGCCTTCTCCTCACAATGCTCCATGCCCATGTGATCACAATGTTCCAAGACCCCTGTAATCACAATGGTCCATGAACTTTTTCATCAGTATGCTCCATGAGATTTGTTATCACAAGTCTCTATAGATTTCTCATCACAATGCTCCAGGACCCTGTCATCACAATGCTTCACGACCTTGTTCTGAAAATTCTCAATGGCCCTTGTTCTCATAATGCTCCAAGCCCTTGTCATCACAATGCTCCATTATATTTGGCATCACAATCCTCCATTTCATTTGGCATCACAATGCTCCCTGCCATTGTCATTGCAATGGACCATGACATATGTCATCACAATGCTCCCTGACACCAGTCTTCACAATACTCCATGACCTTCTCATCACAATGATCCATGCCCTTGTAATCACAATGCACCATGTCCACTGTCATCACAATAATCTATGAAACTTGTCATCACAATGCTCCATGACCCCAGTCATCACAGTGATCCGTGACTCCAGTCATCACAATGCTTCATAACATTTGTCATCACAGTGGTCCATGCCCGCATCATCACAAGGCTCTGTGACCTTTATAACCACAATGCTCCATGAACTTTTCATCACAATGCTCCGTGACACTTGTCATCAAAATGCTCCATGCCTTTGTCAGAAAAATGCTCCATGACCCTTGTCATCACAATGTTCTACGCACTTTTAATCACAACGGTCCACAAATTAGTCATGGTATTGCTCCATAAACTTTGTAATTACAATGCTCCATGCCCTTCTCATCACAATGCTCCATTCCCCTGTCATAACAATGGTACATGACACCTGCCATCACAATATTCCTCGGCGTTGTCAGCACAAGGCTCCATGACACTTGTCATCACAATGCTCCAAGACCCCTCTAATCACAATTCTCCATGCCCTTGTCATCACAAAGCTCCATGACACATGCCATCAGAAAGTTCCATGGCCTTTTCATCAAAATGTTCCATGCCCTTGTCATCACAGTGCTCAAAGACCTCTGTAATCACAATGCTCCATGCCCCTTTTCATCTCAATGCTCCATGACCCCTGTCATCACAATGCATCATGCCCATCATAATAATGCTTCCGGCTATTGTCAGCACAATGAAATCAGAACTCTCCTTGACCTGTGTCATCACAATGCTCCATGGCCCCTGTCAACACAATACTCCATGAACATTTTCAGCCCAATGCTCCATGACACTTGTCTTCACAATGATCCATGCCCTTGTCATCCCAATGCTCCATGACTCCTTTATTCACAGTGCTCCATGACTCTTGTCATCACAGTGCTCCATGACACCAGTCATCACAATTCTCCATGCCTTTGTCAGCAAAATGCTACATGACCTTGTCATTACAATGCTCTATGCGCTTGTCATCACAATACACCATTTCCATTGTCATCACAATCCTCCATGAACCTTGGGATCACATTGCTTCATGCTCTTGTCATCACAATGCTCCATGTTCCTTGAAATCAAAATGATCCATGACTTCTGTCATCACAATGCTCCAAACCCTTGTGATCACAGTGTCCCATAACACTTGTCATCACAATGCTCCATGATGCCTGTCATCACAATACTCCATGCCCTTTTCATCACAATGCTCCATGACCATTGTCATCAGAATGCTCCTTGAAACCAGTCACAAAAAGGCTCCATGCCTTTTTCATCACAATGCCCCATGCCATTTTAATCACAATGCTCTGTGACCATTGTCATCAAAATGCTCCATTCCTTTGTCTGAAAAATGTTCCATGACCCTTGTCATCACAATGTGCCATTCGCTTTTCATCACAACGGTCCAGAAAATTGTCATTGCAATGCTCCATAAACCTTGTAATCACAATGCTCCATAAACTTCTAATCAAAATGCTCTCTCACCAGAGATATCACAGTGTTCCATCACTAGTCGTCACAATACTCCCTCACCCCTGTAATCACAATATCCCATGACACCTGTCATCACAATGCTACATCCCTTTATCATCACAATGTTCCATGACCCCTGACATCACAATATTCTATAACCCCTGTCATCAAAATGTTCCAATACACTTTTCATCATATTGCTGCATGACACTGTCATCAAAATACTCCCTGCCCTTCTCATCACAATGCACCATGCACTTGTCAACAAAATGCTCTAATACCTTTGTCATCAAAAAGCGCCATGACCGTTGGAATCACATTGCTCCATGCCCTTGTCATCACAAAGCTCCATGACACTTGTCATCACAATGCTCGATGCCCTTCTCATCACAATGCCCCATGCCCTTGTCATTACAATCCTCCATGACCCATGTATCACAGTGTTCCATGCCCTTATCATCCCAATGCTCTATGCCCACTCTCATCACAATAATCCATGAAACATTTCAGACCAATTATCCATGCCCATCTCATCACAATGCTCCTTTACCTCTGTCATAACAATGCTCCATGACAACTGCCATCACAATGTTCCACGGCCTTGTCATCAGAAGGCTCGAAGACACTTGTCATCACAATGCTCCACGACCCCTCTAATCAAAATGCTCCATGCCCTTGTCATCAAAAAGCTCCATGACGCATGTCATCAGAATGTTCCATGGCCCTTTCATCACTATGCTCCATGCCCTTGCCATCACAATGCTCCAAGACACTTGTAATCAAAATGCTCCATGCGTGTTTTCATCTCCCAGCTCCATGAATCCTGCCATCACAATGGACCATGCCCATCATCATAATGCTTCAGGCTATTGTCATCACAATGAAATCAATATTCTCCATGACCTCTGTCATCATAATGCTCCAATCCCTTGTGATCACAATGTTCCATAACACTTATCATCACAACACCCCATGACGCTCATCATCACAATTATCCATGGTCTTCTCATCACAATGCTCCATGACCTTTGTCATCACAATGCTCAATACACTTGTCATCACAATGCTCCCCGACACTTGTCATCAGTATGCTCCATAAACCCTGTCATGACACGTCTCCATGCCTTTTTCATCACAATGATCCATGCCCTTTTAATCATAATGCTCCAAGACCCCTGAAATCACAATGCTCCATGACCTTGTCATCACAAAGCTCAATGACGCATGTCATCAGAATTCTCCATGGCCTTCTCCTCACAATGCTCCATGCCCTTGTCATCACAATGCTCCTAGACACCTGTAATCACAATGCTCCATGTCCCTTTTCATTAGAATGCTCCATGAGACTTGTCATCACAAGTCTCTATTGTCCTCTCATCAAAGTGCTCCAGGAACTTGTCATCAAAATGCTCCATGATCCTTGTCATCACAATACTCCATGAATATTTTCAGCCCAATGCCCTATGACCTTCTCATCAAAATGCTCCATCACCCTTGTCATCACAATACTCCATGAACATTTTCAGCCCAATGCTCCATGACATTTGTCATCACAATGATCCATGCCCTTGTCATCACAATGCTCCATGACCCCTTTATTCACAATGCTCCGTGACGCTTGTCATCACAGTGCTCCATGACACCTGTCATAACAATGCTCCATGCTTTTGTCAGCAAAATGCTACCTAACCTTGTCATTGCAATGCTCTATTCGCTTGTCATCAAAATACTCCATTACCATTGTCATCACAGTCCTCCATGAACATTGGGATCACATTGCTTCATGCCCTTGTCATCACAATGCTCCATGCTCCTTGAAATCAAAATGATCCATGAACTCTGTCATCACAATGCTCCAAACCCTTGTGATCACAATGTTCCATAACACTTGTCATCACAACGCTCCATGATGCCTGTCATCACAATACTCCATGCCCTTTTCATCACAATGGTCCATGACCTTTGTCATCACAATTCTCAATACACTTGTCATAACAATGCCTCATGCATTTTTCATCACAATGCTCCATGCCATTGTCATCAAAATACTCCACAAGCTTTTCATCAGAATACTCCATGACCCTTTTCATCACAATTCTCCATGCACCTGTCAGCACAAGGCTCCCTGACCCTTGTCATCACAATGCTCCAAGCCATTGTCATCACAATGCTCCATTACCTTTCTCATCAGAATCCTCCATGACACTTTTCATCACAATGCTCCAAGCCATTGTCATCACAATGCTCCATTAGCTTTCTCATCAGAATCCTCCATGACCCCTGTCATCACAATGCTACATCCCCTTATCATCACAATATTCCATAACCCCTGTCGTCAAAATGCTCCATGACCCTTTTCATCCCAATGCTCTATGACACCTGACATCACAATGTTCTATATCCCCTGTCATCAAAATGTTCCATTACACTTTTCATCAAATTTCTGCATGACCCTGTCATCAAAATGCTCCCTGCCCTTCTCATCACAATGCACCACACACTTGTCTTCAAAATGCTCCATGACCTTTGTCATCAGAATGATCCATGACCATTGGCATCACAATGCTCCATGTCATTGTGATCACAATTCTACATGAACACTCTTATCACATTGCTCTAAGCCCTTGTCATCACAAAGCTCCATGACACTTGTCATCACAATGCTTGATGCCCTTCTCATCACAATGCTTCATGCCCTTGTCATTACAAACCTCCATGACCCATATATCACAGTGTTCCACGCTCTTGTCATCACAATGCTTCATGCCCACTCTAATCACAATAATCCATGAAATATTTCACACCAATGCTCAATGCCCTTCTCATCACAATGCTCCATTACCACTCTCATAACAATGCTCCATGACCCGTGCCATCACAATGTTCCACGGCCTTGTCATCACAAGGCTCCATGACCCTTGTCATCACAATGCACCAAGACCCATGTAATCACAAGGCTCCATGCCCTTGTGATCACAAAGCTCCGTGAGGCATGTCATCAGAATGTTCCATGGCCTTCTCCTCACAATGCTCCATGCACTTGTCATCACAATGCGCCAAGACCCATGTAATCACAGTGTTCCATGAGCCTTTTCATCTCAATGCTCCATGAACCCTGTCATCACAATGAACCATGCCCATCATCATGATGCTTCAGGCTATTGTCATCACAATGAAATCAAAATTCTCCATGACCTCTGTCATCATAATGCTCCAAACCCTTGTGATCACAATGTTCCTTAACACTTATCATCACAACAAACCATGACGCTCATCATCACACTTATCCATGGTCTTCTCATCACAATGCTCCATTAACTTTGTCATCAGAATCCTCTATGACACTTGGCATCACAATGCTCCATGCCATTGTCTTCACAATGGGCCATTACATATGTCATCACAATGCTCCCTGACACCTGTCTTCACAATACTGTATGTCCTGGTCATCACAATGCTCCATGCCCTTGTCATCACAATGCGCCATTCCAACTCTCATCGCAATAATCCATGAAACTTATTATTCCAATGCTCCATGCCCTTGTCATCACAATGCTCCAATCGCTTGTTATCACATTGTTCCATGACCCCTGTCATCACAATGCTCCGTGACTTAATTCATCACAATGATTCATGACCTTTATCATCTCAGTGGTACATGCCCTCGTCATCAACAGTCTCTTTGACCATTTTAACCACAATGCTCCATGACCCTTGTCATCACAATGCTCCATGCGCTTGTCAGCACGATGCTCCATGACACAAGTCATCAAAATGCACCATGCGCTTGTCATTACAGTGTTCCACAATCTTGTCCTCACAATGCTCCATAAAACTTGTCATCACAATGCTCCATGCACTTCTCATCAAAATGCTCTCTCACCACTGATATCACAATGTTACATCACTATTCGTCACAATACTAACTCACCCCTGTCATCACAATGTTCCATGACTCCTGTCATCACAATGCTACATGCACATATCATCACAATGTTCGATGGCCCCTGACATCACAATGTTCCATAACCCCTGTCATCAAAATGCTCCCAAAATCTTTTCATCAAAATGCTCCATGACCCGTGGCATCACAATGTTCCATAACCCCTGTCATCAAAATATTCCATGACCATTTTCATCAAATTGCTCCATGACCCTATCATCACAATGCTCCCTGCCCTTGTCTTCACAATGCACAACGCCCTTGTCTTCAAAATCCTCCATGACCTTTGTCATCACAAAGATCCATGACCCTTGGCATCACAATGCTCCATGTCATTGGCATCACAATGCTCCATGAACGCATTCATCACATTGCTCAATGCCATTGTCATCACAAAGCTCCATGACACGTCATCAGAATGCTCCATGGCTTTCTCATCACAATCCTCCATGCCATTGCCATCACAATGTTCCATTACCCCTGTCATAACAATTCTCCATGACCCCCCCCATCACGATGTTCCATGGCCTTGTCATCACAAGGCTCCATGACCATTCTCATCACAATGCTCCTAGACCCCTGTAATCACAATGTTCCATGACCCCTGTCATCACAATGCTACATCCCCTTATCATCACAATGTTCTATAACCCCTGTCATCAAAATGTTCCATTACAATTTTCATCAAATTGCTGCATGACACTGTCATCAAAATGCTCCCTGCCCTTCTCATCACAATGCACCACGCCCTTGTCATCAAAATGCTCCGTGACTTTTGTCATCACAAAGCTCCATGACCCTTGACATCACAATGCTCCATGTCATTGTCATCACAATGCTCCATGAACCCTCTCATCACATTGCTCCATGCCCTTGTCATCACAAAGCTCCATGACACTTGTCATCACAGTGCTCGATGCCCTTTTCATCACTATGCTCCATGCCCTTGTCATTACAATCCTCTATGATCATTGTATCACAGTGTTCCGTGCTCTTGTCATCACAATGCTCCATGCCCACTCTCATCACAATAATCCATGCAACATTTCACACCAATGCTTCCTGTCCTTCTCATCACAATGCTCCATTACAACTCTCATAACAATGTTCCATGACCCCTGACATCACAATGTTCCATGGCCTTGTCATTCACAAGGCTCCATGACACGTGTCATCACAATGTTCCAAGACCCCTGTAATCACAATGCTCCATGCCCTTGTCATCACAAAGCTCCATGACACATGTCATTAGAATGTTCCATGGACTTCTCATCACAATGCTCCATGCCCTTGTCATCACAATGCTCCAAGACACATTTTTTCACAATGCTCCATGCCCCTTTTCATCTCAAAGCTCCATGAATCCTATCATCACAGTGCACCATGCCCATTATCATAATGCTTCAGGGTATTTTCATCATAATGAAATCAAAATGCTCCATGACGTCTTTCATCACAATGCTCCAAACTGTTGGGATCACAATGTTCCATAACACTTCTCATCACAACAACCCATGATGCTCATAATCACAATTATCCATGGTCTTCTCATCACTATGCTCCATAAACTTTGTCATCACAATGCTCAATACACTTGTCATCACAATGCTCCCTGACACTTGTCGTCAGTATGCTCCTTGAACACTGTCATGACAAGGCTCCATGCCTTTTTCATCACAATGTTCCATGCCCTTTTCATCACAATGCGCCAATACAACTGTAATCACAATGCTCCATTCACTTGTCATCACAGTGCTCCATGACGCATTCATCAGAATGCTCCATTGCCTTCTCTTCACAATGATCCATGCCGCTTGTCATTATAGCGCTCCATGACGCTCGTCGTCACAATTATCCATGGTCTTCTCATCACAGTGCTCCACGGTCTTGCCATCACAATGCTCCATGCCCTGGTCATCACAATGCTCTATGTTCCCTGTCATCAGAGTTCTCCACGTTCTGGGCATCACTATGTTCCATGACACTTCCCATCACAGTGTTAAATGCTTTGTCATCACAATACTCCACAAGCTTTTCATCAGAATACTCCATGACCCTTGTCATCACAATGACCCATGACCCCTGTCATCACAATGCTCGATGAGACGTATCATCACAATGATCCATGCCCCTTGTCATTACAGTGCTCCATGTTGCTCGTCACCAGAATTATGCATGGACTTCTCATCACAGTGCTCCACGGTCTTGCCATAACAATGCTGCATGCCCTGGTCATCACAATGCTCCATGTCCCTGTCATCACAATTCTCCACGTCCTTGTCATCACAATGCTCCATGACAGTTCTCATCACAATGTTACATGCTCTTGTCATCACAATTCTCCATGCACTTGTCATCGCAATGCCCCATGACCCCTGTCATAGCAAGCTCCATTCCTTTGTCATCACAATGCTTCACGACCTTTTCATCAAAATTCTCAATGGCCGTTGTCATAACAATGCTACATGCGCTTGTCATCACAAAGCTCCATGACACATGTCATCAGAATTTTCCATGGCCTTCTCATCAAAATGCTCCATGCCCTTTTCATTACAGTGCTCCAAGACCCCTGTAATCACAATGCTCCATGCCCATTTTCATCTCAATGCTCCATGAACCCTGTCATCACAATGCATCATAACCTTCATCATAATGCTTCCGGCTATTGTCAGCACAATGAAATCAAAATTCTCCATGACCTCTGTCATCACAATGCTCCATGACCCCTGTCATCACAATACTCCATGAATATTTTCAGCTCAATGCTCCATGACACTTGTCATCAAAATGCTCCATGCCCTTGTCATCCCAATGCTCCATGACCCTGTATTCAAAATGATCCGTGACGCTTGTCATCACAGTGCTCCATGACACCTGTCATCACAATGATCCAAGGCTTTGTCAGCAAAATGCTACATGACCTTGTCATTACAATGCTCTATGTGCTTGTCTTCACAATACTCCATTACCATTGTCATCACAATCCTCCATGAAACTTGGGATCACATTGTTTCATGCCTTTGTCATCACATTGATCCATGCTCCTAGAAATCAAAATGATCCATGACCTCTGTCATCACAAGGCTCCAAACACTTGTGATCACAATGTTCCATAACACTTGTCATCACAACGCTCCATGATGCCTGTCATCACAATACTCCATGCCCTTTTCATCACAATGCTCCATGACCTTTGTCATCACAATTCTCAATACACTTGTCATCACAATGCTCCCTGACACTTGTCGTCAGAATGCTCCTTGAACCCTGTCACGAAAAGTCTCTATGCCTTGTTCATCACAAAGCCCCATGCAGTTTTCATCACAATGCCCCATGCCATTGTGATCAAAATACTCCACAAGCTTGTCATCAGAATGCTCCATGAACCTTGTCATCAGAATTCTCCATGCACTTGTCAGCACAATGCTCCCTGACCCTTGTCATCACAATGCTCCAAGCCATTGCCATTACAATGCTCCATTACCTTTATCATCAGAATCCTCCATGACACTTGGCATCACAATGCTCCATGCCATTGTCATCACAATGGGCCACTACATATGTCATCACAATGCTCCCTGACACCTGGCTTCACAATACTGCATGACCTTGTAATCACAATGCTTCATGCCCTTGTCATCACAATGCGCCATTCCAACTGTCATCGCAATAATCCATGAAATATATTAGACCAATGCTTCATGCCCTTGTCATCACAATGCTCCATGCCCTTGTCATCACAATGCTCCATGACCCCTGTCATCACAATTCTCAGTGACTCCAGTCATCACAATGCTTCATGACATTTGTCATCACAATGGTCCATGCCCTCGTCATCAACAGTCTCTGTGACGTTTTTAACCACAATGCTCCATGAACTTTTCATCACAATGCTCTTTCAACCTTGTTATCACAATTCTCTATGCCTTTCTCAGCACAATGCTCCATGACCCTTGTCATCACAATGCTCCATGCGCTTGTCAGCACAATGCTCCATGACACATGTCATCACAATGCATCATGCGCTTGTCATCACAGTGCTCGAAAATCTTGTCATCACAATGCTCCATAAACCTTGTCATCACAATGCTCCATGCAATTCTCATCAAAATGCTCTCTCACCACTGATATCACAGTGTTACATCACTATTCGTCACAATACTCCCTCACTCCTGTCATCACAATATTCCATGACTCCTGTCATCACAATGCTACATGCACATATCATCACAATGTACGATGACCCCTGACATCACAATGTTCCATAACCCCGTCATCAAATTGCTCCGTGACCCTTTTCATCAAAATGTTCCATGACCCCTGACATCACAATGTTCCATAACACCTGTCATCAAAAAGTTCCATGACCCTTTTCATCAAATTGCTCCATGACCCTGTCATCGCTATGATCCCTGCCCTTCTCATCACAATGCACAATGCCCTTCTCATCAAAATGCTCAATGACCTTTGTCATCACAAAGATCCATGACCCTTGGCATCACAATGTTCCATGTCATTCTCATCACAATGCTCCATGAACGCTCTCATCACATTGCTCCATGCACTTTCCATCACAAAGATCCATGAAACATGTCATCAGAATGCTCCATGGCCTTCTCTTCACAATGCTCCATGCCATTGCCATCACAATGCACCATGTCCACTGTCATCACAATAATCTATGAAACTTGTCAGACCAATGCTCCATGACCCTGTCATCAAAATACTCCATGCCCTTGTCATCACAATGCTCCATGACCCATGTCAACACAATGCTCTGTGACTCGTCATCACAATGCTTCATAATGTTTGTCATCACAATGGTCCATGCCTGGGTCATCACAAGGCTCTGTGACCTTTGTAACCACAATGCTCCATGAACATTTCATGACAATGCTCCGTGACCCTTGTCATCACAATGCTCCATGCCTTTGTCAGAACAATACTCAATGACCCTTGTCATCACACTGTGCCACATGCTTTTCATCACAACGGTCCACAACCTTGTCATTGCTATGCACCAAAAAACTTGAAATCACAATGCTCCATGCACTTTTCATCCAAATGCTCTCTCACCAGAGATATCACTATATTCCATCCGTAGTCATCAAAATACTCCCTCACCCCGGTAATCACAATGTTCCATGACCACTGTCATCACAATGCTACATCCCCTTATCATCTCAATGTTCCATAACCCCTGTCATCAAAATGCTCTATGACCCTTTTCATCCCAAAGCTCCATGATCCCTGGCATCACAATGTTCTATAACCCCTGTCATCAAAATGTTCCATTACACTTTTCATCAAATTGCTGCATGACCCTCTCATCAAAATTATCCCTGCCCTTCTCATCACAATGCACCATGCCCTTTTCATCAAAATGCTCCGTGACTTTTGTCATCACAAAGCTCCATGACCCTTGACATCACATTGCTCCATGTCATTGTCATCACAATGCTCCATGAACCCTCTCATCATATGGCTCTTGCCCTTGTCATCACAAAGCTCCATGACACTTGTCTTCACAATGTTCGATGCCCTTCTCATCCCAATGCTCCATGCCCTTCTCATTAAAATCCTCTATGATCATTGTATCACAGTGTTCCGTGCTCTTGTCATCACATTGCTCCATGCCCACTCTCATCACAATAATCCATGAAACATTTCACACCAATGTTTCCTGTCCTTCTCATCACAATGCTCCATTACACCTTTCATAACAATGTTCCATGACCCCTGCCATCACAAAGTTCCACGGCCTTGTCATTCACAAGGCTTCATGACACTTGTCATTACAATGTTCCAAGACCCCTGTAATCACAATGCTCCATGCCCTTTTCATCACAAAGCTCCATGACACATGTCATTAGAATGTTCCTTGGACTTCTCATCACAATGCTCCATGCCCTTGTCATCACAATGCTCCAAGACACTTTTTATCACAATGCTCCATCCCCCTTTTCATCTCAAAGCTCCATGAATCCTATCATCACAATGCACCATGCCCATTATCATAATGCTTCAGGGTATTTTCATCACAATGAAATCAAAATGCTCCATGACGTCTTTCATCACAATGCTCCAAACCATTGGGATCACAATGTTCCATAACACTTCTCATCACAACAACCCATGATGCTCATAATCACAATTATCCATGGTCTTCTCATCACTATGCTCCATAAACTTTTTCATCACAATGCTCAATACACTTGTCATCACAATGCTCCCTGACACTTGTCATCAGTATGCTCCTTGAACACTGTCATGACAAGGCTCCATGCCTTTTTCATCACAATGATCCATGCCCTTTTCATCACAATGCTCCAAGACACCTGTAATCACAATGCTCCATGCACTTGTCATCACAGTGCTCCATGACGCATTCATCAGAATGCTCGATGGGCTTCTCTTCACAATGCTCCATGCCCTTGTCATCACAATGCTCCAAGACCCCTGTAATCACAATGCTCCATGCCGCTTGTCATTATAGCGCTCCATGACGATCCTCATCACAATTATCCATGGTCTTCTCATCACAGTGCTCCATGGTCTTGCCATCACAGTGCTCCATGCCCTGGTCATCACAAAGCTCTATGTTCCCTGTCATCACAATTCTCCACGTTCTTGGCATCACTATGTTCCATGACACTTCCCATCACAGTGTTAAATGCTTTGTCATCACAATACTCCACAAGCTTGTCATCAGAATACTCCATGACCCTTGTCATCACAATGATCCATGACCCCTGTCATCACAATGCTCCATGAGACCTATCATCACAATGCTCCATGCCCCTTGTCATTACAGTGCTCCATGATGCTCGTAACCAGAATTATCCATGGTCTTCTCATCACAGTGCTCCACAGTCTTGCCATAACAATGCTCCATGCCCTGGTCATCACAATGCTCCATGTCCCTTGTCATCACAATTCTCCACGTCCTTGTCATCACAGTGCTCCATGACAGTTCTCATCACAATGTTACATGCTCTTGTCATCACAATTCTCCATGCACTTGTCATCGCAATGCCCCATGACCCCTGTCATAGCAAGCTCCATTCCTTTGTCATCACAATGCTTCACGACATTTTCATCAAAATTCTCGAAGGCCGTTGTCATCAGAATGCTCCATACCCTTGTCATCTCAATGCTCCAAGCCCTTGTCGTCACAGTGCTCCATTACCTTTGTCATCACAATCCTCCATAACACTTGGCATCACAATGCTCCATGTCATTGTCATCACAATGGAACATGAAATATGCCATCACAATGCTCCCTGACACCTGTCTTCACAATACTCCATGACCTTGTCATCACAATGCTCCATTCCCTTGTCATCACAATGTGCCATGCCCACTGTCAACACAATTATCCATGAAACTTGTCAGACCAATGCTTCATGCTCCTGTCATCACAATGCTACATGACCCCAGTCATCACAATGCTCCGTGTGTCCCGTCATCACAAGGCTCCATGACCTGTGTCACCACAAATATCAATGTCCTCATCATCACAAGACTCTGTGAAATGTGTCACCACAATGCTCCATGAACTTTTCATCACAATGCTCAATGTCATTGTCATCACAATGCTCCATGAACTCTCACATCACATTGCTCCATGACCTTGTCATCACAAAGCTCCATGACGCATGTCATCAGAATGCTCCATGGCATTCTCATCACAATGTTCCATACCCTTGCCATCACAATTCAAAATAACCCCTGTCATAGCAATGCTCCATGACCCCTGCCTTCACGATGTTCCATGGCCTTGTCATCACAAGGCTCCAAGACCCCTGTAATCAAAATGCTCCATGCCCCTTTTCATCTCAATGCTCCATGAACCCTGTCATCACAATACACCATGCCCATCATCAAAATGCTTCATGCTATTGTCATTACAATGAAATCAAAATGCTCCATGACCTCTGTCATCACAATGCTCCAAATCCTTGTGATTAAAATTTTCCATAATCCTTATCATCGCAACGCCCCATGACGCTCGTCATCACAGTTATTCATGGTCTTCTCATCACAATGCTCCATGACCTTTGTCATCACAATGCTCAATACACTTGTCATCACAATGCTCCCTGACACTTGTCGTCAGTATGCTCCCTTAACCCTGTCATGACAAGGCTCCATGCCTTTTTCATCACAATGTTCCATGCCCTTGTCTTCAAAAGCTCCATGATGCATGTCATCCAAACGCTCCATGGCCATCTCATCCCAATGCCCCATGCCGTTGTCATCACTATGCCCCAAGACCCCTGTAATCACAATGCTCCATGCCCCTTTTCATCAGAATATTCCATGAGACTTGTCATCACATGTCTCCATGGTCTTCTCATCACAATGCTCCAGTACCTTGTCATCACAAGCCTCCATGGCCCCTGTCATCAGAATACTCCATGAACGTTTTCAGCCCAATGCTCCTTGACCTTTTCATCACAATGCTCCATGACCCCTGTCATCACAATTCTCCATGACTCCTGTCATCACAATGATCCATGAACCCTGACAACACAATGATCCGGGACTCTTGTCATCAAAATGCTCCATGCCCTTGTCATCCCAATGCTCCATGACCCCTGTAATCACAATGCTCCGTGACACTTGTCATCACAGTGCTCCATGAAACCTGTCATCACAATGCTCCATGCCTTTGTCAGCAATATGCTACATAATCTTGTCATCACAATGCTCCATGCGCTTGTCATCACAATCCTTCATGACACTTTGGATCATATTGCTTCATGCCCTTGTCATCTCCCTCTTGCCTTTCTGGTTTTTACAGATTTTCAGATGTCCCTTTTGACCCATGGGAAGTGACAATTCTTTGTAGTGTGGATTTGCATTTTGCACTTGCTTGATTGTCCAAAAAGGTCGTATGCGTTTTCTCCTGAATATATTCAGGAGAAAACGCATACGCCCTTTTTGGCCAAGTGCATTATTTTCGAAGTTGTGATGCTTTTCCTGTGCTTTAAAGGCGATTCCTATTTACCACTTGAAATATGTTTTGTGCAATTCTGCCTCATTTTCAAGTCAGCTTCGTTTCCTTCCCTCAACAGATTTTTGGAAGACAGTAGTCATTTATAACTGTAGGTTTGTGAATTGCTGTGCCCGTGAGCTCCAATTTTCAAATCCCATTTTTGGGAGCTGACCGCAAATCCACAATTTTGCTTCAGGACCTATACTTGTTCCAGGGGTGGATATACTGTTCCCTGCGGGTGGCTGAGGCTTTGGTTAATTCTTCTTCCTGACGGGAATTTAGAGTGACATGTGCCCGTCCAAATGCCTACATCTACTCTCTGATTGGTTCTCCCTCTTCCCTTTCATCCTCTGCACAATTAGCAAACTGTGCAAACCAGGAGGTTATAGGGGCTGGCTCTCCTAAGTTGGGAGATTGATAGTAAAGCAGTTGGAATGCCAAACTGGAGCACAAGGAGAGGAAAAATTAGGAGACTTTTAGAAATCTTTCACCATCACAGGGTGTCCATTCTCTAGGTTTCCCATACATGTTATAACTGTAGTGATATTCCCTACTACCTGGAGATTTGGTATCCATGGAATCGTGGCATGCATTAGTACTTTAAAGGGTCTGCATTTTCTCTCCCAATCTCACCAGTCCTCTCAGTCCCAAGTGTCCAGCCTTATGTCTCATCCAGCTGTCTTTGCAGATAGGGTCATTCCCGGTTTCATCAGAACCACTGAAGGAATTGTGTAAGAATTTCGCTGTTTTTTTGTTTGTTTTTGAAATTCATTTTTATAGTGCGGTTGAGCTGATTTTCACTGACGTGTTTATGCCAGTCTAGACACACTTGATTCCCTTATGGAGACAAATCTATACATAGGTTTTAAGATTCTCACTAGTCAGATATATTCCTCTGTGTGGAATAGGGGGTTTGAGTCCCGTTCACTGAGTAAGGGGTAGGTCTCGTCTATTCTCTATTTGGTTTATGGAATGGTACCTGTGCTAATATCAAACTCTGGTTTTATGCATCACCCCACCTCTCCTATCCCATTAAACAGGTATAAGAGTGTTTTCTAAATGTGAGACTCTGTTCTCTTTCTTAATTCAGTTCATGTGTTGTGATGTTGACATTCCCTCTGTAAGTGATATCTTATGAATAGATTCTTTTTCTGTGTGACTAATTTCACTTAGAATCATCATACCTAAATCCACTCTTTATGCTGCTACTGGCCTTATGACATTGATTCCACGTCTGAGTAATATTCCGTTGTACAAAATTACCCCAAGTTATTTATGCATTTCTCTTTTTCCTGGGATATTTTAGGTGTACCGAAGTTGAGGTTCTTGTATGCAGAGCAGCCCTAAACTTTGGGGTGCCTGTGTCTTGTCGATATTTAGTCTTCCCAAGTTATATGTCCATGAGTTGAAGTCCCCTTTGCTCGGGGGCTTTGTATTTAAATGTTTTAGGAAACAACATACACTTCTTCAGAGTGGCTCTTGGATATTTATACCCCACCCATCAGCGTGACTAGGCTCCCTGTTCTCCATGGCCTCTCCAGCATTTCTGGTTTGTACACATTTTTTGGATGGCCTTTCTAAGCAGTGGAAATTGAGACTTCTTTGTTGTGCGGATTTGCATTTCCCGCTTGGTTGGTTGGCCAAAAACTCTGTATGTGTTTTTTTTCCTGAAGATATTCACGAAAAAAAGGCATACAACCTTTTGCCCCACTACATCATTTTAGAAATTCTGCTGATTTTCATATGCTTTAAATGTGAGTACAATCTACCTTTTGAAATCTGTTTCCTGCAATTCTGCCTCTCATTCAGATCCTCTTCGTTGCCTTACCTGAATATATTTTTGGACGTTGGTTATCATTTATATCTTTGCTGGTCTTTGAATTGTCTGCTCCTGAGCTCCATTTTGCAACTCGCTTTTTTTGTGAGCTGGCCGCCAAACCTTTGGATTGCTTCTGGCCCTATTCTGGTTCTGAGGAGGCAGGCTGAGCCTTTGGTTAATTCTTCTTCTAATGGGAAATTAGAGTGACATGTGCCTGTCAAAAATCCTACAGCTAATCTCTCATTGGTTACCCCCTTCCCATTTATCCTCTGCACAAAATGCAAACAGTGTGAAATAGGAGGTTAAAGGTGCTGATTCTCAAAGTGGGGAGATTTTTAGTAATGTGGCTGGAATGGCGAACCCCAGCACCAGGAGATCAAAAATGAGGTGCATTTTAGACACCTTTCCTGAGCACACAGTGTACATTCATCTCGGTTTCGCAGGCATGTTTTCGCTGTCAAAAGATTCCCTTGAACCTGCCGATTTGGGACCCATGGAATGGGTACCAGGCAGTATTACATTAAAAAGTCTGCATTTCCTCACCCAGCCTCTCTAACATCTCTTAGCATGCATAGCTTCCAGCCTTATATATCATCCTGCTGTGGGTCTACATGTGTTCAATCCATGTTACATCGTAGCCCTTCAACAAAAGTTGTAAGAATTTTTGTCTGTCTCACCGTTTTTATAAATATTTTTAAATTTATTTTTATATTGGTTACAGCTGATTTTCAAAGCTCTGTTTTTTGCTGCTGTACATCCACTTGATTCATGTACTGTGAGACAACAAGAAATTATTTTTCAGATGCTTACGAGTCATATGTATTATTGGCCAGTGACATGAGTGGGCTGAGTGCAGTTCTTTGAGGTACCGTGTAGGCCTTGCCAGTTATTCAATTCGGTACTTGGAATGGTATCTTTGCTAATTTCAACCTCCTGGATAATACCTCACCATTCCCCACCTTTCCCATTTAGCAGCCTTATGTCTCTTTTCTACATATTTGACTATGTTTCTGTTTTGTAGTTTATTTCATGTGTAGCCATTTTTGATTCCACCTTTAAGTGACATCTTATGATATGTGTCTTTTTCTTTCTGACATGTGTCACTTAGAATGATCGTATGTAACTCTTCCAGAGTTGTTCCAACTGGCCTTATTTCATTGATTTCGGGATGAGTAATATTCCACTCTACATAAGTACCCCATCTCTTTTATCCATTTTATCCTTCCAGGGACATTTAGGTTATATCCAAGTGGAGGCCCTTTTTAACAGAGAGGTGGTAAACGTTGGGGTGCCTGTTTTCTGTCCATTTTTGTTTTTCCCAAGGTATACGCCCATGAGTGCAAGTGCACTATGCTCTGTAGCTCATCTTTTAGATGTCTTAGCAAACACAATACACTTCTCCAGAGTGGCCATTGGCAAATTACATTTCCACTATCAGCCTCACAGGGCTCCCTTTTCTCCTCGCCCTGTCCTGCATTTCTGGTGTTTACACTTTATGTGGATGGCCCTTCTGAGTGATGTGAAGTGATACATTTTGTAGTATTGATTTCCAGTGCCCACCTGTTTGGTTGGATAAAACGTGTGTATGGCCTTTACTTGAATATATTGAGAAAAAATGAATACGCCCTTTTGGGCCAACTGCATCATTGGTGATGCTGAGCCCCTTTTCTTGTGCTTTAATCGGGAGTCCTTTCTACCTCTTCAAATCTGTTTCCTGCCACTCTCCCTTGCTTACAAGTCCTTTTCTGTGACTTACCTTAAGACATTTTTCGACGATAGATATTTTCAACTCTGCAGTTTCATGAATTTTAGTGCCCCTGAGTTCCATTTTTCAACTTGTGTTTTTGGAAACTGGACACGAATAAGCAGGATTTCCTCTAGACCTATTCTGTTTCCGTGGGCAATTCTAGCCTTTGATTAATTTGTCTTCCAGATTGGAAATTAGAGTGGCATGTGCCTGTCTGAAGACCTAAGACTTGCCTCTAAATTTTTCTCATCCTTCCGCTTCATCCTCTGGACTTATTCCAAACTGTGTGCAACAGGATGTTGACGGTGCTGATATCCCCAAGTGAGGAGATTGTCAGGAAAGATGCTGGTGGGGTGAACCCGAGCACCAGGCGATGAGGAGAAGAGGTGCCTTTTCCAAACTCTTTCCGATCAAACGGTGTACCATCCTCTAGGTGTGACAGGCATGTTTTAGCTGTAGGAAGGGTCCCGTGCATGGAAGGAGAACACCAGGGATTTTTCCAAATCAGTGCCTCCCCGTACCCCAAACTGGGGAATTTTTAAGCTACAGCTACACATATGTCCATTAAGGGCCTTAGGAAATAGGCAGAGCCAAAACTTTAGATGATTGAAATCTTCAGGGTCAGAAGCGTTCACCATCGGCCTTGCTTAGGTTACATTTTATCTGTCATTGATAGATGATGTCAATAAAAATATCTATTCTTTTTCAGATTATTTCCCCTTATAGGTTATTGCAAAATATTCATTGTAGTTCCCTGTGCTATATAGTTGTACCTTGTTGATGATCTATTTTATACATAGCAGTGTGTATGTGTTAATCCCAAACTGTTAATTTATCCCTTGTCCTACCTTTCCCCTTTGGTAATAATAAATTATAAGATTTTATACTTCTCAGAAATGGGGGAGCTGAAAGAGAGGTATCCTTTTCAATGGAAAAGCATTCAAAACAAGATTGAAGCTTCAGCCAAGAGTATTTGATGTACATCCATGGAAATAAATCACTTCATTTCTCTAATGTTGACCTGACAAATAAGACAGACGTCTTCACTGAACTTGCTTATAGTAAAGTGATGGAAATATCAAAGGTAAGTCTTAGAAAAATCTTATTTTACCCGAGCATTATACACTGCTCTATGTTAACTACAGTTTGGCTCACACATCTGTTCATTGAAGTTACAATGTTCTCAATTTCTGTTACTGATCCTCCAGAGTGGACCCCAACAGGAGTCCCCGTGCCCACTGTCATTGGAGCCAACAGTTCAAGACAGAGTTTGGTTCAGAAGCAAAGGAAACATTATTTTGAAAACGGAATGGAGAGGTGAGAGTGTGCAGTCCCCCACGGGCTGTGGGCTGGGCTGCTGTGTAGGGATCCCGGCAGCGTCAGTGGGAGGGAGGGGATGGAGCTCTCGAGGGCTGGGTTGGCTGAAGCTCAGGCTCTATGCCGTGGAGTCTGCATGGGACCCCGCTAGCTGAGGTGTCGACCCAGCCATTCTGCACTAGGAAATCGGGTCTGAAGTGCCGGGTGTGGGACCTCTGCATGCGGAACCCTAGGAGCACGTGAAATTAGACAAAGCACAAAGGAAAAACAGCTTAGACTTTATTTTATTGCCCAGATTCTCTTTTTATCTCCCAGGAATTTTTAATGAACGTTGCCAGAGACGAACACCTCCTCTGCTTTTTGTTCCGTTACTCATTCTTGGGGTGTTGAGGGTGCAGACCCCTCTTTTGTAACTGCTTCATGCTGTGGTGGGAGCCCTGATACTTGGGGGGAAGGGCAAAACGTCTCCCCACCAGCCTCTAGGTGAGGTTGATTGTCCCAAGGCCTCCTGCCTCACTTCTCATACGCCTGAGCACCAGCATTGGAAGTATTATAGATTCTGATGACCTTTAAGTGTCCAGGAAAGAGATGTGCAGAGATGCTGAGGTGGCAGGTTTCACCCCACCCCACATTTGTTCGAAGACCTTAGGCTGACGGTTTTTGCCAGCCTAGATGCTCTGACCAGTAGTCTGTGCTTTCTTTAATTAGGTCCCTGAATTAATGTACAAACAACACCATGTGTCAGAACCCTGCCCACGCAACTCCCAGACAGTCCAGGGTCAGTGGTGATCCAGGACCATGACGTCCACTGAGTCAACGGCCTTTAGAAGTAGCCAGCAGTCCAGCCGGTCATATTGGCCACCATCACCGCGGTGTCTGTAGGGTTTTCTATGGTGAAAGCGTGATATACGTTTCCCCCGCCAAGCTTATTAGCTCCCCTCTGGGTGCAGTAAGTCCTGCAAGCAGTAGTCTGGTCTTTCCGGGCACAGTCTTGTTGTTTTCTGAGAGAAACTCCAGGTCAAGTGATGGTCACACGAGTCATCTTGGGGCCCCGTTGCCCCCGTTTGTCTCTCTGGAGGTGGAGTTGGAGGGCCTCCTCACTCGAGGTCAGTGTGTCCACAGAGCGACCCCTGCAACTTCAGGGCATGATGGGTGGTTAGGATCACGACGTGGGGTCCTTTTCCCTTAGGAGGGAGCTGGCCTTGTGGGCTGCTGATTTCTAGCTTTTTGATACCCCAGTATCCTGGCCTGATGAGTTGGTGGGCAAAGCCCTTGGTGACCATAGTTTATCATACCTGAAGGGCATTCTTGTGTTGCTCCATTTCAAGTGGTCCCAGTTTTTGCACTAAGTCTCCAAGGGCAATTAACCTTTGACCGGGTATGTAAAGGTCAAAGGGTTTAGCTAAATTAGGGAGTTCCTGGGCAAGGGTCTAAATTGCCTGCTCTTTCCATTCTTGAAAGGCTGCTTCTGGATTCTATTCAAAAGGATCATCATCTTTTCGTGTCAGTGTTTCAGGTAGAGGCCCAGCTATCAGACTGTAGTTAGGGATCCAGATGCAGAAAACCTTGGCCTCCCCAGGAACCCCTAAGCTGTCTTCTAGTTTTAGAAGAGGTAAGGCTGCAAATGGCTTCTTCCCTATCCTGGGATGCGTTTCTCCGAGTATCTGTGAGAATGAAGCCCAGGCATGTCATTTGAGCCTGGTATATTTGAGCCTTTTTCTTGGACACCTTCTATCCTTTCTTGGCTAGGTAGTTCAGAGGCGTCTTTAGTAGGCCTGGCGATCAGAATGTCATCTGCATATTGAAGGAGGGTTCCCTTTTACAGAGGTAGAACGTTTAGGTCTTTAGAGGACATTTCCCCAATGATGGTGTGGGGATTTTTGAACCATTGGTGCAGGACGGCCCAGCATTATTGCTTGTGTTGCATGTTGTGTCCTGCCACTCACAAGCCAAAAATTCTTGTGACTCTGAGATGAATGGAATACAGAAGAAGGCATCATTGAAGTGTAATACAGAATGTCATGGCCTGGTGGATGGTAGAATTTCCAGCAGGGTGTAGGAAACAGGAGCTACTGGATGTATATCCTCAGTGGCTTCACTGACTGTCCTGATGTCCTTTACCAGGTCTCCAGCAGCCCATGGGGCTCTCGTGGTCAGGCCAATCCCACGATATGGAGCTCACCTGGGCTGCATCCCGCACCCCACATCCAACGGGGCTCTCGTGGTCAAGTCCTTCCAAGATTATGGAGCTCACCTGTGCAGCTACCCAGCAGCCCATGGGGCTCTCATAGTCAGGCCCTTCCCAGGATATGGAACTCCCCTGGGCAGGTACCCCAGCAGGGCTGGACACACAGGAACTGTGCACATAGCCCACCTTGCAGAGAACCCCCAACTCACCTGTCGCTCACAGCTGACACAGAACACCTCAGAGCAGGACTTGAACTAACAAACAGTAGCTCTGACAGGTCTGTGACCCTGGCTATCACTCTGTGCAGCCTCTCTCTGCCTGGTCTTCCAGACACTTCCACTGCAGCCAGGGCACCAGACCTCTGTCTCCACCCACCATCACTCCTCTCCCTGACTCCTGGGTTCCTCTCATTAGGATAGGGTCTTCTTGAATTTGTTTTCCACTCATGGACCAGATAAAATGATAAGAAAACAAGCTGCAGCTGCAGCCCCTTGTCTAGCCTGACTCTCAAGAGCCCACACCTGTTCCTTGGGCCTGGCCCGTTTAACAAGTTTCATTTTCTGCAACTCTGAGCCACTGAGGGGTGAGGATTGGCTGATATGTGCAGCCTGACAATGCCTGCCAGCCCTCCCCAGGTGTGCCTGTGTTGAGGTCAATATAAACACCTCTCCAGTCAGCAAGAGCCCCTGTAGCTGTGCCTGACGCCATATTCTCTGCCCCGTCAGCAGTGTCGGGGCTGCGGTGGTGGTACGGAGGGAGAGGCCGTGGCTTTGTGGGTGGCCCAGTGTGAGTGGGGCTCTGCTGGACTTTCTGCAGGAGTTGCCAGGCTGCCACCTGCTAAAGAAGAGGATGTGTCATCCATACCTGCCGCTGGAATTTCTCCCCAGGCAGAGGTGAGGAAGTAAAAAAGCAGTGGGGGCCATGGCAGGAGGGGTATCTCAGGCAGGGAAATGGAAAGATTCCAGAAGAGCATCTGGGGCCAGGACCATCCTGGCTGGCCTTCAGGCACCAAGTCGGCCTGTGTGCTCTCGCTAGTGTGGCTCCACAGCCCTTCCTCTAGGCTTGCAAGTGCTTGTACATATTCAGGTGTTTTACCTGGAAAGGGTGGGAAGAGTTCAGCTGCAGCAGGACTGGGGCTCAGCTCACATTTACTCACAGACGCCTCGACACAGTCCCCCAGCTTTGCAATGAGGATGCTCCTTGTGGGGGGAAGTGCTGCTGAGTGCATGGCAGACGATTTCCCACCTCTGACCAACTTAAGAATTTTTTACCACTGGAGCAAGTGCCCTGATACGATTTTCCTCTGTATAACTGGTGGGTTCTGTTTTTTTTTTTTTTTCTTTTTTTCTTTTTTTCTTTTTGGTTCAAGGTAGATTTTATTTATTCCTCTTTTTTTTAATTTGGAGATATAAACATGGAAATAATGCATTAATATAAAGACATCTATGTGAAGGGAAAAACTTTTTTTCTGTTTTATTTGATTAAATGTTATTTATTTATTTCTAATTTTTTAAAATTTATTTATCTCTTTTATACAGCAGGTTCTTATTGGATATCTACTTTATACATATAAGTGTGCACATGTGAATCCTAGTCTCCCAATTCATCCCACCACCATCCTCACATGGTGTTCCCCCCTTGGTGTCCATATGTTTGTTCTCTACATCTGTGTCTCTATCTCTGCCCTGCAAACCGGTTCATCTGTACCATTTTTCTAGGTTCCACATATATGCATTAATATACAATATTTGTTTTTCTCTTTCTGACTTACTTCACTCTGTATGACAGTCTCTAGATCCATCAAGGTCTCTACAAATGACCCAATTTCATTCCTATGTTTGGCTGAGTAATATTCCATTGTATATATGTGCCAGATCTTCTTTATCCATTCATCTGTTGATGGACACTTAGGTTGCTTCCATGTCCTGGCTATTGCAAATAGAGCTGCAATGAACATTTTTGTACATAACTCTTTTTGAATTATGGTTTTCACAAGGCAAATGTCCAGTAGTTGAATTGTTGTGTCGTATGGTACTTCTATTGTTAGTTATTTAAAGGAACCTCCGTACTGTTCTCCCTAGTTCCCTTATCAATTTACATCCCCACCCACAGTGCAAGTGTGTGCCCTTTTCTCCAATAAAGGTCTCTCCAGCATTTATTGTTTTGTAGATTTTTTTGATGATTGCCACTCTGACTGCTGTGAGGTGATACCTCACAGGTAGTTTTGATTTGCATTTCTCTAATGATTAGTGATGTTCAGCATCCTTTCATGTGTTTCTTGGTAATCTGTATATCTTCTTTGGAGAAATGTCTATTTAGGTCTTCTTCCCGTTTTTGGATTGGGTTGTTTGTTTTTGTGATATTGAGCTACATGCAGTGCTTGTAAAGTTAGGAGATTAATCCTTTGTCAATTTCTTCATTTGAAAATATTTTCTCCCATTCTGAGGGTTGTTTTTGCATCTTGTTTATGTTTTCCTGTACTGTGTAAAAGCTTTTAAGTTTCATTAGGTCCCATTTGTTGATTTCTGTTTTTATTTCCATTTCTCTAGGAGGTGGGTCCAAAAGGATCTTGCTGTGATTTATGTCATAGAGTGTTCTGCCTATGGTTTCCTCTAAGTGTTTTATAGTGTCTGGTCTTATATTTAGATCTCTAATCAATTTAGAGTTTATTTTTGTGTATGGTGTTATGGAGTGTTCTAATTTCATTCTTTTATGTGTAGGGGTCCAGTTTTCCCAGCACCAATTACTGAAGAGACTGTCTTTTCTCCATTGTATATCCTTAGCTCCTTTGTCATAGATGAGATAGCCATAGGTATGTAGGTTTATCTCTGGGCTTTCTGTCCTGTTCCATTGATCTGTGTTTATGCCAATCTACATACACTTGATTCCATTATGCAGACATATAAATACATAGGTTTCAAGGTTATTACCATTCAGATATATTCCTCTTCAGTGAATAGGGTGTTTTGTGTCCAGTTCATTGAGAAAGGAGTAGGTCTTGTCTATTACATATTTGGTATATGGAATGGGATCTGTGCTAATTTCAAACTCTGCTTTTACACATCACCCCACGTCACCTTTCCCCTTAAGGAGGCATAAGTGTGTTTTCTAAATGTGTAACTCTGTTCTCTTTTGAAATTCAGTTCATGTGTAGCCATGTTTACATTCCCTCTATAAGTGATATATTACAATAAGTTTCTTTTACTTTGTGGCTCATTGCACTTAGCATCATCATACCTAAAGCCACTCATTAAGCTGCTATTGGCCTTATGACATTGATTTTATGTCTGAGTGACATTCCATTGTATATAAGTACCACAACATCTATATCTATTTTTTTTCCTTTCCTGGGATATTTAAAGTGTACTGAAGTTGAGGTTCTTGTAAACAGAGCAGCCCTAAAGTTTGGGCTGGCTGTGTGTTGTGGATTTTTAGTTTTCCCAAAATACACGCCCATGAGTGGAAGTGTGCTATGCTCTGTAGCTCTGTTTTAGAAAACAACATACAGTTCTCCAGAGAGGCTGTTGGCAATTTACATCCTGTCCATCGGCGTAACCAGGCTCCCTTTTCTCCATGGCCTGTCCTGCATTTGTGGTTTTTACACTATTTGTGGATGGCCCTTTTGACTGGAGGTAAGGGACACTTCTCTGTAGTGTGGATTTGCAATGCCTGATGGCTTGCTTGGCCAAAAAGGGCATATGCATTTTTTCCCGAATATATTCAAGAAAATACACATAGTCCCTTTTCAGCCAAGGGCAACATTGTCGAAATTCTGTCGCTTTTCATGTGCTTTAAAGACGACTCCAATCTACCTCTTGAAATCTGTTTCCTTCAATTCTGCCTTGCATTCAAATCCTCTTCACTGCCTTTCCTCAATATATTTCTGGATGATAGTTGTCCTTTATAACTCTGCAAGTTTGTGAATTGCTGTGCCCCTGATTTCCATTTTTCAACTCGCCTATTTGTGAGCTGGCTGCAATACCGCAGGATGGCTTTAGGCACTACTCTGGTTCCGGGGCTTCAGGCTGAGCCTTTGGTTAATTCTTCTTCCTGGTGGGAAAGTAGAGTGACATGTTCCCATCCAAACACCTACAGCTAATCTCTCATTTATTCCCCCTCTTCCTGTTCATCCTCTGCACAATTTGCAAACTGTGCATATCAGGAGGGTAAAGGCGCTGATACTCCAAGTGGGGAGATTTTGAGTAATGCAGATGGAATGGTGAAGCCACGCACGACAAAAGGAAAAATGAGGTACCTTTTAGAAAACTTTCCCAATTACACAGTGTACCATCCACTGGGTTTCCCATGCATGTTTTAACTGTACAAAGATTCCCTTAAACCTGGAGAGTTGGGACCACTAGAATGGGTAGCACAGAGTATTCCTCTAAGTGGTGTTCTTTTGCTCACACAACCTCAGCAATCTTGTCAGCCCCAAGTGTCCAGTCTTATGTCTCATCCAGCTGTGGGTGTAAAGGTGGTCAATCCAGGTTGCATCACAGGCCCTGAACGAAATTTTTAAGACTTTCTCACTGTTTCGCTGTTTTTGCATTTTGCTTTTGAAATTTATTTTTATAAGTGGGTTTAACTGAATTTCAGTGCTCTGTTCATGCCATTATACTCACACATGATTCCTTTATGGAGACATGAGAATACATATGTTTTAAAATACTGAGAGTCAGACATATTCCTTGCAATGAATAGGGGGTGTTGAGTCCAGTTCATTGTGGCGGGATTAGGTGTTGTCTATTACATACTTGGTTTATGTAACGGTATCTGTGCTAATTTAAAACTGTGATTTTATGCATCACCCCACCTCGCCTTTCCCATTAAGCAGGCAGAAGCTTGTTTTCTAAATTTGTGACTCCGTTGTGTTTGTAAATCATTTCATGTGTAGCCATGTGTACATTCCCGCTATGAGTGATATCTTATGATAAGATTCGTTACTCTGGTATCTTTCCTAAATCAGTTCATGTGAGGCCATGTTTACAGGACCTTCATAAGTGATATCTTATGAAAAGATTCTTTTTCTGTGTGACTTATTTCACATAGAATCATCGTACCTGAATCCACTCATTTTGCTGCTACTGG
Organism: Mesoplodon mirus; assembly: GCF_964341445.2. NCBI lineage: Eukaryota > Metazoa > Chordata > Mammalia > Artiodactyla > Ziphiidae > Mesoplodon > Mesoplodon mirus. Next base: position 1,938,552 of record NW_028295811.1, read on the forward strand.
CCTTATGAAATTGATTTCATGGCTGAGGGATATACCATCGTACGTAAGTACCACAATTTCTTGAACCATTTTTGTCTTTCCTAGGATATTTAAGGTATACCCAAGTTGAGGTTCTTGTAAGCAGTGAAGCCCTAAATTTTGTGGTGGCTCTGTCTTATTGATTTTCAGTTTTCCCAAGGTATATTTGCTAGACTGGAAGTGCACTTGACTCTTTAGCTCTGTTGTTTACTTGTTTTAGGGAACACAATGCACTCCTCCACTGAGGCAGTTCGCAATTTAAATCCCGCCCATCAGCATAACAAGGCTCCCTGTTCTCCAGGGCCTGTCTTGCCTTTCTGGTTTTTACACATTTTGCAGATGTCCCTTTTGACCAGTGGGAAGTGATACATCTTTGTAGTGCAGATTTGCATTGCCCGCTTGCTTGCTTGGCCAAGAAGGGTGTATGTGTGTTCTCCTGCATATATTCAGGAGAAAACATATACGCCGTTTTTGGGCAAGTGCATCATTGTCGAAGTTGTGCCCCTCTTCCTGTGCTTTAAAGGCGATTCCAACATACCACTTGAAATCTGTTTCCTGCTATACTGCCTCACTTTCAAGTCCGCCTCGTTGCCTTCCCTCAGCAGATTTTTGGGTGATAGTTGTCCTTTATTACTCTGCCAGTTTCTGAATTGCTGTGCCCCTGAGCTCCATTTTTAAATTCGTTTTTTGTGAGCAGACAGCAAGTCCAAAATTTTGGTTCAGGACCTATACTGGTTCCCGGCGTGTGGCTGAGACTTTGGTGAATTCTTCTTCCTGCCGGGCAATTAATGTGACATGTACCCGTCCAAATGCCTAACATCTACTCTCTCATTTGTTCTCCCTTTTCCCTTTCATCTTTGCCAAATTGGCAACTGTGCGAACCAGGAGGCTAAAGAGGCTGTCTCTCCAAGTTGGCAGATTGATAGTAAAGCAGTTGGAAAGTCAAACTGGAGCAACAGGAGAGGGATTATTAGTTGAGTTTTAGAAACCTTTCGTATTCACTGTGTGTCCATTCTCTAGGTTTCCCGTACATGTTATAGCTGTAGTAATATTCCCTTCAACCTGGAGAGTTGGGACCCATGGAATGAGTGCCACACATTATTGCTTTAAAGGGTCTGCATTTGCTCACCCAATCTCAACAATACTCTCAGTCCCAAGTGTCCAGCCTTATGCCACATCCAGCTGTCATTGTAGATAGGGTCATTCCAGGTTTCATCAGAGACCCTGAAAGAATTGTAAAGAATGTCCCTGTTTTATGGTTTTGTGTTTGAAATTCCATTTTAGAGTGGGTTTGAGCTTATTCTCACTGCTATGTTTATGCCAGTCTAGACACACTTGATTCCCTTTTGGAGACATATCAATACATAGGTTTTAAGATTATTACTAGTCAGATATATTCCTCTGCGGGGAATATGCGGGGTTGAGTCCCTTTCACTTAAGAAGGTGTAGGTAATATCTATTCTGTATTTGGTTTTTAGAATGGTAGCTGTACTAATATCAAACTCTGGTTTTATGCATTACCCACCTCTCCTTCCCCTTTAAGCGGGCATACGATTGTTTTCTAAATGTGAGAATCTCTTACATTCCTAACTCAGTTCCTGTGTAGCCATGTTTACAGGACCTACATAAGTGATATCTTATGATAAGATTCTTTTTCTGTGTGATGTATTTCACTTAGAATCATCGTACCTGAATCCACTCAATTTGCTGCTACTGGCCTTATGACATTGATTTCATGGCTGAGGGATAATCCATCATACGTAAGTTCCACAATTTCTTGAACCATTTTTGTCTTTCCTGGGATATTTAAGGTGTACGCAAGTTGAGGTTTTTGTAAGCAGTGCAGCCCTGAATTTTGGTGTCGATCTGTCTTATTTATTTTCAGTTTTACCAAGATGTATTCCCTAGACTGGAAGTTCCCATGGCTCTGTAGCTCTGTTGTTTACTTGTTTTAGGGAACACAACGCACTCCTCAGAGAGGCAGTTGGCAATTTACATCCCGCCCATCAGCATAACAAGGCTCCCTGTTCTCCAGGGCCTGTCTTGCCTTTCTGGTTTTTACACTTTTTGCGGATGTCCCTTTTGACCGGTGGGAAGTGATACTTCTTTGTAGTGCCGATTTGCATTGCCCACTTGCTTGCTTGTCCAAAAAGGGCATATGTGTTTTCTCCTGAATATATTCACGTGAAAACCCATATGCCCTTTATGGCCATTTCCATAATTTTCGAAGTTGTAATGCTTTTCCTGTGTTTAAAGTCGATTCCAATGTACCTCTTGAAATCTGTTTCATGCCATTCTCCCTCATTTTCCCTTCCGCCTCGTGGCTTTTCCTCAACAGATTTTTGGCAGCGAGTAGTCCTTTATAACTCTGCAGGTTAGCGAATTGCTGTGGCCCTGAGCTCCATTTTTCAACTCGCGTTTTTGTGAGCTGACTGCAAATCAACAGTTTTGCTTCTAGACTTATACTGGTTCTGGGGAGCAGGCTGAGACTTTGGTTAATTCCTCTTTGTGACGGGAAATTAGAGAGACATGTGGCCGTCCAAATGCCTACAGCTACTCTCTCATTGGTTCTCTCTCTTCCCTTATATCCTGTGCACAATTTGCCAACTGTGCGAACCAGGAGGTTATAGTGGCTGACTTTCCAAGTTGGGAGATTGATAGTAAAGCAGTTGGAATGTCAAACTGGAGTACAAGTAGAGTTTTAGAAACCTTTCACCATCAGATGGTTTCCATTCTCTAGGTTCCCACACACGTTATAACTGTAGTGATATTCCCTTCTACCTGGAGAGTTGGGAACCATGGAATGGGTGGCAGGCATTATTGCTTTAAAGGGTCTGCATTTTTTCACCCAATCTCACCAATCCTCTCAGTCCCAAGTGACCAGCCTTATGCCACATCCAGCTGTCATTGTAGATAGGGTCATTCCAGGTTTCATCAGAACCCCTGAAGGTATTGTGTAAGAATTTTACTGTTTATATGTTTTGTTTTGAAATTCATTTTTATAGTGGGTTTGAGCTGATTCTCACTGCCATGTTTATGTCGTTCTAGACACACTTGGCTCCCTTACGGAGACATATCAATACATAGGTTTTAAAATTCTTACTAGTCAGATATATTTCTCTGCGGGGAATAGGGATGTTGAGTTCCATTCACTGAGGAAGGAGTAGGGTTTGTCTCTTCCGTTTTTGGATTATGGAACGGTACCTGTGCTAATATCAATCTTATGTTTTGTGCATCTCCCCACCTCTCTTTCCCCTTAATCACGCGTTAGATTGTTTTCTAAATCTGAGACTCTGTTCTCTTCCCTAAATCAGTTCATATGTAGCCATGTTTACATTCCTTTCATAAGTGATATCTTATGTCAAAATGCACCATGGCCGTTCTCATAATAATGCTCCATGTCCCATGTCATCACAGTGCACCATGTCCTGGTTATCACAATGCTCCATGTCCCATGTCATCACAATTCTCCACATCCTTGTCATCACAATGCTACATGACAATTCTCATAAAAATGTTACATGCTCTTGTCATCACAATTCTCCATCCACTTGACATTGCAATGCTCCATGCACTTGTCATCACAATGCTCCATGCACATGTCATCACAAAGCTCCATGCCCTTGTCATCACAATGCTCCATGACGCCTGTCATCACAATGCTCCCTGACACCTGTCATCACAATGCTTCATGCCCCATGTCATTACAGTGCTCCATGATGCTCGACATCACAATTACCCAAGGTCTTTTCATCACAATGCTCATTGGCCAATATCATCACAATGCTCTATGACCACTGTCATCACAACACCCCATGACACCTGACAACACAATGATTCCGGACTCTTGTCATCACAATGTTCCATTCCCTAGTCATCACAATGCTCCATGACACATGTCATCACAATACTCCATGAATATTTTCAGCCCAATGTTCCATGAACCTTGTCATCACAATACTCCAAGCCATTGTCATCACAATGCTCCATTACCTTTGTCATCAGAATCCTCCATGACACTTGGCATCACAATGCTGCATGCCATTGTCATCACAATGGGCCATTACATATGTCATCACAATTCTCCCTGACACCTGTCTTCACAATACTGCATGGCCTGGTCATCACAATGCTCTATGCCCTTGTCATCACAATGCGCCATTCCAACTGTCATCACAAGAATCCTTGAAACTTATTAGACCAATGCTCCATGCCCTTGTCATCACAATGCTCCATGCCCTTGTTATCACAATGCTCCATGACCCCTGTCATCACAATGCTCCGTGACTCCAGTCATCACAATGCTTCATGAACTTTGTCATCACAATTGTCCATGTCCTCGTCATCAACAGTCTCTGTGACCTTTTTAATGACAATGCTCCATGAACTTTTCATCACAATGCTCTTTGACCCTTGTCATCACAATGCTCTATGCCTTTCTCAGCACAATGCTCCATGACCCTAGTCATCACAATGCTCCATGCGCTTGTCAGCACAATGCTCCATGACACATGTCATCACAATGCTCCATGACCCCTGTCATCACAATGCTCCATGACTCCAGTCATCACAATGTTTCATAACGTTTGTCATCACAATGGTCCATGCCCATGTCATCACAAGTCTCTGTGACCTTTGTAACCACAATGCTCAATGAATATTTCATCACAATTCTCTTTGACCATTTTCATCACAATGCTCCATGTCTTTCTCAGAACAATGCTCCATGACCATTTTCTTCACAATATGCAACGCGCATTTCATCACAACCGTCCACAACCTTGTAATTGCAATGCTCCATAAACCTTGTAATCACAATGCTCCATGCACTTCTCGTCAAAATGCTCTCTCACCTGAGATATCACAGTGTTCAGTCAATAGTCATCACAATGCTCCCTCACCCCTGTAATCACAATGATCCATGACCCTGTCATCACACTGCTACATTCCTTTATCATCACAATGTTCCATGAATGCTGACATCATAATGTTCCTTAACACCTGTCATCAAAATGCTCCATGACCCTTTTCATCCCAAAGCTCCAAGACCCCTGACATCACAATGTTCTGTAACCCTTGCCATCAAAATGTTCCATTACACTTTTCATCAAATTGCTGCATGACCCGGTCATCAAAATGTTCCCTGCCCTTCTCATCACAATGCACCATGCCCTTGTCATCAAAATGCTCCATGACTTGTCATCACAAAGCTCCATGACCCTTGGCATCACAATGCTCCATGTCATTGTCATCACAATGCTCCATGAAACCACTCATTACATTACTCAATGCCCATGTCATCAGAAGGCTCCATGACACTTGTCATCATAATGCTCGATGCCCTTTTCATCACAATGCTCCATGCCCTTGTCATTACATTCCTGCATGACCCATGTATCATAGTGTTCCGTGCCCTTGTCCTCACAATGCTTCATGCCCACTCTCATCACAATAATCCATGAAACATTTCAGACCAATATTCCATGCCCTTCTCATCAAAATGCTCCATTACACCTGTCATAACAACGTACCATGACCCCTGCCATCACAATGTTCCACGGCCTAGTCATTACAAGGTTCCATGACATTTGTCATCACAATGCTCAAGACCACTGAAATAACAATGCTCCATGCCCTTGTCATCATAGAGCTCCATGACGCATGTCATCAGAATGTTCCATGGCCTTCTCATCACAATGCTCCATGCCCTTGTCATCAAAATGCTCCAAGACCCTTATAATAACAATGTTCCATGCCCCTTTTCATCTCAATGTTCCATGAACCCTGTCATCACAATGCACCATGCCCATCATCATAATGCTTCAGGCTATTGTCATCACAATGAAATCAATATTCTCCATGACCTCTGTCATCAAAATGCTCCAGACCCTTGTGATCACAATGTTACATAACACTTATCATCAAAACACCCCATGACGCTCATCTTCACAATTATCCACGGTCTTCTCATCACAATGCTCCATGATCTTTGTCATCACAATGCTCAATACACTTGTCATCACAATACTCCCTGACACTTGTCATCAGTATGCTCCTTGAACCCTGTTATGACAAGACTCCATGCTTTTTTCATCACAATGCTCCATGCCCTAGTCATCACAATGCTCCAAGACCCCTGTAATCACAATCCTCCATGCCCCTTTTCATCAGTATGCTTCATGAGACTTGTCATCACAAGGCTCCATGATTTTGTCATCACAATGATCCAGGATCTTGTCATCACAATGCTTCTCGACTTTGTCATGAAAATTTTAAACAGCCCTTGTCATCATAATGCTCCAAGCCCTAATCATCACAATGCTCCATTATATTTGTCATCACAATTTTCCATTACATTTGGCATCACAGTGCTCCATGCCATTGTCATCGCAATGGACCTTGACATATGTCATCACAATGTTCCCTGACACCTGTCTTCACAATACGCCCTGACCTACTCATCACAATGCTCCATGCCCTTGTCATCACAAAGCTCCATGCCCTTGTCATCACAATGCACCATGTCCACTGTCATCACAATAATCTATGAATCTTGTAAGACAAATGCTCCATGCTCTTGTCATCACAATGCTCCATGCCCTTGTCATCACAATGCTCCATGACTTGTCATCACAATCCTCCATGACCCATGACACATGTATCACAGTGTTCCATGCCCTAGTCATCACAATGCTCCAAGACCCCTGTAATCACAATGCTCCATGCCCCTTTTCATCAGAATGCTCAGTGAGACTTCTCATCACAAGTCTCCATGGTCTTCTCATCACAATGCTCCTGGACCTTGTCATCACCATGCTCCATTCCCTTCTCATCACAATGCTCCATGACCACGGTCATCACAATAGTCCATGAATATTTTCAGCCCAATGCTCCAAGACCTATTCATCACAATGCTCCATGGCCAATATCATCACAATGCTCCATGACCACTATCATCACAACACTCCATGACACCCGACAACACAATGATCCGTGACTTGTCATCACAATGCTCCATTCCATAGTCATCACAATGCTCCATGATACCTGTAATAACAACAATCCATGTACTTTATCAGCCCAGTGATCCATGACCCTTGTCATCACAATGATCCATGCCCTTGTCATCCCAATGCTCCATGACCCCTGTATTCACAATGCTCCGTGACGCTTGTCATCACAGTGCTCCATGACACCTGTCATCACAATGCTCCATGCCTTTGTCAGCAAAATGCTACATGACTTTGTCATTACAATGCTCTATGCGCTTGTCATCACAATACTCCATTTCCACTGTCATCACAATCCTCCATGAAACTTGGGATCACATTGCTTCATGCCCTTCCCTCACAATGCTCCATGCTCCTTAGAAATCAAAATGATCCATGACCTCTGTCATCACAATGCTCCAAACCCTTGTGATCACAATGTTCCATAACACTTGTCATCACAACGCTCCATGATGCCTGTCATCACAATACTCCATGCCCTTTTCATCACAATGCTCCATGACCTTTGTCATCACAATTCTCAATACACTTGTCATCACAAGGCTCCCTGACACTTGTCATCAGTATGCTCATTGAAACCTGTCAGGAAAAGGCTCCATGCCTTTTTCATCACAATGCCCCATGCTGTTTTCATCACAATGCTCCATGCCATTGTCATCAAAATACTCCACAAGCTTGTCATCGGAATGCTCCATGACACTTGTCATCACATTTCTCCATGCACTTGTCAGCACAATGCTCCCTGACCCTAGTCATCACAGTGCTCCAAGCCATTGTCATCACAATGCTCCATTACCTTTGCCATCAGAATGCTCCATCACACTCGGCATCCCAATGCTCCATGCCATTGTCATCACAATGGGCCATTACATATGTCATCTCAATGCTCCCTGACACCTGTCTTCACAATACTGCATGACCTGGCCATCACAATGCTCCATGCCCTTTTCCTCACAATGCACCATTCCAACTGTCATCGCAATAATCCATGAAACTTATTAGACCAATGCTCCTTGCCCTGGTCATCACAATGCTCCATGCCCTTGTTATCACAATGCTCCATGACCCCTGCCATCACAATGCTCTGTGACACCTGACAACACAATGATCCGGGACTCTTGTCATCACAATGCTCCATTCCCTAGTCATCACAATGCTCCATGACCCCTGTCATCACAAAAGTCCATGAACATTTTCAGCCCAGTGCTACATGACGCTTGTCATCACAATGATCCATGCCCTTGTCATCCCAATGCTCCCTGACCCGAGTATTCACAATACTCCGTGACGCTTGTCATCACAGTGCTCCATGACACATGTCATCACAATGCTCCATGCTTTGTCAGCAAAATGCTACATGAACTCTCCATTACAATGCTCTTTGCGCTTGTCATCACAATACTCCATTACCATTGTCATCACAATCCTCCATGAACCTTGGGATCACATTGTTTCATGCCCTTGTCATCACAATGCTCCATGCTCCTTGAAATCAAAATGATCCATGACCTCTGTCATCAAAATGCTCCAAACCCTTGTGATCACAATGTTCCATAACACTTCTCATCACAACGCTCCATGATGCCTGGCATCACAATACTCCATGCCCTTTTCATCACAATGCTCCAAGACCTTTGTCATCACAATTTTCAATACACTTGTCATCACAATGCTCCCTGACACTTGTCATCAGAATGCTCCTTGAACCCTGTCACGAAAAGGCTCCATGCCTTTTTCATCACAATGCCCCATGCCATTTTCATCACAATGCTCCGTGCCATTGTCATCAAAATACTCAACAAGCTTGTCATCAGAATGCTCCATGAACCTTGTCATCACATTTCTCCATGCACTTGTCAGCACAATTCTCCCTGAACCTTGTCATCACAATGCTCCAAGCCATTGTCATCACAAAGCTCCATTACCTTTGTCATCAGAATCCTCCATGACACTTGGCATCGCAATGCTCCATGCAATTGTCATCACAATGGGCCATTACATATGTCATCACAATGCTCCCTGACATCTGTCTTCACAATACTGCGTGTCCTGGCCATCACAATGCTGCATGCCCTTGTCATCACAATGTGCCATTCCAACTGTCATCGCAATAATCCCTGAATCTTATTAGACAAATGCTCCATGCCCTTGTTATCACAATGCTCCATGACCCCTGCCATCACAATGCTCTGTGACTCCAGTCCTCACAATGCTTCATGACCTTTGTCACCACAGTGGTCCATGCACTTGTCATCATCAGTCTCTGTGAGCTTTTTAACCAAAATGATCCATGAAATTTTCATCACAATGCTCTTTGACACTTGTCATCACAATGCTCTATGCCTTTCTCAACACAATGCTCCATGACAATTGTCATCACAATGCTCCATGCGCTTGTCATCACAATGCACCATGACACATGTCATCACAAGCTCCATGAACCTTGTCATCACAATGCTCCATGCGCTTGTCAGCACAATGCTCATTGACACATGCCATCACAATGCTCCATGACCCCTGTCATCACAATGCTCCGTGACTCCAGTCATCACAATGCTTCATAACGTTTGTCATCACAATGGTCCATGCCCGTGTCATCACAAGGCTCTGTGACCTTTTTATCCACAATCATCCATCAACGTTTCATCACAATTCTCTGTGACCTTTGTCATCACAATGCTCCATGTCTTTCTCAGAACAATGCTCCATGACCATTGTCTTCACAATGTGCCACACGCATTTCATCACAACGGTCCACAACCTTGTCATTGCAATGCTCCATAAACCTTGTAATCACAATGCTCCATGCACTTCTCATCAAAATGCTCTCTCACATGAGATATCACAGTGTTCCATAACTAGTCATCACAATACTCCCTCACCCCTGTAATCAAAATGTTCCATGACCCTGTCATCACACTGCTACATCCCCTTATCATCACAATGTTCCATGACCCCTGACATCACAATGTTCCATAAACCCTGTCTTCAAAATGCTCCATGACCCTTTTCATCCCAAAGCTCCAAGACCCCTGATATCACAATGTTCTATAACCCCTGCCATCAAAATGTTCCATTACACTTTTCATCAAATTGCTGCATGACCCGGTCATCAAAATGCTCCCTGCACTTCTCATCACAATGCCCCATGCGCTAGTCATCAAAATGGTCCATGACTTGTCATCACAAAGGTCCATGACCCTTGTCATCACAATGCTCCATGTCCTTGTCATCACAATGCGCCATTACAACTGTCATCACAATAATCCAGGAAACATATTAGACCAATGTTCCATGCCCTTGTCATCACCATGCTCCATGCCCTTGTTTTCACAATGCTCCATGTGCTTGTCAGCACAATGCTCCATGAAACATGTCATCACAATGCTCCATGAACCCTGTCATCACAATGCTCCGTGACTACAGTCATCTCAATGCTTCAAAACGTTTGTCATCACAATGGTCCATTCCCGCGTCATGACAAGACTCTGTGACATTTGTAACCACAATGCTCCATGAACATTTCATCACAATTCTCTGTGACACTTGTCATCACAATGCTCCATGTCTTTGTCAGAACAATGCTTCATGACCATTGTCTTCACAATGTTCCACACGCATTTCATCACAATGGTCCTCAACTTTGTCTTTGCAATGCTCCATAAAACTTGTAATCACAATTATCCATGCACTTCTCATCAAAATGCTCTCTCACCACTGATATCACAATGCTACATCACTATTTGTCACAATACTCCGTCACTCCTGTCATCACAATGCTACATGCACTTGTCATCACAATGTTCGATGACCCCTGACATCACAATTTTCCATAACACCTGTCATCAAAATGTTCCATGACACTTTTCATCAAATTGCTCTAAGACCCTGTCATCAGAATATTCCCTGCATTTCTCATCACAATGCACAACGCCCTTGCCATCAAAATGCTCCATGACCTTTGTCATCACAAAGATCCATGACCCTTGGCATCAGAATGATCCATGCCATTGTCATCACAATGCTCCATGAATGCTCTCATCACATTGCCCAATGCCCTTGTCATCACAAAGCTCCATGACACTTGTCATCACAATGCTTGATGACCTTCTTATCACATTGCTCCATGCCATTGTCATTACAATCCTGCTTGACCCATGTATCATAGTGTTCCGTACCCTTGTCATCACAATGCTCCATGCACACACTCATCACAATAATCCATGAAACATTTCGGACCAATGTTCCATGCCCTTCTCATCACAATGCTCCATTACCCCTGTCATAACAATGCACCATGACACCTGCCATCACAATGATCCACGGCCTTGTCATCACAAGGTTCCATGACACTTGTCATCACAATGCGGAAGACCCCTGTAATCACAATGCTCCATGCCCTTGTCATCACAAAGCTCCATGACACATGTCATCAGAATGTTCCACGGCCTTCTCATCACAATGCTCGGTGCCCTTGTCATCACAATGCTTCAAGACCCCTGTAAACACAATGCTCCATACCCCTTTTCATCTCAATGCTCCATGAACCCTGTCATCACAATGCACCATGCCCATCATCATAATGCTTCAGGCTATTGTCATCAAAATGAAATCAATATTCTCCATGACATCTGTCATCATAATGCTCCAAACTCTTGTGATCACAATGTTCCATAACATTTATCATCACAACACCCCATGACGCTCATCATCACAATTATCCATGGTCTTCTCATCACAATGCTCCATGATCTTTGTCATCACAATGCTCAATACACATGTCATCACAATGCTCCATGACACTTGTCGTCAGTATGCTCCTTGAACCCTGTCATGACAAGGCTCCATTCCTTTTTAATCACAATTATCCATGCCCTTTTCATCACAATGCTCCAAGATCCCTGTAATCACAATGCTCCAGGACCTTGTCATCAAAAAGCTCCATGACGCTTATCATCAGAATGCTTCATGGCCTTCTCCTCACAATGCTCCATGCCCTTGTCATCACAATGTTCCAAGACCCCTGTAATCACAATGCTCCATGCCCCTTTTCATCAGTATGCTCCATGAGACTTGTCATCAAGGCTCCATGGTTTTCTCATCACAATGCTCCAGGACCTTGTCATCACAATGCTTCTCGACCTTGTAATGAAAATTTTCAATGGCCCTTGTCATCATAATGCTCCACGCCCTAATCATCACAATGCTCCATTATATTTTTCATTACAATTCTCAAATACATTTGGCATCACAATGCTCCATGCCATTGTCATAGCAATGGACCATGACATATGTCATCACAATGCTCCCTGACACCTCTCTTCACAGTATTCCATGATCTTCTCATCACAATGCTCCATGCCCTTTTCATCAAAATGCACCATGCCCACTGTCATCACAATAATCTGTGAAACTTGTCAGACCAATGCTCCATGCCCCTGTCATCACAATGCTCCATGCCCTTGTCACAAAAATGCTCCATGACCCCTGTCATCACAATGCTCCGTGACTCCAGTCATCACAGTTTTTCATAACGTTTGTCATCCCAATGGTCCATGCCCGCGTCATCACATGGCTCTGTGACCTTTGTAACCACAATGCTCCATGAAATTTTCATCACAATTCTCTGTGACCCTTGTCATCACAATGCTCCATGTCTTTGCCTGAACAATGCTGTATGACCATTATCATCACAATGTGCCACGTGCATTTCATCACAACGGTCCACAACCTTGTCATTGCAAAGCTCCATAAACCTTGTAATCACAATGGTCCATGCACTTCTCATCAAAATGCTCTCTCACCAGAGATATCACAATATTCCAACAATAGTCATCACAATACTCACTAACAACTGGAATCACAATGTTCCATGAATCTGTCATCACAATGCTACATCCCCTTATCATCACAATGTTCCATGACCCCTGATATCACAATCTTCCATAACCCCTGTGAAGAAAATGCTCCATGACCCGTTTCATCCCAAAGCTCCAAGACCCCTGACATCACAATGTTCTATAACCCCTGCCATCAAAATGTTCCATTACACTTTTTATCAAATTGCTGCATGACACTGTCATCAAAATGCTCCCTGCCCTTCTCATCACAATGCACCATGCCCTTGTCATCAAACTGCTCCATGACTTTTCATCACAAATCTCCATGACCATTGGCATCACAATGCTCCATGTCATTGTCATCACAATGCTCCATGAACCCTCTCATCACATTGGTCCATGCCCTTGTCATCACAAAGCTCCATGACTCATGTCATCACAATGCTCCAAGACCTTTTTAAACACAATACTCCATGCCCCTTTTCATCTCAATGCTCCATGAACCCTGCCATCACAATGCACCATGCCCATCATCATAATGCTTCAGGCTATTGTCATCACAATGAAATCAATATTCTCCATGACCTCTGTCATCATAATGCTCCAAACACTTGTGATCACAATGTTCCATAACACTTATCATCACAACACCCCATGATGCTCATCATCACAATTATCCATGGCCTTCTCATCACAATGCTCTATGACCTATGTCATCACAATTCTCAATACACTTGTCATCACAATTCTCACTGACACTTGTCATCAATATGCTCCTTGAACCCTGTCATGACAAGGCTCCATGCCTTTTTCATCACAATGATCCATGCCCTTTTCATCACAATGCTCCAAGACCCTTGTAATCACAATGCTCCATGCACTTGTCATCACAAATCTCCAGGACGCATGTCATCAGAATGCTCCATGGCCTTCTCATCACAATGCTCCATGCCCTTGTCATCACATTGCTCCAAGACGCTTGTAATCACAATGCTCTATGACCGTTTTCATCTCAATGCTCCATGAACCTTGTCATCACAATGCACCATGCCCATCATCATAATGTTTCAGGCTATTGTCATCACAATGAAATCAATATTCTCCATGACCTCTATCATCATAATGCTCCAAACCCTTGTGATCACAATGTTCCATAACACTTATCATCACAACACTCCATGACGCTCATTATCACAATTATCCATGGTCTTCTCATCACAATGCTCCATGAACATTGTCATCACAATGCTCAATACAATTGTCATCACAATGCTCCCTGACACTTGTCGCCAGTATGCTCCTTGAAACCTGTCATGACCAGGCTCCATGATTTTTTCATCCCAATAATCCATGCACATTTCATCACAATGTTCCAAGATCCCTGTAATCACAATGTTCCATGCCCTTGTCATCAGAAACTCCATGACGCAGGTCATGAGAATGCTTCATGGCCTTCTCATCACAATACTCCATGCCCTTGTCATCACAATGTTCCAAGACCCCTGTAATCTCAATGCTGCATGCCCCTTTTCATCAGAATGCTTCATGAGACTTGTCATCACAAGTCTCCATGGTATTCTCATCACAATGCTCCAAGACCTGTCATCACCATGCTCCATTCCCTTGTCATCAAAATGCTCCATGACCACTATCATCACAATAATCCATGAACATTTTCAGCACAGTGCTCCAGGACCTACTCATCACAATGCTCGATGGCCAATATCATTGCAATGCTCCATGACCACTGTCATCACAACACTCCATGACACCTGACAACACAATGATCCGGGACTCTTTTCATCACATTGCTCCATTCCCTAGTCATCACAATGCTCTATGTCCCCTGTCATCACGACACTCCATGAACATTTTCAGCCCAGTGCTCCATGACCCTTGTCATCACAATGATCCATGCGCTTGTCATCACAGTGCTCCATGACACATGTCATCACAATGCTCCATGCCTTTGTCAGCAAAATGCTACATGACCTTGTCATTACAATGCTCTATGCGCTTGTCATCACAATACTCCATTTCCATTGTCATCACAATCCTCCATGAACCTTGGGATCACATTGTTTCATGCCCTTGTCATCACAATGCTCCATGCTCCTTGAAATCAATATGATCCATGACCTCTGTCATCACAGTGCTCCAAACTCTTGCGATCACAATGTTCCATAGCACTTGTCATCACGACGCTCCATGATGCCTGTCATCACAACACCCCATGCCCTTTTCATCACAATGCTCCCTGACATTTGTCATCACAATTCTCAATACACTTGTCATCACAATGCTCCCTGACACTTGTCATCAGAATGCTCCTTGAAACCTGTCACGAAAAGGCTCCATGACATTTTAATCACAATGCCACATGTGGTTTTCATCACAATGCTCCATGCCATTGTCATCAAAATACTCCACAAGCTTGTCATCAGAATGCTCCATGACCCTTGTCATCACAATTCTCAATGCACTTGTCAGCACAATGCTCCCTGACCCTTGTCATCACAATGCTCCAAGCCATTGTCATCACAATGCTCCATTACCTTTGTCATCAGAATCCTCCATGACACTTGGCATCACAATGCCCCATGCCATTGTCATCACAATGGGCCTTTACATATGTCATCACAATGCTCCCTGACACCACTCTTCACAATATTGCATGACCTGGTCATCACAATGCTCCATGCCCTTGTCATCACAATGCGCCATTCCAACTGTCATCGCAATAATCCATGAGACTTATTAGACCAATGTTCCATGCCCTTGTCATCACAATGCTCCATGCCCTTGTTATCACAATGCTCCATGACGCCTGAAATCACAATGCACTGTGACTCCAGTCATCACAATGCTTCATAACGTTTGTCATCACAATGGTCCATGCCCTCGTCATCAACAGTCTCTGTGACCTTTTTAACCACAATGCTCCATGAACTTTTCCTCACAATGCTCTTTGACCCTTGTCATCACAATGCTCCATGTGCTTGTCAGCACAATGCTCCATGACACATGTCATCACAATGCACCATGCGCTTGTCATCACAGTGCTCCAAAATCTTCTCATCACAATGCTCCTTAACATTTGTCATCACAATGATCCATGCACTTCTCATCAAAATGCTCTCTCACCACAGATATCACAATGCTACATCATTATTTGTCACAATACTCCCTCACCCCTCTCATCACAATGTTCCATGACTCCTGTCATCAGAGTGCTACATGCACTTATCATCACAATGTTCGATGACCCCTGACATCACATTATTCCATAACACCTGTCATCAAAATGTTCCATGACACTTTTCATCAAATTGCTCCATGACCCTGTCATCAGAATGCTCCCTGCCTTTCTCATCTCAATGCACAACGCCCTTGCCTTCAAAATGCTCCATGACCTTTGTCATCACAAAGATCCATGACACTTGGCATCACAATGCTCCATGACATTGGCATCACAGTGCTCCATAAACGCTCTCATCACATTGCTCCATGCCCTTGTGATCACAGAGCTCCATGACACATGTCATCAGAATGCTCCGTGGCCTTCTCATCACAATGCTCCATGCCCTTGCCATCACAATGTTCCACTACACTTGTCATAACTATGCTCCATGACCCCTGCCATCACGATGTTCCATGGCCTTGTCATCACAAAACTCCATGACCCTTCTCATCACAATGCTCCAAGAACCCTGTAATCACAATGCTTTATGCCCCTTTTCATCTCAATGATCCATGAATCCAGTCATCACAATGCATCATGCCCATCATCATAATGCTTCATGCTATTGTCATCACAATGAAATCAAAATGCTCCATGACCTCTGTCATAACAATGCTCCAAACCCTTGTGATCACAATATTCCATAACCCTTGTCATCACAATGCCCCATGACGCTCGTCATCACAATTATCCATGGTCTTCTTATCACAACGCTCCATGACCTTTGCCATCACAATACTCAATACACTTGTCATCAAAATGCTCCCTGACACGTGTTGTCTGTATGCTCCTTGAACCCTGTCATGACAAGGCTCCATGCATTTTTCATCACAATGATCCATGCCCTTTTCATCACAATCCTCCAAGAACCCTGTAATCACAAACTCCATGCCCTTTTCATCAAATGCTCCAATGACGCATGTCATCAGATTTCTTCATGGCCTTCTCCTCACAATGCTCCATGCCCTTTTCATCACAATGCTCCAAGACCCCAGTAATCAAAATGCTCCATGCCCCTTTTCATCTGAATGCTCCATGAGTCTTGTCATCACAAGTCTCCATGGTCTTCTCATCACAATGCTCCAGGACCTTGTCATCACCATGTTCCATTCCCTTGTCTTCACAATGCTCCATGACCCGAGTCATCACAGTACTCCATGAACATTTTCAGCCCAGTGCTCCATGACCCTTGTCTTCACAATGATCCATGCCCTTGTCATCCCAGAGCTCCATGACCCCTGTATTCACAATGCTCCGTGACACTTGTCATCACAGTGCTCCATGACACATGTCATCACAATGCTTCTTGCCTTTGTCAGCAAAATGCTACATGACCTTGTCATTACAATGCTCTATGCAATTGTCATCACAATACTCCATTTCCATTGTCATCACAATCCTCCATGAACCTTGGGATCACATTGCTTCATGCCTTTGGCATCACAATGCTCCATGCTCCTTGAAATAAAAATGATCCATGACCTATTTCATCACAATGCTCCACTCCCGTGTGATCACAATGTTCCATAACACTTGTCATCACAACGCTCCATGATGCCTGGCATCACAGTACTCCATGCACTTTTCATCACAATGCTCCATGACCTTTGTCATCACAATTATCAATACACTTGTCATCACAATGCTCCCTGACAATTGTCATCAGATTTCTCCTTGAACCCTGTCACGAAAAGGCTCCATGCCATTTTCATCACAATGCCCCATGCCGTTTTCATCACAATACTCCATGCCATTGTCATCAAAATACTCCACAAGCTTGTCATCAGAATGCTCCATGACCCTTGTCATCACAATTCTCCATGCACTTGTCAACACAATGCTCCCTGACCCTTGTCATCACAATGCTCCAAGCCATTGTCATCACAATGCTCCATTACATTTGTCATCAGAATCCTCCATCACACTTGGCATCACAATGCTCCATGCCATTGCCATCACAAAGGGCCATTTCATATGTCATCACAATGCTCCCTGACACCTCTCTTCACAATATTGCATGACCTGGTCATCACAATGCTCCATGCCCTTGTCATCACAATGCGCCATTCCAACTGTCATCACAATAATCCATGAAACTTATTAGACCAATGTTCCATGCTCTTGTCATCACAATGATCCATGCCCTTGTTATCACAATGCTCCATGACCCCTGTCATCACAATGCTCTGTGACTCCAGTCATCACAATGCTTCATGACCTTTGTCATCACAATGGTCCATGCCCTCGTCATCAACATTCTCTGTGACCTTTTTAACCACAATGCTCCATGAACTTTTCATCACAATGCTCTTTGACCCTTGTCATCACAATGCTCCATGCACTTGTCAGCACAATGCTCCATGACACATGTCATCACAATGCACCATGCACTTGACGTCACAGTGCTCCACAATCTTCTCATCACAATGCTTCTTAAAATTTGTCATCACAATGCTCCATGCACTTCTCATCAAAATGCTCTCTCACCACTTATATCACAATGCTACATCACTATTTGTCACAATACTCCCTCACTCCTGTCATCACAATGTTCCAAGACTCCTGTCATCACAATGCTACATGCCCTTTTCATCACAATGCTCCATGACCTTTGTCATCACAATTCTCAATACAATTGTCATCACATTGCTCCCTGACAGCTCTCTTCACAATACCGCATGACCTGGTCATCACAATGCTCCATGCCCTAGTCATCACAATGCGCCATTTCAACTGTCTTCACAATAATCCATGAAACTTATTAGATCAATGCTTCATGCCCTTGTCATCACAATGCTCCATGCCCTTGTTATCACAATGTTCCAAGACCCATGTAATCAGAATGCTCCATGCCCCATTTCATCAGTATGCTCCATGAGACTTGTCTTCACAAGGCTCCATGGTTTTCTCATAACAAACTGCAGGACATTTTAATCACAATGCTTCGCGACCTTGTCATGAAAATTCTCAATGGCCATTGTCATCATAATGCTGCAAGCCCTAGTCATCACAATGCTCTATTATATTTGCCATCACAATCCTCCATTACATTTGGCATCACAATGCTCCCTGCCATTGTCATCGCAATGGACCATGACATATGTCATCACAATGCTGCCTGACACCTGTCTTCACAATACTCCATGACGTTCTCATCACAATGCTCCATGCCCTTGTCATCACGATGCACGATGTCCGCTGTCATCACAATAATTTATGAAACTTGTCAGACCAATGCTCCATGCCCCTGTCTTCACAATGCTCCATGCCCTTGTTATCACAATGCTCCATGACCCCTTTCCTCACAATGATCCATGACTCCAGTCATCACAATGCTTCATAACGTTTGTCATCACAGCAGTCCATGCCCGCGTCATCACAAGGCTTTGTGTCCTATGTAACCACAATGCTCCATGAACATTTCATCACAATGCTCCGTGACACTTGTCATCACAGTGCTCCATGTCTTTGTCAGAACAATGCTCCATGACCCTTATCATCACAGTGTGCCACGCGCTTTTCATCACAATGATCCACAACCTTGTCATCACTGTGCTCCATAAACCTTGTAATCACAATGGTCCATGCACTTCTCATCCAAATGCTCTCTCACCAGAGATATCACAGTGTTCCATCAGTAGTCATCACAATACTCCCTCACCTCTATAATCACAATGTTCCATGACCCTGTCATCACAACGATACATCCCCTTATCATCACAATGTTCCATGACCCCTGACATCAAAATGTTCCATAACCACTGTCATCAAATTCCCCATGACCCATTTCATCCCAAAGCTCCATGACCCCTGTTATCACAATGTTTTATAACCCCTGTCATCAAAATGTTCCATTACACTTTTCATCAAATTGCTGCATGACCCTGTCATCAAAATGCTCCCTGCCCTTCGCATCACAATGCACCACACATTTGTCATCAAAATGCTCCATGACCTTTGTCATCACAAAGCTCCATGACCCTTGGCATCACAGTGCTCCATGTCATTGTCGTTACCATGCTCAATGAACAATCTCATCACATTGCTCCATGCCCTTGTCATCACAAAGCTCCATGACACTTGTCATCCCAATGCTCGATGCCCTTCCCATCACAATGCTCCATGCTCTTTTCATTACAATCCTCCATGATCCATGTATCACAGTGTTCCTTGCCCTTATCATATCAATGCTCCATGCCCACTCTCATCTCAATAATCCATGAAATATTTCAGACCAATGCTCAATGCCCTTCTCATCAAAATGCTCCATTACTTCTGTCATAACAATGCTCCATGACCACTGCCATCACAATGTTCCACGGCCTTGTTATCACAAAGCTCCATGACACTTGTCATCACAATGTTCCAAGAACACTGTAACCACAATGCTCCATGCCCTTGTCATCAAAATGCACCAAGATCCCTGTAATCACAATGCTCCATGCCCCTTTTCATCTCAATGCTCCATGAACCCTGTCATCACAATGCACCATGCCCATCATCATAATGTTTCAGGCTAGTATCATCACAATGAAATCAATATTCTCCATGACCTCTGTCATCATAATGCTCCAAAACCTTGTGATCACAATGTTCCATAAGACTTATCATCAAAACACCCCATGACAATCATCATCACAATTATCCATGGCCTTCTCATCACAATGCTCCATGACCTTTGTCATCACAGTTCTCAATACACTTGTCATCACAAAGCTCCCTGACACTTGTCGTCAGAATGCTCATTGAACCCTGTCACAAAAAGCCTCCATGCCATTTTCATCACACTGCCCCATGCCGTTTTCATCACAATGCTCCATACCATTGTCATCAAAATACTCCACAAGCTTGTCATCAGAATGCTCCATGACCCTTGTCATCACAATTCTCCATGCACTTGTCAGCACAATGCTCCCTGACCCTTGTCATCACAATGCTCCAAGCCATTGTCATCACATTGCTCCATTACCTTTGTCATCAGAATCTTCAATGACACTTTGCATCACAATGCTCCATGCAATTGTCATCACAATGGGCCATTACATATGTCATCACAATGCTCCCTGACACCTGTCTTCACAATACTGCATGACCTGGTCATCAAAATGCGCCATTCCAACTGTCATCACAATAATCCATGAAACTTATTAAACCAATGCTCCATGCCCTTGTCATCACAGTGCTCCATGCCCTTGTTATCACAATCCTCCATGACCCCTGTCATCACAATTCTCCGTGACTCCAGTCATCACAATGCTTCATGACCTTTGTCATCACAATGGTCCATGCCCTCATCATCAACAGTCTCTGTGACCATTTTAACCACAATGTTCCATGAACTTTTCATCACAATGCTCTTTCACCCTTGACATCACAATGCTCTACGCCTTTATCAGCACAATATTCTATGCCCTTGTCATCACAATGCTCCATGACCCCTGTCATCACAATGCTCTGTTACTCCAGTCATCACAGTGCTTCATAACATTTGTCATCACAGTGGTCCATGCCCGCATCATCACAAGGCTCTGTGACCTATTTAACCACAATACTCCATGAACTTTTCATCACAGTGCTCCGTGACCCTTGTCATCACTATGTGCCACGCACTTTTTATCCCAACGGTCCACAAATTTGTCGTCACAGTGCTCTATAAACCTTGTAATCAAAATGTTCCTTGCCCTTCCCATCACAATGCTCCATTACCCCTGTCATAACAATGCTCCATGACCCCTGCCATCACAATGTTCCACGGCCTTGTCATCACTAGGCTCCATGACACTTGTCATCACAATGCTCCAAGACCCATGTAATCACAATGCTCCATGCCCCTTTTCATCTCTATGCTCCATGAACCCTGTCATCACAATGCATCATGCCCATCATCATAATGCTTCCGGCTATTGTCAGCACAATGAAATCAAAATTCTCCATGACCTCTGTCATCACAATGCCCCATGCCCTTTTCATCACAATGCTCCATGACCCCTGTCATCACAATGCTACGTGACTCCAGTCATCACAGTGCTTCATAACTTTTGTCATCAGAACGGTCCATGCCCACGTCATCACAAGGCTTTGTGACCTTTGTGACCACAATGTTCCATGAACATTTCATCACAATGCTCCGTGACCCTTGTCATCACAATGCTCCATGCCTTTGTCAGAACAATGTTCCATGACCCTTGTCATCACAATGTGCCACGTGCCTTTAATCACAGCGTTCCACAACCTTGTCATCGATATGCTCCATAAACCTTGTAATCCCAATGCTCCATGTACTTGTCATCAAAATGCTCTCTCACATGAGATATCATAATGTTTCATCACTAGTCATCACATTACTCCCTCACCCCTGTAATCACAATGTTCCATGACCCCTGTCATCACAATGCTACATCCCCTTATCATCACAATGTTCCATGACCCCTGACATCACAATGTTCCACAACCCCTGTCATCAAAATGCTCCATGACCCTTTTCATCCCAAAGCTCCATGACCCCTGACATCACAATGTTCTATAACACCTGTCATCAAAATTTTCCATTACAATTTTCATCAAATTGCTGCATGACCCTGTGCTCAAACTGCTCCCTGCCCTTCTCATCACAATGCACCACGCCCTTGTCATCAAAATGCTCCATGACTTTTGACATCACAAACCTCCATGACACTTGACATCACAAAGCTCCATGTCATTGTCATCACAATGCTCCATGAACCCTCTCATCACATTGATCCATACACTTGTCATCACAAAGCTCCATGACACTTGTCATCACAATGCTCAATGCCCTTCTCATCACAATGCTCCATGCCTTTGCCATTACAATCCTCCATGACCCATGTATCACAGCGTTCCCTGCTCTTGTCATCACAATGCTCCATGCCCACTCTCATTACAATAATCCATGAAACATTTCACAACAATGCTTCCTGCCCTTCTCATCACAGTGCTCCATTACACCTGTCATAACAATGTTCCATGACCCCTGTCATCACAATGTTCCACGGCCTTGTCATTCACAAGGCTCCATGACACTTGTCATCACAATATTCCAAGACCCCTGTACTCACAATGCTCCATGCCCTTGTCATCAGAAAGCTCCATGACGCATGTCATCAGAATGTTCAATGGACTTCTCATCACAATGCTCCATGCCCTTCTCATCACAATGTTCCAAGACCCTTGTTATCAAAATGCTCGATGCCCATTTTCATCTCAAAGCTCCATGAATCCTATCATCACAATGCACCATGCCCATCACAATAATGCTTCAGGCTGTTGTCATCACAATGAAATCAAAATGCTCCATGACCTCTGTCATCACAATGCTCCAAACCGTGGTAATCACAAAATTCCATAACACTTATCATCACAACACCCCATGATGCTCATAATCACAGTTATCCATGGTCTTCTCATCACTATGCTCCATAACCTTAGTCATCACAATGTTCAATACACTTTTCATCAAAATGCTCCCTGACACTTGTCGTCAGTACGTTCCTTGAATACTGTCATGACAAGGCTCCATGCCTTTTTCATCAAAATGATCCATGCCTTTTTCATCACAGTGCTCCAAGACACCTGTAATCACAATGCTCCATGCACTTGTCATCACAGTGCTCCATGACGCATTCATCAGATTGCTCCATGTCCTTCTCTTCACAATGCCCCATGCCCTTGTCATAACAATGCTCCAAGACCACTGTTATCACAATGCTCCATGCCCCTTTTCATCAGAATACTCCATGAGACTTGTCATCACATGTCTCCATGGTCTTCTCATCACAATGCTCCAGGACCAATATCAACACAATGCTCCATGACCACTGTCATCACAACACTCAATTACCCCTGACAACACAGTGATCCGGAACTCTTGTCATCACAATGCTCCATGACCCCTGTCATCACAATACTCCATGAACATTTTCAGCCCAATCTTCCATGACGCTTGTCATCACAATGATCCATGCCCTTTTCATCCCAATGCTCCATGACCCATGTATTCACAATGCTCTGTGACGCATGGCATCACAGTGCTCCATGACACCTGTCATCACAATGCTCCATGCCTTTATCAGCAAAATGCTACATGAACTTGTCATTACAATGTTCCATGCGCTTGTCATCACTATACTCCATTACCATTGTCATCAAAATCCTCCATGAACCTTTGTATCACATTGTTTCATGCCCTTGTCATCACAATGCTCAATGCTTCTTGAAATCAACATGATCCATGACCTGTGTCATCACAATGCTCCAAACACTTGTGATCACCATGTTCCATAACACTTGTCCTCACAACGCTCCATGATGCCTGTCATCACAATACTCCATGCACTTTTCTTCACAATGCCCCATGACCTTTGTCATCACAATTCTCAATACACTTGTCATCACAGTGCTCCATGACACTTGTCGTCAGAATGCTCCATGAACCCTGTCACGAAAAGGCTCCATGCCTTTTTCCTCACAATGACCCATGCAGTTTTCATCACAATGCTCCATGCCATTGTCATCAGAATACTCCACAAGCTTGTCATCAAAATGCTCCATGACCTTGGCATCACAAATCTCCATGCACTTGTCAGCACAATGCTCCCTGACCCTTGTCATCACAATGCTCCAAGCCATTGTCATCTCACTGTTCCATTACCTTTGTCATCAGAATCCTCCGTGACACTTGCATCACAATACTCCATGCCATTGTAATCACAATGGGCCATTACATATGTCATCACAATGCTCCCTGACACCTGTCTTCACAATACTGTATGAGCTGGTCTTCACAATGCTCCATGCCCTTGTCATCACAATGCACCATTCCAGCTGTCATTGCAATAATTCATGAAACTTATTAGACCAATGATCCATGACCTTGTCATCACAATGCTCCATGCCCTTGATATCACAAAGCTCCATGACCCCTGTCATCACAATGCTCCGTGACTCCAGTCATCACAATACTTCATGACCTTTGTCATCACAATGGTCCATGCCCTCATCATCAACAGTCTCTGTGACTTTTTTAACCACAATGCTCCATGAATTTTTCATCACAATGCTCTTTGACCCTTGTCATCACAATAGTCTATGCCTTTCTCAGCACAATGCTCTATGACCGTTGTCATTACAATTCTCCATGCGCTTGTCAGCACAATGCTCCATGACACATGTCATCACAATTTGCCATGCGCTTGTCATCACAGTGCTCCACAATCTTGTCATCACAATGCTCCATAAACCTTGTCATCACAATGCTCCATGCACTTCTCATCAAAATGCTCTCTCACAACTGTTATCAAAATGTTTCATCACTATTCATCACAATACTCCCTCAGCCCTGTCATCACAATGTTCCATGACTCCTGTCATCACAATGCTACATGCACTTATCATCACAATGTTCGATGACCACTGACATCACAATGTTCCATAACCCCTGTCATCAAAATGCTCCATGACCCCTTTCATCAAAATGTTCCATGACTCCTGTCATCACAATGCTCCATGCTCCTTGAAATCACAATGATCCATGACCTCTGTCTTCACAATGCTCCAAACCCATGTGATCACAATGTTCCATAACCCTTGTCATCACAACGCTCCATGATGCCTGTCATCACAATACTCCATGCCCTTGTCGTCACAATGCTCCATGATATTTGTCATCACAATTCTCAATACACGTGTCATCACAATGCTCCCTGACACTTGTCGTCAGTATGCTCCTTGAACACTGTCATGAAAAGGCTCCATGCATTTTTCATCACAATGCTCCATGCCCTTTTCATCACAATGCTCCATGCCATTGTCATCACAATACTCCACAAGCTTGTCATCAGAATGCTCCATGACACTTGTCATCACAATTCTCCATGAGCACTGTCATCACAATGCTCCATACTCCTTGTCTTTAGAGTGCTCCATGACGCTCGTCATTCACAATTATCCATGGTCTTCTCATCACAATGCTCCACACCCTTGTCATCAAAATGCTCCATGACTCTTTTCATCACAATGCTCCATGGCCACTGTCATCACAATTCTCCATACCTTTTGTCATTATAGCGCTCCATGGCGCTCAACATCACAATTATCCATGGTCTTCTCATCACAATGCTCCACGGTCTTACCATCACAATGCTCCATGCCCTGGTCATCACAATGCTCCATGTTCCCTGTCATCACAATTCTCCACGTTCTTGGCATAACTATGTTCCATGACACTTCCCATCACAGTGTTAAATGCTTTGTCATCACAATACTCCACAAGCTTGTCATCACAATACTCCATGACCCTTGTCATGACAATGATTCATGACCCCTGTCATCACAATGCTCAATGAGACGTATCATCACAATGCTCCATGCCCCTTGTCATTACAGTGCTCCATGATGCTCGTCACTAAAATTATCCATGGTCTTCTCATCACAGTGCTCCACGGTCTTGCCATCACAATGCTCCATGCCCTGGTCATCACAATGCTCCATGTCCCTTGTCATCACAGTTCTTCACGTCCTTGTCATCACAATGCTCCATGACAGTTCTCATCACAGTTTAACATGCACTTGTCATCACAATTTTCCATGCACTTGTCATCGCAATGCCCCATGACCCCTGTCATAGCAAGCCCCATGCCTTTGTCATCACAATGCTTCACGACATTTTCATCAAAATTCTCAATGGCCGTTGTCATCACAATGCTCCCTGCCCTTGTCATCACAATGCTCCATGACCCTTGTCATCACAATGCTCCAAGCCCTTGTCATCACAATGCTCCATTACCTTTGCCATCACAATCCTCCATAACACTTGGCATCACAATGCACCTTGCCATTATCATCACAATGGTACATGAAATATGCCATCACAATGCTCCCTGACACCTTTCTTCACCATACTCCATGACCTTGTCATCACAGTGCTCCATGCCCTTGTCATCACAATGTGCCATGCCCACTGTCAACACAATTATCCATGAAACTTATTAGACCAATGCTCCATGCCCCTGTCATCACAATGCTACATGACCCCAGTCATCACAATGCTCCGTGTGTCCCGTCATCACAAGGTTTCATGACCTGTGTCATCACAATAGTCAATGCCCTCATCATCACAAGGCTCTGTGAAATTTGTCACCACAATGCTCCATGAACTTTTCATCACAATGCAGATACGTCCATGAGTGCAAGTGCCCTATGCTCTGTAGCTAATCTTTTAGATGTTTTAGCAAACACAATACACTTCTCCATAGTGGCCGCTGGCAAATTACAATTCCACTATCAGCCTCACAGGGCTCCCTTTTCTCCTCACCCTGTCCTGCATTTCTGGTGTTTACACTTTATGTGGATGGCCCTTCTGACTGATGTGAAGTGATACATTTTGTAGTATTGATTTCCAGTGCCCACCTGTTTGGTTGGATAAAAAGTGTGTATGGCCTTTACTTGAATATATTCAGAAAAAATTGCATACGCCCTTTTGGGACAACTGCATCATTGGCGATGTTCAGCCCCTTTTCTTGTGCTTTAATGGGGAGTCCTTTCTTCCTCTTCAAATCTGTTTCCTGCCACTCTCCCTTGCTTACAAGTCCTTTTCTGTGACTTACCTCAAGACATTTTTCGACGATAGATATTTTCAACTCTGCAGTTTCATGAATTTTAGTGCCCCTGAGTTCCATTATTCAACTTGTGTTTTTGGAAACTGGACACAAAACAGCGGGATTTCCTCTAGCCCTATTCTGTTTCCGTGGGCAATTCTAGCCTTTGATGAATTTGTCTTCCGGATTGGAAATTAGAGTGGCATGTGCCTGTCCGAACACCTAAGACTTGTCTCTAAATTTTTGTCATCCTTCCACTTCATCCTCTGGACAAATTTCAAACTGTGTGCAACAGGATGTTGACGGTGCTGATATCCCCAAGTGAGGAGATTGTTAGGAAAGATGCTGGAGGGGTGAACCCGAGCACCAGGCGATGAGGAGATGAGGTGCCTTTTCCAAACTCTTTCTGATCAAATGGTGTACCATCCTCTAGGTGTGACAGGCATGTTTTAGCTGTAGGAAGGGTCCCGTGCATGGAAGGAGAACACCAGGGATTTTTCCAAATCAGTGCCTCCCCGTACCACAAACTGGGGAATTTTTAAGCTACGGCTACACGTATGTCCATTAAGCACCTAGGGAAATAGGCAGAGCCCAAACTTTAGATGATTGAAATCTTCAGCGTCAGAAGCGTTCACCATCGGCCTTGCTTAGGTTACATTTTATCTGTCTTTGATAGACGATGTCAATAAAAATATCGATTCTTTTTCAGATTATTTCCCCTTATAGGTTATTGTAAAATATTCAGTGTAGTTCCCTGTGCTATACAGTAGTTCCTTGTTGATGATCTATTTTATACATAGCAGTGTGTATGTGTTAATCCCAAACTGTTAATTTATCCCTTCTCCTACCTTTCCCCTTTGGTAATAATAAATTATAAGATTTTATACTTCTCAGAAATGGGGGAGCTGAAAGAGAGGTATCATTTTCAATGGAAAAGCGTTCAAAACAAGATTGAAGCCTCAGCCAAGAGTACTCGATGTACATCCATGAAAATAAATCACTTCATTTCTCTAATGTTGACCTGACAAATAAGACAGACGTCTTCACTGAACTTGCTTATAGTAAAGTGATGGAAATATCAAAGGTAAGTCTTAGAAACATCTTATTTTACCCGAGCATTATACACTGCTCTGTGTTAACTACAGTTTGGCTCACACATCTCTTCATTGAAGTTACAATGTTCTCAATTTCTGTTACTGATCCTCCAGAGTGGACCCCAACAGGAGTCCCCGTGCCCAGTGTCATTGGAGCCAACAGATCAAGACTGAGTTTGGTTCAGAAGCAAAGGAAACATTATTTTGAAAACAGAATGGAGAGGTGAGAGTGTGCACTCACCCACGGGCTGTGGGCTGGGATGCTGTGTAGGGATCCCAGCAGCGTCAGTGGGAGGGAGGGGATGGAGCTCTCGAGGGCTGGGTTGGCTGAAGCTCAGGCTCTATGCCATGGAGTCTGCATGGGACCCCGCTAGCTGAGGTGATGACCCAGCCATTCTGCACTACGAAATCGGGTCTGAAGTGCCGGGTGTGGGACCTCTGCATGCGGAACCCTAGGAGCACGTGAAATTAGACAAAGCACAAAGGAAAAACAGCTTAGACTTTATTTTATTGCCCAGATTCTCTTTTTATCTCCCAGGAATTTTTAATGAACGTTGCCAGAGACGAACACCTCCTCTGCTTTTTGTTCCGTTACTCATTCTTGGGGTGTTGAGGGTGCAGACCCCTCTTTTGTAACTGCTTCATGCTGTGGTGGGAGCCCTGATACTTCGGGGGAGGGGCAAAACGTCTCCCCACCAGCCTCCAGGTGAGGTTGATTGTCCCAAGGCCTCCTGCCTCACTGCTCGTACGCCTGAGCACCAGCATTGGAAGTGATATAGATTCTGATGACCTTTAAGGGTCCAGGAAAGAGATGTGCAGAGATGCTGAGGTGGCAGGTTTCACCCCACCACACATTTGTTCGAAGACCTTAGGCTGACGGTTTTTGCCAGCCTAGATGCTCTGACCAGTAGTCTGTGCTTTCTTTAATTAGGTCCTAGAATTAATGTTCAAACAGCACCATGTGTCAGAACCCTGACCACGCAACTCCCAGACAGTCCAGGGTCAGTGGTGATCCAGGACCATGACGTCCACTGAGTCAACGGCCTTTAGAAGTAGCCAGCAGTCCAGCCGGTCATATTGGCCACCATCACCGCTGTGTCTGTAGGGTTTTCTATGGTGAAAGCGTGATATACGTTTCCCCCGCCAAGCTTATTAGCTCCCCTCTGGGTGCAGTAAGTCCTGCAAGCAGTAGTCTGCTCTTTCGGGGCACAGTCTTCTTGTTTTCTGAGAGAAACTCCAGGTCAAGTGATGGTCACACGAGTCATCTTGGGGGCCCGTTGCTCCCGTTTGTCTCTCTGGAGGTTGGAGTTGGAGGGCCTCCTCACTCGAGGTCAGTGTGTCCACAGAGCGACCCCTGCAACTTCAGGGCATGATGGGTGGTTAGGATCACGACGTGGGGTCCTTTTCCCTTAGGAGGGAGCTGGCCTTGTGGGCTGCTGATTTCTAGCTTTTTAGATACCCCAGTATCCTGGCCTGATGAGTCAGTGGGCAAAGCCCTTGGTGACTATAGTTTATCATACCTGAAGGGCATTCTTGTGTTGCTCCATTTCAAGTGGTCCCAGTTTTTGCACTAAGGCTCCAAGGGCAATTAACCTTTGACCGAGTATGTAAAGGTCAAAGGGTTTAGCTAAATTAGAGCGTTCCTGGGCAAGGGTCTGAATTGACTGATCTTTCTATTATTGAAAGGCTGCTTCTGGATTCTATACAAAAGGATCATCATCTTTTCGTGTCAGTGTTTCATGTAGAGTCCCAGCTATTAGACTGTAGTTAGGGATCCAGATGCAGAAAACCTTGGCCTCCCCAGGAACCCCTAAGCTGTCTTCTAGTTTTAGAAGAGGTAAGGCTGCAAATGGCTTCTTCCCTATCCTGGGATGCGTTTCACCGAATATCTGTGAGAATGAAGCCCAGGCATGTCACCTGAGCCTGGGATATTTGAGCCTTTTTATTGGACACCTTCTATCCTTTCTTGGCTAGGTAGTTCAGAGGCGTCTTTAGTAGGCCTGGCGATCAGAATGTCATCTGCATATTGAAGGAGGGTTCCCTTTTACAGAGGTAGAACTTTTAGGTCTTTAGAGGACATTTCCCCAATGATGGTGTGGGGATTTTTGAACCATTGGGGCAGGACGGCCCAGCATTATTGCTTGTGTTGCATGTTGTGTCCTGCCACACACAAGCCAAAAATTCTTGTGACTCTGAGATGAATGGAATACAGAAGAAGGCATCATTGAAGTGTAATACAGAATGCCATGGCCTGGTGGATGGTAGAATGAGCAGCAGGGAGTAGGAAATAGGAGCTACTGGATGTATATCCTCGGTGGCTTCACTGACTGTCCTGATATCCTTTACCAGGTCTCCAGCAGCCCATGAGGCTCTTGTGGTCAGGCCAATCCCAGGATATGGAGCTCACCTGGGCTGCACCCCCCACCCCACAGCCCAGGGGGCTCTCGTGTTCAATTCCCTCCCAGGTTATGGAGCTCACCTGTGCAGCTACCCAGCAGCCCATGGGGCTCTCATAGTCAGGCCCTTCCCAGGATACGGAGCTCCCCAGGGCAGGTACCCCAGCAGGGCTGGACACACAGGAACTGTGCAGATAGCCCACCTTGCAGAGAACCCCCAGCTCACCTGTCGCTCACAGCTGACACAGAACACCTCAGAGCAGGACTTGAACTAACAAACAGTAGCTCTGACAGGTCTGTGACCCTGGCTATCACTCTGTGCAGCCTCTCTCTGCCTGGTCTTCCAGACACTTCCACTGCAGCCAGGGCACCAGGCCTCTGTCTCCACCCACCATCACTCCTCTCCCTGACTCCTGGGTTCCTCTCATTAGGATAGGGTCTTCTTGAAGTTGTTTTCCACTCATGGACCAGATAAAATGATAAGAAAACAAGCCACAGCTGCAGCCGCTTGTCTAGCCTGACTCTCAAGAGCCCACACCTGTTCCTTGGGCCTGGCCCGTTTAGCAAGGATAATTTTCTGCAACTGTGAGCCCCTGAGGGGTGAGGATTGGCTGATTTGGGCAGCCTGACACTGCCTGCTGGCCCTCCCCATGTGTGCCTGGGTTGAGGTCAATATAAACACCTCTCCAGTCAGCAAGAGCCCCTGTTGCTGTGCCTGACGCCATATTCTCTGCCCTGTCAGCAGTGTCCGGGCTGGGGTGGTGGTAGGGAGGGAGAGGCCGTGGCTTTGTGGGTGGCCCAGTGTGAGGGGGGCTCTGCTGGACTTTCTGCAGGAGTTGCCAGGCTGCCACTTGCTAAAGAAGAGGATGTGTCACCCATACCTGCCACTGGAATTTCTCCCCAGGCAGAGGTGAGGAAGTAAAAAAGCAGTGGGGGCCGTGGCAGGAGGGGTATCTCAGACAGGGAAATGGAAAGCTTCCAGAAGAGCATCTGGGGCCAGGACCATCCTGGCTGGCCTGCAGGCACCAAGTCGGCCTGCGTGCTGTCGCTGGTGTGGCTCCACAGCCCTTCCTCTAGGCTTGCAAGTGCTTGTACATATTCAGGTGTTTTACCTGGAAAGGGTGGGAAGAGTTCAGCTGCAGCAGGACTGGGGCTCAGCTCACATTTACTCACAGACGCCTCGACACAGTCCCCCAGCTTTGCAATGAGGATGCTCCTTGTGGGGGGGAGTGCTGCTGACTGCATTGGAGACGATTTCCCAACTCTGACCAACTTAAGAATTTTTTACCACTGGAGCAAGTGCCCTGATACGATTTTCCTCTGTATAACTGGTGGGTTCTGGTTATTTTTTTTTTTTTTCTTTTTGGTTCAAGGTAGATTTTATTTATTCCTCTTTTTTTTTAAATTTGGAGACATAAACATGGAAATAATGCATTAATATAAAGAAATCTATGTGAAGGGAAAAACTTTTATTCTGTTTTATTTTATTAAATGTTATTTATTTATTTTTATTTTTTAAAAATTTATTTATTCATTTTATACAGCAGGTTCTTATTGGATATCTATTTTATACATATAAGTGTGCACATGTGAATCCTAGTTTCCCAATTCATCCCACCACCACCCTCACATGGTGTTCCCCCCTTGGTGTCCATATGTTTGTTCTCTACATCTGTGTCTCTATCTCTGCCCTGCAAACCGGTTCATCTGTACCATTTTTCTAGGTTCCACATATATGCATTAATATACAATATTTGTTTTTCTCTTTCTGACTTACTTCACTCTGTATGACAGTCTCTAGTTCCATCAAGGTCTCTACAAATGACCCAATTTCATTCCTATGTATGGCTGAGTAATATTCCATTATATATATGTACCATATCTTTATCCATTCTTCTGTCTGTGGGCACTTAGGTTGCTTTCATTACCTGGCTATTGTAAATAGTGCTGCAATGAACATTGTGGTGAATGTGTCTTTTTGATTTATGGTTTTCTCTGGGTATATGCCCAGTAGTGGGATTGCTGGATTATATGGTAATTCTATTTTTAATTTTTTTAAGGAACCTCCATACTGTTCTCCATAGAGACTGTATCGATTTACATTCCCAACAATAGTGGAATAAGGTTCCTTTTCTCCACACCCTCTCCAGCATTTGTTGTTTGTAGATTTTCTGATGATTTGACGTGATACCTCATTGTAGTTTCGATTTCCATTTCTCTAATAATTAGTGATGTTGAGCAGATTTTCATGTGTGTACTGGCCATCTCTATGTCTTCTTGGAAGAAATATCTATTTAGATCTTCTTCCATTTTTGTATTGGGTTGTTTGTTTTATTAATATTGAGCTGCATGAGCTGTTTATATATATTGGAGATTAATCATTTGTCCATTGATTCGTTTGCAAATATTTTCTGCCATTCTGAGGGTTGTCTTTTCGTCTTGTTTGTAGTTTCCTTTGCTTTGCAAAAGCTTTTACGTTTCATTAGGTCCCATCTGTTTAGTTTTCTTTTTTATTTCATTACTATAGGAGGTGGATCAAAAAAGATCTTGCTGTGATTTACGTCAGAGTATCTTTCGTAAGTTTTCCTCTCAGAGTTTTATACTGTCTGGTCTTACATTAAGGTCTCTAATCCATTTTGAATATATTTTTATGTATGGTGTTGGGGAGTGTTCTAATTTCATTCTTTTACATGTAGCTGTCCATATTTCCCAGCACCAATGATTGAAGAGACTGTCTTATCTCCACTGTATAGTCTTGCTTCCTTTGTCATAGATTAGTTGACCATAGGTGTGTAGGTTTATCCCTGGGCTTTCTTTTTGTTTTTTTTTTCCTTTTACACGTTTATTGGAGTAGAATTGCTTTACAATGGAGTGTTCGTTTCTGCTGTATAACAAAGTGAATCAACTATACATATACAAATATCACCAGATCCCCTCCCTCTTGCATCTCCCTCCCACACTCCATATCCCACCCCTTTATGTGCTCACAGAGCACCAAGCTGATCTCCCTGTTCTATGTGGCTGCTTCCCAGTAGCTATCGGTGTTACATTTGGTAATGTATTTATGTCCATGCCACTCTCTCACTTCGTCCCAGCTTACCCATCCCCCTTCCAGTGTCCTCAAGTCCTTTCTCTATGTCTGTGTCCTTAATCCTGTCCTGCCACTAGGTTCTTCAAAATCTTTTTTTTTCTTCATTAGATTCCGTATATCTCTGTTAACATACAGTATTTGTTTTTCCCTTTCAGACTTACTTCACTGTGTAGGACAGATTCTAAGTCCATCCACCTCAGTACAAATAGCTCAGTTTGCTTCTTTTTTTGGCTAAGTAATATTCCATTGTATATATGTGCCAGATCTTCTTTATCCATTCATCTGTCGATGGACACTTAGGTTGCTTCCATGTCCTGGCTAATGCAAATAGAGCTGCAATGAACATTTTTGTACATAACTCTTTTTGAATTATGGTTTTCACAAGGCAAATATCCAGTAGTTGGATTGTTGTGTCGTATGGTACTTCTATTGTTAGTTATTTAAAGGAACCTCCGTAATGTTCTCCCTAGTGCCCATATCAATTTACATTCCTACCCACAGTGCAAGTGTGTTCCCTTTTCTCCAATAAAGGCCTCTCCAGCGTTTATTGTTTTGTAGATTTTTTTGATGATTGCCACTCTGACTGCTGTGACGTGATACATCACGGTAGTTTTGATTTGCATTTCTCTAATGATTAGTGATGTTCAGCATCCTTTCATGTGTTTCTTGGTAATCTGTATATCTTCTTTGGAGAAATGTCTATTAGGTCTTCTGCCCGTTTTTGGATTGGGTTGTTTGTTTTTGTGATATTGAGCTACATGCGGTGCTTGTAAAGTTAGGAGATTAATCCTTTTTCAATTGCTTCATTTGAAAATATTTTCTCCCATTCTAAGGGTTGTTTTTGCATCTTGTTTATGTTTTCCTGTACTGTGTAAAAGCTTTTAAGTTTCATTAGGTCCCATTTGTTGATTTCTGTTTTTATTTCCATTTCTCTAGGAGGTGGGTCCAAAAGGATCTTGCTGTGATTTATGTCATAGAGTGTTCTGCCTATGGTTTCCTCTAAGTGTTTTATAGTGTCTGGTCTTATATTTAGATCTCTAATCAATTTAGAGTTTATTTTTGTGTATGGTGTTATGGAGTGTTCTAATTTCATTCTTTTATGTGTAGGGGTCCAGTTTTCCCAGCACCAATTACTGAAGAGACTGTCTTTTCTCCATTGTATATCCTTAGCTCCTTTGTCATAGATGAGATAGCCATAGGTATGTAGGTTTATCTCTGGGCTTTCTGTCCTGTTCCATTGATCTGTGTTTATGCCAATCTACATACACTTGATTCCATTATGGAGACATATAAATACATAGGTTTCAAGGTTATTACCAGTCAGATATATTCCTCTTCAGTGAATAGGGTGTTTTGTGTCCAGTTCATTGAGAAAGGAGTAGGTCTCGTCTATTACATATTTGGTATATGGAATGGGATCTGTGCTAATTTCAAACTCTGCTTTTACACATCACCCCACGTCACCTTTCCCCTTAAGGAGGCATAAGTGTGTTTTTTAAATGTGTAACTCTGTTCTCTTTTGAAATTCAGTTCATGTGTAGCCATGTTTACATTCCCTCTATAAGTGATATATTACAATAAGTTTCTTTTACTTTGTTGCTCATTGCACTTAGCATCATCGTACCTAAAGCCACTCATTAAGCTGCTATTGGCCTTATGACATTGATTTTATGTCTGAGTGACATTCCATTTTATGTAAGTACCACAACATCTATATCCATTTTTTTTCCTTTCCTGGGATATTTAAAGAGTACTGAAGTCGAGGTGCTTGTAAACAGAGCAGCCCTAAAGTTTGGGCTGGCTGTGTGTTATGGATTTTTAGTTTTCCCAAAATACACACCCATGAGTGGAAGTGTGCTATGCTCTGTAGCTCTGTTTTAGAAAACAACATACAGTTCTCCAGAGAGGCTGTTGGCAATTTACATCCTGTCCATCGGCGTAACCAGGCTCCCTTTTCTCCATGGCCTGTCCTGCATTTGCGGTTTTTACACTATTTGTGGATGGCCCCTTTGACTGGAGGTAAGGGACACTTCTCTGTAGTGTGGATTTGCAATGCCTGATGGCTTGCTTAGCCAAAAAGGGCGTATGCATTTTTTCCCGAATATATTCAAGAAAATACACATACTCCCTTTTCAGCCAAGGGCAACATTGTCGAAATTCTGTTGCTTTTCATGTGCTTTAAAGACGACTCCAATCTACCTCTTGAAATCTGTTTCCTTCAATTCTGCCTTGCATTCAAATCCTCTTCACTGCCTTTCCTCAATATATTTCTGGATGATAGTTGTCCTTTATAACTCTGCAAGTTTGTGAATTGCTGTGCCCCTGATTTCCATTTTTCAACTCGCCTCTTTGTGAGCTGGCTGCAATACCGCAGGATGGCTTTAGGCCCTAGTCTGGTTCCGGGGCTTCAGGCTGAGCCTTTGGTTAATTCTTCTTCCTGGTGGGAAACTAGAGTGACATGTGCCCATCCAAACACCTACAACTAATCTCTCATTTATTCCCCCTCTTCATGTTCATCCTCTGCACAATTTGCAAATTGTGCATAACAGGAGGGTAAAGGTGCTGACACTCCAAGTGGGGAGATTTTTAGTAAGGCAGATGGAATGGCGAAGCTGAGCACGACAAAAGGAAAAATGAGGTACCTTTTAGAAAACTTTCCCAATTACACAGTGTGCCATCCACTGGGTTTCCAATGCATGTTTTAACTGTAGGAAGATTCCCTTAAACCAGGAGAGTTGGGCCCACTAGAATGGGTAGCACACAGTATTGCTCTAAGTGGTGTTCTTTTGCTCACACAACCTCAGCAATCTTGTCAGCCCCAAGTGTCCAGTCTTATGTCTCATACAGCTGTGGGTGTAAAGGTGGTCAATCCAGGTTGCATCACAGGCCCTGAACGTAATTTTTAAGACTTTCTCACTGTTTCGCTGTTTTTGCATTTAGCTTTTGAAATTTATTTTTATAAGTGGGTTTAAATGAATTTCATTGCTCTGTTCATGCCGTTATACACACACATGATTCCTTTATAGAGACATGAGAATACATATGTTTTAAAATACTGAGAGTCAGACTTATTCCTCTGCAATGAATAGGGGGTGTTGAGTCCAGTTCATTGTGGCGGGAGTAGGTGTTGTCTATTGCATACTTGGTTTATGTAACGGTATCTGTGCTAATTTAAAACTGTGATTTTATGCATCACCCCACCTCGCCTTTCCCCTTAAGCAGGCAGAAGATTGTTTTCTAAATGTGTGATTCCGTTGTGTTTGTAAATCATTTCATGTGTAGCCATGTGTACATTCCCGCTATGAGTGATATCTTATGATAAGATTCGTTACTCTGGTATCTTTCCTAACTCAGTTCATGTGAGGCCATGTTTATAGGACCTTCATAAGTGATATCTTATGGTAAGATTCTTTCTCTGTGTGACTTATTTCACTTAGAATCATCGTACCTGAATCCACTCATTTTGCTGCTACTGGCCTTATGAAATTGATTTCATGGCTGAGGGATATTCCATCGTACGTAAGTACCAAAATTACTTGAACCATTTTTGTCTTTCCTGGGATATTTAAGGTATACACAAGTTGAGGTTCTTGTAAGCAGTGAAGCTCTAAATTTTGGGGTGGCTCTGTCTTATTGATTTTCAGTTTTCCCAAGGTATATTTCCTAGACTGGATGTGCTCTTGACTCTGTAGCTCTGTTGTATACTAGTTTTAGGGAACACAATGCACTTCTCCAGAGAGGCAGTTGGCAATTTACATCCCGCCCATCAGCATAACAAGGCTCCCTGTTCTCCAGGGCCTGTCTTGCCTTTCTGGTTTTTACACATTTTGCAGATGTCCCTTTTGACCAGTGGGAAGTGATACTACTTTGTGGTGCAGATTTGCATTGCCCGCTTGCTTGCTTGGCCAAAAAGGACGTATGCGTTTTCTGCTGAATATATTCAGGAGAAAACGCATATGCTCATTTTGGCCAAGTGCATCATTTTCGAAGTTGTGCCCCTCTTCCTGTGCTTTAAAGGCGATTCCAACATACCTCTTGAAATCTGTTTCCTGCTATACTGCCTCCCTTTCAAGTCCGCCTCGATTCCTTCCCTCAACAGATTTTTAGGCGATAGTTGTCCATTATTACTCTGCCAGTTTCTGAATTCCTGTGCCCCTGAGCTCCATTTTTAAATTTGTTTTTTGTGAGCAGACCGCAAGTCCAAAATTTTGGTTCAGGACCTATACTGGTTCCCGGTGCGTTTCTGAGTCTTTGGTGAATTCTTCTTCCTGCGGGGCAATTAGTGTGACATGTACCCGTCCAAGTGCTTAACATCTACTCTCTCATTTGTTCTCCCTCTTCCCTTTTATTTTTGCCAAATTGGTAACTGTGCGAACCAGGAGGTTAAAGGGGCTGTCTCTCCAAGTTGGCAGATTGATAGTAAAGCAGTTGGAAAGTCAAACCGGAGCACCAGGAGAGGGATTATTAGTTGAGTTTTAGAAACCTTTCGTATTCACCGTGTGTCCATTCTCTAGGTTTCCCATACATGTTATAGTGGTAGTAATAGTCCCTTCAACCTGGACACATGGGACCCATGGAATGGGTGCTATGCATTATTTCTTTAAAGGGTCTGAATTTGCTCACCCAATCTCACCAATCCTCTCAGTCCCATGTGTCCAGCTTTATGCCACCTCCAGCTCTCATTGTAGATAGGGTCATTCAAGGTTTCATCAGAGACACTGAAGGAATTGTAAAGAATATCCCTTTTGATTTGTGTTTCAAATTCCTTTTTATAGTGGGTTTGAGCTGATTCTCACTGTCATATTTATGCAAGTCTAGGCACACTTGATTCCCTTACGGAGACATATCAATACATAGGTTTAAAAATTCTTACTAGTCAGATATAATCCTCTGAGGGAAATATGGGGTTTTGAGTCTCTTTCACTGAGGAAGGTGTAGGTCTTGTCTATTCCATAGTTGGTTTTTGGAACGGTAGCTGTGCTTATATCAAACTCTGGTTTTATGCATCACCCCACCTCTCCTTCCCCCTTAAGCAGGCATAAGAGTGTTTTCTAAATGTGAGACTCTGTTCTCGTTCCTAACTCAGTTCTTGTGTAGCCATGTTTACAGGATCTTCATAAGTGATATCTTATGATAAGTTTCTTTTTCTGTGTGACTTATTTCACTTAGAATCATCGTACCTTAATCCACTCATTTTGCTGCTACTGGTCTTATGACATTGATTTCATGGCTGAGGGATATTCCATTGTATGTAAATAACATAATTTTTTGAACGTTTTTATCTTTCCTTGGATATTTAAGGTGTACCCAAGTTGAGGTTCTTGTAAGCAGTGCAGCACTAAATTTTGGAATGGCTCTGTCTTATTGATTTTCAGTTTTCCCAAGATATATTCCCTAGACTGGAAGTGCCCTTGGCTCTGTAGCTCTGCTGTTTACTTGTTTTAGGGAACACAGTGCACTCCTCCAGAGAGGCAGTTGGCAATTTACATCCCGCCCATCAGCATAACAAGGCTCCCTGTTCTCCAGTGCCTGTCTTGCCTGTCTGGTTTTTACACATTTTTTGGATATCCCTTTTGGCTGGTGGAAAGTGATAGTTCTTTGTAATGCAGATTTGCATTGCCCGCTTGCTTGCTTGGCCGAAAAGGGCATATGCGTTTTCTCCTGAATATATTCACGTGAAAACCCACATGCCCTTTATGACCATTTCCATTATTTTCGAAGTTGTGATGCTCTTCCTGTGTTTAAAGGCGATTCCAATGTACCTCTTGAAATCTGTTTCATGCCACTCTGCCTCATTTTCACTTCCGCCTCGTGGCTTTCCCTCAACAGATTTTTGGAAGAGAGTAGTCCTTTATAACTCTGCAGGTTAGTGAATTGCTGTGGCCCTGAGTTCCATTTTTCAACTCACGTTTTTGTGAGCTGACCGCAAATCCACAGTTTTGCTTCTGGACCTATACTGGTTCTGGGGGGGGCAGGCTGAGTCTTTGGTTAATTCCTCTTCGTGACGGGAAATTAGAGTGAAATGTGGCCGTCCAAATGCCTACAGCTACTCTCTCATTGGTTCTCTCTGTTCCCTTATATCCTCTGCACCATTTGCCAGCTGATCGAACCAGGAGGTTATAGGGCCTGACTCTCCAAGTTGGGAGATTGATAGTAAAGCAGTTGGAATGTCAAACTGGAGCACAAGGAGAGAAAATAGTAGTAGAGTTTTAGAAACCTTTCACCATCAGATGGTTTCCATTCTCTAATTTCCCATACATGTTATAACTGTAGTGATATTCCCTTCTACTTGGAGAGTTGGGAACCATGGAATGCGTGGCAGGCATTATTGCTTTAAAGGGTCTGCATTTTTTCACCCAATCTCACCAATCCTCTCAGTCCCAAGTGACCAGCGTTATGCCACATCCAGCTGTCATTGTAGATAGGGTCATTCCAGGTTTCATCAGAACCCCTGAAGGTATTGTGTAAGAATTTTACTGTTGTTATGTTTTGTTTTGAAATTCATTTTTATAGTGGGTTTGAGCTTATTCTCACTGCCATGTTTATATCGTTCTAGACACACTTAGTTCCCTTACGGAGACATATCAATACATAGGTTTTAAGATTCTTACTAGTCAGATATATTCCTCTGCGGGAAATATGGGGTTTTGAGTCCCTTTCAGTGAGGAAGGTGTAGGTCTTGTCTATTCCATAGTTGGTTTTTGGAACGGTACCTGTGCTTATATCAAACTCTGGTTTTATGCATCACCCCACCTCTCCTTCCCCGTTAAGCAGGCATAAGAGTGTTTTCTAAATGTGAGACACTCTTCTCTTTCCTAACTCAGTTCATGTGTAGCCATGTTTACAGCATCTTCATAAGTGATATCTTATGATAAGCTTCTTTTTCTGTGTGACTTATTTCACTTAGAATCATCGTACCTTAATCCACTCATTTTGTTGCTACTGGTCTTATGACATTGATTTCATGGCTGAGGTGTATTCCATTGTATGTAAGTAACATAATTTTTTGAACCGTTTTTATCTTTCCTGGGATATTTAAAGTGTACCCAAGTTGACGTTCTTGTAAGCAGTGCAGCCCTAAATTTTGGAATGGCTCTGTCTTATTGATTTTCAGTTTTCCCAAGATATATTCCCTAGAATGCAAGTGCCCTTGGCTCTGTAGCTCTGTTGTTTACTTGGTTTAGGGAACACAATGCACTCCTCCAGAGAGGCAGTTGGCAATTTACATCCCGCCCATCAGCATAACAAGGCTCCCTGTTCTCCAGGGCCTCTCTTGCCTTTCTGGATTTTACCCATTTTGTGGATGTCCCTTTTGACCGGTGGGAAGTGATACTTCTTTGTAGTGCAGATTTGCATTGCCCACTTGCTTGCGTGGCCAAAAAGTGCGTATGCGTTTTCTCCTGAATATATTCAGGAGAAAACACATACGCCCTTTTTGGCCAAGTGCATCTTTGTCAAAGTTGTGCCTCACTTCCTGTGCTTTAAAGGCGATTCCAACGTACCTCTTGAAATCTGTTTCCTGCTATTCTGCCTCGCTTTCAAGTCCACCTCGTTGCCTTCCCTCAACAGATTTTTGGGCGATAGTTGTCCTTTATTACTCTGCCTGTTAGTGAATTGCTGTGCCCCTGAGCTCAATTATTTAACTTGTTTTTTGTGAGCTGAACGCACGTCCAAAATTTTGGTTCAGGACCTATACTGGTTACCAGTGTGTGTCTGAGACTTTAGTTAATTCTTCTTCCTCCCGGGAAATCAGAGTGACATGTGAACATCCAAATGCCTTACAGCTACTCTTTCATTGGTTCTCTCTCTTCCCTTTCATCCTCTGCCAAATTGGCAACCTGTGGGAACCAGGAGGTTAAAGGTGCTGTCTCTCCAAGCTGGGAGATTGATAGTAAAGCATTTGGAAAGTCAATGCATAGCACCACGAGAGGTTCTAATCGTTGAGTTTTA
The DNA here is from genome assembly GCF_964341445.2 of Mesoplodon mirus. NCBI lineage: Eukaryota > Metazoa > Chordata > Mammalia > Artiodactyla > Ziphiidae > Mesoplodon > Mesoplodon mirus. The sequence continues at coordinate 1,980,807 of NW_028295811.1, forward strand.
GAGACCTTTCGTATTCACAGTTTGTCCATTCTCTAGGTTTCCCGTACATGTTATAGCTGCAGTAATATTCCCTTCAAACTGGAGAGTTGGTACCCATGGAATGGGTGCCATGCATTATTGTTTTAAAGGGTCTGCATTTGCTCACCAATCTTACCAATCCTCTCAGTCCCATGTGTCCATCCTTATTCCACATCCAGCTGTCATTGCAGATAGGGTCATTGCAGGTTTCGTCAGAGACCCTGAAGGAATTGTAAAAAATTTACCTTTATTTATTGTTTTTCAAATTCCTTTTTATAGTGGGTTTGAGCTGATTCTCGCTGCCATGTTTATGCCAGTCTAGACACACTTGATTCCCTTACGGAGACATATCAATACATATGTTTTAAGATTCTTACTAGTCAGATATATTGCTCTGCAGGAAATAAGGTGTTTTGTGTCCCTTTCACTGAGGAAGGTGTAGGTATTTTCTATTCCATAATTGGTTTTTGGAACGGTACCTGTGCTTATATCAAACTCTGGTTTTATGCATCACCCCACCTCTCCTTTCCCCTTAAGCAGGCATAAGAGTGTTTTCTAAATGTGTGGCTCTGTTCTCTTTCCTAACTCAGTTCATGTGTAGCCATGTTTACAGGATCTTCATAAGTGATATATTATGATAAGTTTCTTTTTCTGTGTCACTTATTTCACTTAGAATTATCGTACCTGAATCCACTCATGTTGCTGCTACTGGTCTTATGACATTGATTTCATGGCTGAGGGATATTCCATTGTATGTAAATAACATAATTTTTTTAACCGTTTTTATCTTTCCTTGGATATTTAAGGTGTACACAAGTTGAGGTTCTTGTAAGCAGTGCAGCACTAAATTTTGGAATGGCTCTGTCTTATTGATTTTCAGTTTTCCCAAGATATATTCCCTAGACTGGAAGTGCAATTGGCTCTGTAGCTCTGCTGTTTACTTCGTTTAGGGAACACAATGCACACCTCCAGAGAGGCAGTTGGCAATTTACATCCCGTGCATCAGCATAACAATGCTCCCTGTTCTCCAGGGCCTGTCTTGCCTTTCTGGATTTTACCCATATTGTGGATGTCCCTTTTGACAGGTGGGAAGTGATACTTCTTTGTAGTGCAGATTTGCATTGCCCGCTTGCTTGCTTGGCCAAAAAGGGCGTATGCGTTTTCTCCTGAATATATTCAGGAGAAAACGCATACGCCCTTTTTAGCCAAGTGCATCATTGTCGAAGTTGTGCCCCTCTTCCTGTGCTTTAAAGGCGATTCCAACGTACCTCTTGAAATCTTTTTCCTGCTATTCTGCCTCGCTTTCAAGTCTGCCTCGTTGCCTTCCCTCAACAGATTTTTGGACGATAGTTGTCCTGTATTACTCTGCCTGTTTGTGAATTGCTTTGCCCCTTAGCTCAATTATTTAACTCGTTTTTTGTGAGCTGAATGCAAGTCCAATATTTTGGTTCAGGACCTATACTGGTTCTCGGTGGGTGGCTGAGACTTTAGTTAATTCTTCTTCCTCCAGGAAATAAGAGTGACATGTGCGCGTCCAAATGCCTAACAGCTACTCTTTCATTGGTTCTCCCTCTTCCCTTTCATCCTCTGCCTAATTGGCAACCTGTGCGAACCAGGAGGTTAAAGTTGCAGTCTCTGCAACCTGGGAGCTTGATAGTAAAGCAGTTGGAATGTCAAACCAGAGCACCAGCAGAGGGACTATTTGTTGAGTTTTAGAGACCTTTCATGTTCACAGTGTGTCCATTCTCTCGGTTTCCCATACATGTTATAGCTGTAGTAATATTCCCTTCACCCTGGAGAGTTGGGACCCATGGAAGGGGGGCCATGCATTATTGCTTTAAAGGGTCTGCATTTGCTCACCCAATCTCACCAATCCTCTCAGTCCCAAGTGTCCAGCCTTATGCCAAATCCAGCTGTCGTTGTAGATAGGGTCATTCCAGGTTTCATCAGACACCATGAAGAAATTGTAAAGAATTTCCTGTTTTTTTTGTGTGTCTGAAATTCCTTTTTATAATGGGTTTGAGCTGTTTCTCGCTGCCATGTTTATGCCAGTCTAGACACAGTTGATTCCCTCATGGAGACATATCAATACATAGATTTTAATATTCTTACTAGTCAGATATATTCCTCTGAGGGAAATATGGGGTTTTGAGTCCCTTTCACTGAGGAAGGTGTAGGTCTTGTCTATTCCGTATTTGATTTTTTGAACGGTACCTGTGCTTATATAAAACTCTGGTTTTATGCATCACCCCACCTCTCCTTCCCCCTTAAGCAGGCATAAGAGTGTTTTCTAAATGTGAGACTCTGTTTTCTTTCCTAACTCAGTTCATGTGTAGCCATGTTTACAGAATCTCTATAAGTGATATCTTATGATAACTTTCTTTTTCTGTGTGACTTATTTCACTTAGAATATTTGTACCTGAATCCATTCATTTTGCTGCTACATGTCTTATGGCATTGATTTCATGGCTGAGGGATATTTCATCGGACGTAAGTACCACAAATTTTTGTACCATTTTTATCTTTCCTGAGATATTTAAGGTGAATCCAAGATGAGGGTCTTGTAAGCAGTGCACCCCTAAATATCGGGGTGGCTGTGTCTTATTGATTTTCAGTTTTCCCAAGGTATCTTATGTAGACTGGATGTGCCCTGGGCTCTGTAGCTCTGTTGTTTACTTGTTTTAGGGAACACAATGCACTGCTCCAGAGAGGCCGTTGGTAATTTGCCTCCCACCCATCAGCATAACAAGGCTCCCAGTTCGCCAGGGCCTGTCTTGCCTTTCTGGTTTTTACCCATTTTGTGGATATCCCTTTTGACTTGTGGGAAGTTATACTTCTTTGTAGTGCAGATTTGCATTGCCTGCTTGCTTGCTTGGCCAAAAAGGGCGTATGTGTTTTCTCCTGAATATATTCAGGAGAAAACTCATACACCCTTTTTGGCCAAGTGCATCATTGTCAAAGTTGAGCCCCTCTTCCTGTGCTTTAAAGGTGATTCCAGCATACCTGTTGAAATCTGTTTCCTGCTATTCTGCCTCACTTTCACGTCTCCCTCTTAACCTTCCCTCAACAGAGTTTTGGACGAGAGTTGTCCTTTACTACTCTGCCATTTGGTGAATTGCTGTGCCACTGAGCTCCATTATACACCTCGTTTTTTGTGAGCTGAATGCAAGTCCAAATTTTGGTTCAGGACTTATACTGGTGTCCGGTGGGTGTCTGAGACTTTGGTTAATTTTTCTTCCGGCCGGAAAATTAGAGTGACATTTGCCGGTCCAAATGCCTAACAGCTACTCTCTCATTGGTTCTCCCTCTTCCCTTTCATCCTCTGCCAAATTGGCAACCTGTGAGAAGCAGGAGGTTAAAGGGGCTGTCTCTCTAAGTTGGGAGATTGATATTAAAGCAGTTGGAAAGTCAAACCGGAGCACCAGGAGAGGGACTATTAGTTGAGTTTTAGAAACCTTTCGTATTCACAGTGTGTCCATTCTCTAGGTTTCCCGTACATGTTATAGCTGTTGTAATATTCCCTGCAACCTGGAGAGTTGTGACCCATGGAATGGGTGCCACTCATTATTGCTTTAAAGGGTCTGCATTTGCTCACCCAATCTCAACAATCCTCTCAGTCCAAAGTGTCCAGCCTTATGCCAACTCCAGCTGTCATTGTAGATAGGGTCATTCCAGGTTTCATCAGAGACCCTGAAGGAATTTTAAGGAATTTCCCTGTTTTTTTGTTTTGTTTTTGAAATTCCTTTTTATAGTGGGTTGAGCTGATTCTCACTGCCATTTTTATGCCAGTCTAGACACACTTGATTCCCTTACGGAGACATATCAATACATAGGTTTTAAGATTCTTACTAGTAATATATATTACTCTGCGGTGAATATGGGGTGTTGAGTCCCTTTCACTTAGGAAGGTGTAGGTCTTGTCTATTCCGTATTTGGTTTTTGGAACTGTACCTGTACTAATATCAAACTCTGTTTTTATGCATCACCCCACCCCTCCTTCCCCCTTAAGAAGGCATAAGGGTGTTTTCTAAATGTGAGACTCCCTTCTCTTTCCTAACTCAGTTCATGTGTAGCCATGTTTACAGGATCTTCATCATTGATATCTTATGATAATTTTCTTTTTCTGTGTGACTTATTTCACTTAGAATTATCGTACCTGAATCCACTCATTTTGCTGCCACTGGCCTTATGACATTGATCTCATGGCTGAGGGATATACCGTCATACATAAGTACCACAATTTCTTGAACCATTTTTGTCTTTCCTGGGATATTTAAGGTGTACCCAAGTTGAGGTTTTTGTAATCATTGCAGCCCTGAATTTTGGTGTGGATCTGTCTTATTAATTTTCAGTTTTCCCAAGCTATATTCCCTAGACTGGAAGTGCCCTTGGCTCTGTAGCTCTGTTGTTTACTTGTTTTAGGGAACACAGTGCACTCCTCCAGAGAGGCAGTTGGCAATTTACATCCCGCCCATCAGCATAACAAGGCTCCCTGTTCTCCAGGGCCTGTCTTGCCTGTCTGGTTTTTACACATTTTGTGGATATCCCTTTTGGCTGGTGGAAAGTGATAGTTCTTTGTAATGCAGATTTGCATTGCCCGCTTGCTTGCTTGGCCGAAAAGGGCATATGCGTTTTCTCCTGAATATATTCACGTGAAAACCCACATGCCCTTTATGACCATTTCCATTATTTTCGAAGTTGTGATGCTCTTCCTGTGTTTAAAGGCGATTCCAATGTACCTCTTGAAATCTGTTTCATGCCACTCTGCCTAATTTTCACTTCCGCCTCGTGGCTTTCCCTCAACAGATTTTTGGAAGAGAGTAGTCCTTTATAACTCTGCAGGTTAGTGAATTGTTGTGGCCCTGAGTTCCATTTTTCAACTCACGTTTTTGTGAGCTGACCGCAAATCCACAGTTTTGCTTCTGGACCTATACTTGTTCTGGGGGGCGCAGGCTGAGTCTTTGGTTAATGCCTCTTCGTGACGGGAAATTAGAGTGAAATGTGGCCGTCCAAATGCCTACAGCTACTCTCTCATTGGTTCTCTCTGTTCCCTTATATCCTCTGCACCATTTGCCAGCTGTTCGAACCAGGAAGTTATAGGGCCTGACTCTCCAAGTTGGGAGATTGATAGTAAAGCAGTTGGAATGTCAAACTGGAGCACAAGGAGAGAAAAAAGTAGTAGAGTTTTAGAAACCTTTCACCATCAGATGGTTTCCATTCTCTAGGTTCCCATACATGTTATAACTGTAGTGATATTCCCTTCTACTTGGAGAGTTGGGAACCATGGAAAGCGTGGCAGGCATAATTGCTTTAAAGGGTCTGCATTTTTTCACCCAATCTCACCAATCCTCTCAGTCCCAAGTGACCAGCGTTATGCCACATCCAGCTGTCATTGTAGATAGGGTCATTCCAGGTTTCATCAGAACCCCTGAAGGTATTGTGTAAGAATTTTTCTGTTTTTATATTTTGTTTTGAAATTCATTTTTATCGTGGGTTTCAGCTTATTCTCACTGCCATGTTTATGTCGTTCTAGACACACTTAGTTTCCTTACGGAGACATATCAATACATAGGTTTTAAGATTCTTACTAGTCAGATATATTTCTCTGCGGGGAATAAGGATGTTGAGTTCCGTTCCCTGCGGAAGGAGTAGGGCTTGTCTCTTCTGTTTTTGGATTATGGAATGGTACCTGTGCTAATATCTAACTTTTTTTTGTGCATCTCCCCACCTGTCTTTCCCCTTAAGCAAGCGTTAGAGTGTTTTCTATATCTGAGACACTGTTCTATTCCCTAATTCAGTTCATATGTAGCCATGTTTACATTCCCTTCATAAGTGATATCTTATGTCAGAATGCACCATGGCCTTGTCATAATAATGCTCCATGACCCCTGTCATCACAATGCTCCATGCCCTGGTTATCACAATGCTCCATGTCCCTTGTCATCACAATTCTCCACGTCCTTGTCATCACAATGCTACATGACACTTCTCATCAAAATATTACATGCTCTTGTCATCACAATTCTCCATGCACTTGAAATTGCAATGCTCCATGCACTTGTCATCACAATGCTCAATGCACTTGTCATCACAATGTTCCATGCCCTTGTCATCAGATTGCTCCATGACATCTGTCATCACAATGCTCCCTGACACCTGTCATCAAAATGCTTCGTGCCCCTTGTCATTACAGTGCTCCATGATGCTCGACACCACAATTACCCAAGGTCTTCTCATCACAATGCTCCACAGTTTTGCCATCACCATGCTCCATGCCTTGTCATCTCAAAGCTCAATGTCCCTGTCCTCAGAATTCTCCACGACCTTGTCATTACATTGCTCCATGACACTTCACATCAAAATGTTATATGCCCTTGTCATCACAATACTCCATGCACTTGTCATCGCAATGCTCCATGACCCCTGTCATAGGAAGCTCGATGTGCTGTTCATCACAATGTTTCATGACCTGGATATTAAAATGATCAATGGCCCTTGATATCACAATGCTCCATGCCCTTGTCATCACAATGCTCCTTTAATTTGTCACACCAATCCTCCATGACACTTGGCATCACAATACTCCATGATATTGTCATCAAACTGGAACATGTCATATTTCATCACAATGCTCCCTGACACCTTTCTTCACAATAATCCATGACCTTGTCATCACAGTGCTCCATGCCCTTGTCATCACAATGTACCATGGCCACTCTTATCACAGTAACGCATGAAACTTTTCAGACCAATGCTCCATGCCACTTTTCATCACAATGCTCCATGAACGCTGTCATCACAATGCACCATGCCCATCATCATAATGCTTCATGCTATTGTCATCACAATGGGCCATTACATATGTCATCACAATGCTCCATTACCACTGTCCTCACAATGCTGCAAACCCTTGTGATCACAATGTTCCATAACACTTGTCATCACAATGCCACATGACGCTGCTCAGCACAATTATCCATGGTCTTCTCATCACAATGCACCATGATTTTGTCATCACAATGTTCAATACACTTGTCATCACAATGCTCTCTGACTATTGCCCTCAGTATGCACCTTGAACTGTTTCATGAAAAGGCTCTTTGCCTATTTCATCACAATGATCCATGCCCTTTTCATCACAATGCTCCAAGACACCTGTGATCACAATACTCCTTGCACTTGTCATCACAAAGCTCCATGACGCATGTCATCAGAATGCTCCATGGTCTTCTTATCATAATTTTCCATGCCCTTGTAATCACAATGCTCCAGTATGCCTGTAATCACAATTTTCCCTACGCCTTTTCATCAGAATGCTCCATGAGAATTATCATCACAAGGTTCCATGGTCTTCACATAACAGTGCTCCAGGACATTGTCATCACAGTGCTCCATTCCCTTGTCATCACAATGGGCCATTACATATGTCATCACAATGCTCCCTGACATATGTCTTCACAATAGTGCTTGACCTGGTCATCAAAATGGTCCATGACCTTGTCATCACAATACGCCATTCGAACTGTCATCGCAATAATCCATGAAACTTATTAGACCAATGCTCCATGCCCTTGTCATCACAATGCTCCAAGACCTCTGTAATCACAATGATCCATGCCCCTTTTCATCAGAATGCTCCATGAGACTTGTCATCACAAGTCTCCATGGTCTTATCATCACAATGCTCCAGGACCTTGTCATCAGCATGCTCCATTCCCTTGTAATCACAATGTTCCATGACCCCTGTCATCTCAATAATCCATAAATATTTTCAGCCCAATGCTCCATGATATTCTCATCACAATGCTCCATGACAAATATCATCAAAATGCTCCATGACCACGGTCATCACAACACTCCATGACACCTGACAACACAATGATCCGGGACTCTTGTCATCACAATGCTCCATTCTCTACTCATCACAATGCTCCATGACCCTTGTCATCACAATGATCCATGCCCTTGTCATCCCAATGCTCCATGACCCATGTATTCACAATGCTCCGTGACGCTTATCATCACAGTGCTCCATGACATATGTCATCACAATGCTCCATGCCTTTGTCAGCAAAATGCTACATGACCTTGTCATTAAAATGCTCTATGCGTTTGTCATCACAATACTCCATTACCATTGTCATCACAATCCTCCATGAACACTGGGATCACATTGCTTCATGCCCTTGTCATCACAATGCTCCATGCTCCTTGAAATCAAAATGATCCATGACCTCTGTCATCTCAATGCACCAAACCCTTGTGATCACAATGTTCCATAACACTTTTCATCACAACGCTCCATGATGCCTGTCATCACGATACTCCGTGCCCTTTTCATCACAGTGCTCCATGACATTTGTCATCACAATTCTCAATACGCTTGTCATTACAATGCTTCCTGACACTTGTCATCAGAATGCTCCTTGAACCATGTCACAAAAAGGCTCCATGCCTTTTTCATCACAAGGCCCCATGCCGTTTTCATCACAATGCTGCATGCCATTGTCATCAAAATACTCCACAATCTTGTCATCAGAATGCTCCATGACCCTTGTCATCACAATTCTCCATGCACTTGTCAGCAAAATGCTCCATGACCCTTGTCATCACAATGCTCCAAGCCATTGTCATCACAATGCTCCATTACCTTTGTCATCAGAATCCTCCATGACACTTGGCATCACAATGCTCCATGCCATTGTCATCACAATGGTCCACTACATATGTCATCACAATGCTCCTTGACACCTCTCTTCACAATACTGCATGACCTGGTCATCACAATGCTCCATGTCCTTGTCATCACAATGCGCCATTCCAACTGTCATCACAATAATCCATGAAACATATTAGACCAATGTCCCATGCCCTTGTCATCACAATGCTCCATGCTCCTGTTATCAGAATTCTCCATGAACCCTGTCATCACAATGCTCCGTGACTCCAGTCATCACAATGCTTCATGACCTTTGTCATCACAATGGTCCATGCCCTCGTCACCAGTAGTTTCTGTGACCTTTTTAACCACAATGCTCCATGAACTTTTCATCACAATGCTCTTTGACCCTTGTCATCACAATGCTCCTTGCGTTTGTCAGCACAAATATCCATGACCCATGTCATCACAATGCACCATGCGCTTGTCATCACAGTGCTCCTCAATCTTCTCATCACAATGTTCCTTAAAATTTGTCATCACAATGCTCCATGCACTTCTCATCAAAATGCTCTCTCACCACTGATATCACAATGCTACATCACTATTTGTCACAATACTCCCTCACCCCTGTCATCACAATGTTCCATGACTCCTGTCATCACAATGCTACATGAACTTATCATCACAGTGTTCGATGACGACTGACATCTCAATGTTCCATAAGCCATGTCATCAAAATGCTCCATGACCCTTTTCATCAAATTGCTCCATGACCCTGTCATCACCATGCTCCAAGAACCCTGTAATCACAATGCTCTATGCCCCTTTTCATCTCAATGGTCCATGAACACTGTCATCACAATGCACCATGCCCATCATCATAATGCTTCATGCTATTGTCATCACAATGAAATCAAAATGCTCCATGACCTCTGTCATAACAATGCTCCAAACCCTTGTGATCACAATATTCCATAACACTTGTCATCACAATGCCCCATGAAGCTCGTCATCACAATTATCAATGGTCTTCTCATCACAATGCTCCATGACCTTTGTCATCACAATGCTCAATACACTTGTCATCAAAATGCTCCCTGACACTTGTTGTCTGTATGCTCCTTGAACCCTGTCATGACAAGGCTCCATGCCTTTTTCATCACAATGATCCATGGTCTTTACACTACAATGGTCCAAGACCCATGTAATCACAATGCTCCATGCGCTTGTCATCACAAAACTCAAGGACGAATGCCATCAGAATGCTCCTTGGATTTCTCCTTACAATGCTCCATGCCCTTGTCATCACAATGTTCCAAGACCCCTGTAATCACAATGCCCCATGCCCCTTTTCATCAGTATGCTCCATGAGACTTGTCATCACAAGGCTCCATGGTTTTGTCATCACAATGCTTCAGGACCTTGCCATCACAATGCTTCTCGACATTGTCTTAATAATTTTCAATGGCCCTTGTCATCATAATGCTCCAAGCCCTAATCATCACAAAGCTCCATTATATTTGTCATCACAATTCTCCATTACATTTGGCATCACAATGCTCCATGCCATTGTAATCGCAATGGACCATGACATATGTCATCACAATGCTTCCTGACACCTGTCTTCACCATACTCCATGACCTTCTCATCACAATGCTCCATGCCCTTGTCATCACAATGCACCATGCCCACTGTCATCACAATAATCCATGAAAATTGTCAGACTAATGCTCCATGCCCCTATCATCACAATGCTCCATGCCCTTGTCATCACAATGCTCCAGGAACCATGTCATCTCAATGCTCCGTGACTCCAGTTATCACAATGTTTCATAAAGTTTGTCATCACAATGGACCATGCCCTCATCATCAACAGTCTCTGTGACCATTTTAACCACAATGATCCACGAACTTTTCATCACAATGCTCTTTGACCCTTGTCATCAATGTGCTCTATGCCTTTCTCAGCACAATGCTCCATAACACTTGTCATCACAATGCTCCATGAGCTTGTCAGCACAATGCTCCATGACACATGTCATGACAATGTGCCACGCACCTGTCATCACAGTGCTCCACAATCTTGTCATCACAATGCTCCATAAAACTTGTCATCACAATGCTCCATGCACTTCTCATCAAAACGCTCTCTCACCACTGATATCACAATGATACATCACTATTCGTCACAATACTACCTCACCCCTGTCATCACAATATTCCATGACTCCTGTCATCACAATGCTACATGCACTTATCATCACAATGTTCGATGACGACTGACATCACAATGTTCCATAAGCCATGTCATCAAAATGCTCCATGACCCTTTTCATCAAAATGCTCCATGACCACTGACATCACAATGTTCCATAACCACTGTCATCAAAATGCTCCATGGCATTTTTCATGAAAATGCTCCATGACCCCTGCCATCACGATGTTCCATGGCCTTGTCATCACAAAGCTCCCTGACCCTTCTCATCAAAATGCTCCAAGAACGCTGACATCACAATGTTCCATAACACCTGTCATCAAAATGTTCCATGACACTTTTCATCAAAAAGCTCCATGACCTTGTCATCAGAATGCTCCCTGCCCTTCTCATCAAAATGCACAATGCCCTTGCCATCAAAATGTTCCATGACCTTTGTCATCACAAAGATCCATGACACTTGGCATCACAATGCTCCATGTCATTGTCATCACAATGCTCCATGAACGCTCTCATCACATTGCTCCATGCCCTTGTCTTCACAAAGCTCCATGACACATGTCATTAGAATGCTCCATGGCCTTCTCATCACAATGCTCCATGCCCTTGCCATAACAATGCTCCAATACAACAGTCATAACAATGCTCCATGAACCCTGCCATCACGATGTTCCATGGCCTTGTCATCACAAAGCTCCATGACCCTTCTCATCACAATGCTCCAAGAACCCTGTAATCACAATGCTCTATGCCCCTTTTCATCTCAATGATCCATGAACCCTGTCATCACAGTGCACCTTGCCCATCATCATAAGGCTTCAGGCTATTGTCATCACAATGAAATCAAAATTATCCATGACCACTGTCATCATAATGCCCCAAACCCTTGTGATCACAATGTTCCATAACACTTGTCATCACAACACCCTGTGATGCTCATCATAACAATTATCCATGGTCTTCTCATCACAATGCTCCATGACCTTTGTCATCACAATTCTCAATACAGTTGTCATCACAGTGCTCCCTGACACTTGTCGTCAGTATGCTCCTTGTAACCTGTCAGGACAAGGCTCCATGCCTTTTCATCACAATTATCCATGCCCTTTTCATCACAATGCTTCAAGACCCCTGTAATCACAATGCTCCATGCGCTTGTCATCACAAAGCTCCATGACACATGTCATCAGAATGATCCATGGCCTTCTCCTCACAATGCTCAATGCCCTTGTCATCACAATGCTCCAAGACCCCTGTAATCAGAATGCTCCATGAGACTTGTCATCACAAGTCTCCATGGTCTTATCATCACAATGCTCCAGGACCTTGTCATCAGCATGCTCCATTCCCTTGTCATCACAATGCTCCATGACCCCTGTCATCACAATGATCCATAAATATTTTCAGCCCAATGCTCCATGATATTCTCATCACAATGCTCCATGACAAATATCATCAAAATGCTCCATGACCACGGTCATCACAACACTCCATGACACCTGACAACACAATGATCCGGGACTCTTGTCATCACAATGCTCCATTCTCTACTCATCACAATGCTCCATGACCCTTGTCATCACAATGATCCATGCCCTTGTCATCCCAATGCTCCATGACCCATGTATTCACAATGCTCCGTGACGCTTATCATCACAGTGCTCCATGACATATGTCATCACAATGCTCCATGCCTTTGTCAGCAAAATGCTACATGACCTTGTCATTAAAATGCTCTATGCGTTTGTCATCACAATACTCCATTACCATTGTCATCACAATCATCCATGAACATTGGGATCACATTGCTTCATGCCCTTGTCATCACAATGCTCCATGCTCCTTGAAATCAAAATGATCCATGACCTCTGTCATCTCAGTGCACCAAACCCTTGTGATCACAATGTTCCATAACACTTTTCATCACAACGCTCCATGATGCCTGTCATCACGATACTCCATGCCCTTTTCATCACAGTGCTCCATGACATTTGTCATCACAATTCTGAATACACTTGTCATTACAATGCTTCCTGACACTTGTCATCAGAATGCTCCTTGAACCATGTCACAAAAAGGCTCCATGCCTTTTTCATCACAAGGCCCCATGCCGTTTTCATCACAATGCTGCATGCCATTGTCATCAAAATACTCCACAATCTTGTCATCAGAATGCTCCATGACCCTTGTCATCACAATTCTCCATGCACTTGTCAGCAAAATGCTCCATGACCCTTGTCATCACAATGCTCCAAGCCATTGTCATCACAATGCTCCATTACCTTTGTCATCAGAATCCTCCATGACACTTGGCATCACAATGCTCCATGCCATTGTCATCACAATGGTCCACTACATATGTCATCACAATGCTCCTTGACACCTCTCTTCACAATACTGCATGACCTGGTCATCACAATGCTCCATGTCCTTGTCATCACAATGCGCCATTCCTACTGTCATCACAATAATCCATGAAACATATTAGACCAATGTCCCATGCCCTTGTCATCAAAATGCTCCATGCTCCTGTTATCAGAATTCTCCATGACCCCTGTCATCACAATGCTCCGTGACTCCAGTCATCACAATGCGTCATGACCTTTGTCATCACAATGGTCCATGCCCTCGTCATCAGTAGTTTCTGTGACCTTTTTAACCACAATGCTCCATGAACTTTTCATCACAATGCTCTTTGACCCTTGTCATCACAATGCTCCTTGCGTTTGTCAGCACAAATATCCATGACCCATGTCATCACAATGCACCATGCGCTTGTCATCACAGTGCTCCTCAATCTTCTCATCACAATGCTCCTTAAAATTTGTCATCACAATGCTCCATGCACTTCTCATCAAAATGCTCTCTCACCACTGATATCACAATGCTACATCACTATTTGTCACAATACTCCCTCACCCCTGTCATCACAATGTTCCATGACTCCTGTCATCACAATGCTACATGCACTTATCATCACAACGTTCGATGACCCCTGACATCACAATGTTCCATAACACCTGTCATCAAAAGGTTCCATGACCCTTTTCATCAAATTGCTCCATGACCCTGTCATCACCATGCTCCAAGAACCCTGTAATCACAATGCTCTATGCCCCTTTTCATCTCAATGATCCATGAACACTGTCATCACAATTCACCATGCCCATCATCATAATGCTTCATGCTATTGTCATCACAATGAAATCAAAATGCTCCATGACCTCTGTCATAACAATGCTCCAAACCCTTGTGATCACAATATTCCATAACACTTGTCATCACAATGCCCCATGAAGCTCGTCATCACAATTATCAATGGTCTTCTCATCACAATGCTCCATGACCTTTGTCATCACAATGCTCAATACACTTGTCATCAAAATGCTCCCTGACACTTGTTGTCTCTATGCTCCTTGAACCCTGTCATGACAAGGCTCCATGCCTTTTTCATCACAATGATCCATGGTCTTTTCACTACAATGGTCCAAGACCCATGTAATCACAATGCTCCCTGCGCTTGTCATCACAAAACTCAAGGACGAATGCCATCAGAATGCTCCTTGGATTTCTCCTTACAGTGCTCCATGCCCTTGTCATCACAATGTTCCAAGACCCCTGTAATCACAATGCTCCATTCTCCTTTTCATCAGTATGCTCCATGAGACTTGTCATCACAAGGCTCCATGGTTTTGTCATCACAATGCTTCAGGACCTTGTCATCACAATGCTTCTCGACATTGTCTTAAATATTTTCAATGGCCCTTGTCATCATAATGCTCCAAGCCCTAATCATCACAAAGCTACATTATATTTGTCATCACAATTCTCCATTACATTTGGCATCACAATGCTCCATGCCATTGTAATCGCAATGGACCATGACATATGTCATCACAATGCTCCCTGACACCTGTCTTCACCATACTCCATGACCTTCTCATCACAATGCTCCATGCCCTTGTCATCACAATGCACCATGCCCACTGTCATCACAATAATCCATGAAAATTGTCAGACTAATGCTCCATGCCCCTATCATCACAATGCTCCATGCCCTTGTCATCACAATGCTCCAGGAACCATGTCATCTCAATGCTCCGTGACTCCAGTTATCACAATGTTTCATAAAGTTTGTCATCACAATGGACCATGCCCTCATCATCAACAGTCTCTGTGACCATTTTAACCACAATGATCCACGAACTTTTCATCACAATGCTCTTTGACCCTTGTCATCAATGTGCTCTATGCCTTTCTCAGCACAATGCTCCATAACACTTGTCATCACAATGCTCCATGAGCTTGTCAGCACAATGCTCCATGACACATGTCATGACAATGTGCCACGCACCTGTCATCACAGTGCTCCACAATCTTGTCATCACAATGCTCCATAAAACTTGTCATCACAATGCTCCATGCACTTCTCATCAAAACGCTCTCTCACCACTGATATCACAATGATACATCACTATTCGTCACAATACTACCTCACCCCTGTCATCACAATACTCCATGACTCTTGTCATCACAATGCTACATGCACTTATCATCACAATGTTCGATGACGACTGACATCACAATGTTCCATAAGCCATGTCATCAAAATGCTCCATGACCCTTTTCATCAAAATGCTCCATGACCACTGACATCACAATGTTCCATAACCCCTGTCATCAAAATGCTCCATGGCATTTTTCATCAAAATGCTCCATGAGCCCTGCCATCACGATGTTCCATGGCCTTGTCATCACAAAGCTCCCTGACACTTCTCATCAAAATGCTCCAAGAACGCTGACATCACAGTGCTCCATAACACCTGTCATCAAAATGTTCCATGACACTTTTCATCAAATAGCTCCATGACCCTGTCATCAGAATGCTCCCTGCACTTCTCATCACAATGCACAATGCCCTTGCCATCAAAATGTTCCATGATTTTGTCATCACAAAGATCCATGACCCTTGGCATCACAATGCTCCATGTCATTGTCATCACAATGCTCCATGAACGCTCTCATCACATTGCTCCATGCCCTTGTCTTCACAAAGCTCCATGACACATGTCATTAGAATGCTCCATGGCCTTCTCATCACAATGCTCCATGCCCTTGCCATAACAATGCTCCATTACACCCGTCATAACAATGCTCCATGAACCCTGCCATCACGATGTTCCATGGCCTTGTCATCACAAAGCTCCATGACCCTTCTCATCACAATGCTCCAAGAACCCTGTAATCACAATGCTCTATGCCCCTTTTCATCTCAATGATCCATGAACCCTGTCATCACAGTGCACCTTGCCCATCATCATAAGGCTTCAGGCTATTGTCATCACAATGAAATCAAAATTATCCATGACCACTGTCATCATAATGCCCCAAACCCTTGTGATCACAATGTTCCATAACACTTGTCATCACAACACCCTGTGATGCTCATCATAACAATTATCCATGGTCTTCTCATCACAATGCTCCATGACCTTTGTCATCACAATTCTCAATACAGTTGTCATCACAATGCTCCCTGACACTTGTCGTCAGTATGCTCCTTGAAACCTGTCATGACAAGGCTCCATGCATTTTCATCACAATGATCCATGCCCTTTTCATCACAATGCTTCAAGACCCCTGTAATCACAATGCTCCATGCGCTTGTCATCACAAAGCTCCATGACACATGTCATCAGAATGCTCCATGGCCTTCTCCTCACAATGCTCAATGGCCTTGTCATCACAATGCTCCAAGACCCCTGTAATCACAATGCTCCATGCCGCTTTTCATCAGAATGCTCCATGAGACTTGTCATCACAAGTCTCCATGGTCTTATCATCACAATGCTCCAGGACCTTGTCATCAGCATGCTCCATTCCCTTGTCATCACAATGCTCCATGACCCCTGTCATCACAATAATCCATAAATATTTTCAGCCCAATGCTCCATGATATTCTCATCACAATGCTCCATGACAAATATCATCAAAATGCTCCATGACCACGGTCATCACAACACTCCATGACACCTGACAACACAATGATCCGGGACTCTTGTCATCACAATGCTCCATTCTCTACTCATCACAATGCTCCATGACCCTTGTCATCACAATGATCCATGCCCTTGTCATCCCAATGCTCCATGACCCATGTATTCACAATGCTCCGTGACGCTTATCATCACAGTGCTCCATGACATATGTCATCACAATGCTCCATGCCTTGGTCAGCAAAATGCTACATGACCTTGTCATTAAAATGCTCTATGCGTTTGTCATCACAATACTCCATTACCATTGTCATCACAATCCTCCATGAACATTGGGTTCACATTGCTTCATGCCCTTGTCATCACAATGCTCCATGCTCCTTGAAATCAAAATGATCCATGACCTCTGTCATCTCAATGCACCAAACCCTTGTGATCACAATGTTCCATAACACTTTTCATCACAACGCTCCATGATGCCTCTCATCACGATATTCCATGCCCTTTTCATCACAGTGCTCCATGACATTTGTCATCACAATTCTCAATACACTTGTCATTACAATGCTTCCTGACACTTGTCATCAGAATGCTCCTTGAACCATGTCACAAAAAGGCTCCATGCCTTTTTCATCACAAGGCCCCATGCCGTTTTCATCACAATGCTGCATGCCATTGTCATCAAAATACTCCACAATCTTGTCATCAGAATGCTCCATGACCCTTGTCATCACAATTCTCCATGCCCTTGTCAGCAAAATGCTCCATGACCCTTGTCATCACAATGCTCCAAGCCATTGTCATCACAATGCTCCATTACCTTTGTCATCAGAATCCTCCATGACACTTGGCATCACAATGCTCCATGCCATTGTCATCACAATGGTCCACTACATATGTCATCACAATGCTCCTTGACACCTCTCTTCACAATACTGCATGACCTGGTCATCACAATGCTCCATGTCCTTGTCATCACAATGCGCCATTCCAACTGTCATCACAATAATCCATGAAACATATTAGACCAATGTCCCATGCCCTTGTCATCAAAATGCTCCATGCTCCTGTTATCAGAATTCTCCATGACCCCTGTCATCACAATGCTCCGTGACTCCAGTCATCACAATGCGTCATGACCTTTGTCATCACAATGGTCCATGCCCTCGTCATCAGTAGTTTCTGTGACCTTTTTAACCACAATGCTCCATGAACTTTTCATCACAATGCTCTTTGACCCTTGTCATCACAATGCTCCTTGCGTTTGTCAGCACAAATATCCATGACCCATGTCATCACAATGCACCATGCGCTTGTCATCACAGTGCTCCTCAATCTTCTCATCACAATGCTCCTTAAAATTTGTCATCACAATGCTCCATGCACTTCTCATCAAAATGCTCTCTCACCACTGATATCACAATGCTACATCACTATTTGTCACAACACTCCCTCACCCCTGTCATCACAATGTTCCATGACTCCTGTCATCACAATGCTACATGCACTTATCATCACAACGTTCGATGACCCCTGACATCACAATGTTCCATAACACCTGTCATCAAAAGGTTCCATGACCCTTTTCATCAAATTGCTCCATGACCCTGTCATCACCATGCTCCAAGAACCCTGTAATCACAATGCTCTATGCCCCTTTTCATCTCAATGATCCATGAACACTGTCATCACAATGCACCATGCCCATCATCATAATGCTTCATGCTATTGTCATCACAATGAAATCAAAATGCTCCATGACCTCTGTCATAACAATGCTCCAAACCCTTGTGATCACAATATTCCATAACACTTGTCATCACAATGCCCCATGAAGCTCGTCATCACAATTATCAATGGTCTTCTCATCACAATGCTCCATGACCTTTGTCATCACAATGCTCAATACACTTGTCATCAAAATGCTCCCTGACACTTGTTGTCTCTATGCTCCTTGAACCCTGTCATGACAAGGCTCCATGCCTTTTTCATCACAATGATCCATGGTCTTTTCACTACAATGGTCCAAGACCCATGTAATCACAATGCTCCCTGCGCTTGTCATCACAAAACTCAAGGACGAATGCCATCAGAATGCTCCTTGGATTTCTCCTTACAGTGCTCCATGCCCTTGTCATCACAATGTTCCAAGACCCCTGTAATCACAATGCTCCATTCTCCTTTTCATCAGTATGCTCCATGAGACTTGTCATCACAAGGCTCCATGGTTTTGTCATCACAATGCTTCAGGACCTTGTCATCACAATGCTTCTCGACATTGTCTTAAATATTTTCAATGGCCCTTGTCATCATAATGCTCCAAGCCCTAATCATCACAAAGCTACATTATATTTGTCATCACAATTCTCCATTACATTTGGCATCACAATGCTCCATGCCATTGTAATCGCAATGGACCATGACATATGTCATCACAATGCTCCCTGACACCTGTCTTCACCATACTCCATGACCTTCTCATCACAATGCTCCATGCCCTTGTCATCACAATGCACCATGCCCACTGTCATCACAATAATCCATGAAAATTGTCAGACTAATGCTCCATGCCCCTATCATCACAATGCTCCATGCCCTTGTCATCACAATGCTCCAGGAACCATGTCATCTCAATGCTCCGTGACTCCAGTTATCACAATGTTTCATAAAGTTTGTCATCACAATGGACCATGCCCTCATCATCAACAGTCTCTGTGACCATTTTAACCACAATGATCCACGAACTTTTCATCACAATGCTCTTTGACCCTTGTCATCAATGTGCTCTATGCCTTTCTCAGCACAATGCTCCATAACACTTGTCATCACAATGCTCCATGAGCTTGTCAGCACAATGCTCCATGACACATGTCATGACAATGTGCCACGCACCTGTCATCACAGTGCTCCACAATCTTGTCATCACAATGCTCCATAAAACTTGTCATCACAATGCTCCATGCACTTCTCATCAAAACGCTCTCTCACCACTGATATCACAATGATACATCACTATTCGTCACAATACTACCTCACCCCTGTCATCACAATACTCCATGACTCTTGTCATCACAATGCTACATGCACTTATCATCACAATGTTCGATGACGACTGACATCACAATGTTCCATAAGCCATGTCATCAAAATGCTCCATGACCCTTTTCATCAAAATGCTCCATGACCACTGACATCACAATGTTCCATAACCCCTGTCATCAAAATGCTCCATGGCATTTTTCATCAAAATGCTCCATGAGCCCTGCCATCACGATGTTCCATGGCCTTGTCATCACAAAGCTCCCTGACCCTTCTCATCAAAATGCTCCAAGAACGCTGACATCACAGTGCTCCATAACACCTGTCATCAAAATGTTCCATGACACTTTTCATCAAATAGCTCCATGACCCTGTCATCAGAATGCTCCCTGCACTTCTCATCACAATGCACAATGCCCTTGCCATCAAAATGTTCCATGATTTTGTCATCACAAAGATCCATGACCCTTGGCATCACAATGCTCCATGTCATTGTCATCACAATGCTCCATGAACGCTCTCATCACATTGCTCCATGCCCTTGTCTTCACAAAGCTCCATGACACATGTCATTAGAATGCTCCATGGCCTTCTCATCACAATGCTCCATGCCCTTGCCATAACAATGCTCCATTACACCCGTCATAACAATGCTCCATGAACCCTGCCATCACGATGTTCCATGGCCTTGTCATCACAAAGCTCCATGACCCTTCTCATCACAATGCTCCAAGAACCCTGTAATCACAATGCTCTATGCCCCTTTTCATCTCAATGATCCATGAACCCTGTCATCACAGTGCACCTTGCCCATCATCATAAGGCTTCAGGCTATTGTCATCACAATGAAATCAAAATTATCCATGACCACTGTCATCATAATGCCCCAAACCCTTGTGATCACAATGTTCCATAACACTTGTCATCACAACACCCTGTGATGCTCATCATAACAATTATCCATGGTCTTCTCATCACAATGCTCCATGAACTTTGTCATCACAATTCTCAATACAGTTGTCATCACAATGCTCCCTGACACTTGTCGTCAGTATGCTCCTTGAAACCTGTCATGACAAGGCTCCATGCATTTTCATCACAATGATCCATGCCCTTTTCATCACAATGCTTCAAGACCCCTGTAATCACAATGCTCCATGCGCTTGTCATCACAAAGCTCCATGACACATGTCATCAGAATGCTCCATGGCCTTCTCCTCACAATGCTCAATGGCCTTGTCATCACAATGCTCCAAGACCCCTGTAATCACAATGCTCCATGCCGCTTTTCATCAGAATGCTCCATGAGACTTGTCATCACAAGTCTCCATGGTCTTATCATCACAATGCTCCAGGACCTTGTCATCAGCATGCTCCATTCCCTTGTCATCACAATGCTCCATGACCCCTGTCATCACAATAATCCATAAATATTTTCAGCCCAATGCTCCATGATATTCTCATCACAATGCTCCATGACAAATATCATCAAAATGCTCCATGACCACGGTCATCACAACACTCCATGACACCTGACAACACAATGATCCGGGACTCTTGTCATCACAATGCTCCATTCTCTACTCATCACAATGCTCCATGACCCTTGTCATCACAATGATCCATGCCCTTGTCATCCCAATGCTCCATGACCCATGTATTCACAATGCTCCGTGACGCTTATCATCACAGTGCTCCATGACATATGTCATCACAATGCTCCATGCCTTGGTCAGCAAAATGCTACATGACCTTGTCATTAAAATGCTCTATGCGTTTGTCATCACAATACTCCATTACCATTGTCATCACAATCCTCCATGAACATTGGGATCACATTGCTTCATGCCCTTGTCATCACAATGCTCCATGCTCCTTGAAATCAAAATGATCCATGACCTCTGTCATCTCAATGCAACAAACCCTTGTGATCACAATGTTCCATAACACTTTTCATCACAACGCTCCATGATGCCTGTCATCACGATATTCCATGCCCTTTTCATCACAGTGCTCCATGACATTTGTCATCACAATTCTCAATACACTTGTCATTACAATGCTTCCTGACACTTGTCATCAGAATGCTCCTTGAACCATGTCACAAAAAGGCTCCATGCCTTTTTCATCACAAGGCCCCATGCCGTTTTCATCACAATGCTGCATGCCATTGTCATCAAAATACTCTACAATCTTGTCATCAGAATGCTCCATGACCCTTGTCATCACAATTCTCCATGCACTTGTCAGCAAAATGCTCCCTGACCCTTGTCATCACAATGCTCCAAGCCATTGTCATCACAATGCTCCATTACCTTTGTCATCAGAATCCTCCATGACACTTGGCATCACAATGCTCCATGCCATTGTCATCACAATGGTCCACTACATATGTCATCACAATGCTCCTTGACACCTCTCTTCACAAAACTGCATGACCTGGTCATCACAATGCTCCATGTCCTTGTCATCACAATGCGCCATTCCAACTGTCATCACAATAGTCCATGAAACATATTAGACCAATGTTCCATGCCCTTGTCATCACAATGCTCCCTGCTCTTGTTATCAGAATTCTCCATGAACCCTGTCATCACAATGCTCCATGACACCAGTCATCACAATGCTTCATGACCTTTGTCATCACAATGGTCCATGCCCTCGTCACCAGTAGTTTCTGTGACCTTTTTAACCACAATGCTCCATGAACTTTTCATCACAATGCTCTTTGACCCTTGTCATCACAATGCTCCTTGCGTTTGTCAGCACAAATATCCATGACCCATGTCATCACAATGCACCGTGCGCTTGTCATCACAGTGCTCCTCAATCTTCTCATCACAATGCTCTTTAAAATTTGTCATCACAATGCTCCATGGACTTCTCATCAAAATGCTCTCTCACCACTGATATCACAATGCTACATCACTATTTGTCACAATACTCCCTCACCCCTGTCATCACAATGTTCCATGACTCCTGTCATCACAATGCTACATGCAGTTATCATCACAACGTTCGATGACACCTGACATCACAATGTTCCATAACACCTGTCATCAAAAGGTTCCATGACCCTTTTCATCAAATTGCTCCATGACCCTGTCATCACCATGCTCCAAGAACCCTGTAATCACAATGCTCTATGCCCCTTTTCATCTCAATGATCCATGAACACTGTCATCACAATGCACCATGCCCATCATCATAATGCTTCATGCTATTGTCATCACAATGAAATCAAAATGCTCCATGACCTCTGTCATAACAATGTTCCAAACCCTTGTGATCACCATATTCCATATCACTTGTCATCACAATGCCCCATGACTCTCCTCATCACAATTATCCATGGTCTTCTCATCACAATGCTCCACGACCTTTGTCATCACAATGATCAATACACTTGTCATCAGAATGCTCCCTGACACTTGTTGTCTGTATGCTCCATGAACCCTGTCATGGCAAGGCTCCATGCAGTTTTCATCACAATGATCCATGCCCTTTTAATCACAAAGTTCCAAGACCCATGTAATCACAATGCTCCATGCGCTTGTCATCACAAAACTCAAGGACGAATGCCATCAGAATGCTCCTTGGATTTCTCCTTACAATGCTCCATGCCCTTGTCATCACAATGTTCCAAGACCCCTGTAATCACAATGCAACATGCCCCTTTTCATCAGTATGCTCCATGAGACTTGTCATCACAAGGCTCCATGGTTTTGTCATCACAATGCTTCAGGACCTTGTCATCACAATGCTTCTCGACATTGTCTTAAAAATTTTCAATGGCCCTTGTCATCATAATGCTCCAAGCCCTTATCATCACAAAGCTCCATTATATTTGTCATCACAATTCTCCATTACATTTGGCATCACAATGCTCCATGCCATTGTAATCGCAATGGACCATGACATATGTCATCACAATGTTCCCTGACACCTGTCTTCACAATACTCCATGACCTTCTCATCACAATGCTCCATGCCCTTGTCATCACAATGCACCATGCCCACTGTCATCACAATAATCCATGAAAATTGTCAGACTAATGCTCCATGCCGCTATCATCACAATGCTCCATGCCCTTGTCATCACAATGCTCCAGGAACCATGTCATCTCAATGCTCCG
Organism: Mesoplodon mirus; assembly: GCF_964341445.2. Taxonomy (NCBI): domain Eukaryota; kingdom Metazoa; phylum Chordata; class Mammalia; order Artiodactyla; family Ziphiidae; genus Mesoplodon; species Mesoplodon mirus. The sequence goes on from NW_028295811.1 coordinate 2,004,874, forward strand.
TGACTCCAGTTATCACAATGTTTCATAAAGTTTGTCATCACCATGGACCATGCCCACGTCATCACAAGGCTCTGTGACATTTGAAACCACAATGCTCCATGAACTTTTCATCACAATTCTCTGTGATCCTTGTCATCACCATGCTCCATGTCTTTGTCAGAACAGTGCTCCATGACCACTGTCATCACAATGTTCCACGTGCATTTCATCACAACGGTCCACAACTTTGTCATTGCAATGCTACATAAACTTTGTAATCAAAATTGTCCATGCACTTCTCATCAAAATGCTCTCTCACCAGAGATATCACAATGTTCCATCACTAGTCATCACAATACTCGCACACCCCTGGTATCACAAAGTTCCATGACCCTATCATCACAATGCTATATCTCTTTATCATCACAATGTTCCATGGCCCCTGACATCATAATGTTCCATTACCCCTGTCATCAAAATGCTCCATGACCCTTTTCATCCCAAAGCTCCAAGACCCCTGACATCACAATGTTCTATTACCACTGCCATCAAAATGTTGCATTACACTTTTTATCAAATTGCTGCATGACCCGTTCATAAAAATGCTCCCAGCCTTTCTCATCACAATGCACCATGCCTTTGTCATCAAAATGCTCCATGACTTGTCTTCACAAAGCTCCATGACCCATGGCATCACAGTGCTCCATGTCATTGTCATCACAATGCTCCATGAACCCTCTGATCACATTGCTCCATGCCCTTGTCATCACAAAGCTCCATGACACTTGTCATCACAATGCTCGATGCCTTTCTTATCACAATGCTCCATGCCCTTGTCATTACAATCCTGAATGACCCATGTATCACAGTGTTCCGTACCCTTGTCATCACAGTGCTCCATGCCCACTCTCATCACAATAATCCATGCAACATTTCAGACAAATGTTCCATACCCTTCTCATCAAAATGCTTCATAACCCCTGTCATAACCATGAACCATGACCTTTGCCAGAACAATGTTCCACAGCCTAGTCATCACAAGGTTCCATGACACTTGTCATCACAATGCTCAAGACCCCTGAAATCACAATGCTCCATGCACTTGTCGTCACAGAGCTCCATGACGAATGTCATCAGAAAGTTCCATGGCATTCTCATCACAGTGCTCCATGCACATGTCATCACAATGCTCCAAGACCCTTGTAATCACAATGCTCCATGCCCCTTTTCATCTCAATGCTCCATGAACACTGTCATCACAATACACCATGCCCATCATCATAATGCTTCAGGCTATTGTCATCACAATGAAATCAATATTCTCCATGACCTCTGTCATCATAATGCTCCAAACCCTTGTGATCACAATGTTCCATAACACTTATCATCACAACACCCCATGACGCTCATCATCACAATTATCCATGGTCTTCTCATCACAATGCTCCATGATCTTTGTCATCACAATGCTCAATACACTTGTCATCACAATGCTCCCTGACACTTGTCGTCAGTATGCTCCTTGAACCCTGTAATGACAAGGCTCCATGCCTTTTTCAACACAATAATCCATGCCCTTTTCATCACAATGCTCCATGATCCCTGTAATCACAATGCTCCATGCCCCTTTGCATCAGAATGCTCCATGAGACTTGTCATCACAAGTCTCCATAGTCTTCTCATCACAATGCTCAAGGACCTTGTCATCACCATGCTCCATTCCCTTGTCATCACAATGCTCCATGACCCTTGTTATCACAATACTCCATGAATATTTTCAGCCCAATGCTCCACGACCTACTCATCACAATGCTCCATGGCCAATATCATCACAATGCTCCATGACCACTGTCATCACAACAGTCCATGACACCTGACAACACAATGATCCGGGACTCTTGTCATCACATTGCTCCATTCCCTAGTTATCACAATGCTCCATGACCCCTGTCATCACAACACTCCATGAACATTTTCAGCCCAGTGCTCCATGACCTTGTCATTCAAAAGCTCCATGACCCCTGTATTCACAATGCTCCGTGACACTTGTCATCACAGTGCTCCATGACACATGTCATCACAATGCTCCATGCTTTTGTCAGCAAAATGCTACATGACCTTGTCATTACAATGCTTTATGCGCTTCTCATCACAATACTCCATTTCCATTGTCATCACAATCCTCCATGAACCTTGGGATCACATTTCTTCATTCCTTTGTCATCACAATGCTCCATGCTCCTTGAAATCAAAATGATCCATGACCTCTGTAATCACAATGCTCCGAACCCTTGTGATCACAGTGTCCCATAACACTTGTCATCACAACGCTCCATGATGCCTGTCATCACAATATTCCATGCCCTTTTCATCACAATGCTCCATGATCTTTGTCATCACAATTCTCAATACACTTGTCATTACAATGCTTCCTGACACTTGTCATCAGAATGCTCCTTGAACCATGTCACAAAAAGGCTCCATGTCTTTTTCATCACAATGCCCCTTGCCGTTTTCATCACAATGCTCCATGCCATTGTCATCAAAATACTCCACAATCTTGTCATCTGAATGCTCCATGACCCATGCCATCACAATTCTCCATGCACTTGTCAGCAAAATGCTCCCTGACCCTTGTCATCACAATGCTCCAAGCCATTGTCAGAACAATGCTCCATTACCTTTCTCATCAGAATCCTCCATGACACTTGGCATCACAATGCTCCATGCCATTGTCATCACAATGGGCCACTACATATGTCAGCACAATGCTCCCTGACAACTCTCTTCACAATACTGCATGGCCTGGTCATCACAATGTTCCATGCCCATGTCATCACAATGCGCCATTCCAACTGTCATCACGATAATCCATGAAACGTATTAGAACAATGATCCATGCCCTTGTCATCACAATGATCCATGCCCTTGTTATCACAATGCTCCATGCCCTTGTTATCACAATGCTCCATGAACCCTGTCATCACAATGCTCCGTGACTCCAGTCATCACAATGCTCCATGACCTTTTCATCATAATGGTCCATGCCCTCATCATCAACAGTCTCTGTGACCTTTTTAACCACAATGCTCCATGAACATTTCATCACAATGCTCTTTAACACTTGTCATCACAAAGCTCCTTGCCTTTCTCAGCACAATGCTCCATGCCCTTGTCATCACAATGCTCCATGACCCCTGTCATCACAATGCTCCTTGACTCCAGTCATCACAATTCTTCATAACATTTTTCATCACAATCGTCGATGCCCACGTCATCACAAGGCTCTGTTACCTTTGTAACCACAATGCTCCATGAACATTTCATCACAATCCTCCGTGACACTTGTCATCAAAATGCTCCATGCCTTTGTCCGAAAAATGCTCCATGACCCTTGTCATCACAATGTGCCACACGCTTTTCATCCCAACGGTCCACAAATTTGTCATCGCAATGCTCCCTAAACCTTGTAATCACAATGCTCCATTACCTCTGGCATAACAATGCACCATGACCCCTGCCATCACAATGTTCCACGGCCTAGTCATCACAAGGCTCCATGACCTTGTCATCACAATGCTCCAAGACCCCTGTAATCACAATGCTCCATGCCCTTGTCATCACAAAGCACCATGACACATGTTATCAGAAAGTTCCATGGCCTTCTCATCAAAATGCTCCATGCCCTTGTCATCACAATGCTACCACACCCCTGTAATCACAATGCTCCAGGCCCCTTTTCATCTCAATGCTCCATGAACCCTGTCATCACAATGAATCATGCCCATCATCATAACGCTTCTGGCTATTGTCAGCACAATGAAATCTAAATTCTCTATGACCTCTGTCATCACAAAGCTCCATGACCCCTGTCATCACAATACTCCATGAACATTTTCAGCCCAATGCTCCATGACCCTTGTCATCACAATGATCCATGCCCTTGTCATTCCAATGATCCATGACCCCTGTATTCACAATGCTCCTTGACTCTTGTGTTCACAGTGCTCCATGACACATGTCCTCACAATGCTCCATGCCTTTGTCAGCAAAATGCTACATGACCCTGTCATTACAATGCTCTATGCACTTGTCATCACAATACTCCATTTCCACTGTCATCAGAATTCTCCATGAACCTTGGGATCACATTGCTTCATGCCCTTGTCATCACAATGCTCCATGCTCCTTGAAATCAAAATGATCCATGACCTCTGTCATCACAATACTCCAAACCCTTGTGATAACAATGTTCCATAACACTTGTCATCACAACACTCCATAATGCCTGTAATCACAATACTCCATGCCCTTTTCATCACAATGCACCATGACCTTTGTCATCACAATTCGCAATACACTTGTCATCACAGTGTTCCATGACACTTGTCGTCAGAATGCTCCTTGAACCCTGTCCCGAAAGGTTCCATGACTATTTCATCACAATGCCCCATGCCATTTTCATCAAAATGTCCCATGTCATTGTCATCAAAATACTCCAAAGCTTGTCATCAGAATGCTACATGACTCTTGTCATCATAATTCTCTATGCACTTGTCTGCAAAATGCTCCCTGACACTTGTCATCACAATGTTCCAAGCCATTGTCATCACAATGCTCCATTACATTTGTCATCAGAATCCTCCATTACACTTGGCATCACAATGCTCCATGCCATTGACATCACAATGGTACATTACATATGTCATCACAATGTGCCCTGACACCTCTCTTCACAATACTGCATGACCTGGTCATCACAATGCTCCATGCCCTTTTCATCACAAATCGCCATTCCAACTCTCATCGCAATAATTCATGAAACTTATTAGACCAATGCTCCATGCACTTGTCATCACAATGCTCCATGCCCTTATTATCACAATGCTCCATGACCCCTGTCATCACAATGTTCCGTGATTCCAGTCATCAAAATGCTTCATGACCTTTGTCATCACAATGGTCCATGCCCTCATCATCAACAGTCTCTGTGACCTTCTTAAGCACAATGCTCGATGAACTTTTCATCACAATGCTCTTTGACCATTTTCATCGCAATACTGCATGAACGTTTTCAGCCCAATGCTCCATGATCTTCTCATCACAATGCTCCATGACCAATATCATCACAATGGTCCATGACCACTGTCGTCACAACACTCCATGACACCTGACAACACAATGATCTGGGACTTTTGTCATCACAATGCTCCATTCCCTAGCCATCACAATGCTCCATGACCCCTGTCATCACAATACTCCATGAATATTTTCAGCCCAATGCTCCATGACCCTTGTCATCACAATGATCCATGAAATTTGGGATCACATTGCTTCATGCCCTTGTCATCACAATGCTCCATGCTACTTGAAATCAAAATGAACCATGACCTCTGTCATCACAATGCTCCAAACCCTTGTGATCACAATGTTCCATAACACTTGTCATCACAATGCTCCATGATGCCTGTCATCACAATACTCCTTGTCCTTTTCATCACAATGCTCCATGACTTTGTCATCACAATTCTCAATACACTTGTCATCACAATGCTCCCTGACACTTGTCGTCAGAATGCTCCTTGAACCCTGTCATGAAACGTCTCCATGCCTTTTTAATCACAAAGCCCCATGCCATTTTCATCACAATGCTCCATGCCATTGTCATCAAAATACTCCACAAGCTTGTCATCAGAATGCTCCATGACCCTTGTCATCAGAATTCTCCATGCACTTGTCAGCACAATGCTCCCTGACCCTTGTCATCACAATGCTCCAAGCCATTGTCATCACAAAACTCCATTACCTTTGTCATCAGAATCCTCCATGACACTTGGCATCACAATGCTCCGTGTCATTGTCATCACAATGGGCCATTACATATGTCATCACAATGCTCCCTGACATCTGTCTTCACCATATTCCATGACCTACTCATCTCAATGCTCCATGCCCTTGTCATCACAAAGTTCCTAGACCCATGTAATCACTATGGTCCATGCCCCTTTTCATCAGTATGCTCTGTGAGATATTTCGTCACAAGGCTCCATGGTTTTCTCATCAAAATGCTCCAGGACCTTTTTATCACAATGCTTCATGACCTTGTTATGAAAATTCTCAATGGTCCTTGTCATCATAATGATCCAAGCCCTAGTCATCACAATGCTCCATTATATTTTTCATCACAATCCTCCATTACATTTCGCATCACAATGCTCCATTACACTGTCATCGCAATGGACCATGACATATGTCATCACAATGCTCCCTAACATCTGTCTTCACCATATTCCATGACCTTCTCATCACAATGCTCCATGCCCTTGTCATCACAATGCACCAGGTCCACTGTCATCACAATAATCTAAGCAACATATCAGACCAATGTTTCATGCCCGTGTCATCACAATGTTCCATGCCCTTGTCATCACAATGCTCCATGACCCCTCTATTCACAATGCTCCATGACGCTTGTCATCACAGTGCTCCATCACACCGGTCATCACAATGCTCCATGCCTTTGTCAGCAAAATGCTACATGACCTTGTCATTACAATGCTCTATGTGCTTGTCATCACAGTACTCCATTGCCATTTTCATCACAATCCTCCATGAACCTGGGAATCACATTGCTTCATGCCCTTGTCATCACAATGCTCCATGATCCTTGAAATCAAAATGATCCATGACCTCTGGCATCACAATTCTTCAAACCCATGTGATCACAATGTTCCATAACACTTGTCATCACAACGCTCCATGATGCCTGTCATCACAATATTCCATGCCCTTTCATCACAATGCTCCATGACCTTTTTCATCACAATCCTCAATACACTTATCATCACAATGCTCCCTGACACTTGTCGTCAGAATGCTCCTTGAACCCTGTCACGAAAAGGCTCCATGACGTTTTCATCACAATGCCCCATGCCGTTTTCATCACAATGCTCCATGCCATTGTCATCCCAATGGGCCATTGCATATGTCATCACAATGCTCCCTGACCCCTATCTTCACAATACTGCATGACCTGGTCATCATAATGCTCCATGCCCTTGTCATCACAATGCACCATTCCAACTGTCATCACAATAATCCATGAAACTTATTAGACCAATGATCCATGCCCTTGTCATCAAAATGTTCCATGCCCTTGTTATGACAATGCTCCATGACCCCTGTCATAAACAATGCTCCGTGACTCCAGTCATCACAACGCTCCATGACCTTTCTCATCACAATGGTCCATGCCCTCATCATCAAAAGTCTCTGTGACCTTTTTAACCACAATGCTCCATGAACGTTTCATCACAATGCTCTTTGAACCTTGTCATCACAATGCTCTATGCCTTTCTCAGCTCAATGCTCCATGCCCTTCTCATCACAATGCTCCATGACCCCTGTCATCACAATGCTCCTTGACTACATTCATCAAGATTCTCTTTAACATTTGTCATCACAATGGTCGATGCCCGCGTCATCACAAGGCTCTCTTACCTTTGTAACCACAATGCTCCATGAACTTTTCATCACAATGCTCCGTGAACCTTGTCATCACAATGCTCCATGCCTTTGTCCGAAAAATGCTCCATGACCCTTGTCATCACAATGTGCCACGCGCTTTGCATCACAATTGTCCACAAATTTGTCATCACAATGCTCCATAAACCTTGTAATCACTATGCTCCATGCCCTTCTCATCACAATGCTCCCTTTCCCCTGTCATAACAGTGCTCCATGAGCCCTGCCATCACAATGTTCCACGGCCTTGTCATCACAAGGCTCCAAGACATATGTAATCACAATGCTCCATGCCCTTGTCATCACAAAGCTCCATGACACATGTCATCAGCATGTTCTATGGCCTTCTCATCAAAATGCTCCATGCCCTTGTCATCACAATGCTCCCAGACCCCTGTATTCACAATGCTCCATGCCCCTTTTCATCTCAATGCTCCATGAACCCTGTCATCACAATGCATCATGCCCATCATCATAATGATTCCGACTATTGTCAGCACAATGAAATCAAAATTCTCCATGACCTCTGTCATCACAGTGATCCATGACCCCTGTAATCACAATACTCCATGAACATTTTCAGCCCAATGGTCCATGACGCTTGTCATCACAATGATCCATGACCTTTTCATCCCAGTGCTCCATGACCCCTGCATTCACAATGCTCCGTGACGCTTGTCATCACAGTGCTCCATGACACCTGTCATCACAATGCTCCATGCCTTTGTCAGCAAAATGTTACATGACCTTGTCATTACAATGCTCTATGCGCTTGTCATCAATATACTCCATTACCATTGTCATCACAATTCTCCATGAACCTTGGGATCACATTGCTTCATGCCCTTGTCATCACAATGCTCCATGCTCCTTGAAATCAAAATGATCCATGACCTCTGTCATCGCAATGCTCCAAACACTTGTGATCACAATGTTCCATAACACTTGTCATCCCAACGCTCCATGATGCCTGTCATCACAATATTCCATGCCCTTTTCATCACAATGCTCCATGACCTTTGTCATCACAATTCTCAATACACTTGTCATCAAAATGCTCCCTGACACTTGTCTTCAGAATGCTCCTTGAACCCTGTCACGAAAAGGCTCCATGACGTTTCCATCACAATGCCCCATGCCGTTATCATCACAATGCTCCGTGCCATTGTCATCCCAATGGGCCATTGCATATGTCATCACAATGCTCCCTGACACCTATCTTCACAATACTGCATGACCTGGTCATCACAAATTTCCATGTCCTTGTCATCACAATGTGACATTCCAACTGTCATCACAATACTCCATGAAACATATTAGACCAATGATCCATGCCCTTTTCATCATAATGCTCCTTGACCCCTGTCATCACAATGCTCCTTGACTCCAGTCATCACAATGCTCCATGACCTTTGTCATCACTATGATCCTTGCCCTCATCATCAACAGTCTCTGTGACCTTTGTAACCACAGTGCTCCTTGAACATTTCATCACAATGCTCCGTGACCCTTGTCATCACAATGCTCCATGCCTTTGTCAGAACAATGTTCAATGACCCTTTTCATCACACTGTGCCACGCGCATTTCATTACAACGGTCCACAAACTTGTCATCGCTATGCTCCATAAATACTGTAATCACAATGCTCCATGCACTTTTCATCCAAATGCTCTCTCACCAGATATATCACAAGGTTCCATCCATTGTCATCACAATACTCCCTCACCCCTTATCATCACAATGTTCCATGACCCCTGATATCACAATGTTACATAACCCCTGTCATCAAAATGCTCCATGACCATTTTCATCCCAAAGCTCCATGACCACTGGCAACACAATGTTCTATAACCCCTGTCATCAAAATGTTCCATGACACTTTTCATCAAATTGCTGCATGACCCTGTCATCAAAATGCTCCCTGCCCTTCTCATCACAATGCACCACACACTTCTCATCAAAATGCTCCATGACCTTGTCATCACAAAGCTCCATGACCCTTGGCATCAAAATGCTCCATGTCATTGTCATCACAATGCTCCATGAACACTCTCATCACATTGCTCCATGCCCTTGTCATCACAATGCTCGATGCCCTTCTCATCACAATTATCCATGCCCTTGTCATTACAATCCTCCATGACCCATGTATCACAGAGTTCCGTGCCCTTGTCATCACAATGCTCCATGCCCACTCTCATCACAATAATCCATGAAACATATCAGACCAGTGCTCAATGCTCTGCTCATCACAATGCTCCATTACCTCTGTCATCTCAATGCTCCAAGACCCCTGTAATCACAATGCTCAATGCCATTGTCATCACAAAGCTCCATGACACATGTCATCAGAATGTTCCATGGAATTCTCATCACAGTGCTCCATGCCCTTGTCATCACAATGCTCCAAAACCCCTGTAATCATAGTGCTCCATGACCCTTTTCATCTCAATGCTCCATGAACCCTGTCATCACAATGCACCGTGCCCATCATCATAATGCTTCAGGCTATTGTCATCACAATGTAATCAAAATTCTCCATGACCTCTGTCATCATAATGCTCCAAAACCTTTTGATCACAATTTTCCATAACACTTATCATCACTACACACCATGACGCTCATCATCACAATTATCCATGGTCGTCTCATCACAATGTTCCATGACCTTTGTCATCAAAATGCTCAATACACTTTTCATCACAATGCTCCCTGACACTTGCCTTCAGTATGCTCCTTGAAACCTGTCATGACAAGGCTCCATGCCTTTTTCATCACAATGATCCATGCCCTTTTCATCACAATGCTCCAAGACCCGTGTAATCACAATGCTCCATGCTCTTGTCATCACAAAGCTCCATGACGCATGTCATCAGAATGCTACATGGCCGTCTCATGACAATGCTTAATGCCCTTGTCATCACAATGCTCCAAGACCACTGTAATCACAATGATCCATGCCCCTTTTCATCAGAATGCTCCATGAAACTTGTCATCACAAGCCTCCATGGTCTTTTCATCACAGTGCTACAGGACCTTGTCATCACCATGCTACATGACCCTTGTCATCACAATACTCCATGAATATTATCAGCACAATGCTCCGTGACCTTCTCATCACAATGCTGCATGACCAATATCATCACAATGAACCATGACAACTGTCATCACAATACTCCATGAATATTATCAGCACAATGCTCCATGACCTTCTCATCACAATGCTCCATGACCAATATCATCACAATGCACCATGACAAATGTCATCACAACACTCCATGACACCTGAGAACACAATGATGCGGGACTCTTGTCATCACTATGCTCCATTCCCTAGTCATCACAATGCTCCATGACCACTGTCATCACAATGCTCCGTGACACCAGTCATCACAATGATTCATAACGTTTGTCATCACAATGGTCCATGCCCGCGTCATCACAAGTCTCTGAGACCTTTATAACCACAATTCTCAATGAAATTTTCATCACAATTCTCCGTGACCCTTGTCATCACAATGCTCCATGACACATGTCATCAGAAAGCTCCATGGCTTTCTCATCACAATGCTCCTTGCTCTTGCCATCAAAATGCTACATTACCCCTGTCATAACAATGCTCCATGATACCTGCCATCACGATGTTCCATGGCAATGTCATAACAAGGCTCCATGACCCTTCTCATCACAATGCTCCAAGAACCCTGTAATCACAATGCTCTATGCCCCTTTTCATCTCAATGATCCATGAACCCTGTCATCACAATGCACCATGCCCATCATCATAATGCTTCATGCTATTGTCATCACAATGAAATCAAAATGCTCCATGATCTCTGTCATAACAATGCTCCAAACCCTTGTGATCACAATATTCCATAACACTTGTCATCACAATGCCCCATGACGCTCGTCATCACAGTTATCTATGGTCTTCTCATCACAATGCTCCATGACCTTTGTCATCACAATGCTCAATACTCTTGTCATCAAAATGCTCCCTGACACTTGTTGTCTGTACTCTCCTTGAAACCTGTCATAACAAGGTTCCATGCCATTTTCATCACAATGTTCCAAGACCCCTATAATCACAATGGTCCATGACCCTTTTCATCAGTATGCTCCATGAGATTTGTCATCACAAGGCTCCATGGATTTCTCATCACAATGCTCCAGGACCTTATCATCACAATGCTTCACGACCCTGTCATGAAAATTCTCAAAGGCCCTTGTCATCATAATTCTCCAAGCCCTAGTCATCACAATCCTCCACTATATTTGTCATAACAATCCTCCATTATATTTGGCATCACAATGCTCCATGCCATTGTCATCGCAGTGGACCATGACATAGGTCATCACAATGCTCCCTGAAACCTGTCTTCACAATACTCCATGACCTTCTCATCACAATGCTCCATGCCCTTGTCATCACAATGCTCCGTGACTCCAGTCATCACAATGCTTCATGATATTTGTCATCACAATGCTCCATGCCTTTGTCATTACAATCCTGCATGACTCATGCATCATAGTGTTCCATACCCTGGTCATCACAATGCTCTATGCCCACTCTCATTACAATAATCCATGAAATATTTTAGACCAATATTCCATGCCCTTCTCATCAAAATGCTCCATTACCTCTGTCATAAAAATGCAACATGACCCCTGCCATCACAATGTTCCACGGCCTAGTCATCACAAGGTTCCATGACACTTGTTATCACAATGCTGAAGACCCTGGTAATCGCAATGTTCCATGCCCTTGTCATCACAAAGCTCCATGACGCATGTCATCAGAATGTTCCATGGCCTTCTCATCACAATGCTCCATGCCCTTGTCATCACAATGCTCCAAGAACCCTGTAAACCAAATGCTCCATGCCCCTTTTCATCTCAATGCTCCATGAACCCTGTCATCACAATGCACCATGCCCATCATCATAATGCTACAGCCTATTGTCATCACAATGAAATCAATATTCTCCATGAACTCTGTCATCATAATGCTCCAAACCCTTGTGATCACAATGTTCCATAACACTTAGCATCACAACACCCGATGACGCTCATCATAACAATTAACCATGGTCTTCTTATCTCAGTGCTCCATGAGCTTTGTCATCACAATGCTCAATAAACTAGTCATCACAATGCTCCCTGACACTAGTCGTCACTATGCTCATTGAACCCTGTCATGACAAGGTTCCATGCCTTTTTCATAACAATGATCCGTGCCGTTTTCATCACAATGTTCCAAGATCCCTGTAATCACAATGCTCTATGCCCTTGTCATCAAAAAACTCCATGACACATGTCATCAGAATGCTCTATGGCCTTCTCATCACAAAGCTCCATGCCCTAGTAATCACAGTGCTCCATGACCCCTGTAATCACAATGCTCCATGCCCCTTTTCATCAGAATGCTCCATGAGACTTGTCATCACAAGTCTCCATGGTCTTCTCATCGCAATGCTCCAGGACATTGTCATCACCATGCTCCATTCCCTTGTCATCACAATGCTCAATGACCCGTATCATCACAATAATCCATGAACATATTCAGCCCAATGCTCCACGACCTACACATCACAGTGCTCCATGGCCAATATCATCACAATGCTCCATGACCACAGTCATCACAACACTCCATGACTCCTGACAACACAATGATCCGGGACTCTTGTCATCACAATGCTCCATTCACTAGTCATCACAATGCTCCATGACCCCTTTCATCACAACACTCCATGAACATTTCAGCCCAGTGCTCCATGAACCTTGTCATCACAATGATCCATGCACTTGTCATCCCAATGCTCCCTGACGCCTGTATTCAAAATGCTCCGTGACGCCTGTCATCACAGTTCTCCATGACACATGTCCTCACAATGCTCCATGCCTTTGTCACCAAAATGCTACATGACGTTGTCATTACAATGCTATATGCACTTGTCATCACAATACTCCATTTCCATTGTCATCACCATCCTCCATGAACCTTGGGATCACATTGCCTCATGCCCTTGTCATCACAATGTTCCATGCTCCTTGAAATCAAAATGATCCATGACCACTGTCATCACAATGTTCCAAACCCATGTGATCACAGTGTTCAATAACACTTGTCATCACAACGCTCCATGATACCTATCATCACAATATTCCATGCACTTTTCATCAAAATGTTCCATGACTTTGTCATCACAATGCTCAATACACTTGTCATTACAATGCTCCCTGATATTTGTCATCAGTATGCTCCTTGAACCCTGTCACGAAATGGCTCCATGACTTTTTCATCACAATGCCCCATGCCGTTTTCATCACAATGCTCCATGTCACTGTCATCAAAATACTCCATAAGCTTGTCATCAGAATGCTCCATGACCCTTGTCATCACAATTCTCCATGCATTTGTCAGCACAATGCTCCCTGACCCTTGTCATCACAATGCTCCAAGCCATTGTCATCACAATGCTCCATTCCCTTATTATCACAATGCTCCATGACCCCTGTCATCACAATGCTCCGTGACTACAGTCATCACAATGCTTCATGAACTTTGTCATCACAGTGGTCCATGCCCTCGTCATCAACAGTCTCTGTGACCTTTTTAACCACAATGCTCCATGAAATTTTCATCACAATGCTCTTTGACCATTGTCATCACAATGCTCTATGCCATTCTCAGCACAATGCTCCATGACCCTTGTCATCACAATGCTCCATGCGCTTGTCATCACATTGCTCCATGACCCCTGTCATCACAATGCTCCGTGACTCCAGTCATCAAAATGCTTCATAACCTTTGTTCTCACAGTGGTCCATGCCCGCGTCATCACAAGGCTCTTTGACATTTGTAACCACAATGCTCCATGAACTTTTCTTCACAATTGTCTGTGACCATTGTCATCACAGTGCTCCATGTCTTTGTCAGAACAATGCTCCATTACAATTATCATCACAATGTTCCACGAGCATTTCATCACAATGGTCCACATCCTTGGCATTGCAATGCTCCATAAAGCTTGGAATCACAATGCTCCATGCTCTTCTCATCAAAATTCTCTACCAACAGAGATATCACAGTGTTCCATCACTAGTCATCACAATACTCCATCACCCCTGTAATCACAATGTTCCATGACCCTGTCATCACACTGATACATCCCCTTATAATCACAATGTTCCATGACCCCTGACATCACAATGTTCCATAACCCCTGTCATCAAAATGCTCCATGACCCTTTTCATCCCAAAGCTCCAAGATCCCTGACATCACAATGTTCTATAACCCCTGCCATAAAAATGTTCCATTACACTTTTCAGCAAATTGCTGCATGACACGGTCATCAAAATGCTCCCTGCCCTTCTCATCACAATGCACAACACACTTGTCATCAAAATGCTCCATGACTTTTGTCATCACAAATCTCCATGACCCTTGGCATCACAGTGCTCCATGTCATTGTCATCACAATGCTCCATGAACCCTCTCATAACGTTGCTCAATTCCCTTGTCATCACAATGCTCCATGACACTTTTCATCACAATGCTCGATGCCCTTCTCATCACAATGCTCCATGCCTTTGTCATTACAATCCTGCATGACCCATGTATCATAGTGTTCCGTACCCTTGTCATCAAAATGCTCCATGTCCACTCTCATTACAATAATCCATGAATCATTTCAGACCAATGTTCCAAGCCCTTCTCATCACAATGCTGCATTACTTCTGTCATAACAATGCACCATGACCACTGCCATCACAATGTTCCAACGCCAAGTCATCACAAGGATCCATGACACTTGTCATCACAATGCTGAAGACCCCTGTAATCACAGTGCTCCATGCCCTTGTCATCACAAAGCTCCAAGATGCATGTCATCAGAATGTGCCATGGCCTTCTCCTCACAATGCTC
This sequence comes from Mesoplodon mirus, assembly GCF_964341445.2. Classification (NCBI taxonomy): domain Eukaryota; kingdom Metazoa; phylum Chordata; class Mammalia; order Artiodactyla; family Ziphiidae; genus Mesoplodon; species Mesoplodon mirus. Next base: position 2,020,310 of record NW_028295811.1, read on the forward strand.
CATGACCTTGTCATCACAATGCAAAAAGACCCCTGTAAACACAATGCTCCATGCCAATTTTCATCTCAATGCTCCATGAATCCTGTCATCACAATGCACCATGGCCATCATCATAATGCTTCAGGCTATTGTCATCACAATGAAATCAATATTCTCCATGACCTCTGTCATCATAATGCTCCAAACACTTGTGATCACAATGTTCCATAACACTTGTCATCACAATGCTCCATGATGCCTGTCATCACAATACTCCATGCCCTTTTGATCACAATACTCCATGAAATTTGTCATCACAATTCTCAATACACTTGTCATCACAATGCTCCCTGACACTTGTCATCAGAATGCTCCTTGAACCCTGTCACGAAAAGGCTCCAAGTCATTTTCATCACAATACCCCATGCCGTTTTCATCACAATGCTCCATGCCATTGTTATCAAAATACTCCACAGGCTTGTCATCAGAATTCTCCATGACACTTGTCATCACAATTCTCCATGCACTTGTCAGCACAATGCTCTGCGACCCTTGTCATCACAATGTTCCAAGCCATTGTCATCACAATGCTCCATTACATTTGTCATCAGAATCCTCCATGACACTTGGCATCACAATGCTCCATGCCATTGTCATCACAATGGGCCATTACATATGTCATCACAATGCTCCCTGACACATGTCTTCACAATACTGCATGACCTGGTCATCACAATGATCCATGCCCTTATCATCACAATGCGCCATTCCAACGGTCATTGCAACAATCCATGAAATTTATTAGACCAATGTTCCATGCCCTTGTCATCACAATGCTCCATGCCCTTGTTATCACAATGCTCCATGACCCCTATCATCAGTATGCTCCGTGACTCCAGTCATCACAATGCTTCATGAACTTTGTCATCACAATTGTCCATGCCCTCGTCATCAACAGTCTCTGTGACCATATTAACCACAATGCTCCGTGAACTTTTCATCACAATGCTCTTTGACCCTTGTCATCACAATGCTCTATGCCTTTCTCAACACAATGCTCCATGACCCTTGGCATCACAATGCTCCATGCGCTTGTCAGCACAATGCTCCACGACACATGTCATCACAATGCACCATGTGCTTGTCATCACAGTGCTCCACAAACTTGTCATCACAGTGCTCCATAAACATTGTAATCATAATGCTCCATGCACTTCTCATCAAAATGGTCTCTCACCACTGATATCACAATGCTACATCACTATTCGTCACAATACTCCCTGACCCCTGTCATCACAATGTTCCATGACTCCTGTCATCACAATGCTACATGCACTTATCCTCACAATGTTCGATGACCCCTGACATCAGAATGTTCCATAACACCTGTCATCAAAATGTTCCATGACACTTTTCATCCAATTGCTCCATGACCCTGTCATCACAGTTCTCCATGCCCTTCTCATCACAATGCACAACGCCCTTGCCATCAAAATGCTCCATGACTTTTGTCATCACAAAGACCCATGAGCCTTTGCATCAAAATGCTTCATGTCATTGTCATCACAATGCTCCATGAACGCTCTCATCACATTGCTCCATGCCCGTGTCTTCACAAAGCTCCATGACACATGTCATCAGAATGCTCCATGGCCTTCTCATCACAATGCTCCATGCCCTTGCCATCACAATTCTCCATTTCCCCTGTCATAACAATGCTCCATGACCCTGCCATCACGATGTTCCATGGCCTTGTCATCACAAGGCTCCATGACCCTTCTCATCACAACACTCCAGGAACCCTGTAATCACAATGCTCCATGCCCCTTTTCATCTCAATGATCCACGAACCCTGTCATCACAATGCACCATGCCCATCATCATAATGCTTCATGCTATTGTCATCACAATGAAATCAAAATGCTCCATGACCTCTGTCATAACAATGCTCCAAACCCTTGTGATCACAATATACCATAACACTTGTCATCACAATGCCCCATGAGGCTCGTCATCACAGTTATCTATGGTCTTCTCATCACAGTGCTCAATGACCATTGTCATCACAATTATCCATGCCCTTTTCATCACCATGCTCCAAGACCCATGTAATCACAATGCTCCATGCCCTTGTCATCACAAAGCTCAATGACACATGCCATCAGAATGCTCCTTGGTCTTCTCCTCACAATGTTCCATGCCCTTGTCATCACAATGTTCCAAGACCCCTGTAATCACAATGCTCCTTGCCCCTTTTCATCAGTATGCTCCATGAGAATTGTCATCACCAGGCTCCATAGATTTGTTATCACAATGCTCCAGGACCTTGTCATCACAATGCTTCTCGACCTTGTCATGAAAATTCTCAAAGGCCCTTGTCATCATAATGCCCCAAGCCCTAGTCATCACAATGCTCCATTATATTTGTCATCACAGTCCTCCATTACATTCGGCATCACAATGTTCCATGCCATTCTCATCACAATGGACTATGACATATATCATCACAATGCTCCCTGACAACTTTCTTCACAATAATCCATGACCTTCTCATCACAATGCTCCATGCCCTTGTCATCACAATGCACCATGCCCACTGTCATCACAATAATCTATGAAATTTGTTAGACGAATGCTCCATTCTCCTGTCATAACAATGCTCCATGCTCTTGTCATTACAATGCTCCATGACCCCTGTCATCACAATGCTCCGTGACTCCAGTCATCACAATGCTTCATAACGTTTGTCATCACAATGATCCATGCCAGCGTCATCACAAGGCTCTGTGACCTTTGTAACCACAATGCTCTATGAACATTTCATCACAATTCTCTGTGACACTTGTCATCACAATGCTCCATGTCTTTGTCAGAACTATGCTCCATGACCATTGTCGTCACAATGTGCCACGCACATTTCATCACAACGGTCCAAAACCCTGTCATTGCAAGGCTCCATAAACGTTGTAATCACAATGGTCCATGCACTTCTCATCAAATTCTCTCTCACCAGAGATATCACAGTGTTCCATCACTAGTCATCACAATACTACCTCACCACTGTAATAACAAGGTTTCATGACCCTGTCATCACAATGCTACATCCCCTTATCATCACAATGTTCCATGACCGCTGACAACACAATGTTCCATAACCCCAGTCATCAAAATGCTCCATGACCATTGTCAACACAATTCTCCATGCACTTGCCAGCACAATGCTCCGTGACCCTTGTAATCACAATGCTCCATTACATTTGTCATCAGAATCCTCCATGACTCTTGTCATAACAGTGGTCATGACACCTGTCATCACAATGCTCCATGTCTTTGTCATCACAATGCTCAATACACTTGTCATCAAAATGCTTCCTGACACTTGTTGTCTGTATGCTCCTTGAACCCTGTCATGACAAGGCGCCATGCCTTTTTTATCACAATGATCCATGCTCTTTTCATCACAATGCTCCAAGACCCATGTAATCACAATGCTCCATGCCCTTGTCATCACCAAGCTCAATGACGCATGCCATCAGAATGCTCCTTGGTCTTCTCCTCACAATGTTCCATGCCCCTGTCATCACAATGTTCCAAGACCCCTGTAATGACAATGCTCCATGCCCCATTACATCAGTATGCTCCATGAGAATTCTCATCACAAGGCTCCATGGATTTGTCATCACAATGCTCCAGGACCTTGTCATCACAATGCTTCAAGGCTTGTCATGAAAATTTTCAATGGCCCTTGTCATCATAATGCTCCAAGCCCTAGTCATCACAATGCTCCATTATATTTGTCATCACAATCCTCCATTACATTTGGCATCACAATGTCCATGCCATTGTCATCACAATGGGCCATGACATATGTCATCACAATGCTCCCTGACAACTGTCTTCACAATACTCCATGCTCTTGTCATCACAATGCTCCATGCCCTTGTCATCACAATGCACCATGCACACTCTCATGACAATAATCTATGAAACTTGTCAGACCAATGATCCTTGCCCCTGTCATCACAATGTTCCATGCCCTTGTCATCACAATGCTCTATGACCCCTGTCATCACAACACTCCGTGACACCAGTCATCACAATGCTTCATAACGTTTTTCATCACAATGGTCCATGCCCGACTCATCACAAGGCTCTGTGACCTTTGTAACCACAATGTTTCATGAACTTTTCATCACAATTCTCTGTGACCCTTGTCATCAAAATGCTCCATGTCTTTGTCAGAACAATGCTCCATGGCCATTGTCATCACAATGTGCCATGCGCATTTCATCACAACGGTCCAAAACTTTTTCATTGCAATGCTCCATAAACATTGTAATCACAATGGTCCATGCACTTCTCATCCAAATGCTCTCTCACCAGAGATATCACAGTGTTCCATCACTAGAAATCACAATACTCCCTCACCCCTGTAATAACAATGTTCCATGACACTGTCATCACTGCTACATCGGCTTACCATCAAAATGTTCCATGACCCCTGACATCAAAATGTTCCATAACCCGTGTCATCAAAATGGTCCATGACCCTCTTCATCCCAAAGCTCCAAGACCCCTGACATCACAATGTTCTATAAACCCTGCCATCAAAATGTTCCATTACACATTTCATCAAATTGCTGCATGACCCGGTCATCAAAATGCTCCCTGCCATTCTCATCACAATGCACCATGCCCTTGTCATCATAATGCTCCATGACTTGTCATCACAAAGCCCCATGACAGTTGGCATCACAATGCTCCATGTCATTGTCATCACAATGCTCCATGAACCCTCTCATAACATTGCTCCATGCCCTTGTCATCACAAAGCTCCATGACACATGTCATCACAATGCTCGATGCACTTGTCATCACAATGCTCCATGCCCTGTCATTACATTCCTGCAAGACCCATGTATTATAGTGTTCCGTACCCTTGTCATCACAATGCTCCATGCCCACTCTCATCACAATAATTCATGAAACATTTCAGACCAATATTCCACGTCCTTCTCATCACAATGCTCCATTACCCCTTTCATAACAATGCACCATGACCCCCGCCATCACAATGTTCCACGGCGTAGTCATCACACGGCTCCATGACAATTGACATCACCATGCTAAAGACGCCTGAAATCACAATGCTCCATGCCCTTGTCATCACAAAGCTCCATGACGCATGTCATGAGAATGTTCCATGGCCTTCTCATCTCAATGCTCCATGCCCTTGTCATCACAATGCTCCAAGACCATTGTAATCACAATGCTCCATGCCCCTTTTCATATCAATGCTCCATGAACCCTGTCATCACAGTGCACCATGCCCATCATCATAATGCTTCAGGCTATTGTCATCACAATGAAATCAAAATGCTCCATGACCTCTGTCATCATAATACTCCGAACCCTTGTGATCACAATGTTCCATAACACTTATCATCACAACACCCCATGACGCTCATCATCACAATTATCCATGGCCTTCTCATCACAGTGCTCTATGATTTTTGTCATCACAATGCTCAATACACTTGTCATCACAATGCTCCCTGACACTTGTCTTCAGTATGCTCCTTGAAACCTCTCATGACAAGGCTCCATGCCTTTTTCATCACAATGATCCATGCCCTTTTCATCACAATGCTCCAAGACCCCTTTAATCACAATGCTCCATGCCCTTGTCATCACAAAGCTCCTGGACGCATGTTATCAGAATGCTCCATGGCCTTCTCATCACCATGATCCATGCCCTTGTCATCACAATGCTCCAACACCCCTGTAATCACAATACTCCATGCCCCTTTTCAACAGAATGCTCCATGAGACTTCTCATCAAAGGTCTCCATGGTCTTCTCATCAAAATGTTCCAGGACTTTGTCATCACCAAGCTCCATTCGCTTGTCATCGCAATGCTCCATGACCAATATCATCACAATTCTCCATGACCACTGTCATCACAACACTCCATGACACCTGACAGCCAAATGATCCGGGACTCTTTTCATCACAATGTTCCATACCCTAGTCATAACAATGCTCCAGGACACTTGTCATCAAAATGCTCCATGCCCTTGTCATCCCAATGCTCCATAATCCCTGTATTCACAATGCTCCATGATTCTTATCATCACAGTGCTCCATGACACCTGTCATCACAATGCTCCATGCCTTTGTCAGCAAAATGCTTCATGACCTTGTCATTACAATGCTCTATGTGCTTGTCATCTCAATACTCCATTACCATTGTCATCACAAACCTCCATGAACCTTGGGATCACATTGCTTCATGCCCTTGTCATCACAATGCACCATGCTCCTTGAAATCAAAATGATCCATGACCTCTGTCATCACAATGCTCCAAACCCTTGTGATCACAATGTTCCATAACACTTGTCATCACAACGCTCCATGATGCCTGTCATCACAATGCTCAATGCACTTCTCATCAAAATGCTCTCTCTCCACAGATATCACAATATTACATCAGTATTCGTCACAATAAACCCTCAACCCTGTTATCACAATGTTCCATGACTCCTGTCATCACAATGCTACATGCACTTATCATCACATTGTTCGATGACCCCTGACATCACAATGTTCCATAACCGCTGTCATCAAAATGCTCCATGACCCTTTTCATTCCAAAGCTCCAAGACCACTGACATCACATTGTTCTATAACCCCTGCCATCAAAATTTTCCATTACACATTTCATCAAATTGCTGCATGACCCGGTCATCAAAATGCTCCCTGTCCTTCTCATCACAATGCACAATGCCCTTGTCATCAAAATGCTCCAAGACTTGTCATCACAAATCTCCATGACCCTTGGCATCACAATGCTCCATGTCATCGTCATCACAATGCTCCACGAAATTTCTCATAACATTGCTCAATGCCCTTGTCATCAGAAAGCTCCATGATAATTGTCATCACAATGCTCGATGCCCTTCTCATCTCAATGCTCCATGCCCTTGTCATTACAATCCTGCATGACCCATGTATCATAGTGTTCCGTCCCCTTGTCATCACAGTGCTCCATGACCACTCACATCACAATAATCCATGAAATATTTCAGACAAATATTCCATGCCCTTCTCATCACAATGCTCCATTACCCGTTTCATAACAATCCACCATGACCCCCGCCATCACAATGTTCCACGGCCTAGTCATCACATGGTTCCATGACAATTGTCATCACAATTCTCAAGACCCCTGAAATCACAATGTTCCATGCCCTTGTCATCACAAAGCTCCATGACGCATGTCATCAGAATTTTCCATGGCTTTCTCATCTCAATGCTCCATGCCCTTGTCATCACAATGCTCCAAGACCATTGTAATCACAATGCTCCATGCCCCTTTTCATATCAATGCTCCATGAAACCTGTCATCACAATGCACCATGCCCATCATCATAATGCTTCAGGCTATTGTCATCACAATGAAATCAAAATGCTCCATGACATCTGTCATCATAATACTCCGAACCCTTGTGATAACAATGTTCCATAACACTTATCATCACAACACCCCATGACGCTCATCATCACAATTATCCATGGTTTTCTCATCACAGTGCTCTATGATTTTTGTCATCACAATGCTCAATACACTTGTCATCACAATGCTCCCTGACACTTGTCTTCAGTATGCTCCTTGAAACCTGTCATGACAAGGCTCCATGCCTTTTTCATCACAATGATCCATGCCCTTTTCATCACAATGCTCCAAGACCCCTTTAATCACAATGCTCCATGCCCTTGTCATCACAAAGCTCCTGGACGCACGTCATCAGAATGCTCCATGGCCTTCTCATCACCATGATCCATGCCCTTGTCATCACAATGCTCCAACACCCCTGTAATCACAATGCTCCATGCCCCTTTTCAACAGAATGCTCCATGAGACTTCTCATCAAAAGTCTCCATGGTCTTCTCATCAAAATGTTCCAGGACTTTGTCATCACCATGCTCCATTTGCTTGCCATCGCAATGCTCCATGACCAATATCATCACAATTCTCCATGACCACTGTCATCACAACACTCCATGACACCTGACAGCACAATGATCCGGGACTCTTTTCATCACAATGTTCCATTCCCTAGTCATCACAATGCTCCAGGACACTTGTCATCACAATGATCCATGCCCTTCTCATCCCAATGCTCCATAACCCCTGTATTCACAATGCTCCATGACGCTTGTCATCACAGTGCTCCATCACCACTGTCATCACAACACTCCGTGACACCTGACAGCACAATGATCCGGGACTCTTTTCATCACAATGTTCCATTCCCTAGTCATCACATTGCTCCAGGACACTTGTCATCACCATGACCCATGCCCTTGTCATCCCAATGCTCCATAACCCCTGTATTCACAATGCTCCATGATGCTTGTCATCACAGTGCTCCATGACACCTGTCATCACAATGCTCCATGCCTTTGTCAGCAAAATGCTTCATGACCTTGTCATTACAATGCTCTATGTGCTTGTCATAACAATACTCCATTACCATTGTCATCACAACCCTCCATGAACCTTGGGATCACATTGCTTCATGCCCTTGTCATCACAATGCCCCATGCTCCTTGAAATCAAAATGATCCATGACCTCTGTCATCACAATGCTCCAAGCCCTTGTGATCACAATGTTCCATAACACTTGTCATCACAACGCTCCATGATGCCTGTCATCACAATACTCCCTGCCCTTTACATCAAAATGCTCCATGACCTTTGTCATCACAATTCTCAATACACTTGTCATCACAATGCTCCCTGACACTTGTCATCAGAATGCTCCTTGAACACTGTCACGAAAAGGCTCCATGCCATTTTCATCACAATGCCTCATGCCATTTACATCACAATGCTCCATGCCATTGTCATCAAAATACTCCACAAGCTTGTCATCAGAATGTTCCATGACCCGTGTTATCACAAATCTCCATGCACTTGTCAGCACAATGCTCCCTGACACTTGTCATCACAGTGTTCCCAGCCATTGTCATCACAAAGCTCCATTAACTTTGTCATCAGAATCCTCCATGACACTTGACATCACAATGCTCCATGCCATTGTCATCCCAATGGGCCATGACATATGTCATCACAATGCTCCCTGACACCTGTCTTCACAATACTGCATGACGTGGTCATCACAATGATTCACGCCCTTGTCATCACAATGCGCCATTCCAACTCTCATCACAATAACTCATGAATCTTATTAGACCAATGTTCCATGCCCTTGTCATCACCATGCTCCATGTCCTTGTTATCACAATACTCCATGACCCCTGTCATCACAATGCTCCGTGACTCCAGTCATCACAATGCTTCATGAACTTTCTCATCACAGTGGTCCATGTCCTCGTCATCAACTGTCTCTGTGACCTTTTTAACAACAATGCTCCATGAATTTTCATCACAATGCTCTTTGACTCTTGTCATCAAAATGCTCTATTCCTTTCTCAGCACAATGCTCCATGACCATTGTCATCACAATGCTCCATGCGCTTGTCAGCACAATTCTCCATGACACATGTCATCACGATGAACCATGCGCTGGTCATCACAGTGCTCCACAATCTTGTCATCACAATGCTCCATGCACATCTCATCAAAATTCTCTCTCACCACTGATATCACAATGCTACATCACTATTTGTCACAGTACTCCCTCATCCCTCTCATCACAATTTTCCATGACTCCTGTCATCACAATGCTACATGCACTTATCATCACAATGTTCGATGACCCCTGACATCACAATGTTCCATAACATCTGTCATCAAACTGCTCCATGACCATTTTCATCAAAATGCTCCATGACCCCTGACATCACAATGTTCCATAACACCCGTCATCAAAATATTCCATGACACATTTCATCAAATTGCTCCATGATCCTGTCATCACAATGCTCCCTGCCCTTGTCATCACAATGCACAACGCACTTGCCATCAAAATGCTCCATGACCTTTGTCATCACAATGATCCATGACCCTTGGCATCACAATGCTCCATGTAATTGTCATCACAATGCTCCATGAACTCTCTCATCACATTTTTCCATGTCCTTGTCATCACAAAGCTCCATGACACATGTCATCAGAATGCTCCATGGCCTTCTCATCACAATGTTCCATGCTCTTGCCATCACAATGCTCCTTTACCCCTGTCATAACAATACTCCATGACCCCTGCCATCACGATGTTCCATGGACTTGTTATCACAAGGCTCCATGACCCTTCTCATCACAATGCTCCAAGAACCCTGTAATCACAATGCTCTATGCCCCTTTTCATCTCAATGATCCATGAACCCTGTCATCACAATGCACCATGCCCATCATCATAATGCTTCATGCTATTGTCATCACAATGAAATCAAAATGCTCCATGACCTCTGTCATAACAATGCTCCAAACCCTTGTGATCACAATATTCCATAACACTTGTCATCACAATGCCCCATGACGCTCGTCATCACAATTATCCATGGACTTCTCATCACAGTGCTCCATGAGCTTTGTCATCACTATGCTCAATACACTTGTCATCAAAATGCTCCCTGACACTTGTTGTCTGTAAGCTCCTTGAACCCTGTCATGACAAGGTTCCATGCCATTTTCATCACAATGATCCATGCCTTTTTCATCACAATGCTCCAAGACCCATGTAATCACAATGCTCCATGCCCTTGTCATTACAAAGCTCAATGACGCTTGCCATCAGAATGCTCCTTGGACTTCTCCTCACAAGGTCCCATGCCCTTTTCATCACAATGTTCCAAGACACCTGTAATCACAATGCTCTATGCCCCTTTGCATCAGTATGCTCCATGAGAATTCTCATCACAGGGCTCCATGGTTTTGTCATTACAATGCTCCAGGACCTTGTCATCACACTGCTTCACGACTTTGTCATGAAAATGTTCAATGGCCCTTGTCATCATAATGCTCCAAGTCCTAGCCATCACAATTCTCCATTATATTTGTCATCACAATCCTCCATTACATTTGGCATCACAATGCTCCATGCCATTGTCATCGCAATGGACCATGACATATGTCATCACAATGCTCCCTGACACCTGTCTTCACAATACTCCATGACCTTCTCATCACAATGCTCCATGCCCTTGTCATCACAATGCACCATGCCCACTGTCATCACAATAATCTATGAAACTTGTCAGAGCAATGCTCCATGCCCCTGTCATCACAATGCTCCATGCCCTTGTCCTCACAATGCTCCATGACCCCTGTCATCACAGCGCTCCATGACTCCAGTCATCACAATGCTTCATAACGTTTGTCATCACAGTGTTCTATGCCCGACTCATCACAATGTTCCATGCCCGACTCATCACAAGGCTCTGTGACCTTTGTAACCACAATGATTCATGAACTTTTCATCACAATTCTCTGTGACACTTGTCAACACAATGCTGCATGTCTTTGTCAGAACAATGCTCCATGACACATGTCATCACAATGCACCATGCACTTGTCATCACAGTGCTCCACAATCTTTTTATCACAGTGCTCCATAAACCTTGTCATCACAATGCTCCATGCACTTCTCCTCAAAATGCTCTCTCACCACAGATATCACAATGTTACATCACTATTCGTCACAATAAACCCTCAACCCTGTTATCACAATGTTCCATGACTCCTGTCATCACAATGCTACATGCACTTATCATCACATTGTTCGATGACCCCTGACATCACAATGTTCCATAACCGCTGTCATCAAAATGCTCCATGACCCTTTTCATTCCAAAGCTCCAAGACCACTGACATCACATTGTTCTATAACCACGGCCATCAAAATGTTCCATTACACATTTCATCAAATTGCTGCATGACCCGGTCATCAAAATGCTCCCTGCCCTTCTCATCACAATGCACCGTGCCCTTGTCATCAAAATGCTCCAAGACTTGTCATCACAAATCTCAATGAGCCTTGGCATCACAATGCTCCATGTCATCGTCATCACAATGCTCCATGAACCTTCTCATAATATTGCTCAATGCCCTTGTCATCACAAAGCTCTATGATACTTGTCATCACAATGCTCGATGCCCTTCTCATCAAAATGCTCCATGCCCTTGTCATTACAATCCTGCATGACCCATATATCATAGTGTTCCGTACCCTTGTCATCACAGTGCTCCATGACCACTCACATCACAATAATCCATGAAATATTTCAGACCAATATCCCATGCCCTTCTCATCACAATGCTCCATTACCCCTTTCATAACAATGCACCATGACCCCCGCCATCACAATGTTCCACGGCCTAGTCATCACATGGTTTCATGACAATTGTCATCACAATTCTCAAGACCCCTGAAATCACAATGCTCCATGCCCTTGTCATCACAAAGCTCCATGACGCATGTCATGAGAATTTTCCATGGCCTTCTCATCTCAATGCTCCATGCCCTTGTCATCACAATGTTCCAAGACCATTGTAATCACAATGCTCCATGCCCCTTTTCATATCAATGCTCCATGAACCCTGTCATCACAATACAGCATGCCCATCATCATAATGCTTCAGGCTATTGTCATCACAATGAAATCAAAATGCTCCATGACATCTGTCATCATAATACTCCGAACCCTTGTGATCACAATGTTCCATAACACTTATCATCACAACACCCCATGACGCTCATCATCACAATTATCTATGGCCTTCTCATCACAGTGCTCTATGACTTTTGTCATCACAATGCTCAATACACTTGTCATCACAATGCTCCCTGACACTTGTCTTCAGTATGCTCCTTGAAACCTGTCATGACAAGGCTCCATGCCTTTTTCATCACAATGATCCATGCCCTTTTCTTCACAATGCTCCAAGACCCCTTTAATCACAATGCTCCATGCCCTTGTCATTACAAGCTCCTGGACGCATGTCATCAGAATGTTCCATGGCCTTCTCATCACCATGATCCATGCCCTCGTCATCACAATGCTCCAAGACCCCTGTAATCACAATGCTCCATGCCCCTTTTCAACAGAATGCTCCATGAGATTTCTCTTCAAAAGTCTCCATGGTCTTCTCATCAAAATGTTCCAGGACTTTGTCATCACCATGCTCCAGTCGCTTGTCATCGCAATGCTCCATGACCAACATCATCACAGTTCTCCATGACCACTGTCATCACAACACTCCATGACACCTGACAGCACAATGATCCGGGACTCTTTTCATCACAATGTTCCATTCCCTAGTCATCACAGTGCTCCAGGACACTTGTCATCACAATGATCCATGCCCTTCTCATCCCAATGCTCCATGACCCCTGTATTCACAATGCTCCGTGACGCTTGTCATCACAGTGCTGCATGACACCTGTCATCACAATGCTCCATGCCTTTGTCAGCAAAATGCTTCATGACCTTGTCATTACAATGCTCTGTGTGCTTGTCATCCCAATACTCCATTACCATTGTCATCACAACCCTCCATGAACCTTGGGATCACATTGCTTCATGCCCTTGTCATCACAATGCCCCATGCTCCTTGAAATCAAAATGATCCATGACCTCTGTCATCACAATGCTCCAAGCCCTTGTGATCACAATGTTCCATAACACTTGTCATCACAACGCTCCATGATGCCTGTCATCACAATACTCCATGCCCTTTTCATCAAAATGCTCCATGACCTTTGTCATCACAATTCTCAATACACTTGTCATCACAATGCTCCCTGACAATTGTCATCAGAATGCTCCTTGAACCCTGTCACGAAAAGGCTCCATGCCTTTTTCATCACAATGCCCCATGCCATTTACATCACAATGCTCCATACCATTGTCATCAAAATACTCCACAAGTTTGTCATCAGAATGTACCATGACCCGTGTCATCACAAATCTCCATGCACTTGTCAGCACAATGCTCCCTGACCCTTGTCATCACAATGTTCCAAGCCATTGTCATCACAAAGCTCCATTACCTTTGTCATCAGAATCCTCCATGACACTTGGCATCACAATGCTCCATGCCATTGTCATCACAATGGGCCATGACATATGTCATCACATTGCTCCCTGACAACTGTCTTCCCAATACTGCATGACCTGTTCATCACAATGATCCATGCTCTTGTCATCACAATGCGCCATTCCAACTCTCATCGCAATAATTCATGAAACTTATTAGACCAATGTTCCATGCCCTTGTCATCACCATGCTCCATGCCCTTGTTATCACAATGCTCCATGACCCCTGTCATCACAATGCTCCGTGACGCCAGTCATCACAATGCTTCATGAACTTTCTCATCACAATGGTCCATGTCCTCATCATCAACTGTATCTGTGACCTTTTTAACAACAATGCTCCATGAATTTTCATCACAATGCTCTTTGACCCTTGTCATCAAAATGCTCTATGCCTTTCTCAGCACAATGCTCCATGACCATTGTCATCACAATGCTCCATGCGCTTGTCAGCACAATTCTCCATGACACATGTCATCACGATGAACCATGCGCTGGTCATCACAGTGCTCCACAATCTTGTCATCAGAATGCTCCATGCACATCTCATCAAAATGCTCTCTCACCACTGATATCACAATGCTACATCACTATTTGTCACATTACTCCCTCATCCCTCTCATCACAATGTTCCATGACTCCTGTCATCAGAAAGCTACATGCACTTATCATCACAATGTTCGATGACCCCTGACATCACAATGTTCCATAACATCTGTCATCAAACTGCTCCATGACCATTTTCACCAAAATGCTCCATGACCCCTGACATCACAATGTTCCATAACCCCTGTCATCAAAATGTTCATGACACATTTCATCAAATTGCTCCATGATCCTGTCATCACAATGCTCCCTGCCCTTGTCATCACAATGCACAACGCACTTGCCATCAAAATGCTCCATGACCTTTGTCATCACAATGATCCATGACCCTTGGCATCACAATGCTCCATGTAATTGTCATCACAATGCTCCATGAACACTCTCATCACATTTTTCCATGTCCTTGTCATCACAAAGCTCCATGACACATGTCATCAGAATGCTCCATGGCTTTCTCATCACAATGTTCCATGCTCTTGCCATCACAATGCTCCTTTACCCCTGTCATAACAATACTCCATGACCCCTGCCATCACGATGTTCCATGGCCTTGTCATCACAAGGCTCCATGACCCTTCTCATCACAATGCTCCAAGACCCCTGTAATCACAATGCTCTATGCCCCTTTTCATCTCAATGATCCATGAACCCTGTCATCACAATGCACCATGCCCATCATCATAATGCTTCATGCTATTGTCATCACAATGAAATCAAAATGCTCCATGACCTGTGTCATAACAATGATCCAAACCCTTGTGATCACAATATTCCATAACACTTGTCATCACAATGCCCCATGACGCTCGTCATCACAATTATCCATGGACTTCTCATCACAATGCTCCATGAGCTTTGTCATCACTATGCTCAATACACTTGTCATCAAAATGCTCCCTGACACTTGTTGTCTGTATGCTCCTTGAACCCTGTCATGACAAGGTTCCATGCCATTTTCATCACAATGATCCATGCCTTTTTCATCACAATGCTCCAAGACCCATGTAATCACAATGCTCCATGCCCTTGTCATTACAAAGCTCAATGACGCTTGCCATCAGAATGCTCCTTGGACTTCTCCTCACAAGGTCCCATGCCCTTTTCATCACAATGTTCCAAGACACCTGTAATCACAATGCTCTATGCCCCTTTGCATCAGTATGCTCCATGAGAATTCTCATCACAGGGCTCCATGGTTTTGTCATTACAATGCTCCAGGACCTTGTCATCACAATGCTTCACGACTTTGTCATGAAAATTTTCAATGGCCCTTGTCATCATAATGCTCCAAGCCCTAGCCATCACAATGCTCCATTATATTTGTCATCACAATCCTCCATTACATTTGGCATCAGAATGCTCCATGCCATTGTCATCACAATGGACCATGACATATGTCATAACAATGCTCCCTGACACCTGTCTTCACAATATTCCATGACCTTCTCATCACAGTGCTCCATGCCCTTGTCGTCACAATGCACCATGCCCACTGTCATCACAATAATCTATAAAACTTGTCAGAGCAATGCTCCATGCCCCTGTCATCACAATGCTCCATGCCCTTGTCATCACAATGCTCCATTACCCCTGTCATCACAATGCTCCGTGACTCCAGTCATCACAATGTTTCATAACGTTTGTCATCACAATGGTCCATGCACTTCTAATCAAAATGCACTCTCACCACTGATATCACAATGCTACATCAGTATTTGTCACAGTACTCCCTCATCCTTATCATCACAATGTTCCATGACTCCTGTCATCACAATGCTACATGCAGTTATCATCACAATGTTCGATGACCCCTGACATCAAAATGTTCCATAACATCTGTCATCAAAATGCTCCATGACCCTTTTCATCAAAATGCTCCATGACCCCTGACATCACAATGTTCCATAACACCTGTCATCAAAATGTTCCATGACACATTTCATCAAATTGCTCAATGACCCTGTGATCACAATGCTCCCTGCCTTTCTCATCACAATGCACAACGCACTTGCCATCAAAATGCCCCATGACCTTTGTCATCACAAAGATCCTTGACCCTTGGAATCACAATGCTCCATGAACACTCTCATCACTTTGCTCCATGCCCTTGTCATCACAAAGCTCCATGACACATGTCATCAGAATGTTCCATGGCCTTCTCATCACAATGTTCCATGCCCTTGCCATCACAATGCTCCATTACCCCTGTCATAACAATGCCCCATGAGCCCTGCCATCACGATGTTCCATGGCCTTGTCATCACAAGGCTCCATGACCCTTCTCATCACAATACTCCAAGAAGCCTGTAATCACAATGATCTATGCCACTTTTCATCTCAATGATCCATGAAACATGTCATCACAATGCACCATGCCCATCATCATAATGCTTCATGCTATTGTCATCACAATGAAATCAAAATGCTCCATGACTTCTGTCATAACAATTCTCCAAAACCTTGTGATCACAATATTCCATAACACTGGTCATCACAATGCCCCATGACGCTCGTCATCACAATTATCCATGGTCTTCTCATCCCAATGCTCCATGACTTTTGTCATCACAATGCTCAATACACTTGTCATCAAAATGCTCCCTGACACTTGTTGTCTGTATGTTCCTTGAACCCTGTCATGACAAGGCTCCAAGTCTTTTTCATCACAATGATCCATGCCTTTTTCATCACAATGCTCCATGCCATTGTCATCAAAATACTCCACAAGCTTGTCATCAGAATGTTCCATGACCCTTGTCATCACAAATCTCCATGCACTTGTCAGCAAAATGCTCCCTGACCCTTGTCATGACAATGCTCCAAGCCATATTCATCACAATGCTCAATTATCTTTGACAGCAGAATCCTACATGACAATTGGCATCACAATTCTCCATGCCCTTGTCATCACAATGCCCCATTCCAAATGTCATCGCAGTAATCCATGAAACATATTAGACCAATGTTCCATGCCCTTGTCATCACAATGCTCCATGCCATTGTCATCACAATGCTCCATGCCATTGTCAACAAAATACTCCACAAGCTTGTCATCAGAATGCTCCATGACCCTTGTCATCACAATTCTCCATGCACTTTTCAGCACAATGCTCCCTGACCCTTGTCATCACAATGCTCCAAGCCATTGTCATCACAATGCTCCATTACATTTGTCATCAGAATCCTCCATGACACTTGGCATCACAATGCTCCATGCCATTGTCATCACAATGGGCCATTGCATATGTCATCACAATGCTCCCTGACACCTGTCTTCACAATACTGCATGATCTGGTCATCACAATGCTCCATGCCCTTTTCATCAGAATGCGCCATTCCAACTGTCATCGCAATAATCCATGAAACATACACCAAAGTTCCATGCCGTTGAAATCACAATGCTCCATGCCCTTGTTATCACAATGCTCCATGAACCCTGTCTTCACAATGCTCCATGACTCCAGTCATCAAAATGCTTCATGACCTTTGTCATCACAATGGTCCATGCCCTCGTCATCAACAGTCTCTGTGACATTTTTATCCACAATGCTCCATGAACTTTTCATCACAATGCTCTTTGACCCTTGTCATCACAGTGCTCTATGCCTTTCTCATCACAATGCTCCATGAACCTTTTCATCACAATGCTCCAAGACTTTGTCATCACAATGCTCCATTACCTTTGTCATCAGAATCCTCCATGACACTTGTCATCACAATGCTCCTTGACACTTGTCATCAGACTCCTCCATGACACCTGGTACCACAATGTGCCATGCCATTGTCATCACAATGGGCCATTACATATGTCATCACAATGCACCCTGACACCTGTCTTCACCATACTGGCTGACCTGGTCATCACAATGCTCCATGCCCTTGACATCACAATGTGCCATTCCATCTGTCATCACAATAATCCATGAAACTTATTAGACCAATGCTCCATCGCTTTTTAATCACAATGCTCCATGCCCTTCTTATCACAATGTTCCAAGACACCTGTAATCAGAATGCTCCATGCTCATTTCCATCAGTATGCTCCCTGAGACTTGTCTTCACAAGGCTCCATGTTTTTCTATTCACAAAGCTCCAGGACCTTGTCATCACAATGCTTCACGACCTTGTCATGAAAATTCTCAATGGCCCTTGTCATCATAATGCTCCAAGCCCTAGTCATCACAATGCTTCATTATATTTGTCATCACAATCCTCCATTACATTTGGCATCTAAATGCTCCCTGTCATTGTCATCGCAATGGACCATGACATATGTCATCACAATGCTCCCTGACACCTCTCTTCACAATATTCTATGACCTTCTCCTCACAATGCTCCATGCCCTTGTCATCACAATGCACCATGTCCACTGTCATCACAATAATCTATGAAACGGGTAAGACCAATACTCCATGCCCCTGTCATCACAATGCTCCATGACAAATGTCATCACAATGCTCCATGACCCCTGTCATCACAATGCTCCGTGACTCCAGTCATCACAATGCTTCATAATGTTTGTCAACACAACGGTCCATGCTCGCGTCATCAAAAGGCTCTGTGTCCTTTGTAACCACAATACTCCATGAACTATTTATCACAATGCTCCGTGACCCTTGTCATCACAATGCTCCATGCGTTTGTCAGAACAATGCTCCATGACCCGTGTCATCACAATGTGCCACACGCTTTTCATCACATTGATAAACAACCTTGTCATCGCTATGCTCCATAAACCTTGTAATCACAATGCTCCATGCACTTCTCATCCAAATGCTCTGTCACATGAGATATCACAATATTCCATCACAAGTTATCACAATCCTCCCTCACCCCTGTAAGCACAGTGTTCCATGACCCCTGTCATCACAATGCTACATCCGCTTATCAGCACAATGTTCCATGATGCCTGACATCACAATATTCCATAACCCCTGTCATCAAAATGCCCCATGACCCTTTTCATCCCAAAGCTCCATGAACCCTGGCATCACAATGTTCTATAACCCCTGTCATCAAAATGTTCCATTACACTTTTCATCAAATTGCTGCATGACCCTGTCATCAAAATGCTCCCTGCCCTTCTCATCACAATGCACCACACCCTTGTCATCAAAATGCTCTATGAATTTTGTCATCACAAACTCCATGACCCTTGGCATCACAATGCTCCATGTCATTGTCATCACAATGCTCCATAAACCCTCTCATCACATTGCTCCATGCACTTGTCATTACAAAGCTCCATGACACTTTTCATCACAATGCTCGATGCCCGTCTCATCACAATGCTCCATGCCCTTGTCATTACAATCCTCCATGACCCATGTATCACAGTGTTCCGTGCCCTTGTCATCACAATGCTCCATGCCCACTCTCATCACAATAATCCATGAAATATTTCAGACCAATGTTCATTGCACTTCTCATCAAAATGCTCCATTACCTCTGTCATAACAATGCTCCATGACCACTGCCATCACAGTGTTCCACGGCCTTTTCATCACAAGGCTCCATGACCCTTGTCATCACAATGCTCCATGCCCTTGTCATCACAAACTCCATGACGCATGTCATCAGAATGTTAGATGGCCTTCTCATCACAATGCTCGATGCCCTTGTCATCACAATGCTCCAAGACCCCTGTAATCACAATGCTCCATGCCCCTTTTCATCTCAATGCTCCATGAACCCTGTCATCACAATGCACCATGCCAATCATCATAATGCTTCAGGCTATTGTCATCACAATGAAATCAAAATTCTGCATGACCTCTGTCATCATAATGCTCCAAACCCTTGTGATCACAATGTTCCATAACACTTATCATCACAACACCCCACTACGATCATCATCACAATTATCCATGGCTTCTCATCACAATGCTGCATGACATTCGTCATCACAATTCTCAATACACTTGTCATCACAATGCTCCCTGACACTTGTCGTCAGAATGCTTCTTGAACCCTGTCACGAAAAGGCTCCAGGCCTTTTTCATCACAATGTCCCATGCCGTTTTCATCACAAATCTCCATGCCATTGTCATCAAAATACTCCACAAATTTGTCATCAGAATGCTCCATGACCCTTGTCATCACAATGCTCCAAGCCATTGTCATCACAATGCTCCATTACCTTTGTCATCAGAATTCTCCATGACATTTGGCATCACAATGTTCCATGCCATTGTTATCACAATAGGCCATACATATGTCATCACAATGCTCCCTGAAAACTCTCTTCACAATATTGCATAACCTGGTCATCACAATGCTCCATGCCCTTGTCATCAGAATGCGCCATTCCAAATGTCATCGCAATAATCCATGAAAATTGTCAGACCGATACTCCATGCCCCTGGCATCACAATGCTCCATGCCCTTGTTATCACAATGCTCCATGACCCCTGCCATCACAATGCTCTTTGGCTCCAGTCATCACAATGCTTCATGACCTTTGTCACCACAATGTTCCATGCCCTCGTCATCATCGCACTCTGTGAGATTTTTAACCAAATTGATCCATGAACTTTTCATCACAATGCTCTTTGACCCTTGTCATCACAATGCTCTATGCCTTTCTCAGCACAATGCTGCGTGACCCTTGTCATCACAGTGCTCCATGCGCTTGTCAGCACAATGCTCCATGACACATGTCATCACAATGCTCCATGACCCCTGTCAACACAGTGCTCCGTGACTCCAGTCATCACAATGCTTCATAATGTTTGTCATCACAATGGTCCATGCCCGCGTCATCACAAGGCTCTGTGACCTTTTTAACCACAATGCTCCATGAACATTTCATCTCAATGCTGCGTGACCCTTGTCATCACCGTGCTCCATGCCTTTGTCAGAAAAATGCTCCATGACCCTTGTCATCACAATGTGCCACGTGCATTTTCTCCCAACGTTCCACATATTTGTAATCACAATGCTCCATAAAAATTGTAATCACAATGCTCCATGCCCTTCTCATCACAATGCTCCATTACCCCTGTCATAACCATGCTCCATGACTCTGTGATCACAATGTTCCACGGCCTTGTCATCACAAGGCTCCATGCCCTTGTCATCACAAAGCTCCATGACGCATGTCATCAGAATGCTCCATGGCCTTCTCCTCACAATGCTCCATGCCCTTGTCATCACAATGCTCCAAGACCCCTGTAATCACAATGCTCAATGCCCCTTTTCATCAGAATGCTCCATGAAACTTGTCATCACAAGTCTCCATGTTCATCTCATCACAATGCTCCAATACATTTTCATCAGCATGCTCTCTTCCCTTGTCATCACAATGCTCCATGACCCCTGTCATCACAATTCTCCATGAATATTTTCAGGCCAATGCTCCATGAACATTTTCAGGCCAATGATCCATGACATTCTCATCACAATGCTCCATGACCAATATCATCACAATGCTCCATGATCACTGTATCACAACACTCCATGACACCTGACAACACAATGATCCGGGACTCTTGTCATCACAATGCTCCATGAACCCTGTCATCACAACACTCCATGAACATTTTCAGCCCAATGCTCCATGACCCTTGTCATCACAATGATCCATGCCCTTGTCATCCCAATGCTCCATGACCCCTCTATTCACAATGCTCCGTGACGCTTGTCATCACAGTGCTCCATGACACCTGTCATCACAATGCTCCATGCCTTTGTCAGCAAAATGCTACATGACCTTGTCATTACAATGCTCTATGCGCTTGTCATCACAATACCCATTTACCATTTTCAACACAATCATCCATGAACTTTGGGATCACATTGCTTCATGCCCTTGTCATCACAGTGCTCCATGCTCCTTGTAATCAAAATGATCCATGACCTCTGTCATCACAATGGTCCAAACCCTTGTGACCACAATGTTCCATAGCACTTGTCATCACAACTTTCGATGATGCCTGTCATCAAATACTCCATGCCTTTTTCATCACAATGCTCCACGACCTTTGTCATCACAATTCTCAATACACTTGTCATCACAATGCTCCCTGATACTTGTCCTCAGAATGCTCCTTGAACACTTTCACGAAAAAGCTCCATGCCTTTTTCATCACAATGCCCCATGCCGTTATCATCACAATGC
Organism: Mesoplodon mirus; assembly: GCF_964341445.2. NCBI lineage: Eukaryota > Metazoa > Chordata > Mammalia > Artiodactyla > Ziphiidae > Mesoplodon > Mesoplodon mirus. The sequence goes on from NW_028295811.1 coordinate 2,043,084, forward strand.
TCCATGCCATTGTCAACAAAATACTCCACAAGCTTGTCATCAGAATGTTCCATGACCCTTGTCATCACAATTCTCCATGCACTTGTCAGCACAATGCTCCCTGACCCTTGTCATCAAAATGCTCCAAGCCATTGTCATCACAATGCTCCATTACCTTTGTCATCAGAATCCTCCATGACCCTTGTCATCACAATGCTCCAAGACCCCTGTAATCACAAAGCTCCATGCACTTGTCATCACAAAGCTACATGACGCATGTCATCAGAATGTTCCATGGCCTTCTCCTCACAATGCTCCATGCCCTTGTCATCACAATGCTCCAAGACCCCTGTAATCACAATGCTCCATGCCCCTTTTCATCAGAATGCTCCATGAAACTTGTCATCACAATAATCCATGAATATTTTTCAGCCCAATGCTCCATGACCTTCTCATCACAATGCTCCATGACCAATATCATCACACTGCTCCATGACCATTGTCATCACAACACTCCATGACACCTGACAACACAATGATCCGGGTCTCTTGTCATCACAATTCTCAAAGACCCCTGTAATCACAATGCTCCATGACCCCTGTCATCACTATGCTCCATGAACATGTCATCACAATTCTCCATGCACTTGTCATCACAATGCTCCCTGACCCATGTCATCAAAATGCTCCAAGCCATTGTCATCACAATATTCCATTACCTTTGTCATCACAATCCTCCAAGACACTTGACATCACAATGTTCCATGCCATTGTCATCACAATTGGCCATTACATATGTCATCAAAATGTTCCCTGACACCTCTCTTCACAATACTGCATGACCTGGTCATCACAAAGCTCCATGCCCTTGTCATCACAATGCGCCATTCCAACTTTCATCACAACAATCCATGAAATTTATTAGACTAATGTTCCATGCCCTTGTCATCACAATGCTCCATGCCTTTGTTATCACAATGCTCCCTGACTCCTGTCATCACAAAGCTCCTTGACTCCAGTCATCGCAATGATTCATGACCTTTGTCATCACAATGGTCCATACCCTCATCATCAACAGTCTCTCTGACCATTTTAACCAAAATGCTCCATGAACTTTTCATCACAATGCTCTTTGACCCTTGTCATCACAATGCTCTATGCCTTTCTCAGCACAATGCTCCATGACCCTTGTCATCACAGTGCTCCATGCGCTTGTCTGCACAATGCTCCATGACACATGTCATCACAATGCACTATGCGCTTGTCATCACAGTGCTCTACAATCTTGTCATCACAATGCTCCATCCACTTCTCATCAAAATGCTCTCTCACCACTGATATCACAATGCTACATCACTATTTGTCACAATACTCCCCACCCCTGGCATCACAATGTCCAATGACTCCTGTCATTACATTGCTATATGCACTTATCATCACAATGTTCGTTGAACCCTGACATCACAATGTTCCATAACATATGTCATCAAAATATTCCATGACAATTTTCATCAAATTGCTCCATGACCCTGTCATCACAATACTCCCTGACCTTCTCATCACAATGCAAAACGCCCTTGCCATCAAAATGCTCCATGACCATTGTCATCACAAAATCCATGACCCTTGGAATCATATTGCTCCATGCCCTTCTCTTCACAAAGCTCCATGACACATGTCATCAGAATGCTCCATGCCCTTCTCATACCAATGCTCCATGCCCTTGCCATCACAATGCTCCATTACACCAGTCATAACAATGCTATATGACCCCTGCCATCATGATGTTCCATGGCCTTGTCATCACAAAGCTCCTTGACGCTTCTCATTACAATGTTGCAAGAACACTTTAATCACAATGCTCTATGCCCCTTTTCATATCAATGATCCATGAACCCTGTCATCACAATGCACCATGCTCTTCATCATAATGCTTCATACTATTGTCATCACAATGAAATCAAAATGTTCCATGACCTCTGTCATAACAATGCTCCAAACCCTTGTGATCACAATATTCCAAAACACTTGTCACCACAATGCCCCATGACGCTCGTCATCACAATTATCAATAGTCTTCTCATCCCAATGCTCCATGACATTGTCACCACAATGCACAATACACATGTCATCAAAATGCCCCCTGACACTTGTTGTCTGTATGCTACTTGAACCCTGTCATGACAAGGCTCCATGCCTTTTTCATCACAATGATCCATGCCTTTTTCATCACAATGCTCCAAGACCCATGTAATCACAATGATCCATGCCCTTGTCATCACAAAGCTCAATGGCGCATGCCATCAAAATGCTCCTTGGAATTCTTCTCACAATGCTCAATGCCCTTGTCATCACAATGTTCCAAGACCCTGGTCATCACAAAGATCCATGACCCTTTTCATCAGTATGCTCCATGATACTTGTCATCACAAGACTCCATGGTTTTGTCATCACAATGCTCCAAGCCTTAATCATCACAATGCTCCATTATATTTGTCATGACAATTCTCCATTACATTTGGCATCATAATGATCCATGCCATTGTCATCGCAATGGACCATGACATATGTCATCACAGTTCTCCCTGACACCTGTCTTCACAATACTCCATGAGCTTCTCATCACAATGCTCCATGCCCTTGTCATCACAATGCTACATGACCCCTGTCATCACAATAATCCATGAACATTTTCAGCACAGTGCTCCACGACCAATTCATCACAATGCTCCATGGCCAATATCATCACAATGCTCCATGACCACTGTCATCAAAACATTCCATGACACCCGACAACACAATGATACGGGACTCTGGTCATCACAATGCTCCATTCCCTAGTCATCACAATGCTCCATGACCCTGTCATCACAACACTCCATGAACATTTTCAGCCCAGTGCTCCATGAAAATTGTCACCACAATGATCCATGCCCTTGTCATCCCAATGCTCCATGACCCCTGTATTCACAATGCTCCGTGACGCTTGTCATCACAGTGCTCCATGACACGTGTCATCACAATGCTCCATGCCTTTGTCAGCAAAATGCTACATGACCTTGTCATTACAATGCTCTATGCGCTTGTCATCACAATACTCCATTACCATTGTCATCACAATCTTCCATGAACCTTGGGATCACATTGCTTCATGCCCTTGTCATCACAATGCTCCATGCTCCTTGAAATCAAAATGATCCATGACCTCTGTCATCACATTTCTCCAAACCCTAGTGATCACAATGTTCCATAACACTTGTCATCACAATGCTCCATGATGCCTTTCATCACAATATTCCATGCCCGTTTCATCACAATGTTCCATGACCTTTGTCATCACAATTCTCAATAAACTTGTCATCACAATGCTCCATGCGCTTGTCAGCACAATGCTCCATGACACATGTCATCACAATGCACCATGCACTTCTCATCACAATGCTGCTTAAAATATGTCATCACAATGCTCCATGCACTTCTCATCAAAATGCTCTCTCACCACTGATATCACAATGCTACATCACTAATTGTCACAGTACACCCTCAACCCTGTCATCACAATGTTCCATGACTCGTGTCATCACAATGCTACATGCACTTATCATCACAATGTTCGATGACCCCTGACATCACAATGTTCCATAACACCTGTCATCAAAAGGTTCCATGACACTTTTCATCATATTGCTCCATGACCCTGTCATCAGAATGCTCCCTGCCTTTCTCATCACAATGCACAACGCCCTTGCCATCAAAATGCTCCATGACCTTCGTCATCACAAATATCCATGACCCTTGGCATCACATTGCTCCATGCCCTTGTCTTCACGAAGCTCCATGACACGTCATCTGAATGTTCCATGGCCTTCTCATCACAATGCCCCATGCCCTTGCCATCACAATGCTCCATTACCACAGTCATAACAATGCTCCATGACCCCTGCCCTCACGATGATCCTTGGCCTTGTCATCACAAAGCTCCATGACCCTTTTCATCACAACGCTCCAATAACCCTTTAATCACAATGCTCTATGCCCCTTTTCATCTCAATGATCCATGAACCCTGTCATCACAATGCACCATGCCCATCATCATAATGCTTCTTGCTGTTGTCATCACAATGAAATCAAAATGTTCCATGACCTCTGTCATAACAATGCTCCAAACCCTTGTGATCACAATATTCCAAAACACTTGTCATCACAATGCCCCATGACGCTCGTCATCACAATTATCAATGGCCTTCTCATCACAATGCTCCATGACCTTTGTCACCACAATGCTCAATACACTTGTCATCAAAATGCTCCCTGATACTTGATGTCTGTATGCTCCTTGAACCCTGTCATGACAAGGCTCCATGCCTTTTTCATCACAATGATCCATGCCCTTTTCATCACAATGCTCCAAGACCCATGTAATCACAATGTTCCATGCCCTTGTCATCACAAAGCTCAATGACACATGCCATCAGAATGCTCCTTGGTCTTCTCCTCACAATGCTCATTGCCCTTGTCATCAGAGTGTTCCAAGACCCTTGTAATCACAATTCTCCATGCCCCTTTTCATCAGTATGCTCCATGAGACTTGTCATCACAAGGCTCCATTCTTTGTCATCACAATGCTCCAGGACCTTGTCATCACAACGCTTCTCGAACTTGTCATGAAAATTTTCAATGGCCCTTGTCATCATAATGCATCAAGCCCTAATCATCACAAAGATCCATTATATTTGTCATCACAATTCTCCATTACATTTGCCATCATAATGCTCCATGGCATTGCCATCGCAATGGACCATGACATATGTCATCACAATGCTCCCTGACATCTGTCTTCACAGTACTCCAAGACCTTCTCATCACAATGCCCCATGCCCTTGTCATCACAATGCACCATGTCCACTGTCATCACAATAATCTATGAAACTTGTGAGACCAATGCTCCATTCCCCTGTCATCACAATGCTCCATGCCCATGTTATCACAATGCTCCATGACCCCTGTCATCAAAATGCTCCGTGACTCCAGTCATCACAATGCTTCATAAGGTTTCTCATCACAACGGTCCATCCCCGCGTCATCACAAGGCTCTGTGACCTTTGTAACCACAACGCTCAATGAACTTTTCATCACAATGCTCCGTGACCCTTGTCATCACAATGCTCCATGCCTTTGTCAGAGCAATGCTCCATGATGCTTGTCATCACATTGATCCATGCCCTTGCCATCCCAATGCTCCATGACCCCTGTATTCACAATGCTCCTTGACACTTGTCATCACAGTGCTCCATGACACCTGTCATCACAATGCTCCATGCCTTTCTCAGCAAAATGCTACATGACCTTGTCATTACAATGCTCTATGCTCTTGTCATCACAATACTCCATTTCCATTGTCATCACAATCCTCCATGAAACTTGGGATCCCATTGCTTCATGCCCTTGTCATCACAATGCTCCATGTTCCTTGAAATCAAAATGATCCATGACCTCTCTCATCACAAAGCTCCAAAACCTTGTGATCACAATGTTCCATAACACTTGTCATCACAATGCTCCATGATGCCTGTCATCACAATACTCCATGCACTTCTCATCACATTGCTCCATGACCTTTGTCATCACAATTCTCAATACACTTGTCATCACAATGCTCCCTGACACTTGTCATCAGAATTCTCCTTGAACCCTGTAACGAAGAGGCTCCATGCCTTTTTCATCACAATGACCCATGCCATTTTCATCACAATGCTCCATGCCATTGTCATCAAAATACTCCACAAGCTTGTCATTAGAATGCTCCATGACCCTTGTCATCACAATTCTCCATGCACTTGTCTGCACAATGCTCCCTGACCCTTGTCATCACAATGCTCCAAGCCACTGTCATCACAATGCTCCATTACCTTTGTCATCAGAATCCTCCATGACACTTGGCATCACAGTGCTCCATGCCATTGTCATCACAATGGGCCATTACATATGTCATCACAATGCTCCATGACACTTGTCATCACAATGCTCGATGCCCTTCTCATCAAAATGCTCCATGCCATTTTCATCACAATCCTCCATGACTCATGTATCACAGTGTTCCGTGCGCTTGTCAACACAGTGCTCCATGCCCACTCTCATCACAATAATCCATGAAAACATTCGGGCCAATGCTCAGTGCACTTCTCATCACAATGTTCCATTACCTCTGTCATAAAAATGCTCCATGACCCCTGCCATCAGTATGTTCCACGGCCTTGTAATCACAAGGCTCCCTGACCCTTGACATCACAATGATCCAAGACCCCTGTAATCACAATGCTCCATGCCAATTTGCATCTCAATGCTCCATGAACCCTGTCATCACAATGCACCATGCCCATCATCATAATGCTTCAGGCTATTGTCATCACAATTAAATCAAAATTATCCATGACCTCTGTCATCATAATGCTCGAAACCCTTGTGATCACAATGTTCCATAACACTTATCATCACAAATCCCCATGACGCTCATCATCACAGTTATCCATGGTATTCTCATCACAATGCTCCATTACCTTTGTCATCACAATGCTCAATAAACTTGTCATCACAATGCTCCCTGACACTTGTCGTCAGTATGCTCCTTGAACCCTGTCATGACAAGGCTCCATGACGTTTTCATCACAATGATCCGTGCCCTTTTCATCACAATGCTCCAAGATCACTGTCATCACGATGCTCCATGTGCTTGTCAACACAAAACTCCATGAAGCATGTCATCAGAATGCCCCATGTCCTTCTCATCACAATGCTCCATGCCCTAGTCATCAAAATGCTCCAAGACCCCTGTAATCACAATGCTCCATGCCCATTTTCATCAGAATGCTCCGTGAGAGTTCTCATCACAAGTCTCCATGGTCATCTCATCACAAAGATCCAGGATATTGTCATCACCATTCTCCATTCCCTGGTCATCACAATGCTCCATGACCCCTGTCATCACAATAATCCATTAACATATTCAGCCCAATGCTCCACGACCTACACATCACAATACTCCATGGCCAATATCTTCACAATGCTCCATGACCACTGTCATCACAACACTCCATGACTCCTGAGAACATAATGATCCGGGACTCTTGTCATCACAGTGCTCCATTCCCTACTCATCACTATGCTCCATGACCCATGTCATCACAACACTCCATGAACATTTTCAGCCCAGTACTCCATGACACTTGTCATCACAATGATCCATGCCCTTGTTATCCCAATGCTCCATGACCCCTGTATTAACAATGGACCATGACGCTTGTCATCACAGTGCTCCATGACACATGTCATCACAATGCTCCATGCCTTTGTCAGCAAAATGCTACATGACCTTGTCATTACAATGCTCTATGCGCTTGTCATCACAATACTCCATTTCCATTGTCATCACAATCCTCCATGAACCTTGGGATCACATTGCTTCATGCCCTTGTCATCACAATGCTCCATGCTCCTTTAAATCAATATGATCCATGACCTCTGTCATCACAATGCTCCAAAGCCTTGTGATCACAATCTTCAATAACACTTGTCATCACAATGCTCCATGAGGCCTGTCATCACAATACTCCATGCACTTTTCATCACAATGCTACATAACCTTTGTCATCACAATTCTCAATAGACATGTCAACACAATGCTCCCTGACATTGTCATCAGAATGCTCCTTGAAACCTGCCACGAAAAGGCTCCATGCCTTTTTCTTCACAATGCCCCATGCCATTTTCATCCCAATGCTCCATACCATTGTCATCAAAATACTCCACAAGCTTGTCATCAGAATGCTCCATGACCCTTGTCATCACAATTCTCCATGCAATTGTCAGCACAATGCTCCCTGTACCGTGTCATCACAATGCTCCAAGCCATTGTCATCACAATGTTCCATAACCTTTGTCATCAGAATCCTCCATGACAGTTGGCATCACAATGTTCCATGCCATTGTCATCACAATGGGCCATTACATATGTCATCACAATGCTCCCTGACACCTCTCTTTACAATACTGCATTACCTGGTCATCACAATTCTCCATGCCATTGTCATCACAATAGGCCATTACATACGTCATCACAATGCTCCCTGACACCTCTCTTCACAATACTGCATGACCTGGTCATCACAATGCTCCATGCCCTTGTCATCACAATGTGCCATTCGAACTGTCATCACAACAATCCATGGAACTTATTAGACTAATGTTCCATGCCCTTGTCATCACAGTGCTCCATGCCCTTGTTATCACAATGCTCCCTGACCCTTGTCATCACAATCCTCCTTGACTCCAGTCATCACAATGCTTCATGACCTTTGTCATCACAATGGTCCATGCCCTCGTCATCAACAGTCTCTGTGACCATTTTAACCACAATGCCCCATGAAATTTTCATACACTGCTCTTTGACCCTTGTCATCACAATGCTCTATGCCTTTCTCAGCACAATGCTCCATGACCCTTGTCATCACAATGCTCCTTGCGCTTGTCAGCACAATGCTCCATGACACATGTCATCACAATGCACCATGCGCTTGTCATCACAGTGCTCTACAATCTTGTCATCACAATGCTCCATAAACATTGTCATCATAATCCTCCATGCACTTCTAATCAAAATGTTCTCTCACCACTGATATCACAGTGCTACATCACTATTTGTCACAATACTCCCTCCCACCTGTCATCACAATGTTCCATGACTCCTGTCATCACAATGCTACATGCACTTATCATCAAAATATTCGATGACCCCTGACATCACAATGTTCCATAACACCTGTCATCAAAATGTTCCATGAAAATTTTCAACAAATTGCTCCATGAACCTGTCATCACAATTCTCCCGGCCCTTCTCATCACAATGCACAACGCCCTTGCCATCAAAATGCTCCATGACCTTTGTCATCTCAAAGAGCCCTGACCCATGGCATCACAATGCTCCATGTCATTGTCATCACAATGCTCGATGACACATGTCATCAGAATGCTACATGGCCTTCGCATCACAATGATCCATGCCCTTGCCATCACAATGCTCCATTACCCCTCTCATAACAATGCTCCATGCCCCTGCCATCACGATATTCCATGGCCTTGTCATCACAAGGCTCCATGACCCTTCTCATCACAACACTCCAAGAACACTGTAATCACCATGCTCCATGCCCTTTTTCATCTCAATGATCCATTAACCCGGTCATCACAATGCACCATGCCTATCATCATAATGCTTCATGCTATTGTCATCACAATGAAATCAAAATGCACCATGACCTCTGTCATAACAATGCTCCAATCCCTTGTGATCACAATATTCCATAACACTTGTCATCACAATGCCCCTTGATGCTCGTCATCACAATTATCCTTGGTCTTCTAATCACAATGCTCCATGACCTTTGTCATCACAATGCTCAATACACTTGTCATCAAAATGCTCCCTGACACTTGTTGTCTGTATGCTCCTTGAACTCTGTCATGACAAGGCTCCATGTCTTTTTCTTCACAATGATCCATGCCCTTTTCATCACAATGCTCCAAGACCCATGTAATCAAAATGCTCCATGCTCTTGTCATCACAAATCTCAATGACGCATGCCATCAGAATGCTCCTTGGTCTTCTCCTCACAATGTTCCATATCCTTGTCATCACAATGTTCCATGACCCCTGTAATCACAATGCTCCATGCCCCTTTTCATCAGTATGCTCCATGAGACTTGTCATCACAAGGCTCCATAGCTTTGTCATCACAATGCTCCAGGATCTTGTCATCACAATGCTTCACGACCTTGTCATGAAAATTCTCAATGGCCCTTGTCATCATAATGCTGCAAGTCCTAATCATCATAATGCTCCATTATATTTGTCATCACAATCCTCCATTACAATTGGCATCACAATGCTCCATGCCATTGTCATCGCAATGGACCATGACATATGTCATCACAATGCTCCCTGACATCTCTCTTCACAATATTCCATGACCTTCTCATCACAATGCTCCATGCCCTTGTCATCACAATGCACCATGCCCATGGTCATCACAATAATCTATGAAATTATTCAGACCAATGCTCCATTCCCCTGTCATCACAATGTTCCATGCACTTGTCATCACAATGCTCCATGACCCCTGTCCTCCCAATGCTCTGTGACTCCAGTCATCACAATGCTTCATAACGTTTGTCATCACAATGGTCCATGTCCACGTCATCACAAGGCTCTGTGACATTTGTAACCACAATGCTCCATGAACATTTTCTCACCATTCTCTGGGACCCTTGTCATCACAATGCTCCATTTCTTTGTCAAAACAATGCTCCATGACCATTGTCATCACAATGTGCCACGCACATTTCATCACAACTGTCCACAACCTTATGATTGCAATGCTCCATAAATTTTGTTATCACAATGGTCCATGAACTTCTCATCAAAATGCTCTCTCACCATAGATATCACAATGTTCCATCACTAGTCATCACAATACACCCTCACCCCTGGAATCACAATGTTCCATGACCCTGTCATCACCATGCTACATCCCTTTATCATCACAATATTGCATGACCCCTGACATAACAATGTTCCATAACCCCTGTCATCAAAATGCTCCATGACCCTTTTTATCCCAAAGCTCCAAGAACCCTGACATCACCATGTTCTATAACCCATGCCATCAAAATATTCCATTACACTTTTTATCAAATTGCTGCATGACCCGGTCATCAAAATGCTCCGTGCACTTCTCATCACAATGCACCATTCCCTTGTCATCAAAATGCTCCATGACTTGTCATCACAAATCTCCATGACACATGGCATCACAATGCTCCATGTCATTGTCATCACAATGCTCCATGAACCCTCTCATCACATTGCTCCATGCCCTTGTCATCAGAAAGCTCCATGACACTTGTCATCACAATGCTCGATGCATTTCTCATCACAATGCTCCATGCCCTAGTCATTAAAATCCTGCATGACCCATGTATCACAGTGTTCCGTGCCCATGTAATCACAATGCTCCATGCCCTTCTCATCACAATGCTCCATGACCCCTGCCATCACAATGTTCCACGGACTTGTAATCACAAGGCTCCATGACACTTGCCATCACAATGATCCAAGACCCCTGTAATCACAATGCTCCATGCCCTTGTCATCACAAAGCTCCATGACAAATGTCATCCGAATGTTCCATGGATTTCTCATCACAATGCTCCATGCCCTTGTCATCACAATGCTCAAGACCCCTGTAATCACAATGCTCCATTTCCCTTTTCATCTCAATGCTCCATGAACCCTGTCATCACAATGCATCATGCCCATCATTATAATGCTTCCGGCTATTGTCAGCACAATGAAATCAATATTCTCCATGACCTATGTCATCACAATTCTCCATGTCCCCTGTCATCACAATACTTCATGAATATTTTCAGCCCAATGCTCCATGATACTTGTCATCACAATGATGCATGCCCTTTTCAGTCCAATGCTCCATGACCCCTGTGTTCACAATCCTCCGTGATGCTTGTCATCACAATGCTCCATGACACCTGTCATTACAATGCTAGATGACTTTGTCAGCAAAAGGCTAAATGACCTTGTAATTACAATGCTCTATGCGCTTGTCATCACAATACTCCATTACCATTGTCATCACAATCCTCCATGAACCTTGGGATCACATTGCTTTATGCCCTTGTCATCACAATGTTCCATGCTCCTTGATATAAAAATGCTCCATGAACCCTGTCATCAAAATGCACCATGACCATCATCATAATGCTTCAGGCTATTGTCATCACAATGAAATCAAAATATTCGATGATCTATCTCATCACAATGCTCCAAATCCTTGTGATCACAATGTTCCATAACACTTATCATCACAACGCCCCATGAAGCTCATCATCACAGATATCCATGGTCTTCTCATCACAGTGCTCCATGACATTTGTCATCACAATGCTCTATACACATGTCATCACAATGCTCCCTGACACTTCTCATCAGTATGCTCCTGGAACCCTGTCATGTCAAGGCTCCATACCATTTTCATAACAATGATCCATGCCAATTGCATCACAATGCTCCAAGACACCAGTAATCACAATGCTCCATGCCATTGTCATCACAATGCTCCAAGACCCCTGTAATCACAATACTCCATGCCCCTTTTCATCAGAATGCTCCATGTTATTACGAGGCTCCATGGTCTCCTCATCACAGTGCTCCAGGAAACTTTCATCACAGTGCTCCATTCCCGTGTCATCACAATGCTCCATGTCCACTGTAATCACAATGCTCCATGCCCCTTTTCATTAGAATGCTCCATGAGACTTGTCATCACATGTCTCCATGGTCATCTCATAACAATGCTCCAGGACATTGTCATCACCATGCTCTATTCCCTTGTCATCACAATGCTCCTTGACCCCTGTCATAACAATACTCCATTAATATTTTCAGCCCAATGAACCATGACCTTCTCATTACAATGCTCCATGCACAATATCATCATAATGCTCCATGACCACTGTCATCACAACCACCCATAACACCTGACAACACAATGATCCGGGACTCTTGTCATCACAATGTTCCATAACCCCTGTCATCAAAATGCTCCATGACCCTTTTCATCCCAAAGCTCCATGATCCCTGGCATCACAATGTTCTATAACCGCTGTCATCAAAATGTTCCATTACACTTTTCATCAAATTGCTGCATGACCCTGTCATCAAAATACTCCCTGCCCTTCTCATCACAATGCACCAAACCCTTGTCATCAAAATGCTCCATAACATTTGACATCACAAAGCTCCATGACCCTTGGCATCACAATGCTCCATGTCATTGTCATCACAATGCTCCATGAACCCTCTCATCACATTGCTCCATGCCCTTGTCATCACAAAGCTCCATGACACTTGTCATCACAATGCTCGATGCCCTTCTCATCACAATGCTCCACGCCCTGGTCATTACAATCTTCCATGACCCATGTATCACAGTGTTCCGTGCCCTTGTCTTCACAATGCTCCATGCCCACTCTCATCACAATAATCCATGAAACATTTCAGACCAATGCTCAATGTCATTCTGATTACAATGCTCCATTACTTCTGTCATAACTATGCTCCATGACCGCTGCCATCACAATGTTCCACGGCCTTGTCATCAAAAGGCTACATGACCCTTGTCATCACAATGCTCCAAGACCCCTTTAATCACAATGCTCCATGCCCTTGTCATCACAAAGCTCCATGACGCATGCCATCAGAATGTTCCATGGCCTTCTCTTCACAATGTTCCATGCCCTTGTCATCACAGTGCTCCAAGACCCCTGTAATCACAAAGCTCCTTGCCCCTTTTCGTCAGAATGCTCCATGAGACTTGTCATCACAAGTCTCCATCGTCATCTCATCACAATGCTCCAGGACCTTGTCATCACCATGCTCCATTCCCTTGTTATCACAATGCTCCTTGACACCTGTCATCACAATACTCTATGAACATTTTCAACCCAATGCTCCATGACGGTCTTATCACAATGCTCCATGAGCAGTATCATCAAAATGCTCCATGACCACTGTCATCACAATGCGCCATTCCAACTCTCATCACAATAATGCATGAAACTTATTAGACCAATGCTCCATGCCCTTGTCATCACAGTGCTCCATGCCCTTGCTATCACAATGTTCCAAGACCCCTGTAATCAGAATGCTCCATGCCCCTTTTCATCAGTATGCTCCATGAGACCTGTCATCACAAGGCTCCATGCCTTTTTCATCACAATGCCCCATGCCGTTTTCATCTCAATGCTCCATGCCATTGTCATCAAAATACTCCACAAGCTTGTCACCAGAATGCTCCATGACCCTTGTCATCACAATTCTCCATGCACTTGTTAACACAATGCTCCTTGAAACTTGTCATCGCAATGCTCCAAGCCATTGTCATCACAATGCTCCATTAACTTTGTCATCAGAATCCTCCATGACACTTGGCATCACAATGCTCCATGCCATCGTCATCACATTGGGCCATTACATATGTCATCACAATGCTCCCTGACAACTGTCTTCACAGTACTGCATGACCTGGTCATCACAATGCTCCATGCCCTTGTCATCACAATGCGCCATTCCAACTGTCATCGCAATAATCCATGAAACTTATTAGACCAATGCTCCATGCCCTTGACATCACAATGCTCCACGACCACGGTAAACACAATGTTCCATGCCCCTTTTCATCTCAATGCTCCATGATCCCTGTCATCACAATGCACCATGCCCATCATCATAATGCTTCAGGCTATTGTCATCACAATGAAATCAATATTCTCCATGACCTCTGTCATCATAATGCTCCAAACCCTTGTGATCACAATGTTCCATAACACTTATCATCACAACACACCATTACGCTCATCATGACAATTATCCATGGTCTTCTCATCACAATGCTCCATGACCTTTGTCATCACAATGCTCAATACACTTGTTCTCACAATGCTCCCTGACCCTTGTCTTCAGTATACTCCATTAACCCTGTCATGACAAGTCTCCATGACTTTTTCATCACAATGATCCGTGCCTTTTTCATCACAATGCTCCAAGACACCTGAAATCACAATGCTGCAAGCCCTTGTCATCACAAAACTCCATGCCCCTTTTCATCAGAATGCTCCATGAGACTTCTTATTACGAGGCTACATGGTCTCCGCATCACAGTGCTCCAGGAACCTTTCATCACAGTGCTCCATTCCCTTGTCATCACAATGCTCCATGACCCCTGTCCTCACAATACTTCCTGAATATTTTCACGCCAATTCTCCAGGAACTTCTCATCACAATGCTTCATGATCCCTATCATCACAATGCTCCATGACCACTGTCATCACAATGCTCCATGACCCCTGACAACACAGTGATCCGGGACTCTAGTCATCACAATGCTCCATTCCCTAGTCATCACAATGCTCCATTAATATTTTCCACCCAATGCTCCATGACACTTGTCATCACAATGATCCATGACCTTGACTTCCCAATGCTCCATGACCCATGTAATCACAATGACCCGTGATGCTTCTCATCAAAGTGCTCTATGACACTTATCATCACAATGCTCCATGCCTGTGTCAGCAAAATGCTACATGACCTTGCCATCAAAATGCTCCATTTGCTTGTCATCACAATACTCCATTAGCATTGTCATCACAATCATCCATGAACCTTGGGATCACATTGCTTCATGCCCTTGTCATCACAATGCTCCATGCTCCTTGAAAACAAAATGATCCATGACTTCTATCATCACAATGCTCCAAACCCTTGTGATCACAATGTTCCATAACACTTGTCATCACAACGCTCCATGATGCCTGTCATCACAATACTCTATGCCCTTTTCCTCAAAATATTCCATGATCTTTTTCATCACAATTATCAATACACATGTCATCACAATGTTCCCTGACACTTGTCATCAGAATGCTCCTTGAAACCTGTCATGAAATGGCTTCATGCCTTTTTCATCACAATGCCCCATGCCCTTTTCATCACAATGCTCCAAGCCATTGTCGTCACAATACTCCACAAGCTTGTCATCAGAATGCTCCATGACACTTGTCATCACATTTCTCCATGGCCACTGTCATCACAATGCTCCATACCCCTAGTCATTACTGTGCTCCATGACGTGTGTCATCACAATTATCCATGGCCTTCTCATCAAAATGCTCGACGCCATTGTCATCAAAATGCTCCATGACCCATGTAATCACAATGCTCCATGCCCTTGTCATCACAAAGCTCCATTTCTTTGTCAGAACAATGCTCAATGAACATAGTCATCACAATGTGCCACACGCATTTCATCACAACGGTCCACAACCTTGTCATTGCTATGCTTCATAAACCTTGTAATCACAATGGTCCATGCACTTCTCATCAAAATGCTCTCTCACAAGAGATATCACAATGTTCCATCTCTAGTCATCACAATACTCCCTCATCCCTGTAATCACAATGTTCCAGGACCCTGTCATCACAATGCTACATACCCTTATCTGCACAATGTTCCATGACCCCTGACATCACAATGTTCCATAACCCCTGTCATCAAAATGCTCCATGACCCTTTTCATCCCAAAGCTCCAAGACACCTGACATCACAATGTTCTATAACCCCTGCCATCAAAATGTTCCTTTACAATTTTTATCAAATTGCTGCATGACCTGGTCATCAAAATGCTCCCTGCATTTCTCAGCACAATGCACCATGCCCTTGTCATCAAAGTGCTCCATGACTTGTCATCACAAAGCTCGATGCCCTTCTCATCACAATGCTCCATGCCCTTGTCATTACAATCCTCCATGACCCATGTATCACAGTGTTCCGTGCCCTTGTCATCAAAATGCTCAATGCCCACTCTCATCACAATAATCCATGAAACATTTCAGACCAAAGTTACATGCTCTTCTCATCAAAATGCTCCATTACACCTGTCATAAAAATGCACCATGACCCTTGCCATCACAATGTTCCACGGCCTAGTCATCACAAGGTTCCATGACACTTGTCATCACAATGCTCCAGACACATGAAAACACAATGCTCCATGCCCTTGTCATCACAAAGCTCCATGACGCATGTCATCAGAAAGTTCCATGGCCTTCTCATCACAGTGCTCCATGCCCTTGTCATCACAATGCTCCAAGACCCTTGTAATCACAATGCTCCATGCCCCTTTTCATCTCAATGCTCCATGAACACTGTCATCACAATGCACCATTCCCATCATCTTAATGCTACAGGCTATTGTCATCAAAATGAAATCAATATTCTCCATGACCTCTGTCATCATAATGTTCCAAACCCTTGTGATCACAAGGTTCCATAACACTTATCATCACAACACCCCGTGACGCTCATCATCACAATTATCCATGGTCTTCTCATCACAATGCTCCATGATCTTTGTCATCACAATGCTCAATACACTTGTCATCACAATGCTTCCTGACACTTGTCGTCAGATTGCTCCATGAACCCTGTCATGACAATGCTCCATGCCTTTTTCATAACAATGATCCATGCACTAACATGGCTACACATGAACTGAGTTAGGAAAGATTACAGAGTAACTAATCTTATCATAAGTTATCACTCATAGCGGGAATGTACACATGACTACACATGAACTGAATGACAAACACAACAGAGTCACACATTTAGAAAACATCTTCTGCCTGCTTAATGGGAAAGCCGTGGTGGGGTGATGCATAAAACCACAGTTTTAAATTAGCACAGATACCGTTATATAAACCATGTATGTAATAGACAGCGCCTACTCCCGTCACAATGAACTGGACTCAACACCCCCTATTCATTGCAGAGGAATATGTCTGACTCTAAGTATTTTAAAACATATGTATTCTCATGTCTCCATAAAGGAATCATGTGTGTGTATAACGGCATGAACACAGCACTGAAATTCAGTTAAACCCACTTATAAAAATAAATTTCAAAAGCAAAATGCAAAAACAGATAGAAAGTCTTAAAAATTACGTTCAGGGCCTGTGATGCAAGCAAGATTGACCACCTTTACACCCACAGCTGGATGAGACATAAGACTGGACTCTTGGGGCTGACAAGATTCCTGAGGTTGTGTGAACAAACGAACACCACTTAGAGCAATACTGTGTGCTACCCATTCTAGTGGTCCCAACTCTCCAGGTTTAAGGGAATCTTCCTACAGTTAAAACATGCATGGGAAACCCAGTGGATGTTACACTGTGTAATTGGGAAAATTTCTAAAAGGTACCTCATTTTTCCTTTTGTCATGCTCGGCTTCGCCATTCCATCTGCATTACTCAAAATCTCCCCACTTGGAGTGTCAGTGCCTTTACCCTCCCGTTATGCACAGTTTGCAAACTGTGCAGAGGATGATCAGGAAGAGGGGAAATAAAGGAGAGATTAGCTGTAGGTGTTTGGATGGGCACATGTCACTCTAGTTTCCCATCAGGAAGAAGAATAAACCAAAGGCTCAGCCTGAAGCCTCGGAACAGGACTAGGGCCTAAAGCCATCCTGCGGTATTGCAGCCAGCTCACAAAGAGGCGAGTTGAAAAATGGAAATCAGGGACACAGCAATTCACAAACTTGCAGAATTATAAAGGACAACTATCATCCAGAAATATATTGAGGAAAGGCAGTGAAGAGGATTTGAGTGCAAGGCATAATTGAAGGAAACAGATTTCAAGAGGTAGATTGGAGTCATCTTTAAAGCACATGAAAAGTGACAGAATTTCGACAATGTTGCCCTTGGCTGAAAAGGGACTATGTGTATTTTCTTGAATATATTCGGGAAAAAATGCATATGCCCTATTTGGCTAAGCAAGCCATCAGGCATTGCAAATCCACACTACAGAGAAGTGTCCCTTACCTCCAGTCAAAAGGGCCATCCACAAATAGTGTAAAATCCACAAATGCAGGACAGGCCATGGAGAAAAGGGAGCCTGGTTACGACGATGGACAGGATGTAAATTGCCAACAGCCTCTCTGGAGAACTGTATGTTGTTTTCTAAAACAGAGCTACAGAGCATAGCACACTTACACTCATGGGCATGTATTTTGGGAAAACTATAAATCCACAACACACAGCCAGCCCAAAATTTAGGGCTGCTCTCTTTACAAGTACCTTGACTTCGGTACACTTTATATATCCCAGGAAAGGAAAAAAAAATGGATATAGATGTTGTGGTACTTATATACAAAGGAAAGTCACTCAGACATAAAATCAATGTCATAAGGCCAATAGCAGCATAATGAGTGGCTTTAGGTACGATGATGCTAAATGAAATGAGCCACAAAGAAAAAGAAACTTATTGTAATATATCACTTATAGAGGAAATGTAAACATGGCTACACATGAACTGAATTTCAAAAGAGAACAGAGTTACACATTAAGAAAACACACTAATGCCTCCTTAAGGGGAAAGGTGACGTGGGGTGATGTGTAAAAGCAGAGTTTGAAATTAGCACAGATCCTATTCCATATACCAAATAGTTAATAGACAAGACCTACTCCTTTCTCAATGAACTGGACACAAAACACCCTATTCACTGAAGAGGAATATATCTGACTGGTAATAACCTTGAAACCCATGTATTTATATGTCTCCATAATGGAATCAAGTGTATGTAGATTGGCATAAACACAGATCAATGGAACAGGACAGAAAGCCCAGAGATAAACCTACATACCTATGGCTATCTCATCTATGACAAAGGAGCTAAGGATATACAATGGAGAAAAGACTGTCTCTTCAGTAATTGGTGCTGGAAAAACTGGACCCCTACACATAAAAGAATGAAATTAGAACACTCCATAACACCATACACAAAAATAAACTCTAAATTGATTAGAGATCTAAATATAAGACCAGACACTATAAAACACTTAGAGGAAACCATAGGCAGAACACTCTATGACATAAATCACAGCAAGATACTTTTGGACCCACCTCCTAGAGAAATGGAAATAAAAACAGAAATCAACAAATGGGACCTAATGAAACTTAAAAGCTTTTACACAGTACAGGAAAACATAAACAAGATGCAAAAACAACCCTCAGAATGGGAGAAAATATTTTCAAATGAAGCAATTGAAAAAGGATTAATCTCCTAACTTTACAAGCACCACATGTAGCTCAATATCACAAAAACAAACAACCCAATCCAAAAACGGGCAGAAGACCTAAATAGACATTTCTCCAAAGAAGATATACAGATTACCAAGAAACACATGAAAGGATGCTGAACATCACTAATCATTAGAGAAATGCAAATCAAAACTACCCTGAGGTATCACCTCACAGCAGTCAGAGTGGCAATCATCAAAAAAATCTATAAAACAATAAATGCTGGAGAGGCCTTTATTGGAGAAAAGGGAACACACTTGCACTGTGGGTGGGAATGTAAATTGATATGGGCACTAGGGAGAACAGTACGGAGGGTCCTTTAAATAACTAACAATAGAAGTACCATATGACACAACAATCCAACTACTGGGCATTTGCCTTGCGAAAACCATAATTCAAAAAGAGTTATGTACAAAAATGTTCATTGCAGCTCTATTTGCATTAGCCAGGACATGGAAACAACCTAAGTGTCCATCGAGAGATGAATGGATAAAGAAGATCTGGCACATATATACAATCAAATATTACTCAACCATAAAAAGAAGCAAAACAGAGTTATTTGTACTGAGGTGGATGGATTTAGAATCTGTCCTACACAGTGAAGTAAGTCAGAAAGGGAAAAACAAATACTGTATGTTAACAGAGATATATGGAATCTAATGAAGAAAAAAAAAGATTTTGAAGAACCTAGTGGCAGGACAGGATTAAGGACACAGACATAGAGAAAGGACTTGAGGACACCGGAAGGGGGATGGGTAAGCTGGGACGAAGTGAGAGAGTGGCATGGACATAAATACATTACCAAATGTAACACCGATAGCTACTGAGAATCAGCCACATAGAACAGGGAGATCAGCTCGGTGCTTTGTGACCACATAAAGGGGTGGGATATGGAGTGTGGGAGGGAGATGCAAGAGGGAGGGGATCTGGTGATATTTGTATATGTATAGCTGATTCACTTTGTTATACAGCAGAAACGAACACTCCATTGTAAAGCAATTATACTTCAATAAACGTGTAAAAGGAAAAAAAAAAAGCCCAAGGATAAACCTACACACTTATGGTCAACTAATCTCTGACAAAGGAGGCAAGACTATACAATGGAGATAAGACATTCTCTTCAATCATTGCTGCTGGGAAATATGGAGAGCTACTTGTAAAAGAATGAAATTAGAACACTCCCCAACACCATACATAAAAATATATTCAAAATGAATTAGAGACCTTAATGTAAGACCAGACAGTATAAAACTCTGAGAGGAAAACTTACGAAGGATACTCTGACGTAAATCACAGCAACATCTCTTTTGATCCACCTCCTATAGTAATGAAATTAAAAAGAAATCTAAACAGGTGGGACCTAATGAAACGTAAAAGCTTTTGCAAAGCAAAGGAAACTACAAACAAGACGAAAAGACAACCCTCAGAATGGCAGAAAATATTTGCAAACCAATCAATGGACAAATGATTAATCTCCAATATATATAAACAGCTCATGCAGCTCAATATTAATAAAACAAACAACCCAATACAAAAATGGAAGATCTAAATAGACATTTCTTCCAAGAAGACATAGAGATGGCCAGTACGCACATGAAAATCTGCTCAACATCACTAATTATTAGAGAAATGGAAATCGAAACTACAATGAGGTATCACGTCACACCTGTTAGAATGGGCATCATCAGAAAATCTACAAACAACAAATGCTGGAGAGGGTGTGGAGAAAAGGAACCTTCTTCCACTATTGTTGGGAATGTAAATCAATACAGTCTCTATGGAGAACAGTATGGAGGTTCCTTAAAAAACTAAAAATAGAATTACCATATAATCCAGAAATCCCACTACTGGGCATATACCCAGAAAAAACCATAAATCAAAAAGACACATTCACCACAATGTTCACTGCAGCACTATTTACAATAGCCAGGAAATGAAAGCAACCTAAGTGCCCACAGACAGACGAATGGATAAAGATGTGGTACATATATACAACGGAATATTACTCAGCCATACATAGGAATGAAATTGGGTCATTTGTAGAGACCTTGATGGATCTAGAGACTGTCATACAGAGTGAAGTAAGTCAGAAAGAGAAAAACAAATATTGTATATTAATGCATATATGTGGAACCTAGAAAAATGGTACAGATGAACCAGTTTGCAGGGCAGAGATAGAGACAGATGTAGAGAACAAACATATGGACACCAAGGAGGGAACGCCATGTGAGGGTGGTGGTGGGATGAATTGGGAGCCTGGGATTCACATGTGCACACTTATATGTATAAAATATATATCCAATAAGAACCTGCTGTATAAAAGAAATAAATTTTAAAAAAATAAAAATAAATAAATAACATTTAATAAAATAAAACAGAAAAAAAAGGTTTTCCCTTCACATAGACGTCTTTATATTAATGCATTATTTCCATGTTTATATCTCCAAATTAAAAAAAAAAGAGGAATAAATAAAATCTAACTTGAACCAAAAAGATAAAAAGGAAAATAAAACAGAACTCACCAGTTATACAGAGGAAAATCGTATCAGGGCACTTGCTCCAGTGGTAAAAAATTCTTAATGTTGGTCAGAGGTGGGAAATCGTCTCCCATGCACTCAGCAGCGCTGCCCACTACAAGGAGCATCCTCATTGCAAAGCTGGGGGACTGTGTCGAGGCGTCTGTGAGTAAATGTGAGCTGAGCCCCAGTCCTGCTGCAGCTGAACTCTTCCCAATCTTTCCAGGTAAAACACCTGAATATGTACAAGCACTTGCAATCCTAGAGGAAGGGCTGTGGAGCCACACTAGCGAGAACACGCAGGCCGACTTGGTGCCTGCAGGCCAGCCAGAATGGTCCTGGCCCCAGATGCTCTTCTGGAAGCTTTCCATTTCCCTGCCTGAGATACCCCTCCTGCCAGGGCACCCACTGCTTTTTTACTTCCTCACCTCTGCCTGGGGAGAAATTCCAATGGCAGGTATGGGTGACACATCCCCTTCTTTAGCAGGTGGCAGCCTGGCAACTCCTGCAGAAAGTCCAGCAGAGCCCCACTCACACTGGGCCACCCACAAAGCCACGGCCCCTCATTCCCTCCCACCACCCCAGCCCCGACACTGCTGACGGGGCAGAGAATATGGCGTCAGGCACAGCTACAGGTGCTCTTGCTGACTGGAGAGTTGTTTATATTGACCTCAACCCAGGCACACCTGTGGAGTGGGCTGGCAGGCAGTGTCAGGCTGCCCAAATCAGCCAATCCTCACCCCTCAGGGGCTCACAGTTGCAGAAAATGAACCTTGCTAAACGGGTCAGTCCCAAGGAACAGGTGTGGGCTCTTGAGAGTCAGGATAGACAAGGGGCAGCAGCTGCGGCTTGTTTTCTTATCATTTTATCTGGTCCATGAGTGGAAAACAACTTCAAGAAGACCCTATCCTAATGAGAGGAACCCAGGAGTCAGGGAGAGGAGTGATGGTGGGTGGAGACAGAGGCCTTGTGCCCTGGCTGCAGTGGAAGTGTTTGGAAGACCAGGCAGAGAGAGACTGCACAGAGTGATAGCCAGGGTCACAGACCTGTCAGAGCTGCTGTTTGTTAGTTCAACTCCTGCTCGGAGGTGTTCTGTGTCAGCTGTGAGTGACAGGTGAGCTGGGGGTTCTCTGCAAGGTGGGCTATGTGCACAGTTCCTGTGTGTCCAGCACTGCTGTGGTACCTGCCCAGGGGAGTTCCGTATCCTGGGAAGGGCCTGACTATGAGAGCCCCATGGGCTGCTGGGTAGCTGCACAGGTGAGCTCCATACCCTGGGAGGGACTTGACCATGAGAGCCCCGTGGGCTGTGGGGTGCGGGATGCAGCCCAGGTGAGCTCCATATCCTGGGATTGGCCTGACCACGAGAGCCCCTTGGGCTACTGGAGACCTGGTAATGGATATCAGGACAGTCAGTGAAGCCACCGAGGATATACATCCAGTAGCTCCTATTTCCTACACCCTGCTGCTCATTCTACCATCCACCAGGCCATGGCATTCTGTATTAGACTTCAATGATGCCTTCTTCTGTATTCCATTCATCTCAGAGTCACAAGAATTTTTGGGTGTGAGTGGCAGGACACAACATGCAACACAAGAAATAATGCTGGGCCGTCCTGCACCAATGGTTCAAAAATCCCCACACCATCATTGGGGAAATGTCCTCTAAAGACCTAAACGTTCTACCTCTGTAAAAGGGAACCCTCCTTCAGTATGCAGATGACATTCTTATCGCCAGGCCTACTAAAGACGCCTCTGAACTACCTAGCCAAGAAAGGATAGAAGGTGTCCAAGAAAAAGGCTCAAATATCCCAGGCTCAGGTGACATGCCTGGGCTTCATTCTCACAGATATTCAGAGAAACGCATCCCAGGATAGGAAAGAAGCCATTTGCAGCCTTACCTCTTCTAAAACTAGAAGACAGCTTAGGGGTTCCTGGGGAGGCCAAGGTTTTCTGCATCTGGATCCCTAACTACAGTCTAATGGCTGGGCCTCTACATGAAACACTGACACGAAAAGATGATGATCCTTTTGAATAGAATCCAGAAGCAGCCTTTCAAGAATGGAAAGAGCAGTCAATTCAGATCCTTGCCCAGGAACTCGCTAATTTAGCTAAACCCTTTGACCATTACATACCCGGTCAAAGGTTAATCGCCCTTGGAGCCTTAGTGCAAAAACTGGGACCACTTGAAATGGAGCAACACAAGAATGCCCTTCAGGTATGATAAACTATGGTCCCCAAGGGCTTTGGCCACCGACTCATCAGGTCAGGATACTGGGGTATCTAAAAAGCTGGAAATCAGCAGCCCACAAGGCCAGCTCCCTCCTAAGGGAAAAGGACCCCACGTCGTGAACCTAACCACCCATCATGCCCTGAAGTTGCAGGGGTCGCTCTGTGGACACACTGACCTCGAGTGAGGAGGCCCTCCAACTCCAACCTCCAGAGAGACAAATGGGGGCAATGGGCCCCCAAGATGACTCGTGTGACCATCACTTGACCTGGAGTTTCTCTCAGAAAACAACAAGACTGTGCCGCGAAAGAGCAGACTACTGCTTGCAGGACTTACTGCACCCAGAGGGGAGCTAATAAGCTTGGCGGGGGAAACGTATATCACGCTTTCACCATAGAAAACCCTACAGACACCGCGGTGATGGTGGCCAATATGACCGGCTGGACTGCTGGCTACTTCTAAAGGCCGTTGACTCAGTGGACGTCATGGTCCTGGATCACCACTGACCCTGGACTGTCTGGGAGTTGCACGGGCAGGGCTCTGACACATGGTGCTGTTTGTACATTAATTCAGGGACCTAATTAAAGAAAGCACAGACTACTGGTCAGAGCATCTAGGCTGGCAAAAACTGTCAGCCTAAGGTCACCGAACAAATGTGGGGTGGGGTGAAACCTGCCACCACAGCATCTCTGCGCATCTCTTTCCTGGACCCTTAAAGGTCATTAGAATCAATAACACTTCCAATGCTGGTGCTCAGGCGGACGAGAAGTGAGGCAGGAGGCCTTCGGACAATCAACCTCACCTGGAGGCTGGTTCGGAGACGTTTTGCCCCTCCCCCCAGGTATCAGGGCTCCCAGCACAGCATGAAGCAGTTACAAAAGAGGGGTCTGCACCCTCAACACCCCAAGAATGAGGAACGGAAGAAAAAGCCGAGGAGGGGTTCGTCTCTGGCAATGTTCATTAAAAATTCCTGGGAGATAAAAAGAGAATCTGGGCAATATAATAAAGTCTAACCTGTTTTTCCTTTGTGCTTTGTCTAATTTCACGTGCTCCTAGGGTTCCGCATGCAGAGGTCCCACACCCGGCACTTCAGACCCGATTTCCTATTTCAGAATGGCTGGGTCGACACCTCAGCTAGCGGAGTCCCATGCAGACTCCATGGCATAGAGCCTGAGCTTCAGCCAACCCAGCCCTCGAGAGCTCCATACCCTAACTCCCACTGACGCTGCCGGGATCCCTACACAGCAGCCCAGCCCACAGCCCGTGGGGGAGGGCACACTCTCACCTCTCCATTCGGTTTTCAAAATAATGTTTCCTTTGCTTCTGAACCAAACTCAGTCTTGATCTGTAGGCTCCAATGACACTGGGCACGGGGACTCCTGTTGGGGTCCACTCTGGAGGATCAGTAACAGAAATTGAGAACATTGTAACTTCAATGAACAGTTGTGTGAGCCAAACTGTAGTTAACATAGAGCAGTGTATAATGCTCGGGTAAAATAAGATTTTTCTAAGACTTACATTTGATATTTCCATCACTTTACTATAAGCAAGTTCAGTGAAGACGTCTATCTTAATTATCAGGTCAACATTAGAGAAATGAAGTGATTTATTTCCATGGTTGTACATCGAATACTCTTGGCTGAAGCTTCAATCTTGTTTTGAATGCTTTTCCACTGAAAAGGATACCTCTCTTTCAGCTCCCCCATTTCTGAGAAGTATAAAATCTTATAATTTATTATTACCAAAGGGGAAAGGTAGGAGAAGGGATAAATTAACAGTTTGGGATTAACACATACACACTGCTATGTATAAAATAGATCATCAACAAGGAATTACTGTATAGCACAGGGAACTACACTGAATATTTTGCAATAACTTATAAGGGGAAATAATCTGAAAAAGAATCGATATTTTTTATTGACATCATCTATCAATGACAGATAAAATGTAACCTAAGCAAGGCCGATGGTGAGCGCTTCTGAACCTGAAGATTTCAATCATCTAAAGTTGGGCTCTGCCTATTTCCCAAGGCGCTTAATGGACATACGTGTAGCCGTAGCTTAAAAATTCCCCAGTTTGGGGTTCGGGGAGGCACTGATTTGGAAAAATCCCTGGTGTTCTCCTTCCATGCACGGGACCCTTCCTACAGCTAAAACATGCCTGTCACACCTAGAGGATGGTATACCGTTTGATCGGAAAGAGTTTGGAAAAGGCACCTCATCTCCTCATCGCCTGGTGCTCGGGTTCACGCCTCCAGCATCTTTCCTAACAATCTCCTCACTTGGGGATATCAGCACCGTCAACATCCTGTTGCACACAGTTTGGAATTTGTCCAGAGGATGAAGCGGAAGGATGAGAAAAATTTAGAGACAAGTCTTAGGTGTTCGGACAGGCACATGCCACTCTAATTTCCAATCCAGAAGACAAATTCATCAAAGGCTACAATTGCCCACGGAAAGAGAATAGGGCTAGAGGAAATCCCGCTGTTTTGTGTCCAGTTTCCAAAAACACAAGTTGAAAAATGGAACTCAGGGGCACTAAAATTCATGAAACTGCAGAGTTGAAAATATCTATTGTTGAAAAATGTCTTGAGGTAAGTCACAGAAAAGGACTTGTAAGCAAGGGGGAGTGGCAGGAAACAGATTTGAAGAGGTAGAAAGGACTCCCCATTAAAGCACAAGAAAAGGGGCTGAACATCGCCAATGATGCAGTTGGCCCAAAAGGGCGTATGCATTTTTTTCTGAATATATTCAAGTGAAGGCCATACACACTTTTTATCCAACCAAACAGGTGGGCACTGAAAATCAATACTACAATATGTATCACTTCACATCAGTCAGAAGGGCCATCCACATAAAGTGTAAACACCAGAAGTGCAGGACAGGTTGAGGAGAAAAGGGAGCCCTGTGAGGCTGATAGTGGAAATGTAATTTGCCAACGGCCACTCTGGAGAAGTGTATTGTGTTTGCTAAAACATCTGAAAACTGAGCTACAGAGCATAGGGCACTTGCACTCATGGGCGTATACCTTGGGAAAAACAAAAAATGACAGAAAACAGGCACCCCGACGTTTACCACCTCTCTGTTAAAAAGGGCCTCCACTTGGATATAACATATTGTCCCTGGAAGGATAAAATGGATAAAAGAGATGCGGTACTTATGTAGAGTGGAATATTACTCATCCAGAAATCAATGAAATAAGGCCAGTTGTAACAACTCTGGAGGAGTTACATACGATCATTCTAAGTGACACATGTCAGAAAGAAAAAGACACATATCATAAGATGTCACTTAAAGGTGGAATCAAAAATGGCTACACATGAAATAAACTACAAAACAGAAACATAGTCAAATATGTAGAAAATAGTCATAAGGCTGCTAAATGGGAAAGGTGGGGAATGGTGAGGTATTATCCAGGAGGTTGAAATTAGCAAATATACCATTCCAAGTACCAAAGTGAATAACTGGCAAGGCCTACACGGTACCTCAAAGAACTGCACTCAGTCCACTCAAGTCACTGGAAAATAATACATATGACTCGTAAGCATCTGAGAAAGAATTTATTGTTGTCTCACAGTACATGAATCAAGTGGATGTACAGCAGCAAAAAACAGAGCTTTGAAAATCAGCTGTAACCAATATAAAAATAAGTTTAAATATATTTATAAAAACAGTGAGACAGACAAAAATTCTTACAACTTTTGTTGAAGGGCTACGATGTAACATGGATTGAACACATGTAGACCCACAGCAGGATGATATATAAGGCTGGAAGCTATGCACGCTAAGAGATGTTAGAGAGGCTGGGTGAGGAAATGCAGACCTTTTAAAGTAATACTGCCTGACACCCATTCCATGGGTCCCAAATCTGCAGTTTCAAGGGAATCTTCTGACAGGGAAAACATGCCTGGGAAACCGAGATGAATGTACACCGTGTGCTCAGGAGAGGTGTCTAAAATGCACCTTATTTTTGATCTCCTGGTGCTGGGGTTCGCCATTCCAGCCACATTACTAACAATCTTCCGACTTAGAGAATCAGCACCTTTAACCTCCTGTTTCACACAGTTTGCAATTTTTGCAGAGGATAAATGGGAAGAGGAGGAACCAATGAGAGATTAGCTGTAGGAGTTTTGACAGGCACATGTCACTCTAATTTCCCATTAGGAAGAAGAATTAACCAAAGGCTCAGCCTGCCTCCCCAGGATCAGAATAGGGCCGGAATCAATCCAATGGTTTGGCGGTCAGCTCACAAAAAATGCGAGTTGCAAAATGGAGCTCAGGAGCAGACAATTCAAAGACCTGCAAAGCTATAAATGATAACCAACGTCCAAAAATATATTCAGGTAAGGCAACGAAGAGGTTCTGAATGAGAGGCAGAATTGCAGGAAACATTTTTCAAAAGGTAGATTGTACTCACATTTAAAGCATATGAAAAGCAGCAGAATTTCTAAAATGATGCAGTTGGGCAAAAGGGTGTATGCGTTTTTTTCATGAATAACTTCAGGAAAAAAAAAAACATACAGAGTTTTTGGCCAACCAAGCAAGAGGGAAATGCAAATCTGCACAATAAAGAAGTCTCAATTTCCACTGCTCAGAAAGGCCATCCAAAAAATGTGTACAAATCAAAAATGCAGGAGAGGCCATGGAAAACAGGGAGACTAGTCACGCTGATGGGTGGGGTATAAATATCCAAGAGCTACTCTGAAGAAGTGTATGCTGTTGCCTAAAACATCTAAAATACAAAGCCCCCGAGCAAAGGGGACTTCAACTTATGGACATATAACTTGGGAAGACTAAATATCAACAAGACACAGGCACCCCAAAGTTTAGGGCTGCTCTGCATACAAGAACCTCAACTTCGGTACACCTAAAGTATCCCAGGAAAAAGAGAAATGCATAAAGAACTTGTGGTAATTTTGTACAATGGAATATCACTCAGACGTGAAATCGATGTCATAAGGCCAGTAGCAGCATAATGAGAGGATTTAGGTATGATGATTCTAAGGGAAATTAGTCACACAGAAAAAGAATCTTATCATAAGATATCACTTAGAGAGGGAATGTCAACATCACAACACATGAACTGAATTAGGAAAGAGAGCAGCGTCTCACATTTAGAAAACACTCTTATGCCTCCTTAAGGGGAAAGGAGAGGTGGGGTGATGCATAAAACCAGAGTTTGATATTAGCACAGGTACCATTCCATAAACCAAATACAGAATAGACAAGACCTACACCTTCCTCAGTGAACGGGACTCAAAACCCCTATTCCCCACAGAGGAATATATCTGATTAGTAAGAATCTTAAACCTATGTATTGATATGCCTCTGTAAGGGAATCAAGTGTGTCTAGACCGGCATAAACACGTCAGGGAAAATCAGCTCAACCCCATTATAAAAATGAATTTCAAAAACAAAACAAAAAAACAGCGAAATTCTTACACAATTCCTTCAGGGGTTCTGATGAAACCTAGAATGACCCTATCTGCAAAGACAGCTGGATGAGACATAAGGCTGGACACTTGGGACTGAGAGGACTGGTGAGATTGGGAGAGAAAATGCAGACCCTTTAAAGTAGTAATGCATGCCACCATTCCATGGGTCCCAAATTTCCAGGTAGAAGGGAATATCACTACATTTATAACATGTATGGGAAACCTAGAGAATGGACACCCTGTGATGGCGAAAGGTTTCTGAAAGTCTCCTACTTTTTCCTCTCCTTGTGCTACAGTTTGGCATTCCAACAACTTTACTATCAATCTCCCAACTTAGGAGAGTCATCCCCTATAACCTCCTGGTTCGCACAGTTTGCTAATTGTGCAGAGGATGAAAGGGAAGAGGGAGAACCAATCAGAGAGTAGATGTAGGCCTTTGGACGGACACATGTCACTCTAAATTCCCGTCAGGAAGAAGAATTAACCAAAGCCTCAGCCACCCACAGGGAACCAGTATAGCCACCCCTGGAACCAGTATAGGTCCTGAAGCAAAATTGTGGATTTGCGGTCAGCTCCCAATAATGGGATTTGAAAATTGGAGCTCAGGGGCAAAGCAAATCAAAAACCTGCAGAGTTATAAAGGACTACTCTCTTCCAAAAATCTGTTGAGGGAAGGTAACAAAGCGGACTTGAAAATGAGGCAGAATTGCACAAAACATATTTCAAGAGGTAAATTGGAATCGCCTTTAAAGCACAGGAAAGGCATCAAAATTTCGAGAATGATGCACTTGGCCAAAACAAGCGTGTGACTTTTCTCCTGAATACATTCAAGAGAAAAGGCATAGGCCCTTTTTGGCCAATCAAGCAAGCGTGCAATGCAAATCCACACTACAAAGAATTGTCACTTCCCACCGGTCCAAAAGGACATCCAAAAACCTGTAAAAACCAGAAAGGCAAGATAGAGATGACAAGGGCATAACGCAATATGATCCCAAGTGTCATGGAGGATTGTGATGACAAGTGTATGGAGCATTGTGATGACAAGATTATGTATCATTTTGCTGTCAAAGGCATTGTGATGACAAGGTTCATGGAGCACTGTGATGACAAGCGTCATGGAGCATTGTGATTACAGGGTTCATGGAGCATTGGGATGACAAGGGCATGGAGCATTGTGATGGCAAGACCGTGGAGCTTTGTGATGAGAAGACCATGGATAATTGTGATGACGAGCGTCATGGAGCACTTTAATGACAAGGGGAATGGAACATTGTGATGAGAGTGGCCATGGAGCATTGTGATGACAAGGGTCATGGAGCATTTTGATGACAAGGGCGTGGAGAATTGTGATGAGAACACCATGGATAATTGTGATGACGAGCGTCATGGAGCACAGTAATGACAAGGGGTATGGGGCTTTGTGATGACAGTGGCCATGGAGCATTGTGATGACAAGTGTCATGGAGCATTCTGATGACAAGCTTGTGGAGTACTGTGACGACAATGGCATGGAACATTGTGATGAAAAGGGCATGGAGCATTGTGATAAAAAAGGCATGAAGCCATTTCATGACAGGTTTCAAGGAGCATTCTGACGACAAGTGTCAGGGAACATTGTGATGACAAGTGTATTGAGAATGGTGATGAAAAAGATCATCGAGCATTTTGACGAAAAGGACATGAGTATTGTGATGACAGGCATCATGGAGCATTGTGATGACAAGTGTTATGGAACATTGTGATCACAATGGTTTGGAGCATTGTGATGGTAGAAGTCATGGATCATTTTTTTTTCAAGGTGCATGGAGCATTGTGATGACAAGGGCATGAATCAATGTGATCCCAAGTTTCATGGAGGATTGTGATGACAATGGTAAGGGAGTATTGTGATGACAAGCAAATGGAGCATTGTGATGACAAGGTCATGTAGCATTTTGCTGACACAGGCATGGAGCATTGTGATGATAAGGGTTATGGAGCACTGTGATGAGAAGCATCACGGATCATTGTGATTACAGGGGTCATGGAGAATAGGGATGGCAAGGGCATGGATAATTGTGATGACAAGTGTCATGGAGCATTGGGCTGAAAATGTTCATGGAGCACTGTGATGACTAGGGAATGGAGCATTGTGATGACAAGAGTCCCGGATCACTGTGTTGTCAGGGGTCATGGAGCGTTGTGATGACAGTGGTCATGGAGCATTTTGATGATAGGGATCATGAAGCATTGAGATGAGAAGTTCCTGGAGAATTGGACTGAAAATGTTCAGGAAGTATTGTGAGGACAGGGGTCATGGAGCACTGTGATGACAAGGGAATGGAGCACTGTGATGAAAAGTTCCTGGAGCATTGTGATGAGAAGACCATGGAGCCTTGTAATAACAAGTCTCATGGAGCATTCTGATGAAAAGGGGTATGGAGTATTGTGATTACAGGGGTCTTGGAGCATTGTGATGACAAGGGCATGGAGAATTGTGATTACTGGTGTCTTGGAGCATTGTGATGAAAATGGCATGGATGATTGTGATGAAAATGGCATGGAGCCTTGTCATGACAGGGTTCAAGGAGCATATTGACGACAAGTGTTAGGGAGCATTGTGATGACAAGTGTATTTGAGAATTTTTATGACAAAGATCATGGAGCATTGTGATGAGAAGACCATGTATAATTGTGATGACGAGCGTCATGGGGCATTGTGATGACAAGTGTTTTGGAATATTGTGATCACAAGGGTTTGGAGCATTGTTATGACAGAGATCATGGAGCATTTTGATTTCATTCTGATGACAATAGCATGAAGCATTATGATGATGGGCATGGTGCATTGTGATGACAGGGTTCATGGATCATTGAGATGAAAAGGGGCATAGAGCATTGTGATTACACGGTTCTTGGAGCATTGTGATGAGATGGGTCATGGAGCTTTGTGATGAAAAGGCCATGGAACATAGTGATGGCAGGGGTCATGGAGCATTGTTATGGCAGGGGTCATGGAGCATTGTTATGACAGGGGTAATGGAGCATTGTGATGGCAAGGGCATGGAGCATTGTGAAGAGAAGGCCATAGAGCATTCTGATGACATGTGTCATGGAGCTTTGTGAAGACAAGGGCATGGAGCAATGGGATGAGAGCGTTCATGGAGCACTGTGATGAAAATCACATGGAGCACTGTGATGACAAGGGTCATGGATCTTTGTGATGACAAAAGTCATGGAGCATTTTGATGGAAAGGGTGTTGTGCATTGTGATGAGAAGGGCAGGGAACATGCTGATGACAGGGTCATGGAGCAATTTGATGACAAGTGTCATGGAACATTTTGATGACAGGTGTTCTGGAATATTGTGATGTCAGGGGTCATCGAACATTGTGATGATAAGAGCATGTAGCATTGTGATGACAGCAGTCATGGAACACTGTGATGACAGGGGTGAGGGAGTATTCTGACAAATAGTGATGTAGCATTGTGATATCAGTGGTGAGAGAGCATTTTGATGAGAAGTACATGGAGCACTGTGATGACAAATTTTATGGAGCATTGTGATAACAAGATTGTGGAGCACTGTGATGACAAGTGCATGGTGCATTGTGATGACATGTGTCATGGAGCATTGTGCTGACAAGCGCATGGAGCATTGTGATGACAAGGTTCAAAGAGCATTGTGATGAAATGTTCATGGAGCATTGTGGTTAAAAAGGTCACAGAGACTGTTGATGACGAGGGCATGGACCACTGTAATGACAAAGTCATGAAGCATTGTGATGACTAGAGTAACGGAGCACTGTGATGACAGGGGTCATGGAGCATTGTGATAACAACGGCATGGAGCATTGTGATGACAAGTGCATGGAACATTGGTCTAATAAGTTTCATGGATTATTGCAATGACAGTTGGAATGGCACAATGTGATGACAAGGGCATGGAGAATTGTGATGACCAGGTCATGCAGTATTGTGAAGACAGGTGTCAGGGAGGATTGTGATGACATATGTAATGGCCCATTGTGATGACAATGGCATGGAGCATTGTGTTGCCAAGTGTCATGGAGGATTCTGATGACAAAAGTAATGGAGCATTGTGATGACAATGGCTTGGAGCATTGTGATGACAAGGGTCAGGGAGCATTGTGCTGACAAGTGCATGGAGAATTGTGATGACAAGCGTCATGGAGCATTCTGATGACAAGCTTGTGGAGTATTTTGATGACAAAGGCATGGAGCATTGTGATGAAAACGGCATGGGGCATTGTGATGGAAAAGGCATGGAGCCTTTTCATGACAGGGTTCAAGGAGCATTCTGATGACAAGTGTCAGTGAGCATTGTGATGACAAGTGTATTGAGAATTGTGATGACAAAGGTCATGGAGCATTGTGATGAAAAGGGCATGGAGTATTGTGATGACAGGCATCATGGAGCATTGTGATGACGTGTTATGGAACACTGTGATCACAAGGTTTTGGAGCATTGTGATGACAGAGGTCATGGATCATTTTGATTTCAAGGAGCATGGAGCATTGTGATGACAAGGGCATGAAGCAATGTGATCCCAAGTTTCATGGAGGATTGTGATGACAATGGAAATGGAGTATTGTGATTACAAGCGCATAGAGCATTGTAATGACAAGGTCATGTAGCATTTTGCTGACAAAGGCATGGAGCATTGTGATGACATGTGTAATGGAGCATTGTGATGACAACGGAGTGGAGCATGGTGATGAAAAGCTCCTGGAGCATTGTGATGAGAAGACCATGGAGACTTGTGATGACATGTCTCATGGAGCATTCTGATGAAAAGGGGCATGGAGCATTGTGATTACATTGGTCTTGGAGCATTGTGATGACTAGTACATGGAGCATTGTGATGAGAAGGCCATGGAGCATTCTGATGACATGCGTCATGGAGTTTTGTGATGACAAGGGCATGGAGCATTTGTGATTTCAGGGATCTTGGAACATTGTGATGAAAAGTGCATGCATCATTGTTATTAAAAAGGCATGGAGCCTTGTCATGACAGGTTTCAATGAGCATACTGACGACAAGTGTCAGGGAGCATTGTGTTGACAAGTGTATTCAGCATTGTGATGACAAGATCATGGAGCTTTGTGATGAGAAGACCATGGATAATTGTGATGATGAGCGTCATGGGGTGTTGTGATGATAAGTGTTATAGAACATTGTGATCACAAGGGTTTGGAGCATTATGATGACAGAGGTCATGGAGAATATTGATTTCATTGTGATGACAATAGCCTGAAGCATTATGATCATGGGCATGGTGCATTGTGATGACAGGGTTCATGGAGCATTGAGATGAAAAGGGCATGGATCATTCTGATGACATGCGTCATGGGGCTTTGTGATGACAAGTGCATGGTGCATTGTGATTTCAGGGGTCTGGAGCGTTGTGATGACAAGTGTTATGGAACCTTGTGATGACTAGGCCGTGGAACATTGTGATGGCAAGGGTCATGGAGCATTGTTATGACAGTGGTCATGGAGCATTTTGATTTCATTGTGATGACAATAGCATGAATCATTATGATGATGGGCATGGTGCATTGTGATGACAGGGTTCATGGATCATTGAGATGAAAAGGGGCATAGAGCATTGTGATTAGAGGGTTCTTGGAGCATTGTGATGAGAAGCGTCATGGAGCTTTGTGATGACAAGGCCATGCAACATCGTGGTAGCAGGGGTCATGGAGCATTGCTATGACTGGGGTAATGGAGCATTGTGATGGCAAGGGCATGGAGCATTGTGATGACCAGGGCATGGTGTATTGTGAAGACATGTGTCAGGGAGCATTGTGATTATATATGTCATGGTCCATTGCGATGACAATGGCTGGGCGTATTGTGATGCCAAATGTAATGGAGGATTGTGTTGACAAATATAATGGAGCATTGTGATAACTAGGGCTTGGAGCATTATGATGACAATGGTCATTGAGAATTTTCATGACAAGGTCGTGAAGCATTGTGATGACAAGGTCCTGGAGCATTGTGATGAGAAAACCATGGAGCCTTGTGATGACAAGTCTCCTGGAGCATACTGATTAAAATGGGCATGGAGCATTGTGATTAGAGGGGTCTTGGCACATTTTGATGACAAGGGCATGGAGCATTGTGAGGAGAAGGCCAAGGAGCATTCTGATGACATGGTCATTGAGCTTTGTGATGACAAAGGCATGGAGCACTGTGATTACACGGGTCTTGGAGCATTGTGATGAAAATGGCATGGATCATTGTGATGACAAATGCATGGAACCTTGTCATGACAGGATTCAAGGAGCATACAGAAAACAACTGTCAGGGAATATTTTGATGACAAGTGTACTGAGCATTGTGATGACAAAGGTCATGGAACATTTTGATGAGAAGACCATGGATAACTGTGATGACGAGCGTCATGGGGCATTGTGATGACAAGTGATATGGAATATTGTGATCACAAGGGTTTGGAGCATTGTTATGACAGAGGTCATGGAGCATTTTGATTTCATTGTGATGCCAATAGCATGAAACATTATGATGATGGGCATGGTGCATTGTGATGAGAGGGTTCGTGGATCATTGAGATGAAAAGGGGCATAGAGCATTGTGATTAGAGGGTTCTTGGAGCATTGTGATGAGAAGGGTCAAGGAGCTTTGTGATGACAAGGCCATGGAACATCGTGATAGCAGGGATCATGGAGCATTGTTATGACTGGGATAATGGAGCATTGTGATGGCAGGGGCATGGAGCATTGTGATGACAGGTCATGGAGAATTTTGATGACAAGGGTGAGGTGCATTTTGATGAGAAGGGAAGGGAGCATTTTGATGACAGGGTCATGGAACAATTTGATGAAAAGTGTCATGGAACATTTTGATGACAGGTGTTATGAAACATTGTGATGTCAGGGGTCATGGAGCATTTTGATGAAACGGATCATGGAGCAGTTTGATGACAGGTGTTATGGAACATTTTGATGTCAGGGGTCATCGAACATTGTGATGATAAGTGCATGTAGCATTGTGATGACAGGTGCCATGAAACATTGTGATGACAGGGGTGAGGGAGTATTGTGACAAATAGTGATGTAGCATTGTGATATCAGTGGTGAGAGAGCATTTTGATGAGAAGTGCATGGAGCATTGTGATGACAAGTTTTATGGAGCATTGTGAAGACAGTTTGGTGGAGCATTGTGATGACAAGCGCATGATGCATTGTGATGTGATGTGTCATGGAGCATTGTGCTGAGAAAGGCATAGAGCATTTTGATGACAAGGGTCAAAGAGCATTGTGATGAAAATTTCATGGAGCATTGTGGTTAAAAAGGTCACAGAGACTGTTGATGACGAGGATATGGACAATTGTGATGACAAAGTTCATGAAGCATTTTGATGACTGGAGTCACGGAGCATTGTGATGACAGGGGTCATGGAGCATTGTGATAACAAGGGCATGGAGCATTGTGATGACAAGGGGATGGAACAGTAGTCTATTTAGTTTCATGGATTATTGTGATGACAGTTGGAATGGGGCATTGTGATGACAAGGGTACAGAACACTATGATACATGGGTCATGCAGGATTTTAATGACAATGGCATGGAGCATTGTGATGAGAAGGGCATCGAGCATTGTGATGACAAGTGTCATGGAGCTTTGTGATGACAAGGGCATTGAGCAATATTATGAGCGGGTTCATGGAGCACTGTGATGACAATGACATGGAGCATTGTGATTCCAAGGGTCATGGAGCTTTGTGATGACAAGTCATGGAGCATTTTGATGACAAGGGCATGATGCATTGTGATGAGAAGGGCAGGGTGCATTTTGATGACCCTGTCATGCAGTAATTTGATGAAAAGTGTAATGGAACATTTTGATGGCAGGTGTTATAGAACATTTTGATGTCAGGGGGCTTGGATCTTTAGGATGGAAAGGATCATGGAGCATTTTGATGACAGGGGTCATGGAACATTGTGAAGATAAGGGGATGTAGCAGTGTGATGACAGGTTCATGGAACATTGTGATTACAAGGTTGAGGGAGTATTGTGATGACTAGTGATGGAACACTGTGATATCTCTGGTTAGAGAGCATTTTGAGGAGAAGTGCATGGAGCATTGTGATTACAAGGCTTATGGAGCATTGCAATGACAATACTGTGGACCGTTGTGATGAAATGCGCGAGGCACATTGTGAAGACAATGGTCATGGAGCATTGTTCGGACAAAGACAAGGAGCATTGTGATGACAAGGGTCACAGAGAATTGTGATGAAATGTGCATTGAGCGTTTTGGTTACAAAGGTCACAGAGCCTTGGGATGACGTGGGCATGGACTATTATGATGACAAACGTTATAAATCATTGAGACGACTTGAGTCACGGAGCATTGTGATGACAGGGTTCATGGAGCATTGTGATGACAAGGGCATGAAGCATTGTGATGACAGGGGCATGGAGCATTGGTCTGACAAGTCTCATAGATTATTGTGAGGACAGTGGGCATGGTGAATTGTGATGAAAAGGGCATGGAGAATTGTGATGAGGAGGTCAGGGAGTATTGTGAAAACAGGTGTCAGGGAGCATTGTGATGACATATGTCATGGTCCATTGCAATGACAATGGCATGGAGCACTGTGATGCCAAATGTAATGGAGAATTGTGATGACAAATATAAAGGAGCATTGTGATGATTAGGGCTTGGAGCATTATGATGACAAGGGCCATTGAAAATTTTCATGACAAGGTCGAGAAGCATTGTGATGACAAGATCCTGGAGCATTGTGATAACAAAACCATGGAGCCTTGTGGTGACAATTCTCATGGAGCATACTGATGAAAAGGGGCATGGAGCATTGTGATTACAGGGTTCTTGGAACATTGTGATGACAAGGGCATGGAGCATTGTGTGGAGAAGACCAAGGAGCATTCTGATGGCATGCGTCATTGAGCTTTGTGATGACAAGGGCATGGAGCATTGTGATTACAAGGGTCTTGGATCATTGTGATAAAAAGGGCATGGATCATTGTGATGAAAAATGCATGGAGCCTTGTCATGACAGGATTCAAGGAGCATACAGACAACAAGAGTAAGGGAGCATTTTGATGACAAGTGTATTGAGCATTGTGATGACAAAGATCATGGAGCATTGTGATGAGAAGACCATTGATAATTGTGATGACGAGCGTCATGGGGCATTGTGATGACAAGTGTTATGGAATATTGTGATCACAAGGGTTTGGAGCATTGTTATGATGGAGGTCATGGAGCATTTTGATTTCATTGTGATGACAACAGCATGAAGCATTATGATGATGGGCAAGGTGCATTGTGATGACAGGGTTCATGGATCATTGAGATGAAAAGGGGCATAGAGCATTGTGATTACAGGGTTCTTGGAGCATTGTGATGAGAAGCGTCATGGATCTTTGTGATGACAAGGCCATGGAACATTGTTATGGCAGGGGTCATGGAGCATTGTTCTCACAGGGGAAATCGAGCATTGTGATGGCAACGGCATGGAGCATTGTGATGAGAAGGCCATGGAGCATTCTGAAGACATGTGTCATGGAGCTTTGTGAAGACAAGGGCATGTAGCAATGTGATGAGAGCATTCACGGAGCATTGTGATAACAATGACATGGAGCATTGTTATGCCAAATGTCATGGATCTTTGTGATGACAAAGGTCATGGAGCATTTTGAAGGCAAGTGCGTTGTGCATTGTGATGAGAAGGGCAGGGAGCATTCTGATGACAGGGTCATGGAGCAATTTGATGAATAGTGTCATGGAACATTTTGAAGACAGGTGTTATGGAACATAGTGATGTCAGGGGTCATCGAACATTGTGATGATAAGTGCATGTAGCATTGTGATGACAGGAGTCATGGAATATTGTGATGACAGGGGTGAGGGAGTATTGTGACAAATAGTGATGTAGCATTGTGATATCTGTGGTGAGAGAGCATTTTGATGAGAAGTGAATGGAGCATTGTGATGACAAAGTTTAAGGAGCATTGTGATGACAAGATTGTGGAGCACTGTGATGACAAGCGCATGGTGCATTGTGATGACATGTGTCATGGAGCATTGTGCTAAAAAGCGCAAGGAGCATTGTGATGACAAGGGTCAAAGAGCATTGTGATGAAAAGTTCATGGAGCATTGTGGTTAAAAAGGTCACAGAGACTGTTGATGACGAGGGCATGGACCATTGTGATGACAAAAGTCATGAAGCATTGTGATGACTGGAATCACGGAGAATTGTGATGACAGGGGTCTTGGAGCATT
This sequence comes from Mesoplodon mirus, assembly GCF_964341445.2. Taxonomy (NCBI): domain Eukaryota; kingdom Metazoa; phylum Chordata; class Mammalia; order Artiodactyla; family Ziphiidae; genus Mesoplodon; species Mesoplodon mirus. Next base: position 2,083,295 of record NW_028295811.1, read on the forward strand.
GTGATAACAAGGGAATGGAGCATTGTGATGACAAGGGCATGCAACATTGGTCTAATAAGTTTCATGGATTATTGCAATGACAGTTGGAATGGCGCAATGTGATGACAAGGGCATGGAGCATTGAGATGAACAGGTCATGCAGTATTGTGAAGACAGGTGTTAGGGAGCATTGTGATGACTTATATAATGGCCCATTGTGATGACAATGGCATGGAGCATTGTGATGCTAAGTGTCATGAAGGATTCTGATGACAAAGTTTATGGAGCATTGTGATGACAATGGCTTGGAGCATTGTGATGACAAGGGTCAGGGAGCATTGTGCTGACAAGTGCATGGAGCATTGTGATGACAAGGGTCATGGAGCATTCTCATGACAAGCTTGTGGAGTATTTTGATTACAGTGGCATGGAGCATTGTGATGAAAACGGCATGGGGCATTGTGATGAAAAATGCTTGGAGCCTTTTCGTGACAGGTTTCAAGGAGCATTCTGATGACAAGTGTCAGGGAGCATTGTGATGACAAGTGTATTGAGAATTGTGATGATAAAGGTCATGGAGCTTTGTGATGAAAAGGGCATGGAATATTGTGATGACAGGCATCATGGAGCGTTTTGAAGACAAGTGTTATGGAACACTGTGATCACAAGTGTTTGGATCATTGTGATGACAGAGGTCACGGATCATTTTGATTTCTAGGAGCATGGAGCATTTTGATGACAAGGGCATGAAGCAATGTGATCCCAAGGTTCATGGAGGATTGTGTTGACAATGGAAATGGAGTATTGTGATGACAAGCGCATAGAGCATTGTAATGACTAGGTCATGTAGCATTTTTCTGACAAAGGCATGGAGCATTGTGATGACAGGTGTCATGGAGCACTGTGATGACAAGCGTCACGGAGCATTGTGAATACAGGGGTCATGGAGCATTGGGATGACAAGTGCATGGATCATTGTGATGACAAGTGTCATGGAACACTGGGCTGACAATGTTCATGGAGTGTTGTGATGACATGGGTCATGGAGCATTGTGATGACTAGGGAATGGAGCAATGTGATGACAAGAGTCCCGGATCATTGTGTTGTCAGTTGCCATGGAGTGTTGTGATGACAGTGGTCAAGGAGAATTGTGATGATATTGGCCATGGAGCATTGTGATGAGTAGGTCGTGGATCACTGGGCTGAAAATGTTCATGGATTATTGTGATGACTGCGGTCATGGAACACTGTGATGACAAGGGAATGGAGCATGGTGATGAGAAGGTCCTGGAGCATTGTGATGAGAAGAGCATGGAGACTTGTGATGATAAGTGTTATGGAGCATTCTGATGAAAAGGGGCATGGAGCATTGTGATTACAGGGGTCTTGGAGCATTTTGAAGACTAGGGCATGGAGCATTGTGATGAGAAGGCCATGGAGCATTCTGATGACATGCATCATGGAGTTTTGTGATGACAAGTGCATGGAGCATTGTTATTACAGGGAACTTGGAGCACTGTGATGAAAAGGGCATGGATCATTGGGAAGAAAAAAGCATGGAGCCTTGTCATAACAGAGTTCAAGGAGCATACTGACGACAAGTGTCAGTGAGCATTGTGATGACAAGTGTTTTGAGCACTGTGATGACAAAGATCATGGAGTATTGTGATGAGGAGACCATGGATAATTGTGATGATGAGCGTCATGGGGTGTTGTGATGATAAGTGTTATGGAACATTGTGATCACAAGGGTTTGGAGCATTTTGATGACAGAGGTCATGGAGAATATTGATTTGATTGTGATGACAATAGCCTGAAGCATTATGATGTTGGGCATGGTGCACTGTGATGACAGGGTTCATGGAGCATTGAGATGAAAAGGGGCATGGAACATTGTGATTACAAGGGTCTTGGAGCATTGTGATGACAAGGGCATGGAGCATGGTGATGAGAAGGCGTTGGAACATTCTGATGACATGCGTCATGGAGCATTGTGATGACAAGGGCATGGAGCATTGTGATTTCAGTGGTATTGAGCATTGTGATGACAAGTGTCATGGAACCTTGTGATGACTAGGCCGTGGAACATTGTGATGGCAGGGGTCATGGTGCATTGTTATGACAGGTGTAATGGAGCATTTTGATGAGAAGGGCATGGAACATTGGTCTGAAATGTTTCATGGTTTATTGTGATGAGAGTGGGCATGAAACATTGTGAGGATAAGGGCACAGAACACTATGATACATGGGTCATGCAGGATTGTAATGACAAGTGCATGGAGCATTGTGATGAGAAGGGCATCGAGCATTATGATGACAAGTGTCATGGAGCCTTCTGATGACAAGGGCATTGAGTAATGTGATGAGAGGATTCATGGAGCATTGTGATGTCAATGACATGGAGCATTGTGATGCCAAGGGTCATGGAGCTTTGTGATGACAAGTCATGGAGCATTTTGATGACAAGGGCATGATGCACTGTGATGAGAAGGGCAGGGAGCATTTTGATGACCGGGTCATGCGGCAATTTGATGAAAAGTGCAATGGAATATTTTGATGGCAGGGGTTATAGAACATTGTGATGTCAGGGGTCTTGGAGCTTTGGGACGAAAAGGGTCATGGAGCATTTTGATGACAGTGGTTATGGAACATTGTGATGTCATGTGTCATGGAGCATTTTGATGACAAGTGTTATGTAACAGTGTGATCACAAGGGATTGGAGCATTGTGATGACAGAGTTCATGGATCATTTTGCTTTGAAGGAGCATGGAGCATTGTGATGACAATGGCATGAAGCAATGTGATCCCAATGTTCATGGAGAATTGTGATGACAATGGTAATGGAGTATTTTGATGACAAGCGCATAGAGCATTGTAATGACAAGGCCATGTAGCATTTTGCTGACAAAGGCATGGAGCATTGTGATGACAGGTGTCATGGAGCACTGTGATGACAAGCGTCACGGAGCATTGTGAAAACAGTGGTCATGGAGCATAGGGATGACAAGGACATGGATCATTGTGATGGCAAGTGTCATGGAACATTGGGCTGAAAATATTCATGGAGTATTTTGATGACAGGTGTCATGGAGCATTGTGATGACTAGGGAATGGAACATTGTGATGACAAGAGTCCCGAATCATTGTGTTGTCAAGTGTCATGGAGTGTTGTGATGACAGTGGTCATGGAGCATTGTGATGATATTGGCCAATGAGCATTGTGATGAGAAGACCTTGGGTAACTGTGATGTCGAGCATCATGGAGCACTGAAATGACATGGGGCATGAAGCATTGTGATGACAGGTGTCACGGAGTATTTTGATGACAGGGCTCATGGAGCACTGTGATGAAAAGGGCATGGAGCTTTGTGATGACATGTGCATGGAGCATTGTGATGACAAGTGCATGGAGCATTGCAATGTCAAGTGGATGGAGAATTGTGATGACAAGAGCATGTAACATTTTGATGAGAAGTGTCATGTAGCCTTGTGATTACAAGGACGTGGAGAATTGTGATGACAAGGGACATGGAGCATTGTGATAACCAGGGCATGGTGCATTGTGATGACATGGGTCATGGAGCATTATTATGAGAATGGCCATGGATCATTCTGACATAAGATATCACTTATGAAGGGAATGTAAACATGGCTACATATGAACTGATTTAGGGAAGAGAACAGTCTCAGATTTAGAAAACACTCTAACGCTTGCTTAAGGGGAAATAGAGGTGGGGTGATGTAAAAAACATAAGATTGATATTAGCACAGGTACCGTTCCATAATCCAAAAAAAAAAAGAGACAAGCCCTACTCCTTCCTCAGTGAACGGAACTCAACATCCCTATTCCCCGCAGAGAAATATATCTGACTAGTAAGAATTTTAAAACCTATGTATTGATATGTCTCTGTAAGGGAACCAAGTGTGTCTAGAACGATATAAACATGGCAGTGAGAATCAGCTCAAACCCACTATAAAAATGAATTCCAAAACAAAACTTAAAAACAGTAAAATTCTTACACAATACCTTCAGGTGTTCTGATGAAACCTGGAATGACCGTATCTACAATGACAGTTGGATGTGGCATAAGGCTGGTCACTTGGGACTGAGAGGATTGTTGAGATTGGGTGAAAAAATGCAGACCCTTTAAAGCATTAATGCCTGCCACCCATTCCATGGTTCCCAACTCTCCAAGTAGAAGGGAATATCACTACAGTTATAACGTGTATGGGAACCTAGAGAATGGAAACCAGCTGATGGTGAAAGGTTTCTAAAACTCCACTACTTTTTTCTCTCCTTGTGATCCAGTTTGAAATTCCAACTGCTTTACTATCAATCACCCAACTTGGAAAGTCAGCCCCTATAACCTCCTGGTTCGCACAGTTGGCAAATTGTGCAGAGGATATATGGGAAGACAGAGAACCAATGAGAGAGTAGCTGTAGGCATTTGGACGGCCACATGTCTAATTTTCCGTCACAAAGAGGAATTAACCAAAGTCTCAGCCTGCCCCCCAGAACCAGTATAAGTCCAGAAGCAAAACGGTTGATTTGCAGTCATCTCACAAAAACGCGAGTTGAAAAATGGAGCTCAGGGCCACAGCAATTCACTAACCTGCAGAGTTATAAAGGATTACTCTCTTCGAAAAATCTGTTGAGGGAAAGCCACGAGGCTGAAGGGAAAATGAGGCAGAATGGCATGAAACAGATTTCAAGAGGTACACTGGAATCACCTTTAAACACAGGAAAAGCATTACAATTTTGAAAATTATGGAAATGGCCATAAAGGGCATATGGGTTTTCACGTGAATATATTCAGGAGAAAACGCATATGCCCTTTTTGGACAAGCAAGCAAGCGGGCAATGCAAATCTGCACTACAAAGAAGTATCACTTCCCACCGGTCAAAAGGGACATCCAAAAAATGGGTAAAAACCAGACAGGCAATACAGGCCCTGGAGAACAGGGAGCCTTGTTATGCTGATGGGCGGGATGTAAATTGCCAACTGCCTCTCTGGAGGAGTGCATCGTGTTCCCTAAAACAAGTAAACAACAGAGCTACAGAGCCAAGGGCACTTCCAGTCTAGGGAATATACCTTGGGAAAACTGAAAATCAATAAGACAGAGCCACCCCAAAATTTAGGGCTGCACTGCTTACAAGAACCTCAACTTTGGTACACCTTAAATACCCCAGGAAAGACAAAAATGGTTCAAGAAATTGTGGTACTTACGTAAGATGGAATGTCCCTCAGCCATGAAAACAATGTCTTAAGACAAGTAGCAGCAAAATGAGTGGATTCAGGTATGATGATTCTAAGTGAAATAAGTCACACAGAAAAAGAAACTTATCATAAGATATCACTTATGAAGATCCTGTAAACATGGCTACACATGAACTCAGTTAGGAAAGAGAAGAGAGTCTCACATTTAGAAAACACTCTTATGCCTGCTTAAGGGGGAAGGAGAGGTGGGGTGATGCATAAAACCAGAGTTTGATATTCGTACAGGTACCGTTCCAAAAACCAACTATGGAATAGACAAGACCTACAACTTCCTCAGTGAAAGGGACTCAAAAGCCCATATTCCCCGCAGAGGAATATATCTTACTAGTAAGAATTTTAAAACCTACGTATTGATATGTCTCCGTAAGGGAATCAAGTGTGTCTAGACTGGCATAAACATGGCAGTGAGAATCAGCTCAAACCAACTATAAAAAGGATTTTCAAAAAACAAAAAAACAAAAAAACGGGAAATTCTTTACAATTCCTTCAGGGTCTATGATGAAACATGGAATGACCCTATCTACAGCAACAGCTGGAAGTGGCATAAGGCTGGACACCTGGGACTGAGAGGATTGGTGAGATTGGGTGAGCAAATGCACACCCTTTAATGCAATAATACGTGGCACCCATTCCATGGGTCCCAACTCTCCAGGTTGAAGGGAATATTGCAACAGCTATAACATGTACCAGAAACCAAGAGAATGTACATTTCCAAAAACCTAATACGGAATAGACAAGACCTACACCTTCCTCAGGGAAAGGGACTCAACAACCCATATTCCCCGCAGAGGATTTTATCATACTATTAAGAATCTTAAAACCTATGTATTGATATATCTCCATAAGGGAATCACGTATATCTAAACTGGCATAAACATGGCAGTGAGAGTCAGCTCAAACCCAATATAAAAAGGAATTTCAAAATCAAACCAAAAACACCGGGAAATTCTTGACAAGTCCTTCAGGGTCTCTGATGAAACCTGGTATGACTCTACCTACAATGACAGCAGGATGTGGCATAATGCTGGACACTTCGGACTGAGAGGATTGGTGAGATTGTGTGAGCAATTGCAGACCCTATAAAGCAATAATGCATGGCACCCATTCCATGTGTCCCAACTCTGCAGGTTGAAGGGAATATTACTACAGCTATAACATGTACGGGAAACCTAGAGAATGGACACACTGTGTATAGGAAAGTTCTCTAAAACTCAACGAATAGTCCCTCTCCTGGTGCTCCGGTTTGACTTCCAACTGCTTTACTATCAATCTCCCAACTTGCAGAGACAGCCTCTTTAACCTCCTGGTTCGCACAGGTTGCCAATTTGGCAGAGCATGAAAGGGAAGAGGGTGAACCAATGAGAGAGTAGCTGTTAGGCATTTGGACGGGCACATGTCACTCTTATTTCCTGGGAGGAAAAATAATTAACCAACGTCTCAGCAACCCGCCGGGAAACAGTATAGGTCCTGAATCAAAATTTTGGACTTGCATTCAGCACACAAAAAACGAGTTGAAAAATGGAGCTCAGGGGCAGACTAATTCACAAACTGGCAGAGGAGTAATGGACCGCTATCGTGCAAAAATCTGTTGAGGGAAGGAATCGAGGCGGACTTGAAAGCGAGGCAGAATAGGCGGAAACAGATTTCAAGAGGTACGTTGGAAGTGCCGTTAAAGCACAGGAAGAGGGGCAAAACTTCGACAATGATGCACTTGGCCAAAAAGAGCGTATGAGTTTTCTCCTGAATATATTCAGGAGAAAACACATAGAACCTTTTTGGCCAGACAAGCAAACGGGCAATGCGAATCTACACTACAAAGAAGTATCACTTCCCACCGGTCAAAAGGGACATCTGCAAAATGTGTAAAAACCAGAAACGCAAGACAGGCCCTGGAAAACAGGGAGCCTTGTTATGATGATGGTGGGGACGTAAGTTGCCAACTGCCTCTCTGGAGGAGTGCATTGTGTTCCCTAAAAAAATAAACAACAGAGCTACAGAGCCAAGGGCACTTCCAGGCTAAGGAATATACCTTGGGAAAATTGAAAATCAATAAGCCAGAGACAGCCCAAAATTTAGGTTTGCACTGCTTAAAAGATCCTCAACTTGGGACCACCTTAAATATCCCAGGAAATACAAAAAGGGTTTAAGAAATTGTGGAACTTACGTACGATGGAATATCCCTCAGCCATGAAATCAATGTCTTAAGGCCAGTAGCAGCCAAATGAGTGGATTCAGGTACGATGATTCTAAGTGAAATAAGTCACACAGAAAAAGAAACTTATCATAAGATATCACTTACGAAGATCCTTAAACATGGCTACACATGAACTGAGTTAGGAAAGAGAACAGAGTCTCACATTTAGAAAACACTCTTATGCCTGATTAAGTGGGAAGGAGAGGTGGGGTGACGCATAAAACCAGAGTTTGATATAAGCACAGGTACCGTTCCAAAAACCAACGATGGAATAGACAAGGCCTACACCTTCCTCAGTGAAAGGGACCCAAAACCCCGTATTTCCCGCAGAGGAATATATCTGACTAGTAAGAATATTAAAATCTATGTATTGATATGTCCCCATAAGGGAATCAAGTGTGTCTAGACTGGTATAAACATAGCAGTGAGAATCAGCTCAAACCCACTATAAAATGGAATTTCAAAAACAAACAAAAATACAGGGAAATTCTTTACAGTTCCTTCAGGGTCTCTGATGAAACCTGGAATGACCCTATCTACAACGACAGCTGGATGTGGCATAAGGCTGGACAGTTGGGACTGAGAGGATAGGTGAGACTGGATGAGCAAATGCAGACCCTTTAAAGCAATAATTTGTAGCACCCATTCCATGGGTTCAACTCTCCATGTTGAAGGGAGTATTACTACAGCTATAACATGTACGGGAAACTTAGAGAATGGACACACTGTGAATACGAAAGGTTTCTATAAGTCAACTAATAGTCCCTCTCCTGGTGCTCTGTTTTGATTTTCCAACTGCTTTACTATCAATCTCCCAACTTGGACAGACAGCCCCTTTTACCTCCTGGTTCACACAGGTTGCCAATTTGGCAGAGTATGAAAGGGAAGAGGAAGAACCAATGAGAGAGTAGCTGTTAGGCATTTGGACAGGTACATGTCACTCTAATATCCCGAGAGGAAGAAGAATTAACCAAAGTCTCAGCCACCCGCTTGGAACAAGTATAGTTCTTGAACCAAAATTTTGGACTTGCTGTCAGCTCCCACATGACTAGTTGAAAAATGGAGCTCAGGGACACAGCAATTCTCAAACTGGCAAAGGAGTAAAAGACCACTATCGTGCAAAAATCTGTTGAGGAAAGGCACCGTGGCGGACTTCAAAGCGAGGCAGAATAGCCGGAAACAGATTTCAAGAGGTACGTACGAAGTGCCTTTAAAGCATAGGAAGAGGGGCACAACTTCGACAATGATGCACTTGGCCAAAAAGGGCGTATAAGTTTTCTCCTGAATATATTCAGGCGAAAACACATACGCCCATTTTGGCCATGCAAGCAAGCGGGCAATGCAAATCTGCACTACAAAGAAGTATCACTTCCCACCAGTCAAAAGGGGCATCCGCAAAATATGTAAAAACCAGAAAGGCAAGACAGGCCCTGGAGAACAGCGTGCCTTGTTATGCTGATTGGCGGGAATAAGTTGCCAACTGCCTCTCTGGAGGAGTGCACTGTGTTCCATAAAACAAATAAACAACAGAGCTACAGAGCCAAGGGCCCTTCCAGTCTAGGGAATATACCTTTAGAAAACTGGAAATCAGTAAGACAGAGTCACCCCTAAATTTAGGGTTGCACTCCTTTCAAGAACATCAACTTGGGTACACCATAAATATCCCAGGAAAGACAAAAATGGTTCAAGAAATTGTGGTACTTATGTACAAGGAATATCCCTCCGCCATGTAATCAATGCCATAAGGCCATTAGCAGCAAAATGAGTGGATTCAGGTACGATGATTCTAAGTGAAATAAGTCACACAGAAAAAGAAAATAATCATAAGATATCACTTATGAAGATCCTGTAAACATGGCTACACATGAACTGTGTTAGGAAAGAGAAGAGGGACTCACATTTAGAAAACATTCCTATGCCTACTTAAGGGGGATTGAGAGGTGGGGTGATGCATAAAACCAGAGTTTGAATTAGTACAGGTACCTTTCCAAAAACCTAATACGGAATAGACAAGACCTACATCTTCCTCAGGGAAAGGGACTCAACAACCCATATTCCCCTCAGAGGAATATATCTAACTAATAAGAATCTTAAAACCTAGGTATTGATATATCCCCGTAAGGGCATCATGTATGTCTAGACTGGCATAAACATGGCAGTGAGAATCAGCTCAAACCCACTATAAAAAGGAATTTCAAAATCAAACCAAAAAAACAGGGAAATTCTTTACAATTCCTTCAGGGTCTCTGATGAAACCTGGTATGACTCTATCTACAATGACAGCAGGATGTGGCATATGGCTGGACACTTGGGAATCAGAGGATTGGTGAGATTGGGTGGGCAAATGCAGAACCTTTAAACAATAATGTGTGGCACCCATTCCATGGGTCCCAACTCTCCAGGTTGAAGGAAATATTACTACAGCTATAACATGTACGGGAAACCAAGAGAATGGACCCACTGTGAACAGAAAATGTTTCTAAAACTCAACTAATAGTCCCTCTCCTGGTGCTCCGGTTTGACTTTCCAATGGCTTTACTATCAATCTCCCAAATTGGAGAGACAGCCCCTTTAACCTCCTGGTTTGCACAGGTTGCCAATTTGGCAGAGGATGAAAGGGAAGAGGAAGAACCAATGGGAGAGTAGCTGTTAGGCATTTGGAGGGGCACATATCACACTAATTTCCCGGCAGGAAGAAGAATTAACCAAAGTCTCAGCCACCCGCCAAGAAACAGTATAGGTCCTGAACCAAAATTTAGGACTTGCATTCAGCTCACAAAAAACGAGTTGAAAAATGAAGCTCAGGGGCGCAGCAATTCACAAATTGGCAGAGTAGTAAAGGACGACTATCGTGCAAAAATCTGTTGAGGGAAGGCAACGAGGCAGACTTGAAAGCGAGGCAGAATAGCCGGAAAGAGATTTCAAGAGGTACTTTGGAAGTGCCTTTAAAGGACAGGAAGAGGGGCACAACTTCGGCAATGATGCACTTGGCCAAATAGGGCGTATGAGTTTTCCCCTGAATATATTCAGGAGAAAACACATACACCCATTTTGGCCAAGCAAGCAAGTGGGCAATGCAAATCTGCACTACAAAGAAGTATCACATCTCACGGGTCAAAAGGGGCATCCGCCAAATCTGTATAAACCAGAAAGGCAAGACAGGCCCTGGAGAACAGGGAGCCTTGTTATGCTGATGGGCGGGATGTAAATTGCCAACTGCCTCTCTGGAGGAGTGCATCGTGTTCCCTAAAACAAGTAAACAACAGAGCTACAGAGCCAAGGGCACTTCCAGTCTAGGGAATATACCTTGGGAAAACTGAAAATCAATAAGACAGAGCCACCCCAAAATTTAGGGCTGCACTGCTTACAAGAACCTCAACTTTGGTACACCTTAAATACCCCAGGAAAGACAAAAATGGTTCAAGAAATTGTGGTACTTACGTAAGATGGAATGTCCCTCAGCCATGAAAACAATGTCTTAAGACAAGTAGCAGCAAAATGAGTGGATTCAGGTATGATGATTCTAAGTGAAATAAGTCACACAGAAAAAGAAACTTATCATAAGATATCACTTATGAAGATCCTGTAAACATGGCTACACATGAACTCAGTTAGGAAAGAGAAGAGAGTCTCACATTTAGAAAACACTCTTATGCCTGCTTAAGGGGGAAGGAGAGGTGGGGTGATGCATAAAACCAGAGTTTGATATTCGTACAGGTACCGTTCCAAAAACCAACTATGGAATAGACAAGACCTACAACTTCCTCAGTGAAAGGGACTCAAAAGCCCATATTCCCCGCAGAGGAATATATCTTACTAGTAAGAATTTTAAAACCTACGTATTGATATGTCTCCGTAAGGGAATCAAGTGTGTCTAGACTGGCATAAACATGGCAGTGAGAATCAGCTCAAACCAACTATAAAAAGGATTTTCAAAAAACAAAAAACAAAAAAACGGGAAATTCTTTACAATTCCTTCAGGGTCTATGATGAAACATGGAATGACCCTATCTACAGCAACAGCTGGAAGTGGCATAAGGCTGGACACCTGGGACTGAGAGGATTGGTGAGATTGGGTGAGCAAATGCACACCCTTTAATGCAATAATACGTGGCACCCATTCCATGGGTCCCAACTCTCCAGGTTGAAGGGAATATTGCAACAGCTATAACATGTACCGGAAACCAAGAGAATGTACATTTCCCAAAACCTAATACGGAATAGACAAGACCTACACCTTCCTCAGGGAAAGGGACTCAACAACCCATATTCCCCGCAGAGGATTTTATCATACTATTAAGAATCTTAAAACCTATGTATTGATATATCTCCATAAGGGAATCACGTATATCTAAACTGGCATAAACATGGCAGTGAGAGTCAGCTCAAACCCAATATAAAAAGGAATTTCAAAATCAAACCAAAAACACCGGGAAATTCTTGACAAGTCCTTCAGGGTCTCTGATGAAACCTGGTATGACTCTACCTACAATGACAGCAGGATGTGGCATAATGCTGGACACTTCGGACTGAGAGGACTGGTGAGATTGTGTGAGCAATTGCAGACCCTATAAAGCAATAATGCATGGCACCCATTCCATGTGTCCCAACTCTGCAGGTTGAAGGGAATATTACTACAGCTATAACATGTACGGGAAACCTAGAGAATGGACACACTGTGTATAGGAAAGTTCTCTAAAACTCAATGAATAGTCCCTCTCCTGGTGCTCCGGTTTGACTTCCAACTGCTTTACTATCAATCTCCCAACTTGCAGAGACAGCCTCTTTAACCTCCTGGTTCGCACAGGTTGCCAATTTGGCAGAGCATGAAAGGGAAGAGGGTGAACCAATGAGAGAGTAGCTGTTAGGCATTTGGACGGGCACATGTCACTCTTATTTCCTGGGAGGAAAAATAATTAACCAACGTCTCAGCAACCCGCCGGGAACCAGTATAGGTCCTGAATCAAAATTTTGGACTTGCATTCAGCACACAAAAAACGAGTTGAAAAATGGAGCTCAGGGGCAGACTAATTCACAAACTGGCAGAGGAGTAATGGACCGCTATCGTGCAAAAATCTGTTGAGGGAAGGAATCGAGGCGGACTTGAAAGCGAGGCAGAATAGGCGGAAACAGATTTCAAGAGGTACGTTGGAAGTGCCGTTAAAGCACAGGAAGAGGGGCAAAACTTCGACAATGATGCACTTGGCCAAAAAGAGCGTATGAGTTTTCTCCTGAATATATTCAGGAGAAAACACATAGAACCTTTTTGGCCAGACAAGCAAACGGGCAATGTGAATCTACACTACAAAGAAGTATCACTTCCCACCGGTCAAAAGGGACATCTGCAAAATGTGTAAAAACCAGAAACGCAAGACAGGCCCTGGAAAACAGGGAGCCCTGTTATGATGATGGTGGGGACGTAAGTTGCCAACTGCCTCTCTGGAGGAGTGCATTGTGTTCCCTAAAAAAATAAACAACAGAGCTACAGAGCCAAGGGCACTTCCAGGCTAAGGAATATACCTTGGGAAAATTGAAAATCAATAAGCCAGAGACAGCCCAAAATTTAGGTTTGCACTGCTTAAAAGATCCTCAACTTGGGACCACCTTAAATATCCCAGGAAATACAAAAAGGGTTTAAGAAATTGTGGAACTTACGTACGATGGAATATCCCTCAGCCATGAAATCAATGTCTTAAGGCCAGTAGCAGCCAAATGAGTGGATTCAGGTACGATGATTCTAAGTGAAATAAGTCACACAGAAAAAGAAACTTATCATAAGATATCACTTACGAAGATCCTTAAACATGGCTACACATGAACTGAGTTAGGAAAGAGAACAGAGTCTCACATTTAGAAAACACTCTTATGCCTGATTAAGTGGGAAGGAGAGGTGGGGTGACGCATAAAACCAGAGTTTGATATAAGCACAGGTACCGTTCCAAAAACCAACGATGGAATAGACAAGGCCTACACCTTCCTCAGTGAAAGGGACCCAAAACCCCATATTTCCCGCAGAGGAATATATCTGACTAGTAAGAATATTAAAATCTATGTATTGATATGTCCCCATAAGGGAATCAAGTGTGTCTAGACTGGTATAAACATAGCAGTGAGAATCAGCTCAAACCCACTATAAAATGGAATTTCAAAAACAAACAAAAATACAGGGAAATTCTTTACAGTTCCTTCAGGGTCTCTGATGAAACCTGGAATGACCCTATCTACAACGACAGCTGGATGTGGCATAAGGCTGGACAGTTGGGACTGAGAGGATAGGTGAGACTGGATGAGCAAATGCAGACCCTTTAAAGCAATAATTTGTAGCACCCATTCCATGGGTTCAACTCTCCATGTTGAAGGGAGTATTACTACAGCTATAACATGTACGGGAAACTTAGAGAATGGACACACTGTGAATACGAAAGGTTTCTATAAGTCAACTAATAGTCCCTCTCCTGGTGCTCTGTTTTGATTTTCCAACTGCTTTACTATCAATCTCCCAACTTGGACAGACAGCCCCTTTTACCTCCTGGTTCACACAGGTTGCCAATTTGGCAGAGTATGAAAGGGAAGAGGAAGAACCAATGAGAGAGTAGCTGTTAGGCATTTGGACAGGTACATGTCACTCTAATATCCCGAGAGGAAGAAGAATTAACCAAAGTCTCAGCCACCCGCTTGGAACAAGTATAGTTCTTGAACCAAAATTTTGGACTTGCTGTCAGCTCCCACATGACTAGTTGAAAAATGGAGCTCAGGGACACAGCAATTCTCAAACTGGCAAAGGAGTAAAAGACCACTATCGTGCAAAAATCTGTTGAGGAAAGGCACCGTGGCGGACTTCAAAGCGAGGCAGAATAGCCGGAAACAGATTTCAAGAGGTACGTACGAAGTGCCTTTAAAGCATAGGAAGAGGGGCACAACTTCGACAATGATGCACTTGGCCAAAAAGGGCGTATAAGTTTTCTCCTGAATATATTCAGGCGAAAACACATACGCCCATTTTGGCCATGCAAGCAAGCGGGCAATGCAAATCTGCACTACAAAGAAGTATCACTTCCCACCAGTCAAAAGGGGCATCCGCAAAATATGTAAAAACCAGAAAGGCAAGACAGGCCCTGGAGAACAGCGTGCCTTGTTATGCTGATTGGCGGGAATAAGTTGCCAACTGCCTCTCTGGAGGAGTGCACTGTGTTCCATAAAACAAATAAACAACAGAGCTACAGAGCCAAGGGCCCTTCCAGTCTAGGGAATATACCTTTAGAAAACTGGAAATCAGTAAGACAGAGTCACCCCTAAATTTAGGGTTGCACTCCTTTCAAGAACATCAACTTGGGTACACCATAAATATCCCAGGAAAGACAAAAATGGTTCAAGAAATTGTGGTACTTATGTACAAGGAATATCCCTCCGCCATGTAATCAATGCCATAAGGCCATTAGCAGCAAAATGAGTGGATTCAGGTACGATGATTCTAAGTGAAATAAGTCACACAGAAAAAGAAAATAATCATAAGATATCACTTATGAAGATCCTGTAAACATGGCTACACATGAACTGTGTTAGGAAAGAGAAGAGGGACTCACATTTAGAAAACATTCCTATGCCTACTTAAGGGGGATTGAGAGGTGGGGTGATGCATAAAACCAGAGTTTGAATTAGTACAGGTACCTTTCCAAAAACCTAATACGGAATAGACAAGACCTACATCTTCCTCAGGGAAAGGGACTCAACAACCCATATTCCCCTCAGAGGAATATATCTAACTAATAAGAATCTTAAAACCTAGGTATTGATATATCCCCGTAAGGGCATCATGTATGTCTAGACTGGCATAAACATGGCAGTGAGAATCAGCTCAAACCCACTATAAAAAGGAATTTCAAAATCAAACCAAAAAAACAGGGAAATTCTTTACAATTCCTTCAGGGTCTCTGATGAAACCTGGTATGACTCTATCTACAATGACAGCAGGATGTGGCATATGGCTGGACACTTGGGAATCAGAGGATTGGTGAGATTGGGTGGGCAAATGCAGAACCTTTAAACAATAATGTGTGGCACCCATTCCATGGGTCCCAACTCTCCAGGTTGAAGGAAATATTACTACAGCTATAACATGTACGGGAAACCAAGAGAATGGACCCACTGTGAACAGAAAATGTTTCTAAAACTCAACTAATAGTCCCTCTCCTGGTGCTCCGGTTTGACTTTCCAATGGCTTTACTATCAATCTCCCAAATTGGAGAGACAGCCCCTTTAACCTCCTGGTTTGCACAGGTTGCCAATTTGGCAGAGGATGAAAGGGAAGAGGAAGAACCAATGGGAGAGTAGCTGTTAGGCATTTGGAGGGGCACATATCACACTAATTTCCCGGCAGGAAGAAGAATTAACCAAAGTCTCAGCCACCCGCCAAGAAACAGTATAGGTCCTGAACCAAAATTTTGGACTTGCATTCAGCTCACAAAAAACGAGTTGAAAAATGAAGCTCAGGGGCGCAGCAATTCACAAATTGGCAGAGTAGTAAAGGACGACTATCGTGCAAAAATCTGTTGAGGGAAGGCAACGAGGCAGACTTGAAAGCGAGGCAGAATAGCCGGAAAGAGATTTCAAGAGGTACGTTGGAAGTGCCTTTAAAGGACAGGAAGAGGGGCACAACTTCGGCAATGATGCACTTGGCCAAATAGGGCGTATGAGTTTTCCCCTGAATATATTCAGGAGAAAACACATACACCCATTTTGGCCAAGCAAGCAAGTGGGCAATGCAAATCTGCACTACAAAGAAGTATCACGTCTCACGGGTCAAAAGGGGCATCCGCCAAATCTGTATAAACCAGAAAGGCAAGACAGGCACTGGAGAACAGGGAGCCTTGTTATGCTGATTGGCGGGATTAAGTTGCCAACTGCCTCTCTGGAGGAGTGCATTTTGTTCCGTAAAACAAATAAACAACAGAGCTACAGAGCCAAGGGCACATCCAGTCTAGGGAATAAACCATCAGAAAACTGAAAATCAATAAGACAGAGCCACCCCCAAATTTAGGGCTGCACTTCTTTCAAGAACCTCAACTTGGTTCCACCTTAAATTTCCCAGGAAAGACAAAAATGGTTCATGAAATTGTGCTACTTATGTACAAGAAATATCCCTCAGCCATGTAATCAATGTCATAAGGCCAGTAGCGGCAAAATGAGTGGATTCAGGTATGATGATTCTAAGAGAAATAAGTCACACAGACAAAGAAGCTTATCATAAGATATCACTTATGAAAATCCTGTAAACATGGCTACACATGAACTGAGTTAGGAAAGAGAACAGAGTCTCACATTTAGAAAACACTCTTATGCCTGCTTAAGGGGGAAGGAGAGGTGGGGTGATGCATAAAACCAGAGTTAGATATAAGCACATGTACCGTTCCAAAAACCTACTATGGAACACACAATACCTATACCTTCCTCAGTGAAAGGGACTCAACACACCATATTCCCAACAGAGGAATATATCTGACTAGTAAGAGTCTTAAAACATATGTTTTCATATGTCTCCTAAGGGAATCAAGTGTGCCTAGACTGCCATAAACATGGCAGTGAGAATCAGCTCAAACACACTAAAAAAAGGAATTTCAAAAACAAATGAAATAAACTCGGAAATTCTTTACAATTCCTTCAGAGTCTTTGATGAAACCTGGAATGACCCTATCTACAATGACAGATGGATGTGGCATAAGGCTGAGACACTTGGGACTGAGAGGATGAGTTAAATTGGGTGAGCAAATGCAGACCATTTAAAGCAATAATGCGTGGCACACATTACAAGGGTCCCAACTCTCCAGGTTGAAGGGAATATTACTACAGCTGTAACACGTAAGGGAAAACTAGAGAATGGACACACGGTGAATAGGAAATGTCTCTAAAACTCAACGAAATCTCCCTCTCCTGGTGCTCAGGTTTGACTTTCCAACTGCTTTACTATCAATCTCCCAACTTGGAGAGACAGCCGCTTTAACCTCCTGGTGTGCAAAGTTTGCCAATTTGGCAAAAGATGAAAGGGAAGAGGGAGAACCAATGAGAGAGTAGCTGTTAGGCATTTGGAGGGGCATATGACACTCTAATTGCCCGGCAGGAAGAAGAATTAACCAAAGTCTCAGCCACCCGCTGGAAACCAGTATGGGTCCTGAACCAAAATTTTCGACTTGCGGTCAGCTCACAAAAAACCAGTTGAAAAATGGAGCTAGGGGCACAGCAATTCACAAACTGGCAGAGTAATAAATGACAACTATCGTCCAAAAATGTGTTGAGGGAAGGCAACGAGGCGGACTTGAAAGTGAGGCAGAATAACAGGAAACAGATTTCAAGATGTACATTGGAATCGCCTTTAAACACAGGAAGAGGGGCACAACTTCGAAAATGTTGCACTTGGCCAAAAAGGGTGTATGCGTTTTCTCCTGAATATATTCAATTCAAAACGCATATGCCTCTTTTGGCCAAGCAAGCAAGCAGGCAATGCAAATCTGCACTACAAAGAAGCATCACTTCCCACCAGTCAAAAGGGACATCTTCAAAATGTGAAAAAACCAGAAAGGCAAGACAGGCCCTGGAGAACAGGGAGCCTTGTTATGCTGATGGCTGGGATGTAAATTGCCAACTGCCTCTCTGCAAGAGTGAATTGTGTTCCCTAAAACAAGTAAACAACAGAGCTACAGAGCCAAGGGCACTCCCAGTCTTGGGAATATTCCTTGGGAAAACTGAAAATCAATAAGACACAGCCACCCTATATTTTAAGGCTGCACTGCTTACAAGAACCTCAAGTTGGGTACACCTTAAATATCCCAGGAAAGACAAAAATGGTTCAAGAAATTGTGGTACTTACGTATGATGGAATATCCCTCAGTCATGAAATCAATGTCATAAGGCCAGTAGCAACAAAGTGAGTGGATACAGGTACGATGATTCTAAGAGAAATAAGTCACACAGAAAAAGAAACTTAGCATAAGATATCAAGTATGAAGGTCCTATAAACATGGCTACACATTAACTGAGTTAGGAAAGAGAACAGAGACTCACATTTAGAAAAATCTTTTTTGCCGGCTTAAGAGGGAAGGTGAGGTGGGGTGATGCATAAAACCAGAGTTTGATATTCGTACAGGTAACTTTCCAAAAACCAAATATGGAATAGACAAGACCTACAACTTCCTCAGTGAAAGGGACTCATCAAACCGTATTCCCCACAGACGAGTATATCTGACTAGTAAGAATCTTAAAACCTATGTATTGATATGTCTCCATAAGGGAATCAAGTCTGTCTAGACTGGCATAAACATGGCAGTGACAATCACCTCAAACACACTATAAAAATGAATTCCCCAAAAAACAAAAACAGGGAAAATCTTTACAATTCCTTCAGGGTCTCTGATGAAACGTGGAATAACCCTGTCTACAATGACAGCTGGATGTGGCATAAGGCTGGACAATTGGGACTGAGAGGATTAGTGAGATTGGGTGAGCAAATGCAGACCCTTTAAAGCAATAATGCATGGCACCCATTCCATGTGTCCCAACTCTCCAGGTTGAAGGGAATATTACTACAGGTATAACATGTACGGGAAACATAGAGAATGGACACACTGTGAATACGAAAGGTTTCTAAAACTCAACGAATAGTCCTTCTCCGGGTGCTCCAGTTTGACTTTCCAACTGCTTTACTATCAATCTCCCAACTTGGAGAGACAGCGCCTTTAACCTCCTTTTTCTCACAGGTTGCCAATTTGGCAGAGGATGAAAGAGAAGAGGGAGAACCAATGAGGGAGTAGCTGTTAGGCATTTGGACGGGCATATGTCACTCTAATTTCCCGGCAGGAAAAATAATTAACCAAAGTCGCAGCCACCCACCGGGAACCAATATAGGTCCTGAACCAAAATTTTGGACATGCGTTCATCTCACTAAAAACGAGTTGAAAAATGGAGCTCAGGGGGAGAGCAATTCACAAACTGGCAGAGTAATAAAGGCCAACTATCGTCCAGAAATCTGTTGAGGGAAGGCAACGAAGCAGACTTGAATGTCAGGCCGAATAGCAGGAAACAGATTTCAAGAGGTACGTTGGAATCGTCTGTAAAACACAGGAAGAGGGGCACAACTTTGACAATGATGCACTTGGCCAAAAAGGGCGTATGCGTTTTCTCCTGAATATATTCAGCAGAAAACACATACAGCCTTTTTGGCCAAACAAGCAAGCGAACAATGCAAATCTGCACTACAAAGAAGTATCACTTCCCACCGGTCAAAAGGGACATCCACAAAAGGGGTAAATACCAGAAAGGCAAGACAGGCCCTGGAGAACATGGAGCGTTGTTATGCTGATGGGCGGGATGTAAATAGCCAACTGCCTCTCTGGAGGAGTACGTTGTGTTCCCTAAAACAAGTAAACAACAGAGCTACAGAGCCAAGGACACTTCCAGTCTAGGGAATATACCTTGGGAAAACTGAAAATCAATAAGACAGAGCCACCCCAAAATTTAGGGCTGCACTGCTTACAAGAACCTCAACTTGGGTTCACCTTAAATATCCGTGGAAACATAAAAATTGTTCAAAAAATTGTGGTACTTACGTACGATGGAATATCCCTCAGCCATGAAATCCATGTTGTAAGACCATTAGCAGCAAAATTAGTGGATTCAGGTACGATGATTCTAAGTGTAATGTCACAAAGAAAAAGAAGGTTATCATAAGATATCACTTATGAAGATCCTGTAAACATGGCTACACATGAACTGAGTTAGGAAAGAGAACAGAGGCTCACATTTAGAAAACACTCTCATGCTTCCTTAAGGGGGAAGGAGAGGTGGGGGGATGCATAAAACCAGAGTTTGATATAAGCACAGGTACCGTTCCCAAAACCAACTGTGGAATAGACAAGACCTACCTATACCTTCCTCAGTGAAAGGGAATCAAAACCCCATATTTCCCGCAGAGGAATATATCTGACTAGTAAGAATCTTAAAACCTTTGTATTGATACGTCTCCGTAAGGGAATCAAGTGTGTCTAGACTGGCATAAACATGGCAGCTAGAATCAGCCCAAACCCACTATAAAAAGGAAATTCAAAAACAAAACTAAAAAACAGGGAAATTATTTTCAATTCCTTCAGGGTCTCTGATGAAACGTGGAATGACCCAGTCTACAATGACAGCTGGATGTGGCATAAGGCTGGACACTTGGGACTGAGAGGATTGGTGAGATTGTGTGAGCAAATGCAGACCCTTTAAAGCTATAATGCATGGCACCCATTCCATGGGTCCCAACTCTCCAGGTTGAAGGGAATATTACTACAGCTATAACATGTATGGGAAACCTAGCAAATGGACACACTGTGAAAACGAATGGTTTCTAAAACTCAATGAATAGTCCCTCTCCTGGTGCTCCGGTTTAACTTTCCAACTGCTTTACTATCAATCTCCCAACTTGGAGAGACAGCCCTTTTAACCTCCTGGTTCTCACAGGTTGCCAATTTGGCAGAGGATGAAAGGGAAGAGGTAGAACGAATGAGAGAGTAGCTGTTAGGCATTTGGACGGGCATATGTCACTCTATTTTCCCGGCAGGAAGAAGAATTAACCAAACTCGCAGCCACCCACCGGGAACCAATATAGGTCCTGAAACAAAATTTTGGACATGCGTTCAGCTCACAAAAAAAGAGTTGAAAAATGGAGCTCAAGGGCACATCAATTCACAAACTGGCAGAGTAATAAAGGACAACTATCATTCAAAAATCAGTTGAGGAAAGGCAACGAGGTGGACTTGAAAGCGAGACAGAATAGCAAGAAACAGATTTCAAGAGGTGCGTTGGAATCACCTGTAAAGCAAAGGAAGAGGGGCACAACTTCGACAATGATGCACTTGGCCAAAAATGGCGTATGAATTTTCTCCTGAATATATGCAGGAGAAAATGCAAACGCCCTTTTTGGCCAAGCAAGCAAGCGGGCAATGCAAATCTACACTACAAAGAAGTATCACTTCCCACCGGTCAAAAGGGACATCCACAAAATGTGTAAAAACCAAAAAGGCAAGAGAGGACCTGGAGAACAGGGAGCCTTGTTAAGCTGATGGGTGGGATGTAAATTGCCAACTGCCTCACTGGAGGAGTGCATTGTGTTCCCTAAAACAAGTAAACAAGAAAGCCTCAGAGCCAAGGGCATTTCCAGTCTAGGGAATATACCTTGGGAAACGGAAAATCAATAAGACAGAGCCACCCCCAAATTTAGGGCTGCACTGCTTACAACAACCTCAACTTGGGTACACTGCAAATATCCCAGGAAATATAAAAATGGTTCCAAAAATTGTGGTACTTACGTACGATGGAATATCCCTCAGCCATGAAACCAATGTCATAAGACCAGTAGCAGCAAAATGAGTGGATTCAGGTACGATGATTCTAAGTGAAATAAGTCACACAGAAAAAGAAGCTAATCATAAGATATCACTTATTTAGACCCTGTAAACATGCCTACACATGAACTGAGTTAGGAAAGAGAACAGACTCTCACATTTAGAAAACACTCTTATGCCTGCTTAAGGGGGAAGGAGAGGTGGGGTGATGCATAAAACCAGAGTTTGATATAAGCACAGGTACCATTGCAAAAACCAACTATGGAATAGACAAGACCTACCTATGCCTTCCTCAGTGAAAGGGACTCAAAATCCCATATTTCCCAGAGAGGAATATATCTGACTAGTAAGAATCTTAAAACCTATGTATTGATATGTCTCTGTAAGGGAATCAAGTGTGTCTAGACTGGCATAAACATGGCAGCGAGAATCAGCTCAAACCCACTATAAATAGGAATTTCAAAAAGAAAACAAAAAAACAGGGATTTTTTTTACAATTCCTTCAGGGTCTCTGATGAAACGTGGAATGACACTGTCTACAATGACAGCTGGAAGTGGCATAAGGCTGGACACTTGGGACTGAGAGGATTGGTGAGATTGGTTGAGCAAATGCAGACCCTTTAAAGCAATAATTCATGGCACCCAATCCATGGGTCCCAACTCTCCAGGTTGAAGGGAATATTACTACCGCTGTAACATGTATGGGAAACTTAGCAAATGGACACACTGTGAAAACAAATGGTTTCTAAAACTCAACGAATAGTCCCTCTCCTGGTGCTCTGGTTTGACTTTCCAACTGCTTTACTATCACTCTCCCAACTTGTAGAGACAGCCCCTTTAACCTCCTGGTTCTCACCGGTTGCCAAATTGGCAGAGGATGAAAGGGAAGAGGGAGAATCAATGAGAGCGTAGCTGTTAGGCATTTGGACGGGCACATGTCACTCTAATTGCCCGGAAGGAAGAAGAATTAGCCAAAGTCTCAGCCACTCACCTGGAAACAGTATAGGTCCTGAACCAAAACTTTGTATTGCATTCAGCTCACAAAAAACGAGTTGAAATTGGAGCTCAGAGGCAGAGCAATTCACAAACTGGCAGAGTAATAAAGGCCAACTATCGTCCAGAAATCTGTTGAGGGAAGGCACCGAAGCGGACTTGAAATTCAGGCCGAATAGCAGGAAGCAGATTTCAAGAGGTACGTTGGAATGGTCTGTAAAGCACAGGAAGAGGGTCACAACTTTGACAATGATGCACTTGGCCACAAAGGGCGTATGCATTTTCTCCTGAATATATGCAGGTGAAAACGCATACAAACTTTTTGGCGAAGCAAGCAAGCAGGCAATGCAAATCTGCACTACAAAGAAGTATCACTTCCCATCGGTCAAAAGGGACATCCACAAAATATACAAAAACCAGAAAGGCAAGACAGGCCTTGGAGAACAGGGAGCCTTGTTATGCAGATGGGCGGGATGTAAATTGCCAACTGCCTGTCTGGAGGAGTGAATTGTGTTCCCTAAAACAAGTAAACAACAGAGCTACAGAGCCAAGGGCACTTCCAGTCTTGGGAATATACCTTGGGAATAATGAAAATCAATAAGACAGAGCCACCCCAAAATTTAGGGCTGCACTGCTTTCAAGAACCTCAACTTGGGTACACCTTAAATATCCCAGGAAATATAAAAATGGTTCAAAACATTGTGGTACTTACGTACGATGGAATATCCCTCAGCCATGAAATCCATGTTGTAAGACCAGTAGCAGCAAAATGAGTGGATTCAGGTACGATGATTCTAAGTGAAATAAGTCACATAGAAAAAGAAACTTATCATAAGATATCACTTATGAAGGTCCTGTATTCATGGCTACACATGAACTGAGTTAGGAAAGAGAAGAGAGTTTGACATTTAGAAAACATTCTTATGCCTGCTTAAGGGGGAAGGAGAGGTGGGGTGATGCATTAAACAGATTTTGATATTAGTTCTGGTACCATTCCAAAAACCAATTACGGAATAGAGAAGAACTACACCTTCCTCAGTGAAAGGAAATCAACCCCCCATATTACATGCAGAGGGATATATCTTACTAGTAAGAATCTTAAATCTTATGTATTGATATGTACCCGTAATGGAATCAAATGTGTCTAGGCAGGCATAAACATGTCAGTGAGAATCAGCTCAAACCCACTATAAAAAGAATTTCAAAAACGAAACAAAAAAACAGGGAAATTCTTAACAATTCCTTCAGGTTCTCTGATGAAACATGGAATGACCCTATCTACAACGACAGCTGGATGTGGCATAAGGCTGGACACATGGGACTGAGAGGATTGGTGAGATTGGGTGAGCAAATGCAGACCCTTTAAAGCAATAATGCATGGCACCCATTCCATGGGTCCCAACTCTCCAGGTTGAAGGGAATATTACTACAGCTATAACATGTACGGGAAACCTAGAGAATGGACAAACTGTGAATACGAAAGGTCTCTAAAACTCAACAAATAGTCCCTCTCCTGGTGCTCCGGTTTGACTTTCCAACTCTTTTACTATCAATCTCCCAACTTGGAGAGACAGCCCCTTTAACCTCCTGCTTCACACAGGTTGCCAAATTGGCAGAGGATGAAACGGAAGAGGGAGAACCAATGACAGAATAGCTGTTAGGCCTTTGGACGGGCATATGTCACTCTTATTTCCTGTGAGGAAGAAGAATTAACCAAAGTCTCAGCCACCCCCCGGGTACCAGTATAGGTCCTGAACCAATATATTGGACTTGCGTTCAGCTCACAAAAAACGAGTTAAATAATGGACCTCTAGGGCACAGCAATTCACAAACAGGCAGAGTAATAAAGGACAACTATGGTCCAAAAATCTGTTGAGGGAAGGCAACGAGGCGGACTTGAAAGCGAGGCAGAATAGCAGGAAACAGATTTCAAGAGGTACGTTGGAATCGCCTTTAAAGCACAGAAAGAGGGGCACATCTTCGACAATGATGCACTTGGCCAAAAAGGGCGTATGCGTTTTATCCTGAATATATTCAGCAGAAAACGCATACGCCCTTTTTGGCCAAACAAGCAAGCGGACAATGCAAATCTGCACTACAAAGAAGTGTCACTTCCCACTGGTCAAAAGGCACATCCACAAAATGGGTAAAACCCAGAAAGGCAAGACAGGCCCTGGAGAACAGGGAGCCTTGTTATGCTGATGGGCGGGATGTATATTGCCAACTGCCTCTCTGGAGGAGTGCATTGTGTTCCCTAAAACAAGTAAACAACAGAGCTACAGAGCCAAGGGCACTTCCAGACTAGGGAATATACCTTGGGAAAACTGAAAATCAATAAGACAGAGCCACCCCAAAATTTAGGGCTGCACTGCTTACAAGAACCTCAATTTGGGTACACCTTAATTATCCCAGGAAATATAAAAATGGTTCAAAAAACTGTGGTACTTACGTACAATGGAATATCCCTCAGCCATGAAATCCATGTCGTAAGACCAGTAGCAGCAAAATGAGTGGATTCAGGTACGATGATTCTAAATGAAATAAGTCACATAGAAAAAGAAGCTTATCATAAGATATCACTTATGAAGATCCTGTAAACATGGCTACACATGAACTGAGTTAGGAAAGAGAAGAGAGTCTCACATTTAGAAAACACTCTTATGCCTGCTTAAGGGGGAATGAGAGGTGGGGGATGCATAAAACCAGAGTTTGATATAAGGACAGGTACCATTCCCAAAACCAACTATGGAATAGACAAGACCAACATATACCTTCCTCAGTGAAAGGGACTCAAAATCCCATATTTCCCGCAGAGGAATATATCTGACTAGTAAGAATCTTACAAACTATGTACTGATATGTCTCTGTAAGGGAATCAAGTGTGTCTAGACTGGCATAAACATGGCAGCGAGATTTAGCTCAAACCCACTATAAAAAGGAATTTCAAAAACAAAACAAAAAAACAGGGAAATTCTTTACAATTCCTTCAGGGTTTCTGATGAAAGGTGGAATGACCCTGTCTACAATGACAGCTGGATGTGGCAAACGGCTGGACACTTGGGACTGAGAGGATTGGTGAGATTGGGTGAGCAAATGCAGACCCTTTAAAGCAATAATGCATGGCACCCATTCCATGGGTCCCATCTCTCCAGGGTGAACGGAATATTACTACAGCTATAACATGTACGGGAATCCTAGCGAATGGACACACTCAGAATATGAAAGGTCACTAAAACTCAACAAATAGTCCCTCTCCTGGTGCTCCGGTTTGACTTTCCAACTGCTTTACTATCAATCTCCCAACTTGGAGAGACTGACCCTTTAACCTCCTGGTTCGCACAGGTTGCCAATTTGTCAGAGGATGAAAGGGAAGAGGGAGAACCAATGAGAGAGTAGCTGTTAGGCATCTGGACGGCACATGGCACTCTAAATGCCCGGCAGGAAGAAGAATTAACCAAAGTCTCAGCCACTCACCGGGAAACATTATAGGTCCTGAACCAAAATTTTGGACTTGCATTCAACTCACAGAAAACGAGTTGAAAAATGGAGCTGAGGGGCAGACCAATTCACAAACTGGCAGAGTAATAAAGGCCAACTACCGCCCAGAATCCTGTTGAGGGAAGGCAACAAAGCGGACTTGAATGTCAGGCCGAATAGCAGGAAACAAATTTCAAGAGGTAAGTTGGAATCGCCTGTAAAGCACAGGAAGAGGGGCACAACTTCGACAATGATGCACTTGGCCAAAAAGGGCGTATGCATTTTCTCCTGAATATATGCAGGAGAAAACGCAAACGCCCTTTTTGGCCAAGCAAGCAAGCGGGCAATGCAAATCTGCACTACAAAGAAGTATCACTTCCCACCGGTACAAAGGGACATCCACAAAATGTGTAAAGACCAGAAAGGCAAGAGAGGACCTGGAGAACAGGGAGTCTTGTTATCCTTATGGGCGGGATGTAAATTGCCAACTGCCTCTCTGGAGGAGTGCATTGTGTTCCCTAAAACAAGTAAACAACAGAGCTACAGAGCCAAGGGCACTTCCAGTCTAGGGAATATACCTTGGGAAACGGAAAATCAATAAGACAGAGCCACCCCCAAATTTAGGGCTGCACTGCTTACAACAACCTCAACTTGGGTACACCTCAAATATCCCAGGAAATATAAAAATGGTTCAAAAAATTGTGGTACTTATGTACGATGGAATATCCCTCAGCCATGAAATCAATGTCATAAGACCAGTAGCAGCAAAATGAGTGGATTCAGGTACGATGACTCTAAGTGAAATAAGTCACACAGAAAAAGAAGCTCATCATAAGATATCACTTAAGAAGACCCTGGAAACATGCCTACACATGAACTGAGTTAGGAAAGTGAAGAGAGTTTGACCTTTAGAAAACATTCTTATGCCTGCTTAAGGGGGAAGGAGAGGTGGGGTGATGCATTAAACCAGATTTTGATATTAGTTCAGGTACCGTTCCAAAAACCATATACGGAATAGACAAGAACTACACGTTCCTCAGTGAAAGAGACTCAACTCCCCATATTCCATGCAGAAGGATATAACTTACTTGTAAGAATCTTAAAACCTATGTATTGATATGTCCCCATAATGGAATCAAGTGTGTCTAGAGTGGCATAAACATGGCAGCGAGAATCAGCTCAAACACAGTATAAAGAGGAATTTCAAACACAAAACAAAAAAACCGGGAAATTCTTTACATTTTCTTCAGGGTCTCTGATGAAACCTGGAATGACCCTATCTACAACGACAGCTGGATGTGGCATAAGGCAGGACACATGGGACTGAGAGGATTGGTGAGATTGGGTGAGCAAATGCAGACCCTTTAAAGCAATAATTCATGGCACCCATTCCATGGGTCCCAACTCTCCAGGTTGAAGGGAATATTACTACAGCAATAACATGTACGGGAAACCTAGAGAATGGACACACAGTGAATATGAAAGGTTTCTAAAACTCAACGAATAGTCCCTCTCCTTGTGCTCCAGTTTGACTTTCCAACTGCTTTACTATCAATCTCTCAACCTGGAGAGAAAGCATCTTTAACCTCCTGTTTCGCACAGGTTGCCAATTTCGCAGAGGATGAATGGGAAGCGAGAGAACCAATGAGAGAGTAGGTGTTAGGTATTTGGACGGGCATATGTCACTCTTATTTCCCGGGAGGAAGAAGTATTGACAAAAGTCTCAGCCACCCACTGAAAACCAGTATAGGTCCTGAACCAAAATATTGGACTTGGGTTCAGCTCAGAAAAAACGAGTTAAAAAATGGAGCTCAGGGGCACAGCAATTCACAAACTGGCAAAGTAATAAAGGGCATCTATCGTCCAAAAATCTGTTGAGGGAAGGCAAGGAGGCGAACTTGAAAGGGAAGCAGAATAGCAGGATACATATTTCACGAGGTAGTTTGGAATCACCTTTAAAGCACAGGAAGAGGGGCACAATTTCGACAATGATGCACTTGGCCAAAAAGTGGGTATGCGTTTTCTCCTGAATATATTCAGGAGAAAACGCATACGCCCTTTTTGGCCAAGCAAGCAAGCAGGCAACGTAAATCTGCACTACAAAGGAGTATCACTTCCCACCGGTCAAAAGGGACATCCACAACATGGGTAAAAACCAAAAAGGCAACACAGGCCCTGGAGAACAGGGAGCATTGTTATGCTGATGGGCGGTATGTGAATTGTCAACTGCCTCTCTGGAGGAATGCATTGTGTTCCCTAAAACAAGTAAACAACAGAGCTACAGAGCCAAGGGCACTTCCAGTCTAGGGAATATACCTTGGGAAAACTGAAAATCAATAAGGCAGAGCCACTCCTTAATTTAGGGCTGCACTGCTTACAAGATCTTCAACTTGGGTACACCTTAAATATCCAAGGAAAGATAAAAATGGTTCAAAATTTGTGGTACTTCCGTACGATGGAATATCCCTCAGCCATGAAATCAATGTCATAAGACCAGTAGCAGCATAATGAGTGGATTCAGGTATGATGATTCTAAGTGAAATATGTCACACAGAAAAAGAAACTTATTATAAGATATCACTTATGAAGATCCTATAAACATGGCTACACATGAACTGAGATAGGAAAGAGAACAGAGACTCACATTTAGAAAACACTCTTATGCCTGCTTAAGGGAGAAGGAGAGGTTGGGGGATGCATAAAACCAGAGTTTGATATAAGCACAGGTACCGTTCCAAAAACCAACTATGGAATAGACAAGACCTACACCTTCCTCAGTGAAAGGGACTCAAAACCCCATATTTCCCGCATAGGAATATATCTGACTACTAAGAATCGTAAAACCTATGTGTTTATATGTCTCCATAAGGGAATCAAGTGTGTCTAGACTGGCATAAACATGGCAGCGAGAATCAGCTCAAACACAGTATAAAGAGGAATTTCAAACACAAAACAAAAAAACGGGGAAATTCTTTACAATTTCTTCAGGGTCTCTGATGAAACCTGGAATGACCCTATCTACAACGACAGCTGGATGTGGCATAAGGGTGGACACATGGTACTGAGAGGATTAGTGAGATTGGGTGAGCAAATGCAGACCCCTTAAAGCAATAATGCATGGCACCCATTCCATGGGTCCCTACTCTCCAGGATGAAGGGATATTACTACAGCTATAACATGTACGGGAAACCTAGAGAATGGACACACTGTGAATACGAAAGGTCTCTAAAACTCAACGAATAGTCCCTCTCCTTGTGCTCCGTTTTGACGTTCCAACTGCTTTACTATCAATCTCCCAACTTGCAGAGACAGCCCCTGTAACCTCCTGGTTCGCACAGGTTGCGAATATGGCAGAGGATGAAAGGGAAGAGGGAGAACCAATGAGAGAGTAGCTGTTAGGTATTTGGACGGGCACATGTCACTCTTATTTCCCGGGAGGAAGAAGAATTAACCAAAGTCTCAGCCACCCACCGGGAACCAGTATTGTTCCTGAACCAAAATATTGGACTTGCGTTCAGCTCACAAAAAACGAGTTAAAAAATGGAGCTATGGGGCAGAGCAATTCACAAATTGGCAGAGTAATAAAGGACAACTATCATCCAAAAATCTGTTGAGGGAAGGCAACGAGGCGGACTTGAAAGCCAGGCAGAATAGCAGGAAACAGATTTCAAGAGGTATGTTGGAATCGCCTTTAAAGCACAGGAAAGGGGCACAACTTCGACAATGATGCACTTGGCCAAAAAGGGCGTATGTGTTTCATCCTTAATATTTTCACGAGAAAAGGCATACTCCCTTTTTTGCCAAGCAAGCAAGCGGGCATTGAAAATCTGCACTACCAAGAAGTATCACTTCCCAACGGTCAAAAGGGTCATCCACAAAATGGGTGTAAACCAGAAAGGCAAGACAGGCCCTGCAGAACAGGGAGCCTTGTTATGCTGATGGGCGGGATGTAAATTGCCAACTGCCTCTCTGGAGGAGTGCACTGTGTTCCCTAAAACAAGTGAACAACAGAGCTACAGAGCCAAGGGCACTTCCAGTCTTGGGAATATACCTTTGTAAAAATGAAAATCAATAAGACAGAGCCACCCCAAACTTTAGGGCTGCACTGCTTACAAGAACCACAACTTGGGTACACCGTAAATATCCCAGGAAAGATAAAAATGGTTCAAAATATTGTGGTACTTACGTACGATGGAATATCCCTCAGCCATGAAATCAATGTCATAAGACCAGTAGCATCAAGATGAGTGGATTCAGGTACGAAGATTCTAAGTGAAATAAGTCACACAGAAAAAGAAACTTATCATAAGATATCACTTATGAAGATCCTGTAAACATGGCTACACATGAACTGTGTTAGGAAAGAGAACAGAGTCTCACATTTAGAAAACACACTTATGCCTTCTTAACGGTGAAGGAGAGGTGGGGTGATGCATAAAACCAGAGTTTGATATAAGCACAGGTACTGTTCCAAAAACCAACTATGGAATAGACAAGACCTACACCTTCCTCAGTGAAAGGGATTCAAAACCCCATATTTCCCGCAGAGGAATGTATCTGACGAGTAAGAATCTTAAAACCTATGTATTGATATGTCTCCGTAAGGGTATCAAGTGTATCTAGACTTACATAAGCATGGCAGCGAGAATCAGCTCAAACCCACTATAAAAAGGAATTTCAAAAACAAAACAAAAAAACAGGCAAATTCTTTACAATTCCTTCATGGTCTCTGATGAAACCTGGAATGACCCTATCTAAAATGACAGCTGGATGTGGCATAAGGTTGGACACATGAGACTGAGAGGATTGGTGAGATTAGGAGAGCAAATGCAGACCCTTTAAATCAATAATGCATGTCACCCATTCCATGGGTCCCATGTCTCCAGGTTGAAGGGAATATTACTACAGCTATAACATGTATGGGAAACCTAGAGAATGGACACACTGTGAATACGAAAGGTTTCTAAAACTCAACAAAGAATCCCTCTCCTTGTGCGCCAGTTTGACTTTCCAACTGCTTTACTATCAATTTTCCAACATGGAGAGACAGCACCTTTAACCTCCTGGTTCACACAGGTTGCCAATTTGGCAGGGGATGAAAGGGAAGAGGGAGAACCAATGAGAGAGTAGATGTTAGGCATTTGGACAGGTACATGTCACTTTAATTTCCCGGCAGGAAGGAGAATTAACCAATGTCTCAGCCACCCGCCGGCAACCACTATAGGTTTTGAACCATAATTTTGGATTTGCGGTCAGCTCAAAAAAATGAGTTGAAAAATGGAGCTCAGGGGCACAGCAATTTACAAACTGGCAGAGTAATAGAGGACAACTATCTTCCAAAAATCTTTTGAGGGAAGGCAGAGAGGCGGACTTTAAACCGAGGCAGAATAGCAGGAAACAGATTTCAAGAGGTACGTTGGAATCACCTTTCAAGCACAAGATGAGGGACACAACATCGACAATGATGCACTTGGCCATAAAGGGCATATACTTTTTCTCCTGAATATATTCAGGAGAAAATGCATTCGCCCATTTTGGCCAAGCAAGCAAGCAGCAATGCAAATCTGCACTACATAGAATTATCCCTTCCAACCGGTCAAAATGGACATCCGCAAAATGTGTAAAAACCAGAAAGGCAAGACAGGCCCTGGAGATCATGCAGCCTTGTTATGCTGATGGGCGGGATGTAAGTTTCCAACTGCCTCTCTGGAGGAGTGCATTGTGTTCCCTAAAACAAGTAAACAACAGAGCTACACAGCCAAGGGCACTTCCAGTCTAGGGAATATACCTTGGGAAAACTGAAAATCAATAAGACAGAGCCACCCTAAAATTTAGCGCTGCACTGCTTACAAGAACCTCAACTTGGGTACACCTTAAGTATCCTAGGAAAGACAAAAATGGTTCAAGATATTGTGGTACTTACGTACGATAGAATATCGCTCAGCCATGAAATCAATGTCATAAGGCCAGTAGCAGCAAAAAGAGTGGATTCAGGTACGATGATTATAAGTGAAAAAAGTCACACAGAAAAAGAAACTTATCATAAGATATAACTTATGAAGTCCCTGTAAACATGGCTAAACATGAACTGAGTTAGGAAAGATTACAGAGTAACTAATCTTATCATAAATTATCACTCAAAGCGGGAATGTACACATGACTACACATGAACTGAATTACAAACACAACAGAGTCACACATTTAGAAAACATCTTCTGCCTGCTTAATGGGAAAGCCGTAGTGGGGTGATGCATAAAACCACAATTTTAAATTAGCACAGTTACCGTTATATAAACCATGTATATAATAGACAACACCTACTCCCGGCACAATGAACTGGACTCAACACCCCCTATTCATTGCAGAGGAATATGTCTGACTCTAAGTATTTTAAAACATATGTATTCTCATGTCTCCATAATGGAATCATGTGTGTGTATAACGGCATGAACACAGCACTGAAATTCAGTTAAACCCACTTATAAAAATAAATTTCAAAAGCAAAATGCAAAAACAGATAGAAAGTCTTAAAAATTACGTTCAGGGCCTGTGATGCAAGCAAGATTGACCACCTTTACACCCACAGCTGGATGAGACATATGACTGGACACTTGGAGCTGACAAGATTGCTGAAGTTGTGTGAACAAAAGAACACCACTTAGAGCAATACTGTGTGCTACCCATTCTAGTGGTCCCAACTCTCCAGGTTTAAGGGAATCTTCCTCCAGTTAAAACATGCATGGGAAACCAAGTGGATGGTACACTGTGTAATTGGGAAAGATTTCTAAAAGGTACCTCATTTTTCCTTTTGTCGTGCTCGGCTTCGCCATTCCATCTGCATTACTCAAAATCTCCCCACTTGGAGTGTCAGCGTCTTTACCCTCCCGTTATGCACAGTTTGCAAATTGTGCAGAGGATGAACAGGAAGAGGGGAAATAAATGAGAGATTAGCTGTAGGTGTTTGGATGGGCACATGTCACTCTAGTTTCCCATCAGGAAGAAGAATTAACCAAAGGCTCAGCCTGAAGCCCCGGAACCAGACTAGGACCTAAAGCCATCCTGCGGTATTGCAGCCAGCTCACAAAGAGGCGAGTGGAAAAATGGAAATCAGGGGCACAGCAATTCACAAACTTGCAGATTTATAAAGGACAACTATCATCCAGAAATATATTGAGGAAAGGCAGTGAAGAGGATTTGAATGCAAGGCAGAATTGAAGGAAACAGATTTCAAGAGGTAGATTGGAGTCGTCTTTAAAGCACATGAAAAGCGACAGAATTTCGACAATGTTGCCCTTGGCTGAAAAGGGATTATGTGTATTTTCTTGAATATATTCGGGAAAATATGCATATGCCCTTTTAGGCCAAGCAAGCCATCAGGCATTGCAAATCCACACTACATAGAAGTGTCCCTTACCTCCAGTCAAAAGGGCCATCCACAAATAGTGTAAAAACCACAAATGCAGGACAGGCCATGGAGAAAATGGAGCCTGGTTACGACGATGGACTGGATATAAATTGCCAACAGCCTCTCTGGAGAACTGTATGTTGTTTTCTAAAACAGAGCTACAGAGCATAGCACACTTCCACTCATGGGCGTGTATTTTGGGAAAACTAAAAATCCACAACACACAGCCAACCCAAAGTTTAGGGCTGCTCTGTTTACAAGAACCTCGACTTCGGTACACTTTATATATCCCAGGAAAGGAAAAAAAATGGATATAGATGTTGTGGTACTTATATACAATGGAATGTCACTCAGACATAAAATCAATGTCATAAGGCCAATAGCAGCATAATGAGTGGCTTTAGGTACGATGATGCTAAGTGAAATGAGCCACAAAGAAAAAGAAACTTATTGTAATATATCACTTATAGAGGAAATGTAAACATGGCTACACATGAACTGAATTTCAAAAGAGAACAGAGTTACACATTTAGAAAACACACTTATGCCTCCTTAAGGGGAAAGGTGACGTGGGGTGATGTGTAAAAGCAGAGTTTGAAATTAGCACAGATCCCATTCCATATACCAAATATGTAATAGACAAGACCTACTCCTTTCTCAATGAACTGGACACAAAACACCCTATTCACTGAAGAGGAATATATCTGACTGGTAATAACCTTGAAACCTATGTATTTATATGTCTCCATAATGGAATCAAGTGTATGTAGATTGGCATAAACACAGATCAATGGAACAGGACAGAAAGCCCAGAGATAAACCTACATACCTATGGCTATCTCATCTATGACAAAGGAGCTAAGGATATACAATGGAGAAAAGACAGTCTCTTCAGTAATTGGTGCTGGAAAAACTGGACCCCTACACATAAAAGAATGAAATCAGAACACTCCATAACACCATACACAAAAATAAACTCTAAATTGATTAGAGATCTAAATATAAGACCAGACACTATAAAACACTTAGAGGAAACCATAGGCAGAACACTCTATGACATAAATCACAGCAAGATCCTTTTGGACCCACCTCCTAGAGAAATGGAAATAAAAACAGAAATCAACAAATGGGACCTAATGAAACTTAAAAGCTTTTACACAGTACAGGAAAACATAAACAAGATGCAAAAACAACCCTCAGAATGGGAGAAAATATTTTCAAATGAAGCAATTGACAAAGGATTAATCTCCAAACTTTACAAGCACCGCATGTAGCTCAATATTACAAAAACAAACAACCCAATCCAAAAACGGGCAGAAGACCTAATAGACATTTCTCCAAAGAAGATATACAGATTACCATGAAACACATGAAAGGATGCTGAACATCACTAATCATTACAGTAATGCAAATCAAAACTACCGTGAGGTATCACCTCACAGCAATCAGAGTGGCAATCATCAAAAAAATCTACAAAACAATAAATGCTGGAGAGGCCTTTATTGGAGAAAAGGGAACACATTTGCACTGTGGGTGGGAATGTAATTTGATATGAGCACTAGGGAGAACATTACGGAGGTTCCTTTAAATAACTAACAATAGAAGTACCATATGACACAACAATCCAACTACTGGGCATTTGCCTTGTGAAAACCATAATTAAAAAAGAGTTATGGGGCTTCCCAGGTGGCGCAGTGGTTGAGAGTCCGCCTGCCGATGCAGGGGACACAGGTTCGTGCCCCGGTCCGGGAAGATCCCACATGCCGTGGAGCGGCTGGGCCCTTGAGCCATGGGCGCTGAGCCTGCGTGTCCGGAGCATGTGCTCCGCAACGGGAGAGGCCACAACAGTGAGAGGCCCGTGTACGGCCAAAAAAAAAAAAAAAAAAAAAAAAAAGAGTTATGTAGAAAAATGTTCATTGCAGCTCTATTTGCATTAGCCAGGACATGGAAGCAACCTAAGTGTCCATCGACAGATGAATGGATAAAGAACATCTGGCACATATATACAATCAAATATTACTCAAACATAAAAAGAAGCAAAACTGAGTTATTTGTACTGAGGTGGATGGACTTAGAATCTGTCCTACACAGTGAAGTAAGTCAGAAAGGGAAAAACAAATACTGTATGTTAACAGAGATATATGGAATCTAATGAAGAAAAAAAAAAGATTTTGAAGAACCTAGTGGCAGGACAGGAGTAAGGACACAGACATAGAGAAAGGACTTGAGGACACCGGAAGGGGGATGGGTAAGCTGGGACGAAATGAGAGAGTGTCATGGACATAAATACATTACCAAATGTAACACTGATAGCTACTGAGAATCAGCCACATAGAACAGGGAGATCAGCTCGGTGCTTTGTGACCACATAAAGGGGTGGGTTATGGAGTGTGGGAGGGAGATGCAAGAGGGAGGGGATCTGGTGATATTTGTATATGTATAGCTGATTCACTTTGTTATACAGCAGAAACGAACACTCCATTGTAAAGCAATTATACTCCAATAAACGTGTAAAAGAAAAAAAAAAAAAAGAAAGCCCAAGGATAAACCTACACACCTATGGTCAACTAATCTATGAGAAAAGAGGCAAGACTATACAATGGAGATAAGACAGTCTCTTCAATCATTGGTGCTGGGAAATATGGAGAGCTACATGTAAAAGAATGAAATTAGAACACTCCCCAACACCATACATAAAAATATATTCAAAATGGATTAGAGACCTTAATGTAAGACCAGACAGTATAAAACTCTGACAGGAAAACTTACGAAGGATACTCTGACGTAAATCACAGCCAGATCTTTTTTGATCCACCTCCTATAGTAATGAAATAAAAAAGAAAACTAAACAGATGTGACTAATGAAACATAAAAGCTTTTGCAAAGCAAAGGAAACTACAAACAAGACGAAAAGACAACCCTCAGAATGGCAGAAAATATTTGCAGAAGAATCAATGGACAAATGATTAATCTCCAATATATATAAACAGCTCATGCAGCTCAATATTAATAAAACAAAAAACCCAATACAAAAATAGAAGATCTAAATAGACATTTCTTCCAAGAAGACATAGAGATGGCCAGTACACACATGAAAATCTGCTCAACATCACTAATTATTAGAGAAATGGAAATCGAAACTACAATGAGGTATCACGTCACACCTGTTAGAATGGGCATCATCAGAATATCTACAAACAACAAATGCTGGAGAGGGTGTGGAGAAAAGGAACCTTCTTCCACTATTGTTGGGAATGTAAATCGATACAGTCTCTATGGAGAACAGTATGGAGGTTCCTTAAAAAACTAAAAATAGAATTACCATATAATCCAGCAATCCCACTACTGGGCATATACCCAGAGAAAACCATAAATCAAAAAGACACATTCACCACAATGTTCACTGCAGCACTATTTACAATAGACAGGTAATGAAAGCAACCTAAGTGCCCACAGACAGACGAATGGATAAAGACGTGGTACATATATACAACGGAATATTACTCAGCCATACATAGGAATGAAATTGGGTCATTTGTAGAGACCTTGATGGATCTAGAGACTGTCATACAGAGTGAAGTAAGTCAGAAAGAGAAAAACAAATATTGTATATTAATGCATATATGTGGAACCTAGAAAAATGGTACAGATGAACCAGTTTGCAGGGCAGAGATAGAGACAGATGTAGAGAACAAACATATGGACACCAAGGAGGGAACGCCATGTGAGGGTGGTGGTGGGATGAATTGGGAGACTGGGATTCACATGTGCACACTTATATGTATAAAATACATATCCAATAAGAACCTGCTGTATAAAAGAAATAAATTTAAAAAAATTAAAAATAAATAAATAACATTTAATAAAATAAAACAGAAAAAAAGTTTTTCCCTTCACATAGACGTCTTTATATTAATGCATTATTTCCATGTTTATATCTCCAAATTAAAAAAAAAAGATGAATAAATAAAATCTAACTTGAACCAAAAAGAAAAAAAAAAAAAAAAAAACAGAACTCACCAGTTATACAGAGGAAAATCGTATCAGGGCACTTGCTCCAGTGGTAAAAAATTCTTAAGTTGGTCAGAGGTGGGAAATCGTCTCCCATGCCCTCAGCAGCACTCCCCCCGCCACAAGGAGCATCCTCATTGCAAAGCTGGGGGACTGTGTCGAGGCGTCTGTGAGTAAATGTGAGCTGAGCCCCAGTCCTGCTGCAGCTGAACTCTTCCCACCCTTTCCAGGTAAAACACCTGAATATGTACAAGCACTTGCAAGCCTAGAGGAAGGGCTGTGGAGCCACACTAGCGAGAGCACACAGGCCGACTTGGTGCCTGCAGGCCAGCCAGGATGGTCCTGTCACCAGATGCTCTTCTGGAATCTTTCCATTTCCCTGCCTGAGATACCCCTCCTGCCAGGGCACCCACTGCTTTTTTACTTCCTCACCTCTGCCTGGGGAGAAATTCCAGTGGCAGGTTTGGGTGACACATCCTCTTCTTTAGCAGGTGGCAGCCTGGCAACTCCTGGAGAGAGTCCAGCAGAGCCCAACTTACACTGGGCCACACACAAAGCCACGGCCCCTCACTCCCTCCCACCACCCCAGCCCCGACACTGCTGACGGGGCAGAGAATATGGCGTCAGGCACAGCTACAGGTGCTGTTGCTGACTGGAGAGTTGTTTATATTGACCTCAACCCAGGCACACCTGTGGGGGGGGGCTGGCAGGCAGTGTCAGGCTGCCCAAATCAGCCAATCCTCACCCCTCAGGGGCTCACAGTTGCAGAAAATGAACCTTGCTAAACGGGTCAGTCCCAAGGAACAGGTGTGGGCTCTTGAGAGTCAGGCTAGACAAGGGGCTGCAGCTGCGGCTTGTTTTCTTATCATTTTATCTGGTCCATGAGTGGAAAACAACTTCAAGAAGACCCTATCCTAATGAGAGGAACCCAGGAGTCAGGGAGAGGAGTGATGGTGGGTGGAGACAGAGGCCTGGTGCCCTGGGTGCAGTGGAAGTGTCTGGAAGACAAGGCAGAGAGAGGCTGCACGGAGTGATAGCCAGGGTCACAGACCTGTCAGAGCTGCTGTTTGTTAGTTCAAGTCCTGCTCGGAGGTGTTCTGTGTCAGCTGTGAGCGACAGGTG
Source organism: Mesoplodon mirus (assembly GCF_964341445.2). NCBI lineage: Eukaryota > Metazoa > Chordata > Mammalia > Artiodactyla > Ziphiidae > Mesoplodon > Mesoplodon mirus. Next base: position 2,122,130 of record NW_028295811.1, read on the forward strand.
AGCTGGGGGTTCTCTGCAAGGTGGGCTATGTGCACAGTTCCTGTGTGTCCAGCCCTGCTGGGGTACCTGCCCAGGGGAGTTCTGTATCCTGGGAAGGGCCAGACTATGAGAGCCCCATGGGCTGCTGGGTAGCTGCAGAGGTGAGCTACATACCCTGGGAGGGACGTGAACACGAGAGCCCTGTGGGCTCTGGGGTGCGGGATGCAGCCCAGGTGAGCTCCATATCCTGGGATTGGCCTGACCACGAGAGCCCCATGGGCTGCTGGAGACCTGGTAAAGGATATCAGGACAGTCAGTGAAGCCACCGAGGATATACATCCAGTAGCTCCTATTTCCTACACCCTGCTGGAAATTCTACCATCCACCAGGCCATGGCATTCTGTATTACACTTCAATGATGCCTTCTTCTGTATTCCATTCATCTCAGAGTCACAAGAATTTTTGGCTTGTGAGTGGCAGGACACAACATGCAACAAAACCAATAATGCTGGGCCGTCCTGCCCCAATGGTTCAAAAATCCCCACACCATCATTGGGGAAATGTCCTCTAAAGACCTAAACGTTCTACCTCTGTAAAAGGGAACCCTCCTTCAATGTGCAGATGACATTCTGATCGCCAGGCCTACTAAAGACGCCTCTGAACTACCTAGCCAAGAAAGGATAGAAGGTGTCCAAGAAAAAGGCTCAAATATCCCAGTCTCAGGTGACATGCCTGGGCTTCATCCTCACAGATATTTGGAGAAACGCATCCCAGGATAGGGAAGAAGCCATGTGCAGCCTTACCTCTTCTAAAACTAGAAGACAGCTTAGGGGTTCCTGGGGAGACCAAAGTTTTCTGCATCTGGATCCCTAACTACAGTCTAATGGCTGGGGCTCTACATGAAACACTGACACGAAAAGATGATGATCTTTTTGAATAGAATCCAGAAGCAGCCTTTCAAGAATGGAAAGAGCAATCAATTCAAATCCTTGCCCAGGAACTCGCTAATTTAGCTAAACCCTTTGACCTTTACATACCCGGTCAAAGGTTAATCGCCCTTGGAGCCTTAATGCAAAAACTGGGACCAGTTGAAATGGAGCAAAACAAGAATGCCCTTCAGGTATGATAAACTATGGTCACCAAGGGCTTTGCCCACCGACTCATCAGGCCAGAATACTGGGGTATCTAAAAAGCTGGAAATCAGCAGCCCACAAGGCCAGCTCCCTCCTAAGGGAAAAGGACCCCACGTCGTGAACCTAACCACCCATCGTGTCCTGAAGTTGCAGGGGTCACTCTGTGGACACACTGACCTCGAGTGAGGAGGCCCTCCAACTCCTACCTCCAGAGTGACAAATGGGGGCAACGGGCCCCCAAGATGACTCGTGTGACCATCACTTGACCTGGAGTTTCTCTCAGAAAACAAGAAGACTGTGCCCCGAAAGAGCAGACTACAGCTTGCAGGACTTACTTCACCCAGAGGGGAGCTAATAAGCTTGGCGGGGGAAAAGTATATCACGCTTTCACCATAGAAAACCCTACAGACACCGCGGTGATGGTGGCCAATATGACCGGCTGGATTGCTGGCTACTTCTAAAGGCCGTTGACTCAGTGGACGTCATGGTCCTGGATCACCACTGACCCTGGACTGTCTGGGTGTTGCACAGGCAGGGTTCTGACACATGGTGCTGTTTGTACATTAATTCAGGGACCTAATTAAAGAAAGCACAGACTACTGGTCAGAGCATATAGGCTGGCAAAAAACGTCAGCCTAATGTCACCGAACAAATGTGGGGTGGGGTGAAACCTGCCACCACAGCATCTCTGCGCATCTCCTTCCTGGACCCTTAAAAGTCATTAGAATCTATAACACTTCCAATGCTGGTGCTCAGGCGGACGAGAAGTGAGGCAGGAGGCTTTGGGACAATCAACCTCACCTGGAGGCTGGTGGGCAGACGTTTTGCCCCTTCCCCCACATATCAGGGCTCCCACCACAGCATGAAGCAGTTAAAAAAGAGGGGTCTGCTCCCTCCACACCCGAAGAATGAGGAATGGTACAAAAAGCAGAGGAGGGGTTCGTCTCTGGCAACGTTCATTAAAAATTCCTGGGAGATAAAAAGAGGATCTGGGCAATAACATAAAGTCTAACCGGTTTTTCCTTTGTGCTTTGTCTAATTTCACGTGCTCCTAGGGTTCCGCAAGCAGAGGTCCCACACCCGGCACTTCAGACCCGATTTCCTATTGCAGAATGGCTGGGTCGACACCTCAGCTAGCGGAGTCCCATGCAGACTCCATGGCATAGAGCCTGAGCTGCAGCCAACCCAGCCCTCGAGAGCTCCATCCCCTAACTCCCACTGACACTGCCGGGATCCCTACAGAGCAGCCCAGCCCACAGCCCGTGGGGGAGTGCACGCTCTCACCTCTCCATTCGGTTTTCAAAATAATGTTTCCTTTGCTTCTGAACCAAACTCAGTCTTGATCTGTTGGTTCCAATGACACTGGGCACGGGGACTCCTGTTGGGGTTCCCTCTGGTTGATCAGTAACAGAAATTGAGAACATTGTAACTTCATTGAACAGATGTGTGAGCCAAACTGTAGTTAACATAGAGCAGTGTATAATGCTCGGGTAAAATAAGATTTTTCTAAGACTTACATTTGATATTTCCATCACTTTACTATAAGCAAGTTCAGTGAAGACGTCTGTCTTATATGTCAGGTCAACATTAGAGAAATGAAGTGATTTATTTCCATGGATGTACATCGAATACTCTTGGCTGAAGCTTCAATCTTGTTTTGAATGCTTTTCCATTGAAAAGGATACCTCTCTTTCAGCTCCCCCATTTCTGAGAAGTATAAAATCTTATAATTTATTATTACCAAAGGGGAAAGGTAGGAGAAGGGATAAATTAACAGTTTGGGATTAACACATACACACTGCTATGTATAAAATAGATCATCAACAAGGAACTACTGTATAGCACAGGGAACTACACTGAATATTTTGCAATAACCTATAAGGGGAAATAATCTGAAAAAGAATCGATATTTTATTGACATCATCTATCAATGACAGATAAAATGTAACCTAAGCAAGGCCGATGGTGAGCGCTTCTGAACCTGAAGATTTCAATCATCTAAAGTTTGGGCTCTGCCTATTTCCCAAGGCCCTTAATGGACATACGTGTAGCCGTAGCTTAAAAATTCCCCAGTTTGGGGTTCGGGGAGGCACTGATTTGGAAAAATCCCTGGTGTTCTCCTTCCATGCACGGGACCCTTCCTACAGCTAAAACATGCCTGTCACACCTAGAGGATGGTACACCGTTTGATCGGAAAGAGTTTGGAAAAGGCACCTCATCTCCTCATCACCTGGTGCTCGGGTTCACCCCTCCAGCATCTTTCCTAACAATCTCCTCACTTGGGGATATCAGCACCGTCAACATCCTGTTGCACACAGTTTGGAATTTGTCCAGAGGATGAAGCGGAAGGATGAGAAAAAATTAGAGACAAATCTTAGGTGTTCGGACAGGCACAAGCCACTCTAATTTCCAATCCGGAAGACAAATTCATCAAAGGCTAGAATTGCCCACGGAAAGAGAATAGGGCTAGAGGAAATCCCGCTGTTTTGTGTCCAGTTTCCAAAAACACAAGTTGAAAAATGGAACTCAGGGGCACTAAAATTCATGAAACTGCAGAGTTGAAAATATCTATTGTTGAAAAATGTCTTGAGGTAAGTCACAGAAAAGGACTTGTAAGCAAGGGGGAGTGGCAGGAAACAGATTTGAAGAGGTAGAAAGGACTCCACATTAAACCACAAGAAAAGGGGCTGAACATCGCCAATGATGCACTTGGCCCAAAAGGGCGTATGCATTTTTTTCTGAATATATTCAAGTGAAGGCCATACACACTTTTTATCCAACCAAACAGGTGGGCACTGGAAATCAATACTACAAAATGTATCACTTCACATCAGTCAGAAGGGCCATCCACATAAAGTGTAAACACCAGAAATGCAGGACTGGGTGAGGAGAAAAGGGAGCCCTGTGAGGCTGATAGTGGAAATGTAATTTGCCAATGGCCACTCTGGAGAAGTGTATTGTGTTTGCTAAAACATCTGAAAACTGAGCTACAGAGCATAGGGCACTTGCACTCATGGGCGTATACCTTGGGAAAAACAAAAAAAGACAGAAAACAGGCACTCCGACGTTTACCACCTCTCTGTTAAAAAGGGCCTCCACTTGGATATAACCTAAATGTCCCTGGAAGGATAAAATGGATAAAAGAGATGGGGTACTTATGTAGAGTCGAATATTACTCATCCAGAAATCAATGAAATAAGGCCAGTTGTAACAACTCTGGAGGAGTTACATACGATCATTCTAAGTGACACATGTCAGAAAGAAAAAGACACATATCATAAGATGTCACTTAAAGGTGGAATCAAAAATGGCTACACATGAAATAAACTACAAAACAGAAACATAGTCAAATATGTAGAAAAGAGACATAAGGCTGCTAAATGGGAAAGGTGGGGAATTGTGAGGTATTATCCAGGAGGTTGAAATTAGCAAAGATACCATTTCAAGTACCGAATTGAATAACTGTCAAGGCCTACACGGTACCTCAAAGAACGGCACTCAGTCCACTCAAGTCACTGGAAAATAATACACATGACTCGTAAGCATCTGAGAAAGAATTTATTGTTGTCTCACAGTACATGAATCAAGTGGATGTACAGCAGCAAAAAGCAGAGCTTTGAAAATCAGCTGTAACCAATATAAAAATAAATTTAAAAATATTTATAAAAACGGTGAGACAGACAAAAATTCTTACAACTTTTGTTGAAGGGCTACGATGTAACATGGATTGAACACATGTAGACCCACAGCAGGATGATATATAAGGCTGGAAGCTATGCATGCTGAGAGTTGTTAGAGAGGCTGGGTGAGGAAATGCAGACCTTTTAAAGTAATACTGCCTGGTACCCATTCCATGGGTCCGAAATCTGCACTTTCAAGGGAATCTTCTGACAGTGAAAACATGCCTGGGAAACCGAGATGAATGTACACCGTGTGCTCAGGAGAGATGTCTAAAATGCACCTCATTTTTGATCTCCTGGTGCTGGGGTTCGCCATTCCAGCCACTTTACTAACAATCTCCCCTCTTGGAGAATCAGCACCTTTAACATCCTGTTTCACACAGTTTGCAAATTTTGCAGAGGATAAATGGGAAGAGGAGGAACCAATGAGAGATTAACTGTAGGAGTTTTGACAGGCACATGTCACTCTAATTTCCCATTAGGAAGAAGAATTAACCAAAGGCTCAGCCTGCCTCCCCAGAACCAGAATAGGGCCGGAATCAATCCAATGGTTTGGGGGTCAGCTCACAAAAAATGCGATTTGCAAAATGGAGCTCAGGAGCAGACAATTCAAACACCTGCAAAGATATAAATGATAACCAATGTCCAAAAATATACTCAGGTAAGTCAACGAAGAGGTTCTGAATGAGAGGCAGAATTGCAGGAAACATTTTACAAAAGGTAGATTGTACTCACATTTAAAGCATATGAAAAGCAGCAGAATTTCTAAAATGATGCAGTTGGGCAAAAGTGTGTATGCGTTTTTTTCGTGAATAACTTCAGGAAAAAAACACATACAGAGTTTTTGGCCAACCAAGCAAGGGGGAAATGCAAATCCGCACAATAAAGAAGTCTCAATTTCCACTGCTCAGAAAGTCCATCCAAAAAATGTGTACAAATCAAAAATGCAGGAGAGGCCATGGGAAACAGGGAGACTAGTCACGCTGATGGGTGGGGTATAAATATCCAAGAGCTACTCTGAAGAAGTGTATGCTGTTTCATAAAACATCTAAAATACAAAGCCCCCGAGCAAAGGGGACTTCAACTGATGGACATATAACTTGGGAAGACTAAATATCGACAACACACAGGCACCCCAAAGTTTAGGGCTGCTCTGCATACAAGAACCTCAACTTCGGTACACCTAAAGTATCCCAGGAAAAAGAGAAATGCATAAAGAACTTGTGGTAATTTTGTACAATGGAATATCACTCAGACGTGAAATCAATGTCATAAGGCCAGTAGCAGCATAATGAGAGGATTTAGGTATGATGATTCTAAGGGAAATTAGTCACACAGAAAAAGAATCTTATCATAAGATATCACTTACAGAGGGAATGTCAACATCACAACACATGAACTGAATTAGGAAAGAGAGCAGCGTCTCACATTTAGAAAACACTCTTATGCCTCCTTAAGGGGAAAGGAGAGGTGGGGTGATGCATAAAACCAGAGTTTGATATTAGCACAGGTACAATTCCATAAACCAAATACAGAATAGACAAGACCTACACCTTCCTCAGTGAACGGGACTCAAAACCCCTATTCCCCACAGAGGAATATATCTGATTAGTAAGAATCTTAAAACCTATGTATTGATATGCCTCTGTAAGGGAATCAAGTGTGCCTAGACCAGCATAAACACGTCAGGGAAAATCAGCTCAACCCCATTATAAAAATGAATTTCAAAAACAAAACAAAAAAACAGCGAAATTCTTACACAATTCCTTCAGGGGTTCTGATGAAACCTAGAATGACCCTATCTGCAAAGACAGCTGGATGAGACATAAGGCTGGACACTTGGAACTGAGAGGACTGGTGAGATTGGGAGAGAAAATGCAGACCCTTTAAAGTAGTAACGCATGCCACCATTCCATGGGTCCCAAATTTCCAGGTAGAAGGGAATATCACTACAGTTATAACATGTATGGGAAACCTAGAGAATGGACACCCTGTGATGGCGAAAGGTTTCTGAAAGTCTCCTACTTTTTCCTCTCCTTGTGCTACAGTTTGGCATTCCAACAACTTTACTATCAATCTCCCAACTTAGGAGAGTCATCCCCTATAACCTCCTGGTTCGCACAGTTTGCTAATTGTGCAGAGGATGAAAGGGAAGAGGGAGAACCAATCAGAGAGTAGATGTAGGCCTTTGGACGGACACATGTCATTCTAAATTCCCGTCAGGAAGAAGAATTAACCAAAGCCTCAGCCACCCACAGGGAACCAGTATAGCCACCCCTGGAACCAGTATAGGTCCTGAAGCAAAATTGTGGATTTGCGGTCAGCTCCCAATAATGGGATTTGAAAATTGGAGCTCAGGGGCAAAGCAAATCAAAAACCTGCAGAGTTATAAAGGACTACTCTCTTCCAAAAATCTGTTGAGGGAAGGCAACAAAGCGGACTTGAAAATGAGGCAGAATTGCACAAAACATATTTCAAGAGGTAAATTGGAATCGCCTTTAAAGCACAGGAAAGGCATCACAACTTCGAGAATGATGCACTTGGCCAAAAACAGCATATGATTTTCTCCTGAATATATTCAGGAGAAAAGTCAGAGGCCCTTTTTGGCCAATCAAGCGAGCGCACAATGCAAATCCACACTACAAAGAATTGTCGCTTCCCACCGGTCAAAAAGGGCATCCGAAATTCTGTAAAAACCAGAAAGGCAAGATAGAGATGACAAGGGCATAAAGCAATATGATCCCAAGGGTCATGGAGGATTGTGATGACAAGCACATGGAGCATTGTGATGACAAGATTATGTATCATTTTGCTGACAAAGGCATTGTGATGACAAGGTTCATGGAGCACTGTGATGACAAGCGTCATGGATCATTGTGATTAAAGGGTTCATGGAGCATTGGGATGACAAGGGCATGGAGCATTTTGATGACAAGCGTCCCAGATCATTGTGTTGTCAGGGTTCATGGAGCATTGTGATGACAGTGGTCATGGAGCATTGTGATGACAGAGGTCATGGAGCATTGTGATGAGAACCTCATGGAGCATTGGGCTGAAAATGTTCATGGAGTATTGTGATGAGAGGGGTCAAGGAGCATTGTGATGAAAAGGTACTGGAGCACTGTGATGAGTAGACCATGGAGCCATGTGATGACAAGTCTCATGGAGCATTCTGATGAAAAGGGTCATGGAGCATTATGATTACAGTGGTCTTGGAGCATTGTGATGACAAGGGCATTGAACATTGGGATGAGAATGTCATGGAGCGTTCTGATGACATGCATCATGCAGCTTTGTGATGACAAGGGCATGGAGCATTGTGATTACAGGGGTCTTGGAGCACTGTGAGGAAAAGGGCATGTAACATTGTGATGAAAAAGGCATGGAGCCTTGTCATAACAGGGTTCAAGGAGCATACTTATGACAAGTGTCAGGGACCATTGTGATGACAAGGATATTGAGCATTGTGATGACAAATGTCATGGAGCATTGTGATTAGAAGACCATGGATAATTGTGATGACGAGCGTTATGGGGAGCTGTGATGATAAGTATTATGGAATATTGTGATCACAAGGATTTGCAGCATTGTGATGACAGAGGTCATAGAGCATTTAGATTTCATTGTGATGACAGTAGCATGAAGCATTATGATGATGTGCATTGTTGCATTGTGATGACAGCGTTCATAGTGCATTGAGATGAAAAGGGGCATGGAGAATTATGTTTAGAGTAGTCTTGGATCATTGTGATGAAAAGGGCATGGATCATTGGTCTGAGATGTTTCATGGATTATTGTGATGAGAGGGGGCAAGGAGCATTGAGATAACAACGGCACGGAACACTGTGATACATGGTTCATGGAGGATTGTAATGACAAGCACATGGAGCACTGTGAGAAGAATGGCATCGAGCATTGTGATGAAAAGCATCATGGATCCTGTGATGACAAGGCTTGGAACGATGTGATGAGAGGTTTTTGGAGCATTGTGATGACAATGGCATGGAGCATTGTGATGCCAAGGGTCATGGAGTTTTGTGATGACAAAGGTCATGGAGCATTTTGATGACAAGGGTGTGGTGAATTCTCTTGTGAAGGGCAGGGAGCATTGTGATGACAGGGTCATGGAGCAATTTGATGAAAAGTGTCATGGAACATTTTGATGACAGTGGTTATGGAACATTGTGATGTCAGGAGTCATGGAACATTTTCATGACGGTGTTGTGGGCCATTGTGATGACAGGGGAGTGGGTGTATTGTGATGACTAGTGAGGGAACATTTTGATATCATTCGTGAGAGAGCATTTTGATAAGAAGTGCATGGAGCATTGTGATGACAAGTTTTATGGAGCATTGTGATGACAAGATTGTGGAGCATTGTGATGACAAGCACATGGCGCATTGTGATGACCTGGGTCATGGAGCACTGTGCTGACAAAGACATGGAGCAATGTGATGACAAGGGTCACCGAGCATTGTGATGAAAATTTCATGGAGCATTTTGGTGACAAAGGTCACAGAGCCTTGTGATGACGAGGGCATGGACCATTGTGATGACAAAGGTCATGAATCATTGTGATGACTGGAGTCACGGAGCATTGTGATGACAGGGGTCATAGAGCTTTGTGATGAAAAGGCAATGAGCATTGTGATGACAGGGGCATGGAGCATTGGCCTGACATGTTTCATGGATTATTGTGATGACAGGGGGCATGGTGCAATGTGATGACAAAGGCATGGAGCATTGTGATGAGAAGGTCAGGGAGTATTTTGAAGACAGGTCTCAGGGAGCATTGTGATGACATATGTCATGGTCCATTGCGATGACAATGGAATGGAACATTGTGATGCCAAGTGTCATGGAGGATTGTGATGACAAATGTAATGGAGCATTTTGATGACAAGGGCTTGGAGCATTGTGATGACAAGGGACATGGAGCATTGTGATGACAAGGGCATGGAGCATTGTGATGACAAGGGCCATTGAGAATTTTGATGACAAGTTCATGAAGCATTGTGATGAGAAGCACATGGAGCTTCCTATGACAGGGGTCATGGAGCATTGCGATGACAAGTGCATAGAGAATTTTGATGACAAATCATGTAACACGGTGATGAGAAGTGTCATTGAGCATAGTGATGCCAAGAACGAGGAGAATTGTGATAACAAGGGACATGGAGCATTGTGATGACCAGGGCATGGAGCACTGTGATGGAAAGACCGTGGAGCATTGTGATGAGAAGACCATGGATAATTGTGATGACGAGTGTCATGGAGCACTGTAATGACAAGGGGAATGCAGCATTTTGATGACAGTGGCCATGGAGCATTGTGATGACAAGGGTCATGGAGCATTTTGATGACAAGGGCGTAGAGCATTGTGATGAGAAGACCATGGATAATTGTGATGACGAGCGTCATGGAGCACAGTAATGACAAGGGGTATGGAGCATTGTGATGACAGTGGCCATGGAGAATTGTGATGACAACGGTCATGGAGCATTTTGATGACAAGGGCATAGAGCATTGTGATGAGAAGACCATGGATAATTGTGATGACGAGCGTCATGGAGCACAGTAATGACAAGGGGTATGGAGCATTGTGATGACAGTGGCCATGGAGCACTGTGATGACAAGTGTCATGGAGCATTCTAATGACAAGCTTGTGGTGTATTGTGACGACAATGGCATGGAGCATTGTGATGAAAAGGGCAGGGAGCATTGTGATGAAATAGGCATGAAGCCATTTCATGACAGGTTTCAAGGAGCATTCTGACGACAAGTGTCAGGGAACATTGTGATGACAAGTGTACTGAGAATTGTGATGACAAAGGTCATGGAGCATTGTGATGAAAAGAGCATCGTGTATTGTGATGATAGGCATCATGGAGCGTTGTGATGACAAGTGTTATGGAACATTGTGATCACAAGGGTTTGGAGCATTGTGATGATAGAAGTCATGGATCATTTTGTTTTCAAGGAGCATGGAGCATTGGGATGACAAGGGCATGAATCAATGTGATCCCAAGGTTCATGGAGGATTTTGATGACAATGGTAAGGGAGGATTGTGATGACAAGCAAATGCAGCATTTTGATGACAAGGTCATGTAGCATTTTGCTGACACAGGCATGGAGCATTGTGATGATAAGGGTCATAGAGCACTGTGATGAGAAGCATCACGGATCATTGTGATTATAGGGATCATGGAGCATTGGGATGGCAAGGGCATGGATCATTGTGATGACAAGTGTCATGGAGCATTGGGCTGAAAATGTTCATGGAGCATTGTGTTGCCTAGGGAATGGAGCATTGTGATGACAAGAGTCCCGGATCACTGTGTTGTCAGGGGTCATGGAGCGTTGTGATGACAGTGGTCATGGAGCATTGTGATGATAGGGATCATGAAGCATTGTGATGAGAAATTCCTGGAGAATTGGACTGAAAATGTTCAGGAAGTATTGTGAGGACAGGGGTCATGGAGCATAGTGATGACAAGGGAATGGAGCACTGTGATGAAAAGTTCCTGGAGAATTGTGATGAGAAGACCATGGAGCCTTGTAATAACAAGTCTCATGGAACATTCTGATGAAAAGGGGCATGGAGTATTGTGATTACAGGGGTCTTGGGGCATTGTGATGACAAGGGCATGGAGCATTGTGATTACAGGTATCTTGGAGCATTGTGATGAAATTGGCATGGATCATTGTTATGAAAATGGTATGGAGCCTTGTCATGACAGTGTTCCAGGAGCATACTGATGACAAGTGTCAGGGAGCATTGTGATGACAAGTGTATAGAGCACTGTGATGGCAAAGGTCATGGAGCACTGTGATGAGAAGACCATGGATAATTGTGATGATGAGCGTCAAGTGACGTTGTGATGATAAGTGTTATGGAACATTTTGATCACAAGGATTTGGAGCATTGTGATGAGATAGATCATCGAATATTTTGATTTCATTGTGATGACAATAGCCTGAAGCATTATGATGATGGGCATGGTGCATTTTGATGACAGGGTTCATGGAGCATTGAGATGCAAAGGGGCATGGAGCATTGTGATTAGAGGGTTCATGGAGCATTGTGATGACAATGGCATGGAGCATTGAGATGCCAAGGGTCATGGATCTTTGTGATGACAAAGGTCATGGAGGATTTTGATAACAAGGGCGTGGTACATTGTGATGAGAAGGGCAGGGAGCATTGTGATGACAGGGTTATAGAGCAATTTGATGAAAAGTGTCATTGAATATTTTGATGACAGGTGTTATGGTTCATTGTGATGTCAGGGGTCATTGAGCATTTTGAGGAAAATTGTTATGGAGCATTTAGATGACAGGGGTTATGGAACATTGTGATGTCAGGGGTCATCGAACTTTGTGATGATAAGTGCATGTAGCATTGCAAAGACAGAAGTTATGGAACACTGTGATGACAGGGTTGAGAGAGTATTGTGATGAATAGTGATGTAACATTGTGATATCAGTGTTGAAGGAGCATTTTGATGAGAAGTGCATGGAGCATTGTGATGACAAGTTTTATGTGGCATTGTGGTGACAAGATTGTGGAGCACAGTGATGAAAAGTGCAGGGTGCATTGTGATGACATGGGTCATCGAACATTGTGCTGACAAGCGCATGGAGCATGGTGATGACGAGGGTCATGGAGCATTGTGCTGAGAAATGCATAGAGCATTGTGATGACAAGGGTCAAATAGCATTGTGATGAAAAGTTCATGGAGCATTGTGGTTAAATATGTCACAGAGACTGTTGATGACTAGGGCATGGACCACTGTGATGACAAAGGTCATGAATCATTGTGATGAATGGAGGCATGGAGCATTGTGATGACAGGGGTCATGGACCATTGTGATAACAAGGGCATGGAGCCTTGTGATGACAAGGGAATGGAGCATTGGTCTAATAAGTTTCATGGATTATTGTGATGACAGTTGGAATGGCGCATTGTGATGACAAGGGCATGGAGCATTGTGATGACCAGGACATGCAGTACTGTGAAGACAGGTGTCAGGGAGCATTGTGATGACATATGTAATGGCCCATAGTGATGACAATGGCAAGGAGCATTGTGATGCCAAGTGTCATGGAGGATTCTGATGACAAAGGTAATGGAGCATTGTGATGACAATGGCTTGGAACATTGTGATGACAAGGGTCATGGAGCATTGTGCTGACAGGTGCATGGAAAATTGTGATGAAAAGGGTCATGGAGTATTCTGATGACAAGCTTGTGGAGTATTTTGATGACAATGGCATGGAGCATTGTGATGAAAATGGCATGGGGCATTGTGATGACAAGTGTATTGAGAATTGTGATGACAAAGTCTTGGAGCATTGTGATGAAAAGGGCATGGAGTATTGTGATGACAGGCATCATGCAGCGTTGTGATGACAAGTGTTATGGAACATTGTGATTACAAGGGTTTGGAGCATTTTGATGACAGAGGTCATGGATCATTTTGATTTCAAGGAGCATGGAGCACTGTGATGACAAGGGCATGAAGCAATGTGATCCCAAGGTTCATGGAGGATTGTGATGACAATGGTAATGGAGTACTGTGATGACAAGCGCATAGAGCATTGTAATGACAAGGTCATGTAGCATTTGCTGACAAAGGCATGGAGCATTGTGATGACAGGTGTCATGGAGCACTGTGATGACAAGCGTCACGGAGCTTTGTGAATACAGGGGTCATGGAGCATTGGGATGACAAGGGCATGAAGCAATGTGATCCCAAGGTTCATGGAGGACTGTGATGACAATGGTAAAGGAGTATTGTGATGACAAACGAATAGAGCATCGCAATGACAAGGTCAGGTAGCATTTTGCTGACAAAGTCATGGAGCATTGTGATGCCAGGTGTCATGGAGCACTGTGATGACAAGCGTCACGGAACATTGTGAATACAGGGGTCATGGAGCATTGGGATGACAAGGACATGGATCATTGTGATGACAAGGGTCATGGAGCATTGGGCTGAAAATATTCATGGAGTATTGCGATGACAGGGGTCATGGAGCATTTTGATAAGAAGGTCATGGAGCATTGGGCTGAAAATGTTCATGGAGTATTGTGATGACAGGGATCATGGAGCATTTTGATGACAAGTTCCTAGAGCACTTTGATGAGAAGACAATGGAGACTTGTGATGACAAGTCTCATGGAGCATTCTGATGAAAAGGGACATGGAGCATTGTGATTACAGGGGTCTTGGAACATTGTGATGACAAGGGCATGGAGCATTGTGATGAGAAGGCCATGGAGCATTCTGATGACATTCGTCATTGAGCTTTGTGATGACAAGGGCATGGAGCATTGTGATTACATGGGTCTTGGAGCATTGTGATTAAAAGGGCATGGATCATTGTGTTGAAAAAGGCATGGAGCCTTGTCATGACAGGGTTCAAGGAGCATACAGACAACAAGTGTCAGGGAGCATTTTGATGACAAGTGTATTGAGCATTGTGATGACAAAAGTCATGGAGCATTGTGATGAGAAGAACATGGATAATTGTGATGAAGAGTGTCATGGGGCACTGTGATGACAAGTGTTATGGAATATTGTGATCACAAGTTTTTGGAGCATTGTTATGACTGAGGTCATGGAGCATTTTGATTTTATTGTGATGACAAATCTCATGGAGCATACTGATGAAAAGGAGCATGGACCACTGTGATGACAGGGTTCATTGATCATTGAGATGTAAAATGGGCATGGAGCATTGTGATTACAGGGGTCTTGGAGCATTGTGATGAGAAGGGTCATGGAGTCTTGTGATGACAAGGCCACGGAACATCGTGATGGCAGGGGTCATGGAGCATTTTGACAGCAAGGGCATGGAGCATTGTGATGAGAAGGCCATGGAGCATTCTGAAGACATGTGTCATGGAGCTTTGTGATGACAAGGGCATGGAACAATGTGATGAGAGTGTTCATGGAGCATTGTGATGACAATGACATGGAGCACTGTGATGCCAAGGGTCATGGATCTTTGTGATGACAAAGGTCATGGAGCATTTTGATGACAAGGGCATTGTGCATTTTGATGAGAAGGGCAGGGAGCATTGTGATGACAGGGTCATGGAGAAATTTGATGAAAAATGTCATGGGTATTTTGATGACAGGGGATACGGAACATTGTGATGTCAGGGGTCATGGAGGATTATGATGAAAAGGGTCATGGAACATTTTGATGACCGGGGTTATGGAGCATTGTGATGTCAGGGGTCATCGAACATTGTGATGATAAATGCATGTAGCATGGTGATGACAGGGGTCATGGAACATTGTGATAACCGGGGTGAGTGAGTATTGTGACGAATAGTGAGGTAACATTGTGATATGTGTGGTGAGAGAGCATTTTGATGAGAAGTGCATGGAGCATTGTGATGACAATGTTTATGGAGCATTGTGATGACAAGCTTGTGGAGCGCTGTGATGACAAGCACATGGTGCATTATGATGACATGCGTCATGGAGCATCGAGCTGACAAGGGCATGGAGCATTGTGATGACAAGGGTCATGGAGCATTGCGCTGAGAAAGGCATAGAGCATTGTGATGACAAGGATCAAAGAGCATTGTGATGAAAAGTTCATGGAGCATTGTGATTACAAGGGTCATGGAGCATTGTGATGACAAGGGCATGGAGCATTGGCCTATTAAGTTTCATGGATTATTGTGATGACTGTTGGAATGGTGCATTGTGGTGACAAGAGCATGGAGAATTGTGATGACCAGGTCATGCAGTATTGTGAAGAGAGGTGTCAGGGAGCACTGTGATGACATATGTAATGGGCAATTGTGATGACAATGGCATGGAGCATTGTGATTCCAGGTGTCATGGAGGATTCTGATGGCAAAGGTAATGGTGCATTGTGATGACAGTGGCTTGGAGCACTGAGATGAAAAGGGTCAGGGAGCATTGTGCTGACAAGTGCATGGAGAATTGTGATGACAAGTGTCATGGAACATTCTCATGATAAGCTTGAGGAGTTTTTTGCTGACAGTGGCGTGGAGCATTGTGATGAAAACGGCATGGGGCATTGTGTTGAAAAAGGCATGGAACCTTTTCGTGACAGCGTTCAAGGAGCATTCTGACAAGTGTCAGGGAGCATTGTGATGACAAGTGTATTGAGAATTGTGATGACAAAGGTCATGGAGCATTGTGATGAAAAGTGCATGGAGTATTGTGATGACAGGCATCATGGAGCGTTGGGATGACAAGTGTTATGGAACATTGTGATCACAAGGTTTTGGAGCATTGTGATGACAGAGGTCATGGATCATTTTGATTTCAAGGAGCATGGAGCATTGTGATGACAAGGGCATGTAGCAATGTGATCCCAAGATTCATGGAGGATTGTGATGACAATGGTAATGGAGTATTGTGATGACAAGCGCATAGAGCATGGTAATCACAAAGTCATGTAGCATTTTGCTGACAAAGGCATGGAACATTGTGATGACATGTGTCATGGAGCACTGTGATGAAAAGCGTCACGGAGCATTGTGAATACAGGGGTCATGGAACATTGGGATGACAAGGGCATGGAGCATTGTGATGACAGATGTCATGGAGCACTGTGATGACAAGCGTCATGGAGCATTATAATACAGGGGTCTTGGAGCATTGGGATGACAAGGGCATGGATCATTGTGATGACAAGTGTCATGGAGCATTGGGCTGAAAATGTTCATGAAGTATTTTGATGTCAGGGGTCATGGAGCATTGTGATGACAGAAGTCATGGAGAATTTTTATTTCATTGTGGTGACAATAGCCGGAAGCATTATGATGAAGGGTATGATGAATTGTGATGACAGGGTTCACGGAGCATTGAGATGAAAAGGGGCATGGAGCATTGTGATTACAGGGGTCTTCGAGCACTCTAATGACAAGGGCATGGAGCATTTTGATGAGAAGGCCGTGGAGCATTCTGATGACATGCGTCATTGAGCTTTGTGATGACAAGGGCATGGAGCATTGTGATTACATGTGTCTTGGAGCATTGTGATTAAAAGGACATGGATCATTGTGATGAAAAAGGCATGGAGACGTGTCATGACAGGGTTAATGGAGAATACTGATGACAAGTGTCAGGGAGCATTGTGATGACAAGTGTATTGAGCATTGTGATGAAAAAATTCATGGAGCATTGTGATGAGAAGACCATGGATAATTGTGATGATGAGCGTCATGGAGTGTTGTGATGATAAGGGCTATGGAACATTGTGATCACCAGGGATTGGAGCATTGTGATGACAGAGTTCATGGAGCATTTTGATATAATTGTGATGACAATAGCCTGAAGCATTATGATGATGGGCAGGGTCCATTGTGATGACAGGGTTCATGGTGCATTGAGATGAAAAGACGCATGGAGCATTTTGATTAAAAGGGTCTTGGAGCATTGTGATGACAAGTGAATGGAGCTTTGTGAAGACAGGGCCATGGAACATTCTGATGACATGCATCATGTAGCTTTTTGATGACAAGGGCATGGAGCATTTTGATTAGAGGGGTCGTGGAGCATTGTGATGACAAGTGTCATGGAGACTTGTGATGACAATGCCGTGGAACATTTTGATGGAAGGTGTTATGGAGCATTGTTATGAAAGAGGTAAAGGAGCATTGTGATGAGAAGGGCATGGAGCATTGGTCTGAAATGTTTCATGGATTTTTGTGATGAGAGTGGGCATAGAGCATTGTGATGATAAGGGCATGGAACACTGTGATACATGGGTCATGGAGGATTGTAATGACAAGGTCATGGGGCATTGTGATGAGAAATGCATCGAGCATTGTGATGACAAGTGACATGGAGCATTGTGATGACAAGGGCATGGAGCAATGTGATGAGAGGGTTCATGGAGCATTGTGATGACAATGACATGGAGCATTGTGATGCCAAGGGTCTTGGGGCTTTGTGATGACAAAGGTCATGGAGCATTTTGAGGACAATTGCATGGTGCATTGTGATGAGAAAGGCAGGGTGTATTTTGATGACAGGGTCATGCAGCAATATGATGGAAAGTGTATTGGAATATTTTGATGACAGGGGTTATAGAATATTGTGATGTCAGGGGTCATGGAATATTGTGATGATAAAGGGATGTATCATTGTGATGACAGGGGTCATGGGACATTGTGATTACAGTGGTGAGGGAGTATTGTGACAACTAGTGATGGAACACTGTGATATCTCTGGTGAGAGAGCATTTTGATGAGAAGTGTATGGAGCCTTGTGATTACAAGGTTTATGGAGCATTGCAATGACAATTTTCTGGACCGTTGTGATGAAAAGCGAATGGCACATTGTGATGACAAGGGTCATGGAATATTTTTCAGACAAAGTCATGGAGCATTTTGATGACAATGGTCACGGAGCATTGTGATGAAAACGGAATTGTGCATGGTGATGAAAAATGCATGTAGCCTTTTCGTGGCAGGGTTCAAAGAGCATAATGATGACAAGTGTCAGGGAAAATTGTGATTACATGTGTACTGAGCATTGTGATGACAAATGTCTTGGAGCACTGTGATGAAAAGGGCATGGAATTTTGTGATGACAGGCATCATGGAGCATTGTGATGACAAGTGTTATGGAACATTGGGATCACAAGGGTTTGGAGCATTGCGATGACAGAGGTCATGGATCATTTTGATTTCAAGGAGCATGGAGCATTGTGATGACAAGGGCATGAAGCAATGTGCTCTCAAGGTTCAGGGAGGATTGTGATGACAATTGAAATGGAGTATTGTGATGACAAGCGCATAGAGCATTGTAATGACAAGGTCATGTAGCATTTTGCTGACAAAGCCATGGAGCACTGTGATGACAGGTGTCATTGAGCACTGTGATGACAAGCGTCATGGAGCATTGTGAATACAGGGGTCATGGAGCATTGGGATGACAAGGCCATGGATCATTGTGATGAGAAGGTCATGGAGTATTGTAAACACAGGTGTCAGGGAACATTGTGATGACATATGTCATGGTCCATTGCAATGACAATGGCTGGGAGCATTGTGATGCCAAATGTAATGGAGGATTTTGATGACATATATAATGGAGCATTGTGATGACTAGGGCTTGGAGCATTATGATGGCAAGGGCCATTGAGAATGTTCAGAACAATGTCAAGAAGCATTGTGATGACAAGTTCCTGGAGCATTTTGATGAGAAATCCACAGAGACTTGTGATGACAAATCTCATGGAGCATACTGATGAAAAGAGGCATGGACCACTGTGATTATAGGGGTCTTGGAACATTGTGATGACATGGGCATGGAGCATTGTGAGTAGAAGGCCAAGGAGCATTCTGAAGACATGTGTCATTGAGCTTTGTGATGACAAGGGCATGGAGCACTGTGTTTAAATGGGTCTTGGAGCATTGTGAAGAAAAGGGCATGGAACATTGTGATGAAAAAGGCATGGAGCCTTGTCATGACAGGGTTCAAGGAGCATACAGACAACAAGTGTCAGGGAGCATTTTGATGACAAGTGTATTGAGCATTGTGATGAAAATGGTCATGGAGCACTGTGATGAGAAGACCTTGGATAATTGTGATGACGAGTGTCATGGGGCACTGTGATGACAAGTGTTATGGAATATTGTGATCACAAGGGTTTGGAGCATTGTTATGACTGAGGTCATGGAGCATTTTGATTTCATTGTGATGACAATAGCATGAAGCATTATGATGATGGGCATGTTGCATTGTGATGACAGGGTTCATGGATCATTGAGATGAAAAATGGGCATGGAGCATTGTGATTACAGGGGTTTTGGAGCATTGTGATGAGAAGGGTCATGGAGCCTTGTGATGACAAGGCCACGGAACATCGTGATGGCAGTTGTCATGGAGCATTTTTATGACAGGTGTAATGGAGCATTTTGACGGCAAGGGCATGGAGCATTGTGATGAGAAGGCCATGGAGCATTCTGATGACATGTGTCATGGAGCTTTGTGAGGACAAGGGCATGGAGCATTGTGATGCCAAGGGTCATGGATCTTTGTGATGACTAAGGTCATGGAGCATTTTGATGACAAGGGCGTTGTGCACTGTGATGAGAAGGGCAGGGAGCATTGTGATGACAGGGTCATGGAGCAATTTGATGAAAAGGGTCATGGAATATTTTGATGAGAAGGGTTATGGAACATTGTGATGTCAGGTGTCATGGAGCATTATGATGAATAGGGTCATGAAGCATTTTGCTGACAGGGGTTATGGAGCATTGTGATGTCAGGGGTCATCTAACATTGTGATGATAAGTGCATGTATCACTGTGATGACAGGAGTCATGGAACATTGTGATAACAGGGGTGAGGGAGTATTGTGACGAATAGTGATGTAACATTGTGATATCTGTGGTGAGAGAACATTTTGATGAGAAGTGCATGGAGCATTGTGATGACAAGGTTTAAGGAGCATTCTGATGACAAGCTTGTGGAGCACTGTGATGACAAGCGCATGGTGCATTATGATGACATGTGTCATGGAGCATCGTGCTGACAAGCGCATGGAGCATTGTGATGACAACGGTCATGGAGCATTGCGCTGAGAAAGGCATAGAGAATTGTGATGACAAGGATCAAAGAGCATTGTGATGAAAAGTTCATGGAGCATTGTGATGACAAGGGTCATGGAGCATTGTGATGACAAGGGCATGGAGCATTGGTCTAATAATTTTCATGGATTATTGCGATGACTGTTGGAATGGTGCATTGTGGTGACAAGGGCATGGAGCATTGTGATGACCAGGTCATACAGTATTGTGAAGAGAGGTGTCAGGGAGCATTGTGATGACATATGTAATGGCCCATTGTGATGACAATGACATGGAGCATTGTGATGCCAGGTCTCATGGAGGATTCTGATGCCAAAGGTAATGGTGCATTGTGATGACAGTGGCTTCGAGCATTGAGATGACAAGGGTCAGGGAGCATTGTGCTGACAAGTGCATGGAGAATTTGATGACAAGGGTCATGGAATATTCTCATGATAAGCTTGTGGAGTTTTTTGCTGACAGTGGCGTGGAGTATTGTGATGAAAACGGCATGGGGCATTGTGTTGAAAAAGGCATGGAGCCTTTTCGTGACAGGGTTCAAGGAGCATTCTGATGAAAAGTGTCAGGGAGCATTGTGATGACAAGTGTATTGAGAATTGTGATGACAAAGGTCATGGAGCATTGTGATGAAAAGTGCATGGGGTATTGTGTTGACAGGCATCATGGAGCGTTGGGATGACAAGTGTTATGGAACATTTTGATCACAAGGTTTTGGAGCATTGTGATGACAGAGGTCATGGATCATTTTGATTTCAAGGACCATGGAGCATTGTGATGAAAAGGGCATGTAGCAATGTGATCCCAAGATTAATGGAGGATTGTGATGACAATGGTAATGGAGTATTGTGATGACAAGCGCATAGAGCATGGTAATGAGAAAGTCATGTAGCATTTTGCTGACAAAGGCATGGAACATTGTGATGACAGGTGTCATGGAGCACTGTGGTGACAAGCGTCACGGAGCATTGTGAATACAGGGGTCATGGAGCATTGGGATGACAAGGGAATGAAGCATTGTGATGACAGGTGTCATGGAGCACTGTGATGACAATCGTCAGGGAGCATTGTGAATACAGGGGTCATGGAGCTTTGGGATGCCAAGGGCATGGATCATTGTGATGACAAGGGTCATGGAGCATTGGGCTGCAAATGTTCATGTACTCTTTTGATGACAGGGGTCATGGAGCATTGTGATGACAGAGGTCATGGAGAATTTTGATTTCATTGTGCTGACAATAGCCGGATGCTTTATGATGAAGGGTATGATGCATTGTGATGACAGGGTTCATGGAGCATTGAGATGAAAAGGGGCATGGAGCATTGTGATTACAGGGGTCTTGGAGCACTGTAATGACAAGGGCATGGAGCATTATGATGAGAAGGCCATCGAACATTCTGATGACATGTGTCATGGAGCTTTGTGATGACAAGGGCATGGAGCATTGTGATTACAGGTGTCTTGGAGCATTGTGATGACAAGTGTCATGGAGCCTTGTGATGACAAGGCCGTGGATCATTGTGATGAAAGGATACATGGAGCATTGTTCTGACAGGGGTAATGGAGCATTGTGATGAGAAGGGCATGGAACATTGAGATTACAAGGTTTATGGAACTTTGCTATGACAACTTTGTGGACCGTTGGGATGAAAAGCACGTGGCACATTGTGATGACAAGGGTCATGGAGCATTTTTCTGACAAAGGCATGGAACATTGTGATGACAAGGATCACGGAGCATTGTGATGAAAAGTTCATGGAGCATTGTGGTTACAAGGGTCACAAAGCCTTGTGATGACGTGGGCATGGACAATTGTGATGACAAATGTTATGAAGCATTGTGGTGACTGGAGTCATGGAACATTGTGATGACATGGGTCATGGAGTACTGTGATGACAAAGGCAAGGAGCATTGTGATGACAGGCGTCATGAAGCACTGTGATGACAAGCGTCACGGAGCATTGTGAATACAGGGGTCATGGAGCATTGGGATGACAAGGGCATGGAGCATTCTGATGACAGGTGTCATGGAGCACTGTGATGACAAGCATCACGGAGCATTGTGAATACAGGCGTCATTGAGCACTGGGATGACAAGGGCATGGATCATTGTGATGACAAGGGTCATGGAGCATTGGGCTGAAAATGTTCATGGAGTATTTTGATGACAGGTGTCATGGAGCATTGTGATGACAGAGGTCATGGAGAATTTTGATTTCATTGTGCTGAAAATAGCCGGAAGCATTATGATGATGGGCATGGTGCATTGTGATGACAGGGTTCATGGAGCATTGAGATGAAAAGGGGCATGGGGCATTGTGATTACAGGTGTCTTGGAGCACTGTGATGACAAGGGCATGGAGCATTTTGATGAGAAGGACATGGAACATTCTGATGGCATGTGTCATGGAGCTTTGTGATGACAAGGGCATGGAGCATTGTGATTAAAGGGGTCTTGGAACATTCTGATGACAAGTGTCATAGAGCCTTGTGATGACAAGGCCGTGGAATATTGTGATGGCAGGGGTCATGGAGCATTGTTATGACAGGGGTAATGGAGCATTGTGATGAGAAGGGCATGGATCATTGTGATTACAAGGTTTATGGAGCATTACCATGACAAATATGTGGACCGTTGTGATGAAAAGCGCGTAGCACATTGTGATGACAAGGGTCAAGGAGCATTTTTCTGACAAAGGCATGGAGCATTTTGATGACAAGGGTCACGGAGCATTGTGATGAACTGTTCATGGAGCATTGTGGTTACAAAGGTCACAGAGCCTTGTGATGACGTGGGCATGGACCATTGTGATGACAAATGTTATGAAGCATTGTGATGACTGGTGTCATGGAGCATTGTGATGACAGTGGTCATGGAGCATTGTGATGACAAGGGAATGGAGCGTTGTTGTGACAGGGGCATGGAGCATTGTTCTCACAAATTTCATAGATTATTGTGATGAGAGTGGACATGGTGCATTTTGATGACAAGGGCATGGATCATTGTGATGAGAAGGTCATGGAGTATTGTGAAGACAGGTGTCAGGGAGCATTGTGATGACATACGTCATATTCCATTTTAATGACAAAGGCAGGGAGCATTGTAATGACAAAGGTAATGGAGGATTTTGATGACAAATATAATGGAGCATTGTGTTGACTAGGGCTTGGAGCATTATGAAGACAAGGGCCATTGAGAATTTTCAGAACATGGTCGTGCAGCATTGTGATGTCAAGGTCCTGGAGCATTGTGATGAGAAATCCATAGAGACTTGTGATGACAAATCTCATGGAGCATACTGATGAAAAGGGGCATGGACCATTGTGATTACAGGGGTGTTGGAACTTTGTGATGACATGGGCATGGAGCATTGTGAGGAGAAGGCCAAGGAGCATTCTGAAGACATGTTTCATTGAGCTTTGTGATGACAAGGGCATGGAGCATTGTGTTTAAAGGGGTCTTGGAGCATTGTGAGGTAAAGGGCATGGATCATTGTGATGAAAAAGGCATGGAGCCTTGTCATGACAGGGTTCAAGGAGCATACAGACAACAAGTGTCAGGGAGCATTTTGATGACAAGTGTATTGAGCATTGTGATGACAAAGGTCATGGAGAATTGTGATGAGAAGACCATGGATAATTGTGATGATGAGTGTCATGGGGCACTGTGATGACAAGTGTTATGGAATATTGTGATCACAAGGTTTTGCAGCATTGTTATGTCAGAGGTCATGGAGCATTTTGATTTCATTGTGATGACAATAGCTTGAAGCATTATGATGATGGGCATGGTGCATTGTGATGACAGGGTTCATGGATCATTGAGATGAAAAAGGGCATAGAGCATTGTGATTACAGGGTTCTTGGAGTGCTGTGATGAGAAGGGTCATGGAGCCTTGTGATGACAAGGCCACGGAACATCGTGATGGCAGGTGTCATGGAGCATTGTTATGACAGGTGTAATGGAGCATTGTGATGGCAAGCGCATAGAGCATTGTGCTGAGAAGGCCATGGAGCATTCTGATGACATGTGTCATGGAGCTTTGTGATGACAAGGGCATGGAGCAATGTGATGAGAGTGTTCATGGAGCATTGTGATGACAATGACATGGAGCACTGTGATGCCAAGTGTCATGGATCTTTGTGATGTCAAAGGTCATGGAGCATTTTGATGACAAGTGCGTTGTGCATTGTGATGAGAAGTGCAGGGAGCATTGTGATGACAGGGTCATAGAGCAATTTGTTGAAAAGGGTCATGAAACATTTTGATGACAGGGGTTATGGAACACTGTTATGTCAGGGGTCATGGAGCATATTGATGAAAAGTGCATGGATCATTGTGATGAAAAATGCATGGAGCCTTGTCATGAAAGGATTCAAGGAGTATACACACAACAAGTGTCAGGGAGCATTTTGATGACAAGTGTATTGATCATTGTGATGACAAAGGTCATGGAGCATTGTGATGAGAAGACCATGGATAATTGTGATGACGAGTTTCATGGGGCATTGTGATGACAAGTATTATGGAATATTGTGATCACAAGGGTTTGGAGCATTGTTATGACAGAGGTCATGGAGCATTTTGATTTCATTGTGATGACAATAGCATGAAGCATTATGATGATGGGCATGGTGCATTGTGATGACAGGGTTCAAGGATCATTGAGATGAAAACGGGCATGGAGCATTTTGATTACAGGGGTCTTGGTGCACTGTGATGAGAAGGGTCATGGAGCCTTGTGATAACAAGGCCATGGAACATCGTGATATCAGGGTTCATGGAGCATTGTTATGACAGGGGTAATGGAGCATTGTGATGGCAAGGACATGGAGCATTGTGATGAGAAGTCCATGCAGCATTCTGATAACATGTG
The DNA here is from genome assembly GCF_964341445.2 of Mesoplodon mirus. Classification (NCBI taxonomy): domain Eukaryota; kingdom Metazoa; phylum Chordata; class Mammalia; order Artiodactyla; family Ziphiidae; genus Mesoplodon; species Mesoplodon mirus. The sequence continues at coordinate 2,147,399 of NW_028295811.1, forward strand.
TCATGGAGGTTTGTGAAGACAAGGACATGGAGCAATGTAATGAGAACCTTCATAGAGCACTGTGATGACAATGACATGGAGCATTGTGATGACAGGGTCATGGAGCAATTTGATGAAAAGGGTCATGGAACAATTTGATGATGTGGTTATGGAACATTGTGATGCCAGGGGTCATCGAACATTGTGATGATAAGTGCATGTAGCATTGTGATGATAGGAGTCATGGCACATTTTGATGACAGGGGTGAGGGAATATTGTGACGAATACTGATGAAACATTGTGATATCAGTGGTGACAGAGCATTTTGATGAGAAGTGCACAGAGCATTGTGATGACAAGGGTCAAAGAGCATTTTGATGAAAAATTCATGTAGCATTTTGGTTAAAAAGAACACAGAGACTCTTGATGACGAGGGCATGGACCATTGTGGTGACAAAGGTCATGAAGCATTGTGATAACTGGAGTCACGGAGCATTGTGATGACAGGGGTCATGGAGCATTGTGATAACAAGGGCATGGAGCATTGTGATGACAAGAGCATTGAGCATTGGTCTAATAAGTTTCATGGATTATTGTGATGACAGTTGGAATTGCGCATTGTGATGAAAAGGGCATGGAGCATTGTGATGACCAGGTCATGCAGTATTGTGAAGACAGGTGTCAGGGAGCATTGTGATGACATATGTAATGGCCCATTGTGATGACAATGGCATGGAGCATTGTGATACCAAATGTCATGGAGAATTCTGATGATAAAGTAATAGAGCATTGTGATGGCAATGGCTTGGAGCATTGTTATCACAAATGTCAGGGAGCAATGTGCTGACAAGTGCATGGAGAATTGTGATGCCAAGGGTCATGGAGCATTCTCATGACAAGTTGTGGAGTATTTTGATGACAGTGGCGTGGAGCATTGTGATGAAAACGGCATGGGGCCTTGTGATGAAAAAGGCATGGAGCCTTTTCGTGACAGGTTTCAAGGAGCATTCTGATGACAAGTATCAGGGAGCATTGTGATGACAAGTGTATTGAGAATTGTGATGACAAAGGTCATGGAGCATTGTGATGAAAAGTGCATGGAGTATTGTGATGATAGGCATCATGGAGCGTTGTGGTGACAAGTATTATGGAACATTTTGATCACAAATGTTTGGAGCATTGTGATGACAGAAGTCACGGATCATTTTGATTTCAAGGAGCATGGAACATTGTAATTACAATGGCATGAAGCAATGTGATCCCAAGGTTAATGGAGGATTTTGATGACAATGGAAATGGAGTATTGTGATGACAAGTGCATAGAGCATTGTAATGACAAGGTCATGTAGCATTTTGCTGACAAAGTCATGGAGCATTGTGATGATATGTGTCATGGAGCACTGTGATGACAAGCGTCACGGAGTTTTTTGAATACAGGGGTCATGGAGCATTGCGATGACAAGGGCATGGATCATTGTGATGACAAGGGTCATGGAGCATTGGGCTGAAAATATTCATGGAGTATTGTGATGACAGAGGTCATGGAGAATTTTGATTTCATTGTGCTGACAATAGCCAGAAGCATTATGATGATGGGCATGGTGCATTGTGATGACAGGGTTCATGGAACATTGAGATGAAAAGGGGCATGGGGCATTGTGATTACAGGGGTCTTGGAGCACTGTGATGACAAGGGCATGGAGCATTTTGATGAGAAGGACATGGAACATTCTGATGGCATGTTTCATGGAGCTTTGTGATGACAAGGTCATGGAGCATTGTGATTACAGGGGTCTTGGTGCATGGTGATGACAAGTGTCATGGAGCCTTGTGATTACAAGGCCGTGGAATATTGTGATGGCAGGGGTCATGGAGCATTGTTATGACAGGGGTAATGGAGCATTGTGATGAGAAGCGCATGGAGCATTGTGATTACAAGGTTTATGGAGCATTACCATGACAAATTTGTGGCCCGTTGTGATGAAAAGCGCGTAGCACATTGTGATGACAAGGGTCATGGAGCATTTTTCTGACAAACGCATGGAGCATTTTGATGACAAGGGTCACGGAGCATTGTGATGAAAAGTTCATGGATCATTGTGGTTATAAAGGTCACAGAGCCTTGTGATGACGCGGGCATGGACCATTGTGATGACAAACGTTATGAAGCATTGTGATGACTGGAGTCACGGAGCATTGTGATGACAGTGGTCATGGAGCATTGTGATGACAAGGGCATGGAGCATTGTGGTGACAGGGGCATGGAGCATTGGTCTGACAAGTTTCATAGATTATTGTGATGACATTGGACATGGTGCAATGTGATGACAAGGGCATGGATCATTGTGATGAGAAGGTCATGGAGTATTGTGAAGACAGGTGTCAGGGAGCATTGTGATGACATATGTCATGGTCCATTGCAATTACAATGACAGGGAGCATTCTGATGCCAAATGTAATGGAGGATTTTGATGACAAATATAATGGAGCATTGTGATGACTAGGGCTTGGAGCATTATGATGACAAGGGCCATTGATAATTTTCATGACAATGTCGTGAAGCATTGTGATGACAAGGTCCTGGAGCATTGTGATGAGAAATCCATAGAGACTTGTGAGGACAAATCTCATGGAGCATACTGATGAAAAGGGGCATGGACCATTGTGATTACAGGGGTCTTGGAGCCCTGTCATGACAAGGGCATGGAACATTTTGATGAGAAGGACATGGAACATTCTGATGGCATGTGTCATGGAGCTTTGTGATGACAAGGGCATGGAGCATTGTGTTTAAATGGGTCTTGGAGCATTGTGATGAAAAGGGCATGGATCATTGTGATGAAAAAGGCATGGAGCCTTGTCATGACAGGGTTCAAGGTGCATACAGTCAACAAGTGTCAAGGAGCATTTTGATTACAAGTGTATTGAGCATTGTGATGAGAAAGGTCATGGAGCATTGTGATGAGAAAACCATGGATAATTGTGATGACGAGTGTCATGGGGCACTCTGATGACAAGTGTTATGGTATATTGTGATCACAAGGGTTTGGAGCATTGTTATGTCAGAGGTCATGGAGCAATTTGATTTCATTGTGATGACAATAGCATGAAGCATTATGATGATGGGCATGGTGCATTTTGATGACAGGGTTCATGGATCATTGAGATGTAAAGGGGCATGGAGCAATGTGATTACATTGGTCTTGGAGCATTGTGATGAGAAGGGTCATGGAGCCTTGTGATGACAAGGCCACAGAACATCGTGATGGCAGGTGTCATGGAGAATTGTTATGACAGGGTTAATGGAGCATTGTGATGGCAAGCACATAGAGCATTGTGATGAGAAGGCCATGGAGCATTCTGATGACATGTGTCATGGAGCTTTGTGATGACAAGGGCATGGAGCATTGTGATTACAGGTGTCTTGGAGAATTGTGATGACAAGAGTCCCGGATCATTGTGTTGTCAGGTGTCATGGAGTGTTGTGATGGCATTGGTCATGGAGAATTGTGATGATATTGGTCATGGAGCATTGTGATGACAAGGGAATGGAGCATGGTGATGACAAGTACTAGAGCATTGTGATGAGACGACCATGGAGACTTTTGATGAGAAGTCTCATGGAGCATTCTGTTGAAAAGGGGCATGGAGCATTGTGATTTCAGGGGTCTTGGAGCATTGTTATGACAAGGGCATGGGTCATGTTGATGAGAAGGCCATGGAGCATTCTGATGACATGCGTCATGGAGCTTTGTGATGACAAGGGCATGGATCATTGTGATTACAGGGGTCTTGGAGCATTGTTATGAAAAGGGCATGAAACATTGTGATGAAAAAGGCATGCAGCCTTGTCATGACAGGGTTCAAGGAGCATACTGACGACAAGTGTCAGGGATCATTGTGATGACAAGTGTATTGAGCATTGTGATGAGAAAGATCATGGAACATTGTGATGAGAAGACCATGGATAATTGTGATGACGAACGTCATGGGGCATTGTGATGACAACTGTAATGGAGCGTTGTGATGACAAGGCTGTGGAACATTGTGATGGCAGGGGTCATGGAGCATTGTTATGACAGGGGTAATGGAGCATTTTGATGAGAAGTGCATGGAACATTAGTCTGAAATATTTCATGGATTATTGTGATGAGAGTGGCATGGTGTATTGTGATGACAAGGGCACGGAACACTGTGATACATGGGTCATGGATCATGGAGCTTTGTAATGACAAGTCATGGAGCATTGTGATGACAAGGGCATGGAGCATTTTGATGACAGGTACATGGAGCATTGTTATGACAGGGGCATGGAGCATTGGGCTGACAAGTTTCATAGATTATTGTGATGACAGTGGGCATAGTGCATTGTGATGACAATGGCATGGAGCATTGTGAAGAGAAGGTCATGGAGTATTGTGAAGACAGGTGTCAGGGAGCATTGTGATGACTTATGTCATGATCCATTGCGATGACAATGGCAGGGAGTATTGTGATGCCAAATGTAATGGAGGATTGTGATGACAAATATAATGGAGCATTGTGATGACTAGGGATTGGAGCATTATGATGACAAGGGCCATTGAGAATTTTCATGACAAGGTCGTGAAGCATTGTGATGACAAGGTCCTGGAGCATTGTGTTGAGAAAATCAAGGAGCCTTGTGATGACAAATCTCATGGAGCATACTGATGAAAAGGGGCATGGAGCATTGTGATTACAGGTGTCTAGGCACATTGTGATGACAAGGGCATGGAGCATTGTGATGACAAGGTCATGGAACATTGTGATGAGAAGGCCATCTAAAATTCTGAAGACATGTGTCATGGAGCTTTGTGTTGACAAGGGCATGGATCATTGTGATGACAAGGGTCATGGAATATTGGGCTGAAAATGTTCATGGAGTATTGTGATGACAGGGGTCATGGAGCATTGTGATTACAGGGGTCTTGGAGCATTGTGATGACAAGAGTCCCGGATCATTGTGTTGTCATATGTCATGGTGTGTTGTGATGACAGTGGTCATGGATCATTGTGATGATATTGGTCATGGAGCATTGTGATGAGAAGGTCATGGAGCACTGGGCTGAAAATATTCATGGAGCATTGTGATAACAGGTGTCATGGAGCATTGTGATGACAAGGGAATGGAGCGTGGTGATGACATGGTCCTGGAGCATTGTGATGAGATGACCATGTAGACTTGTGATGACAAGTCTCATGGAGCATTCTGATGAAAAGGTGCATGGAGTATTGTGATTACAGGGGTCTTGGAGCATTGTGATGACAATGGCATGGAGCACTGTGAGGACAAGGCCATGGAACATTCTGATGACATGTGTCATGGAGCTTTGTGATGACAAGGGCATGGAGCATTGTGATTACAGGGGTCTTGGAGCATTGTGATGACAAGGGTCATGGAGCTTTGTGATGACAAGGCCGTGGTACATTGTGATGGCAGGGGTCATGGAGCATTGTTATGACAGAGGTAATGGAGCATTGTGATGAGAAGGGCATTGAGCATTGGTCTGAAATATTTCATGGTTTATTGTGATGACAAGGGCAGGGTATACTGTGATACATTGGTCAAGGGCGATTGTAATGACAAGGGCATGGAGCATTGTGATGAGAAGGGCATCGAGCATTGTGATGACAAGTGTCATGGAGCTTTGTGATGACAAGGGCATGGAGCAATGTGATGAGAGGGTTCATGGAGCATTATGATGACAATGACATGGAGCATTGTGATGCCGTGGGTCATGGAGTTTTGTGATGGCAAAGGTCATGGAGCATTTTGATGACAAGTGTGTGGTGCATTGTGATGAGAAGGGCAGGGAGCATTTTGATGACAGGGTCATGCAGTAATTTGCTGAAAAGTGTAATGGAACATTTTGATGACAGCGGTTATAGAGCATTGTGATGCCAGGGGTCATGGAGCTTTGGGATGAAATGGGTCATGGAGCATATTGATGACAGGGTTTATGGAACATTGTGATGTCAGGGGTCATGGAACATTGTGCTGATAAGGGGATGTAGCATTGTGATGACAGGGGCCATGGAATATTGTGATAACTGGGGTGAGGGAGGATTGTGATGAAATGGGCATGGATAATTGTGATGAAATAGGCAAGGATCCTTGTCATGACTGGGTTCAAGAGGCATACAGACAACAAGTGTCAGGGAGCATTTTGATGACAAGTGTATTGAGCATTGTGATGACAAAGGACATGGAGCATTGTGATGAGAAAACCATGGATAATTGTGATGACGAGCATCATGGGGCATTGTGATGACAACTGTTATGGAATATTGTGATCACAAGGGTTTGGAACATTGTTATGACAGAGGTCATGGAGCATTTTGATTTCATTGTGATGACAAGAGCATGAAACATTAGGATGATTGGCATGGTGCATTTTGATGACAGGGTTTATGGATCATTGAGATGAAAAGGGGCAAGGAGCATTGTGATTACAGTGGTCATGGAACATTGTGATGACAAGGGCATGGAACATTGTGAAGAGAAGTCCATGGAACCTACTGATGACATGCGTCATGAAGCTTTGTTATGACAAGTTCATGGAGCATTTTGATTACACGTGTCTTGGATCATTGCGATGATATGGGTAAAGGAGCCTTGTGATGACAAGGCGGTTGAACATTGTGATGGCAATGGTCATGGAGCATTGTTATGAGAGAGGTAATGGAGCATTGTTATGAGAAGGGAATTGAGCACTGGTCTGAAATATTTCATGGATTATTGTGATGAGATAGGGCATGGAGCATTGTTATGACAAGGGCACGGAACACTGTCATACATGGGTCATGGAGGATTGTAACGTCAAGGGCAAGGAGCAATGTGATGAGAGGGTTCATGGAGCATTGTGATGACAATGACATCGAGCGTTGTGAGGAGAAGGCCATGGAGCATTCTGATGACTTGCGTCATGGAGCTTTGTGATGACAAGGGCATAGAGCATTGTGATTACAGGGATCATGGTGCATTGTGATGAAAAGGGCATGGATCACTGTGATGAAAAAGGCATGGAGCCTTGTCATGACAGGGTTCAAGGAGCATACTGACGACAAGTGTCAGGGAGCATTGTGATGACAAGTGTATTGAGCATTGTGATGACAAAGATCATGGAGCATTGTGATGAGAAGTCCATGGATAATTGTGATGATGATCGTCATGCGGTGTTGTGATGATAAGTGTTATGGAACATTGTTATCAGAAGGGTTTGGAGCATTATGATGACAGAGGTCATGGAGAATTTTGATTTCATTTTGATGACAATAGCCTGAAGCATTATGATGATGGACATGGTGCATTGTGACGACAGGGTTCATGGAGCACTGAGATGAAAAAGGGCATGGAGCATTGTGATTACAGGGTTCTTGGAGCATTGTAATGACAAGCACATAGAGCTTTCTAATGACAAGTTCATGTTGAATTTTGCTGACAAATGCATGGAGCATTGTGATGACAGGTGTCATGGAGCTTTGTGATGACATGTCATGGAGCATTTTGATGACAAGTGCATGGTGCATTGTGATGAGAAGGGCAGGAAGCATTTTGATGACCGTGTCATGCAGCAATTTGATGAAAAGTGTAATGGAACATTGTGATGGCAGTGGTCATGGGGCATTGTTATGACAGAGGTTATGGATCATTGTGATGAGAAGGGCATTGAGCATTGGTCTGAAATGTTTCATGGATTATTGTGATGAGAGTGGGCATGGAGCATTGTGAGGACAAGGGCACAGAACACTGTGATACATGGGTCATGGAGCTTTGTTATGACAAGGGCATGGAGCAATGTGATGAGAGGGTTTATGGAGCACTGTGATGACAATGACATGGAGCATTGTGATGCCAAGGGTCATGGAGCTTTGTGATGTCAAATGTCATAGAACATTTTGATGACAAGGGTGTGGTGCATTGTGATGAGAAGGGCAGGGAGCATTTTGATGACAGGGTCATGCAGCAATTTGATGAAAAGTGTAATGGAACATTTTGATGACAGGGGTTATAGAACATTTTGATGCCAGGTGTCATGGAGCTTTGGGATGAAATTGGTCATGGAGCATTTTGATGACAGGCTTATGGATGATTGTGATATCAGGGGTTATGGAACATTGTGCTGATAAGGGGATGTAGCATTCTGATGACAGGGGTCATGGTACATTGTGATTACAGGGGTGAGGGAGGATTGTTATAACTAGTGACAGAACATTGTGACATCTCATGTGAGAGAGCATTTGGATGAGAAGTGCATGCAGCATTGTGATTACAAGGTTTATGGCGGATAGTGATGACAAGGTTGTGGATCATTGTGATGAAAAGCGTGTGGCACATTGTGATGACAAGGGTCATGGAGTATTGTTCTGACAAAGGCATGGAGCATTGTGATGACAAGGGTCATGGAGCATTGTGATGAAAATTTCATGGAGCATTGAGGTTACAAAAGACACAGAGCCTTTTGAGGATGTGAGGATGGACTGTTGTGTTGACAAACGTTATGAAGAATTGTGATGACTGGATTCACGGAGCATTGTAATGACGGGGTAATGGAGCAGTGTGATGACAAGGGCATGGAGCATTGCGATGACAGGGGCATGGAGCATTGGTCTGACAAGTTTCATAGATTATTGTGATGACAGTGGACATGGTGCATTGTGATGACAAGGGCATGGAGCATTGTGATGAGAAGGTCATGGAGTATTGTGAAGACAGGTGTCATGGAGCACTGTGATGACAAGGGTCACGGAGCACTGTGAATACAGGGGTCATGGAGCATTGGGATGACAAGGGCATGGATCATTTTGATGAGAAGGTCATGGAGTATTGTAAAGACAGGTGTCAGGGAGCATTGTGATGACATATGTCATGGTCCATTGCGATGACAATGGCAGGGAGCATTGAGATGCCAAATGTAATCGAGTATTGTGATGACAAATATATTGGAGCATTGTGATGACTAGGGCTTGGAGCATTATGATGACAAGGGCCATTGAGAATTTTCATGACAAGGTCTTGAAGCATTGTGATGACAAGTTCCTGGAGATATGTGATTAGAAAACCATGGACCCTTGTGAAGACAAGTCTCATGGAGCATACTGATGAAAAGGGGCATGGAGCATTCTGATTATAGGGGTCTTGGAACATTGTGATAACAAGGGCATGGAGCATTGTGATGACAATTGCATGCAGCATTGGTCTAATACGTTTCATTGATTATTGTGATGAAAGATGGAAGGGCGCATTGTGATGACAAGGGCATGGAACATTGTGATGACCAGGTCATGCAGTATTGTGAAGACAGGTTTGAGGGAGCATTGTGATGACATATGTAATGCCCCATTGTGATGAAAATGGCATGGATAATTGTGATGCCAGGTGTCATGGAGGATTCTGATGACAAGTGTCAAAGAGCATTGTGATGACAAGTGTCATGGAGGATTCTGATGACAAATATAATGGAGCATTGTGATGACAAAGGCTTGGAATATTGTGATGACAATGGACATGGAGCATTGTGCTGAGCAAAGCATAGAGCATTGTGATGAAAAGTGTCAAAGAGCATTGTGATGAAAAGTTCATGGAGCATTGTGGATAAAAATGTCACAGAGACTGTTGATGACGAAGGCATGGACCATTGTGATGACAAAGGTCATGAAGCATTTTGATGACTGGAGTCAAGGAGCATTTAGATGACAGGGGTCATGGAGCATTTTGATAACAAGGGCTTGGAGCATTGTGACGAAAAGGGCATGGATCATTGGTCTAATAAGTTTCATGGATTACTGCGATGACAGTTGGAATGGCACATTGTGATGACAAGGGCATGGAGCATTGTGTTGACCAGATCATGCAGTATTGTGAAGACAGTTGTCAGGGAGCATTGTGATGACATATGTAATGGCCCATTGTGATGACAATGGCATGGAGCATTGTGATGCCAAGTGTCATGGAGGATTCTGATGACAAAGGTAATGGAGCATTGTGATGACAGTGGCTTGGAGCATTGTGATGACAAGGGTCAGGGAGCATTGTGCTGACAAGTGCATGGAGAATTGTGATGACAAGGGTCATGGAGCATTCTGATGACAAGCTTGTGGAGTATTTTGATGACAATGGCATGGAGCATTGTGATGAAAACTGTATGGGGCTTTGTGATGAAAAAGGCATGGAGCATTTTCGTGACAGTAATCAAGGAACATTCTGATGACAAGTGTCAGGGAGCATTGTGATGACATGTATATTGAGAATTGTGATGAAAAATGTCATGGAGCATTGTGTTTTAAAGGGCATGGAGTATTGTGATGACAGGCATCATGGAGCATTGTGATGACAAATGTTATGGATCACTGTGATCACAAGGTTATGGAGCATTGTGATGACAGAGGTCATGGATCATTTTGATTTCAAGGAGCATGGAGCATTGTGATGACAAAGGAATGAAGCAATGTGATCCCAAGGTTCATGGAGGATTGTGATGACAATGGAAATGGAGTATTGTGATGACAAACGCACAAAGCATTGTAATGACATGGTCATGTAGCATTTTGCTGACAAAGGCATGGAGCATTGTGAGGACATGTGTCATGGAGCACTGTGATGACAAGCGTCACGGACCATTGTGAATACAGGGGCCATGGAGCATTGGGATGATAAGGGAATGGATCATTGTGATGACATTAGTCCCGGATCATTGTGTTGTGAAGTGTCATGGAGTGTTGTGATGACAGTGGTCATGGAGCATTGTGATGATATTGGCCATGGAGCCTTGTAATGAGTAGGCCGTGGAGCACTGGGCTGAAAATGTGCATGGAGTATTGTGATGATAGTGGTCCTGGAGCATTGTGATGACAAGGAAATGGAGCATGGTGATGACAAAGTCCTGGAGAATTGTGATGAGAAGACCATGGAGACTTGTGATGACAAATCTCATGGAGCATTCTGATGAAAAGGGGCATGGAGCACTGTGATTACTGGGGTCTTGGAGCATTGTGATGACTAGGGCATGGAGCATTGTGATGAGATGGCCATGGAGCATTCTGATGACATGTTTCCTGGAGTTTTGTGATGACAAGGGCATGGAGCACTGTGATTACAGGGATCTTGGAGCATTGTGATGAAAAGGGCATGGATCATTTTGATGAAAAAGGCATGGAGCCTTGTCATGACAGTGTTCAAAGAGCATACTGACGACAAGTGTCAGGGAGCATTGTGATGACAATTGTATTGAGCATTGTGATGACAAAGATCATGGAGCATTGTGATGAGAAGACCATGGATAATTGTGATGATGAGCGTCATGGGGTGTTGTGATGAAAAGTGTTATGCAAAATTGTGATCACAAGGGTTTGGAGCATTATGATGACAGAGGACATGCAGAATATTGATTTCATTGTGATGACAATAGCCTGAAGCATTATGATGATGGGCATTGTGCATTGTGATGATAGGGTTCATGGGGCATTGAGATGAAACGTGGCATGGAACATTGTGATTACAAGGGTCTTGGAGCATTGTGCTGACAAGGGCATGCAACATTGTTATGAGAAGGCCATGGATCATTCTGATGACATGCGTCATGGAGCTTTGTGATGACAAGGGCATGGAGCATTGTGATTTCAGGTGTCTTGAGCATTGTGATGAGAAGTGTCATGGAACCTTGTGATGACTAGGCCGTGGAACATTGTGATGGCAGGGGTCATGGTGCATTGTTATGACAGGAGTAATGGAGCATTGTGATGAGAAGGTTATGGAACATTGGTCTGAAATGTTTCATGGATTATTGTGATGAGAGTGGGCATGGAGCATTGTGATGACAAGGGCACGGAACACTGTGATACATGGGTCATGCAGGACTGTAATGACAAGGGCATGGAGCATTGTGATGAGAAGGGCATCGAGCATTGTGATGACAGGTGTCATGGAGCTTTTTGATGACAAGGGCATTGAGCAATGTTATGAGAGTGTTCATGGAGCATTGTGATGACAATGACATGGAACATTGTGATGCCAAGGGTCATGGAGATTTGTGATGACAAGTCATGTTGCATTTTCATGACAAGGGCATGGTGCATTGTGATGAGAAAGGAAGGGAACATTTTGATGACCGGGTCATGCAGCAATTTGATAAAAAGTGTAAGGGAACATTTTGATGGCAGGGGTTATAGAACATTGTGATGTCAGGGGACTTGTAGCTTTGGGATGGAAAGGGTCATGGAGCATTTTGATGACAGGGGTTATGGAACATTGTGATGGCAGGGGTCATGGAACATTGTGATGATAAGGGGATGTTGCATTGTGATGACAGTGTCATGGAACCTTGTGATTACAGGGATGAGGGAGTATTGTGATGACTAGTGATGGAACATTGTGATATCTCTGGTGAGAGAGCATTTTGATGAAAAGTGCATGGAACATTGTGATTACAACGTTTATGGGGCATTGCAATGACAAGTTTGTGGACCGTTGTGATGAAATGTGCGTGGCACATTGTGATGAAAATGGTCATGGAGCATTGTTCTGACAAAGACATGGCACACTGTGATGACAATTGTCACAGAATTGTGATTAAAATTTCATGGAGCATTGTGGTTACAAAGGTCACAGAGCCTTGTGATGGCACGGGCATGGACCATTGTGATGACAAACGTTATGAAGCATTGTGATGACTGGAGTCACGGAGCATTGTGATGACAGGGGTCATGGAGCATTGTGATGACACGGGCATGGAGCATTGGTCTGAGAAGTTTCATAGATTATTGTGATGAGAGTGGGCATGGTGCATTGTGATGACAAGGGCATGGAGGATTGTGATGATAAGGTGATGGAGTATTGTGAAGACAGGTGTCAGGGAGCATTGTGATGACATATGTCATGGGCCATTGCGATGAAAATGGCATGGAGCATTGTGATGCCAAATGTAATGGAGAATTGTGAAGACAAATATAATAGAGCCTTGTGATGATTAGGGCTTGGAGCATTATGATGACAAGGGCCATTTAAAATTTTCATGACAAGGTCGTGAAGCATTGTGATGACAATGTCCTGGAGCATTATGATGACAAAACCATGGAGCCTTGTGATGACAAGTCTCATGGGGCATACTGAAGAAAAGGGGCATGGAGCACTGTGATTACAGGGGTCTTGGAACCTTGTAATGACAAGGGCATCGAGCATAGTGAGTAGAAGACAAAGGAGAATCCTGATGGCATGCGTCATTGAGCTTTGTGATGACAAGGGCATGGAGCATTGTGATTACATGGGTCTTGGAGCATTGTGATGAAAAGGGCATGGATCATTATGATGAAAAAGGCATGGAACCTTGTCATGAGAGGGTTCAAGGAGCATACAGACAACAAGTGTCAGGGAGCATTTTGATGACAATTGTATTGAGCATTGTGATGACGAAGGTCATGGAGCATTGTGATGAGAAGACCATGAATAATTGAGATGACGAGCGTCATGTGGCATTGTGATGACAAGTGTTATGGAATATTGTGATCACAAGGGTTTGGAGCATTGTTATGACAGAGGTCATGGAGCATTTTGATTTCTTTTTGATGACAATAGCATGAAGCATTATGGTGATGGGCATGGTGCATTTTGATGACAGGGTTCATGGATCATTGAGATGAAACGGGGCATAGAGCATTGTGATTACAGTGTTCTTGGAGCATTGTGATGAGAAGGGTCATGGAGCTTTGTGATAACAAGGCCATGGAACATCGTGGTGGCAGGGGTCATGGAGCATTATTATGACAGTGGTAATGGAGCATTGTGATGGCAAGGGCATTGAGCATTGTGATGAGAATGCCATGGAGCATTCTGATGACTGGTGTCATGGAGCTATGTGAAGACAAGGGCATGGAGCAATGTGATGACAATGACATGGAGCATTGTGATGCCAAGGGTCATGGATCTTTGTGATGACAAAGGTCATGGAGCATTTTGATGGCAAGGGCGTTGTGCACTGTGATGAGAAGGTCAGGGAGCATTGTGATGACAGGGTCATGGAGCAATTGGATGAAAAGTGTCATGGAACATTTTGATGACTGGTATTATGGAACATTGTGATGTCATGGTTCATAGAACATTGTGATGATAAGAGCATGTAGCATTGTGATGACAGGAGTCATGGAACATTCTGATGACAGGGGTGAGGGAGTATTGTGACAAATACTGATGTAGCATTGTGATATCAGTGGTGAGAGAGCATTTTGATGAGAAGTGCATGGAGCATTGTGAGGACAATTTTTTTGGAGCATTGTGATGACAAGATTGTGGAGCACTGTGATGACAGGCGCATGGTGCATTGTGATGACATGTGTCATGGAGCATTGTGCTGACAAGCGCATGTAGCATAGTAATGACAAGGGTCATGGAGCATTGTGCAGAGAAAGGCATAGATCATTGTGATGACAAGGGTGAAAGAGCATTGTGATGAAAATTTCATGGAGCATTGTGGTTAAAAAGGTCACAGAGACTATTGATGACGAGGGCATGGACCATTGTGATGACAAAGGTCATGAAGCATTGGGATGACTGGAGTCACGGAGCATTGTGATGAGAGGGGTCATGGAACACTGTGATAACAAGGGCATGGAGCACTGTAATGACAAAGGCATGGAACTTTGGTCTAATATGTTTCATAGATTACTGTGATGACAGTTGGTATGGCGCATTGTGATGACAGGGGCATGGAGCATTGTGATGACCAGGTCATGCAGTATTGTGAAGACAGGTGTCAGGGAGCATTGTGATGACATATGTAATGGCCCATTGTGATGACAATGGCATGGAGCATTGTGATGCCAAGTGTCATGGAGGATTCTGATGACAAAGGTAATAGAGCATTGTGATGACCATGGCTTGGAGCATTGTGATGACAAGGGTCAGGGAGCATTGTGCTGACAAGTGCATGGAGAATTGTGATGACAAGGGTCATGGAGCATTCTGATGACAAGCTTTTGGAGTATTTTGATGACAATGGCATGGAGCATTGTGATGAAAACGGCATGGGGCATTGTGATGAAAAAGGCATGGAGCCTTTTCGTGAAAGGGTTCAAGGAGCATTCTGATGACAAGTGTCAGGGAGCACTGTGATGACAAGTGTATTGAGAATTGTGATGACAAAGGTCATGGAGCATTGTGATGAAAAGGGCATGGAGTATTGTGATGACAGGCATCATGGAGGGTTGTGATGACACGTGTTATGGAACATTGTGATCAAAAGGGTTTGGAGCATTGTGATGACAGAGGTCATGGATCATTTTGATTTCAAGGAGCATGGAGCATTGTGAGGACAAGGGCATGAAGCAATGTGATCCCAAGGTTCATGGAGGATTGTGATGACAATGGAAATGGAGTATTGTGATGACAAGCGCATAGAGCATTGCAATGACAAGGTCATGTAGCATTTTGCTGACAAAGGCATGGAGCATTGTGGTGACGTGTCATGGAGCACTGTGATGACAAGCGTCACGGAGCATTGTGAATACACTGGTCATGGAGCATTGGGATGAAAAGGGCATGGATCATTTTGATGACAAGGGTCATGGAGCACTGAGCTGAAAATGTTCATGGAGTGTTGTGATGACAGTGGTCATGGAGCATTGTGATGACCAAGGAATGGAGCAATGTGATGACAAGAGTCCTGGATCATTGTGTAGTCAGGTGTCATGGAGTGTTGTGATGACAGTGGTCATGGAGCATTGTGATGATATTGGCCATGGAGCATTGTAATGAGTAGGTCGTGGAGCATTGGGCTGAAAATGCTCATGGATTATTGTGATCACAGGGGTCATGGAGCATTGTGATGACAAGGGAATGGAGCATGGTGATGACAAGGTCCTGGAGAATTGTGATGAGAAGACCATGGAGACTTGTGATGACAACTCACATGGAGCATTCTGATGAAAAGGGGCATGGAGCATTATGATTACAGTGGTCTTGGAGCATTTTGATGACAAGGGCATGGAGCATTGTGATGAGAAGGCCATGAAGCATTGTGATGACATGCGTCATGGAGCTTCTTTATGACAAGGGCATGGAGCATTGTGATTACATGGATCTTGGAGCATTGTGATGAAAAGGACATGGACTATTGTGATGAAAAATGCATGGAGCCTTGTCATGACAGGGTTCAAGGGGCATACTGACGACAAGTGTCAGTTAGCATTGTGATGACAAGTTTATTGAGCATTGTGATGGCAAAGATCATGGAGCATTGTGATGAGAAGACTATGGATAATTGTGATGATGAGTGTCATGGGGTGTTGTGATGATAAGTGTTATGGAACATTGTGATCACAAGGTTTTGGACCATTATCATGACAGAGGTCATGGAGAATATTGATTTCATAGTGATGACAATAGCCTGAAGCATTATGATGATGGGCATGGTGCATTGTGATGAAAGGGTTCATGGAGCATTGAGATGAAAAGGGGCATGGAGCATTGTGTTTTCATGGGTTTTGGAGCATTGTGATGACAAGGGCATGGAGCATTGTGATGAGAAGGCCATGGAATATTCTGACCACATGAGTCATGGAGGTTTGTGTTGACAAGGGCATGGAGCATTGTGATTTCAGGGGTCTTGAGCATTGTGATGACAATTTTCATGGAACCATGTGATGACTAGGCCGTGGAACATTGTGATGGCAGTGGTAATGGTGGATTGATATGACAGAGGTAATGGAGCATTGTGATGAGAAGGGCATGGAACATTGGTCTGAAAAGTTTCATGGATTATTGTGATGAGAGTGGGCATGGAGACTTCTGATGACAAGGGTACAGAACACTATGATACATGGGTCATGCAGGATTGTAATGACAAGGGCCTGGAGCATTGTGATGAGAAGGGCATCGAGCATTGTGATGACAAGTGTCATGGAGCTTTTTGATGACAAGGGCATTGAGCAATGTTATGAGAGTGTTCATGGAGCATTGTGATGACAATGACATGGAGCATTGTGATGCCAAGTGTCATGGGGCTTTGTCATGACAAGTAATGGAGCATTTTGATGACAAGGGCATGGTGCATTGTGATGAGAAGGGCAGGGAGCATTTTGATGACCGGGTCATGCAGCAATTTGATGAAAAGTGTAATGGAATATTTTGATGGCAGGGGTTATAGATCATTGTGATGTCAGGGGATTTGGAGCGTTGGGATGAAAAGGGTCATGGGACAATTTGATGACAGGAGTCATGGAACATTGTGATGATAAGGGGATGTAGCATTGTGATGACAGTGTCATGGAACATTGTGATTACAGGGGTGAGGGAGTATTGTGAAGACTAGTGATGTAACACTGTGATATCTCTGGTGAGAGAGCATTTTGATGAGAAGTGCATGGAGCATTGTGATTTCAAGGTTTATAGAGCATTGCAATGACAAGGCTGTGGACCGTTCTGATGAAATGTGTGTGGCACATTGTGAAGACAATGGTCATTGAGCATTGTTCTGACAAAGACAGGCAGCATTTTGATGACAAGGGTCACAGAGAATTGTGATGAAAAGTTCAAGGAGCATTGTGGTTACAAAGGTCACAGAGCCTTGTGATGATGCGGGCATGGACCATTGTGATGACAAACGTTATGAAGCATTGTGATGACTGGAGTCACGGAGCATTTTGATGACAGGGGTCATGGAGCATTGTGATGGCATGTGTCATGGAGCATTGTGCTGGCAAGCGCGTGGAGCATTGTGATGACAAGAGTCATGGAGAATTGTGCTGAGAAAGACATAGAGCATTGTGATGACAAGGGTCAAAGAGCATTGTTATGAAAAGTTCATGGAACATTGTGGTTAAAATGGTCACAGAGACTGTTGAGGACGAGGGCATGGACCATTGTGATGACAAAGGTCATGAAGCATTGTGATGACTGGAGTCACGGAGCATTGTGAAGGCAGGGGTCATGGAGGATTCTGATAACAAGGGCATAGAGCACTTTGATGACAAGGGCATGGAACATTGGTCTAATAAGTTTCATGGATTATTGCGATGACAGTTGGAATGGCACATTATGATGACAAGGGCATGGAGCATTGTGATGACCAGGTCATGCAGTATTTTGAAGAGAGGTGTCAGGGAGCAATTTGATGACATATGTAATGGCCCATTTTGATGACAATGGCATGGAGCACTGTGATGCCAAGTGTCATGGAGTATTCTGATGACAAAGGTCTTGGAGCATTGTGATGGCAATGGTATGGAGCATTGTTATGACAAAGGTCACGGAGCACTGTGCTGACAAGTGCATGGAGAATTGTGATAAAAAAGGTCATGGAGCATTCTGATGACAAGCTTGTGGAGTATTTTGATGACAATGGCTTGGAGCATTGTGATGAAAACGGCATGGGGCATTGTGATGAAAACGGCATGGAGCCTTTTCATGACAGGTTTCAAGGAGCATTCTGATGACAAGTGTCAGGGAGCATTTTGATGACAAGTGTATTGAGAATTGTGATGACAAAGTTCATGGAGCATTGTGATGAAAAGGGCATGGATTATTGTGATAACAGGCATCATGGAGCGTTGGGATGACAAGTGTTATGGAACATTGTGATCACAAGGTTTTGGAGCATTGTGATAACAGAGGTCATGGATCATTTTGATTTCAAGGAGCATGGAGCATTGTGATGACAATGGCAGGAAGCAATGTGATCCCAAGGTTCATGGAGGATTGTGATGACAATGGAAATGGAGTATTGTGATGACAAGTGCATAGAGTATTGTAATGACAAGGTCATGTAGCATTTTGCTGACAAAGGCATGGAGCATTGTGATGACAGGTGTCATGGAGCACTGTGATGACGAGCGTTACTGAGCATTGTGAATACAGGGGTCATGGAGCATTGGGATGACAAGGGCATGGATCATTGTGATGACAAGGGTCATGGAGCACTGGGCTGAAAATGTTCATGGAGTGTTGTGATGACAGGGGTCATGGAGCATTGTGATGACAAGGGAATGTAGCATTGTGATGACAAGTGTCCCGGATCATTGTGTTGTCAGGTGTCATGGAGTGTTTTGATGACAGTGGTCATGGAGCATTGTGGTGATATGCGCTATGGAGCATTGTGATGAGAATTTCGTAGAGCACTGGGCTGAAAATATTCATGGATTATTGTGATGACAGGGGTCATGGAGCATTGTGATGACAAGGGAATGGAGCACTGTGATGACAAGGTCCTGGAGCACTGTGATGTGAAGACCATGGAACCTTGTGATGACAAGTCTCATGGAGCATTCTGATGAAAAGGCGCAGGGATCATTTTGATTACAGGGGTCTTGGAGCATTGTGATGACAAGGGCATGGAACATTATGATGAGAAGGCCATGGAGCATTCTGATGACATTCGTCATGGAGCTTTGTGATGAAAAGTGCAAGGAGCATTGTGATCACAGGTGTCTTGGAACATTTTGATGAAAAGGGCATGGATCATTGTGATGAAATAGGCATGGAGCCTTGCCATGAAAGAGTGCACGGTGCATACTGAGGTCAATAGTCAGAGAGAATTGTGTTGACAAGGGTATTGAACATTGTGTTGAAAAAAGTCATGGTGCATTGTGATGAGAAGCCCATGGATAACTGTGGTGACCAGCGTCATGGGGCATTGTGATGACAAGTGTTATGGGACATTGTGATCACAAGGGTTTGCAGCATTGTGGTGACAGATGTCATGGAGCTTTTTGATTTCATTGTGATGACAATAGCATGAAGCATTATGATGATGGGCATGGTGCATTTTGATGACAGCGTTCATGGTGCATTGTGATGAAAAGTGGAATGGAGCATTGGTCTGACAAGTTTCTTGGATTATTGTGATAAGAATGGGCATGGCACATTGTGATGACAAGGTCATGGAGCACTGTGATGACAAGGTCATGGATTATTGTTGAAGAAATGTGTCAGGGAGCATTGTGATGAAATATGTCATGTTCCAGTTTGATGACAATATCATGGAGCATTGTGATGCCAATTGTTATGGAGGACTGTTGTGACAAAGTAAAGGAGCATTGTGATGACAAGGGCATGGAGCATTGTGATATCAAGGGCCATTGAGAATTTTAATGCCCTGGTCGTGAAACATTTTGATGAAAAGCGCATGGAGCTTCCTATGACAGGGGTCATGGAGCATTGCGATGACAAGTGCAT
This sequence comes from Mesoplodon mirus, assembly GCF_964341445.2. Classification (NCBI taxonomy): domain Eukaryota; kingdom Metazoa; phylum Chordata; class Mammalia; order Artiodactyla; family Ziphiidae; genus Mesoplodon; species Mesoplodon mirus. The sequence continues at coordinate 2,167,561 of NW_028295811.1, forward strand.
GGAGTATTGTGATGACAAGAGCATATAACATTGTGATGTGAAGTGCCATGGAGCATTGTAATGACAAGGACGTGGAGAATTGTGAGGACAAGGGACATTGAGATTTGAGATGACAAGGCATGGAGCATGGTGATGGCAAAACCGTGGAGCATTGTGATGAGAAGACCTTGGGTAATTGTGATGTCGAGCATCATGGAGCACTGTAATGACAAGGGGCATGAAGCATTGTGATGACAGTTGTCAGGGAGCAATGTGATGACAGGTGTCATGGAGCAATGTGATGACAAAGGCATGGAGCATTGTGATGACAAGGGCATGGAGCATTGCAATGTCAAGAGAATGGAGAATTGTGATGACAAGAGCATGTAACATTTTGATGAGGAGTGTCATGTAGCATTGTGTTGACAAGTACGTGGAGAATTTTGATGACAAGGGACATGGAGAATTTTGATAACCAGGGCATGGATCATTGTGATGACAGGGGTCATGAAGCATTATTATGACAAGGGCCATGGTGCATTCTGACATAAGATATCACTTATGAAGGGAATGTAAACATGGCTACATATGAACTGATTTAGGGAAGAGAACAGAGTCTCAGATTTAGAAAACACTCTAACGCTTGCTTAAGGGGAAAGACAGGTGGGGAGATGCACAAAACAAAAGATTGATATTAGCAAAGGTACCGTTCCATAATCCAAAAACAGAAGAGACAAGCCCTACTCCTTCCTCAGTGAACGGAACTCAACATCCCTATTCCCCGAAGAGAAATATATCTGACTAGTAAGAATTTTAAAACCTATGTATTGATATGTCTCCGTAAGGTAACTAAGTGTGTCTAGTATGACATAAACATGGCAGGGACAATCAGCTCAAACCCAATATAAAAATGAAATTCAAAAAAAACATAAAAACAGAACAATTCTTACACAATACCTTCAGGGTCGCTGATGAAACCTGGAATGACCCTATCTAAATCGACAGCTGGATGTGGCATAAGGCTGGACACTTGGGATTGAGAGGATTGGTGAGATTGGGTGAGCAAATGTAGACCCTTTAAAGCAATAATGTGTGGCACCCATTCCATCGGTCCCAACAGGCCAGGTTTAAGGGCATATTACTACAGCTATAATATGTACGGGAACCCTAGAGAATGGACACAGTGTGAATACGAAAGGTTTCTAAAACTCAACGAATAGTCCCTCTCCTTGTGCTCCAGTTTGACTTTCCAACTGCTTTACTATCAATCTCCCAACTTGGAGAGACAGCACCTTTAACCTCCTGGTTCGCACAGGTTGCCAATTTGGCAGAGGATGAAAGGGAAGACGGAGACCAGTGAGAGAGTAGCTGTTAGACATTTGTACGGGAACATGTCACTCTTACTTCGCGGGAAGAAGAAGAAATAACCAAAGCCTCAGCCACCCACCGGGAACCAGTATAGGTCCTGAACCAAAATATTGGACGTGCGTTCAGCTCACAAAAAAAACGAGTTAAATAATGTAGCTCAGTGCACAACAATTCACAAACAGGCAGAGTAATAAAGGACAACTATCATCCAAAAATCTGTTGAGGGAAGGCAACGAGGCAGACTTGAAAGCGAGGCAGAATAGCAGGAAACAGATTTCAAGAGGTACGTTGGAATCGCATTTAAGGCACAGGAAGAGGGGCACAACATCGACAATGATGCACTTGGCCAAAAAGGGCATATGCGTTTTCTCCTGAATTTATTCAGGAGAAAACGCATATGCCCTTTTTGGCCAAGCAAGCATGCTGGCAATGCAAATCTGCAGTACAAAGTATCACTTCCCACTTGTCAAAAGGTACATGCACAAAATTGGTAAAAACCAAAAAAGCAAGACAGGCCCTGGAGAACAGGGAGGCTTGTTATGCTGATGGGCGGGATGTAAATTGCCAACTGCCTCTCTGGAGGAGTGCATTGTGTTCCCTAAAACAAGTAAACAACAAAGCTACAGAGCCAAGGGCACTTCTAGCCTAGAGAATATACCTTGGGAAAACTGAAAATCAATAAGACAGAGCCACCCCCAAATTTAGGGCTGCACTGCTTACAAGAACCTCAACTTGGGTACAGCTTAAATATCCCAGGAAATATAAATATGGTTTAAAATATTTTGGTAGTTACGTATGATGGAATATCCCTCAGCCATGAAATCAATGTCATAAGACCAGTAGCAGCAAAATGAGTGGATTCAGGTACGATGATTCTAACTGAAATAAGTCACACAGATAAAGAAACTTATCATAAGATATCACTTATGAAGGTCCTCTAAACATGGCTACACATGAACAGAGTTAGGAAAGCGAACAGAGACTCACATTTAGAAAACACTCTTATGCCTGCTTAAGGGGGAATATGAGGTAGGGTGCTGCAGAAAACCAGCGTTTGATATAACCACACGTACCATTTCAAAAACCAACTATGGAATATACAAGACCTACACCTTCCTCAGTGAAAGGAACTCAAAACACGATATTTCCCACAGAGGAATATATCTGACTAGTAAGAAAATTAAAACCTATGTATCGATATGTTTCCGTAATGGAATCAAGTGTGTCTAGACTGGCATAATCATTGCAGTGAGAATCAGCTCAAACCCACTATAAAAAGGAATTTCAAAAAAAAACCCAAAAAACATGGAAATTCTTTACAATTCCTTTAGGGGCTCTAATGAAACCTGGAATGACCCTATCTACAATGACAGCTGGATATGGCATAAGTCTGGACACTTGGGACTGAGAGGATTGGTGAGATTGGTTCAGCAAATGCACACCCTTTAAAGCAATAATGTGTGGCACCCATTCCATTTGTCCCAACTCCCCAGGTTGAAGTCAATATTACTAGAGCTATAACATGTACGGGAAACCTAGAGAATGGACACACTGTAAATACGAAAGGTTTCTAAAACTCAACTAATAGTCCCTCTCCTGGTGCTCCAGGATTACTTTCCAACTGCTTTACTATCAAGCTCCCAACTTGGAGAGACAGCCCCTTTATCCTCCTGGATCGCACAGGTTGCCAATTTGGCAGAGGATAAAAGGGAATAGGGAGAACCAATGAGAGAGTAGCTGTTAGGCATTTGGACAGGCATATGTCACTCTAATTTCCCGGCAAGAAGAAGAATTAACCAAAGTCTCTGCCACCCCCCGGGATCCAGATTACGTCCTGAAACAAAATTGTGGACTTGCGTTCAGCTCACAAAAAACTAGTTGAAAAATGAAGCTAAGAGGCACAGCAATTCACAAACTGGCAGAGTATTAAAGGACAACTATCATCCAAAAATCTGTTGAGGGAAGGCAATGAGGGGGAATTGAAGGCGAGGCAGAATAGCAGGAAACAGATTTCAAGAGGTACGTTGGAATCATCTGTAAAGCACATGAAAAGGGGCACAACTTCGACAATGATGCACTTGGACAAAAAGGTCGTATGCATTTTCTCCTGAATATATGCAAGAGAAAACGCATACGACCTTTTTGGCCAAGCAAGCAAGCGGGCAATGCAAATCTGCACTACAAAGAAGTATCACTTCCCACTGGTCAAAAGGGAAAACCACAAAATGGGTAAACCCAGAAAGGCAAGACAGGCCTTGGAGAACAGCAAGCCTTGTTATGCTGATGGGTGGGATGTAAATTGCCAACTGCCTCACTGGAGGAGTGCAGTGTTCCCTAAAACAAGTAAACAACAGAGCTACAGAGCCAAGGGCACTTCCAGTCTAGGGAATATACTTTGGGAAATCTGAAAATCATTAAGACAGAGCCACCCCCAAATGTAGGGCTGCACTGATTACAAGAACCTCAACTTGGGAACACCTGAAATATCCTAGGAAATATAAAAATGGTTCAAAAAATTGTGGTACTTACGTACGATAGAATATCCCTCAGCCACGAAATCAATGTCATAAGACCAGTAGCAGCAAAATGAGTGGATTCAGGTACGATGATTCTAAGTGAAATAAGTCACACAGAAAAAGAAGCTTATCATAAGATATCACTTACGAAGTTCCTGTAAACATGGCTACACATGAACTGAGTTAGGAATGAGAACAGAGTCTCACATTTAGAAAACACTCTTATGCCTGCTTAAGGGGGAAGGAGAGCTGGGGTGATGCAAAAAAACAGAGTTTGATATAAGCACAGGTACCGTTCCAAAAAACAACTATGGAATAGACAAGACCTACCTATACCTTCCTCAGTGAAAGGGATTCAAAACCCAATATTTCCCACAGAGGAATATATCTGACTAGTAAGAATCTTAAAACCTATGTATTGATATGTCTCCGTAAGGGAATCATGTGTGTCTAGACTGGCATAAACATGGCAGCGAGAATCAGCTCAAACCCACTATAAAAAGGAATTTCAAAAACAAAACAAAAAAACAGGGAAATTCTTTTCAATTACTTCAGGGTCTCTGATGAAACCTGGAATGACCCTGTCTACAATGACAGCTGGATGTGGCATAAGGCTGGACACTTGGGAATGAGAGGATTGGTGAGATTGGGTGAGCAAACACAGACCATTTATAGCAATAATGCATGGCACCCATTCCATGGGTCCCTACTCTCCAGGTTGAAGGGAATATTACTACAGCTATAACATGTACGGGAAACCTAGAGAATGGACACACTGTGAATACGAATGGTCTCTAAAACTCAATGAATAGTCCCTCTCCTGGTGCTCCGGTTTAACTTTCCAACTGCTTTAGTATCAATCTCCCAACCTGGAGACACAGCACCTTTAACCTCCTGTTTCGCACAGGTTGCCAATTTCGCAGAAGATGAAAGGGAAGAGGGAGAACAAATGAGAGAGTAGCTGTTAGGCATTTGGACGGGCATATGTCACTCTTATTTCCCGGGAGGAAGAAGAATTAACCAAAGTGTCAGCCACCCACCGGGAACCAGTATAGTTTCTGAACCAAAATATTGGACTTGCGTTCAGCTCAGAAAAAACGAGTTAAAAAATGGAGCTCAGGGGCACAGCAATTCACAAACTGTCAGAGTAATAAAGTGCAACTATCGTCCAAAAATCTGTTGAGGGAAGGAAACGAGGCGAACTTGAATGTGAGGCAGAATAGCAGGAAACAGATTTCAAGAGGTACGTTGGAATTGCCTTTAAAGCACAGGAAGAGGGGCACAACTTCGACAATGATGCACTTGGCCAAAAAGGGCGTATGCATTTTATCCTGAATATATTCAGGAGAAAATGCATACGCCCTTTTTGACCAATCCAGCAAGTGGGCAATGCAAATCTGCACTACAATGAAGTATCACTTCCCACCGGTCAAAAGGGACATCCACAAAATGGGTAAAAAACCGAAAGGCAAGACAGGCCTTGGAGAACAGGGAGCCTTGTTATGCTGATGGGCGGGATGTAAATTGCCAACTGCCTCTCTGGAGGAGTGCATTGTGTTCCCTAAAACAAGTAAACAACAAAGCTACAGAGCCAAGGGCACTTCTAGCCTAGAGAATATACCTTGGGAAAACTGAAAATCAATAAGACAGAGCCACCCCCAAATTTAGGGCTGCACTGCTTACAAGAACCTCAACTTGGGTACACCTTAAGTATCCCAGGAAAGATAAATATGGTTTAAAATATTTTGGTAGTTACGTATGATGGAATATCCCTCAGCCATGAAATCAATGTCATAAGACCAGTAGCAGCAAAATGAGTGGATTCAGGTACGATGATTCTAACTGAAATAAGTCACACAGATAAAGAAACTTATCATAAGATATCACTTATGAAGGTCCTCTAAACATGGCTACACATGAACAGAGTTAGGAAAGCGAACAGAGACTCACATTTAGAAAACACTCTTATGCCTGCTTAAGGGGTAATATGAGGTAGGGTGCTGCAGAACACCAGCGTTTGATATAACCACACGTACCATTTCAAAAACCAACTATGGAATATACAAGACCTACACCTTCCTCAGTGAAAGGAACTCAAAACACGATATTTCCCACAGAGGAATATATCTGACTAGTAAGAAAATTAAAACCTATGTATCGATATGTTTCCGTAATGGAATCAAGTGTGTCTAGACTGGCATAATCATTGCAGTGAGAATCAGCTCAAACCCACTATAAAAAGGAATTTCAAAAAAAAACCCAAAAAACATGGAAATTCTTTACAATTCCTTTAGGGGCTCTAATGAAACCTGGAATGACCCTATCTACAATGACAGCTGGATATGGCATAAGTCTGGACACTTGGGACTGAGAGGATTGGTGAGATTGGTTGAGCAAATGCACACCCTTTAAAGCAATAATGTGTGGCACCCATTCCATTTGTCCCAACTCCCCAGGTTGAAGTCAATATTACTAGAGCTATAACATGTACGGGAAACCTAGAGAATGGACACACTGTAAATACGAAAGGTTTCTAAAACTCAACTAATAGTCCCTCTCCTGGTGCTCCAGGATTACTTTCCAACTGCTTTACTATCAAGCTCCCAACTTGGAGAGACAGCCCCTTTATCCTCCTGGATCGCACAGGTTGCCAATTTGGCAGAGGATAAAAGGGAATAGGGAGAACCAATGAGAGAGTAGCTGTTAGGCATTTGGACAGGCATATGTCACTCTAATTTCCCGGCAAGAAGAAGAATTAACCAAAGTCTCTGCCACCCCCCGGGATCCAGATTACGTCCTGAAACAAAATTGTGGACTTGCGTTCAGCTCACAAAAAACTAGTTGAAAAATGAAGCTAAGGGGCACAGCAATTCACAAACTGGCAGAGTATTAAAGGACAACTATCATCCAAAAATCTGTTGAGGGAAGGCAACGAGGCGGACTTGAATGTGAGGCAGAATAGCAGGAAACAGATTTCAAGAGGTACGTTGGAATCACATTTAAAGCACAGGAAGAGGGGCACAACTTCGACAATGATGCACTTGTCCAAAAACGGCGTATGCGTTTTCTCCTGAGTATATTCAGGAGAAAACGCATACGCCCATTTTGGCCAAGCAAGCAAGCAGAAAATGTAAGTCTACACTACAAAGAAGTATCACTTCCCACCGGTCAAAGGGACATCCACAAAATGGGTAAAAAACAGAAAGGCAAGAGTCACCCTGGAGAACAGGGAGCCTTGTTATGCTGATGGGTGGGATGTAAATTGCCAACTGCCTCTCTGGAGGAGTGCACTGTGTTCCCTAAAACAAGTAAACAACAGAGCTACAGAGCCAGGGGCACTTCCAGTCTAGGGAATATACCTTGGGAAAACTGAAAATCAATAAGACAGAGCCACCCCTAAATTTAGGGCTGCACTGCTTACAAGAACCTCAACTTGGGTACACCTTAAGTATCCCAGGAAAGATAAAAATGGTTCAAAAATTTGTGGCACTTACGTATGATGGAATATCCCTCAGCCATGAAATCAATGTCATAAGACCAGTAGCAGCAAAATGAGTGGATTCAGGTACGATGATTCTAAGTGAAATAAGTCACACAGAAAAAGAAACTTATTATAAGATATCACTTATGAAGATCCTGTAAACAAGGCTACACATGAACTGAGTTAAGAAAGAGAAGAGAGTCTCACATTTAGAAAACAATCTTATGCCTGCTTAAGGGGGCAGGAGAGGTGGGGTGATGCATAAAACCAGAGGTTGATATAAGCACAGGTACCGTTCCAAAAACCAAGTATGGAATAGACAAGACCTACACCTTCCTCAGTGAAAGGGACTCAAAACCCCATATATCCTGCAGAGGAATATATCTGATAGTAAGAATCTTAAAACCTATGTATTGATATGTCTCTGTAAGGGAATCAACTGTGTATAGACAGGCATAAAGATGGCAGCGAGAATCAGCTCAAACCCACTATAAAAAGGAATTTCAAAAACAAAACAAAAAATCAGCGAAATTCTTTACAATTCCTCAGGGTCTCTGATGAAACTTTGAATGACCCTATCTAGAACAACAGCTGGAGGTGGCATAAGGCTGGACACATGGGACTGAGAGGATTGGTGAGATTCGTGAGCAAATGCAGACCCTTTAAAGCAATAATGCATGGCACCCATCCATGGTCCCAACTCTCCAGGTTGTAGGGAATATTACTACACCTATAACATGTATGGGAGACCTAGAGAATGGACACACTGTGAATACGAAAGGTTTCTAAAACTCAACGAATAGTCCCTCTCGGGGTGCTCCAGTTTCACTTTCTAACTGCTTTACTATCAATCTCACAACTTGGAGAGACAGCACCTTTAACCTCCTGGTTCGCACAGGTTGCCAATTTGGCAAAGGATGAGAGGGAAGAGGGAGAACCAAAGAGAGAGTAGCTGTTAGGCATTTGGACGGGCACATGTCACTCTTATTTCCCGGGAGGAAGAAGAATTAACCAACGTCTCAGCCACCCACCGGGAACCAGTATAGGTCCTAAACCAAAATATGGGACTTGCCTTCAGCTCACAAAAAACGAGTTAAAAAATGGAGCTAGAAGAATGATATAGAAACTTCCGGGTAAGATGGCGGAAGAGTAAGACGCGGAGATCACCTTCCTCCCCACGGATACACCAGAAATACAGCTACACGTGGAACAACTCCTACAGAACACCTACTGAACGCTGGCAGAAGACCCCAGACCTCCCAAAAGGCAAGAAACTCCCCACATACCTGGGTAGGGCAAAGCGGAGAGATCCACACACAGAGGATCGGTGCCGAGTGGCACTCACCAGCCAGAGAGGCTTGTCTGCTCGCACGCCGGGGCACGCAGCGCTGGAAGCTGAGGCTCGGGCTTCGGTCAGAGCGCAGGGAGAGGACTGGGGCTGGTGGCGAGAACTCAGCCTGAAGGGGGCTAATGTGCCACAGCTAGCTGGGAGGGAGTCCGGGAAAACTCTGGAGCTGCCGAAGAGGCAAGAGACTTTTTCTTCCCTCTTGGTTTCCTGGTGCGCGAGGAGAGGGGATTAAGAGCGCTGCTTAAAGGGGCTCCACGGACGGGCGCAAGTCGCGACTGAAAGCGCGGAGCCCAGTGACAGGCGTGGGACGCTGGGGCTGCTGCTGCCACCGTCAAGAATCCTGTGTGCGAGCGCAGGTCACTGCCCACACCGCCCTTCCGGGAGCCTGTGCAGCCCGCCACTGCCGGGGTCCCGGGATCCAGGGGCGGCTTCCCTGGGAGAACGCACGGCGCGCCTCGGGCTGGTGCAACGTCACGCCGACCTCTGCCGCTGCAGGCTCGCCCCGCACTCCGTGCCCCTCCCTCCCTCCCGGCCTGAGTGAGACAGAGTCCCTGAAGAGGCTGCTCCTTTAACCCTGTCCTATCTGAGCGAAGAACAGACGCCCTCCGGCGACCTACACGCAGAGGCGGGGCCAAATCCAAAGCTGAGACCTAGGAGCTGTGAGAACAAAGAAGAGAAAGGGAAACCTCTCCCAGCAGCCTCAGAAGCAGCGGATTAAAGCTCCACAATCAACTTGATGTATCCTGCATCTGTGGAATACATGAATAGACAACACATCATCCCAAATTGAGGAGCCCGGAGTCAGTGCTGTGCCTCTGAGGTGGGAGAGCCAACTTCAGGACACTGGTCCACAAGAGACCTCCCAGCTCCACATAATATCAAACGGCGAAAATCTTCCAGAGATCTCCATCTCAACACCAGCACCCAGGTTCACTCAACGACCAGCAGGCTACAGTGCTGGACACCCTAAGCCAAACAACTAGCAAGACAGGAACACAACGCCACCCATTAGCAGAGAGGTGGCCTAAAATCATAAAAAGTCCACAGACACCCCAAAATACACCACCAGACGTGGACATGCCCACCAGAAAGACAAGATCCAGCCTCATCCACCAGAACACAGGCACTAGTCCCCTCCACCAGGAAGCCTACACAACCCACTAGACCAACCTTAGCCACTGGGGACAGACACCAAAAACAACAGGAACTACAAACCTGCAGCCTGCAAAAAGGAGACCCCAAACACAGTAACATAAGCAAAATGAGAAGACAGAAAAACACACAGCAGGAGAAGGAGCAAGATAAAAACCCACCAGACCTAACAAATGAAGAGGTAATAGGCACTCTACCTGAAAAAGATTTTCAGAATAATGATGGTAAAGATGATCCAAGATTCTATTTCCCAGATCCAAAATCTTGGAAATAGAATAGACAAAATGCAAGAAACAGTTAACAAGGACCTAGAAGAACTAAAGATGAATCAAGCATCGATTAAAAACACAATAAATGAAATAAAAAATTCTCTAGATGGGATCAATAGCAGAATAACTGAGGCAGAAGAACGGATAAGTGAGGTGGAAGATAAAATAGTGGAAATAACTGCTGCAGAGCAAAATAAAGAAGAAAGAATGAAAAGAACAGAGGACAGTCTCAGAGACCTCTGGGACAACATTAAACGCACCAACATTCGAATTATAGGGGTTCCAGAAGAAGAAGAGAAAAAGAAAGGGACTGAGAAAATATTTGAAGAGATTATAGTTGAAAACTTCCCTAATATAGGAAAGGAAATAGTTAATCAAGTCCAGCAGGCACAGAGAGTCCCATACAGAATAAATCCAAGGAGAAATACGCCAAGACACATATTAATCAAACTGTCAAAAATTAAACACAAAGAAATCATATTAAAAGCAGCAAGGCAAAAACAACAAATAACACACAAGGGAATCCCCATCAGGATAACAGCTGATCTCTCAGCAGAAACACTACAAGCCAGAAGGGAGTGGCAGGACATACTTAAAGTGATGAAGGAGAAAAACCTGCAACCAAGATTACTCTACCCAGCAAGGATCTCATTCAGATTTGATGGAGAAATTAAAACGTTTACAGACAAGCAAAAGCTGAGAGAGTTCAGCACCACCAAACCAGCTTTACAACAAATGCTAAAGGAACTTCTCTAGGCAAGAAACACAACAGAAGGAAAAGACCTACAATAATGAACCCAAAACAATTAAGAAAATGGGAATAGGAACATACATATCGATAATTACCTTAAATGTAAATGGACTAAATGCTCCCACCAAAAGACACAGAGTGGCTGAATGGATACAAAAACAAGACCCATCTATATGCTGTCTACAAGAGACCCACTTCAGACCTAGAGACACATACAGACTGAAAGTAAGGGGATGGAAAATGATATTCCATGCAAATGGAAACCAAAAGAAAGCTGGAGTAGCAATTCTCATATCAGACAAAATAGACTTTAAAATAAGGACTACTAGAAGAGACAAAGAAGGACACTACATAATGATCAAGGGATCGATCCAAGAAGAAGATATAACAAATGTAAATATTTATGCACCCAACATAGGAGCACCTCAATACATAAGGCAAATACTAACAGCCATAAAAGGAGAAATCGACAGTAACACACTCATAGTAGGGGACTTTAACACCCCACTTTCACCAATGGACAGATCATCCAAAACGAAAATAAATAAGGAAACACAAGCTTTAAATGATACATTAAACAAGATGGACTTAATTGATATTTATAGGACATTCCATCCAAAAACAACAGAATACACATTTTTCTCAAGTGCTCATGGAACATTCTCCAGGATAGATCATATCTTGGGTCACAAATCAAGCCTTGGTAAATTTAAGAAAATTGAAATTGTATCAAGTATCTTTTCCGACCACAATGCTATGAGACTAGATATCAATTACAGGAAAAGAGCTGTAAAAAATACAAACACATGGAGGCTAAACAATACGCTACTTAATAACGAAGTGATCACTGAAGAAATCAAAGAGGAAATTAAAAAATACCTAGAAACAAATGACAATGGAGACACGACGACCCAAAACCTATGGGATGCAGCAAAAGCAGTTCTAAGAGGGAAGTTTATAGCAATACAATCCCACCTTAAGAAACAGGAAACATCTCGAATAAACAACCTAACCTTGCACCTAAAGCAATTAGAGAAAGAAGAACAAAAACATCCCAAAGTTAGCAGAAGGAAAGAAATCATAAAAATGAGATCAGAAATAAATGAAAAAAAAATGAAGGAAACGATAGCAAAGATCAATAAAACTAAAAGCTGGTTCTTTGAGAAGATAAACAAAATTGATAAACCATTAGCCAGACTCATCAAGAAAAAAAGGGAGAAGACTCAAATCAATAGAATTAGAAATGAAAAAGGAGAAGTAACAACTGACACTACAGAAATACAAAAGATCATGAGAGATTACTATAAGCAACTCTATGCCAATAAAATGGACAACCTGGAAGAAATGGACAAATTCTTAGAAATGCACAACCTGCCAAGACTGAATCAGGAAGAAATAGAAAATATGAACAGACCAATCACAAGCACTGAAATTGAAACTGTGATAAAAAATCTTCCAACAAACAAAAGCCCAGGACCAGATGGCTTCACAGGCGAATTCTATCAAGCATTTAGAGAAGAGCTAACACCTATCCTTCTGAAACTCTTCCAAAATATAGCAGAGGGAGGAACACTCCCAAACTCATTCTACGAGGCCACCATCACCTTGATACCAAAACCAGGCAAGGATGTCACAAAGAAAGAAAACTACAGGCCAATATCACTGATGAACATAGATGCAAAAATCCTCAACAAAATACTAGCAAACAGAATCCAACAGCACATTAAAAGGATCATACACCATGATCAAGTGGGGTTTATTCCAGGAATGCAAGGATTCTTCAACATACGCAAATCAATCAACGTGATACACCATATTAACAAATTGAAGGAGAAAAACCATATGATCATCTCAATAGATGCAGAGAAAGCTTTCGACAAACTTCAACACCCATTTATGATAAAAACCCTGCAGAAAGTAGGCATACAGGGAACTTTCCTCAACATCATAAAGGCCATATATGACAAACCCACAGCCAGCACCGTCCTCAATGGTGAAAAACTGAAACCATTTCCACTAAGATCAGGAACAAGACAAGGTTGCCCACTCTCACCACTCTTATTCAACCTAGTTTTGGAAGTTTTAGCCACAGCAATCAGAGAAGAGAAGGAAATAAAAGGAATCCAAATTGGAAAAGAAGAAGTAAAGCTGTCACTGTTTGCAGATGACATGATACTATACATAGAGAATCCTAAAGATGCTACCAGAAAACTACTAGAGTTAATCAATGAATTTGGTAAAGTTGCAGGATACAAAATTAATGCACAGAAATCTCTGGCATTCCTATATACTGATGATGAAAAATCTGAAAGTGAAATCAAGGAAACACTCCCATTTACCATTGCAACAAAAAGAATAAAATATCTAGGAATAAACCTACCTAAGGAGACAAAAGACCTGTATGCAGAAAATTATAAGACACTGATGAAAGAAATTAAAGATGATACAAATAGATGGAGAGATGTACCATGTTCTTGGATTGGAAGAATCAACATTGTGAAAATGACTCTACTACCCAAAGCAATCTACAGGTTCAATGCAATCCCTATCAAACTACCACTGGCATTTTTCACAGAACTAGAACAAAAAATTTCACAATTTGTATGGAAACACAAAAGACCCCGAATAGCCAAAGCAATCTTGAGAACGAAAAATGGAGCTGGAGGAATCAGGCTCCCTGACTTCAGACTATACTACAAAGCTACAGTAACCAAGACAGTATGGTACTGGCACAAAAACAGAAAGATACATCAATGGAATAGGATAGAAAGCCCAGAGTTAAACCCACGGACATATGGTCACCTTATCTTTGATAAAGGAGGCAGGAATGTACAGTGGAGAAAGGACAGTCTCTTCAATAAGTGGTGCTGGGAAAACTGGATAGGGACATGTAAAAGTATGAGATTAGATCATTCCCTAACACCATACACAAAAATAAGCTCAAAATGGATTAAAGACCTAAATGTAAGGCCAGACACTATCAAACTCTTAGAGGAAAACATAGGCAGAACACTCTATGACATAAATCACAGCAAGATCCTTTTTGACCCACCTCCTAGAGAAATGGAAATAAAGACAAAAATAAACAAATGGGACCTAATGAAACTTAAAAGCTTTTGCAGAGCAAAGGAAACCATAAACAAGACCAAAAGACAACCCTCAGAATGGGAGAAAATATTTGCAAATGAAGCAACTGACAAAGGATTAATCTCCAAAATTTATAAGCAGCTCATGCAGCTCAATAACAAAAAAACAAACAACCCAATCCAAAAATGGGCAGAAAACCTAAATAGACATTTCTCCACAGAAGATATACAGACTGCCAACAAACACATGAAAGGATGCTCAACATCTTTACTCATTAGAGAAATGCAAATCAAAACTACAATGAGATATCATCTCACACCAGTCAGAATGGCCATCATCAAAAAATCTAGAAACAATAAATGCTGGAGAGGGTGTGGAAAAAAGGGAACACTCTTGCACTTCTGGTGGGAATGTGAATTGGTACAGCCGCTATGGAGAACGGTATGGAGGTTCATTAAAAAACTACAAATAGACCTACCATATGACCCAGCAATCCCACTACTGGGCATATACCCTGAGAAAACCATAATTCAAAAAGAGACATGTACCAAAATGTTCATAGCAGCCCTATTTACAATAGCCCGGAGATGGAAACAACCTAAGTGTCCATCATCGGATGAATGGATAAAGAAGATGTGGCACATATATACAATGGAATATTACTCAGCCATAAAAAGAAATGAAATTGAGCTATTTGTAATGAGGTGGATAGACCTAGAGTCTGTCATACAGAGTGAAGTAAGTCAGAAAGAGAAAGACAAATACTGTATGCTAACACATATATATGGAATTTAAGAAAAAAAAATGTCATGAAGAACATAGGGGTAAGACAGGAATAAAGACACAGACCTACTAGAGAATGGACTTGAGGATATGGGGAGGGGGAAGGGTAAGCTGTGACAAAGTGAAAGAGCGGCATGGACATATATACACTACCAAACGTGAGGTAGATAGCTAGTGGGAAGCAGCCGCATAGCACAGCGAGATCAGCTTGGTACTTTGTGACCGCCTGGAGGGGTGGGATAGGGAGGGTGGGAGGGAGACGCAAAAGGGAGAGGATATGGAAACATATGTATATGTATAACTGATTAAATTTGTTATAAAGCAAAAAAATAAAATAAAATAAAACTTAAAAAATTAAAAAAAATAAAAAAATAAATAAAAAAAAGAATGATATAAACCCAGAAACCATAATGTAAAAGGATTGATTAATATGAAATAGAAGCTCAACATACTAAAAAATACTATTAATAAAGCAAATATACATAGGACAGATGAGAAAAATGAGACATGTCAATAGGCTATTTTCTTATATATATAAAGAAGAAAACTCGAAAAAAAATAGCAGGGAATATGAATTGGCATTTTACAGAAAAAGAACTACAAACGGCCAGTGAAAGTATGGAAAGGTAGCCAACCCCACCTCTTATCAAGGGAGTATTTATCATACTAAGTGAAGTAAGTGAGACAGAGAAAGACAAATACCATATGATATCACTTCCATGTGGAATCTAAAAACATGATACTGTCTTAATGTTTTAGTCCATTTAGCCCTCAACACTCTTGCCCCCATTCTCCAAATCACTATCATGTCTAACCCGGATTAAGGCAAAAGCCTCCTGTATAGTCACCCACTTTCACCACTCTTGCTTTTGTGATAGCCACTTCCCTCCACAAAGAAGACTGAGTCTTCAGTTGTATGACATCATCAAACCTCCTTGCTTCAAACCTTCCTATTTAATATGAAATGCAAGCTCTTTATTCTTTCATAAAGGTTCTTCCTGATCTAATGCCTGCTTGCCTCTTTAGGCTCCTCCCCATCTGCTGTCCTCTCCGTTCCTTATGCTTCAACTCTTCTCTTGGATCCTGAACTATTCCATACAGATTATCTCCTTGAGGCTTTGGTATTTGCCCTCCCCGCTACCTGTAAAAGTTTCTGCCTGTGATCTTCACAGAGCTGGCTTCTCCACACACTTTAGATCTCAACACAAATATCATATACTTAAATAGGAGTTCACTAAAGACCCTATCAAAAACAAAGTCCCCAAACCTAACCTCTCTCTAGGTTATCACTCTATCATTTCCTTTATACTATTTGTCATTATCAAACAATATCTTCTCTTTTTTGTTGTTGTTTAGTTATATATTGTCCATCTTCCATGTCTACTAGAATGAAAACTCTATATCAGGGCAATACTTATGCTAGTCTTGTTCCCTGAAGTATCCCCACTGTCACCAGCTGTGCTTGGCATAACATAAACCTTCTAAAATATTTGTTAGAATAAATGTGTGAAAAAATTTGTATTTAGAATAATGTCTACATTTTGGATATGGATGTGCCTGAGTGTGTTATTGAAGATAGAGAGAATGGATCACAAAGGATAGATCTGTAAGAATGTATTGCAGCTGAATGAGAAATGCTGGCAGAGAGAGCTGCCTTGTGTGCAGGTGATGTGAAATCATGGGGACAGTTGGCATCAGACAAGGTTGAGAAAATAAACAGAGAGATCTAGTGCAAAGGCAGACCTAGGTTTACATACCACCTCTGTAGTTTACTGTCTCACCATGGGTAAGTTATCTACCTTGCTAAATCTTAGGTTCCTTATTTGTAAGCTGATGATAACGAGTAGTTTAGGCCTCATATAATGTGTGACAACTAATGAGCAAATGCATATAAGGCATTCAGCAGGGCAGCTGACACACAGTGAATACTCAGTAATACTGGTGATGACTACGACCATTACCCTTGTCATCCTTGTTGCCTTGCTATCATCATCCTCACCATCATCATTATCAGAACATTATTGCCAAGTGTAGTCAATACACTGACCTCAGAGTTCCACTGAAGGCACAAGCCACAAAAAGTCCTGGAAGTCCTGGCATTGTGGCAAATAACTCCATGACGAAGTATGGCATCAGCTGAAGAGGAGGCAAAACAAGATGGGATTAGCAGTCTCATCAGCAGTGTCTGAAATGTGGGACTGTATTGAAGCTTTTTAGCAAAAGGAGGTGGGAAAAAAAGAAAAAAATAAAGTAACAATAAAGGGATTTGTCTGGACTATCGTTGTTAAATGCTAACAAATGAGGTTATGATCAATCCAATTCCATGGACCTGAGGTGCAGCTGTAGGGGAGGGGAAGGGATAGGAAGGGGACAGTCATAAAAGGAAAAAGTTGGATGGACTTTAGAATATTCAGGAACTTTTAACTTTTTTACGTTTGCAATGTGTGCTATTTTCTTGCCTGTTTATCCTTAATGTTAGAAACTAAATCCAAAAAACAAATGCTTAAAACAGGTCTTCAGGGAGTCTAGATATTACGGTTCTACTCTGGAGCCAGATTTATGGGAGAGGAGCAGCCACAGGACACAGTGGGAGAGTTGTATATGTAGGGGGAGAGGATAGAGACGATAGCTCCTCCTGAGAATATTCTCCGTGAATGGAGTTTTTAAGGATGGACCAAGAGATTGTCATACTGAGTAAAATAAGTCAGACAGAGAAAGACAAATATCATATGATGCCACTTACATGTGGAATCTTAAAATACTGGTACAAATGAACCTATTTACAAAACAGAAATAGCGTCACCGACGTAGAAAACAAACTTATGATCACCGGGGGGAAAGGAGGAGGAGGGATAAATTGGGAGATTTGGATTGACATATACACACTACTGTGTATAAAATAGATAACTAATAAGAACCTACTGTACAGCACAGGAAACTCAATACTCTGTAATGACCTATACCAGAATAGAATCTAAAAAAGAGTGGATATATGTATATGTATAACCGAGTCACTTTGCTGTACAGCTGAAACTAACACAACATTGTAAATCAACTCTACTCCAATAAAAATTAATTTATAAAAAAAAATGGAGCTATAGGGCAGAGCAATTCACAAACTGGCAGAGTAATAAAGGACAACTATAATCCAACAATCTGTTGAGGGAAGGAAACGAGGCGGACTTGAAAGTGAGGCAGAATAGCAGGAAACAGATTTCAAGAGGTACGTTGGAATCGCCTTTAAAGCACAGGAAGAAGGGCACAACTTCGACAATGATGCACTTGTCCAAAAAGGGCGTATGCGTTTTCTCCTGAGTATATTCAGGAGAAAACGCATACACCCATTTTGGCCAAGCAAGCAAGCGGACAATGTAAGTCTGCACTACAAAGAAGTATCACTTCCCACTGGTCCAAAGGGACATCCACAAAAAGGGTAAAAACCAGAAATTCAAGCCAGGCCCTGGAGAACAGGGAGCCTTGTTTGCTGATGGGCGGGATGTAAATTGCCAACTGCCTCTCTGGAGGAGTGCATTGTGTTCCCTAAAACAAGTAAACAACAGAGCTACAGAGCCAAGGGCACTTCCAGTCTAGGGAATATACCTTGGGAAAACTGAAAATCAATAAGACAGAGCCACCCCAAAATTTAGGAATAGACTGCTTACAAGAACCTCAACTTGGGTACACCTTAATATCCCAGTAAATATAAAAATGGTTGAAAAAGTTGTGGTACTTACATACGAGGGAATATCCCTCAGCCATGAAATCAATATCATATGACCAGTAGCAGCAAAATGAGTGGATTCAGGTACGATGATTCTAAGTGAAATAAGTCACACAGAAAAAGAAGCTTATCATAAGATATCACTTATGAAGATCCTGTAAACATGGCTACACATGAACTGAGTTAGGAAAGAGAAGAGAGTCTCACATTTAGAAAACACTCTTATGCCTGCTTAAGGGGGAAGGAGAGGTGGGGTGATGCATAAAACCAGAGGTTGATATAAGCACAGGTACCGTTCCAAAAACCAAGTATGGAATAGACAAGACCTACACCTTCCTCAGTGAAAGGGACTCAAAACCCCATATTTCCCGCAGAGGAATATATCTGACTAGTAAGAATCTTAAAACCTATGTATTGATATGTCTCCATAAGGGAATCAAGTGTGTGTAGACTGGCATAAAGATGGCAGCGAGAATCAGCTCAAACCCACTATAAAAAGGAATTTCAAAAACAAAACAAAAAAACAGCGAAATTCTTTACAATTCCTCAGGGTCTCTGATGAAACTTTGAATGACCCTATCTAGAACGACAGCTGTAGGTGGCATAAGGCTGGACACATGGGACTGAGAGGATTGGTGAGATTCGTGAGCAAATGCAGACCCTTTAAAGCAATAATGCATGGCACCCATTCCATGGTTCCCAACTCTCCAGGTTGTAGGGAATATTACTACAGCTATAACATGTATGGGAAACCTAGTGAATGGACACACTGTGAATATAAAAGGTTTCTAAATCTCAAGGAATAGTCCCTCTCCTGGTGCTCCAGTTTCACTTTCTAACAGCTTTACTATCAATCTCCCAACTTGGAGAGACAGCACCTTTAACCTCCTGGTTCGCACAGGTTGCCAATTTGGCAAAGGATGAAAGGGAAGAGGGAGAACCAAAGAGAGAGTAGCTGTTAGGCATTTGGACGGGCACATGTCACTCTTTTTTCCCGGGAGGAAAAAGAATTAACCAAAGTCTCAGCCACCCACCGGGAACCAGTATAGGTCCTAAATCAAAATATGGGACTTGCATTCAGCTCACAAAAAGCGAGTTAAAAAATGGAGCTATAGGGCAGAGCAATTCACAAACTGGCAGAGTAATAAAGGACAACTATCATCCAAAAATCTGTTGAGGGAAGGCAATGAGGCGGACTTGAATGCGAGGCAGAATAGCAGGAAACAGATTTCAAGAGGTACGTTGGAATCGCCTTTAAACCACAGGAAGAGGGGCACAACTTCGACCATGATGCACTTGTCCAAAAAGGGCGTGTGCATTTTCTCCTGAGTATATTCAGGAGAAAACGCATACGCCCATTTTGGCCAAGCAAGCAAGCGGACAATGTAAGTCTGCACTACGAAGAAGTATCACTTCCCACCAGTCAAAAGGGACATCCACAAAAAGGGTAAAAACCAGAAATTCAAGACAGGCCCTGGAGAACAGGGAGCCTTGTTATGCTGATGGGCGGGATGTAAATTGCCAACTGCCTCTCTGGAGGAGTGCATTGTGTTCGGTAAAACAAGTAAACAACACAGCTACAGAGCCAAGGGCACTTCCAGTCTAGGGAATATACCTTGGGAAAACTGAAAATCAATAAGACAGAGCCACCCCAAAATTTAGTTATGCACTGCTTAAAAGAACCTCAACTTGGGTACACCTTAATATCGCGGGAAAGATAAAAATGGTTTAAAAAGTTCTGATACTTACGTACGAGGGAATATCCCTCAGCCATGAAATCAATATCATATGACCAGTAGCAGCAAAACGAGTGGATTCAGGTACGATGATTCTAAGTGAAATAAGTCACACAGAAAAAGAAACTTATCATAAGATATCACTTATGAAGTTCCTGTATACATGGCTACACATGAAATGAGTTAGGAAAGAGAAGAGAGTCTCACATTTAGAAAACACTCTTATGCCTGCTTAAGGGGGAAGGAGAGGTGGGGTGATGCATAAAACCAGAGGTTGATATAAACACAGGTACTTTTCCAAAAACCAACTGTGGAATAGACAAGACCTACACCTTCCTCAGTGAAAGGGACTCAAAACCCCATATTTCCCGCAGAGGAATATATTTGACTAGTAAGAATCTTAAAACCTATGTATTGATATGTCTCCGTAAGGGAATCAAGTGTGTGTAGACTGGCATAAAGATGGCAGCGAGAATCAGCTCAAACCCACTATAAAAAGGAATTTCAAAAACAAAACAAAAAAAACAGCGAAATTCTTTACAGTTCCTCAGGGTCTCTGATGAAACTTGGAATGACACTATCTAGAACGACAGCTGGAGGTGGCATAAGGCTGGACACATGGGACTGAGAGGATTGGTGAGATTCGTGAGCAAATGCAGACCCTTTAAAGCAATAATGCATGGCACCCATTCCATGGTTCCCAACTCTCCAGGTTGTAGGGAATATTACTACAGCTATAACATGTATGGGAAACCTAGAGAATGGACACCCTGTGAATACGAAAGGTTTCTAAAACTCAACGAATAGTCCCTCTCCTGGTGCTCCAGTTTCACTTTCTAACAGCTTTACTATCAATCTCCCAACTTGGAGAGACAGCACCTTTAACCACCTGGTTCGCACAGGTTGCCAATTTGGCAAAGGATGAAAGGGAAGAGGGAGAACCAAAGAGAGAGTAACTGTTAGGCATTTGGACAGGCACATGTCACTCTTTTTTCCCGGGAGGAAGAAGAATTAACCAACGTCTCAGCAACTCACCGGGAACCAGTATAGGTCCTAAACCAAAATATGGGACTTGCGTTCAGCTCACAAAAAACGAGTTAAAAAATGGAGCTATAGGGCAGAGCAATTCACAAACTGGCAGAATAATAAAGGAAAACTATCATCCAAAAATCTGTTGAGGGAAGGCAACGAGGCGGACTTGAAAGTGAGGCAGAATAGCAGGAAACAGATTTCAGGAGGTACGTTGGAATCGCCTTTAAAGCACAGGAAGAGGGGCACAACTTCGACAATGATGCACTTGTCCAAAAAGGGCGTGTGCATTTTCTCCTGAGTATATTCAGGAGAAAACGCATACGCCCATTTTGGCCAAGCAAGCAAGCGGACAATGTAAGTCTGCACTACGAAGAAGTATCACTTCCCACCGGTCAAAAGGGACATCCACAAAAAGGGTAAAAACCAGAAATTCAAGACAGGCCCTGGAGAACAGGGAGCCTTGTTATGCTGATGGGCGGGATGTAAATTGCCAACTGCCTCTCTGGAGGAGTGCATTGTGTTCGGTAAAACAAGTAAACAACACAGCTACAGAGCCAAGGGCAATTCCAGTCTAGGGAATATACCTTGGGAAAACTGAAAATCAATAAGACAGAGCCACCCCAAAATTTAGTTATGCACTGCTTAAAAGAACCTCAACTTGGGTACACCTTAATATCGCAGGAAAGATAAAAATGGTTTAAAAAGTTCTGATACTTACGTACGAGGGAATATCCCTCAGCCATGAAATCAATATCATATGACCAGTAGCAGCAAAACGAGTGGATTCAGGTACGATGATTCTAAGTGAAATAAGTCACACAGAAAAAGAAACTTATCATAAGATATCACTTATGAAGTTCCTGTATACATGGCTACACATGAAATGAGTTAGGAAAGAGAAGAGAGTCTCACATTTAGAAAACACTCTTATGCCTGCTTAAGGGGGAAGGAGAGGTGGGGTGATGCATAAAACCAGAGGTTGATATAAACACAGGTACTTTTCCAAAAACCAACTGTGGAATAGACAAGACCTACACCTTCTTCAGTGAAAGGGACTCAAAACCCCATATTTCCCGCAGAGGAATATATTTGACTAGTAAGAATCTTAAAACCTATGTATTGAAATGTCTCCGTAAGGGAATCAAGTGTGTGTAGACTGGCATAAAGATGGCAGCGAGAATCAGCTCAAACCCACTATAAAAAGGAATTTCAAAAACAAAACAAAAAAAACAGCGAAATTCTTTACAGTTCCTCAGGGTCTCTGATGAAACTTGGAATGACACTATCTAGAACGACAGCTGGAGGTGGCATAAGGCTGGACACATGGGACTGAGAGGATTGGTGAGATTCGTGAGCAAATGCAGACCCTTTAAAGCAATAATGCATGGCACCCATTCCATGGTTCCCAACTCTCCAGGTTGTAGGGAATATTACTACAGCTATAACATGTATGGGAAACCTAGAGAATGGACACCCTGTGAATACGAAAGGTTTCTAAAACTCAACGAATAGTCCCTCTCCTGGTGCTCCAGTTTCACTTTCTAACAGCTTTACTATCAATCTCCCAACTTGGAGAGACAGCACCTTTAACCACCTGGTTCGCACAGGTTGCCAATTTGGCAAAGGATGAAAGGGAAGAGGGAGAACCAAAGAGAGAGTAACTGTTAGGCATTTGGACAGGCACATGTCACTCTTTTTTCCCGGGAGGAAGAAGAATTAACCAACGTCTCAGCAACTCACCGGGAACCAGTATAGGTCCTAAACCAAAATATGGGACTTGCGTTCAGCTCACAAAAAACGAGTTAAAAAATGGAGCTATAGGGCAGAGCAATTCACAAACTGGCAGAATAATAAAGGAAAACTATCATCCAAAAATCTGTTGAGGGAAGGCAACGAGGCGGACTTGAAAGTGAGGCAGAATAGCAGGAAACAGATTTCAAGAGGTACGTTGGAATCGCCTTTAAAGCACAGGAAGAGGGGCACAACTTCGACAATGATGCACTTGTCCAAAAAGGGCGTGTGCATTTTCTCCTGAGTATATTCAGGAGAAAACGCATACGCCCATTTTCGCCAAGCAAGCAAGCGGACAATGTAAGTCTGCACTACCAAGAAGTATCAATTCCCACCGGTCAAAAGGGACATCCACAAAAAGGGTAAAAAACAGAAATTCAAGACAGGCCCTGGAGAACAGGGAGCCTTGTTATGCTGATGGGCGGGATGTAAATTGCCAACTGCCTCTCTGGAGGAGTGCATTGTGTTCCCTAAAACAAGTAAACAACAGTGCTACAGAGCCAAGGGCACTTCCAGTCTAGGGAATATACCATGGGAAAACTTAAAATCAATAAGACAGAGCCACCCCAAAATTTAGGAATGCACTGCTTACAAGAACCTCAAATTTGGTACACCTTAAGTATCCCAGGAAAGATAAAAATGGTTCAAAAAATTGTGGTACTTACATACGATGGAATATCCGTCAGCCATGAAATCAATGTCATAAGACCAGTAGCAGCAAAATGAGTGGATTCAGGTACGATGATTATAAGTGAAATAAGTCACACAGAAAAAGAAACTTATCATAAGATATCACTTATGAAGATCCTGTAAACATGGCTACACATGAACTGAGTTAGGAAAGAGAAGAGAGTCTCACATTTAGAAAACACTCTTATGCCTGCTTAAGGGGGAAGGAGAGGTGGGGTGATGCATAAAACCAGAGGTTGATATAAGCACAGGTACCGTTCCAAAAACCAAGTATGGAATAGACAAGACCTACACCTTCCTCAGTGAAAGGGACTCAAAACCCCATATTTCCCGCAGAGGAATATATCTGACTAGTAAGTATCTTAAAACCTATGTATTGATATGTCTCCATAAGGGAATCAAGTGTGTGTAGACTGGCATAAAGATGGCAGCGAGAATCAGCTCAAACCCACTATAAAAAGGAATTTCAAAAACAAAACAAAAAACAGCAAAATTCTTTACAATTCCTCAGGGTCTCTGATGAAACTTGGAATGACCCTATCTAGAACGACAGCTGGAGGTGGCATAAGGCTGGACACATGGGACTGAGAGGATTGGTGAGATTCGTGAGCAAATGCAGACCCTTTAAAGCAATAATGCATGGCACCCATTCCATGTGTCCCAACTCTCCAGGTTGTAGGGAATATTACTACAGCTATAACATGTATGGGAAACCTAGTGAAAGGACACACTGTGAATACGAAAGTTTTCTAAATCTCAAGGAATAGTCCCTCTCCTGGTGCTCCAGTTTCACTTTCTAACTGGTTTACTATCAATCTCCCAACTTGGAGAGACAGCACCTTTAACCTCCTGGTTCGCACAGGTTGCCAATTTGGCAAAGGATGAAAGGGAAGAGGGAGAAGCAAAGAGAGAGTAGCTGTTAGGCATTTGGACGGGCACATGTCACTCTTTTTTCCCGGGAGGAAGAAGAATTAACCAAAGTCTCAGCCACCCACCGGGAACCAGTATAGGTCCTAAACCAAAATATGGGACTTTCGTTCAGCTCACAAAAAACGAGTTAAAAAATGGAGCTATAGGGCAGATCAATTCACAAACTGGCAGAGTAATAAAGGACAACTATCATCCAAAAATCTGTTGAGGGAAGGCAACGAGGCGGACTTGAAAGTGAGGCAGAATAGCAGGAAACAGATTTCAAGAGGTACGTTATAATCGCCTTTAAAGCACAGGAAGAGGGGCACAACTTCGACAATGATGCACTTGTCCAAAAAGGGTGTATGCGTTTTCTCCTGAGTATATTCAGGAGAAAACGCATATGCCCATTTTGGCCAAGCAAGCAAGCGGACAATGTAAGTCTGCACTACAAAGAAGTATCACTTCCCACCGGTCCAAAGGGACATCCACAAAAAGGGTAAAAACCAGAAATTCAAGACAGGCCCCGGAGAACAGGGAGCCTTGTTATGCTGATGGGCGCGATGTAAATTGCCAACTGCCTCTCTGGAGGAATGCATTGTGTTTCCTAAAACAAGTAAACAACAGAGCTACAGAGCCAAGGGCACTTCCAGTCTAGGGAATATACCTTGGTAAAATTGAAAATCAATAAGACAGCACCACCCCAAAATTTAGGAATGCACTGCTTAAAAGAACCTCAACTTGGGTACACCTTAAATATCCCAGGAAATATAAAAATGGTTGAAAAAGTTGTGGTACATACGTACGAGGGAATATCCCTCAGCCATGAAATCAATATCATATGACCAGTAGCAGCAAAATGATTGGATTCAGGTACGATGATTCTAAGTGAAATAAGTCACACAGAAAAAGAAACTTATCATAAGATATCACTTATGAAGATCCTGTAAACATTGCTACACATGAACTGAGTTAGGAAAGAGAAGAGAGTCTCACATTTAGAAAACACTCTTATGCCTGCTTAAGGGGGAAGGAGAGGTGGGGTGATGCATAAAACCATAGGTTGATATAAGCACTGGTACCGTTCCAAAAACCAAGTATGGAATAGACAAGACCTACACCTTCCTCAGTGAAAGGGACTCAAAACCCCATATTTCCCGCAGAGGAATATATTTGACTAGTAAGAATCTTAAAACCTATGTATTGATATGTCTCCGTAAGGGAATCAAGTGTGTGTAGACTGGCATAAACATGGCAGCGAGAATCAGCTCAAACCCACTATAAAAAGGAATTTCAAAAACAAAACAAAAAAACAGCGAAATTCTTTACAATTCCTTCAGGGTCTCTGATGAAACTTGGAATGACCCTATCTAGAACGACAGCTGGAGGTGGCATAAGGCTGAACACATGGGACTGAGAGGATTGGTGAGATTCGTGAGCAAATGCAGACCTTTTAAAGCAATAATGCATGGCACCCATTCCATGGGTTCCAACTCTCCAGGTTGTAGGGAATATTACTACAGCTATAACATGTATGGGAAACCTAGAGAATGCACACACTGTGAATACAAAAGGTTTCTAAATCTCAACGAATTGTCCGTCTCCTGGTGCTCCAGTTTCACTTTCTAACTGGTTTACTATCAATCTCCCAACTTGGAGAGACAGCACCTTTAACCTCCTGGTCCGCACAGGTTGCCAATTTGGCAAAGGATGAAAGCGAAGAGGGAGAACCAAAGAGAGAGTAGCTGTTAGGCATTTGGACGGGCACATGTCACTCTTTTTTCCCGGGAGGAAGAAGAATTAACCAAAGTCTCAGCCACCCACCGGGAACCAGTATAGGTCCTAAACCAAAATATGGGACTTGCGTTCAGCTCAAAAAAACGAGTTAAAAAATGGAGCTATAGGGCAGAGCAATTCACAAACTGGCAGAGTAATAAAGGACAACTATCATCCAAAAATCTGTTGAGGGAAGGCATCGAGGCGGACTTGAAAGTGAGGCAGAATAGCAGGAAACAGATTTCAAGAGGTACGTTGGAATCGCCTTTAAAGCACAGGAAGAGGGGCACAACTTCGACAATGATGCACTTGTCCAAAAAGGGCGTATGTGTTTTCTCCTGAGTATATTCAGGAGAAAACACATACACCCATTTTGGCCAAGCAAGCAAGCGGACAATGTAAGTCTGCACTACAAAGAAGTATCACTTCCCACCGGTCCAAAGGGACATCCACAAAAGTGTAAAAACCAGAAATTCAAGACAGGCCCTAGAGAACAGGGAGCCTTGTTATGCTGAAGGGCGGGATGTAAATTGCCAACTGCCTCTCTGGAGGAGTGCATTGTGTTCCGTAAAACAAGTAAACAACAGAGCTACAGAGCCAAAGGCACTTCCAGTCTAGGGAATATACCTTGGGAAAACTGAAAATCAATAAGACAGAGCCACCCCCAAATTTAGGCCTGCACTGCTTACAAGAATGTCAACTTGGGTACACCTTAAATATCCCAGGAAATATAAAAATGGTTCAAAAAATTGTGGTACTTACATACGAAGGAATATCCCTCAGCCATGAAATCAATGTGATAAGACCAGTAGCAGCAAAATGAGTGGATTCAGGTTCGATGATTCTAAGTGAAATAAGTCACACAGAAAAAGAAACTTATCATAAGATATCCCTTATGAAGATCCTGTAAACATGGCTACACATGAACTGAGTTAGGAAAGAGAAGAGAGTCTCACATTTAGAAAACACTCTTATGCCTGCTTAAGGGGGAAGGAGAGGTGGGGTGATGCATAAAACCAGAGGTTGATATAAGCACAGGTACCGTTCCAAAAACCAAGTATGGAATAGACAAGACCTACACCTTCCTCAGTGAAAGGGACTCAAAACCCCATATTTCCCGCAGAGGAATATATCTGACTAGTAAGAACCTTAAAACTTATGTATTGATATGTCTCCGTAAGGGAATCAAGTGTGTGTAGACTGGCATAAAGATGGCAGCGAGAATCAGCTCAAACCCACTATAAAAAGGAATTTCAAAAACAAAACAAAAAAAACAGCGAAATTCTTTACAATTCCTCACGGTCTCTGATGAAACTTGGAATGACCCTATCTAGAACGACAGCTGGAGGTGGCATAAGGCTGGACACATGGGACTGAGAGGATTGGTGAGATTCGTGAGCAAATGCAGACCCTTTAAAGCAATAATGCATGGCACCCATTCCATGGGTCCCAACTCTACAGGTTGTAGGGAATATTACTACAGCTATAACATGTATGGGAAACCTAGTGAATGGACACACTGTGAATACGAAAGGTTACTAAATCTCAACGAATAGTCCCTCTCCTGGTGCTCCAGTTTCACTTTCTAACAGCTTTACTATCAATCTCCCAACTTGGAGAGACAGCACCTTTAACCTCCTGGTTCGCACAGGTTGCCAATTTGGCAAAGGATGAAAGGGAAGAGGGAGAACCAAAGAGAGAGTAGCTGTTAGGCATTTGGACGGGCACATGTCACTCTTTTTTCCCGGGAGGAAGAAGAATTAACCAAAGTCTCAGCAACCCACCGGGAACCAGTATAGGTCCTAAACCAAAATATGGGACTTGCATTCAGCTCACAAAAAACGAGTTAAAAAATGGAGCTATAGAGCAGAGCAATTCACAAACTGGCAGAGTAATAAAGGACAACTATCATCCAACAATCTGTTGAGGGAAGGCAACGAGGCGGACTTGAAAGTGAGGCAGAATAGCAGGAAACAGATTTCAAGAGGTATGTTGGAATCGCCTTTAAAGCACAGGAAGAGGGGCACAACTTCGACAATAATGCACTTGTCCAAAAAGGGCGTGTGCATTTTCTCCTGAGTATATTCAGGAGAAAACGCATACGCCCATTTTGGCCAAGCAAGCAAGCGGACAATGTAAGTCTGCACTACAAAGAAGTATCACTTCCAACCGGTCCAAAGGGACATCCACAAAAAGGGTAAAAACCAGAAATTCAAGACAGGCCCAGGAGAACTGGGAGCATTGTTATGCTGATGGGTGGGATGTAAATTGCCAACTGCCTCTCTGGAGGAGTGCATTGTGTTCCCTAAAACAAGTAAACAACAGAGCTACAGAGCCAAGGACACTTCCAGTCTAGGGAATATACCTTGGGAAAATTGAAAATCAATAAGACAGAGCCACCCCAAAATTTTGGATTGCACAGCTTACAAGAACCTCAACTTGGGTACACCTTAATATCCCAGGAAATATAAAAATGGTTGAAAATGTTGTGGTACTTACGTACGAGGGAATATCCCTCAGCCATGAAATCAATGTCATAAGACCAGTAGCAGCAAAATGAGTGGATTCAGGTTCGATGATTCTAAGTGTAATAAGTCACACAGAAAAAGAAACTTATCATAAGATATCACTTATGAAGATCCTGTAAACATGGCTAACATGAACTGAGTTAGGAAAGAGAAGAGAGTCTCACATTTAGAAAACACTCTTATGCCTGCTTAAGGGGGAAGGAGAGGTGGGGTGATGCATAAAACCAGAGGTTGATATAAGCACAGGTACCGTTCCAAAAACCAACTATGGAATACACAAGACCTACACCTTCCTCAGTGAACGGGACTCAAAACCCCATATTTCCCGCAGAGGAATATATCTGACTAGTAAGAATCTTAAAACCTATGTATTCATATGTCTCCGTAAGGGAATCAAGTGTGTGTAGACTGGCATAAAGATGGCAGCGAGAATCAGCTCAAACCCACTATAAAAAGGAATTTCAAAAACAAAACAAAGAAACAGCGAAATTCTTTACAATTCCTTCAGGGTCTCTGATGAAACTTGGAATGACACTATCTAGAACGACAGGTTGAGGTGGCATAAGGCTGGACACAAGGGACTGAGAGGATTGGTGAGATTCGTGAGAAAATGCAGACCCTTTAAAACAATAATGCATGGCACACATTCCATGGTTCCCAACTCTCCAGGTTGTAGGGAATATTACTACAACTATAACATGTATAGGAAACCTAGAGAATGGACATACTGTGAATACGAAAGGTTTCTAAATCTCAACGAATAGTCCCTCTCCTGGTGCTCCAGTTTCACTTTCTAACTGCTTTACTATCAATCTCACAACTTGGAGAGACAGCACCTTTAACCTCCTGGTTCGCACAGGTTGCCAATTTGGCATAGGATGAAAGCGAAGAGGGAGAACCAAAGAGAGAGTAGCTGTTAGGCATTTGGACGGGCACATGTCACTCTTATTTCCCAGGAGGAAGATGAATTAACCAAAGTCTCAGCCACCCACCGGGAAACAGTATAGGTCCTAAACCAAAATATGGGACTTGCGTTCAGCTCACAAAAAACGAGTTAAAAAATGGAGCTATAGGGCAGATCAATTCACAAACTGGCAGAGTAATAAAGGAAAACTATCATCCAAAAATCTGTTGAGGGAAGGCAACGAGGCAGACTTGAAAGTGAGGCAGAATAGCAGGAAACAGATTTCAAGAGGTATGTTGGAATCGCCTTTAAAGCACAGGAAGAGGGGCACAACTTCGACAATGATGCACTTGTCCAAAAAGGGCGTATGCGTTTTCTCCTGAGTATATTCAGTAGAAAACACATACGCCCATTTTGGCCAAGCAAGCAAGCGGACAATGTAAGTCTGCACTACAAAGAAGTATCACTTCCCACCGCTCCAAAGGGACATCCACAAAAGGGTAAAAAACAGAGATTCAAGACAGGCCCTGGAGAACAGGGAGCCTTGTTATGCTGATGGGCGGGATGTAAATTGCCAACTGCCTCTCTGGAGGAGTGCATTGTGTTCCCTAAAACAAGTAAACAACAGTGCTACAGAGCCAAGGGCACTTCCAGTCTAGGGAATATACCATGGGAAAACTTAAAATCAATAAGACAGAGCCACCCCAAAATATAGGAATGCACTGCTTACAAGAACCTCAAATTTGGTACACCTTAAGTATCCCAGGAAAGATAAAAATGGTTCAAAAAATTGTGGTACTTACATACGATGGAATATCCGTCAGCCATGAAATCAATGTCATAAGACCAGTAGCAGCAAAATGAGTGGATTCAGGTACGATGATTCTAAGGGAAATAAGTCACACAGAAAAAGAAACTTATCATAAGATATCACTTATGAAGATCCTGTAAACATGGCTACACATGAACTGAGTTAGGAAAGAGAAGAGAGTCTCACATTTAGAAAACACTCTTATGCCTGCTTAAGGGGGAAGGAGAGGTGGGGTGATGCATAAAACCAGAGGTTGATATAAGCACAGGTACCGTTCCAAAAACCAAGTATGGAATAGACAAGACCTACAACTTCCTCAGTGAAAGGGACTCAAAAGCCCATATTTCCCGCAGAGGAATATATCTGACTAGTAAGAATCTTAAAACCTATGTATTGATATGTCTCCATAAGGGAATCAAGTGTGTGTAGACTGGCATAAAGATGGCAGCGAGAATCAGCTCAAACCCACTATAAAAAGGAATTTCAAAAACAAAACAAAAAACAGCAAAATTCTGTACAATTCCTCAGGGTCTCTGATGAAACTTGGAATGACTCTATCTAGAACGACAGCTGGAGGTGGCATAAGGCAGGACACATGGGACTGAGAGGATTGGTGAGATTCGTGAGCAAATGCAGACCCTTTAAAGCAATAATGCATGGCACCCATTCCATGTGTCCCAACTCTCCAGGTTGTAGGGAATATTACTACAGCTATAACATGTATGGGAAACATAGTGAAAGGACACATTGTGAATACGAAAGGTTTCTAAATCTCAAGGAATAGTCCCTCTCCTGGTGCTCCAGTTTCACTTTCAAACTGGTTTACTATCAATCTCCCAACTTGGAGAGACAGCACCTTTAACCTCCTGGTTCGCACAGGTTGCCAATTTGGCAAAGGATGAAAGGGAAGAGGGAGAACCAAAGAGAGAATAGCTGTTAGGCATTTGGACGGGCACATGTCACTCTTTTTTCCCGGGAGGAAGAAGAATTAACCAAAGTCTCAGCAACCCACCGGGAACCAGTATAGGTCCTAAACCAAAATATGGGACTTGCGTTCAGCTCACAAAAAACGAGTTAAAAAATGGAGCTATAGAGCAGAGCAATTCACAAACTGGCAGAGTAATAAAGGACAACTATCATCCAACAATCTGTTGAGGGAAGGCAATGAGGCGGACTTGAAAGTGAGGCAGAATAGCGGGAAAGAGATTTCAAGAGGTATGTTGGAATCGCCTTTAAAGCACAGGAAGAGGGGCAGAACTTCGACAATGATGCACTTGTCCAAAAAGGGCGTGTGCGTTTTCTCCTGAGTATATTCAGGAGAAAACGCATATGCCCATTTTGGCCAAGCAAGCAAGCGGACAATGTAAGTCTGCACTACAAAGAAGTATCACTTCCCCCCGGTCAAAAGGGACATCCACAAAAAGGGTAAAAACCAGAAATTCAAGACAGGCCCTGGAGAACATGGAGCCTTGTTATGCTGATGGGCGGGATGTAAATTGCCAACTGCCTCTCTGGAGGAGTGCATTGTGTTCCCTAAAAAAAGTAAACAACAGAGCTACAGAGCCAAGGGCACTTCCAGTCTAGGGAATATACCTTGGGAAAACTGAAAATCAATAACACAGAGCTACCCCAAAATTTTGGAATGCACTGCTTACAAGAACCTCAACTTGGGAACACCTTAATATCCCAGGAAATATAAAAATGGTTGAAAATGTTGTGGTACTTACGTACGAGGGAATATCCCTCAGCCATGAAATCAATATCACATGACCAGTAGCAGCAAAATGAGTGGATTCAGGTACAAGGATTGTAAGTGAAATAAGTCACACAGAAAAAGAAACTTATCATAAGATATCACTTAGGAAGATCCTGTAAACATGGCTACACATGAACTGAGTTAGGAAAGAGAAGAGAGTCTCACATTTAGAAAACACTCTTATGCCTGCTTAAGGGGGAAAGAGAGGTGGGGTGATGCATAAAACCAGAGGTTGATATAAGCACAGGTACCTTTCCAAAAACCAAGTACGGAATAGACAAGACCTACACCTTCCTCAGTGAAAAGGACTGAAAACCCCATATTTCCCGCAGAGGAATATATCTGACTCGTAAGAACCTTAAAACCTATGTATTGATATGTCTCCATAAGGGAATCAAGTGTGTGTAGACTGGCATAAACATGGAAGCGAGAATCAGCTCAAACCCACTATAAAAAGGAATTTCAAAAACAAAACAAAAAAACAGCAAAATTCTTTACAATTCCTCAGGGTCTCTGATGAAACTTTGAATGACCCTATCTAGAACGACAGCTGGAGGTGGCATAAGGCTGGACACATGGGACTGAGAGGATTGGTGAGATTCGTGAGCAAATGCAGACCCTTTAAAGCAATAATGCATGGCACCCATTCCATGGGTCCCAACTCTCCAGGTTGTAGGGAATATTACTACAGCTATAACATGTATGTGAAACCTAGTGAATGGACACAATGTGAATACGAAAGGTTTCTAAATCTCTAGGAATAGTCCCTCTCCTGGTGCTCCAGTTTCACTTTCTAACTGGTTTACTATCTATCTCCCAACTTGGAGAGACAGCACCTTTAACCTCCTGGTTCGCACAGTTTGCCCATTTGGCAAAGGATGAAAGGGAACAGGGAGAAGCAAAGAGAGAGTAGCTGTTAGGCATTGGACGTGCACATGTCACTCTTTTTTCCCGGGAGGAAGAAGAATTAACCAAAGTCTCAGCCACCCACCGGGAACCAGTATAGGTCCTAAACCAAAATATGGGACTTGCGTTCAGCTCACAAAAAACGAGTTAAAAAATGGAGCTATAGGGCAGATCAATTCACAAACTGGCAGAGTAATAAAGGACAACTATCATCCAAAAATCTGTTGAGGGAAGGCAACGAGGCCGACTTGAAAGTGAGGCAGAATAGCGGGAAAGAGATTTCAAGAGGTATGTTGGAATCACCTTTAAAGTACAGGAAGAGGGGCACAACTTCGACAAAGATGCACTTGTCCAAAAAGGGTGTATGCGTTTTCTCCTGAGTATATTCAGGAGAAAACGCATACGCCCATTTTGGCCAAGCAAGCAAGCGGACAATGTAAGTCTGAACTACAAAGAAGTATCACTTCCCCCCGGTCAAAAGGGACATCCACAAAAAGGGTAAAAACCAGAAATTCAAGACAGGCCCTGGAGAATATGGAGCCTTGTTATGCTGATGGGCGGGATGTAAATTGCCAACTGCATCTCTGGAGGAATGCATTGTGTTTCCTAAAACAAGTAAACAACAGAGCTATAGGGCCAAGGACACTTCCATTCTAGGGAATATACCTTGGGAAAACTGAAAATCAATAAGACAGAACCACCCCAAAATTTCGGAATGCACTGCTTACCAGAACCTCAACTTGGGTACACCTTAAATATCCCAGGAAATATAAAAATGTTTGAAAAAGTTGTGGTACTTACGTACGAGGGAATATCCCTCAGCCATGAAATCAATATCATATGACCAGTAGCAGCAAAATGAGTGGATTCAGGTACGATGATTCTAAGTGAAATAAGTCACACAGAAAAAGAAACTTATCATAAGATATCACTTATGAAGATCCTGTAAACATGGCTACACATGAACTGAGTTAGGAAAGAGAAGAGAGTCTCACATTTAGAAAACACTCTTATGCCTGCTTAAGGGGGCAGGATAGGTGGTGTGATGCATAAAACCAGAGGTTGATATAAGCACAGGTACCGTTCCAAAAACCAAGTATGGAATAGACAAGACCTACACCTTCCTCAGTGAAAGGGACTCAAAACCCCATATTTCCCGCAGAGGAATATATCTTACTAGTAAGAATCTTAAAACCTATGTATTTATATGTCCCTGTAAGGGAATCAAGTGTGTGTAGACTGGCATAAACATGGCAGTGAGAATCAGCACAAACCCACTATAAAAAGGAATTCCCCAAACAAAACAAAAAAACAGCGAAATTCTTTACAATTCCTTCAGGCTCTCTGATGAAACATGGAATGACACTATCTAGAACGACAGGTTGAGGTGGCATAAAGCTGGACACATGGGACTGAGAGGATTGGTGAGATTCGTAAGCAAATGCAGAGCCTTTAATGCAATAATGCATGGCACCCATTCCATGGGTCCCAACTCTCCAGGTTGTAGGGAATATTACTACAGCTATAACATGTATGGGAAACCTAGAGAATGCACACACTGTGAATACAAAAGGTTTCTAAATCTCAACGAATAGTCCCTCTCCTGGTGCTCCAGTTTCACTTTCTAACTGATTTACTATCAATCTCCCAACTTGGAGAGACAGCACCTTTAACCTCCTGGTTCGCACAGGTTGCCAATTTGGCAAAGGATGAAAGGGAAGAGGGAGAACCAAAGAGAGAGTAGCTGTTAGGCATTTGGACGGGCACATGTCACTCTTATTTCCCGGGAGGAAGAAGAATTAACCAAAGTCTCAGCCACCCACCGGGAACCAGTATAGGTCCTAAACCAAAATATGGGACTTGCGTTCAGCTCAAAAAAACGAGTTAAAAAATGGAGCTATAGCGCAGATCAATTCACAAACTGGCAGAGTAATAAAGGACAACTATCATCCAAAAATCTGTTGAGGGAAGGCAACGAGGCAGACTTGAAAGTGAGGCAGAATAGCAGGAAACAGATTTCAAGAGGTATGTTGGAATCGCCTTTAAAGCACAGGAAGAGGGGCACAACTTCGACAATGATGCACTTGTCCAAAAAGGGCGTATGCGTTTTCTCCTGAGTATATTCAGTAGAAAACACATACGCCCATTTTGGCCAAGCAAGCAAGCGGACAATGTAAGTCTGCACTACAAAGAAGTATCACTTCCCACCGCTCCAAAGGGACATCCACAAAAAGGGTAAAAAACAGAAATTCAAGACAGGCCCTGGAGAACAGGGAGCCTTGTTATGCTGATGGGCGGGATGTAAATTGCCAACTGCCTCTCTGGAGGAGTGCATTGTGTTCCCTAAAACAAGTAAACAACAGTGCTACAGAGCCAAGGGCACTTCCAGTCTAGGGAATATACCATGGGAAAACTTAAAATCAATAAGACAGAGCCACCCCAAAATTTAGGAATGCACTGCTTACAAGAACCTCAAATTTGGTACACCTTAAGTATCCCAGGAAAGATAAAATTGGTTCAAAAAATTGTGGTACTTACATACGATGGAATATCGGTCAGCCATGAAATCAATGTCATAAGACCAGTAGCAGCAAAATGAGTGGATTCAGGTACGATGATTCTAAGGGAAATAAGTCACACAGAAAAAGAAACTTATCATAAGATATCACTTATGAAGATCCTGTAAACATGGCTACACATGAACTGAGTTAGGAAAGAGAAGAGAGTCTCACATTTAGAAAACACTCTTATGCCTGCTTAAGGGGGAAGGAGAGGTGGGGTGATGCATAAAACCAGAGGTTGATATAAGCACAGGTACCGTTCCAAAAACCAAGTATGGAATAGACAAGACCTACACCTTCCTCAGTGAAAGGGACTCAAAACACCATATTTCCCGCAGAGGAATATATCTGACTAGTAAGAATCTTAAAACCTATGTATTGATATGTCTCCATAAGGGAATCAAGTGTGTCTAGACTGGCATAAAGATGGCAGCGAGAATCAGCTCAAACCCACTATAAAAAGGAATTTCAAAAGCAAAACAAAAAACAGCAAAATTCTTTACAATTCCTCAGGGTCTCTGATGAAACTTGGAATGACCCTATCTAGAACGACAGCTGGAGGTGGCATAAGGCTGGACACATGGGACTGAGAGGATTGGTGAGATTCGTGAGCAAATGCAGACCCTTTAAAGCAATAATGCATGGCACCCATTCCATGTGTCCCAACTCTCCAGGTTGTAGGGAATATTACTACAGCTATAACATGTATGGGAAACCTAGTGAAAGGACACACTGTGAATACGAAAGGTTTCTAAATCTCAAGGAATAGTCCCTCTCCTGGTGCTCCAGTTTCACTTTCTAACTGGTTTACTATCAATCTCCCAACTTGGAGAGACAGCACCTTTAACCTCCTGGTTCGCACAGGTTGCCAATTTGGCAAAGGATGAAAGGGAAGAGGGAGAAGCAAAGAGAGAGTAGCTGTTAGGCATTTGGACGGGCACATGTCACTCTTTTTTCCCGGGAGGAAGAAGAATTAACCAAAGTCTCAGCAACCCACCGGGAACCAGTATAGGTCCTAAACCAAAATATGGGACTTTCGTTCAGCTCACAAAAAACGAGTTAAAAAATGGAGCTATAGGGCAGATCAATTCACAAACTGGCAGAGTAATAAAGGACAACTATCATCCAAAAATCTGTTGAGGGAAGGCAACGAGGCGGACTTGAAAGTGAGGCAGAATAGCAGGAAACAGATTTCAAGAGGTACGTTGGAATCGCCTTTAAAGCACAGGAAGAGGCGCACAACTTCGACAATGATGCACTTGTCCAAAAAGGGCGTATGCGTTTTCTCCTGAGTATATTCAGGAGAAAACGCATATGCCCATTTTGGCCAAGCAAGCAAGCGGACAATGTAAGTCTGCACTACAAAGAAGTATCACTTCCCACCGGTCCAAAGGGACATCCACAAAAAGGGTAAAAACCAGAAATTCAAGACAGGCCCCGGAGAACAGGGAGCCTTGTTATGCTGATGGGCGGGATGTAAATTGCCAACTGCCTCTCTGGAGGAATGCATTGTGTTTCCTAAAACAAGTAAACAACAGAGCTACAGAGCCAAGGGCACTTCCAGTCTAGGGAATATACCTTGGTAAAATTGAAAATCAATAAGACAGCACCACCCCAAAATTTAGGAATGCACTGCTTAAAAGAACCTCAACTTGGGTACACCTTAAATATCCCAGGAAATATAAAAATGGTTGAAAAAGTTGTGGTACTTACGTACGAGGGAATATCCCTCAGCCATGAAATCAATATCATATGACCAGTAGCAGCAAAATGATTGGATTCAGGTACGATGATTCTAAGTGAAATAAGTCACACAGAAAAAGAAACTTATCATAAGATATCACTTATGAAGATCCTGTAAACATGGCTACACATGAACTGAGTTAGGAAAGAGAAGAGAGTCTCACATTTAGAAAACACTCTTATGCCTGCTTAAGGGGGAAGGAGAGGTGGGGTGATGCATAAAACCAGAGGTTGATATAAGCACTGGTACCGTTCCAAAAACCAAGTATGGAATAGACAAGACCTACACCTTCCTCAGTGAAAGGGACTCAAAACCCCATATTTCCCGCAGAGGAATATATTTGACTAGTAAGAATCTTAAAACCTATGTATTGATATGTCGCCGTAAGGGAATCAAGTGTGTGTAGACTGGCATAAACATGGCAGCGAGAATCAGCTCAAACCCACTATAAAAAGGAATTTCAAAAACAAAACAAAAAAACAGCGAAATTCTTTACAATTCCTTCAGGGTCTCTGATGAAACTTGGAATGACCCTATTTAGAACGACAGCTGGAGGTGGCATAAGGCTGAACACATGGGACTGTGAGGATTGGTGAGATTCGTGAGCAAATGCAGACCCTTTAAAGCAATAATGCATGGCACACATTCCATGGGTTCCAACTCTCCAGGTTGTAGGGAATATTACTACAGCTATAACATGTATGGGAAACCTAGAGAATGCACACACTGTGAATACAAAAGGTTTCTAAATCTCAACGAATTGTCCGTCTCCTGGTGCTCCAGTTTCACTTTCTAACTGGTTTACTATCAATCTCCCAACTTGGAGAGACAGAACCTTTAACCTCCTGGTCCGCACAGGTTGCCAATTTGGCAAAGGATGAAAGCGAAGAGGGAGAACCAAAGAGAGAGTAGCTGTTAGGCATTTGGACGGGCACATGCCACTCTTTTTTCCCGGGAGGAAGAAGAATTAACCAAAGTCTCAGCCACCCACCGGGAACCAGTATAGGTCCTAAACCAAAATATGGGACTTGCGTTCAGCTCAAAAAAACGAGTTAAAAAATGGAGCTATAGGGCAGAGCAATTCACAAACTGGCAGAGTAATAAAGGACAACTATCATCCAAAAATCTGTTGAGGGAAGGCATCGAGGCGGACTTGAAAGTGAGGCAGAATAGCAGGAAACAGATTTCAAGAGGTACGTTGGAATCGCCTTTAAAGCACAGGAAGAGGGGCACAACTTCGACAATGATGCACTTGTCCAAAAAGGGCGTATGCGTTTTCTCCTGAGTATATTCAGGAGAAAACGCATACACCCATTTTGGCCAAGCAAGCAAGCGGACAATGTAAGTCTGCACTACAAAGAAGTATCACTTCCCACCGGTCCAAAGGGACATCCACAAAAGTGTAAAAACCAGAAATTCAAGACAGGCCCTAGAGAACAGGGAGCCTTGTTATGCTGATGGGCGGGATGTAAATTGCCAACTGCCTCTCTGGAGGAGTGCATTGTGTTCCCTAAAAAAAGTAAACAACAGAGCTACAGAGCCAAAGGCACTTCCAGTCTAGGGAATATACCTTGGGAAAACTGAAAATCAATAAGACAGAGCCACCCCCAAATTTAGGCCTGCACTGCTTACAAGAATGTCAACTTGGGTACACCTTAAATATCCCAGGAAATATAAAAATGGTTCAAAAAATTGTGGTACTTACATACGAAGGAATATCCCTCAGCCATGAAATCAATGTGATAAGACCAGTAGCAGCAAAATGAGTGGATTCAGGTTCGATGATTCTAAGTGAAATAAGTCACACAGAAAAAGAAACTTATCATAAGTTATCACTTATGAAGATCCTGTAAACATGGCTACACATGAACTGAGTTAGGAAAGAGAAGAGAGTCTCACATTTAGAAAACACTCTTATGCCTGCTTAAGGGGGAAGGAGAGGTGGGGTGATGCATAAAACCAGAGGTTGATATAAGCACAGGTACCGTTCCAAAAACCAAGTATGGAATAGACAAGACCTACACCTTCCTCAGTGAAAGGGACTCAAAACCCCATATTTCCCGCAGAGGAATATATCTGACTAGTAAGAACCTTAAAACTTATGTATTGATATGTCTCCGTAAGGGAATCAAGTGTGTGTAGACTGGCATAAAGATGGCAGCGAGAATCAGCTCAAACACACTATAAAAAGGAATTTCAAAAACAAAACAAAAAAAACAGCGAAATTCTTTACAATTCCTCACGGTCTCTGATGAAACTTGGAATGACCCTATCTAGAATGACAGCTGGAGGTGGCATAAGGCTGGACACATGGGACTGAGAGGATTGGTGAGATTCGTGAGCAAATGCAGACCCTTTAAAGCAATAATGCATGGCACACATTCCATGGGTCCCAACTCTACAGGTTGTAGGGAATATTACTACAGCTATAACATGTATGGGAAACCTAGTGAATGGACACACTGTGAATACGAAAGGTTACTAAATCTCAACGAATAGTCCCTCTCCTGGTGCTCCAGTTTCACTTTCTATCAGCTTTACTATCAATCTCCCAACTTGGAAAGACAGCACCTTTAACCTCCTGGTTCGCACAGGTTGCCAATTTGGCAAAGGATGAAAGGGAAGAGGGAGAACCAAAGAGAGAATAGCTGTTAGGCATTTGGACGGGCACATGTCACTCTTTTTTCCCGGGAGGAAGAAGAATTAACCAAAGTCTCAGCAACCCACCGGGAACCAGTATAGGTCCTAAACCAAAATATGGGACTTGCGTTCAGCTCACAAAAAACGAGTTAAAAAATGGAGCTATAGAGCAGAGCAATTCACAAACTGGCAGAGTAATAAAGGACAACTATCATCCAACAATCTTTTGAGGGAAGGCAACGAGGCGGACTTGAAAGTGAGGCAGAATAGCAGGGAACAGATTTCAAGAGGTATGTTGGAATCGCCTTTAAAGCACAGGAAAAGGAGCACAACTTCGACAATGATGCACTTGTCCAAAAAGGGCGTGTGCATTTTCTCCTGAGTATATTCAGGAGAAAACGCATATGCCCATTTTGGCCAAGCAAGCAAGCGGACAATGTAAGTCTGCACTACAAAGCAGTATCACTTCCAACCGGTCCAAAGGGACATCCACAAAAAGGGTAAAAACCAGAAATTCAAGACAGGCCCAGGAGAACTGGGAGCCTTGTTATGCTGATGGGTGGGATGTAAATTGCCAACTGCCTCTCTGGAGGAGTGCATTGTGTTCCCTAAAAAAAGTAAACAACAGAGCTACAGAGCCAAGGGCACTTCCAGTCTAGGGAATATACCTTGGGAAAATTGAAAATCAATAAGACAGAGCCACCCCAAAATTTTGGATTGCACTGCTTACAAGAACCTCAACTTGGGTACACCTTAATATCCCAGGAAATATAAAAATGGTTGAAAATGTTGTGGTACTTACGTACGAGGGAATATCCCTCAGCCATGAAATCAATGTCATAAGACCAGTAGCAGCAAAATGAGTGGATTCAGGTTCGATGATTCTAAGTGTAATAAGTCACACAGAAAAAGAAACTTATCATAAGATATCACTTATGAAGATCCTGTAAACATGGCTAACATGAACTGAGTTAGGAAAGAGAAGAGAGTCTCACATTTAGAAAACACTCTTATGCCTGCTTAAGGGGGAAGGAGAGGTGGGGTGATGCATAAAACCAGAGGTTGATATAAGCACAGGTACCGTTCCAAAAACCAACTATGGAATACACAAGACCTACACCTTCCTCAGTGAACGGGACTCAAAACCCCATATTTCCCGCAGAGGAATATATCTGACTAGTAAGAATCTTAAAACCTATGTATTCATATGTCTCCGTAAGGGAATCAAGTGTGTGTAGACTGGCATAAAGATGGCAGCGAGAATCAGCTCAAACCCACTATAAAAAGGAATTTCAAAAACAAAACAAAGAAACAGCGAAATTCTTTACAATTCCTTCAGGGTCTCTGATGAAACTTGGAATGACCCTATCTAGAATGACAGCTGGAGGTGGCATAAGGCTGGACACAAGAGACTGAGAGGATTGGTGAGATTCGTGAGAAAATGCAGACCCTTTAAAACAATAATGCATGGCACACATTCCATGGTTCCCAACTCTCCAGGTTGTAGGGAATATTACTACAACTATAACATGTATAGGAAACCTAGAGAATGGACATACTGTGAATACGAAAGGTTTCTAAATCTCAACGAATAGTCCCTCTCCTGGTGCTCCTGTTTCACTTTCTAACTGCTTTACTATCAATCTCACAACTTGGATATACAGCACCTTTAACCTCCTGGTTCGCACAGGTTGCCAATTTGGCATAGGATGAAAGCGAAGAGGGAGAACCAAAGAGAGAGTAGCTGTTAGGCATTTGGACGGGCACATGTCACTCTTATTTCCCAGGAGGAAGATGAATTAACCAAAGTCTCAGCCACCCACCGGGAACCAGTATAGGTCCTAAACCAAAATATGGGACTTGCGTTCAGCTCACAAAAAACGAGTTAAAAAATGGAGCTATAGGGCAGATCAATTCACAAACTGGCAGAGTAATAAAGGAAAACTATCATCCAAAAATCTGTTGAGGGAAGGCAATGAGGCAGACTTGAAAGTGAGGCAGAATAGCAGGATACAGATTTCAAGAGGTATGTTGGAATCGCCTTTAAAGCACAGGAAGAGGGGCACAACTTCGACAATGATGCACTTGTCCAAAAAGGGCGTATGCGTTTTCTCCTGAGTATATTCAGTAGAAAACACATACGCCCATTTTGGCCAAGCAAGCAAGCGGACAATGTAAGTCTGCACTACAAAGAAGTATCACTTCCCACCGCTCCAAAGGGACATCCACAAAAGGGTAAAAAACAGAGATTCAAGACAGGCCCTGGAGAACAGGGAGCCTTGTTATGCTGATGGGCGGGATGTAAATTGCCAACTGCCTCTCTGGAGGAGTGCATTGTGTTCCCTAAAACAAGTAAACAACAGTGCTACAGAGCCAAGGGCACTTCCAGTCTAGGGAATATACCATGGGAAAACTTAAAATCAATAAGACAGAGCCACCCCAATATTTAGGAATGCACTGCTTACAAGAACCTCAAATTTGGTACACCTTAAGTATCCCAGGAAAGATAAAAATGGTTCAAAAAATTGTGGTACTTACATACGATGGAATATCCGTCAGCCATGAAATCAATGTCATAAGACCAGTAGCAGCAAAATGAGTGGATTCAGGTACGATGATTCTAAGGGAAATAAGTCACACAGAAAAAGAAACTTATCATAAGATATCACTTATGAAGATCCTGTAAACATGGCTACACATGAACTGAGTTAGGAAAGAGAAGAGAGTCTCACATTTAGAAAACACTCTTATGCCTGCTTAAGGGGGAAGGAGAGGTGGGGTGATGCATAAAACCAGAGGTTGATATAAGCACAGGTACCGTTCCAAAAACCAAGTATGGAATAGACAATACCTACAACTTCCTCAGTGAAAGGGACTCAAAAGCCCATATTTCCCGCAGAGGAATATATCTGACTAGTAAGAATCTTAAAACCTATGTATTGATATGTCTCCATAAGGGAATCAAGTGTGTGTAGACTGGCATAAAGATGGCAGCGAGAATCAGCTCAAACCCACTATAAAAAGGAATTTCAAAAACAAAACAAAAAACAGCAAAATTCTTTACAATTCCTCAGGGTCTCTGATGAAACTTGGAATGACTCTATCTAGAACGACAGCTGGAGGTGGCATAAGGCTGGACACATGGGACTGAGAGGATTGGTGAGATTCGTGAGCAAATGCAGACCTTTAAAGCAATAATGCATGGCACCCATTCCATGTGTCCCAACTCTCCAGGTTGTAGGGAATATTACTACAGCTATAACATGTATGGGAAACCTAGTGAAAGGACACATTGTGAATACGAAAGGTTTCTAAATCTCAAGGAATAGTCCCTCTCCTGGTGCTCCAGTTTCACTTTCTAACTGGTTTACTATCAATCTCCCAACTTGGAGAGACAGCACCTTTAACCTCCTGGTTCGCACAGGTTGCCAATTTGGCAAAGGATGAAAGGGAAGAGGGAGAACCAAAGAGAGAATAGCTGTTAGGCATTTGGACGGGCACATGTCACTCTTTTTTCCCGGGAGGAAGAAGAATTAACCAAAGTCTCAGCAACCCACCGGGAACCAGTATAGGTCCTAAACCAAAATATGGGACTTGCGTTCAGCTCACAAAAAACGAGTTAAAAAATGGAGCTATAGAGCAGAGCAATTCACAAACTGGCAGAGTAATAAAGGACAACTATCATCCAACAATCTGTTGAGGGAAGGCAATGAGGCGGACTTGAAAGTGAGGCAGAATAGCGGGAAAGAGATTTCAAGAGGTATGTTGGAATCGCCTTTAAAGCACAGGAAGAGGGGCACAACTTCGACAATGATGCACTTGTCCAAAAAGGGCGTGTGCATTTTCTCCTGAGTATATTCAGGAGAAAACGCATATGCCCATTTTGGCCAAGCAAGCAAGCGGACAATGTAAGTCTGCACTACAAAGAAGTATCACTTCCCCCCGGTCAAAACGGACATCCACAAAAAGGGTAAAAACCAGAAAT
The DNA here is from genome assembly GCF_964341445.2 of Mesoplodon mirus. NCBI lineage: Eukaryota > Metazoa > Chordata > Mammalia > Artiodactyla > Ziphiidae > Mesoplodon > Mesoplodon mirus. The sequence continues at coordinate 2,211,785 of NW_028295811.1, forward strand.
TCAAGACAGGCCCTGGAGAACATGGAGCCTTGTTATGCTGATGGGCGGGATGTAAATTGCCAACTGCCTCTCTGGAGGAGTGCATTGTGTTCCCTAAAAAAAGTAAACAACAGAGCTACAGAGCCAAGGGCACTTCCAGTCTAGGGAATATACCTTGGGAAAACTGAAAATCAATAACACAGAGCTACCCCAAAATTTTGGAATGCACTGCTTACAAGAACCTCAACTTGGGAACACCTTAATATCCCAGGAAATATAAAAATGGTTGAAAATGTTGTGGTACTTACGTACGAGGGAATATCCCTCAGCCATGAAATCAATATCACATGACCAGTAGCAGCAAAATGAGTGGATTCAGGTACAAGGATTGTAAGTGAAATAAGTCACACAGAAAAAGAAACTTATCATAAGATATCACTTAGGAAGATCCTGTAAACATGGCTACACATGAACTGAGTTAGGAAAGAGAAGAGAGTCTCACATTTAGAAAACACTCTTATGCCTGCTTAAGGGGGAAGGAGAGGTGGGGTGATGCATAAAACCAGAGGTTGATATAAGCACAGGTACCTTTCCAAAAACCAAGTACGGAATAGACAAGACCTACACCTTCCTCAGTGAAAAGGACTGAAAACCCCATATTTCCCGCAGAGGAATATATCTGACTCGTAAGAACCTTAAAACCTATGTATTGATATGTCTCCATAAGGGAATCAAGTGTGTGTAGACTGGCATAAACATGGAAGCGAGAATCAGCTCAAACCCACTATAAAAAGGAATTTCAAAAACAAAACAAAAAAACAGCAAAATTCTTTACAATTCCTCAGGGTCTCTGATGAAACTTTGAATGACCCTATCTAGAACGACAGCTGGAGGTGGCATAAGGCTGGACACATGGGACTGAGAGGATTGGTGAGATTCGTGAGCAAATGCAGACCCTTTAAAGCAATAATGCATGGCACCCATTCCATGGGTCCCAACTCTCCAGGTTGTAGGGAATATTACTACAGCTATAACATGTATGTGAAACCTAGTGAATGGACACAATGAGAATACGAAAGGTTTCTAAATCTCTAGGAATAGTCCCTCTCCTGGTGCTCCAGTTTCACTTTCTAACTGGTTTACTATCTATCTCCCAACTTGGAGAGACAGCACCTTTAACCTCCTGGTTCGCACAGGTTGCCAATTTGGCAAAGGATGAAAGGGAACAGGGAGAAGCAAAGAGAGAGTAGCTGTTAGGCATTGGACGGGCACATGTCACTCTTTTTTCCCGGGAGGAAGAAGAATTAACCAAAGTCTCAGCCACCCACCGAGAACCAGTATAGGTCCTAAACCAAAATATGGGACTTGCGTTCAGCTCACAAAAAACGAGTTAAAAAATGGAGCTATAGGGCAGATCAATTCACAAACTGGCAGAGTAATAAAGGACAACTATCATCCAAAAATCTGTTGAGGGAAGGCAACGAGGCCGACTTGAAAGTGAGGCAGAATAGCAGGAAACAGATTTCAAGAGGTATGTTGGAATCACCTTTAAAGTACAGGAAGAGGGGCACAACTTCGACAAAGATGCACTTGTCCAAAAAGGGTGTATGCGTTTTCTCCTGAGTATATTCAGGAGAAAACGCATACGCCCATTTTGGCCAAGCAAGCAAGCGGACAATGTAAGTCTGAACTACAAAGAAGTATCACTTCCCACCGGTCAAAAGGGACATCCACAAAAACGGTAAAAACCAGAAATTCAAGACAGGCCCTGGAGAATATGGAGCCTTGTTATGCTGATGGGCGGGATGTAAATTGCCAACTGCATCTCTGGAGGAATGCATTGTGTTTCCTAAAACAAGTAAACAACAGAGCTATAGGGCCAAGGACACTTCCATTCTAGGGAATATACCTTGGGAAAACTGAAAATCAATAAGACAGAACAACCCGAAAATTTAGGAATGCACTGCTTACCAGAACCTCAACTTGGGTACACCTTAAATATCCCAGGAAATATAAAAATGTTTGAAAAAGTTGTGGTACTTACGTACGAGGGAATATCCCTCAGCCATGAAATCAATATCATATGACCAGTAGCAGCAAAATGAGTGGATTCAGGTACGATGATTCTAAGTGAAATAAGTCACACAGAAAAAGAAACTTATCATAAGATATCACTTATGAAGATCCTGTAAACATGGCTACACATGAACTGAGTTAGGAAAGAGAAGAGAGTCTCACATTTAGAAAACACTCTTATGCCTGCTTAAGGGGGCAGGATAGGTGGGGTGATGCATAAAACCAGAGGTTGATATAAGCACAGGTACCGTTCCAAAAACCAACTATGGATTAGACAAGACCTACACCTTCCTCAGTGAAAGGGACTCAAAACCCCATATTTCCCGCAGAGGAATATATCTTACTAGTAAGAATCTTAAAACCTATGTATTTATATGTCCCTGTAAGGGAATCAAGTGTCTGTAGACTGGCATAAACATGGCAGTGAGAATCAGCACAAACCCACTATAAAAAGGAATTCCCAAAACAAAACAAAAAAACAGCGAAATTCTTTACAATTCCTTCAGGGTCTCTGATGAAACTTGGAATGACCCTATCTAGAACGACAGGTTGAGGTGGCATAAAGCTGGACACATGGGACTGAGAGGATTGGTGAGATTCGTAAGCAAATGCAGAGCCTTTAAAGCAATAATGCATGGCACCCATTCCATGGGTCCCAACTCTCCAGGTTGTAGGGAATATTACTACAGCTATAACATGTATGGGAAACCTAGAGAATGCACACACTGTGAATACAAAAGGTTTCTAAATCTCAATGAATAGTCCCTCTCCTGGTGCTCCAGTTTCACTTTCTAACTGATTTACTATCAATCTCCCAACTTGGAGAGACAGCACCTTTAACCTCCTGGTTCGCACAGGTTGCCAATTTGGCAAAGGATGAAAGGGAAGAGGGAGAACCAAAGAGAGAGTAGCTGTTAGGCATTTGGACGGGCACATGTCACTCTTATTTCCCGGGAGGAAGAAGAATTAACCAAAGTCTCAGCCACCCACCGGGAGCCAGTATAGGTCCTAAACCAAAATATGGGACTTGCGTTCAGCTCAAAAAAACGAGTTAAAAAATGGAGCTATAGCGCAGATCAATTCACAAACTGGCAGAGTAATAAAGGACAACTATCATCCAAAAATCTGTTGAGGGAAGGCAACGAGGCGGACTTGAAAGTGAGGCAGAATAGCAGGAAACAGATTTCAAGAGGTACGTTGGAATCGCCTTTAAACCACAGGAAGAGGGGCACAACTTCGACAATGATGCACTTGTCCAAAAAGGGCGTATGCGTTTTCTCCTGAGTATATTCAGGAGAAAACGCATACGCACATTTTGGCCAAGCAAGCAAGCGGACAATGTAAGTCTGCACCAAAAGATGTATCACTTCCCACCAGTCCAAAGGGACATCCAGAAAAAGGGTAAAAACAAGAAATTCAAGACAGGCCCTGGAGAACAGGGAGCCTTGTTATGCTGATGGGCGGGATGTAAATTGCCAACTGCCTCTCTGGAGGAGTGCATTGTGTTCCCTAAAACAAGTAAACAACACAGCTACAGAGCCAAGGGCACTTCCAGTCTAGGGAATATACCTTGGGAAAACTGAAAATCAATAAGACAGAACCACCCCAAAATATAGGAATGCTCTGCTTACAAGAACCTCAACTTTTGTACACCTTAAATATCCCAGGAAATATAAAAATGGTTGAAAATGTTTTGGTACATACATACGAGGGAATATCCCTCAGCCATGAAATCAATATCATATGACCAGTAGCAGCAAAATGAGTGGATTCAGGTTCGATGATTCTAAGTGAAATAAGTCACATAGAAAAAGAAACTTATCATAAGATATCACTTATGAAGATCCTGTAAACATGGCTACACATGAACTGAGTTAGGAAAGAGAAGAGAGTCTCACATTTAGAAAACACACTTATGCCTGCTTAAGGGGGAAGGAGAGGTGGGGTGATGCATAAAACCAGAGGTTGATATAAGCACAGGTACCGTTACAAAAACCAAGTATGGAATAGACAAGACCTACACCTTACTCAGTGAAAGGGACTCAAAACCCCATATTTCCCGCAGAGGAATATATCTGACTAGTAAGAATCTTAAAACCTATGTATTGATATGTCTCCATAAGGGAATCAAGTGTGTCTAGACTGGCATAAAAATGGCAGCGAGAATCAGCTCAAACCAACTATAAAAAGGAATTTCAAAAACAAAACCAAAAAACAGCAAAATTCTTTACAATTCCTTCAGGGTCTCTGATGAAACTTGGAATGACCCTATCTAGAACGACAGCTGGAGGTGGCATAAGGCTGGACACATGGGACTGAGAGGATTGGTGAGATTCGTGAGCAAATGCATACCATTTAAAGCAATAATGCATGGCACCCATTCCATGGGTCCCAACTCTCCAGGTTGTAGGGAATATTACTACAGCTATAACATGTATGGGAAACCTAGAGAATGGACACACTGTGAATATAAAAGGTTTCTAAATCTCAACGAATAGTCCCTCTCCCTGTCCTCCAATTTCACTTTCTAACTTGTTTACTATCAATCTCCCAACTTGGAGAGACAGCACCTTTAACCTCTTGATTCACACAGGTTGCCAATTTGGCAAAGGATGAAAGGGTAGAGGGAGAACCAAAGAGAGAGTAGCAGTTAGGCAAATGGACGGGCACATGTCACTCTTATTTCCCGGGAGGAAGAAGAATTAACCAAAGTCTCAGCCACCCACCGGGAACCAGTATAGGTCCTAAACCAAAATATGGGACTTGCGTTCAGCTCAGAAATACGAGTTAAAAAATGGAGCTATAGGGCAGAGCAATTCACAAACTGGCAGAGTAATAAAGGACAACTATCATCCAACAATCTGTTGAGGGAAGGCAACGAGGCGGACTTGAAAGTGAGGCAGAATAGCAGGAAACAGATTTCAAGAGGTACGTTGGAATCGCCTTTAAAGCACAGGAACAGGGGCACAACTTCGACAATGATGCACTTGTCCAAAAAGGGCATATGCGTTTTCTCCTGAGTATATTCAGGAGAAAACGCATACGCCCATTTTGGCCAAGCAAGCAAGCGGACAATGTAAGTCTGCACTACAAAGGTGTATCACTTCCCACCGGTCCAAAGGGACATCCACAAAAAGGGTAAAAACCAGAAATTCAAGACAGGCCCTGGAGAACAGGGAGCCTTGTTATGCTGATGGGCGGGATGTAAATTGCTAACTGCCTCACTGGAGGATTGCATTGTGTTCCGTAAAACAAGTAAACAACAGAGCTACAGAGCCAAAGGCACTTCGAGTCTAGGGAATATACCTTGGGAAAACTGAAAATCAATAAGACAGAGCACCCCCAAATTTAGGCCTGCACTGCTTACAAGAACGTCAACTTGGGTACACCTTAAATATCCCAGGAAATATAAAAATGGTTCAAAAAATTGTAGTACTTACATACGATGGAATATCCCTCAGCCATGAAATCAATGTCATAAGACCAGTAGCAGCAAAATGAGTGGATTCAGGTACGATGATTCTAAGTGAAATAAGTCACACAGAAAAAGAAACTTATCATAAGATATCACTTATGAAGATCCTGTAAACATGGCTACACATGAACTGAGTTAGGAAAGAGAAGAGAGTCTCACATTTAGAAAATACTCTTATGCTTGCTTAAGGGGGAAGGAGAGGTGGGGTGATGCATAAAACCAGAGGTTGATATAAGCACAGGTACCGTTCCAAAAACCAAGTATGGAATAGACAAGACCTACACCTTCCTCAGTGAAAGGGACTCAAAACCCCATATTTCCCGCAGAGGAATATATCTGACTCATAAGAATCTTAAAACCTATGTATTGATATGTCTCCGTAAGGGAATCAAGTGTGTATAGACTGGCATAAAGATGGAAGCGAGAATCAGCTCAAACCCACTATAAAAAGGAATTCCAAAAACAAAACAAAAAAACAGCGAAATTCTTTACAATTCCTCACGGTCTCTGATGAAACTTTGAATGACCCTATCTAGAACGACAGCTGGAGGTGGCATAAGGCTGGACACATGGGACTGAGAGGATTGGTGAGATTCGTGAGCAAATGCAGACCCTTTATAGCAATAATGCATGGCACCCATTCCATGGGTCCCAACTCTCCAGGTTGTAGGGAATATTACTACAGCTATAACATGTATGTGAAACCTAGTGAATGGACACAATGTGAATACGAAAGGTTTCTAAATCTCAAGGAATAGTCCCTCTCCTGGTGCTCCAGTTTCACTTTCTAACTGGTTTACTATCAATCTCCCAACTTGGAGAGACTGCTCCTTTAACCTCCTGGTTCGCACAGGTTGCCAATTTGGCAAAGGATGAAAGGGAAGAGGGAGAACCAAAGAGAGAGTAGCTGTTAGGCATTTGGACGGGCACATGTCACTCTTTTTTCCCAGAAGGAAGAAAAATTAACCAAAGTCTCAGCCACCCACCGAGAACCAGTATAGGTCCTAAACCAAAATATGGGACTTGCGTTCAGCTCACAAAAAACGAGTTAAAAAATGGAGCTATAGGGCAGATCAATTCACAAACTGGCAGAGTAATAAAGGACAACTATCATCCAAAAATCTGTTGAGGGAAGGCAACGAGGCGGTCTTGAAAGTGAGGCAGAATAGCAGGAAACATATTTCAAGAGGTATGTTGGAATCGCCTTTAAAGCACAGGAAGAGGGGCACAACTTCGACAAAGATGCACTTGTCCAAAAAGGGTGTATGCGTTTTCTCCTGAGTATATTCAGGAGAAAACGCATACGCCCATTTTTGCCAAGAAAGCAAGCGGACAATGTAAGTCTGAACTACAAAGAAGTATCACTTCCCACCGGTCAAAAGGGACATCCACAAAAACGGTAAAAACCAGAAATTCAAGACAGGCCCTGGAGAACAAGGAGCCTTGTTATGCTGATGGGTGGGATGTAAATTGACAACTGCATCTCTGGAGGAATGCATTGTGTTTCCTAAAACAAGTAAACAACAGAGCTACAGAGCCAAGGGCACTTCCAGTCTAGGGAATATACCTTGGGAAAACTGAAAATCAATAAGACAGAACCACCCCAAAATTTAGGAATGCACTGCTTACAAGAACCTCAACTTGGGTACACCTTAAATATCCCAGGAAATATAAAAATGTTTGAAAAAGTTGTGGTACTTACGTACGAGGGAATATCCCTCAGCCATGAAATCAATATCATATGACCAGTAGCAGCAAAATGAGTGGATTCAGGTACGATGATTCTAAGTGAAATAAGTCACACAGAAAAAGAAACTTATCATAAGATATCACTTATGAAGATCCTGTAAACATGGCTACACATGAACTGAGTTAGGAAAGAGAAGAGAGTCTCACATTTAGAAAACACTCTTATGCCTGCTTAAGGGGGCAGGATAGGTGGGGTGATGTATAAAACCAGAGGTTGATATAAGCACAGGTACCGTTCCAAAAACCAAGTATGGAATAGACAAGACCTACACCTTCCTCAGTGAAAGGGACTCAAAACCCCATATTTCCCGCAGAGGAATATATCTTACTAGTAAGAATCTTAAAACCTATGTATTGATAAGTCCCTGTAAGGGAATCAAGTGTGTGTAGACTGGCATAAACATGGCAGTGAGAATCAGCACAAACCCACTATAAAAAGGAATTCCAAAAACAAAACAAAAAAACAGCGAAATTCTTTACAATTCCTTCAGGGTCTCTGATGAAACTTGGAATGACCCTATCTAGAACGACAGGTTGAGGTGGCATAAAGCTGGACACATGGGACTGAGAGGATTGGTGAGATTCGTGAGCAAATGCAGAGCCTTTAAAGCAATAATGCATGGCACCCATTCCATGGGTCCCAACTCTCCAGGTTGTACGGAATATTACTACGGCTATAACTTGTATGGGAAACCTAGAGAATGCACACACTGTGAATACAAAAGGTTTCTAAATCTCAACGGATAGTCCCTCTCCTGGTGCTCCAGTTTCACTTTCTAACTTGTTTACTATCAATCTCCCAACTTGTAGAGAGAGCATCTTTAACCTCCTGGTTCGCACAGGTTGCCAATTTGGCAAAGGATGAAAGCGAAGAGGGAGAACCAAAGAGAGAGTAGCTGTTAGGCATTTGGACGGGCACATGTCACTCTTATTTCCCGGGAGGAAGAAGAATTAACCAAAGTCTCAGCCACCCACCGGGAAACAGTATAGGTCCTAAACCAAAATATGGGACTTGCGTTCAGCTCAAAAAAACGAGTTAAAAACTGGAGCTATAGGGCAGAGCAATTCACAAACTGGCAGAGTAATAAAGGACAACTATCATCCAAAAATCTGTTGAGGGAAGGCAACGAGGCGGACTTGAAAGTGAGGCAGAAGAGCAGGAAACAGATTTCAAGAGGTACGTTGGAATCACCTTTAAAGCACAGGAAGAGGGGCACAACTTCGACAATGATGCACTTGTCCAAAAAGGGCGTATGCGTTTTCTCCTGAGTATATTCAGGAGAAAACGCATACGCCCATTTTGGCCAAGCAAGCAAGCGGACAATGTAAGTCTGCACTGCAAAGAAGTATCACTTCCCACCAGTCCAAAGGGACATCCACAAAAAGGGTAAAAACCAGAAATTCAAGACAGGCCCTGGAGAACATGGAGCCTTGTTATGCTGATGGGCGGGATGTAAATTGCCAACTGCCTCTCTGGAGGAGTGCATTGTGTTCCCTAAAACAAGTAAACAACAGAGCTACAGAGCCAAGGGCACTTCCAGTCCAGGGAATATACCTTGGGAAAACTGAAAATCAATAAGACAGAACCACCCCAAAATTTAGGAATGCTCTGCTTACAAGAACCTCAACTTGGGTACACCTTAAATATCCCAGGAAATATAAAAATGGTTGAAAATGTTTTGGTACATACGTACGAGGCAATATCCCTCAGCCATGAAATCAATATCATATGACCAGTAGCAGCAAAATGAGTGGATTCAGGTTCGATGATTCTAAGTGAAATAAGTCACACAGAAAAAGAAACTTATCATAAGATATCACTTATGAAGATCCTGTAAACATGGCTACACATGAACTGAGTTAGGAAAGAGAAGAGAGTCTCACATTTAGAAAACACTCTTATGCCTGCTTAAGGGGGAAGGAGAGGTGTGGTGATGCATAAAACAAGAGGTTGATATAAGCACAGGTACCGTTCCAAAATCCAAGTACGGAATAGACAAGACCTACACATTCCTCAGTGAAAGGGACTCAAAACCCCATATTTCCCGCAGAGGAATATATCTGACTAGTAAGAATGTTAAAACCTATGTATTGATATGTCTCCATAAGGGAATCAAGTGTGTCTAGACTGGCATAAAGATGGCAGCGAGAATCAGCTCAAACCAACTATAAAAAGGAATTTCAAAAACAAAACCAAAAAACAGCGAAATTCTTTACAATTCCTTCAGGGTCTCTGATGAAACTTGGAATGACCCTATCTAGAACGACAGCTGGAGGTGGCATAAGGCTGGACACATGGGACTGAGAGGATTGGTGAGATTCGTGAGCAAATGCATACCCTTTAAAGCAATAATGCATGGCACCCATTTTATGGGTCCCAACTCTCCAGGTTGTAGTGAATATTACTACAGCTATAACATGTATGGGAAACCTAGAGAATGGACACACTGTGAATATAAAAGGTTCCTAAATCTCAACGAATAGTCCCTCTCCCTCTGCTCCAGTTTCACTTTCTAACTGCTTTACTATCAATCTCCCAAATTGGAGAGACAGCACCTTTAACCTCTTGGTTCGCACACGTTGCCAATTTGGCAAAGGATGAAAGGGTAGAGGGAAAACCAAAGAGAGAGTAGCTGTTAGGCAAACGGACGGGCACATGTCACTCTTATTACCCCGGAGGAAGAAGAATTAACCAAAGTCTCAGCCACCCACCGGGAACCAGTATAGGTCCTAAACCAAAATATGGGACTTGCGTTCAGCTCAAAAAAACGAGTTAAAAAATGGAGCTATAGGGCAGAACAATTCACAAACTGGCAGAGTAATAAAGGACAACTATCATCCAAAAATCTGTTGAGGGAAGGCAACGAGGCGGACTTGAAAGTGAGGCAGAATAGCAGGAAACAGATTTCAAGCGGTACGTTGGAATCACCTTTAAAGCACAGAAAGAGGGGCACAACTTCGACAATGATGCACTTGTCCAAAAATGGCATATGTGTTTTCTCCTGAGTATATACAGGAGAAAACGCATACGTCCATTTTGGCCAAGCAAGCAAGCGGACAATGTAAGTCTGCACTACAAAGAAGTATCACTTCCCACTGGTCCAAAGGGACATCCACAAAAAGGGTAAAAACCAGAAATTCAAGACAGGCCCTGGAGAACAGGGAGCCTTGTTATGCTGATGGGCGGGATGTAAATTGCCAACTGCCTCTCTGGAGGAGTGCATTGTGTTCCGTAAAACAAGTAAACAACAGAGCTACAGAGCCAAAGGCACTTCGAGTCTAGGGAATATACCTTGGGAAAACTGAAAATCAATAAGACAGAGCACCCCCAAATTTAGGCCTGCACTGCTTACAAGAACGTCAACTTGGGTACACCTTAAATATCCAAGGAAATATAAAAATGGTTCAAAAAATTGTGGTACTTACATACGATGGAATATCCCTCAGCCATGAAATCAATGTCATAAGACCAGTAGCAGCAAAATGAGTGGATTCAGGTACGATGATTCTAAGTGAAATAAGTCACACAGAAAAAGAAACTTATCATAAGATATCACTTATGAAGATCCTGTAAACATGGCTACACATGAACTGAGTTAGGAAAGAGAAGAGAGTCTCACATTTAGAAAACACTCTTATGCCTGCTTAAGGGGGAAGGAGAGGTGGGGTGATGCATAAAACCAGAGGTTGATATAAGCACAGGTACCGTTCCAAAAACCAAGTATGGAATAGAAAAGACCTACACCTTCCTCAGTGAAAGGGACTCAAAACCCCATATTTCCCGCAGAGGAATATATCTGAGTAGTGAGAATCTTAAAACCTATGTATTGATATGTCTCTTTTTGGGAATCAAGTGTGTCTAGACTGGCATAAACATGGCAGCGAGAATCAGCTCAAACCCAATATAAAAAGGAATTTGAAAAACAAAAAAAGGGAAATTCTTTACAATTCCTTCAGGGTCTCTGATGAAACCTGGAATGACCCTATCTACAACGACAGCTGGATGTGGCTTAAGGCTGGACACACTGGACTGAGAGGATTGGTGAGATTGTGTGAGCAAATTCAGACCGTTTAAAGCAATAATGCATGACACCCATTCCATGGGTCCCAACTCTCCAGGTTGAAGGGAATATTACTACAGCTATAACATGTACGGGAAACCTAGAGAATGGACACACAGTGAATACGAAAGGTCTCTAAAACTTAACAAATAGTCCCTCTCCTGGTCCTTCGGTTTGACTTTCCAACTGCTTTACTATCAATCTCCCAACCTGGAGAGACAGCACCTTTAACCTCCTGTTTCGCACAGGTTGCCAATTTATCAGAGGATGAATGGGAAGAGGGAGAACCAATGAGAGAGTAGCTGTTAGGCATTTGGACGGGCACATGTCACTCTTATTTCCTGGGAGGAAGAAGAACTGACCAAAGTCTCAGCCAGCCACCGGGAACAAGTATAGGTCGTGAACCAAAATATTGGACTTGCGTACAGCTCAGAAAAAAAACAGTTATAAAAGAGAGCTCAGGGGCACAGCAGTTCACAAAGTGGCAGATTAATAAAGGGCAACTATCGTCCAAAAATCTGTTGAGGGAAAGAATCGAGGCGAACATGAAAGTGAGGCAGAATAGCAGGAAACAGTTTTCAAGAGGTACGTTGGAATCGCCTTTAGAGCACAGGAAGAGGGGCACAACTTCGACAATGATGCACTTGGCCAAAAAGGGCGTATGTGTTTTCTCCTGAATGTATTCAGGAGAAAACGCATACGCCCTTTTTGGCCAAGCAAGCAAGCGGGCAATGCAAATCTGCACTACAAAAAAGTATCACTTCCCACCGGACAAAAGGGACATCTACAAAATGTGTAAAAACCGGAAAGGCAAGACAGGCCCTGGAGAACAGGGAGCCTTGTTATGCTGATGGGTGGCATGTAAATTGCCAACTGCCTCACTGAAGGAGTGCATTGTGTTCCCTAAAACAAGTAAACAACAGTGCTACAGAGCCAAGGGCACTTCCAGCCTAGGGAATATACCTTGGGAAAACTGAAAATCAATAAGACAGAGCCACACCAAAATTTAGGGTTGCACTGCTTACAAGAACCTCAACTTGTCTACAACCTAAATATCCCAGGAAATATAAAAATGGTTCAAAAAATTGTGGTACTTACGTATGATGGAATATCCCTCAGCCATGAAATCAATGTCATAAGACCTGTAGCAGCAAAATGAGTGGATTCAGGTACGATGATTCTAAGTGAAATAAGTCACACAGAAAAAGAAACTTATCATAAGATATCACTTATGAAAATCCTGTAACAAGGCTACACATGAACTGAGATAGGAAAGAGAACAGTCTCACATTTAGAAAACACGCTTATGCCCGCTTAAGGGGGTAGCAGAGTTGGGGTGATGCATAAAACCAGAGTTTGATATAAGCACAGGTACCGTTCCAATAACCAACTATGGAATAGACAAGACCTACTCCTTCCTCAGAGAAAGGGACTCAAAACACCCTATTTCCCACAGAGGAATATATCTGACTAGTAAGAATCTTAACATCTATGTATTGACATATCACCATAGGGAATCAAGTGTGTAGACTGGCATAAACATGGCAGCGAGAATCAGCTCAAACCCACTATAAAAAGAAATTTGAAAAACAAGAAAAAAAAGGGAAATTCTTTACAATTCCTTCAGGGTATCTGATGAAACCTGGAATGACCTTATCTACAACGACAGCTGGATGTGGCAGAAGGCTAGACACATGGGACTGAGAGGATTGGTGAGATTGGGTGAGCAAATGCAGACCCTTTAAAGCAATAATGCATGGAACCCATTCCATGCGTCCCAACTCTCCAGGTTGAAGTGAATATTACTACAGTTATAATATGTACGGGAAACCTAGAGAATGGACACAGTGTGAATACGAATGGTTTCTAAAACTCACCTAATACTGTCTCTCCTGGTGCTCCAGTTTGAATTTCCAACTGCTTTTCTATCAATCACCCATTTTGGAAAGACAGCCCCTTTAAACTCCTGGTTCACACTGGTTGCCAATTTGGCAGAGGATAAAAGGGAAGAGGGAGAACCAATGAGAGAGTAGCTGTTAGGCATTTGGGCGGGCACATGTCACTCTTATATCCCGGTTGGAAGAAGAATTAACCAAAGTCTCCGCCACCCACCGGGAACCAGTAGAGTTCCTGAACGAAAATTTTGGACTTGCGTTCAGCTCACAAAAAACGAGTTAAAAAATGGAGCTCAGGGGCACAGCAGTTCACAAACTGGCAGAGTAATAAAGGACAACTATCGTCCAAAAATCTGTTGAGGGAAGGCAACGAGGCGGACTTGAAAGCGAGGCAGAATAGCAGGAAACAGATTTCAATAGGTACGTTGGAATTGCCTTTAAAGCACAGGAAGAGGGGCACTACTTCGACAATGATGCACTTGGCCAAAAAGGGCGTATGCGTTTTTTCATGAATATATTCAAGAGAAAACCCATACTCCCTTTTTGGCTAAGCAAACAAGCGGGCAATGCAAATCTGCACTCCAAAGGAGTATCACTTCTCACCAGTCAAAAGGCACATCCACAAAATGGATAAAAAGCAGAAAGGCAAGACAGGCCCTGGAGAACAGGGAGCCTTGTTTTGCTGATGGGCGGGATATAAATTGCCAACTGCCTCACTGGAGGAGTGCATTGTGTTCCATAAACAAGTAAACAACCGAGCTACAGAGCCAAGGGCACTTCCAGTCTAGGGAATATACCTTGGGAAAACTGAAAATCAATAAGACAGAGCCACCCCAAAGTTTAGGGCTGCACTGCTTACAAGAACCTCAACTTGCGTACAACTTAAATATCCCAGGAAAGATTAAAATGGTTCAAAAAATTGTGTTACTTACATACGATGGAATACCCCTCAGCCATGAAATCAATGTCATAAGGCCAGTAGCAGCAAAATGAGTGGATTCAGGTACGATGATTCTAAGTGAAATAAGTCACACAGAAAAAGAAACTTATCATAAGATATCACTTATGAAGATCCTGTAAACATGGCTACATATGAACTGAGTTAGGAAAGATAACAGTGTACCAAATCTTATCATAATATATCACTATTTTGGGAATATACACTTGGCTACGAATGAACTGAATTACAAACACAACCGTGTCACACACTTAGAAAAAAATATTCTGCCTTCTTAACGGGAAAGGCGAGGTGAGTTGATGCATAAAACCACAGTTTTAAATTAGCACAGATACCGTTACATAAACCAAGTATGTAATAGACATCACCTACTCCCCGCACCATGAACTCGACTCAACACCCCCTATTCATTGCAGAGGAATATATCTGACTCCAAGAATTTTAAAACATATGTATTATCATGTCTCCATAAAGGAGTCATGTGTGTGTATAACGGCATGAACACAGCACTGAAATTCAGCTAAATACCCTTATAAAAATAAATTTCAAAAGCAAAATGCAAAAACAGTGAAACAGAGGGAAAGCCTTAAGAATTACGTTCAGGGCCTCTGATGCAACCTGGACTGTCCTCCTTTACACCCACAGCTGGATGAGACATAAAACTGGACACTTGGGGCTGACAAGATTGTTGAAGTTGTGTGAGCAAAAGAACACAACTTAGAGCAATACTGTGTACTACCCATTCTAGTGGTCCCAACTCTCCAAGTTTAAGGGAATCTTCCTACAGTTAAAGCATGCATGGGAAACCCAGTGGATGGTACACTGTGTAATTGGGAAAGTTTTCCAAAACGTACCTCATTTTTCCTTTTGTCATGCTCGGCTTCGCCATTCCATCTGCATTACTAAAAATCCCCCCACTTGGAGTGTCAGCACCTTTACCCTCCTGTTATGCACAGTTTGCAAATTGTGCAGAGGATGAACAGGAAGAGGGGAAACAAATGAGAGATTAGCTGTAGGTGTTTGGATGGGCACATGTCACTCTAGGTTCCCATCAGCAAGAAGAATTAACCAAAGGCTCAGCCTGACACCCCAGAACCAGACTAGGGCCTACAGCCATCCTGCGGTATTGCAGCCAGCTCACAAAGAGGCCAGTTGAAAAATAGAAATCAGGGGCACAGCAATTCACAAACTTGCAGAGTTATAAAGGACAACTATCATCCAGAAATATATTGAGGTAAGGCAGTGAAGAGGATTTGAATGCAAGGCAGAATTGAAGGAAACAGATTTCAAGAGGTAGATTGGAGTTGTCTTTAAAGCACATGAAATGTGACAGAACTTCGACAATTTTGCCTTTGGCCGAAAAGGGAGTATGTGCATTTTCTTGAATATATTCGGGAAAAAATGCATACACCCTTTTTGGGCAAGCAAGCCATCAGGCATTGCAAATCCACACTACATAGAAGTGTCCCTTACCTCCAGTCAAAAGGGCCATCCACAAATAGTGTAAAAACCACAAATGCAGGACAGGCCATGGAGAAAAGGGAGTCTGGTTATGCCGATGGACAGGATGTAAATTGCCAAAAGCCTCTCTGGAGAACTGTATGTTGTTTTCTAAAACAGAGTTACAGAGCATAGCACACTTCCACTCATGGACGTGTATTTTGTGAAAACTAAAATTCCACAACACACAGCCAGCCCAAACTTTAGGGCTGCTCTGTTTACAAGAACCTCGACTTCGGTACACTTTAAATATCCCAGGAAAGGGAAGAAAATGGATATAGATGTTGTGGTACTTATATACAATGGAATGTCACTCAGACATAAAATCAATGTCATAAGGCCAATAGCAGCATAATGAGTGGCTTTAGGTATGATGATGTTAAGTGAAATGAGCCACAAAGAAAAAATAAATATTGTAATATATCACTTATAGAGGGAATGTAATCATGGCTACACATGAACTGAATTTCAAATGTGAACAGAGTTACACATTTAGAAAACACACTTATTCCTCCTTAAGGGGAAACGTGACGTGGGGTGATGTGTAAAAGCAGAGTTTGAAATTAGCACAGATCCCATTCCATATACCAAATATGTAATAGACAAGACCTACTCCTTTCTCAATGAACTGGACACAAAACACCCTATTCACTGAAGAGGAATATATCTGACTGGTAATAACCTTGAAACCCATGTATTTATATGTCTCCATAATGGAATCAAGTGTATGTAGATTGGCATAAACACAGATCAATGGAACAGGACAGAAAGCCCAGAGATAAACCTACATACCTATGGCTATCTCATCTATGACAAAGGAGCTAAGGATATACAATGGAGAAAAGACAGTCTCTTCAGTAATTGGTGCTGGATAAACTGGACCCATACACATAAAAGAATGAAATTAGAACACTCCATAACACTATACACAAAAATAAACTCTAAATTGATTAGAGATCTAAATATAAGACCAGACACTATAAAACACTTAGAGGAAACCATAGGCAGAACACTCTATGACATAAATCACAGCAAGATCCTTTTTGACCCACCTCCTGGAGAAATGGAAATAAAAACAGAAATCAACAAATGGGACCTAATGAAACTTAAAAGCTTTTATTACACAGTACAGGAAAACATAAACAAGATGCAAAAACAACCCTCAGAATGGGAGAAAATATTTTCAAATGAAGCAATTGACAAAGGATTAATCTCCAAACTTTACAAGCACCTCATGTAGCTCAATATCACAAAAACAAACAACCCAATCCAAAAACGGGCAGAAGACCTAAATAGACATTTCTCCAAAGAAGATATACAGATTACCAAGAAACACATGAAAGGATGTTGAACATTACTAATCATTAGAGAAATGCAAATCAAAACTACCGTGAGGTATCACCTCACAGCAGTCAGAGTGGCAATCATCAAAAAAATCTACAAAACAATAAATGCTGGAGAGGCCTTTATTGGAGAAAAGGGAACACACTTGCACTGTGGGTGGAAATGTAAATTGATATGGGCACTATGGAGAACAGTACGGAGGTTCCTTTAAATAACTAACAATAGAAGTACCATATGACACAACAATCCAACTACTGGGCATTTGCCTTGTGAAAACCATAATTCAAAAAGAGTTATGTAGAAAAATGTTCATTGCAGCTCTATTTACAATAGTCAGGACATGGAAGCAACCTAAGTGTCCATCAACAGATGAATGTTTAAAGAAGATCTGGCACATATATACAATGGAGTATTACTCAGCCATAAAAAGAAGCAAAACTGAGTTATTTGTACTGAGGTGGATGGACTTAGAATCTGTCCTACACAGTGAAGTAAGTCAGAAAGGGAAAAACAAATACTGTATGTTAACAGAGATATACAGAATCTAATGAAGAAAAAAAAAAAGCTTTTGAAGAACCTAGTGGCAGGACAGGAGTAAGGACACAGACATAGAGAAAGGACTTGAGGACACCAGAAGGGGGATGGGTAAGCTGGGACGAAGTGAGAGAGTGGCATGGACATAAATACATTACCAAATGTAACACCAATAGCTACTGGGAAGCAGCCACATAGAACAGGGAGATCAGCTTGGTGCTTTGTGACCACATAAAGGGGTGGGATATGGGGTGTGAGAGGGAGATGCAAGAGGGAGGGGATCTGGTGATATTTGTATATGTATAGCTGATTCACTTTTTTATACAGCAGAAACGAACACTCCATTGTAAAGCAATTACACTCCAATAAACGTGTAAAAGGAAAAAAAAAAAGAAAGCACAGGGATAAACCTACACATCTATGGTCACCTAATCTATGACAAAGGAGGCAATACTATACAATGGAGATAAGACAGTCTCTTAAATCATTGGTGCTGGGAAATATTGAGAGCTACATGTAAAAGAATGAAATTAGAACACTCCCCAACACCATACATAAAAAATATATTCAAAATGGATTAGAGACCTTAATGTAAGACCGGATAGTATAAAACTCTGAGAGGAAAACTTACGAAGGATACTCTGACGTAAATCACAGCAAGATCTTTTTTGATCCACCTCTTATACTAATGAAATAAAAAAGAAAACTAAACAGATGGGACCTAAGGGAACGTAAAAGCTTTTGCTAAGCAAAGGAAACTACAAACAAGATGAAAAGACAACCCTCAGAATGGCAGAAAATATTTGCAAATGAATCAATGGACAAATGATTAATCTCCAATATATATAAACAGCTCATGCAGCTCAATATTAATAAAACAAACAACCCAGTACAAAAATGGAAGAAGATATAAATAGACATTTCTTCCAAGAAGACATAGAGATGGCCAGTACGCACATGAAAATCTGCTCAACATCACTAATTATTAGAGAAATGGAAATGGAAACTACAATGAGGTGTCATGTCACACCTGTTAGAATGGGCATCAACAGAGAATCTACAAACAACAAATTCTGGAGAGGGTATGGAGAAAAGGAACCTTCTTCCACTATGGTTGGGAATGTAAATTGATACAGTCTCTATGGGAAACAGTATGGAGGATCCTTAAAAAAGTAAAAATAGAATTACCATATAATCCAGCAATCCCACTACTGGGCATATACCCAGAGAAAACCATAAATCAAAAATACACATTCACCACAATGTTCATTGCACCACTATTTACAATAGCCAGGTAATGAAAGCAACCTAAGTGCCCACAGACAGACGAATGGATAAAGATGTGGTACATATATACAATGGAATATTACTCAGCCATACATAGGAATGAAATTGGGTCATTTGTAGAGACCTTAATGGATCAAGAGACTGTCATACGGAGTGAAGTAAGTCAGAAAGAGAAAAACAAATATTGTATATTAATGCATATATGTGGAACCTAGAAAAATGGTTCAGATGAACCGGTTTGCAGGGCAGATATAGAGACACAGATGTAGAGAACAAACATATGGACACCAAGGGGGAAACGCCATGTGAGGGTGGTGGTGGGATGAATTGGGAGACTGGGATTCACATGTGCACACTTATATGTATAAAATAGATATCCAATAAGAACCTGCTGTATAAAAGAAATAAATTTAAAAAAAATAAAAATAAATAGCATTTAATAAAAGAAAACAGAAAAAAAGTATTTCCCTTCACATAGACGTCTTTATATTAATGCATTATTTCCATGTTTATATCTGCAAATTAAAAAAAAATAGAGGAATAAATAAAATCTACCTTGAACCAAAAAGAAAAAAAAGAAAAAAAAAACAGAACCCACCAGTTATACAGAGGAAAATCGTATCAGGGCACTTGCTCCAGTGGTAAAAATTCTTAAGTTGTTCAGAGGTGGGAAATCGTCTCCCATGGAGTCAGCAGCGCTCCCCCCCGACAAGGAGCATCCTCATTGCAAAGGTGGGGGGACTGTGTCGAGGCGTCTGTGAGTAAATGTGAGCTGAGCCCCAGTCCTGCTTCAGCTGAACTCTTCCCACCCTTTCCAGGTAAAACACCTGAATATGTACAAGCACTTGCAAGCCTAGAGGAAGGGCTGTGGAGCCACACCAGCGACAGCACGCAGGCCGACTTGGTGCCTGTAGGCCAGTCAGGATGGTCCTGGCCCCAGATGCTCTTCTGGAAGCTTTGCATTTCCCTGCCTGAGATACCCCTCCTGCCACGGCCCCCACTGCTTTTTTACTTCCTCACCTCTGCCTGGGGAGAAATTCAAGAAGCAGGTATGGATGACACATCCTCTTCTTTAGCAGGTGGCAGCCTAGCAACTCCTGTGGAAAGTCCAGCAGAGCCCCACTCACACTGGGCCACCCACAATGCCATGGCCCCTCTCTCCCTACCACCACCCCAGCCCCGACACTGCTGATGGGGCAGATAATATGGCATCAGGCACAGCTAAAGGGGCTCTAGCTGCCTGGAGAGGTGTTTATATTGACCTCAACCCAGGCACACCTGGGGAGGGCTGGTAGGCAGTGTCAGGCTGCCCAAATCAGCCAATCCTCACCCCTCAGGGGCTCACAGTAGCAGAAAATGAACCTTGCTAAACGGGCCAGGCCCAAGGAACAGGTGTGGGCCCTTGAGAGTCAGGCTAGACAAGGGGCTGCAGCTGCGGCTTGTTTTCTTATCATTTTATCTGGTCCATGAGTGGAAAACAACTTCAAGAAGACCCTATCCTAATGAGAGGAACCCAGGAGTCAGGGAGAGGAGTGATGGTGGGTGGAGACAGAGGCCTGGTGCCCTGGCTGCAGTGGAAGTGTCTGGAAGACCAGGCAGAGAGAGGCTGCACAGAGTGATAGCCAGGGTCACAGACTTGTCAGAGCTGCTGTTTGTTAGTTCAAGTCCTGCTCTGAGGTATTCTGTGTCAGCTGTGAGCGACAGGTGAGCTGGGGTTTCTCTGCAAGGTGGGCTATGTGCACTGTTCCTGTGTGTCCAGCCCTGCTGGGGTACCTGCCCATGGGAGCTCTGTATCCTGGGAAGGGCCTGACTATGAGAGCCCCAAGGGCTGCTGGGTAGCTGCACAGGTGAGCTCCATACCCTGGGAGGGACTTGAACACGAGAGCCCCGTGGGCTGTGGGGATGGGTGGTGCAGCCCAGGTGAGCTCCATATACTGGGATTGGCCTGACCACGAGAGCCCTATGGGCTGCTGGAGACCTGGTAAAGGATATCAGGACAGTCAGTGAAGCCACCGAGGATATACATCCAGTAGCTCCTATTTCCTACACCCTGCTGGAAATTCTACCATCCACCAAGCCATGGCATTCTGTATTACACTTCAATGATGCCTTCTTCTGTATTCCATTCATCTCAGAGTCACAAGAATTTTTGGCTTGTGAGTGGCAGGACACAACATGCAACAAAAGCAATAATGCTGGGCCGTCCTGCCCCAACGGTACAAAAATCCCCACACCATCATTGGGGAAATGACCTCTAAAGACCTAAACGTTCTACCTCCATAAAAGGGAACCCTCCTTCAATATGCAGATGACATTCTGATCGCCACGCCTACTAAAGACGCCTCTAAACTACCTAGCCAAGGAAGGATAGAAGGTGTCCAAGAAAAAGGCTCAAATATCCCAGGCTTAGGTGACATGCCTGGGCTTCATTCTCACAGATATTCGGAGAAACGCATCCCAGGATAGGGAAGAAGCCATTTGCAGCCTTACCTCTTCTAAAACTAGAAGACAGCTTAGGGCTTCCTGGGGAGTCCAAGGTTTTCTGCATCTGGATCCCTAACTACAGTCTAATAGCTGGGCCTCTACATGAAACACTGACACGAAAAGATGATGATCCTTTTGAATAGAATCCAGAAGCAGCCTTTCAAGAATGGAAAGAGCAGTAAATTCAGACACTTGCCCAGGAACTCCCTAATTTAGCTAAACCCTTTGACCTTTACATACCCGGTCAAAGGTTAATTGCCCTTGGAGCCTTAGTGCAAAAACTGGGACCACCTGAAATGGAGCAACACAAGAATGCCCTTCAGGTATGATAAACTACGGTCACCAAGGGCTTTGCCCACCGACTCATCAGGTCAGGATACTGGGGTATCTAAAAAGCTAGAAATCAGCAGCCCACAAGGCCAGCTCCCTCCTAAGGGAAAAGGACCCCACGTCGTGATCCTAACCACCCATCATGCCCTGATGTTGCAGGGGTCGCTCTGTGGACACACTGACCTCGAGTGAGGAGGCCCTCCAACTCCAACCTCCAGAGAGACAAACGGGGGCAACGGGCCCCCAAGATGACTCGTGTGACCATCACTTGACCTGGAGTTTCTCTCAGAAAACAAGAAGACTGTGCCCCGAAAGAGCAGACTACTGCTTGCAGGACTTTCTGCACCCAGAGGGGAGCTAATAAACTTGGCGGGGGAAACGTATATCACGCTTTCACCATAGAAAACCCTACAGACACCGCGGTGATGGTGGCCAATATGACCGGCTGGACTGCTGGCTACTTCTAAAGGCCGTTGACTCAGTGGACGTCATGGTCCTGGATCACCACTGACCCTGGACTGTCTGGGAGTTGTGCGGAAAGGGTTCTGACACATGGTGCTGTTTGTACATTTATTCAGGGACCTAATTAAAGAAAGCACAGACTACTGGTCAGAGCATCTAGGCTGGCAAAAACCGTCAGCCTAAGGTCGCCGAACAAATGTGGGGTGGGGTGAAACCTTCCACCTCAGCATCTCTGCGCATCTCTTTCCTGGACCCTTAAAGGTCATTAGAATCTATAACACTTCCAATGCTGGTGCTCAGGCGGACGAGAAGTGAGGCAGGAAGCCTTGGGACAATCAACCTCACCTGGAGGCTGGTGGGGAGACGTTTTGCCCCTCCCCCCAGGTATCAGGGCTCCCACCACAGCATGAAGCAGTTACAAAAGAGGGGTCTGCACCCTCAACACCCCAAGAATGAGGAATGGAACAAAAAGCAGAGGAGGTGTTCATCTCCAGCAACGTTCATTAAAAATTCCTAGGAGATAAAAAGAGAATCTGGGCAATAAAATAAAGTCTAACCGGTTTTTCCTTTGTGCTTTGTCTAATTTCACGTGCTCCTAGGGTTCCGCATGCAGAGGTCCCACACCCGGCACTTCAGACCCGATTTCCTAGTGCAGAATGGCTGGGTCGACACCTCAGCTAGCGGGGTCCCATGCAGACTCCACGGCATAGAGCCTGAGCTGCAGCCAACCCAGCCCTCGAGAGCTCCATCCCCTCCCTCCCACTGACTCTGCCGGGATCCCTACACAGCAGCCCAGCCCACAGCCCGTGGGGGAATGCACGCTCTCACCTCTCCATTCTGTTTTCAAAATAATGTTACCTTTGCTTCTGAAGCAAACTCAGTCTTGATCTCTTGGCTCCAGTGACACTGGGCACGGTGAATCCTGTTGGGGTCCACTCTGGAGGATCAGTAACAGAAATTGAGAACATTGTAACTTCAATGAACAGATGTGTGAGCCAAACTGTAGTTAACATAGAGCAGTGTATAATGCTCGGGTAAAATAAGATTTTTCTAAAACTTACCTTTGATATTTCCATCACTTTACTATAAGCAAGTTCAGTGAAGATGTCTGTCTTATTTGTCAGGTCAACATTAGAGAAATGAAGTGATTTATTTCCATGGATGTACATCGAATACTCTTGGCTGAAGCTTCAATCTTGTTTTGAATGCTTTTCCATTGAAAAGGATACCTCTCTTTCAGCTCCCCCATTTCTGAGAAGTATAAAATCTTATAATTTATTATTACCAAAGGGGAAAGGTAGGAGAAGGGATAAATTAACAGTTTGGGATTAACACATACACACTGCTATGTATAAAATAGATCATCAACAAGGAACTACTGTATAGCACAGGGAACTACACTGAATATTTTGCAATAACCTATAAGGGGAAATAATCTGAAAAAGAATAGATATTTTTATTGACATCATCTATCAATGACAGATAAAATGTAACCTAAGCAAGGCCCATGGTGAACGCTTCTGACCCTGAAGATTGCAATCATCTAAAGTTTGGGCTCTGCCTATTTCCCAAGGCCTTTAATGGACATACGTGTAGCCGTAGCTTAAAAATTCCCCAGTTTGGGGTACGGGGAGGCACTGATTTGGAAAAATCCCTGGTGTTCTCCTTCCATGCACGGGACCCTTCCTACAGCTAAAACATGCCTGTCACACCTAGAGGATGGTACACCGTTTGATCGGAAAGAGTTTGGAAAAGGCACCTCATCTCCTCATCGCCTGGTGCTCGGGTTCACCCCTCCAGCATATTTCCTAACAATCTCCTCACTTGGGGATATCAGCACCGTCAACATCCTGTTGCACACAGTTTGGAATTTGTCCAGAGAATGAAGCGGAAGGATGAGAAAAATTTAGAGACAAGTCTTAGTTGTTTGGACAGGCACATGCCACTCTAATTTCCAATCTGGAAGACAAATTCATCAAAGGCTAGAATTGCCCACGGAAAGAGAATAGGGCTAGAGGAAATCCCGCTGTTTTGTGTCCAGTTTCCAAAAACACAAGTTGAAAAATGGAACTCAGGGGCACTAAAATTCATGAAACTGCAGCGTTGAAAATATCTATTGTTGAAAAATGTCTTGAGGTAAGTCACAGAAAAGGACTTGTAAGCAAGGGGGTGTGGCAGGAAACAGATTTGAAGAGGTAGAAAGGACTCCCCATTAAAGCACAAGAAAAGGGGCTGAACATCGCCAATGATGCACTTGGCCCAAAAGGGCGTATGCATTTTTTTCTGAATATATTCAAGTAAAGGCCATACACACTTTTTATCCAACCAAACAGGTGGGCACTGGAAATCAATACTACAAAATGTATCACTTCACATCAGTCAGAAGGGCCATCCACATAAAGTGTAAACACCAGAAATGCAGGACAGGGCGAGGAGAAAAGGGAGCCCTGTGAGGCTGATAGTTGAAATGTAATTTGCCAATGACCACTCTGGAGATGTGTATTGTGTTTGCTAAAACATCTAAAAGATGATCTACAGAGCATAGTGCATTTGCACTCATGGGCGTATACCTTGGGAAAAAAAATGGACAGAAAACAGGCACGCCAACGTTTACCACCTCTCTGATAAAAAGGGACTCCACTTGGATATAACCTAAATGTCCCTGGAAGGATAAAATGGATAAAAGAGATGGGGTACTTATGTAGAGTGGAATATTACTCATCCCGAAATCAATGAAATAAGGCCAGTTGGAACAACTCTGGAGGAGTTACATATGATCATTCTAAGTGACATATGTGAGAAAGAAAAAGACACATATCATAAGATGTCACTTAAAGGTGGAATCAAACATGGCTACACATGAAATAAACTACAAAACAGAAACATAGTCAAATATGTAGAAAAGAGACATAAGTCTGCTAAATGGGAAAGGTGGGGAATGGTGAGGTATTATCCAGGAGGTTGAAATTAGCAAAGATACCATTCCAAGTACCGAATTGAATAACTGTCAAGGCCTACACGGTACCTCAAAGAACGGCACTCAGTCCACTCAAGTCACTGGAAAATAATACATATGACTGGTAAGCATCTGAAAAATAATTTATTGTTGTCTCACAGTACATGAATCAAGTGGATGTACAGCAGCAAAAAACAGAGCTTTGAAAATCAGCTGTAACAAATATAAAAATAAATTTAAAAATATTTATAAAAACGGTGAGACAGACAAAAATTCTTACAACTTTTGGTGAAGGGCTACGATGTAACATGGATTGAACACATGTAGACCCACAGCAGGATGATATATAAGGCTGGAAGCTATGCACGCTAAGAGATGTTAGAGAGGCTGGGTGAGGAAATGCAGACCTTTTAAAGTAATACTGCCTGGTACCCATTCCATGGGTCCCAAATCGGCAGGTTCAAGGGAATCTTCTGACAGCGAAAACATGCCTGCGAAACCGAGATGAATGTACACCGTGTGCTCAGGAAAGGTGTCTAAAATGCACCTCATTTTTGATCTCCTGGTGCTGGGGTTCACCATTCCAGCCTCATTATTAACAATATCCCCTCTTGGAGAATCAGCACCTTTAACCTCCTGTTTCACACAGTTTGCAATTTGTGCAGAGGATAAATGGGAAGGGGGGAACCAATGAGAGATAAGCTGTAGGAGTTTTGACAGGCACATGTCACTCTAATTTCCCATTAGGAACAAGAATTAACCAAAGGCTCAGCCTGCCTCCTCAGAACAAGAATAGTGCCAGAAGCAATCCAATGGTTTGGCGGCAAGCTCACAATAAAAGCGAGTTGTAAAATGGAGCTCAGGAGCAGACAATTCAAAGACCTGCAAAGATATAAATGATAACCAACGTCCAAAAATATATTCAGGTAAGGCAACGAAGAGGATCTGAATGAGAGGCAGAATTGCAGGAAACAGATTTCAATACGTAGATTGTACTCACATTTAAAGCATATGAAAAGCAGCAGAATTTCTAAAATGATGCAGTTGGGCAAAAGGGTGTATGCCTTTTTTTCGTGAATATCTTCAGGAAAAAAACACATACAGAGTTTTTGGCCAACCAAGCAAGCGGGAAATGCAAATCCGCACAACAAAGAAGTCTCAATTTCCACTGCTCAGAAAGGCCATCCAAAAAATGTGTACAAACCAGAAATGCTGGAGAGGCCATGGAGAAGAGGGAGCCTAGTCACGCTGATGGGTGGGGTATAAATATCCAAGAGCCACTCTGAAGATGTGTATGCTGTTTCCTAAAACATTTAAATACAAAGCCCCCGAGCAAAGGGGACTTCAACTCATGGACATATAACTTGGGAAGACTAAATATCGACAACACACAGGCACTCCAAAGTTTAGGGCTGCTCTGCATACATGAACCTCAACTTCGGTACACCTAAAATATCCCAGGAAAAAGAGAAATGCATAAATTACTTGTGGTAATTTTGTACAACGGAATATCACTCAGACGTGAAATCAATGTCATAAGGCCAGTAGCAGCATAAAGAGTGGATTTAGGTATGATGATTCTAAGTGAAATTAGTCACACAGAAAAAGAATCTATTCATAAGATATCACTTACAGAGGGAATGTCAACATCACAACACATGAACTGAATTAAGAAAGAGAACAGAGTCTCACATTTAGAAAACACTGTTATGCCTGTTTAATGGGAAAGGAGAGGTGGGGTGATGCATAAAACCAGAGTTTGATATTAGCACAGCTACCATTCCATAAACCAAATAGAGAACAGACGAGACCTACCCCTTCCTCAGTGAACGGGACTCAAACCCCCTATTCCCCGCAGAGGAATATATCTGACTAGTGAGAATCTTAAAACCTATGTATTGATTTGTCTTCATAAGGGAATCAAGTGTGTCTAGACTGGCATAAACACGTCAGTGAAAATCAGCTCAACCCCATTATAAAAATGAATTTCAAAAACAAACAAAAAAACAGCGAAATTCTTACACAATTCCTTCAGGGGTTCTGATGAAACCGGGAATGACCCTATCTGTACAGACAGCTGGATGAGACATAAGGCTGGACACTTGGGACTGAGAGGACTGGTGAGATGGGGAGAGGAAATGCAGACCCTTTAAAGTACTAATGCATGCCACGATTCCATGGATACCAAATCTCCAGGTAGTAGGGAATATCACTACAGTTATAACATGTATGGGAAACCTAGAGAATGGACACCCTGTGATGGTGAAAGGTTTCTGAAAGTCTCCTAATTTTTCCTATCCTTGTGCTTCAGTTTGGCATTCCAACTGCTTTACTATCAATCTCCCAACTTAGGAGAGCCAGCCCCTATAACCTCCTGGTTCGCACAGTTTGCTAATTGTGCAGAGGATGAAAGGGAAGAGGGAGAACCAATCAGAGAGCAGATGTAGGCTTTTGGACGGGCACATGTCACTCTAAATTCCCGTCAGGAAGAAGAATTAACCAAAGCCTCAGCCACCTGCAGGGAACAGTATAGCCACCCCTGGAACAAGTATAGGTCCTGAAGCAAAATTGTGGATTTGCAGTCAGCTCCCAAAAATGGGATTTGAAAATTGGAGCTCACGGGCACAGCAATTCACAAACCTACAGGTATAAAGGACTACTGTCTTCCAAAAATCTGTTGAGGGAAGGCAACGAAGCTGACTTGAAAATGAGGCAGAATTGCACAAAACATATTTCAAGAGGTAAATTGGAATCGCCTTTAAACACAGGAAAAGCATCACAACTTCGACAATGATGCACTTGGCCAAAAAGGGCGTATGCGTTTTCTCCTGAATATATTCAGGAGAAAACCCATACGCCCTTTTTGGACAATCAAGCAAGCGTGCAATGCAAATCCACACTACAAAAATTGTAACTTCGCATGGGTCAAAAGGGACATCCGAAAATCTGTAAAAACCAGAAAGGCAAGAGGGAGATGCCAAGGGCATGAAGCAATATGATCCAAAGTGTCATGAAGGATTGTGATGACAAGCGCATGGAGCATTGTGATGACAAGATTATGTAGCATATTGCTGACAAAGGCATGGAGCATTGTGATGACAAGGTTCATGGAGCACTGTGATGACAAGCGTCACGGAGCATTGTGATTACAGGGGTCATGGAGCATTGGGATGACAAGGGCATGGAGCATTTTGATGACAAGAGTCCCGGATCATTGTGTTGTCAGTGTTCATGGATCGTTGTGATGACAGGAGTCATGGAGCATTGTGATGACAAGGGTCATGGAGCATTGTGATGAAAAGGTCAAGGAGCATTGGGCTGAAAACGTTCATGGAGTATTGTGATGACAGGGGCCATGGAGGCTTGTGATGACAAGGTACTGGAGCATTGTGATGAGAAGACCATGGAGACTTGTGATGACAAATCTCATGGAATATTCTGATGAAAAGGGGCATGGAGCATTGTGATTACAGGGGTCTTGGGGCATTGTGATGACAAGGGCATGGAGCATTGGGATGAGATGGCCATGGAACGTTCTGATGACATGCATCATGGAGCTTTGTGATGACAAGGGCATGGAACATTGTGATGAAAAAGGCATGGAGCCTTGTCATGACAGGGTTCAAGGAGCATACTGAGGACAAGTGTCAGGGAGCATTGTGATGACAAGTGTATTGAGCATTGCGATGAAAAAGGTCATGGAGCATTGTGATGAGAAGACCATGGATAATTGTGATGACGAGCGTCATGGGGCGTGGTGATGATAAGTGTTATGGAACATTTTGATCACAAGGATTTGGAGCATTGTGATGACAGAGATCATGGAGCATTTTGATTTCATTGTGATGACAATAGCATGAAGCATTTTGATGATGGGCATGGTGCATTGTGATGACCGGGTTCATGGATCATTGAGATGAAAAGGGGCATGGAGCATTGTGATTACAGAGGTCTTGGAGCATTGTGATTAGAAGGGTCATGGAGCCTTGTGATGACAAGGCCATGGAACATCGTGATGACAGGGGTCATGGAGCACTGTTATGACAGGGTTAATGGAGAATTTTGATGGCAAGGGCATGGAACATTGTGATGAGAAGGCCATGGAGCCTTCTGATGACATGCATCATGGAGCTTTGTGATGACAAGTTCATGGAGCAATGTGATGAGAGCGTTCATGGAGCATTGTGATGACAATAACATTGAGCATTTTGATGAAAAGTTCATGGAGCATTGTGGTGACAAATTTCACAGAGCCTTGTGATGATGAGGGCATTGACTTTTGTGGTGACACACGTCATGGATTCTTGTGATGACGGGACACACGGAGCATTGTGATGACTGGGGTCATGTAGCATTGTGATGACAGGAGCATGGAGCATTGGTCTGACAAGTTTCATGGATAATTGTGTTGACAGTGGGCATGGCACATTGTGATGAAAAGGGCATGGAGCATTGTGATGACAAGGTCATGGAGTATTGTGAAGACACGTGTCAGGGAGCATTGTGATGGCATATTTCATGTTCCATGGTGATGACAATGGCATGGAGCATTGTGATGCCGAGTGTTATGGAGGATTGTGATGACAAAGGTAATGGAGCATTGTGATGACAAGGGCTTGGAGCATTGTGATGACAAGGGCAATGGAGCATTGGGATGACAAGGGCATGGAGCATTGTGATGACAACGGCCTTTCAGAATTTTGATGAAAATGTCGTGAAGCATTGTGATGACAAAGGCATGGAGCTTGCTATGACAGGGGTCATGGGACATTGCGATGACAAGTGCATGGAGAATTGTGATGACAAGAGCATGTAACATGGGGATGAGAACTGTCATGGCGCATTGTGATGACAAGGACCTGGAGAATTGTGATGACAAGGGACATGGAGCATTGTGATGACCAGGGCAAGGAGCATTGTTATGGCAAGACCGTGGAGCACTGTGATGAGAAGACCATGGATAATTCTGGTGAGGACCATCATGGAGCACTGTAATGACAAGGGGCATGGAGCATTGTGATGATACGTCTCATGGAGCATTGTCATGACAGGGGTCATGGATCATTGTGATGACAAGGGTCATGGAGTATTCTGATGACAAGCTTGTGCAGTATTGTGATGACAAAGCATTTAACACTCTGATGGGAAGTGTCATGGAACATAGTGATGCCAAGAACGTGGAGAATTGTGATGAAAGGGAACAGAGAGCATTGTGATGACCAGGGCATGGAGCACTGTGATGGCAAGACCGTGGAGCACTGTGATGAGAAGACCATGGATAATTGTGATGACGAGCGTCATGGAGTGCTATAATGACAAGCGGCATGGAGAATTGTGATTACAGGGGTCTTGGAGCATTGTGATGACAAGGGCATGGATCATTGTGAAGAGAAGGCCATGGAGCATTCTGATGAATGTGTCATGGAGCTTTGTGATGACAAGCGCATGGAGCATTGTGATTACAGGTGTCTTGGAGCATTGTGATGAAAAGGGCATGGATCATTGTGATGAAAAAGGCATGGAGCCTTGTCATGACAGTGTTCAAGGAGCATACTGACGACAAGTGTCAGGGAGCATTGTGATGACAAGTGTATTGAGCATTGTAATGACAAATGTTATGGAGCATAGTGATGAGAAGACCATGGATAATTGTGATTATGAGCATCATGGGGTGTTGTGATGAGAAGTGTTATGGAACATTGTGATCCCAACGGTTTGGAGCATTGTGATGACAGAGGTCATGGAGCATTTTGATTTCATTGTGAGGAAAATAGCCTGAAGCATTATGATAATGAACATGGTGCATTTTGATGATAGGATTCATGGAGCTTTGAGATGAAAAGGGGCATGGAGCATTGTGATAAAATGTGTCTTGGAGCATTGTGATGAGAAGTCCATGGAACATTCTAATGACATGAGTCATGGAGCTTTGTGATGACAAGAGCATGGAGCATTGTGATTACAGGGGTCTTGGGACATTGTGATGACAAGTGTCATGGAGCCTTGTGAATGACAAGGCCATGGAACTTTGTGATGGCAGGGGTCATGGAACATTGTTATGACAGGTGTAATGGAGCATTGTGATGAGAAGGACAGGAAGCATTGGTGTGAAATGATTCATGGATTACTGTGATTAGAGTGGGCATGGAGCATTGTGATGACAAGAGCACAGAACACTGTGATACAATGGTCATAGAGGATTGTAATGACAAGGGCATGGAGCATAGTGATGAGAAGGGCATCGAGCATTGTGATGACATGTGTCATGGAGCTTTGTGATGACAAGGGCATGGAGAAATATGATGAGAGGGTTCATGGAGCATTGTGATGACAATGACATGGAGCATTGTGATGTCAAGGGTCAAGTTGATTTGTGATGACAAACGTCATGGAGCATTTTAATGACAAGGGCAGGGAGCATTTTGATGACAGGTTCATGCAGCAATTTGATGAAAATTGTAATGGAATATTTTGATGACATGGGTTATAGAACATTGTGATGTCAGGGGTCATGGAGCTTTGGGATGAAATGTGTCATGGAGCATTTAGATGACAGGTGTTGTGGAACATTGTGATGTCAGGTGCCATGGAACATTGTGATTACAGGGGTCTTGGAGCATTGTGATGAGAAGGGTCATGGAGCCTTGTGAGGACAAGGCCATGGAACATCGTGATGGCAGTGGTCATGGAGCATTGTTATGACAGGGGTAATGGAAAATTGTGATGGCAATGGCATGGAGGATTGTGATGAGAAGGCCATGGAGCATTCTGATGACATGTGTCTTGGAGCTTTGTGATGACAAGGGCATTGAGCAGTGTGATGAATGCGTTCATGGAGCATTGTGGTGAAAATGTCATGGAGCATTGTGATGCCAAGTGTCATGGATCTTTTTGATGACAAAGGTCATGGAGGATTTTGATGACAAGGGCGTTGTGCATTGTGATGAGAAGGGCAGGGAGCATTGTGATGACAGGGTCATGGAGCAATTTGATGAAAAGTGTCATGGAACATTTTGATGACAGGGGTTATTGAACATTGTGATGCCAGGGGTCATGGAGCATTTTGATGAAAAGATTTTGGGAGCATTTTGATGACAGGGGTTATGGAACATTGTGATGTCAGGGGTCATCGAACATTGTGATGATATGTGCATGTAGCATTGTGATGACAGGAGTCATGGAACATTGTGATGACAGGGGTGAGGGAGTATTGTGACGAAAGGTGATGTAACATTGTGATATCAGTGGTGAGAGAGCATTTTGATGAGAAGTGCATGGAGCATTGTGATGACAAGATTTATGGAGCATTGTGATGACAAGATTGTGGAGCACTGTGATGACAAGCGCATGGTGCATTTTGATGACATGTGTCATGGAGCATTGTGCTGACAAGCGCATGGAGCATTGTGCTGAGAAAGGCAGAGAGGATTGTGATGACAAGGGTCAAAGAGCATTGTGATGAAAAGTACATGGAGCATTGTGGTTAAAATGGTCACAGAGACTGTTGATGACGAGGGCATGGACCATTGAGATGACAAAGGTCATGAAGCATTGTGATGAATGAAGTCACGGAGCATAGTGATGACAGGGGTCATGGAACAATATGATAACAAGGGCATGGAGCATTGTGATGACAGGTGTCATGGAGCACTGTGATGACAAGCGTCACGGAGCACTGTGAATACAGGGGTCATGGAGCATTGGGATGACAAGGGCATGGATCATTGTGATGACAAGGGTCATGGAGCATTGGGCTGAAAATGTTCATGGAGTATTGTGATGACAGGGGTCATGGAGCATTTTGATGAGAAGGTCATAGAGCATTGGGCTGAAAATTTTCATGGAGTATTGTGATGACAGGTATCATGGAGCATTTTGATGAAAAGTTCCTGGAGCACTTTTATGAGAATACAATGGAGACTTGTGATGACAAGTCGCATGGAGCACTCTGATGAAAAGGGACATGGAGCATTGTGATTACAGGGGTCTTGCAGCATTGTGATGACAAGGGCATGGAGCATTGTGAGGAGAAGGCCATGGAGCATTCTGATGACATGTGCCATTGAGTTTTGTGATGACAAGGGCCTGGAGCATTGTGATTACAGGGGTCTTGGAGCATTGTGATTAAAAGGGCATGGATCATTGTGATGAAAAAGGCATGGAGACGTGTCATGACAGGGTTAATGGAGCAGACTGATGACAAGTGTCAGGGAGCATTGTGATGACAAGTGTACTGAGCATTGTGATGACAAAAGTCATGGAGCATTGTGATGAGAAGACCATGGATAATTGTGATGATGAGCGTCATAGGTTGTTGTGATGATAAGTGTTATGGAACATTGTGATCACAAGGGATTGGAGCATTGTGATGACAGAGGTCATGGAGCATATTGATTTCATTGTGATGAAAATAGCCTGAAGCATTATGATGATGGGCATGGTCCATTGTGATGACAGGGTTCATGGAGCATTGAGATGAAAAGACGCATGGAGCATTTTGATTACAAGGGTCTTGGAGCATTGTGATGGCAAGGGCATGGAGCATTGCGGTGACAGGGCCATGGAACATTCTGATGACATGCGTCATGTAGCTTTTTGATGAAAAGGGCATGGAGTATTTTGATTAGAGGGTTCATGGAGTATTGTGATGACAAGTGTCATGGAGCCTTGTGATGACAAGGCCGTGGAACATTGTGATGGCAGGTGTCATGGAACATTGTTATGACAGAGGTAAAGGAGCATTGTGATGAGAAGGGCATGGAGCATTGGTCTGAAATGTTTAATGGATTATTGTGATGAGAGTGGGCATAGAGCATTGTGATGATAAGGGCATGGAACACTGTGATACATGGGTCATGGAGGATTGTAATGACAAGGTCATGGCACATTTTGATGAGAAGGGCATCGAGCATTGTGATGACAAGTGTCATGGAGCGTTGTGATGACAAGGGCATGGAGCAATGTGATGAGAGGGTTCATGAAGCATTTTGATGACCATGACATGGAGCATTGTGATGCCATGGGTCAGGGCGCTTTGTGATGACAAAGGTCATGGAGCATTTTGATGATAAGTGCATGATGCATTGTGATGAGAATGGCAGGGAGTATTTTGATGTCAGGGTCATGCAGCAATATGATGAAAAGTGTATTGGAACATTTTGATGACAGGGGTTATAGAATATTGTGATGTCAGGGGTCATGGAACATTGTGATGATAAAGGGATGTAGCATTGTGATGACAGGGGTCATGGGACATTGTGATTACAGGGGTGAGGGAGTATTGTGACGACTAGTGATGGAACACTGTGATATCTCTGGTGAGAGAGCATTTTGATGAGAAATGTATGGAGCATTGTGATTACAAGGTTTATGGAGCTTTGCAATGACAAGTTTCTGGACCATTGTGCTGCAAAGTGAATGGCACATTGTGGTGACAAAAGTCATGGAATATTTTTCAGACAAAGGCATGGAGCATTGTGATGACAACAGTCACGGAGCATGGTGATGAAAATGGAATGGGGCATTGTAATGAAAAAGGCATGGAGCCTTTTCATGACAGGGTTCAAGGAGCATTCTTATGACAAGTGTCAGGGAGCATTGTGATGACAAGTGTAATGAGAATTGTGATGACAAAGGTTATGGAGCATTGTGATGAAAAGGGCATGGAATTTTGTGATGACAAGCATCATGGAGCATTGTGATGACAAGTGTTATGGAACATTGGGATCACAAGGTTTTGGAGCATTGTGATGACAGAGGTCATGGATCATTTTGATTTCAACGAGCATGGAGCATTTTGATGACAAGGGCATGAAGCAATGTGATCCCAAGTTTCATGGAGGTTTGTGATGACAATGGAAATGGAGTATTGTGATGAAAAGCACATAGAGCATTGTAATGACAAGGTCATGTAGCATTTTGCTGACAAAGTCATGGAGCATTGTCATGACTAGGCTGTGGAACACTGTGATGACAGGGGTCATGGAGCATTGTTATAACAGGGGTAATGGAGCATTGTGATGAGAAGGGCATGGAATATTGTTCTGAAATGTTTTATGGATTATTGTGATGAGAGTGGTCATGGAGCACTGTGATGACAAGGGCACAGAACACTGTGATACATGGGTCATGCAGGATTGTAATGACTTGGGCATGGAGCATTGGGATGAGAAGAGCATCGAGCATTGTGATGACAAGTGTCATGGAGCTTTGTGATGACAAGGGCATGGAGCAATGTGATGAGAGGGTTCATGGAGCATTGTGATGACAATGGCATGGAGCACTGTGATGCCAAGTGTCATGGAGGATTCTGATGACAAAGGTAATGGAGCATTTTGATGACAATGGCTTGGAGCATTGTGATGACAAGGGTCAGGGAACATTTTGCTGACAAGTGCATGGAGAATTGTGATGACAAGGGTCATGGAGCATTCTGATGACAAGCTTGTGGAGTATATTGATGACAATGACATGGAGCATTGTGATGAAAAGGGCATGGAGTATTGTGATGACTGGCATCATGGAGCGTTGTGATGACAAGTGTTATGGAACAATGTGATCACAAGGGTTTGGTGCATTGTGATGACAGAGGTCATGGATCATTTTGATTTCAAGGATCATGGAGCATTGTGATGACAATGGCATGAAGCAATGTGATCCCAAGGTTCATGGAGGATTATGATGACAATGGAAATGGATTATTGAGATGACAAGCGCATAGAGCATTATAATGACAAGGTTATGTAGCATTTTGCTGACAAAGGCATGGAGCATTGTGATGACATGTGTCATGGAGCACTGTGATGACAAGCGTCACGGAGCATTGTGAATACAGGTGACATGGAGCATTGGGATGACAAGGTCAAGGGTCATTGGGATGACAAGTGTCATGGAGCACTTGGCTGAAAATGTTCATGGAGTATTGTGATGACACGGGTCATGGAGCATTGTGATGACTAGGCAATGGAGCTTTGTGATGACAAGAGTCCCGGATCATTGTGTTGTCAGGTGTCATGGAGTGTTGTGATGACAGTGGTCATGGAGCATTGTGATGACAAAGGAATGGAGCATGGGGATGACAAGGTCCTGGAGCACTGTTATGAGAAGTCCATGAAGAGTTGTGATGACAAGTCTCATGGAGCATTCTGATGAAAACGGGCCTGGAGCATTGTGATTTCAGGGGTCTTGGAGCATTTTGATGACTAGGGCATGGAGCATTTTGATGAGAATGCCATGGAGCATTCTGATGACATGTGTCATGGAGTTTTTTGATGACAAGGGCATGGAGCATTGTGATTACATTTGTCTTGGAGCATTGCCATGAAAAGGGCATGGATCATTGTGATGAAAAAGGCATGGAGCCTTTTCAGGACAGGGTTCAAGGAGCATACAGACAACAAGTGTCAGGGAGCATTTTGATGACAAGTGTATTGAGCATTGTAATGACAAATATCATGGAGCATTGTGATGAAAAGTGCATGGAGTACTGTGATGACAGGCATCATGTAGCGTTGGCATGACAAGTGTTATGGAACACTGTGATCACAAGGGTTTGGAGCATTGTGATGAGACAGGTCATGGACCATTTTGATTTCAAGGAGCATGGATCACTGTGTTGAAAAGGGCATGAAGCAATGTGATCCCAAGGTTCATGGAGGATTGTGATGACAATGGAAATGGAGTATTGTGATGACAAGCGCATAGAGCATTGTAATGACAATGTCATGTAGCATTTTGCTGACAAAGGCATGGAGCATTTTGATGACAGGTGTCATGTAGCAATGTGATGACAACCTTCACGGAGCACTGTGAATACAGGGGTCATGGAGCATTGGGATGACAAGGGCATGGATCATTGTGATGATAAATGTCATGGAACAATGGGCTGAAAATGTTCATGGAGTGTTGTGATGACAGGGGTCATGGAGCAATGTGATGACTAGGGAATGGAGCATTGGGATGAAAATAATCATGGATTATTGTGATGACAGGGGTCATGGAGCATTGTGATGACAAGGGAATGGAGCATGGTAATGACAAGGTCCTGGAGCATTGTGATGAGAAGACCATGGAGACTTGTGAGGACAAGTCTCAGGGAGCATTCTGATGAAAAGGGAAATGGAACATTGTGATTACAGGGGTCTTGGAGCATTGTGATGACTAGGGCATGGAGCATTGTGATGAGAAGGCCATGGAGCATTCTGATGACATGCGTCATGGAGTTTTTTGATGACAAGGGAATGGAGCATTGTGATTACAGGGGTCTTGGAACATTGTGATGACAAGGGCATGGAGCATTGTGAGGCGAAGAACAAGGAGCATTCTGATGGCATGCGTCATTGAGCTTTGTGATGACAAGTGTTACGGAATATTGTGATCACAAGGGTTTGGAGCATTGTTATGACAGAGGTCATGGAGCATTTTGATTTCATTGTGAAGACAATAGCATGAAGCATTATGTTGATGGGCATGGTGCATTGTGATGACAGGGTTCATGGATCATTGAGATGAAAAAGGGCATAGAGCATTGTGATTACAGGGTTCTTGGAGCATTGTGATGAGAAGGGTCATGGAGCATTGTGATGACAAGGCCATGGAACATCGTGATGGCAGGGGTCATGTAGCATTGTTATGTCTTGGGTAATGGAGCATTGTGATGGCAAGGGCATGGAACATTGTGATGAGAAGGCCATGGAACATTCTGAAGACATGTGTCATGGAGCTTTGTGAAGACAAGGGCCTGGAGCAATGTGATGAGAGCGTTCATGGAGCATTGTGATGACAATGACATGGAGCATTGTGATGCCAAGGGTCATGGATCTTTGTGATGACAAAGGTCATGGATCATTTTGATGGCAAGTGCATTGTGCATTGTGATGAGAAGGGCAGGGAGCATTCTGATGACAGGGTCATGGAGAAATTTGATGAAAAGTGTCATGGAATATTTTGATTAAAGTTGTTATGGAACATTGTGATGTCAGGGGTCATCGAAAATTGTGATGACAAGGGCATGGAGCATTGTGATTACAAGGGCATGTAGTATTGTGAAGACAGGTGTCAGGGAGCATTGTGATGACATATGTCATGGTCCATTGCGATGAAAATGGCAGGGAGCATTGTGATGCCAAATGTAATGGAGGATTGTGATGACAAATATAAAGGAGCATTGTAATGGTTAGGGCTTGGAGCATTATGATGACAAGGTCCATTGAAAATTTTCATGAAAAGGTCGTGAAGCATTGTGATGACAAGTTCCTGGAGCATTGTGATGACAAAACCATGGAACCTTGTGATGACAAGTCTCATGGAGCATAATAATGTAAAGGGGCTTGGAGCATTCTGATTATAGGGGTTTTGGAACATTGTGATAAGAAGGACATGGAGCTTTGTGATGAAAAGGGCATGGGCATTGTTCTAATAAGTTTCATGGATTATTGTGATGAAAGTTGGAATGGCGCATTGTGATGACAAGGGCATGGAGAATTGTGATGACCAGGTCATGCAATATTGTGAAGAGAGATGTCAGGGAGCATTGTGATGACATATGTAATGGCCCAAAGTGATGACAATGGCATGGAGCATTGTGATGCCAAGTGTCATGGAGGATTCTGATGACAAAGGTAATGGAGCATTGTGATGACAATGGCTTGGAGCATTGTGATGACAAGGGTCAGGGAGCATTGTGCTGACAAGTGCATGGAGAATTGTGATGACAATGGTCTGGAGAATTCTGATGACAAGCTTGTGGAGTATTTTTTTTTGAATGAGTAGGTCAAAAAAGTCCTCTTATCATTATTGCTTTTGCTCATTTTTTTAAAATTTTATTTTATTTTATTTTTTTGCTTTATAACAAATTTAATCAGTTATACATATACTTAAGTTTCCATATCCCCTTGTGGAGTATTTTGATGACAATGGCATGGAGCATTGTGATGAAAATGGCATGGGGCTTTGTGATGAAAAAGGCATGGAGCCTTTTCGTGACAGGGTTCAAGGAGCATTCTGATCGCAAGTGTCAGGGAGCATTGTGATGACAAGTGTATTGAGAATTGTGATGACAATGGTCATGGAGCATTTTGATGAAAAGTGCATGGAGTATTGTGATGACAGTCATCATGGAGCGTTGTGATGATAAGTGTTATGGAACATTGTGATCACAAGGGTTTGGAGCATTGTGATGACAGAGTTCATGTATCATTTTGTTTTAAAGGAGCATGGAACATTGTGATTACAAGGGCATGAAGCAATGTGATCCCAAGGTTCATGGAGGATTGTGATGACAATGGTAATGGAGTATTGTGATGACAAGCGCATAGAGCATTGTAATGACACGGTCATGTAGCATTTTGCTGACAAAGTCATGGAGCATTGTGATGACAGGTGTCATGGAGAACTGTGATGACAAGCGTCACGGAGCATTGTGAATACAGGGGTCACGGAACATTGGGATGACAAGGGCATGGATCCTTGTGAATAAAATGTCATGGATCATTGTGATGAAAATGTTCATGGAGTACTGTGATGACAGGGGTCATGGAGCATTGTGATTACAGGGGTCTTGGAGCATTGTGATGACAAGAGTCCTGGATCATTGTGTTGTCAGGTTTCATGGAGTGTTGTGATGACCGTGCTCATGGAGCATTGTGATGATATTGGTCATGGCACATTGTGATGAGAAGGTCATGGAGCATTGGGGTGAAAATGTTCATGGAAAATTGTGATGACATGTGTCATGGAGCATTGTGATGACAAGGGAATGGAGCGTGGTGATGATAAGGTCCTGGAGCATGGTGATGAGAAGACCATGGAGACTTGTGATGACAAGTCTCATGGAGTATTCTGATAAAAAGGGGCATGGAGCATTGTGATTACAGGGGTCTTGGAGCATTGTGATGACAAGGGCATGGAGCACTGTGAGGAGAAGGCCATGGAACATTCTGATGACATGCGTCATGGAGCTTTTTGATGACAATGGCATGGAGCATTGTGATTACAGGGGTCTTGGATCATTGTGATGACAAGGGTCATGGAGCCTTGTGATGACAAGGCCTTGGAACATTGTGATGGCAGGGGTCATGGAGCATTGTTATGACAGAGGTAATGGAGCATTGTGATGAGAAGGGCATTGAGCATTGGTCTGAAATGTTTCATGGATTATTGTGATGAGAGTGGGCATGGAGCATTGTGATGACAAGGGCACGTACACTGTGATACATGAGTCATGGGGGGTTGTAATGAAAAGGGCCGGGAGCATTGTGATGAGAAGGGCATAGAGCATTTTAATGACAAGTGTCATGGAGCTTTGTGATGACAAGGGCATGGAACAATTTTATTAGAGGGTTCATGGAACATTGTGATTAAAATGACATGGAGCATTGTGATGCCGAGGGTCATGGAGCTTTGTGATGACAAAGGTCATGGAGCATTTTGATGACAAGTGTGTGGTGCATTGTGATGAGAATGGCAGGGAGCATTTTGATGACAGGGTCATGCAGCAATTTGATGAAAAGTGTAATGGAACCTTTTGATGACAAGGGTTATAGAACATTGTGATGCCAGGGGTCATGGAGCTTTGGGATGAAAAGTGTCATGGAACATTTTGATGACAGGCGTTATGGAACACTGTGATGTCAGGGGTCAGGGAACATTGTGCTGATAAGGGAATGTAGCATTGGGATGACAGGGGTCATGGAACATTGTGATAACTGGGGTGAGGGAGGATTGTGATGACTTGTGATGGAACATTGTGATATCTCATGTGAGAGAGCATTTGGATGAGAAGTGCATGGAGCATTGAGATTACAAGGTTTATGGAGCATAGCGATGACAACGTTGTGGATGACTGTGATGAAAAACGCATGGCACTTTGTGATGACAAGGGTCATTTAGCATTGTGATGACAAGGGCATGGAGTATTGTGGTGACAGGCATCATGGAGCGTTGTGATGACAAGTGTTATGGAACATTGTGATCACAAGTGTTTGGAGCATTGCGATGACAGAGGTCATGGATCAATTTGATTTCAAGGAGCATGGAGCATTGTGATGACTATGGCATGAAGCAATGGGATCCCAAGGATCTTGGAGGATTGTGATGACATTGATAATGGAGTATTGTGATGACAAGCGCATAGAGCATTGTAATGACAAGGTCATGTAGCATTTTGCTTGCAAAGGCATGGAGCATTGTGATGACAGGTGTCATGGAGCACTGTGATGACAAGCATCACGGAGCATTTTGAATACAGGGGTCATGGAGCATTGGGATGACAAGGGCATGGATCATTGTGATGACAAGTGTCATGGAGCATTGGGCTGAAAACGTTCATGGAGTATTGTGATGACAGGGGTCATGGGGCATTGTGATTACAAAGGTCTTCGAGCATTGTGATGACAAGAGTCCCGGACCATTGTGTTGTCAGGTGTCATGGAGTGTTGTGATGACAGTGGTCATGCAGCATTGTGAAGATATTGGTCATGGAGCATTGTGATGAGAAAGTCATGGAGCATAGGGCTAAAAATGTTCAAGGAGTATTGTGATGACAGGTGTCATGGAGCATTGTGATGACAAGGGAATGGAGCATGGTGATGACAAGGTCCTGGAGCATTGTGATGAGATGACCATGGAGACTTGTGATGACAAGTCTCATGGAGAATTCTGATGAAACGGGGCATGGAGCATTGTGATTACAGGGGTCTTGGAGCATTGTGATAACAAGGGCATGGAGCACTGTGAGGAGAAGGCCATGGAACATTCTGATGTCATGCGTCATGGAGCTTTGTGATGACAATTGCATGGAGCATTGTGATTCCAAGGGTCATTGAGCTTTGTGATGACAAAGGTCATGGAGCATATTGATGCCAAGGGTGTGGTGCATTGTTATGAGAAGGGCAGGGAGCATTTTGATGACAGGGTCATGCACCAATTTGATGAAAAGTGTAATGGAACATTTTGTTGACAGGGGTTATACAACATTGTGATTCCAGGGGTCATGGAGCTTTGGGATGAAATGGGTCAAGGAGCACTTTGATGACAGGGGTTATGGAATATTGTGATGTCCGGTGTCATGGAACATTGTGCTGATAAGGGGATGTAGCATTGTGATGACAGGGTTCATGGAACATTGTGATTACTGGGGTGAGGGCGGAGTGTGATGACTAGTGATGGAACATTGTGATATCTCATGTGAGAGAGCATTTGGATGAAAAGTGCATGGAGCATTGTGATTACAATGTTTATGGGGCATAGCAATGACAAGGTTGTGGATCATTGTGATGAAAATCACATGGAACATTGTGATGACAAGGGTCATGGAGCATTGTTCTGACAAAGACATGGAGCATTGTGATGAGAAGGTTCACGGAGCATTGTGATGAAATGTTCATGGAGCATTGTGGTTACGAATGTCACAGAGCCTTGTGATGACGCGGGCATGGACCGTTGTGATGACAAACGTTATGAAGCATAGTGATGACTGGAGTCAGGGAGCGTTGTGATGACAGGGGTCATGGAGCATTTTGATGACAAGGGCATGAAGATTTGTGATGACAGGGGCATGGAACATTGGTCTGACATGTTTCCTAGATTATTGTGATGACAGTGGACATGGTGCATTGTGATGACAAGGGCATGGAGCATTGTGATGAGAAGGCCAGGGACTATTGTGAAGACAGTTGTCAGGGAGCATTGTGATGACATATGTCATGGTCCATGGCGATGAGAATGGCATGGAGCATTGTGATGCCAAATGTAATGGAGGATTGTGATGACAAATATAATGGAGCATTGTGATGACTAGGGCTTGGAGCATTATGATGACAAGGGCCATTGAGAATTTTCATGACAATGTCGTGAAGCATTGTGGTGACAAGTTCCTGGAGCATTGTGATGAGAAAACCATGGAGCCTTGTGATGACAATCTCATGGAGCATACTGATGAAAAGGGGCATGGAGTATTCTGATTACTTGGGTCTTGGAACATTGTGATAACAAGGGCATGGAGCTTTGTGATGACAAGTGCATCGAGCATTGGTCTAATAAGTTTCATGGATTATTGTGATGAGAGTTGGAATGGCGCATTGTGATGACAAGGGCATGGAAAATTGCGAAGACCAGGTCATGCAATATTGTGAAGAGAGGTGTCAGGGAGCATTGTGATGACATATGTAATGGCCCAATGTGATGGCAATGGCATGGAGCATTGTGATGCCAATTGTCATGGAGGATTCTGATGACAAAGGTAAAGGAGCATTGTGATGACAATGGCTTGGAGCATTGTGATGACAAGGGTCAGGGAGAATTGTGCTGACAAGTGCATGGAGAATTGAGATGACAATGGTCATGGAGCATTCTAATGAGAAACTTGTGGAGTATTTTGATGACAATGGCACGGAGCATTGTGATGAAAATTGCATGGAGCTTTGTGAAGAAAAAGGCATGGAGCCTTTTCGTGACAGGGTTCAAGGAGCATTCTGACGACACGTGTCAGGGAGCATTGTGATGACAAGTGTATTGAGAATTGTGATGACAATGGTCATGGAGCATTGTGATGAAAAGGGCATGGAGTATTGTGATGACAGGCATCATGGGGCGTTGTGATGAAAAGTGTTATGGAACATTGTGATCACAAGTGTTTGGAACATTGTGATGACAGAGGTCATGGATCATTTTGATTTCAAAGAGCATGGAGCATTGTGATGACAAGGGCATGAAGCAATGTGATCCCAAGGTTCATGGAGGATTGTGATGACAATGGTAATGGAGTATTGTGATGACAAGCACATAGAGCATTGTAATGACAATGTCATGTAGCATTTTGCTGACAAAGGCATGGAGCATTGTGATGACATGTGTCATGGAGCACTGTAATGACAAGCGTCCCGGAGCATTGTGAATACAGGGGTCATGGAGCATTGGGATGAGAAGGTCATG
The DNA here is from genome assembly GCF_964341445.2 of Mesoplodon mirus. Taxonomy (NCBI): domain Eukaryota; kingdom Metazoa; phylum Chordata; class Mammalia; order Artiodactyla; family Ziphiidae; genus Mesoplodon; species Mesoplodon mirus. The sequence continues at coordinate 2,255,805 of NW_028295811.1, forward strand.
GAGCATTGGGCTGAAAATGTTCATTGAATATTGTGATGACAGGGGTCCTGGAGCATTGTGATGACAAGGTCCTGGAACATTGTGATGAGAAGACCATGGAGACTTGTGATGACAAGTCTCATGGAGCATTCTGATGAAAAGGGGCATGGAGCGTTGTGATTACAGGGGTCTTGGAGCATTGTGATGACAAGGGCATGGAGTATTGTGATGACAGGCCTCATGGAGCGTTGTGATGACAAGTGTTATGGAACAATGTGATCACAAGTGTTTGGAGCATTGCGATGACAGAGGTCATGGATCATTTTTATTTCAGGGAGCATGGAGCATTGTGATGACTAGGGCATGAAGCAATGCGATCCCAATGTTCTTGGAGGATTGTGATGACAATGGTAATGGTGTATTGTGATGACAAGCGCATAGAGCATTGTAATGACAAGATCATGTAGCATTTTGCTGACAAAGGCATGGAGATTTGTGATGACAGGTGTCATGGAGCACTGTGATGACAAGCATCACGGAGCATTGTGAATACAGGGGTCATGGAGCATAGGGATGACAAGGGCATGGATCATTGTGATGACAAGTGTCATGGAGCACTGGGCTGAAAATGTTCATGGAGTATTGTGATGACAGGGGTCATGGAGCATTGTGATGACAAGGGAATGAAGCATGGTGATGACAAGGTCCTGGAGCATTGTGATGAGATGACCATGGAGACTTGTGATGACAAGTCTCAAGGAGCATTCTGATGAAAAGTGGCATGGAGCATTGTGATTACAGGGGTCTTGGAGCATTGTGATGACAAGAGTCCTGGATCATTTTGTTGTCAGGTTTCATGGAGTGTTGTGATGACAGTGGTCACGGAGCATTGTGATGATAATGGTCATGGCACATTGTGATGAGAAGGTCATGGAGCATTGGGGTGAAAATGTTCTTGGACTATTGTGATGACAGGTGTCATGGAGCATTGTGATGACAAGGGAATGGAGCGTGGTGATGATAAGGTCCTGGAGCATTTTGATGAGAAGACCAAGGAGACTTGTGATGACAAGTCTCATGGAGCATTCTGATGAAAAGGGGCTTGGAGCATTGTGATTACAGGGGTCTTGGAGCATTGTGATGACAAGGGCATGGAGCACTGTGAGGAGAAGGCCATGGAACATTCTGATGACATGCGTCATGGAGCTTTTTGATGACAATGGCATGGAGCATTGTGATTACAGGGTTCTTGGATCATTGTGATGACAAGGTTCATGGAGCCTTGTGATGACAAGGCTTGGAACATTGTGATGGCAGGGGTCATGGAGCATTGTTATGACAGAGTTAATGGAGCACTGTGATGAGAAGGGCATTGAGCATTGGTCTGAAATGTTTCATGGATTATTGTGATGAGAGTGGGCATGGAGCATTGTGATGACAAGGGCACGTACACAGTGATACATGCGTCATGGGGGGCTGTAATGAAAAGGGCATGGAGCATTGTGATAAGAAGGGCATCGAGCATTGTGATGACAAGGGAATGGAGCGTGGTGATGATAAGGTCCTGGAGCAATGTGATTAGAGGGTTCATGGAACATTGTGATGACAATGACATGGAGCATTGTGATGCCGAGGATCATGGAGCTTTGTGATGACAAAGGTCATGGAGCATTTTGATGACAAGTGTGTGGTGCATTGTGATGAGAATGGCAGGGAACATTTTGATGACAGGGTCATGCAGCAATTTGATGAAAAGTGTAATGGAACCTTTTAATGACAAGGGGTATAGAACATTGTGATGCCAGGGGTCATGGAGCTTTGGGATGAAAAGTGTCATGGAACATTTTGATGACAGGCGTTATGGAACAATGTGATGTCAGGGGTCAGGGAACATTGTGCTGATAAGGGAATGTAGCATTGGGATGACAGGGGTCATGGAACATTGTGATAACTGGGGTGAGGGAGGATTGTGATGACTTGTGATGGAACATTGTGATATCTCATGTGAGAGAGCATTTGGATGAGAAGTGCATGGAACATTGTGATTACAAGGTTTATGGAGCATAGCAATGACAACGTTGTGGATCACTGTGATGAAAAACGCATGGCACTTTGTGATGACAAGGGTCATGGAGCATTGTGATGACAAGGGCATGGAGTATTGTGGTGACAGGCATCATGGAGCGTTGTGATGACAAGTGTTATGGAACATTGTGATCACAAGTGTTTGGAGCATTGCAATGACAGAGGTCATGGATCATTTTGATTTCAAGGAGCATGGAGCATTGTGATGACTATGGCATGAAGCAGTGGGATCCCAAGGATCTTGGAGGATTGTGATGACATTGGTAACGGAGTAGTGTGATGACAAGCGCATAGAGCATTTTAATGACAAGGTCATGTAGCATTTTGCTTGCAAAGGCATGAGGCATTGTGATGACAGGTGTCATGGAGCACTGTGATGACAAGCATCACGGAGCATTTTGAATACAGGGGTCATGGAGCATTGGGATGACAAGGGCATGGATCATTGTGATGACAAGAGTCATGGAGCATTGGGCTGAAAATGTTCATGGAGTATTGTGATGACAGGTGTCATGGAGCATTGTGATGACAAGGGCATGGAGCATTGTGATTACATGGGTCTTGGAGCATTGTGATGACAAGGGCATAGAGCATTGTAATGATAAGACCATGGAGACTTGTGATGACAAGTCTCATGGAGCATTCTGATGAAAAAGGGCATGGAGCATTGTGATTACATGGGTCTTGGAGCATTGTGATGACAAGGGCATGGAACATTTGGATGAGAAGGACATGGAACATTCTGATGACATGTGTCATATTGCTTTGTGATGACAAGGGCATGGAGCATTGTGATTACAGGGGTCTTGGAGCATTGTGATGATATGGGTCATGGAGCTTTGTGATGACAAGGCCGTGGAACATTGTGATGGCAGGGGTTGGAGCATTGTTATGACAGGGGTAATGGAGCATTGTGATTTGAAGGGCATGGACCATTGTGATTACAAATTTTATGGAGCATTGTGATGACAAATCTGTGGACCATTGGGATAAAAAGCGCTTGGCACATTGTGATGACAAGGGTCATGGAGCATTTTTCTGACAAAAGCATGGAGCACTGTGATGACATGGGTCACGGATCATTGTGATGAAAAGTTCATAAAGCATTGAGGTTAAAAATGTCCCAAAGCCTTGTGATGACAGTGACATGGACCATTGTGATGACAAATGTTATGAAGCATTGTGATTACTGGAGTCACGGAGCATTGTGATGACAGGGACATGGAGCATTGTGATGACAAGGGCATGGAGCATTGTGCTGAGAAAGGCGTAGATCATTGTGATGACAAGGGTCAAAGAGCATTGTGATGAAAAGTTCATGGAGCATTGTGGTTAAAAAGGTCACAGAGTCTGTTGATGATGAGGTAATGGACCATTGTGATGACAAAGGTCATGAAGCATTGTGATGACTGGAGTCACGGAGCATGGTGATGACAGGGTTCATGGAGCATTGTGATAACAAGGGCATGGAGCATTGTGATGACAAGGGCATGGCGCATCGTTCTAATATGTTTCATGGATTATTGTGATGACATTTGGAATGGCGCATTGTGATGACAAGGGCATGGAGCATTGTGATGACCAGCTCATGCAGTATTGTGAAGAGAAGTGTCAGAGAGCATTGTGATGACATATGTAATGGCCCATTGTGATGAAAATGGCATGGAGCATTGTGATGCCAGGTTTCATGAAAGATTCTGATGACAAAGGTAATGGAGCATTGTTATGACAATGGCTTGGAGCATTGTGATGAGAAGGGTCAGGGAGCATTGTGCTGACAAGTGCATGGAGAATTGTGATTACAAGGGTCATGGAGCATTCTGATGACAACCTTGTGGAGTATTTTGATGAAAATGGCATGGAGCATTGTGATGAAAATGGCATGGAGCATTGTGATGAAAACGGCATGGGGCAATGTGATGAAAAAGGCATGCAGCCTTTTCGTGACAGGGTTCAAGGAGCATTCTGAAGACAAGTGTCAGGGAGCATTGTGATGACAAGTGTATTGAGAATTGTGATGACAAAAGTCATGGAGCATGGTGATGAGAAGGCCATGGATAATTGTGATGATGATCGTCATGGGGTGTTGTGATTATAAGTGTTATGGAACATTGTGATCACAAGGCTTTGGAGCATTACGATGACAGAGGTCATGGAGAATTTTGATTTCATTGTGATGACAATAGCCTGAAGCATTATGATGATGGGCATGGTGCATTGTGATGACAGAGTTCATGGAGCACTGAGATGAAAAGGGGCATGTAGCATTGTGATTACAGTGGTCTTGGAGCATTGTGGTGACAAAAGCATAGAGCATTGTAATGACAAGGTTATGTAGAATTTTCCTGACAAAGGCATGGAGCATTGTGATGACAGGTGTCATGGAGAACTGTGACACAATTGTCACGGAGCATTTTGAATACAGGTGTCGTGGATCATTGGGATGACAAGTGCATGGATCATTGGGATGACAAGGGTCATGGAGCATTGGGCTGAAAATATTCATGGAGTATTGTGATGCCAGGGGTCATGGAGCATTTTGATTACAGGGGTCTTGGAGCACTGTGATGAAAAGTGTCCCGGATCATTGTGTTGCCACGTGTCATGGAGTGTTGTGATGACAGGGTTCATGGAGCATTGAGATGAATAGAGGCATGGAGCACTGTGTTTACAGGGGTTTTGGAGCATTGTGATGACAAGGGCAAGGAGCATTTTGATGAGACGGCCATGGAATATTCTCATGACATGTGTCATGGAGCTTTGTGATGACAACGGCATGGAGCATTGTGATTAAAGGGGTCTTGGAGCATTGTGATGACAAGGGTCATGGAGCCTTTTGATGACAAGGCCGTGCAACATTGTGATGGCAGGTGTCATGGAGCATTGTTATGACAGGGGTAATGGAGCATTGTGATGAGAAGGGCATGCAGCATTGTGATTACAATTTTTATGGAGCATTGCGATGACAAATTTTTGGACCGTTGGGATGAAAAGCGCGTGGCACATTGTGATGACAATGGTCATGGAGCATTTTAATGACAAAGGCATGGAGCATAGTGATGAAAAGGGTCACGGAGCATTGTGATGAAATGTTCATGGAGCATTGTGGATACAAAGTTAACAGAGCCTTGTGATGACGTGGGCATGGACCATTGTGATGACAAATAATATGAAGCACTGTGATGACTGGAGTCACAGATCATTGTGATGACAGGTGTCATGGAGCATTGTGATGACAAGTTCCTGGTGCATTGTGATGACCATGTGACGCATTATTGTGAAGACAGTTGTCAGGGAGCATTGTGCTGACATATATAATGGCCCATTGTGATGACAATGGCATTGAGCATTCTGATGCCAAGTGTCATGGAGGATTCAGAAGACAAATGTAATGGAGCATTGTGATGACAATGGCTTGGAGCATTGTGATGACAAGGGTCAGGGAGCATTGTGCTGACAAGTGCATGGAGAATTGTGATGACAAGGGTCATTTAGCATTCTGCTGACAAGCTTGTGGAGTATTTTGATGACAATGGCATGGAGCATTGTGATGAAAACCGCATGGGACATTGTGATGTAAATGGCATGGAGACTTTTCGTGTCAGTGTTCAAGGAGCATTCTGACGACAAATGTCAGGGAGCATTGTGATGACAATGTATTGAGAATTGTGATGACAAAGGTCATGGAGCATTGTGATGAAAAGGGCATGGAGTATTGTGATGACAGGCATCATGGAATTGTTGTGATGACAAGTGCTATGGAACATTGTGATCACAAGGGTTTGGAGCATTGTGATGACAGAGGTCATGGATCATTTTGATTTCAAGGAGCATGGAACATTGTGATGACAAGGGCATGAAGCAATGTGATCCCAAGGTTCATGGAGGATTGTGATGATAATGGTAATGGAGTATTGTGATGACAAGCGCATAGAGCATTGTAATGACAATGTCATGTAGCATTCTGCTGACAAAGGCATGAAGCATTGTGATGCCAGGTGTCATGGAGCACTGTGATGACATGCCTCACGGAGCATTGTGAATACAGGGGTCATGGAGAATTGGGATGACAAGGGCATGGATCATTGTGATGCCAAGGGTCATGGAGCATTGGGCTGAAAATGTTCATGGAGAATTGTGATGACAGGGGTCATGGAGCATTGTGATGACTAGGGAATGGAGCATTGTAATGACAAGAGTCCCTGACCATTGTGTTGTCGGGTGTCATGGAGTGTTGTGATGACAGTGGTCATGGAGCATTGTGATGATATTTGTCATGGAGCATTGTGCTGAGAAGGTCATGGAGTATTTGGCTGAAAATGTTCATGGAGTACTGTGATGACAGAGGTCATGGAACATTGTGATGACAAGGGAATGGATCATGGTGATGACAGTGGTCATGGAACATTTTGATTACAGGGTTGAGGGAGGATTGTGATGACTCGTGAGGAAACATGGTTATATCTCAGGTGAGAGAGCATTTGGATGAGAAGAGCATGGAGCATTGTGATTACAAGGTTTATGGATCATAGCGATTACAAGGTTGTGGATCATTGTGATGGAAAGCCCGTGGCACGTTTTGATGACAAGGGTCATTGAGCATTTTTCTGACAAAGGCATGGAGCATTGTGATGACAAGTGTCACGGAGCACTGTGTTGAAATGTTCATGGAGCATTGTGGTTACAAATGTCACAGAGACGTGATGACGCACGCATGGACCGTTGTGATGACAAACGTTATGAAGCATTGTGATGACTGGAGTCACGGAGCTCTGTGTTGACAGGGTTCATGGAGCATTGTGATGACAAGGGCATGGAGCATTGTGATGACAAAGTCATGGAGTATTGTGAAGACAGGTGTCAGGGAGCATTTTGATGACATATGTCATGGTTCATTTCGATGACAATGGCATGGTGCATTGTGATGCCAAGTGTAATGGAGGATGGTGATGACAAATATGATGGAGCATTGTGATGACTAGGGCTTGGAGCATTATGATGACAAGGGCCTTTGAGAATATTCAAGACAATGTCGTGAAGCATTGTGATGACAAGGTCCTTGAGCATTGTGATGAGCAAACCATGGAGCCTTGTGATGACAGGTCTCATGGAGCATACTGATGAAAAGGGGCATGGAGCATTCTGATTACAGGGGTCTTGGAACATTGTGATAGCAAGGGCATGGAGCATTGTGATGACAAGGGCATGGAGCATTGGTATAATAAGTTTCATGGATTATTGTGATGACAGTTGGAATGGCGCATTGTGATGACAGTCGTCATGGAGCATTGTGATGATACTGGTCCTGGAGCATTGTGATGAGAAGGTAATGGAGCATTGGGTTGAAAATATTCATGGAGTATTGTGATGACAGGTGTCATCGAGCATTGTGATGGCAAGGTCCTGGAGTATTGTGATGAGATGACGATGGAGACTTGTGATGACAAGTCTCATGGAGCATTCTGATGAAAAGGGGCATGGAGCATTGTGATTACAGGGGTCTTGGAGCATTGTGATGACAAGGGCATGGAGCATTGTGAGGAGAAAGCCATAGAACATTCTGATGGCATGCGTCATGGAGATTTGTGATGACAAGGGCATGGAGCATTGTGATTACAGGGGTCTTGGAGCATTGTGATGACAAGGGTCATGGAGCCTTGTGAGGACAAGGCCATGGAACATCGTGATGGCAGTGGTCATAGAGCATTGTTATGACAGAGGTAATGGAGCATTGTGATGAGAAGGGCATTGAGCATTGGTCAGAAATATTTCATGGATTATTGTGATGAGAGTGGGCATGGAGCACTGTGATGACAAGGGCACTGTACACTGTGATACATGGGTCATGGAGGATTGTAATGTCAAGGGCATGGAGCATTGTGATGAGAATGGCAACGAGCACTGTGATGACAAGTGTCATGGAGCTTTGTGATGACAAAGTTATGGAGCAATGTGATGAGAGGGTTCATGGAGCATTGTGATGACAATGACATGGAGCATTGTGATGCCAAGGGTCATGGAGCTTTGTGATGACAAATGTCATGGAGCATTTTGATGACAAGTGTGTGGTGCATTGTGATGAGCAGGGCAGGGAGCATTTTGATGACAGGGTCATGCAGCAATTTGATGAAAAGTGTAATGGAACATTTTGATGACAGGGGTTATAGAACATTGTGATGCCAGGGATCATGGATCTTTGGGATGAAAAGGGTCATGGAGCATTTTGATGACAGGGGTTATGGAACATTGTGATGTCAGGGGTCAAGGAACATTGTGCTGATAAGGGGATGTAGCATTGTGATGACAGGGTTCATGGAACATGGTGATAACAGGGGTGAGGGAGGATTGTGATGACTAGTGATGGAACATTGTGATATCTCATGTGAGAGAGCATTTGGATGAGAAGTGCATGGAGCATTGTGATTACAAGGTTTATGGAGCATAGCGATGATAAGGTTGTGGATCATTGTGATGAAAAGCGCATGGCACATTGTGATGACAAAGGTCATGGAGCATTGTTCTTACAAAGGCATGGAGTATTGTGATGACAAGTGTCAAGGGGCATTGTGATGAAATGTTCATGGAGCATTTTGGTTACAAATGTCACAGAGCCTTGTGATGATGCGGGCATGGACCGTTGTGATGACAAACGTTATGAAGCATAGTGATGACTGGAATCACGGAGCATTGTGATGACAGGGATCATGGAGCATTGTGATGACAAGGGCATGAAGCATTGTGATGACAGGGGCATGGAGCATGGGTCTGACATGTTTCATAGATTATTGTGATGACAGGGATGATGGAGCATTGTGAAGACAAGGGCATGGAGTATTGTGAAGACAGGTGTCAGGGAGCATTGTGATGACCTATGTCATGGTCCATTGCGATGACAATAGCATGGAGCATTGTGATGCCAATTGTAATGGAGGATGTGATGACAAATATAATAGAGCATTGTGATGACTAGGGCATGGAGCATTATGTTGACAAGGGCCAATGAGAATTTTCATGACAATGTCGTGAAGCATTGTGATGACAAGGTCCTGGAGCATTGTGATGAGAAAACCATGGAGGCTTGTGATGACAATTCTCAAGGAGCATACTGATGAAAAGGGGTCTAGAGCATTCTGATTACAGGGGACTTGGAACATTGTGATAACATGGGCATGGAGCATTGTGATGACCAAGTCATGCAGTATTGTGAAGAGAGGTGTCAGGGAGCATTGTGATGACATAAGTAATGGCCCATTGTAATGACAATGGCATGGAGAATTGTGATGCCAAGTGTCATGGAGGATTCTGATGACAAAGGTAATGGAGCATTGTGATGACAAGGGCCTGGAGCATTGTGATGACAGGTTTCAGGGAGCATTGTGCTGACAAGTGCATGGAGAATTGTGATGACAAGGGTCATGGAGCATTCTGATCACAAGCTTGTGGAGTATTTTGATGACAATTGCATGGAGCATTTTGATGAAAAAGGCATGGAGCCTTTTTGTGACAGTGTTCAAGGAGCATTCTGACGACAATGTCACGGAGCATTGTGATGACAAGTGTACTGAGAATTGTGATGACAAATTCATGGAGCATTGTTATAAAAAGGGCATGGAGTATGTGTGATGACAGGCATCATGGAGCTTTGTGATGAAAAGTGTTATAGAACATAGTGATCACAAGAGTTTGGAGCATTGTGATGAGAGAGGTCTTGGATCATTTTGATTTCAAGGAGCAGGGAGCATTGTGATGACAAGGGCATGAAGCAATGTGATCCCAATTTTCATGGAGGATTGTGATGAGAATGGTAAAGGAGTAATGTGATGACAAGCGCATATTGCATGGTGATGATAAGGGCATGGAGCATTGTGATGACAGGGGCATGGAGCAAAGGTCTGACATGTTTCATAGATTATTGTGATGACAGTGGACATGGTGCATTGTGATGACAAGGGCATGGAGCATTGTGATGACAAGGGCATGGAATATTGTGAAGACAGCTGTCAGGGTGCATTGTGATGACCTATATCATGGTCCATTGCGATGACAATAGCATGGATCATTGTGATGCCAATTGTAATGGAGGATGTGATGACAAATATAATGGAGCATTGTGATGACTAAGGCATGGAGCATTATGTTGACAAGGGCCATTGAGAATTTTCATGACAGTGTCGTTAAGCATTGTGAGGAGAAGTCCTGGAGCATTGTGATGAGAAATCCATGGAGTCTTGTGATGACAAGTCTCAAGGAGCATACTGATGAAAATGGGTCTGGAGCATTCTGATTACAGGGGACTTGGAACCTTGTGATAAAAAGGGCATGGAGCATTGTGATGACCAGGTCATGCAGTATTGTGAAGAGAGGTGACAGGGAGCATTGTGATGACATAAGTAATGGCCCATTGTAATGACAATGGCATGGAGAATTGTGATGCCAAGTGTCATGGAGGATTCTGATGACAAAGGTAATGGAGCATTGTGATGACAAGGGCTTGGAGCATTGTGATGACAGGTTTCAGGGAGCATTGTGCTGACAAGTGCATGGAGAATTGTGATGACAAGGGTCATGGAGCATTCTGATCACAAGCTTGTGGAGTATTTTGATGACAATTGCATGGAGCATTTTGATGAAAAAGGCATGGAGCCTTTTTGTGACAGTGTTCAAGGAGCATTCTGACGACAATGTCACGGAGCATTGTGATGACAAGTGTACTGAGAATTGTGATGACAAATTCATGGAGCATTGTTATAAAAAGGGCATGGAGTATGTGTGATGACAGGCATCATGGAGCTTTCTGATGACAAGTGTTATAGAACATAATTATCACAAGGGTTTGGAGCATTGTGATGAGAGAGGTCATGGATCATTTTGATTTCAAGGAGCAGGGAGCATTGTGATGACAAGGGCATGAAGCAATGTGATCCCAAGTTTCATGGAGGATTGTGATGAGAATGGTAAAGGAGTATTGTGATGACAAGCGCATAGAGCATTTTAATGAGAAGGTCATGTAGCATTTTGCTGACAAAGGCATGGAGCATTGTGATAACGTGTCATGGAGCACAGTGATGAAAAGCGTCACGGAGCATTGTGAATAGAGGGGTCATGGAGCATTGGGATGACAAGCGCATGTATCATTGTGATGACAAGGGTCATGGAGCATTGGGTTGAAAAATTTCATGGAGTATTGTGATGAAAGGGGTCATGGATCATTGTGATGACAAGAGTTCCGGATCATTGTGTTGTTACGTGTCATGGAGTGTTGTGAAGACAGTGGTCATGGAGCATTGTGATGATATTGGTCATGGAGCATTGTGATGAGAAGGTCATGGAGCATTGGGCTGAAAATGTTCATGGAGTATTGGTATGACATGGGTCATGGAGCATTGTGATGACTAGGGAATGGAGCATGGTGATGACAAGGTCCTGGAGCATTGTGATGAGATGACCATGGAGACTTGTGATGAGAAATCTCATGGAGCATTCTGATGAAAAGGGGCATGGAGCATTGTGATTACAGGGGTCTTGGAGCATTGTGATGACAAGGGTCATGGAGCCTTGTGATGACAAGGCCGTGGAACATTGTGATGGCAGGGGTCATGGAGCATTGTTACGACAGAAGTAATGGACCATTGTGATGAGAATGGCATTGACCATTAGTCTGAAATATTTCATGGATTATTGTGATGAGAGTGGGCATGGAGCACTGTGATTACAAGGGCACGGTACACTGTGATACTTGGGTCATGGAGGATTGTAATGACAAGGGCACGGAGCATTGTGATGACAAGTGTGATGGAGCTTTGTGATGACAAGGGCATGGGGCAATGTGATGAGAGGGTTCATGGAGCATTGTGATGACAATGATATGGAGCATTGTGATGCCAATTGTCATGGAGCTTTGTGATGACAAATGTCATGGAGCATTTTGATGTCAAGGGTATGGTGCATTGTGACGAGAAGGGCAGGGAGCATTTTGATGACAGGGTCATGGAGCAATTTAATGAAAATTGTAATGGAACATTTTGATGACAGGTGTTATAGATCATTGTGATGCCATGGGTCATGGAGCTTTGGGATGAAAAGTGTCATGGAGCATTTTGATGACAGTGGTTATGGAACATTGTGATGTCAGGAGTCATGGAACATTGTGTTGATAAGGGGATGTAACACTGTGATGAGAGGGGTCATGGAACACTGTGATTACAGGGGTGAGGGAGGATTGTGATATCTAGTGATAGATCATTGTGATATCCCAGGTGCGAGAGCATTTGGATGAGAAGTGCATGGAACATTGTGATTACAAGGTTAATGGAGCATAGCGATGACAAGGTTGTGGATCATTGTGATGAACACAGCGTGGCACATTGTGATGACCAGGGTCATGGAGCATTGTTCTGACAAAGGCATGGATCATTGTGATGACAAGGGTCACGGAGCATTGTGATGAAAAGTTCATGGAGCATTGTGGTTACAAAGGACACAGAGCCTTGTGATGACGTGGGCATGGACCGTTGTGATGACAAACGTTATGAAGCATTGTGATGACTGGAGTCACGGAGCATTGTGATGACAGGGGTCATGGAGCACTGTGATAACAAGGTCATGGAACATTGTGATGACAGGTGCATGGAGCTTCAGTCTGACAAGTTTCATAGATTATTGTGATGACAGTGGATATGGTGAATTGTGATGACAAGGGCATGGGGCATTGACATGAGAAGGTCATGGAGTATTTTGAAGACAGGTGTCACGGAGCATTGTGATGAAATATGTCATGGTCCATTGCGATGACAATGGCAGGGAACATTGTGATGCCAAATGTAATGGAGGATTATGATGACAAATATAATGGAGCATTGTGATGACTAGGGCTTGGAGCATTATGATGACAAAACCATGGAGCCATGTGATGACAAGTCTCATGGAGCATACTGATGAAAAAGGGCATGGAGCATTGTGAATACAGTGGTCTTGGAACTTTGTGATGACAAGGGCATGGAGCATTGTGAGGAGAAGACCAAGAAGCATTCTGATGTCATGTGTCATTGAGCTTTGTGATGACAATGGCATGGAGCATCGTGATTACATGGGTCTTGGAGCATTGTGATGAAAAGGGCATGGAGCCCTGTCATGACAGGGTAAGAGGAGGATACAGACAACAAGTGTCAGGGAGCATTTGGATGACAAGTGTATTGAGCATTGTGATGACAAAGGTCATGGAGCATTGTGATGAGAAGACCATGGATAATTCTGATGATGAGCATCATGGGGCATTGTGATGACAAGTGTTATGGAATATTGTGATCACAAGGGTTTGGAGCATTGTTATGACAGAGGTCATGGAGCATTTTGATTTCATTGTTACGACAATAGCAGGAAGCATTATGATGATGGGCATGGTGCATTGTGATGACAGGTTTCATGAATCATTGAGATGAAAAGGGGCATAGAGCTTTGTGATTATAGTGTTCTTGGAGCATTGTGATGAGAAGGGTCATGGAGCCTTGTGATGAAAAGCCCATGGAACATCATGATGGCAGGGGTCATGGATCATTGTTATGACAGAAGTAATGGAGCATTTTGATGAGAAGGACATTGAGCATTGGTCTGAAATATTTCATGCATTATTGTGATGAGAGTGTGCATGGAGCATTGTGATGACAAGGGCACGGAAGACTGTGATACATGTGTCATGGAGGATTGTAATGACAGGGGCATGGAGCATTGTGATGAGAATGCATTGAACATTGTGATGACAAGTGTCATGGAGTTTTGTGATGACAAGGGCATGGAGCAATGTGATGAAATTGTTCATGGAGCATTGTGATGACAAAGCCATGGAGCATTGTGATGCCAAGGGTCATGGAGCTTTGTGATGACAAAGGTCATGAAGCATTTTGATGACAAATGTGTGGTGCATTGTGATGAGCAGGGCAGGGAGCATTTTGATGACAGGGTTATGCAGCAATTTGATAAAAAGTGTAATGGAACAGTTTGATGACAGGGTTTATAGAACATTGTGATGCCAGGGGTCATGGAGCTTTGGGATGAAAAGTGTCATGGAGCATTTTGATGACAGGGGTTATGGAACATTGTGATGTCAGGGGTCATGGAACATTGTGCTTATAAGGGGATGTAGCATTGTGATGACAGGGGTCATGGAACACTGTGATTACAGGGGTGAGGGGGCATTGTGATAACTAGTGATGGAACATTGTGATATCTCAGGTGAGAGAGCATTTGGATGAGAAGTTCATGGAGCATTGTGATTACAAGGTTTATGGATCATAGCGATGACAAGGTTGTGGATCATTGTGATGAAAAGTGCGTGGCACACTGTGATGACAAGTGTCATGGAGCATTGTTCTGACAAAGGCATGGAGCATTGTGATGACAAGGGTCACGGAGCATTGTGATGAAATGTTCATGGGGCATTGTGGATACAAAGGACACAGAGCCTGGTGATGACGCGGGCATAGACCGCTGTGATGACAAACGTTATGAATCATTGTGATGACTGGAGTCATGGAGCATTGTGAGTACAGGGGTCATGGAGCATTGTGATAACCAGGGCATGGAGCATTGTGAGGACAGGGGCATGGAGCATTGGTCTGAGAAGTTTCATAGATGATTGTGATGACAGTGGACATGGTGCATTTTGATGACAAGGGCATGGAGCATTGTGAGGAGAAGGTCATGGAGTATTGTGAAGAGAGGTGTCAGGGAGCATTGTGATGACAAATGTCATGGTCCATTGCGATGACAATGGCAGGGAGCACTGTGATGCCAAATGTAATGGAGGATTGTGATGGCAAATATACTGGAGCATTGTGATGACTAGGGCTTGCAGCATTATGATGACAAGCGCCATTGAGGATTTTCATGACAAGGTCGTGAAGAATTGTGATGACAAGGCCCTGGAGCTTTGTGATGAGAAAACCATGGAGCCTTGTGAAGACAAGTCTCATGGAGCATACTGATGAAAGGGGCATGGATCATTCTGATTACAGGGGTCTTGGAACATTGTGATAACAAGGACATGGAGCATTGTGATGACCAGGTCATGCAGTATTGTGAAGACAGGTGTCATGGTGCATTGTGATGACATATGTAATGGCCCATTGTGATGACAATGGCATGGAGCATTGTGATGCCAAGTGTCATGGAGGATTCTGATGACAAAAGTAATGGAGCATTGTGATGACAATGGCTTGGAGCATTGTGATGACAAGGGTCAGGGAGCATTGTGCTGACAAGTGCATGGAGAATTGTGATGACAAGGGTCATGGAGCATTCTAATGACAAGCTTGTGGAGTATTTTGATGACAATGGCATGGAGCATTGTGATGAAAACGGCATGGGTCATTGTGATGAAAAAGGCATGGAGCCTCTTCCTTACAGGGTTCAAGGAGAATTCTGATGACAAGTGTCAGGGAGCATTGTGATGACAAGTGTATTGAGAATTGTGATGACAAAGGTCATGGAGCAATGTGATGAGAAGTGCATGGAGTATTGTGATGACAGGCATCATGGAGCATTGTGATGACAAGTGTTATGGAACATTGTGATCACAAGGTTTTGGAGCATTGTGATGAGAGAGGTCATGGATCATTTTGATTTCAAGGAACATGGAGCATTGTGATGACAAGGGCATGAGCAATGGGATCCCAAGGTTCATGGAGGATTGTGATGACAATGGAAATGGAGTATTGCGATGACAAGAGCATAGAGCATTGTAATGACAAGGTCATGTAGCATTTTGCTGAGAAAGGCATGGAGCATTGTTATGACAGGGGTCATGGAGCACTGTGATGACAAATGTCAAGGAGCATTGTGAATACAGGGGTCATGGAGCATTGGGATGGCAAGGGCATGGATCATTGTGATGACAAGCATCATGGAGCATTGCTCTGACAAAGGCATGGAGCCTTGTGATGACAAGGGTCACGGAGCATTGTGATGAAAAGTTCATTGAGCGTTGTGGTTACAAAGGTCACAGAGCCTTGTGATGACGCGGGCATGGACCGCTGTGATGAGAAACGTTATGAAGCATTGTGATGACAGGAGTCACGGAGCATTGTGATGACAGGGGTCATGGAGCATTGTGATAACAAGGTCATGGAGCATTGTGATGACAGGGGGATGGAGCATTTGTCTCACAATTTTCATAGATTATTGTGATGACAGTGGACATGGTGCATTTTGATGACAAGGGCATGGGGCATTGTGATGAGAAGGTCATGGAGTACTGTGAAGACAGGTGTCAGGGAGCATTGTGATGACATATGTCATGGTCCATTGCGATGGCAATGGCATGGAGCATTATGATGCCAAATGTAATGGAGAATTGTGATGAGAAATATAATGGAGCTTTGTGATGATTAGGGCTTGGTGCATTATGATGACAAGGGCCATTGAAAATTTTCATGACAAATTCGAGAAGCGTTGTGATGACAAGGTCCTGGAGCATTGTGATGACAAAGAATGGAGCCTTGTGATGACAAGTCTCATGGAGCATACTGATGAAAAGGGGCATGGAGAATTGTGATTACAGGGGTCTTGGAACACTGTGATGACAAGGGCAATGAACATTGTGAGGAGAAGACCAAGGAGCATTCTGATGGCATGCGTCATTGAGCTTTGTGATGACAAGGGCATGGAGCATTGTGATTACATGGGTCTTGGAGCATTGTGATGAAAAGGACATGGATCTTTGTGATGAAAAATGCATGGAGCCTTGTCATGACAGGGTTCAAGGAGCATACAGACAACAAGTGTCAGGGAGCATTTTGATGACAAGTGTATTGAGCATTGTGATGACAAAGGTCATGGAGGATTGTGATGAGAAGGCCATTGATAATTGTGATGACGAGCGTCATGGGGCATTGTGATGACAAGTGTTTTGGAATATTGTGATCACAAGGGTTTGGAGCATTGTTATGACAGAGGTCATGGAACATGTTGATTTCATTGTGATGACAATAGCAAGAAGCATTATGATGATGGGCATGGTGCATTGTGATGACAGGGTTCATGGATCATTGAGATGAAAAGGGGCATAGAGCATTGTGATTAAAGGGTTATTGGAGCGTTGTGATGAGAAGGGTCATGGAGCTTTGTGATGACAAGGCCAAGGAACATCGTGATGGCAGGGGTCATGGAGCATTGTTATGACTGTGGTAATGGAGCATTGTGATGGCAAGGGAATGGGGCATTGTGATGAGAAGGCCATGGAGCATTCTGATGACGTGTCATGGAGCTTCGTGAAGACAAGGGCATGGAGCAATGTGATGCCAAGGGTCATGGATCTTTGTGATGACGAAGGTCATGGAGCATTTTGATGGCAAGGGCGTTGTGCATTGTGATGAGAAAGGCAGGGAGCATTCTGATGACAGGGTCATCGAGCAATTTGATGAAAAGTGTCATGGAACAATTTGATGACAGGTGTTATGGAACATTGTGATGTCAGGGATCATCGAACATTGTGATGATAATTGCATGTAGCATTGTGTTGACACAAGTCATGGAACATTGTGATGACAGGGTTGAGGGAGTACTGTGACAATTAGTGATGTAGCATTGTGATATCAGTGGTGAGAGAGCATTTTGATGAGAAGTGCATGGAGCATTGTGATGACATATTTTAAGCAGCATTGTGATGAGAAGTGCATGGTGCATTGTGATGACATGTCTCATGGAGCATTGTGCTGACAAGCGCATGGAGCATTGTGATGACAAGTGTACTGAGAATTCTGATGACAAAGGTCATGGAACATTGTGATGAAAATGGCATGGAATATTGTGATGATAGGCATCATGGAGCGTTGTGATGACAAGTGTTATGGAACATTGTGATCACTAGGGTTTGGAGAAATGTGATGACAGAGGTCATGCATCATTTTGATTTCTAGGAGCATGGAGCATTGTGATGACAAGGGCATGAAGCAATGTGATCCCAAGGTTCATGGAGGATTGTGATGACAATGGTAATGGAGTATTGTGATGACAAGCGCATAGAGCATTGTAATGACAAGGTCATGTAGCATTTTGCTGACAAAGGCATGGAGCATTGTGATGACATGTGTCATGGAGCATTGTGGATACAGGGTTCATGGAGCATTGGGATGACAAGGGCATGGATCATTGTGGTGACAAGGTTCATGGAGCACTGGGCTGAAAATGTTCATGGAGTGTTGTGATGACAGGGGTCATGGAGCATTGTGATGACTAGGGAATGGAGCATTGTGATGAAAAGAGTCCCGGATCATTGTGTTGTCGGGTGTCATGGAATGTTTTGATGACAGTGGTCATGGAGCATTGTGATGATATTGGCCATGGAGCATTGTGATGAGTTGGTCGTGGAGCACTGTGCTGAAAATGTTCATGGATTATTGTGATGACAGGGGTCATGGAGCATTGTGATGACAAGGGCATGGAGCATTGTGATGAGAAGCTCATGGAGTATTGTGAAGACAGGTGTCAGGGATAATTGTGATGACATATGTCATGGTCCATTGCGATGACAATGGCATGGATCATTATGATGCCAAATGTAATGGAGAATTGTGATGACAAATATAATGGAGCATTGTGATGATTAAGGCTTGGAGCATTATGATGACACGGGCCATTGAAAATTTTCATAACAATGTCGAGAAGCATTGTGATGACAAGGTCCTGGAGCATTGAGATGACAAAACCATGGAGCCTTGTGATGACAAGTCTCATGGAGCATACTGATGAAAAGGGTCATGGATCATTGTGATGACCAGGGTCTTGGAACATTGTGATGACAAGGGCATTGAGCATTGTGAGAAGAATTCCAAGGAGCATTTTGATGGCATGCGTCATTGAGCTTTGTGATGACAAGGGCATGGAGCATTGTGATTACATGGGTCTTGGAGCATTGTGATGAAAAGGGCATGGATCTTTGTGATGAAAAAGGCATGGAGCCTTGTCATGACAGGGTTCAAGTAGCATACAGACAACAAGGGTCAGGGGGCATTTTGATGACCTGTGTATTGTGCATTGTGGTGACAAAGTCATGGAGCATTGGGATGAGAAGGCCATTAATAATTGTGATGACGAGCGTCATGGGGCATTGTGGTGACAAGTGTTTTGGAATATTGTGATCACAAGGGTTTGGAGCATTGTTATGACAGAGGTCATGGAACATTTTGATTTCATTGTGATGACAATAGCATGAAGCATTATGATGAAGGGCATGGTGCATTGTGATGACAGGGTTCATGGATCATTGATATGAAAAGGGGCATAGAGCATTGTGATTAAAGTGTTCTTGGAACATTGTGATAAGAAGGGTCAAGGAGCTTTGTGATGACAAGGCCATGGAACATCGTGATGGCAGGGGTCATAGAGCATTGTTATGACTGGTGTAATGGAGCATTGTGATGGCAAGGGCATGGAGCATTGATATGAGAAGGGCATGGAGCATTCTGATGACATGTGTCATGGAGCTTTGTGAAGACAAGGGCATGGAGCAATGTGATGCCAAGGGTCATGGATTTTGTGATGACAAAGTCATGGAGCATTTTGATGGCAAGGGCGTTGTGCATTGTGATGAGAAGGTCAGGGAGTATTGTGATGACAGGGTCATGGAGCAATTTGATGAAAATTGTCGTGGAATATTTTGATGACAGATGTTATGGAACATTGTGATGTCAGGGTTCATCGAACATTGTGATGATAAGTGCATATAGCAATGTAATGACAGGAGTCATGGGACATTGTGATTCCAGGGGTGAGGGAGTATTGTGACAAATAGTGATGTAGCATTGTGATATCAGTGGTGAGAGAGCATTTTGATGAGAAGTGGATGGAGCATTGTGATGACAAGATTGTAGAGCACTGTGATGACAAGCACATGGTGCATTGTGATGACATGTGTCATGGAGCATTGTGCAGACAAGCGCATGGAGCACTGTGATGACAAGGGTGTTGGAGCATTGTGCTGAGAAAGGCATAGAGCATTGTGATGACAAGGGTCAAAGTGTATTGTGATGAAAAGTTCATGGAGCATTTTGGTTAAAATGGTCACAGAGACTGTTGATGACGAGGGTATGGACCATTGTGATGACAAAGGTCATGAATCATTGCGATGACTGGAGTCACGGAGCTTTGTGATGACAGGAGTCAGGGAGCATTTTGATAACAAAGGCATGGAGCATTGTGATGACAAGGGCATGGAACATTAGTCTAATAAATTTCATGGATTGTTGTGATGAAAGTTGGAATGGTGCATTGTGATGACAAGGGCATGGAGCTTTGTGATGACCAGGTCATGCAGTATTGTGAAGAGAGGTGTCAGGGAGCATTTTGATGACATATGTAATGGCCAATTTTGATCACAATGGCATGGAACATTGTGATGCCAAGTGTCTTGGAGGATTGTGATGACAAAGGTAATGGAATATTGTGATGACAATGGCTTGGAGCATTTTGATGACATGGGTCAGGGAGCATTGTGATGACAAGTGCATGGAGAATTGTGATGACATGTGCATGGAGCATAGTGATGACAGGGGTCATGGAGCATTGTGATTACAGGGGTCTTTGAGAATTGTGATGACAAGAGACCCGGATCATTGTGTTGTCAGGTGTCATGGAGTGTTGTGATGACAGTGGTCATGGAGCAGTGTGATGATATGGGTCATGGAGCATTGTGATGAGAAGATCATGGAGCATTGGGCTGAAAATATTCATGGATTATTGTGATGACATGGCTCATGGAGCATTCTGATGACAAGGGATTGGAGCGTGGTGATGAAAATGTCCTGGAGTATTCTGATGAGATGACCATGGAGACTTGTGATGACAAGTCTCATGGAGCATTCTGATGAAAAGGGGCATGGAGCATTGTGATTACAGGGGTCTTGGAGCATTGTGATGACAAGGGCATGGATCATTGTGCGGAGAAGGCCATGGAACATTCTGATGACAGGCGTCATGGAGCTTTGTGATGACAAGTGCATGGAGCTTTGTGATTACAGGGTTCTTGGAGCATTGTGATGACAAGGGTCATGGAGCCTTGTGATGACAAGGCTGTGGAACATTGTGAAGGCAGGGATCATGGAGCATTGTTATGACAGAGGTAATGGATCATTGTGATGAGAAGGGCATTGAGCATTGGTCTGAAATATTTAATGGATTATTGTGATGAGAGTGGGCATGGAGCATTGTGATGACAAGGGCACGGTACACTGTGATACATGGGTCATGGAGGATTGTAAGGACAAGGGCATGGATCACTGTGATGAGAAGGGCATCGAGCATTGTGATGACAAGTGTCATGGAGCTTTGTGATGACAAGGGCATGGAGAAATGTGATGAGAGTGTTCATGGAGCATTGTGATGACAATGACATGGAGCATTGTGATGCCAAAGGTCATGGAGCTTTGTGATGACAAAGGTCATGGAGCATTTTGTTGACAAGGGTGTGGTGCATTGTGATGAGAAGGGCAGGGAGTATTTTGATGACAGGTTGATGCAGCAATTTGATGAAAAGTGTAATAAAATATTTTGTTGACAGGGGTTATAGAAACTTGTGATGCCAGGGGTCATGGATCTTTGGGATGAAAATGGTCAGGGGGCATTTTGATGACAGGGTTTATGGAACATTGTGATATCAGGAGTCATGAAACATTGTGCTGATAAGGGGATGTAGCATTGTGATGACAGGGGTCATGTTATATTGTGATAACAGGGGTGAGGGAGGATTGTGATGAAAAGCTCATGGGTAATTGTGATGACAAAGGTCATGGAGCATTGGGCTCAAAATATTCATGGAGTATTGTGATGACAGGGGTCATGGAGAATCGTGATGACAGAGGTCATGGAGAATTTTGATTTCATTGTGCTGACCAGAGACGGAAGCTTTATGATGATGGGCATGATGCATTGTGATGACAGGGTTCATGGAGCATTGAGATGAAAAGGGGCATGGAGCATTGTGATCACATGGGTCTTGGAGCATAGTGATGAAACGGGCATGGAGCATTTTGATGAGAAGTTCATGGAACATTCTGATGACATGTGTCATGGAGCTTTTTGATGTCAAGGGCATGGATTATTCTGATTAAAGGGGTCTTGGAGCATTGGGATGACAAGTGTCATGGAGCCTTGTGATGACAAGGCCGTGGAACATTGTGATGACAGGGGTCATGGAGCATTGTTATGACAGGGGTAATGGAGCATTGTGATGAGCAGGGCATGGAGCACTGTGATTACAATATTTATGGAGCATTGCAATGACAAATTTTCAGACCATTGTGATGAAAAGCGCGTGACACAGTGTGAAGACAAGGGTCATTGAGCAATTTTCTGACAAAGGCATGGAGGATTGTGATGACAAGGGTCACGGAGCATTGTGATGAAAAGTTCTTGGAGCAATGTTGTTACAAATGTAACAGAACCTTGTGATGACGCCGGCATGAACCATTGTGATGACAAATGTTATGAAGCATTGTGATGACTGTAGTCATGGAGCATTGTGATGACAGGGGTCAAGGAGCATTTTGATGATGAGGGCATGGGGCATTGTGCTGAGAAAGGCATAGAGCATTGTGATGACAAGGGTCAAAGAGCATTGTGATGAAATTTCTTTGAGCATTGTGGTTAAAATGTCACAGAGACTGTTGATGGTGAGGGCATGGACCATTGTGATGACAAAGGTCATGAAGCAATGTGATGACTGGTGTCACGGAGCATTGAGATGACAGTGGTCATGGAGCACTGTGATAACAAGGGCACGGAGCATTGTGATGACAAGAGCATGTAGCATTGTGAGGACCAGGTGATGCAGTATTGTGAAGAGAGTTGTCAGGGAGCACTGTGATGACATATGTAATGGCCCATTGTGATGACAATGGCATGGAGCATTGTGATGCCAAGTGTCATGGAGGATTCTGATGACAAAGGTAATGGAGCATTGTGATGACAATGGCTTGGAGCATTTTGATGACAAGGGTCAGGGAGCATTGTGCTGACAAGTGCATGGAGCATTGTGATGACAAGGGTCATGGAACATTCTGATGACAAGCTTGTGGAGTATTTTGTTGACAATGGCATGGAGCATTGTGATGAAAATGGCATGGGGCATTGTGATGAAAAAGGCATGGAGCTTTTTCGTGAAAGTGTTCAAGGAGCATTCTGATGACAAGTATCAGGGAGCATTGTGATGACAAGTGTATTGAGCATTGTGATGACAAAGGTCGTGGAGCATTGTGATGAAAAAGGCATGGAGTATTTGATGACAGGCATCATGGAGCGTTGTGATGACAAGTGCTATGGAACATTGTGATCACAAGAGTTTGGAGCATTGTGATGACAGAGGTCATGGATCATTTTGATTTCAAGGAGCATGGAGCACTGTGATGACAAGGGCATGAAGCAATGTGATCCCAAGGTTCATGGATGATTGTGATGAAAATGGTAATGGAGTATTTTGATGACAAGCGCATAGAGCATTGTAATGAAAAGGTCATGTAGCATTTTGCTTACACAGGCATGGAGCATTGTGATGACAGGTATCATGGAGCACTGTGATGACAAGCGTCACGGAGCATTGTGAATAGAGGGGTCATGGAGCATTGGGATGAAAAGGGCATGGATCATTGTGATGACAAGGGTCATGGAGCATTGGGCTGAAAATATTCATGGAGTATGGTGATGACAGGGGTCATGGATCATTGTGATGACAAGAGTCCCGGATCATTGTGTTGTCAGGTGTCATGGAGTGTTGTGATACAGTGATCATGGAGCATTGTGATGATATTGGTCATGGAGCATTGTGATGAGAATGTCATGGAGCATTGGCCTGAAAATGTTCATGGAGCATTGGCCTGAAAATATTCATGGAGAATTGTGATGACGGGGGTCATGGAGCATTGTGATGACAAGGGAAGGGAGCATGCTGATGAAAATATCTTGGAGCATTGTGATGAGATGAACATGGAGACTTGTGATGACAAGTTTCATGGAGCATTCTGATGAAAAGGGGCATGGAGCACTATGATTACAGGGGTCTTGGAGCATTGTGATGACAAGGGCATGGAGCATTGTGATGAGACGGGCATCGAGCATTTTGATGAAAAGTGTCATGGAGCTTTGTAATGACAAGTGCATGGAGCAATGTGATGAGAGGGTTTATGGAGCATTGTTATGACAATGACATGGAGCATTGTGATGCCAAGGGTCATGGAGTTTGTGATGACAAATTTCATAGAGCATTTTGATGACAAGGGTGTGTTGCATTGTGATGAGAAGGGCAGGGAGCATTTTGATGACAGGTTCATGCAGCAATTTGATGAAAAGTGTAATGGAACATTTTGATGACAGGGGTTATAGAACATTGTGATGCCAGGGGTCATGGAGCTTTGGGATGAAAAGGGTCATGGAGCATTTTGATGACAGGGTTTATGGAACATTGTGATGTCAGGGGTCTTGGAACATTGTGCTGATATGGGGATGTAGCATTGTGATGACAGGGGTCATGGAACACTGTGCTTACAGGGGTGAGGGAGGATTGTGATAACTAGTGATGGAATATTGTGATATCTCAGGTGACAGAGCATTTGGATGAGAAGTTCATGGAGCATTGTGATTACAAGGTTTATGGAGCATAGCGATGACAAGGTTGTTTATCAATGTGATGAAAAGCGTGTGGCACATTGTGATGACAAGGGTCATGGAGCATTTTTCTGACAAACGCATGGAGCATTGTGATGACAAGGGTCACGGAGCATTGTGATAAATAGTTCATGGAGTATTGTGGTTACAAAGGACACAGAGCCTTTCGATGATGCGAGCATGGACCGTTGTGTTGACAAACGTTATGAAGCATTGTGATGACTGTAGTCACGGAGCATTGTGATGACAGGGGTCATGGAGCATTGTGATGACATGTGTCATGGAGCATTGTGATGACAGTGGCATGGAGCATTGGTCTTACACGTTTCATAGATTATTGTGATGACAGTGGACATGGTGCATCGTGATGACAAGGGCATGGAGCATTGTGAGGAGAAGGTCATAGAGTATTGTGAAGAGAGGTGTCAGGGAGCATTGTGATGACATATGTCATGGTCCATTGCGATGACAATGGCAGGGAGCATTTAGATGCCAAATATAATGGAGGATTGTGATGACAAATATAATGAAGCATTGTGATGACTAGGGCTTGGAGCATTATAATGACAAGGGCCATTGAGAATTTTCATGACAAGGTCGTGAAGCATTGTGATGACAAGGTCCTGAAGCTTTGTGAATAGAAAAACATGGAGCCTTGTGAAGACAAGTCTCAGGGAACATACTGATGGAAATGAGCATGGAGCATTCCGATTACAGGGGTCTAGGAATATTGTGATAACAAGTGCATGGAGCATTGTGATTAAAAAGCGATGGAGCATTGGTCTAATAAGTTTCATGGATTATTGTGATGACAGATGGAATGGCACATTGTGATGAAAAGGGCATGGAGCATTGTGATGACCAGGTCAGGCAGTATGGTGAAGACAGGTGTCAGGGTGCATTGTGATGACATATGTAATGGCCCATTGTGATGACAATGGCATGGCACATTGTGATACCAGGTGTCATGGAGGAGTCTGATGAAAAGTGTCGAGGAGCATTGTGATGACAAGTGTCATGGAGGATTCTGATGACAAAGGTAATGGAGCATTGTGATGACAAAATCTTGGAGCATTGTGATGACAAGCGTCATGGAGCATTGTGATGAGAAAGGCATAGAGCACTGTGATGACAAGGGTCAAAGAGCATTGTGATGAAAAGTTCATGGAGCATTGTGGATAAAAATGTCACAGAGACTGTTGATGACAAGGGCATGGAACATTGTGATGACAAAGGTCATGAAGCATTGTGATGACTGGAGTCATGGAACATTGTGAAGACAGGGTTCATGGAGCATTGTGATAACAAGGGCATGGAGCATTGTGATGACAACGGCATGGAACTTTGGTCTAAGTTTCATGGATTATTGCGATGACAGTTGGAATGGCGCATTCTGATGAAAAGGGCATGGAACATTGTGATGACCAGATCATGCAGTATTGTGAAGACAGGTGTCAGGGAGCATTGTGATGACATATGTAATGGCCCATTGTGATGACAATGGCATGGAGCATTGTGATGTCAAGTGTCATGGAGGATTCTGATGACAAATGTAATGGAGCATTGTGATGACAATGGCTTGGAGCATTGCGATGACAAGGGTCAGGGAGCATTGTGCTGACAAGTGCATGGAGAACTGTGATGACCAGGGTAATGGAGCATTCTGATGACAAGCTTGTGGAGTATTTTGATGACAATGGCATGGAGCATTGTGATGAAAACAGCATGGGGATTTCTGAGGAAAAAGGCATGGAGCCTTTTCGTGACAGGGTTCAAGGAGCATTCTGACGACAAGTGTCAGGGAGCATTGTGATGACAAGTGTATTGAGAAATGTGATGACAAATGTCATGGAGCATTGTGATGAAAACGGCATGGGGCATTTTGATGAAAAAGGCATGGAGGCTTTTCGTGACAGGGTTCAAGGAGCATTCTGATGACAAGTGTCAGGGAGCATTGTCATGACATGTATATTGAGAATTGTGATGACAACTGTCATGGAGCATTGTGATGTAAAGGGCATGGAGTATTGTGATGACAGGCATCTTGGAGCGTTGTGATGACAACTATAATGGAACACTGTTATCACAAGGTTTTGGAGCATTGTGATGACAGAGGTCATGGATTATTTTGATTTCAAGGAGCATGGAGCATTGTGATGACAAACGAATGAAGCAATGTGATCCCAAGTTTCATGGAGGATTGTGATGACAATGGAAATGGAGTATTGTGATGACAAGAGCACAGAGCATTGTAATGACAAGGTCATGTAGCATTTTGCTGACAAAGGCATGGAGCATTGTGATGACATGTGTCATGGAGCACTGTGATGACAAGCGTCACGGAGCATTGTGAATACAGGGGTCATGGAGCATTGGGATGACAAGGGCATAGATCATTGTGATGACAAGAATCCCGGACCATTGTGTTGTCAGGTGTCATAGAATGTTGTGATGACAGTTGTCATGGAGCATTGTGATGATATTGGTAATGGAGCATTGCGATGACAAGCGAATGGAGCATGTTGATGACAAAGTCCTGGAGCATTGTAATGAGAAGACCATGTTGACTTTTGATGAGAAGTCTCATGGACCATTCTGTTGAAAAGGGGCATGGAGCATTGTGATTACAGGGGTCTTGGAGCATTGTGATGACAAGGGCATGGATCATGGTGATGAGAAGGCCATGGAGCATTCTGATGACATGCGTCCTTGAGCTTTGTGATGACAAGGGCATGGAGCATTGTGATTACAAGTGTCTTGGAGCATTGTGATGAAAAGGGCATGGATCATTGTGATGAAAAAGGCATGGAGCCTTGTCATGACAGGGTTCAAGGAGCATATTGACGACAAGTGTCAGGGAGCATTGTGATGACAAGTGTATTGAGAATTGTGATGACATAGTTCATAGAGCATTGTGATGAGAAGGCCATGGATAATTGTGATGATGAGCGTCATGGGATGTTGTGATGATAAGTGTTATGGAACATTGTGATCACAAGGGTTCGGAGTATTCTGATGACAGAGGTCATGGAGCATTTTGATTTCATTGTGATGACAATAGCCTGAAGCATTATGATGATGGGCATGCTGTATTGTGATGACAGGGTTCATGGAGCATTGAGATGAAAAGTGGCATGGAACACTGTGATTACAAGGGTCTGGGAGCATTGTGATGACATGAGCATGGTGCATTGTGATAAGAAGGCCATGGAACATTCTCATGACATGCGTCATGGAGCTTTGTGATGACAAGGGCATGGAGCATTGTGATTTCAGGGGTCTTGAGCATTGTGATGACAATTTTCATGGAACCATGTGATGAATAGGCCGTGGAACATTGTGATGGCGGGGTCATGGTGCATTGTTATGAAAGGGGTAATGGAGCATTGTGATGAGAAGGGAATGGAATATAGGTCTGAAATATTTCATGGATTATTGTGATGAGAGTGGGCATGGAGCATTGTGATGACAAGGGTACGGAACACTATGATACATGGGTCATGCAGGATTGTAATGACAATGGCATGGAACATTGTGATGAGAAGGGCATCGAGCATTGTGATGACAATTGTCATGGAGCTTTGTGATGACAGGGGCATCAAGCAATGTTATGAGAGGGTTCATGGAGCATTGTGATGACAATGACATGGAGCATTGTGATGCCAACGGTCATGGAGCTTTGTGATGACAAGTCATGGAGCATTTTGATGACAAGGGCATGGTGCATTGTGATGAGAATGGCAGGGAGCATTCTGATGACCGGGTCATGCAGCAATTTGATGAAATTGTAATGGAACATTTTGATGGCAGGGGTTATAGAACATTGTGATGTCAGGGGTCTTGGATCTTTGGGATGAAAAGGGTCATGGAGTGTATTGATGACAGGGGTTATGGAACATTGTGATGTCAGGGGTCATGGAATATTGTGATGGTAAGAGTATGTAGCATTGTGATGAAAGGGTCATGGAACATTGTGATTACAGGGGTGAGGGAGTATTGAGATGACTAGTGATGGAACACTGTGATATCTCTGGTGAGAGAGCATTTTGATGAGAAGTGCATGGAGCATTGTGATTTCAATTTTTATGGAGCATTGCAATGAAAATGTTGTGGACCTTTGTGATGAAATGCGCATGGCACATTGTGATGACAATGGTCATGGAGCATTGTTCTGACAAAGACATGGAGCATTGTGATGACAAGTGTCAAAGAGAATTTTGATGAAAAGTTCATGGAGCATTGTGGTTACAAAGGTCACAGAGCCTTGTGATGAGTCTGGCATGGACCATTGTGATGACAAACGATATGAAGCATTGAGATGACTGGAGTCACGGAGCACTGTGATGACGAGAGTCATGGAGCATTGTGATGACATGTGTCATGGATCATTGTGCTGACAAGCTCATGGAGCATTGTGATGACAAGGGTCATGGAGCATTTTGCTGAGAAAGGCATAGAGCATTGTGATGACAAGGGTCAAAGAGCACTGTGATGAAAAGGTCATGGAGCACTCTGGTTAAAAAGGTCACAGAGACTGTTGATGACCAGGGCATGGACCATTGTGATGACAAATGCGATGAAGCATTGTGATGACTGGAGTCACGGAGCATTGTGATGACAGGGGTCATGGAGCATTGTGATAACAAGGGTATGGAGCATTGTGATGACAAGGGCATGGAACATTGGTCTAATATGTTTCATGGATTATTGCGATGACATTTGGAATGGGGCATTGTGATGACAAGGGCATGGAGAATTGTGATGCCAATTGTCATGTAGGATTCTGCTGTCAAAGATAATTGAGCATTGTGATGAATATGGCTTGGAGCATTGTCATGACAAGGGTCAGGGAGCATTTTGCTGACAAGTGCATGGAGATTTGTGATGACAAGGGTCATGGAACATTCTGATGACAAGCTTGTGGAGTATTTTGATGACAATGGCATGGAGCATTGTGATGAAAAAGGCATGGATCATTGTGATGAAAAAGGCTTGGAGCCTTGTCATGACAGGGTTCAAGGAGCATACAGACAACAAGTGTCAGGGAGCATTTTGATGACAAGTGTATTGAGCATTGTGATGACAAAGGTCATGGAGCATTGTGATGAGAAGACCATGGATAATTGTGATGACGAGCGTCATGGGGCATTGTGATGACAAGTGTTATGGAATATTGTGATCACAAGGTTTTGGAGAATTGTTATGACAGAAGTCATGGAGCATTTTGATTTCATTGTGATGACAATAGCATGAAGCATTATGATGATGGGCATGGTGCATTGTGATGACAGGTTTCATGGATCATTGAGATGAAAAGGGGCATAGAGCATTGTGATTACAGGCTTCTTGGAGTATTGTGATGAGAAGGGTCATGGAGCCTTGTGATGACAAGGCCATGGAACATCGTGATGGCAGGGGTCATGGGGCATTGTTATGACAGGGGTAATGGAGCATTGTGATGGCAAGGGCATGGAACATTGTGATGAGAAGGCCATGGAACATTCTGATGACATGTGTCATGGAGCTTTGTGATGACAAGGTCATGGAGCAATGTGATGAGAGTGTTCATGGAGCATTGTGATTCCAAGGGTCAAGGATATTTGTGATGACAAAGGTCATGGGGCATTTTGATGGCAAGTGTGTTGTGCCTTGTGATGAGAAAGGCAGGGAGCATTGTGATGACACGGTCATTGAGCAATTTGATGAAATGTGTCATGGAACATTTTGATGAGAGGTGTTATGGAACATTGTGATGTAAGGGGTCATGGAGCATTTTGATGAAAAGGGTCATGGAGCATTTTGATGACAGATGTTATGGAACATTTTGATGTCAGGGGTCATTGAACATTGTGATGATAAGTGCATGTAGCATTGTGATGACAGGAGTCATGGAACATTTTGATGAGAGGGATGAGGGAGTATTGTGACATATACTGATGTAGCATTGTGATATCAGTGGTGTGAGAGCATTTTTATTAGAAGTGCATGGAGCATTGTGATGACAAAATTGTGGAGCACTGTGATGACAAGCGCATGGTTCATTGTGATGATATGTGTCATGGAGCATTGTGCTGAGAAGCTCATGGAGCATTGTGATGACAAGGGTCACGAGCATTGTGCTGAGAAAGGCATAGAGCATTTTGATGACAAGGGTCAAAGAGCATTGTGATGAATATTCATGGAGCATTGTGGTTAAAAAGGTCACAGATACAGTTGATGACGAGGACATGGACCATTGTGATGAGAAAGCTCATGAAGCATTGTGATGACTGGAGTCACGGAGCATTGTGATGACATGGGTCATGGAGCATTGTGATAACAAGGGCATGGAGCATGGTGATGACAAGGGCATGGAACATTGGTCTAATAAGTTTCATGAATTATTGCGATGAGAGTTGGAATGGCGCATTGTGATGACAAGAGCATGGATCATTGTAATGAACAGGTCATGCAGTATTGTGAAGACAGGTGTCAGCGAGCATTGTGATGACATATGTCATGGCCCATTGTGATGACAATGGCATGGAGCATTGTGATGCCAAGTGTCATGGAGGATTCTGATGACAAAGGTAATGGAGCTTTGTGATGACAATGGCTTGGAGCATTGGGATGACAAGGGTCAGGGAGCATTGTGCTGACAAGTGCATGGAGATTTGTGATGACACGGGTCATGGTACATTCTGATGACAAGCTTGTGGAGTATTTTGATGACAATGGCATGGAGCATTGTGATGTAAATGGCATGGGGCATTGTGATGAAACAGGCATGTAGCCTTTTCATGACAGGGTTCAAGGAGCATTCTGATGACAAGTGTCAGGGAGCATTGTGATGACAAGTGTATTGAGAATTGTGATGACAAAGGTCATGGAGCATTTTGATGAAAAGGGCATGGAATATTGTGATGACAGGCATCATGGAGCGTTGTGATGACAAGTGTTATGGAATATTGTGATCACAAGGGCTTGGAACATTCTGATGACAGAGGTCATGTATCATTTTGATTTCAAGGAGCATGGGGCATTGTGATGACAAGGGCATGAAGCAATGTGATCCCAAGGTTCATGGAGGGTTGTGATGACAATGGTAATGGAGTATTGGGATGACAAGCACACAGAGCATTGTAATGACAAGGTCATGAAGCATTTTGCTGACAAAGGCATGGAGCATTGTGATGACAGGTGTCATGGAGCACTGTGATGACAAGCGTCACGGAGCATTGTGAATACAGGGGTCATGGAGCATTGGGATGACAAGGGCATGGATCATTGTGATGACAAGTGTCCTGGAGCATTGTGATGACTAGGGAATGGAACATTGTGATGAAAAGAGTCCCGGATCATTCTGCTGTCAGGTGTCATGGAGTGTTGTGATGACAGTGGTCATGGAGAATTGTGATGATATTGGTCATGGAGCATTGCGATGACAAGCGAATGGAGCATGGTGATGACAAAGTCCTGGAACATTTTGATGAGAAGACCATGGAGACTTTTGATGAGAAGTCTCATGGAGCATTCTGTTGAAAAGGGGCATGGAGCATTGTGATTACAGGGTTGTTGGAGCTTTGTGATGACAAGGGCATGGATCATGGTGATGAGAATGCCATGGAGCATTCTGATGACATGCATCCAGGAGCTTTGTGATGACAAGGGCATGGAGCATTGTGATTAAAGGAGTCTTGGAGCATTGTGATGAAAAGGGCATGGATCATTGTGATGAAAAAGGCATGGAGCCTTGTCATGACAGGTTTCAAGGAGCATACTGAAGACAAGTGTCAGGGAGCATTGTGATGACAAGTGTATTGAGCATTGTGATGACAAAAATCATAGAGCACTGTGATGAGAAGGCCATGGATAATTGTGATGATGAGCGACATGGGGTGGTGTGATGATAAGTGTTATGGAACATTGTGATCACAAGGGTTCGGAGTATTATGATGACAGAGGTCATGGAGCATTTTGATTTCATTGTGATGACAATAGCCTGAAGCATTATGATGATGTGCATGGTGCATTGTGATGACAGGGTTCATGGAGCTTTGATATGAAAAGTGGCATGGAGCATTGTGATTACAATGGTCTTGGAGCATTGTGATGACAAGGGCATGGAGCATTGAGATGTGAAGGCCATGGAACATTCTCATGACATGCGTCATGGAGCTTTGTGATGACAAGGGCATGGAGCATTGTGATTTCAGGGGTCTTGAGAATTGTGATGACAATTGTCATGGAACCATGTGATGACTAGGCCGTGGAACATTGTGATGGCGTGGGTCATGGTGCATTGTTATGAAAGGGGTAATGGAGCATTGTGATGAGAAGGGCATGGAATATTGGTCTGAAATGTTTCATGGATTATTGTGATGTGAGTGTTCATGGAGCACTGTGATGACAAGGGTACGGAACACTATGATACATGGGTCATGCAGGATAGTAATGACAAGGGCATGGAGCATTGTGATGAGAAGGGCATCGAGCATTGTGATGACAAATATCATGGAGCTTTGTGATGACAAGGGCATTGAGCAATGTTATGAGAATGTTCATGGAGCATTGTGATGACGATGACATGGAGCATTGTGATGCCAAGGGTCATGGAGATTTGTGATGACAAGTCTTGGAGCATTTTGATGACAAGGGCACGGTGCGTTGTGATGAGAAGGGCAGGGAACATTTTGATGACCGGGTCATGCAGCAATTTGATGAAATGTGTAATGGAATATTTTCATGGCAGTGGTTATAGAACAATGTGATGTCAGTGGTTTTGGATCTTTGGAATGAAAAGGGTCATGGAGCATTTTGATGACAGCGGTTATGGAACATTGTGATGTCAGGGGTCATCGAACAATGTGATGATAAGTGCATGTAGCATTGTGATGACAGGAGTCATGGAACATTGTGATAACAGGGTTGAGGGATTATTGTGACGAATAGTGATGTAACATTGTGATATCTGTGGTGAGAGAGCATTTTGATGAGAAGTGCTTGGAGCATTGTGATGACAAGGTTTATGGAGCATTGTGATAAAAAGATTTTGGAGCATTGTGATGACAAGTGCATGGTGCATTGTGATGACGTGTGTCATGGAGCATTGTTCTGACAAAGACATGCAGCATTGTGTTGACAAGTGTCACAGAGAATTGTGATGAAAAGTTCATGGAGCATTGTGGTTACAAAGGTCACAGAGCCTTGTGATGAGTCGGGCATGGAACATTGTGATGAGTCGGGCATAGAACATTGTGATGACAAACGTTATGAATCATTGTGATGACTGGAGTCACGGAGCGCTGTGATGACAGGGGACATGGAGCATTGTGAGGACAAGGGCATGGAGCATTGTGATGACAGGGGCATGGAGCATTGGTCTGACAAGTTTCATAGATTATTGTGATGACAGTGGGCATGGTGCATTGTGATGACAAGGGCATGGAGCATTGTGATGAGAAGGTCATGGAGTATTGTGAAGACAGGTGTCAAGGAGCATTGTGATGACCTATGTCATGGTCCATTGCGATGACAATGGCATGGAGCATTGTGATGCCAAATGTAATGGAGGATTGTGATGACAAATATAATGGAGCATTGTGATGACTAGGGCTTGGAGCATTATGATGACAAGGGCCATTGAGAATTTTCATGACAATGTTGTGAAGCATTGTGATGACAAGGTCCTGGAGCATTGTCATGACAAAACCATGGAGCCTTGTGATGAGAATTCTCATGGAGCATACTGATGAAAAGGGGCATAGAGCATTGTGATTACAGGAGTCTTGGAACATTGTGATGAAAAGGGCATGGAACATTGTGAGGAGAAGTCCAAGGAGCATTATGATGGCATGCGTCATTGAGCTTTGTGATGACAAGGGCATGGAGCATTGTGATTACATGGGTCTTGGAGCACTGTGATGAAAAAGGCATGGATCATTGTGATGAAAATGGCATGGAAACTTGTCATGACAGGGTTCAAGGAGCATACAGACAACAAGTGTCAGGGACCATTTTGATGACAAGTGTATTGAGCATTGTGATGACAAAGCCATGGAGCATTGTGATGACAGGTGTCATGGATCACTGTTATGACAAGCGTCATGGAGGATTCTGATGACAAAGTTAATGGAGCCCTGTGATGACAATGGCTTGGAGCATTGTGATTACAAGGGTCACGGAGCATTGAGCTGGCAAGTGCATGGAGAATTGTGTCGACAATGGTCATGGAGCATTTTGATGACTGGGGTTATGGAACATTGTGATGTCAGGGGTCATCGAACTATTTGATGATAAGTGCATGTAGCATTGTGATGACAGGAGTCATGGAACATTGTGATAACAGGGTTGAGGGATTATTGTGACGAATAGTGATGTAACATTGTAATATCTGTGGTGAGAGAGCATTTTGATGAGAAGTGCTTGGTGCATTGTGATGACAAGGTTTATGGAGCATTGTGATAAAAAGATTTTGGAGCACTGTGATGACAAGTGCATGGTGCATTGTGATGACGTGTGTCATGGAGCATTGTTCTTACAAAGACATGCAGCATTGTGTTGACAAGTGTCACAGAGAATTGTGATGAAAAGTTCATGGAGCATTGTGGTTACAAAGGTCACAGAGCCTTGTGATGAGTCGGGCATGGAACATTGTGATGAGTCGGGCATAGAACATTGTGATGACAAACGTTATGAAGCATTGTGATGACTGGAGTCACAGAGCGCTGTGATGACAGGGGTCATGGAGCATTGTGAGGACAAGGGCATGGAGCATTGTGATGACAGGCGCATGGAGCATTGGTCTGACAAGTTTCATAGATTATTGTGATGACAGTGGGCATGGTGCATTGTGATGACAAGGGCATGGAGCATTGTGATGAGAAGGTCATGGAGTATTGTGAAGACAGGTGTCAGGGAGCATTGTGATGACCTATGTCATGGTCCATTGCGATGACAATGGCATGGAGCATTGTGATGCCAAATGTAATGGAGGATTGTGATGACAAATATAATGGAGCATTGTGATAACTAGGGCTTGGAGCATTATGATGACAAGGGCCATTGAGAATTTTCATGACAATGTCGTGAAGCATTGTGATGACAAGGTCCTGGAGCATTGTGATGACAAAACCTTGGAGCCTTGTGATGAGAATTCTCATGGAGCATACTGATGAAAAGGGGCATAGAGCATTGTGA
Organism: Mesoplodon mirus; assembly: GCF_964341445.2. Lineage (NCBI taxonomy): Eukaryota > Metazoa > Chordata > Mammalia > Artiodactyla > Ziphiidae > Mesoplodon > Mesoplodon mirus. The sequence continues at coordinate 2,291,694 of NW_028295811.1, forward strand.
TTACAGGAGTCTTGGAACTTTGTGATGAATAGGGCATGGAACATTGTGAGGAGAAGTCCAAGGAGCATTATGATGGCATGCGTCATTGAGCTTTGTGATGACAAGGGCATGGAGCATTGTGATTACATGGGTCTTGGAGCACTGTGATGAAAAAGGCATGGATCATTGTGATGAAAATGGCATGGAACCTTGTCATGACAGGGTTCAAGGAGCATACAGACAACAAGTGTCAGGGACCATTTTGATGACAAGTGTATTGAGCATTGTGATGACAAAGCCATGGAGCATTGTGATGACAGGTGTCATGGATCACTGTTATGACAAGCGTCATGGAGGATTCTGATGACAAAGGTAATGGAGCCCTGTGATGACAATGGCTTGGAGCATTGTGATTACAAGGGTCACGGAGCATTGAGCTGGCAAGTGCATGGAGAATTGTGTTGACAATGGTCATGGACCATTTTGATGACTGGGTTTATGGAACATTGTGATGTCAGGGGTCATGGAACATTGTGATGATAAGGGGATGTAGCATTGTGATGACAGGGTCATGAAACCTTGTTATTACAGGGGTGAGGGAGTATTGTGATGACTAGTGATGGAACATTGTGATATCTCTGGTGAGAGAGCATTTTGATGAGAAGTGCATGGACCATTGTGATTACAACGTTTATGGAGCCTTGCAATGACAAGGTTGTGGACCGTTGTGATGAAATGCGCGTGGCACATTGTGATGACAATGGCCATGGAGCATAGTTCTGACAAAGACATGGAGCATTGTGATGACAAGGGTCACAGAGAATTGTGATGAAATGTTCATAGAGCATTGTGGCTACAAAGTCACAGAGCCTTGTGATGACGCTGGCATGGATCATTGTGATGACAAACGTTATGAAGCATTGTGATGACTGGAGTCACGGAGCATTGTGATGACAGGTGTCATGGAGCATTGTAATGACAAGAGCATGGAGCATTGTTATGATAGGAGAATGGAGCATTCGTCTAAAAAATTTCATAGATTATTGTGATGAGAGTGGGCATGGTGCATTGTGATGACAAGGGCATGGAGCATTGTGATGAGAAGGTCATGGAGTACTGTGAAGAATGTTGCCAGGGAGCATTGTGATGATATATGTCATGGTCCATTGTGATGACAATGGCATGGAACATTGTGATGCCGAATGTAATGGAGGACTGTGATGAAAAATATAATGGAACATTCTGATGACTAGGGCTTGGAGCATTATGATGACAAGGGCCATTGTGAATTTTCATGACAAGGTCGTGAAGCATTGTGATGACAAGGTCCTGGAGCATTGTGATAACAAATCTATGGAGCCTTGTGATGACAAGTCTCATGGAGCATACTGATGAAAAGGGACATGGAGCATTGTGATTACAGGGGTCTTGGAACATTGTGATGACAAGGGCATGGAACATTGTGAGGAGAAGACCAAGGAGCATTCTGATGGCATGTGTCATTGAGCTTTGTGATGACAAGGGCATGGAGCATTGTGATTACATGGGTCTTGGAGCATTGTGATGAAAAGGGCATGGATCATTGTGATGACAAAGGTCATGGAGCACTGTGATGAGAAGATCATAGATAACTGTGATGACGAGCCTCATGGGGCATTGTGATGACAAGTGTTATGGTATATTGTGATCACAAGGGTTTGGAGCATTGTTCTGACAGAGGTCATTGAGCATTTTGATTTCATTGTGATGAAAATAGCATGAAGCATTATGGTGATGGGCATGGTGCATTGTGATGACAGGGTTTGTGGCTCATTGAGATGAAAAGGGGCATGGAGCATTGTGATTACAGGGTTCTTGGAGTGTTGTGATGAGAAGGGTCATGGAGCCTTGTGATGACAAGGCCATGGAACATCGTGATGGCAGGGTCATGGAGCATTGTTATGACAGGTGTAATGGATATTTGTGATGGCAAGGGCATGGAGCATTGTGATGAGAAGGCCATGGAGCATTCTGATGACATGTGTCATGGAGCTTTGTGAAGAGGGCATGGAGCAATGTGATGAGAGCGTTCATGGAGCATTGTGATGACAATGACATGAAGCATTGTGATGCCAAGGCTCATGGATCTTTGTGATGACAAAAGTCATGGAGCATTTTGATGGCAAGGGCGTTGTGCATTGTGATGAAAAGTGCAGGGAGAACTGTGATGACAGGGTCATGGAGCAATTGGATGAAAAATATCATGGAACATTTTGATGACAGGTGTTATGGAACATTGTGCTGATAAGGGGATGTAGCATTTTGATGACAGGTCTTATGGAACATTGTGATGATAGGGGGTGAGGGAGTATTGTGATGACTAGGGATGGAACCTTGTGATATATCTGGTGAGAGAGCATTTGGATGAAAAGTGCATGGAGCATTGTGATTACAATATTTATGGAGCATAGCGATGACAAGTTTGTGGACAGTTGTAATGAAATGCGCGTGGCACAGTGTGATGAAAAGTGTCATTGAACATTGTTCTGACAAAGGCATGGAGCATTGTGATGACAAGCGTCATGGAGCATTGTGATGAAATGTTCAAGGGGCACTGTGGTTACAAAGGTCACAGAGCCTTGCAATGACGCGGGCATCGACCATTATGATGACAAATGTTATGAAGAATTGTGATGACTGGAGTCACGGAGCATTGTGATGACAGGGGTCATGGAGCATTGTGATGAGAAGGTCATGGAGTATTGTGATGACAGGGGTCATGGAGCATTGTGATGAGAAGGTCATGGAGTATTGTGATGACAAGCGTCACGGAGCATTGTGATGAAATGTTCATGGAGCATTGTGGTTAAAAAGTTCACAGAGACTGTTGATGAGGGCAAGGACCATAGTGATGACAAAGGTCATGGAGCATTGTGATGACTGGAGTCACGGAGCATTTTGATGACAGGGGTCAAGGAGCATTATGATGAAAAGGGCATGGATCATTGGTCTAATATGTTTCATGGATTACTGTGATGACAGTTGGAATGTCACATTGTGATGACAAGGGCATGGAACATTGTGATGACCAGGTCATGCAGTATTGTGAAGATAGGTGTCAGGGAGCATTGTGATGACATATGCAATGGCCCATTGGGATGACAATGGCATGGAGCATTGTGATGATAACGGCATGGGGCATTGTGATAAAAACGTCATGGAGCCTTTTCGTGACAGCTTTCAAGGAGCATTCTGAAGACAAGTGTCAGGGAGCATTGTGATGACAAGTGTATTGAGAATTGTGATGACACAGGTCATGGAGCATTCTGATGAAAAGGGCATGGAATATTGTGATGACAGGCATCATGGAGCATTGTGATGACAAGTGATATGGAACATTGTGATCACAAGGGTTTGGAGCATTGCGATGACAGAGGTCATGGATCATTTTGATTTCAAGGAGCATGGAGCATTGTGATGACAAGGGCATGAAGCAATGTGATCCCAATGTTCATGGAGAATTGTGATGACAATGGTAATGGAGTATATTGATGACAAGCGCACAGAGCATTGTAATGACAAGGTCATGTAGCATTTTGCTGACAAAGGCATGGAGCATTGTGATGACATGTGTCATGGAGCACTGTGATGACAAGCGTCACGGAGCATTGTGAATGCAGGGATCATGGAGCACTGGGATGAAAAGGGCATGGATCATTGTGATGACAAGCGTCATGGAGCATTGGGCTGAAAATGTTCATGGAGTATTGTGATGACAGGGGTCATGGAGCATTGTGATGACAGAGGTCATGGAGAATTTTGATTTCATTGTGCTGACAATAGTCGGAAGCATTATGATGATGGGCATGATGCATTGTGATGACAGGGTTCATGGAGCATTGAGATGAAAAGTGGCATGGAGCATTGTGAATACAGGGGTCTGGGAGCATTGTGATGACAAGGGCATGGAGCATTTTGATGAGAAGGCCATGGAACATTCTGATGACATGTGTCATGGAGCTTTGTGATGACAAGGGCATGGAGCATTGTGATTACATATGTCTTGGAGCCTTGTGATGACAAGGCCGTGGAACATTGTGATGGCAAGGCTCATGGAGCACTGTTATGACAGGGGTAATGGAGCATTGTGATGAGAAGGTCATGGAGTATAGTGATTACAAGGTTTATGGAGCACTGTGATGACAAATTTGTGGACAATTGTGATGCAAAGCGCGTGGTACATTGTGACGACAAGGGTCATGGAGCATTTTTCGGACAAAGGCATGGAGCATTGTGATGACAAGGTTCACGGAGCATTGTGATGAAAAGTTCATGGAGCATTGTGGTTACAAAGGTAACAGAGCCTTGTGATGACGCGGGCATCGACCATTGTGATGACAAATGTTAAAGAGAATTGTGATGAATGGAGTCAAGGAGCATTGTGATGACAGGGGTTATGGAGCATTGTGATGAGAAGGGCATGGAGCAGTGAGCTGAGAAAGCCATAGAGCATTTTGATGACAAGGGTCAAAGAGCATTGTGATGAAACGTTCATTGAGCATTGTGGTTAAAAAGGTCACAGAGACTTTTGATGATGAGGGCATGGACCATTGTGATGAGAAAGGTCATGGAGCATTGTGATGATTGGAGTCACGGAGCATTGTGATGACAGGGGTCATGGAGCATTGTAATAACAAGGGCATGGAACATTTTGATGACAAGGGCATGGATCATTGGTCTAATAAGTTTCATGGATTACTGTGATGACAGTTGGAATGGTGCATTGTGATGACAAGGGCATGGAGCATTGTGATGACCAGGCCATGCAGTATTGTGAAGATAGGGGTCAGGGAGCATTGTGATGATATATGTAATGTCCCATTGTGATGACAATGGCATGGATCATTGTGATGAAAATGGCATGGGGCATTGTGATGAAAACGTCATGGAGCCTTTTCGTGACAGGGTTCAAGGAGCATTCTGACGACAAGTGTCAGGGAGCATTGTGATGATAAGTGTATTGAGGATTGTGATGAAAAAGGTCATGGAGCATTGTGATGATAGGGCATGGAATATTGTGATGACAGGCATCATGGAGCGTTGTGATGACAAGTGTTATGGAACATTGTGATCACATGGGTTTGAAGAATTGTGATGCCAGAGGTCATGGATCATTTTGATTTCAAGGATCATGGAGCATTGTGATGACAAGGGCATGAAGCAATGTGATTCCCAGGTTCATCGTGGATTGTGATGAAAATGTTAATGGAGTACTGTGATGACAAGCACATAGAGCATTGTAATGACAAGGTCATGTAGCATTTTGCTGACAAAGGCATGGAGCATTGTGATGACCGGTGTGATGGAGCACTGTGATGACAAGCGTCACGGAGCATTGTGAATAGAGGGGTCATGGAGCATTGTGATGACAAGGGCATGGAACATTGTGATTACACGGGCATGAAACATTGGTCTGATATGTTGCTTAGATTATTGTGATGACAGTGGACATGGTGCATTGTGATGACAAGGGCATCGAGCATTGTGATGAGAAGGTCATGGAATATGGTGAAGACAGATGTTAGGGAGCATTGTGATGACATATGTCATGGTCCATTGCGATGACAGTGTAATGGAGCATTGTGATGTGAAATGTAATGGAGGATTGTGATGACAAATATAATGGAGCATTGTGATGACTAGGGCTTGGAGCATTATGATGACAAGGGCCATTGAGAATTTTCATAACACGGTCATGAAGAATTGTGATAAAAAGGTCCTGGAGCATTTTGATGAGAAAACCATGGAGCCTTGTGATGAAATATCTCACGGAGCATACTGATGAAAAGGGGCATGGACCATAGTGATTACATGGGTCTAGGAACATTGTGATGACAAGGGCATGGAACACTGAGATGAGTAGGTCATGGAATATGGTGAAGACAGATGTCAGGGAGCATTGTGATGACATATGTAATGGCCCATTGTGATGACAATGGCATGGAGCATTGTGATGCCAAGTGTCATGGAGGATTCTGATGACAAAGGTAATGGAGTTTGTGATGACAATGGCTTGGAGCATTGTGATGACAAGGGTCAGGGAGCATTGTGCTGACAAGTGCATGGAGAATTGTGATGACAAGGGTCATGGAGCATTCTGATGACAAGCTTGTGGAGTATTTTGATGACAATGGCATGGAACATTGTGATGAAAATGGCATAGGGCTTTGTGATGAAAAAGGCATGGAGCCTTTTCGTGACAGGGTTCAAGGAGCATTCTGACGACAAGTGTCAGGGAGCATTGTGATGACAAGTGTATTGAGAATTGTGATGACAACGGTCATGGAGCATTGTGATGAAAAGGGCATGGAGTATTGTGATGACAGGCATCATGGAGCATTGTGATGACAAGTGTTATGGAACATTGTGATCACAAGGGTTTGGAGCATTGTGATGACAGAGGTCATGGTTCATTTTGATTTCAAGTAGCATGGAGCATTGTGATGACAAGGGCATGAAGCAATGTGATCCCAAATTTCATGGATCATTTTGATGACAAGGGTCATGGAGCATTGGGCTGAAAATATTCATGGAATATTGTGATGACAGGGGTCATGGAGCATTGTGATGGCTAGGGAATGGAGCATTGTGATGACAAAAGTCCCAGATCATTGTGTTGTCAGGTGTCATGGAGTGTTGTGACGACAGTGGTCATGGACCATTGTGATGATATTGGTCATGGAGCATTGTGATGAAAAGGTCATGGAGCATTGGGCTGAAAATGTTCATGGAGTATTGCGATGAAAATGGTCAAAGAGCATTGTGATGAAAAGTTCATGGAGCATTGTGCTTAAGAATGTCACAGAGACTGTTGATGATGAGGGCATGCATGGACCATTGTGATGACAAAAGTCATGAAGCATTTTGATGACTGGAATCACGGAACATTGTGATGACAGGGGTCATGGAGCATTGTTATAATAAGAGCATGGAGCACTGTAATTACAAGGGCATGGAGCATTGGTCTAATAAGTTTCATGAATTATTGCGATGAGAGTTGGAATGGCGATTTGTGATGAAAAGTGCATGGAGCATTTTGATGACCAGGTCATGCAGTATTGTGAAGAGAGGTGTCAGGGCACATTGTGATGACATATGTAATGGACCATTGTGATGACAATGGCATGGAGCATTGTGATGCCAAGTGTCATGGAGGATTCTGATGACAAAAGTAATGGAGCATTGTGATGACAATGGCTTGGAACATTGTGATGACAAGTGTCAGGAAGCATTTTGCAGACAAGTGCATAGAGAATTATGATGACAAGAGTCATGTAGCATTCTCATGACAAGATTTGGAGTATTTTGATTACAATGACATGGAACATTTTAATGAAAACGGCATGGGGCATTGTGATGAAAAATCATGGAACCTTTCGTCACAGGGTTCAAGGAGCATTCTGACGACAAGTGTCATGGAGCACTGTGATGACAAGTGTATTGCAAATTGTGATGACAAAGGTCATGGTGCATTGTGATGAAAAGGGCATGGAGTATTGTGATTACAGGCATTATAGAGTGTTGTGATGACAAGTGTTATGGAACACTGTGATCACAAGTGTTTGGAGTATTGCGATGACAGAGGTCATGGATCATTTTGATTTCAAGGAGCATGGAGCATTGTGATGACAAGGGAAAGAAGCAATGTGATCCCAAAGTTCATGGAGGATTGTGATGACAATGGTAATGGAGTATTGTGATGACAAGCGCATAGAGCATTGTAATGACAGGGTCATGTAGCATTTTGCTGACAAAAGCATGGAGCATTGTGATGACAGGTGTCATGGAGCACTGTGAAGACAAGTGTCAAGGAGCATTGTGAATACAGGGGTCATGGAGCATTGGGATGACAAGGGCATGGATCATTGTGATGACAAGGGTCATGGAGCATTGGGCTGAAAATGTTCATGGAGTATTGTGATGACAGGTTTCATGGAGCATTGAGATGAAAAGGGGCCTGGAGCATTGTGATTACAGGGGTGTGGTAGCATTGTGATGACAAGGTCATGGAGCATTTTGATGAGAAGGCCATGGAACATTCTAATGACATGTGTGATGGAGCTTTGTGATGACAATGGCATTGAGCATTGTGATTATGGTGTCTTGGAGCATTGTGATGACAAGCGTCATGGAGCCTTGTGATGACAATGCCGTGGAACATTGTGATGGCAGGGGTCATGGTGAATTGTTATGACAGGGGTAATGGAGCATTGTGATTACAAGGTTTAGGGAGCATTGTGATGACAAATTTGTGGACCGTTTGGATGAAAATCGTGTGGCACATTGTGATGACAAGGGTCATGGAGTATTTTTCGGACAAAGGCTTGGAGCATTTTGATGACAAGGGTCACGGAGCATTGTGATGAAATGTTCATGGAGCATTGTGGTTACAAAGGTAACAGAGCCTTGTGATGACGCGGGCATCGACCATTGTGATGACAAACGTTATGAAACATTGTGATGACTGGAGTCACGGAGCATTGTGATGACAGGGGTCATGGAGCATTGTGATGACAAGGGCATGGAGCATTGTGCTGAGAAAGGCAAGGAGCTTTGTGATGACAAGTGTTAAAGAGCATTGTGATGAAATGTTCATGGAGCATTGTGGTTAAAAAGTTCACAGAGACTGCTGATGATGAGTGCATGGACCATTATGATGAAATGGTCATGGAGCATTGTGATGACTGGAGTCACGGAGCATTGTGATGACAGGGTTCATGGAGCATTGTGATATCAAGGGCATGGAGCATTGTGATGACAAGGGCATGGATCATTGTTCTAATACGTTTCATGGATTATCGTGATGACAGTTGGAATGGCGCATTGTGATGACATGGGTATGGAACATTGTGAGGACCATGTCATGCAGTATTGTGAAGAGAGGTGTCAGGGAGCATTGTGATGACATATGTAGTGCCCCATTGTGATGACAATGGCATGGAGCATTGTGATGCCATGTGTCATGGAGGATTCTGATGAGAAAGGTAATGGAGCATTTTGATGACAATGGCTTGGAGCATTGTGATGACAAGGGTCAGGGAGCATTTTGCTGACAATTGCATGGAGAATTGTGATGACAAGGGTCATGGAGCATTCTGATGACAAGATTGTGGAGTATTTTGATGACAATGGCATGCAGCATTGTGATGAAAACGGCATGGGACATTGTGATGAAAAAGTCATGGAGACTTTTTGTGACATGGTTCAAGGAGCATTCTGATGACAAGTCTCAGGAAGCATTGTAATGACAAGTGTATTGAGAACTGTGATGACAAAGATCATGGAGCATTGTGATGAAAAGGGCATGGGATATTGTGATGCCAGGCATCATGGAGCGTTGTGATGACAAGTGTTATGGGACACTGTGATCACAAGGGTTTGGAGCATTGTGATGAGAGAGGTCATGGATCATTATGATTTCAAGGAGCATGGAGCATTGTGATGACAAAGGAATGAAGCAATGTGATCCCAAGGTTCATGGAGGATTGTGATGACAATGGAAATGGAGTATTGTGATGACAAGCGCATAAAGCATTGTAATGACAAGGTCATGTAGCATTTTGCTGACAAAAGCATGGAGCATTGTGATGACATGTGTCATGGAGCACTGTGATGACAAGTGTCACGGAGCATTGTGAATACAGGGGTCATGGAGCTTTTGGATGACAAGGTTATGGATCATTGTGATGACAAGGGTCATGGAGCACTGGGCTGAAAATATTAATGGAGTGTTGTGATGACAGGGGTCAGGGAGCATTGTGATAACTAGGGAATGGAGCAATGTGATGACAAGAGTCCCGGATCATTGTGTTGTCAGGTGTCATGGAGTGTTGTGATGACAGTGGTCATGGAGCATTGTGATGATATTGGCCATGGAGCATTGTGATGAGTAGGTCGTGGAGCATTTGGCTGAAAATGTTCATGGATTATTGTGATTACAGGGGTAATGGAGCATTGTGATGACAAGGGAATGGAGCATGGTGATGACAAGGTCCTTGAGCATTGTGATGATAAGACTATGGAGACTTGCGATGACAAGTCTCATGGAGCATTCTGATGCAAAGGGGCAAGGAGCATTGTGATTACAGGGATCTTGGAGCATTGTGATTAAAAGGGCATGGATTATTGTGTTGAAAAAGGCATGGAGCCTTGTCATTACAGGGTTCAAGGAGCATACTGCCGACAAGTGTCAGGGAGCATTGTGATGTCAATTGTATTGAGCATTGTGATGATATTGGCCATGGAGCATTGTGATGAATAGGTCGTGGAGCATTGGGCTGAAAATGTTCATGTATTATTGTGATGACAGGGGTCATGGAGCATTGTGATGACAAGGGAATGGAGCATTGTGATGACAAGGTCCTGGAGCATTGTGATGAGAAGACCATGGAGAATTGTGATGACAAGTCTCATGGAGCATTCTGATTGAAAGGGGCATGGAGCATTGTGATTACAGGGGTCTTGGAGGATTGTGATGACAAGGGTATGGAGCATTGTGATGAGAAGGCCATGAAGCATTCTGATGACATGCGTTATGGAGCTTTTTGATGACAAGGGCAATGAGCATTGTGATTACAGGGATCTTGGAGCATTGTGATGAAAAGGGCATGGATTATTTTAATGAAAAAGGCATGGAGCCTTGTCATGACAGGGTTCAAGGAGCAAACTGACGACAATTGTCAGGGAGCATTGTGATGACAAGTGTATTGAGCATTGTGATGACAAAGGTCATGGAGCATTGTGATGAGAAGACCATGGATAATTGTGATGATGAGCGTCATGGGGTGTTGTGATGATAAGTGTTATGGAACATTGTGATCACAAGGTTTTGGAGCATTATGATGACAGAGGTCATGGATAATTTTGATTTCATTGTGATGACAATAGCCTGAAGCATTATGATGATGGGCATGGTGTATTGTGATGACAGGGTTCATGGAGCATTGAGATGAAAAGGGGCATGGAGCATTTTGATTACAAGGGTCTTGGAGCATTGTGATGACATGGGCATGGAGCACTGTGATGAGAAGGCCATGGAACATTCTGATGACATTCTTCATGGAGCTTTGTGACGACAAGGGCATGGAGCATTGTGATTTCAGGGGTCTTGAGCATTGTGATGACAAGTGAAATGGAACCTTGTGATGACTAGGCCGTGGAACATTGTTATGGCAAGGGTCATGGTGCATTGTTATGACATGGGTTATGGAGCATTTTGATAAGAAGGGTATGGAACATTTGTCTGAAATGTTTCATGGATTATTGTGATGAGAGTGGGCATGGAGCACTGTGATGACAAGGGTACGGAACACTGTGATACATGGGTCATTCAGGATTGTAATGACAAGTGCATGGAGCATTGTGATAAGAAGGGCATCGAGCATTGTGATGACAAGTGTCATGGAGCTTTGTGATGACAAGGGCATGGAGCAATGTGATCAGAGTGTTCATGGAGCATTGTGATGACAATGACATGGAGCACTGTGATGCCATGGGTCATGGAGCTTTGTGAAGACAAGTCATGGAGCATTTTGATGACAAGGGCATGGTGCATTGTGATGAGAAAGGCAGGGAGCATTTTTATGAACGGGTCATGCAGCAATTTGATAAAAAGTGTAATGCAACATTTTGATGGCAGGGTTTATAGAACATTGTGATGTCAGGGGTCTTGGAGCTTTGGGATGAAAAGCGTCATGGAGCATTTTGATGACAGGAGTAATGGAACATTATGATGTCAGGGGTCATGGAACATTGTGATGATAAAGTGATATAGCACTGTGATGATAGGTTCATGGAACTTTGTGTTACCATGGGTGTGCGAGTATTATGATTACTAGTGATGGAACACTGTGATATCTCTGGTGAGAGAGCATTTTGATGAGAAGTGCATGGACCATTTTGATTACAAAGTTTATGTACCATTGCAATGACAAAGTTGTGGACCTTTGTGATGAAATGCGCGTGGAACATTGTGATGAGAATGGTCATGGAGCACTGTTCTGACAAAGACATGGAGCATTGTGATGACAAGGATCACAGAGAATTGTGATGAAAAGTTCATGGAGCATTGTGGTTTCAAAGGTCACAGAGCCTTGTGATGACGTGGGCATGGTCCATTGTGATGACAAACTTTATGAATCATTGTTATAACTGGAGTCACGGAGCATTGAGATGACATGGTTCCTGGAGCATTGTGATGACAGGGGCATGGAGCATTGTGATGATAGGGGCATGGAGCATTAGTCTGACAATTTTCATGGATTATTGTGATGACAGTGGGCATGGTGCATTCTGATGACAAGGGCATGGAGCATTGTGATGAGAAGGTCATGGAGTATTGTGAAGACAGGTGTCAGGGAGCATTGTGATGACATATGTCATGGTCCATTGCGATTACAATGGCATGGAGCATTGTGATGCCAAATGTAATGGAGAATTGTGATGACAAATATCATGGAGCTTTGTGATGATTAGGGCTTGGAGCATTATGATGACAAGGGCCACTGAAAATTTTTAAGACAATGTCGAGAAGCATTGTGATGACAAGTTCCTGAAGCATTGAGATGACAAAACCATGGAGCCTTGTGATGACAAGTCTCATGGAGCATAGTGATGAAAAGGGACATGGAGCATTGTGATTACAGGGGTCTTGGAACATTGTGATGACAAGGGCATGGAGCATTGTAAGGAGAAATCCAAGGAGCATTCTGATGGCATTCGTCCTTGAGTTTTGTGATGACAAGCACATGGAGCATTGTGATTACATAGGTCTTGGACCATTGTAATGAAAAGACCATGGACCATTGTGATGAAAAAGGCATGGAGCCTTGTCATGACAGGGTTCAAGGAGCATACAGACAACAAGTGTCAGGGAGCATTTTGATGACAAGTGTATTGAGCATTGTGATGAGAAAGGTCATGGAGCATTGTGATGAGAAGACCATGGATAATTGTGATGATGAGCGTCATGGGGTGTTGTGATGATAAGTGTTATGGAACATTGTGATCACAAGGGTTTGGAGCATTATGATGACAGAGGTCATGGAGAATATTGATTTCATTGTGATGACAATAGCCTGAAGCATTATGATGATGGGCACGGTGCATTGTGATGACAGGGTTCATGGAGCATTGAGATGAAAAGGGTCATGGAGCACAGTGATTTCAGGGGTTTTGGAGCATTGTGATGACAAGGGCATGGAGCACTGTGATGAGAATGCCATGGAACATTCTGATGACATGCGTCAGGGAGCTTTGTGATGACAATGGCATGGAGCATTGTGATTACAGGGGTCTTGGAGCATTGAGATGACAGAGGTAATGGAGCATTGTGATGAGCAGGGCATTGAGCACTGGTCTGATATGTTTCATGGATTATTGTGATGAGAGTTGGCATGGAGCATTGTGATGACAAGGGCACGGAACACTGTGATACATGGGTCATGGAGGATTGTAATGACAAGGGCATGGATAATTGTGATGAAAAGGGCATCGAGCATTGTGATGACAAGTGTCATGGAGCTTTGTGATGACAAGGGCATGGAGCAATGTGATGAGAGGGTTCATGGAGCATTGTGATGACAATGATATGGAGCATTGTGATGCCAAGGGTCATGGAGCTTTGTGATGACAAGGTCATGGAGCATTTTGATGAGAACGGTGTGGTGCATTGTGATGAGAAGTGCAGGGAGCATTTTGATGACAGGGTCATGCAGCAATTTGATGAAAAGTGTCATGGAACCTTTTGATGACAGGGGTTATAGAACATTGTGTTGCCAGGGGTCATGGAGCTTTGGGATGAAAATGGTCATGGAGCATTTTGATGACAGGGGTTATGTAACATTGTGATATAAGGGGTCATGGAACATTGTGATGATAAGGGGTGAGGGAGTATTGTGATGACTAGGGATGGAACCTTGTGATATATCTGGTGAGAGAGCATTTGGATGAAAAGTGCATGGAGCATTGTGATTACAATATTTATGGAGCATAGCGATGACAAGTTTGTGGACCGTTGTAATGAAATGCGCGTGGCACAGTGTGATGAAAACGGTCATTGAACATTGTTCTGACAAAGGCATGGAGCATTGTGATGACAAGGGTCATGGAGCATTGTGATGAAATGTTCAAGGAGCACTGTGGTTACAAAGGTCACAGAGCCTTGCAATGACGCGGGCATCGACCATTGTGATGACAAATGTTATGAAGAATTGTGATGACTGGAGTCACGGAGCATTGTGATGACAGGGGTCATGGAGCATTGTGATGAGAAGGGCATGGAGCATACTGATGAAAAGGGGCATGGAGCATTGTGATTACAGGGGTCTCGGAACATTGTGATGACAAGGGCATGGAGCATTGTAAGGAGAAATCCAAGGAGCATTCTGATGGCATTCTTCCTTGAGTTTTGTGATGACAAGCACATGGAGCATTGTGATTACATGGGTCTTGGACCATTGTAATGAAAAGACCATGGACCATTGTGATGAAAAAGGCATGGAGCCTTGTCATGACAGGGTTCAAGGAGCATACAGACAACAAGTGTCAGGGAGCATTTTGATGACAAGTGTATTGAGCATTGTGATGAGAAAGGTCATGGAGCATTGTGATGAGAAGACCATGGATAATTGTGATGATGAGCGTCATGGGGTGTTGTGATGATAAGTGTTATGGAACATTGTGATCACAAGGGTTTGGAGCATTATGATGACAGAGGTCATGGAGAATATTGATTTCATTGTGATGACAATAGCCTGAAGCATTATGATGATGGGCACGGTGCATTGTGATGACAGGGTTCATGGAGCATTGTGATGAAAAGGGTCATGGAGCACTGTGATTACAGGGGTTTTGGAGCATTGTGATGACAAGGGCATGGAGCACTGTGATGAGAATGCCATGGAATATTCTGATGACATGCGTCAGGGAGCTTTGTGATGACAATGGCATGGAGCATTGTGATTACAGTGGTCTTGGAGCATTGAGATGACAGAGGTAATGGAGCATTGTGATGAGCAGGGCATTGAGCACTGGTCTGATATGTTTCATGGATTACTGTGATGAGAGTTGGCATGGAGCATTGTGATGACAAGGGCACGGAACACTGTGATACATGGGTCATGGAGGATTGTAATGACAAGGGCATGGATAATTGTGATGAGAAGGGCATCGAGCATTGTGATGACAAGTGTCATGGAGCTTTGTGATGACAAGGGCATGGAGCAATGTGATGAGAGGGTTCATGGAGCATTGTGATGACAATGACATGAAGCACTGTGAGGCCAAGGGTCATGGAGCTTTGTGATGACAAATGTCATGGAGCATTTTGATGACAAGGCTGTGGTGCAGTGTGATGAGAAGGGCAAGGAACATTTTAATGACAGGGTCATGCTGCAATTTAATAAAACTGTAATGGAACATTTTGATGACAGTGGTTATAGAACATTGTGATGCCAGGGATCATGGAGCTTTGGGATGAAAAGGGTCATGGAGCTTTGTGATGACAAGGTCATGGAGCATTTTGATGAGAAGGGTGTGGTGCATTGTGATGAGAAGGGCAGGGAGCATTTTGATGACAGGGTCATGCAGCAATTTGATGAAAAGTGTCATGGAACATTTTGATGACAGGTGTTATAGAACATTGTGTTGCCAGTGGTCATGGAGCTTTGGGATGAAAATGGTCATGGAGCATTTTGATGACAGCGGTTATGTAATATTGTGATATCAGTGGTCATGGAACATTGTGATGATAAGGGGTGAGGGAGTATTGTGATGATTAGGGATGGAACCTTGTGATATATCTGGTGAGAGAGCATTTGGATGAAAAGTGCATGGAGCATTGTGATTACAATATTTATGGAGCATAGCGATGACAAATTTGTGGACCGCTGTAATGAAATGCGCGTGGCACAGTGTGATGAAAAGGGTCATTGAACATTGTTCTGACAAAGGCATGGAGCACTGTGATGACAAGGGTCACGGAGCATTGTGATGAAATGTTCAAGGAGCACTGTGGTTACAAAGGTCACAGAGCCTTGCAATGATGCGGGCATCGACCATTGTGATGACAAATGTTATGAAGAATTGTGATGACTGGAATCACGGAGCATTGTGATGACAGGGGTCATGGAGCATTGTGATGAGAAGGGCATGGAGCATTGTGCTGAGAAAGGCATAGAGAATTGTGATGACAAGGGTCTAATAGCATTGTAATGAAAAGTTCATGGAATATTGTGGTTAAAAATGTCACAGAGACTGTTGATGATGAGGGCAAGGACCATAGTGATGACAAAGGTCATGGAGCATTGTTATGATTGGAGTCACGGAGCATTGTGATGACAGGGGTCAAGGAGCATTATGATGAAAAGGGCATGGATCATTGGTCTAATATGTTTCATGGAGTATTGTGATGACAGTGGGAATGTCACATTGTGATGACAAGGGCATGGAATATTGTGATGACCAGGTCATGCAGTATTGTGAAGATAGGTGTCAGGGAGCATTGTGATGACATATGCAATGGCCCATTGGGATGACAATGGCATGGAGCATTGTGATGATAACGGCACGGGGCATTGTGATGAAAACGTCATGGAGCCTTTTCGTGACAGGGTTCAAGGAGCATTCTGAAGACAAGTGTCAGGGAGCATTGTGATGACAAGTGTATTGAGAATTGTGATGACAAAGGTCATGGAGCATTATGATGAAAAGGGCATGGAATACTGTGATGACAGGCATCATGGAGCGTTGTGATGACAAGTGTTATGGAACATTGTGATCACAAAGGTTTGGAGCATTGCGATGACAGAGGTCATGGATCATTTTGATTTCAAGGAGCATGGAGCATTGTGATGACAAGGGCATGAAGCAATGTGATCCCAAGGTTCATGGAGAATTGTGATGACAATGGTAATGGAGTATATTGATGACAAGCGCATAGAGCATTTTAAAGACAAGGTCATGTAGCATTTTGCTGACAAAGGCATGGAGCATTGTGATGACAGGTGTCATGGAGCACTGTGATGACAAGCGTCACGGAGCATTGTGAATGCAGGGGTCATGGAGCACTGGGATGAAAAGGGCATGGATCATTGTGATGACAAGCATCATGGAGCATTGGGCTGAAAATGTTCATGGAGTATTGTGATGACAGGGGTCATGGAGCATTGTGATGACAGAGGTCATGGAGAATTTTGATTTCATTGTGCTGACAATAGTCGGAAGCATTATGATGATGGGCATGATGCATTGTGATGACAGGGTTCATGGAGCATTGAGATGAAAAGGGGCATGGAGCATTGTGAATACAGGGGTCTGGGAGCATTGTGATGACAAGAGCATGGAGCATTTTGATGAGAAGGCCGTGGAACATTCTGATGACATGTGTCATGGAGCTTTGTGATGACAAGGGCATGGAGCATTGTGATTACATATGTCTTGGAGCCTTGTGATGACAAGGTCGTGGAACATTGTGATGGCAGGGCTCATGGAGCACTGTTATGACAGGGGTAATGGAGCATTGTGATGAGAAGGGCATGGAGCATAGTGATTACAAGTTTTATGGAGCATTGTGATGACAAATTTGTGGACAATTGTGATGCAAAGCTCGTGCCACACTGTGATGACAAGGGTCACGGAGCATTTTTTCGGACAAAGGCATGGAGCATTGTGATGACAAGGTTCACGGAGCATTGTGATGAAAAGTTCATGGAGCATTGTGGTTACAAAGGTAACAGAGCCTTGTGATGATGCGGGCATCGATCATTGTGATGACAAATGTTAAAGAGAATTGTGATGAATGTAGTCAAGGAGCATTGTGATGACAGGGGTCATGGAGCATTGTGATGAGAAGGGCATGGAGCATTGAGCTGAGAAAGGCATAGAGCATTGTGATGACAAGTGTCAAAGAGCATTGTGATGAAACGTTCATTGAGCATTGTGATTAAAAAGGTCACAGAGACTTTTGATGATGAGGGCATGGACCATTGTGATGAAAAAGGTCATGGAGCATTGTGATGACTGGAGTCACGGAGCTTTGTGATGACAGGGGTCATGGAGCATTGTCATAACAAGGGCATGTAACATTTTGATGACAAGGGCATGGATCATTGGTCTAATAAGTTTCATGGATTACTGTGATGACAGTTGGAATGGTGCATTTTGATGACAAGGGCATGGAGCATTGTGATGACCAGGTCATGCAGTATTGTGAAGATAGGGGTCAGGGAGCATTGTGATGACATATGTAATGTCCCATTGTGATGACAATGGCATGGATCATTGTGATGAAAATGGCATGGGGCACTGTGATGAAAATGTCATGGAGCCTTTTCGTGACAGTGTTCAAGGAGCATTCTGACGACAAGTGTCAGGGAGCATTGTGATGATAAGTGTATTGAGGATTGTGATGAAAAAGGTCATGGAGCATTGTGATGAAAGGGCATGGAATATTGTGATGACAGGCATCATGGTGTGTTGTGATGACAAGTGTTAAGGAACATTGTGATCACATGGGTTTGAAGAATTGTGATGCCAGAAGTCATGGATCATTTTGATTTCAAGGATCATGGAGCATTGTGATGACAAGGGCATGAAGCAATGTGATTCCCAGGTTCATGGAGGATTGTGATGAAAATGTTAATGGAGTACTGTGATGACAAGCACATAGAGCATTGTAATGACAAGGTCATGTAGCATTTTGCTGACAAAGGCATGGAGCATTGTGATGACCGGTGTGATGGAGCACTGTGATGACAAGCGTCACGGAGCATTGTGAATAGAGGGGTCATGGAGCATTGTGATGACAAGGGCATGGAACATTTTGATGACACCGGCATGAAACATTGGTCTGATATGTTGCTTAGATTATTGTGATGACAGTGGACATGGTGCATTGTGATGACAAGGGCATGGAGCATTGTGATGAGAAGGTCATGGAATATGGTGAAGACAGATGTTAGGGAGCATTGTGATGACATATGTCATGGTCCATTGCGATGGCAGTGTAATGGAGCATTGTGATGCGAAATGTAATGGAGGATTGTGATGAAAAATATAATGGAGCATTGTGATGACTAGGGCTTGGAGCATTATGATGACAAGGGCCATTGAGAATTTTCATAACAAGGTCATGAAGCATTGTGATAAAAAGGTCCTGGAGCATTTTGATGAGAAAACCATGGAGCCTTGTGATGAAATATCTCACGGAGCATACTGATGAAAAGGGGCATGGACCATAGTGATTACATGGGTCTAGGAACATTGTGATGACAAGGGCATGGAGCATTGAGATGAGTAGGTCATGGAATATGGTGAAGACAGATGTCAGGGAGCATTGTGATGACATATGTAATGGCCCATTGTGATGACAATGGCATGGAGCATTGTGATGCCAAGTGTCATGGAGGATTCTGATGACAAAGGTAATGGAGTTTGTGATGACAATGGCTTGGAGCATTGTGATGACAAGGGTCAGGGAGCATTGTGCTGACAAGTGCATGGAGAATTGTGATGACAAAGGTCATGGAGCATTCTGATGACAAGCTTGTGGAGTATTTTGATGACAATGGCATGGAGCATTGTGATGAAAATGGCATGGGGCTTTGTGATGAAAAAGGCATGGAGACGTTTCGTGACAGGTTTCAAGGAGCATTCTGACGACAAGTGTCAGGGAGCATTGTGATGACAAGTGTATTGAGAATTGTGATGACAAAGGTCATGGAGCATTGTGATGAAAAGGGCATGGAGTATTGTGATGACAGGCATCATGGAGCATTGTGATGACAAGTGTTATGGAACATTGTGATCACAAGGGTTTGGAGCATTGTGATGACAGAGGTCATGGATCATTTTGATTTCAAGTAGCATGGAGCATTGTGATGACAAGGACATGAAGCAATGTGATCCCAAATTTCATGGATCATTTTGATGACAAGGGTCATGGAGCATTGGGCTGAAAATATTCATGGAGTATTGTGATGACAGGGGTCATGGAGCATTGTGATGGCTAGGGAATGGAGCATTGTGATGACAAAAGTCCCAGATCATTGTGTTGTCAGGTGTCATGGAGTGTTGTGACGACAGTGGTCATGGACCATTGTGATGATATTGGTCATGGAGCATTGTGATGAGAAGCTCATGGAGCATTGGGCTGAAAACGTTCATGGAGTATTGCGATGAAAATGGTCAAAGTGCATTGTGATGAAAAGTTCATGGAGCATTGTGCTTAAGAAGGTCACAGAGACTGTTGATGATGAGGGCATGGACCATTGTGATGACAAAGGTCATGAAGCATTTTGATGACTGGAATCACGGAACATTGTGATGACAGGGGCCATGGAGCATTGTGATAATAAGGGCATGGAGCATTGTGATGACAAGGGCATGGAGCATTGGTCTAATAAGTTTCATGAATTATTGCGATGAGAGTTGGAATGGCGATTTGTGATGAAAAGGGCATGGAGCATTGTGATGACCAGGTCATGCAGTATTGTGAAGATAGGTGTCAGGGAGCATTGTGATGACATATGCAATGGGGCATTGTGATGACAAGCTCATGGAGCATTGTGATGACAAGTGTTATGGAGCATTGTGCTGAGAAAGGCATAGAGCACATTGATGACAAGGGTCAAAGAGCATTGTGATAAAAAGTTCATGGAGCATTGTGGTTAAAAAGGTCACAGAGACTGTTAATGATGAGGGCATGGACCATTGTGATGACAAACTTTATGAAACATTGTGATAACTGGAGTCACGCAGCATTGAGATGACATGGTTCCTGGAGCATTGTGATGACAAGGGCATGAAGCAATGTGATGATAGGGGCATGGAGCATTAGTCTGACAATTTTTATGGATTATTGTGATGACAGTGGGCATGGTGCATTGTGATGACAAGGGCATGGAGCATTGTGATGAGAAGGTCATGGAGTATTGTGAAGACAGGTGTCAGTGAGCATTGTGATGACATATGTCATGGTCCATTGCGATTACAATGGCATGGAGCATTGTGATGCCAAATGTAATGGAGAATTGTGATGAGAAATATAATGGAGCATTGTGATGATTAGGGCTTGGAGCATTATGATGACAAGGGCCATTGAAAATTTTTAAGACAATGTCGAGAAGCATTGTGATGACAAGAGCCTGAAGCACTGTGATGACAAAACCATGGAGCCTTGTGATGACAAGTCTCATGGAGCATACTGATGAAAAGGGGCATGGAGCATTGTGATTACAGGGGTCTTGGAACATTGTGATGACAAGGGCATGGAGCATTGTAAGGAGAAATCCAAGGAGCATTCTGATGGCATTCGTCCTTGAGTTTTGTGATGACAAGCACATGGAGCATTGTGATTACATAGGTCTTGGACCATTGTAATGAAAAGACCATGGATCATTGTGATGAAAAAGGCATGGAGCCTTGTCATGACAGGGTTCAAGGAGCATACTGACGACAAGTGTCAGGGAGCATTGTGATGACAAGTGTATTGAGCATTGTGATGACAAAGGTCATGGAGCATTGTGATGAGAAGACCATTGATAATTGTGATGACGAGCTTCATGGGGCATTGTGATGAAAAGTGTTATGGAATATTGTGATCACAAGGGTTTGGAGCATTGTTATGACAGAGGTCATGGAGCATTTTGATTTCATTGTGATGACAATAGCATGAAGCATTATGATGATGGGCATGGTGCATTGTGATGACAGTGTTCATGGATCATTGAGATGAAAAGGGGCATAGATCATTGTGATTACAGGGTTCTTGGAGCATTTTGATGACTAGGTCATGGAGCAATTTGATGAAAAGGGTCATGGAACCTTTTGATGACAGGTGTTATGGAACATTGTGATGTCAGGCATCATCGAACATTGTGATGATAAGTGCATGTAGCATTGTGATGACAGGAGTCATGGAACATTGTGATGACTGGGGTGAGGGAGTATTGTGACAAATAGTCATGTAGCATTGTGATATCAGTGGTGAGAGAGCATTTTGATGAGAAGTGCATGGAGCATTGTGATGACAAATTTTAAGGAGCATTGTGATGAGAAGATTGTGGAGCACTCTGATGACAAGCACATGGTGCATTGTGATGACATGGGTCATGGATATTTGTGCTGACAAACGCAAGGAGCATTGTGATGACAAGGGTCAAAGAGCATTTTGATGAAAAGTTCATGGAGCATTGTGGTTAAAAAGGTCACAGAAACTATTGATGACGAGGGCATGGACCATTGTGATGACAAAGGTCATGAAGCATTGTGATGATTGGAGTCACGGAGCATTGTGATGACAGGGTTCATGGAGAATTCTGATAACAAGAGCATGGAGCATTGTGATGACAAGGGCATGGAACATTGGTCTAATATGTTTCACGGATTATTGTGATGACAGTTGGAATGGCGCATTGTGATGACAAGGACATGGAGCATTGTGATGACCAGGTCATGCAGTATTGTGAAGGGAGGTGTCAGGGAGCATTGTGATGACATAAGTTTTGGGCCACTGTGATGACAATGGCATGGAGCATTGTGATGCCAAGTGTCATGGAGGATTCTGATGACAAAGGTAATGGAGCATTGTGATGACAATGGCTTGGAGCATTGTGATGACAAGTGTCAGGGAGAATTTTGCTGACAAGTGCATGGAGAATTGTGATGACAAGGGTCACGGAGCATTCTGATGACAAGATTGTGGAGTATTTTGATGACAATTGCATGCAGCATTGTGATGAAAACGGCATGGGGCCTTGTGATGAAAAAGGCATGGAGCCTTTTTGTTACATGGTTCAAGGAGCATTCTGATGACAATTGTCAGGAAGCATTGTAATGACAAGTGTATTGAGAATTGTGATGACAAATGTAATGGAGCATTGTGATGAAAAGGGCATGGAGTATCGTGATGAGAGGCATCATGGAGCATTGTGATGAAAAGTGTTATGGAACATTGTGGTCACAAGGGTTTGGTGCATTGAGATGACAGAGGTCATGGATCATTTTGATTTCAAGGAGCATGGATCATTGTGATGACAAGGGCATGAAGCAATGTGATCCCAATGTTCATGGAGGATTGTGATGACAATGGTAATGGAGTATTGTGATGACAAACGCATAGAGCATTTTAATGACAAGGTCATGTAGCATTTTGCTGACCAAGGCATGGAGCATTGTGATGACATATGTCATGGAGCACTGTGATGATAAGCGTCATGGAGCATTGTGAATACATGGGTCATGGAGCATTGGGATGACAAGGGCATGGATCATTGTGATGACAAGGGTCATGGAGCATTGTGATGAGTAGAGAATGGAGCATTGTGATGACAAGAGTCCCAGATCATTGTGTTGTCAGGTGTCATGGAGTGCTGTGATGACCGTGGTCATGGAGCATTGTGATGATATTGGCCCTGGAGCATTGTGATGAATAGGTCTTGGAGCATTGGGCTGAAAATATTCATGGATTATTGTGATGAAAGGGGTCATGAAGCATTGTGATGACAAGGGAATGGAGCATGGTGATGACAAGGTCCTGGAGCATTGTGATGATAAGACCATGGAGACTTGTGATGACAAGTCTCATGGAGCATTCTGATGAAAAGGTGCATGGAGCATTGTGATTACAGGGGTCTTGGAGCATTGTGATGACAAGGGCATTGAGCATTGTGAGGTGAAAGCCATGGAGCATTCTGATGACATGTGTCATGGAGCTTTGTGATGACAAGCGCATGGAGCATTGTGATTACAGGGGTCTTGAAGCTTTGTGATGAAAAGGGCATGGATCATTGTGATGAAAAGGCATGGAGCCTTGTCATGACAGGTTTCAAGGAGCATACTGACCACAAGTGTCAGGGAGCATTGTGATGACAACTGTATTGAGAATTGTGATGACAAAGGTCATGGAGCATTGTTATGAGAAGATCATGGATAATTGTTATGATGAGCATCACAGGGTGTTGTGATGACAAGTGTTATGGAACATTGTGATCACAAGGGTTTGGGGCATTATGATGACAGTGGTCATGGATAATTTTGATTTCATTGTGATGACAATAGCCTGAAGCCTTATGATGATGGGCAAGGTGCACTGTGATGACAGGGTTCATGGATCATTGAGATGAAAAGTGGCATAGAGCATTGTGATTACAGGGTTCTTGGAGCATTGTGATGAGAAGGGTCATGGAGCTTTGTGATGACAAGGCCATGGAACATCGTGATGGCTGGGTTCATGGAGCATTGTTATGACGGGTGTAATGGAGCATTGTTATGGCAAGGGCATGGAGCATTGTGATGAGAAGTCCATGGAGCATTCTAATGACATGTGTCTTGGAGCTTTGTGAAGACAAGGGCATGGAGCAATGTGATGAGAGCGTTCATGGAGCATTGTGATGACAATGACATGGAGCATTGTGATGCCAAGGGTCATGGATCTTTGTGATGACAAAGGTCATGGAACATTTTGATGGCAAGAGCATTGTGCATTGTGATGAGAAGGGCAGGGACCATTCTGATGATAGGGTCATGGAGCTATTTGATGAAAAGTGTCATGGAACATTTTGATGACAGGTGTTATGGAACATTGTGATGTCAGCGTTCTTGGAGCATTTTGATGAGAAGGGTCAGGGAGCTTTGTGGAGACAAGGCCATGGAACATCGTGATGGCAGGGGTCATGGAGCATTTTGATGAAAAATGCCATGGAGCATTTTGATGACAGGGGTTATGGAATATTGTGATGTCAGTGGTCATGGAGCATTTTGATGAAAAGGGTCATGGAGCATTTTGATGACATGGCTTATGGAACATTGTGATGTCAGTCGTCATCGAACTTTGTGATGATAAGTGCATGTAGCATTTTGATGACAGGAGTCATGGAATATTGTGATGACCGGGGTGAGGTAGTATTGTGACGAATAGTGATGTATCATTGTGATATCAGTGGTGAGAGGGCGTTTTGATGAGAAGTGCATGGAGCATTGTGATGACAATTTTTATGGAGCATTGTGATGACATGATTGTGGAGCACTGTGATGACAGGTGCATGGCGCATTGTGATGACATGTGTCATGGAGCATTGTGCTGACAAGCTCATGGAGCATTGTGATGACAAGTGTTATGGAGCATTGTGCTGAGAAAGGCATAGAGCACATTGATGACAAGGGTCAAAGAGCACTGTGATGAAAAGTTCATGGAGCATTGTGGTTAAAAAGGTCACAGAGACTGTTGATGATGAGGTCATGGATCATTGTGATGACAAACGTCATGAAATATTGTGATGACTGGAGTCATGGAACATTGTGATGACAGGGGTCATGGAGCATTTTGATAACATGGGCATGGAGCATTGTGATGTCAAGGGCATGGAGCATTGGTCTAATAAGTTTCATGGATTATTGCGATGACAGTTCGAATGGCCTATTGTGATGACAAGGGCATGGAGCATTTTGATGACCAGGTCAAGCAGTATTGTGAAGACATATGTCAGGGAGCATTGTGATGACATATGTAATGGCCCACTGTGATGACAAGGGAATGGAGCACTGTGATGACAATGTCCTGGAGCACTGTTATGTGAAGACCATGGAACCTTGTGATGACCATTCTCATGGAGCATTCTGATGAAAAGGCGTAGGGAACATTGTGATTACAGGGGTATTGGAGCATTGTGATGACCAGGGCATGGAAAATTATGATAAGAAGACCATGGAGCATTCTGATGACATGCGTCATGGAGCTTTGTGATGACAAGAGCAAGGAGCATTGTGATCACAGGTGTCTTGGAGCATTGAGATGAAAAGGGCATGGATCATTGTGATGAAATAGGCAAAGAGCCTTGTCATGAAAGAGTTCAAGGTGCATACTGAGGGCAATAGTAAGAGAGCATTGTGATGGCAAGTGTATTGAACATTGTGATGACAAAATCATGGTGCATTGTGATGAGAAGACCATGGATAATTGTGCTGACCAGCGTCATGGGTCATTGTGATGACAACTGTTATGGAACATTGTGATCACAAGGGTTTGCAGCATTGTGAGGACAGTGGTCATGGAGCATTGTGATGACATATGTAATGGCCCATTGTGATGACAATAGCATGAAGCATTATGATGATGGGCATGGTGCATTGTGAATACAGCGTTCATGGAGCATTGTGATGAAAATTGGCATGGAGCATTGGTCTGACAAGTTTCATACATTATTGTGATAAGAGTGGCCATGGCACACTGTGATGACAAGGGCATGGAGCACTGTGATGACAAGGTCATGGATTATTGTGAAGAAAGGTGTCAGGGAGCATTGTGATGAAATACGACATGTTCCAGTTTGATGCCAATATCATGGAGTATCGTGATGCCAAGTGTCATGGAGGATTGCTGTGACAAATTAAAGGAGCATTGTGATGACAAGGGCATGGAGCATTGTGATATGAAGGGCTATTGATCATTTTAATATCCAGGTCATGAAACATTGTGATGAACAGCGCATGGAGCTTCCTATGACACGGGTCATGGAGCATTGCGATGACAAGTGCATGGAGTATTGTGATGACAAGGGCATATAACATTTTGATGTGAAGTGCCATGGAGCATTGTAATGACAAGGTCGTGGAGAATTCTGAGGACAAGGGACATTGAGATTTGAGATGACAAGGCATGGAGCATGGTGATGGCAAAACTGTGGAGCATTGTGATGAGAAGACCTTGGGTAACTGTGGTGTCGAGCATCATGGAGCACTGTAATGACAAGTGGCATGAAGCATTGTGATGACAGGTTTCAGTGAGCATTGTGATGACAGGTGTCATGGAGCAATCTGATGACAAGGGCATGGAATATTGTGATGATATGTGCACTGAGCATTGTGATGACAAGTGCATGGATCATTGCAATTTCAAGTGCATGGAGAATTGTGATGACAAGATCATGTAATATTTTGATGAGAAATGTCATGTAGCATTGTGATGACAAGGACGTGTAGAATTGTGATGACAAGGGACATGGAGCATTGTGATAAACAGGGCATGGAGCATTGTGATGACAGGGGCCATGGAGCATTATTATGACAAGGCCATGGTGCATTCTGACATAAGATATCACTTATGAATGGAATGTAAACATGGCTACATATGAACTGAATTAGGGAAGAGAACAGAGTCTCAGATATAGAAAACATTCTAACGCTTGCTTAAGAGGAAAGACAGGTGGGGAGATGCACAAAAAAAAGTTTGATATTAGCACAGGTACCGTTCCATAATCCAAAAACAGAAGAGACAAGCCCTACTCCTTCCTCAGGGAACGGAACTCAACATCCTTATTCCCCGCAGAGAAATATATCTGACTAGTAAGAATCTTAAAAACTATGTATTGATATGTCTCCGTAAGGGAACTAAGTGTGTCTAGAATGACATAAACATGGCAGTGAGAATAAGCTCAAACCCACTATAAAAATGAATTTCAAAACAAAACATAAAAACAGTAAAATTCTTACACAATACCTTCAGGGGTTCTGATGAAACCTGGAATGACCCTATCTACAATGACAGCTGGATGTGGCATAACGCTGGTCACTTGGGACTGAGAGGATTGGTGAGATTGGGTGAAAAAATGCAGACCCTTTAAAGCAATAATGCCTGCCACGCATTCCATGGTTCCCAACTCTCCAAGTAGAAGGGAATATCACTACAGTTATAACATGTATGGGAACCTAGAGAATGGAAACCATCTGATGGTGAATGGTTTCTGAAACTCTACTACTTTTTTCTCTCCTTGTGCTCCAGTTTGACATTCCAACTGCTTTACTATCAATCTCCCAACTTGGAGAGTCAGGCCCTATAACCTCCTGGTTCGAACAGCTGGCAAATGGTGCAGAGGATATAAGGGAACAGAGAGAACCAATGAGAGAGTAGCTGTAGGCATTTGGACGGCCACATTTCACTCTAATTTCCCGTCACGAAGAGGAATTAACCAAAGACACAGCCTGCCCCCCCCAGAACCTGTATAGGTCCAGAAGCAAAACTGTGGATTTGCGGTCAGCTCACAAAAACGTGAGTTGAAAAATGGAACTCAGGGCCACAGCAATTCACTAACCTGCAGAGTTATAAAGGACTACTCTCTTCCAAAAATCTGTTGAGGGAAAGCCACGAGGCGGAAGTGAAAATGAGGCAGAGTGGCATGAAACAGATTTCAAGAGTTACATTGGAATCGCCTTTAAACACAGGAAAAGCATCACAGCTTCGAAAATAATGGAAATGGTCATAAAGGGCATGTGGGTTTTCACGTGAATATATTCAGGAGAAAACGCATATGCCCTTTTCGGCCAAGCAAGCAAGCGGGCAATGCAAATCTGCATTGCAAAGAACTATGACTTTCCACCAGCGAAAAGGGATATCCGCAAAATGTGTAAAAACCAGACAGGCAAGACAGACACTGGAGAACAGGGAGCCTTGTTATGCTGATGGGCGGGATGTAAATTGCCAACTGCCTCTCTGGAGGAGTGCATTGTGTTCCCTAAAACAAGTAAACAACAGAGCTACAGAGCCAAGGGCACTTCCAGTCTAGGGAATATAGCTTGGGAAAACTGAAAATTAATAAGACAGATCCACACCAAAATTCAGGGCTGCAATGATTACAAAAACCTTAACTTGGGTACACCTTAAATATCCCAGGAAAGACAAAAATGGTTCAAGAAATTGTGGTACTTACGTATGACGGTATATCCCTCAGCCATGAGATCAATGTCATAAGGCCAGTAGCAGCAAAATGAGTGGATTCAGGTACGATAATTCTAAGTGAAATAAGTCACACAGAAAAATAAAATTATCATAAGATATCAATGATGAAGATCCTTTAAACATGGCTACACATGAACTGAGTTAGGAAAGAGAAGGGAGTCTCACATTTAGAAAACACCCTTATGCCTTCTTAAGGGGGTAGGAGGGGTGGGGTGATGCATAAAACCAGAGTTTGATATTAGTACAGGTACAGTTCCAAAAACCAAATACGGAATAGATAAGACCTATACCTTCCTCAGTGAAAGGGACTCAACACCCCATATTCACCGCAGAGTAATATATCTTACTAGTAAGAATCTTAAAACCTATGTATTGATATGTCTCCGTAAGGGAATCAAGTGTGTCTAGACAGGCATAAAAATGGCAGTGAGAATCAGCTCAACCCACTATAAAAAGGAATTTCAAAAACAAAACAAAAAAACAGGGAAATTCCTTAAAATTCCTTCAGGGTCTCTGATGAAACCTGGAATGACCCTATCTACAATGACAGCTGGATGTGGCATAAGGCTGGACACTTTGGACTGAGAGGATTGTTGAGATTGGGTGAGCAAATGCAGACCCTTTAAAGCAATAATGAGTGGCACCCATTCCATGGGTCCCAACTCTCCAGGTTGAAGGGAATATTACAACAGCTATAACATGTACATGAAACCTAGAGAATGGACACACACTGAATACGAATGGTTTCTAAAACTCAACGAATAGTCCCTCTCCTGGTGCTCCGGTTTGACTTTGCAACTGCTTTACTATCAATCTCCCAACTTAGAGAGACAGCCCCTTTAACCTCCTGCTTCTCACAGGTTGCCAATTTGGCAGAGGATGAAAGGGAAGGGGGAGAACCAATGAGAGAGTAGCTGTTAGGCATTTGGACCGGCAAATGTCACTCTAATTTTCCGGCCAGAAGAAGAATTAACCAAAGTCTCAGCTACCCACCGGACACCAGTATAAGTCCGGAACCAAAATTTGGACTTTCATTCAGCTCACAAAAAACGAGGTGAATAATGGAGCTCAGTGGCACAGCAATTCACCAAATGGCAGAGTAGTAAAGGACAACTCTCGTCCAAAACTCTGTTGAGGGAAGGTTAAGAGGCAGACGTGAAAGCGAGGCAGTATAGCAGGAAACAGATTTCAAGAGGTATGCTGGAATCGCTTTTAAGCACAGGAAGAGGGGCTCAAATTCGACAATGGTGCACTTGGCCAAAAAGGGTGTATGAGTTTTCTCCTGAATATATTCAGGAGAAAACACATACACCCTTTTTGGCCAAGCAAGCAAGCAGGCAATGCAAATCTGCACTACAAAGAAGTATAACTTCCCACAAGTCAAAAGGGATATCCACAAAATGGGTAAAAACCAGAAAGGCAAGACAGGCCCTGGCGAACTGGGAGCCTTGTTATGCTGATGGGTGGGAGGCAAATTGCCAACGGCCTCTCTGGAGCAGTGCATTGTGTTCCCTAAAACAAGTAAACAACAGAGATACAGAGCCCAGGGCACATCCAGTCTACAGAAGATACCTTGGGAAAACTGAAAATCAATAAGACACAGCCACCCCGATATTTAGGGGTGCACTGCTTACAAGACCCTCATCTTGGATTCACCTTAAATATCCCAGGAAAGATAAAAATGGTACAAAAATTTGTGGTACTTACGTCCGATGAAATATCCCTCAGCCATGAAATCAATGCCATAAGACATGTAGCAGCAAAATGAGTGGATTCAGGTACGATGATTCTAAGTGAAATAAGTCACACAGAAAAAGAAAGTTATCATAAGATATCACTTATAGAGATTCTGTAAACATGGCTACACATGAACTGAGTTAGGAAAGAGAACAGAGTCTCACATTTAGAAAACACTCTTATGCCTGCTTAAGGGGGAAGGAGAGGTGGGGTGATGCATAAAACCCAGAGTTTTATATAAGCACAGGTACCGTTCAAAAAATCAAATACGGAATATTCAAGACCTACACCTTCCTCAGTGAAAGGGACTCAAAACCCCATATTTCCCTCAGAGGAATATATCTGACTAGTAAGAATCTTATAACCTATTTATTTATATGTCTCCATGAGGGAATCAACTGTGTCTAGACTGGCATAAACATGGCAGTGAGAATCAGATCAAACCCATTATAAAAAGGAATTTCAGACACACACAAAAAAACAGGAAATTCTTTACAATTTCTTCATGGTCTCTGATGAAACCTGGAATGACCCTATCTACAACGACAGCTGGATTTGGCATAAGGCTGGACACTTGGGACTGAGAGGATTGGTGAGATTGGGTGAGCAAATGCTGTCCCTTTAAAGCAATAATGCATGGCCCCCCTTCCATGGGTCCCAACTCTCCAGGGTGAAGGGAATATTACTACAGCTATAACATGTATGGGAAACCTAGAGAATGGACACACTGTGAACATGAAAGGTCTCTAAAACTCAACAAATAGTCCCTCTGCTGGTGCTCTGGTTTGACTTTCCAACTGCATTACTATCAATCTCCCAGGTTTCAGAGACTGCAACTTTAACCTCCTGGTTCGCACAGGTTGCCAATTAGGCAGAGGATGAAAGGGAAGAGGGAGAACCAATGAAAGAGTAACTGTTAGGCATTTGGACGTGCACATGTCACTCTTATTTCCTGGAGGAGGAAGATTTAACTAAAGTCTCAGCCACCCACTGAGAACCAGTATAGGTCCTGAACCAAAATATTGGACTTGCATTCAGCTCACAAAAAACGAGTTGAAAAATGGAGCAGAGTAATACAGGAGAACTATCGTCCAAAAATCTGTTGAGGGAAGGCAACGAGGCGGACTTGAAAGCGAGGCAGAAGAGCAGGAAACAGATTTCAAGAGGTACGTTGGAATCGCCTTTAAAGCACAGGAAGAGGGGCACAACTTCGACAATGATGCACTTGGCCAAAAAGGGCGTATGGGTTTTCTCCTGAATATATTCAGGAGAAAACGCATACGCCCTTTTTGGCCAAGCAAGCAAGCGGGCAATGCAAATCTGCACTACAAAGAAGTATCACTTCCCACCTGTCAAAAGGGACATCCACAAAATGGGTAAAATCCAGAAAGGCAAGACAGGCCCTGGAGAACAGGGAGCATTGTTATGCTGATGCGCGGGATGTAAATTGCCAACTGCCTCTCTGGAGGTGTGCATTGTGTTCCCTAAACCAAGTAAACAGCAGAGCTACAGAGCCAAGGGCACTTCCAGTCTAGGGAATATATCTTGGGAAAACTGAAAATCAATAAGACAGAGCCATTTCAAAATTTAGGGCTGCACTGCTTACAAGAACCTCAACTAGGGTACACCTTAAATATCCCAGGAAAGATAAAAACGGTTCAAAAAATTATGTTATTTACATACAATGGAATATCCCTCAGCCATGAAATCAATGTCATAAGACCAGGAGCAGCAACATGAGTGGATTCAGGTACGATAATTCTAAGTGAAATAAGTGACACAGAAAAAGAAACTTATCATAATATATCACTTATGAAGATCCTGTAAACATGGCTACACATGAACTGAGTTAGGAAAGAGAACAGAGCCACACATTTAGAAAACACTCTTTTGCCTGCTTAAGGGGAAAGGAGAGGTGGTGTGATGCATAAAACCAGAGTTTGATATAAGCACAGGTACCGTTCCAAAAGCCAATTGTGGAATAGAAAATACCTACACCTTCCTCAGTGAAAGCGACACAAAACACCTTATTTCCCGCAGAGCAATATATCTGACTAGTAAGAATCTTAAAACATATGTATTGATATATCTCCGTAAGGGAATCAAGTGTGTCTAGACTGGCATAAACATGGCAGCGAGAATCAGCTCAAACCCACTATCAAAAGGAATTTGAAAAACAATAAAAAAGGTAAATTTTTTACAATACCTTCAGGGTCTCTGACGAAACCTGCAATGACCCTATCTGCAATGACAGCTGGATGTGGAATAAGGATGGACACATGGGACTGAGAGGATTGGTAAGATTGGTGAGCAAATGCAGACCCTTTAAAACAATAATACATGGCACCCATTCCAATGGTCCCAACAGTCCAGGGTGAAGGGCATATTACTACAGCTATAACATGTACGGGAAACCTACAGAATGGACACACTGTGAATACAAAATGTCTCTAAAACTCAACGAATAGAACCTCTCGTGGTGCTACGCTTTGACTTTCGAACTGCTTTACTATCAATCTCCCAACTTATAGAGACAGCCCCTTTAGCCTCCTGGTTCGCACAGGTTGCCAATTTGGCAGAGGATGAAAGGGAAGAGGGAGAACCAATGAAAGAGTAGCTGTTAGGCATTTGGACGGGCACATGTCACTCTTATTTCCCAGGAGGAAGAAGAATTAACTGAAGTCTCAGCCACCCACTGGGAACCAGTATAGGTCCTGAACCAAAATATTGGAATTGCGTTCAGCTCACAAAAAACAAGTTAAATAATTGAGCTCAGGGGCAAAGCAATTCACAAACAGGCAGAGTAATAAAGAACAACTATCGTCCAAAAATCTGTTGAGGGAAGGCAACGAGGCGGACTTGAAAGCGAGGCAGAAGAGCAGGAAACAGATTTCAAGAGGTACGTTGGAATCGCCTTTAAAGCACAGGAAGAGGGGCACAACTTCGACAATGATGCACTTGGCCAAAAAGGGCGTATGGGTTTTCTCCTGAATATATTCAGGAGAAAACGCATACGCCCTTTTTGGCCAAGCAAGCAAGCGGGCAATGCAAATCTGCACTACAAAGAAGTATCACTTCCCACCTGTCAAAAGGGACATCCACAAAATGGGTAAAATCCAGAAAGGCAAGACAGGCCCTGGAGAACAGGGAGCATTGTTATGCTGATGCGCGGGATGTAAATTGCCAACTGCCTCTCTGGAGGTGTGCATTGTGTTCCCTAAACCAAGTAAACAGCAGAGCTACAGAGCCAAGGGCACTTCCAGTCTAGGGAATATATCTTGGGAAAACTGAAAATCAATAAGACAGAGCCATTTCAAAATTTAGGGCTGCACTGCTTACAAGAACCTCAACTAGGGTACACCTTAAATATCCCAGGAAAGATAAAAACGGTTCAAAAAATTATGTTATTTACATACAATGGAATATCCCTCAGCCATGAAATCAATGTCATAAGACCAGGAGCAGCAACATGAGTGGATTCAGGTACGATAATTCTAAGTGAAATAAGTGACACAGAAAAAGAAACTTATCATAATATATCACTTATGAAGATCCTGTAAACATGGCTACACATGAACTGAGTTAGGAAAGAGAACAGAGCCACACATTTAGAAAACACTCTTTTGCCTGCTTAAGGGGAAAGGAGAGGTGGTGTGATGCATAAAACCAGAGTTTGATATAAGCACAGGTACCGTTCCAAAAGCCAATTGTGGAATAGAAAATACCTACACCTTCCTCAGTGAAAGCGACACAAAACACCTTATTTCCCGCAGAGCAATATATCTGACTAGTAAGAATCTTAAAACATATGTATTGATATATCTCCGTAAGGGAATCAAGTGTGTCTAGACTGGCATAAACATGGCAGCGAGAATCAGCTCAAACCCACTATCAAAAGGAATTTGAAAAACAATAAAAAAGGTAAATTTTTTACAATACCTTCAGGGTCTCTGACGAAACCTGCAATGACCCTATCTGCAATGACAGCTGGATGTGGAATAAGGATGGACACATGGGACTGAGAGGATTGGTAAGATTGGTGAGCAAATGCAGACCCTTTAAAACAATAATACATGGCACCCATTCCAATGGTCCCAACAGTCCAGGGTGAAGGGCATATTACTACAGCTATAACATGTACGGGAAACCTACAGAATGGACACACTGTGAATACAAAATGTCTCTAAAACTCAACGAATAGAACCTCTCGTGGTGCTACGCTTTGACTTTCGAACTGCTTTACTATCAATCTCCCAACTTATAGAGACAGCCCCTTTAGCCTCCTGGTTCGCACAGGTTGCCAATTTGGCAGAGGATGAAAGGGAAGAGGGAGAACCAATGAAAGAGTAGCTGTTAGGCATTTGGACGGGCACATGTCACTCTTATTTCCCAGGAGGAAGAAGAATTAACTGAAGTCTCAGCCACCCACTGGGAACCAGTATAGGTCCTGAACCAAAATATTGGAATTGCGTTCAGCTCACAAAAAACAAGTTAAATAATTGAGCTCAGGGGCAAAGCAATTCACAAACAGGCAGAGTAATAAAGAACAACTATCGTCCAAAAATCTGTTGAGGGAAGGCAACGAGGCGGACTTGAAAGCGAGGCAGAATAGCAGGAAACAGATTTCAAGAGGTACGTTGGAATCGTCTTTAAAGCACAGGAAGAGGGGCACAACTTCGACAATGATGCACTTGGCCAAAAAGGGTGTATGCGTTTTCTCCTGAATATATTCAGGAGAAAACGCATACACCCTTTTTGGCCAAGCAAGCAAGAGGGCAATGCAAATCTGCACTACAAAGAAGTATCACTTCCCACCTGTCAAAAGGGACATCCACAAAATGGGTAAAATCCAGAAAGGCAAGACAGGCCCTGGAGAACAGGGAGCATTTTTATGCTGATGCGCGGGATGTAAATTGCCAACTGCCTCTCTGGAGGTGTGCATTGTGTTCCCTAAACCAAGTAAACAGCACAGCTACAGAGCCAAGGGCCCTTCCAGTCTAGGGAATATATCTTGGGAAAACTGAAAATCAATAAGACTGAGCCATTCCAAAATTTAGGGCTGCACTGCTTACAAGAACCTCAACTTGAGTACACCTTAAATATCCAAGGAAAGATAAAAACGTTTCAAAAAATTATGTTATTTACATACAATGGAATATCCCTCAGCCATGAAATCAATGTCAGAAGACCAGTAGCAGCAAAATGAGTGGATTCAGGTACGATGATTCTAAGTGAAATAAGTCACACAGAAAAAGAAACTTATCATAAGATATCACTTATGAAGATCCTGTAAACATGGCTACACATGAACTGAGTTAGGAAAGAGAACAGAGTCTCACATTTAGAAAACACTCTTATGCCTGCTTAACGGGGAAGGAGAGGTGGGGTGATGCATAAAACCAGAGTTTGATATAAGCACAGGTACCCTTCCAAAAACCAACTATGGAATAGACAAGACCTACACCTTCCTCAGTGAAAGAGACTCAAAACCCCATATTTCCCACAGAGGATTATATCTGAGTAGTAAGAATTTTTAAACCTATGTATTGATATGTCTCTGTAAGGGAATCATGTGTGCCTAGACTTGCATAAACTTGGCAGCGAGATTCAGCTCAAACCCACTATAAAAAGGAATTTGAAAAACAAATCAAAAGGGATATTCTTTACAATTCCTTCAGTGTCTCTGATGAAACCTTGAATGACCCTATCTACAATGAGAGCTGGATGTGGCATAAAGCTGTACACATGGGACTGAGAGGATTGGTGAGATTGGGTGAGCAAACGCAGACCCTTTAAAGCAATAATGCATGGCACCCATTCCATGGGTCCCATGTGTCCAGGTTGAAGGTACTATTACTACCGCTATAACATGTATGGGAAACCTAGAGAATGGACACACTCTGAATACGAAACGATTCTAAAACTCAACTAATAATCCCTCTCCTGGTGCTCCGGTTTGACTTTCCAACTGCTTTACTATCAATCTGCCAACTTGGAGAGACAGCCCCTTTTACCTCCTGGTTCGCACAGTTACCAATTTTTCAAAAATAAAAGGGAAGAGGGAGAACAAATGAGAGAGTAGATGTTAGGCATTTGGACGGGTACATGTCACACTAATTGCCCCGCAGGAAGAATAATTAACCAAAGTCTCAGCCACGCGCCGGGAACCAGTATAGGTCCTGAACCAAAATTTTGGACTTGTGGTCTGCTCACAAAAAACGAATTTAAAAATGGAGCTCAGGGGCACAGGAATTCAGAAACTGGCAGAGTAATAATGGACAACTATCACCTAAAAATCTGTTGAGGGAAGGAATCGAGGCGGACTTGAAAGGGAGGCAGTATAGCAGGAAACAGATTTCAAGAGGTATGTTGGAATCGCCTTTAAAGCACAGGAAGAGGGGCACAACTTCGAAAATGATGCACTTGGCCAAAATGAGCGTATGTGTTTTCTCCTGAATATATTCAGCAGAAAACGCATACGCCCTTTTTGGCCAAGCAAGCAAGTGGGCAATGCAAATCTGCACTACAAAGTAGTATCACTTCCCACTGGTCAAAAGGGACATCTGCAAAATGTGTAAAAACCAGAAAGGCAAGACAGGCCCTGGAGAAGAGGGAGCCTTGTTATGCTGATGGGCGGGATGTAAATTGCCAACTGCCTCTCTGGAGGAGTGCATTGTGTTCCCTAAAACCAGTATACAACAGAGCTACAGAGTCAAGGGCACTTCCAGTCTAGGAAATATACCTTGGGAAAACTGAAAATCAATAAGACAGAGCCACCCCAAATTTAGGGCTTCACTGCTTACAAGAACCTAAATTTGTGTATACCTTAAATATCCCAGGAAAGACAAAAATGGTTCAAGAAATTTTGGTACTTACGTACGATGGAATATCCCTCAGCCATGAAATCAATTTCATAAGGCCAGTAGCAGCAAAATGAGTGGATTCAGGTACGATGATTCTAAGTGAAATAAGTCACACAGAAAAAGAATCTTATCATAATATATCACTTATGAAGGTCCTATAAACATGGCCTCACATGAACTGAGTTAGGAAAGATACCAGAGTAACGAAACTTATCATAAGATATCACTCATAGCGGGAATGTACACATGGCTACACATGAACTGATTTACAAACACAACGGAATCACACATTTAGAAAACAATCTTCTGCCTGCTTAAGGGGAAAGGCGAGGTGGGGTGATGCATAAAATCACAGTTTTAAATTAGCACTGATACCGTTACATAAACCAAGTATGTAATAGACAACACCTACTCCCACCACAATGAACTGGACTCAACACCCCCTATTCATTGCAGAGTAGTATGTCTGACTCTCAGTATTTTAAAACATATGTATTCTCATGTCTCCATAAAGGAATCATGTGTGTGTATAACGGCATGAACAGAGCACTGAAATTCAGTTAAACCCACTTATAAAAATAAATTTCAAAAGCAAAATGCAAAAACAGTGAAACAGTGAGAAAGTCTTAAAATTTACGTTCAGGGCCTGTGATGCAACCTGGATTGACCACCTTTACACCCACAGCTGGATGAGACATAGGACTGGACACTTGGGGCTGACAAGATTGCTGAGTTTGTGTGAACAAAAGAACACCACTTAGAGCAATACTGTGTGCTACCCATTCTAGTGGTCCCAACTCTCCAGGTTTAAGGGAATCTTCCTACAGTTAAAACATGCATGGGAAACCCAGTGGATGGTACACTGTGTAATTGGGAAAGTTTTCTAACAGGTACCTCATTTTTCCTTTTGTCGTGCTCGGCTTCGCCATTCCATCTGCATTACTAAAAATCTCCCCACTTGGAGTGTCAGCACCTTTACCCTCCTGTTATGCAGAGTTTGCAAATTGTGCAGAGGATGAACATGAAGAGCGGGAATAAATGAGAGATTAGCTGTAGGTGTTTGGATGGGCACATGCCACTCTAGTTTCCCACCAGGAAGAAGAATTAAACAAAGGCTCAGCCTGAAGCCCCAGAACCAGACTAGGGCCTAAAGCCATCCTGCGGTATTGCAGCCAGCTCACAAAGAGGCGAGTTGAAAAATGGAAATCAGGGGCACAGCAATTCAAAAACTTGCAGAGTTATAAAGGACAACTATCATCCAGAAATATATTGAGGAAAGGCAGTGAAGAGTATTTGAATGCAAGGCAGAATTGAAGGAAACAGATTTCAAGAGGTAGATTGGAGTCGTCTTTAAAGCACATGAAAAGCGACAGAATTTCGACAATGTTGCCCTTGGCTGAAAAGGGACTATGTGTATTTTCTTGAATATATTTGGGAAAAAATGCATACACCCTTTTTGGCTAAGCAAGCAATCAGGCATTGCAAATCCACACTACAGAGAAGTGTCCCTTACCTCCAGTCAAAAGGGCCATCCACAAATAGTGTAAAAACCGCAAATGCAGGACAGGCCATGGAGAAAAGGGAGCCTGGTTATGCCTATGGACAGGATGTAAATTGCCAACAGCCTCTCTGGAGAACTGTATGTTGTTTTCTAAAACAGAGCTACAGAGCATAGCACACTTCCACTCATGGGCGTGTATTTTGGGAAAACTAAAAATCCATAACACACAGCCAGCCCAAACTTTAGGGCTGCTCTGTTTACAAGAACCTCGACTTCAGTACACTTTAAATATCCCAGGAAAGGAAAAAAAATGGATATAGATGTTGTGGTACTTATATACAATGGAATGTCACTCAGACATAAAATCAATGTCATAAGGCCAATAGCAGCTTAATGAGTGGCTTTAGGTACGATGATGCTAAGTGAAATGAGCCACAAAGTAAAAGAAACTTATTGTAATATATCACTTATAGAAGGAATGTAAACATGGCTACACATGAACTGAATTTCAAAACAGAACAGAGTTACACATCTAAAAAACACACTTATGCCTCCTTAAGGGGAAAGGTGACGTGGGGTGATGTGTAAAAGCAGAGTTTGAAATTAGCACAGATCCCATTCCATATACCAAATATGTAATAGACAAGACCTACTCCTTTCTCAATGAACTGGACACAAAACACCCTATTCACTGAAGAGGGATATATCTGACTGGTAATAACCTTGAAACCTATGTATTTATATGTGTCCATAATGGAATCAAGTGTATGTAGATTGGCATAAACACAGATCAATGGAACAGGACAGAAAGCCCAGAGATAAACCTACATACCTATGGCTATCTCATCTATGACAAAGGAGCTAAGGATATACAATGGAGAAAAGACAGTCTCTTCAGTAATTGGTGCTGGGAAAACTGGACCCCTACACATAAAAGAATGAAATTAGAACACTCCATAACACCATACACAAAAATAGACTCTAAATTGATTAGAGATCTAAATATAAGACCAGACACTATAAAACACTTAGAGGAAACCATAGGCAGAACACTCTATGACATAAATCACAGCAAGATCCTTTTTGACCCACCATTTAGAGAAATGGAAATAAAAACAAAAATCAACAAATGGGACCTAATGAAACTTAAAAGCTTTTACACAGTACAGGAAAACATAAACAAGATGCAAAAACAACCCTCAGAAAGGGAGAAAATATTTTCAAATGAAGCAACTGACAAAGGATTAATCTCCTAACTTTACAAGCACCGCATGTAGCTCAATATCACAAAAACAAACAACCCAATCCAAAAACGGGCAGAAGACCTAATAGACATTTCTCCAAAGAGGATATACAGATTACCAAGAAACACATGAAAGGATGCTGAACATCACTAATCATTAGAGAAATGCAAATCAAAACTACCCTGAGGTATCACCTCACAGCAGTCAGAGTGGCAATCATCAAAAAAATCTACAAAACAATAAACGCTGGAGAGGCCTTTATTGGAGAAAAGGGAACACACTTGCACTGTGGGTGGGAATGTAAATTGATATGGGCACTAGGGAGAACAGTATGGAGGGTCCTTTATTTTTTTTTTAATAACAAATTTAATCAGTTATACATATACATATGTTTCCATAACCCCTCCCTTTTGCGTCTCCCTCCTACCCTCCCTATCCCACCCCTCCATGCGGTCACAAAGTACCGAGCTGACCTCCCTGTGCTATGCGGCTGCTTCCCACTAGCTATCTACCTCACGTTTGGTAGTGTATATATGTCCATGCCGCTCTTTCACTTTGTCACAGCTTACCCTTCCCCCTCCCCATATCCTCAAGTCCATTCTCTAGTAGGTCTGTGTCTTTATTCCTGTCTTACCCCTATGTTCTTCATGACATTTTTTTTTTCTTAAATTCCATATATATGTGTTAGCATACAGTATTTGTCTTTCTCTTTCTGACTTACTTCACTCTGTATGACAGACTCTAGGTCTATCCACCTCATTACAAATAGCTCAATTTCATTTCTTTTTATGGCTGAGTAATATTCCATTGTATATATGTGCCACATCTTCTTTATCCATTCATCCGATGATGGACACTTAGGTTGTTTCCATCTCCGGGCTATTGCAAATAGGGCTGCTATGAACATTTTGGTACATGTCTCTTTTTGAACTATGGTTTTCTCAGGGTATATGCCCAGTAGTGGGATTGCTGGGTCATATGGTAGTTCTATTTGTAGTTTTTTAAGGAACCTCCATACCGTTCTCCATAGCGGCTGTACCAATTCACATTCCCACCAGCAGTGCAAGAGTGTTCCCTTTTTTCCACACCCTCTCCAGCATTTATTGTTTCTAGATTTTTTGATGATGGCCATTCTGACTGGTGTGAGATGATATCTCATTGTAGTTTTGATTTGCATTTCTCTAATGAGTAAAGATGTTGAGCATCCTTTCATGTGTTTGTTGGCAGTCTGTATATCTTCTGTGGAGAAATGTCTATTTAGGTCTTCTGCCCATTTTTGGATTGGGTTGTTTGTTTTTTTGTTATTGAGCTGCATGAGCTGCTTATAAATTTTGGAGATTAATCCTTTGTCAGTTGCTTCATTTGCAAATATTTTCTCCCATTCTGAGGGTTGTCTTTTGGTCTTGTTTATGGTTTCCTTTGCTGTGCAAAAGCTTTTAAATTTCATTAGGTCCCATGTGTTTATTTTTGTCTTTATTTCCATTTCTCTAGGAGGTGGGTCAAAAAGGATCTTGCTGTGATTTATGTCATAGAGTGTTCTGCCTATGTGTTCCTCTAAGAGTTTGATAGTGTCTGGCCTTACATTTAGGTCTTTAATCCATTTTGAGCTTATTTTTGTGTATGGTGTTAGGGAGTGATCTAATCTCATACTTTTACATGTCCCTATCCAGTTTTCCCAGCACCACTTATTGAAGAGACTGTCCTTTCTCCACTGTACATTCCTGCCTCCTTTATCAAAGATAAGGTGACCATATGTCCGTGGGTTTAACTCTGGGCTTTCTATCCTGTTCCATTGATCTATCTTTCTGTTTTTGTGCCAGTACCATACTGTCTTGATTACTGTAGCTTTGTAGTATAGTCTGAAGTCAGGGAGCCTGATTCCTCCAGCTCCATTTTTCGTTCTCATGATTGCTTTGGCTATTCGGGGTCTTTTGTGTTTCCATACAAATTGTGAAATTTTTTGTTCTAGTTCTGTGAAAAATGCCAGTGGTAGTTTGATAGGGATTGCATTGAACCTGTAGATTGCTTTGGGTAGTAGAGTCATTTTCACAATGTTGATTCTTCCAATCCAAGAACATGGTACATCTCTCCATCTATTTGTATCATCTTTAATTTCTTTCATCAGTGTCTTATAGTTTTCTGCATACAGGTCTTTTGTGTCCTTAGGTAGGTTTATTCCTAGATATTTTATTCTTTTTGTTGCAATGGTAAATGGGAGTGTTTCCTTGATTTCACTTTCAGATTTTTCATCATCAGTATATAGGAATGCCAGAGATTTCTGTGCATTAATTTTGTATCCTGCAACTTTACCAAATTCATTGATTAACTCTAGTAGTTTTCTGGTAGCATCTTTAGGATTCTCTATGTATAGTATCATGTCATCTGCAAACAGTGACAGCTTTACTTCTTCTTTTCCAATTTGGATTCCTTTTATTTCCTTTTCTTCTCTGATTGCTGTGGCTAAAACTTCCAAAACTAGGTTGAATAAGAGTGGTGAAAGTGGGCAACCTTGTCTAGTTCCTGATCTTAGTGGAAATGGTTTCAGTTTTTCACCATTGAGGACGATGCTGGCTGTGGGTTTGTCATATATGGCCTTTATTATGTTGAGGAAAGTTCCCTCTATGCCTACTTTCTGCAGGGTTTTTATCATAAATGGGTGTTGAAGTTTGTCGAAAGCTTTCTCTGCATCTATTGAGATGATCATATGGTTTTTCTCCTTCAATTTGTTAATATGGTGTATCACGTTGATTGATTTGCATATATTGAAGAATCCTTGCATTCCTGGAATAAACCCCACTTGATCATGGTGTATGATCCTTTTAATGTGCTGTTGGATTCTGTTTGCTAGTATTTTGTTGAGGATTTTTGCATCTATGTTCATCAGTGATATTGGCCTGTAGTTTTCTTTCTTTGTGACATCTTTGTCTGGTTTTGGTATCAAGGTGATGGTGGCCTCGTAGAATGAGTTTGGGAGTGTTCCTCCCTCTGCTATATTTTGGAAGAGTTTCAGAAGGATAGGTGTTAGCTCTTCTCTAAATGCTTGATAGAATTCGCCTGTGAAGCCATCTGGTCCTGGGCTTTTGTTTGTTGGAAGATTTTTTATCACAGTTTCAATTTCAGTGCTTGTGATTGGTCTGTTCATATTTTCTATTTCGTCCTGATTCAGTCTTGGCAGGTTGTGCATTTCTAAGAATTTGTCCATTTCCTCCAGGTTGTCCATTTTATTGGCATAGAGTTGCTTATAGTAATCTCTCATGATCTTTTGTATTTCTGTAGTGTCAGTTGTTACTTCTCCTTTTTCATTTCTAATTCTATTGATTTGAGTCTTCTCGCTTTTTTTCTTGATGAGTCTGGCTAATGGTTTATCAATTTTGTTTATCTTCTCAAAGAAACAGCTTTTAGTTTTATTGATCTTTGCTATCGTTTCCTTCATTTCTTTTTCATTTATTTCTGATCTGATTTTTATGATTTCTTTCCTTCTGCTAACTTTGGGATGTTTTTGTTCTTCTTTCTCTAATTGCTTTAGGTGCAAGGTTAGGTTGTTTATTCGAGATGTTTCCTGTTTCTTAAGGTGGGATTGTATTGCTATAAACTTCCCTCTTAGAACTGCTTTTGCTGCGTCCC
Organism: Mesoplodon mirus; assembly: GCF_964341445.2. NCBI lineage: Eukaryota > Metazoa > Chordata > Mammalia > Artiodactyla > Ziphiidae > Mesoplodon > Mesoplodon mirus. The sequence goes on from NW_028295811.1 coordinate 2,335,410, forward strand.
ATAGGTTTTGGGTCGTCGTGTCTCCATTGTCATTTGTTTCTAGGTATTTTTTAATTTCCTCTTTGATTTCTTCAGTGATCACTTCGTTATTAAGTAGTGTATTGTTTAGCCTCCATGTGTTTGTATTTTTTACAGCTCTTTTCCTGTAATTGATATCTAGTCTCATAGCATTGTGGTCGGAAAAGATACTTGATACAATTTCAATTTTCTTAAATTTACCAAGGCTTGATTTGTGACCCAAGATATGATCTATCCTGGAGAATGTTCCATGAGCACTTGAGAAAAATGTGTATTCTGTTGTTTTTGGATGGAATGTCCTATAAATATCAATTAAGTCCATCTTGTTTAATGTATCATTTAAAGCTTGTGTTTCCTTATTTATTTTCATTTTGGATGATCTGTCCATTGGTGAAAGTGGGGTGTTAAAGTCCCCTACTATGATTGTGTTACTGTCAATTTCTCCTTTTATGGCTGTTAGTATTTGCCTTATGTATTGAGGTGCTCCTATGTTTGGTGCATAAATATTTACAATTGTTATATCTTCTTCTTGGATCGATCCCTTGATCATTATGTAGTGTCCTTCTTTGTCTCTTCTAGTAGTCCTTATTTTAAAGTCTATTTTGTCTGATATGAGAATTGCTACTCCAGCTTTCTTTTGGTTTCCATTTGCATGGAATATCTTTTTCCATCCCCTTACTTTCAGTCTGTATGTGTCTCTAGGTATGAATTGGGTCTCTTGTAGACAGCATATAGATGGGTCTTGTTTTTGTATCCATTCAGCCACTCTGTGTCTTTTGGTGGGAGCATTTAGTCCATTTACATTTAAGGTAATTATCGATATGTATGTTCCTATTCCCATTTTCTTAATTGTTTTGGGTTCATTATTGTAGGTATATTCCTTCTGTTGTGTTTCTTGCCTAGAGAAGTTCCTTTAGCATTTGTTGTAAAGCTTGTTTGGTGGTGCTGAACTCTCTCAGCTTTTGCTTGTCTGTAAACGTTTTAATTTCTCCATCAAATCTGAATGAGATCCTTGCTGGGTAGAGTAATCTTGGTTGCAGGTTTTTCTCCTTCATCACTTTAAGTATGTCCTGCCACTCCCTTCTGGCTTGTAGAGTTTCTGCTGAGAGATCAGCTGTTATCCTGATGGGGATTCCCTTGTGTGTTATTTGTTGTTTTTGCCTTGCTGCTTTTAATATGATTTCTTTGTGTTTAATTTTTGACAGTTTGATTAATATGTGTCTTGGCGTATTTCTCCTTGGATTTATTCTGTATGGGACTCTCTGTGCCTCCTGGACTTGATTAACTATTTCCTTTCCCATATTAGGGAAGTTTTCAACTATAATCTCTTCAAATATTTTCTCAGTCCCTTTATTTTTCTCTTCTTCTTCTGGAACCCCTATAATTCGAATGTTGGTGCGTTTAATGTTGTCCCAGAGGTCTCTGAGACTGTCCTCTGTTCTTTTCATTCTTTTTTCTTTATTTTGCTCTGCAGCAGTTATTTCCACTATTTTATCTTCCACCTCACTTATCCGTTCCTCTGCCTCAGTTATTCTGCTATTGATCCCATCTAGAGTATTTTTTATTTCATTTATTGTGTTTTTAATCGATGCTTGATTCATCTTTAGTTCTTCTAGGTCCTTGTTAACTGTTTCTTGCATTTTGTCTATTCTATTTCCAAGATTTTGGATCTGGGAAATAGAATCTTGGATCATCTTTACCATCATTATTCTGAATTCTTTTTCAGGTAGACTGCCTATTACCTCTTCATTTGTTAGGTCTGGTGGGTTTTTATCTTGCTCCTTCTCCTGCTGTGTGTTTTTCTGTCTTCTCATTTTGCTTATGTTACTGTGTTTGAGGTCTCCTTTTTGCAGGCTGCAGGTTCGTAGTTCCCGTTGTTTTTGGTGTCTGTCCCCAGTGGCTAAGGTTGGTTTAGTGGGTTGTGTAGGCTTCCTGGTGGAGGGGACTAGTGCCTGTGTTCTGGTGGATGAGGCTGGATCTTGTCTTTCTGGTGGGCAGGTCCACGTCTGGTGGTGTGTTTTGGGGTGTCTGTGGACTTTTTATGATTTTAGGCCACCTCTCTGCTAATGGGTGGCGTTGTGTTCCTGTCTTGCTAGTTGTTTGGCTCAGGGTGTCCAGCACTGTAGCCTGCTGGTCGTTGAGTGAAGCTGGGTGCTGGTGTTGAGATGGAGATCTCTGGAAGATTTTCGCCGTTTGATATTATGTGGAGCTGGGAGGTCTCTTGTGGACCAGTGTCCTGAAGTTGGCTCTCCCACCTCAGAGGCACAGCACTGACTCCGGGCTCCTCAATTTGGGATGATGTGTTGTCTATTCATGTATTCCACAGATGCAGGATACATCAAGTTGATTGTGGAGCTTTAATCCGCTGCTTCTGAGGCTGCTGGGAGAGGTTTCCCTTTCTCTTCTTTGTTCTCACAGCTCCTGGGTCTCAGCTTTGGATTTGGCTCCGCCTCTGCGTGTAGGTAGCTGGAGGGCGTCTGCTCTTCGCTCAGATAGGACAGGGTTAAAGGAGCAGCCTCTTCGGGGACTCTGGCTCACTCAGGCCGGGAGGGAGGGAGGGGCACGGAGTGCGGGGCGACCCTGCAGCGGCAGAGGTCGGCGTGACGTTGCACCAGCCCGAGGCGCGCCGTGCGTTCTCCCAGGGAAGCCGCCCCTGGATCCCGGGACCCCGGCAGTGGCGGGCTGCACAGGCTCCCGGAAGGGCGGTGTGGGCAGTGACCTGCGCTCGCACACAGGCTTCTTGGCGGCGGCAGCAGCAGCCCCAGCGTCCCACGCCCGTCACTGGGCTCCGCGCTTTCAGTCGCGACTCGCGCCCGTCTGTGGAGCCCCTTTAAGCAGCGCTCTTAATCCCCTCTCCTCGCGCACCAGGAAACCAAGAGGGAAGAAAAAGTCTCTTGCCTCTTCGGCAGCTCCAGAGTTTTCACGGACTCCCTCCCGGCTAGCTGTGGCACATTAGCCCCCTTCAGGCTGAGTTCTCGCCGCCAGCCCCAGTCCTCTCCCTGCGCTCTGACCGAAGCCCGAGCCTCAGCTTCCAGCGCTGCGTGCCCCGGCGGGCGAGCAGACAAGCCTCTCGGGCTGGTGAGTGCCGCTCGGCACCGATCCTCTGTGTGCGGATCTCTCCGCTTTGCCCTACCCAGGTATGTGGGGAGTTTCTTGCCTTTTGGGAGGTCTGGGGTTTTCTGCCAGCGTTCAGTAGGTGTTCTGTAGGAGTTGTTCCACGTGTAGCTGTATTTCTGGTGTATCCGTGGGGAGGAAGGTGATCTCCGCGTCTTACTCTTCCGCCATCTTACCCGGAACTGGAGGGTCCTTTAAATAACTAACAATAGAAGTACCATACGACACAACAATCCAACTACTGGACATTTGCCTTGTGAAAAACATAATTCAAAAAGAGTTATGTACAAAAATTTTCATTGCAGCTCTATCTGCAATAGCCAGGACATGGAAGCAACCTAAGTGTCCATCGACAGATGAATGGATAAAGAAGATCTGGCACATATATACAATGGAATATTACTCAGCCAAAAAAAGAAGCAAACTGAGCTATCTGTACTGAGGTGGATGGACATAGAATCTGTCCTACACAGTGAAGTAAGTCTGAAAGGGAAAAATAAATACTGTATGTTAACAGAGATATATGGAATCTAAAGAAGAAAAAAAAAAGAATTTGAAGAACCTAGTGGCAGGACAGGATTAAGGACACAGACATAGAGAAAGGACTTGTGGACACCGGAAGGGGGATGGGTAAGCTGGGACGAAGTGAGAGAGTGGCATGGACATAAATACATTACCAAATGTAACACCGATAGCTACTGGGAAGCAGCCACATAGAATAGGGAGATCAGCTTGGTGCTCTGTGAGCACATAAAGGGGTGGGATATGGAGTGTGGGAGGGAGATGCAAGAGGGAGGGGATCTGGTGATATTTGTATATGTATAGCTGATTCACTTTGTTATACAGCAGAAACGAACACTCCATTGTAAAGCAATTCTACTCCAATAAACGTGTAAAAGGAAAAAAAAAACAAAAAGAAAGCCCAGGGATAAACCTACACACCTATAGTCAACTAATCTATGACAAAGGAAGCAAGACTATACAATGGAGATAAGACAGTCTCTTCAATCATTGGTGCTGGGAAATATGGACAGCTACATGTAAAAGAATGAAATTAGAACACTCCCCAACACCAAACATAAAAATATATTCAAAATGGATTAGAGACCTTAATGTAAGACCTGACAGTATAAAATTCTGAGAGGAAAACTTACGAAAGATACACTGACGTAAATCACAGCAAGATCTTTTTTGATCCACCTCCTATAGTAATGAAATAAAAAAGAAAACTAAACAGATGGGACCTAATGAAACGTAAAAGCTTTTGCAAAGCAAAGGAAACTACAAACAAGATGAAAAGACAACCCTCAGAATGGCAGAAAATATTTGCAAACGAATCAATGGACAAATGATTAATCTCCAATATATATAAACAGCTCATGCAGCTCAATATTAATAAAACAAACAACCCAATACAAAAATGGAAGAAGATCTAAATAGACATTTCTTCCAAGAAGACATAGAGATGGCCAGTATGCACATGAAAATCTGCTCAACATCACTAATTATTAGAGAAATGGAAATCGAAACTACAATGAGGTATCACGTCACACCTGTTAGAATGGGCATCATTAGAAAATCTACAAACAACAAATGCTGGAGAGGGTGTGGAAAAAAGGAACCTTATTCCACTACTGGTGGGAATGTAAATCGATACAGTCTCTATGGAGAACAGTATGGAGGTTCCTTAAAAAACAAAAATAGAATTACCATATAATCCAGCAATCCCACTACTGGGCATATACCCAGAGAAAACCATAAATCAAAAAGACACATTCACCACAATGTTCACTGCAGCACTATTTACAATAGACAGGTAATGAAAGCAACCTAAGTGCCCACAGACAGACGAATGGATAAAGACGTGGTACATATATACAACGGAATATTACTCAGTCATACATAGGAATGAAATTGGGTCATTTGTAGAGACCTCGATGGATCTAGAGACTGTCATACAGAGTGAAGTAAGTCAGAAAGAGAAAAACAAATATTGTATATTAATGCATATATGTGGAACCTAGAAAAATGGTACAGATGAACCAGTTTGCAGGGCAGAGATAGAGACAGATGTAGAGAACAAACATATGGACACCAAGGAGGGAACGCCATGTGAGGGTGGTGGTGGAATGAATTGTGAGACTGGGATTCACATGTGCACACTTATATGTATAAAATACATATCCAATAAGAACCTGCTGTATAAAAGAAATAAATTTAAAAAAATTAAAAATAAATAAATAACATTTAATAAAATAAAACAGAAAAAAAGTATTTCCCTTCACATAGACGTCTTTATATTAATGCATTATTTCCATGTTTATATCTCCAAAATTAAAAAAAAAGAGGAATAAATAAAATCTAACTTGAACCAAAAAGAAAAAAAGAAAAAATAAATAAAACAGAACCCACCAGTGATACAGAGGAAAATCGTATCAGGGCACTTGCTCCAGTGGTAAAAAATTCTTAAGTTGGTCAGAGGTGGGAAATCGTCTCCCATGTCGTCAGCAGCACTCCCCCCCACAAGGAGCATCCTCATTGCAAAGCTGGGGGACTGTGTCGAGGCGTCTGTGAGTAAATGTGAGCTGAGCCCCAGTCCTGCTGCAGCTGAACTCTTCCCACCCTTTCCAGGTAAAACACCTGAATATGTACAAGCACTTGCAAGCCTAGAGGAAGGGCTGTGGAGCCACACTAGCGAGAGCACGCAGGCCGACTTGGTGCCTGAAGGCCAGCCAGGATGGTCCTGGCCCCAGATGCTCTTCAGGAAGCTTTCCATTTCCCTGCCTGAGATACCCCTCCTGCCACAGCCCCCACTGCTTTTTTACTTCCTCACCTCTGCCTGGGGAGAAATTCCAGTGGCAGGTATGGGTGACACATCCTCTTCTTTAGCAGGTGGCAGCCTGGCAACTCCTGCAGAAAGTCCAGCAGAGCCCCACTCACACTGGGCCACCCACAAAGCCACGGCCCCTCACTCCCTCCCACCACACCAGCCCCGAAACTGCTGACAGGGCAGAGGATATGGCGTCAGTCACAGCTACAGGTGCTCTTGCTGACTGGAGAGGTGTTTATATTGACATCAACCCAGGCACACCTGTGGGGTGGGGGCTGGAAGGCAGTGTCAGGCTGCCCAAATCAGCCAATCCTCACCCCTCAGGGGCTCACAGTTGCAGAAAATGAACCTTGCTAAACGGGTCAGTCCCAAGGAACAGGTGTGGGCCTTGAGAGTCAGGATAGACAAGGGGCTGCAGCTGCGGCTTGTTTTCTTATCATTTTATCTGGTCCATGAGTGGAAAACAACTTCAAGAAGACCCTATCCTAATGAGAGGAACCCAGGAGTCAGGGAGAGGAGTGATGGTGGGTGGAGACAGAGGCCTGGTGCCCTGGCTGCAGTGGAAGTGTCTGGAAGACCAGGCAGAGAGAGGCTGAACAGAGTGATAGCCAGGGTCACAGACCTGTCAGAGTTACTGTTTGTTAGTTCAAGTACTGCTCTGAGGTGTTCTGTGTCAGCTGTGAGCGACAGGTGAGCTGGGGGTTCTCTGCAAGGTGGGCTATGTGCACAGTTCCTGTGTGTCCAGCCCTGCTGCGGTACCTGCCCAGGGGAGTTCCGTATCCTGGGAAGGGCCTGACTATGAGAGCCCCATGGGCTGCTGCGTAGCTGCACAGGTGAGCTCCATACCCTGGGAGGGACTTGAACACGAGAGCCCCGTGGGCTGTGGGGTGCGGGATGCAGCCCAGGTGAGCTCCATATCCTGGGATTGGCCTGACCACGAGAGCCCCATGGGCTGCTGGAGACCTGGTAAAGGATATCAGGACAGTTAGTGAAGCCACCGAGGATCTACATCTAGTAGATCCTATTTCCTACACCCTGCTGCTCATTCTACCATCCACCAGGCCATGGCATTCTGTATTAGACTTCAATGATGCCTTCTTCTGTATTCCAGTCATCTCAGAGTCACAAGAATTTTTGGCTTGTGAGTGGCAGGACACAACATGCAACAAAACCAATAATGCTGGGCCGTCCTGCCCCAATGGTTCAAAAATCCCCACACCATCATTGGGGAAATGTCCTCTAAAGACCTAAAAGTTCTACCTCTGTAAAAGGGAACACTCCTTCAATATGCAGATGACATTCTGATTGCCAGGCCTACTAAAGATGCCTCGGAACTACCTAGCCAAGAAAGGATAGAAGGTGTCCAAGAAAAAGGCTCAAATATCCCAAGCTCAGGTGACTTGCCTGGGCTTCATTCTAACAGATACTCGGAGAAACGCATCCCAGGATAGGGAAGAAGCCATTTGCAGCCTTACCTCTTCTAAAACTAGAAGACAGCTTAGGGGTTCCTGGGGAGGCCAAGGTTTTCTGCATCTGGATCCCTAACTACAGTCTAATAGCTGGGCCTCTACCTGAAACACTGACACGAAAAGATGATGATCCTTCTGAATATAATCCAGAAGCAGCCTTTCAAGAATGGAAAGAGCAGTCAATTCAGATCCTTGCCCAGGAACTCGCTAATTTAGCTAAACCCTTTGACCATTACATACCCGGTCAAGGGTTAATCGCCCTTGGAGACTTAGTGCAAAAACTGGGACCACTTGAAATGGAGCAACACAAGAATGCCCTTCAGGTATGATAAACTATGGTCACCAAGGGCTTTGCCCACTGACTCATCAGGCCAGGATACTGGGGTATCTAAAAAGCTGGAAATCAGCAGCCCACAAGGCCAGCTCCCTCCTATGGGAATAGGACCCCACGTGGTGATCCTAACCACCCATCATGTCCTGAAGTTGCAGGGGTCGCTCTGTGGACACACTGACCTCGAGTGAGGAGGCCTTCCAACTCCAACCTCCAGAGAGAAAAATGGGGGCAACGGGCCCCCAAGATGACTCGTGTGACCATCACTTGACCTGGAGTTTCTCTCAGAAAACAACAAGACTGTGCCCCGAAAGAGCAGACTACTGCTTGCAGGACTTACTGCACGCAGAGGGGAGCTAATAAGCTTGGTGGGGGAAACGTATATCACGCTTTCAACATAGAAAACCCTACAGAAACCACGGTGATGGTGGCCAATATGACCGGCTGGACTGCTGGCTACTTCTAAAGGCCGTTGACTCAGTGGACGTCATGGTCCTGGATCACCACTGACCCTGGACTGTCAGGGAGTTGCACGGGCAGGGCTCTGACACATGGTGCAGTTTGTACATTAATTCAGAGACCTAATTAAAGAAAGCACAGACTACTGGTCAGAGCATCTAGGCTGGCAAAAAAGTCAGCCTAATGTCACTGAACAAATGTGGGGTGGGGTGAAACCTCCCACCACAGCATCTCTGCGCATCTCTTTCCTGGACCCTTAAAGGTCATTAGAATCTATAACACTTCCAATGCTGGTGATCAGGCGGACAAGAAGTTAGGCAGGAGGCTTTGGGACAATCAACCTCACCTGGAGGCTGGTGGGGAGACGTTTTGCCCCTCCCCCTAGGATTCAGGGCTCCCACCACAGCATGAAGCAGTTACAAAAGAGGGCTCTTCACCCTCAACACCCCAAGAATGAGGAACGGAACAAAAAGCAGAGGAGGTGTTCGTCTCTGGCAACGTTCATTAAAAATCCCTGGGAGATAAAAAGAGAATCTGGGCAATAAAATAAAGTCTAACCTGTTTTTCCTTTGTGCTTTTTCTAATTTCACATGCTCCTAGGGTTCCGCATGCAGAGGTCCCACACCCGGCACTTCAGACCCGACTTCCTAGTGCAGAATGGCTGGGTCGACACCTCAGCTAGCGGAGTCCCATGCAGACTGCACGACATAGAGCCTGAGCTGCAGCCAACCCAGCCCTCGAGACCTCCATCCCCTAACACCCACTGACGCTGCCGGGATCCCTACTCAGCATCCCAGCCAACAGCCCGTGGGGGAGTGCACACTCTCACCTCTCCATTCGGTTTTCAAAATAATGTTTCCTTTGCTTCTGAACCAAACTCAGTCTTGATCTGTTGGATCCAATGACACTGGGCACGGGGACTACTGTTGGGGTCCCCTCTGGAAGATCAGTAACAGAAATTGAGAAATTTGTAACTTCATTGAACAGATGTGTGAGCCAAACTGTAGTTAACATAGAGCAGTGTATAATGCTCGGGTAAAATAAGATTTTTCTAAGACTTACATTTGATATTTCCATCACTTTACTATAAGCAAGTTCAGTGAAGACGTCTGTCTTATTTGTCAGGTCAACATTAGAGAAATGAAGTGATTTATTTCCATGGATGTACATCGAATACCCTTGGCTGAAGCTTCAATCTTGTTTTGAATGCTTTTCCATTGAAAAGGATACCTCTCTTTCAGCTCCCCCATTTCTGAGAAGTATAAAATCTTATAATTTATTATTAACAAAGGGGAAAGGTAGGAGAAGGGATAAATTAACAGTTTGGGATTAACACATACACACTGCTATGTATAAAATAGATCATCAACAAGGAACTACTGTATAGCACAGGGAACTACACTGAATATTTTGCAATAACCTATAAGGGGAAATAATCTCAAAAAGAATCGATATTTTTATTGACATCATCTATCAATGACAGATAAAATGTAACCTAAGCAAGGCCGATGGTGAGCGCTTCTGAACCTGAAGATTTCAATCATCTAAAGTTTGGGCTCTGCCTATTTCCCAAGGCCCTTAATGGACATACGTGTAGCCGTAGCTTAAAAATTCCCCAGTTTGGGGTACGGGGAGGCACTGATTTGGAAAAATCCCTGGTGTTCTCCTTCCATGCACAGGACCCTTCCTAAAGATAAAACATGACTGTCACATCTAGAGGAGGTACACCGTTTGATCGGAAAGAGTTTGGAAAAGGCACTTCATCTCCTCATCGCCTGGTGCTCGGGTTCACCCCTCCAGCATCTTTCCTAACAATCTCCTCACTTGGGGATATCAGCAATGTCAACATCCTGTTGCACAGAGTTTGGAATCTGTCCAGAGGTTGAAGCGGAAGGATGAGAAAAATTTAGAGACAAGTCTTAGGTGTTCGGACAGGCACATGCCACTCTAATTTCCAATCCGGAAGACAAATTCATCAAAGGCTAGAATTGCCCACGGAAAGAGAATAGGGCTAGAGGAAATCCCGCTGTTTTGTGTCCAGTTTCCAGAAACACAAGTTGAAATATGGAACTCAGGGGCACTAAAATTCATGAAACTGCAGAGTTGAAAATATCTATTCTTGAAAAATGTCTTGAGGTAAGTCACAGAAAAGGACTTATAAGCAAGGGAGAGTGGCAGGAATCAGATTTGAAGAGGTAGAAAGGTCTTCCCATTAAAGCACAAGAAAAGGGGCTGAACATCGCCAATGATGCAGTTGGCCCAAAAGGGCATATGCATTTTTTTCTGAACATATTCAAGTAAAGGCCATTCACACTTTTTATCCTACCAAACAGGTGGGCACTGGAAATCAATACTACAAAATGTATCACTTCACATCAGTCAGAAGGGCCATCCACATAAAGTGTAAACACCAGAAATGCAGGACAGGGTGAGGAGAAAAGGGAGCCCTGTGAGGCTGATAGTGGAAATGTAATTTGCCAACGGCCACTCTGGAGAAGTGTATTGTGTTTGCTAAAACATCTGAAAACTGAGCTACAGAGCATAGGGCACTTGCACTCATGGGCGTATACCTTGGGAAAAACAAAAAATGACAGAAAACAGGCACTCCAACGTTTACCACCTCTCTGTTAAAAAGGGCCTCCACTTGGATATAACTTAAATGTCCCTGGAAGGATAAAATGGATAAAAGAGATGGGGTACTTATGTAGAGTGGAATATTACTCATCCAGAAATCAATGAAATAAGGCCAGTGGTAACAACTCTGGAGGAGTTACATATGATCATTCTAAGTGACACATGTCAGAAAGAAAAAGACACATATCATAAGATGTCACTTAAAGGTGGAATCAAAAATGGCTACACATGAAATAAACTACAAAACAGAAACATAGTCAAATATGTAGAAAATAGACATAAGGCTGCTAAATGGGAAAGGTGGGGAATGGTGAGGTATTATCCAGGAGGTTGAAATTGGCAAAGATACCATTCCAAGTACCGAATTGAATAACTGGCAAGGCCTACACGGTACCTCAAAGAACTGCACTCAGTCCACTCAAGTCACTGGAAAATAATACATATGACTCATAAGCATCTGAGAAAGAATTTATTGTTGTCTCACAGTACATGAATCAAGTGGATGTACAGCAGCAAAAAACAGAGCTTTGAAAATCAGCTGTAACCAATATAAAAATAAATTTAAATATATTTATAAAAACAGTGAGACAGACAAAAATTCTTACAACTTTTGTTGAAGGGCTACGATGTAACATGGATTGAACACATGTAGACCCACAGCAGGATGATATATAAGGCTGGAAGCTATGCACGCTAAGAGATGTTAGAGAGGCTGAGTGAGGAAATGCAGACATTTTAAAATAATACTGCCTGGTACCCATTCCATGGGTCCCAAATCTGCACTTTCAAGGGAATCTTCTGACAGGGAAAACATGCCTGGGAAACCGAGATGAATGTACACCGTGTGCTTAGGAAAGGTGTCTAAAATGCACCTCATTTTTGATCTCCTGGTGCTGGGGTTCGCCACTCCAGCCACATTACTAACAATCTCCCGACTTGGAGAATCAGCACCTTTAACCTCCTGTTTCACACAGTTTGCAATTTTTGCAGAGGATAAATGGGAAGAGGAGGAACCAATGAGAGATTAGCTGTAGTAGTTTTGACAGGCACATGTCACTCTAATTTCCCATTAGGAAGAAGAATTAACCAAAGGCTCAGCCTGCCTCCCCAGAACCAGAATAGGGCCGGAATCAATCCAATGGTTTGGCGGTCAGCTCACAAAAAAAGCGAGTTGCAAAATGGAGCTCAGGAGCAGACAATTCAAAGACCTGCAAAGATATAAATGATAACCAACGTCCAAATATATATTCAGGTAAGGCAACGAAGAGGTTATGAATGAGAGGCAGAATTGCAGGAAACATTTTTCAAAAGGTAGATTGTACTCACATTTAAAGCATATGAAAAGCAGCAGAATTTCTAAAATGATGCAGTTGGGTAAAAGGGTGTATGCATTTTTTTCGTGAATATCTTCAGGAAAAAAACACATACAGAGATTTTGGCCAACCAAGCAAGAGGGAAATGCAAATCCGCACAATAAAGAAGTCTCAATTTCCACTGCTCAGAAAGGCCATCCAAAAAATGTGTACAAATCAAAAATGCAGGAGAGGCCATGGAAAACAGGGAGACTAGTCACGCTGATGGGTGGGGTATAAATATCCAAGAGCTACTCTGAAGAAGTGTATGCTGTTTCATAAAACATCTAAAATACAAAGCCCCCGAGCAAAGGGGACTTCAACTCATGGACATATAACTTGGGAAGAGTAAATATCAACAAGACACAGGCACCACAAAGTTTAGGGCTGCTCTGCATACAAGAACCTCAACTTCGGTATACCTAAAGTATCCCAGGAAAAAGAGAAATGCATAAAGAATTTGTGGTAATTTTGTACAACGGAATATCACTCAGACGTGAAATCAATGTCATAAGGCCAGTAGCAGCATAATGAGAGGATTTAGCTATGATGATTCTAAGGGAAATTAGTCACACAGAAAAAGAATCTTATCATAAGATATCACTTACAGAGGGAATGTCAACATCACAACACATGAACTGAATTAGGAAAGAGAGCAGCGTCTCACATTTAGAAAACACTCTTATGCCTCCTTAAGGGGAAAGGAGAGGTGGGGTGATGCATAAAACCAGAGTTTGATATTAGCACAGGTACCATTCCATAAACCAAATACAGAATAGACAAGACCTACACCTTCCTCAGTGATCGGGACTCAAAACCCCTATTCCCCACAGAGGAATATATCTGATTAGTAAGAATCTTAAAACCTATGTATTGATATGCCTCTGTAAGGGAATCAAGTGTGTCTAGACCGGCATAAACACGTCAGGGAAAATCAGCTCAACCCCATTATAAAAATGAATTTCAAAAACAAAACAAAAAAACAGCGAAATTCTTACACAATTCCTTCAGGGGTTCTGATGAAACCTAGAATGACCCTATCTGCAAAGACAGCTGGATGAGACATAAGGCTGGACACTTGGGACTGAGAGGACTGGTGAGATTGGGAGAGAAAATGCAGACCCTTTAAAGTAGTAATGCATGCCACCATTCCATGGGTCCCAAATTTCCAGGTAGAAGGAAATATCACTACAGTTATAACATGTATGGGAAACCTAGAAAATGGACACCCTGTGATGGCGAAAGGTTTCTGAAAGTCTCCTACTTTTTCCTCTCCTTGTGCTACAGTTTGGCATTCCAACTACTTTACTATCAATCTCCCAACTTAGGAGAGTCATCCCCTATAACCTCCTGGTTCGCACAGTTTGCTAATTGTGCAGAGGATGAAAGGGAAGAGGGAGAACCAATCAGAGAGTAGATGTAGGCATTTGGACGGACACATGTCACTCTAAATTTCCATTAGGAAGAAGAATTAACCAAAGCCTCAGCCACCCACAGGGAACCAGTATAGCCACCCCTGGAACCAGTATAGGTCCTGAAGCAAAATTGTGGATTTGCGGTCAGCTCCCAATAATGGGATTTGAAAATTGGAGCTCAGGGGCAAAGCAATACACAAACCTGCAGAGTTATAAAGGATAACTCTCTTCCAAAAATCTGTTGAGGGAAGGCAATGAAGAAGACTTGAAAATGAAGCAGTGTATGACTTTTCTCCTGAATATATTCAAGAGAAAAGGCATAGGCCCTTTTTGGCCAATCAAGCAAGCACACAACGCAAATCCACACTACAAAGAATTGTCGCTTCCCACCGGTCAAAAAGGGCATCCGAAGATCTGTAAAAACCAGAAAGGCAAGATAGAGATGACAAGGGCATAAAGCAATATGATCCCAAGGGTCATGGAGGATTGTGATGACAAGCACGTGGAGCATTGTGATGACAAGATTATGTATCATTTGCTGACAAAGGCATTGTGATGACAAGGTTCATGGAGCACTGTGATGACAAGCGTCATGGAGCATTGTGATTAAAGGGTTCATGGAGAATTGGGATGACAAGGGCATGGAGCATTTTGATGACAAGCGTCCCGGATCATTGTGTTGTCAGGGTTCATGGAGCGTTGACATGACAGTGGTCATGGAGCATTATTATGACAGAGGTCATGGAGCATTGTGATGAGAACGTCATGGAGCATTGGGCTGAAAATGTTCATGGACTATTGTGATGACAGGGGTCAAGGAGCATTGTGATGACAAGGTACTGGAGCGCTGTGATGAGAAGACCATGGAGCCATGTGATGACAAGTCTCATGGAGCATTCTGATGAAAAGGGTCATGGAGCTTTGTGATTACAGGGGTCTTGGAGCATTGTGATGACAAGATTATGTATCATTTTGCTGACAAAGGCATTGTGATGACAAGGTTCATGGAGTACTGTGATGACAAGTGTCATGGAGCATTGTGATTAAAGGGTTCATGGAGCATTGGGATGACAAGGGCATGGAGCATTTTGATGACAAGCGTCCCGGATCATTTTGTTGTTAGGGTTCATGGAGCATTGTCATGACAGTGGTCATGGAGCATTGTTATGACAGAGGTCATGGAGCATTGTGATGAGAACGTCATGGAGCATTGGGCGGAAAATGTTCATGGAGTACTGTGATGACAGGGGTCAAGGAGCATTGTGATGACAAGGTACTGGAGCACTGTGAGGAGAAGACCATGGAGCCATGTGATGACAAGTCTCATGGAGCATTCTGATGAAAAGGCTCATGGAGCATTGTGATTACAGGGGTCTTGGAGCATTGTGATGACAAGAGCATTGAACATTGGGATGAGAATGTCATGGAGCGTTCTGATGACATGCATCATGGAGCTTTGTGATGACAAGGGCATGGAGCATTGTGATTACAGGGATCTTGGAGCACTGTGAGGAAAATGGCATGTAACATTGTGATGAAAAAGGCATGTAGCCTTGTCATGACAGGGTTCAAGGAGCATACTGATGACAAGTGTCAGGGACCATTGTGATGACAAGGGTATTGAGCATTGTGATGGCAAATGTCATGGATCATTGTGATTAGAAGACCATGGATAATTGTGATGACGAGCGTTATGGGGGAGCTGTGATGATAAGTGTTAGGGAATATTGTCATCACAAGGATTTGGAGCATTGTGATGACAGAGGTCATAGAGCATTTTGATTTCATTGTGATGACAATAGCATGAAGCATTATGATGATGAGCATTGGTGCACTGTGATGACAGCGTTCATGGAGCATTGAGATGAAAAGGGGCATGGAGCATTATGATTAGAAGAGTCTTGGATCACTGTGATGAAAAGGGCATGGAATATTGGTCTGAGATGTTTCATGGATTATTGTGATGAGAGGGGGCAAGGAGCATTGTGATAACAATGGCACGGAACACTGTGATACATGGTTCATTGAGGATTGTAATGACAAGCACATGGAGCATTGTGAGAAGAATGGCATCGAGCATTGTGGTGAAAAGCATCATGGATACTGTGATGACAAGGGCTTGGAACGATGTGATGAGAGGTTTTTGGAGCATTGTGATGACAATGGCATGGAGCATTGTGATGACAAGTTTTATGGAGCATTGTGATGACAAGGTTGTGGAGCATTGTTATGACAAGCACATGGCGCATTGTGATGACATGGGTCATGGAGCCCTGTGCTGACAAAGGCATGGAGCATTGTGATGAGAAGGGTCAACGAGCATTGTGATGAAAATTTCATGGAGCATTTTGGTGACAAAGGTCACAGAGCCTTTTGATGACGAGGGCATGGACCATTGTGATGACAAAGGTCATGAAGCATTGTGATGACTGGAGTCATGGAGCATTGTGATGACAGGGTTCATAGAGCATTGTGATGAAAAGGCAATGATCATTGTGATGACAGGGGCATGGAGCATTGGCCTGACATGTTTCATGGATTATTGTGATGACAGTGGTCATGGTGCAATGTGATGACAAGGCATGGAGCACTCTGATGAGAAGGTCATGGAGTATTTTGAAGACAGGTCTCAGGGAGCATTGTGATGACATATGTCATGGTCCATTGCGATGACAATGGGATGGAACATTGTGATGCCAAGTGTCATGGAGGATTGTGATGACAAATGTAATGGAGCATTTTGATGACAAGGGCTTGGAGCATTGTGATGACAAGGGACATGGAGCATTGTGATGACAAGGGCATGGAGCATTGTGATGACAAGGGCCATTGAGAATTTTGATGACAAGTTCATGAAGCATTGTGATGAGAAGCACATGGAGCTTCCTATGACAGGGGTCATGGAGCATTGCGATGACAAGTGCATAGAGAATTGTGATGACAAATCATGTAACACGGTGATGAGAACTGTCATGGAGCATAGTGATGCCAAGAACGAGGATAATTGTGATGACTGGGGACATGGAGCATTGTTATGACCAGGGCATGGAGCATTGTGATGACCAGGGAATGGAGCATTGTGATGGCAAGACCGTGGAGCATTGTGATGACGAGCGTCATGGAGCACTGTAATGACAAGGGGAATGGAGCATTGTGATGACAGTGGCCATGGAGCATTGTGATGACAAGTGTCATGGAGCATTTTGATGACAAGGGCGTAGAGCATTGTGATGAGAAGACCATGGATAATTGTGATGACAAGCGTCATGGAGCACAGTAATGACAAGGGGTATGGAGCATTGTGATGACAGTGGCCATGGAGCATTGTGATGACAAGTGTCATGGAGCATTCTGATGACAAGCTTGTGGAGTATTGTGACGACAATGGCATGGAGCATTGTGATGAAAAGGGCATGGAGCATTGTGATGAAAAAGGCATGAAGCCATTTCATGACAGGTTTCAAGGAGCATTCTGACGACAAGTGTCAGGGAATATTGTGATGACAAGTGTATTGAGAATTGTGATGAAAAAGATCATGGAGCATTTTGACGAAAAGGACATGGAGTATTGTGATGACAGGCATCATGGAGCGTTGTGATGACAATTGTTATGGAACTTTGTGATAACAAGGGTTTGGAGCATTGTGATGATAGAAGTCATGGATCATTTTGTTTTCAAGGAGCATGGAGCATTGGGATGACAAGGGCATGAAGCAATGTGATCCCAAGATACATGGAGGATTGTGATGACAATGGTAAGGGAGTATTGTGATGACAAGCAAATGCAGCATTTTGATGACAAGGTCATGTAGCATTTTGCTGACACAGGCATGGAGCATTGTGATGATAAGGGTCATAGAGCACTGTGATGAGAAGCATCACGGATCATTGTGATTACAGGGGTCATGGAGCATTGGGATGACAAGGTCATGCATCATTGTGATGACAACTGTTATGGAGCATTGGGCTGAAAATGTTCATGGAGCATTGTGATGACTAGGGAATGGAGCATTGTGATGACAAGAGTCCTGGATCACTGTGTTGTCAGGGGTCATGGAGCGTTGGGATGACAGTGTTCATGGAGCATTGTGATGATAGGGATCATGAAGCATTGTGATGAGAAGTTCCTGGAGAATTGGACTGAAAATATTCAGGAAGTATTGTGAGGACAGGGGTCATGGAGCATTGTGATGACAAGGGAATGGAGCACTGTGATGAAAAGTTCCTGGAGAATTGTGATGAGAAGACCATGGAGCCTTGTAATAACATGTCTCATGGAGCATTCTGATGAAAAGGGGCATGGAGTATTGTGATTACAGGGGTCTTGGGGCATTTTGATGAAAAGGGCATGGAGCATTGTGATTACTGGTGTCTTGGAGCATTGTGATGAAATTGGCATGGATCATTGTTATGAAAATGGTATGGAGCCTTGTCATGACAGGGTTCCAGAAGCATACTGATGACAAGTGTCAGGGAGCATTGTGATGACAAGTGTATAGAGCACTGTGATGACAAAGGTCATGGAGCATTGTGCTGAAAAAGAAATAGAGCATTGTGATGACAAGGGTCAAAGAGCATTGTGATGAAAATTTCATGGAGCATTGTGGTTAAAAAGGTCACAGAGACTGCTGATGACGAGGGCATGGACCATTGTGATGACAAATTTCATGAAGCATTGTGATGAATGGAGGCATGGAGCATTGTGATGACAGGGGTCATGGAACATTGTGATAACAAGGGCATGGAGCCTTGTGATGACAAGGGAATGGAGCATTGGTCTAATAAGTTTCATGGATTATTGTGATGAGAGTGGGCATAGAGCATTGTGTTGATAAGGGCATGGAACACTGTGATACATGGCTCATGAAGGATTGTAATGACAAGGTCACGGGGAATTGTGATGAGAAGGGCATCGAGCATTTTGATGACAAGTGTTATGGAGCTTTGTGATGACAAGGGCATGGAGCAATGTGATGAGAGGGTTCATGGAGCATTGTGATGCCAAGTGTCATGGCGCTTTGTGATGACAAATGTCATGGAGCATTTTGATGACAAGTGCATGGTGCATTGTTATGATAAGGGCAGGGAGTATTTTGATGACAGGGTCATTCAGCAATATGATGGAAAGTGTATTGGAATATTTTGATGACAGGGGTTATAGAATATTGTGATGTCAGGGTTCATGGAACATTTTGATGATAAAGGGATGTAGCATTGTGAAGACAGGGTTCATGGGACATTGTGATTAGAGTAGTGAGGGAGTATTGTGACAACTAGTGTTGGAACACTGTGATATCTCTGGTGAGAGAGCATTTTGATGAGAAGTGTATGGAGCATTGTGATTACAAGGTTTATGGAGCATTGCAATGACAATTTTCTGGACCGTTGTGATGCAAAGCGAATGGCACATTGTGATGACAAGGGTCATGGAACATTTTTCAGACAAAGTCATGGAGCATTTTCATGACAATGGTCACGGAGCATTGTGATGAAAACGGAATGGGGCATTGTGATGAAAAAGGCATGGAGCCTTTTCATGACAGGGTTCAAAGAGCATTCTGATGACAAGTGTCAGGGAGCATTGTGATGACAAGTGTACTGAGCATTTTGATGCCAAATGTCATGGAGCACTGTGATGAAAAGGGCATGGAATTTTGTGATGACAGGCATCATGGAGCATTGTGATGACAAGTGTTATGAAACACTGAGATCACAAGGGTTTGGAGCATTGTGATGACAGAGGACATGGATCATTTTGATTTCAAGGAGCATGGAGCATTGTGATGACAAGGGCATGAAGCAATGTGCTCTCAAGGTTCATGGAGGATTGTGATGACAATGGAAATGGAGTATTGTGATGACAAGCGCATAGAGCATTGTAATGACAAGGTCATGTAGCATTTTGCTGACAAAGTCATGGAGCATTGTGATGACAGGTGTCATGGAGCACTGTGATGACAGGGCCACGGAACATCGTGATGGCAGGGGTCATGGAGCATTGTTATGACATGGGTAATGGAGCATTGTGACGGCAAGGGCATGGTGCATTGTGATGAGAAGGCCATGGAGAATTCTGATGACATCTGTCATGGAGCTTTGTGATGACAAGGGCATGGAGCAATGTGATGAGAGTGTTCATGGAGGATTGTGATGACAATGACATGGAGCATTGTGATGCCAAGGGTCATGGATCTTTGTGATGGCAAAGGTCATGGAGGATTTTGATGACAAGGGCGTTGTGCATTGTGATGAGAAGGGCAGGGAACATTGTGATTACAGGGTCATGGAGCAATTTGATGAAAAGTGTCATGGAACATTTTGATGACAGGTGTTATGGAACATTGTGATGTCAGAGGTCATGGAGCATTATGATGAAAAGGGTCATGGAGCATTTTGATGACAGGGGTTATGGAGCATTGTGATGTCAGGGGTCATCGAACATTGTGATGATAAGTGCATGTAGCATTGTGATGACAGGGGTCATGGAACATTGGGATAAAAGGGGTGAGTGAGTATTGTGACGAATAGTGATGTAACATTGTGATATCTGTGGTGAGAGAGCATTTTGATGAGAAGTGCATGGAGCATTGTGATGACAAGGTTTATGGAGCATTGTGATGACAAGCTTGTGGAGCACTGTGATGACAAGCGCATGGTGCATTATGATGACATGTGTCATGGAGCATCGTGCTGACAAGCGCATGGAGCATTGTGATGACAATGTTCATGGAGCATTGCGCTGAGAAAGGCATAGAGCATTGTGACGACAAGGAACAAAGAGCATTGTGATGAAAAGTTCATGGAGCATTGTGATTACAAGTGTCATGGAGCATTGTGATGACAAGGGCATGGAGCATTGGTCTAATAAGTTTCATGGATTATTGCGATGACTGTTGGAATGGTGCATTGTGGTGACAAGGGCATGGAGCATTGTGATGACCAGGTCATGCAGTATTTTAAAGAGAGGTGTCAGGGAGCAAAGTGATAACATATGTAATGGCCCATTGTGATGACAATCGCATGGAGCATTGTAATGCCAGGTGTCATGGAGGATTCTGATGACAAAGGTAATGGTGCATTGTGATGACAGTGGCTTTGAGCATTGAGATTACAAGGGTCAGGGAGCATTGTGCTGAAAAGTGCATGGAGAACTGTGATGACAAGGGTCTTGGAACATTCTCATGATAAGCTTGTGGAGTTTTTTGCTGACAGTGGCGTGGAGCATTGTGATGAAAACGGCATGGGGCATTGTGTTGAAAAAGGCATGGAGCCTTTTCGTGACAGGGTTCAAGGAGCATTCTGAAGACAAGTGTCAGGGAGCATTGTGATGACAAGTGTATTGAGAATTGTGATGACAAAGGTCATGGAGCATTGTGATGAAAAGTGCATGGAGTATTGTGATGACAGGCATCATGGAGCGTTGGGATGACAAGTTTTATGGAACATTGTGATCACAAGTGTTTGGAGCATTGTGATGACAGAGGTCATGGATCATTTTGATTTCAAGGAGCATGGAGCATTGTGATGAAAAGGGCATGTAGCAATGTGATCCCAAGATTCATGGAGGATTGTGATGACAATGGTAATGCAGTATTGTGATGACAAGCGCATAGAGCATGGTAATGACAAAGTCATGTAGCATTTTGCTGACAAAGGCATGGAACATTGTCATGACAGGCGTCATGGAGCACTGTGATGAAAAGCGTCACGGAGCATTGTGAATACAGGGGTCATGGAGCATTGGGATGACAAGGGCATGGATCATTGTGATGACAAGGGTCATGGAGCATTGGGCTGAAAATGTTCATGGATTATTGTGATGACAGGGGTCATGGAGCATTGTGATGACAGAGGTCATGGAGAATATTGATTTCATTGTGCGGACAATAGCCGGAAGCATTATGATGATGGGCATGGTGCATTCTGATGACAGGTTTCATGGAGAATTGAGACGAAAAGGGGCATGGAGCATTGTGATTACTGGGGTCTTGGAGCACTGTGATTACAAGGGCATGGAGCATTTTGATGAGAAGGACATGGAACATTCTGAATGCATGTGTCATGGAGCTTTGTGATGACAAGGGCTTGGAGCATTTTGATTACAGGGGTCTTGGAGCATTGTGATGACAAGTGTCATGGAGCCTTGTGATGACAAGGCCGTGGAATATTGTGATGGCAGGGGTCATGGAGTATTGTTATGACAGGAGTAATGGAGCATTGTGATGAGAAGGGCATGGAGCATTGTGATTACAAGGTTTATGGAGCATTACCATGACAAATTTGTGGATCGTTTTGATGAAAATCACGTAGCACATTGTGATGACAAGGGTCATGGAGCATTTTTCTCACAAACGCATGGAGCATTTTGATGACAAGGGTCACGGAGCATTGTGATGAAACGTTCATGGAGCATTGTAGTTATAAAGGTCACAGAGCCTTGTGATGATGCGGGCATGGAACATTGTGAAGACAAATGTTATGAAGCATTGTGATGACTGGAGTCACGGAGCATTGTGTTGACAGTGGTCATGGAACACTGTGATGACAAGGGCATGGAGCATTGTGGTGACAGGGGCATGTAGCATTGGTCTGAAAAGTTTCATAGATTAGTTTGATGACATTGGACATGGTGCATTGTGATGACAAGGGCATGGATCATTGTGAAGAGAAGGTCATGGAGTATTGTGAAGACAGGTGTCAGGGAGCATTGTGATGACATATGTCATGGTCCATTGCAATGACAATGGCAGGGAGCATTGTGATGCCAAACGTAATGGAGGATTTTGATGACAAATATAATGGAGCATTGTGATGACTAGGGCTTGGAGCATTATGATGACAAGGGCCTTTGAGAATGTTCAGAAAAAGGTCGTGATGCATTGTGATGACAAGGTCCTGGAGCATTGTGATGAGAAATCCATAGAGACTTGTGATG
This sequence comes from Mesoplodon mirus, assembly GCF_964341445.2. Lineage (NCBI taxonomy): Eukaryota > Metazoa > Chordata > Mammalia > Artiodactyla > Ziphiidae > Mesoplodon > Mesoplodon mirus. The sequence goes on from NW_028295811.1 coordinate 2,357,967, forward strand.
ATAAATCTCATGGAGCATACTGATGAAAAGGGGCATTGACCATTGTGATTACAGGCGTCTTGGAACTTTGTGATTACATGGGCATGGAGCTTTGTGAGGAGAAGTCCAAGGAGCATTCTGAAGACATGTTTCATTGAGCTTTGTGATGACAAGGGCATGGAGCATTGTTTTTAAAGGGGTCTAGGAGCATTGTGATGAAAAGGGCATGGATCATTGTGATGAAAAAGGCATGGAGCCTTGTCATGACAGGGTTCAAGGAAAATACAGACAACAAGTGTCAGGAAGCATTTTGATGACAAGTGTATTGAGCATTGTGATGACAAAGGTCATGGAGCATTGTGATGAGAAGACCATGGATAATTGGGATGACGAGTGTCATGGGGCACTGTGATGACAAGTGTTATGGAATATTGTGATCACAAGGGTTTGGAGCATTGTTATGCCAGAGGTCATGGAGCATTTTGATTTCATTGTGATGACAATAGCATGAAGCATTATGATGATGGGCATGGTGCATTGTGATGACAGGGTTCATGGATCATTGAGATGAAAAGGGGCATGGAGCATTGTGATTACAGGTGTCTTGGAGCATTGTGATGAGAAGCGTCATGGAGCCTTGTGATGACAAGGCCACGGAACATCGTGATGGCAGGGGTCATGGAGCATTTTTATGATAGGGGTAATGGAGCATTGTGATGGCAAGCACATGGAGCATTGTGATGAGAAGGCCATGGAGCATTCTGATGACATCGGTCATGGAGCTTTGTGATGACAAGGGGATGGAGCAATGTGATGAGAGCGTTCATGGAGCATCGTGATGAAAATGACATGGAGCATTGTGATGCCAAGGGTCATGGATCTTTGTGATGACAAAGGTCATGGAGCATTTTGATGACAAGTCCGTTGTGCAATGTGATGAGAAGGGCAGGGAGCATTGTGATGACAGGGTCATGGAGCAATTTGATGAAAAGTGTTATAGAATATTTTGATGAGAGGGGTTATGGAACATTGTGATGTCAGGGGTCATGGAGCATTTTGATGAAAATGGTCATGGAGCATTTTGTTGACGGGGTTATGGATCATTGTGATGTCAGGGGTCATCGAACATTGTGATGATAAGTGAATGTAGCATTGTGATGACAGGAGTCATGGAAAACTATGATAACAGGGGTGAGGGAGTATTGTGACAAATAGTGATGTAACATTTTGATATCTGTGGTGAGAGAGCATTTTGATGAGAAGTGCATGGAGCATTGTGATGACAAGATTGTAGAGCACTGTGATGACATGAGCATGGTTCACTGTGATGACATGTGTCATGCAGAATCGTGCTGACAAGCGCATGGAACATTGTGATTACAAGGGTCATGTAGCATTGTGCTGAGAAAGGCATAGAGAATTGTGATGACAAGGATCAAAGAGCATTGTGATGAAAAGTTCATGGAGCATTGTGATGACAAGGGTCATGGAGCATTGTGATGACAAGGGCATGGAGAATTGGTCTAATAAGTTTCACGGATTATTGCGATGACTGTTGGAATGGTGCACTGTGGTGACAAAGGCATGGAGCATTGTGATGACCAGGTGATGCAGTATTGTGAAGACTGGTGTCAGGGAGCACTGTGTTGACAAATGTAATGACCCATTGTGATGACAATGGCATGGAGCATTGTGATGCCAAGTGTCATGGAGGATTCTGATGACAAAGGTAATGGTGCATTGTAATGACCATGGCTTGCAGCATTGATATGACAAGGGTCAGGGAGCACTGTGCTGACAAGAGCATGGAGAATTGTGATGACAAGGGTCATGGAGCATTCTCATGACAAGCTTGTGGAGTATTTTGATGACAGTGGCATGGAGCATTGTGATGAAAACGGCATGGGGCATTGTGATGAAAAAGGCATGGAGCATTTTCGTGACAGGTTTCAAGGAGCATTTTGATGACAAGTGTCAGGGAGCATTGTGATGACAAGTGTATTGAGAATTGTGATGACAAAGGTCATGGAGCATTGTGATGAAAAGGGCATGGAGTATTGTGATGACAGGCATCATGGAGCGTTGTGATGACAAGTGTTATGGAACATTTTGATCACAAGTGTTTGGAGCACTGTGAGGACAGAGATCATGGATCACTTTGATTTCAAGGAGCATGGAGCATTGTGATGACAAGGGCATGAAGCAATGTGATCCCAAGTTTCATGGAGGATTGTGATGACAATGGTAATGGAGTATTGTGATGACAAGCGCATAGAGCATTGTAATGACACGTTCATGTAGCATTTTGCTGACAAAGGCATGGAGCATTGTGATGACAGGTGTCATGGAGCACTGTGATGACAAGCGTCACAGAGCATTGTGAATACAAGGGTCATGGAGCAATGGGATGACAAGGTCATGGATCACTGTGATGACAAGGGTCATGGAGCATTGGGCGAAAATGTTCATGGACTATTGTGATGACAGGGGTCATGGAGCATTGTGATGACAGAGGTCATGAAGAATTTTGATTTCATTGTGCTGACAATAGCCGGAAGCATTATGATGATAGGCATGGTGCATTTTGATGACAGGGTTCATGGAGCATTGAGATGAAAAGGGGCATGGAGCATTGTGATTACAGGGGTCTTGGAGCACTGTGATGACAAGGGCATGGAGCATTTTGATGAGAAGGACATGGAACATTCTGATGGCATGTGTCATGGAGCTTTGTGATGACAAGGGCATGGAGCATTGTGATGACAGGGGTCATGGAACATTGTGATAACAAGGGCATGGAGCATTGTGATGACAATGGCATGGAGCATTGGTCTAAAAATTTTCATGGAGTACTGCGATGACAGTTGGAAAGGCGCATTGTGATGACAAGGACATGGAGCATTGTGATGACCAGGTTTTGCTGTATTGAGAAGAGAGGTGTCAGGGAGCACTGTGATGACATATGTAATGGCCCATTGTGATAACAACGGCCTGGAGCATTGTGATGCCAAGTTTCATGGAGGATTCTGATGACAAAGTTAATGGAGCATAGTGATGAAATGGGTCAGTGATCATTGTGCTGACAAGTGCATGGAGAATTGTGGTGACAAGGGTCATGGAGCATTCTGATGACAAGCTTGTGGAGTATCTTGATGACAATGGCATGGAGCATTGTGATGAAAATGGCATGGGGCTTTGTGATGAAAAAGGCATGGAGCCTTTTCGTGACAGGGTTCAAGGAGCATTCTGACGAAAAGTGTCAGGGAGCATTGTGATGAAAAGTGTATTGAGAATTGTGATGACAAAGGTCATGGAGCATTGTGATGAAAAGGGCATGGAGTATTGTGATGGCAGGCATCATGGAGCATTGTGATGACAAGTGTTATGGAACATTGTGATTCCAAGTGTTTGGAGCATGGTGATGAGAGGGGTCATGGATCATTTTGATTTCAAAGTCCATGGAGCATTGTGATGACAAGGGCATGAAGCAATGTGATCTCAAGGTTCATGGAGGTTTGTGATGACAATGGTAATGGAGTATTGTGATGACAAGCGCATAGAACATTGTAATGACTATGTCATGTAGAATTTTGCTGAAATTGGCATGGAGCATTGTGATGACAAGTGTCATGGAGCATTGGGCTGTAAATGTTCATGGAGTATTGTGATGACAGGGGTCATGGAGCATTGTGATGAGTAGGGAATGGAGCATTGTGATGACAAGAGTCCCGGATCATTGTGTTGTCAGGTGTCATGGAGTGTTTTGATGACAGTGGTCATGGCGCATTTTGATGATATTTGTCATGGAGCATTGTGATGAGAATTTCATGGAGCATTGGGCTGAAAATATTCATGGATTATTGTGATGACAGGGGTCATGGAGCATTGTGATGACAAGGGATTGCAGCATGGTGATGACAAAGTCCTGGAGAATTGTGATGATAAAAGCATGGAGACTTGTGATGAGAAGTCTCATGGAGCATTCTGATGAAAAGGGGCATGGAGCATTGTGATTACAGGGGTCTTGGAGCATTGTGATGACAAGGGCCTGGAGCATTGTGAGGAGAAGGCCATGGAGCATTCTGATGACATGTGTCATTGAGCTTTGAGATGACAAGGGCATGGAGCACTGTGATTACAGGTGTCTTGGAACATTGTGATGAAAATGCATGGGTCATTGTGATGAAAAGGCATGGAGCCTTGTCATGACAGGGTTCAAGGAGCATACTGACGACAAGTGTCAGGGAGCATTGTGATGAGAAGTGTATTGAGAATTGTGATGACAAAGGTCATGGAGCATTGTGATGAGAAGACCATGGATAATAGTGATGATGAGTGTCATAGGGTGTTGTGATGTTAAGTGTTATGGAACATTGTGATCACAAGGGTTTGGAGCATTATAATGACAGTGGTCATGGATAATTATGATTTCATTGTGATGACAATAGCCTGAAGCATTTTGATGATGGGCATGGAGCATTCTGATGACAGGCTACATGGAGCATTGAGATGAAAAGTAGCATGGAGCATTGTGAATACAGGGGTCTTGGAGCATTGTCATGACAAGGGCATGGAGGATTGTGATGAGAAGGCCATGGAACATTCTGATGGCATGCGTCATGGGGCTTTGTGATGACAAGGGCATGGAACATTGTGATTACAGGGGTCTTGGAGCATTGTGATGACAAGGGTCATGGAGCCTTGTGATGACAGGGCCGTGGAACATTGTGTGGGCAGGGCTCATGGAGCATTGTTATGACAGAAGTAATGGAGCATTGTGATGAGAAGGGCATTGAGCATTGGTCTGAAAGTTTTCATGGATATTTGTGATGAGATTGGGCATGGAGCACTGTGATGACAAGGGCAAGGAACACTGTGATACATGGGTCATGGAGGATTGTAATGACAAGGGCATGGAGCATTGTGATGCGAAGGGCATCGAGCATTGTGATGACAAGTGTCATGGAGCTTTGTGATGACAAGGGCATGGAGCAATGTGATGAGAGGGTTCATGGAGCATTGTGATGACAATGACATGGAGCATTGTGATGCCAAGGGTCATGGAGCTTTGTGATGACAAAGTCATTGAGCATTTTGATGACAAGGGAGTGGTGCATTGTGATGAGAAAGGCAGGGAGCATTTTGATGACAGGGTCATGCAGCAATTTGATGAAAAGTGTAATGGAACATATTGATGACTGGGGTTATAGAACATTGTGATGCCAGGGGTCATGGAGCTTTGGGATGAAAAAGGTCATGGAGCATTTTGATGACAGTGGTTATGGAACATTGTGATGTCATGGGTCATGGAACATTGTGATGATAAGGGGATGTAGCATTGTGATGACAGTGGTAATGGAACACTGTGATAACAGGGGTGAGTGAGGATTGTGATGACTAGTGATGGAACATTGTGATATCTCATGTGAGAGAGCATTTGGATGAGAAGTGCATGGAGCATTGTGATTACAAGGTTTATGGAGCATAGCTATGACAAGGTTGTGGATCATTGTGATGAAAAGCACATGACACTTTGTGATGACAACGGTCATGGAGCATTGTCCTAACAAAGGCATGGAGCATTGTGATGACAAGGGTCACAGATAATTGTGATGAAAGGTTCATGGAGCATTGTGTTTACAAAGGTCATAGAACCTTGTGATGATGCGCGCATGGACCGTTGTGATGACAATCGTTATGAAGCATTGTGATGACTGGAGTCAAGGAGCATTGTGATGACAGGGGTCATGGAGCATTGTGATGACAAGGGCATGGAGCATTGTGATGACAGGGGCATGGAGCATTGGTCTGAAAAGTTTCATAGATTATGGTGATGACATTGCACATGGTGCATTGTGATGACAATGGCATGGAGAATTTTGATGAGAAGGCCATGGAATATTCTGATGACATGTTTCAAGGAGCTTTGTGATGACAAGGGCATGGAGCATTGTGATTACAGGGGTCTTGGAGCATTGTGATGACAAGCGACATGGAGCCTTGTGATGACAAGTCCGTGGAACATTGTGATGGCAGGGGTCATGGAGCATTGTTATGCCAGGTGTCATGGAGCATTGTGATGACAAGGACATGGAGCATTGTGATGACAGGTTCATTGAGCATTGGTCTGACAAGTTTCCTAGATTATTGTGATGACAGTGGACATGGTTCATTGTGATGACAAGGGCATGGAGCATTGTGATGACAAGGGCATGGAGTATTGTGAAGACAGGTGTCTCGGAGCATTGTGATGACATATGTCATGGTCCATTGCGATGACAATGGCATGGAGCATTGTGATGCCAAATGTAATGGAGGATTGTGATGACAAATATAATGGAGCATTGTGATGACTAGGGCTTGGAGCATTATGTTGACAAGGGCCATTGAGAATTTTCATGCAAATGTCGGGAAGCATTGTGATGACAATGTCCTGGAGCACTGTGATGAGAAAATCATGGAGCCTTGTGATGATAAATCTCATGGAGCATACTGATGAAAAGGGGCATGGAGCATTCTGATTACAGGCGTTTTGGAACATTATGATAACTAGGGCATGGAGCATTGTGATGACAAGGGCATGGACCATTGGTCTAATAATTTTCATGGATTATTGTGATGACAGTTGGAATGGCGCATTGTGATGACAAGGGCATGGAGCATTGTGATGACCAGGTTATGCATTATTGTGAAGAGTGGTATCATGGAGCATTGTGATGACATATGTAATGGCTCATGGTGATGACAATGTCATGGAGCATTGTGATGCCAAGTGTCATGGAGGATTCTGATGACAAAGGTAATGGAGCTTTGTGATGAAAATGGCTTGAAGCACTGTGATGACAAGGGTCAGGAAGCATTGTTCTGACAAGTGCATGGAGAATTGTGATGACAATGTTCATGAAGCATTCTCATGACAAGCCTGTGGAGTATTTTCATGACAATGGCATGGAGCATTTTGATGAAAATGGCATGGGGTTTTGTGATGAAAAATGCATGGAGCCTTTTTGTGACAGGTTTCAAGGAGCATTCTGACGACAAGTGTCAGGGAACATTGTGATGACAAGTGTATTGAGAATTGTGATGACAAAGGTCATGAGGCACTGTGATGAAAAGGGCATGGATTATTGTAATGACCGACATCATGGAGCGTTGTGATGACAACTGTTATGGAACATTGTGATCACAAGGGTTAGTAGCATTGTGATGACAGAGGTCATGGATCATTTTGATTTCAAGGAGCATGGAGATTCGTTATGACAAGGGCATGAAGCAATGTGATCCTAGGTTCATGGAGGATTGTGATGACAGTGGTAATGGAGTACTGTGATGACAAACGCATAGAGCATTGTAATGACAAGGTCATGTAGCATTTTGCTGACAAAGGCATGGAGCATTGTGATGACAGGTGTCATGGAGCATTGTGATGACAAGCGTCACGGAGCATTGTGAATACAGGGGTCATGGAGCATTGGGATGAAAATGGCATGGATGATTGTGATGAAATGGGACATGGAGCATTGGGCTGAAAATGTTCATGGAGCATTGTGATGACTAGGGAATGGAGCATTGTGATGACAAGAGTCCCGGATCATTGTGTTGTCAGGTGTTATGGAGTGTTGTGATGACAGTGGGCATGGAGCATTTTGATGATATTTGACATGGAGCACTGTGATGAGAATTTCATGGAGCATTGGGCTGAAAATATTCATGGAGTATTGTGATGACAGGGGTCATGGAGCATTGTGATGACAAGGGAATGGAGCATGGTGATGACAAGGTCCTGGAGCACTGTGATGATAAGAGCATGGAGATTTGTGTTGACAAGTCTCATGGAGAATTCTAATGAAAAGGGGCATGGAGCATTGTGATTACAGGGGTCTTGGAGCATTCTGATGACATGTGTCATGGAGCTCTGTGATTACAAGGGCATGGAGCACTGTGATTACAGGGGTCTTGGAGCATTGTGATGAAAAGGGCATGGATCATTGTGATGAAAAGGCATGGAGCCTTGTCATGACAGGTTTCAAGGAGCATACTGACGACATGTGTCAGGGAGCATTGTGATGACAAGTGTACTGAGAATTGTGATGACAAAGGTCATGGAGCATTGTGATGAGAAGACCATGGATAATTGTGATGATGAGCGTCATAGGGTGTTGTGATGATAAGTGTTATGGCACTTTGTGATCACAAGAGTTTGGAGCATTATGATGACAGTGGTCATGGATAATTTTGATTTCATTGTGATGACAATAGCCTGAAGCATTATGATGATGGGCATGGTGCATTTTGATGACAGGCTTCATGGAACATTGAGATGAAAAGGGGCATGCAGCATTGTGATTACAGGTGTCTTGGAGCACTGTCATGACAAGGGCATGTAGCACTGTGATGAGAAGGCCATGGAACATTCTGATGGCATGCTTCATGGAGCTTTGTGATGACAAGGCCATGGAACATTGTGATGGCAGCGGTCATGGAGCATTGTTATGACAGAGGTAATGGATCTCTGTGATGATAAGGGCATTGAGCATTGGTCTGAAATATTTCATGGATTACTGTGATGAGAAGGGCATTGAGCATTGTGATGACAATTTTCATTGAGCTTTGTGATGACAAGGGCATGGAGCAATGTGATGAGAAGATTCATGGAGCACTGTGATGACAATTGCATGGATCATTGTGATGCCAACGGTCATGGAGCTTTGTGATGACAAAAGTCATGGAGCATTTTGATGACAAGGGTGTGGTGCATTGTGATGAGAAAGGCAGGGAGCATTTTGATGACAGGGTCATGCAGCAATTTGATGAAAAATGTAATGGAACATTTTGATGACAGGGGTTATAGAACATTGTGATGCCAGGGGTCATGGAGCTTTGGGATGAAAACTGTCATGGAGCATTTTGATGAGAGTGGTTATGGAACATTGTGATGTCAGGGGTCATGGAATATTGTGATGATAAGTGGATGTAGCATTGTGATGACAGGGGTCATGGAACATTGTGATAACAGGGGTGAGGGAAGATTTTGATGACTAGTGATGGAACATTGTGATATCTCATGTGAGAGAGCATTTGGATGAGAAGTGCATGGAGCATTGTGCTTACAAGGTTTATGGAGCATAGCGATGACAAGGTTGTGGATCAATGTGATGAAAAGCACATGGCACACTGTGATGACAAGGGTCATGGAGCATTGTTCTGACAAAGGCATGGAGCATTTTAATGGCAAGGGTCACACAGCATTGTGATGAAAAGTTCATGGAGCATTATAGTTACAAATGTCACAGAGCCTTGTCATGACGCGGGCATGGACCGTTGTGATGACAAACGTTATGAAGCATTGTGATGACTGGAGTCACGGAGCATTGTGATGACAGGGGTCAGGGAGCATTGTGATGACAAGGGCATGGAGCATTGTGATGACAGGGGCATGGAGCATTGGTCTGACATGTTTCATAGATTATTGTGATGACATTGGTCATGGTGCATTGTGATGACAAGTGCATGGAGCCTTTTGATTTGAAGGCCTTGGAACATTCTGATGACATGTGTCATGGAGCTTTGTGATGACAAGGGCATGGAGCATTGTGATTACAGGGGTCTTGGAGCATTGTGATGACAAGCGTCATGGAGCCTTGTGATGACAAGGCCGTGGAACATTTTGATGGCAGGGGTCATGGAGCTTTGTTATGACAGGGGTCATGGAGCATTGTGATGACAAGGGCATGGAGCATTGTGATGACAGGGGCAAGGAGCATTGGTCTGACAAGTTTCCTAGACTACTGTGATGACAGTGGACATGGTGCATTTTGATGACAAGGGCATGGAGCATTGTGATGACAAGGGCATGGAATATTGTGAAGACAGGTGTCAGGGAGCATTGTGATGATATATGTCATGGTCCATTGTGGTGACATTGGCATGGAGCATTGTGATGCCAAATGTAATGGAGGATTGTGATGACAAATATAATGGAGCATTGTGATGACTAGGGCTAGGAGCATTATGATGACAAGGGCCATTGAGAATTTTCACGAAAATGTCGTGAAGCATTGTGATGACAATGTCCTGGAGCATCGTGATGAGAAAACCATGGAGCCTTGTGATGACAAATCTCATGGAGCATACTGATGAAAAGGGGCATGGAGCATTCTGATTACAGGGGTTTTGGAACATTGTGATAACTAGGGCATGGAGCATTGTGATGAAAAGGGCATGCAGCATTGGTCTAATAATTTTCATGGATTATTGTGAAGAAAGTTGGAATGGCGCATTGTGATGACAAGGGCATGGAGCATTGTAGTGACCAGGTCATGCAGTATTGTGAAGAGAGCTGTCAGGGAGCATTGTGATGAAATATGTAATGGCCCATTGAGATGAAAATGGCATGGAGCATTGTGATGCCAAGTGTCATGGAGGATTCTGATGACAAAAGTAATGGAGCATTGTGATGACAAGGGCATGGAGCATTGTGATGACAAACGTCAGGGTGCATTGTGCTGACAAGTGCATGGAGAATTGTGATGACAAGGGTCATGGAGCATTCTGATGACAAGCTTGTGGAGTATTTTGATGACAATGGCATGGAGCATTGTGATGAGAATGGCATTGGGCTTTGTGATGAAAAATTCATGGAGACTTTTCATAACAGGGTTCAAGGAGCATTCTGATGACAAGTGTCAGGGAGCTTAGTGATGACAAGTGTATTGAGAATTGTGATGCCTAAGTCATGGAGCATTGTGATGAAAAGAGCATGGATTATTGTGATGGCAGGCATCATGGAGCGTTGTGATGACAAGTGTTATGGAACATTGTGATCACAAGGGTTTGGAGCATTGTGATGACAGAGGTCATGGATCATTTTGATTTCAAGGAGCATGGAGCATTGTGATGACAAGGGCATGAAGCAATGTGATCCCAAGTTTCATGGAGGACTGTGATGACAATGGGAATGGAGTATTGTGATGCCAAGCGCATAGAGCATTGCAATGACAAGGTTAGGTAGTATTTTGCTGACAAAGGCATGGAGCATTGTTATGACAGGTGTCATGGAGCACTGTGAATACAGGGGTCATGGAGCATTGGGATGACAAAGTCATGGATGATTGTGATGACATGAGTCATGGAGCATTGGGCTGAAAATGTTCATGGAGTATTGTGATGAGAGGGGTCATGGAACATTGTGATGAGTAGGGAATGGAGCATTGTGATGAAAAGAGTCCCTGATCATTGTGTTGTCAGGTGTGATGGAGTGTTTTGATGACAGTGGTCATGGAGCATTTTGATGATATTTGTCATGGAGCATTGTGATGAGAATTTCATGGAGCATTGGGCTGAAAATGTTCATGGAGTATTGTGATGACAGGGGTCATGGAGCATTGTGATGACAAGGGAATGCAGCATGGTGATGAGAAGGTCCTGTAGCATTGTGATGATAAGACCATGGAGACTTGTGATGACAAATCTCATGGAGCATTCTGATGAAAAGGGGCATGGAGCATTGTGATGACAAGGGCCTGGAGCATTGTGAGAAGAAGGCTATGGAGCATTCTGATGACATGTGTCATGGAGCATTGTGATGAAAAGGGCAAGAAGTATTGTGATGACAGGGGTCATGGAGCCTTGTGATGACAAGGCCGTGGAAAACTGTGATGTCAGGGGTCATGGAGAATTGTTATGACAGAGGTAATGGAGCATTATGATGAGAAGGGCATGGAGCATTGTGATGACCAGGTCATGCAGTGTTGTAAAAAGGGGTGTCACGGAATATTGTGATGACATATGTATTGGCCCATTTTGATGACAATGGCATGGAGCATTGTGATGCCAAGTGTCATGGAGGATTCTGATGACAAAGTTAATGGAACATTGTGATGACAATGGCTTGGAGCATAGTGATGACAATGTTCAGGGAGCATTGTGCTGATAAGTGCATGGAGAATTGTGATGACAGGGGTCATGGAGCATTCTGATAACAAGCTTGTGGAGTATTTTGATGACAATGGCATGGAGCATTGTGATGAAAACGGCATGGGGCTTTGTGATGAAAAAGGCATGGAGACTTTTCGTGACAGGGTTCAAGGAGCATTCTGACGACAAGTGTCAGGGAGCATTTTGATGACAAGTGTATTGAGAATTGTGATGACAAATGTCATGGAGCATTGTGATGAAAAACTCATGAAGTATTGTGATGACAGGCATCATGGAGCGTTGTGATGAATAGTTTTATGGAACATTGTGATCAGAAGGTTTTGGAGCATTGCGATGACAGAGGTCATGGATCATTTTGATTTCAAGGAGCATGGGGCATTGTGATGACAAGGACATGAAGCAATGGGATCCCAAGGTTCAAGGAGGATTGTGATGACAATGGAATTGGAGTATTGTGATGACAAGCGCATAGAGCATTGCAATAACAAGGTCATGTAGCATTTTGCTGACAAAGGCATGGAGCATTGTAATGACATGTGTCATGGAGCACTGTGATGACAAGTGTCACGAAGCATTGTGAATACAGGGGTCATGGAGCATTGGGATGACAAGGGCATGGATCATTGTGATGACAAAAGTCATGGAGCATTGGGCTGAAAATGTTCATGGAGTATTGTGATGACAGGGGTCATGGAGCATTGCGATGACAGATGTCATTGAGAATTTTGATTTCATTGTGCTGACAATAGCTGGAAGCATTATTATGATTGGCATGATGCTTTGTGATGACAGGGTTCATGGAGCATTGTGATGTAAAGGGGCATGGAGTATTGTGATTACAGGGGTCTTTGAGCATGGTGATGACAAGGGAATGGAGCATTTTGATGAGAAGGCCATGGAACTTTCTAATGACATGTGTCATGGAGTTTTGTGATGACAAGGGCATGGAGCATTGTGATTACAGGGGTCTTGGAGCATTGAGATGACAAGTGTCATGGAGCCTTCTGATGACAAGGCCGTGGAACATTGTGATGGCAGGTGTCATGGCGCATTATTATGACAGGGGTAATGGAGCATTGTGATGAGAAGGACATGGAGCATTGTGAATACAAGTTTTATGGGGCAATTCGATGACAAATTTGTGGACCGTTGGGATGAAAAGTGCGTGGCACATTGTGATGACAAGGGTTATGGAGCATTTTTCTGACAAAGGCATGGAGCATTGTGATGACAAGGGTCACGGAACATTGCGATGAAAAGTTCATGGAGCATTGTGGTTACAAAGGTCACAGAACCTTGTGATGACGCGGGTATAGACCATTGTGATGACAAATGTTATGAAGAATTGTGATGACTGGAGTCACGGAACAATGTGATGACAGGGGTCATGGAGCATTGTGATGAAAAGGGCATGGAGCATTGTGCTGAGAAAGGCATAGAGCATTGTGATGACAAGGGTCAAAGAGCATTGTGATGAAATATTCATGGAACATTGTGGTTAAAAAGGTCACAAAGACTGTTGATGATGAGGGCATGGACCATTGTGATGACAAAGGTTATGGAGCATTGTGATGAGAAGACCATGGATAATTGTGATGACGAGCGTCATGGGGCACTGTGATGTCAAGTGTTATGGAATATTGTGATCACAAGGGTTTGGAGCATTGTTATGACAGAGGTCATGGAGCATTTTGATTTCATTGTTATGACAATAGCATGAAGCATTATGATGATGGGCATGGTGCATTGTGATGACAGGTTTCATGGATCATTGAGATGAAAAGGGGCATAGAGCATTGTGATTACAGTGTTCTTGGAGCATTGTGAAGAGAAGGGTCATGGAGCCTTGTGATGACAAGGCCATGGAACATCGTGATGGCAGGGGTCATGGAGCATTGTGATGAAAAGGGCATGGAGCATTGTGCTGAGAAAGGCATAGAGCATTGTGATGACAAGGGTCAAAGAGCATTGTGATGAAATGTTCATGGAACATTGTGGTTAAAAAGGTCACAAAGACTGTTGATGATGAGGGCATGGACCATTGTGATGACAAAGGTTATGGAGCATTGTGATGAGAAGACCATGGATAATTGTGATGACGAGCGTCATGGGGCACTGTGATGTCAAGTGTTATGGAATATTGTGATCACAAGGGTTTGGAGCATTGTTATGACAGAGGTCATGGAGCATTTTGATTTCATTGTTATGACAATAGCATGAAGCATTATGATGATGGGCATGGTGCATTGTGATGACAGGTTTCATGGATCATTGAGATGAAAAGAGGCATAGAGCATTGTGATTACAGTGTTCTTGGAGCATTGTGAAGAGAAGGGTCATGGAGCCTTGTGATGACAAGGCCATGGAACATCGTGATGGCAGTGGTCATGGAGCATTGTTATGACAGTGGTATTGGAGCATTGTGATGGCAAGGGCATGGAGCATTTTGATGAGAAGGTCATGGAGCATTCTGATGACATGTGTCATGGAGCTATGTGAAGTCATGGGCATGGAGCAATGTGATGAGAGCGTTCATGGAGCATTGTGATGACAATGACATGGAACATTGTGATGCCAAGGGTCATGGATATTTGTGATGACAATGGTCATGGAGCATTTTGATGGCAAGGGCGTTGTGCATTGTGATGAGAAGGGCAGGGAGCATTGTGATGACAGGGTCATGTAGCAATTTGATGAAAAGTGTCAAGGAACATTTTGATGACAGGTGTTATGGAACATTGTGATGTCATGGGTCATCGAACATTATGATGATAAGTGCATGTAGCATTGTGATGACAGGATTCATGGAACATTGTGATGACAAGGGTGAGGGAGTATTGTGACAAATAGTGATGTAGCATTGTGATATCAGTGGTGAGAGAGCATTTTGATGAGAAGTGCATGGAGCATTGTGATGACAAATTTTATGGAGCATTGTGATGACAAGATTGTGGAGCACAGTGATGATAAGCGCATGGTGCATTGTGATGACATGTGTCATGGAACATTGTGCTGACAAGCACATGGAGCATTGTGATGACAAGGGTCATGGAGCATTGTGCTGAGAAAGGCATAGAGCATTGTGATGACAAGTGTGAAAGAGCAGTGTGATGAAAAGTTCATAGAGCATTGTGGTTAAATAGGTCACAGAGACTGTTGATGACGAGGGCATGGACCATTGTGATGAGAAAGGTAATGAAGCACTGTGATGACTGGAGTCACGGAGCATTGTGATGACAGGGGTCATGGAGCACTGTGATAAAAAGGGCATGGAACATTGTGATGACAAGGGCAATGAACATTTGTCTAATAAGTTTCATGGATTATTGCGATGACAGTTGGAATGGCACATTGTGATGACCAGGTCATGCAGTATTGTGAAGCCAGGTGTCAGGGAGCATTGTGATGACATATGTAATGGCCCATTGTGATGACGATGGCATGGAGCATTGTGATGCCAAGTGTCATGGAGGATTCTGATGACAAAGGTAATGGAGCATTGTGATGACAATGGCTTGGAGCATTGTGATGACAAGTGTCAAGGAGCATTGTGCTGACAAGTGCATGGAGAATTTTGATGACAAGGGTCATGGAGCATTCTGATGACAAGCCTGTGGAGTATTTTGATGACAATGGCATGGAGCATTGTGATGAAAACGGCATGGGACAGTGTGATGAAAAAGGCATGGAGCCTTTTTGTGACAGGGTTCAAGGAGCATTCTGATGACAAGTGTCAGGGAGCATTGTGATGACAAGTGTATTGAGAAATGTGATGACAAATGTTATGGAGCATTGTGATGAGAAGGCCATGGATAATTGTGACGATGATAGTCATGGGGTGTTGTGATGATAAGTGTTATGGAACATTGTGTTCACAAGGATTTGGAGCATTATGATGACAGAGGTCATGGAGAATTTTGATTTCATTGTGATGACAACAGCCTGAAGCATTATGATGATGGGCATGGTGCATTGTGATGACAGGGTTCATGGAGCATTGAGATGAAAAGGGACATGGAGCATTGTGTTTACAGGGATCTTGGAGCACTGTGATGAAAAGGGCATTGAGCATTGTGATTACAGTGTTCTTGGAGCATTGTGATGACAAGGGTCATGGAGCCTTGTGATGACATGGCCGTGGAACATTGTGATGGCAGTGGTCATGGATCATTGTTATGACAGAAGTAATGGAGCATATTGATGAGAAGGGCATTGAGCATTGGTCTGAAATATTTTATGGATTATTGTGATGAGAGTGGGCATGGAGCATTGTGATGACAAGGGCACGGAAGACTGTGATACATGGGTCATGGTGGATTGTAATGACAGGGGTATGGAGCATTGTGATGAGAACGCATCGAGCATTGTGATGAGAAGTGTCATGGAGCTTTGTGATGACAAGGGCATGGAGCAATGTGATGAGAGTGTTCATGGAGCATTGTGATGACAATGACATGGAGCACTGTGATGGCAAGTGTCATGGAGCTTTGTGATGACAAATGTCATGGAGCATTTTGATGACAAGGGAGTGGTGCATTGTGATGAGAAGGGCAGGGAGCATTTTGATGACAGGGTCATGCAGCAATTTGATGAAAAGTGTAATGGAATATTTTGATGACAGGGGTTATAGAACATTGTGGTGCCAGGGGTCATGGATCTTTGGGATGAAAAGGGTCATGGAGCATTTTGATGACAGGGTTTATGGAACATTGTGATGTCAGTGGTCATGGAACACTGTGCTGATAAGGGGATGTAGCATTGTGATGAAAGGGGTATGGAACACTGTGATTACAGGGGTGAGGGAGCATTGTGATAACTAGTGATGGAACATTGTGATATCTCAGGTGAGAGAGCATTTGGATGAGAAGTGCATGGAGCATTGTGATTACAAGGTTTATGGAGCATAGACATGACAAGGTTTTGGAACATTGTGATGAAAAGTGCGTGGCACATTGTGATGACAAGGGTCATGGAGCATTGTTCTGACAAAGGCATGGAACACTGTGATGACAAGGGTCATGGAGCAGTGTGATGAAATGTTCATGGAGCATTGTGGTTACAAAGGACACAGGGCCTTGTGATGACGCGGGCATGGACCGCTGTGATGACAAACGTTATGAAGCATTGAGATGACTGGAGTCATGGAGCATTGTGAGCACAGGGGTCATGGAGCATTGTGCTAACCAGGGCATGGGGCATTTTGAAGACAGGGTCATGGAGCATTGGTCTGAGAAGTTTCATAGATTATTGTGATGACAGTGGACATGGTGCATTGTGATGACAAGAGCATGGGGCATTGTGATGAGAAGGTCATGGAGTATTGTGAAGAGAGGTGTCAGGGAGCATTGTGTTGACATATGTCATGGTCCATTGCGATGACAATAGCAGGGAACATTGTAATGCCAAATGTAATGGAGCATTGTGATGGCAAATATAATGGAGCATTGTGATGACTAGGGCGTGCAGCAGTATGATTACAAGGGCCATTGAGGATTTTCATGACAAGGTCGTGAAGCATTGTGATGACAATTTCCTGGAGCTTTGTGATGAGAAAATCATGGAGCCTTGTGATGAAAAATCTCATGGAGCATACTGAAGAAAAGGGGCATGGAGCATTCTGATTACAGGGGTCTTGGAACATTGTGATAACAATGACATGGAGCATTGTGATGACAAGGGCATGGATCATTGGTCTAATATGTTTCATGGATTATTGCGATGACAGATGGAATGACACATTGTGATGACAATGGCATGGAGCATTGTGATGACCAGGAGATGCAGTATTGTGAAGACAGGTGTCAGGGAGCATTGTGATGACATATGTAATGGCCCATTGTGATGACAATGGCATGGAGCATTGTGATGCCAAGTGTGATGTAGGATTCTGAAGACAAAGGTAATGGAGCATTGTGATAACAATGGCTTGGATCATTGTGATGACAAGGGTCAGGGAGCATTGTGCTGACAAGTGCATGGAGAATTGTGATGACAAGGGTCATGGAGCATTCTAATGACAAGCTTGTGGAGTATTTTAATGACAATGTCATGGAGCATTGTGATGAAAACGGCATGGGGCATAGTGATGAAAAAGTCATGGAGCCTTTTCGTGACAGGGTTCAAGGAGAATTCTGACGACAAGTGTCAGGGAGCATGGTGATGACAAGTGTATTGAGAATTGTGATGACAAAGGTCATGGAGCAATGTGATGAAAAGGGCATGGAGTATTGTGATGACAGGCATCATGGAGCATTGTGATGACAAGTGTTATGGAACATTGTGATCACAAGGGTTTGGAGCATTGTGATGAGAGAGGTCATGGATCATTTTGATTTCAAGGCACATGGAGCATTGTGATGACAAGGGCATGAAGCAATGGGATCCCAAGGTTCAAGGAGGATTGTGATGACAATGGAATTGGAATATTGTGATGACAAGCACATAGAGCATTGCAATGACAAGGTCATGTAGCATTTTGCTGACAAAGGCATGGAGCATTGTGATGACATGTGTCATGGAGCACTGTGATGACAAGCGTCAAGGAGCATTGTGAATACAGGGGTCATGGAGCATTGGGATGACAAGGGCATGGATCATTGTGATGACAAGGTTCATGGAGCATTGGGCTGAAAATGTTCATGGACTATTGTGATGACAGGGGTCATGGAGCATCGTGATGACTAGGGAATGGAGCATTGTGATGACAAGAGTCAGGGATCATTGTGTTGTCATGTGTTATGGATGGTTGTGATGACATTGGTCATGGAGCATTGTGATGATATTTGTCATGGAGCATTGTGATGAGAATGTCATGTAGCATTCGGCTGGAAATGTTAATGGATTATTGTAATGACAGGGGTCATGGAGCATTGTGATGAGAAGGGAATGGAGCATGGTGATGACAAGGTCCTGGAGCATTGTGATGAGATGACCATGGAAACTTGTGATGACAATTCTCATGGATCATTCTGATGAAAAAGGGCATGGAGCATTGTGATTACAAGGGTCTTGGAGCATTGTGATGACAAGGCCATGGAGCATTGTGATAACAGGGTTCTTGGAGTATTGTGATGAAAAGACATGGATCATTGTGATGTAAAAGGCATGGAGACTTGTCATCACAGGTTTCAAGGAGCATACTGACGACAGGTGTCAGGGAGTATTGTGATGACAAGTGTATTGAGCATTGTGATGACAATGATCTTGGAGCATTGTGATGAGAACACCATGGATAATTGTGATGATGATCGGCATGGGGGGTTGTGATGATAAGTGTTATGGAACATTGTGATCACAAGGTTTTGGAGCATTATGATGACGGAAGTCATGGAGAATTTTGATTTCATTGTAGTGACAATAGCCTGAAGCATTATGAAGATGGGCATGGTGCATTGTGATGACAGGGTTCATGGAGCATTGAGATGGAAAGGGGCATGGAGCATTGTGTTTACAGGTGTCTTGGAGCATTGTGATGACAAGGGCATGGAGCATTGTGATGAGAAGGCCATGGGACCTTCTGATGACATGCGTCATGGAGCTCTGTTATGACAAGGGAATGGGGAATATTGATTACATGTTTCTTGGAGCATTGTGATGACAAGGGTCATGGAGCCTTGTGATGACAAGGCCATGGAACATTTTGATGGCAGTGGTCATGGTGCAATGTTATGACAGAGGTAATGGAGCATTGTGATGAGAAGGGTATTGAGCATTGGTTTGAAATATTTCATATTTTATTGTGATGAGTGTGGACTGGAGCATTGTGATGACAAGGGCACAGAACACTGTGATTCATGGGTCATGGAGGATTGTAATGACAAGTGCATGGAGCAATGTGATGAGAGGGTACATGGAGCATTGTGATGACAATGCCATGGAGCATAGTGAGGCAAAGGCCATGGAGCATTCTGATGACATGCGTCATGGAGCTTTTTGATGACAAGGGCATGGAGCATTGTGATTACAGGGGTCTTGGAGCATTGTGATGAAAAGGGCATGGATCATTGTGATGAAAAATGCATGGAGCCTTGTCATGACAGGGTTCAAGGAGCATACTGACGACAAGTGTCAGGGAGCATTGTGATGACAAGGTCATGGAGCATTGGTCTAATAAGTTTCATGGATTATTGCGATGACAGTGTCATGGATCACTGTGATGACAAGCGTCATGGAGCATTGTGAATACAGTGGTCATGGAGCATTGGGATGACAAGGGCATGGATCATTGTGATGACAAGAGTCATGTAGCATTTGGCTGAAAATGTTCATCGAGTATTGTGATGAAAGGGGTCATGGAGCACTGTGATGACAGAGGTCACGGAGAATTTTGATTTCATTGTGATGACAATAGCCGGAAGCATTATGATGATGGGCATGGTTCATTGTGATGACAGGGTTCATGGAGCATGGAGATGAAAAGGGGAATGGAGCATTGTGATTACAATGGTCTTGGAGCATTGTGATCACAAGGGCATGGAGCATTTGATGACAAATGTCATGGAGCATTGTGATGAGAAGACCATGGATAATTGTGATGATGCGCGTCATGGGGTGTTGTGACGATAAGTCTTATGGAACATTGTGATCACAAGGGTTTGGAGCATTATGATGACAGAGGTCATGGAGAATTTAGAATTCATTGTGATGACAATAGCATGAAACATTATGATGATGGGCATGGTGCATTGTGATGACAGGGTTCATGGAGCATTGAGATGAAAAGGGGAATGGAGCATTGTGATTACCGGGGTCTTGGAGCACTGTGATGACAAGGGCATGGAGCATTGTAATTACAGTGGTCTTGGAGCATTGTGATGACAGGGGTCATGGAGACTTGTGATGACATGCCATTGAACACTGTGATGGCAGGGGTCATGGACCATTGTTGTGACAGAGGTCATGGAGTATTGTGATGAGAAGGGCATTGAGCTTTGTTCTAAAATATTTCATGGATTATTGTGATGAGAGTGGGCTTGGAGCATTGGGATGACAAGGGCACGGAACACTGTGATACATGGTTCATGGAGGATTGTAATGACAAAGGCATAGAGCATTGTGATGGGAAGGGCATCGAGCATTGTGATGAAAAGTGTCATGGAGCATTGTGATGAGAAATCCATGGAGCCTTGTGATGACAAGTCTCATATAGAATACTGATGAAAAGGGGCATGGACCATTGTGATTACTGGGGTCTTGGAACATTGTGATGAAAATGGCATGGAGCATTGTGAAAAGAAGGCCATGGAGCATTCTAAGGACAGGCGTCATTGAGCTTTGTGATGACAAGTGCATGGAGCATTGTGATTACAGGGGTCTTGGAGCATTGTGATGAAAAGGGCATGGAGCCTTGTCATGACAGGGTAAAAGGAGCATACAGACAACAAGTGTCAGGGAGCAGTTTGATGACAAGTGTATTGAGCATTGTGATGACGAAGGTCATGGAGCATTGTGATGAGAAGACCATGGATAATTGTGATGACGAGCGTCATTGGGCACTGTGATGACAAGTGTCATGGAATATTGTGATCACAAGGGTTTGGAGCATTGTTATGACAGAGGTCATGGAGCATTTTGAATTCATTGTGATGACAATAGCATGAAGCATTATGATGATGAGCATGGTGCATTGTGATGACAGGGTTCATGGATCATTGAGATGAAAAGGGGCATGGAGCATTGTGATTACAGGGATCTTGGATCATTGAGATGAAAATGGGCATGGAGCATTGTGATTACAGTGGTCTTGGATCAATGTGATGAGAAGGGTCATGGAGCATTGTGATGACAAATCCATGGAACATCGTGATGGCAGGTGTCATGGAGCATTGTTATGACAGGGGTAATGGAGCATTTTGATGGAAAGGGCATGGAGCATTGTGATGAGAAATCCATGGAGCATTCTGATGACATGTGTCATGGAGCTTAGTGATGACAAGGGCATGGAGCAATGTGATGCGATGGGTCATGGATATTTGTGATGACAAAGGTCATGGAGCATTTTGATGGCAAGGGCATTGTGCATTGTGATGAGAAGGGCAGGGAGCATTTTGATGACAGGGTCATGGAGCAATTGGATGAAAAGTGTCAAGGAACATTTTGATGACAGGGGTTATGGAACATTGTGATGTCAGGGGTCATCGAACATTGTGATGATAAGTGCATGTAGCATTGTGATGACAGGAATCATGGATCATTTTGATGACAGAGGTGAGGAAGTATTGTGACGAATAGTGATGTAACATTGTGATATCAGTGGTGAGAGAGCATTTTGATGAGAAGTGCATGGAGCATTGTGATGACAAGTTTTATGGAGCATTGTGATGACAAGTTTGTGGAGCACTGTGATGACAAGCGCATGGTGCATTGTGATGACATGTGTCATGGAGCATTGTGCTGACAAGCGCATGGAGCATTGTGATGACCAGGGTCATGGAGCATTGTGCTGAGAAAGGCATAGAGCATTGTGATGACAAGGGTCAAAGAGCTGTGTGATGAAAAGTTCATGGAGCATTGTGGTTAAAAAGGTCACAGAGACTGTTGATGACGAGGCCATGGACCATTGTGATGACTGGAGTCATGAAGCATTGTGATGACTGGAGTCACGGAGCATTGTGATGACAGGGGTCGTGGAACATTGTGATAACAAGGACATGGAGCATTGTGATGACAAGGGCATGGAACATTGGTGTAGTAAGCTTCATGGATTATTGCGATGACAGTTGGAATGGCGCATTTTGATGACAAGGGCATGGAGCATTGTGATGACCAGGTCATGCAGTACTGTGAAGACAGGTGTCAGGGAGCAATTTGATGACATATGTAATGGCCCATTGTGATGACAATGGCATGGAGCACTGTGATGCCAAGTGACATGGAGGATTCAGATGACAAAGGTAATGGAGCACAGTGATGACAATGGCTTGGAACATTGTGATGACAAGGGTCAGGGAGCATTGTGCTGACAAGTGCATGGAGAATTGTGATGACAAGGTTCATGGAGCATTTTGATAACAGGGCTTATGGAACATTGTGATGTCAGAGGTCATGGAACATTTTGATTATAAGGGGATGTAGCATTGTGATGACAGGGTCATGGAACATTGTGATTCCATGGTTGATGGAGTATTGTGATGACTAGTGATGGAACATTGTGATATCTCTGGTGAGAGAGCATTTTGATGAGAAGTGCATGGACCATTGTGATTACAAAGTTTATGGAGCATTGCAAAGATAAGGTTGTGGACCGTTGTGATAAAATGTGCGTGGCACATTGTGATGACAATGGTCATGGGGCATTTTTCTGACAAAGACATGGAGCATTGTGATGACAAGGGTTACAGAGAATTGTGATGAAAAGTTCATGGAGCATTGTAATTACAAAAGTCACAGTGCCTTGTGATGACGCTGGCAAGGACAATTGTGATGACAAACGTTATGAAGCATTGTGATGACTGGAATCACGGAGCATTGTGATGACAGGGGTCGTGGAACATTGTGATAACAAGGACATGGAGCATTGTGATGACAAGGGCATGGAACATTGGTCTAGTAAGCTTCATGGATTATTGCGATGACAGTTGGAATGGCGCTTTGTGATGACAAGGGCATGGAGCATTGTGATGACCAGGTCATGCAGTACTGTGAAGACAGGTGTCAGGGAGCAATTTGATGACATATGTAATGGCCCATTGTGATGACAATGGCATGGAGCACTGTGATGCCAAGTGACATGGAGGATTCAGATGACAAAGGTAATGGAGCACAGTGATGACAATGGCTTGGATCATTGTGATGTCAAGGGTCAGGGAGCATTGTGCTGACAAGTGCATGGAGAATTGTGATGACAAGGTTCATGGAGCATTTTGATAACAGGGCTTATGGAACATTGTGATGTCAGAGGTCATGGAACATTTTGATGATAAGGGGATGTAGGATTGTGATGACAGGGTCATGGAACATTGTGATTCCATGGTTGATGGAGTATTGTGATGACTAGTGATGGAACATTGTGATATCTCTGGTGAGAGAGCATTTTGATGAGAAGTGCATGGACCATTGTGATTACAAAGTTTATGGAGCATTGCAAAGATAAGGTTGTGGACCGTTGTGATAAAATGTGCGTGGCACATTGTGATGACAATGGTCATGGGGCATTTTTCTGACAAAGACATGGAGCATTGTGATGACAAGGGTCACAGAGAATTGTGATGAAAAGTTCATGGAGCATTGAAATTACAAAGGTCACAGTGCCTTGTGATGACGCTGGCAAGGACAATTGTGATGACAAACGTTATGAAGCATTGTGATGACTGGAATCACGGAGCATTGTGATGACAGGGGTCATGGAGCATTGTGATGACAAGGGCATGGAGCATTGTGAGGAGAAGGACAATGAGCATTCTGAAGACATACGTCATTGAGCTTTGTGATGACAAGGGCATGGAGCTTTGTGATTACAGGGGTCTTGAAGCATTGTGATGAAAAGTGCATGGATCATTCTGATAAAAAGGCATGGAGCCTTGTCATGACAGGTTTCAAGGAGCATACAGACAACAAGGGTCAGGGAGCATATTGATGACAAGTGTATTGATCATTGTGATGACAAAGGTCATGGAGCATTGTGATGAGAAGACCATGGATAATTGTGATGATGAGCTTCATGGGGCATTGTGATGACAAGTGTTATGGAATATTGTGATCACAAGGGTTTGGAGCATTGTTATGTCAGATGTCATGGAGCCTTTGATTTCATTGTGATGACAATAGCATGAAGCATTATGATGATGGGCATGGTGCATTGTGATGACAGGGTTCATGGATCATTGAGATGAAAACGGGCATGGAGCATTGTGATTATAGAGTTCTTGGAGCATTGTGATGAGAAGGGTCATGGAGCCTTGTGATGAAAAGGCCATGGAACATCGTGATTACAGGGTTCATGGAGCATTGTTATGACAGGGGTAATGGAACATTGTGATGGCAAGGGCATGGAGCATTGTGATGAGAAGGCCATGGAGCATTCTGATGACATGTGTCATGGAGGTTTGTGATGACAAGGAAATGGAGCAATGTGATGAGAACCTTCATTGTGCATTGTGATGACAATGACATGGAGCACTGTGATGCCAAGGGTCATGGATCTTTGTGATGACAAAGGTCATGGAGCATTTTGATGACAAGGGCATTGTGCATTGTGATGAGAATGGTAGGGATCATTGTGATGACAGGGTCATGGAGCAATTTGATGAAAAGTGTCATGGAACATTTTGATGACAGATGTTATGGAACATTGTGATGCCAGGGGTCATCTAACATTGTGATGATAAGTGCATGTAGCAATGTGATGACAGGAGTCATGGAACATTGTGATGACAGGGGTGAGGGAGTATTGTGACAAATAGTGATGTACCATTGTGATATCAGTGGTGAGAGAGCATTTTGATGAGAAGTGCATGGAGTATTGTGATGACAACGGTCAAAGAGCATTTTGATGAAAAGTTCATGTAGCATTGTGGTTAAAAAGGTCACAGAGACTGTTGATGATGAGGGCATGGACCATTGTGATGACAAAGGTCATGAAGCATAGTGATAACTGGAGTCACGGAGCTTTGTGAGGACAGGGGTCATGGAGCAATGTGATAACAAGGGCATGGAGCATTGTGATGACCAGGTCATGCAGTATTGTGAAGACAGGTGTCAGGGAGCATGGTGATGACATATGTCATAGTCCATTGCAATGACAATGGCAGGGAGCATTGTGATGCCAAATATAATGGAGGATTTTGATGACAAATATAATGGAACATTGTGATGACTAGGGCTTGGAGCATTATGATGACAAGGGTCACTGAGAATTTTCAGAACAAGGCCGTGAAGCATTGAGATGACAAGGTCCTGGAGCATTGTGATGAGAAATGCATAGAGACTTGTTATGACAAATCTCATGGAGCATACTGATGAAATGGGGCATGGGGCATTGTGATTACAGGGGACATGGAACATTGTGATGACAAGGGCATGGAACATTGTGAGGAGAAGACCAAGGAGCATTCTGATGGCATGCTTCATTGAGATTTGTGATGACAAGGGCATGGAACATTGTGATTACATTGGTCTTGGAGCATTGTGATGATAAGGGCATGGATCATTGTGATGAAAAAGGCATGGAGCCTTGTCATGACAGAGTTCAAGGATCATACCGACAACAAGTGTCAGGGAGCATTTTGATGACAAGTGTATTGAGCATTGTGATGACAAAGGTCATGGAGCATTGTGATTAGAAGACCAAGGATAATTGTGATGACGAACGTCAAGGGGCATTGTGATGAAAAGTGTCATGGAATATTGTGATCACAAGGGATTGGAGCATTGTTATGACAGAGGTCATGGTGCATTTTGATTTCATTGTGATGACAATAGCATGAAGCATTATGATGATAGGCATGGTGCATTGTGATGACAGGGTTAATGGATCATTAAGATGAAAAAGGACATGGAGCATTGTGATTACAGGGTTCTTGGAGTGTTGTGAGGAGAAGGGTCATGGAGCCTTGTGATGACAAGGCCATGGAATATCGTGATGGCAGGGTCATGGAGCATTGTTATGAGAGGGGTAATGGAGCATTTTGATGGCAAGGGCATGGAGCATTGTGATGAGAATGCCATGTAGATTTCTGATGACATGTGTCATGGAGATTTGTGAAGACAAGGGCATGGAGCAGTGTGATGAGAGCGTTCATGGAGCATTGTGATGACAATGACATGGAGCATTGTGATGCCAAGGGTCAGGGATCTTTGAGATGACAAAGGCCATGGAGCATTTTGATGGCAAGGGCGTTGTGCATTGTGATGAGAAGGGCAGGGAGAATTGTGATGACAAGTTCATGGAGCAATTTGTTGAAAATTTCCATGGTACATTTTGATGACAGGTGTTATGGAACATTGTGATGTCAGGGGTCATTGAACATTGTGATGATAAGTGCATGTAGCATTGTGATGACAGGAGTCAAGGTACATTGTGATGACAGGTGGGAGGGAGTATTGTGACAAATAATGATGTAGCATTGTGATATCAGTGGTGAGAGAGCAATTTGATGAGAAGTGCATGGAGCATTGTGATGACAAATTTTAAGGAGCATTGTGATGACAATATTGTAGAGCACTGTGATGACAAGCGCATGGTGCATTGTGATGACATGTGTCATGGAGCATTGTGCTGACAAGCGCAAGGAGCATTGTGATGACAAGGGTCATGGAGCATTGTGCTGAGATAGGCATAGATAATTGTGATGACGAGGGTGAAAGAGCATTGTGATGAAAATTTCATGGAGCATTGTGGTTAAAATGGTCACAGAGACTGTTGATGACGAGGGCATGGACCATTGTGATGACAAAGGTCATGAAGCATTGTGATGACTGGAGTCACGGAGGATTGTGATGACAGGGGTCAGGGAGCATTGTGATAACAATGGCATGGAGCACTGTGATGACAAGGGCATGGAACATTAGTTTAATAAGTTCCATGGATTGTTGCGATGACAGTTCGAATGGCACACTGTGATGACAAGGGCATGGAGCATTGTGATGACCAGGTCATGCAGTATTCTGAAGAGAGGTGTCAGGGAGCATTGTGATGACATATGTAATGGCCCATTGTGATGACAATGGCATGGAGCATTGTGATGCCAAGTGTCATGGAGGATTCTGATGACAAAGATTATGGAACCCTGTGATGACAATGGCTTGGAGCATTGTGATGACATGGGACAGGGAGCATTGTGCTGACAATTGCATGGAGAATTGTGATGACAATGGTCATGGAGCATTCTGATAACAAGCTTGTGGAGTATTTTGATGACAATGGCATGGAGCATTGTGATGTAAATGGCATGGGGCTTTGTGAAAAAAATGGCATGGAGCCTTTTCGTGGCAGGTTTCAAGGAGCATTCTGATGACAATGTCAGGGAGCATTGGGATGACATGTATATTGAGAATTGTGATGACAAAGGTTATGGAGCATTGTGATGAAAAGGGCATGGAGTATTGTGATGACAGGCATCATGGAGCGTTGTGATGACAAGTGTTATGGAAGATTGTGATCACAAGCGTTTGGAGCATTGTGATGACAGAGGTAATGGATCATATTGATTTCAAGGAGCATGGAGCATTGTGATGACAAGGGCATGAAGCAATGTGATCCCAAGTTTCATGGAGGATTGTGATGACAATGGAAATGGAGTATTGTGATGACAAGCGCATAGAGCATTGTAATGATAAGGTCCTGTAGCATTTTGCTGACAAAGGCATGGAGCATTGTGATGACATGTGTCATGGAGCACTGTGATGACAAGTGTCATGGAGCATTGTGAATACAGGGGTCATGGAGCATTGGGATGACAAGGGCATGGATCATTGTGATGACAAGTGTCATGGAGCACTGGGCTGAAAATGTTCATGGAGTGTTGTGATGACAGGGGTCATGGAGCATAGTGATGAGTAGGGAATGGAGCATTGTGATGACAAGAGTCCCGGATCATTGTGTTCTCAGGAGTCATGGAGTGTTGTGATGACAGTGGTCATGGCGCATTGTGATGATATTGGCCATGGAGTATTGTGATGTGTAGGTCGTGGAGCATTGGGCTGAATATGTTAATGGATCATTGTGATGACAGGGGTCATGGAGCACTGTGATGACTAGGGAATGGAGAATGGTGATGACAAGGTGCTGGAGCTTTGTGATGAGATGTCCATGGAGACTTGTGATGAGAAGTCTCACGGAGCATTCTGATGAAAAGGGGCATGGAGCATTGTGATTACAGAGATCTTGGAGCGTTGTGATGACTAGGGCATGGAGCATTGTGATTAGAAGGCCATGGGGCATTCTGATGTCATGCTTGATGGAGTTTTGTGATGACAAGCACATGGAGCATTGTGATGACAGTGATCTTGGAGCTTTGTGATGAAAAGGGCACGGATCATTGTGATGAAAAAGTCATGGAGCCTTGTCATGACAGGGTTCAAGGAGCATACTGATGACAAGTGTCAGGGAGCATTGTGATGACAAGTGTATTGAGCATTGTGATGACAAAGGTCATGGAGCATTGTGATGAGAAGACCATGGATAATTGTGATGATGAGCTTCATGGGGATTTGTGATGATAAGTGTTATGGAACATTGTGATCACAAGGGTTTGGAGCATTATGATGACAGAAGTCATGGAGAATTTTGATTTCATTGTGATGACAATAGCCTGAAGCATTATGATGATGGGCATGGTGCATTGTGATGACAGCGTTCATGGAGCATTGAGATGCAAAGTGGCATGGAGCATTGTGATTACAGGGGTCTTGGAGCATTTTGATGTCAAGGGTCAGGGAGCCTTGTGATGACAAGGACGTGGAACATTGTGATGGCAGGGGTCATGGAGCCTTTTTATGACAGATGTAATGGAGCATTGTGATGAGAAGTGCATTGAGCATTGGCCCGAATGTTTTCATTGATTATTGTGATGAGAGTGGGCATGGAGCATTGTGATGACAAGGGCATGGAACACTGTGATACATGGGTCATGGAGGATTGTGAGGAAAATGGCATGGAGCATTTTGATGAGAAGGGCATCGAGCATTGTGATGACAAGTGTCATGGAGCTTTGTGATGACAAGGACATGGAGCAATGGGATGAGAGCATTCAGGGAGCATTGTGATGACAATGACATGGAGCATTGTGATGCCAAGGGTCATGGAGCTTTGTGATGACAACGGTCATGGAGCATTTTGATGACAAGCGTGTGGTGCATTGTGATGAGAAGGAGAGGGAGCATTTTGATGACAGGTTCATGCTGCAATTTGATGAAAAGTGTAATGTAACATTTTGATGACAGGGGTTACAGAACTTTGTGATGCCATGGGTCATGGAGCTTTGGGATGAAATGTGTCATGGAGCATTGTGATGACAGTGGTTATGGAATATTGTGATGTCAGGGGTCATGGAACATTGTGATTACAGGGTTGAGGGAGGATTGTGATGACTAGTGATGGAACATTGTGATATCTCAGGTGAGAGAGCATTTGGATGAGAAGTGCATGGAGCATTGTGATTACATGGGTCTTGAAGCATTGTGATGAGAAGGGTCATGGAGCTTTGTGATGACAAGGCCATGGAACATTTTGTTGGCAGGCGCCATGGAGAATTGTTATGACAGTGGTAATGGAGCATTGTGATGGCAAGGGCATGGAGCATTGTGATGAGAAGGCCATGGAGCATTTTGATGACATGTGTCATGGAGCTTTGTGATGACAAGGGCATGGAGCAATGTGATGAGAGCGTTCATGGAGCATCGTGATGACAATGACATGGAACATTGTGATGCCAAGGGTCATGGATCTTTGTGATGACAAAGGTCATGGAGCATTTTGATGACAAGGGCGTTTTGCATTGTGATGAGAAGGGCAGGGAGCATTGTGATGACAGGGTCATGGAACAATTTGATGAAAAGTGTCATGGAACATTTTGATGACAGGGGTTGTGGAACACTGTGATGTCAGCGGTCATGGAGCATTTTGATGAAAAGGGTCATGGAGCATTTTGATGACAGGGGTTATTTAACATTGTGATGTCAGTGGCCATCGAACATTGTGATCATAATGCATGTAGCATTTTGATGACAGGAGTCATGGAAGATTGTGATGACGGGTGAGGTAGTATTGTGACGAATAGTGATGTAACATTGTGATATCATTGGGGAGAGAGCATTTTGATGAGAAGTGCATGGAGCATTGTGATGACAATGTTTATGGAGCATTGTGATGACAAGATTGTGGAGCACCGTGATGACAAACGCATGGTGTATTGTGATGACATGTGTCGAGGAGCATGGTGCTGACAAGCGCAGGGAGCATTGTTATGAAAATGGTCATGGAGCATTGTCCTGAGAAAGGCATAGAGAATTGCGATGACAAGGGTCAAAGATCATTGTGATGAAAAGTTCATGGAGCATTGTGGTTAAAAATGTCACACAGACTGTTGATGATGAGGGCATGGACCATTGTGATGACAAAGGTCATGAAGCATTGTGATGACTGGAGTCATGGAACTTTGTGATGACAGGGGTCATGGAGCATTGTGATAACAAGGGCTTGGAGCATTGTGATGACAAGGGCATGGAGCATTGGTCTAATAAGTTTTAATGGATTATTGCGATGAGAGTTGGAATGGCGCATTGTGATGACAAGGGCATAGAGCATTGTGTTGACCAGATCATGCAGTATTGTGAAGACAGGTGTCAGGGAGCATTGTGATGACATATGTAATGCCCCATTGTGATGACAATGACATGGAGCATTGTGATGCCAAGTGTCATGGAGGATTCTGAAGACAAAGGTAATGGAGCATTGTGATGACAATGGCTTGGAGCATTGTGATGACATGGGTCAGGGAGCATTGTGCTGACAAGTGCATGGAGAATTGTGATGACAAGTGTCATGGAGCATTCTGATGACAAGCTTGTGGAGTATTTTGATGACAATGGCATGGAGCATTGTGATGAAAATGGCATGGGGCTTTATGATGAAAAAGGCATGGAGCCTTTCCGTGACAGTGTTCAAGGAGCATTCTGACGACAAGTGTTAGGGAGCATTGTGATGACAAGTGTATTGAGAATTGTGATGACAAAGGTCATGGAGCATTGTGATGAAAAGTGCATGGAGTATTGTGATGACAGGCATCATGGAGCGTTGTGATGACAAGTGTTATGGAACATTGTGATCACAAGGGTTTGGAGCATTGTGATGACAGAGGTCATGGATCATTTTGATTTCAAGGAGCATGGAGCATTGTGATGACAAGGGCATGAAGCAATGTGATCCCAAGGTTCATGGAGGATGTGATGACAATGGTAATGGAGTATTGTGATGACAAGCGCATAGAGCATTGTAATGACAAGGTCATGTAGCATTTTGCTGACAAAGGCATGGAGCATTGTGATGACAGGTGTCATGGAGCACTGTGATGACAAGCGTCACGGAGCATTGTGAATACAGGGGACATGGAGCTTTGTGATAAAAAGGGCATGGAACTTTGTGATGACAAGGGCATGGAACATTTGTCTAATAAGTTTCATGGATTATTGTGATGACAGTTGGAATGGCGCTTTGTGATGACAAGGGCATGGAGCATTGTGATGACCAGGTCATGCAGTATTGTGAAGACAGGTGTCAGGGATCATTGTGATGACATATGTAATGGCCCAATGTGATGACGATGGCATGGAGCATTGTGATGCCAAGTGTCATGAAGGATTCTGATGACAAAGTTAATAGAGCATTGTGATGACAATGGCTTGGAGCATTGCGATGACAAGGGTCAAGGAGCATTGTGTTGACAAGTGCATGGAGAATTGTGATGACAAGGGTCATGGAGCATTCTGGTGACAAGATTGTGGAGAATTTTGATGACAATGGCATGGAGCATTGTGATGAAAATGGCATGGGGCATTGTGATGAAAATGGCATGGAGACTTTTCGTGACAGGTTTCATGGAGCATTCTGACGACAAATGTCAGTGAGCATTGTGATGACAATGTATTGAGAATTGTGATGACAAAGTTCATGGAGCATTGTGATGAAACGTGCATTGAGTATTGTGATGACAGTGGTCATGGAGCATTGTGATTACAAGGGAATGGAACATGTTGATGACAGGGGTCATGGAACATTTTGATTACAGGCGTGAGGGAGGATTGTGATGACTAGTGAGGGAACTTGGTGATATCTCAGGTGAGAGAGCATTTGGATGAGAAATGCATGGGGCATTGTGATTACAATGTTTATGGAGCATCGCGATGACAAGGTGGTGGATCATTGTGATGGAAAGCCCGTGGCACATTTTCATGACAAGGGTCATGGAGCACTGTTCTGACAAAGGCATGGAGCATTGTGATGACAAGGGTCACGGAGCATTGTGATGAAAAGTTCATGGAGCATTGTGGTTACAAGGGTCACAGAGACTTGTGATGATGCGGGCATGGACCGTTGTGATGACAAACGTTATGAAGAATTGTGATGACTGGAGTTACGGAGCATTGTGTAGACAGGGGTCATGGAGCATTGTGATGACAAGGACATGGAGCATTGTGATGAGAAAGTCATGGAGTAATTTGAAAACATGTGTCAGGGAGCATTGTGATGACATATGTCATGGTGCATTTCGATGACAATGGCATGGTGCATTGTGATGCCAAATGTAATGGAGGATTGTGATGACAAATATAATGGAGCGTTGTGATGCCTAGGGCTTGGAACATTATGATGACAAGGGCCATTGAGAATTTTCATGACAATGTCGTGAAGCATTGTGATGACAAGGTCCTGGAGCATTGTGATGAGAAAACCATGGAGCCTTGTGATGACAGGTCTCATGGAGCATACTGATGAAAAGGGGCATGGAGCATTCTGATTACAGGGGTCCTGGAACATTGTGATAGCAGGGGCATTGAGCACTGTGATGGCAAGGGCATGGATCATTGGTCTAATAATTTTCATGGATTATTGTGATGACAGTTGGAATGGCGCATTGTGATGACAGTGGTCATGGAGCATTGTGATGATACTGCTCATGGA
Source organism: Mesoplodon mirus (assembly GCF_964341445.2). NCBI lineage: Eukaryota > Metazoa > Chordata > Mammalia > Artiodactyla > Ziphiidae > Mesoplodon > Mesoplodon mirus. Next base: position 2,391,499 of record NW_028295811.1, read on the forward strand.
GCATTGTGATAAGACAATCATGGAGCATTGGGTTGAAAATATTCATAGAGTATTGTGATGACAGGTGTCAAGGAGCATTGTGATGACAAGGGAATGGAGCTTGGTGATGACAAGGTCCTGGAGCATTTTGATGAGAGGACGATGGAGACTTATGATGACAAGTCTCATGGAGCATTCTGATGAAAAGGGGCAAGGAGCTTTGTGATTACAGGGGTCTAGGAGCACTGTGATGACAAGGGCATGGAGCATTGTGAGGAGAAGGCCATGGAACATTCTGATGGCATGCGTCATGGAGCTTTGTGATGACAAGGGCATGGATCATTGTGATTACAGGGGTCTTGGAGCATTGTGATGACAAGGGTCATGGAGCCTTTTGATGACAAGGCCGTGGAACATTGTGATGGCAGCGGTCATGGAGCATTGTTATGACAGAAGTAATGGAGCATTGTAATCAGAATGGCATTGAGCATTGGTCTGAAATGTTTCATGGATTATTGTGATGAGAGTGGGCAGGGAGCATTGTGATGACAAGAGCACGGTACACTGTGATACATGGGTCATGGTGGATTGTAATGACAAGAGCATGGAGCATTTTGATGGAAGGGCATCGAGCATTGTGATGAGAAGTGTCATGGAGCTTTGTTATGACAAGGGCATGGAGCAATGTGATGAGAGGGTTCATGGAGCATTGTGATGACAATGACATGAAGCACTGTGATGCCAAGGGTCATGGAGCTTTGTGATGACAAATGTCATGGAGCATTTTGATGACAAGGCTGTGGTGCAGTGTGATGAGAAGGGCAGGGAACATTTTAATGACAGGGTCATGCTGCAATTTGATGAAAACTGTAATGGAACATTTTGATGACAGGGGTTATAGAACATTGTGATGCCAGGGATCATGGAGCTTTGGGATGAAAAGGGTCATGGAGCATTTTGATGACAGGGGTTATGGAACATTGTGATGACTGGAGTCACGGAGCATTGTGATGACAGGCGTCATGGTGCATTGTGATAACAAGGGCATGGAGCATTGTGATGACAGGGGAATGGAGCATTGGTCTGACAAGTTTCATAGATTATTGTGATGACAGTGGACATTGTGCATTGTGATGACAAGGGCATGGAGCATTGTGATGACAAGAGTCCCGGATCATTGTGTTGTCAGGTGTTTTGGGTGGTTGTGATGACAGGGGTCATGGAGCATTGTGAGTACTAGGGAATGGAGCATTGTGATGACAAGAATCCCAGATCATTTTGTTGTCAGTTGTCATGGAGTGTTGTGATAACAGTGGTCATGGAGCATTGTGAAGACATTGGCCATGGAGCATTGTGATGAGTAGGTCGTGGAGCATTGGGCTGAAAATGTTAATGGACTACTGTGATGACAGGGGTCATGGAGCATTGTGATGACAAGGGAATGGAGCATGGTGATGAAAAGTTCCTGGAGCATTGTGAGGAGAAGTCCATGGAGACTTGTGATGACAAGTCTCATGGAGCATTCTGATGAAAAGGGGGATGGAGCATTGTGATTACAGGGGTCTTGGAGCATTGTGATGACAAGGGCATGGAGCATTATGGTGAGAAGGCCATGAAGCATTCTGATGACATGCGTCATGGAGCTTTTTGATGACAAGGGCATGGATCATTTTGATTACAGGGATCTTGGAGCATTGTGATGACAAGGGCATGGATAATTGTGATTACAGGGATCTTGGAGCATTGTGATGAAAAGGGCATGGATTATTGTGATGACAAAGGCATGGAGCCTTTTCATGACAGGGTTCAAGGAGCATCCTGACGACAAGTGTCAGGGAGCATTGTGATGACAAGTGTATTGAGCATTGTGATGACAAAGATCATGGAGCATTGTGAAGAGAAGACCATGGATAATTGTGATGATGAGCGTCATGGGGTGTTGTAATGATAAGTGTTATGGAACATTGTGATCACAAGTGTTTGGAGCATTATGATGACAGAGGTCATGGAGAATATTGATTTCATTGTGATGACAATAGCCTGAAGCATGATGATGATGGGCATGGTGCATTGTGATGGCAGGGTTCATGGAGCATTGAGATGAAAAGGGACATGGAGCATTGTGTTTACAAAGGTCTTGGAGCATTGTGATGACAAGGGCATGGAGCATTGTGATGAGAAGGCCATGGAACTTTCTGATGACATGCGTCATGGAGCTTTGAGATGACAAGGGCAAGGAGCATTGTGATTACAGGGGCCTTCAGCATTGTGATGACAAGTGTCATGGAACCTTGTGATGACAAGTGAAATGGAACCTTGTGATGACTAGGCTGTGGAACATTGTGATGGCAGTGGTCATGGTGCATTGTTATGACAGAGGTAATGGAGCATTGTGATGAGAAGGGCATGGGACATTGGTCTGAAATGTTTCATGGATTATTGTGATGAGAGTGGGCATGGAGCATTGTGATGACAAGGGTAAGGAATACTATGATACATGGGTCATGCAGGATTGTAATGAAAAGGGCATGGAGCATTGCGATGAGAAGGGCATCAAGCATTGTGATGACAAGTGTCATGGAGCTTTGTGATGACAAGGGCATTGAGCAATGTTATGAGAGGGTTCATGGAGCATTGTGATGACAATGACATGGAGCATTGTGATGCCAAGGGTCATGGAGCTTTGTGATGACAAGTCATGGAGCATTTTGATAACAAGGGCATGGTGCATTGTGATGAGAAGTGCAGGGAGCATTTTGATGACCGGGCCATGCAGCAATTTGATGAAAAGTGTAATGGAATATTTTGATGGCAGGTGTTATAGAACATTGTGATGTCAGGGGTCTTGGAGCTTTGGGATGAAAAGGATCATGGAGCATTTTGATGACAGGGGTTATGGAACATTGTGATGTCAAGGGTCATGGAACATTGTGATGATAAGGGGATGTAGCAGTATGATGACAGGGTCATGGAACATTGTGATTACAGGGGTGAGGGTGTATTGTGATGACTAGTCATGGAACACTGTGATATCTCTGGTGAGAGAGCATTTTGATGAGAAGTGCATGGACCATTGTGATTACAAGCTTTATGGAGCATTGCAATGACAAGGTTGTGGACTGTTGTGATGAAATGCGCGTGGCACATTGTGAAGACAATGGTCATGGAGCATTGTTCTGACAAAGACATGGAGCATTGTGATGACAAGGGTCACTGTGAATTGTGATGAAAATTTCATGGAGCATTGTGGTTACAAAGCTCACAGAACCTTGTGATGACACGCGCATGGATCATTGTGATGACAAACATTATGAAGCATTGTGATGACTGGAGTCACGGAGCATTGTGATAACAAGGGTCATGGAGCATTGTGATGACATGTGTCATGGAGCATTGTGCTGACAAGCGCATGGAGCATTGTGATGACAATGGTCATGGAGCATTGTGCTGAGAAAGGCATAGAGCATTGTGATGACAAGGGTCAAAGAGCATTGTGATGAAAAGTTCATGGATCATTTTGGTTAAAAAGCTCACAGAGAGTGATGATGACGAGGGCATGGCCCATTGTGGTGACAAAGGTCATGAAACATTGTGATGACTGGAGTCACAGAGCATTGTGATGGCAGGGTTCATGGAGCATTGCGATAACAAGGGCATGGAGCATTGTGATGACCAGGGCAAGGAGCAGTGGTCTAATAAATTTCATGGATTATTGCGATGACAGTTGGAATGGCGCATTGTGATGACAAGGGCATGGAGAATTGTGATGGCCAGGTCATGCAGTATTGTGAAGACAGGTGTCAGGGAGCATTGTGATGACATATGTAATGGCCCATTGTGATGACAATGGCATGGAGCATTGGGATGCCAAGTGTCATGGAGGATTCTGATGGCCAAGGTAATGGAGCATTGTGATGACAATGGCTTGGAGCATTGTGATGACAAGGGTCAGGGAGCATTGTGCTCACAAGTGCATGGAGAAATGTGATGACAAGGGTCATGGAGTATTCTGATGACAAGCTTGTGGAGTATTTTGATGACAATGGCATGGAGCATAGTGATGAAAACGGCATGGGATATTGTGATGAAAAAGGCATGGAGCCTTTTCCTGACAGGGTTCAAGGAGCATACTGATGATAATTGTCAGGGAGCCTTGTGATGACATGTGTATTGAGAATTGTGATGACAAAGGTCATGGAGCATTGTGATGAAAAGAGCATGGAATATTGTGATGACAGGCATCATGGAGCGTTGTGATGACAAGTGTTATGGAACACTGTGATCACAAGGGTTTGGAGCATTGTGATGACAGAGGTCATGGATCAAGTTGATTTCAAGGAGCATGGAGCATTGTGAGGACAAGGGCATGAAACAATGTGATCCCAAGTTTCATGGAGGATTGTGATGACAATGGAAATGGAGTATTGTGATGACATGCGCATAGAGCATTGTAATGACAAGGTCATGTAGCGTTTTGCTGACAAAGGCATGGAGCATTGTGATGACATGTGTCATGGAGCACTGTGATGACAAGCGTCAGGGAGCATTGTGAATACAGGGGTCATGGAGCATTGGGATGACAAGGGCATGGATCATTGTGATGACAATGGTCATGGAGCACTGGGTTGATAAGGTTCATGAAGTGTTGTGATGACAGGTGTCATGGAGCATTGTGATGACTACGGAATGGAGCATTGTGATGACAAGAGTTGTGGATCATTGTGTTGTCTGGTGTCATGGAGTGTTGTGATGACAGTGGTCATGGAGCATTGTGATGATATTGGCCATGGAGCATTGTGATGAATAGGTCTTGGAGTATTGGGCTGAAAATATTCATGGATTATTGTGATGACAGTGGTCATGGAGCATCGTGATGAGAAGGGAATGGAGCATGGTGATGACAAGGTCCAGGAGCATTGTGAAGAGAAGACCATGGAGACTTGTCATGACAAGTCTCATGGAGCATTCTGATGAAAAGGGGCATGGAGCATTGTGATTACAGGGGTCTTGGAGCACTGTGATGACTAGGGCATGGAACACTGTGATACATGTGTCATGGGTCATGGAGGATTGTGATGACAAGTCATGGAGCACTGTGATGACAAGTCATGGAGCATTGTGATGAGAAGTGCATGGACCATTGTGATTATAAGGTTTATGGAGCATAGCGATTACAAATTTGTGGACCGATGTGATGAAAAGCACGTGGCACATTGTGATGACAAGGGGCAAGGAGCATTGTTCTGACAAAGGCATGGAGCATTGTGATGACAAGGGTCACGGAGCATTGTGATGAAAAGTACATTGAGCATTGTGGTTACAAAGGTCACAGAGCCTTGTGATGACGCGGGCATGGACCGTTTTGATGACAAACGTTATGAATCATTGTGATGACTGGAGTCACGGAGCATTGTGATGATAGGGGTCATGGAGCATTGTGATGACAAGGGCATGGTGCATTGTGTTGACAGGGGCATGGAGCATTGGTCTGACAAGTTTCATAGATTATTGTGATGACAGTGGACATGGTGCATTTTGATGACTAGGCCATGGATCATTGCGAAGAGAAAGTCATGGATTATTGTTAAGACAGGTGTCAGGGAGCATTGTGATGACATATGTCATGGTCCATTGCAATGACAATGGCAGGTAGCATTGTGATGCCAAATGTAATGGAGGATTTTGATGAGAAATATAATGGAGCATTGTGAAGACTACAGCTTGGAGCATTATGATGACAAGGGCCATTGAGAATTTTCAGAAAAAGTCGTGAAGCATTGTGATGACGAGGTCCTGGAGCATTGTGATGAGAAATGCATAGAGACTTGTGATGACAAATCTCAGGGAGCATACTGATGAAAAGGGGCATGGATCATTGTGATTACAGGGGTCTTGGAACATTGTGATGACATGGGCATGGAGCATTGTGAGGAGAAGTCCAAGGAGCATTCTGAAGACATGTTTCATTGAGCTTTGTGATGCCAAGGGCATGGAGCATTGTGTTTAAAGGGGTCTTGGAGCATTGTGATGAAAAGGGCATGGATCATTGTGATGAAAAAGGCATGGAGCCTTGTCATGACAGGGTTCAAGGAGCATACAGACAACAAGTGTCAGGGAGCATTCTGATGACAAGTGTATTGAGCATTGTGATGACAAAGGTCATGGAAAATTGTGATGAGAAGACCATGGATAACTGTGATGACGAGCGTCACGGGGCACTGTGATGACACGTGTTATGGAATATTGTGATCACAAGGGTTTGGAGCATTGTTATTACAGAGGTCATGGAGCATTTTGATTTCATTGTGATGACAATAGCATGAAGCATTATGATGATGGGCATGGTGCACTGTGATGCCAGGGTTCTTGGAGCATTGAGATGAAAAGGGGCATGAAGCATTGTGATTAAAGGGGTCTTGGAGCATTGTGATGACAAGGGTCATGGATCATTGGGCTGAAAGTGTTCATGGAGAATTGTGATGACATGGGTCATGGAGAATTGTGATGAGTAGGGAATGGAGCATTGTGATGACAAGAGTCCCAGATCATTGTGTTGTCAGGTGTCATGGAGAGCTGTGATGAGAGTGGTCATGGAGCATTTTGATGATATTTGTCATGGAGCATTGTGATGAGAATTTCATGGACCATTGGGCTAAAAATATTCATGGAGTATTGTGATGACAGTGGTCATGGAGCATTGTGAGGTTAAGGGAATGGAGCATGTTAATGACAAGATTCTGGAGCATTGTGATGATAAGACCATGGAGACTTGTGATGACAACTCTCATGGAGCATTCTGATGAAAAGGGCCTTGGAGCATTGTGATTACAGGGGTCTTGGAGCATTGTGATGACAAAAGCATGGAGCATTGTGAGGAGAAGGGCATGGAGCATTGTGATTAGGGGTCTGAGAGCACTGTGATGAAACGGGCATGGATCATTGTGATGAAAAGGCATGGAGTCTTGTCATTACAGGGTTCATGGAGTATACTGACGACAAGTGTCAGGGAGCATTGTGATGACAAGTGTATTGAGAATTGTGATGACAAAGGTCATGGAGTATTGTGATGAGAAGACCATGGATAATTGTGATGATGAGCGTCAGAGGGTGTTGTGATGATTAGTGTTATAAAACATTGTGATCAAAAGGGTTTGGAGCATTATGATGAGAGTGGTCATGGATAATTTTGATTTCATTGTGATGACAATAGCCTGAAGCATTATGATGATGGGCATGGTGCATTTTGATGACAGGCTTCAAGGTGCATTGAGATGAAAAGTAGCATGGAGCATTGTGATTACAGGGGTTTTGGAGCATTGTCATGACAAGGGCATGGAGCATTGTGATGAGAAGGCCATGGAACATTTCGATGTCATGTGTCAAGGAGCTTTGTGCTGACAAGGGAATGGAGCATTGTGATTACAGGGGTCTTGGAGCATTGTGATGACAAGTGTCATGGAGCCTTGTGATGACAAGTCCGTGGAATATTGTGATGGCAAGGGTCATGGATCAATGTTATGACAGAGGTAATGGAGCATTGTGATGAGAATGGCATTGACCATTGGTCTGAAATATTTCATGGATTATTGTGATGAGAGTGGGCATGGAGCATTCTGATGACAAGGGAAAGGAACACTGTGATACATGGGTCATGCAGGACTGTAATGACAAGGGCATGGAGGATTGTGATGAGAAGGGCATCGAGCATTGCGATGACAAGTGTCATGGAGCTTTGTGAAGACAAGGGCATGGAGCAATGTGATGAGAGGGTTCATGGAGCATTGTGATGACAATGACATGGAGCAATGTGATGCCAAGTGTCATGGAGATTTGTGAAGACAAAGGTCATGGAGCATTTTCATGCCAAGTGTGTGGTGCATTGTGATGAGAAAGGCAGGGAGAATTTTGATGACTGGGTCATGCAGAAATTTGATGAAAAATGTAATGGAACATTTTGATGACAGGAGTTATAGAACATTGTGATGCCAAGGGTCATGGAGCTTTGGGATGAAAAGTGTCATGGAGCATTTTTATGACAGTGGTTATGGAACATTGTGATGTCATGGGTCATGGAACATTGTGATGATAAGGGAATGTAGCATTGTGTTGAGAGGGGTCATGGAACATTGTGATAACAGGGGTGAGGGAGGATTCTGATGACTAGTGATGGAACATTGTGATATCTCATGTGAGAGAAGATTTGGATGAGAAGTGCATGGAGCATTTTGATTACATGGTTTATTTAGCATAGCGATGACAATGTTGTGGATCATTGTGATGAAAAGCGCATGGCACATTGTGATGACAAGGGTCATGGAGCATTGTTCTGACAAAGGCATGGAGCATTGTGATGACAAGGGTCACGGAGCATTGTGATGAAAAGTTCATGGAGCACTGTGGTTACAAAGGTCACAAAGCCTTGTGATGACGCGGGCATGGACTGTTCGGATGACAAACGTTATGAAGCATTGTGATGACTGGAGTCACAGAGCATTGTGATGACAGGGGTAATGGAGCATTTTGATGACAAGGGCATTGAGCATTGTGATGACAGGGGCATCGAGCATTGGTCTGACAAGTTTCATAGACTATTGTGATGACATTGTACATGGTGAATTGTGATGACATGGACATGGAGCTTTTTGATGAGAAGGCCATGGAACATTCTGATGACGTGTGTCATGGAGCTTTGCGATGACAAGGGCATGGAGCATCGTGATTACAGTGGTCTTGGAGCATTGTGATGACAAGGGTCATGGATCCTTTTGAGGACAAGGCCGTGTAACATTGTGATGGCAGGGGTCATGGAGCATTGTGATGACAAGGGCGTGAAGAATTGTGATGACCAGGTCTTGCTCTATTGTGAAGAGAGTTGTCAGGGAGCACTGTGATGATATATGTAATGGACCACTGTGATGACAGTGGCATGGAGCATTGTGATGCCAAGTTTCATGGAGGATTCTGATGACAAAGGTAAAGGAGCATTGTGATGACAATGGCTTGGAGCACTGTGATGACAAGGGTCAGTGAGCATTGTGCTGACAAGTGCATGGTGCATTGTGATGACAAGGGCATGGAGCATTTGATGAAAAGGCCATGGAACATTCTGATGACATGTGTCATTGAGCTTTGTGATGACAAGGGCATGGAGCATTGTGATTACAGGGGTCTTGGAGCATTGTGATGACAAGAGTCCCGGATCATTGTGTTGTCAGGTGTCATGAAGTGTTGTGATGACAGTGGTCATGGAGTATTGTGATGATATTGGTCATGTAGCATTGCGATGACAAGTGAATGGAGCATGGTGATGACAAGTCCTAGAGCATTGTGATGAGAAGACCATGGAGACATTTGATGAGAAGTCTCATGGAGCATTCTGTTGAAAAGGGGCATGGAGCATTGTGATTACAGGGGTCTTGGAGCATTGTTATGACAAGGGCATGGATCATGTTGATGAGAAGGCCATGGAGCATTCTGATGACATGCGTCATGGAGCTTTGTGATGACAAGGGCATGGATCATTGTGATTACAGGGGTCTTGGAGCATTGTTATGAAAAGGGCATGAAACATTGTGAAGACAAAGGCATGCAGCCTTGTCATGACAGGGTTCAAGGAGCATAATGACGACAAGTGTCAGGGATCATTGTGATGACAAGTGTATTGAGCATTGTGATGACAAAGATCATGGAACATTGTGATGAGAAGACCATGGATAATTTTGATGACGAGCGTCATGGGGCATTGTGATGACAACTGTAAAGGAGCCTTGTGATGACAAGGCCGTGGAACATTGTGATGGCAGGGGTCATGGAGCATTGTTATGACAGGGGTAATGGAGCATTTTTATGAGAAGTGCATGGAACATTGGTCTGAAATATTTCATGGATTATTGTGATGAGAGTGGCATGGTGTATTGTGATGACAAGGGCACGGAACACTGTGATACATGGGTCATGGGTCATGGAGATTTGTAATGACAAGTCATGGAGCATTGTGATGACAAGGGCATGGAGCATTGTGATGACAGGTACATGGAGCATTGTTATGACAGGGGCATGGAGCATTGGGCTGACAAGTTTCATAGATTATTGTGATGACAGTGGGCATAGTGCATTGTGATGACAATGGCATGGAGCATTGTGAAGAGAAGGTCATGGAGTATTGTGAAGAGAGGTGTCAGGGAGCATTGTGATGACTTATGTCATGATCCATTGCGATGACAATGGCAGGGAGTATTGTGATGCCAAATGTAATGGAGATTGTGATGACAAATATAATGGAGCATTGTGATGACTAGGGATTGGAGCATTATGATGACCAGGGCCATTGATAATTTTCATGACAAGGTCGTGAAGCATTGTGATGACAAGGTCCTGGAGCATTGTGTTGAGAAAATCATGGAGCCTTGTGATGACAAATCTCATGGAGCATACTGATGAAAAGGGGCATGGAGCAATGTGATTACAGGGGTCTAGGCACATTGTGATGACAAGGGCATGGAGCATTGTGATGACAAGGGCATGGAACATTGTGATGAGAAGGCCATCTAAAATTCTGAAGACATGTGTCATGGAGCTTTGTGATGACAAGGGCATGGATCATTGTGATGACAAGGGTCATGGAACATTGTGCTGAAAATGTTCATGGAGTATTGTGATGACAGGGGTCATGGAGCATTGTGATTACAGGGGTCTTGGAGCATTGTGATGACAAGAGTCCCGGATCATTGTGTTGTCATATGTCATGGAGTGTTGTGAAGACAGTGGTCATGGATCATTGTGATGATATTGGTCATGGAGCATTGTGATGAGAAGGTCATGGAGCACTGGGCTGAAAATGTTCATGGAGTATTGTGATGACAGGTGTCATGGAGCATTCTGATGACAAGGGAATGGAGTGTGGTGATGACATGGTCCTGGAGCATTGTGATGAGTTGACCATGGAGACTTGTGATGACAAGTCTCATGGAGCATTCTGATGAAAAGGTGCATGGAGTATTGTGATTACAGGGGTCTTCAGCATTGTGATGACAATGGCATGGAGCACTGTGAGGAGAAGGCCATGGAACATTCTGATGACATGCGTCATGGAGCTTTGTGATGACAAGTGCATGGAGCATTGTGATTACAGGTGTCTTGGAGCATTGTGATGACAAGGGTCATGGAGCCTTTTGATGACAAGGCCGTGGAACATTGTGATGGCAGCGGTCATGGAGCATTGTTATGACAGAGGTAATGGAGCATTGTGATGAGAAGGGCATTGAGCATTGGTCTGAAATATTTCATGGATTATTCTGATGACAAGGGCAGGGTATACTGTAATACATTGGTCAAGGGGGATTGTAATGACAAGGGCATGGAGCATTGTGATGAGAAGGGCATCGAGCACTGTGATGACAAGTGTCATGGAGCTTTGTGATGACAAGTGCATGGAGCAATGTGATGAGAGGGTTCATGGAGCATTATGATGACAATGACATGGAGCATTGTGATGCCGTGGGTCATGGAGCTTTGTGATGGCAAACGTCATGGAGCATTTTGATGACAAGTGTGTGGTGCATTGTGATGAGAAGGGCAGGGAGCATTTTGATGACAGGGTCATGCAGTAATTTGCTGAAAAGTGTAATGGAACATTTTGATGACAGGGGTTATAGAGCATTGTGATGACAGTGGTCATGGAGCTTTCGGATGAAATGGGTCATGGAGCATATTGATGACAGGGGTTATGGAACATTGTGATGTCAGGGGTCATGGAACATTGTGCTCATAAGGGGATGTAGCATTGTGATGACAGGGGCCATGGAATATTGTGATAACAGGGGTGAGGGAGGATTATTATGAAAAGGGCATGGATAATTTTGATGAAATAGGAAAGGAGCCTTGTCATGACTGGGTTCAAGGAGCATACAGACAACAAGTGTCAGGGAGCATTTTGATGACAAGTGTATTGAGCATTGTGATGACAAAGTACATGGAGCATTGTGATGAGAAAACCATGGATAATTGTGATGACGAGCGTCATGGGGCATTGTGATGACAACTGTTATGGAATATTGTGATCACAAGAGTTTGGAACATTGTTATGACAGAGGTCATGGAGCATTTTGATTTCATTGTGATGACAATAGCATGAAACATTAGGATGATTGGCATGGTGCATTTTGATGACAGGGTTCATGGATCATTGAGATGAAAAGGGGCAAGGAGCATTGTGATTACAGGGGTCATGGAGCATTGTGATGACAAGGGCATGAAGCATTGTGAAGAGAAGGTCATGGAACCTACTGATGACATGCGTCATGGAACTTTGTTATGACAAGTTCATGGAGCATTTTGATTACACGTGTCTTGGATCATTTCGATGACATGGGTAATGGAGCCTTGTGATGACAAGGCGGTGGAATATTGTGATGGCAATGGTCATGGAACATTGTTATGACAGAGGTAATGGTGCATTGTTATGAGAAGGGAATTGAGCACTGGTCTGAAATATTTCATGGATTATTGTGATGAGATTGGGCATGGAGCATTGTGATGACAAGGGCACGGAACACTGTGATACATGGGTCAGGGAGGATTGAAATGTCAAGGGCAAGGAGCAATGTGATGAGAGGGTTCATGGATCATTGTGATGACAATGACATCGAGCGTTGTGAGAAGGCCATGGAGCATTCTGATGACTTGCGTCATTGAGCTTTGTGATGACAAGACCATAGAGCATTGTGATTACAGGGGTCATGGTGCATTGTGATGAAAAGGGCATGGATCACTGTGATGAAAAAGGCATGGAGCCTTGTCATGACAGGGTTCAAGAAGCATACTGACGACAAGTGTCAGGGAGCATTGTGATGACAAGTGTATTGAGCATTGTGATGACAAAGATCATGGAGCATTGTGAAGAGAAGTCCATGGATAATTGTGATGATGATCGTCATGCGGTGTTGTGATGATAAGTGTTATGGAACATTGTTATCAGAAGGGTTTGGAGCATTATGATGACAGAGGTCATGGAGAATTTTGATTTAATTGTGATGACAATAGCCTGAAGCATTATGATGATGGACATGGTGCATTGTGATGACAGGTTTCATGGAACACTGAGATGAAAAAGGACATGGAGCATTGTGATTACAGGGTTCTTGGAGCATTGTAATGACAAGCGCATAGAGCTTTCTAATGACAAGTTCATGTAGAACTTTGCAGACAAATGCATGGAGCATTGTGATGACAGGTGTCATGGAGCTTTGTGATGACACGTCATGGAACATTTTGATGACAAGGGCATGGTGCATTGTGATGAGAAGGGCAGGAAGCATTTTGATGACCGGGTCATGCAGCAATTTGATGAAAAGTGTAATGGAACATTGTGATGGCAGTGGTCATGGAGCATTGTTATGACAGAAGTAATGGATCATTGTGATGAGAAGGGCATTGAGCATTGGTCTGAAATGTTTCATGGATTATTGTGATGAGAGTGGGCATGGAGCATTGTGAGGACAAGGGCACGGAACACTGTGATACATGGGTCATGGAGGATTGTAATGACAAGGGCATGGAGCATTGTGATGAGAAGGGCATCGAGCATTGTGATGACAAGTGTCATGGAGCTTTATAATGACAAGGGCATGGAGCAATGTGATGAGAGGGTTCATGGAGCATTGTGATGACAATGATATGGAGCATTGTGATGCCAAGGGTCATGGAGCTTTGTGATGACAAAGGTCATAGAACATTTTGATGACAAGGGTGTGGTGCATTGTGATGAGAAGGGCAGGGAGCATTTTGATGACAGGGTCATGCAGCAATTTGATGAAAAGTGTAATGGAACATTTTGATGACAGGGTTTATAGAATATTTTGATGCCAGGTGTCATGGAGCTTTGGGATGAAATGGGTCATGGAGCATTTTGATGACAGGCTTATGGAAGATTGTGATGTCATGGGTTATGGAACATTGTGCTGATAAGGGGATGTAGCATTCTGATGACAGGGGTCATGGAACATTGTGATTACAGGGGTGAGGGAGGATTGTTATAACTAGTGACAGAACATTGTGATATCTCAGGTGAGAGAGCATTTGGATGAGAAGTGCATGGAGCATTGTGATTACAAGGTTTATGGCGGATAGTGATGACAAGGTTGTGGATCATTGTGATGAAAATTGCGTGCCACATTGTGATGACAAGGGTCATGGAGTATTGTTCTGACAAAGGCATGGAGCGTTGTGATGACAAGGGTCATGGAGCATTGTGATGAAAATTTCATGGAGCACTGAGGTTACAAAAGACACAGAGCCTTTTGAGGATGCGAGCATGGACCGTTGTGTTGACAAACGTTATGAAGAATTGTGATGACTGGATTCACGGAGCATTGTAATGACAGGGGTAATGGAGCAGTGTGATGACAAGGGCATGGAGCATTGCGATGACAGGGGCATGGAGCATTGGTCTGACAAGTTTCAAAGATTATTGTGATGACAGTGGACATGGTGCATTGTGATGACAAGGGCATGGAACATTGTGAGGAGAAGGTCATGGAGTATTGTGAAGACAGGTGTCATGGAGCACTGTGATGAAAAGGGTCACGGAGCATTGTGAATACAGGGGTCATGGAGCATTGGGATGACAAGTGCATGTATCATTTTGATGAGAAGGTCATGGATTATTGTAAAGACAGGTGTCAGGGAGCATTGTGATGACATATGTCATGGTCCATTGCGATGACAATGGCAGGGAGCATTGAGATGCCAAATGTAATGGAGTATTTTGATAACAAATATAATGGAGCATTGTGATGACTAGGGCTTGGAGCATTATGATGACAAGGGCCATTGAGAATTTTCATGACAAGGTCTTGAAGCATTGTGATGACAAGGTCCTCGAGATATGTGATTAGAAAGCCATGGAGCCTTGTGAAGACAAGTCTCATGGAGCATACTGAAGAAAAGGGGTATGGAGCATTCTGATTACAGGGGTCTTGGAACATTGTGATAACAAGGGCATGGAGCATTGTGAGGACAATGGCATGGAGCATTGGTCTAATACGTTTCATGGATTATTGTGATGAAAGTTGGAAGGGTGCATTGTGATGACAAGGGCATGGAGCATTGTGATGACCAGGTCATGCAGTATTGTGAAGACAGGTGTGAGGGAGCATTGTGATGACATATGTAATGGCCCATTGTGATGAAAATGGCATGGATAATTGTGATGCCAGGTGTCATGGAGGATTCTGATGACAAGTGTCAAAGAGCATTGTGATGACAAGTGTCATGGAGGATTCTGATGACAAATATAATGGAGCATTGTGATGACAAAGGCTTGGAATATTTTGATGACAATGGTCATGGAGCATTGTGCTGAGAAAGGCATAGAGCATTGTGATGACAAGGGTCAAAGAGCATTGTGATGAAAAGTTCATGCAGCATTGTGGATAAAAATGTCACAGAGACTGTTGATGACGAAGGCATGGACCATTGTGATGACAAAGGTCATGAAGCATTTTGATGACTGGAGTCACGGAGCACTGTGATGACAGGGGTCATGGAGCATTGTGATGACAAGGGCATGGAGCATTGTGATGAGAATGGCATCGAGCATTGTGATGACAAGTGTCATGGAGCTTTTTGATGACAAGGGCATTGAGCAATGTTATGAGAGTGTTCATGGAGCATTGAGATGACAATGACATGGAGCATTGTGATGCCAAGGGTCATGGAGATTTGTGATGACAAGTCATGGAGCATTTTCATGACAAGGGCATGGTGCATTGTAATGAGAATTGCAGGGAGCATTTTGATGACCGGGTCATGCAGCAAATTGATAAAAAGTGTAATGGAACATTTTGATGGCAGGGGTTATAGAACATTGTGATGTCAGGGGACTTGGAGCTTTGGGATGGAAAGGGTCATGGAGCATTTTGATGACAGGGGTTATGGAACATTGTGATGGCAGGGGTCATGGAACTTTGTGACGATAAGGGGATGTAGCATTGTGATGACAGTGTCATGAAACATTGTGATTACAGAGATGAGGGTGTATTGTGATGACTAGTGATGGAACATTGTGATATCTCTGGTGAGAGAGCATTTTGATGAGAAGTGCATGGAACATTGTGATTACAACGTTTATGGGGCTTTGCAATGACAAGTTTGTGGACCGTTGTGATGAAATGCGCGTGGCACATTGTGATGAAAATGGCCATGGAGCATTGTTCTGACAAAGACATGGCACACTGTGATGACAATTGTCACAGAATTGTGATGAAAATTTCATGGAGCATTGTGGTTACAAAGGTCACAGAGCCTTGTGATGACACGGGCATGGACCATTGTGATGACAAACGTTATGAAGCAGTGTGATGACTGGAGTCACGGAGCATTGTGATGACAGGGGTCATGGAGCATTGTGATGACACGGGCATGGAACATTGGTCTGAGAAGTTTCATAGATTATTGTGATGAGAGTGGGCATGGTGCATTGTGATGACAAGGGCATGGAGGATTGTGATTATAAGGTGATGGAGTATTGTGAAGAGAGGTGTCAGGGAGCATTCTGATGACATATGTCATGGGCCATTGCGATGAAAATGGCAAGGAGCATTGTGATGCCAAATGTAATGGAGAATTGTGAAGACAAATATAATAAAGCATTGTGATGATTAGGGCTTGGAGCATTATGATGACAAGGGCCATTTAAAATTTTCATGATAAGGTCGTGAAGCATTGTGATGACAATGTCCTGGAGCATTGTGATGACAAAACCATGGAGCCTTGTGATGACAAGTCTCATGGGGCATACTGAAGAAAAGGGGCATGGAGCATTGTGATTACAGGGGTCTTGGAACATTGTAATGACAAGGACATCGAGCATAGTGAGTAGAAGACAAAGGAGAATCCTGATGGCATGCGTCATTGAGCTTTGTGATGACAAGGGCATGGAGCATTGTGATTACATGGGTCTTGGAGCATTGTGATGAAAAGGGCATGGATCATTGTGATGAAAAAGGCATGAAGCCTTGTCATGACAGGGTTCAAGGAGCATACAGACAACAAGTGTCAGGGTGCATTTTGATGACAATTGTATTGAGCATTGTGATGACGAAGGTCATGGAGCATTGTGATGAGAAGACCTTGAATAATTGTGATGACGAGCGTCATGTGGCATTGTGATGACAAGTGTTATGGAATATTGTGATCACAAGGGTTTGGAGCATTGTTATGACAGAGGTCATGGAGCATTTTGATTTCTTTGTGATGACAATAGCATGAAGCATTATGATGATGGGCATGGTGCCTTTTGATGACAGGGTTCATGGATCATTGAGATGAAACGGGGCATAGAGCATTGTGATTAAACTGTTCTTGGAGCATTGTGATGAGAAGGGTCATGGAGCATTGTGATGACAAGGCCATGGAACATCGTGGTGGCAGGGGTCATGGAGCATTATTATGACAGTGGTAATGGAGCATTGTGATGGCACGGGCATTGAGCATTGTGATGAGAAGGCCATGGAGCATTCTGATGACTTGTGTCATGGAGCTATGTGAAGACAAGGGCATGGAGCAATATGATGACAATGACATGGAGCATTGTGATGCCAAGGGTCATGGATCTTTGTGATGACAAAGGTCATGGCACATTTTGATGGCAAGGGCGTTGTGCATTGTGATGAGAAGGGCACGGAGCATTGTGATGACAGGGTTATGGAGCAATTGGATGAAAAGTATCATGGAACATTTTGATGACTGGTATTATGGAACACTGTGATGTCATGGTTCATAGAACATTGTGATGATAAGAGCATGTAGCATTGTGATGAGAGGAGTCATGGAACATTCTGATGACAGGGGTGAGGGTGTATTGTGACAAATACTGATGTAGAATTCTGATATCAGTGGTGAGAGAGCATTTTGATGAGAAGTGCATGGAGCATTGTGAGGACAATTTTTTTGGAGCATTGTGATGACAAGATTGTGGAGCACTCTGATGACAGGCGCATGGTGCATTGTGATGACATGTGTCATGGAGCATTGTGCTGACAAGCGCATGTAGAATAGTAATGACAAGGGTCATGGAGCATTGTGCAGAGAAAGGCATAGATCATTGTGATGACAAGGGTGAAAGAGCATAGTGATGAAAATTTCATGGAGCATTGTGGTTAAAAAGGTCACAGAGACTATTGATGACGAGGGCATGGAACATTGTGATGACAAAGGTCATGAAGCATTGGGATGACTGGAGTCACAGAGCATTGTGATGAGAGGGGTCATGGAACACTGTGATAACAAGGGCATGGAGCATTGTGATGACAAAGGCATGGAACATTGGTCTAATATGTTTCATGGATTACTGCGATGACAGTTGGTATGGCACATTGTGATGACAAGGGCATGGAGCATTGTGATGACCAGGTCATGCAGTATTGTGAAGACAGGTGTCAGGAAGCATTGTGATGACATATGTAATGGCCCATTGTGATGACAATGGCATGGAGCATTCTGATGCCAAGTGTCATGGAGGATTCTGATGAAAAAGCTAATGGAGCATTGTGATGACCATGGCTTGGAGCATTGTGATGACAAGGGTCAGGGAGCATTGTGCTGACAAGTGCATGGAGAATTGTGATGACAAGGGTCATGGAGCATTCTGATGACAAGCTTGTGGAGTATTTTGATGACAATGGCATGGAGCATTGTGATGAAAATGGCATGGGGCATTGTGATGAAAAAGGCATGGAGACTTTTCGTGACAGGGTTCAAGGAGCATTCTGATGACAAGTGTCAGGTAGCACTGTGATGACAAGTGTATTGAGAATTGTGATGACAAAGGTCATGGAGCATTGTGATGAAAAGGGCATGGAGTATTGTGATGACAGGCATCATGGAGCGTTGTGATGACACATGTTATGGAACATTGTGATCACAAGGGTTTGGAGCATTGTGAGGACAGAGGTCATGGATCATTTTGATTTCAAGGAGCATGGATCACTGTGATGACAAGGGCATGAAGCAATGTGATCCCAAGGTTCATGGAGGATTGTGATGAAAATGGAAATGGAGTATTGTGAGGACAAGCGCATAGAGCATTGCAATGACAAGGTCATGTAGCATTTTGCTGACAAAGGCATGGAGCATTGTGATGACATGTGTCATGTAGCACTGTGATGGCCAGCGTCACGGAGCATTGTGAATACACGGGTCATGGAACATTGGGATGACAAGGGCATGGATCATTGTGATGACAA
Organism: Mesoplodon mirus; assembly: GCF_964341445.2. Lineage (NCBI taxonomy): Eukaryota > Metazoa > Chordata > Mammalia > Artiodactyla > Ziphiidae > Mesoplodon > Mesoplodon mirus. Next base: position 2,410,722 of record NW_028295811.1, read on the forward strand.
GGGTCATGGAGCACTGAGCTGAAAATGTTCATGGAGTGTTGTGATGACAGGGGTCATGGAGCATTGTGATGACCACGGAATGGAGCAATGTGATGACAAGAGTCATGGATCATTGTGTAGTCAGGTGTCATGGAGTGTTGTGATGACAGTGGTCATGGAGCATTGTGATGATTTTGACCATGGAGTATTGTGATGAGTAGGTCGTGGAGCATTGGGCTGAAAATGCTCATGGATTATTGTGATGACAGGGGTCATGGAGCATTGTGATGACAAGGGAATGGAGCATGGTGATGACAAGGTCCTGGGGAATTGTGATGAGAAGACCATGGAGACTTGTGATGACAACTCACATGGAGCATTCTGATGAAAAGGGACATGGAGCATTATGATTACAGTGGTCTTGGAGCATTGTGATGACAAGGGCATGGAGCATTGTGATGAGAAGGCCATGAAGCATTGTGATGACATGCGTCATGGAGCTTTTTTATGACAAGGGCATGGAGCATTGTGATTACAGGGATCTTGGAGCATTGTGATGAAAAGGACATGGATTATTGTGATGAAAAATGCATGGGGCCTTGTCATGACATGGTTCAAGGAGCATACTGACGACAAGTCTCAGTTAGCATTGTGATGACAAGTGTATTGAGCATTGTGATGACAAAGATCATGGAGCATTGTGATGGGAAGACAATGGATAATTGTGATGATGAGTGTCATGGGGTGTTGTGATGATAAGTGTTATAGAACATTGTGATCACAAGGTTTTGGAGCATTATGATGACAGAGGTCATGGAGAATATTGATTTCATTGTGATGACAATAGCCTGAAGCATTATGATGATGGGCATGGTGCATTGTGATGAAAGGGTTCATGGAGCATTGAGATGAAAAGGGGCATGGAGCATTGTGTTTACATGGGTTTTGGAGCATTGTGATGACAAGGGCATGGAGCATTGTGATGAGAAGGCCATGGAATATTCTGACCACATGAGTCATGGAGGTTTGTGATGACAAGGACATGGAGCATTGTGATTACAGGGGTCTTCAGCATTGTGATAACAAGTGTCATGGAAACTTGTGATGACTAGGCCGTGGAACATTGTGATGGCAGGGGTCATGGTGGATTGTTATGACAGAGGTAATGGAGCATTGTGATGAGAAGGGCATTGAACATTGGTCTGAAAAGTTTAATGGATTATTGTGATGAGAGTGGGCATGGAGCCTTCTGATGACAAGGGTACAGAACACTATGATACATGGGTCATGCAGGATTGTAATGACAAGGGCCTGGAGCATTGTGATGAGAAGGGCATCGAGCATTGTGATGAAAACTGTCATGGAGCTTTTTGATGACAAGGGCATTGAGCAATGTTATGAGAGGGTTCATGGAGCATTGTGATGACAATGACATGGAGCATTGTGATGCCAAGTGTCATGGGGCTTTGTCATGACAGTTAATGGAGCATTTTGATGACAAGGGCAAGGTGCATTGTGATGAGAAGGGCAGGGAGCATTTTGATGAACGGGTCATGCAGCAATTTGATGAAAAATGTAATGGAATATTTTGATGGCAGGTGTTATAGAACATTGTGATGTCAGGGGATTTGGAGCGTTGGGATGAAAAGGGTCTTGGGGCAATTTGATGACAGGTGTCATGGAACATTGTGATGATAAGGGGATGTAGCATTGTGATAACAGTGTCATGGAACATTGTGATTACAGGGGTGAGGGAGTATTGTGATGACTAGTGATGTAACTCTGTGATATCTCTGATGAGAGAGCATTTTGATGAGAAGTGCATGGAGCAATGTGATTTCAAGGTTTATAGAGCATTGCAATGATAAGTTTCTGGACCGTTCTGATGAAATGTGCGTGGCACATTGTGAAGACAATGGTCATGGAGCATTGTTCTGACAAAGACAGGCAGCATTGTGATGACAAGGGTCACAGAGAATTGTGATGAAAAGTTCAAGGAGCATTGTGGTTACAAAGGTCACAGAGCCTTGTGATGACGCGGGCATGGACCATTGTGATGACAAACGTTATGAATCATTGTGATGAGTGGGGTCATGGAGCATTGTGATGACAGGGGTCATGGAGCATTGTGATGCCATGTGTCATGGAGCATTGTGCTGACAAGCGCATTGAGCATTGTGATGACAAGAGTCATGGAGAATTGTGCTGAGAAAGGCATAGAGCATTGTGATGACAAGGGTTAAAGAGCATTGTGATGAAAAGTTCATGGATCATTGTGGTTAAAATGGTCACAGAGATTGTTGATGACGAGGGCATGGACCATTGTGATGACAAAGGTCATGAAGCATTGTGATGACTGGAGTCACGGAGCATTGTGATGACAGGGGTCATGGAGGATTGTGATAACAAGGGCACAGAGCACTGTGATGCCAAGGGCATAGAACATTGGTCTAATAATTTTCATGGATTATTGCGATGACAGTTGGAATGGCACATTGTGATGACAAGGTCATGGAGCATTGTGATGACCAGGTCATGCAGTATTGTGAAGTCAGTTGTCAGGGAGCATTGTGATGATATATGTAATGGCCCGTTGTGATGACAATGGCATGGAGCATTGTGATGCCAAGTGTCATGGAGGATTCTGATGACAAAGGTAATGGAGCATTGTGATGACAATGGCTTGGATCATTGTGATGACAAGGGTCAGGGAGCATTGTGCTGAAAAGTGCATGGAGAATTGTGATGACAAGGGTCATGGAGCATTCTGATGATAAGCTTGTGGAGTATTTTAATGACAATGGCATGGAGCATTGTGATGAAAACGTCATGGGGCCTTGTGATGAAAGAGACATGGAGCCTTTTCGTGACAGGTTTCAAGGAGCATTCTGATGACAAGTGTCAGGGAGCATTGTGATGACAAGTGTATTGAGATTTGTGATGACAATGGTCATGGAGCATTGTGATGAAAAGGGAATGGAGTATTGTGATGACAGGCATCATGGAGCATTGTGATGACTAGTGTTATGGAACATTGTGATCACAAGGGTTTGGAGCATTGTGATGACAGAGGTCATGGATCATTTTGCTTTCAAGGAGCATTGAACATTTTGATGACAGGGGCATGAAGCAATGTGACCCCAAGTTTCATGTAGGATTGTTATGACAATGGAAATGGAGTATTGTGATGACAAGCGCATAGAGCATTGCAAAGAGAAGGTCATTTAGCATTTTGCTGACAAAGGCATGGAGCATTGTGATGACATGTGTCATGGGGCACTGTGATGACAAGCATCACGGAGCATTGTGAATACAGGGGTCATGGAGCATTGGGATGACAAGGGCATGGATCATTGTGATGATAAGGATCTTGGAGCACTGGGCTGAAAATGTTCTTGGAGCATTGTGGTGACAGGGACATGGAGCATTGTCATGACAGGGGCATGGAGCATTGGGCTGACAAGTTTCATAGATTATTGTGATGACCGTGGACATAGTGCATTGTGATGACAATGGCATGGAGCATTCTGAAGAGAAGGTCATGGAGTATTGTGAAGACACGTGTCAGGGAGCATTGTGATGACATATGTCATGATCCACTGAGATGACAACGGCAGGGAGTATTGTGATGCCAAATGTAATGGAGGATTGTGATGACAAATATAATGGAGCATTGTGATGACTACGGATTGGAGCATTATGATGACAAGGGCCATTGAGAATTTTCATGACAAGGTCGTGAAGTATTGTGATGACAAGGTCCTGGAGCATTGTGTTGAGAAAATCATGGAGCCTTGTGATGACAAATCTCATGGAGCATACTGATGTAAAGGGGCATGGAGCATAGTGATTACAGGGATCTAGGCACATTGTGATTACAAGTGCATGGAGCAGTGTGATGACAAGGGCATGGAACATTTTGATGAGAAGGCCATCTAAAATTCTGATGACATGTGTCATGGAGCTTTGTGATGACAAGGCATGGATCATTGTGATGACAAGCTTCATGGAATATTGGGCTGAAAATATTCATGGGGTATTGTGATTACAGGGGTCTTGGAGCATTGTGATGACAAGAGTCCCGGATCATTGTATTGTAAGGTGTCATGGAGTGTTGTGATGACAGTGGTCATGGATCATTGTGATGATATTGGTCATGGAGCATTGTGATGAGATGGTCATGGAACACTGGGGGAAAATGTTCATGGAGTATTGTGATGACAGGTGTCATGGAGCATTGTGATGACAAGGGCATGGAGCATTTTGAGGAGAAGGCCCTGGAACATTCTGATGACATATATCATGGAACTTTGTGAAGATAAGTGCATGGAGCAATGTGATGAGAGCGTTCGTGGAGCATTGTGATGACAATGACATGGAGCACTGTGATGAGAAGGACATGAAGCATTCTGATGACATGCGTCATGGACCTTTTGATGACAAGGGCAGGGAGCATTGTGATTACAGGGATCTTGGAGCATTGTGATGAATAGGACATGGATTATTGTGATGAAAAAGGCATGGAGCCTTGTCATGACCGGGTTCAAGGAGCATACTGACGACAAGTGTCAGGGAGCATTGTGATGACAAGTGTTTTGAGCATTGTGATGACAAAGATCATGGAACATTGTGATGAGAAGGCCATGGATAAATGTGATGATGAGCGTCATGGGGTGTTGTGATGATAAGTGTTATGGAACATTGTGATCACAAGGGTTTGGAGCATTATGATGACAGAGGTCATGGAGAATATTGATTTCATTGTGATGACAATAGCCTGAAGCATTATGATGAAGGGCATGGTGCATTGTGATGACAGTGTTCATGGAGCATTGAGATGAAAAGGGGCATGGAGCATTGTGTTTACAGGGGTCTTGGAGCATTGTGATGACAAGGGCTTGGAGCATTGTGATGAGAAGGCCATGGAACATTCTGATGACATGCGTCATGGAGCTTTGTGATGACAAGGGCATGGAGCATTGTGATTACAGGGGCCTTCAGCATTGTGATGACAAGTGTCATTCAGCCTTGTGATAACTAGGCCGTGGATCATTGTGATGGCAGGGGTCATGGTGCATTGTTATGACAGAGGTAATGGAGCATTGTGATGAGAAGGACATGGAACATTGGTCTGAAATGTTTCATGGATTATTGTGATAAGAGTGGGCATGGAGCATTGTGATGACAAGGGTATGGAACACTATGATACTTGGGTCATGCAGGATTGTAATGACCAGAGCATGGAGCATTGTGATGAGAAGGGCATCGAGCATTGTGATGACAAGTGTCATGGAGCTTTGTGATGACAAGGGCATTTAGCAATATAATGAGAGGGTTCATGGAGCATTGTGATGACAATGACATGGAGCACTGTGATTTCAAGGGTCATGGAGATTTGTGATGACAAGTCATGGAGCATTTTGATGACAAGGGCATGGTGCATTGTGATGTGAAGGGCAGGGAGCATTTTGATGACCGGGTCATGCAGCAATTTGATGAAAAGTGTAATGGAACATTTTGATGGCAAGGTTTATAAATCATTGTGATGTCAGGGGTCTTGGAGCATTGGGATGAAAAGGGTCATGGAGCATTTTGATGACAGGTGTTATGGAATATTTTGATGTCAGCGGTCATGGAACATTGTGATGATAAGGGGATGTAGCACTGTGATGACAGTGTCATGGAACATTGTGATTACAGGGGTGAGGGAGTATTGTGATGACTAGTGATGGAACACTGTGATATCTCTGGTGAGAGAACATTTTGATGAGAAGTGCATGGAGCTTTGTGATTAAAAGGTTTATGGAGCATTGCAATGACAAGGTTGTGGACCTTTGTGATGAAATGTGTGTGGCACATTGTGATGACAAAGGTCATGGAGCATTGTTCTGACAAAGACATGGAGCATGGTGATGACAAGGGTCACAGGGAATTGTGATGAAAAGTTCATGGAGCACTTTGGTTTCAAAGGTCACAGAGCCTTGGGATGACGCGGGCATGGACCATTGTGATGACATACGTTATGAAACATTGTGATGAGTGGGGTCATGGAGCATTGTGATGACAAGGGCATGGAGCAATGTGATGACAGTGGCATGGAGCATTGTTTAGACAAGTTTCATAGATTATTGTGATGACAGTGGGCATGGTGCATTGTGATGACAAGGGCATGGAGCATTGTGATGCTAAGGTCATGGAGTATTGTGAAGACAGGTGTCAGGGAGCATTGTGATGACATATGTCAGGGTGCATTGCAATGACAATGGCATGGAGCATTGTGATGCCAAATGTATTGGAGGATTGTGATGACAAATATAATGGAGCATTGTGATGACTAGGGCTTGGAAAATTATGATGACAAGGGCCATTGAAAATTTTCATGACCAGGTCGTGAAGCATTGTGATGACAAGGCCCTGGAGCATTGTGATGACAAAACCATGGAGCCTTGTGATGACAATCTCATGGGGCATAGTGATGGAAAGGGGCATGGAGCATTGTGATTACAGGGATCTTGGAACATTGTGATGACAAGAGCATGGAGCATTTTGAGGAGAAGACCAAGGAGCATCCTCATGGCATGCGTCATTGAGATTTGTGATGACAAGGGCGTGGAGCATTGTGATTACATGGGTCTTGGAGCATTGTGATGAAAAGGGCATGGATCATTGTGATGAAAAAGGCATGGAGCCTTGTCATGACAGTGTTCAAGGAGCATACAGACAAGTGTCAGGGAGCATTTTGATGACAAGTGTATTGAGCATTGTGATGACAAATGTCATGTAGCATTGTGATGAGAAGACCATGGATAATCGTGATGACGAGCGTCATGGGGCATTGTGATGACAAGTGTTATGGAATATTGTATTCACAAGGGTTGGTAGGATTGCTATGACAGAGGTCATGGAGCACTTTGATTTCACTGTGATGACAATAGCATGAAGCATTATGATGATGTTCATGGTGCATTGTGATGACAGGGTTCATGGATCATTGAAATGAAAAGGGGCATAGAGCATTGTGATTACAGGGTTCTTGGAGCATTGTGAAGAGAAGGGTGATGGAGCGTTGTGATGACAAAGCCATGGAATATCGTGATGGCAGGGTTAATGGAGCAATGTTATGACAGTGGTAATGGAGCATTGTGATGGCAAGGACATGGAATATTTTGATGAGAAGGCCATGGAGCATTCTGATGACATGTCTCATGGAGCTTTGTGATGACAAGGGCATGGAGCCATGTGAGGAGAGCGTTCATGGAGCATTGTGATGACAATGACATGGAACATTGTGATGCCAAGGGTCATGGATCTTTGTGATGACAAAGGTCATGGAGCATTTTGATGGCAAGGGCGTTGTGCATTGTGATGAGAAGGCCAGGGAGCATTGTGATGACAGGGTCATGGAGCAATTGGATGAAAGGTGTCATGGAACATTTTGATGACAGGAGTTATGGAACATTGTGATGTCAGGGGTCTTGGAGCATTTTTATGGAACGGGTCATGGAGCATTTTGATGACAGGTGTTATGGAACATTGTGATGTCAGGGGTCATCGAACATTGTGATGATAAGTGCATGTAGCATTGTGGTGACAGGAGTCATGGATCATGGTGATGACAGGGATGAAGGAGTACTGTGACAAATAGTGATGTAGCATTGTGATATCTGTGGTGAGATAGCATTTTGTTGAGATGTGCATGGAGCATTGTGATGACAAGTTTTATGGAGCATTGTGATGACAAGATGGTGGAGCACTGTGATGACAAGCGCATGGTGCATTGTGATGACATGTGTCATGGAGCATTGTGATGACAAGGGTCATGGAGAATTGTGCTGAGAAAGGCATAGAGAATTTTGATGGCAAAGGTCAAAGAACTTTGAGATGAAAAGTTCATGAATCATTGTGGTTAAAATGGTCACAGAGACTGTTGATGACGAGGGCATGGACCATTGTGATGACAAAGGTCATGAAGCATTGTGATGACTGTAGCACGGAGCATTGTGATGACAGGGGTCATGGAGCATTGTGACAACAAGGGCATGGAGCATTGTGATGACAAGGGCATGGAACATTGTTCTAATAATTTTCATGAATTATTGCGATGAGAGTTGGAATGGCGCATTGTGATGACAAGGGCATGGAGCATTGTGATGGCCAGGTCATGCAGTATTGTGAAGACAGGTGTCAGGGAGCATTGTGATGACATATGTAATGGCCCAGTGTGATGACAATGGCATGGAGCATTGTGATGCCAAGTGTCATGGAGGATTCTGATGACAAAGGTAATGGAGCATTGTGATGACATTGGCTTGGAGCATTGTGATGACAAGGGTCAGGGATCATTGTTCTGACAAGTGCATGGAGATTTGTGATGACAAGGGTCAAGGAATATTCTGATGACAAGCTTGTGGAGTATTCTGATGACAATGGAATGGAGCATTGTGAAGTAAACGGCATGGGGCATTGTGATGAAAAGGCATGGAGCCTTTTCCTGACAGTGTTCAAGGAACATTCTGATGACAAGTGTCAGGGAGCATTGTGATGACAAGTGTATTGAACATTGTGATGACAAAGGTCATGGAGCATTGTGATGAAAAGTGCATGGAGTATTGTGATGACAGGCATTATGGAGCGTTGTGATGACAAGTGTTATGGAACATTGTGATCACAAGGGCTTGGAGTATTGTGATGACAGAGGTCATGGATCATTTTGATTTCAAGGAGCATGGAGCATTGTGATGACAAGGGAATGAAGCAATGTGATCCCAAGGTTCACGGAGGATTGTGATGACAATGGAAAAGGAGTATTGTGATGACAAGCACATAGAACATTGTAATGACAAGGTCATGTAGCATTTTGCTGACAAAGGCATGGAGCATTGTGATGAGAGTTGTCGTGGGGCACTGTGATGACAAGCGTCACAGAGCATTGTGTATACAGGGATTATGGATCATTGTGATAACAAGGGCATGGATCATTGTGATGACAAGTGTCATGAGGCATTGTGATGACTAGGGAATGGAGCATTGTGATGACAAGAGTCTCGGATCATTGTGTTGTCAGCTGTCATGGAGTGTTGTGATGACAGTGGTCATGGAAAATTGTGATGGTATTGGTCATGGTGCATTGCGATGACAAGGGAATGGAGCATGGTGATGAGAATGTCCTGGAGCATTGTGATGAGAAGACCATGGAGACTTTTGATGAGAAGTCTCATGGAGCATTCTGTTGAAAAGGGGCATGGAGCATTGTGATTACAGGGGTCTTGGAGCATTGTGATGAAAAGGGCATGAATCATGGTGATGAGAAATCCATGGAGCATTCTGATGACATGCGTCATGGAGCTTTGTGATGACAAGGGCATGGAGCATTGTGATTACAGGGATCTTGGAGCATTGTGATGAAAAGGGCATGGATTATTGTGATGAAAAAGGCATGGAGCCTTGTCATGACATGGTTCAAGGCGCATACTGACGACAACTGTCATGGAGCATTGTGATGACAAGTGTTTTGAGCATTGTGATGACAAAGATCATGGAACATTGTGATGAGAAGTCCATGGATAATTGTGATGACGAGCGTCATGGGGCAATGTGATGTCAAGTTTCATGGAGCCTTGTGATTACAAGGCCGTGTAACATTGTGATGGCAGGGGTCATGGAGCATTGTTATGACAGGGGTAATGGAGCATTTTGATGAGAAGGGCATGGAGCATTGTGATTACAGGGGCCTTGAAACATTGTGATGACAAGGGCATGGAGCATTGTGAGCAGAAGGCCAAGGAGCATTCTGATGACATGTGTCATTGAGCTTTGTGATGACAAGGGCATGGAGCATTGTGATTACAGGGGTCTGGAAGCATTGTGATGAAAAGGACATGGATCATAGTGATGAAAAAGGCATGGAGCATTGTCATGACAGGTTACAAGGAGCATACAGACAACAAGTGTCAGGGAGCATTTTGATGACAAGTGTATTGAGCATTGTGATGACAAAGGTCATGGAACTTTGTGATGAGAAGACCATGGATAATTGTGATGACGAGCATCATGGGTCATTGTGATGAGAAGTGTTATGGAATATTGTGATCACAAGCGTTTTGAGCATTGCTATGACAGAGGTCATGGAGCATTTTGATTTCATTGTGATGACAATAGCATGAAGCATTATGATGATGGGCATGGTGCATTGTGATGACAGGGTTCATGGAACATTGAAATGAAAAGGGGCATAGAGCATTGTGATTACAGGGTTCTTGGAGCATTGTGATGAGAAGGGTGATGGAGCCTTGTGATGACAAGGCCATGGAATATCATGATGGCAGGGGTCATGGTGCATTGTTATGACAGGGGTAATGGAGCATTGTGAGGAAAAGCGCATGGAGCACTGTGATCAGAAGGCCATGGAGCATTGTGATGACATGTGTCATGGATCTTTGTGAAGATAAGTGCATGGAACAATGTGATGAGAGCGTTCATGGAGCATTGTGATGACAATGACACGGAGCATTGTGATGAGAAGGACATGAAGCATTCTGATGACATGCGTCATGGAGCTTTTTGATGACAAGGGCAGGGAGCATTGTGATTACAGGGATCTTGGAGCATTGTGATGAAAAGGGCATGGATTATTGTGGTGAAAAAGGCATGGAGCCTTGTCATGACAGGGTTCAAGGAGCATACTGATGACAAGTGTCAGGGAGCATTGTGATGACAAGTGTTTTGAGCACTGTGATGACAAAGATCATGGAACATTGTGATGAGAAGGCCATGGATAATTGTGATGATGAGCGTCATGGGGTGTTGTGATGATAAGTGTTATGGAACATTGTGATCACAAGGGTTTGGAGCATTATGATGACAGAGGTCATGGAGAATATTGATTTCATTGTGATGAAAATAGCCTGAAGCATTATGATGATGGGCATGGTGCATTGTGATGACAGGGTTCCTGGAGCATTGAGATGAAAAGGGGCACTGAGCATTGTGTTTACAGGGGTCTTGGAGCATTGTGATGTGAAGGCCATGGAACATTCTGATGACATGCGTCATGGAGCGTTGTGATGACAAGGGCATGGAGCATTGTGATTACAGGGTCCTTCAGCATTGTGCTGACAAGTCTCATGGAGCCTTGTGATGACTAGGCCGTGGATCATTGTGATGGCAGGGGTCATGGTGCATTGTTATGACAGAGGTAATGGAGCATTGTGATTAGAAGGACATGGAACATTGGTCTGAAATGTTTCATGGATTATTGTGATGAGAGTGGGCATGGAGCATTGTGATGACAAGGGTACGGAACACTATGATACATGGGTCATGCAGGATTGTAATGACAAGGGCATGGAGCATTGTGATGAGAAGGGCATCGAGCATTGTGATGATAAGTGTCATGGAGCTTTGTGATGATAAGGGCATTGAGCAATATAATGAGAGGTTTCATGGAGCATTGTGATGACAATGACATGGAGCACTGTGATGTCAAGGGTCATGGAGCTTTGTGATGACAAGGGCATGGTGCATTGTGATGTGAAGGGCAGGGAGCATTTTGATGACCGGGTCATGCAGCAATTTGATGAAAAGTGTAATGGAACATTTTGATGGCTGTGTTTATAGAACATTGTGATGTCAGGGGTCTTGGAGCTTTGGGATGAAAAGGGTCATGGAGCATTTTGATGAGAGGGGTTATGGAATATTTTGATGTCAGCGGTCATGGAACATTGTGATGATAAGGGGATGTAGCACAGTGATGACAGCGTCATGGAACATTGTGATTACAGGTGTGAGGGAGTACTGTGATGACTAGTGATGGAACACTGTGATATCTCTGGTGAGAGAGCATTTTGATGAGAAGTGCATGGAGCATTGTGATTAAAAGGTTTATGGAGCATTGCAATGACAAGGTTGTGGACCGTTGTGATGAAATGTGTGTGGCGCATTGTGATGACAATGGTCATGGAGCATTGTTGTGACAAAGACATGGAGCATTGTGATGACAAGGGTCACAGAGAATTGTGTTGAAAAGTTCATGGAGCATTGTGGTTACAAAGGTCACAGAGCCTTGTGATGACGCGGGCATGGACCATTGTGATGACAAACGTTATGAATCATTGTGATGAGTGGGGTCATGGAGCATTGTGAGGACAAGGGCATGGAGCATTGTTATGACAGGGGCATGGAGCATTGGTTTGACAAGTTTCATAGATTATTGTGATGACAGTGGGCATGGTGCATTGTGATGACAAGGGCATGGAGCATTGTGATGAGAAGGTCATCGAGTATTGTGAAGACAGTTGTCAGGGAGCATTGTGATGACATATGTCACGGTCCATTGCGATGACAATGGCATGGAGCATTGTGATGCCAAATGTATTGGAGGATTGTGATGACAAATATAATGGAGCATTGTGATGACTAGGGCTTGGAGCATTATGATGACAAGGGCCATTGAAAATTTTCATGACAAGGTCGTGAAGCATTGTGATGACAAGGCCCTGGAGCATTGTGATGACAAAACCATGGAGCCTTGTGATGACAGGTCTCATGGAGCATACTGATGGAAAGGGGCATGGAGCATTGTGATTACAGGGGTCTTGCCACCTTGTGATGACAAGGGCATGGAGCGTTTTGAGGAGAAGACCAAGGAGCATTCTCATGGCATGTGTCATTGAGCATTGTGATGACAAGGGCGTGGAGCATTGTGATTACATGGGTCTTGGAGCATTGTGATGAAAAGGGCATGGATCATTGTGATGAAAAAGGCATGGAGCCTTGTCATGACAGTGTTCAAGGAGCATACAGACAACAAGTGTCAGGGAGCATTTTGATGACAAGTGTATTGAGCATTGTGATGACAAAGGTCATGGAGCATTGTGATGAGAAGACCATGGATAATCGTGATGACAAGCGTCATGGGGCATTGTGATGACAAGTTTCATGTTGCCTTGTGATGACAAGGCCGTGTAACATTGTGATGGCAGGGGTCATGGAGCATTGTTATGACAGGGGTAATGGAGCATTTTGATGAGAAGGGCATGGAGCATTGGTCTGAAATATTTCATGGCGTATTGTGATGAGAGTGGCATGGTGCATTGTGATGACAAGGGCACGGAACACTGTGATACATGGGTCATGGGTCATGGAGCTTTGTGATGAAAAATCATAGAGCATTGTGATGACAAGGGCATGGAGCATTGTGATGACAGGGACAAGGAGCATTGTTATGACTGGGGCATGGAGCATTGGTCTGACAAGTTTCATCGATTATTGTGATGACATTGGACATAGTGCATGGTGATGACAATGGCATGGAGCATTGTGAAGAGAAGCTCATGGAGTATTGTGAAGACAGGTGTCAGGGAGCATTGAGATGACATATGTCATGGTTCATTTCGATGACAATGGCAGGGAGTTATGTGATGCCAAATGTAATGGAGGATTGTGATGACCAATATAATGGAGCATTGTGATGACTAGGGCTTAGAGCATTATGATGACAAGGGCCATTGAGAATTTTCATGACAAGGTCGTGAAGAATTGTGATGAAAATATCCTGGAGCATTGTGATAAGAAAACCATGAGGCTTTGTGATGACAAGTCTCATGGAGCATACTGATGTAAAAGGGCATGGAGCATTGTGATTACAGGGGTCTTGCCACATTGTGATGACAAGGGCATGGAGCATTGTGAGCAGAAGGCCAAGGAGCATTCTGATGACATGTGTCATTGAGCTTTGTGATGACAAGGGCATGGAGCATTGTGATTACAGGGGTCTGGAAGCATTGTGATGAAAAGGACATGGATCATAGTGATGAAAAAGGCATGGAGCATTGTCATGACAGGTTTCAAGGAGCATACAGAAAACAAGTGTCAGGGAGCATTTTGATGACAATAGTATTGAGCATTGTGATGACAAAGGTCATGGAAATTTGTGATGAGAAGACCATGGATAATTGTGATGATGAGCGTCATGGGTCATTGTGATGAGAAGTGTTATGGAATATTGTGATCACAAGCGTTTTGAGCATTGCTATGATAGAGGTCATTGAGCATTTTGATTTCATTGTGATGACAATAGCATGAAGCATTATGATGATGGGCATGGTGCATTGTGATGACAGGGTTCATGGATCATTGAAATGAAAAGGGGTATAGAGCATTGTGATTACAGGGTTCTTGGAGCATTGTGATGAGAAGGGTGATGGAGCCTTGTGATGACAAGGCCATGGAATATCATGATGGCAGGGGTCATGGAGCATTGTTATGACAGGGGTAATGGAGCATTGTGAGGACAAGCGCATGGAGCACTGTGATGAGAAGGCCATGGAGCATTCTGATGACATGTGTCATGGATCTTTGTGAAGATAAGTGCATGGAGCAAGGTGATGAGAGGGTACATGGAGCATTGAGATGAAAAGGGGCAATGAGCATTGTGTTTACAGGGGTCTTGGAGCATTGTGATGAGAAGGCCATGGAACATTCTGATGACATGCGTCATGGAGCTTTGTGATGACAAGGGCATGGAGCATTGTGATTACAGGGGCCTTCAGCATTGTGATGACAAGTGTCATGGAGCCTTGTGATGACTAGGCCATGGATCATTGTGATGGCAGGGGTCATGGTGCATTGTTATGACAGAGGTAATGGAACATTGTGATGAGAAGGACATGGTACATTGGTCTGAAATGTTTCATGGATTATTGTGATGAGAGTGGGCATGGAGCATTGTGATGACAAGGGTACGGAACACTATGATACATGGGTCATGCAGGATTGTAATGACAAGGGCATGGAGCATTGTGATGAGAAGGGCATCGAGCATTGTGATGACAAGTGTCATGGAGCTTTGTGATGACAAGGGCATTGAGCAATGTAATGAGAGGGTTCATGGAGCATTGTGATGACAATGACATGGAGCACTGTGATGTCAAGGGTCATGGAGGTTTGTGATGACAAGTCATGGAGCATTTTGATGACAAGGGCATGGTGCATTGTGATGTGAAGGGCAGGGAGGATTTTGATGACCGGGTCATGCAGCAATTTGATGAAAAGTGTAATGGAACATTTTGATGGCTGGGTTTATAGAACATTGTGATGTCAGGGGTCTTGGAGCTTTGGGATGAAAAGGGTCATGGAGCATTTTGATGACAGGGTTTATGGAATATTGTGATGTCAGCGGTCATGGAACATTGTGATGATAAGGGGATGTAGCACTGTGATGACAGCGTCATGGAACATTGTGATTACAGGTGTGAGTGAGTATTGTGATGACAAGTGATGGAACACTGTGATATCTCTGGTGAGAGAGCATTTGGATGAGAAGTGCATGGAGAATTGTGATTAAAAGGTCTATGGAGCATTGCAATGACAAGGTTGAGGACCGTTGTGATGAAATGCATGTGGCACATTGTGATGACAATGGTCATGGAGCATTGTTCTGACAAAGACATGGACCATTGTGATGACAAGGGTCACAGAGAATTGTGATGAAAAGTTCATGGAGCATTGTGGTTACAAAGGTCACAGAGCCTTGTGATGATGCGGGCATGGACCATTGTGATGACAAACGTTATGAATCATTGTGATGAGAGGGGTCATGGAGCATTGTGAGGACAAGGGCATGGAGCATTGTGATGACAGGGGCATGGAGCATTGTGATTACAGGTGTCTTGCCACCTTGTGATGACAAGGGCATGGAGCGTTTTGCGGAGAAGACCAAGGAGCATTCTCATGGCATGCATCATTGAGCTTTGTGATGACAAGGGCGTGGAGCATTGTGATTACATGGGTCTTGGAGCATTGTGATGAAAAGGGCATGGATCATTGTGATGAAAAAGGCATGGAGCCTTGTCATGACAGTGTTCAAGGAGCATACAGACAACAAGTGTCAGGGAGCATTTTGATGACAAGTGTATTGAGCATTGTGATGACAAAGGTCATGGAGCATTGTGATGAGAAGACCATGGAAAATCGTGATGACGAGCGTCATGGGGCATTGTGATGACAAGTGTTATGGAATATTGTGTTCACAAGGGTTTGTAGCATTGCTATGACAGAGGTCATGGAGCACTTTTATTTCATTGTGATGACAATAGCATGAAGCATTATGATGATGTGCATGGTGCATTGTGATGACAGAGTTCATGGATCATTGAGATAAAAAGGGGCATAGAGCATTGTGATTACAGGGTTCTTGGAGCATTGTGAAGAGAAGGGTGATGGAGCCTTGTGATGACAAGGCTGTGGAATATCGTGATGGCAGGCGTCATGGAGCAATGTTATGACAGTGGTAATGGAGCGTTGTGATGACAAGGGCATGGAGCATTGTGATGAGAAGGCCATGGAGCATTCTGATGACATGTGTCATGGAGCTTAGTGATGACAAGGGCATGGAGCAATGTGATGCCAAGGGTCATGGATCTTTGTGATGACAAAGGTCATGGAGCATTTTGATGACAAGGGCATTGTGCATTGTGATCAAATGTTCAAGGAGCATTGTGGTTAAAAAGGTCACAGAGACTGTTGATGATGAGGGAATGGACCATTGTGATGACAAAGGTCATGGAGCATGGTGATGACTGGAGTGAAGGAGCATTGTGATGACAGGGGTCATGGAGCATTGTGATAACAAGGGCATGGAGCATTGTGATGTCCACGTCATGCAGTATTGTGAAGACAGGCGTAAGGGAGCATTGTGATGACATATGTAATGGCCCATTGTGATGAAAATGGCATGGAGCATTGTGATGCCAAGTGTCATGGAGGATTCTGATGACAAAGGTAATGGAGCATTGTGACGACAATGGCTTGGAGCATTGTGATGACAAGGGTCAGAGAGCATTGTGCTGACAAGTGCATGGAGAATTGTGATGACAAGTGTCATGAAACATTCTGCTGACAAGCTTGTGGAGTATTTTGATGACAATGGCATGGAGCATTGTCATGTAAATGGCATGGGCCATTGTGATGAAAAGGCATGGAGCCTTTTCGTGACAGGATTCAAGGAGCATTCTGACGACAAGTGTCAGGGAGCATTGTGATGACAAGTGTATTGAGAATTGTGATGACAAAGGTCATGGAGCATTGTGATGAAAAGGGCATGGAGTATTGTGATGACAGGCATCATGGAGCGTTGTCATGACAAGTGTTATGGAACATTGTGATCACAAGGGCTTGGAGCATTGTGATGACAGAGGTCATGGATCATTTTGATTTCAAGGAGCATGGGGCATTGTGATGAAAAGGGAATGAAGCAATGTGATCCCAATGTTCATGGAGGATTGTGATGACAATGGTAATGGTGTATTGTGATGACAAGCACATAGAGCATTTTAATGACAAGGTCATGTAGCATTTTGCTGACAAAGGCATGGAGCATGGTGAGGACATGTGTCATGGAGCACTGTGATGACATGCGTAATGGAGCATTGTGAATACAGGGGTTATGGAGCATTGGGATGACAAGGGCATGGATCATTTTGATGACAAGTGTCATGGAGCATTGGGATGACTAGGGAATGGAGCATTGTGATGAAAAGAGTCCCGGATCATTGTGTTGTCAGGTGTCATGGAGTGTTGTGATGACAGTGGTCATGGAGAATTGTGATGATATTGGTCATGGAGCATTGTGATGACAAGGGAATGGAGCATGGTGATGACAAAGTCCTGGAGCATTGTGATGAGAAGACCATGGAGAATTCTGATGAGAAATCTCATGGAGCATTCTGTTGAAAAGTGGCATGCAGCATTGTGATTAAAGGGGTCTTGGAGAATTGTGATGACAAGGGCATGGATCATGGTGATGAGAATGCCATGGAGCATTCTAATGACATGCGTCATGGAGCTTTGTGATGAGAAGGGCATGGAACATTGTGATTACAGGGGTCTTGCAGCATTGTTATGAAAAGGGCATGGAACATTCTGATGAAAAAGGCATGCAGCCTTGCCATGATAGGTTTCAAGGAGCATACTGACGACAAGTGTCAGGGATCATTGTGATGACACGTGTACTGAGAATTGTGATGACAAAGATCAAGGAACTCTGTGATGACAAGTCATGGAGCTTTGTGATGACAAGGGCATGGAGCATTGTGATGACAGGGACATGGAGCACTGAGATGAATAGGGGCATGGAGCATTGTGTTTACAGGGGACTTGGAGCATTGTGATGACAAGGTCATGGAGCATTGTGATGAGAAGGCCATGGAACATTCTGATGACATGCGTCATGGAGCTTTGTGATGACAAGGGCATGGAGCATTGTGATTACAGGGGCCTTCAGCATTGTGATGAGAAGTGTCATGGAGCCTTGTGATTACTAGGCCGTGGAACATTGTGATGGCAGGTGTCGTGGTGCATTGTTATGACAGAGGTAATGGAGCATTGTGATGAGAATGGCATGGAATATTGGTCTGAAATATTTCATGGATTATTGTGATGAGATTGGATATGGAGCATTGTGATATGAAGGGCACGGAACACTGATACTTGGGTCATGGACGATTGTAATGTCAAGGGCATGGAGCAATGTGATGAGAAGGGCATCAAGCATTGTGATGACAAGTGTCATAGAGCTTTGTGATGACAAGGGCATGGAGCAATATGATGAGACGGTTCATGGAGCATCATGATGACAATGACATGGAGCATTGTGATGCCAACGGTCATGGAGTTTGTGATGACATAGTTCATGGAGCATTTTGATGACAAGTGTGTGGTGCATTGTGATGAGAATTGCAGGGAGCATTTTGATGACAGTGTCATGCAGCAATTTGATGAAAAGTGTAATGGAATATTTTGATGACAGGGGTTATAGAACATTGTGATGCCATGATTCATGGAGATTTGGGATGAAAAGTGTCATGGAGCACTTTGATGACAGGGGTTATGGAACATTGTGATGTCAGGGGTCATGGAACATTGTGCTGATAAGGGGATATAGCATTGTGATGATAGGGGTCATGGAATATTTTGATAACAGGGGTGAGCGAGGATTGTGATGACTAGTGATGGAACATTGAGATATCTCATGAGAGAGAGCATATGGATGAGAAGTGCATGGAGCATTGTGATTACAAGGTTTATGGAGCATAGCGATGACAAGGTTTTGGACCATTGTGATGAAAAGCGCATGGCACATTGTGATGACAAGGGTCCTGGAGCATTGTACTGACACAGGCATGCAGCATTGTGATGACAAGGATCACGGAGCATTGTGATGAAAAGTTCATGGAGCATTGTGGTTACAATGGTCACAGAGCCTTGTGATGATGCGGGCATGGACCGTTGTGATGGCAAACATTATGAAGCATTGTGATGACTGGAGTCACGGAACATTGTGATGAAAGGGGGCATGGAGCATTGTGATGACAAGGGCATGGAGCATTGTGATGACAGGGGCATGGAGCATTGGTCTGACAAGTTTCATAGATTATTGTGATGACAGTGGACATCGTGCATTGTGATGACAAGGGCATGGAGCATTGTGAAGACAAGGGAATGGAGTATTGTGAAGACAGGTGTCAGGGAGCATTGTGATGACATATGTTACTGTCCATTGCGATGACAATGGCATGGAGCATTGTGATGCCAAATATAATGGAGGATGTGATGACAAATATAATGGAGCATTGTGATGACTAGGGCTTGGAGCATTATGATGACAAGGGCCATTGAGAATTTTCATGACAATGTCGTGAAGCATTGTGATGACAAGGTTCTTGAGCATTGTGATGAGAAAACCATGGAGTCTTGTGATGACAAATCTCATGGAGCATACTGATGAAAATGGGCATGGAACATTCTGATTACAGGGGTGTTGGAACTTTGTGATAACAAGGGCATGGAGCATTGTGATGACAAGGGCATGGAACATTGGTCTAATAAGTTTCATGGATTATTGTGATGACAGTAGGAATGGCGCATTGTGATGACAACGGCATGGAGCATTGTGATGACCAGGTCATTCAGTATTGTGAAGAGAGGTATAAGGGAGCAATGTGATGACATTTGTAAGGGCCCATTGTGATGACAATGGCATGGAGCATGGTGATGCCAAGTGTCATGGAGCATTGTGATGACAATGGCTTGGAGCATTGTGATGACAAGGGTCAGGGAGCATTGTGCTGACAAGTGCATGGAGCATTGTGAGGAGGAGGCCATGGAGCATACTGATGACATGCGTCATGGAGCTTTTTGATGACAAGAGCATGGAGCATTGTGATTACAGGGGTCTTGGAGCATTGTGATGAAAAGGGCATGGTTCATTGTGATGAAAAGTCATGGAGCCATGTCATTACAGGGTTCAAGGAGCATACTGGCGACAAGTGTCAGGGAGCATTGTGATGACAAGTGTATTGAGAATTGTGATGACAAAGATCATGGAGCATAGTGATGAGAGGACAATGGATAAATGTGATGATGAGCGTCATAGGGTGTTGTGATGATAAGTGTTAAGGAACATTGTGATCACAAGGGTTTGGAGCATTATGATGACAGTGGTCATCGAGAAATTTGATTTCATTGTGATGACAAGAGCCTGAAGCATTATTATGATCGGCATGGTGCATTTTGATTATAGGGTTCATGGAGCATTGAGATGAAAAGGGGCATGGAGCATTGTGATTACAGGCGTCTTGCAGCATCGTCATGACAAGGGCATGGAGCATTGTGATGAGAAGGCCATGGAATATTCTGATGGCATGTGTCATGGAGCTTTGTGAAGACAAGGGCATGGAGAATTGTGATTACAGGGGTCTTGGAGCATTGTGATGACAAGTGTCATGGAGCCTTGTGATGACAAGGCCATGGAATATTGTGATGGCACGGGTCATGGAGCATTGTTCTGACAGAGGTAATGGAGCATTGTGATGAGAAGGGCATTGAACATTGGTCTGAAATATTTCATGGATTATTGTGATGAGAGTGGGCATGGAGTATTGTGATGACAAGGGCACGGAACACTGTTATACATGGGTCATGGAGGATTGTAATGACAAGGGCATTGAGCATTGTGAGGAGACGGGGATCGAGCATTGTGATGACAAGTGTCATGGAGCTTTGTGATGACAAGGGCATGGAGACATGTGATGAGAGGGTTCATGGAGCATTGTGATGACAATGACATGGAGCATTGTGATGCCAAGGGTCATGGAGGTTTGTGATGACAAAGGTCATGGAGCATTTTGATGACAAGGGTGTGGTGCATTGTGATGAGAAGGGCAGGGAGCATTTTGATGACAGGGTCATGCAGCAATTTGAAGAAAAGTGTAATGGAACATTTTGATGGCAGGGGTTATAGAACATTGTGATGCCAGGGGTCTTGGAGCTTTGGGATGAAATGGGTAATGGAGCATTTTGATGACAGGGGTTATGAATCATTGTGATGTCAGTGGTCGTGGAACATTGTGCTGATAATGGGATGTAGCATTGTGATGACAGGGGTCATGGAACATTGTAATAACATGGGTGAGGGAGGATTGTGATGACTAGTGATGGAACATTGTGATATCTCATGTGAGAGAGCATTTTTATGAGAAGTGCATGGAGCATTGTGATTACAAGGTTTATGGAGCATAGCGATGACAAGGTTGTGGATCATTGTGATGAAAAGCGCATGGCACATTGTGATGTCAAGGGTCATGGAGCATTGTTCTGAAAAACGCATGGAGCATTGTCATGACAAGGGTTCCGGAGAACTGTGATGAAAAGTTCATGGAGCATTGTGGTTTCAAAGGTCACAGAGTCTTGTGATGATGCGGGCATGGACCGTTGTGATGACAAACGTTATGAAGCATTGTGATGACTGGAGTCACGGAGCATTGTGATGACAGGGGTCATGGAGCATTGTGATGACAATGGCATGGAGCATTGTGATGACAAGGGCATGGAGCATTTTGAAGACAAGGGAATGGAGTACTGTGAATACTTGTGTCAGGGAGCATTGTGATGACATATGTCATGGTCCATTGCGATGACAATGTCATGGAGCATTGTGATGCCAAATGTAATGGAGGATTGTGATGACAAATATAATGGAACATTGTGATGACTAGGGTTTGGAGCATTATGGTGTCAAGGGCCATTGAGAGTTTTCATGAAAATGTCGTGAAGCATTGTGATGACAAGGTCCTGGAGCATTGTGATGAGAAAACCATGGAGCCTTGTGATTAAAAATCTCATGGATCATTCTGATGAAAAGGGGCAAGGAGCATTCTGATTACAGGGGTCTTGGAAAATTGTGATAACAAGGGCATGGAGCATTGTGATGACAAGGGCATGGAGCATTGGTCTAATAAGTTTCATGGATTATTGTGATGACAGTTGGAATGGCGCATTGTGATGACAAGGGCATGGAGCATTGTGATGACCAGGTCATGCAATATTGTGAAGAGAGTTGTCAGGGAGCATTGTGATGACATATGTAATGGCCCATTGTGATGACAATGGCATGGAGCATTGTGATGCCAAGTGTTATGGAGGATTCTGATGACAAATGTAATGGAGCATTGTGATGACAATGGCTTGGAGCATTGTGATGACAAGGGTCAGGGAGCATTGTGCTGACAAGTGCATGGAGAATTGTGATGACAAGGGTCATGGAGCATTCTGATGACGAGCTTGTGGAGTATTTTGATGACAATGTCATGGAGCATTGTGATGAAAATGGCATGGGGCTTTTTGTTGAAAAATGCATGGAGCATTTTCGTGACAGGGTTCAAGGAGCATTCTGTCGACAAGTGTCAGGGAGCATTGTGATGACATGTATATTGAGAATTGTGATGACAAAGGTCATGGAGCATTGTGATGAAAAGGGCATGGAGTATTGTGATGACAGGCATCATGGTGCGTTGTGATGACAAGTGTTATGGAACATTGTGATCACAAGTGTTTGGAGCATTGTGATGACAGAGGTCATGGATCATTTTGATATCAAGGAGCATGGAGCATTTTGATGACAAGGGCATGAAGCAATGTGATCCCAATGTTCATGGAGGATTGTGATGACAATGGTAATGGAGTATTGTGATGACAAGCACATAGAGCATTGAAATGACAAGGTCATGTAGCATTTTGCTGACAAAGGCATGGAGCATTGTGATGACAGGTGTCATGGAGCACTGTGATGACAAGTGTCACGGAGCACTGTGAATACAGGGGTCATGGAGCATTGGGATGACAAGGGCACGGATCATTTTGATGACAAGGTTCATGGAGCATTGTGCAGAAAATGTGCATGGAGTATTGTGATGACAGGGGTCATGGAGCATTGTGATTACAGGGTTGTTTGAGCATTGTGATGACAAGTGTCCCGGATCATTGTGTTGTCAGGTGTCATGGAGTGTTGTGATGACAGTAGTCATTGACCATTTTGATGATATTGGTCACGGAGCATTGTGATGGGAATGTCATGGAGCATTGGGCTGAAAATATTCATGGAGTATTGTGATGACAGGCGTCATGGAGCATTGTGATGACCAAGAAATGGAGCATGGTGATGACAAGTTCCTGGAGCACTGTGATGAGATGACCATGGAGACTTGAGTTGACAAGTCTCATGGAGCATTCTAATGAAAAGGGGCATGGAGCATTGGTCTGACATGTTTCATAGATTATTGTGATGACAGTGGGCATGGTGCATTGTGATGACAAGGGCATTGAGCATTTTGAAGACAAGGGCATGGAGTATTGTGTAGACATGTGTCCGGGAGCATTGTGATGACATTTGTCATGGTCCATTGCGATGACAATGGCATGGAGCATTGTGATGCCTAATGTAATGGAGGATTGTGATGGTAAATATAATGGAGCGTTGTGAAGACTAGGGCTTGGAATATTATGATGACAAGGGCCATTGAGAATTTTCCTGACAATGTCGTGAAGCATTGTGATGACAAAATCCTGGAGCATAGTGATGAGAAAACCATGGAGCCTTGTGATGACAAATCTCATGGATCATACTGATGAAAAGGGGCATGGAGCATTCTGATCACAGGGGTTTTGGAAGATTGTTATAACAAGGGCATGGAGCATTGTGATGACAAGGGCATGGAGCATTGGTCTAATAAGTTTCATGGATTATTGTGATGACAGTTGGAATAGCACATTGTGATGACAAGGGCATGGAGCATTGTGATTACCAGGTCATGCAGTATTATGAAGAGAGGTGTCAGGGAGCATTGTGATGACATATGTAATGGCCCACTGTGATGACAATGGCATGGAGCATAGTGATGGCAAGTGTCATGGAGGATTCTGATGACAAAGGTAATGGAGCATTGTGATGACAATGGCTTGGAGCATGGTGATGACAAGGTTCAGGGAGCATTGTGCTGACAAGTGCATGGAGAATTGTGTTGACAAGCGTCATGGAGCATTCTGATGACGAGCTTGTGGAGTATTTTGATGAAAATGGCATGGAGCATTGTGATGAAAATGGCATGGGGCTTTGTTATGAAAACGGCATGGAGCCTTTTCTTGACAGGGTTCAAGGAGCATTCTGACGACAAGTGTCACGGAGCATTGTGATGACAAGTGTATTGAGAATTGTGATGACAAAGGTCATGGAGCATTGTGATGAAAAGGGCATGGAGTATTGTGATGACAGGCATCATGGAGTTTTGTGATGACAAGTGTTATGGAACATTGTGATCACAAGGGTTTGGAGCATTGTGATGACAGAGATCATGGATCATTTTGATTTCAAGGAGCATGGAGCATTGTGATGGCAAGGGCATGAAGCAATGTGATCCCAAGGTTCATGGAGGTTTGTGATGACAATGGTAATGCAGTATTGTGATGACAAGCGAAGAGAGCATTGTAATGACAGGGTCATGTAGCATTTTGCTGACAAAGGCATGGAGCATTGTGATGACAGGTGTCATGGAGCACTGTGATGACAAGCGTCACGTAGCATTGTGAATACAGGGGTCATGGAGCATTGGGATGACAAGGGCATGGATCATTGTGATGACAAGTGTCATGGAGCATTGGGCTGAAAATATTCATAGATTATTGTGATGACAGGGGTCATGGAGCATTGTGATGACAAGGGAATGCAGCATGGTGATGACAAGGCCCTGGAGCATTGTGATGAGAAGTCCATGGAGACTTGTGATGACAAGTCTCATGGAGCATTCTGATGAAAATTGTCATGGAGTATTGTGATTACAGGAGTCTTGGAGCACTGTGATGACTAGGGCATGGAGCATTGTGATGAGAAGGCCATGGAGCATTCTGATAACATGCTTCATGGAGTTTTGTGATGACAAGTGCATGGAGCATTGTGATTACAGGGATCGTGGAGCATTGTGAAGAAAATGTCATGGATCTTTTTGATGAAAACGGCATGGAGCCTTGTCATGATAGGGTTCAAGGAGCATACTGATGACAAGGGTCAGGGAGCATTGTGATGACAAGTGTATTGAGCATTTTGATGACAAAGATCATGGAGCATTGTGATAAGAAGACCATGGATAATTGTGATGATGAGTGTCATGGGGTGTTTTGATGATAAGTGTTATGCAACATTGTGATCACAAGGGTTTGGAGCATTATGATGACAGAGGTCATGCAGAATATTGATTTCACTGTGATGACAATAGCCTGAAGCATTATGATGATGGGCATGGTGCATTGTGATTACAGGGTTCATGGAGCATTGTGATGAAAAGCGGCAAGGAGCATTGTGATTACAATGGTCTTGGAGCATTGTGATGACAAGGGCATGGAGCATTGTCATGAGAAGGCCATGGAACATTCTGATGACATGCGTCATGGAGCTATGTGATGACAAGGGAATGGAGCATTGTGATTTCAGGGGTGTTGAGCATTGTGATGAGAAGTGTCATGGAATCTTGTGATGATTAGGCCGTAGAACATTGTGATGGCGGTGGTCATGGTGCATTGTTATGAAAGGGGTAATGGAGCATTGTGATGAGAAGGGTATGGAATATTGGTCTGAAATGTTTCATGGATTATTGTGAGGAGAGTGGGCATGGAGCATTGTGATGACAAGTGCACGGAACACTGTGATACATGGGTCATGCAGGACTGTAATGAAAAGGGCATGGAACATTGTGATGAGAAGGGCATCGAGAATTGTGATGACAAGTGTCATGGAGCTTTGTGATGACAAGGGCATGGAGCAATATGATGAGAGGGTTCATGGAGCATTGTGATGACAATGGCAAGGAGCATTGTGATGCCGAGGGTATTGGAGCTTTGTGATGACAAGTCATGGAGCATTTTGATGACAAGGGCATGGAACATTGTGATGGCAGTGGTCATGGAGCATTGTTATGACAGATTTAATGGAGCATTGTGATGTGAAGGGCATTGAGCATTTGTCTGAAATGTTTCATGGATTATTGTGATGAGAGTGTGCATGGAGCATTGTGATGACAAGGGCACGGTACACTGTGAAGAATGGGACATTGGGGATTGTAATGACAAGGGCATGGAGCATTGTGATGGGACGGGCTTTGAGCATTGTGATGACAAGTGTCATGGAGCTTTGTGATGACAAGGGCATGGAGCAATATGATGAGAGGTTTCATGGAGCATTGTGATGACAATGGCAAGGAGCATTGTGATGCCTAGGGTCATGGAGCTTTGTGATGACAAAGGTCATTGAGCATTTTGATGACAAGTGAGTGGTGCATTGTGATGAGAAGGGCAGGGAGCATTTTGATGACAGGGTCATGCAGCAATTTGATGAAAATTGTCATGGAACATTTTGTTGACAGGGGTTATAGAACATTGTGATGCCAGGGGTCATGGAGCTTTGGGATGAAATGGGTCATGGAGCATTTTGATGACAGGGGTTATGGAACATTGTGATGTCAGGGTTCATGGAACCTTGTGCTGATAAGGGGATGTAGCATTGTGATGACAGGGGTCATGGAACATTATGATTACACGGGTGAGGGAGGATTATGATGACTAGTTATGGAACATTGTGATATCTCTTGTGAGAGAGCATTTTGATGAGAAGAGCATGGACCATTGTGATTACAAGATTTATGCAGCATTGCAATGACAAAGTTGTGAAACTTTGTGATGAAATGAGTGTGGCACATTGTGATGACAATGGTCATGGAGCATTGTTCTGACAAAGACATGGAGAATTGTGATGACAAGGGTCACTGTGAATTGTGATGAAAAGTTCATGGAGCATTGTGGTTACACAGGTCACAGAGCCTTGTGATGACGTGGGCATGGACCATTTTGATGACAAACGTTATGAAGCATTGAGATGACTGGAGTCAAGGAGCATTGTGATGACAGGGGTCATTGAACATTGTGATGACAAGGGCATGGAGCATTGTGTTGACAGGGGAATGGAGCATTGGTCTGACAAGTTTCATAGATTATTGTGATGACAGTGGGCATGGTGCTTGTGATGACAAGGGCATGGAGCATTGTGATGAGAAGGTCATGGAGTATTGTGAAGACAGGTGTCAGGGAGAATTGTGATGACATATGTCATAGTCCACTGCGATGACAATGGCATGGAGCACTGTGATGCCGAATGTAATGGAGGATTGTGATGACAAATATAATGGAGCATTGTGATGGTTACGGCTTGGAGCATTATGATGATAAGTGCCATTGAAAATTTTCATGACATGTCGTGAAGCATTGTGATGAAAAATTCCTGGAGCATTGTGATGACAAATGCATGGAGCCTTGTGATGACAAGTCTCTTGGAGCATACTGATGAAAAGGGGCATGGAGTATTGTGATTACAGGGTTCTTGGAGCATTGTGATGAGAAGATTCAAGGAGCTTTGTGATGACAAGGCCATGGAACATCGTGATGGCAGGGGTCATGGAGCATTGTTATGAAAGTGGTAATGGAGCATTGTGATGGCAAGGTCGTGGAGCATTGTGATGAGAAGGCCATGGAGCATTGTGATGACATGCGTCATGGAGCTTTGTGAAGACAAGGCCATGGAGCAATGTGATGAGAGCGTTCATGGACCATTTTGATGACAATGACATGGAGCATTGTGATGCCAAGGGTCTTGGATATTTTCCATGATAAAGGTCATGGAGCATTTTGATAGCAAGGGCGTTGTGCATTGTGATGAGAAGGGCAGGGAGCATTGTGATGACAGGGTCATGGAACAATTTGATGAAAAGTTTCATGGATCATATTGATGACAGTTGTTATGGAACATTGTGATGTCAGGGGTCATCGAACATTGTGATGATAAGTGCATGTAGCATTTTGATGAGAGGAATCATGGAATATGGTGATGCCTGGGGTGAGGGAGTATTGTGACAAATAGTGATGTAGCATTGTGATATCAGTGGTGAGAGAGCATTTTGATGAGATGTGCAAGGAGCAATGTGATGACAAATTTTATGGAGCATTGTGATGACAAAATTGTGGAGCACTGTGATGACAAGCGCATGGAGCATTGTGATGACAAGTGTCAAAGAGCATTGTGATGAAAAGTTCATGGAGCATTGTGGTTAAAAATGTCAGAGAGCCTTGTGATGATGCGGGCATGGACCATTATGATGACAAACGTTATGAAGCATTGAGATGACTGGAGTCACGGAGCATGGTGATGACAGGGGTCAAAGAGCATTGTGATGAAAAGTTCATGGAACATTGTGGTTAAAAAGGTCACAGAGACTGTTGATGACACGGGTCATGTAGCATTGTGATGACTGGAGTCATGGAGCATTGTGATGACAGGGGTCATGGAGCATTGTGATAACAAGGGCATGGAGCATTGTGATGACAAGGACATGGAACATTGGTCTAATAAGTTTCATGGATTATTGCGATGACAGTTGGAATTGCACATTGTGATGACAAGGGCATGGAGCATTGTGATGACCAGGTCATGCAGTATTGTGAAGACAGGTGTCAGGGCGCATTGAGATGACATATGTAATGGCCCATTGCGATGACAATGGCATGGAGCATTGTGATGCCAAGTGTGATGGAGGATTCTGATGACAAACATAATGGAGCTTTGTGATGACAATGGCTTGGAGCATTGTGATGACAAGGGTCAGGGAGCATTGTGCTGACAAGTGCATGTAGAATTGTGATGACAAGGGTCATGGAGCATTCTGATGACAAGCTTGTGGAGTATTTTGATGACAATGACATGGAGCATTGTGATGAAAACGGCATGGGGCATTGTGATGAAAATTTCATGGAGACTTTTCGTGACAGGGGTCAAGGAGCATTCTGATGACAAGTGTCAGGGAGCATTGTGATGACAAGTGTATTGAGCATTGTGATGACAAAGGTCATGGAGCATTGTGATGAAAAGGGCATTGAGTATTGTGATGACAGGCATCATGGAGCGTTGTGATGACAAGTGTTATGGAACATGGTGATCACAAGAATTTGGAGTATTGTGATAACAGAGGTCATGGATCATTTTGATTTCAAGGAGCATGGAGCATTGTGATGAAAAGGGCATGAAGCAATGTGATCCCAAGGTTCATGGAGGATTGTGATGACAATGGAAATGGAGTATTCTGATGAGAAGCACAGAGAGCATTGTAATGACAAGGTCATGTAGCATTTTGCTGACAAAGGCATGGAGCATTGTGATGACAGGTGTCATGGAGCACTGTGATGACAAGCGTCACGGAGCATTGTGAATACAGGGGTCATGGAGCATTGTGATGACAAGGGCATGGATCATTGTGATGACAAGTTTCATGGAACACTGGGATGAAAATGTTCATGGAATGTTGTGATGACAGGGGTCATGGAGCATTGTGATGACTAGGGAATGGAGCACTGTGATGACAAGAGTTCCAGATCATTGTGTTGTCAGGTGTCATGGAGTGTTGTGATAACAGTGGCCATGGAGCATTGTGATGATATTGGCCATGTAGCATTGTGATGAGTAGATCGTGGAGCATTGGGCTGAAAATGTTCATGGATTATTGTGATGACAGGGGTCATGAAGCATTGTGATGACAAGGGAATGGAGCATGGTGAAGAAAAGGTCCTGGAGCATTGTGATGAGAAGTCCATTGCGACTTGTGATGACAAGTCTCATGAAGCATTCTGATGAAAATGTGCATGGAGCATTGTTATTACAGGGTTCTTGGAGCATTGTGATGACTAGCGCATGGAGCATTGTGATGAGAAGTCCATGGAGCATTCTAATGACCTGCGTCATGGAGTATTGTGATGACACGGGTCATGGAGCATTGTGATGACTAGGGAATGGAGCATTGTGATGACAAGCGTCCCGGATCATTGTGTTGTCAGGTGTCATGGAGCTTTGTGATGACAAGGGCATGGAGCATTGTGAATTTCAGGGGTCTTGAGCATTGTGATGACAAGTGTCATGGAACGTTGTGATGACTAGTTCGTGGAACATTGTGATGGCAAGTGTCATAGTGCATTTTTATGACAGGGGTAATGGAGCATTTTGATGAGAAGGGCATGGATCATTTGTCTGAAATGTTTCATGAATTATTGTGATGAGGGTTGGCATGGAGCATTGTGATGACAAGGGCACAGAACACTGTGATACATGGGTCATGCAGGATTTTAATGACAAGGGCATGGAGCATTGTGATGAGAAGAGCATCGAGCATTGTGATGAAAAGTGTCATGGAGATTTGTGATGAGAAGGGCATGGAGCAATGTGATGAGAAGGTTCATGGATCATTGTGATGACAATGACATGGAGCATTGTGATGCCAAGGGTCATGGAGTTTTGTGATGACAAGTCATGGAGCATTTTGATGAAAAGTGCATGGTGCATTGTGATGAGAATGGCAGGGAGCATTTTGAGGACCGTGTCATGCAGCAATTTGATGAAAAGTGTAATGGAACATTTTGATGGCATGGGTTATAGAACATTGTGATGTCAGGGGTCTTGGAGCTTTGGGATGAAAAGGGTCATGGAGCATTTTGTTGACAGGGGTCATGGAACATTTTGATTGTAAGGGGATGTAGCAGTGTGATGACAGGGTCATGGAACATTGTGATTACAGGGGTGAGGGAGTATTGTGATGACTAGTCAAGGAACATTGTGATATCTCTGGTGAGAGAGCATTTTGATGAGAAGTGCATGGAGCATTGTGAATACAAGACTTATAGAGCATTGCAATGACAAGGTTGTGAACCGTTGTGATGAAATGCGTGTGGCACATTGTGAAGACTATGGTCATGGAGCACTGTTCTGACAATGACATGGAGCATTGTAATGACAAAGTCACAGATAATTGTGATGAAAAGTTTATGGATGATTGTGGTTACAAAGGTCACAAAGCCTTGTGGTGACGGGGGCATGGACCATTGTGATGACAAACGTTATGAAGCATTGAGATGACTGGAGTCATGGAGCATTTTGATGACAGGGGTCATGGAGCATTGTGATAACATGTGTCACGGAGCATTGTGCTTACAAGCGCATGGAGCATTGTGATGACAAAGGTCACGGAGCATTGTGCTGAGAAAGGCATAGAGCATTGTGAAGACAATGGTCAAAGAGCATTGTGATGAAAAGTTCATGGAGCATTGTGGTTAAAAAGGTCACAGAGACTGTTGATGACGAGGGCATGGACCATTGTGATGACAATCGTCATGAAGCATTGTGATGACTGGACTCACGGAGCATTGTGATGACAGGGGTCATGGAGCATTGTGATAACAAGGGCATGGAGCATTGTGATGACAAGGGCATGGAACATTGGTCTAATAAGTTTCATGGATTATTGCGATGACTGTTGGAATGGCGCTTTGTGATGACAAGGGCATGGAGAATTGTGATGACCAGGTCATGCATTATTGTGAAGACAGGTGTCAGGGAGCATTGTGATGACATATGTAACGGCCCATTTTGATGACAAGGGCATGGATCATTGTGATGACAAGGGTCATGGAGCACTGGGCTGAAAATGTTCATGGAGTGTTGTGATGACAGGGGTCATGGAGCAATGTGATGACTAGGGAATGGAGCATTGTGATGACAAGAGTCCCAGATCATTGTGTTTTCAGATGTCATGGAGTGTTGTGATGACAGTGGTCATGGAGAATTGTGATGATACTGGCCATGGAGCATTGTGATGAGTAGGTCGTGGAGCATTGGGCTGAAAATATTCATGGTTTATTGTGATGAGATGGTTCTTGGAGCACTGTGATGACAAGGGAATGGAGCATGGTGATGACAAGTTCCTGTAGCATTGTGATGAGAAACCAGGGATAATTGTGATGACAAGTCTCATGGAGCATTCTGATGAAAAGGGACATGGAACATTGTGATTACAGGGGTCTAGGAGCATTGTGATGACTAGGGCATGGAGCATTGTGATGAGAAGGCCATGGAGCATTCTGATGACATGCGTCATGGAGTATTTTGATGACAAGTGCATGGAGCATTGTGATTACAGGGGTCTTGGAACATTGTGATGACAAGGGCATTGAACATTGTGATGAAAAATTCATGGAGCCTTGTCATGACAGGGTTCAAGGAGCATACAGACAACATGTGTCAGGGAGCATTTTGATGACATGTGCATTGAGCATTGTGATGACAAAAGTCATGTAGCATTGTGATGAGAAAACCATTGATAATTGTGATGACGAGTGTCATGGGTCATTGTGATGACAAGTGTTATGGAATATTGTGATCACAAGGGTGTTGAGCATTGTTATGACAGATGTCATGGGGCATTTTGATTTCATTGTGATGACAATAGCATGAAGCATTATGATGATGGGCATGGTCCATTGTGATGACAGGGTTCATGGATCATTGAGATGAAAAGTGGCATAGAGCATTGTGATAACAGGGTTCTAGGAGCATTGTGAGGAGAAGGGTCATGGAGCTTTGTGATGACAAGGCCATGGAACATCGTGATGGCATGGGTCATGGAGCATTGTTATGACTGTGGTAATGGAGCATTGTGATGGAAATGTCATGGATCACTGTGATGAGAAGGCCATGGAGCATTCTGATGACATGTGTCATGGAGCTTTGTGAAGACATGGGCATGGAGCAATGTGATGAGAGCGTTCATGCAGCATTGTGATGACAATGACATGGAGCATTGTGATGCCAAGGGTCATGGATCTTTGTGATGACAAAGGTCATGGAGCAATCTGATGGCAAGTGCGTTGTGCATTGTGATGTGAAGGGCAGGGAGCATTCTGTTGACAGGGTCATGGAGCAATTTGATGAAAAGTGTCATGGAACATTTTGATGACAGGTGTTATGGAACATTGTGATGTCAGGGGTCATCGAACATTGTGATGATAAGTGCATGTAGCATTGTGATGACAGGAGTCATGGAATATTGTGATGACAGGGGTGAGGGTGTATTTTGACAAATACTGATGTAGCATTGTGATATCAGTGGTGAGAGAGCATTTTGTTGAGAAGTGCATGGAGCACTGTGATGACAAATTTTAAGGAGCATTGTGATGAAAAGATAGTGGAGCACTGTGATGACAAGTGCATGGTCCATTGTGATGACATGTGTCATGGAGCATTTTGCTGACAGGCGAATGGAGCATTGTGATGACAAGGGTCAAAGAGCATTGTGATGGAAAGTTCATGGAGCATTGTGGTTAAAATGGTCACAGAGACTGTTGATGACGAGGTCATGGACCATTGTGATGACAAAGGTCATGAAGCATTGTGATGACTGGAGTCACGGAGCATTGTCATGACAGGAGTCATGGAGCATTGTGATAACAAGGGCATGGAGCGTTGTGAGGACAAGGGCATGGAATATTGGTCTAATAAGTTTCATGAATTATTGCGATGACATTTGGAATGGCGCATTGTGATGACAAGGGCAAGGAGCATTGTGATGACCTGGTCATGCTGTATTGAGAAGAGAGGTGTCAGGGATCATTGTGATGACATATGTAATGGACCGTTGTGATGACAATGGTATGGAACATTGTGATGCCAAGTGTCATGGAGGATTCTGATGACAAAGTTAATGGAGCACTGTGATGACAAGGGCTTGGAGCATTGTGATGACAAGGGTCAGGGAGCCTTGTGCTGACAAGTGCATGATGAATTGTGATGACATGGGTCATGGAGCATTCTGATGACAAGCTTGTGGAGTATTTTGATGACAATGGCATGGAGCATTGTGATGAAAACGGCATGGGACTTTGTGATGAAAAAGGCATGGAGCCTTTTCGTGACAGGGTTCAAAGAGCATTCTGATGACAAGTGTCAGGGAGCATTGTGATGACAAGTGTATTGAGCATTGTGATGACAAAGGTCATGGAGCATTGGGATGAAAAGTGCATGGAGTATTGTGATGACAGGCATCATGGAGCATTGTGATGACAAGAGTTATGGAACATTGTGATCACAAGGGTTTGGAGCATTGTGATGACAGAGGTCATGGATCATTTTCATTTCAAGGAGCATGGAGCATTGTGATGACAATGTTATGAAGCAATGTGATCCCAATGTTCATCGAGGATTGTGATAACAATGGAAATGGAGTATTGTAATGACAAGCACATAGAGCATTGTAATGATACGGTCATGTAGCATTTTGCTGACAAAGGCATGGATCATTGTGATGACATGTGTCATGGAGCACTGTGATGACAAGCGTCACGGAGCATTGTGAATACAGGGGTCATGGAGCATTGTGATGACAAGGGTCATGGAGCACTGGGCTGAAAAATTTCATGGAGTGTTGTGATGACAGGGGTCATGAAGCATTGTGATGACTAGGGAATGGAGCATTGTGATGACAAGAATCCCAGATCATTGTGTTGTCAGGTGTCATGGAGTGTTGTGATGAAAGTGGTCATGGAGCATTGTGATGATATTGGCCATGGAGCATTGTGATGAGTAGGGCATGGAGCATTGTGATGAGAAGGCCATGGAGCATTCTGATGACATGTGTCATGGAGGTTTGTGATGACAACGGCATGGAGCCTTGTGATTACAGGCATCTTGGAGCATTGTGATGACAAGTATCACGGAATATTGTGATGACAAGGGCATGGAGCAATGTGATAAGAGGTTTCATGGAGTATTGTGATGACAATGACATGGAGCATTGTGATGCCAAGGGTCATGGAGTTTGTGATGAAAAGTCATGGAGCATTTTGATGACAAGGACATGGTGCATTGTGATGAGAAAGGCAGGGAGCATTTTGATGGCCGGTTCATGCAGCAATTTGATGAAAAGTGTAAAGGGATATTTTGATGGCAGGGGTTATAAAACATTGTGATGTCAGGGGTCTTGGAACTTTGGGAAGAAAAGGGTCATGGAGCATTTTGATGACAGGGGTTATGGAACATTGTGATGTCAGGGGTCATGGAACTTTGTGATGATAAGGGGATGTAGCATTGTGATGACAGGGTCATGGAACATTGTGATTACAGGGGTGAGGGAGTATTGTGATGACTAGTGATGGAACATTGTGATATCTCTGGTGAGAGAGCATTTTGATGAGATGTGCATGGAGTATTGTGATTACAGGGAACTTGGAGCATTGTGATGAAAAGGGCATGGATCATTGTTATGAAAAAGACATGGAACCTTGTCATGACAGGGTTCAAGGAGCATACTGACGACAAGTGTCAGGGAGCATTGTGACGACAAGTGTATTGAGCATTGTGATGACAAAGTTCATGGAGCATTGTGATGAGAAGACCATAGATAATTGTGATGATGAGCGTCATGGGGTGTTGTGATGATAAGTGTTATGGAACATTTGATCACAAGTGTTTGGAGCATTATGATGACAGAGGTCATGGAGAATATTGATTTCATTGTGATGACAATAGCCTGAAGAATTATGATGATGGCATGGTGCATTGTGATGACAGGGTTCATGGAGCATTGAGATGAAAAGGGGCATGGAGCATTGTGATTACAAGGGTCATGGAGCATTGTGATGACAAGGGCATGGAGCATTGTGATGAAAAGGCCATGAAACCTTCTGATGACATGCGTCATGGAGCTTTGTGATGACAAGGTCATGGAGCATTGTGATTTCAGGGGTCTTAAGGATTGTGATGACAAGTGTCATGGAACCTTGTGATGACTAGGCCGTGGAATATTTTGATGGCAAGGGTCATGGT
Organism: Mesoplodon mirus; assembly: GCF_964341445.2. Classification (NCBI taxonomy): domain Eukaryota; kingdom Metazoa; phylum Chordata; class Mammalia; order Artiodactyla; family Ziphiidae; genus Mesoplodon; species Mesoplodon mirus. Next base: position 2,446,768 of record NW_028295811.1, read on the forward strand.
GCACTGTTATGACAGGGATAATGGAGCATTTTGATGAGAAGGGCATGGAACATTGGTCTGAAATATTTCATGGATTATTGTGATGAGAGTGGGCATGGAGCATTGTGATGACAAGGGCACGGAGCACTGTGATACATGGGTCATTCAGGATGGTAATGACAAGGGCATGGAGCATTATGATGAGAAGGGCATCGAGCATTGTGATGACAAGTATCAGGGATCTTTGTGATGACAGGGGCATGGAGCAATGTGATAAGAGGGTTTATGGAGCATTGTGATGACAATGACATGGAGCATTGTGATGCCAAGTGTTATGGAGCATTGTGATGACAAGTCATGGAGCATTTTGATGAAAAGGGCATGGTGCATTGTGGTGAGAAAGGCAGGGAGCATTTTGATGACCGGGTCATGCAGCAATTTGATGAAAAGTGTAATGGAATATTTTGATGGCAGGGGTTATAGAACATTGTGATGTCAGGGGTCTTGGAGCTTTGGGATGAAAAGCGTCATGGAGCATTTTGATGCCAGGGGTTATGAAACATTGTGATGTCAGGGGTCATGGAACATTGTGATGATAAGGGGATGTAGCATTGTGATGACAGGTTCTTGGAACATTGTGATTACAGGGGTGAGGGAGTATTGTGTTGACTAGTGATGGAACATTGTGATATCTCGTGTGAGAGAGCAGTTTGATGAGAAGTGCATGGAGCATTGTGATTACAAGGTTTAGGGAGCATTGCAATGGCAAAGTTGTGGACCATTGTGATGAAATGCACGTGGCACATTTTGATGGCAATGGTCATGGAGAATTGTTCTGAAAAAGACATGGAGCATTATGATGACAAGGGTCACAGAGAATTGTGATGAAAATTTCAGGGAGCATTTTGGTTACAAAGGTCACAGAGCCTTGTGATGACGTGGGCATGGACCACTGTGATGACAAACGTTATGAAACATTGTTATGACTGGAGTCAACGAGCATTGTGAAGACAGGGGTGATGTAGCTTTGTGATGACAAGGGAATGGAGCATTGTGATGACAGGGGCATGGAGCATTGGTCTGACAAGTTTCATAGATTATTGTGATGACACTGGGCATGGTGCATTGTGATGACCAGGGCCTGGAGCATTTTGATGAGAACGTCATGGAGTATTGTGAAGACAGTTGTCAAGGAGCATTGTGATGACATATGTCATGGTTCATTGCGATTACAATGGCATGGAGCATTGTGATGCAAAATGTAATGGAGAATTGTGATGACAAATATAATGGAGCATTTTGATGATTAGGGCTTGGAGCATTATGATTTCAAGGGCCATTGAAAATTTTCATGACAAGGTCGAGAAGCATTGTGATGACAAGGTCCTGGAGCACTGTGATGGCAAAACCATGGAGCCTTGTGATGACAAGTCTCATGGAGCATACTGATGAAAAGGGGCATGGAGCATTGTGATTAGAGGGGTCTTGGCACATTGTGATGACAAGGGCATGGAGCATTGTGAGGAGAGGACCAAGGAGCATTCTGATGGCATGCATCATTGAGCTTTGTGATGACAAGGGCATGGAGCATTGTGATTACATGGGTTTGGAGCATTGTGATGAAAAAGGCATGGATCATTGTGATGAAAAAGGCATGGAGCCTTGTCATGACAGGGTTCAAGGAGCATACAGACAACAAGTGTCAGGGAGCATTTTGATGACAAGTGTATTGACCATTGTGATGAGAAGACCATTGATAATTGTGATGACGAGTGTCATGGGGCATTGTGATGACAAGTGATAGGGACTATTGTGATCACAAGGGTTTGGAGCATTGTTATGACAGAGGTCATGGAGCATTTTGATTTCATTGTGATAACAATAGCATGAAGCATTATGATGATGGGCATGGTGCATTTTGATGACAGTGTTCATGGATAATTGAGATGAAAAGGGGCATACAGCATTGTGATGACAATGACATGGAGCATTGTGATGCCAAGGGTCATGGATCTTTGTGATGACAAATGTCAAGGAACATTTTGATGGCAAGGTCGTTATGCATTGTGATGAGAAGGGCATGGAGCATTCTGTGACAGGGTCATGGAGCTATTTGATGAAAAGTGTCATGGAACATTTTGATGACAGCTGTTATGGAACATTGTGATGTCACGGGTCAACGAACACTTTGATGATAAGTGCATGTAGCATTGGGATGACAGGAGTCATGGAACATTGTGATGACAGGGGTGAGGGAGTATTGTGACAAATAGTGATGTAGCATTGTGATATCAGTGGTGAGAGAGCATTTTGATGAGAAGTGCATGGAGCATTGTGATGACAAATTTTAAGGATCACTGTGATGACAAAATGTGGAGCACTGTGATGACTACCGCATGGTGAACTGTGATGACGTTTCATGAGGCATTGTGCTGACAAGCGCATGGAGCATTGTGATGACAAGGGTCAAAGAGCATTGTGATGAAAATTTCATGGAGCATTGTGGTTAAAATGGTCAGAGACTTTTGATGACGACGTCATGGACCATTGTGATGACAAAGGTCATGAAGCATTGTGATGACGGGAGTCACGGAGCATTGTGATGACAGGGGTCATGGAGCATTGTGATAACAAGGGCATGGAGCATTGTGATGACAAGGGCATGGAACACTGGCCTAATATGTTTCATGGATCATTGCAATGACATTTGGATTTGCCCATTGTGATGACAATGGCATGGAGCATTGTGAAGCCAAGTGTCATGGAGAATTCTGATGACAAATGTAATGGAGCATTGTGATGACAATGGCTTGGAGCATTGTGATGACAAGGGTCAGGGAGCATTGTGCTGACAAGTGCATGGAGAATAGTGATGAGAAGGGTCATGGAGCATTCTGATGACAAGCTTGTGGAGGATTTTGATGAAAATGGCCTGGACCATTGTGATGAAAACGGCATGGGGCATTGGGATGAAAACGGCATGGAGCCTTTTCATGACAGGTTTCAAGGAGCATTCTGATGACAAGTGTCAGGGAGCATTGTGATGATAAGTGTATTGAGGATTGTGATGAAAAGGGCATGGAGTATTGTGATGACAGGCATCATGGAGCGTTGTGATGACAAAGGTCATGAAGCATTGTGATGACGGGAGTCACGGAGCATTGTGATGACAGGGGTCATGGAGCATTGTGATAACAAGGGCATGGAGCATTGTGATGACAAGGGCATGGAACACTGGCCTAATATGTTTCATGGATCATTGAAATGACATTTGGATTTGCCCATTGTGATGACAATGGCATGGAGCATTGTGATGCCAAGTGTCATGGAGGATTCTGATGACAAAGGTAATGGAGCATTGTGATGACAATGGCTTGGAGCATTGTGATGACAAGGGTCAGGGAGCATTGTGCTGACAAGTGCATGGATAATTGTGATGACAATGGTCATTGAGCATTCTGATGACAAGCTTGTGGAGTATTTTGATGACAATGGCATGGAGCATTGTGATGAAAACAGCATGGGGCTTTGTGATGAAAATTGCATGGAGCCTTTTCGTGACAGGATTCAAGGAGCATTCTGATGACAAGTGTCAGGGAGCATTGTGATGACAAGTGTATTGAGCATTATGATGACAAAGGTCATGGAGCATTTTGATGAAAAGGGCATGGAGTATTGTGATGACAGGCATCATGGAGCGTTGTGATGACAAGTGTTATGGAACACTGTGATCACAAGGGTTTGGAGCATTGTGATGAGAGAGGTCATGGATCATTTTGATTTCAAGGAGCATGGAGCTTTGTGATGAAAAGGGCATGAATCAATGTGATCCCAAGGTTCATGGAGGATTGTGATGACAATGCTAATGGAGTATTGTGATGACAAGCGCATAGAGCATTGTAATGATAATGTAATGTAGCATTTTGCTGACAAAGGCATGGAGCATTGTGATGACAGGTGTCATGGAGCACGGTGATGACAAGCGTCACGGAGCATTGTGAATACAGGGGTCATGGAGCATTGGGATGACAAGTGCATGGATCATTATGATGACAAGGGTCATGGAGCACTGGGCTGAAAATGTTCATGGTGTGTTGGGATGACAGGGGTCATGGAGCATTGTGATGACTAGGGAATGGAGCATTGTGATGACAAGAGTCCTGGATCATTGTGTTGTCAGGTGTCATGGAGTGTTGTGATGACAGTGGTCATGGAGCATTTTGATGATATTGGCCATGGAGCATTGTGATGAGTAGGTCATGGAACATTGGGCTGAAAATATTCATGGATAATTGTGACGACAGGGGTCATGGAGCATTGTGATGACAAGGGAATGGAGCATGGTGATGACAAGGTCCTGGAGCATTCTGATGAGAAGACCATGGAGACTTGTGATGACAATTATCATGGAGTATTCTGATGAAAGGGACATGGAACATTGTGATTACAGTGGTCTTGGAGCATTATGATGACTAGGGCATGGAACATTGTGATGAGAAGGCCATGGAGCATTCTGATGACATGCATCATGGAGTTTTGTGATGACAAGAGCATGCAGCATTGTGATTATAGGGATCTTGGAGCACTGTGATGAAAATGGCTGGGTCACTGTTATGAAAATTGCATAGATCCTTGTCATGACAGGGTTCAAGGAGCATACTGAAGACAAGTGTCTGGGAGCGTTGTGATGAAAAGTGTATTCAGCATTGTGATGACAAAGATCATGGATCATAATTAATAGAAGACCATGGATAATTGTGATGATGAGCGTCATGGGGTGTTGTGATGATAAGTGTTATGGAACATTGTGATCACAATGGTTTGGAGCATTATGATGACAGAGGTCATGGAGAATATTGATTTCATTGTGATAACAATAGCCTGAAGCATTATGATGATGGGCATGGTGCATTGTGATGACAGGGTTCATGAAGCATTGAGATGAAAAGGGGCATGGAGCATTGAGATGAAAAGGGGCATGGAGCATTGTGATTACAAGGTTCGTGGTGCATTGTGATGACAAGGGCATGGAGCATTGTGATGAGAAAGCCATGGAACATTCTGATGACATGCGTCATGGAGCTTTGTGATGACAAGGGCATGGAGCTTTGTGATTTCAGGGGTCTTGAGCACTATGATGACAAGTGTCATGGAACCTTGTGATGACTAGGCCATGGAACATTGTGATGGCAAGGGTCATGGTGCATTTTTATGACAGCGGTAATGGAGCATTTTGATGAGAATGGCATGGAACATTGGTCTGAAATGTTTCATGAATTATTGTGATGAGAGTTGGTATTGAGCATTGTGATGACAAGGGCACAGAACACTGTGATACATGGGTCATGCAGGATTGTAATGACAAGGGCATGGATCATTGTGTTGAGAAGGGAATCGAGCATTGTGATAAAAAGTTTCATGGAGCTTTGTGATGACAAGGGCATGGAGCAAGGTGATGAGAAGGTTCATGGAGCATTGTGATGAAAATGACATGGAGCATTGTGATGCCAATGGTCATGGAGCTTTGTGAAGACAAGTCATGGAGCATAGTGATGACAAATGTCAAAGAGCATTGGGAAGAAAAGTTCATGGAGCATTGTGGTTAATTGGGTCACAGAGACTGTTGATGACGAGGGCATGGACCATTTTGATGACAAAGGTCATGAACTATTGTGATGACTGGAGTCACAGAGAATGGTGATGACAGGGTTCATGGAGCATTGTGATAACAAGGGCATGGAGCATTGTGATGACAAGGGCATGGAACATTGGTCTAATAAGTTGCATGGATTATTGCGATGACAGTAGGAATGGCACATTGTGATGACAAGGGCATGGAGCATTGTGATGACCAGGTCATGCAGTATTGTGAATACTGGTGTCAGGGAGCATGGTGATGACATATGTAATGGCCCTTGTGATGACAATGGCATGGAGCATTGTGATGCCAAGTGTCATGGAGGATTCTGATGACAAAGGTAATGGAGCATTGTGATGAAAATGGCTCGGAGCATTGTGATGACAAGGGTCAGGGAGCATTGTGCTGACAAGTGCATGGAGAATTGTGATGACAAGGGTCATGGAGCATTCTGATGACAAGCTTGTGGAGTATTTTGATGACAATGACATGGAGCATTGTGATGAAAACGGCATGGGGCATTGTGATGAAAAAGGCATGGAGCCTTTTCCTGACAGGGTTCAAGGAGCATTCTGATGACAAGTGTCAGGGAGCATTGTGATGACAAGTGTATTGAGCATTGTGATGACAAAGGTCATGGAGCATTGTGATGAAAAGGGCATGGATTATTGTGATGACTGGCATCATGGCCGTTGTGATGACAAGTGTTATGGAACAATGTGATCACAAGGGTTTGGTGCATTGTGATGACAGAGGTCATGGATCATTTTGATTTCAAGGAGCATGGAGCATTGTGATGACAATGGCATGAAGCAATGTGATCCCAAGGTTCATGGAGGATTGTGATGAAAATGGAAATTGATTATTGAGATGACAAGCGCATAGAGCATTATAATGACAAGGTCATGTAGCATTTTGCTGACAAAAGCATGGAGCATTGTGATGACATGTGTCATGGAGCACTGTGATGACAAACGTCACGGAGCATTGTGAATACAGGTGTCATGGAGCATTGGGATGACAAGGGCATGGGTAATTGGGATGACAAGTGTCATGGAGCACTTGGCTGAAAATGTTCATGGAGTATTGTGATGACACGGGTCATGGAGCATTGTGATGACTAGGGAATGGAGCATTGTGATGACAAGAGTCCCGGATCACTGTGTTGTCAGGTGTCATGGGGTGTTGTGATGACAGTGGTCATGGAGCATTGTGATGACAAGGGAATGGAGCATGGGGATGACAAGGTCCTGGAGCACTGTTAAGAGAAGACCATGAAGAGTTGTGATGACAAGTCTCATGGAGCATTCTGATGAAAAGGGACCTGGAGCATTGTGATTTCAGGGGTCTTGGAGCATTGTGATGACTAGGGATTGGAGCATTTTGATGAGAATGCCATGGAGCATTCTGATGACATGTGTCTTGGAGTTTTTTGATGACAAGTGCATGGAGCATTGTGATTACATTGGTCTTGGAGCATTGTCATGAAATGGGCATGGATCATTGTGATGAAAAAGGCATGGAGCCTTGTCATGACAAGGTTCAAGGAGCATACAGACAACAAGTGTCAGGGAGCATTTTGATGACAAGTTTATTGAGCACTGTAATGACAAATGTCATGGAGCATTGTGATGAAAAGTGCATGGAGTACTGTGATGACAGGCATCATGTAGCGTTGTGATGACAAGTGTTATGGAACACTGTGATCACAATGGTTTGGAGCATTGTGATGAGAGAGGTCATGGACCATTTTGATTTCAAGGAGCATGGATCATTGTGATGAAAAGGGCATGAATCAATATGATGCCAAAGTTCATGGAGGATTGTGATGACAATGGAAATGGAGTATTGTGATGACAAGCGCATAGAGCATTGTAATGACAAGGTCATGTAGCATTTTGCTGACAAAGGCATGGAGCATTTTGATGACAGGTGTCATGGAGCACTGTGATGACAACCGTCACGGAGCATTGTGAATACAGGGGTCATGGAGCATTGGGATGACAAGGGCATAGATCATTGTGATGATAAAGTTCATGGAGCAATGGGCTGAAAATGTTCATGGAGTGTTGTGATGACAGGGGTCATGGAGCACTGTGATTACTACGGAATGGAGCATTGTGATGACAAGAGTCCCGGATCATTGTTTTGTCAGGTGTCATGGAGTGTTGTGAAGACAGTGGTCATGGAGCATTGTGATGATATTGGCCATGGAGCATTGGATGAGTAGGTCGTGGGGCATTGGGATGAAAATAATCATGGATTATTGTGATGAGAGGGGTCATGGTACATTGTGATGACAAGGGAATGAGGCATGGTAATGACAAGGTCCTGGAGCATTGTGATGAGAAGGCCATGGAGACTTGTGATGACAAATCTCAGGGAGCATTCTGATGAAAAGGGAAATGGAACATTGTGATTACAGGGGTCTTGGAGCATTGTGATGACTAGGGCATGGAGCATTGTGATGAGAAGGCCATGGAACATTCTCATGACATGCGTCATGTAGTTTTTTGATGACATGTGAAAGGTGCATTGTGATTACAGGGGTCTTGGAACATTGTGAAGACAAGGGCATGGAGCATTGAGATTACATGTGTCTTGGAGCATTGTGATGAAAAGGACATGGATCATTGTGATGAAAATGTCATGGAGCCTTTTCATGACAGGATTCAAGGAGCATACAGACAACAAGTGTCAGGGAGAATTTTGATGACAAGTGTATTGAGCATTGTTATGAGAAAGGTCATGGAGCATTGTGATGAGAAGACCATTGATAATTGTGATGACAAGCGTCATGGGGCATTGTGATGACAAGTGTTATGGAATATTGTGATCACAAGTGTTTGGAGCATTGTTATGACAGAGGTCATGGAGCATTTTGATTTCATTGTGATGACAATAGCATGAAGCATTATGATGATGGGCATGGTGCATTGTGATGACAGGGTTCATGGATCATTGAGATGAAAAAGGGCATAGAACATTGTGATTACAGGGATCTTGGAGCATTGTGATGACTTGTGTCATGGAGCACTGTGATGACAAGCGTCACGGAGCATTGTGAATACAGGGGTCATGGAGCATTGTGATGACAAGGGTCATGGAGCACTGCGCTGAAAATGTTCATGGAGTTTTGTGATGACAGGTGTCATGAAGCATTGTGATGATTAGGGAATGGAGCATTGTGATTACAAGAGTCCCGGATCATTGTGTTGTCAGGTGTCATGGGTTGTTGTGATGACAGTGGTCATGTAGCATTTTGATGATATTGGCCATGGAGCATTGTGATGAGTAGGTCGTGGAGCATTGGGCTGAAAATATTCATGGATTATTGTGATGAGAGGGGTCATGGAGCATTGTGATGACAAGGGAATGCAGCATGGTGATGACAAGGTCCTGGAGCATTGTGATGAGAAGACCATGGAGACTTGTGATGACAAGTCTGATGGAGCATTCTGATGAAAATGGGCATGGAGCATTGTGATTACAGGGGTCTTGGAGCATTGTGATGTGTAGGGCATGGAGCATTGTGATGAGAAAGCCATGGAGCGTTCTGATGACATGCATCATGGAGTTTTGTGATGACAAGGGCATGGAGCATTGTAATTACAGGGATCTTGGAGCATTGTGATGAAAGGGGCATGGATCATTGTTATGAAAAAGGCATGGAGCCTTGTCATGACAGGGTTCAAGGAGCATACTGACGACAAGTGTCAGGGAGCATTGTGATGACAAGTGTATTGAGCATTGTAATGAAAAAGATAATGGAGCATTGTGATGAGAAGACCATGGATAATTGTGATGATGAGCATCATGGGTGTTGTGATGATAAGTGTTATGGAACATTGTGATCACAAGGGTTTGGAGCATTATGATGACAGAGGTCATGGAGAATATTGATTTCATTGTGATGACAATAGCCTGAAGCATTATGATGATGGGCATGGTGCATTGTGATGACAGTGTTCATGGAGCATTGACATGAAAAGGGGCAGGGAGCATTGTGATTACAAGGGTCTTGTAATATTTTGATGACAAGGGCATGGAACATTGTGATGAAAAGGCCCCGGAACATTCTGATGACATGCGTCATGGAGCTTTGTGATGACAAGAGCATGGAGCATTGTGATTTCAGTGGTCTTAAGCATTGTGATGACAAGTGTCATGGAACCTTGTGATGACTAGGCCGTGGAACATTTTGATGGCAAAGGTCATGGTGCATTGTTATGACAGGTGTAATGCAGGATTTTGATGAGAAGGGCATGGAACATTGGTCTGAAATATTTCATGGATTATTGTGATGAGAGTGGGCATGGAGCATTGTGATGACAAGGGCACGGAACACTGTGATACATGGGTCATGCAGGATTGTAATGACAAGGTCATGGAGCATTGTGATGATAAGGGCATCGAGCATTGTGATGACAAATATCAGGGAGCTTTGTGATGACAAGGACATGGAGCAATGTGATAAGAGGGTTCACGGAGCATTGTGATGACAATGACAATGAGCACTGTGATGCCAAGTGTCATGGAGCTTTGTAATGACAAGTCCTGGAGCATTTTGATGACAAGGGCATGGTGCATTGTGATGAGAAAGGCAGGGAGCATTTTGATGGCCGGGTCATGCAGCAATTGGATGAAAAGTGTAAAGGAACATTTTGATGGCAGGGGTTATAGAACATTGTGATGTCAGGGGTCTTGGAACTTTGGGATGAAAAGGGTCATGGAACATTTTGATGACAGGGGTTATGGAACATTGTGATGTCAGGGGTCATGGAACATTGTGCTGATAAGGGGATGTAGCATTGTGATGACAGGTTAATGGAACATTGTGATTACAGGGCTGAGGGAGTATTGTGATGACTAGTGATGGAACATTGTGATATCTCTGGTGAGAGAGCATTTTGATGAGAAGTGCATGGAGCATTGTGATTACAAGGATTAGGGACCATTGCAGTGACAAAGTTGTGGACCGTTGTGATGAAATGCACGTGGCACACTGTCATGTCTATGGTCATGGAGAATTGTTCTGAAAAAGATATGGAGCATTATGATGACAAGGGTCACAGAGAACTGTGATGAAAATTTCAGGGAGCATTGTGGTTACAAACGTCACAGAGCCTTGTGATGATGCGGGCATGGACCATTGTGATGACAAACGTTATGAAACATTGTGATGACTGGAGTCAGGGAGCATTGTGAAGACAGGGGTCATGTAGCTTTGTGATGACAAGGGCATGGAGCATTGTGATGACAGGGGCATGGAGCATTGGTCTGACAAGTTTCATAGATTACTGTGATGACAGTGGGCATGGTGCATTGTGATGACCAGGGCCTGGAGCATTTTGATGAGAACGTCATGGAGTATTGTGAAGACAGGTGTCAGGGAGCATTGTGATGACATATGTCATGGTCCATTGCGATGACAATGGCATGGAGCATTGTGATGCAAAATGTAATGGAGAATTTTGATGACAACTATAAGGGAGCATTTGGATGATTAGTGCTTGGAGCATTATGATGACAAGGGCCATTGAAAATTTTCATGACAAGGTCGAGAAGCATTGTGATGACAAGGTCCTGGAGCATTGTGATGGCAAAACCATGGAGCCTTGTGATGACAAGTCTCATGGAGCATACTGATGAAAAGGGGCATGGAGCATTGTGATTAGAGGGGTCTTGGCACATTGTGAGGACAAGGGCATGGAGCATTGTGAGGAGAAGACCAAGGAGCATTCTGATGGCATGTGTCATTGAGCTTTGTGATGACAAGGGCATGGAGCATTGTGATTACATGGCTCTTGGAGCATTGTGATGAAAAGGGCATGGATCATTGTGAGGAAAAAGGCATGGAGCCTTGTCATGACAGGGTTCAAGGAGCATACAGACAACAAGTGTCAGGGAGCATTTTGATGACAAGTGTATTGAGCATTGTGATGAGAATACCATTGATAATTGTGATGACGAGTGTCATGGGGCATTGTGATGACAAGTGATAGGGAATATTGTGATCACAAGGGTTTGGAGCATTGTTATGACAGAGGTCATGGAGCATTTTGATTTCATTGTGATGACAGTAGCCTGAAGCATTATGATGATGGGCATGGTCCACTGTGATGACAGGGTTCATGGCTCATTGAGATGAAAAAGGGCATAGAGCATGGTGATTACAGGGTTCTTGGAGCATTGTGATGAGAAGGGTCATGGAGCTTTGTGATGACAAGGCCATGGAACATCGTGATGGCAGGGGTCATGGAGCATTGTTATGAATGTGGTAATGGAGCATTGTGATGGCAAGGGCATGGAGCATTGTGATGAGAAGGCCATGGAGCATTCTGATGACATGTGTCATGGAGCTTTGTGAAGACAATGGCATGCAACAATGTGATGAGAGCGTTCATGGAGCATTGTTATGACAATGACATGGAGAATTGTGATGCCAAAGGTCATGGATCTTTGTGATGACAAAGGTCATGGAGCATTTAGATGACAAAGGCGTTGTGCATTGTGATGAGAAGGGCAGGGATCATTCTGATGACAGGGTCATGGAGCAATTTGATGAAAAGTGTCATGGAATACTTTGATGACAGGTGTTATGGAACACTGTGATGTCAGGGGTCATCGAACTTTTTGATGATAAGTGCATGAAGCACTGTGATGACAGGAGTCATGGAACATTGTGATGACGGGTGAGGGAGTATTGTGACAAATAGTGATGTAGCATTGTGATATCAGTGGTGAGAGAGCATTTTGATGAGAACAGCATGGAGCACTGTGATGACAAATTTTAAGGAGCATTGTAATGAAAAGATTGTCGAGCACTGTGATGACAAGCGCATGGTGCATTGTAATGACATGTGTCATGGAGCATTGTGCTGACAAGCGCATGGAGCACTGTGATGACAAGGGTCAAAGAGCATTGTGATGAAAAGTTCATGGAGCATTGTGGTTAAAAAGGTCAAAGAGACTGTTGATGACGAGGGCATGGACCATTTTGATGACAAAATTCTTGAAGCACTGTGATGACTGGAGTCACGGAGCATTGTGAGGACAGGGGCCATGGAGCATTGTAATAACAAGGGCATAGAGCGTTGTGATGACAAGGGCATTGAACATTGGTCTAATAAGTTTCATGGATTATTGTGATGACAGTTGGAATGGCGCCTTGTGATGAAAATGGCATGGAGCATTGTGATGACCAGGTCATGCAGTATTGTAAAGACACGTGTCAGGTAGCATTGTGATGATATATGTAATGGCCCATTGTGATGACAATGGCTTGGAGCATTGTGATGATAAGGGTCAGGGAGCATTGTTCTGACAAGTGCATGGAGAATTGTGATGACAAAGGTCATGGAGCATTCTGATGACAAGCTTGTGGGGTATTTTGATGACATTGCATGATGTATTGTGATGAAAACGCCATGGGGCATTGTGATGAATAAGCCGTGGAGCCTTGTCATGAAAGAGTGCACGGTGCATACTGAGGTCAGTAGTCAGAGAGTATTGTGTTGACAAGGGTATTGAGCATTGTGCTGACAAAAGTCATGGTGCATTGTGATGAGAAGGCCATGGATAACTGTGCTGACCAGTGTCATGGGGCATTGTGATGACAAGTGTTATGGGACATTGTGATCACAAGGGTTTGCAACATTGTGATGACAGATGTCATGGATCATTTAGATTTCATTGTGATGACAATAGCATGAAGCATTATGATGATGGGAATGGTGCATTTGGATGACAGCGTTCATGGAGCATTGTGATGAAAAGTGGCATGGAGCATTGGTCTGACATGTTTTTTGGATTATTGTGATAAGTATGTGCATGACACATTTTGATGAGAAGGTTATGGAGCACTGTGATGACAATGTCATGGATTATTGTGAAGAAAGGTGTCAGGGAGCATTGTGATGAAATATGTCATGTTCCAGTTTGATGACAATAACATGGAGCATTGTGGTGCCAATTTTTATGGAGGATTGTTGTGACAAAGTAAAGGAGCATTGTGATGACAAGGGCATGGAGCATTGTGATATCAAGGGCCATTGAGAATTTTAATGTCCTGGTCGTGAAACATTTTGATGAAAAGCACATGGAGCTTCCTATGACAGGGGTCATGGAGCATTGCGATGACAAGTGCATGAAGTATTGTGATGACAAGAGCATATAACATTGTGATGTGAAGTGCCATGGAGCATTGTAATGACAAGGACGTGGAGAATTGTCAGGACAAGGGACATTGAGCTTTGAGATGACAAGTCATGGAGCATGTTGATGGCAAAACCGTGGAGCATTGTCATGAGAAGACCTTGAGTAATTGTGATGTCGAGCATCATGGAGCACTGTAATGACAAGGCGATAGAAGCATTGTGATGACAGGTGTCAGGGAGCAATGTGATGACAGGGTTCATGGAGCAATGTGATGAAAAAGGCATGGAGCATTGTGATGACAAGTGCATGGAGCATTGCAATGTCAAGAGAATGGAGAATTGTGATGACAAGAGTATGTAACCTTTTGATGAGAAATGTCATGTAGCATTGTGATGACAAGGACGTGGAGAATTTTGATGACAAGGGACATGGAGCATTTTGATAACCAGGGCATGGATCACTGTGATGACAGGGGACATGGAGCATTATTATGACAAGGGCCATGGTGCATTCTGACATAAGATATCACTTATGAAGGGAATGTAAACATGGCTACATATGAACTGATTTAGGGAAGAGAACAGAGTCTCAGATTTAGAAAACACTCTAACGCTTGATTAAGGGGAAAGACAGGTGGGGAGATGCACAAAACAAAAGTTTGTTTTTAGCACAGGTACCGTTCCATAATCCAAAAACAAAAGAGAAAAGCCCTACTCCTTCCTCAGAGAACGGAACTCAACATCCCTATTCCCCGCAGAGAAATATATCTGACTAGTAAGAATTTTAAAACCTATGTATTGATATGTCTCCGTAAGGTAACTAAGTGTGTCTAGAACGACATAAACATGGCAGTGAGAATGAGCTCAAACCCAATATAAAAATGAATTTCAAAACAAAACATAAAAACAGAAAAATTCTTACACAATACCTTAGGGTCGCTGATGAAACCTGGAATAACCCTATCTACAACGACAGCTGGATGTGGCATAAGGCTGGACACTTGGGACTGAGAGGATTGGTGAGATTGGGTGAGCAAATGTAGACCCTTTAAAGCAATAATGCATGGCACCCATTCCATGGGTCCCAATTCTCCAGGTTGAAGGCAATATTATTACAGCTATAACATGTACGGGAAACCTAGAGAATGGACACACAGTGAATATGAAAGATTTCTAAAACTCAATTAATAGTCCCTCTCCTGGTGCTGCGGTTTGACTTAACAACTGCTTTACTAACAATCTCCCCACTTGGAGAGACAGCACCTTTAACCTCCTGGTACACAGGTTGCCAATTTGGCAGGGGATGAATGGGAAGAAGGAGAACCAATGAGAGAGTAGTTGTTAGGCATTTGGACAGGCACATGTCACTCTAATTTCCCGGCAGGAAGAAGAAGTAACCAAAGTGTCAGCCACCCACCGTGAACCAGTATAGGTCCTGAACCAAAATTTTGGACTTGCCTTCTGCTCACAAAAAACGAGTTGAAAAACGGAGCTCAGGGGCACAACAATTTACAAACTGGAAGAATAGTAAAGGACAGCTATCGTCCAAAAATCTGTTGAGGGAAGGCAACGAGACAGACTTGAAAGCGAGGCAGAATTGCAGGAAACAGCTTTCAAGAGATACGTTGGAATAGCATTTAAAGCACAGGAAGACGGTCACAACTTCGACAATGATGCACTTGGCCAAAAAGGGCATATGTGTTACCTCCAGAATATATTCAGGAGACAACGCATATGCCCTTTTTGGCAAAGCAAGCAAGCGGGCAATGCAAATCTTCACTACTAAGGAGTATCACTTCCGACCGGTCAAAAGGGACATCCACAAAATGTGAAAAAACCAGAAAGTCAAGACAGGCACTGGACAACAGGGAGCCTTGTTATGCTGAAGGGCGTAATGTAAATTGACAACTGCCTCTCTGGAGGAGTGCATTGTGTTCCCTAAAACAAGTAAACAACACAGCTACAGAGCCAAGGGCACTTCCAGTCTGGTGAATATACCGTGGGAAAGCTGAAAATCAATAAGACAGAGCCACCCAAAAAATTAGGGCTGAACTGCTTACAAGAACCTCAAATTGGGTACACCTTAAATATCCCAGGAAAGATAAAAATGGTTCAAAAAATTATTGTACTTACGTACGATGGAATATCCCTCAGCCATGAAATCAATGTCATAAGAACAGTAGCAGCAAAATGAGTGGATTCAGGTACGATGATTCTAAGTGAAATAAGTCACACAGAAAAAGAAACTTATCATAAGATATCATTTATGAAGATCCTGTAAACATGGCTAAACATGAACTGAGTTAGGAAAGAGAACAGAGTCTCACATTTAGAAAACACTCTTATGCCTGCTTAAGGGGGAAGGAGAGGTGGGGTGATGCATAAAACCAGAGTTTGATATAAGCCCACGTACCGTTCGAAAAACCAACTATGGAATAGACAAGACCTACAAATTCCTCAGTGAAAGGGACTCAAAACCCCATATTTCCCGCAGAGGAATATATCTGACTAGTAAGAATCTTAATACTTATGTATTGATATGTCTCCGTAAGGGAATCAAGTGTTTCTAGCCTGGCATAAATATGGCAGCGAGAATAAGCTCATAACCACTATAAAAAGGAATTTCAAAATCAAAACGAAAAAACAGGGAAATTCTTTATAATTCCTTCAGGGTCTCTGATGAAACCTGGAATGACCCTATCTACAACCACAGCTGGAGGTGGCATAAGTCTGGACACATAGGACTGAGAGGATTGGTGAGACTGGGGGAGCAAATACAGACCCTTTAAAGCAATAATGCATGGCACCCATTCCATGGGTCCCATGTCTCCAGGTTGAAGGGAATATTACTACAGCAATATCATGTACGGGAAACATAGAATATGGACACACTCTGAATACGAAATGTCTCCAAAACTCAAAAAATTGTCACTCTCTTGGTGCTCCCGTTTGACTTTCCAACTTCTTTACTATCAAGCTCCCAACTTGGAGAGACAGCCCCTTAGCCTCCGGGTTCGCACAGGTTGCCAATTTGACCGAGGATGAAAGGGAAGAGGGAGAACCAATGAGAGAGTAGCTGTTAGGCATTTGGACGGGCACATGTCACTCTTATTTCCCAGGAGGAAGAAGAATTAACCAAAGTTTCAGCCACCCACCGGGAAACAGTTTAGGTCTTCAACCAAAATATTGGACTTGCGTTCAGCTCACAAAAAACGAGTTGAAAAATGCAGATTAGGGGCACAGCAATTCACAACCTGGCAGAGAAATAAAGGGCAACTATCGTCCAAAATTCTCTTGAGGGAAGGAAACTATGCGGACTTCAAAGTGAGGCAGAATAGCAGGAAACAGATTTCAAGAGGTATGTTGGAATCGCCTTTAAAGCACAGGAAGAGGGGCACAACTTCGACAATGATGCCCTTGGCCTAAAAGGGCGTATGTGTTTTCTCCTGAATATATTCAGGAGAAAATGCATACGCCCTTTTTGGCCAAGCAAGAAAGCGGGCAACACAAATCTGCACTACAAAGAAGTATCACTTCCCCCCGGTCAAAAGGGACATCCACAAAATTGTTAAAAACCAGAAAGGAAAGACAGGCCCTGGAGAACAGGGAGCCTTGTTATGCTGATGGGCGGGATATAAATTGCCTACTGCCTCGCTGGAGGAGTGCATTGTGTTCCCTAAAACAAGTAAATAACAGAGTTACAGAGCCAAGGACACTTCCAGTCTAGGGAATATACCTTGGGAAAACTGAAAATCAATAAGACAGAGCCACCCAAAATTTAGGGCTGCACTGCTTACAAGAACCTCAACTTGGGTACACCTTAAATATCCCAGGAAAGATAAAAATGGTTCAAAAAATTTTGGTACTTACATACGGTGGAATATACCTCAGCCATGAAATCAATAACATAAGACCAGTAGCAGCAAAATGAGTGGATTCAGGTGCGATGATTCTAAGAGAAATAAGTCACACAGAAAAAGAATCTTATCATAATATATCACTTATGAAGATCGTGTAAACATGGCTACACATGAACTGAGTTAGAAAAGAGAACAGAGTCTCAGATTTAGAAAACACACTTATGCCTGCTTAAGGGGGAAGGAGAGGTGGGGTGATGCATAAAACCAGAGTTTGATATAAGCACAGGTACCGTTCCAAAAACCAACTATGGAATAGACAAGACCTACACCTTCCTCAGTGAAAGGGACTCAAAACCCCATATTTCCCGCAGAGGAATGTATCTGACTAGAAAGAATCTTAAAACCTATGTTTTGATATGTCTCCGTAAGGGAATCAAGTGTGTCTAGACTGGCATAAACATGGCAGCGAGAATCAGCTCAAACACACTATAAAAAGGAATTTCAAAAAAAACAAAAAAAACAGGGACATTCTTTACAATTCCTTCAGGGTCTCTGATGAAACGTGGAATGACCTTGTCCAAAATGACAGCTGGATGTGTCATAAGGCTGGACACTTGGGACTGAGAGAATTGGTGAGATTGGGTGAGCAAATGCAGACCCTTTAAAGCAATAATGCATGGCACCCATTCCATGGGTCCCAACTCTCTAGGTTGAAGGCAATATTACTACAGCTATATCATGTACGGGAAACCTAGAGAATGGACACACTGTGAATACGAAATGTTTCTAAAACTCAACGAATAGTCCCTCTCCTTGTGCGCCAGTTTGACTTTCCAACAGCTTTACTATCAATCTCCAAACTTGGAGAGACAGCCCCTTTAACCTCCTGGATCTCACAGGTTGCCAATTTGGCAGAGGATGAAAGGGAAGAGGGAGAAGCAATGAGAGAGTAGCTGTTAGGCATTTGGACGGGCATATGTCACTCTAATTTCCCGGCAGGAAGAAGAATTAACCAAAGTCTCAACCACCCACCGGGAACCAGTATAGGTCCTGAAACAAAATTTGGACTTGCATTCAGCTCACAAAAAAAGAGTTGAAAAATGGAGCTCAGCGGCAGAGCGATTCACAATATGGCAGAGTAATAAAAGCCAACTATCGTCCAGAAATCTGTTGAGGGAAGGCAAAGAAGCAGACTTGAAAGTGAGGCCGAATAGCAGGAAACAGATTTCAAGAGGTACATTGGAATCGTCTGTAAAGCACAGGAAGAGGGTCACAACTTGGACAATGATGCACTTGGCCAAAAGTGCGTATGCATTTTCTCCTGAATATATGCAGGAGAAAACGCATACGCCCTTTTTGGCCAAGCAAGCAAGCGGGCAATGCAAATCTGCACTACAAAGAAGTATCACTTCCCACTGGTCCAAAGGGACATCCACAATATGTGTATATATCAGAAAGGCAAGACAGGCCCTGGAGAACAGGGAGCCTTGTTATGCTGATGGGCGGGATGTATATTGCCAACTGCCTCTCTGGAGGAGTGAATTGTGTTCCCTAATACAAGTAAACATCAGAGCTACAGAGCCAAGGGCACTTCCAGTCTAGGGAATATACATTGGGAAAACTGAAAATCAATAAGACAGAGCCACCCTCAAATTTAGGGCTGTACTGCTTAGAAGAACCTCAACTTGCGTACACCTAAAATATCCCAGGAAATATAAAAATGGTTCAAAAAATTGTGGTACTTACGTATGATGGAATATCCGTCAGCCATGCAATCAATGTCATAAGACGAGTAGAAGCAAAATGAGTGGATTCAGGTTTGATGATTCTAAGTGAAATAAGTCACACAGAAAAAGAAGCTTATCATAAGATATCACTTATGAAGATCCTGTAAACATGGCTACACATGAACTGAGTTAGGAAAGAGAACAGAGTCTCACATTTAGAAAACACTCTTATGCCTGCTTAAGGGGGAAGGAGAGGTGGGGTGATGCATAAAACCAGAGTTTGATATAAGCACAGGTACCGTTCCAAAAACCAACTATGGAATAGATAAGACCTACCTATACCTTCCTCAGTGAAAGGGACTCAAAACCTCATATTTCCCGCAGAGGAATATATCTGACTAGTAAGAATCTTAAAACCTAGGTATTGATATGTCTCCGTAAGGGAACCAAGTGTGTCTAGAACGACATAAACATGGCAGCGAGAATAAGCTCAAACCCACTATAAAAAGGAATTTTAAAAACAAAAGAAATAAACAGGGAAATTCTTTACAATTCCTTCAGGGTCTCTGATGAAACGTGGAATGACCCTGTCTACAATGACAGGTGGATGTGGCATAAGGCTGGACCCTTGGGACTGAGAGGATTGGTGAGATTGGGTTAGCAAATGCAGACCCTTTAAAGCAATAATGCATGGCACCCATTCCATGGGTCCCAACTATCCAGGTTGAAGGAAATATTACTACAGCTATAAAATGTACGGGAAACGTAGAGAATGTACACACTGAATACGAAAGGTCTCTAAAACTCAACGAATAGTCCCTCTCCTGGTGCTCCAGTTTGACTTTCCAACAGCTTTACTATCAATCTCCCAACTTGGAGAGACAGCTCCTTTAACCTCCTGGTTCTCACAGGTTGCCAATTTGGCAGAGGATGAAAGGGAAGAGGGAGAAGCAATGACAGAGTAGCTGTTAGACATTTGGACGGGCATATGTCACTCTAATTTCCCGGCAGGAAGAAGAATTAACCAAAGTCTCAGCCACCCACCGGGAACCAGTATAGATCCTGAACCAAAATTTTGGACATGCGTTCAGCTCACAAAAAACGAGTTGAAAAATGGAGCTCAAGGGCACAGCAATTCACAAACTGGCAGATTAATAAAGGACAACTAACATCCCAAAATATGTTGAGGGAAGGAAACGACGTGGACTTGAATGCGAGGCAGAATAGCAGGAAACAGATTTCAAGAGGTACGTTGGAATCACCTGTAAAGCACAGGAAGATGGTCACAACATCAACAATGATGCACTTGGCCAAAAAGGGCGTATGCATTTTCTCCTGAATATATGCAGGAGAAAAAGCATACGCCTCTTTTTGGCCAAGCAAGCAAGCAGGCAATGCAAATCTGCACTACCAAGAAGTATCACTTCCCACCGGTCAAAAGAGACATCCACAAAATGTGTAAATATCAGAAAGGCAAGACAGGCCCTGGAGAACAGGGAGCCTTGTTATGCTGATGGGCGGGATGTAAATTGCCAACTGCCTCTCTGGAGGAGTGCATTGTGTTCCCTAAAACAAGTAAACAACAGAGCTACAGAGCCAAGGGCACTTCCAGTCTAGGGAATATATCTTGGGAAAAGTGAAAATCAATAAGACAGAGCCACCCTCAAATTTAGGGCTGCACTGCTTACAAGAACCTCAACTGGGTACACTTGAAATATCCCAAGAATGATAAAATATGGTTCAAAAAATTGTGGTACTTACGTACGATGGAATATCCCTCAGCCATGAAATCAATGTCATAAGACGAGTAGCAGCAAAATGAGTGGATTCAGGTACGATCATTCTAAGTGAAATAAGTCACACAGAAAAAGAAGCTTATCATAATATATCACTTATGAAGATCCTGTAAACATGGCTACACATGAACTGAGTTAGGAAAGAGAACAGAGTCTCACATTTAGAAAACACTCTTATGCCTGCTTAAGGGGGAAGGAGAGGTGGGGTGATGCATAAAACCAGAGTTTGATATAAGTACAGGTACCGTTCCAAAAACCAACTATGGAATAGACAAGACCTACCTATACCTTCCTCAGTGAAAGGGACTCAAAACCCCATATTACTTGCAGAGGAATATATCTGACTAGTAAGAATCTTAAAACCTATGTACTGATATGTCTCCGTAAGGGAATCAAGTGTGTCTAGACTGGCATAAACACGGCAGTGAGAATCAGCTCAAACCCACTATAAAAAGGAATTTCAAAAACAAAACAACAAAACAGGGAAATTCTTTACAATTCCTTCAGGGTCTCTGATGAAACCTGGAATGACCCTGTCTACAACTACAGCTTGATGTGGCATAAGGCTGGATACTTGGGACTGAGAGGATTGGTGAGACTGGGTGAGCAAACACAGACCGCTTAAAGCAATAATGCGTGGCCTCTATTCCATGATTCCAAACTCTCCAGGTTGAAGGGAATATTACTACAGCTATGACATGTATGGGAAACCTAGAGAATGGACACACTGTGTATACGAAAGGTTTCTAAAACTCAACTAATTGTCCCTCTCCTGGTACTACAGTTTGATTTTCCAACTACTTTACTATCAATCTCCCAACTTGGAGAGACAGCCCCTTTAACCTCCTGAATAACACAAGTTGCCAGTTTGGCAGAGGATGAAAGGGAAGAGGGAGAACCAATGAGAGAGAAGCTGTTAGGCATTTGGACGGGCACATGTCACTCTTATATCCTGGGAGGAAGAAGAATTAACCAAAATCTCAGCCACCCACCGGGAACCATTATATGTCCTGAACCAAAATTCTGGACTTGTGTTCAGCTCACAAAAAACGAGTTAAAAAATGGACGTCAGGGGCACAGCACTTCACAAACTGGCAGAGTAATAAAGGACAACTATCGTCCAAAAATCTGTTGAGGGAAGGCAACGAGGCGGACTTGAAAGCGAGACAGAACAGCAGGAAACAGATTTCAATAGGTACGTTGGAATCGCCTTTAAAGCACAGGAAGAGGGGCACAACTTCGACAATGATGCACTTGGCCAAAATGGGCGTATGCGTTTTTTCCTGAATATATTCAGGAGGAAACGCATACGCCCTTTTTGGCCAAGCAAGCAAGCGGGCAATGCAAATCTGCACTAGAAAGAAGTATCACTTCCCACCAGTCAAAAGGTGCATCCACAAAATGGATCAAAACCAGAAAGGCAAGAAAGGCCCTGGAGAAAAGGGAGCCTTGTTATGCTGATGGGTGGGATGTAAATTGCCAACTGCCTCTCTGGAGGAGTGCATTGTGTTCCCTAAAACAAGTAAACAACAGAGCTACAGAGCCAAGGGCACTTCCAGTCTGGGGAATAAACCTTGGGAAACTGAAAATCAATAAGACAGAGCCACCCCAAAATTTAGGCCTGCACTGCTTACAAGAACCTCAACTTGGGTACACCTTAAATATCCCAGGAAAGATAAAAATGGTTCAAAAAATTGTGGTACTTAGGTACGATGGAATATCCCTCAGCCATGAAATCAATGTCATAAGACCAGTAGCAGCAAAATGAGTGGATTCAGGTTTGATGATTCTAAGTGAAATAAGTCACACAGAAAAAGAAACTTATCATAAGATATCACTTATGAAGATCCTGTAAACATGGCTACACATGAACTGAGTTAGGAAAGAGAACAGTCTCACATTTAGAAAACACTCTTATGCCTCCTTAAGGGGGAAGGAGAGGTGGGGTGTTGCATAAAATCAGAGTTTAATATTAGAACAGGCACCGTTCCAAAAACGAAATACAGAATAGACAAGATCTACACCTTGCTCAGTGAAAGGGATTCAACAACCCATACTTCCTGCAGAGGAATATATCTGACTAGGAAGAATCTTAAAACCTATGTATTGGTATGTCTCCTTAAGGGAGTCAAGAGTGTCTAGACTGGCATAAACATGGCAGTGAGAATCATCTCAAACACACTATTAAAAGGAATTTTAAAAAAAAAACGGAACTTCTTTACAATTCCTTCAGGGTCTCTGATGAAACCTGGAATGACCCTATCTACATGACAGCTGGATGTGGCATATGGCTGGACACATGGGACTGAGAGGATTGGTGAGATTGGGTGGGCAAATGCAGACCCTTTAAAGCAGTAATGCATGCACCCATTCCATGGGTCCCATGTCTCCAGGTTGAAGGGAATATTACTACAGCTATAACATGTACGTGAAACCTAGAAAATGGACACACTCTGAATATGAAAGGTCTCTAAAACTCAACGAATAGTCCCCCTCCTGGTGCTCCGGTTTGACATTCCAACTGCTTTACTATCAATCTCCCAACTTGAAGAGACAGCACCTTTTACCTCCTGGTTCTCACAGGTTTCCAATTTGGCAGAGGATGAAAGGGAAGAGGGAGAACCAATGAGAGAGTAGCTGTTAGGCATTTGGACAGGCACGTGTCACTCTTATATCCCGTGTGGAAGAAGAATTAACCAAAGTCTCCGCTACCCACCGGGAACCAGTAGAGTTCCTGAACCAAAATTTTGGAGTTGCATTCAGCTCACACAAAACGATTTAAAAATTGGGGCTCAGGGGCAGAGCACTTCACAAACTGGCAGAGTAATAAAGGACAACTATCGTCCAAAAATCTGTTGAGGGAAGGCGACGAGGCAGAGTGGAAAGCGAGGCAGAATAGCAGGAAACAGATTTCAATAGGTACGTTGGAATCGGCTTTAAAGCACAGGAAGAGGGGCACTACTTCGACAGTGATGCACTTGGCCAAAAAGGGCGTATGTGTTTTCTCCTGGATATATCCAGGAGAAAACGCATACGCCCTTTTTGGCCAAGCAAGCAAGCGGGCATTGCAAATCTGCACTCCAAAGAAGTATCACGTCTCACCAGTCAAAAGGCATATCCACAAAATGGATAAAAACCAGAAAGGCAAGACAGGCCCTGGAGAACAGGGAGCCTTGTTATGCTGATGGCCGGGATGTAAATTGCCAACTGCCTCAATGGAGGAGTGCACTGTGTTCCATAAACAAGTAAACAACCGAGCTACAGAGCCAAGGGCACTTCCAGTCTAGGGAATATACCTTGGGAAAACTGAAAATCAATAAGACAGAGCCACCCCAAAATTTAGGGCTGCACTGCTTACAAGAACCTCAACTTGGGTACACCTTAAATATCCCAAGAAAGATTAAAATGGTTCAAAAAATTGTGTTACTTACATACGATGGAATATCCCTCAGCCATGAAATCAATGTCATAAGACCAGTAGCAGCAAAATGAGTGGATTCAGGTACGATGATTCTAAGTGAAATAAGTCACACAGAAAAAGAAACTTATCATAAGATATCACTTATGAAGTTCCTGTAAACATGGCTACATATGAACTGAGTTAGGAAAGATAACAGAGTAATGAATCTTATCATAAGATATCACTTATAGTGGGAATGTACACTTGGCTACGAATGATCTGAATTACAAACACAACAGAGTCACACACTTAGAAAACAATATTCTCCCTGCTTAAGGGGAAAGGTGAGGTGGGTTGATGCATAAAACCACAGTTTTCAATTAGCACAGATACCGTTACATAAACCAAGTATGTAATAGACATCACCTACTCCCCGCACAATGAACTCGACTCAACACCCCCTATTCATTGCAGAGGAATATATCTGACTCCAAGAATTTTAAAACATATGTATTATCATGTCTCCATAAAGGAGTCATGTGTGTGTATAATGGCATGAACACAACACTGAAATTCAGCTAAACACCCTTATAAAAATAAATTTCAAAAGCAAAATGCAAAAACAGCGAAACAGAGGGAAAGCCTTAAGAATTACGTTCAGGGCCTGTGATGCAACCTGGATTGTCCACCTTTACACTCACAGCTGGATGAGACATAAAACTGGACACTTGGGGCTGACAAGATTGTTGAGGTTGTGTGAGCAAAAGAATACCACTTAGAGCAATATTGTGTACTACCCATTCTAGTGGTCCCAACTCCCCAAGTTTAAGGGAATCTTCCTACAGTTAAAGCATGCATGGGAAACCCAGTGGATGGTACACTGTGTAATTGGGAAAGTTTTCTAAAAGGTACCTCATTTTTCCATTTGTCGTGCTCGGCTTCGCCATTCCATCTGCATTACTAAAAATCTCCCCACTTGGAGTGTCAGCGCCTTTACCCTCCTGTTATGCACAGTTTGCAAATTATGCAGAGGATGAACAGGAAGAGGGGAAACAAATGAGAGATTAGCTGTAGGTGTTTGGATGGGCACATGTCACTCTAGTTTCCCACCAGGAAGAAGAATTAACCAAAGGCTCAGCCTGACACCACGGAACCAGACAAGGGCCTACAGCCATGCTGCGGTATTGCAGCCAGCTCACAAAGAGGCGAGTTGAAAAATGGAAATCAGGGACACAGCAATTCACAAACTTGCAGAGTTATAAAGGACAACTATCATCCAGAAATATATTGAGGTAAGGCAGTGAAGAGGATTTGAATGCAAGGCAGAATTGAAGGAAACAGATTTCAAGAGTTAGATAGGAGTTGTCTTTAAAGCACATGAAAAGCGACAGAACTTCGACAAAGTTGCCCTTGGCCGAAAAGTGAATATGTGTATTTTCTTGAATAAATTCGGGAAAAAATGCATATGCCCTTTTTGGCCAAGCAAGCCATCAGGCATTGCAAATCCACACTACATAGAAGTGTCCCTTACATCCAGTCAAAAGGGCCATCCACAAATAGTGTAAAAACCACAAATGCAGGACAGGCCATGGAGAAAAGGGAGCCTGGTTACGCTGATGGTCAGGATGTAAATTGCCAACAGCCTCTCTGGAGAACTGTATGTTGTTTCTAAAACAGAGCTACAGAGCATAGCACACTTCCACTCATGGGCGTGTATTTTGGGAAAACTAAAAATCCACAACACACAGACAGCCCAAAGTTTAGGGCTGCTCTGTTTACAAGAACCTCGACTTCGGTACACTTTAAATATCCCAGGAATGGGAAAAAAATGGATATAGATGTTGTGGTACTTATATACAATGGAATGTCACTCAGACATAAAATCAATGTCATAAGGCCAATAGCAGCATAATGAGTGGCTTTAGGTACGATGATGCTAAGTGAAATGAGCCACAAAAAAAAAATATTGTAATATATCACTTATAGAGGGAATGTAAACATGGCTACACATGAACTGAATTTCAAATGTGAACAGAGTTACATATTTAGAAAACACACTTATTCCTCCTTAAGGGGAAAGGTGATTTGGGGTGATGTGTAAAAGCAGAGTTTGAAATTAGCACAGATCCCATTCCATATACCAAATATGTAAAAGACAAGACCTACTCCTTTCTCAATGAACTGGACACAAAACACCCTATTCACTGAAGAGGAATATATCTGACTGGTAATAACCTTGAAACCTATGTATTTATATGTCTCCATAATGGAATCAAGTGTATGTAGATTGGCATAAACACAGATCAATGGAACAGGACAGAAAGCCCAGAGATAAACCTACATACCTATGGCTATCTCATCTATGACAAAGGAGCTAAGGATATACAATGGAGAAAAGACAGTCTCTTCAGTAATTGGTGCTGGGAAAACTGGACCCCTACACATAAAAGAATGAAATTAGAACACTCCATAACACCATACACAAAAATAAACTCTAAATTGATTAGAGATCTAAATATAAGACCAGACACTATAAAACACTTAGAGGAAACCATAGGCAGAACACTTTATGACATAAATCACAGCAAGATCCTTTTTGACCCACCTCCTAGAGAAATGGAAATAAAAACAGAAATCAACAAATGGGACCTAATGAAACTTAAAAGCTTTTACACAGTACAGGAAAACATAAACAAGATGCAAAAACAACCCTCAGAATGGGAGAAAATATTTTCAAATGAAGCAAATGACAAAGGATTAATCTCCTAACTTTACAAGCACCTCATGTAGCTCAATATCACAAAAACAAACAACCCAATCCAAAAACGGGCAGAAGACCTAAATAGACATTTATCCAAAGAAGATATACAGATTACCAAGAAACACATGAAAGGATGTTGAACATTACTAATCATTAGAGAAATCTAAATCAAAACTACCCTGAGGTATCACCTCACAGCAGTCAGAGTGGCAATCATCAAAAAAATCTACAAAACAATAAATGCTGGAGAGGTCTTTATTGGAGAAAAGGGAACACACTTGCACTGTGGGTGGGAATGTAAATTGATATGGGCACTAGGGAGAACAGTACGGAGGTTCCTTTAAATAACTAACAATAGAAGTACCATATGACACAACAATCCAACTACTGGGTATTTGCCTTGTGAAAACCATAATTCAAAAAGAGTTATGTACAAAAATGTTCATTGCAGCTCTATTTACAATAGTCAGAACATGGAAGCAACCTAAGTGTCCATCGATAGATGAATGTTTAAAGAAGATCTGGCACATATATACAATGGAGTATTACTCAGCCATAAAAAGAAGCAAAACTGAGTTATTTGATCTGAGGTGGATGGACTTAGAATCTGTCCTACACAGTGAAGTAAGTCAGAAAGGGAAAAAAAATACTGTATGTTAACAGAGATATACGGAATCTAATGAAGAAAAAAAAAAGATTTTGAAGAACCTAGTGGCAGGACAGGATTAAGGACACAGACATAGAGAAAGGACTTGAGGACACCGGAAGGGGGATGGGTAAGCTGGGACGAAGTGAGAGAGTGGCATGGACATAAATACATTACCAAATGTAACACCGATAGCTACTGGGAAGCAGCCACATAGAACAGGGAGATCAGCTCGGTGCTTTGTGACCACATAAAGGGGTGGGATATGGGGTGTGAGAGGGAGATGCAAGAGGGAGGGTATCTGGTGATATTTGTATATGCATAGCTCATTCATTTTTTTATACAGCAGAAACGAACACCCCATTGTAAATCAATTAAACTCCAATAAACGTGTAAAAGGAAAAAAAAAGAAAGAACAGGGATAAACCTACACATCTATGGTCACCTAATCTATGACAAAGGAGGCAAGACTATACAATGGAGATAAGACAGTCTCTTCAATCATTGGTGCTGGGAAATATGGACAGCTACATGTAAAAGAATGAAATTAGAACACTCCCCAACACCATACATAAAAATATATTCAAAATGGATTAGAGACCTTAATGTAAGACCGGATAGTATAAAACTCTGAGAGGAAAACTTACGAAGGATACTCTGACGTAAATCACAGCAAGATCTTTTTTGATCCACCTCCTATAGTAATGAAATAAAAAAGAAAACTAAACAGATGGGACCTAATGGAACGTAAAAGCTTTTGCAAAGCAAAGGAAACTACAAACAAGACGAAAAGACAACCCTCAGAATGGCAGAAAATATTTGCAGACGAATCAATGGACAAATGATTAATCTCCAATATATATAAACAGCTCATGCAGCTCAATATTAATAAAACAAACAACCCAATACAAAAATGGAAGAAGATATAAATAGACATTTCTTCGAAGAAGACATAGAGGTGGCCAGTACGCACATGAAAATCTGCTCAATATCACTAATTATTAGAGAAATGGAAATGGAATCTACAATGAGGTGTCATGTCACACCTGTTAGAATGGGCATCAACAGAGAATCTACAAACAACAAATGCTAGAGAGGGTATGAAGGAAAGGAACCTTCTTCCACTATTGTTGGGAATGTAAACTGATACAGTCTCTATGGGAAACAGTATGGAGGTTCCTTAAAAAAGTAATAATAGAATTACCATATAATCCAGCAATCCCAATACTGGGCATATACCCAGAGAAAACCATAAATCAAAAAGACACATTCACCACAATGTTCACTGCAGCACTATTTACAATAGCCAGGTAATGAAAGCAACCTAAGTGCCCACAGATAGACGAATGGATAAAGATGTGGTACATATATACAATGGAATATTACTCAGCCATACATAGGAATGAAATTGGGTCATTTGTAGAGACCTTAATGGATCTAGAGACTGTCATACGGAGTGAAGTAAGTCAGAAAGAGAAAAACAAATATTGTATATTAATGCATATATGTGGAACCTAGAAAAGTGGTACAGATGAACCGGTTTGCAGGGCAGAGATAGAGACACAGATGTAGAGAACAAACATATGGACACCAAGGGGGAAACACCATGTGAGGGTGGTGGTGGGATGAATTGGGAGACTGGGATTCACATGTGCACACTTATAAGTATAAAATAGATATCCATTAAGAACCTGCTGTATAAAAGAAATAAATTTAAAAAAAATAAAAATAAATAGCATTTAATAAAAGAAAACAGAAAAAAAGTATTTGCCTTCACATAGACGTCTTTATATTAATGCATTATTTCCATGTTTATATCTGCAAATTAAAAAAAAGAGGAATAAATAAAATCTACCTTGAACCAAAAAGAAAAAAAAGAAAAAAAAAAAAAAAAAAAAAAACAGAACCCACCAGTTATACAGAGGAAAATCGTATCAGGGCACTTGCTCCAGTGGTAAAAAATTCTTAAGTTGGTCAGAGGTGGGAAATCGTCTCCCATGCAGTCAGCAGTGTTCCCCCCGACAAGGAGCATACTCATTGCAAAGCTGGGGGACAGTGTCGAGGCGTCTGTGAGTAAATGTGAGCTGAGCCCCAGTCCTGCTGCAGCTGAACTCTTCCCACCCTTTCCAGGTAAAACACCTGAATATGTACAAGCACTTGCAAGCCTAGAGGAAGGGCTGTGGAGCCACACCAGCGATAGCACGCAGGCCAACTTGGTGCCTGCAGGCCAGTCAGGATGGTCCTGGCCCCAGATGCTCTTCTGGAAGCTTTCCATTTCCCTGCCTGAGATACCCCTCCTGCCACGGCCCCCACTGCTTTTTTACTTCCTCACCTCTGCCTGGGGAGAAATTCCAGCGGCAGGTATGGATGACACATCCTCTTCTTTAGCAGGTGGCAGCCTAGCAACTCCTGCAGAAAGTCCAGCAGAGCCCCACTCACACTGGGCCACCCACAAAGCCACGGCCCCTCACTCCCTCCCACCACCCCAGCCCCGACGCTGCTGACGGGGCAGAGAATATGGCGTCAGGCACAGCTGCAGGGGCTCTTGCTGACTGGAGAGGTGTTTATATTGACCTCAACCCAGGCACACCTGGGGAGGGCAGGCAGGCAGTGTCAGGCTGCCCAAATCAGCCAATCCTCACCCCTCAGGGGCTCACAGTAGCAGAAAATGAACCTTGCTAAATGGGCCAGGCCCAAGGAACAGGTGTGGGCCCTTGAGAGTCAGGCTAGACAAGGGGCTGCAGCTGCGGCTTGTTTTCTTATCATTTTATCTGGTCCATGAGTGGAAAACAACTTCAAGAAGACCCTATCCTAATGAGAGGAACCCAGGAGTCAGGGAGAGGAGTGATGGTGGGTGGAGACAGAGGCCTGGAGCCCTGGCTGCAGTGGAAGTGTCTGGAAGACCAGGCAGAGAGAGACTGCACAGAGTGATAGCCAGGGTCACAGTCCTGTCAGAGCTGCTGTTTGTTAGTTCAAGTCCTGCTCTGAGGTGTTCTGTGTCAGCTGTGAGCGACAGGTGAGCTGGGGGTTCTATGCAATGTGGGCTATGTGCACAGTTCCTGTGTGTCCAGCCTTGCTTGGGTACCTGCCCAGGGGAGCTCTGTATCCTGGGAAGGGCCTGACTATGAGAGCCCCATGGGCTGCTGGGTAGCTGCACAGGGGAGCTCCCTACCCAGGGAGGGACTTGAATACGAAAGCCCCGTGGGCTGTGGGGATGGGTGGTGCAGCCAACGTGAGCTCCATATCCTGGGATTGGCATGACCACGAGAGCCCCTTGGGCTGCTGGAGACCTGGAAAAGGATATCAGGACAGTCAGTGAAGCCACCGAGGACATACATCCAGTAGCTCCTATTTCCTACACCCTGCTGCTCATTCTACCAACCAGCAGGCCATGGCATTCTGTATTAGACTTCAATGATGCCTTCTTCTGTATTCCATTCATCTTAGAGTCACAAGAATTTTTGGCTTTTGAGTGGCAGGACACAACATGCAACAAAACCAATAATGCTGGGCCGTCCTGCCCCAACGGTACAAAAATCCCCACACCATCATTGGGGAAATGACCTCTAAAGACCTAAAAGTTCTACCTCTGTAAAAGGGAACCCTCCTTCAATATGCAGATGACATTCTGATCGCCAGGCCTACTAAAGACGCCTCTGAACTACCTAGCCAAGAAAGGATAGAAGGTGTCCAAGAAAAAGGCTCAAATATCCCAGGCTCAGGTGACATGCCTGGGCTTCATTCTCACAGATATTCAGAGAAACGCATCCCAGGATAGGGAAGAAGCCATTTGCAGCCTTACCTCTTCTAAAACTAGAAGACAGCTTAGGGGTTCCTGGGGAGGCCAAGGTTTTCTGCATCAGGATCCCTAACTACAGTCTAATAGCTGGGCCTCTACATGAAACACTGACATGAAAAGATGATTATCCTTTTGTATAGAATCCAGAAGCAGCCTTTCAAGAATGGAAAGAGCAGTCAATTCAGATCCTTGCCCAGGAACTCACTAATTTAGCTAAACCCTTTGACCTTTACATACCCGGTCAATGGTTAATTGCCCTTGGAGCCTTAGTGCAAAAACTGGGACCACTTGAAATGGAGCAACACAAGAATGCCCTTCAGGTATGATAAACTATGGTCACCAAGGGCTTTGCCCACTGACTCATCAGGCCAGGATACTGGGGTATCTAAAAAGCAAGAAATCAGCAGCCCACAAGGCCAGCTCCCTCCTAAGGGAAAAGGACCCCACGTCGTGATCCTAACCACCCATCATGCACTGAAGTTGAAGGGGTCGCTCTGTGGACACACTGACCTCGAGTGAGGAGGCCCTCCAACTCCAACCTCCAGAGAGACAAATGGGGGCAACGGGCCCCCAAGATGACTCGTGTGACCATCACTTGACCTGGAGTTTCTCTCAGAAAACAACAAGACTGTGCCCCGAAAGAGCAGACTACTGCTTGCAGGACTTACTGCACCCAGAGGGGAGCTAATAAGCTTGGCGGGGGAAAAGTATATCACGCTTTCACCATAGAAAACCCTACAGACACCGCGGTGATGGTGGCCAATATGACCAGCAGGACTGCTGGCTACTTCTAAAGGCCGTTGACTCAGTGGACGTCATGGTCCTGGATCACCACTGACCCTGGACTGTCTGGGAGTTGTGCGGGAAGGGTTCTGACACATGGTGCTGTTTGTACATTAATTCAGGGACCTAATTAAAGAAAGCACAGACTACTGGTCAGAGCATCTAGGCTGGCAAAAACCGTCAGCCTAAGGTCGCCAAACAAATGTGGGGTGGGGTGAAACCTGCCACCTCAGCATCTCTGGGCATCTCTTTCCTGGACCCTTAAAGGTCATTAGAATCTATAACACTTCCAATGCTGGTGCTCATGCGGACGAGATGTGAGGCAGGAGGCCTTGGGACAATCAACCTCACCTGGAGGCTGATGGGGAGACGTTTTGCCCCTCCCCTCAGGTATCAGGGCTCCCACCACAGCATGAAGCAGTTACAAAAGAGGGGTCTGCACCCTCAACACCCCAAGAATGAGGAACGGAACAAAAAGCAGAGGAGGTGTTCATCTCCGGCAACGTTCATTAAAAATTCCTGGGAGATAAAAAGAGAATCTGGGGAATAAAATAAAGTCTAACCTGCTTTTCCTTTGTGCTTTGTCTAATTTCACGTGCTCCTAGGGTTCCGCATGCAGAGGTCCCACACCCGGCACTTCAGACCCGATTTCCTAGTGCAGAATGGCTGGGTCGACACCTCAGCTAGCGGGGTCCCATGCAGACTCCTCGGCATAGAGCCTGAGCTGCAGCCAACCCAGCCCTCGAGAGCTCCATCCCCTCCCTCCCACTGACGCTGCTGGGATCCCTACACAGCAGCCTAGCCCACAGCCCGTGGGTGACTGCACGCTCTCACCTCTCCATTCTGTTTTGAAAATGATGTTTCCTTTGCTTCTGAAGCAAACTCAGTCTTGATCTCTTGGCTCCAATGACACTGGGCACGGGGACTCCTGTTGGGGTCCACTCTGGAGGATCAGTAACAGAAATTGAGAACATTGTAACTTCAATGAACAGATGTGTGAGCCAAACTGTAGTTAACATAGAGCAGTGTATAATGCTCGGGTAAAATAAGATGTTTCTAAGACTTACATTTGATATTTCCATCACTTTACTATAAGCAAGTTCAGTGAAGACGTCTGTCTTATTTGTCAGGTCAACATTAGAGAAATGAAGTGATTTATTTCCATGGATGTACATCGAATACTCTTGGCTGAAGCTTCAATCTTGTTTTGAATGCTTTTCCATTGAAAAGGATACCTCTCTTTCAGCTCCCCCATTTCTGAGAAGTATAAAATCTTATAATTTATTATTACCAAAGGGGAAAGGTAGGAGAAGGGATAAATTAACAGTTTGGGATTAACACATACACACTGCTATGTATAAAATAGATCATCAACAAGGAACTACTGTATAGCACAGGGAACTACACTGAATATTTTGCAATAACCTATAAGGGGAAATAATCTGAAAAAGAATAGATACTTTTATTGACATCATCTATCAATGACAGATAAAATGTAACCTAAGCAAGTCCCATGCTGAACGCTTCTGACCCTGAAGATTTCAATCATCTAAAGTTTGGGCTCTGCCTATTTCCCAAGGCCTTTAATGGACATACGTGTAGCTGTAGCTTAAAAATTCCCCAGTTTGGGGTACGGGGAGGCACTGATTTGGAAAAATCCCTGGTGTTCTCCTTCCATGCACGGGACCCTTCCTACACCTAAAACATGCCTGTCACACCTAGAGGATGGTACACCGTTTGATCGGAAAGAGTTTGGAAAAGGCAACTCATCTTCTCATCGCCTGGTGCTCGGGTTCACCCCTCCAGCATCTTTCCTAACAATCTCCTCACTTGGGGATATCAGCACCGTTAACATCCTGTTGCACACAGTTTGGAATTTGTCCAGAGAATGAAGCGGAAGGATGAGAAAAATTTACAGACAAGTCTTAGGTGTTCGGACAGGCACATGCCACTCTAATTTCCAATCTGGAAGACAAATACATCAAAGGCTAGAATTGCCCACGGAAAGAGAATAGGTCTAGAGGAAATCCCGCTGTTTTGTGTCCAGTTTCCAAAAACACAGGTTGAAAAATGGAACTCAGGGGCACTAAAATTCATGAAACGGCAGAGTTGAAAATATCTATCGTCGAAAAATGTCTTGAGGTAAGTCACAGAAAAGGAGTTGTAAGCAAGGGAGAGTGGCAGGAAACAGATTTGAAGAGGTAGAAAGGACTCCGCATTAAAGCACAAGAAAAGGGGCTGAACATCGCCAATGATGCAGTTGGCCCAAAAGGGCGTATGCATTTTTTCTGAATATATTCAAGTAAAGGCCATACACACTTTTTATCCAACCAAACAGGTGGGCACTGGAAATCAATACTACAAAATGTATCACTTCACATCAGTCAGAA
Source organism: Mesoplodon mirus (assembly GCF_964341445.2). NCBI lineage: Eukaryota > Metazoa > Chordata > Mammalia > Artiodactyla > Ziphiidae > Mesoplodon > Mesoplodon mirus. Next base: position 2,481,706 of record NW_028295811.1, read on the forward strand.
GGGCTATCCACATAAAGTGTAAACACCAGAAATGCAGGACAGGGCGAGGAGAAAAGGGAGCCCTGTGAGGCTGATAGTGGAAATGTAATTTGCCAATGGCCACTCTGGAGAAGTGTATTGTGTTTGCTAAGACACCTAAAAGATGAGCTACAGAGCATAGTGCACTTGCACTCAGGGCGTATACCTTGGGAAAAACAAAAATGGACAGAAAACAGGCACCACAACGTTTACCACCTCTCTGTTAAAAAGGGCCTCCACTTGGATATAACCTAAATGTCCCTGGAAGGATAAAATGGATAAAAGAGATGGGGTACTTATGTAGAGTGGAATATTACTCATCCCGAAATCAATGAAATAAGGCCAGTTGGAACAACTCTGGAGGAGTTACATACGATCATTCTAAGTGACATATGTCAGAAAGAAAAAGACACATATCATGAGATGTCACTTAAAGGTGGAATCAAACATGGCTACACATGAAATAAACTACAAAACAGAAACATAGTCAAATATGTAGAAAATAGACATACGGCTGCTAAATGGGAAAGGTGGGGAATGGTGATGTATTATCCAGGAGGTTGAAATTAGCAAATATACCATTCCAAGTACCAAATTGTATAACTGACAAGGCCTACACGGTACCTCAAAGAACTGCACTCAGTCCACTCAAGTCACTGGACAATAATACATATGACTCGTAAGCATCTGAAAATTAATTTCTTGTTGTCTCACAGTACATGAATCAAGTGGATGTACAGCAGCAAAAAACAGAGCTTTGAAAATCAGCTGTAACAAATATAAAAATAAATTTTAAAATATTTATAAAAACAGTGAGACAGACAAAAATTCTTACAACTTTTGTTGAAGGGCTACGATGTAACATGGATTGAACACATGTAGACCCACAGCAGGATGATATATAAGGCTGGAAGTTATGCACGCTAAGAGATGTTAGAGAGGCTGGGTGAGGAAATGCAGACCTTTTAAAGTAATACTGCCAGATACCCATTCCATGGGTCATAAATCTGCAGTTTCAAGGGAATCTTCTGACATGGAAAACATGCCTGGGAAACCGAGATGAATGTACACCGTGTGCTCAGGAGAGGTGTCTAAAATGCACCTCATTTTTGATCTCCTGGTGCTGGGGTTCGCCATTCCAGCCCCATTATTAACAATATCCCCTCTTGGAGAATCAGCACCTTTAACCTCCTGTTTCACACAGTTTGCATTTTGTGCAGAGGATAAATGAGAAGAGGGGGAACCAATGAGAGATTAGCTGTAGGAATTTTGACAGGCACATGTCACTCTAATTTCCCATTAGGAACAAGAATTAACCAAAGGCTCAGCCTGCCTCCTCAGAACCAGAATAGGGCCAGAAGCAATCCAATGGTTTGGCAGCCAGCTCACAAAAAAAGCGAGTTGCAAAATGGAGCTCAGGAGCAGACAATTCAAAGACCTGCAAAGATATAAATGATAACCAACGTCCGAAAATATATTCAGGTAAGGCAACGAAGGGGATCTGAATGAGAGGCAGAATTGCAGGAAACATTTTTCAAAAGGTAGATTGTACTCACATTTAAAGCATATGAAAAGCAGCAGAATTTCTAAAATGATGCAGTTGGGCAAAAGGGTGTATGCGTTTTTTTCGTGAATAACTTCAGGAAAAAAACACATACAGAGTTTTTGGCCAACCAAGCAAGGGGGAAATGCAAATCCGCACAATAAAGAAGTCTCAATTTCCACTGCTCAGAAAGTCCATCCAAAAAATGTGTACAAATCAAAAATGCAGGAGAGGCCATGGGAAACAGGGAGACTAGTCACGCTGATGGGTGGGGTATAAATATCCAAGAGCTACTCTGAAGAAGTGTATGCTGTTTCCTAAAACATTTAAATACAAATCCCCCGAGCAAAGGGGACTTCAACTCATAGACATGTAACTTGGGAAGATTAAATATCGACAACACACAGGCACCCCAAAGTCTAGGGCTGCTCTGCATACAAGAACCTCAACTTCGGTACACCTAAAATATCCCAGGGAAAAGAGAAATGCATAAAGAACTTGTGGTAATTTTGTACAACGGAATATCACTCAGACGTGAAATCAATGTCATAAGGCCAGTAGCAGCATAAAGAGTGGATTTAGGTATGATGATTCTAAGTGAAATTAGTCACACAGAAAAAGAATCTTATCATAATATATCACTTACAGAGGGAATGTCAACATCACAACACATGTACTGAATTAAGAAAGAGAACAGAGTCTCACATTTAGAAAACACTCTTATGCCTGTTTAATGGGAAAGGAGAGGTTGGGTGATGCATAAAACCAGAGTTTGATATTAGCACAGGTACCATTCCATAAACCAAATAGAGAATAGACGAGACCTACCCCTTCCTCAGTGAATGGGACTCAAACCCCCTATTCCCCACAGAGGAATATATCTGACTAGTGAGAATCTTAAAACCTATGTATTGATTCATCTCCATAAGGGAATCAAGTGTGTCTAGACTGGCATAAACACGTCAGTGAAAATCAGCTCAACCCCATTATAAAAATGAATTTCAAAAACAAACAAAAAACAGCGAAATTCTTACACAATTCCTTCAGGGGTTCTGATGAAACCGGGAATGACCCTATCTGCAAAGACAGCTGGATGAGACATAAGGCTGGACACTTGGGACTGAGAGGACTGGTGAGATTGGGAGAGAAAATGCAGACCCTTTAAAGTAGTAATGCATGCCACGATTCCATGGATACCAAATCTCCAGGTAGTAGGGAATATCACTACAGTTATAACATGTATGGGAAACCTAGAGAATGGACACCCTGTGATGGTGAAAGGTTTCTAAAAGTCTCCTAATTTTTCCACTCCTTGTCCTCCAGTTTGGCATTCCAACTGCTTTACTATCAATCTCCCAACTTAGGAGAGCCAGCCCCTATAACCTCCTGGTTCGCACAGTTTGCTAATTGTGCAGAGGATGAAAGGGAAGAGGGAGAACCAATCAGAGAGTAGATGTAGGCATTTTGACGGGCACATGTCACTGTAAATTCCCGTCAGGAAGAAGAATTAACCAAAGCCTCAGACACCTGCAGGGAAGAGTATAGCAACCCCTGGAACAAGTATAGGTCCTGAAGCAAAATTGTGGATTTGCGGTCAGCTCCCAAAAATGGGATTTGAAAATTGGAGCTCACGGGCACAGCAATTCACAAACCTACAGGTATAAAGGACTACTGTCTTCCAAAAATATGTTGAGGGAAGGCAACGAAGCTGACTTGAAAATGAGGCAGAATTGCACAAAACATATTTCAAGAGGTAAATAGGAATCGCCTTTAAAGCACAGGAAAAGCATCACAACTTCGACAATGATGCACTTGGCCAAAAAGGGCGTATGCGTTTTCTCCTGAATATATTCAGGATAAAACGCATACGACCTTTTTGGACAATCAAGCAAGCACGCAATGCAAATCCATAATACAAAGAATTGTCACTTCCCACGGGTCAAAAGGGACATCCGAAAATCTGTAAAAACAAGAAAGGCAAGATGGAGATGACAAGGGCATGAAGCAATATGATCCAAAGTGTCATGAAGGATTGTGATGACAAGCGCATGGAGCATTGTGATGACAAGATTATGTAGCATATTGCTGACAAAGGCATGGAGCATTGTGAGGTCAAGGTTCATGGAGCACTGTGATGACAAGCGTCAAGGAGCATTGTGATTACAGGGGTCATGAAGCATTGGGATGACATGGGCATGGAGCATTTTCATGACAAGAGTCCCGGATCATTGTGTTGTCAGGGTTCATGGATCATTGTGATGACAGGAGTCATGGAGCATTGTGATGACAGGGGTCATGGAGCATTGTGATGAGAAGGTCAAGGAGCATTGGGCTGAAAACGTTCATGGAGTATTGTGATGACAGGGGCCATGGAGGCTTGTGATGACAAGGTACTGGAGCATTGTGATGAGAAGACCATGGAGAATTGTGATGACAAGTCTCATGGAATATTCTGATGAAAAGGGGCATGGAGCATTGTGATTACAGGGGTCTTGGGGCATTGTGATGACAAGGGATTGGAGCACTGGGATGAGATGGCCATGGAACGCTCTGATGACATGCATCATGGAGCTCTGTGATGACAAGGGCATGGAGCATTGTGATGAAAAAGGCATGGAGCCTTGTCATGACATGGTTCAAGGAGCATACTGAGGACAAGTGTCAGGGAGCATTGTGATGACAAGTGTATTGAGCATTGTGATGAAAAAGGTCATGGAGCATTGTGATGAGAAGACCATGTATCATTGTAATGATGAGCGTCATGGGACATTGTGATGATAAGTGTTATGGAACATTTTGATCACAAGGATTTGGAGCATTGTGATGACAGAGCTCATGGAGAATTTTGATTTCATTGTGATGACAATAGCATGAAGAATTTTGATGATGGGCATGGTGCATTGTGATGACCGGGTTCATGGATCATTGAGATGAAAAGGGGCATGGAGCATTGTGATTACAGGGGTCTTGGAGCATTGTGATTAGAAGGGTCATGGAGCCTTGTGATGACAAGGCAATGGAACATCGTGATGGCAGGGGTCATGGAGCATTGTTATGACAGGTTTAATGGAGAATTGTGATGGCAAGTGCATGGAACATTGTGATGAGAAGGCCATGGAGCATTCTGATGACATGCGTCATGGAGCTTTGTGATGACAAGTTAATGGAGCAATGTGATGAGAGCGTTCATGGAGCATTGTGATGACAATGACATTGAGCATTTTGATGAAAAGTTCATGGAGCATTGTGGTGACAAATTTCACAGAGCCTTGTGATGATGAGGGCATTGACTTTTGTGGTGACACAGGTCATGGAGTCTTGTGATGACGGGACACACGGAGCATTGTGATGACTGGTGTCATGTAGCATTGTGATGACAGGAGCATGGAGCATTGGTCTGACAAGTTTCATGGATAATTGTTTTGACAGTGGGCATGGCACATTGTGATGAGAAGGGCATGGAGCATTGTGATGAGAAGGTCATGGATTATTGTGAACACAGGTGTCAGGGAGCATTGTGATGGCATATTTCATGTTCCATTGTGATGACAATGGCATGGAGCATTGTGATGCCGTGTGTTATGGAGGATAGTGATGACAAAGGTAATGGAGCATTGTGATGACAAGGGCTTGGAGCATTGTGATGACAAGGGCCATGGAGCATTTTGATGACAACGGCCTTTGAGAATTTTGATGAAAATGTCGTGAAGCATTGTGATGACAAAGGCATGGAGCTTGCTATGACAGGGGTCATGGGACATTGCGATGACAAGTGCATGGAGAATTGTGATGACAAGAGCATGTAACATGGGGATGAGAACTGTCATGGAGCATTGTAATGACAAGGACGTGCAGAATTGTGATGACAAGGGACATGGAGCATTGTGATGACCAGGGCATGGAGCATTGTTATGGCAAGACCGTGGAGCACTGTGATGAGAAGACCATGGATAATTCTGGTGACGAGCATCATGGAGCACTGTAATGACAAGGGACATGGAGCATTGTGATGATAGGTCTCATGGAGCATTGTGATGACAGGGCTCATGGATCATTGTGATGACAAGGGTCATGGAGTATTCTGATGACAAGCTTGTGCAGTATTGTGATGACAAAGCATTTAACACTGTGATGGGAAGTGTCATGGAACATAGTGATGCCAAGAATGTGGAGAATTGTGATGAAAGGGAACATAGAGCATTGTGATGACGAGGGCATGGAGCATTGTGATGGCAAGACCGTGGAGCACTGTGATGACAAGACCATGGATAATTGTGATGACGAGCGTCATGGAGCGCTATAATGACAAGCGGCATGGAGCATTGTGTTTACAGGGGTCTTGGAGCATTGTGATGAAAAGGGCATGGAGCATTGTGAAGAGAAGGCCATGAAGCATTCTGATGAATGCGTCATGGAGCACTGTGATGACAAGTGCATGGAGCATGGTGATTACAGGTGTCTTTGAGCATTGTGATGAAAAGGGCATGGATCATTGTGATGAAAAAGGCATGGAGCCCTGTAATGACAGTGTTCAAGGAGCATACTGATGACAAGTGTCAGGGAGCATTGTGATGACAAAGGTTATGGAGCATAGTGATGAGAAGACCATGGATAATTTTGATTATGAACATCATGGGGTGTTGTGATGAGAAGTGTTATGGAACATTGTGATCCGAACGGTTTGGAGCATTGTGATGACAGAGGTCATGGAGCATTTTGATTTCATTGTGAGGATAATAGCCTGAAGCATTATGATAATGGGCATGGTGCATTGTGATGATAGGATTCATGGAGCTTTGAGATGAAAAGGGGCATGGAGCATTGTGATAAAAAGTGTCTTGGAGCATTGTGATGAGAAGTCCATGGAACATTCTAATGACATTCGTCATGGAGCTTTGTGATGACAAGGGCACGGAGCACTGTGATTACAGGGGTCTTGGAACATTGTGATGACAAGTGTCATGGAGCCTTGTGAATGACAAGGCAGTGGAACTTTGTGATCACAGGGGTCATGGAACATTGTTATGACAGGTGTAATGGAGCATTGTGATGAGAAGGACAGGAAGCATTGGTGTGAAATGTTTCATGGATTATTGTGATGAGAGTGGACATGGAGCATTGTGATGACAAGAGCACAGAACACTGTGATACAATGGTCATAGAGGATTGTAATGACAAGGGCATGGAGCATAGTAATGAGAAGGGCATCGAGCATTGTGATGACATGTGTCATGGAGCTTTGTGATGACAAGGGCATGGAGAAATGTGATGAGAAGGTTCATGGAGCATTGTGATGACAATGACATGGAGCATTATGATGTTAAGGGTCAAGGAAATTTGTGATGACAAAAGTCACGGAACATTTTGATGACAAGGGCGTGGTGCATTGTGATGAGAAGGCCAGGGAGCATTTTGATGACAGTGTCATGCCGCAATTTGATGAAAATTGTAATGGAATATTTTGATGACAGGGTTTATAGAACATTGGGATGTCAGGGGTCATGGAGCTTTGGGATGAAAAGTGGCATGGAGCATTTTGATGACAGGGGTTGTGGAACATTGTGATGTCAGGTGTCATGGAACATTGTGATGATAAGGGGATGTAGCATTGTGATGACAGGGGTCATGGAACATTGTGATTACCGGGTCTAGGAGCATTGTGATGAGAAGGATCATGGAGCCTTGTGATGACAAGGCCATGGAACATCGTGATGGCAGGGGTCATGGAGCATTGTTATGACAGGGGTAATGGAACATTGTGATGGCAATGGCATGGAGGATTGTGATGAGAAGGCCATGGAGCATTCTGATGACATGTGTCATGGAGCTTTGTGATGACAATGGCATGGAGCAATGTGATGAATGCGATCATGGAGCATTGTGATACAAATGACATGGAGCATTGTGATGCCAAGGGTCATGGATCTTTGTGATGACAAAGGTCATGGAGGATTTTGATGACAAGGGCGTTGTGCATTGTGATGAGAAGGGCAGGGAGCATTGTGATGACAGGTTCATGGAGCAATTGGATGAAATGTGTCATGGAATATTTTGATGACAGGGGTTATTGAACATTGTGATGCCAGGGGTCATGGAGCATTTTGATGAAAAGGTTTTGGGAGCATTTTGATGACAGGGGTTATGGAACATTGTGATGTCAGGGGTCATCGAACATTATGATGATATGTGCATGTACAATTGTGATGACAGGAGTCATGGATCATTGTGATGACAGGCGTGAGGGAGTATTGTGACGAATAGTGATGTAACGTTGTGATATCAGTAGTGAGAGAGCATTTTGATGAGAAGTGCATGGAGCATTGTGATGACAAGTTTTATGGAGCATTGTGATGACAAGATTGTGGAGCACTGTGATGACAAGCGCATGGTGCATTTTGATGACATGTGTCATGGAACATTGTGCTGACAAGCGCATGGAGCATTGTGATGACATGTGTCATGGAACATTGTGCTGAGAAAGGCAGAGAGGATTGTGATGACAAGGGTCAAAGAGAATTGTGATGAAAAGTTCATGGATCATTCTGGTTAAAATGGTCACAGAGACTGCTGATGACGAGGGCATGGACCATTGAGATGACAAAGGTCATGAAGCATTGTGATGAATGAAGTCACGGAGCATAGTAATGACAGGGGTCATGGAACAATGTGATAACAAGGGCATGGAGCATTGTGATGACAGGTGTCATGGAGCACTGTGATGACAAGCATCACGGAGCATTGTGAATACAGGGGTCATGGAGCATTGGGATGACAAGGGCATGGATCATTGTGATGACAAGGGTCATGGAGCATTGGGCTGAATATGTTCATGGAGTATTGTGATGACAGGGGTCATGGAGCATTTTGATGAGAAGGTCATAGAGCATTGGGCTGAAAATATTCATTCAGTATCGTGATGACAGGGATCATGGAGCATTATGATGACAAGTTCCTGGAGCACTTTTATGAGAATACAATGGAGACTTGTGATGACAAGTCTCATGGAGCATTCTGATGAAAAGGGACATGGAGCATTGTGATTACATGGGTCTTGGAGCATTGTGATGACAAGGGCATGGAGCATTGTGAGGAGAAGGCCATGGAGCATTCTGATGACATGTGTCATTGAGTTTTGTGATGACAAGAGCATGGAGCATTGTGATTACAGGGGTCTTGGAGCATTGTGATTAAAAGGGCATGGATCATTGTGATGAAAAAGGCATGGAGACGTGTCATGACAGGGTTAATGGATCAGACTGATGACAAGTGTCAGGGAGCATTGTGATGACAAGTGTACTGAGCATTGTGATGACAAAAGTCATGGAGCATTGTGATGAGAAGACCATGGATAATTGTGATGATGAGCGTCATAGGGTGTTGTGATGATAAGAGTTATGGAACATTGTGATCACAAGGGATTGGAGCATTGTGATGACAGAGGTCATGGAGCATATTGATTTCATTGTGATGAAAATAGCCTGAAGCATTATGATGATGGGCATGGTGCATTGTGATGACAGGGTTCATGGAGCATTGAGATGAAAAGTCTCATCGAACATTTTGATTACATGGGTCTTGGAGCATTGTGATGACAAGGGCATGGAGCATTGCGGTGACAGGGCCATGGAACATTCTGATGACATGCGTCATGTAGCTTTTTGATGAAAAGGGCATGGAGCATTTTGATTAGAGGGGTCGTGGAGCATTGTGATGACAAGTGTCATGGAGCCTTGTGATGACACGGCCGGGGAACATTGTGATGGCAGGTGTCATGGAGCATTGTTATGACAGTGGTAAAGGAGCATTGTGATGAGAATGGCATGGAGCATTGGTCTGAAATGTTTCATGGATTATTGTGATGAGAGTGGGCATAGAGCATTGTGATGATAAGGGCATGGAACACTGTGATACATGGGTCATGGAGGATTGTAATGACAAGGTCATGGGGCATTGTGATGAGAAGGGCATCGAGCATTGTGATGAGAAGTGTCATGGAGCTTTGTGATGACAAGGGCATTGAGCAATGTTATGAGAGGTTTCATGGAGCATTTTGATGACAATGACATGGAGCATTGTGATGCCAAGTGTCATGGCGCTTTGTGATGACAAAGGTCATGGAGCATTTTGATGATAAGTGCATGGTGCAATGTGATGAGAAGGGCAGGGAGTATTTTGATGACAGGGTCATGCAGCAATATGATGAAAAGTGTATTGGAACATTTTGATGACAGGGGTTATAGAATATTGTGATGTCAGGGGTCATGGAACATTCTGATGATAAAGGGATGTAGCATTGTGATGACAGGGTTTATGGGACATTGTGATTAAAGGGGTGAGGGAGTATTGTGACGACTAGTGATGGAACTCTGTGACATCTCTGGTGAGAGAGCATTTTGATGAGGATTGTATGGAGCATTGTGATTACAAGGTTTATGGAGCATTGCAATGAAAATTTTCTGGACCGTTGTGATGAACAGTGAATGGCACATTGTGATGATAAGGGTCATGGAATATTTTTCAGAAAAAGGCATGGAGCATTGTGATGACAATGGACACGGAGCATTGTGATGAAAATGGAATGGGGCATTGTGATGAAAAAGGCATGGAGCCTTTTCGTGACAGGGTTCAAGGAGCATTCTGATGACAAGTGTCAGGGAGCATTGTGATGACAAGTGTACTGAGAATTGTGATGACAAAGGTCATGGAACATTGTGATGAAAAGGGCATGGAATTTTGTGATGACAAGCATCATGGAGCATTGTGATGACAAGTGTTATGGTACATTGGGATCACAAGTGTTTGGAGCATTGTGATGACAGTGGTCATGGATCATTTTGATTTCAAGGAGCATGGAGCATTTTGATGACAAGGGCATGAAGCAATGTGATCCCAAGGTTCATGGAGGATTTTGATGACAATGGAAATGGAGTATTGTGATGACAAGCGCATAGAGCATTGTAATGACAAGGTTATGTAGCATTTTGCTGACAAAGTCATGGAGCATTGTGATGACAGGTGTCATGGAGCACTGTGATGACAAGCGTCACGGAGCATTGTGAATACAGGGGTCATGGAGCATAGGGATGACAAGGTCATGGATCACTGTGATGACAAGTGTCATGGAGAATTGGGCTGAATATGATCAGGGAGTATTGTGATGACAGGGGTCATGGAGCATTGGGCTGAAAATGTTCATGGAGTATTTTGATGACAGGTGTCATGGAGCATTGTGATGACAGAGGTAATGAAGAATTTTGATTTCATTGTGCTGACAATATCAAGAAGCATTATGATGATGGGCATGATGCATTGTGATGACAGGGTTCATGGAGCATGGAGATGAAATTGGGCATGGAGCATTGTGATTACAGAGGTCTTGGAGCACTGTGATGACAAGGGCATGGAGCATTTTGATGAGAAGGCCATGGAACATTCTGATGACATGTGTCATGGAGCTTTGTGATGACAAGGGAATAGAGCATTGTGATTACAGGGGTCTTGGAGCATTGTGATGACAAGTGTCATGGAGCCTTGTGATGACAAGGCCATGGAACATCGTGATGGAAGGGGTCATGGAGCATTGTTATGAAAGCGGTAATGGAGCATTGTGATGAGAAGGGCATGGAGCATTGTGATTACAAGGTTTATGGAGCAATACCATGACAAATTTGTGGACCGTTGTGATGAAAAGCGCGTAGCACATTGTGATGACAAGTTTCGTGGAGCATTTTTCTGACAAAGGCATGGAGCATTTTGATGAAAAGGGTCATGGAGCATTGTGGTTATAAAGGTCACAGAGCCTTGTGCTGACGCGGGCAAGGACCATTGTGATGACAAATGTTATGAAGCATTGTGATGACTGGAGTCACGGAGCATTGTGATGACAGCGGTCATGGAGCATTGTGATGACAAGGGCATGGAGCATTGTGGTGACAGGGGCATGGAGCATTGTTCTGACAAGTTTCATAGATTATTGTGAAGACATTGGACATGGTGCATTGTGATGACATGGGCAAGGATTATTGTCATGAGAAGTTCATGGAGTATTGTGAAGACAGGTGTCAGGGAGCATTGTGATGACATATGTCATGGTCCATTGCAATGACAATGGCAGGGAGCATTGTGATGCCAAATGTAATGGAGGATTTTGATGACAAATATAATGGAGCATTGTGATGACTAGGGCTTGTAGCTTTATGATGACAAGGGCCGTTGAGAATTTTCAAAACAAGGTCGTGAAGCATTGTTATGAAAATGTCCTAGAGCACTGTGATGAGAAATCCATAGAGAGTTGTTATGACAAATCTCATGGAGCATAGTGATGAAAAGGGGCATGGAGCATTGTGATTACAGGGGTCTTGGAACACTGTGATGACATGGGCATGGAGCATTGTGAGGAGAAGGCCAAGGAGCATTCTGAAGACATGATTCATTGAGCTTTGTGATGACAAGGGCATGGAGCATTGTGTTTAAAGGGGTCTTGGTGCATTGTGATGAAAAGGAGATGGATCATTTTGATGAAAAAGCCATGGAGCCCTGTCATGACAGGGTTCAATGAGCATACAGACAACAAGTGTCAGGGAGCATTTTGATGACAAGTGTATTGAGCATTGTGATGACAAAGGTCATGGAGCATTGTCATGAGAAGACCATGGATAATTGTGATGACGAGCGTCATGGGGCACTGTGAGGACAAGTGTTATGGAACATTGTGATCACAAGGATTTGGAGCATTGTTATGACTGATGTCTTGGAGCATTTTGATTTCATTGTGATGACAGTAGCATGAAGCATTATGATGATGGGCATGGTGCATTGTGATGACAGGGGTCTTGGAGAATTGTGATGAGAAGGGTCATGGAGCCTTGTGATGACAAGTCCACGGAACATCGTGATGGCAGTGGTCATGGAGCATTGTTATCACAGGGGGAATGGAGCACTGTGACGGCAAGGGCATGGAGCATTGTGATGAGAAGGCCATGGAGGATTCTGATAACATGTGTTATGGAGCTTTGTGATGACAATGGCATGGAGCAATGTGATGAGAGTGTTCATGGAGCATTGTGATGACAATGACATGGAGCATTGTGATGCCAAGGGTCAAGGATCTTTGTGATGACAAAGGTCATGGAGCATTTTGATGACAAGTGCGTTGTGCATTGTGATGAGAAGGGCAGGGAGCATTGTGATGACAGGGTCATGGAACAATTTGATGAAAAGGTTCATGGAACATTATGATGACAGGGTTTATGGAACATTGTGATGACAGGGGTCATGGAGCATTATGATGAAAAGGGTCATGGAGCATTTTGATGAAAGGGATTATGGAGCATTGCGATGTCAGGGGTCATCGAACATTTTGATGATAAGTGCATGTAGCATCATGATGACAGGAGTCATGGAACATTGTGATAACAAGGGTGAGGGTGTATTGTGACGAATAGTGATGTAACTTTGGGATATCTGTGGTGAGAGAGCATTTTGATGAGAAGTGCATGGAGCATTGTGAATACAAGGTTTATGGAGCATTGTGATGACAAGATTGTGGAGCACTGTGATGACAAGCGCATGGTGCACTCTGATGACATGTGTCATGGAGCATCATGCTGAGAAGCGCATGGAGCATTGTGATGACAAGGGTCATGGAGCATTGTGCTGAGAAAGGCATAGAGTATTGTGATGACAAGGATCAAAGAGCTTTGTGATGACAAGTCTCATGGAGCATACTAATGAAAAGGGGCATGGAGCATTGTGATTACAGGGGGCTTGGAGCACTGTAATGAAAAGTGCATGGAGTATTTTGATGAGAAGAGCATGGAACATTCTGATGAGATGTGTCATGGAGCTTTGTGATGACAAGGGCATGGAGCATTGTGATTACAGGGGTCTTGGAGCACTGTGATGACAAGTGTCACGGAGCCTTGTGATGACTAGGCCGTGGAACACTGTGATGACAGGGGTCATGGAGCATTGTTATGACAGTGGTAATGGAGCATTGTGATGAGAAGGGCATGGAATATTGGTCTGAAATATTTTATGGATTATTGTGATGAGACTGGGCATGGAGCATTGTGATGACAAGGGCACGGAACACTGTGATACATGGGTCATGCAGGATTTTAATGAATAGGGCATGGAGCATTGTAATGAGAAGGGCATCGAGCATTGTGATGACAAGTGTCATGGAGCTTTGTGATGACAAGGGCATGGAGCAATGTGATGAGAGGGTTCATGGAGCATTGTGATGACAATGACATGGAGCATTGTGATGCCAAGGGTCATGGAGCTTTGTGATGACAAGTCAAGGAGCATTTTGATGACAAGGGAATGGTGCATTGCGATGAGAAGTGCAGGGAGCATTTTGATGAACGGATCATGCAGGCAGCAATTTGATGAAAAGTGAAATGGAACATTTTAATGGCAGGGGTTATAGAACATTGTGATGCCAGGGGTCATGGAGCTTTGGGATGAAATGGGTCAAGGAGCACTTTGATGACAGGGGTTATGGAATATTGTGATGTCAGGTGTCATGGAATATTGTGCTGATAAGGGGATGTAGCATTGTGATGACAGGGTTCATGGAACATTGTGATTCCAGGGGTGAGGGCGGAGTGTGTTGACTAGTGATGGAACATTGTGATATCTCATGTGAGAGAGCATTTGGATGAAAAGCGCATGGAGCATTGTGATTACAATGTTTATGGGGCATAGCGATGAAAAGGTTGTGGATCATTGTGATGAAAATCACATGGAACATTGTGATGACAAGGGTCATGGAGCATTGTTCTGACAAAGACATGGAGCATTGTGATGACAAGGGTCACAGAGCATTGTGATGAAATGTTCACGGAGCATTTGGGTTACAAAGGTCACAGAGCCTTGTGATGACGCGGGCATGGACCGTTGTGATGACAAACGTTATGAAGCATTGTGATGACTGGAGTCAGGGAGCCTTGTGATGACAGGAGTCATGGAGCATTTTGATGAAAAGGGCATGGAGCTTTGTGATGACAGGGGCATGGAACATTGGTCTGACATGTTTCCTAGATTATTGTGATGACAGTGGACATGGTGCATTGTGATGACAAGGGCATGGAGCATTGTGATGAGAAGGCCAGGGACTATTGTGAAGACAGGTGTCAGGGAGCATTGTGATGGCATATGTCATGGTCCATTGCGATGACAATGGCAGGGAGCATTGTGATGCCAAATGTAATGGAGGATTGTGATGACAAATATAATGGAGCATTGTGATGACTAGGGCTTGGAGCATTATGATGACAAGGGCCATTGAGAATTTTCATGACAATGTCGTGAAGCATTGTGATGACAAGTTCCTGGAGCACTGTGATGAGAAATTCATGGAGCCTTGTGATGAGAAATCTAATGGAGCATACTGATGAAAAGGGGCATGGAGCATTCTGATTACAGGGGTCTTGGAACATTGTGATGACAAGGGCATCGAGCATTGGTCTAATAAGTTTCATGGATTATTGTGATGACAGTTGGAATGGCGCATTGTGATGACAAGGGCATGGAAAATTGCAATGACCAGGTCATGCAATATTGTGAAGAGAGGTGTCAGGGAGCATTGTGATGACATATGTAATGGCCCAATGTGATGACAATGGCATGGAGCATTGTGATGCCAAGTGTCATGGAGGATTCTGATGACAAAGGTAATGGAGCATTGTGATGACAATGGCTCGGAGCATTGTGATGACAAGGGTCAGGGAGCATTGTCCTGACAAGTGCATGGAGAATTCTGATGACAATGGTCATGGAGCATTCTAATGACAAACTTGTGGAGTATTTTGATGACAATGGCATGGAGCATTGTGATTAAAATGTCATGGGGCTTTGTGAAGATAAAGGCATGGAGCCTTTTCGTGACAGGGTTCAAGGAGCATTCTGACGACACGTGTCAGGGAGCATTGTGATGACAAGTGTATTGAGAATTGTGATGACAAATGTCATGGAGCATTGTGATGAAAAGGGCATGGAGTATTGTGATGACAGGCATCATGGAGCGTTGTGATGAAAAGTGTTATGGAACATTGTGATCACAAGGGTTTGGAGCATTGTGATGACAGAGGTCATGGATCATTTTGATTTCAAGGAGCATGGAGCATTGTGATGACAAGGGCATGAAGCAATGTGATCCCAAGGTTCATGGAGGATTGTGATGACAATGGTAATGGAGTATTGTGATGACAAGCAACTGGAGCATTGTAATGACAAGGTCATGTAGCATTTTGCTGACAAAGGCATGGAGCATTGTGATGACAGGGGTCATGGAGCACTGTGATGACAAGCGTCATGGAGCATTGTGAATACAGGGGTCATGGAGCATTGGTATGAGAAGGTCATGGAGCATTGGGCTGAAAATGTTCATTGAATATTGTGATGACAGGTGTCCTGGAGCATTGTGATGACAAGGTCCTGGAACATTGTGATGAGAAGACCATGGAGACTTGTGATGACTAGTCTCATGGAGCATTCTGATGAAAAGGGGCATGAAGCATTTTGATTACAGGGGTCTTGGAGCATTGTGATGACAAGGGCATGGAGTATTGTGATGACAGGCATCATGGAGCATTGTGATGACAAGTGTTATGGAACAATGTGATCACAAGTGTTTGGAGCATTGCGATGACAGAGGTCATGGATCATTTTGATTTCAGGGAGCATGGAGCATTGTGATGACTAGGGCATGAAGCAATGCGATCCCAATGTTCTTGGAGGATTGTGATGACAATGGTAATGGAGTATTGTGATGACAAGCGCATAGAGCATTTTAATGAAAAGATCATGTAGCATTTTGCTGACAAAGGCATGGAGCTTTGTGATGACAGGTGTCATGGAGCACTGTGATGACAAGCATCACGGAGCATTGTGAATACAGTGGTCATGGAGCATAGGGATGACAAGGGCATGGATAATTGTGATGACAAGTGTCATGGAGCACTGGGCTGAAAATGTTCATGGAGTATTGTGATGACAGGGGTCATGGAGCATTGTGATGACAAGGGAATGAAGCACGGTGATGTCAAGTTCCTGGAGCATTGTGATGAGATGACCATGGAGACTTGTGATGACAAGTCTCAAGGAGCATTCTGATGAAAAGTGGCATGGAGCATTGTGATTACAGGGGTCTTGGAGCATTGTGATGACAAAAGTCCTGGATCATTGTGTTGTCAGTTTTCATGGAGTGTTGTGATGACAGTGGTCATAGAGCATTGTGATGATATTGGTCATGGCACATTGTGATGAGAAGGTCATGGAGCATTGGGGTGAAAATTTTCATGGAATATTGTGATGACAGGTGTCCTGGAGCATTGTGATGACAAGGGAATGGAGCGTGGTGATGATAAGGTCCTGGAGCATTGTGATGAGAAGACCAAGGAGACTTGTGATGACAAGTCTCATGGAGCATTCTGATGAAAAGGGGCATGGAGCATTGTGATTACAGGTGTCTTGGAGCATTGTGATGACAAGGACATGGAGCACTGTGAGGAGAAGGCCATGGAACATTCTGATGACATGCATCATGAAGCTTTGTGATGACAATGGCATGGAGCATTGTGATTACAGGGGTCTTGGATCATTGTGATGACAAGGGTCATGGAGCCTTGTGATGACAAGGCCTTGGAACATTGTGATGGCAGGGGTCATGAAGCATTGTTATGACAGAGGAAATGGAGCATTGTGATGAGAAGGGCATTGAGCATTGGTCTGAAATGTTTCATGGATTATTGTGATGAGAGGGGGCATGGAGCATTGTGATGACAAGGGCACATACACTGTGATACATGCGTCATGGGGGTTGTAATGAAAAGGGCATGGAGCATTGTGATGTTAAGGGCATCGAGCATTATGATGACAAGTGTCATGGAGCTTTGTGATGACAAGGGCATGGAGCAATGTGATGAGAGGGTTCATGGAACATTGTGATGACAATGACATGGAGCATTGTGATGCCGAGGGTCATGGAGCTTTGTGATGACAAAGGTCATGGAGCATTTAGATGACAAGTGTGTGGTGCATTGGGATGAGAATGGCAGGGAGCATTTTGATGAGAGGGTCATGCAGCAATTTGATGTAAAATGTAATGGAAACTTTTGATGACAGGGGTTATAGAATATTGTGATGCCAGGGGTCATGGAGCTTTGGGATGTAAAGTGTCATGGAACATTTTGATGACAGGCGTTATGGAACACTGTGATGTCAGGGGTCAGGGAACATTGTGCTGATAAGGGAATGTAGCATTGGGATGACAGGGGTCATGGAACATTGTGATAACTGGGGTGAGGGAGGATTGTGATGACTAGTGATGGAACATTGTGATATCTCATGTGAGAGAGCATTTGGATGAGAAGTGCATGGATAATTGTGATTACAAGGTTTATGGAGCATAGCGATGACAAGGTTCTGGATCACTGTGATGAAAAACACATGGCATTTTGTGATGACAAGGGTCATGGAACATTGTGACGACAAGGGCATGGAGTATTGTGATGACAGGCATTATGGAGCGTTGTGATGACAAGTGTTATGGAACATTGTGATCACAAGTGTTTGGAGCATTGCGATGACAGAGGTCATGGATCATTTTGATTTCAAGGAGCATGGAGCATTGTGATGACTATGGCATGAAGCAATGAGACCCCAATGTTCTTGGAGGATTGTGATGACATTGGTAATGGAGTATTGTGATGACAAGCGCATAGAGCATTGTAATGACAAGGTCATGTAGCATTTTGCTTACAAAGGCATGGAGCATTGTGATGACAGGTGTCATGGAGCACTGTGATGACAAGCATCACGAAGCATTGTGAATACAGGGGTCATGGAGCATTGGGATGACAAGGGCATGGATCATTGGGATGACAAGTGTCATGGAGCATTGGGCTGAAAATGTTAATGGAGTATTGTGATGACAGGGGTCATGGGGCATTGTGATTCCAGAGGTCTTGGAGCATTGTGATGACAAGAGTCCCGGATCATTGTGTTGTCAGGTGTAATGGAGTGTTGTGATGACTGTGGTCTTGCAGCATTGTGATGATAATGGTCATGGAGCATTGTGATGAGAAGGTCATGGAGCATAGGGCTAAAAATATTCATGGAGTATTGTGATGACAGGGGTCATGGAGCATTGTGATGACAAGGGAATGGAGCATGGTGATGACAAGGTCCTGGAGCATTGTGATGAGACGACCATGGAGACTTGTGATGACAAGTCTCATGGAGCATTCTGATGAAAAGGGGCATGGAGCATTGTGATTACAGGGGTCTTGGAGCATTGTGATGACAAGGGCATGGAGCACTGTGAGGAGAAGGCCATGGAACATTCTGATGACATGCGTCATGGAGCTTTGTGATGACAATGGCATGGAGCATTGTGATTCCAAGGGTCATTTAGCTTTGTGATGACAAAGGTCTTGGAGCATATTGATGCCAAGGGTGTGGTGCATTGTTATGAGAAGGGCAGGGAGCATTTTGATTACAGGGTCATGCAGCAATTTGATGAAAAGTGTAATGAAACATTTTGTTGACAGGGGTTATAGAACATTGTGATGCCAGGGGTCATGGAGCTTTGGGATGAAATGGGTCAAGGAGCACTTTGATGACAGGGGTTATGGAATATTGTGATGTCAGGTGTCATGGAACATTGTGCTGATAAGGGGATGTAGCATTGTGATGACAGGGGTCATGGAACATTGTGATTACAGGGGTGAGGGCGGAGTGTGTTGACTAGTGATGGAACATTGTGATATCACATGTGAGAGAGCATTTGGATGAAAAGTGCATGGAGCATTGTGATTACAATGTTTATGGGGCATAGCGATGAAAAGGTTGTGGATCATTGTGATGAAAATCACATGGAACATTGTGATGACAAGGGTCATGGAGCATTGTTCTGACAAAGACATGGAGCATTGTGATGACAAGGGTCACAGAGCATTGTGATGAAATGTTCACGGAGCATTTGGGTTACAACGGTCACAGAGCCTTGTGATGATGCGGGCATGGACCGTTGTGATGACAAACGTTATGAAGCATTGTGATGACTGGAGTCAGGGAGCCTTGTGATGACAGGAGTCATGGAGCATTTTGATGAAAAGGGCATGGAGCTTTGTGATGACAGGGGCATGGAACATTGGTCTGACATGTTTCCTAGATTATTGTGATGACAGTGGACATGGTGCATTGTGATGACAAGGGCATGGAGCATTGTGATGAGAAGGCCAGGGACTATTGTGAAGACAGGTGTCAGGGAGCATTGTGATGGCATATGTCATGGTCCATTGCGATGACAATGGCAGGGAGCATTGTGATGCCAAATGTAATGGAGGATTGTGATGACAAATATAATGGAGCATTGTGATGACTAGGGCTTGGAGCATTATGATGACAAGGGCCATTGAGAATTTTCATGACAATGTCGTGAAGCATTGTGATGACAAGTTCCTGGAGCATTGTGATGAGAAAACCCGGGAGCCTTGTGATGACAAGTATCATGGAGCATACTGATGAAAAGGGGCATGGAGCATTCTGATTACAGGGGTCTTGGGACATTGTGATAACAAGGGCATGGAGCTTTGTGATGAAAAGGGCATCGAGCATTGGTCTAATAAGTTTCATGGATTATTGTGATGACAGTTGGAATGGCGCATTGTGATGACAAGGGCATGGAAAATTGCAATGACCAGGTCATGCAATATTGTGAAGAGAGGTGTCAGGGAGCATTGTGATGACATATGTAATGGCCCAATGTGATGACAATGGCATGGAGCATTGTGATGCCAAGTGTCATGGAGGATTCTGATGACAAAGGTAATGGAGCATTGTGATGACAATGGCTCGGAGCATTGTGATGACAAGGGTCAGGGAGCATTGTCCTGACAAGTGCATGGAGAATTCTGATGACAATGGTCATGGAGCATTCTAATGACAAACTTGTGGAGTATTTTGATGACAATGGCATGGAGCATTGTGATTAAAATGTCATGGGGCTTTGTGAAGATAAAGGCATGGAGCCTTTTCGTGACAGGGTTCAAGGAGCATTCTGACGACACGTGTCAGGGAGCATTGTGATGACAAGTGTATTGAGAATTGTGATGACAAATGTCATGGAGCATTGTGATGAAAAGGGCATGGAGTATTGTGATGACAGGCATCATGGAGCGTTGTGATGAAAAGTGTTATGGAACATTGTGATCACAAGGGTTTGGAGCATTGTGATGACAGAGGTCATGGATCATTTTGATTTCAAGGAGCATGGAGCATTGTGATGACAAGGGCATGAAGCAATGTGATCCCAAGGTTCATGGAGGATTGTGATGACAATGGTAATGGAGTATTGTGATGACAAGCACATAGAGCATTGTAATGACAAGGTCATGTAGCATTTTGCTGACAAAGGCATGGAGCATTGTGATGACAGGGGTCATGGAGCACTGTGATGACAAGCGTCATGGAGCATTGTGAATACAGGGGTCATGGAGCATTGGTATGAGAAGGTCATGGAGCATTGGGCTGAAAATGTTCATTGAATATTGTGATGACAGGTGTCCTGGAGCATTGTGATGACAAGGTCCTGGAACATTGTGATGAGAAGACCATGGAGACTTGTGATGACTAGTCTCATGGAGCATTCTGATGAAAAGGGGCATGAAGCATTTTGATTACAGGGGTCTTGGAGCATTGTGATGACAAGGGCATGGAGTATTGTGATGACAGGCATCATGGAGCATTGTGATGACAAGTGTTATGGAACAATGTGATCACAAGTGTTTGGAGCATTGCGATGACAGAGGTCATGGATCATTTTGATTTCAGGGAGCATGGAGCATTGTGATGACTAGGGCATGAAGCAATGCGATCCCAATGTTCTTGGAGGATTGTGATGACAATGGTAATGGAGTATTGTGATGACAAGCGCATAGAGCATTTTAATGAAAAGATCATGTAGCATTTTGCTGACAAAGGCATGGAGCTTTGTGATGACAGGTGTCATGGAGCACTGTGATGACAAGCATCACGGAGCATTGTGAATACAGGGGTCATGGAGCATAGGGATGACAAGGGCATGGATAATTGTGATGACAAGTGTCATGGAGCACTGGGCTGAAAATGTTCATGGAGTATTGTGATGACAGGGGTCATGGAGCATTGTGATGACAAGGGAATGAAGCACGGTGATGTCAAGGTCCTGGAGCATTGTGATGAGATGACCATGGAGACTTGTGATGACAAGTCTCAAGGAGCATTCTGATGAAAAGTGGCATGGAGCATTGTGATTACAGGGGTCTTGGAGCATTGTGATGACAAAAGTCCTGGATCATTGTGTTGTCAGTTTTCATGGAGTGCTGTGATGACAGTGGTCATAGAGCATTGTGATGATATTGGTCATGGCACATTGTGATGAGAAGGTCATGGAGCATTGGGGTGAAAATTTTCATGGAATATTGTGATGACAGGTGTCCTGGAGCATTGTGATGACAAGGGAATGGAGCGTGGTGATGATAAGGTCCTGGAGCATTGTGATGAGAAGACCAAGGAGACTTGTGATGACAAGTCTCATGGAGCATTCTGATGAAAAGGGGCATGGAGCATTGTGATTACAGGTGTCTTGGAGCATTGTGATGACAAGGGCATGGAGCACTGTGAGGAGAAGGCCATGGAACATTCTGATGACATGCATCATGAAGCTTTGTGATGACAATGGCATGGAGCATTGTGATTACAGGGGTCTTGGATCATTGTGATGACAAGGGTCATGGAGCCTTGTGATGACAAGGCCTTGGAACATTGTGATGGCAGGGGTCATGAAGCATTGTTATGACAGAGGAAATGGAGCATTGTGATGAGAAGGGCATTGAGCATTGGTCTGAAATGTTTCATGGATTATTGTGATGAGAGGGGGCATGGAGCATTGTGATGACAAGGGCACGTACACTGTGATACATGCGTCATGGGGGTTGTAATGAAAAGGGCATGGAGCATTGTGATGAGAAGGGCATCGAGCATTATGATGACAAGTGTCATGGAGCTTTGTGATGACAAGGGCATGGAGCAATGTGATGAGAGGGTTCATGGAACATTGTGATGACAATGACATGGAGCATTGTGATGCCGAGGGTCATGGAGCTTTGTGATGACAAAGGTCATGGAGCATTTAGATGACAAGTGTGTGGTGCATTGGGATGAGAATGGCAGGGAGCATTTTGATGAGAGGGTCATGCAGCAATTTGATGTAAAATGTAATGGAAACTTTTGATGACAGGGGTTATAGAATATTGTGATGCCAGGGGTCATGGAGCTTTGGGATGTAAAGTGTCATGGAACATTTTGATGACAGGCGTTATGGAACACTGTGATGTCAGGGGTCAGGGAACATTGTGCTGATAAGGGAATGTAGCATTGGGATGACAGGGGTCATGGAACATTGTGATAACTGGGGTGAGGGAGGATTGTGATGACTAGTGATGGAACATTGTGATATCTCATGTGAGAGAGCATTTGGATGAGAAGTGCATGGATAATTGTGATTACAAGGTTTATGGAGCATAGCGATGACAAGGTTCTGGATCACTGTGATGAAAAACACATGGCATTTTGTGATGACAAGGGTCATGGAACATTGTGACGACAAGGGCATGGAGTATTGTGATGACAGGCATTATGGAGCGTTGTGATGACAAGTGTTATGGAACATTGTGATCACAAGTGTTTGGAGCATTGCGATGACAGAGGTCATGGATCATTTTGATTTCAAGGAGCATGGAGCATTGTGATGACTATGGCATGAAGCAATGAGACCCCAATGTTCTTGGAGGATTGTGATGACATTGGTAATGGAGTATTGTGATGACAAGCGCATAGAGCATTGTAATGACAAGGTCATGTAGCATTTTGCTTACAAAGGCATGGAGCATTGTGATGACAGGTGTCATGGAGCACTGTGATGACAAGCATCACGAAGCATTGTGAATACAGGGGTCATGGAGCATTGGGATGACAAGGGCATGGATCATTGGGATGACAAGTGTCATGGAGCATTGGGCTGAAAATGTTAATGGAGTATTGTGATGACAGGGGTCATGGGGCATTGTGATTCCAGAGGTCTTGGAGCATTGTGATGACAAGAGTCCCGGATCATTGTGTTGTCAGGTGTAATGGAGTGTTGTGATGACTGTGGTCTTGCAGCATTGTGATGATAATGGTCATGGAGCATTGTGATGAGAAGGTCATGGAGCATAGGGCTAAAAATATTCATGGAGTATTGTGATGACAGGGGTCATGGAGCATTGTGATGACAAGGGAATGGAGCATGGTGATGACAAGGTCCTGGAGCATTGTGATGAGACGACCATGGAGACTTGTGATGACAAGTCTCATGGAGCATTCTGATGAAAAGGGGCATGGAGCATTGTGATTACAGGGGTCTTGGAGCATTGTGATGACAAGGGCATGGAGCACTGTGAGGAGAAGGCCATGGAACATTCTGATGACATGCGTCATGGAGCTTTGTGATGACAATGGCATGGAGCATTGTGATTCCAAGGGTCATTTAGCTTTGTGATGACAAAGGTCTTGGAGCATATTGATGCCAAGGGTGTGGTGCATTGTTATGAGAAGGGCAGGGAGCATTTTGATTACAGGGTCATGCAGCAATTTGATGAAAAGTGTAATGAAACATTTTGTTGACAGGGGTTATAGAACATTGTGATGCCAGGGGTCATGGAGCTTTGGGATGAAATGGGTCAAGGAGCACTTTGATGACAGGGGTTATGGAATATTGTGATGTCAGGTGTCATGGAACATTGTGCTGATAAGGGGATGTAGCATTGTGATGACAGGGGTCATGGAACATTGTGATTACAGGGGTGAGGGCGGAGTGTGTTGACTAGTGATGGAACATTGTGATATCACATGTGAGAGAGCATTTGGATGAAAAGTGCATGGAGCATTGTGATTACAATGTTTATGGGGCATAGCGATGAAAAGGTTGTGGATCATTGTGATGAAAATCACATGGAACATTGTGATGACAAGGGTCATGGAGCATTGTTCTGACAAAGACATGGAGCATTGTGATGACAAGGGTCACAGAGCATTGTGATGAAATGTTCACGGAGCATTTGGGTTACAAAGGTCACAGAGCCTTGTGATGACGCGGGCATGGACCGTTGTGATGACAAACGTTATGAAGCATTGTGATGACTGGAGTCAGGGAGCCTTGTGATGACAGGAGTCATGGAGCATTTTGATGAAAAGGGCATGGAGCTTTGTGATGACAGGGGCATGGAACATTGATCTGACATGTTTCCTAGATTATTGTGATGACAGTGGACATGGTGCATTGTGATGACAAGGGCATGGAGCATTGTGATGAGAAGGCCAGGGACTATTGTGAAGACAGGTGTCAGGGAGCATTGTGATGGCATATGTCATGGTCCATTGCGATGACAATGGCAGGGAGCATTGTGATGCCAAATGTAATGGAGGATTGTGATGACAAATATAATGGAGCATTGTGATGACTAGGGCTTGGAGCATTATGATGACAAGGGCCATTGAGAATTTTCATGACAATGTCGTGAAGCATTGTGATGACAAGTTCCTGGAGCACTGTGATGAGAAATTCATGGAGCCTTGTGATGAGAAATCTAATGGAGCATAGTGATGAAAAGGGGCATGGAGCATTCTGATTACAGGGGTCTTGGAACATTGTGATGACAAGGGCATCGAGCATTGGTCTAATAAGTTTCATGGATTATTGTGATGACAGTTGGAATGGCGCATTGTGATGACAAGGGCATGGAAAATTGCAATGACCAGGTCATGCAATATTGTGAAGAGAGGTGTCAGGGAGCATTGTGATGACATATGTAATGGCCCAATGTGATGACAATGGCATGGAGCATTGTGATGCCAAGTGTCATGGAGGATTCTGATGACAAAGGTAATGGAGCATTGTGATGACAATGGCTCGGAGCATTGTGATGACAAGGGTCAGGGAGCATTGTCCTGACAAGTGCATGGAGAATTCTGATGACAATGGTCATGGAGCATTCTAATGACAAACTTGTGGAGTATTTTGATGACAATGGCATGGAGCATTGTGATTAAAATGTCATGGGGCTTTGTGAAGATAAAGGCATGGAGCCTTTTCGTGACAGGGTTCAAGGAGCATTCTGACGACACGTGTCAGGGAGCATTGTGATGACAAGTGTATTGAGAATTGTGATGACAAATGTCATGGAGCATTGTGATGAAAAGGGCATGGAGTATTGTGATGACAGGCATCATGGAGCGTTGTGATGAAAAGTGTTATGGAACATTGTGATCACAAGGGTTTGGAGCATTGTGATGACAGAGGTCATGGATCATTTTGATTTCAAGGAGCATGGAGCATTGTGATGACAAGGGCATGAAGCAATGTGATCCCAAGGTTCATGGAGGATTGTGATGACAATGGTAATGGAGTATTGTGATGACAAGCACATGGAGCATTGTAATGACAAGGTCATGTAGCATTTTGCTGACAAAGGCATGGAGCATTGTGATGACAGGGGTCATGGAGCACTGTGATGACAAGCGTCATGGAGCATTGTGAATACAGGGGTCATGGAGCATTGGTATGAGAAGGTCATGGAGCATTGGGCTGAAAATGTTCATTGAATATTGTGATGACAGGTGTCCTGGAGCATTGTGATGACAAGGTCCTGGAACATTGTGATGAGAAGACCATGGAGACTTGTGATGACTAGTCTCATGGAGCATTCTGATGAAAAGGGGCATGAAGCATTTTGATTACAGGGGTCTTGGAGCATTGTGATGACAAGGGCATGGAGTATTGTGATGACAGGCATCATGGAGCATTGTGATGACAAGTGTTATGGAACAATGTGATCACAAGTGTTTGGAGCATTGCGATGACAGAGGTCATGGATCATTTTGATTTCAGGGAGCATGGAGCATTGTGATGACTAGGGCATGAAGCAATGCGATCCCAATGTTCTTGGAGGATTGTGATGACAATGGTAATGGAGTATTGTGATGACAAGCGCATAGAGCATTTTAATGAAAAGATCATGTAGCATTTTGCTGACAAAGGCATGGAGCTTTGTGATGACAGGTGTCATGGAGCACTGTGATGACAAGCATCACGGAGCATTGTGAATACAGGGGTCATGGAGCATAGGGATGACAAGGGCATGGATAATTGTGATGACAAGTGTCATGGAGCACTGGGCTGAAAATGTTCATGGAGTATTGTGATGACAGGGGTCATGGAGCATTGTGATGACAAGGGAATGAAGCACGGTGATGTCAAGGTCCTGGAGCATTGTGATGAGATGACCATGGAGACTTGTGATGACAAGTCTCAAGGAGCATTCTGATGAAAAGTGGCATGGAGCATTGTGATTACAGGGGTCTTGGAGCATTGTGATGACAAAAGTCCTGGATCATTGTGTTGTCAGTTTTCATGGAGTGTTGTGATGACAGTGGTCATAGAGCATTGTGATGATATTGGTCATGGCACATTGTGATGAGAAGGTCATGGAGCATTGGGGTGAAAATTTTCATGGAATATTGTGATGACAGGTGTCCTGGAGCATTGTGATGACAAGGGAATGGAGCGTGGTGATGATAAGGTCCTGGAGCATTGTGATGAGAAGACCAAGGAGACTTGTGATGACAAGTCTCATGGAGCATTCTGATGAAAAGGGGCATGGAGCATTGTGATTACAGGTGTCTTGGAGCATTGTGATGACAAGGACATGGAGCACTGTGAGGAGAAGGCCATGGAACATTCTGATGACATGCATCATGAAGCTTTGTGATGACAATGGCATGGAGCATTGTGATTACAGGGGTCTTGGATCATTGTGATGACAAGGGTCATGGAGCCTTGTGATGACAAGGCCTTGGAACATTGTGATGGCAGGGGTCATGAAGCATTGTTATGACAGAGGAAATGGAGCATTGTGATGAGAAGGGCATTGAGCATTGGTCTGAAATGTTTCATGGATTATTGTGATGAGAGGGGGCATGGAGCATTGTGATGACAAGGGCACATACACTGTGATACATGCGTCATGGGGGTTGTAATGAAAAGGGCATGGAGCATTGTGATGTTAAGGGCATCGAGCATTATGATGACAAGTGTCATGGAGCTTTGTGATGACAAGGGCATGGAGCAATGTGATGAGAGGGTTCATGGAACATTGTGATGACAATGACATGGAGCATTGTGATGCCGAGGGTCATGGAGCTTTGTGATGACAAAGGTCATGGAGCATTTAGATGACAAGTGTGTGGTGCATTGGGATGAGAATGGCAGGGAGCATTTTGATGAGAGGGTCATGCAGCAATTTGATGTAAAATGTAATGGAAACTTTTGATGACAGGGGTTATAGAATATTGTGATGCCAGGGGTCATGGAGCTTTGGGATGTAAAGTGTCATGGAACATTTTGATGACAGGCGTTATGGAACACTGTGATGTCAGGGGTCAGGGAACATTGTGCTGATAAGGGAATGTAGCATTGGGATGACAGGGGTCATGGAACATTGTGATAACTGGGGTGAGGGAGGATTGTGATGACTAGTGATGGAACATTGTGATATCTCATGTGAGAGAGCATTTGGATGAGAAGTGCATGGATAATTGTGATTACAAGGTTTATGGAGCATAGCGATGACAAGGTTCTGGATCACTGTGATGAAAAACACATGGCATTTTGTGATGACAAGGGTCATGGAACATTGTGACGACAAGGGCATGGAGTATTGTGATGACAGGCATTATGGAGCGTTGTGATGACAAGTGTTATGGAACATTGTGATCACAAGTGTTTGGAGCATTGCGATGACAGAGGTCATGGATCATTTTGATTTCAAGGAGCATGGAGCATTGTGATGACTATGGCATGAAGCAATGAGACCCCAATGTTCTTGGAGGATTGTGATGACATTGGTAATGGAGTATTGTGATGACAAGCGCATAGAGCATTGTAATGACAAGGTCATGTAGCATTTTGCTTACAAAGGCATGGAGCATTGTGATGACAGGTGTCATGGAGCACTGTGATGACAAGCATCACGAAGCATTGTGAATACAGGGGTCATGGAGCATTGGGATGACAAGGGCATGGATCATTGGGATGACAAGTGTCATGGAGCATTGGGCTGAAAATGTTAATGGAGTATTGTGATGACAGGGGTCATGGGGCATTGTGATTCCAGAGGTCTTGGAGCATTGTGATGACAAGAGTCCCGGATCATTGTGTTGTCAGGTGTAATGGAGTGTTGTGATGACTGTGGTCTTGCAGCATTGTGATGATAATGGTCATGGAGCATTGTGATGAGAAGGTCATGGAGCATAGGGCTAAAAATATTCATGGAGTATTGTGATGACAGGGGTCATGGAGCATTGTGATGACAAGGGAATGGAGCATGGTGATGACAAGGTCCTGGAGCATTGTGATGAGACGACCATGGAGACTTGTGATGACAAGTCTCATGGAGCATTCTGATGAAAAGGGGCATGGAGCATTGTGATTACAGGGGTCTTGGAGCATTGTGATGACAAGGGCATGGAGCACTGTGAGGAGAAGGCCATGGAACATTCTGATGACATGCGTCATGGAGCTTTGTGATGACAATGGCATGGAGCATTGTGATTCCAAGGGTCATTTAGCTTTGTGATGACAAAGGTCTTGGAGCATATTG
This sequence comes from Mesoplodon mirus, assembly GCF_964341445.2. Classification (NCBI taxonomy): domain Eukaryota; kingdom Metazoa; phylum Chordata; class Mammalia; order Artiodactyla; family Ziphiidae; genus Mesoplodon; species Mesoplodon mirus. Next base: position 2,511,013 of record NW_028295811.1, read on the forward strand.
ATGCCAAGGGTGTGGTGCATTGTTATGAGAAGGGCAGGGAGCATTTTGATTACAGGGTCATGCAGCAATTTGATGAAAAGTGTAATGAAACATTTTGTTGACAGGGGTTATAGAACATTGTGATGCCAGGGGTCATGGAGCTTTGGGATGAAATGGGTCAAGGAGCACTTTGATGACAGGGGTTATGGAATATTGTGATGTCAGGTGTCATGGAACATTGTGCTGATAAGGGGATGTAGCATTGTGATGACAGGGGTCATGGAACATTGTGATTACAGGGGTGAGGGCGGAGTGTGTTGACTAGTGATGGAACATTGTGATATCACATGTGAGAGAGCATTTGGATGAAAAGTGCATGGAGCATTGTGATTACAATGTTTATGGGGCATAGCGATGAAAAGGTTGTGGATCATTGTGATGAAAATCACATGGAACATTGTGATGACAAGGGTCATGGAGCATTGTTCTGACAAAGACATGGAGCATTGTGATGACAAGGGTCACAGAGCATTGTGATGAAATGTTCACGGAGCATTTGGGTTACAACGGTCACAGAGCCTTGTGATGATGCGGGCATGGACCGTTGTGATGACAAACGTTATGAAGCATTGTGATGACTGGAGTCAGGGAGCCTTGTGATGACAGGAGTCATGGAGCATTTTGATGAAAAGGGCATGGAGCTTTGTGATGACAGGGGCATGGAACATTGGTCTGACATGTTTCCTAGATTATTGTGATGACAGTGGACATGGTGCATTGTGATGACAAGGGCATGGAGCATTGTGATGAGAAGGCCAGGGACTATTGTGAAGACAGGTGTCAGGGAGCATTGTGATGGCATATGTCATGGTCCATTGCGATGACAATGGCAGGGAGCATTGTGATGCCAAATGTAATGGAGGATTGTGATGACAAATATAATGGAGCATTGTGATGACTAGGGCTTGGAGCATTATGATGACAAGGGCCATTGAGAATTTTCATGACAATGTCGTGAAGCATTGTGATGACAAGTTCCTGGAGCATTGTGATGAGAAAACCCGGGAGCCTTGTGATGACAAGTATCATGGAGCATACTGATGAAAAGGGGCATGGAGCATTCTGATTACAGGGGTCTTGGGACATTGTGATAACAAGGGCATGGAGCTTTGTGATGAAAAGGGCATCGAGCATTGGTCTAATAAGTTTCATGGATTATTGTGATGACAGTTGGAATGGCGCATTGTGATGACAAGGGCATGGAAAATTGCAATGACCAGGTCATGCAATATTGTGAAGAGAGGTGTCAGGGAGCATTGTGATGACATATGTAATGGCCCAATGTGATGACAATGGCATGGAGCATTGTGATGCCAAGTGTCATGGAGGATTCTGATGACAAAGGTAATGGAGCATTGTGATGACAATGGCTCGGAGCATTGTGATGACAAGGGTCAGGGAGCATTGTCCTGACAAGTGCATGGAGAATTCTGATGACAATGGTCATGGAGCATTCTAATGACAAACTTGTGGAGTATTTTGATGACAATGGCATGGAGCATTGTGATTAAAATGTCATGGGGCTTTGTGAAGATAAAGGCATGGAGCCTTTTCGTGACAGGGTTCAAGGAGCATTCTGACGACACGTGTCAGGGAGCATTGTGATGACAAGTGTATTGAGAATTGTGATGACAAATGTCATGGAGCATTGTGATGAAAAGGGCATGGAGTATTGTGATGACAGGCATCATGGAGCGTTGTGATGAAAAGTGTTATGGAACATTGTGATCACAAGGGTTTGGAGCATTGTGATGACAGAGGTCATGGATCATTTTGATTTCAAGGAGCATGGAGCATTGTGATGACAAGGGCATGAAGCAATGTGATCCCAAGGTTCATGGAGGATTGTGATGACAATGGTAATGGAGTATTGTGATGACAAGCACATGGAGCATTGTAATGACAAGGTCATGTAGCATTTTGCTGACAAAGGCATGGAGCATTGTGATGACAGGGGTCATGGAGCACTGTGATGACAAGCGTCATGGAGCATTGTGAATACAGGGGTCATGGAGCATTGGTATGAGAAGGTCATGGAGCATTGGGCTGAAAATGTTCATTGAATATTGTGATGACAGGTGTCCTGGAGCATTGTGATGACAAGGTCCTGGAACATTGTGATGAGAAGACCATGGAGACTTGTGATGACTAGTCTCATGGAGCATTCTGATGAAAAGGGGCATGAAGCATTTTGATTACAGGGGTCTTGGAGCATTGTGATGACAAGGGCATGGAGTATTGTGATGACAGGCATCATGGAGCATTGTGATGACAAGTGTTATGGAACAATGTGATCACAAGTGTTTGGAGCATTGCGATGACAGAGGTCATGGATCATTTTGATTTCAGGGAGCATGGAGCATTGTGATGACTAGGGCATGAAGCAATGCGATCCCAATGTTCTTGGAGGATTGTGATGACAATGGTAATGGAGTATTGTGATGACAAGCGCATAGAGCATTTTAATGAAAAGATCATGTAGCATTTTGCTGACAAAGGCATGGAGCTTTGTGATGACAGGTGTCATGGAGCACTGTGATGACAAGCATCACGGAGCATTGTGAATACAGGGGTCATGGAGCATAGGGATGACAAGGGCATGGATAATTGTGATGACAAGTGTCATGGAGCACTGGGCTGAAAATGTTCATGGAGTATTGTGATGACAGGGGTCATGGAGCATTGTGATGACAAGGGAATGAAGCACGGTGATGTCAAGGTCCTGGAGCATTGTGATGAGATGACCATGGAGACTTGTGATGACAAGTCTCAAGGAGCATTCTGATGAAAAGTGGCATGGAGCATTGTGATTACAGGGGTCTTGGAGCATTGTGATGACAAAAGTCCTGGATCATTGTGTTGTCAGTTTTCATGGAGTGTTGTGATGACAGTGGTCATAGAGCATTGTGATGATATTGGTCATGGCACATTGTGATGAGAAGGTCATGGAGCATTGGGGTGAAAATTTTCATGGAATATTGTGATGACAGGTGTCCTGGAGCATTGTGATGACAAGGGAATGGAGCGTGGTGATGATAAGGTCCTGGAGCATTGTGATGAGAAGACCAAGGAGACTTGTGATGACAAGTCTCATGGAGCATTCTGATGAAAAGGGGCATGGAGCATTGTGATTACAGGTGTCTTGGAGCATTGTGATGACAAGGGCATGGAGCACTGTGAGGAGAAGGCCATGGAACATTCTGATGACATGCATCATGAAGCTTTGTGATGACAATGGCATGGAGCATTGTGATTACAGGGGTCTTGGATCATTGTGATGACAAGGGTCATGGAGCCTTGTGATGACAAGGCCTTGGAACATTGTGATGGCAGGGGTCATGAAGCATTGTTATGACAGAGGAAATGGAGCATTGTGATGAGAAGGGCATTGAGCATTGGTCTGAAATGTTTCATGGATTATTGTGATGAGAGGGGGCATGGAGCATTGTGATGACAAGGGCACGTACACTGTGATACATGCGTCATGGGGGTTGTAATGAAAAGGGCATGGAGCATTGTGATGAGAAGGGCATCGAGCATTATGATGACAAGTGTCATGGAGCTTTGTGATGACAAGGGCATGGAGCAATGTGATGAGAGGGTTCATGGAACATTGTGATGACAATGACATGGAGCATTGTGATGCCGAGGGTCATGGAGCTTTGTGATGACAAAGGTCATGGAGCATTTAGATGACAAGTGTGTGGTGCATTGGGATGAGAATGGCAGGGAGCATTTTGATGAGAGGGTCATGCAGCAATTTGATGTAAAATGTAATGGAAACTTTTGATGACAGGGGTTATAGAATATTGTGATGCCAGGGGTCATGGAGCTTTGGGATGTAAAGTGTCATGGAACATTTTGATGACAGGCGTTATGGAACACTGTGATGTCAGGGGTCAGGGAACATTGTGCTGATAAGGGAATGTAGCATTGGGATGACAGGGGTCATGGAACATTGTGATAACTGGGGTGAGGGAGGATTGTGATGACTAGTGATGGAACATTGTGATATCTCATGTGAGAGAGCATTTGGATGAGAAGTGCATGGATAATTGTGATTACAAGGTTTATGGAGCATAGCGATGACAAGGTTCTGGATCACTGTGATGAAAAACACATGGCATTTTGTGATGACAAGGGTCATGGAACATTGTGACGACAAGGGCATGGAGTATTGTGATGACAGGCATTATGGAGCGTTGTGATGACAAGTGTTATGGAACATTGTGATCACAAGTGTTTGGAGCATTGCGATGACAGAGGTCATGGATCATTTTGATTTCAAGGAGCATGGAGCATTGTGATGACTATGGCATGAAGCAATGAGACCCCAATGTTCTTGGAGGATTGTGATGACATTGGTAATGGAGTATTGTGATGACAAGCGCATAGAGCATTGTAATGACAAGGTCATGTAGCATTTTGCTTACAAAGGCATGGAGCATTGTGATGACAGGTGTCATGGAGCACTGTGATGACAAGCATCACGAAGCATTGTGAATACAGGGGTCATGGAGCATTGGGATGACAAGGGCATGGATCATTGGGATGACAAGTGTCATGGAGCATTGGGCTGAAAATGTTAATGGAGTATTGTGATGACAGGGGTCATGGGGCATTGTGATTCCAGAGGTCTTGGAGCATTGTGATGACAAGAGTCCCGGATCATTGTGTTGTCAGGTGTAATGGAGTGTTGTGATGACTGTGGTCTTGCAGCATTGTGATGATAATGGTCATGGAGCATTGTGATGAGAAGGTCATGGAGCATAGGGCTAAAAATATTCATGGAGTATTGTGATGACAGGGGTCATGGAGCATTGTGATGACAAGGGAATGGAGCATGGTGATGACAAGGTCCTGGAGCATTGTGATGAGACGACCATGGAGACTTGTGATGACAAGTCTCATGGAGCATTCTGATGAAAAGGGGCATGGAGCATTGTGATTACAGGGGTCTTGGAGCATTGTGATGACAAGGGCATGGAGCACTGTGAGGAGAAGGCCATGGAACATTCTGATGACATGCGTCATGGAGCTTTGTGATGACAATGGCATGGAGCATTGTGATTCCAAGGGTCATTTAGCTTTGTGATGACAAAGGTCTTGGAGCATATTGATGCCAAGGGTGTGGTGCATTGTTATGAGAAGGGCAGGGAGCATTTTGATTACAGGGTCATGCAGCAATTTGATGAAAAGTGTAATGAAACATTTTGTTGACAGGGGTTATAGAACATTGTGATGCCAGGGGTCATGGAGCTTTGGGATGAAATGGGTCAAGGAGCACTTTGATGACAGGGGTTATGGAATATTGTGATGTCAGGTGTCATGGAACATTGTGCTGATAAGGGGATGTAGCATTGTGATGACAGGGGTCATGGAACATTGTGATTACAGGGGTGAGGGCGGAGTGTGTTGACTAGTGATGGAACATTGTGATATCACATGTGAGAGAGCATTTGGATGAAAAGTGCATGGAGCATTGTGATTACAATGTTTATGGGGCATAGCGATGAAAAGGTTGTGGATCATTGTGATGAAAATCACATGGAACATTGTGATGACAAGGGTCATGGAGCATTGTTCTGACAAAGACATGGAGCATTGTGATGACAAGGGTCACAGAGCATTGTGATGAAATGTTCACGGAGCATTTGGGTTACAAAGGTCACAGAGCCTTGTGATGACGCGGGCATGGACCGTTGTGATGACAAACGTTATGAAGCATTGTGATGACTGGAGTCAGGGAGCCTTGTGATGACAGGAGTCATGGAGCATTTTGATGAAAAGGGCATGGAGCTTTGTGATGACAGGGGCATGGAACATTGATCTGACATGTTTCCTAGATTATTGTGATGACAGTGGACATGGTGCATTGTGATGACAAGGGCATGGAGCATTGTGATGAGAAGGCCAGGGACTATTGTGAAGACAGGTGTCAGGGAGCATTGTGATGGCATATGTCATGGTCCATTGCGATGACAATGGCAGGGAGCATTGTGATGCCAAATGTAATGGAGGATTGTGATGACAAATATAATGGAGCATTGTGATGACTAGGGCTTGGAGCATTATGATGACAAGGGCCATTGAGAATTTTCATGACAATGTCGTGAAGCATTGTGATGACAAGTTCCTGGAGCACTGTGATGAGAAATTCATGGAGCCTTGTGATGAGAAATCTAATGGAGCATAGTGATGAAAAGGGGCATGGAGCATTCTGATTACAGGGGTCTTGGAACATTGTGATGACAAGGGCATCGAGCATTGGTCTAATAAGTTTCATGGATTATTGTGATGACAGTTGGAATGGCGCATTGTGATGACAAGGGCATGGAAAATTGCAATGACCAGGTCATGCAATATTGTGAAGAGAGGTGTCAGGGAGCATTGTGATGACATATGTAATGGCCCAATGTGATGACAATGGCATGGAGCATTGTGATGCCAAGTGTCATGGAGGATTCTGATGACAAAGGTAATGGAGCATTGTGATGACAATGGCTCGGAGCATTGTGATGACAAGGGTCAGGGAGCATTGTCCTGACAAGTGCATGGAGAATTCTGATGACAATGGTCATGGAGCATTCTAATGACAAACTTGTGGAGTATTTTGATGACAATGGCATGGAGCATTGTGATTAAAATGTCATGGGGCTTTGTGAAGATAAAGGCATGGAGCCTTTTCGTGACAGGGTTCAAGGAGCATTCTGACGACACGTGTCAGGGAGCATTGTGATGACAAGTGTATTGAGAATTGTGATGACAAATGTCATGGAGCATTGTGATGAAAAGGGCATGGAGTATTGTGATGACAGGCATCATGGAGCGTTGTGATGAAAAGTGTTATGGAACATTGTGATCACAAGGGTTTGGAGCATTGTGATGACAGAGGTCATGGATCATTTTGATTTCAAGGAGCATGGAGCATTGTGATGACAAGGGCATGAAGCAATGTGATCCCAAGGTTCATGGAGGATTGTGATGACAATGGTAATGGAGTATTGTGATGACAAGCACATGGAGCATTGTAATGACAAGGTCATGTAGCATTTTGCTGACAAAGGCATGGAGCATTGTGATGACAGGGGTCATGGAGCACTGTGATGACAAGCGTCATGGAGCATTGTGAATACAGGGGTCATGGAGCATTGGTATGAGAAGGTCATGGAGCATTGGGCTGAAAATGTTCATTGAATATTGTGATGACAGGTGTCCTGGAGCATTGTGATGACAAGGTCCTGGAACATTGTGATGAGAAGACCATGGAGACTTGTGATGACTAGTCTCATGGAGCATTCTGATGAAAAGGGGCATGAAGCATTTTGATTACAGGGGTCTTGGAGCATTGTGATGACAAGGGCATGGAGTATTGTGATGACAGGCATCATGGAGCATTGTGATGACAAGTGTTATGGAACAATGTGATCACAAGTGTTTGGAGCATTGCGATGACAGAGGTCATGGATCATTTTGATTTCAGGGAGCATGGAGCATTGTGATGACTAGGGCATGAAGCAATGCGATCCCAATGTTCTTGGAGGATTGTGATGACAATGGTAATGGAGTATTGTGATGACAAGCGCATAGAGCATTTTAATGAAAAGATCATGTAGCATTTTGCTGACAAAGGCATGGAGCTTTGTGATGACAGGTGTCATGGAGCACTGTGATGACAAGCATCACGGAGCATTGTGAATACAGGGGTCATGGAGCATAGGGATGACAAGGGCATGGATAATTGTGATGACAAGTGTCATGGAGCACTGGGCTGAAAATGTTCATGGAGTATTGTGATGACAGGGGTCATGGAGCATTGTGATGACAAGGGAATGAAGCACGGTGATGTCAAGGTCCTGGAGCATTGTGATGAGATGACCATGGAGACTTGTGATGACAAGTCTCAAGGAGCATTCTGATGAAAAGTGGCATGGAGCATTGTGATTACAGGGGTCTTGGAGCATTGTGATGACAAAAGTCCTGGATCATTGTGTTGTCAGTTTTCATGGAGTGTTGTGATGACAGTGGTCATAGAGCATTGTGATGATATTGGTCATGGCACATTGTGATGAGAAGGTCATGGAGCATTGGGGTGAAAATTTTCATGGAATATTGTGATGACAGGTGTCCTGGAGCATTGTGATGACAAGGGAATGGAGCGTGGTGATGATAAGGTCCTGGAGCATTGTGATGAGAAGACCAAGGAGACTTGTGATGACAAGTCTCATGGAGCATTCTGATGAAAAGGGGCATGGAGCATTGTGATTACAGGTGTCTTGGAGCATTGTGATGACAAGGGCATGGAGCACTGTGAGGAGAAGGCCATGGAACATTCTGATGACATGCATCATGAAGCTTTGTGATGACAATGGCATGGAGCATTGTGATTACAGGGGTCTTGGATCATTGTGATGACAAGGGTCATGGAGCCTTGTGATGACAAGGCCTTGGAACATTGTGATGGCAGGGGTCATGAAGCATTGTTATGACAGAGGAAATGGAGCATTGTGATGAGAAGGGCATTGAGCATTGGTCTGAAATGTTTCATGGATTATTGTGATGAGAGGGGGCATGGAGCATTGTGATGACAAGGGCACGTACACTGTGATACATGCGTCATGGGGGTTGTAATGAAAAGGGCATGGAGCATTGTGATGAGAAGGGCATCGGGCATTATGATGACAAGTGTCATGGAGCTTTGTGATGACAAGGGCATGGAGCAATGTGATGAGAGGGTTCATGGAACATTGTGATGACAATGACATGGAGCATTGTGATGCCGAGGGTCATGGAGCTTTGTGATGACAAAGGTCATGGAGCATTTAGATGACAAGTGTGTGGTGCATTGGGATGAGAATGGCAGGGAGCATTTTGATGAGAGGGTCATGCAGCAATTTGATGTAAAATGTAATGGAAACTTTTGATGACAGGGGTTATAGAATATTGTGATGCCAGGGGTCATGGAGCTTTGGGATGTAAAGTGTCATGGAACATTTTGATGACAGGCGTTATGGAACACTGTGATGTCAGGGGTCAGGGAACATTGTGCTGATAAGGGAATGTAGCATTGGGATGACAGGGGTCATGGAACATTGTGATAACTGGGGTGAGGGAGGATTGTGATGACTAGTGATGGAACATTGTGATATCTCATGTGAGAGAGCATTTGGATGAGAAGTGCATGGATAATTGTGATTACAAGGTTTATGGAGCATAGCGATGACAAGGTTCTGGATCACTGTGATGAAAAACACATGGCATTTTGTGATGACAAGGGTCATGGAACATTGTGACGACAAGGGCATGGAGTATTGTGATGATAGGCATTATGGAGCGTTGTGATGACAAGTGTTATGGAACATTGTGATCACAAGTGTTTGGAGCATTGCGATGACAGAGGTCATGGATCATTTTGATTTCAAGGAGCATGGAGCATTGTGATGACTATGGCATGAAGCAATGAGACCCCAATGTTCTTGGAGGATTGTGATGACATTGGTAATGGAGTATTGTGATGACAAGCGCATAGAGCATTGTAATGACAAGGTCATGTAGCATTTTGCTTACAAAGGCATGGAGCATTGTGATGACAGGTGTCATGGAGCACTGTGATGACAAGCATCACGAAGCATTGTGAATACAGGGGTCATGGAGCATTGGGATGACAAGGGCATGGATCATTGGGATGACAAGTGTCATGGAGCATTGGGCTGAAAATGTTAATGGAGTATTGTGATGACAGGGGTCATGGGGCATTGTGATTCCAGAGGTCTTGGAGCATTGTGATGACAAGAGTCCCGGATCATTGTGTTGTCAGGTGTAATGGAGTGTTGTGATGACTGTGGTCTTGCAGCATTGTGATGATAATGGTCATGGAGCATTGTGATGAGAAGGTCATGGAGCATAGGGCTAAAAATATTCATGGAGTATTGTGATGACAGGGGTCATGGAGCATTGTGATGACAAGGGAATGGAGCATGGTGATGACAAGGTCCTGGAGCATTGTGATGAGACGACCATGGAGACTTGTGATGACAAGTCTCATGGAGCATTCTGATGAAAAGGGGCATGGAGCATTGTGATTACAGGGGTCTTGGAGCATTGTGATGACAAGGGCATGGAGCACTGTGAGGAGAAGGCCATGGAACATTCTGATGACATGCGTCATGGAGCTTTGTGATGACAATGGCATGGAGCATTGTGATTCCAAGGGTCATTTAGCTTTGTGATGACAAAGGTCTTGGAGCATATTGATGCCAAGGGTGTGGTGCATTGTTATGAGAAGGGCAGGGAGCATTTTGATTACAGGGTCATGCAGCAATTTGATGAAAAGTGTAATGAAACATTTTGTTGACAGGGGTTATAGAACATTGTGATGCCAGGGGTCATGGAGCTTTGGGATGAAATGGGTCAAGGAGCACTTTGATGACAGGGGTTATGGAATATTGTGATGTCAGGTGTCATGGAACATTGTGCTGATAAGGGGATGTAGCATTGTGATGACAGGGGTCATGGAACATTGTGATTACAGGGGTGAGGGCGGAGTGTGTTGACTAGTGATGGAACATTGTGATATCACATGTGAGAGAGCATTTGGATGAAAAGTGCATGGAGCATTGTGATTACAATGTTTATGGGGCATAGCGATGAAAAGGTTGTGGATCATTGTGATGAAAATCACATGGAACATTGTGATGACAAGGGTCATGGAGCATTGTTCTGACAAAGACATGGAGCATTGTGATGACAAGGGTCACAGAGCATTGTGATGAAATGTTCACGGAGCATTTGGGTTACAACGGTCACAGAGCCTTGTGATGATGCGGGCATGGACCGTTGTGATGACAAACGTTATGAAGCATTGTGATGACTGGAGTCAGGGAGCCTTGTGATGACAGGAGTCATGGAGCATTTTGATGAAAAGGGCATGGAGCTTTGTGATGACAGGGGCATGGAACATTGGTCTGACATGTTTCCTAGATTATTGTGATGACAGTGGACATGGTGCATTGTGATGACAAGGGCATGGAGCATTGTGATGAGAAGGCCAGGGACTATTGTGAAGACAGGTGTCAGGGAGCATTGTGATGGCATATGTCATGGTCCATTGCGATGACAATGGCAGGGAGCATTGTGATGCCAAATGTAATGGAGGATTGTGATGACAAATATAATGGAGCATTGTGATGACTAGGGCTTGGAGCATTATGATGACAAGGGCCATTGAGAATTTTCATGACAATGTCGTGAAGCATTGTGATGACAAGTTCCTGGAGCATTGTGATGAGAAAACCCGGGAGCCTTGTGATGACAAGTATCATGGAGCATACTGATGAAAAGGGGCATGGAGCATTCTGATTACAGGGGTCTTGGGACATTGTGATAACAAGGGCATGGAGCTTTGTGATGAAAAGGGCATCGAGCATTGGTCTAATAAGTTTCATGGATTATTGTGATGACAGTTGGAATGGCGCATTGTGATGACAAGGGCATGGAAAATTGCAATGACCAGGTCATGCAATATTGTGAAGAGAGGTGTCAGGGAGCATTGTGATGACATATGTAATGGCCCAATGTGATGACAATGGCATGGAGCATTGTGATGCCAAGTGTCATGGAGGATTCTGATGACAAAGGTAATGGAGCATTGTGATGACAATGGCTCGGAGCATTGTGATGACAAGGGTCAGGGAGCATTGTCCTGACAAGTGCATGGAGAATTCTGATGACAATGGTCATGGAGCATTCTAATGACAAACTTGTGGAGTATTTTGATGACAATGGCATGGAGCATTGTGATTAAAATGTCATGGGGCTTTGTGAAGATAAAGGCATGGAGCCTTTTCGTGACAGGGTTCAAGGAGCATTCTGACGACACGTGTCAGGGAGCATTGTGATGACAAGTGTATTGAGAATTGTGATGACAAATGTCATGGAGCATTGTGATGAAAAGGGCATGGAGTATTGTGATGACAGGCATCATGGAGCGTTGTGATGAAAAGTGTTATGGAACATTGTGATCACAAGGGTTTGGAGCATTGTGATGACAGAGGTCATGGATCATTTTGATTTCAAGGAGCATGGAGCATTGTGATGACAAGGGCATGAAGCAATGTGATCCCAAGGTTCATGGAGGATTGTGATGACAATGGTAATGGAGTATTGTGATGACAAGCACATAGAGCATTGTAATGACAAGGTCATGTAGCATTTTGCTGACAAAGGCATGGAGCATTGTGATGACAGGGGTCATGGAGCACTGTGATGACAAGCGTCATGGAGCATTGTGAATACAGGGGTCATGGAGCATTGGTATGAGAAGGTCATGGAGCATTGGGCTGAAAATGTTCATTGAATATTGTGATGACAGGTGTCCTGGAGCATTGTGATGACAAGGTCCTGGAACATTGTGATGAGAAGACCATGGAGACTTGTGATGACTAGTCTCATGGAGCATTCTGATGAAAAGGGGCATGAAGCATTTTGATTACAGGGGTCTTGGAGCATTGTGATGACAAGGGCATGGAGTATTGTGATGACAGGCATCATGGAGCATTGTGATGACAAGTGTTATGGAACAATGTGATCACAAGTGTTTGGAGCATTGCGATGACAGAGGTCATGGATCATTTTGATTTCAGGGAGCATGGAGCATTGTGATGACTAGGGCATGAAGCAATGCGATCCCAATGTTCTTGGAGGATTGTGATGACAATGGTAATGGAGTATTGTGATGACAAGCGCATAGAGCATTTTAATGAAAAGATCATGTAGCATTTTGCTGACAAAGGCATGGAGCTTTGTGATGACAGGTGTCATGGAGCACTGTGATGACAAGCATCACGGAGCATTGTGAATACAGGGGTCATGGAGCATAGGGATGACAAGGGCATGGATAATTGTGATGACAAGTGTCATGGAGCACTGGGCTGAAAATGTTCATGGAGTATTGTGATGACAGGGGTCATGGAGCATTGTGATGACAAGGGAATGAAGCACGGTGATGTCAAGGTCCTGGAGCATTGTGATGAGATGACCATGGAGACTTGTGATGACAAGTCTCAAGGAGCATTCTGATGAAAAGTGGCATGGAGCATTGTGATTACAGGGGTCTTGGAGCATTGTGATGACAAAAGTCCTGGATCATTGTGTTGTCAGTTTTCATGGAGTGTTGTGATGACAGTGGTCATAGAGCATTGTGATGATATTGGTCATGGCACATTGTGATGAGAAGGTCATGGAGCATTGGGGTGAAAATTTTCATGGAATATTGTGATGACAGGTGTCCTGGAGCATTGTGATGACAAGGGAATGGAGCGTGGTGATGATAAGGTCCTGGAGCATTGTGATGAGAAGACCAAGGAGACTTGTGATGACAAGTCTCATGGAGCATTCTGATGAAAAGGGGCATGGAGCATTGTGATTACAGGTGTCTTGGAGCATTGTGATGACAAGGGCATGGAGCACTGTGAGGAGAAGGCCATGGAACATTCTGATGACATGCATCATGAAGCTTTGTGATGACAATGGCATGGAGCATTGTGATTACAGGGGTCTTGGATCATTGTGATGACAAGGGTCATGGAGCCTTGTGATGACAAGGCCTTGGAACATTGTGATGGCAGGGGTCATGAAGCATTGTTATGACAGAGGAAATGGAGCATTGTGATGAGAAGGGCATTGAGCATTGGTCTGAAATGTTTCATGGATTATTGTGATGAGAGGGGGCATGGAGCATTGTGATGACAAGGGCACGTACACTGTGATACATGCGTCATGGGGGTTGTAATGAAAAGGGCATGGAGCATTGTGATGAGAAGGGCATCGAGCATTATGATGACAAGTGTCATGGAGCTTTGTGATGACAAGGGCATGGAGCAATGTGATGAGAGGGTTCATGGAACATTGTGATGACAATGACATGGAGCATTGTGATGCCGAGGGTCATGGAGCTTTGTGATGACAAAGGTCATGGAGCATTTAGATGACAAGTGTGTGGTGCATTGGGATGAGAATGGCAGGGAGCATTTTGATGAGAGGGTCATGCAGCAATTTGATGTAAAATGTAATGGAAACTTTTGATGACAGGGGTTATAGAATATTGTGATGCCAGGGGTCATGGAGCTTTGGGATGTAAAGTGTCATGGAACATTTTGATGACAGGCGTTATGGAACACTGTGATGTCAGGGGTCAGGGAACATTGTGCTGATAAGGGAATGTAGCATTGGGATGACAGGGGTCATGGAACATTGTGATAACTGGGGTGAGGGAGGATTGTGATGACTAGTGATGGAACATTGTGATATCTCATGTGAGAGAGCATTTGGATGAGAAGTGCATGGATAATTGTGATTACAAGGTTTATGGAGCATAGCGATGACAAGGTTCTGGATCACTGTGATGAAAAACACATGGCATTTTGTGATGACAAGGGTCATGGAACATTGTGACGACAAGGGCATGGAGTATTGTGATGACAGGCATTATGGAGCGTTGTGATGACAAGTGTTATGGAACATTGTGATCACAAGTGTTTGGAGCATTGCGATGACAGAGGTCATGGATCATTTTGATTTCAAGGAGCATGGAGCATTGTGATGACTATGGCATGAAGCAATGAGACCCCAATGTTCTTGGAGGATTGTGATGACATTGGTAATGGAGTATTGTGATGACAAGCACATAGAGCATTGTAATGACAAGGTCATGTAGCATTTTGCTTACAAAGGCATGGAGCATTGTGATGACAGGTGTCATGGAGCACTGTGATGACAAGCATCACGAAGCATTGTGAATACAGGGGTCATGGAGCATTGGGATGACAAGGGCATGGATCATTGGGATGACAAGTGTCATGGAGCATTGGGCTGAAAATGTTAATGGAGTATTGTGATGACAGGGGTCATGGGGCATTGTGATTCCAGAGGTCTTGGAGCATTGTGATGACAAGAGTCCCGGATCATTGTGTTGTCAGGTGTAATGGAGTGTTGTGATGACTGTGGTCTTGCAGCATTGTGATGATAATGGTCATGGAGCATTGTGATGAGAAGGTCATGGAGCATAGGGCTAAAAATATTCATGGAGTATTGTGATGACAGGGGTCATGGAGCATTGTGATGACAAGGGAATGGAGCATGGTGATGACAAGGTCCTGGAGCATTGTGATGAGACGACCATGGAGACTTGTGATGACAAGTCTCATGGAGCATTCTGATGAAAAGGGGCATGGAGCATTGTGATTACAGGGGTCTTGGAGCATTGTGATGACAAGGGCATGGAGCACTGTGAGGAGAAGGCCATGGAACATTCTGATGACATGCGTCATGGAGCTTTGTGATGACAATGGCATGGAGCATTGTGATTCCAAGGGTCATTTAGCTTTGTGATGACAAAGGTCTTGGAGCATATTGATGCCAAGGGTGTGGTGCATTGTTATGAGAAGGGCAGGGAGCATTTTGATTACAGGGTCATGCAGCAATTTGATGAAAAGTGTAATGAAACATTTTGTTGACAGGGGTTATAGAACATTGTGATGCCAGGGGTCATGGAGCTTTGGGATGAAATGGGTCAAGGAGCACTTTGATGACAGGGGTTATGGAATATTGTGATGTCAGGTGTCATGGAACATTGTGCTGATAAGGGGATGTAGCATTGTGATGACAGGGGTCATGGAACATTGTGATTACAGGGGTGAGGGCGGAGTGTGTTGACTAGTGATGGAACATTGTGATATCACATGTGAGAGAGCATTTGGATGAAAAGTGCATGGAGCATTGTGATTACAATGTTTATGGGGCATAGCGATGAAAAGGTTGTGGATCATTGTGATGAAAATCACATGGAACATTGTGATGACAAGGGTCATGGAGCATTGTTCTGACAAAGACATGGAGCATTGTGATGACAAGGGTCACAGAGCATTGTGATGAAATGTTCACGGAGCATTTGGGTTACAAAGGTCACAGAGCCTTGTGATGACGCGGGCATGGACCGTTGTGATGACAAACGTTATGAAGCATTGTGATGACTGGAGTCAGGGAGCCTTGTGATGACAGGAGTCATGGAGCATTTTGATGAAAAGGGCATGGAGCTTTGTGATGACAGGGGCATGGAACATTGATCTGACATGTTTCCTAGATTATTGTGATGACAGTGGACATGGTGCATTGTGATGACAAGGGCATGGAGCATTGTGATGAGAAGGCCAGGGACTATTGTGAAGACAGGTGTCAGGGAGCATTGTGATGGCATATGTCATGGTCCATTGCGATGACAATGGCAGGGAGCATTGTGATGCCAAATGTAATGGAGGATTGTGATGACAAATATAATGGAGCATTGTGATGACTAGGGCTTGGAGCATTATGATGACAAGGGCCATTGAGAATTTTCATGACAATGTCGTGAAGCATTGTGATGACAAGTTCCTGGAGCACTGTGATGAGAAATTCATGGAGCCTTGTGATGAGAAATCTAATGGAGCATACTGATGAAAAGGGGCATGGAGCATTCTGATTACAGGGGTCTTGGAACATTGTGATGACAAGGGCATCGAGCATTGGTCTAATAAGTTTCATGGATTATTGTGATGACAGTTGGAATGGCGCATTGTGATGACAAGGGCATGGAAAATTGCAATGACCAGGTCATGCAATATTGTGAAGAGAGGTGTCAGGGAGCATTGTGATGACATATGTAATGGCCCAATGTGATGACAATGGCATGGAGCATTGTGATGCCAAGTGTCATGGAGGATTCTGATGACAAAGGTAATGGAGCATTGTGATGACAATGGCTCGGAGCATTGTGATGACAAGGGTCAGGGAGCATTGTCCTGACAAGTGCATGGAGAATTCTGATGACAATGGTCATGGAGCATTCTAATGACAAACTTGTGGAGTATTTTGATGACAATGGCATGGAGCATTGTGATTAAAATGTCATGGGGCTTTGTGAAGATAAAGGCATGGAGCCTTTTCGTGACAGGGTTCAAGGAGCATTCTGACGACACGTGTCAGGGAGCATTGTGATGACAAGTGTATTGAGAATTGTGATGACAAATGTCATGGAGCATTGTGATGAAAAGGGCATGGAGTATTGTGATGACAGGCATCATGGAGCGTTGTGATGAAAAGTGTTATGGAACATTGTGATCACAAGGGTTTGGAGCATTGTGATGACAGAGGTCATGGATCATTTTGATTTCAAGGAGCATGGAGCATTGTGATGACAAGGGCATGAAGCAATGTGATCCCAAGGTTCATGGAGGATTGTGATGACAATGGTAATGGAGTATTGTGATGACAAGCACATGGAGCATTGTAATGACAAGGTCATGTAGCATTTTGCTGACAAAGGCATGGAGCATTGTGATGACAGGGGTCATGGAGCACTGTGATGACAAGCGTCATGGAGCATTGTGAATACAGGGGTCATGGAGCATTGGTATGAGAAGGTCATGGAGCATTGGGCTGAAAATGTTCATTGAATATTGTGATGACAGGTGTCCTGGAGCATTGTGATGACAAGGTCCTGGAACATTGTGATGAGAAGACCATGGAGACTTGTGATGACTAGTCTCATGGAGCATTCTGATGAAAAGGGGCATGAAGCATTTTGATTACAGGGGTCTTGGAGCATTGTGATGACAAGGGCATGGAGTATTGTGATGACAGGCATCATGGAGCATTGTGATGACAAGTGTTATGGAACAATGTGATCACAAGTGTTTGGAGCATTGCGATGACAGAGGTCATGGATCATTTTGATTTCAGGGAGCATGGAGCATTGTGATGACTAGGGCATGAAGCAATGCGATCCCAATGTTCTTGGAGGATTGTGATGACAATGGTAATGGAGTATTGTGATGACAAGCGCATAGAGCATTTTAATGAAAAGATCATGTAGCATTTTGCTGACAAAGGCATGGAGCTTTGTGATGACAGGTGTCATGGAGCACTGTGATGACAAGCATCACGGAGCATTGTGAATACAGGGGTCATGGAGCATAGGGATGACAAGGGCATGGATAATTGTGATGACAAGTGTCATGGAGCACTGGGCTGAAAATGTTCATGGAGTATTGTGATGACAGGGGTCATGGAGCATTGTGATGACAAGGGAATGAAGCACGGTGATGTCAAGGTCCTGGAGCATTGTGATGAGATGACCATGGAGACTTGTGATGACAAGTCTCAAGGAGCATTCTGATGAAAAGTGGCATGGAGCATTGTGATTACAGGGGTCTTGGAGCATTGTGATGACAAAAGTCCTGGATCATTGTGTTGTCAGTTTTCATGGAGTGTTGTGATGACAGTGGTCATAGAGCATTGTGATGATATTGGTCATGGCACATTGTGATGAGAAGGTCATGGAGCATTGGGGTGAAAATTTTCATGGAATATTGTGATGACAGGTGTCCTGGAGCATTGTGATGACAAGGGAATGGAGCGTGGTGATGATAAGGTCCTGGAGCATTGTGATGAGAAGACCAAGGAGACTTGTGATGACAAGTCTCATGGAGCATTCTGATGAAAAGGGGCATGGAGCATTGTGATTACAGGTGTCTTGGAGCATTGTGATGACAAGGGCATGGAGCACTGTGAGGAGAAGGCCATGGAACATTCTGATGACATGCATCATGAAGCTTTGTGATGACAATGGCATGGAGCATTGTGATTACAGGGGTCTTGGATCATTGTGATGACAAGGGTCATGGAGCCTTGTGATGACAAGGCCTTGGAACATTGTGATGGCAGGGGTCATGAAGCATTGTTATGACAGAGGAAATGGAGCATTGTGATGAGAAGGGCATTGAGCATTGGTCTGAAATGTTTCATGGATTATTGTGATGAGAGGGGGCATGGATCATTGTGATGACAAGGGCACGTACACTGTGATACATGCGTCATGGGGGTTGTAATGAAAAGGGCATGGAGCATTGTGATGAGAAGGGCATCGAGCATTATGATGACAAGTGTCATGGAGCTTTGTGATGACAAGGGCATGGAGCAATGTGATGAGAGGGTTCATGGAACATTGTGATGACAATGACATGGAGCATTGTGATGCCGAGGGTCATGGAGCTTTGTGATGACAAAGGTCATGGAGCATTGTGATGACTAGGGCTTGTAGCTTTATGATGACAAGGGCCGTTGAGAATTTTCAAAACAAGGTCGTGAAGCATTGTTATGAAAATGTCCTAGAGCACTGTGATGAGAAATCCATAGAGAGTTGTTATGACAAATCTCATGGAGCATAGTGATGAAAAGGGGCATGGAGCATTGTGATTACAGGGGTCTTGGAACACTGTGATGACATGGGCATGGAGCATTGTGAGGAGAAGGCCAAGGAGCATTCTGAAGACATGATTCATTGAGCTTTGTGATGACAAGGGCATGGAGCATTGTGTTTAAAGGGGTCTTGGTGCATTGTGATGAAAAGGAGATGGATCATTTTGATGAAAAAGCCATGGAGCCCTGTCATGACAGGGTTCAATGAGCATACAGACAACAAGTGTCAGGGAGCATTTTGATGACAAGTGTATTGAGCATTGTGATGACAAAGGTCATGGAGCATTGTCATGAGAAGACCATGGATAATTGTGATGACGAGCGTCATGGGGCACTGTGAGGACAAGTGTTATGGAACATTGTGATCACAAGGATTTGGAGCATTGTTATGACTGATGTCTTGGAGCATTTTGATTTCATTGTGATGACAGTAGCATGAAGCATTATGATGATGGGCATGGTGCATTGTGATGACAGGGGTCTTGGAGAATTGTGATGAGAAGGGTCATGGAGCCTTGTGATGACAAGTCCACGGAACATCGTGATGGCAGTGGTCATGGAGCATTGTTATCACAGGGGGAATGGAGCACTGTGACGGCAAGGGCATGGAGCATTGTGATGAGAAGGCCATGGAGGATTCTGATAACATGTGTTATGGAGCTTTGTGATGACAATGGCATGGAGCAATGTGATGAGAGTGTTCATGGAGCATTGTGATGACAATGACATGGAGCATTGTGATGCCAAGGGTCAAGGATCTTTGTGATGACAAAGGTCATGGAGCATTTTGATGACAAGTGCGTTGTGCATTGTGATGAGAAGGGCAGGGAGCATTGTGATGACAGGGTCATGGAACAATTTGATGAAAAGGTTCATGGAACATTATGATGACAGGGTTTATGGAACATTGTGATGACAGGGGTCATGGAGCATTATGATGAAAAGGGTCATGGAGCATTTTGATGAAAGGGATTATGGAGCATTGCGATGTCAGGGGTCATCGAACATTTTGATGATAAGTGCATGTAGCATCATGATGACAGGAGTCATGGAACATTGTGATAACAAGGGTGAGGGTGTATTGTGACGAATAGTGATGTAACTTTGGGATATCTGTGGTGAGAGAGCATTTTGATGAGAAGTGCATGGAGCATTGTGAATACAAGGTTTATGGAGCATTGTGATGACAAGATTGTGGAGCACTGTGATGACAAGCGCATGGTGCACTGTGATGACATGTGTCATGGAGCATCATGCTGAGAAGCGCATGGAGCATTGTGATGACAAGGGTCATGGAGCATTGTGCTGAGAAAGGCATAGAGTATTGTGATGACAAGGATCAAAGAGCTTTGTGATGACAAGTCTCATGGAGCATACTAATGAAAAGGGGCATGGAGCATTGTGATTACAGGGGGCTTGGAGCACTGTAATGAAAAGTGCATGGAGTATTTTGATGAGAAGAGCATGGAACATTCTGATGAGATGTGTCATGGAGCTTTGTGATGACAAGGGCATGGAGCATTGTGATTACAGGGGTCTTGGAGCACTGTGATGACAAGTGTCACGGAGCCTTGTGATGACTAGGCCGTGGAACACTGTGATGACAGGGGTCATGGAGCATTGTTATGACAGTGGTAATGGAGCATTGTGATGAGAAGGGCATGGAATATTGGTCTGAAATATTTTATGGATTATTGTGATGAGACTGGGCATGGAGCATTGTGATGACAAGGGCACGGAACACTGTGATACATGGGTCATGCAGGATTTTAATGAATAGGGCATGGAGCATTGTAATGAGAAGGGCATCGAGCATTGTGATGACAAGTGTCATGGAGCTTTGTGATGACAAGGGCATGGAGCAATGTGATGAGAGGGTTCATGGAGCATTGTGATGACAATGACATGGAGCATTGTGATGCCAAGGGTCATGGAGCTTTGTGATGACAAGTCAAGGAGCATTTTGATGACAAGGGAATGGTGCATTGCGATGAGAAGTGCAGGGAGCATTTTGATGAACGGATCATGCAGGCAGCAATTTGATGAAAAGTGAAATGGAACATTTTAATGGCAGGGGTTATAGAACATTGTGATGCCAGGGGTCATGGAGCTTTGGGATGAAATGGGTCAAGGAGCACTTTGATGACAGGGGTTATGGAATATTGTGATGTCAGGTGTCATGGAATATTGTGCTGATAAGGGGATGTAGCATTGTGATGACAGGGTTCATGGAACATTGTGATTACAGGGGTGAGGGCGGAGTGTGTTGACTAGTGATGGAACATTGTGATATCTCATGTGAGAGAGCATTTGGATGAAAAGTGCATGGAGCATTGTGATTACAAGGTTTATGGAGCATAGCGATGAAAAGGTTGTGGATCATTGTGATGAAAATCACATGGAACATTGTGATGACAAGGGTCATGGAGCATTGTTCTGACAAAGACATGGAGCATTTTGATGACAAGGGTCACAGAGCATTGTGATGAAATGTTCACGGAGCATTTGGGTTACAACGGTCACAGAGCCTTGTGATGATGCGGGCATGGACCGTTGTGATGACAAACGTTATGAAGCATTGTGATGACTGGAGTCAGGGAGCCTTGTGATGACAGGAGTCATGGAGCATTTTGATGAAAAGGGCATGGAGCTTTGTGATGACAGGGGCATGGAACATTGGTCTGACATGTTTCCTAGATTATTGTGATGACAGTGGACATGGTGCATTGTGATGACAAGGGCATGGAGCATTGTGATGAGAAGGCCAGGGACTATTGTGAAGACAGGTGTCAGGGAGCATTGTGATGGCATATGTCATGGTCCATTGCGATGACAATGGCAGGGAGCATTGTGATGCCAAATGTAATGGAGGATTGTGATGACAAATATAATGGAGCATTGTGATGACTAGGGCTTGGAGCATTATGATGACAAGGGCCATTGAGAATTTTCATGACAATGTCGTGAAGCATTGTGATGACAAGTTCCTGGAGCATTGTGATGAGAAAACCCGGGAGCCTTGTGATGACAAGTATCATGGAGCATACTGATGAAAAGGGGCATGGAGCATTCTGATTACAGGGGTCTTGGGACATTGTGATAACAAGGGCATGGAGCTTTGTGATGAAAAGGGCATCGAGCATTGGTCTAATAAGTTTCATGGATTATTGTGATGACAGTTGGAATGGCGCATTGTGATGACAAGGGCATGGAAAATTGCAATGACCAGGTCATGCAATATTGTGAAGAGAGGTGTCAGGGAGCATTGTGATGACATATGTAATGGCCCAATGTGATGACAATGGCATGGAGCATTGTGATGCCAAGTGTCATGGAGGATTCTGATGACAAAGGTAATGGAGCATTGTGATGACAATGGCTCGGAGCATTGTGATGACAAGGGTCAGGGAGCATTGTCCTGACAAGTGCATGGAGAATTCTGATGACAATGGTCATGGAGCATTCTAATGACAAACTTGTGGAGTATTTTGATGACAATGGCATGGAGCATTGTGATTAAAATGTCATGGGGCTTTGTGAAGATAAAGGCATGGAGCCTTTTCGTGACAGGGTTCAAGGAGCATTCTGACGACACGTGTCAGGGAGCATTGTGATGACAAGTGTATTGAGAATTGTGATGACAAATGTCATGGAGCATTGTGATGAAAAGGGCATGGAGTATTGTGATGACAGGCATCATGGAGCGTTGTGATGAAAAGTGTTATGGAACATTGTGATCACAAGGGTTTGGAGCATTGTGATGACAGAGGTCATGGATCATTTTGATTTCAAGGAGCATGGAGCATTGTGATGACAAGGGCATGAAGCAATGTGATCCCAAGGTTCATGGAGGATTGTGATGACAATGGTAATGGAGTATTGTGATGACAAGCACATAGAGCATTGTAATGACAAGGTCATGTAGCATTTTGCTGACAAAGGCATGGAGCATTGTGATGACAGGGGTCATGGAGCACTGTGATGACAAGCGTCATGGAGCATTGTGAATACAGGGGTCATGGAGCATTGGTATGAGAAGGTCATGGAGCATTGGGCTGAAAATGTTCATTGAATATTGTGATGACAGGTGTCCTGGAGCATTGTGATGACAAGGTCCTGGAACATTGTGATGAGAAGACCATGGAGACTTGTGATGACTAGTCTCATGGAGCATTCTGATGAAAAGGGGCATGAAGCATTTTGATTACAGGGGTCTTGGAGCATTGTGATGACAAGGGCATGGAGTATTGTGATGACAGGCATCATGGAGCATTGTGATGACAAGTGTTATGGAACAATGTGATCACAAGTGTTTGGAGCATTGCGATGACAGAGGTCATGGATCATTTTGATTTCAGGGAGCATGGAGCATTGTGATGACTAGGGCATGAAGCAATGCGATCCCAATGTTCTTGGAGGATTGTGATGACAATGGTAATGGAGTATTGTGATGACAAGCGCATAGAGCATTTTAATGAAAAGATCATGTAGCATTTTGCTGACAAAGGCATGGAGCTTTGTGATGACAGGTGTCATGGAGCACTGTGATGACAAGCATCACGGAGCATTGTGAATACAGGGGTCATGGAGCATAGGGATGACAAGGGCATGGATAATTGTGATGACAAGTGTCATGGAGCACTGGGCTGAAAATGTTCATGGAGTATTGTGATGACAGGGGTCATGGAGCATTGTGATGACAAGGGAATGAAGCACGGTGATGTCAAGGTCCTGGAGCATTGTGATGAGATGACCATGGAGACTTGTGATGACAAGTCTCAAGGAGCATTCTGATGAAAAGTGGCATGGAGCATTGTGATTACAGGGGTCTTGGAGCATTGTGATGACAAAAGTCCTGGATCATTGTGTTGTCAGTTTTCATGGAGTGTTGTGATGACAGTGGTCATAGAGCATTGTGATGATATTGGTCATGGCACATTGTGATGAGAAGGTCATGGAGCATTGGGGTGAAAATTTTCATGGAATATTGTGATGACAGGTGTCCTGGAGCATTGTGATGACAAGGGAATGGAGCGTGGTGATGATAAGGTCCTGGAGCATTGTGATGAGAAGACCAAGGAGACTTGTGATGACAAGTCTCATGGAGCATTCTGATGAAAAGGGGCATGGAGCATTGTGATTACAGGTGTCTTGGAGCATTGTGATGACAAGGGCATGGAGCACTGTGAGGAGAAGGCCATGGAACATTCTGATGACATGCATCATGAAGCTTTGTGATGACAATGGCATGGAGCATTGTGATTACAGGGGTCTTGGATCATTGTGATGACAAGGGTCATGGAGCCTTGTGATGACAAGGCCTTGGAACATTGTGATGGCAGGGGTCATGAAGCATTGTTATGACAGAGGAAATGGAGCATTGTGATGAGAAGGGCATTGAGCATTGGTCTGAAATGTTTCATGGATTATTGTGATGAGAGGGGGCATGGAGCATTGTGATGACAAGGGCACGTACACTGTGATACATGCGTCATGGGGGTTGTAATGAAAAGGGCATGGAGCATTGTGATGAGAAGGGCATCGAGCATTATGATGACAAGTGTCATGGAGCTTTGTGATGACAAGGGCATGGAGCAATGTGATGAGAGGGTTCATGGAACATTGTGATGACAATGACATGGAGCATTGTGATGCCGAGGGTCATGGAGCTTTGTGATGACAAAGGTCATGGAGCATTTAGATGACAAGTGTGTGGTGCATTGGGATGAGAATGGCAGGGAGCATTTTGATGAGAGGGTCATGCAGCAATTTGATGTAAAATGTAATGGAAACTTTTGATGACAGGGGTTATAGAATATTGTGATGCCAGGGGTCATGGAGCTTTGGGATGTAAAGTGTCATGGAACATTTTGATGACAGGCGTTATGGAACACTGTGATGTCAGGGGTCAGGGAACATTGTGCTGATAAGGGAATGTAGCATTGGGATGACAGGGGTCATGGAACATTGTGATAACTGGGGTGAGGGAGGATTGTGATGACTAGTGATGGAACATTGTGATATCTCATGTGAGAGAGCATTTGGATGAGAAGTGCATGGATAATTGTGATTACAAGGTTTATGGAGCATAGCGATGACAAGGTTCTGGATCACTGTGATGAAAAACACATGGCATTTTGTGATGACAAGGGTCATGGAACATTGTGACGACAAGGGCATGGAGTATTGTGATGACAGGCATTATGGAGCGTTGTGATGACAAGTGTTATGGAACATTGTGATCACAAGTGTTTGGAGCATTGCGATGACAGAGGTCATGGATCATTTTGATTTCAAGGAGCATGGAGCATTGTGATGACTATGGCATGAAGCAATGAGACCCCAATGTTCTTGGAGGATTGTGATGACATTGGTAATGGAGTATTGTGATGACAAGCGCATAGAGCATTGTAATGACAAGGTCATGTAGCATTTTGCTTACAAAGGCATGGAGCATTGTGATGACAGGTGTCATGGAGCACTGTGATGACAAGCATCACGAAGCATTGTGAATACAGGGGTCATGGAGCATTGGGATGACAAGGGCATGGATCATTGGGATGACAAGTGTCATGGAGCATTGGGCTGAAAATGTTAATGGAGTATTGTGATGACAGGGGTCATGGGGCATTGTGATTCCAGAGGTCTTGGAGCATTGTGATGACAAGAGTCCCGGATCATTGTGTTGTCAGGTGTAATGGAGTGTTGTGATGACTGTGGTCTTGCAGCATTGTGATGATAATGGTCATGGAGCATTGTGATGAGAAGGTCATGGAGCATAGGGCTAAAAATATTCATGGAGTATTGTGATGACAGGGGTCATGGAGCATTGTGATGACAAGGGAATGGAGCATGGTGATGACAAGGTCCTGGAGCATTGTGATGAGACGACCATGGAGACTTGTGATGACAAGTCTCATGGAGCATTCTGATGAAAAGGGGCATGGAGCATTGTGATTACAGGGGTCTTGGAGCATTGTGATGACAAGGGCATGGAGCACTGTGAGGAGAAGGCCATGGAACATTCTGATGACATGCGTCATGGAGCTTTGTGATGACAATGGCATGGAGCATTGTGATTCCAAGGGTCATTTAGCTTTGTGATGACAAAGGTCTTGGAGCATATTGATGCCAAGGGTGTGGTGCATTGTTATGAGAAGGGCAGGGAGCATTTTGATTACAGGGTCATGCAGCAATTTGATGAAAAGTGTAATGAAACATTTTGTTGACAGGGGTTATAGAACATTGTGATGCCAGGGGTCATGGAGCTTTGGGATGAAATGGGTCAAGGAGCACTTTGATGACAGGGGTTATGGAATATTGTGATGTCAGGTGTCATGGAACATTGTGCTGATAAGGGGATGTAGCATTGTGATGACAGGGGTCATGGAACATTGTGATTACAGGGGTGAGGGCGGAGTGTGTTGACTAGTGATGGAACATTGTGATATCACATGTGAGAGAGCATTTGGATGAAAAGTGCATGGAGCATTGTGATTACAATGTTTATGGGGCATAGCGATGAAAAGGTTGTGGATCATTGTGATGAAAATCACATGGAACATTGTGATGACAAGGGTCATGGAGCATTGTTCTGACAAAGACATGGAGCATTGTGATGACAAGGGTCACAGAGCATTGTGATGAAATGTTCACGGAGCATTTGGGTTACAAAGGTCACAGAGCCTTGTGATGACGCGGGCATGGACCGTTGTGATGACAAACGTTATGAAGCATTGTGATGACTGGAGTCAGGGAGCCTTGTGATGACAGGAGTCATGGAGCATTTTGATGAAAAGGGCATGGAGCTTTGTGATGACAGGGGCATGGAACATTGATCTGACATGTTTCCTAGATTATTGTGATGACAGTGGACATGGTGCATTGTGATGACAAGGGCATGGAGCATTGTGATGAGAAGGCCAGGGACTATTGTGAAGACAGGTGTCAGGGAGCATTGTGATGGCATATGTCATGGTCCATTGCGATGACAATGGCAGGGAGCATTGTGATGCCAAATGTAATGGAGGATTGTGATGACAAATATAATGGAGCATTGTGATGACTAGGGCTTGGAGCATTATGATGACAAGGGCCATTGAGAATTTTCATGACAATGTCGTGAAGCATTGTGATGACAAGTTCCTGGAGCACTGTGATGAGAAATTCATGGAGCCTTGTGATGAGAAATCTAATGGAGCATACTGATGAAAAGGGGCATGGAGCATTCTGATTACAGGGGTCTTGGAACATTGTGATGACAAGGGCATCGAGCATTGGTCTAATAAGTTTCATGGATTATTGTGATGACAGTTGGAATGGCGCATTGTGATGACAAGGGCATGGAAAATTGCAATGACCAGGTCATGCAATATTGTGAAGAGAGGTGTCAGGGAGCATTGTGATGACATATGTAATGGCCCAATGTGATGACAATGGCATGGAGCATTGTGATGCCAAGTGTCATGGAGGATTCTGATGACAAAGGTAATGGAGCATTGTGATGACAATGGCTCGGAGCATTGTGATGACAAGGGTCAGGGAGCATTGTCCTGACAAGTGCATGGAGAATTCTGATGACAATGGTCATGGAGCATTCTAATGACAAACTTGTGGAGTATTTTGATGACAATGGCATGGAGCATTGTGATTAAAATGTCATGGGGCTTTGTGAAGATAAAGGCATGGAGCCTTTTCGTGACAGGGTTCAAGGAGCATTCTGACGACACGTGTCAGGGAGCATTGTGATGACAAGTGTATTGAGAATTGTGATGACAAATGTCATGGAGCATTGTGATGAAAAGGGCATGGAGTATTGTGATGACAGGCATCATGGAGCGTTGTGATGAAAAGTGTTATGGAACATTGTGATCACAAGGGTTTGGAGCATTGTGATGACAGAGGTCATGGATCATTTTGATTTCAAGGAGCATGGAGCATTGTGATGACAAGGGCATGAAGCAATGTGATCCCAAGGTTCATGGAGGATTGTGATGACAATGGTAATGGAGTATTGTGATGACAAGCACATGGAGCATTGTAATGACAAGGTCATGTAGCATTTTGCTGACAAAGGCATGGAGCATTGTGATGACAGGGGTCATGGAGCACTGTGATGACAAGCGTCATGGAGCATTGTGAATACAGGGGTCATGGAGCATTGGTATGAGAAGGTCATGGAGCATTGGGCTGAAAATGTTCATTGAATATTGTGATGACAGGTGTCCTGGAGCATTGTGATGACAAGGTCCTGGAACATTGTGATGAGAAGACCATGGAGACTTGTGATGACTAGTCTCATGGAGCATTCTGATGAAAAGGGGCATGAAGCATTTTGATTACAGGGGTCTTGGAGCATTGTGATGACAAGGGCATGGAGTATTGTGATGACAGGCATCATGGAGCATTGTGATGACAAGTGTTATGGAACAATGTGATCACAAGTGTTTGGAGCATTGCGATGACAGAGGTCATGGATCATTTTGATTTCAGGGAGCATGGAGCATTGTGATGACTAGGGCATGAAGCAATGCGATCCCAATGTTCTTGGAGGATTGTGATGACAATGGTAATGGAGTATTGTGATGACAAGCGCATAGAGCATTTTAATGAAAAGATCATGTAGCATTTTGCTGACAAAGGCATGGAGCTTTGTGATGACAGGTGTCATGGAGCACTGTGATGACAAGCATCACGGAGCATTGTGAATACAGGGGTCATGGAGCATAGGGATGACAAGGGCATGGATAATTGTGATGACAAGTGTCATGGAGCACTGGGCTGAAAATGTTCATGGAGTATTGTGATGACAGGGGTCATGGAGCATTGTGATGACAAGGGAATGAAGCACGGTGATGTCAAGGTCCTGGAGCATTGTGATGAGATGACCATGGAGACTTGTGATGACAAGTCTCAAGGAGCATTCTGATGAAAAGTGGCATGGAGCATTGTGATTACAGGGGTCTTGGAGCATTGTGATGACAAAAGTCCTGGATCATTGTGTTGTCAGTTTTCATGGAGTGTTGTGATGACAGTGGTCATAGAGCATTGTGATGATATTGGTCATGGCACATTGTGATGAGAAGGTCATGGAGCATTGGGGTGAAAATTTTCATGGAATATTGTGATGACAGGTGTCCTGGAGCATTGTGATGACAAGGGAATGGAGCGTGGTGATGATAAGGTCCTGGAGCATTGTGATGAGAAGACCAAGGAGACTTGTGATGACAAGTCTCATGGAGCATTCTGATGAAAAGGGGCATGGAGCATTGTGATTACAGGTGTCTTGGAGCATTGTGATGACAAGGGCATGGAGCACTGTGAGGAGAAGGCCATGGAACATTCTGATGACATGCATCATGAAGCTTTGTGATGACAATGGCATGGAGCATTGTGATTACAGGGGTCTTGGATCATTGTGATGACAAGGGTCATGGAGCCTTGTGATGACAAGGCCTTGGAACATTGTGATGGCAGGGGTCATGAAGCATTGTTATGACAGAGGAAATGGAGCATTGTGATGAGAAGGGCATTGAGCATTGGTCTGAAATGTTTCATGGATTATTGTGATGAGAGGGGGCATGGATCATTGTGATGACAAGGGCACGTACACTGTGATACATGCGTCATGGGGGTTGTAATGAAAAGGGCATGGAGCATTGTGATGAGAAGGGCATCGAGCATTATGATGACAAGTGTCATGGAGCTTTGTGATGACAAGGGCATGGAGCAATGTGATGAGAGGGTTCATGGAACATTGTGATGACAATGACATGGAGCATTGTGATGCCGAGGGTCATGGAGCTTTGTGATGACAAAGGTCATGGAGCATTGTGATGACTAGGGCTTGTAGCTTTATGATGACAAGGGCCGTTGAGAATTTTCAAAACAAGGTCGTGAAGCATTGTTATGAAAATGTCCTAGAGCACTGTGATGAGAAATCCATAGAGAGTTGTTATGACAAATCTCATGGAGCATAGTGATGAAAAGGGGCATGGAGCATTGTGATTACAGGGGTCTTGGAACACTGTGATGACATGGGCATGGAGCATTGTGAGGAGAAGGCCAAGGAGCATTCTGAAGACATGATTCATTGAGCTTTGTGATGACAAGGGCATGGAGCATTGTGTTTAAAGGGGTCTTGGTGCATTGTGATGAAAAGGAGATGGATCATTTTGATGAAAAAGCCATGGAGCCCTGTCATGACAGGGTTCAATGAGCATACAGACAACAAGTGTCAGGGAGCATTTTGATGACAAGTGTATTGAGCATTGTGATGACAAAGGTCATGGAGCATTGTCATGAGAAGACCATGGATAATTGTGATGACGAGCGTCATGGGGCACTGTGAGGACAAGTGTTATGGAACATTGTGATCACAAGGATTTGGAGCATTGTTATGACTGATGTCTTGGAGCATTTTGATTTCATTGTGATGACAGTAGCATGAAGCATTATGATGATGGGCATGGTGCATTGTGATGACAGGGGTCTTGGAGAATTGTGATGAGAAGGGTCATGGAGCCTTGTGATGACAAGTCCACGGAACATCGTGATGGCAGTGGTCATGGAGCATTGTTATCACAGGGGGAATGGAGCACTGTGACGGCAAGGGCATGGAGCATTGTGATGAGAAGGCCATGGAGGATTCTGATAACATGTGTTATGGAGCTTTGTGATGACAATGGCATGGAGCAATGTGATGAGAGTGTTCATGGAGCATTGTGATGACAATGACATGGAGCATTGTGATGCCAAGGGTCAAGGATCTTTGTGATGACAAAGGTCATGGAGCATTTTGATGACAAGTGCGTTGTGCATTGTGATGAGAAGGGCAGGGAGCATTGTGATGACAGGGTCATGGAACAATTTGATGAAAAGGTTCATGGAACATTATGATGACAGGGTTTATGGAACATTGTGATGACAGGGGTCATGGAGCATTATGATGAAAAGGGTCATGGAGCATTTTGATGAAAGGGATTATGGAGCATTGCGATGTCAGGGGTCATCGAACATTTTGATGATAAGTGCATGTAGCATCATGATGACAGGAGTCATGGAACATTGTGATAACAAGGGTGAGGGTGTATTGTGACGAATAGTGATGTAACTTTGGGATATCTGTGGTGAGAGAGCATTTTGATGAGAAGTGCATGGAGCATTGTGAATACAAGGTTTATGGAGCATTGTGATGACAAGATTGTGGAGCACTGTGATGACAAGCGCATGGTGCACTGTGATGACATGTGTCATGGAGCATCATGCTGAGAAGCGCATGGAGCATTGTGATGACAAGGGTCATGGAGCATTGTGCTGAGAAAGGCATAGAGTATTGTGATGACAAGGATCAAAGAGCTTTGTGATGACAAGTCTCATGGAGCATACTAATGAAAAGGGGCATGGAGCATTGTGATTACAGGGGGCTTGGAGCACTGTAATGAAAAGTGCATGGAGTATTTTGATGAGAAGAGCATGGAACATTCTGATGAGATGTGTCATGGAGCTTTGTGATGACAAGGGCATGGAGCATTGTGATTACAGGGGTCTTGGAGCACTGTGATGACAAGTGTCACGGAGCCTTGTGATGACTAGGCCGTGGAACACTGTGATGACAGGGGTCATGGAGCATTGTTATGACAGTGGTAATGGAGCATTGTGATGAGAAGGGCATGGAATATTGGTCTGAAATATTTTATGGATTATTGTGATGAGACTGGGCATGGAGCATTGTGATGACAAGGGCACGGAACACTGTGATACATGGGTCATGCAGGATTTTAATGAATAGGGCATGGAGCATTGTAATGAGAAGGGCATCGAGCATTGTGATGACAAGTGTCATGGAGCTTTGTGATGACAAGGGCATGGAGCAATGTGATGAGAGGGTTCATGGAGCATTGTGATGACAATGACATGGAGCATTGTGATGCCAAGGGTCATGGAGCTTTGTGATGACAAGTCAAGGAGCATTTTGATGACAAGGGAATGGTGCATTGCGATGAGAAGTGCAGGGAGCATTTTGATGAACGGATCATGCAGGCAGCAATTTGATGAAAAGTGAAATGGAACATTTTAATGGCAGGGGTTATAGAACATTGTGATGCCAGGGGTCATGGAGCTTTGGGATGAAATGGGTCAAGGAGCACTTTGATGACAGGGGTTATGGAATATTGTGATGTCAGGTGTCATGGAATATTGTGCTGATAAGGGGATGTAGCATTGTGATGACAGGGTTCATGGAACATTGTGATTACAGGGGTGAGGGCGGAGTGTGTTGACTAGTGATGGAACATTGTGATATCTCATGTGAGAGAGCATTTGGATGAAAAGTGCATGGAGCATTGTGATTACAAGGTTTATGGAGCATAGCGATGAAAAGGTTGTGGATCATTGTGATGAAAATCACATGGAACATTGTGATGACAAGGGTCATGGAGCATTGTTCTGACAAAGACATGGAGCATTTTGATGACAAGGGTCACAGAGCATTGTGATGAAATGTTCACGGAGCATTTGGGTTACAACGGTCACAGAGCCTTGTGATGATGCGGGCATGGACCGTTGTGATGACAAACGTTATGAAGCATTGTGATGACTGGAGTCAGGGAGCCTTGTGATGACAGGAGTCATGGAGCATTTTGATGAAAAGGGCATGGAGCTTTGTGATGACAGGGGCATGGAACATTGGTCTGACATGTTTCCTAGATTATTGTGATGACAGTGGACATGGTGCATTGTGATGACAAGGGCATGGAGCATTGTGATGAGAAGGCCAGGGACTATTGTGAAGACAGGTGTCAGGGAGCATTGTGATGGCATATGTCATGGTCCATTGCGATGACAATGGCAGGGAGCATTGTGATGCCAAATGTAATGGAGGATTGTGATGACAAATATAATGGAGCATTGTGATGACTAGGGCTTGGAGCATTATGATGACAAGGGCCATTGAGAATTTTCATGACAATGTCGTGAAGCATTGTGATGACAAGTTCCTGGAGCATTGTGATGAGAAAACCCGGGAGCCTTGTGATGACAAGTATCATGGAGCATACTGATGAAAAGGGGCATGGAGCATTCTGATTACAGGGGTCTTGGGACATTGTGATAACAAGGGCATGGAGCTTTGTGATGAAAAGGGCATCGAGCATTGGTCTAATAAGTTTCATGGATTATTGTGATGACAGTTGGAATGGCGCATTGTGATGACAAGGGCATGGAAAATTGCAATGACCAGGTCATGCAATATTGTGAAGAGAGGTGTCAGGGAGCATTGTGATGACATATGTAATGGCCCAATGTGATGACAATGGCATGGAGCATTGTGATGCCAAGTGTCATGGAGGATTCTGATGACAAAGGTAATGGAGCATTGTGATGACAATGGCTCGGAGCATTGTGATGACAAGGGTCAGGGAGCATTGTCCTGACAAGTGCATGGAGAATTCTGATGACAATGGTCATGGAGCATTCTAATGACAAACTTGTGGAGTATTTTGATGACAATGGCATGGAGCATTGTGATTAAAATGTCATGGGGCTTTGTGAAGATAAAGGCATGGAGCCTTTTCGTGACAGGGTTCAAGGAGCATTCTGACGACACGTGTCAGGGAGCATTGTGATGACAAGTGTATTGAGAATTGTGATGACAAATGTCATGGAGCATTGTGATGAAAAGGGCATGGAGTATTGTGATGACAGGCATCATGGAGCGTTGTGATGAAAAGTGTTATGGAACATTGTGATCACAAGGGTTTGGAGCATTGTGATGACAGAGGTCATGGATCATTTTGATTTCAAGGAGCATGGAGCATTGTGATGACAAGGGCATGAAGCAATGTGATCCCAAGGTTCATGGAGGATTGTGATGACAATGGTAATGGAGTATTGTGATGACAAGCACATAGAGCATTGTAATGACAAGGTCATGTAGCATTTTGCTGACAAAGGCATGGAGCATTGTGATGACAGGGGTCATGGAGCACTGTGATGACAAGCGTCATGGAGCATTGTGAATACAGGGGTCATGGAGCATTGGTATGAGAAGGTCATGGAGCATTGGGCTGAAAATGTTCATTGAATATTGTGATGACAGGTGTCCTGGAGCATTGTGATGACAAGGTCCTGGAACATTGTGATGAGAAGACCATGGAGACTTGTGATGACTAGTCTCATGGAGCATTCTGATGAAAAGGGGCATGAAGCATTTTGATTACAGGGGTCTTGGAGCATTGTGATGACAAGGGCATGGAGTATTGTGATGACAGGCATCATGGAGCATTGTGATGACAAGTGTTATGGAACAATGTGATCACAAGTGTTTGGAGCATTGCGATGACAGAGGTCATGGATCATTTTGATTTCAGGGAGCATGGAGCATTGTGATGACTAGGGCATGAAGCAATGCGATCCCAATGTTCTTGGAGGATTGTGATGACAATGGTAATGGAGTATTGTGATGACAAGCGCATAGAGCATTTTAATGAAAAGATCATGTAGCATTTTGCTGACAAAGGCATGGAGCTTTGTGATGACAGGTGTCATGGAGCACTGTGATGACAAGCATCACGGAGCATTGTGAATACAGGGGTCATGGAGCATAGGGATGACAAGGGCATGGATAATTGTGATGACAAGTGTCATGGAGCACTGGGCTGAAAATGTTCATGGAGTATTGTGATGACAGGGGTCATGGAGCATTGTGATGACAAGGGAATGAAGCACGGTGATGTCAAGGTCCTGGAGCATTGTGATGAGATGACCATGGAGACTTGTGATGACAAGTCTCAAGGAGCATTCTGATGAAAAGTGGCATGGAGCATTGTGATTACAGGGGTCTTGGAGCATTGTGATGACAAAAGTCCTGGATCATTGTGTTGTCAGTTTTCATGGAGTGTTGTGATGACAGTGGTCATAGAGCATTGTGATGATATTGGTCATGGCACATTGTGATGAGAAGGTCATGGAGCATTGGGGTGAAAATTTTCATGGAATATTGTGATGACAGGTGTCCTGGAGCATTGTGATGACAAGGGAATGGAGCGTGGTGATGATAAGGTCCTGGAGCATTGTGATGAGAAGACCAAGGAGACTTGTGATGACAAGTCTCATGGAGCATTCTGATGAAAAGGGGCATGGAGCATTGTGATTACAGGTGTCTTGGAGCATTGTGATGACAAGGGCATGGAGCACTGTGAGGAGAAGGCCATGGAACATTCTGATGACATGCATCATGAAGCTTTGTGATGACAATGGCATGGAGCATTGTGATTACAGGGGTCTTGGATCATTGTGATGACAAGGGTCATGGAGCCTTGTGATGACAAGGCCTTGGAACATTGTGATGGCAGGGGTCATGAAGCATTGTTATGACAGAGGAAATGGAGCATTGTGATGAGAAGGGCATTGAGCATTGGTCTGAAATGTTTCATGGATTATTGTGATGAGAGGGGGCATGGAGCATTGTGATGACAAGGGCACGTACACTGTGATACATGCGTCATGGGGGTTGTAATGAAAAGGGCATGGAGCATTGTGATGAGAAGGGCATCGAGCATTATGATGACAAGTGTCATGGAGCTTTGTGATGACAAGGGCATGGAGCAATGTGATGAGAGGGTTCATGGAACATTGTGATGACAATGACATGGAGCATTGTGATGCCGAGGGTCATGGAGCTTTGTGATGACAAAGGTCATGGAGCATTTAGATGACAAGTGTGTGGTGCATTGGGATGAGAATGGCAGGGAGCATTTTGATGAGAGGGTCATGCAGCAATTTGATGTAAAATGTAATGGAAACTTTTGATGACAGGGGTTATAGAATATTGTGATGCCAGGGGTCATGGAGCTTTGGGATGTAAAGTGTCATGGAACATTTTGATGACAGGCGTTATGGAACACTGTGATGTCAGGGGTCAGGGAACATTGTGCTGATAAGGGAATGTAGCATTGGGATGACAGGGGTCATGGAACATTGTGATAACTGGGGTGAGGGAGGATTGTGATGACTAGTGATGGAACATTGTGATATCTCATGTGAGAGAGCATTTGGATGAGAAGTGCATGGATAATTGTGATTACAAGGTTTATGGAGCATAGCGATGACAAGGTTCTGGATCACTGTGATGAAAAACACATGGCATTTTGTGATGACAAGGGTCATGGAACATTGTGACGACAAGGGCATGGAGTATTGTGATGACAGGCATTATGGAGCGTTGTGATGACAAGTGTTATGGAACATTGTGATCACAAGTGTTTGGAGCATTGCGATGACAGAGGTCATGGATCATTTTGATTTCAAGGAGCATGGAGCATTGTGATGACTATGGCATGAAGCAATGAGACCCCAATGTTCTTGGAGGATTGTGATGACATTGGTAATGGAGTATTGTGATGACAAGCGCATAGAGCATTGTAATGACAAGGTCATGTAGCATTTTGCTTACAAAGGCATGGAGCATTGTGATGACAGGTGTCATGGAGCACTGTGATGACAAGCATCACGAAGCATTGTGAATACAGGGGTCATGGAGCATTGGGATGACAAGGGCATGGATCATTGGGATGACAAGTGTCATGGAGCATTGGGCTGAAAATGTTAATGGAGTATTGTGATGACAGGGGTCATGGGGCATTGTGATTCCAGAGGTCTTGGAGCATTGTGATGACAAGAGTCCCGGATCATTGTGTTGTCAGGTGTAATGGAGTGTTGTGATGACTGTGGTCTTGCAGCATTGTGATGATAATGGTCATGGAGCATTGTGATGAGAAGGTCATGGAGCATAGGGCTAAAAATATTCATGGAGTATTGTGATGACAGGGGTCATGGAGCATTGTGATGACAAGGGAATGGAGCATGGTGATGACAAGGTCCTGGAGCATTGTGATGAGACGACCATGGAGACTTGTGATGACAAGTCTCATGGAGCATTCTGATGAAAAGGGGCATGGAGCATTGTGATTACAGGGGTCTTGGAGCATTGTGATGACAAGGGCATGGAGCACTGTGAGGAGAAGGCCATGGAACATTCTGATGACATGCGTCATGGAGCTTTGTGATGACAATGGCATGGAGCATTGTGATTCCAAGGGTCATTTAGCTTTGTGATGACAAAGGTCTTGGAGCATATTGATGCCAAGGGTGTGGTGCATTGTTATGAGAAGGGCAGGGAGCATTTTGATTACAGGGTCATGCAGCAATTTGATGAAAAGTGTAATGAAACATTTTGTTGACAGGGGTTATAGAACATTGTGATGCCAGGGGTCATGGAGCTTTGGGATGAAATGGGTCAAGGAGCACTTTGATGACAGGGGTTATGGAATATTGTGATGTCAGGTGTCATGGAACATTGTGCTGATAAGGGGATGTAGCATTGTGATGACAGGGGTCATGGAACATTGTGATTACAGGGGTGAGGGCGGAGTGTGTTGACTAGTGATGGAACATTGTGATATCACATGTGAGAGAGCATTTGGATGAAAAGTGCATGGAGCATTGTGATTACAATGTTTATGGGGCATAGCGATGAAAAGGTTGTGGATCATTGTGATGAAAATCACATGGAACATTGTGATGACAAGGGTCATGGAGCATTGTTCTGACAAAGACATGGAGCATTGTGATGACAAGGGTCACAGAGCATTGTGATGAAATGTTCACGGAGCATTTGGGTTACAAAGGTCACAGAGCCTTGTGATGACGCGGGCATGGACCGTTGTGATGACAAACGTTATGAAGCATTGTGATGACTGGAGTCAGGGAGCCTTGTGATGACAGGAGTCATGGAGCATTTTGATGAAAAGGGCATGGAGCTTTGTGATGACAGGGGCATGGAACATTGATCTGACATGTTTCCTAGATTATTGTGATGACAGTGGACATGGTGCATTGTGATGACAAGGGCATGGAGCATTGTGATGAGAAGGCCAGGGACTATTGTGAAGACAGGTGTCAGGGAGCATTGTGATGGCATATGTCATGGTCCATTGCGATGACAATGGCAGGGAGCATTGTGATGCCAAATGTAATGGAGGATTGTGATGACAAATATAATGGAGCATTGTGATGACTAGGGCTTGGAGCATTATGATGACAAGGGCCATTGAGAATTTTCATGACAATGTCGTGAAGCATTGTGATGACAAGTTCCTGGAGCACTGTGATGAGAAATTCATGGAGCCTTGTGATGAGAAATCTAATGGAGCATACTGATGAAAAGGGGCATGGAGCATTCTGATTACAGGGGTCTTGGAACATTGTGATGACAAGGGCATCGAGCATTGGTCTAATAAGTTTCATGGATTATTGTGATGACAGTTGGAATGGCGCATTGTGATGACAAGGGCATGGAAAATTGCAATGACCAGGTCATGCAATATTGTGAAGAGAGGTGTCAGGGAGCATTGTGATGACATATGTAATGGCCCAATGTGATGACAATGGCATGGAGCATTGTGATGCCAAGTGTCATGGAGGATTCTGATGACAAAGGTAATGGAGCATTGTGATGACAATGGCTCGGAGCATTGTGATGACAAGGGTCAGGGAGCATTGTCCTGACAAGTGCATGGAGAATTCTGATGACAATGGTCATGGAGCATTCTAATGACAAACTTGTGGAGTATTTTGATGACAATGGCATGGAGCATTGTGATTAAAATGTCATGGGGCTTTGTGAAGATAAAGGCATGGAGCCTTTTCGTGACAGGGTTCAAGGAGCATTCTGACGACACGTGTCAGGGAGCATTGTGATGACAAGTGTATTGAGAATTGTGATGACAAATGTCATGGAGCATTGTGATGAAAAGGGCATGGAGTATTGTGATGACAGGCATCATGGAGCGTTGTGATGAAAAGTGTTATGGAACATTGTGATCACAAGGGTTTGGAGCATTGTGATGACAGAGGTCATGGATCATTTTGATTTCAAGGAGCATGGAGCATTGTGATGACAAGGGCATGAAGCAATGTGATCCCAAGGTTCATGGAGGATTGTGATGACAATGGTAATGGAGTATTGTGATGACAAGCACATGGAGCATTGTAATGACAAGGTCATGTAGCATTTTGCTGACAAAGGCATGGAGCATTGTGATGACAGGGGTCATGGAGCACTGTGATGACAAGCGTCATGGAGCATTGTGAATACAGGGGTCATGGAGCATTGGTATGAGAAGGTCATGGAGCATTGGGCTGAAAATGTTCATTGAATATTGTGATGACAGGTGTCCTGGAGCATTGTGATGACAAGGTCCTGGAACATTGTGATGAGAAGACCATGGAGACTTGTGATGACTAGTCTCATGGAGCATTCTGATGAAAAGGGGCATGAAGCATTTTGATTACAGGGGTCTTGGAGCATTGTGATGACAAGGGCATGGAGTATTGTGATGACAGGCATCATGGAGCATTGTGATGACAAGTGTTATGGAACAATGTGATCACAAGTGTTTGGAGCATTGCGATGACAGAGGTCATGGATCATTTTGATTTCAGGGAGCATGGAGCATTGTGATGACTAGGGCATGAAGCAATGCGATCCCAATGTTCTTGGAGGATTGTGATGACAATGGTAATGGAGTATTGTGATGACAAGCGCATAGAGCATTTTAATGAAAAGATCATGTAGCATTTTGCTGACAAAGGCATGGAGCTTTGTGATGACAGGTGTCATGGAGCACTGTGATGACAAGCATCACGGAGCATTGTGAATACAGGGGTCATGGAGCATAGGGATGACAAGGGCATGGATAATTGTGATGACAAGTGTCATGGAGCACTGGGCTGAAAATGTTCATGGAGTATTGTGATGACAGGGGTCATGGAGCATTGTGATGACAAGGGAATGAAGCACGGTGATGTCAAGGTCCTGGAGCATTGTGATGAGATGACCATGGAGACTTGTGATGACAAGTCTCAAGGAGCATTCTGATGAAAAGTGGCATGGAGCATTGTGATTACAGGGGTCTTGGAGCATTGTGATGACAAAAGTCCTGGATCATTGTGTTGTCAGTTTTCATGGAGTGTTGTGATGACAGTGGTCATAGAGCATTGTGATGATATTGGTCATGGCACATTGTGATGAGAAGGTCATGGAGCATTGGGGTGAAAATTTTCATGGAATATTGTGATGACAGGTGTCCTGGAGCATTGTGATGACAAGGGAATGGAGCGTGGTGATGATAAGGTCCTGGAGCATTGTGATGAGAAGACCAAGGAGACTTGTGATGACAAGTCTCATGGAGCATTCTGATGAAAAGGGGCATGGAGCATTGTGATTACAGGTGTCTTGGAGCATTGTGATGACAAGGGCATGGAGCACTGTGAGGAGAAGGCCATGGAACATTCTGATGACATGCATCATGAAGCTTTGTGATGACAATGGCATGGAGCATTGTGATTACAGGGGTCTTGGATCATTGTGATGACAAGGGTCATGGAGCCTTGTGATGACAAGGCCTTGGAACATTGTGATGGCAGGGGTCATGAAGCATTGTTATGACAGAGGAAATGGAGCATTGTGATGAGAAGGGCATTGAGCATTGGTCTGAAATGTTTCATGGATTATTGTGATGAGAGGGGGCATGGATCATTGTGATGACAAGGGCACGTACACTGTGATACATGCGTCATGGGGGTTGTAATGAAAAGGGCATGGAGCATTGTGATGAGAAGGGCATCGAGCATTATGATGACAAGTGTCATGGAGCTTTGTGATGACAAGGGCATGGAGCAATGTGATGAGAGGGTTCATGGAACATTGTGATGACAATGACATGGAGCATTGTGATGCCGAGGGTCATGGAGCTTTGTGATGACAAAGGTCATGGAGCATTGTGATGACTAGGGCTTGTAGCTTTATGATGACAAGGGCCGTTGAGAATTTTCAAAACAAGGTCGTGAAGCATTGTTATGAAAATGTCCTAGAGCACTGTGATGAGAAATCCATAGAGAGTTGTTATGACAAATCTCATGGAGCATAGTGATGAAAAGGGGCATGGAGCATTGTGATTACAGGGGTCTTGGAACACTGTGATGACATGGGCATGGAGCATTGTGAGGAGAAGGCCAAGGAGCATTCTGAAGACATGATTCATTGAGCTTTGTGATGACAAGGGCATGGAGCATTGTGTTTAAAGGGGTCTTGGTGCATTGTGATGAAAAGGAGATGGATCATTTTGATGAAAAAGCCATGGAGCCCTGTCATGACAGGGTTCAATGAGCATACAGACAACAAGTGTCAGGGAGCATTTTGATGACAAGTGTATTGAGCATTGTGATGACAAAGGTCATGGAGCATTGTCATGAGAAGACCATGGATAATTGTGATGACGAGCGTCATGGGGCACTGTGAGGACAAGTGTTATGGAACATTGTGATCACAAGGATTTGGAGCATTGTTATGACTGATGTCTTGGAGCATTTTGATTTCATTGTGATGACAGTAGCATGAAGCATTATGATGATGGGCATGGTGCATTGTGATGACAGGGGTCTTGGAGAATTGTGATGAGAAGGGTCATGGAGCCTTGTGATGACAAGTCCACGGAACATCGTGATGGCAGTGGTCATGGAGCATTGTTATCACAGGGGGAATGGAGCACTGTGACGGCAAGGGCATGGAGCATTGTGATGAGAAGGCCATGGAGGATTCTGATAACATGTGTTATGGAGCTTTGTGATGACAATGGCATGGAGCAATGTGATGAGAGTGTTCATGGAGCATTGTGATGACAATGACATGGAGCATTGTGATGCCAAGGGTCAAGGATCTTTGTGATGACAAAGGTCATGGAGCATTTTGATGACAAGTGCGTTGTGCATTGTGATGAGAAGGGCAGGGAGCATTGTGATGACAGGGTCATGGAACAATTTGATGAAAAGGTTCATGGAACATTATGATGACAGGGTTTATGGAACATTGTGATGACAGGGGTCATGGAGCATTATGATGAAAAGGGTCATGGAGCATTTTGATGAAAGGGATTATGGAGCATTGCGATGTCAGGGGTCATCGAACATTTTGATGATAAGTGCATGTAGCATCATGATGACAGGAGTCATGGAACATTGTGATAACAAGGGTGAGGGTGTATTGTGACGAATAGTGATGTAACTTTGGGATATCTGTGGTGAGAGAGCATTTTGATGAGAAGTGCATGGAGCATTGTGAATACAAGGTTTATGGAGCATTGTGATGACAAGATTGTGGAGCACTGTGATGACAAGCGCATGGTGCACTGTGATGACATGTGTCATGGAGCATCATGCTGAGAAGCGCATGGAGCATTGTGATGACAAGGGTCATGGAGCATTGTGCTGAGAAAGGCATAGAGTATTGTGATGACAAGGATCAAAGAGCTTTGTGATGACAAGTCTCATGGAGCATACTAATGAAAAGGGGCATGGAGCATTGTGATTACAGGGGGCTTGGAGCACTGTAATGAAAAGTGCATGGAGTATTTTGATGAGAAGAGCATGGAACATTCTGATGAGATGTGTCATGGAGCTTTGTGATGACAAGGGCATGGAGCATTGTGATTACAGGGGTCTTGGAGCACTGTGATGACAAGTGTCACGGAGCCTTGTGATGACTAGGCCGTGGAACACTGTGATGACAGGGGTCATGGAGCATTGTTATGACAGTGGTAATGGAGCATTGTGATGAGAAGGGCATGGAATATTGGTCTGAAATATTTTATGGATTATTGTGATGAGACTGGGCATGGAGCATTGTGATGACAAGGGCACGGAACACTGTGATACATGGGTCATGCAGGATTTTAATGAATAGGGCATGGAGCATTGTAATGAGAAGGGCATCGAGCATTGTGATGACAAGTGTCATGGAGCTTTGTGATGACAAGGGCATGGAGCAATGTGATGAGAGGGTTCATGGAGCATTGTGATGACAATGACATGGAGCATTGTGATGCCAAGGGTCATGGAGCTTTGTGATGACAAGTCAAGGAGCATTTTGATGACAAGGGAATGGTGCATTGCGATGAGAAGTGCAGGGAGCATTTTGATGAACGGATCATGCAGGCAGCAATTTGATGAAAAGTGAAATGGAACATTTTAATGGCAGGGGTTATAGAACATTGTGATGCCAGGGGTCATGGAGCTTTGGGATGAAATGGGTCAAGGAGCACTTTGATGACAGGGGTTATGGAATATTGTGATGTCAGGTGTCATGGAATATTGTGCTGATAAGGGGATGTAGCATTGTGATGACAGGGTTCATGGAACATTGTGATTACAGGGGTGAGGGCGGAGTGTGTTGACTAGTGATGGAACATTGTGATATCTCATGTGAGAGAGCATTTGGATGAAAAGTGCATGGAGCATTGTGATTACAAGGTTTATGGAGCATAGCGATGACAAGGTTGTGGATCATTGTGATGAAAAAGACATGGCACATTGTGATGACAAGTTCACGGAGCATTGTGATGAAATGTCCATGGAGCACTGTGGTTACAAATGTCACAGAGCCTTGTGTTGACGCGGGCATGGACCATTCTGATGACAAACGTTATGAAACATTGTGATGACTGGAGTCACGGAGCATTGTGATGACAGGGGTCATGGGGCATTGTGATGAAAAGCGCATGGAGCATTGCTCTGATAAGTTTCAGAGATTATTGTGATGACAGTGGGAATGGCGCATTGTGAAGACAAGGGCATGGAGCATTGTGATGACCAGGTCATGCAGT
Source organism: Mesoplodon mirus (assembly GCF_964341445.2). NCBI lineage: Eukaryota > Metazoa > Chordata > Mammalia > Artiodactyla > Ziphiidae > Mesoplodon > Mesoplodon mirus. The sequence continues at coordinate 2,555,064 of NW_028295811.1, forward strand.
ATTGTTAAGAGAGGTGTCAGGGAGCATTGTGATGACATATGTAATGGCCCATTGTGATGACAATGGCATGGATCACTGTGATGCCAAGTGTCATGGAGGATTCTGATGAAAAAGGTAATGGAGCATTGTGATGACAATGGCTTGGAGCATTGTGATGACAAGGGTCAGGGAGCATTGTGCTGACAAGTGCATGGAGAATTGTGATGACAAGGGTCATGGAGCATTCTGATGACAAGATTGTGGAGTATTTTGATGACAATGGCATGGAGCATTGTGATGAAAATTGCGTGGGGCTTTGTGATGAAAAAGACATGGAGCCTTTTCGTGACAGGGTTCACGGAGCATTCTGATGACAAGTGTCAGGGAGCATTGTGATGACAAGTGTATTGAGAATTGTGATGACAAAGGTCATGGAGCATTGTGATGAAAAGGGCATGGAATATTGTGATGACAGGCATCATGGAGCGTTGTGATGACAAGTGTTATGGAACATTGTGATCACAAGGGTTTGAAGCATTGTGATGACAGCGGTCATGGATCATTTTGATTTCAAGGTGCATGGAGCATTGTGATGACAAGGGCATGAATAAAAGTGATCCCAAGGTTCATGGAGGATTGTGATGACAATGGTAATGGAGTACTGTGATGACAAGCGCATAGAGCATTGTAATGACAAGGTCATGTAGCATTTTGCTGACAAAGACATTTAGCATTGTGATAACAGGTGTCATGGAGCACTGTGATGACAAGCGTCACGGAGCATTGTGAATACAGGGGTCATGGAGCATAGGGATGACAAGGGCATGGATCATTTTGATGACAAGGGTCATGGAGAATTGGGCTGAAAATGTTCATGGAGTATTGTAATGACAGGGGTCATGGAGCTTTGTGTTGACAAGGTCCTAGAACATTGTGATGAGAAGACCATGGAGACTTGTGATGACTAGTCTCATGGAGCATTCTGATGAAAAGGGGCATGGAGCATTGTGATTACAGGGGTCTTGGAGCATTGTGATGACAAAGACATGGAGTATTGTGATGACAGGCATCATGGAGCATTGTGATGACAAGTGTTATGGAACAATGTGATCACAAGTGTTTGGAGAATTGCGATGACAGAGGTCATGGATCATTTTGATTTCAGGGAGCATGGAGCATTGTGATGACTAGGGCATGAAGCAATGTGATCCCAATGTTCTTGGAGGATTGTGATGACAATGGTAATGGAGTATTGTGATGACAAGCGCATAGAGCATTGTAATGACAAGATCATGTAGCATTTTGCTGACAAAGGCATGGAGCTTTGTGATGACAGGTGTCATGGAGCACTGTGATGACAAGCATCACGGAGCATTGTGAATACAGGGGTCATGGAGCATAGGGATGACAAGGGCATGGATCATTGTGATGACAAGTGTCATGGAGCAATGGGCTGAAAATGTTCATGGAGTATTGTGATGACAGGGGTCATGGAGCATTGTGATGACAAGGGAATGAAGCACGGTGATGACAAGGTCCTGGAGCATTGTGATGAGATGACCATGGAGACTTGTGATGACAATTCTCAAGGAGCATTCTGATGAAAAGTGGCATGGAGCATTGTGATTACAGCAGTCTTGGAGCATTGTGCTGACAAGAGTCCTGGATCATTGTGTTGTCAGGTTTCATGGAGTGTTGTGATGACACTGGTCATGGAGCATTGTGATGATATTGGTCATGGCACATTGTGATGAGAAGGTCATGGAGCATTGGGGTGAAAATTTTCATGGAATATTGTGATGACAGGTGTCATGGAGCATTGTGATGACAACTGAATGGAGCGTGGTGATGACAAGGTCCTGGAGCTTTGTGATGAGATGACCATGGTGGCTTGTGATGACAAGTCTCATGGAGCATTCTGATGAAAATGTCCATGGAGCATTGTGATTACAGGGGTCTTGGAGCTTTGTCATGACAAGGGCATGGAGCACTCTGAGGAGATTTCCATGGAACATTCTGATGACATGCGTCATGGAGCTTTGTGATGACAAGGGCATGGACCAGTGTGATTAGAGGGGTCTTGGAGCATTGTGATGACAAGGGTGATGGAGCCTTGTGATGACAAGGGCATGGAGCAATGTGATGAGAGTTTTCATGGAGCATTGTGATGACAATGTCATGGAGCATTGTGATGCCAAGGGTCATGAAGCTTTGTGATGACATAGGTCATGGAGCATTTTGATGACAAGGGTGTGGTGCATTGTGTTGAGAAGGGCAGAGAGCATTTTGATGACATGGTCATGCAGCAATTTGATGAAAATTGTAATGGAACATTTTGATGACAGGGGTTATAGAATATTGTGATGCCAGGGGTCCTGGATCTTTGCGATGAAAAGGGTGATGGAGCATTTTGATGACAGGTGTTATGGAACATTGTGATGCCATGGGTCATGGAACATTTTGCTGATAAGGGGATGTAGCATTGTGATGACAGGGGTCATGGAACATTGTGATAACTGGGGTGAGGGAGGATTGTGATGACTAGTGATGGAACATTGTGATATCTCATGTGAGAGAGCACTTGGATGAGATGTGCATGGAGCATTGGGATTACAAGGTTTATGGAGCATAGCGTTGACAAGGTTGTGGATCATTGTGATGAAAAGGACATGGCACATTGTGATGACAAGGGTCATGGAGCATTGTTCTGAAAATGACATGGAGCATTGTGATGACAAGGTTCACGGAGCATTGTGATGAAATGTTCATAGAGCATTGTGGTTACAAATGTCACAGAGCCTTGTGTTGACGCGGGCATGGACCATTCTGATGACAAACGTTATGAAACATTGTGATGACTGGAGTCACGGAGCATTGTGATGACAGGGGTCATGGGGCATTGTGATGAAAAGCGCATGGAGCATTGCTCTAATAAGTTTCAGAGATTATTGTGATGACAGTGGGTATGGCGCATTGTGAAGACAAGGGCATGGAGCATTGTGATGACCAGGTCATGCAGTATTGTTAAGAGAGGTGTCAGGGAGCATTGTGATGACATATGTAATGGCCCATTGTGATGACAATGGCATGGATCACTGTGATGCCAAGTGTCATGGAGGATTCTGATGAAAAAGGTAATGGAGCATTGTGATGACAATGGCTTGGAGCATTGTGATGACAAGGGTCAGGGAGCATTGTGCTGACAAGTGCATGGAGAATTGTGATGACAAGGGTCATGGAGCATTCTGATGACAAGATTGTGGAGTATTTTGATGACAATGGCATGGAGCATTGTAATGAAAATTGCATGGGGCTTTGTGATGAAAAAGACATGGAGCCTTTTCGTGACAGGGTTCACGGAGCATTCTGATGACAAGTGTCAGGGAGCATTGTGATGACAAGTGTATTGAGAATTGTGATGACAAAGGTCATGGAGCATTGTGATGAAAAGGGCATGGAGTATTGTGATGACAGGCATCATGGAGCGTTGTGATGACAAGTGTTATGGAACATTGTGATCACAAGGGTTTGAAGCATTGTGATGACAGCGGTCATGGATCATTTTGATTTCAAGGAGCATGGAGCATTGTGATGACAAGGGCATGAATAAAAGTGATCCCAAGGTTCATGGAGGATTGTGATGACAATGGTAATGGAGTACTGTGATGACAAGCGCATAGAGCATTGTAATGACAAGGTCATGGAGCATTTTGCTGACAAAGACATGGAGCATTGTGATAACAGGTGTCATGGAGCACTGTGATGACAAGTGTCAAGGAGCATTGTGAATACAGGGGTCATGGAGCATAGGGATGACAAGGGCATGGATCATTGTGATGACAAGGGTCATGGAGAATTGGGCTGAAAATGTTCATGGAGTATTGTAATGACAGGGGTCATGGAGCTTTGTGATGACAAGGTCCTGGAACATTGTGATGAGAAGACCATGGAGACTTGTGATGACTAGTCTCATGGAGCATTCTGATGAAAAGGGGCATGGAGCATTGTGATTACAGGGGTCTTGGAGCATTGTGATGACAAAGGCATGGAGTATTGTGATGACAGGCATCATGGAGCATTGTGATGACAAGTGTTATGGAACAATATGATCACAAGTGTTTGGAGCATTGCGATGACAGAGGTCATGGATCATTTTGATTTCAGGGAGCATGGAGCATTGTGATGACTAGGGCATGAAGCAATGTGATCCCAATGTTCTTGGAGGATTGTGATGACAATGGTAATGGAGTATTGTGATGACAAGCGCATAGAGCATTGTAATGACAAGATAATGTAGCATTTTGCTGACAAAGGCATGGAGCTTTGTGATGACAGGTGTCATGGAGCACTGTGATGACAAGCATCACGGAGCATTGTGAATACAGGGGTCATGGAGCATAGGGATGACAAGGGCATGGATCATTGTGATGACAAGTGTCATGGAGCAATGGGCTGAAAATGTTCATGGAGTATTGTGATGACAGGGGTCATGGAGCATTGTGATGACAAGGGAATGAAGCACGGTGATGACAAGGTCCTGGAGCATTGTGATGAGATGACCATGGAGACTTGTGATGACAAGTCTCTTGGAGAATTCTGACGAAAAGGGGCATGGAGCATTGTGATTACAGGGGTCTTGGAGCATTGTGATGACCAGGGCATGGAGCATTGTGATGAGAAAGCCATGGAGCATTCTGATGACATGCTTCATAAAGTTTTGTGATGACAAGGACTTGGAGCATTGTGATTACAGTGATCTTGGAGCATTGTGATGAAAAGGGCACGGATCATTGTGATGAAAAAGTCATGGAGCCTTGTCATGTCAGGGTTCAAGGAGCATACTGACGACAAGTGTCAGGGAGCATTGTGATGACAAGTGTATTGAGCCTTGTGATGACAAAGGTCATGGAGCATTGTGATGAGAATACCATGGATAATTGTGATGATGAGCGTCATGGGGATTTGTGATGATAAGTGTTATGGAACATTGTGATCACAAGGGTTTGGAGCATTATGATGACAGAGGTCATGGATAATTTTGATTTAATTGTGATGACAATAGCCTGAAGCATTATGATGATGGGCATGGTGCATTGTGATGACAGGGTTCATGGAGCATTGAGATGCAAAGCGGCATGGAGCATTTTGAATACAGGGGTCTTGGAGTATTGTGATGACAAGGGCATGGAGCATTGTGATGAGAAGGCCATGGAACATTCTGATGACATGTGTCATGGAGCTTTGTGACGAAAAGGGCATGGAGCACTGTGATTAAAGGGGCCTTGGAGCATTCTGATGAAAAGGGTCATGGAGCATTGTGATTACAGGGGTCTTGGAGCACTGTGATGAGAAGGGCATGGAGCATTGTGATGAGAAGGCCATGAAGCATGCTGATGACATGTGTCATGGAGCTTTTTAATGACAAAGGCATGGAACATTGTGATTACAGGGATCTTGGAGCATTGTGATGAATAGGGCATGGATCACTGTGATGAAAAAGGCATGGAACCTTGTCATGACAGGGTTCAAGGAGCATACTGACGAGAAGTGTCAGGGAGCATTGTGATGACAAGTGTATTGAGCATTGTGATGACAACGATCATGGAGCATTGTGATGAGAAGACCATGGACAATTGTGATGATGAGTGTCATGGGGTGTTGAGATGATAAGTGTTATTGAACATTGTGATCACAAGGCTTTGGAGCATTATGATGACAGAGGTCATGGAGAATACTGATTTCATTGTGATGACAATAGCCTGAAGCATTATGATGATGGGCATGGTGTATTGTGATGACAGGGTTCATGGAGCATTGAGATGAAAAGGGTCATGGAGCACTGTGATTACAAGGGTCTTGGAGCATTGTGATAACATGGGAATGGAGCATTGTGATGAGAAGGCCATGGAACTTTCTGATGACATGCGTCATGGAGCTTTGTGATGACAAGGGCATGCAGCATTTTGATTTCTGGGGTCTTGATCATTGTGATGACAAGTGTCATGGAACCTTGTGATGACTAGGTAGTGGAACATTGTGATGCCAAGAGTCATGGTGAATTGTTATGACAGGGGTAATGGAGCATTTTGATGAGAAGGGTATGGAACATTGGTCTGAAATATTTCATGGATTATTGTGATGAGAGTGGGCATGGAGCATTGTGATGACAAGGGCACGGAACACTGTGATACATGGGTCATGCAGGATTGTAATGAAAAAGGCATGGAGCATTGTCATGAGAAGGGCATCGAGCATTGTGATGACAAGTGTCATGGAGCTTTGTGATGACAAGGACATGGAGCAATGTGATGAGAGGGTTCAGGGAGCATTGTGATGACAGTGACATGGAGCATTGTGATGCCATGGGACATGGAGCTTTGTGATGACAAGTCATGGAGCATTTTGATGACAAGGGCATGGTGCATTGTGATGAGAAGGGCAGGGAGCATTTTGATGAACGGGTCATGCAGCAATTTGATAAGAATTGTAATGGAATATTGTGATGGCAGTGTTTATAGAACATTGTGATGTCAGGGGTCTTGGATCTTTGGGATGAAAAGGGTCATGGAGCATTTTGCTGACAGGGGTTATGGAACATTGTGATGTCAGGGGTCATGGAACATTGTGCAGATAAGTGGATGTAGCACTGTGATGACAGGGTCATGGAACATTGTGATTCCAGGTGTGAGGGAGTATTGTGATGACTAGTGATGGAACATTGTGATATCTCTGGTGAGAGAGCATTTTGATGAAAAGTCCATGGACCACTGTGATTAGAAGGTTTATTGAGCATTGCAATGAAATGTTTGTGGTCAGCTGTGATGAAATGCGCATGGCACATTGTGATGACAATGGTCATAGACCATTGTTCTGACAAAGACATGGAGCATTGTGATGACAAGGGTCACAAAGAATTGTGATGAAAAGTTCATGGAACATTGTGGTTACAAAAGTCACAGAGCCTTGTGATGATGCGGGCATGGACAATTGTGATGACAAACGTTATGAATCATTGTGATGACTGGAGTCACTGAGCATTGTGATGACAGGGGTCATGGAGCATTGTGATGACAAGGGCATGGAGCATTGTGTTGACAGGGGCATGGAGCATTGGTCTGACAAGTTTCATGGATTATTGTGATGACATTGGGCATGGTGCATTGTGATGACAAGGGCATGGAGCATTGTGATGAGAAGGTCAAGGAATATTGTGAAGACAGGTGTCAGGGAGCACTGTGATGACATATGCCATGGTCCATTGTGATGACAATGGCATGGAGCATTGTGAAGCCAAATGTAATGGAGAAATGTGAGGACAAATATAATGGAGCATTTTGATGATTAGGGCTTGGAGCATTATGATGACAAGGGCCATTGAAAATTTTCATGACAAGGTCGAGAAGCATTGTGATGACAAGGTCCTGGAGCATTGTGATGACAAAACCATGGAGCCTTGTGATGAGAAGTCTCATGGAGCATACTGATGAAAAGGGGCATGGAGCATTGTGATTACAGGGGTCTTGGAACATTGTGATGACAAGGGCATGGCACATTGTGAGGAGAAGACCAAGGAGCATTCTGATGGCATGCGTCCTTGAGTTTTGTGATGACAAGGGCATGGAGCATTGTGATTACATGGGTCTTGGAGCACTGTGATGGAAAGGGCATGGAACATTGTGATGAAAAAGTCATGGAGCCTTGTCATGACAGGGTTCAAGGAACATACTGACAAGTGTCATGGAGCATTGTGATGACAGGGGTCATGAAGAATTGTGATAACAAGAGCATGGAGCATTGTGATGACAAGAGCATGGAACAATGGTCTAATATGTTTCATGGATTATTGCGATGACAGTTGGAATGGCGCATTGTGATGACAAGGGCATGGAGCATTGTGATGCCAAGTGTCATGGAGGTTTCTGATGACAAAGCTAATGGAGCATTGTGATGACAAGGGCATGGAGCTTTGTGATGACATGTGCATGGAGCATTGTGATGACAAGTGCATGGAGCATTGCAATGTCAAGTGGATGGAGAATTGTGATGACAAGAGCATGTAACATTTTGATGAGAAGTGTCATGTAGCACTGTGATGACAAGGACGTGGAGAATTGTGATGACAAAGGACATGGAGCATTTTGATAACCAGGGCATGGTGCATTGTGATGACAGGGGTCATGGAGCATTATTATGAGAACGGCCATGGTGCATTCTGACATAAGGTTTCACTTATGAAGGGAATGTAAACATGGCTACATATGAACTGATTTAGGGAAGAGAACAGAGTATCAGATTTAGAAAACAATCTAACGCTTGCTTAAGGGGAAAGAGAGGTGGGGAGATGCACAAAACATAAGATTGATATTAGCACAGGTACCGTTCCATAATCCAAAAACAGAAGAGACAAGCCCTACTCCTTCCTCAGTGAACGGAACTCAACATCCCTATTCCCCTCAGAGAAATATATCTGACTAGTAAGAATTTTAAAACCTATGTATTGATATGTCTCCGTAAGGGAAACAAGTGTGTCTAGAACGACATAAACATGGCAGTGAGAATCAGCTCAAACCCACTATAAAAATGAATTTCAAAACAAAACATAAAAACAGTAAAATTCTTACACAATACCTTCAGGGGTTCTGATGAAACCTGGAATGACCCTATCTACAATGACAGCTGGATGTGGCATAAGGCTGGTCACTTGGGACTGAGAGGATTGATGAGATTGGGTGAAAAAATGCAGACCCTTTAAAGCAATAATGCCTGCCACCCATTCCATGGTTCCCATCTCTCCAGGTAGAAGGGAATATCACTACAGTTATAACGTGTATGGGAACCTAGAGAATGGAAACCATCTGATGGTGAAAGGTTTCTAAAACTCTACTACTTTTTTCTCACCTTGTGCTCCAGTTTGACATTCCAACTGCTTTACTATCAATCTCCCAACTTGGAAAGTCAGCCCCTATATCCTCCTGGTACGCACAGTTGGCAAATTGTGCAGAGGATATAAGGGAAGAGAGAGAACCAATGAGAGAGTAGCTGTAGGCATTTGGACGGCCACATGTCACTCTAATTTTCCATCACAAAGAGTCATTAACCAAAGTCTCAGCCTGCCCCCCAGAACCAGTATAAGTCCAGAAGCAAAACTGTTGATTTGTGGTCAGATCACAAAAACGCGAGTTGAAAAATGGAGCTCAGGGCCACAGCAATTCACTAACCTGCAGAGTTATAAAGGACTACTCTATTCGAAAAATCTGTTGAGGGAAAGCCACGAGGCAGAAGGGAAAATGAGGCAGAATGACATGAAATAGATTTCAAGAGGTACATTGGAATCGCCTTTAAACACAGGAAAAGCATTACAACTTCGAAAATTATGGAAATGGCCATAAAGGGCATATGGGTTTTCACGTGCATATATGCAGGAGAAAACGCATATGCACTTTTCGGACAAGCAAGCAAGCGGGCAATGCAAATCTGCACTACAAAGAAGTATCACTTCCCACCGGTCAAAAGGGACATCCACAAAATGGGTAAAAACCAGAAAGGCAAGACAGGCCCTGGAGAACAGGGAGCCTTGTTATGCTGATGGGCGGGATGTAAATTGCCAACTGCCTCTCTGGAGGAGTGCATTGTGTTCCCTAAAACAAGTAAACAACAGAGCTACAGAGCCAAGGGCACTTCCAGTCTAGGGAATATACCTTGGGAAAACTGACAATAAATAAGACAGATCCACATCAAAATTCAGGGCTGCACTGCTTACAAAAACCTCAACTTGGGTACACATTAAATATCCCAGGAAAGACAAAAATGGTTCAAGAAATTGTGGTACTTACATATGATGGAATATCCCTCAGCCATGAAATCAATGTCATAAGGCCAGTAGCAGCAAAATGAGTGGATTCAGGTACGATAATTCTAAGTGAAAGAAGTCACACAGAAAAAGAAACTTATCATAAGATAGCACTTATGAAGATCCTAAAACATGGCTACACATGAAATGAGTTAGGAAAGAAAAGAGAGACACACATTTAAAAAAAAAAAAACGCTTATGCTTGCTTAAGGGGGAAGGAGAGGTGGGGTGATGCATAAAATCAGAGTTTGATATTAGTACAGGTACCGTTCCAAAAACCAAATACGAAATAGACAAAACTTACACCTTACTCAGTGAAAGGGACTCAACACCCCATATTCACCACAGAGTAATATATCTTAAAAGTATGAATCTTAAAACCTATGTATTGATATGTCTCCATAAGGGAATCATGTGTGTCTAGACTGGCATAAACATGACAGTGAGAATCAGCTCAAACCCACTATAAAAAGGAATTTCAAATACAAAACAAAAAAAAAGGGAAATTTCTTTCAATTCCTTCAGGGTCTCTGATGAAACCTGGAATGACCCTATCTACAATGACAGCTGGATGTGGCATAAGGCTGGACACTTGGGACTGAGAGGATTGGTGAGATTGGGTGAGCAAATGCAAACCCTTTAAAGCAATAATGAGGGGCACCCATTCCATGGGTCCCAACTCTCCAGGTTGAAGGGAATATTACTACAGCTATTACATGTACGGGAAACCTAGAGAATGGACACACTGTGAATACGAAAGGTCTCTAAAACTCAACTAATAGTCCCTCTCCTGGTGCTCCGGTTTGATATTCCAACTGCTTTACTATCAATCGCCCAACTTGGAGACACAGCCCCTTTAACCTCCTGGTTCTCACAGGTTGCCAATTTGGCAGAGGATGAAACGGAAGAGGAAGAACCAAAGAGAGAGTAGCTGTTAGGCATTTGGACGGGCATATGTCACTCTTATTTCCAGGGAGGAAGAAGAATTGACCAAAGTCTCAGCCACACACCAGGAACCAGGATATGTTCTGAACCAAAATATTTGACTTGCGTTCAGCTCAGAAAAAACGAGTTAAATATGGAGCTCAGGGGCACAGCAACTCACAAACTGGCAGAGTAATAAAGGGCAACTATCGTCCAAAATTCTGTTGAGGGAAGGCAACGAGGCAAAAATTAAAGGGAGGCAGAATTGCAGGAAACAGATTTCAAGAGGTACGTTGGAATCGCCTTTAAAGCACAGGAAGAGGGGCACAACTTCGACAATGATGCACTTGGCCAAAAAGGGCGTTTGCATTTTCTCCTGAATATATTCAGGAGAAAACGCATACGCCCTTTTTGGCCAAGCAAGCAAGTGGGCAATGCAAATCTTCACTACAAAGAAGTATCACTTCCCACCGGTCAAAAGGGATATCCACAAAATGTGTAAAAACCAGAAAGGCAAGACAGGCCCTGGAGAACAGGGAGCCTTGTTATGCTGATGGGCGGGATGTAAATTGCCAACTGCCTCTCTGGAGGAGAGCATTCTGTTCCCTAAAACAAGTAAACAACAGAGATACAGAGCCAAGGACACTTCCAGTCAAGGGAATATACCTTGGGAAAACTGAAAATCAATAAGACAGAACCACCCCAAAATTTAGGGCTGCACTGCTTACAAGAACCTCAACTTGGGTACACCTTAAATATCCCAGGAAATATAAAAATGGTTCAAAAAATTGTGGTACTTACGTATGATGGAATATCCCTCAGCCATGAAATCAATGTCATAAGACCAGTAGCAGCACAATGAGTGGATACAGGTACGATGATTCTAAGTGAAATAAGTCACACAGAAAAAGAAACGTATCATAAGATATCACTTATGAAGATCCTGTAAACATGGCTACACATGAACTGAGTTAGGAAAGAGAAAAGAGTCTCACATTTAGAAAACACTCTTATGCCTGCTTAAGAGGGATGGAGAGGAGGGGTGATGCATAAAACCAGAGTTAGATATATGCACAGGTAGAGTTCCAAAAACCAAGTATGGAATAGACAAGACCTACACCTTCCTCAGGGAATGGGACTCAAAACCCCATATTTCCCGCAGAGGAATATATCTGAGTAGTAAGAATCTTAAAACCTATGTATTGATATGTCTCTTTCAGGGAATCAAGTGCGTCTAGACTGGCATAAATATGGCAGCGTGAATCAGCTCAAACCCACTATAAAAAGGAATTTGAAAAACAAAAAACAGGGAAATTCTTTATAATTCCTTCAGGGTCTCTGATGAAACCTGGAATGACCCTATCTACAATGACAGCTGCATGTGGCATAAGGCTGGACACATAGGACTGAGAGGATTGGTGAGATTGGGTGAGCAAATGCAGACCCTTTAAAACAATAATGCATGGCACCCATTCCATGGGTCCCAACTCTCCAGGTTGAAGGGAATATTACTAGAGCTATAACATGTATGGGAAACCTAGAGAATGGACACACTAGGAATACGAATAGTCTCTAAATCTCAACATATAGTCCCTCTCCTGGTGCTCCGCTTTGACTTTCCAACTGTTTTACTATCAATCTCCCAACTTTGAGAGACCGCACCTTTAACCTCCTGTTTCGCACAGGTTGCCAATTTCGCAGAGGATGAATGGGAAGAGGGAGAACCAATGAGAGAGTAGCTGTTAGGCATTTGGACGGGCATATGTCACTCTTATTTCCCGGGAGGAAGAAGAATTGACCAAAGTCTCCGCCACCCACCGGGAACCAGTATATGTCCTGAACCAAAATATTGGACTTGCGTACAGCTCAGAAAAAGACAGTTAAAAAACGGAGCTCAGGGGCACAGCAATTCACAAACTGGCAGAGTAATAAAGGACAACTATCGTCCAAAAACCTGTTGAGCGAAGGACACGAGGCAGACTTGAAAGCCAGGCAGAATTGCCGGAAAAGGATTTCAAGAGTTACGTTGGAATCACCTTTAAAGCACAGGAAGAGGGGCACAACTTCGACAATGATGCACTTGGCCAAAAAGGGCTTATGCATTTTCTCCTGAGTATATTCAGGAGAAAACGCATACAGTTTTTTTGGCCAAGCAAGCAAGCGTTCATGCAAGTCTGCACTACAAAGAAGTATCATTTCCCACCGGTCCACAGGAACATCGAAAAAATGGGTAAAAACCAGAAATTCAAGACAGGCCCTGGAGAACAGGGAGCGTTGTTATGCTGATGGGCGGGATGTATTTTGCCAACTGCCTCTCTGGAGGAGTGCACTGTGTTCCCTAAAAGAAGTAAACAACAGAGCTACAGAGCCAAGGGCACTTCCAGTCTAGGGAATATACCTTGGGAAAACTGAAAATCAATAAGACAGAGCCACCCAAAAATTTAGGCCTGCACTGCTTACAAGAACGTCAACTTGGGTACACCTTAAATATCCCAGGAAATATAAAAATGGTTCAAAAAATCGTGGTACTTACATACGATGGAATATCCCTCAGACATGAAATCAATGTCATAAGACCAGTAGCAGCAAAATGAGTGGATTCAGGTACGATGATTCTAAGTGAAATAGGTCACACAGAAAAAGAAACTTATCATAAGATATCACTTATGAAGATCCTGTAAACATGGCTACACATGAACTGAGTTAGGGAAGAGAACAGAGTCTCACATTTAGAAAACACTCTTATGCCTGCTTAAGGGGGAAGGAGAGGTGGGGAGATGCATAAAACCAGAGTTTGATATAAGCACATGTACCGTTCCAAAACCCAACTATGGAAGACACAAGACCTACACCTTCCTCAGTGAAAGGCACTCAAAACCCCATATTTCCTGCAGAGGAATATATCTGACTAGTAAGAATCTTAAAACCTATGTATTGATATGTCTCCTTAAGGGAATCAAGTGTGTCTAACTGGCATAAACCTGGCAGTGAGAATCAGCTCAAACCAACTATAAAAAGGAATTTCAAAAACAAAACAAAAAAAACAGGGAAATTCTTTACAATTCCTTCAGGGATTCTGATGAAACCTGGAATGACCCTATCTACAACGGCAGCTGGATGTGGCATACGGCTGGACACATGGGACTGAGAGGTTTGGTGAGATTGGGTGAGCAAATGCAGACCCTTTAAAGCAATAATGCATGGCACCCATTCCATAGGTCCCAACTCTCCAGGTTGAAGGGAATATTACTACAGCTATAACATGTACGGGAAACCTAGAGAATGGACACACTGTGAATACGAAAGGTTTCTAAATCTCAACGAATAGTCCCTCTCCTGGTGCTCAAGTTTGACATTCCAACTGCTTTACTATCAATCTCCCAACATGGAGAGACAGCACCTTTAACTTCCTGGTTCGCACAGGTTGCCAATTTGGCAAAGAATGAAAGGGAAGAGGGAGAAACAATGACAGAGTAGCTGTTATGCATTTGGACGGGCACATGTCACTCTAATTTCCCGGGAGGAAGAAGAATTGACAAAAGTCTCAACCACCCAGCGGGAACCAGTATAGGTCCTGAACCAAAATATTGGACTTGCGTTCAACTCAGAAAAAACGAGTTAAAAATGGAGATCAAGGGCACAGCAATTTACAAACTGGCAGAGTAATAAAGGGCAACTATCGTCCAAAAATCTTTTGAGGGAAGGCAACTAGGCGGACTTGAAAGTGAGGCAGAATAGCAGGAATCAGATTTCAAGAGGTACATAGAAATCGCCTGTAAAGCAAAGGAATAGGTGCACAACTTAGACAATGATGCACTTTGTCAAAAAGGGCGTATGCGTTTTCTCCTGAATATATTCAGGAGAAAACGCATACGCCCTTTTTGGCCAAGCAAGCAAGCGGGCAATGCAAATCTGCACTACAAAGAAGTATCACTTCCCACCGGTCAAAAGGGACATCCACAAAATGGGTAAAAACACGAAAGGCAAGACAGGCCCTGGAGAACAGGGAGCCTTGTTATGCTGATGGGCGGGATGTAAACTGCCAACTGCCTCTCTGGAGGAGTGCATTGTGTTCACTAAAACAAGTAAACAACAGAGCTACAGAGCCAAGGGCACTTCGAGTCTAGGGAATATACCTTGGGAAAACTGAAAATCAATAAGTCAGAGCCACCCCAAAATTTAGGGCTGCACTGCTTACAAGAACCTCAACTTGGGTTCACCTTAAGTATCCCAGGAAAGATAAAAATTGTTCAAAAAATTGTGGTACTTACGTATGATGGAATATCCCTCAGCCATGAAATCAATGTCATAATACCAGTAGCAGAAAAATGAGAGGATTCAGGTACGATGATTCTAAGTGAAATAAGTCACACAGAAAAATAAACTTATCATAAGATAATACTTATGAAGATCCTGTAAACATGGCTGCACATGAACTGAGTTAGGAAAGAGAAGAGAGTCTCACATTTAGAAAACACTCTTATGCCTGCTTAAGGGGGAAGGAGAGGTTGGGTGATGCATAAAACCAGAGTTTGATATAAGCACAAGTACCGTTCAAAAAACCAACTATGGAATAGACAAGACCTACAGCTTCCTCAGTGAAAGGGACTCGAAACCCCATATTTCCCACAGAGGAATATATCTGACTAGTAATAATCTTAAAACCTATGTATTGATAGGTCTCTTTTAGGGAATCAAGTGCGTCTAGACAGGCATAAACATGGCAGCGAGAATCAGCTCAAACCCACTATAAAAATGAATTTGAAAAACAAAAAAAAAGGGAAATTCTTTACAATTCCTTCAGGGTCTCTGTTGAAACCTGGAATGACCTTATCTACAATAACTGCTGGATATGGAATAAGGCTGGACACATGGGACTGAGAGGACTGGTGAGATTGGTTGAGCAAACGCAGATCATTTAAAACAATAAAGCATGGCACCCATTCCATGGGTCCCAACTCTCCAGGTTGAAGGGAATATTACTACAGCTATAACATGTATGGGAAACCTAGAGAATGGACACACTGTGAATACGAAAGGTTTCTAAATCTCAACGAATAGTCCCTCTCTTGGTTCTCCCGTTTGACTTTCCAACTGCTTTACTATCAATCTCCCACCTTGTAGAGACAGAACCTTTAAACTCCTGGTTCGCACAGATGGCCAGTTTGGCAGAGGATGAAAGGGAATAGGGAGAACCAATGAGAGAGTAGCTGTTAGGCATTTGGACGGGCACATGTAACTCTTATTTCCCGGGAGGAAGAAGAATTAACCAAAGTCTCAGCCACCAACTGAAAACCAATATATGTCCTGAACCAAAATATTGGGCTTGCATTCAGCTCACATAAAACTAGTTAAAAAATGGAGCTCAGGGGCACAGCAATTCACAAACTGGCAGAGTAATAAAGGGCAACTATCGTCCAAAAGTCTGTTCAGGGAAGGCAATGAGGGGGACTTGAAAGCGAGGCAGAATAGCAGGAAACAGATTTCAAGAGGTACATTGGAATTGCCTTTAAAGCACAGCAAGAGCGGCACAACTTCGACAATGATGCACTTGGCCAAAAAGGGCGTATGCGTTTTCTCCTGAATATATTCAGGAGAAAACGCATACACCCTTTTTGGCCAAGCAAGCAGGCGGGCAATGCAAATCTGCACTACAAAGAAGTATCACTTCCCACCGGTCATTAGGGACATCCACAAAATGGGTAAAAACCAGAAAGGCAAGACAGGCCCTGGAGAACAGGGAGCCTTGTTATGCTGATGGGCGGGATGTAAATTGCGAAATGCCTCTCTGGAGGAGTGCACTGTGTTTCCTAAAACAAGTAAACAACAGAGCTACAGAGCCAAGGGCAGTTCGAGTCTAAAGAATATACCTTGGGAAAACTGAAAATCAATAAGACAGAGCCACCCCAAAATTTAGGGCTGCACTGCTTACAAGAACCTCAACTTGGGTACACCTTACATATCCCTGGAAATATAAAAATGGTTCAAAAAATTCTGGTACTTACGTACGATGGAATATCCCTCAGAATTTTGTCAATGTCATAAGACCAGAAGCAGCAAAATGAGTGGATTCAGGTACGATGATTCTAAGTGAAATAAGTCACACAGAAAAAGAAACGTATCATAAGATATCACTTATGAAGATCCTGTAAACATGGCTACACATGAACTGAGTTAGGAAAGAGAACAGAGTCTCACATTTAGAAAACACTCTTATGCCTGATTAAAGGGGAAGGAGAGGTGGGGTGATGCATAAAACCAGAGTTTGATATAAGCACAGGTACCGTTCCATAAACCAACTATGGAGTAGACAAGACCTACACCTTCCTCAGTGAAAGGGACTCAAAACCCCATATTTCCCGCAGAGGATTATATCTGACTAGTAAGAATCTTAAAACCTATGTATTGATATGTCTCCATAAGGGAAAAAAGTGTTTCTAGACTGGCATAAACATGGCAGTGAGAATCAGGTCAAACCCACTATAAAAAGGAATTTCAAAAACAAAACAAAAAAACAGGGAATTTTTTTACAATTTCTTCAGGGTCTCTGATGAAACCTGGAATGACCCTATCTACAACGACAGCTGGAGGTAGCAAAAGCTGGACACATGGGACTGAGAGGACTGGTGAGATTGGGTGAGCAAATGCAGACCCTTTAAAGCAATAATTCATGGCACCCATTCCATGGGTCCCAACTCTCCAGGTTGAAGGGAATATTACTACAGCTATAACATGTACGGGAAACCTAGAGAATGGACACACTGTGAATACGAAAGGTCTCTAAAACTCAACGAATAGTCCCTGTCCTGGCCCTCCGGTTTGAATTTCCAACTGCTTTAATATCAATCTCTCAACCTGGAGAGACAGCACCTTTAACCTCCTGTTTCGCACAGGTTGCCAATTTCACAGAGGATGAATAGGAAGAGGGAGAACCAATGAGAGAGTAGCTGTTAGGTATTTGGACGGGCATATGTCACTCTTATTTCCCGGGAGGAAGAAAAATTGAACAAAGTCTCAGCCACCCACCGGGAACCAGGTCCTGAACCAAAATATTGGACTTGCGTTCAGCTCCGAAAAAACGAGTTAAAAAATGGAGCTCAGGGGCACAGCAATTCACAAACTGGTGGAGTAATAAAGGGCAACTATCGTCCAAAAATATGTTGAGGGAAGGCAACGAGGTGGACTTGAAAGCGAGGCAGAATAGCAGGAAACAGATTTCAAGACGTACGTTCGAATCGCCTTTAAAGCACAGGAAGAGTGGCACAACTTCGACAATGATACACTTGGCCAAAAAGGGCATATGTGATTTCTCCTGAATATATTCAGGAGAAAACGTATACGCCCTTTTTGGCCAAGCAAGCAAGCGGGCAATGCAAATCTGCACTACAAAGTAGTATCACTTCCCACCCGTCAAAAGGGACATTGGAAAAATGTGTAAAAATCAGAAAGGCAAGACAGGCCCTGGAGAACAGGGAGCCTTGTTATGCTGAAGGAAGGCATGTAAATTTCCAACTGCCTCTCTGCAGGAGTGCATTGTGTTCCGTAAAACAAGTAAACAACAGAGCTACAGAGCCAAGGGCACTTCCAGTCTAGGGAATATACCTTGGGAAAACTGAAAATCAATAAGACAGAGCCACCCCAAAATTTAGGGCTGCACTGCTGACAAGAACCACAACTTGGGTACACCTTAAATATTCCGTGAAAGATAAAAATGGTTCAAAAAATTGTCGTACTTACGTTATGATGGAATATCCCTCAGCCATGAAATCAATGTCATAAGACCAGTAGCAGCAAAATGAATGGATTCATATATGATGATTCTAAGTGAAATAAGTCACACAGAAAAAGAATCTTATCATAAGATATCACTTATGAAAATCCTGTAAACATGGCTACTCATGAACTGAGTTAGGAAAGAGAACAGAGTCTCACATTTAGAAAACACTCTTACGCCTGCTTAAAGGGGAAGGAGAGGTGGGGTGTTGCATAAAACCAGAGTTTGATATAAGTACAGGCACCATTCCAGAAACAAAATACAGAATACACAAGATCTACACATTCCTCACTGAAAGGTTATCAAGTCCCCATACTTCACACAGAGGAATATATCTGACTAGTAAGAATCTTAAAACCTATGTATTGATATATCAACATAAGGGAAACAAGTGTGTCTAGACTGGCATAAACACGGCAGTGAGAATCAGCTCAAACCCACTATAAAAAGGAATTTCAAAAACAAAACAACAAAACAGGGAAATTCTTTACAATTCCTTCAGGGTCTATGATGAAACCTTGAATGACCCTGAGTACAACGACAGCTTCATGTGGCATAAGGCTCGACACTTGGGACTGAGAGGATTGGTGAATTTGGGTTAGCAAATGCAGACCTTTCAAACCAATAATGCGTGGCACCCATTCCATGGTTCCCAACTCTCCATGTTGAAGGGAATATTACTACAGCTATAACATGTACAGGAAACCAAGAGAATGGACACACAGTGAATACGAAAGGTTTCTAAAACCCAACTAATTGTCCCTCTCCTGGTGCTCCGGTTTGACTTTCCAACTGCTTAACTATCAATCTCCCAACTTGGAGAGACAGCCCCTTTAACCTCCTGGTTTGCTCAGGTTGCCAATTTGGAAGAGGATGAAACGGAAAAGGGGGAACCAAAGAAAGAGTAGCTGTTAGGCATTTGGACGGGCACATGTCACTCTAAATTCCTGGCAGGAAGAAGAATTAACCAAAGTCTCAGCCACCCGCCGTGAACAATTATAGGTCCTGAAACAAAATTTTGGACTTGTGGTCAGCTCACTAAAAACGAGTTAGAAAATGGAGCTCAAGGGCACAGCAATACACAAACTGGCACAGTAATAAAGGACAACTATCGTCCAAAAAATCTGTTAAGGGAAGGCAACGAGGCGACCTTCTAAGCGAGGCAGAAAAGCAGGAAACAGATTTCAAGTGGTTCATTGGAATCACCTGTAAAGCACAGGAAGAGGGGCACAACTTCGAAAATGATGCACTTGGCCAGAAAGGGCGTATGCATTTTCTCCTGAATATATTCAGGAGAAAACGCATACGCCCTTTTTGGCCAAGCAAGCAAGTGGGCAATGCAAATCTGCACAGCAAAATAGTATCAATTCCCACCAGTCAAAAGGGATATCCACAAAATGTGTAAAAACCAGAAATCCTAGAGAGGCCCTGGAGAACATGGAGCCTTGTTATGCTGATGGGCGGGATATAAATTGCCAACTGCCTCTCTGGAGGAGTACATTGTGTTCCCTAAAACAAGTAAACAACAGAGCTACAGAGCCAAGGGCACTTCCAGTCTAGGGAATATACCTTGGGAAAACTGAAAATCAATAAGATAGAGCCACCCCATAATTTAGGGCTGCACTGCTTACAAGAATCTCAAATTGAGTACTCTCTAAATATCCCAGGATAGATAAAAATGATTCAAAAAATTGTGGTACTTATGTACGATGGATTATCCCTCAGCCATGAAATCAATGTCATAATGCCAGTAACAGGAAAATGAATGGATTCAGGTACGATGATTCTAAGTGAAATAAGTCACACTGAAATACAAACTTATCATAAGATAGCACTTATGAATTTTCAGTAACATGGCTACACATGAACAGAGTTAGGAAAGGGAACAGCGTCTCACATTTAGAAAACACACTTATGCCTGCTTAAGGAGGAAGGAGAGGTGGGGTGATGCATAGAACCAGAGTTTGATATTAGTACAAGTACCATTCCAAAATCAAAATACGGAATAGACAAGACCTACACCTTCATCAGTGAAAGGGACGCAAAACCCAATATTCTGCGCAGAGGTATATATCTGACTAGTAAGAATCTTAAAACCTATGTATTGATATGTCACCGTAAGGGAATCAAGTGTGTCTAAACTGGCATAAACATGGCAGTGAGAATCAGCTGAAACCCAGTACAAAAAGAAATTTCAAATACAAAAAAAAAAAAAAAACAGGGAAAATCTTTACAATTCCTTCAGGGGCTCTGATGAAACCTGGAATGACCCTACCTACAACGAGAGCTGGATGTGGCATAAGGCTGGACACTTGAGACTGAGAGGTTTGGTGAGACTGGGTGAGCAAATGCAGACCCTTTAAAGCAATAATATGTGACACCCATTCCATGTGTCCCAACTCTCCTTGTGTAAGGGAATATTACTACAGCCATAACATTTACGGGAAACCTAGAGAATGGACAAACTGTGAATACAAAAGGTTTCTAAATCTCAACTTATAGTCCCTCTCCTTGTGCTCCAGTTTGACCTTCCAACGGCTTTACTATCAATCTCCCAACTTGGAGCGATAGCCCGTGAAACCTCCTGGTTCGCACAGGTTGCCAATTTGGCAGAGGATGAAAGGGAAGAGGGAGAACCAATGAGAGAGTAGCTGTTAGCCATTTGGACAGGTACATGTCACTTTAATTGCCCGGCAGGAAGTAGAATTAACCAATGTCTCAGCCACCCGCCGGGAACCAGTATAGGTTTTGAAGCATAATTTTGGATTTGCTGTCAGCTCACAAAAACGAGTTGAAAAATGGAGCTCAGGGGCACAGCAATTTACAAACTGGCAGAGTAATAGAGGACAACTATCGTCCAAAAATCTTTTGAGGGAAGGCAGAGAGGCGGACTTTAAAACGAGGCAGAATAGCAGGAAACAGATTTCAAGAGGTACGTTGGAATCACCTTTCAAGCACAGGAAGAGGGGCACAACTTCGACAATGATGCACTTGGCCAAAAAGGGTGTATGCGTTTTCTCCTGTGTATATTCAGGAGAAAATGCATACGCCATTTTTGGCCAAACAAGCAAGCAGCAATGCAAATCTGCACTACAAAGAAGTATCCCTTCCCACCGGTCAAAAGGGACATCCACAAAATGTGTAAAAACCAGAAAGGCAAGACAGGCCCTGGAGATCAGGGAGCCTTGTTATGCTGATGGGCGGGATGTAAGTTGCCAAATGCCTCTCTGGAGGAGTGCATTGTGTTCCCTAAAACAAGTAAACAACAGAGCTACACAGCCAAGGGCAGTTCCAGTCTAGGGAATATACCTTGGGAAAACTGAAAATCAATAAGACAGAGCCACCCTAAAATTTAGCGCTGCACTGCTTACAAGAACCTCAATTTGGGTACACCTTAAGTATCCCAGGAAAGACAAAAATGGTTCAAGATATTGTGGTACTTACGTACGATGGAATATCGCTCAGCCATGAAATCAATGTCATAAGGCCAGTAGCAGCAAAAAGAGTGGATTCAGGTACAATGATTCCAAGTGAAATAAGTCACACAGAAAAAGAAACTTATCATAAGATATCACTTATGAAGGGCCTGTAAAAATGGCTACACATGAACTGAGTTAGGAAAGATTACAGAGTAACTAATCTTATCATAAGTTATCACTCATAGCGGGAATGTACACATGACTACACATGAACTGAATTACAAACACAACAGAGTCACACATTTAGAAAACATCTTCTGCCTGCTTAATGGGAAAGCCGAGGTGGGGTGATGCATAAAACCACAGTTTTAAATTAGCACAGATACTGTTATATAAACCATGTATGTAATAGACAACACCTACTCCCGGCACAATAAACTGGACTCAACACCCCCTATTCATTGCAGAGGAATATGTCTGACTCTAAGTATTTTAAAACATATGCATTCTCATGTCTCCATAAAGGAATCATGTGTGTGTATAACGGCATGAACACAGCACTGAAATTCAGTTAAACCCACTTATAAAAATAAATTTCAAAAGCAAAATGCAAAAACAGAGAGAAAGTCTTAAAAATTACGTTCAGGGCCTGTGATGCAAGCTAGATTGACCACTTTTACACCCACAGCTGGATGAGACATAAGACTGGACTCTTGGGGCTGACAAGATTGCTGAGGTTGTGTGAACAAAAGAACACCACTTAGAGCAATACTGTGTGCTACCCATTCTAGTGGTCCCAACTCTCCAGGTTTAAGGGAATCTTCCTCCAGTTAAAACATGCATGGGAAACCCAGTGGATGGTACACTCTGTAATTGGGAAAGTTTTCTAAAATGTACCTCATTTTTCCTTTTGTCATGCTCGGCTTTGCCATTCCATCTGCATTACTCAAAATCTCCCCACTTGGAGTGTCAGTGCCTTTACCCTCCCGTTATGCACAGTTTGCAAACTGTGCAGAGGATGAACAGGAAGAGGGGAAATAAATGAGAGATTAGCTGTAGGTGTTTGGATGGGTACATGTCACTCTAGTTTCCCATCAGGAAGAATAATTAACCAAAGGCTCAGCCTGAAGCCCTGGAACAGGACTAGGGCCTAAAGCCATCCTGCGGTATTGCAGCCAGCTCACAAAGAGGCGAGTTGAAAAATGGAAATCAGGGGCACAGCAATTCACACACTTGCAGAATTATAAAGGACAACTATCATCCAGAAATATATTGAGGAAAGGCAGTGAAGAGGATTTGAATGCAAGGCAGAATTGAAGGAAACAGATTTCAAGAGGTAGATTGGAGTCATCTTTAAAGCACATGAAAAGCGACAGAATTTCGACAATGTTGCCCTTGGCTGAAAAGGGATTATGTGTATTTTCTTGAATATATTCGGGAAAAAATGCATATGCCCTTTATGGCTAAGCAAGCCATCAGGCATTGCAAATCCACACTACAGAGAAGTGTCCCTTACCTCCAGTCAAAAGGGCCATCCACATATAGTGTAAAAACCACAAATGCAGGACAGGCCATGGAGAAAAGGGAGCCTGGTTACGCCGATGGACAGGATGTAAATTGCCAACAGCCTCTCTGGAGAACTGTATGTGGTTTTCTAAAACAGAGCTACAGAGTATAGCACACTTCCACTCATTGGCGTGTATTTTGGGAAAACTAAAAATCCACCACACACAGCCAGCCCAAACTTTAGGGCTGCTCTGTTTACAAGAACCTCGACTTTGGTACACTTTATATATCCCAGGAAAGGAAAAAAAAATGGATATAGATGTTGTGGTACTTATATACAAAGGAAAGTCACTCAGACATAAAATCAATGTCATAAGGCCAATAGCAGCATAATGAGTGGCTTTAGATACGATGATGCTAAGTGAAATGAGCCACAAAGAAAAAGAAACTTATTGTAATATATCACTTATAGAGGAAATGTAAACATGGCTACACATGAACTGAATTTCAAAAGAGAACAGAGTTACACATTAAGAAAACACACTTATGCCTCCTTAAGGGGAAACGTGACGTGGGGTGATGTGTAAAAGCAGAGTTTGAAATTAGCACAGATCCCATTCCATATACCAAATATGTAATAGACAAGACCTACTCCTTTCTCAATGAACTGGACACAAAACACCCTATTCACTGAAGAGGAATATATATGACTGGTAATAACCTTGAAACCTATGTATTTATATGTCTCCATAATGGAATCAAGTGTATGTAGATTGGCATAAACACAGATCAATGGAACAGGACAGAAAGCCCAGAGATAAACCTACATACCTATGGCTATCTCATCTATGACAAAGGAGCTAAGGATATACAATGGAGAAAAGACAGTCTCTTCAGTAATTGGTGCTGGGAAAACTGGACCCCTACACATAAAGGAATGAAATTAGAACACTCCATAACACCATACACAAAAATAGACTCTAAATTGATTAGAGATCTAAATATAAGACCAGACACTATAAAACACTTAGAGGAAACCATAGGCAGAACACTCTATGACATAAATCACAGCAAGATCCTTTTGGACCCACCTCCTAGAGAAATGGAAATAAAAACAGAAATCAACAAATGGGACCTAATGAAACTTAAAAGCTTTTACACAGTACAGGAAAACATAAACAAGATGCAAAAACAACCCTCAGAATGGGAGAAAATATTTTCAAATGAAGCAATTGACAAAGGATTAATCTCCAAACTTTACAAGCACCTCATGTAGCTCAATATCACAAAAACAAACAACCCAATCCAAAAATGGGCAGAAGACCTAAATAGACATTTCTCCAAAGACGATATACAGATTACCAAGAAACACATGAAAGGATGCTGAACATCACTAATCATTAGAGAAATGCAAATCAAAACTACCGTGAGGTATCACCTCACAGCAGTCAGAGTGGCAATCATCAAAAAATTCTACAAAACAATAAATGCTGGAGAGGCCTTTATTGGAGAAAAGGGCACACGCTTGCACTGTGGGTGGGAATGTAAATTGATATGAGCACTAGGGAGAACAGTACGGAGGTTCCTTTAAATAACTAACAATAGAAGTACCATACGACACAACAATCCAAGTACTGGGCATTTGCCTTGCGAAAACCATAATTCAAAAAGAGTTATGTACAAAAATGTTCATTGAAGCTCTATTTGCATTAGCCAGGACATGGAAGCAACCTAAGTGTCCATCGACAGATGAATGGATAAAGAAGATCTGGCACATATATACCATCAAATATTACTCAACCATAAAAAGAAGCAAAACTGAGTTATTTGTACTGAGGTGGATGGACTTAGAATCTGTCCTACACAGTGAAGTAAGTCCAAAAGGGAAAAACAAATACTGTATGTTAACACAGATATATGGAATCTAAAGAAGAAATAAAAAAGATTTTGAAGAACCTAGTGGCAGGACAGGATTAAGGACACAGACATAGAGAAAGGACTTGAGGACACCGGAAGGGGGATGGGTAAGCTGGGACGAAGTGAGAGAGTGGCATGGACATAAGTACATTACCAAATGAAACACCGATAGCTACTGAGAATCAGCGACATAGAACAGGGAGATCAGCTCGGTGTTTTGTGACCACCTAAAGGGGTGGGATATGGAGTGTGGGAGGGAGATGCAAGAGGGAGGGGATCTGGTGATATTTGTATATGTATAGCTGATTCACTTTGTTATACGGCAGAAACGAACACTCCATTGTAAAGCAATTATACTTCAATAAACGTGTAAAGGAAAAAAAAAAGCCCAAGGATAAACCTACACACTTATGGTCAACTAATCTATGACAAAGGAGGCAAGACTATACAATGGAGATAAGACAGTCTCTTCAATCATTGGTGCTGGGAAATATGGAGAGCTACATGTAAAAGAATGAAATTAGAACACTCCCCAAAACCATACATAAAAATATATTCAAAATGGATTAGAGACCTTAATGTAAGACCAGACAGTATAAAACTCTGAGAGGAAAACTTACGAAAGATACTCTGACGTAAATCACAGCAAGATCTTTGTTGATCCACCTCCTATAGTAATGAAATAAAAAAGAAATCTAAACAGATGGGACCTAATGAAACGTAAAAGCTTTTGCAAAGCAAAGGAAACTACAAACAAGACGAAAAGACAACCCTCAGAATGGCAGAAAATATTTGAAAACGAATCAATGGACAAATGATTAATCTCCAATATATATAAACAGCTCATGCAGCTCAATATTAATAAAACAAACAACCCAATACAAAAATGGAAGATCTAAATAGACATTTCTTCCAAGAAGACATAGAGATGGCCAGTACGCACATGAAAATCTGCTGAACATCACTAATTATTAGAGAAATGGAAATCGAAACTACAATGAGGTATCACGTCACACCTGTTAGAATGGGCATCACCAGAAAATCTACAAACAACAAATGCTGGAGAGGGTGTGGAGAAAAGGAACCTTCTTCCACTATTGTTGGGAATGTATATCGATACAGTCTCTATGGAGAACAGTATGGAGGTTCCTTAAAAAACTAAAAATAGAATTACCATATAATCCAGCAATCCCAATACTGGGCATATACCCAGAGAAAACCATAAATCAAAAAGACACATTCACCACAATGTTCACTGCAGCACTATTTACAATAGACAGGTAATAAAAGCAACCTAAGTGCCCACAGACAGACGAATGGATAAAGATGTGGTACATATATACAACGGAATATTACTCAGCCATACATAGGAATGAAATTGGGTCATTTGTAGAGACCTTGATGGATCTAGAGACTGTCATACAGAGTGAAGTAAGTCAGAAAGAGAAAAACAAATATTGTATATTAATGCATATATATGGAACCTAGAAAAATGGTACAGATGAACCAGTGTGCAGGGCAGAGATAGAGACAGATGTAGAGAACAAACATATGGACACCAAGGAGGGAACGCCATGTGAGGGTGGTGGTGGGATGGATTGGGAGACTGGGATTCACATGTGCACATTATATGTATAAAATACATATCCAATAAGAACCTGCTGTATAAAAGAAATAAATTTTTAAAAAAATTAAAAATAAATAAATAACATTTAATAAAATAAAACAGAAAAAAATTTCCCTTCATATAGACGTCTTTATATTAATGCATTATTTCCATGTTTATATCTCCAAATTAAAAAAAAGAGGAATAAATAAAATCTAACTTGAACCAAAAAGAAAAAAAGAAAGAAAAAATACAGAACTCACCAGTTATACAGAGGAAAATCGTATCAGGGCAATTGCTCCAGTGGTAAAAAAATTCTTAAGTTGGTCAGAGGTGGGAAATCATCTCCTATGCCATCAGCAGCGCTCTCCCCCACAAGGAGCATCCTCATTGCAAAGCTGGGGGACTGTGTCGAGGCGTCTGTGAGTAAATGTGAGCTGAGCCCCAGTCCTGCTGCAGCTGAACTCTTCCCACCCTTTCCAGGTAAAACACCTGAATATGTACAAGCACTTGCAAGCCTAGAGGAAGGGCTGTGGAGCCACACTAGCGAGAGCACGCAGGCCAACTTGGTGCCTGCAGGCCAGTCAGGATGGCCCTGGCCCCAGATGCTCTTCTGGAAGCTTTTCATTTCCCTGCCTGAGATACCCCTCCTGCCACAGCCCCCACTGCTTTTTTACTTCCTCACCTCTGCCTGGGGAGAAATTCCAGTGGCAGGTATGGGTGACACATCCTCTTCATTAGCAGGTGGCAGCCTGGCAACTCCTGCAGAAAGTCCAGCAGAGCCCCACTCACACTGGGCCACCCACAAAGCCACGGCCCGTCCCTCCCTCCCACCACCCCAGCCCCGAAACTGATGACGGGGCAGAGAATATGGCGTCAGTCACAGTTACAGGGGCTCTTGCTGACTGGAGAGGTGTTTATATTGACCTCAACCCAGGCACACCTGTGGGGGGGCTGGCAGGCAGTGTCAGGCTGCCCAAATCAGCCAATCCTCACCCCTCAGGGGCTCACAGTTGCAGAAAATGAACCTTGCTAAACGGGTCAGTCCAAAGGAACAGGTGTGGGCCTTGAGAGTCAGGATAGACAAGGGGCTGCAGCTGCGGCTTGTTTTCTTATCATTTTATCTGGTCCATGAGTGGAAAACAACTTCAAGAAGACCCTATCCTAATGAGAGGAACCCAGGAGTCAGGGAGAGGAGTGATGGTGGGTGGAGACAGAGGCCTGGAGCCCTGGCTGCAGTGGAAGTGTCTGGAAGACCAGGCAGAGAGAGGCTGCACAGAGTGATAGCCAGGGTCACAGACCTGTCAGAACTGCTGTTTGTTAGTTCAAGTCCTGCTCTGAGGTGTTCTGTGTCAGCTGTGAGCGACAGGTGAGCTGGGGGTTCTCTGCAAGGTGGGTTATGTGCACAGTTCCTGTGTGTCCAGCCCTGCTGGGGTACCTGCCCAGGGGAGCTCCGTATCCTGGGAGGGACCTGACTATGAGAGCCCCATGGGCTGCTGGGTAGCTGCACAGGTGATCTCCATACACTGGGAGGGACTTGAACACGAGAGCCCTTTGGGCTGTGGGGTGCGGGATGCAGCCCAGGTGAGCTCCATATCCTGGGATTGACCTAACCACGAGAACCCCATGGGCTGCTGGAGACCTGGTAAAGGACATCAGGACAGTCAGTGAAGCCACTGAGGATATACATCCAGTAGCTCCTATTTCCTACACCCTGCTGCTCATTCTACCATCCACCAGGCCATGGCATTCTGTATTACACTTCAATGATGCCTTCTTCTGTATTCCATTCATCTCAGAGTCACAAGAATTTTTGGCTTGTGTGTGGCAGGACACAACATGCAACACGAGCAATAATGCTGGGCCGTCCTGCCCCAATGGTTCAAAAATCCCCACACCATCATTGGGGAAATGTCCTCTAAAGACCTAAACGTGCTACCTCTGTAAAAGGGAACCCTCCTTCAATATGCAGATGACATTCTGATTGCCAGGCCTACTAAAGACGCCTCGGAACTACCTAGCCAAGAAAGGATAGAAGGTGTCCAAGAAAAAGGCTCAAATATCACAGGCTCAGGTGACATGCCTGGGCTTCATTCTCACAGATATTTGGAGAAACGCATCCCAGGATAGGGAAGAAGCCATTTGCAGCCTTACCTCTTCTAAAACTAGAAGACAGCTTAAGGGTTCCTGGGGAGGCCAAGGTTTTCTGCATCTGGATCCCTAACTACAGTCTAATAGCTGGGCCTCTACATGAAACACTGACACGAAAAGATGATGATCCTTTTGAATAGAATCCAGAAGCAGCCTTTCAAGAATGGAAAGAGCAGTCAATTCAGATCCTTGCCCAGGAACTCGCTAATTTAGCTAAACCATTTGACCTTTACATACCCGGTCAAAGGTTAATCGCCCTTGGAGCCTTAGTGCAAAAACTGGGACCACTTGAAATGGAGCAACACAAGAATGCCCTTCAGGTATGATAAACTATGGCCACCAAGGGCTTTGCCCACTGACTCATCAGGCCAGGATACTGGGGTATCTAAAAAGCTGGAAATCAGCAGCCCACAAGGCCAGCTCCCTCCTAAGGGAATAGGACCCCACGTGGTGATCCTAACCTCCCATCATGTCCTGAAGTTGCAGGGGTCGCTCTGTGGACACACTGACCTCGAGTGAGGAGTCCCTCCAACTCCAACCTCCAGAGAGACAAATGGGGGCAACAGGCCCCCAAGATGACTCGTGTGACCATCACTTGACCTGGAGTTTCTCTCAGAAAACAACAAGACTGGGCCCCGAAAGAGCAGACTACTGCTTGCAGTACTTACTGCACCCAGAGGGGAGCTAATAAGCTTGGCGGGGGAAACGTATATCACGCTTTCACTATAGAAAACCCTACAGACACCGCGGTGATGGTGGCCAATATGACCGGCTGGACTGCTGGCTACTTCTAAAGGCTGTTGACTCAGTGGACGTCATGGTCCTGGATCACCACTGACCCTGGACTGTCTGGGTGTTGCACGGGCAGGGCTCTGACACATGGTGCTGTTTGTACATTTATTCAGGGACCTAATTAAAGAAAGCACAGACTACTGGTCAGAGCATCTAGGCTGGCAGAAAACGTCAGCCTAATGTCAATGAACAAATGTGGGGTGTGGTGAAACCTGCCACCACAGCATCTCTGCGCATCTCTTTCCTGGACCCTTAAAGGTCATTAGAATCAATAACACTTCCAATGCTGGTGCTCAGGCGGACGAGAAGTGAGGCAGGAGGCTTTGGGACAATCAAGCTCAACTGGAGGCTGGTGGGGAGACGTTTTGCCCCTCCCCCCAGGTATCAGGGCTGCCACCACAGCATGAAGCAGTTACAAAATAGGGGTCTGCACCCTCAACACCCCAAGAATGAGGAACGGAACAAAAAGCAGAGGAGGTGTTCGTCTCTGGCAACGTCCATTAAAAATTCCTGGGAGATAAAAAGAGAATCTGGGCAATAAAATAAAGTCTAACCTGTTTTTCCTTTGTGCTTTGTCTAATTTCACATGCTCCTAGGGTTCCGCATGCAGAGGTCCCACAGCCAGCACTTCAGACCCGAATTCCTAGTGCAGAATGGCTGGGTCGACACCTCAGCTAGCGGAGTCCCATGCAGACTGCACGGCATAGAGCCAGAGCTGCAGCCAACCCAGCCCTCGAGAGCTCCATCCCCTAACTCCCACTGACGCTGACGGGATCCCTACTCAGCATCCCAGCCCACAGCCCGTGGGGGAGTGCACACTCTCACCTCTCCATTCGGTTTTCAAAATAATGTTTCCTTTGCTTCTGAACCAAACTCAGTCTTGATCTGTTGGCTCCAATGACACTGGGCACGGGGACTCCTGTTGGGGTCCCCTATGGATGATCAGTAACAGAAATTGAGAACTTTGTAACTTCATTGAACAGATGTGTGAGCCAAACTGTAGTTAACATAGAGCAGTGTATAATGCTCGGGTAAAATAAGATTTTTCTAAGACTTACATTTGATATTTCCATCACTTTACTATAAGCAAGTTCAGTGAAGACGTCTGTCTTATTTGTCAGGTCAACATTAGAGAAATTAAGTGATTTATTTCCATGGATGTACATCGAATACTCTTGGCTGAAGCTTCAAACTTTTTTGAATGCTTTTCCATTGAAAAGGATACCTCTCTTTCAGCTCCCCCATTTCTGAGAAGTATAAAATCTTATAATTTATTATTAACAAAGGGGAAAGGTAGGAGAAGGGATAAATTAACAGTTTGGGATTAACACATACACACTGCTATGTATAAAATAGATCATCAACAAGGAACTACTGTATAGCACAGGGAACTACACTGAATATTTTGCAATAACCTATAAGGGGAAATAATCTGAAAAAGAATCGATATTTTTATTGACATCATCTATCAATGACAGATAAAATGTAACCTAAGCAAGGCTGATGGTGAGCGCTTCTGAACCTGAAGATTTCAATCATCTAAAGTTTGGGCTCTGCCTACTTCCCAAGGCCCTTAATGGACATACGTGTAGCCGTAGCTTAAAAATTCCCCAGTTTGGGGTTCGGGGAGGCACAGATTTGGAAAAATCCCTGGTGTTCTCCTTCCATGCACGGGACCCTTCCTACAGCTAAAACATGCCTGTCACACCTAGAGGATTGTACACCGTTTGATCGGAAAGAGTTTGGAAAAGGCACCTCATCTCCTCATCGCCTGGTGCTCGGGTTCACCCCTCCAGCATCTTTCCTAACAATCTCCTCACTTGGGGATATCAGCACCGTCAACATCCTGTTGCACACAGTTTGGAATTTGTCCAGAGGATGAAGCAGAAGGATGAGAAAAATTTAGAGACAAGTCTTAGGTCTTCGGACAGGCACATGCCACTCTAATTTCCAATCCGGAAGACATATTCATCAAAGGCTAGAATTGCCCACAGAAAGAGAATAGGGCTAGCGGAAATCCTGCTGTTTTGTGTCCAGTTTCCAAAAACACAAGTTGAAAAATGGAACTCAGGGGCACTAAAATTCATGAAACTGCAGAGTTGAAAATATCTATTCTTGAAAAATGTCTTGAGGTAAGTCACAGAAAAGGACTTGTAAGCAAGGGGGTGTGGCAGGAAAAAGATTTGAAGAGGTAGAAAGGACTCCCCATTAAAGCACAAGAAAAGGGGCCGAACATCGCCAATGATGCACTTGGCTCAAAAGGGCGTATGCATTTTTTTCTGAATATATTCAAGTAAAGGCCATTCACACTTTTTATCCAAACAAACAGGTGGGCACTGGAAATCAATACTACAAAATGTATCACTTCACATCAGTCAGAAGGGCCATCCACATAAAGTGTAAACACCAGAAATGCAGGATAGGGTGAGGAGAAAAGGGAGCCCTGTGAGGCTGATAGTGGAAATGTAATGTGCCAACGGCCACTCTGGAGAAGTGTATTGTGTTTGCTAAAACATCTGAAAACTGAGCTACACAGCATAGGGCACTTGCACTCATGGGCATATACCTTGGGAAAAACAAAAAATGACAGAAAACAGGCACTCCAACGTTTACCACCTCTCTGTTAAAAAGGGCCTCCACTTGGATATAACCTAAATGTCCCTGGAAGGATAAAATGGATAAAAGAGATGGGGTACTTATGTAGAGTGGAATATTACTCATCCAGAAATCAATGAAATAAGGCCAGTTGTAACAACTCTGGAGGAGTTACATACGATCATTCTAAGTGACACATGTCAGAAAGAAAAAGACACATATCATAAGATGTCACTTAAAGGTGGAATCAAAAATGGCTACACATGAAATAAACTACAAAACAGAAACATAGTCACATATGTAGAAAATAGACATAAGGCTGCTAAATGGGAAAGGTGGGGAATGGTGAGGTATTATCCAGGTGGTTGAAATTAGCAAAGATACCATTCCAAGTACCGAATTGAATAACTGGCAAGGCCTACACGGTACCTCAAAGAACTGCACTCAGTCCACTCAAGTCACTGGAAAATAATACATATGACTCGTAAGCATCTGAGAAAGAATTTATTGTTGTCTCACAGTACATGAATCAAGTGGATGTACAGCAGCAAAAAACAGAGCTTTGAAAATCAGCTGTAACCAATATAAAAATAAATTTAAAAATATTTATAAAAACAGTGAGACAGACAAAAATTCTTACAACTTTTGTTGAAGGGCTACGATGTAACATGGATTGAACACATGTAGACCCACAGCAGGATGATATATAAGGCTGGAAGCTATGCATGCTGAGAGTTGTTAGAGAGGCTGGGTGAGGAAATGCAGACCTTTTAAAGTAATACTGCCTGGTACCCATTCCATGGGTCCCAAATCTGCACTTTCAAGGGAATCTTCTGACAGGGAAAACATGCCTGGGAAACCGAGATGAATGTACACCGTGTGCTCAGGAGAGGTGTCTAAAATGCACCTCATTATTGATCTCCTGGTGCTGGGGTTCGCCATTCCAGCCACATTACTAACAATCTCCCGAAATGGAGAATCAGCACCTTTAACCTGCTGTTTCACACAGTTTGCAATTTTTGCAGAGGATAAATGGAAAGAGGAGGAACCAATGAGAGATTAGCTGTAGTAGTTTTAACAGGCACATGTCACTCTAATTTCCCATTAGGAAGAAGAATTAACCAAAGGCTCAGCCTGCCTCCCCAGTACCAGAATAGGGCCGGAATCAATCCAATGGTTTGGCGGTCAGCTCACAAAAAAAGCGAGTTGCAAAATGGAGCTCAGGAGCAGACAATTCAAAGACCTGCAAAGATATAAATGATAACCAACGTCCAAAAATATATTCAGGTAAGGCAACGAAGAGGTTCTGAATGAGAGGCAGAATTGCAGGAAACATTTTTCAAAAGGTAGATTGTACTCACATTTAAAGCATATGAAAAGCAGCAGAATTTCTAAAATGATGCAGTTGGGCAAAAGGGTGTATGCGTTTTTTTCGTGAATATCTTCAGGAAAAAAACACATACAGAGTTTTTGGCCAACCAAGCAAGAGGGAAATGCAAATCCGCACAATAAAGAAGTCTCAATTTCCACTGCTCAGAAAGGCCATCCAAAAAATGTGTACAAATCAAAAATGCAGGAGAGGCCATGGAAAACAGGGAGACTAGTCACGCTGATGGGTGGGGTATAAATATCCAAGAGCTACTCTGAAGAAGTGTATGCTGTTTCCTAAAACATCTAAAATACAAAGCCCCCGAGCAAAGGGGACTTCAACTCATGGACATATAACTTGGGAAGACTAAATATCAAAAAGACACAGGCACCCCAAAGTTTAGGGCTGCTCTGCATACAAGAACCTCAACTTCGGTACACCTAAAGAATCCCAGGAAAAAGAGAAATGCATAAAGAATTTGTGGTAATTTTGTACAACGGAATATCACTCAGACGTGAAATCAGTGTCATAAGGCCAGTAGCAGCATAATGAGAGGATTTAGGTATGATGATTCTAAGGGAAATTAGTCACACAGAAAAAGAATCTTATCATAAGATATCACTTACAGAGGGAATGTCAACATCACAACACATGAACTGAATTAGGAAAGAGAGCAGCGTCTCACATTTAGAAAACACTCTTATGCCTCCTTAAGGGGAAAGGAGAGGTGGGGTGATGCATAAAACCAGAGTTTAATATTAGCACAGGTACCATCCCATAAACCAAATACAGAATAGACA
The DNA here is from genome assembly GCF_964341445.2 of Mesoplodon mirus. Taxonomy (NCBI): domain Eukaryota; kingdom Metazoa; phylum Chordata; class Mammalia; order Artiodactyla; family Ziphiidae; genus Mesoplodon; species Mesoplodon mirus. The sequence goes on from NW_028295811.1 coordinate 2,589,746, forward strand.
AGACCTACACCTTCCTCAGTGAACGGGACTCAAAACCCCTATTCCCCACAGAGGAATATATCTGATTAGTAAGAATCTTAAAACCTATGTACTGATATGCCTCTGTAAGGGAATCAAGTGTGTCTAGACCGGCATAAACACGTCAGTGAAAATCAGCTCAACCCCATTATAAAAATGAATTTCAAAAACAAAACAAAAAACAGCGAAATTCTTACACAATTCCTTCAGGGGTTCTGATGAAACCTAGAATGACCCTATCTGCAAAGACAGCTGGATGAGACATAAGGCTGGACACTTGGGACTGAGAGGACTGGTGAGATTGGGAGAGAAAATGCAGACCCTTTAAAGTAGTAATGCATGCCACCATTCCATGGGTCCCAAATTTCCAGGTAGAAGGGAATATCACTACAGTTATAACATGTATGGGAAACCTAGAGAATGGACACCCTGTGATGGCGAAAGGTTTCTGAAAGTCTCCTACTTTTTCCTCTCCTTGTGCTACAGTTTGGCATTCCAACTACTTTACTATCGATCTCCCAACTTAGGAGAGTCATCCCCTATAACCTCCTGGTTCGCACAGTTTGCTAATTGTGCAGAGGATGAAAGGGAAGAGGGAGAACAAATCAGAGAGTAGATGTAGGCCTTTGGACGGACACATGTCACTCTAAATTCCCGTCAGGAAGAAGAATTAACCAAAGCCTCAGCCACTCACAGGGAACCAGTATAGCCACCCCTGGAACTAGTATAGTTCCTGAAGCAAAATTGTGGATTTGCGGTCAGCTCCCAAAAATGGGATTTGAAAATTGGAGCTCAGGGGCAAAGCAAATCAAAAACCTGCAGAGTTATAAAGGACTACTCCCTTCCAAAAATCTGTTGAGGGAAGGCAACAAAGCGGACTTGAAAATGAGGCAGAATTGCACAATACATATTTCAAGAGGTAAATTGGAATCACATTTAAAGCACAGGAAAGGCATCACAACTTCGAGAATGATGCACTTGGCCAAAAACAGCGTATGACTTTTCTCCTGAATATATTCAGGAGAAAAGGCATAGGCCCTTTTTGGCCAATCAAGCAAGCACACAATGCAAATGCACACTACAAAGAATTGTCGCTTCCCACTGGTCAAAAAGGGCATCCGAAAATCTGTAAAAACTAGAAAGGCAAGATAGAGATGACAAGGGCATAAAGCAATATGATCCCAAGGGTCATGGAGGATTGTGATGACAAGCACATGGAGCATTGTGATGACAAGATTATGTATCATTTTGATGACAAAGGCATTGTGATGACAAGGTTCATGGAGCACTGTGATGACAAGCGTCATGGAGCACTGTGATTAAAGGGTTCATGGAGCATTGGGATGACAAGGGCATGGAGCATTTTGATGACAAGCGTCCCGGATCATTGTGTTGTCAGGGTTCATGGAGCATTGTCATGACAGTGGTCATGGAGCATTGTTATGACAGAGGTCTTGGAGCATTGTGATGAGAACGTCATGGAGCATTGGGCTGAAAATGTTCATGGAGTATTGTGATGACAGGGGTCAAGGAGCATTGTGATGACAAGGTACTGAAGCACTGTGATGAGAAGACCATGGAGCCATGTGATGACAAGTCTCATGGAGCATTCTGATGAAAAGGGTCATGGAGCATTGTGATTACAGGGGTCTTGGAGCATTGTGATGACAAGGGCATTGAACATTGGGATGACAATGTCATGGAGCGTTCTGATGACATGCATCATGGAGCTTTGTGATGACAAGGGCATGGAGCATTGTGAGAAGAATGGCATCGAGCATTGTGATGAAAAGCATCATGGATACTGTGATGACAAGGGCTTGGAACGATGTGATGAGAGGTTTTAGGAGCATTGCGATGACAATGGCATGGAGCATTCTGATGCCAAGGGTCATGGAGTTTTGTGATGACAAAGGTCATGGAGCATTTTGATGACAAGGGTGTGGTGAATTCTCTTGTGAAGGGCAGGGACCATTGTGATGACAGGGTCATGGAGCAATTTGATGAAAAGTGTCATGGAACATTTTGATGACAGGGGATATGGAACATTGTGATGTCAGGAGTCATGGAACATTTTCATGATGGAGTTGTGGACCATTGTGATGACAGGGGAGTGGGTGTATTGTGATGACTAGTGAGGGAACATTTTGATATCATTCGTGAGAGAGCATTTTGATAAGAAGTGCATGGAGCATTGTGATGACAAGTTTTATGGAGCATTGTGATGACAAGGTTGTGGAGCATTGTTATGACAAGCACATGGCGCATTGTGTTGACATGGGTCATGGAGCCCTGTGCTGACAAAGGCATGGAGCATTGTGATGAGAAGGGTCAACGAGCATTGTGATGAAAATTTCATGGAGCATTTTGGTGACAAATGTCACAGAGCCTTGTGATGACGAAGGCATGAACCATTGTGATGACAAAGGTCATGAAGCATTGTGATGACTGGAGTCATGGAGCATTGTGATGACAGGGTTCATAGAGCATTGTGATGAAAAGGCAATGATCATTGTGATGACAGGGGCATGGAGCATTGGCCTGACATGTTTCATGGATTATTGTGATGACAGTGGGCATGGTGCAATGTGATGACAAGGCATGGAGCATTGTGATGAGAAGGTCATGGAGTATTTTGAAGACAGTTCTCAGGGAGCATTGTGATGACATATGTCATGGTCCATTGCGATGACAATGGAATGGAACATTGTGATGCCAAGTGTCATGGAGGATTGTGATGACAAATGTAATGGAGCATTTTGATGACAAGGGCTTGGAGCATTGTGATGACAAGGGACACGGAGCATTGTGATGACAAGGGCATGGAGCATTGTGATGACAAGGGCCATTGAGAATTTTGATGACAAATTCATGAAGCATTGTGATGAGAAGCACATGGAGCTTCCTATGACAGGGGTGATGGAGCATTGCGATGAAAAGTGCATAGAGAATTGTGATGACAAATCATGTAACACGGTGATGAGAACTGTCATGGAGCATAGTGATGCCAAGAACGTAGAGAATTGTGATGACAGAGGACATGGAGCAGTGTGATGACCAGGGCATGGAGCATTGTGATGACCAGGGAATGGAGCATTGAGATGGCAGGACCGTGGAGCATTGTGATGACGAGCGTCATGGAGCACTGTAATGACAAGGGGAATGGAGCATTTGATGACAGTGGCCATGGAGCATTGTGATGACAAGGGTCATGGAGCATTTTGATGACAAGGGCGTAGAGCATTGTGATGAGAAGACCATGGATAATTGTGATGACGAGCGTCATGGAGCACAGTAATGACAAGGGGTATGCAGCATTGTGATGACAGTGGCTATGGAGCATTGTGATGACAAGTGTCATGGAGCATTCTGATGACAAGCTTGTGGAGTATTGTGACGACAATGGCATGGAGCATTGTGATGAAAAGGACAGGGAGCATTGTGATGAAAAAGGCATGAAGCCATTTCATGACAGGTTTCAAGGAGCATTCTGACGAAAAGTGTCAGGGAACATTGTGATGACAAGTGTTTTGAGAATTGTGATGAAAAAGATCATGGAGCATTTTGACGAAAAGGACATGGAGTATTGTGATGACAGGCATCATGGAGCGTTGTGATGACAAGTGTTATGGAACATTGTGATCACAAGGGTTGGGAGAATTGTGATGAAAAAGATCATGGAGCATTTTGACGAAAAGGACATGGAGTATTGTGATGACAGGCATCATGGAGCGTTGTGATGACAAGTGTTATGGAACTTTGTGATCACAAGGGTTGGGAGAATTGTGATGAAAAAGATCATGGAGCATTTTGACGAAAAGGACATGGAGTATTTTGATGACAGGCATCATGGAGCGTTGTGATGACAAGTGTTATGGAACATTGTGATCACAAGGTTTTGGAGCATTGTGATGATAGAAGTCATGGATCATTTTGTTTTCAAGGAGCATGGAACATTGGGATGACAAGGGCATGAAGCAATGTGATCTCAAGGTTCATGGAGGACTGTGATGACAATGGTAAGGGAGTATTTTGATGACAAGAAAATGGAGCATTTTGATGACAAGGTCATGTAGCATATTGCTGACACAGGCATGGAGTATTGTGATGATAAAGGTCATAGAGCACTGTGATGAGAAGCATCACGGATCATTGTGATTACAGGGGTCATGGAGCATTGGGATGGCAAGGGCATGGATCATTGTGATGACAAGTGTCATGGAGCATTGGGCTGAAAATGTTCATGGAGCATTGTGATGACTAGGGAATTTAGCACTGTGATGACAAGATTCCCGGATCACTGTGTTTTCAGGGGTCATGGAGCGTTGTGATGAGAGTGGTCATGGAGCATTGTGATGATAGGGATCATGAAGCATTGTGATGAGATGTTCCTGGAGAATTGGACTGAAAATATTCAGGAACTATTGTGAGGACATGCGTCATGGAGCATTGTGATGACAAGGGAATGGAGCACTGTGATGAAATGTTCCTGGAGAATTGTGATGAGAAGACCATGGAGCCTTGTAATAACATGTTTCATGGAGCATTCAGATGAAAAGGGGCATGGAGTATTGTGATTACTGGGGTCTTGGGGCATTGTGATGACAAGGGCATGGAGCATTGTGATTACTGGTGTCTTGGAGCATTGTGATGAAATTGGCATGGATCATTGTTATGAAAATGGTATGGAGATTTGTCATGACAGTGTTCCAGGAGCATACTGATGACAAGTGTCAGGGAGCATTGTGATGACAAGTGTATAGAGCACTGTGATGACAAAGGTCATGGAGCACTGTGATGAGAGGACCATGGATAATTTTGATGATGAGCTTCATGGGACATTGAGATGATAAGTGTTATGGAACATTGTGATCACAAGGATTTGGAGCATTGTGATGAGATAGATCATCAAATATTTTGATTTCACTGTGATGACAATAGCCTGAAGCATTATGATGATGGTCATGGTGCATTTTGATGACAGGGTTCATGGAGCATTGAGATGCAAATGTGCATGGAGCATTGTGATTAGAGGGTTCATGGAGCATTGTGATGACAATGGCATGGAGCATTGAGATGCCAAGGGTCATGGAACCTTGTGATGACAAAGGTCATGGAGCATTTTGATGACAAGGGCGTGGTATATTGTGATGAGAAGGGCAGGGAGTATTGTGATGACAGGGTTATAGAGCAATTTGATGAAAAGGGTCATGGAATATTTTGATGACAGGTGTTATGGAACATTGTGATGTCAGGGGTCATTGAGCATTTTGAGGAAAATTGTTATGGAGCATTTTGATGACAGGGGTTATGGAACATTGTGATGTCAGGGGTCATCGAACTTTGTGAGGATATGTGCATGTAGCATTGAAAAGAGAGAAGTCATGGAATATTGTGATGACAGGGGTGAGGGAGTATTGTGTTGAATAGTGATGTAACATTGTGATATCAGTGTTGAGAGAGCATTTTGATGAGAAGTGCATGGAGAATTGTGATGACAAGTTTTATGGAGCATTGTGGTGACAAGATTGTGGAGCACTGTGATGAAAAGTGCAGGGTGCATTGTGATGACATGGGTCATGGAGCATTGTGCTGACAAGCGCATGGAGCATTGTGATGACAAGGGTCATGGAGCATTGTGCTGAGAAAGGCATAGAGCATTGTGATGACAAGGGTCAAAGAGCATTGTGATGAAAATTTCATGGAGCATTGTGGTCAAATATGTCACAGAGACTGCTGAAGAGGAGGGCATGGACCATTGTGATGACAAAGGTCATGAAGCATTGCGATGAATGGAGGCATGGAGCATTGTGATGACAGGGGTCATGGACCTTTGTGATAACAAGGGCATGGAGCATTGTGATGACAAGGGAATGGTGCATTGGTCTAATAAGTTTCATGGATTATTGTGATGAGAGTGGGCATAGAGCATTGTGATGATAAGGGCATGGAACACTGTGATACATGGGTCATGAAGGATTATAATGACAAGGTCATTTGGCATTGTGATTTGAAGGGCATAGAGCATTTTGATGACAAGTGTCATGGAGCTTTGTGATGACAATGGCATGGAGCAATGTGATGAGAGGGTTCATGGAGCCCTGTGATGACAATGACATCTAGCGTTGTGAGTAGAAGGCCATGGAGCATTCTAATGTCTTGCGTCATGGAGTTCTGTGATGACAAGGGCATAGAGCTTTGTGATTACAGGGGTCTTGGAGCATTGTGATGAAAAGGGAATGGATCACTGTGATGAAAATGGCATGGAGCCTTGTCATGACAGGGTTCAAGGAGCATACTGACGACAAGTGTCAGGGAGCATTGTGATGACAAGTGTATTGAGCATTCTGATGACAAAGATTATGGAGCATTGTGATGAGAAGACCATGGATAAATGTGATGATGATCGTCATGCGGTGTTGTGATGATAAGTGTTATGAAACATTGTGATCACAAGGGTTTGGAGCATTATGATGACAGAGTCCATGAAGAATTTTGATTTCATTGTGATGACAATAGCCTGAAGCATTATGATGATGGGCATGGTGCATTGTGATGACACGGTTCATGGAGCATTGAGATGAAAAGGGGCATGGAGCATTGTGATTACAGAGTTCTTGGAGCATTGTAATGACAAGCGCATAGAGCTTTCTAATGACAAGGTCATGTAGAATTTTGCTGACAAATGCATGGAGCATTGTGATGACAGGTGTCATGGAGCTTTGTGATGACAAGTCATGGAGCATTTTGATGACAAGGGCATGGTGCATTGTGATGACAAGGGCAGGAAGCATTTTGATGAATGGGTCATGCAGCAATTTGATGAAAAGTGTAATGGAACATTGTGATGGCAGTGGTCATGGAGCATTGTGATGACAGAGGTAATGGAGCATTTTGATGAGAAGGGCATTGAGCATTGGTCTGAAATGTTTCAAGGATTATTGTGATGAGAGTGGGCATGGAGCATTGTGATGACAAGGGCACGGAACACTGTGATACATGGCTCATGCTGGATTGTAATGATAAGGGCATGGAGCATTGTGATGAGAAGGACATCGAGCATTGTGATGACAAGTGTCATGGAGCTTTGTAATGACAAGGGCATGGAGCAATGTGATGAGAGCGTTTATGGAGCACTGTGATGACAATGACATGGAGCAATGTGATGCCAATGTTCATGGAGCTTGGTGATGACAAAGTCATAGAACATTTTGATGACATGGGTGTGGTGCATTGTGATGAGAAGGGCAGGGAGCATTTTGATGACAGGGTCATGTAGCAGTTTGATGAGAAGTGTAATGGAACATTTTGATGACAGGGGTTATAGAACATTTTGATGCCAGGGGTCATGGAGCTTTGGGATGAAAAGGGTCATGGAGCATTTTGATGACAGGGGTTATGGAAGATTGTGATGTCAGGGGTTATGGAACAAGTGCTGATAAGGGGATGTAGCATTGTGATGACTGGGGTCATGGAACATTTTGTTTACCGGGGTGAAGGAAGATTGTGATAACTGGTGACGGAACATTGTGATATCTCAGGTGAGAGAGCATTTGGATGAGAAGTGCATGGAGCATTGTGATTACAAGGTTTATGGCGGATAGCGATGACAAGGTTGTGGATCAATGTGATGAAAAGCACGTGGCACATTGTGATGACAAGGGTCATGGAGTACTGTTCGGACAAAGGCATGGAGCATTGTGATGACAAGGGTCACGGAGCATTGTGATGAAAATTTCATGGAGCATTGAGTTTACAAAGGACACAGAGCCTTTTGAGGACGCGAGCATGGACCGTTGTGTTTACAAACGTTATGAAGAATTGTGATGACTGGATTCAGGTGGCATTGTGATGACAGGGGTAATGGAGCAGTGTGATGACAAGGGCATGGAGCATTGCGATGACAGAGGCATGGAGCATTGGTCTGACAATTTTCATAGATTATTGTGATGACAGTGGACATGGTGCATTGTGATGACAAGGGCTTGGAGCATTGTGATGAGAAGGTCATGGAGTATTGTGAAGAAAGTTGTCATGGAGCACTGTGATGACAAGGGTCACGGAGCATTGTGAATACAGGGGTCATGGAGCACTGGGATGACAAGGACATGGATCACTGTGATGAGAAGGTCATGGAGTATTGTAAAGACAGGAGTCAGGGAGCATTGTGATGACATATGTCATTGTCCACTGCGATGACAATGTCAGGGAGCATTGAGATGCCAAGTGTAATGGAGGATTGTGATGACAAATATAATGGAGCATTGTGATGACTAGGGCTTGGAGCATTATGATGACAAGGGCCATTGAGAATTTTCATGACAAGGTTGAGTAGCATTGTGATGACAAGGTCCTGGAGCTTTGTGTTTAGAAAACCATGGAGCCTTGTGAAGACAAGTCTCATGGGGCATACTGATGAAAAGGGGCATGGAACATTCTGATTACAGGGGTCTTGCAACATTGTGATAACAAGTGCATGGAGCATTGTGATGACAAGGGCATGGAGCATTGGTCTAATACGTTATATGGATTATTGTGATGACAGATGGAATGGCGCATTGTGATGACAAGGGCATGGAGCATTGTGATGACCAGATCATGCAGTATTGTGAAGACAGGTGTCAGGGAGCATTGTGATGACATATGTAATGGCCCATTGTGATGACAATGGCATGGAGCATTGTGATGCCAAGTGTCATGGAGGATTCTGATGACAAAGGTAATGGAGCATTGTGATGACAATGGCTTGGAGCATTGTGATGACAAGGGTCAGGGAGCATTGAGCTGACAAGTGCATGGAGAATTGTGATGACAAGGGTCATGGAGCATTCTGATGACAAGCTTGTGAAGTATTTTGATGACAATGGCATGGAGCATTGGGATGAAAACGGTATGGGGCTTTGTGATGAAAAAGGCATGGAGACATTTCGTGACAGGGTTCAAGGAACATACTGATGACAAGTGTCAGGGAGCATTGTGATGACATGTATATTGAGAATTGTGATGACAAAGTCATAGAGCATTGTGATGTAAAGTCCATGGAGTATTGTGATGACAGGCATCATGGTGCTTTGTGATGACAAGTGTTATGGAACACTGTGATCACAAGGATTTGGAGCATTGTGATGACAGAGGTCATGGATCATTTTGATTTCAAGGAGCATGGAGCATTGTGATGACAAAGGAATGAAGCAATGTGATCCCAAGGTTCATGGAGGATTGTGATGACAATGGAAATGGAGTATTGTGATGACAAGCGCACAAAGCATTGTAATGACAAGGTCATATAGCATTTTGCTGACAAAGGCATGGAGCATTGTGGTGACATTTGTCATGGAGCACTCTGATGACAAGCGTCACGGAGCATTGTGAATACAGGGGTCATGGAGCATTGGGATGATAAGGGCATGGTTCATTGTGATGACAAGAATCCCGGATCATTGTGTTGTGAGGTGTCATGTAATGTTGTGATGACAGTGGTCATGGAGCATTGTGATGATATTGGCCATGGAGCATTGTGATGAGTAGGTCGTGGAGCATTGGGCTGAAAATGTGCATGGAGTATTGTGATGATAGGGGTCCTGGAGCATTGTGATGACAAGTAAATGAAGCATGGTGATGACAAGGTCCTGGAGCATTGTGATGAGAAGACCATGGAGACTTGTGATGACAAGTCTCATGGAGCATTCTGATGAAAAGGGGCATGGAGCATTGTGATTACAGGGTTCTTGGAGCATTGTGAAGACTAGGGCATGGAGCATTGTGATGAGCAGGCCATGGAGCATTCTGATGACATGTGTCCTGGCGTTTTGTGATGACAAGGGCATGGAGCATTGTGATTAGAGGGATCTGGGAGCATTGTGATGAAAAGGGCATGGATCATTGTGATGAAAAAGGCATGGAGCCTTGTCTTGTCAGGGTTCAAGGAGCATACTGACGACAAGTGTCAGGGAGCATTGTGATGACAAGTGTATTGATCATTGTGATGACAAAGATCATGGAGCATTGTGATGAGAAGACCATGGATAATTGTGATGATGAGCATCATGGGGTTTTGTGATGATTCGTGTTATGCAAACTTGTGATCACAAGGGTTTGGAGCATTATGATGACAGAGGACATGCAGAATATTGATTTCATTGTGATGACAATAGCCTGAAGCATTATGATGATGGGCATGGTGCATTGTGATGACAGGGTTCATGGGGCATTGAGATGAAAAGTGGCATGGAGCATTGTGATTACAAGGATCTTGGAGCATTGTGCTGACAAGGGCATGGAACATTGTGATCAGAAGGCCATGGAACATTCTGATGACATGCGTCATGGAGCTTTGTGATGACAAGGGCATGGAGCATTGTGATTTCAGGGGTCTTGAGCATTGTGATGAGAAGTGTCATGGAACCTTGTGATGACTAGGCCACGGATGATTGTGATGGCAGGGGACATGGTGCATTGTTATGACAGGAGTAATGGAGCATTGTGATGAGAAGTGTATGGAACTTTGGTCTGAAATGTTTCATGGATTATTGTGATGAGAGTGGGCATGGAGCATTGTGATGACAAGGGCAAGGAACACTGTGATACATGGGTCATGCAGGATTGTAATGACAAGGGCATGGAGCATTGTGATGAGAATGGCATCGAGCATTGTGATGACAAGTGTCATGGAGCTTTGTGATGACAAGGGCATGGAGCAATGTGATGAGAGTGTTCATGGAGCATTGTGATGACAATGACATGGAGCATTGTGATGCCAAGTGTCATGGAGCTTTGTGATGACAAGTCATGGAGCATTTTGATGACAAGGGCATGGTGCATTGTAATGAGAAGGGCAGGGAGCATTTTGATGACCGGGTTATGCAGCAATTTGATAAAAAGTGTAATGGAATATTTTGATGGCAGGGTTTATAGACCATTGTGATGTCTGGGTACTTGGAGCTTCGGGATGGAATGGGTCAGGGAGCATTTTGATGACAGGGGTTATGGAACATTGTGATGGCAGGGATCATGGAACTTTGTAATGATAAGGGGATGTAGCATTGTGATGACAGTTTCATAGAACCTTGTGATTACAGGGGTGAGGGAGTATTGTGATGACTAGTGATGGAACATTGTGATATCTCTGGTGAGAGAGCATTTTGATGAGAAGTGCATGGACCATTTTGATTACAACGTTTATGGAGCATTGCAATGAGAAGTTTGTGGACCGTTGTGATGAAATGCACGTGGCACACTGTGATGAAAATGGTCATGGAGCATTGTTCTTACAAAGACATGGAGCACTGTGATGACAAGTGTCACAGAGAATTGTGATGAAAATTTCATGGAGCATTGTGGTTACAAAGGTCACAGAGCCTTGTGATGACACGGGCATGGACCATTGTGATGACAAACGTTATGAAGCATTGTGATGACTGGAGTCACGGAGCATTGTGATGACAGGGGTCATGGACGATTGTGATGACACGGGCATGGAGCATTGGTCTGAGAAGTTTCATAGATTATTGTGATGAGAGTGGACATGGTGCATTGTGATGACAAGGGCATGGAGCATTGTGATGAGAAGGTCATGGCGTAGTGTGAATACAGGTGTCAGGGAGCATAGTGATGACATATGTCATGGGCCACTGCGATGAAAATGGCATGGAGCATTGTGATGCCAAATGTAATGGAGAATTGTGATGACAAATATAATAGAGCATTGTGATGATTAGGGCTTGGAGCATTATGATGACAAGGGCCATTGGAAATTTTCATGACAAGGCCGTGAAGCATTGTGATGACAATGTCCTGGAGCATTGTGGTGACAAAACCATGGATCCTTGTGATGACAAGTCTCATGGAGCATACTGAAGAAAAGGGGCATGGAACATTGTGATTACAGGGGTCTTGGAACATTGTGATGACAAGGGCATGGAGCATAGTGAGTAGAAGACAAAGGAGAATACTGATGGCAAGCGTCATTGTGTTTTGTGATGACAAGGGCATGGAGCATTGTGATGACAAGGGTCATGGAGCACTGAGCTCAAAATGTTCATGGAGTGTTGTGATGACAGGGGTCATGGAGCATTGTCATGACCATGGAATGGAGCAATGTGATGACAAGAGTCCCAGATCATTGTGTTGTCAGGTTTCATGGAGTGTTGTGATGACAGAGGTCATGGAGCATTGTGATGATATTGGCCATGGAGCATTGTGATGAGTAGGTCTTGGAGCATTGGGCTTAAAATGCTCATGGTTTATTGTGATTACAGGGGTCTTGGAGCATTGTGATGAAAAGAGCACGAATTATTGTGATGAAAAAGGCATGGAGCCTTGTCATGACAGGGTTCAAGGAGCATACTGACGACAAGCGTCAGTTAGCATTGTGATGACAAGTGTATTGAGCATTGTGATGACGAAGATCATGGAGCATTGTGATGAGAAGACCATGGATAATTGTGATGATGAGCGTCATGGGGTGTTTTGATGATAAGTGTTATGGAACATTGTGATCACAAGGGTTTGGAGCATTATGATGACAGAGTTCATGGAGAATAATGATTTCATTGTGATGACAAGACCATGGATAATTGTGATGATGAGCGTCATGGGGTGTTTTGATGATAAGTGTTATGGAACATTGTGATCACAAGGGTTTGGAGCATTATGATGACAGAGTTCATGGAGAATATTGATTTCATTGTGATGACAATAGCCTGAAGCATTGTGATGATGGGCATGGTGCATTGTGATGACAGGGTTCATGGAGCATTGAGATGAAAAGGGGCATGGAGCATTGTGTTTACAGGGGTTTTGGAGCATTGTGATGACAAGCGCATGGAGCATTGTGATGAGAAGGCCATGCAACATTCTGAGGACATGCGTCATGGAGCTTTGTGATGACAAGGGCATGGAGCATTGTGATTTCAGGGGTCTTCAGCATTGTGATGACAAGTGTCATGGAACCTTGTGATGACTAGGCCGTGGATCACTGTGATGGCAGGGGTCATGGTGGATTGTTATGACAGGGGTAATGGAGCATTGTGATGAGAAGGGCATGGAACATTGGTCTGAAATATTTCGTGGATGATTGTGATGAGTGTGGTCATGGAGCCTTCTGATGACAAGGGTACGGAACACTATGATACATGGGTCATGCTGGATTGTAATGACAAGGGCATGGAGCATTGTGATGAGAAGGGCATCGAGCATTGTGATGACAAGTGTCATGGAGCTTTGTGATGACAAGGACATCGAGCAATGTGATGAGAGTGTTCAGGGAGCATTGTGATGACAGTGACATGGAGCATTGTGATGCCAAGGGTCATGGAGCATTGTCATGACAAGTAATCGGGCATTTTGATGACAAGGGCATGTTGCATTGTGATGAGAAGGGCAGGGAGCATTTTGATGAACGGGTCATGCAGCAATTTGATGAAAAGTGTAATGGAATATTTTGATGGCAGAGGTTATAGAACATTGTAATGTCAGGGGATTTGGAGCATTGGGATGAAAAGGGTCATGGAGCAATTTGATGACAGGGGTCATGGAACATTGTGATGATAAGGGGATGTAGCAGTGTGATGACAGGTTCATGGAACATTGTGATTACAGGGGTGGGGGTGTATTGTGATGACTTGTGATGGAACACTGTGATATCTCTCGTGAGAGAGCATTTTGATGAGAAGTGCATGGAGCATTGTGATTACAAGATTTATGGAGCATTGCAATGACAAGGTTGTGGACCGTTGTGATGAAATGTGTGTGGCACATTGTGAAGACAATGGTCATGGAGCATTGCTCTGACAAAGATATGGAGCATTGCGTAGACAAGGGTCACAGAGAATTGTGATGAAACTTTCAAGGAGCATTGTGGTTACAAAGGTCACAGAGCCTTGTAATTACGCGTGCATGGAACATTGTAATAACAAATGTTATGAAGCATTGTGATGACTGGAGTCACGGACCATTGTGATGACAGGGGTCATGGAGCATTGTGATGACATGTGTCATGGAGCATTGTGCTGACAAGCGCATGGAGCATTGTGATGACAAGCGTCATGGAGCATTGTGCTGATAAAGGCATAGAGCATTGTGATGACAAGGGTCAAAGAGCATTGTGATGAAAAGTTCATGGAGCATTGTGGTTAAAAAGGTCACAGAGACTGTTAATGACGAGGGCATGGACCATTGTGATGACAAAGGTCATGAAGCATTGTGATGACTGGAGTCACGGAGCATGGTGATGACAGGGTTCATGGAGGATTGTGATAACAAGGGCATGGAGCACTGTGATGACAAGGGCATGGAACATTGGTCTAATAAGTTTCATGGATTATTGTGATGACATTTGGAATGGCACATTGTGATGACAAGGGCATGGAGCCTACTGATGACCAGGTCATGCAGTATTGTGAAGACAGGTGTCAGGGAGCATTGTGATGACATAGGTAATGGCCCATTGTGATGACAATGGCATGGAGCATTGTGATGCCAAGTGTCATGGAGGATTCTGTTGACAAAGGTAATGGAGCATTCTGATGACAAGGGTCAGGGAGCATTGTGCTGACAAATGCATTGAGAATTGTGATGACAAGGGTCATGGAGCATTCTGATGACAAGCTTTTGGAGTATTTTGATTACAGTGGCATGGAGCATTGTGAAGAAAACAGCATGGGGCATTGTGCTGAAAGAGGCATGGAGCCTTTTCGTGACAGGGTTCAAGGAGCATTCTGATGACAAGTGTCAGGGAGCATTGTGATGACAAGTGTATTGAGCATTGTGATGACAAACGTCATGGAGCATTGTGATGACAAGTCATGGAGCATTTTAATGACAAGGGCATGGTGCATTGTGATGAGAAGTTTAGGGAGAATTTTGATGACCGGGTCATGCAGCAATTTGATGAAAATTGTAATGGAACATTTTGATGCCAGGGGTTATAGAACATTGTGATGTCAGGGGTCTTGCAGCTTTGGGATGAAACGGATCATGGAGGATTTTGATGGCAGTTGTCATGGAACATTGTGATGATAAGGGGATGTAGAAGTGTGATGACAGTGTCATGGATCATTGTGATTACAGGGGTGTGGGAGTATTATTATGACTAGTGATGGAACACTGTGATATCTCTTTTGAGAGAGCATTTTTATGAGAAGTGCATGGAGCATTGTGATTACAAGGTTTATGGAGCATTGCAATGACAATGTTGTGGACCATTGTGATGAAATGTGCGTGGCATATTGTGAAGACAATGGTCATGGAGCATTGTTCTGACAAAGACATGGAGGATTGTGATGGCAAGTATCACAGAGAATTGTGATGAAAAGTTCATGGAGCATTGCGGTTACAAAGGTCACAGAGCTTTGTGATGACGCGGGCATGGACCACTATGATGACAAACGTTATAAAGCATTGAGATGCCTGGAGTCACGGAGCATTGTGATGACAGGGGTCATGGCTCATTGTAATGACATGTGTCATGGAGCATTGTGCTGACAAGCGAATGGAGCATTGTGATGACAAGGGTCATGGAGCATTGTGCTGAGAAAGGCATAGAGCATTGTGATGACAAGGGTCAAAGAGCATTGTGATGAAAAGTTCTTGGAACATTGTGCTTAAAATGGTCACAGAGACTGTTGATGACGAGGGCATGGAAAACTGATGACAAAGGTCATGAAGCATTGGGATGAAAAGGGCATGGAGTATTGTGATGACAGGCATCATGGAGCGTTGTGATGACAAGGGAATGGAGCATGGTGATGAAAAGGTCCTGGAGCACTGTGATGAGAAGACCATGGAGTCTTGTGATGACAAGTCTCATGGAGCATTCTGATGAAAAGGGGCATGGAGCATCGTGATTACAGTGGTCTTGGTGCATTGTGATGACGAGGGCATGGAACATAGTGATGAGAAGTCCATGGAGCATTCTGATGACATGTGTCATGGAATTTTGTGATGACAAGGACATGGAGCATTGTGATTTCAGGGATTTTGGAGCATTGTGATGAAGAGTACATGGATCATTGTGATGACAATGGCACGGAACACTGTGATACATGGGTCATGCAGGATTGTAATGACAAGGACATGGAGCACTGTGATGAGGAGGGCATCAAGCATTGTGATGACAAGTGTCATGGAGCTTTGTGATGACAAGTGCATGGAGCCATGTGATGAGAGGGTTCATGGAGCATTGTGATGACAATGACATGGAGCATTGTGATGACAATGGAAATGGAGCATTGTGATGACAAGTGTGTTGAGAATTGTGATGACAAAGGTCATGGAGCATTGTGATGAAAAGGGCATGGAGTATTGTGATGACAGGCATCATGGTGCGTTGTGATGACAAGTGTTATGGAACATTGTGATCACAAGGGTTTGGAGCATTGTGATGACAGAGGTCATGGATCATTTTGATTTCAAGGAGCATGGAGCATTGTGATGACAAGGGCATGAAGCAATGTGATCCCAAGGTTCATGGAGGATTGTGATGACAATGGAAATGGAGTATTGTGATGACAAGCGCACAAAGCATTGTAATGACAAGGTCATGTAGCATTTTGCTGACAAAGGCATGGAGCATTGTGATGACATGTGTCATGGAGCACTCTGATGGCAAGCGTCACGGAGCATTGTGAATACAGGGGTCATGGAGCATAGGGATGACAAGGACATGGATCATTGTGATGACAAGGTTCATGGAACATTGGGCTGAAAATGTTCATGGAGTATTGTGAAGACAGGGTCTATGGAGCATTGTGATGACTAGGGAATGGAACATTTTGATGACAAGAGTGCCGAATCATTGTGTTGTCAGGTGTCATGGAGTGTTGTGATGACAGTGGTCATGGAGCATTGTGATGATATTGGTCATGGATCTTTGTGATGAGAAGACCGTGGGTAATTGTGATGTCTAGCATCATGGAGCACTGTAATGACAAGGGGCATGAAGCATTGTGATGACAGGTGTCAGGGAGCATTGTGATGACATGGGTCATGGAGCATTGTGATGACAGGGGCATGGAGCATTGTGATGACAAGTGCATGGAGCATTGTGATGACAAGTGCATGGAGCATTGCAATGTCAAGTGGATGGAGAATTGTGATGACAAGAGCATGTAAAATATTGCTGAGAAGTGTCATATAGCATTGTGATGACATGGACGTGGAGAACTGTGATGACAAGGGACATGGAGCATTGTGATAACCAGGGCATGGTGCATTGTGATGACAGGGGTCATGGAGCATTATTATGAGAACAGCCATGGTGCATTCTGACATAAGATATCACTTATGAAGGGAATGTAAACATGGCTACATATGAACTGAATTAGGGAAGAGAACAGAGTCTCAGATTTAGAAAACACTCTAACGCTTGCTTAAGGGGAAAGAGAGGTGGGGAGATGCACAAAACATAAGATTGATATTAGCACAGGTACCGTTCCATAGTCCAAAAACAGAAGAGACAAGCCCTACTCCTTCCTCAGTGAATGGAACTCAACATCCCTATTCCCCGCAGAGAAACATATCTGACTAGTAAGAATTTTAAAACCTATGTATTGATATGTCTCCGTAAGGGAAACAAGTGTGTCTAGAACGACATAAACATGGCAGTGAGAATCAGCTCAAACCCAATATAAAACTGAATTTGAAAACAAAACATAAAAACAGTAAAATTCTTACACAATACCTTCAGGGGTTCTGGTGAAATTTGGAATGACCCTATCTACAATGACAGCTGGATGTGGCATAAGGCTGGTCACTTGGGACTGAGAGGATTGGTGAGATTGGGTGAAAAAATGCAGACCCTTTAAAGCAATAATGCCTGCCACCCATTCCATGGTTCCCAACTCTCCAGGTAGAAGGGACTATCACTACAGTTATAACGTGTATGGGAACCTAGAGAATGGAAACCATCTGATGGTGAAAGGTTTCTAAAACTCTACTACTTTTTTCTCTCCTTGTGCTCCAGTTTGACATTCCAACTGCTTTACTATCAATCTCCCAACTTTGAAAGTCAGCCCCTATAACCTCTTGGTTCGCACAGTTGGCAAATTGTGCAGAGGATATAAGGGAAGAGAGAGAACCAATGAGAGAGTAGCTGTAGGCATTTGGACAGCCACATGTCACTATAATTTCCCGTCACAAAGAGGAATTAACCAACATCTCAGCCTGCCCCCCCAGAATCATTATAAATCCAGAAGCAAAACTGTTGATTTGCGGTCAGCTCACAAAAACGCGAGTTGAAAAATGGAACTCAGGGCCACAGCAATTCACTAACCTGCAGAGTTATAAAGGACTACTCTCTTCCAAAAATCTGTTGAGAGAAAGCCACGAGGCGGAAGGGAAAATGAGGCAGAATGGCATGAAACAGATTTCAAGAGGTACAATGGAATCGCCTTAAAACACAGGAAAAGCATTACAACTTCGAAAATTATGGAAATGGCCATAAAGGGCATATGGGTTTTCCCGTGAATATATAGAGGAGAAAACGCATATGCCCTTTTTGGACAAGCAAGCAAGTGGGCAATGCAAATCAGCACTACAAAGAAGTATCACTTCCTACAGGTCAAAAGGGACATCCACAAAATGTGTAAAAAACAGAAAGGCAAGAGAGGCCCTGGAGAACAGGGAGCCTGGTTATGCTGATGGGTGGGATGTAAATTGCCAACTGCCTCTCTGGAGGAGTGTATTGTGTTCCCTAAAACAAGTAAACAACAGAGGTACAGAGCCAAGGGCACTTCCAGTCTAGGGAATATACCTTGGGAAAACTGAAAATCAATAAGACAGAGCCACCACATTATTTAGGGCTGCACTGCTTACAAGAAGCTCATTTGGGTGCACCTTAAATATCCCTGAAAGATAAAAATGGTACAAAAATTTGAGGTACTTACGTCCGATGAAATATCCCTCAGCCATGAAATCAAAGTCATAAGACCAGTAGCAGCAAAATGAGTGGATTCAGGTACGATGATTCTAAGTGAAATAAGTCACACAGAAAAAGAAACTTATCATAAGATATCACTTATAGATATCCTGTAAACATGGCTACACATGAACTGAGTTAGGAAAGAGAACAGAGTCTCACATTTAGAAAACACTCTGATGCCTGCATAAGGGGGAAGGAGAGGTGGGGTGATGCATAAAACCAGAGTTTAATATTAGAACAAGTACCATTCCAAAAACCTAATACAGAATAGCAAGACCTACAACTTCCTCAGTGAACGGGATGCAACAACACATATTACGTGCAGAGGAATATATCTGACTAATAAGAATCTTAAAACCTATGTATTGCTATGTCTCCGTAAGGGAATCAAGTGTGTCTAGACTGGCATAAACATGGCAGCGAGAATCAGATCAAACCCACTATAAAAAGGAATTTGGAAAACAAAAAAAAGGGAAATTCTTTACAATTCCTTCAGGGTTTCTGATGAAAGCTGGAATGACCCTATCTACAATGACAGCTGGATGTGGCATAAGGCTGGACAAATGGGACTGAGAGGATTGGTGAGATTGGGTGAGAAAATGCAGACTCTTTAAAGAAATAATGCATGGCCCCCATTCCATGGGTCCCATGTCTCCAGCTTGAAGGGAATATTACTACAGCTATAACATGTACGGGAAACCTAGAGAATGGACACACTGTGAATACGAAAGGTCTCTAAAACTCAACGAATAGTCCCTCTCCTGGTGCTCCGGTTTGACATTCCAACTGCTTTACTATCAATCTCCCAACTTGGAGAGACAGCACCTATAAACTCCTGGTTGGCACAGGTTGCCAATTTGGCGGAAGAAGAAAGGGAAGAGGGAGAAACAATGAGAGAGTAGCTGTTAGGCATTTGGACGGGCATATGTCACTCTTATATCCCGGGAGAAAGGAAAATTAACTAATGTCTCGGCCACACACCGGGAAGGAGTATAGGTCCTGAACCAGAATTTTGGACTTGCATTCAGCTCACAAAAAAACGAGTTAAAAAATGGAGCTCAAGGGCACAGAAATTCACAAACTGGCAGACAACTAAATGGCAACTATCATCCAAAAATCTGTTGAAGGAAGGCAACGAGGCGGACTTGAAAGCGAGGCAGAATAGCAGGAAACATATTTCAAGCGGTACGTTGGAATCACCTGTAAAGCACAGGAAGAGGGGCACA
Source organism: Mesoplodon mirus (assembly GCF_964341445.2). Lineage (NCBI taxonomy): Eukaryota > Metazoa > Chordata > Mammalia > Artiodactyla > Ziphiidae > Mesoplodon > Mesoplodon mirus. The sequence continues at coordinate 2,609,909 of NW_028295811.1, forward strand.
ACTACGGCAATGATGCACTTGGCCCAAAAGGGTGTATGTGTTTTCTCCTGAATATATTCAGGGGAAAATGCATACAACCTTTTTGGCCAAGCCAGCAAGCGGGCAATGCAAATCTGCAGTACAAAGAAGTATCACTTCCCACCAGTCAAAAGGGACATCGGCAAAATGTGTAAAAACCAGAAAGGCAAAAGAGGACCTGGAGAACAGGGAGCCTTTTTATGCTGATGGGCGGAATGTAAGTTGCCAACTGCCACTCTGGAGGAGTGCATTGTGTTCCCTAAAACAAGTAAACAAATGAGCTACATAGCCAAGCGCACTTCAAGTCTAGGTAATATACCTTGGGAAAACTGAAAATCAATAAGACAGAGCCACCCCAAAATTTAGGGATGCACTGCTTACAAGAACCTCAACTTGGGTCCATATTAATTATCACAAGAAAGTTAAAAATGGTTCAAAATATTGTGGTACTTACGTACGATGGAATATCCCTCAGCCATGAAATCAATGTCATAAGACCAGTAGCAGCAAAATGAGTGGATTCAGGTACGATGATTCTAAGTGAAATAAGTCACACAGAAAAAGAAGCTTATCATAGGATATGACTTATTAAGATGCTGTAAACATGGCTACACATGAACTGAGTTAGGAAAGAGAACAGAGTCTCACACTTAGAATACACTCTTATGCCTGCTTAAGGGGGAAGGAGAGGTGGGGTGATGCATAAAACCAGAGTTTGATATAAGCACAGGTAGTGTTCCAAAAACCAACTATGGAATAGAAAAACCTACACCTTCCTCGGGGAAAGGGACTCAAAACACCATATTTTCTGCAGAGGAATATATCTGACTAGTAAGAATCTTAAAACCTATGTATTGATATGTCTCCATAAGGGAATCAAGTATGTCTAGACTGGCATAAACATGGCAGCGAGAATCAGCTCAAACCCACTATAAAAATGAATTTCAAAAACAAAACAAAAAAACAGGGAAATTCTTTCCAATTCCTTCAGGGTCTCTGATGATACCTGGAATGAATCTATCTACAACTACATCTTGATGTGGCATAAGGCTGGACACTTGGGACTGAGAGGCTTGGTGAGACTGCGTGAGCAAACACAGACCATTTAAAGCAATAATGTGTGGCCTCCATGCCATGGTTCCAAACTCTCCAGGTTGAAGGGAATATTACTACAGCTATAACATGTACGGGAAACCTAGAGAATGGACACACTGTGAATACGAATGGTCTCTAAAACTCAACAAATAGTCCCTCTCCTGGTTCTCCGGTTTGACTTTCCAACTGATTTACTATCAATCTCCAAACTTGGAGAGACAGCCCCTTTAACCTCCTGGATAACACAGGTTGCCAATTTGGCAGAGGATGAAAGGGACCAGGGAGAACCAATGAGAGAGTAGCTGTTAGGCATTTGGACGGGCACATGTGACTCTAATTGCCGGGCAGGAAGAAGAATTAACCAAAGACTCATCCTGCTGCCGGAAACCAGTATAGGTCCTGAACCGAAATTTTGGACTTGCGGTCAGCTCACAAAAAACGATTTGATAAGTGGAGCTCAGGGGCACAGCAGTTCACAAACTGGCAGAGTAATAAAGGACAGCTATCGGCCAAAAATTGTTTGAAGGAAGGCAACGAGGTGGACTTGAAAGCGAGGCAGAATCACAGTAAACAGATTTCAAGAGGAACGTTGGAATCACCTTTCAAGCACAGGAAGAGGGGCACAACTTCGACAATGATGCACTTGTCCAAAAATGGTGTATTCGTTTTCTCCTGAATATATTCAGGAGAAAATGCATACGCCCTTTTTGGCCAAGCTAGCAAGCAGGCAAGGCAAATCTGCAGTACAAGGAAATATCCCTTCCCACCGGTCAAAAGGGACATCGGAAAAATATGTAAAAACCAGAAAGGCAAGAGAGGACCTAGAGAACAGGGAGGCTTGTTATGCTGTTGGGCGGGATGTAAGTTGGCAACTGCCTCTCTGGAGGAGTGCATTGTGTTCCCTAAAACATGTAAACAACAGAGCTACATAGCCAAGGGCACTTCCAGTCTAGGGAATATACCTTGGGAAAATTGAAAATCAATAAGACAGAACCACACCAAAATTTAGGGATGCACTGCTTACAAGAACCTCAACTTGGTTACACCTTAAATATCCTAGGAAAGTTAAAAATTGTTCAAAAAATTGTGGTACTTACGTACGATGGAATATCCCTCAGCCATGAAATCAATGTCATAAGACCAGTAGCAACAAAATGAGTGGATTCAGGTACGATGATTCTAAGTGAAATAAGTCACACAGAAAAAGAAACTTATCATAAGATATCACTTATGATGGTCCTGTAAACATGGCTACACATGAACTGAGTTAGGAAAGATTACAGACTAACTAATCTTATCATAAGATATCACTCATAGCGGGAATGTACACATGACTACACATGTACTGAATGAGAAACACAACAGAGTCACACATTTGGGAAACATCTTTTGCCTGCTTAAGAGGAAAGCCGAGGCGGGGTGATGCATAAAACCACAGTTTAAAATTAGCACAGATACCGTTATATAAACCATGTATGTAATAGACAACACCTACTCCCGGCACAATGAACTGGACTCAACACCCCCTATTCATTGCAGAGGAATATGTCTGACTCTATGTATTTTAAAACATATGTATTCTCATGTCTCCATAAAGGAATCATGTGTGTGTATAACGGCATGAACACAGCACTGAAATTCAGTTAAACCCACTTATAAAAATAAATTTCAAAATCAAAATGCAAAAACAGAGAGAAAGTCTTAAAAATTACGTTCAGGGCCTGTGATGCAAGCTAGATTGTCCACCTTTACACCCACAGCTGGATGAGACATAAGACTGGACACTTGGGGCTGACAAGATTTCTGAGGTTGTGTGAACAAAAGAACACCACTTAGGGCTTCCCTTGTGGCGCAGTGGTTGAGTGTCCCCCTGCCGATGCAGGGGACAAGGGTTTGTGCCCCGGTCCGGGAAGATCCCACATGCCGCGGAGTGGCTGGGCCCGTGAGCCATGGCCGCTAAGCTTGAGCCTGCGCGTCCGGAGCCTGTGCTCCGCAACGGGAGAGGCCACAGCAGTGAGAGGCCTGCGTACAGCAAAAAAAAAAAAAAAAAAAAAAAAAAAAAGAACACCACTTAGAGCAATACTGTGTGCTACCCAATCTAGTGGTCCCAACTCTCCAGGTTTAAGGGAATCTTCCTACAGTTAAAACATGCATGGGAAACCCAGTGGATGGTACACTGTGTAATTGGGAAAGTTTTCTAAAAGGTACCTCATTTTTCCTTTTGTCGTACTCGGCTTCGCCATTCCATCTGCATTACTAAAAATCTCCCCACTTGGAGTGTCAGTGCCTTTACCCTCCCGTTATGCACAGTTTGCAAATTGTGCAGAGGATGAACAGGAAGAGGGGAAATAAATGAGAGATTAGCTGTAGGTGTTTGGATGGGCACATGTCACTCTAGTTTCCCATCAGGAAGAATAATTAACCAAAGGCTCAGCCTGAAGCCCTGGAACCAGAGTAGGGCCTAAAGCCATCCTGCGGTATTGCAGCCAGCTCACAAAGAGGCGAGTTGAAAAATGGAAATCAGGGGCACAGCAATTCACAAACTTGCAGAGTTATAAAGGACAACTATCATCCAGAAATATATTGACGAAAGGCAGTGAAGAGGATTTGAATGCAAGGCAGAATTGAAGGAAACAGATTTCAAGAGGTAGATTGGAGTCGTCTTTAAAGCACATGAAAAGCGACAGAATTTCGACAATGTTGCCCTTGGCTGAAAAGGGACTATGTGTATTTTCCTGAATATATTCGGGAAAAAATGCATATGCCCTTTATGGCCAAGCAAGCCATCAGGCATTGCAAATCCACACTACAGAGAAGTGTCCCTTACCTCCAGTCAAAAGGGCCATCCACAAATAGTGTAAAAGCCACAAATGCAGGACAGGCCATGGAGAAAAGGGAGTCTGGTTACGCCGATGGACACGATGTAAATTGCCAACAGCCTCTCTGGAGAACTGTATGTTGTTTTCTAAAACAGAGCTACAGAGCATAGCACACTTCCACTCATGGGCGTGTATTTTGGGAAAACTAAAAATCCACAACACACAGCCAGCCCAAACTTTAGGGCTGCTCTGTTTACAAGAACCTCGACTTCAGTACACTTTAAATATCCCAGGAAAGGAAAAAAAAATAGATATAGATGTTGTGGTACTTATATGCAATGGAATGTCACTCAGACATAAAATCAATGTCATAAGGCCAATAGCAGCTTAATGAGTGGCTTTAGGTACGATGATGCTAAGTGAAATGAGCCACAAAGAAAAAGAAACTTATTGTAATATATCACTTAGAGAGGAAATGTAAACATGGCTACACATGAACTGAATTTCAAAAGAGAACAGAGTTACACATTAAGAAAACACACTTATGCCTCCTTAAGGGGAAACGTGACGTGGGGTGATGTGTAAAAGCAGAGTTTGAAATTAGCACAGATCCCATTCCATATACCAAATATGTAATAGACAAGACCTACTCCTTTCTCAATGAACTGGACACAAAACACCCTATTCACTGAAGAGGAATATATCTGACTGGTAATAACTTTGAAACCTATGTATTTATATGTCTCCATAATGGAATCAAGTTTATGTAGATTGGCATAAACACAGATCAATGGAACAGGACAGAAAGCCCAGAGATAAACCTACATACCTATGGCTATCTCATCTATGACAAAGGAGCTAAGGATATACAATGGAGAAAAGACAGTCTCTTCAGTAATTGGTGCTGGGAAAACTGGACCCCTCCACATAAAAGAATGAAATTAGAACACTCCATAACACCATACACAAAAATAAACTCTAAATTGATTAGAGATCTAAATATAAGACCAGACACTATAAAACACTTAGAGGAAACCATAGGCAGAACACTCTATGTCATAAATCACAGCAAGATCCTTTTGGACCCACCTCCTAGAGAAATGGAAATAAAAACAGAAATCAACAAATGGGACCTAATGAAACTTAAAAGCTTTTACACAGTACAGGAAAACTTAAACAAGATGCAAAAACAACCCTCAGAATGGGAGAAAATATTTTCAAATGAAGCAATTGACAAAGGATTAATCTCCAAACTTTACAAGCACCTCATGTAGCTCAATATCACAAAAACAAACAACCCAATCCAAAAACGGGCAGAAGACCTAAATAGACATTTCTCCAAAGAAGATATACAGATTACCAAGAAACACATGAAAGAATGCTGAACATCACTAATCATTAGAGAAATGCAAATCAAAACTACCGTGAGGTATCACCTCACAGCAGTCAGAGTGGCAATCATCAAAAAAATCTACAAAACAATAAATGCTGGAGAGGCCTTTATTGGGGAAAATGGAACACACTTGCACTGTGGGTGGGAATGTAAATTGATATGGGCACTAGGGAGAACAGTATGGAGGTTCCTTTAAATAACTAACAATAGAAGTACCATACGACACAACAATCCAAGTACTGGGCATTTGCCTTGCGAAAACCATAATTCAAAAAGAGTTATGTACAAAAATGTTCATTGCAGCTCTATTTGCATTAGCCAGGACATGGAAGCAACCTAAGTGTCCATCGACAGATGAATGGATAAAGAAGATCTGGCACATATATACCATCAAATATTAGTCAACCATAAAAAGAAGCAAAACTGAGTTATTTGTACTGAGGTGGATGGACTTAGAATCTGTCCTACACAGTGAAGTAAGTCTGAAAGGGAAAAACAAATACTGTATGTTAACAGAGATATATGGAATCTAATGAAGAAAAAAAAAGATTTTGAAGAACCTAGTGGCAGGACAGGATTAAGGACACAGACATAGAGAAAGGACTTGAGGACACCGGAAGGGGGATGGGTAAGCTGGGACGAAGTGAGAGAGTGGCATGGATATAAATACATTACCAAATGTAACACCGATAGTTACTGGGAAGCAGCCACATAGAACAGGGAGATCAGCTCGGTGCTTTGTGACCACATAAAGGTGTGGGATATGGAGTGTGGGAGGGAGATGCAAGAGGGAGGGGATCTGGTGATATTTGTATATGTATAGCTGATTCACTTTGTTATACAGCAGAAACGAACACTCCATTGTAAAGCAATTATACTCCAATAAATGTGTAAAAGGAAAAAAAAAAAGGAAAGAAAGCCCAAGGATAAACCTACACACCTATGGTCAACTAATCTATGAGAAAGGAGACAAGACTATACAATGGAGATAAGACAGTCTCTTCAATCATTGGTGCTGGGAAATATGGAGAGCTACATGTAAAAGAATGAAATTAGAACACTCCCCAACACCATACATAAAAATATATTCAAAATGGATTAGAGACCTTAATGTAAGACCAGACAGTATAAAACTCTGAGAGGAAAACTTACGAAGGATACTCTGACGTAAATCACAGCAAGATCTTTTTTGATCCACCTCCTATAGTAATGAAATAAAAAAGAAATCTAAACAGATGGGACCTAATGAAACGTAAAAGCTTTTGCAAAGCAAAGGAAACTACAAACAAGATGAAAAGACAACCCTCAGAATGGCAGAAAATATTTGCAAACGAATCAATGGACAAATGATTAATCTCCAATATATATAAACAGCTCATGCAGCTCAATAGTAATAAAACAAACAACCCAATACAAAAATGGAAGATCTAAATAGACATTTCTTCCAAGAAGACATAGAGATAGCCAGTACGCACATGAAAATCTGCTCAACATCACTAATTATTAGAGAAATGGAAATCGAAACTTCAATGAGGTATCACGTCACACCTGTTAGAATGGGCATCATCAGAAAATCTACAAACAACAAATGCTGGAGAGGGTGTGGAGCAAAGGAACCTTCTTCCACTATTGTTGGGGATGTAAATCGATACAGTCTCTATGGAGAACAGTATGGAGGTTCCTTAAACAACTAAAAATAGAATTACCATATAATCCAGCAATCCCACTACTGGGCATATACCCAGAGAAAACCATAAATCAAAAAGACACATTCACCACAATGTTCACTGCAGCACTATTTACAATAGACAGGTAATGAAAGCAACCTAAGTGCCCACAGACAGACGAATGGATAAAGACGTGGTACATATATACAACGGAATATTACTCAGCCATACATAGGAATGAAATTGGGTCATTTGTAGAGACCTTGATGGATCTAGAGACTGTCATACAGAGTGAAGTAAGTCAGAAAGAGAAAAACAAATATTGTATATTAATGCATATATGTGGAACCTAGAAAAATGGTACAGATGAACCAGTGTGCAGGGCAGAGATAGAGACACAGATGTAAAGAACAATCATATGGACACCAAGGAGGGAACGCCATGTGAGGGTGGTGGTGGGATGAATTTGGAGACTGGGATTCACATGTGCACACTTATATGTATGAAATAGATATCTAATAAGAACATGCTGTATAAAAGAAATAAATTAAAAAAACCTAAATAAATAACATTTAATAAAATAAAACAGAAAAAAAGTTTTTCCCTTCACATAGACGTCTTTATATTAATGCATTATTTCCATGTATATATCTCCAAATTAAAAAAAAAAGAGGAATAAATAAAATCTAACTTGAACCAAAAAGAAAAAAAGAAAAAAAAAAAACAAACAAACAGAACTCACCAGTTATAGAGAGGATAATCGTATCAGGGCACTTGCTCCAGTGGTAAAAAATTCTTAAGTTGGTCAGAGGTGGGAAATCGTCTCCCATGCAGTCAGCAGTGCTCTCCCCCACAAGGAGCATCCTCATTGCAAAGCTGGGGGAATGTGTCGAGGCGTCTGTGAGTAAATGTGAGCTGAGCCCAAGTCCTGCTGCAGCTGAACTCTTCCCACTCTTTCCAGGTAAAACAACTGAATATGTACAAGCACTTGCAAGCCTAGAGGAAGGGCTGTGGAGCCACACTAGCAAGAGCACGCAGGCCGACTTGGTGCCTGCAGGCCAGCCAGGATGGTCCTGGCCCCAGATGCTCTTCTGGAATCTTTCCATTTCCCTGCCTGAGATACCCCTCCTGCCACGGCCCCCACTGCTTTTTTACTTCCTCACCTCTGCCTGGGGAGAAATTCCAGTGGCAGGTATGGGTGACACATTCTCTTCATTAGCAGGTGTCAGCCTGGCAACTCCTGCAGAAAGTCCAGCAGAGCCCCACTCACACTGGGCCACCCACAAAGCCACGGCCCCTCACTCCCTCCCACCACCCCAGCCACGACACTGCTGATGGGGCAGAGAATATGGTGTCAGGCACAGCTACAGGGGCTCTTGCTGACTGGAGAGATGTTTATATTGACCTCAACCCAGGCACACCTGTGGGGGGGGTTGGCAGGCAGTGTCAGGCTGCCCAAATAAGCCAATCCTCACCCCTCAGGGGCTCACAGTTGCAGAAAATGAACCTTGCTAAACGGGTCAGTCCCAAGGAACAGGTGTGGGCTCTTGAGAGTCAGGATAGACAAGGGGCTGCAGCTGCCACTTGTTTTCTTATCATTTTATCTGGTCCATGAGTGGAAAACAACTTCAAGAAGACCCTATCCTAATGAGAGGAACCCAGGAGTCAGGGAGAGGAGTGATGGTGGGTGGAGACAGAGGCCTGGTGCCCTGGCTGCAGTGGAAGTGTCTGGAAGACCAGGCAGAGAGAGGCTGCACAGAGTGATAGCCAGGGTCACAGACCTGTCAGAGCTGCTGTTTGTTAGTTCAAGTCCTGCTCTGAGGTGTTCTGTGTCAGCTGTGAGCGACAGGTGAGATGGGGGTTCTCTGCAAGGTGGGCTATGTGCACAGTTCCTGTGTGTCCAGCCCTGCTGGGGTACCTGCCCAGGGGAGTTCCGTATCCTGTGAAGGGCCTGACAATGAGAGCCTCGTGGGCTTCTGGGTAGCTGCACAGGTGAGCTCCGTACCCAGGGAGGGACTTGAACACGAGAGCCCTGTGGGCTGTGGGGTGTGGGATGCAGCCAAGTTGAGCTCCATATCCTGGGATTGGCCTGACCACGAGAGCCCCATGGGCTGCTGGAGACCTGGTAAAGGATATCAGGACAGTCAGTGAAGCCACCGAGGATATACATCCAGTAGCTCCTATTTCCTACACCCTGCTGCTCATTCTACCATCCACCAGGCCATGGCATTCTGTATTACACTTCAATGATGCCTTCTTCTGCATTCCATTCATCTCAGAGTCACAAGAATTTTTGGCTTGTGAGTGGCAAGACACAACATGCAACACAAGCAATAATGCTGGGCGGTCCTGCAGCAATGGTTCAAAAATCCCCACACCATCATTGGGGAAATGTCCTCTAAAGACCTAAAAGTTCTACCTCTGTAAAAGGGAACCCTCCTTCAATATGCAGATGACATTCTGATCGCCAGGCCTACTAAAGACACCTCTGAACTACCTCGCCAAGAAAGGATAGAAGGTGTCCAAGAAAAAGGCTGAAATATCCCAGGCTCAGGTGACATGCCTGGGCTTCATTCTCACAGATATTCGGAGACACGCATCCCAGGATAGGGAAGAAGCCATTTGCAGCCTTACCTCTTCTAAAACTAGAAGACAGCTTAGGAGTTCCTGGGGAGGCCAAGGTTTTCTGCATCTGGATCCCTAACTACAGTCTAATAGCTGGTCCTCTACATGAAACACTGACACGAAAAGATGATGATCCTTTTGAATATAATCCAGAAGCAGCCTTTCAAGAATGGAAAGAGCAGTCAATTCAGATCCTTGCCCAGGAACTCACTAATTTAGCTAAACCCTTTGACCTTTACATACCCGGTCAAAGGTTAATCACCCTTGGAGACTTAGTGCAAAAACTGGGACCACTTGAAATGGAGCAACACAAGAATGCCCTTCAGGTATGATAAACTATGGTCCCCAATGGCTTTGCCAACCGACTCATCAGGCCAGGATACTGGGGTATCTAAAAAGCTAGAAATCAGCAGCCCACAAGGCCAGCTCCCTCCTAAGGGAAAAGGACCCCACGTCGTGATCCTAACCACCCATCATGCCCTGAAGTTGCAGGGGTCGCTCTGTGGACACACTGACCTCGAGTGAGGAGGCCTTCTAACTCCAACCTCCGGAGAGACAAATGGGGGCATCGGGCCCCCAAGATGACTTGTGTGACCATCACTTGACCTGGAGTTTCTCTCAGAAAACAACAAGACTGTGCCCCGAAAGAGCAGACTACTGCTTGCAGGACTTACTGCACCCAGAGGGGAGCTAATAAGCTTGGCGGGGGAAAAGCATATCACGCTTTCACCATAGAAAACCCTACAGACACCGTGGTGATGGTGGCCAATATGACCGGCTGGACTGCTGGCTACTTCTAAAGGCCGTTGACTCAGTGGACGTCATGGTCCTGGATCACCACTGACCCTGGACTGTCTGGGAGTTGCGCGGGCAGGGCTCTGACACATGGTGCTGTTTGTACATTAATTCAGGGACCTAATTAAAGAAAGCACAGACTACTGGTCAGAGCATCTAGACTGGGAAAAACCGTCAGCCTAAGGTCAGCGAACAAATGTTGGGTGGGGTGAAACCTGCCACCACCGCATCTTTGTGCATCTCTTTCCTGGACCCTTAAAGGTCATTAGAATCTATAACACTTCCAATGCTGGTGCTCAGGCGGACGAGAAGTGAGGCAGGAGGCTTTGGAACAATCAACCTCACCTGGAGGCTGGTGGGGAGACGTTTTGCCCCTCGCCCCAGGTATCAGGGCTGCCACCACAGCATGAAGCAGTTACAAAAGAGGGGTCTGCACCCTCAAAACCCCAAGAATGAGGAACAGAACAAAAAGCAGAGGAGGTGTTCGTCTCTGGCAACGTTCATTAAAAATTCCTGGGAGATAAAAAGAGAATCTGGGCAATAAAATAAAGTCTAACCTGTTTTTCCTTTGTGCTTTGTCTAATTTCATGTGCTCCTAGGGTTCCGCATGCAGAGGTCCCACACCCAGCACTTCAGACACGATTTCCTAGTGCAGAATGGCTGGGTTGACACCTCAGCTAGCGGAGTCCCATGCAGACTCCACGGCATAGAGCCTGAGCTGCAGCCAACCCAGCCTTCGGGATCTCCATCCCCTAACTCCCACTGACGCTGCCGGGATCCCTACACAGTAGCCCAGCCCACAGACCGTGGGGGAGTGCATGCTCTCACCTCTCCATTCGGTTTTCAAAATAATGTTTCCTTTGCTTCTGAACCAAACTCAGTCTTGATCTGTTGGCTCCAATGACACTGGGCTCGGGGACTCCTGTTGGGGTACACTCTGGAGGATCAGTAACAGAAATTGAGAACATTGTAACTTCAATGAACAGATGTGTGAGCCAAACTGTAGTTAACATACAGCAGTGTATAATGCTCGGGTAAAATAAGATTTTTCTAAGACTTACATTTGATAATTCCATCACTTTACTATAAGCAAGTTCAGGGAAGACATCTGTCTTATTTGTCAGGTCAACATTAGAGAAATGAAGTGATTTATTTCCATGGTTGTACATCGAATACTCTTGGCTGAAGCTTCAATCTTGTTTTGAATGCTTTTCCATTGAAAAGGATACCTCTCTTTCAGCTCCCCCATTCCTGAGAAGTATAAAATCTTATAATTTATTATTACCAAAGGGGAAAGGTCGGAAAAGGGATAAATTAACAGTTTGGGATTAACACATACACACTGCTATGTATAAAATAGATCATCAACAAGGAACTACTGTATAGCACAGGGAACTACACTGAATATTTTGCAATAACCTATAAGGGGAAATAATCTGAAAAAGAATCGATATTTTTATTAACATCATCTATCAATGACAGATAAAATGTAACCTAAGCAAGGCCGGTGGTGAGCGCTTCTGAACCTGAAGATTTCAGTCATCTAAAGTTTGGGCTCTGCCTATTTCCCAAGGCCCTTAATGGACATACGTGTAGCCGTAGCTTAAAAATTCCCCAGTTTGGGGTTCGGGGAGGCACTGATTTGGAAAAATCCCTGGTGTTCTCCTTCCATGCACGGGACCCTTCCTACAGCTAAAACATGCCTGTCACACCTAGAGGATGGTACACCGTTTGATCGGAAAGAGTTTGGAAAAGGCACCTCATCTCCTCATCGCCTGGTGCACGGGTTCACCCCTCCAGCATCTTTCCTGACAATCTCCTTACTTGGGGATATCAGCACCGTCAACATCCTGTTGCACACAGTTTGGAATCTGTCCAGAGGATGAAGCGGAAGGATGAGAAAAATTTAGAGACAAGTCTTAGTTGTTCAGACAGGCAAATGCCACTCTAATTTCCTATCTGGAAGACAAATTCATCAAAGGCTAGAATTGCCCATGGAAACAGAATAGGGCTAGAGGAACTCCCGCTGTTTTGTGTCCCGTTTCCAAAAACACAAGTTGAAAAATGGAACTCGGGGGCAATAAAATTCATGAAACTGCAGAGTTGAAAATATCTATTGTCGAAAAATGTCTTGAGGTAAGTCACAGAAAATGACTTGTAAGCAAGGGAGAGTGGCAGGAAACAGATTTGAAGAGGTAGAAAGGACTCCCCATTAAAGCACAAGAAAAGGGGCTGAACATCGCCAAAGATGCAGTTGGCCCAAAAGGGCGTATGCATTTTTTTCTGAATATATTCAACTAAAGGCCATACACACTTTTTATCCAACCAAACAGGTGGGCACTGGAAATCAATACTACAAAATGCATCACTTCACATCAGTCAGAAGGGCCATCCACATAAAGTGTAAACACCAGAAATGCAGGACAGGGTGAGGAGAAAAGGGAGCCCTGTGAGGCTGATAGTGGAAATGTAATGTGCCAACGGCCACTCTGGAGAAGTGTATTGTGTTTGCTAAAACATCTGAAAACTGAGCTACAGAGCATAGGGCACTTGCACTCATGGGCGTATACCTTGGGAAAAACAAAAAATGACAGAAAACAGGCACTCCAACGTTTACCATCTCTCTGTTAAAAAGGGCCTCCACTTGGATATAACCTAAATGTCCCTGGAAGGATAAAATGGATAAAAGAGATGGGGTACTTATGTAGAGTGGAATATTACTCATCCAGAAATCAATGAAATAAGGCCAGTTGTAACAACTCTGGAGGAGTTACATACGATCATTCTAAGTGACACATGTCAGAAAGAAAAAGACACATATCATAAGATGTCACTTAAAGGTGGAATCAAAAATGGCTACACATGAAATAAACTACAAAACAGAAACATAGTCAAATATGTAGAAAATAGACATAAGGCTGCTAAATGGGAAAGGTGGGGAATGGTGAGGTATTATCCAGGAGGTTGAAATTAGCAAAGATACCATTCCAAGTACCAAATTGAATAACTGGCAAGGCCTACACGGTACCTCAAAGAACGGCACTCAGTCCACTCAAGTCACTGGAAAATAATACATATGACTCGTAGGCATCTGAGAAAGAATTTATTGTTGTCACACAGTACATGAATCAAGTGGATGTACAGCAGCAAAAAACAGAGCTTTGAAAATCAGCTGTAACCAATATAAAAATAAATTTAAAAATATTTATAAAAACGGTGAGACAGACAAAAATGCTTACAACTTTTGTTGAAGGGCTACGATGTAACATGGATTGAACACATGTAGACCCACAGCAGGATGATATATAAGGCTGGAAGCTATGCACGCTGAGAGATGTTAGAGAGGCTGGGTGAGGAAATACAGACCTTTTAAAGTAATACTGCCTGGTACCCATTCCATGGGTCCCAAATCTGCACTTTCAAGGGAATCTTCTGACAGGGAAAACATGCCTGGGAAACCGAGATGAATGTACACCGTGTGCTCAGGAGAGGTGTCTAAAATGCACCTCATTTTTGATCTCCTGGTGCTGGGGTTCGCCATTCCAGCCACATTACTAACAATCTCCCCACTTGGAGAATCAGCACCTTTAACCTGCTGTTTCACACAGTTTGCAATTTTTGCAGAGGATAAATGGGAAGAGGAGGAACCAATGAGAGATTAACTGTAGGAGTTTTGACAGGCACATGTCACTCTAATTTCCCATTAGGAAGAAGAATTAACCAAAGGCTCAGCCTGCCTCCCCAGAACCAGAATAGGGCCGGAATCAACCCAGTGGTTTGGCGGTCAGCTCACAAAAAAAGTGAGTTGCAAAATGGAGCTCAGGAGCAGACAATTCAAAGACCTGCAAAGATATAAATGATAACCAACGTCCAAAAATATATTCAGGTAAGGCAACGAAGAGGTTCTGAATGAGAGGCAGAATTGCAGGAAACATTTTTCAAAAGGTAGATTGTACTCACATTTAAAGCATATGAAAAGCAGCAGAATTTCTAAAATGATGCAGTTGGGCAAAATGGTGTATGCGTTTTTTTTGTGAATATCTTCAGGAAAAAAACACATACAGAGTTTTTGGCCAACCAAGCAAGAGGGAAATGCAAATCCGCACAATAAAGAAGTCTCAATTTCCACTGCTCAGAAAGTCCATCCAAAAAATGTGTACAAATCAAAAATGCAGGAGAGGCCATGGAAAACAGGGAGACTAGTCACGCTGATGGGTGGGGTATAAATATCCAAGAGCTACTCTGAAGAAGTGTATGCTGTTTCCTAAAACATCTAAAATACAAAGCCCCCGAGCAAAGGGGACTTCAACTCATGGACATATAACTTGGGAAGACTAAATATCAACAAGACACAGGCACCCCAAAGTTTAGGGCTGCTCTGCATACAAGAACCTCAACTTCGGTACACCTAAAGTATCCCAGGAAAAAGAGAAATGCATAAAGAACTTGTGGTAATTTTGTACAACGGAATATCACTCAGACGTGAAATCAATGTCATAAGGCCAGTAGCAGCATAATGAGAGGATTTAGGTATGATGATTCTAAGGGAAATTAGTCACACAGAAAAAGAATCTTATCATAAGATATCACTTACAGAGGGAATGTCAACATCACAACACATGAACTGAATTAGGAAAGAGAGCAGCGTCTCACATTTAGAAAACACTCTTATGCCTCCTTAAGGGGAAAGGAGAGGTGGGGTGATGCATAAAACCAGAGTTTGATATTAGCACAGGTACCATTCCATAAACCAAATACAGAATAGACAAGACCTACACCTTCCTCAGTGAACGGGACTCAAAACCCCTATTCCCCACAGAGGAATATATCTGATTAGTAAGAATCTTAAAACCTATGTACTGATATGCCTCTGTAAGGGAATCAAGTGTGTCT
This sequence comes from Mesoplodon mirus, assembly GCF_964341445.2. Taxonomy (NCBI): domain Eukaryota; kingdom Metazoa; phylum Chordata; class Mammalia; order Artiodactyla; family Ziphiidae; genus Mesoplodon; species Mesoplodon mirus. The sequence continues at coordinate 2,625,214 of NW_028295811.1, forward strand.
AGACCGGCATAAACACGTCAGTGAGAATCAGCTCAACCCCATTATAAAAATGAATTTCAAAACCAAAACAAAAAACAGCGAAATTCTTACACAATTCCTTCAGGGGTTCTGATGAAACCTAGAATGACCCTATCTGCAAAGACAGCTGGATGAGACATAAGGCTGGACACTTGGGACTGAGAGGACTGGTGAGATTGGGAGAGAAAATGCAGACCCTTTAAAGTAGTAATGCATGCCACCATTCCATGGGTCCCAAATTTCCAGGTAGAAGGGAATATCACTACAGTTATAACATGTATGGGAAACCTAGAGAATGGACACCCTGTGATGGCGAAAGGTTTCTGAAAGTCTCCTACTTTTTCCTCTCCTTGTGCTACAGTTTGGCATTCCAACTACTTTACTATCAATCTCCCAACTTAGGAGAGTCATCCCCTATAACCTCCTGGTTCGCACAGTTTGCTAATTGTGCAGAGGATGAAAGGGAAGAGGGAGAACCAATCAGAGAGTAGATGTAGGCCTTTGGACGGACACATGTCACTCTAAATTCCCGTCAGGAAGAAGAATTAACCAAAGCCTCAGCCACCCACAGGGAACCAGTATAGCCACCCCTGGAACCAGTATAGTTCCTGAAGCAAAATTGTGGATTTGCGGTCAGCTCCCAAAAATGGGATTTGAAAATTGGAGCTCAGGGGCAAAGCAAATCAAATACCTGCAGAGTTATAAAGGACTACTCTCTTCCAAAAATCTGTTGAGGGAAGGCAACAAAGCGCACTTGAAAATGAGGCAGAATTGCACAAAACATATTTCAAGAGGTAAATTGGAATCGCCTTTAAAGCACAGGAAAGGCATCACAACTTCGAGAATGATGCACTTGGCCAAAAACAGCATATGAATTTTCTCCTGAATATATTCAGGAGAAAAGGCATAGGCCCTTTTTGGCCAATCAAGCAAGCGCTCAATGCAAATCCACACTACAAAGAATTGTCACTTCCCACCGTTCAAAAAGGACATCCGAAAATCTGTAAAAACCAGAAAGGCAAGATAGAGGTGACAAGGACATAAAGCAATATGATCCCAAGGGTCATGGAGGATTGTGATGACAAGCGCATGGATCATTGTGATGACAAGATTATGTATCATTTTGCTGTCAAAGGCATTGTGATGACAAGGTTCATGGAGCACTGTGATGACAAGCGTCATGGAGCATTGTGATTACAGGGTTCATGGAGCATTGGAATGACAAGGGCATGGAGCATTTTGATGACAAGATTCCCAGATCATTGTGTTGTCAGGGTTCATGGAGCATTGTCATGACAGTGGTCATGGAGCATTGTTATGACAGAGGTCATGGAGCATTGTGATGAGAACGTCATGGAGCATTGGGCTGAAAATGTTCATGGAGTATTGTGATGACAGGGGTCAAGGAGCATTGTGATGACAAGGTACTGGAGCTTTGTGATGAGAAGACCATGGAGCCATGTGATGACAAGTCTCATGGAGCATTCTGATGAAAAGGGTCTTGGAGCATTGTGATTACAGGGCTCTTGGAGCATAGTGATGACAAGGGCAGTGAACAATGGGATGAGAATGTCATGGAGCGTTCTGATGACATGCATCATGGAGCTTTGTGAGGACAAGGTCATGGAACATTGTGATTACAGGGGCATTGGAGCACTGTGAGGGAAAGGGCATGTAACATTGTGATGAAAAAGGTACGGAGCCTTGTCATGACAGGGTTCAAGGAGCATACTGATGACAAGTGTCAGGGACCATTGTGATGACAAGGGTATTGAGCACTGTGATGACAAATGTCATGGAGCATTGTGATTCGAAGACCATGGATACTTGTGATGACGAGCGTTATGTGGAGCTCTGATGATAGGTGTTATGGAATATTGTGATCACAAGGATTTGGAGCATTGTGATGACAGAGGTCATAGAGCATTTTGATTTCATTGTGATGACAATAGCATGAAGCATTATGATGATGCGCATTTGGTGCATTGTGATGACAGCGTTCATGGAGCATTGAGATGAAAAGGGGCATGGAGCCTTATGATTACAGGAGTCTTGGATCATTGTGATGAAAAGGGCATGGAACATTGGTCTGAAATGTTTCATGGATTATTGTGATGAGAGGGGGCAAGGAGCATTGTGATAACAAGGGAACGGAGCACTGTGATACATGGTTCATGGAGGATTGTAATGAGAAGAGCATGGAGCATTGCGAGAAGATATGGCATCGAGCATTGTGATGAAATGCATCATGGATCGTGTGATGACAAGGGCTTTGAATAATGTGATGAGAGGTTTTTGGAGCCTTGTGATGACAATGGCATGGAGCATTGTGATGCCAAGGGTCATGGAGTTTTGTGATGACAAAGGTCATGGAGCATTTTGATGACAAGGATGTGGTGCATTCTCTTGTGATGGGCAGGGAGCATTGTGATGACAGGGTCATGGAGCAATTTGATGAAAAGTGTCATGGAACATTTTGATGACAGGGGTTATGGAACATTGTGATGTCAGGAGTCATGGAACATTTTCATGACAGTGTTGTGGACCATTGTGATGACAGGGGAGTGGGTGTATTGTGATGACTAGTGAGGGAACATTTTGATATCATTCATGAGAGAGCATTTTGATAAGAAGTGCATGGAGCATTGTGAGGACAAGTTTTATGGATCATTGTGATGACAAGCTTGTGGAGCACTGTGATGACAAGCACATGGCGCATTGTGATGACATGGGCCATGGAGCAATGTGATGACAAGGGTCACCGAGCATTGTGATGAAAATTTCATGGAGCATTTTGGTGACAAAGGTCACAGAGCCTAGTGATGACGAGGGCATGGACCATTGTGATGACAAAGGTCATGAAGCATTGTGATGACTGGAGTCACGGAGCATTGTGATGACAGGGGTCATAGAGCTTTGTGATGAAAAGGCAATGAGCATTGTGATGACAGGGGCATGGAGCATTGGCCTGACATGTTTCGTGGATTATTGTGATGACAGTGGGCATGGTGCAATGTGATGACAAAGGCATGGAGCATTGTGATGAGAAGGTCATGGAGTATTTTGAAGACAGGTCTCAGGGAGCATTGTGATGACATATGTCATGGTCCATTGCGATGACAATGGAATGGAATATTGTGATGCCAAGTGTCATGGAGGATTGTGATGACAAATGTAATGGAGCATTTTGATGACAAGGGCTTGGAGCATTGTGATGACAATGGACATGGAGCATTGTGATGACAAGGGCATGGAGCATTGTGATGACAAGGGCCATTGAGAATTTTGATGACAAGTTCATGAAGCATTGTGATGAGAAGCACATGGAGCTTCCTATGACAGGGGTCATGGAGCATTGTGATGAAAAGTGCATACAGAATTGTGATGACAAATCATGTAACACGGTGATGAGAAGTGTCATGGAGCATAGTGATGCCAAGAACGAGGAGAATTGTGATGACAGGGGACATGGAGCATTGTGATGACCAGGGCATGGAGCATTGTGATGGCAAGACCGTGGAGCTTTGTGATGAGAAGACCATGGATAATTGTGATGACGAGCGTCATGGAGCACTGTAATGACAAGGGAAATGGAGAATTGTGATGAGAGTGGCCATGGAGCATTGTGATGACAAGTGTCATGGAGCATTTTGATGACAAGGGCGTGGAGAATTGTGATGAGAAGACCATGGATAATTGTGATGACGAGCGTCATGGAGCACAGTAATGACAAGGGGTATGGAGCATTGTGATGACAGTGGCCATGGAGCACTGTGATGACAAGTGTCATGGAGCATTCTGATGACAAGCTTGTGGAGTATTGTGACGACAATGGCATGGAGCATTGTGATGAAAAGGGCATGGAGCATTGTGATAAAAAAGGCATGAAGCCATTTCATGACAGGTTTCAAGGAATATTCTGACGACAAGTGTCAGGGAACATTGTGATGACAAGTGTATTGAGAATGGTGATGAAAAAGATCATGGAGCATTTTGACGAAAAGGGCATGGAGTATTGTGATGACAAGCATCATGGAGCGTTGTGATGACAAGTGTTATGGAACATTGTGATCACAAGGGTTTGGAGCATTGTGATGATAGAATTCATGGATCATTTTGTTTTCAAGGAGCATGTAGCATTGTGATGACAAGGGCATGAAGCAATGTGATCCCAAGGTTCATGGAGGACTGTGATGACAATGGTAATGGAGTATTGTGATGACAAGCAAATGGAGCATTGTGATGACAAGGTCATGTAGGATTTTGCTGACACAGGCATGGAGCATTGTGATGATAAGGGTCATGGAGCACTGTGATGAGAAGCATCACGGATCATTGTGATTACAGGGGTCATGGAGCATAGGGATGGCAAGGCCATGGATCATTGTGATGACAAGTGTCATGGAGCATTAGGCTGAAAATGTTCATGGAGCATTGTGATGACTAGGGAATGGAGCATTGTGATGACAAGAGTCCCGGATCACTGTGTTGTCAGGGGTCATGGAGCGTTGTGATGACAGTGGTCATGGAGCATTGTGATGATAGGGATCATGAAGCATTGTGATGAGAAGTTCCTGGAGAATTGGACTGAAAATATTCAGGAAGTATTGTGAGGACTGGGGTCATGGAGCATTGTGATGACAAGGGAATGGAGCACTGTGATGAAAAGTTCCTGGAGCATTGTGATGAGAAGACCATGGAGCCTTGTAATAACAAGTCTCATGGAGCATTCTGATGAAAAGGGGCATGGAGTATTGTGATTACAGGGGTCTTGGAGCATTGTGATGACAAGAGCATGGAGCACTGTGATTATTGGTGTCTTGGAGCATTGTGATGAAATTGGCATGGATCATTGTTATGAAAATGGTATGGAGCCTTGTCATGACAGGGTTCCAGGAGCATACTGATGACAAGTGTCAGGGAGCATTGTGATGACAAGTTTATAGAGCATTGTGATGACAAAGATCATGGAGCACTATGATGAGAAGAGCATGGATAATTGTGATGATGAGCGTCATGGGGCGTTGTGATGATAAGTGTTATAGAACATTGTGATCACAAGGATTTGGAGCATTGTGATGAGACAGATCATCGAATACTTTGATTTCATTGTGATGACAAGAGCCTGAAGCATTATGATGATGGGAATGGTGCATTTTGATGACAGGGTTCATGGAGCATTGAGATGCAAAGGGGCATGGAGCATTGTGATTAGAGGGTTCATGGAGCATTGTGATGACAATGGCATGGAGCATTGAGGTGCCAAGGGTCATGGAGCTTTGTGATGACAAAGGTCATGGAGCAATTTGATGACAAGGGGTGGTGCAATGTGATGAGAAGGGCAGGGAGCATTGTGAAGACAGGGTCATAGAGCAATTTGATGAAAATTGTAATGGCATATTTTGATGAGAGGGGTTATGGAACATTGTGATGTCAGGGGTCATCGAACTTTGTGATGATAAGTGCATGTAGCATTGCAAAGACAGGAGTCATGGAACATTGTGATGACAGTGGTGAGGATGTATTGTGATGAATAGTGATGTAACATTGTGATATCTGTGGTGAGAGAGCAATTTGATGAGAAGTGCATGGAAAATTGTGATGACAAGTTTTATGGAGCATTGTGGTGACAAGATTGTGGAGCACTGTGATGACAAGCGCAGGGTGCATTGTGATGACATGGGTCATGGTGCATTGTGCTGACAAGCGCATGGAGCACTGTGATGACAAGGGTCATGGAGCATTGTGGTGAGGAAGGCATAGAGCATTGTGATGACAAGGGTCAAAGAGCATTGTGATGAAAATTTCATGGAGCAATGTGGTTAAATATGTCACAGAGACTGTGGATGACGAGCGCATAGACCATTGTGATGACAAAGGTCATGAAGCATTGTGATGAATCGATTCATGGAGCATTGTGATGACAGGGGTCATGGAGCATTGTGATAACAAGGGCATGGAGCATTGTGATGACAAGGGCAGGGAACATTGGTCTAATAAGTTTCATGGATTATTGCGATGACAGTTGGAATGGCGCATTGTGATGACAAGGGCATGGAGCATTGTGAGGACCAGGTCATGCAGTATTGTGAAGACAGGTGTCAGGGAGCATTGTGATGACATATGTAATGGCCCATTGTGATGACAATGGCATGGAGCATTGTGATGCCAAGTGTCATGGAGGATTCTGATGACAATGGAAATGGAGCATTGTGATGACAATGGCTTGGAGCATTGTGATGACAAGGGTCAGGGAGCATTGTGCTGACAAGTGCATGGAGAATTGTGATGACAAGCGTCATGGAACATTCTGATGACAAGCTTGTGGAGTATTTTGATGACAATGTCATGGTTCATTGTGATGAAAACGGCATGGGCATTGTGATGAAAAAGGCATGGAGCATTTTCGTGAAAGGGTTCAAGGAGCATTCTGATGACAAGTGTCAGGGAGCATTGTGATGACAAGTGTATTGAGAATTGTGATGACAAAGGTCATGGAGCATTGTGATGAAAAAGGCATGGAGTAATGTGATGACAGGCATCTTAGAGCGTTGTGATGACAAGTGCTATGGAACATTGTGATCACAAGGGTTTGGAGCATTGTGATGACAGAGGTCATGGATCATTTAGATTTCAAGGATCATGGAGCATTGTGATGACAAGGGCATGAAGCAATGTGATCCCAAGGTTCATGGAGGACTGTGATGACAATGGGAATGGAGTATTGTGATGACAAGCGCATAGAGCATTGCAATGACAAGGTCAGGTAGTATTTTGCTGACAAAGGCATGGAGCATTGTGATGACAGGTGTCATGGAGCCCTGTGATGACAAGCGTCACGGAGCATTGTGAATACAGGGGTCATGGAGCATTGGGATGACAAGGGCATGGATCATTGTGATGACAAGAATCATGGAGCATTGGGCTGAAAATGTTCATGGAGTATTGTGATGACAGGGATCATGCAGCATTTTGATGACAAGTTCCTGAAGCACTTTGATGAGAAGACAATGGAGACTTGTGATGACAAGTCTCATGGAGCATTTTGATGAAAAGGGACATGGAGCATTGTGATTACAGGGGTCTTGGAGCATTGTGATGACAAGGGCATGGAGCATTGTGATGAGAAGGCCATGGAGCATTCTGATGACATGCATCATTGAGCATTATGATGACAAGGGCATGGAGCATTGTGATTACAGGGGTCTTGGAGCATTGTGATTAAAATGGCATGGATCACTATGATGAAAAATCATGGAGACGTGTCATGACAGGGTGAATGGAGCATACTGATGACAAGTGTCAGGGAGCATTGTGATAACAAGTGTATTAAGCATTGTGATGACAAAGGTCATGGAGCATTGTGATGAGAAGACCATGGATAATTGTGATGATGAGCGTCAAGGTGTTTTGTGATGATAAGTGTTATGGAACATTGTGATCATCAGGGTTTGGAGCATTGTAATGACAGAGGTCATGGTGCATTTTGATTTCATTGTGATGACAATAGCCTGAAGCATTATGATGATGGGCATCATCCATTGTGATGACAGGGTTCATGGAGCATTGAGATGAAAAGACGCATGGAGCATTTTGATTACAAGGGTCTTGGAGCATTGTGATGACAAGGGCATGGAGAATTTTGATGACAGGGCCATGGAATGTTCTGATGACATGCGTCATGTAGCTTTTTGATGACAAGGGCATGGAGCATTTTGATTAGATGGGTCGTGGAGCATTGTGATGACAAGTGTCATGGAGCCTTGTGATGACAAGGCCGTGGAACATTGAGATGGCAGGTGTCATGGAGCATAGTTATGACAGAGGTAAAGGAGCATTGTGATGAGAAGGGCATGGAGCATTGGTCTGAAATGTTTCATGGATTATTGTGATGAGAGTGGGCATAGAGCATTGTGATGATAAGGGCATGGATCACTGTGATACATGGGTCATGGAGGATTCTAATGAGAAGGGCATGGGGCATTGTGATGAGAAGGGCATCGAGCATTGTGATTACAAGTGTCATGGAGGTTTGTGATGACAAGGGCATGGAGAAATATGATGAGAGGGTTCATGGAGCATTTTGATGTCAATGACATCGAGCACTGTGATGCCAGGGGTCATGGAGCTTTGTGATGACAAAGGTCATGGAGCAATTTGATGACAAGTGCATGGTGCATTGTGATGAGAATGGCAGGGAGTATTTTGATGCCAGGGTCATGCAGCAATTTGATGAAAAGTGTATTGGAACATTTTGGTGACAGGGGTTATAGAACATTGTGATGTCAGGGGTCATGGAACATTGTGATGATAAGGGGATGTAGCATTGTGATGACAGGGGTCATGGGATATTGTGATTACAAGGGTGAGGGAGTATTGTGACGACTAGTGATGAAACACTGTGATATATCTGGTGAGAGAGCATTTTGATGAGAAGTGTATGGAGCATTGTGATTACAAGGTTTATGGAGCATTGCAATGACAAGTTTCTGGACCGTTGTGATGAAAAGCGAATGGCACATTGTGATAAGAAGGGTCATGGAACATTTTTCAAACAAAGGCATGGAGCATTTTGATGACAATGGTCACGGAGCATTGTGATGAAAACGGCATGGGGCATTGTGATGAAAATGGCATGGAGCCTTTTCGTGACAGGGTTCAAGGAGCATTCTGATGACAAGTGTCAGGGAGCATTTTGATGACAAGTGTACTGAGCATTGTGATGACAAAGGTCATGGAGCATTGTGATGAAAAGGGCATGAAATTTTGTGATGACAGTCATCATGGAGCATTGTGATGACAAGTGTTATGGAACTTTGGGATCACAATGGTTTGGAGCATTGTGATGACAGAGGTCATGGATCATTTTGATTTCAAGGAGCATGGAGCATTGTGATGACACGGGCATGAAGCAATGTGATTCCAAGGTTCATGGAGGATTGTGATGACAATGGAAATGGAGTATTTTGATGACAAGCACATAGAGAATTGTAATGACAAGGTCATGTAGCATTTTGCTGACAAAGTCATGGAGCATTGTGATGACAGGTGTCATGGAGCACAGTGATGACAAGCGTCACGGAGCATTGTGAATACAGGGGACATGGAGCATTGGGATGACAAGGGCATGGATCATTGTGATGACAAGTGTCATGGAGCAGTGGGCTGAAAATGTTCATGGAGTATTGTGATGACAGGGGACATGGAGCATTGTGATGACAAGGGCAAGGAGAATTTTGATTTCATTGTGCTGACAATAGCCAGAAGCAATATGATGATGGGCATGATGCATTATGATGACAGGGTTCATGGAGCATGGAGATGAAAAGGGGCATGGAGCACTGTGATTACAGGGGTGTTGGAGCACTGTGATGACAATGGCATGGAGCATTTAATGAGAAGGCCATGGAACATTCTGATGACGTGTCATGGTGCTTTGTGATGTCAAGGGCATGGAGCATTGTGATTAGAGGGGTCTTGGAGCATTGTGATGACAATGGCATGGAGCATTTAATGAGACGGCCATGGAACATTCTGATGACTTGTGTCATGGTGCTTTGTGATGACAAGGGCATGGAGCATTGTGATTACAGGGGTCTTGGAGCATTGTGATGACAAGTGTCATGGAGCCTTGTGATTACAAGGCCATGGAACATCGTGATGGATGGCGTCATGGAGCACTGTTATGACAGGTGTAATGGAGCATTGTGATGAGAAGGGCATGGAGCATTGTGATTACAAGTTTTATGGAGCATTGCAATGAGAAAATTGTGGACCGTTGTGATGAAAAGTGCGTGGCAAATTGTGATGAAAAGGGTCATGGAGCATTTTTTTGACAAAGGCATGGAGCATTGTGATGACAAGGGTCACGGAGTATTGTGATGAAGTGTTCATGGAGCATTGTGGTTACAAACGACACAGAGCCTTGTGATGACGCGGGCATGGAGCATTGTGATGACAAATGTTATGAAGCATTGTGATGACTGGACTCACGGAGCATTGTGATGACAGGGGTCATGGTGCATTGTGATGGCAAGGGCATGGAGCATTGTGATGCCAGGGGCATGGAGCATTCGTCTGACAACTTTCATAGATTATTGTGAGGACAGTGGACATGGTGCATTGTGATGACAAGGGCATGGATCATTGTGATGAGAAGGTCATGGAGTATTGTGAAGAGAGTTGTCAGGGAGCATTGTGATGACATATGTCATGGTCCATTGCGATGACAATAGCAGGGAGCCTTGTGATGCCAAATGTAATGGAGGATTGTGTTGACAAATATAATGGAGCACTGTGATGACTAGGGCTTGGACCATTATGATGACAAGGGCCATTGAGAGTTTTCAGGACAAGGTCGTGAAGCATTGTGATGACAATGTCCTGGAGCATTGTCATGAGAAAAACATGGAGCCTTGTGATGACAAATCTCATGGAGCATACTGATGAAAATGGACATGGACCATTGTGATTACAGGCGTCTTCGAACATTGTGATGACATGTGCATGGAGCATTGTGAGGAGAAAACCCAGAGCATTCTGAAGACATGCGTCATTTAGCTTTGTGATGACAAGGGTATAGAGCATTGTGATTACATGGGTTTTGGAGCATTGTGATGAAAAAGCATGGAGCCTTGTCATGACAGGGTTCAAGGAGCATACAGACAACAAGTGTCAGGGAGCATTTTGATGACAAGTGTATTGAGCATCGTGATGACAAAGGTCATGGAGCTTTGTGATGAGAAGACCATGGATAACTGTGATGACGAGCGTCATGGTGCATTGTGATGACAAGTGTTTTGGAATATTGTGATCACAAGCGTTTGGAGCATTGTTATGACAGAGATCATGGAGCATTTTGATTTCATTGTGATGACAATAGCATGAAGAATTATGATGATGGTCATGGTGCATTGTGATGACAGGGTTCATGAAACATTGAGATGAAAATGGACATGGATCATTGTGGTTACAGGGTTCTTGGAGCATTGTGATGAGAAGGGTCATGGAGCCTTGTGATGACAAGGCCATGGAACATCGTGATGGCAGGGCAAGGAGCATTGTGATGAGAAGGCCATGGAGCATTCTGATGATATGTGTCATGGAGGTTTGTGATGACATGGACATGAAGAAATGTGATGAGAACCTTAATGGAGCATTGTGATGACAATGACATGGAGCATTGTGATGACAAGGGTTATAGATCTTTGTGATGACAAATGTCATGGATCATTTTGATGACAAGTCCGTTGTGCATTGTGATGAGAAGCGTAGGGAGCATTGTGATGACAGGGTCATGGAGCAATTTGATGAAAAGTGTCAAGGAACATTTTGATGACAGTGGTTATGGAACATTGTGATGCCAGGGGTCATCGAACATTGTGATGATAAGTGCATGTAGCATTGTGATGACAGGAGTCATGGCACATTTTGATGACAGCGGTGAGGGAATATTGTGACGAATATTGATGTAACATTGTGACATCAGTGGTGAGAGAGCATTTTGGTGTGAAGTCCATGGAGTATTGTGATGAAAAGGTTCATGGAGCATTGTGATGTCAAGATTTTGGAGCACTGTGATGACAAGCGAATGGTGCATTGGGATGACATGTGTCATGGAGCATTGTGCTGACAAGCGCATGGAGCATTGTGATGACAAGGGTCATGGAGCATTGTGCTGAGAAAGGCATAGAGCATTGTGATGACAAAGGTCAAAGAGCATTGTGATGAAAAGTTCATGGAGCATTGTGGTTAAAAATGTCACAGAGACTGTTGATGATGAAGTCATGGACCATTGTGATGACAAAGATCATGAAGCATTGTGATAACTGGAGTCACGGAGCATTGTGATGACAAGGGTCATGGAGCATTGTGATAACAAGGGCATGGAGTATTGTGATGACAAGGGCATGGAATATTGGTCTAATAAGTTTCATGGATTATTGCGATGAGAGTTGGAATGGCGCATTGTGATGACAACGGCATGGAGCATTGTGATGACCAGGTCATGCAGTATTGGGAAGACAGGTGTCAGGGAGCATTGTGATGACATATGTAATGGCCCATTGTGATGACAATGGCATGGAGCATTGTGATGCCAAGTGTCATGGAGGATTCTGATGAAAAAGGTAATGGAGCATTGTGATGACAATGGCTTGGAGCATTGTGATGACAATGGCTTGGAGCATTGTGATGACAAGGGTCAGGGAGCTTTGTGCTGACAAGTGCATGGAGAATTGTGATGACAAGGGTCATGGAGCATTCTGATGACAAGCTTGTGGAGCATTTTGATGAGAGTGGCGTGGAGCAATGTGATGAAAACGGCATGGGGCATACTGATGAAAAAGTCATGGAGCCTTTTCGAGACAGGGTTCAAGGAGCATTCTGATGACAAGTGTCAGGGAGCATTGTGATGACAAGTGTATTGAGAATTGTGATGACAAAGGGCATGGAGCATTGTGATGAAAAGGGCATGGAGTATTGTGAGGACAGGCATCATGGAGCATTGTGATGACAAGTGTTATGGAACATTGTGATCACAAGGGTTTGGAGCATTGTTATGACAGAGGTCATGGATCATTTTGATTTCAAGGAGCATGGAGCATTGTGATGACAAGGGCATGAAGCAATGTGATCCCAAGGTTCATGGAGGATTGTGATGACAACGGTAATGGAGTATTGTGATGACAAGCACATAGAGCATTATAATGACAAGGTCATGTAGCATTTTGCTGACAAAGGCATGGAGCATTGTGATGACAAGTGTCATGGCGCACTGTGATAACAAGCGTCATGGAGCATTGTGAATACAGGGGTCATGTAGCATTGGGATGACAAGGGCAAAGATCATTGTGATGACAATTGTCATGGAGCATTGGGCTGAAAATGTTCATGGAGTATTGTGATGACAGGGGTCATGGAGCATTGTGATGACAGAGGTCATGGAGAATTTTGATTTCATTGTGCTGACAATAGCCGGAAGCATTATGATGATTGGCATGATGCATTGTGATGAGAGGGTTCATGGAGCATTGAGATGAAAAGGGGCATGGAGCATTGTGATTACAGAGGTCTTGGAGCATTTTGATGACAAGGGCATGGAGCATTGTGTGGAGAAGGACATGGATCATTCTGATGACATGTGTCATGGAGCTTTGTGATGACAAGGGCATGGAGCATTGTGCTTACAGGAGTCTTGGAGCATTGTGATGACAAGTGTCATGGAGCCTTGTGAAGACAAGGCCGTGGAACATTGTGATGGCAGTGGTAATGGATCATTGTTATAACCGGGGTAATGGAGCATTGTGATGAGAAGGGAATGGAGCATTGTGATTTCAAGGTTTATGGAGCATTGCGATGACAAATTTGTGGACCGTTGGGATGAAAAGCGTGTCGCACATTGTGATGACAAGGGTCATGGAGCATTTTTCTGACAAAGGCATGGAGCATTGTGATGACAAGTGTCACGGAGCATTGTGATGAAAAGTTCATGGAGCATTGTGTTTACAAAAGTCACAGAGCCTTGTGATGACATGGGTATCGACCATTGTGATGACAAATGTTATGAAGAATTGTGATGACTGGAGTCACGGAGCATTGTGATGACAGGGGTAATGGAGCATTGTGATGAAAAGGGCATGGAGAATTGTGCTGAGAATGGCATACAGCATTGTGATGACATGTGTCATGGAGCACTCTGATGACAATCGTCACAGAGCATTGTGAATACAGGGGTCATGGAGCATTAGGATGACAAGGGCATGGATCATTGTGATGACAAGGGTCATGGAGAATTGGGCTGAAAATGTTCCTGGAGTATTGTGATGACAGGGGTCATGGAGCATTGTGATGACTAGGGAATGGAGCATTGTGATGACAAGAGTCCCAGATCATTGAGTTGTCAGGTGTCATTGAGTGTTGTGATGACAGTGATCATGGAGCATTGTGATGATATTGGTCTTGGAGCATTTTGATGAGAAGGTCATGGGGCATTGGGCTGAAAATATTCATGGATTATTGTGATGACAGGTGTCATGGAGCATTGTGATCACTAGGGAATGGAGCATGGTGATAACAAGGTCCTGGAGCATTGTGATGATGTGACCATGGAGACTTGTGATGACAAGTCTCATGGAGCATTCTGATGAAAACGGGCATGGAGCATTGTGATTACATGGGTCTTGGAGCATTGTGATGACAACGGCATGGAGCATTGTGTGGAGAAGGCCATGGAACATTCTGATGACATGCATCATGGAGCTTTGTGATGACAAGGGCATGGAGCATTGTGATTACAGGGTTCTTGGAGAATTGTGATGACAGAGGTAATGGAGCATTGTGATGAGAAGGGCATGGAGCATTGTGATGACCAGGTCATGCAGTATTGTGAAAAGTGGTGTCACGGAGCATTGTGATGACATATATATTGGCCCATTGTGATGACAATGGCATGGAGCATTGTGATGTAAATTGTCATGGATGATTCTGATGACAAAGGAAATGGAGCATTTTGATGACAATGGCTTGGAGCATAGTGATGACAATGTTCAGGGAGCATTGTGCTGACAAGTGCATGGAGAATTGTGATGGCAAGAGTCATGGAGCATTCTGATGAAAAGCTTGTGGAGTATTTTGATGACAATGGCATGGAGCATTGTGATGAAAACGGCATGTGGCTTTGTGATGAAAAAGGCATGCAGCCTTTTCGTGACAGGGATCAAGGAGCATTCTGACGACAAGTGTCAGGGAGCATTGTGATGACAAGTGTATTGAAAATTGTGATGACAAAGTTCATGGAGCATTGTGATGACAAGGGCATGGAGCATTGTGATTACAGGGGTTTTGGAGCATTGTGATGACAAGGGCCATGGTACCTTGTGATGACAAGGCCTTGGAACATTTTGATGGCAGGGGTCATGGAGCATTTTTATGACATAGGTAATGGAGCATTGTGATGAGAAGGGCATTGAGCATTGGTCTGAAATGTTTCATGGATTATTGTGATGAGAGTGGGCATGGAGCATTGTGATGACAAGGGCACGGAACACTGTGATACATGGGTCATGGAGGATTGTAATGACAAGGGCATGGAGCATTGTGATGAGAACGGCATTGAGCATTTTGATGACAAGTGTCATGGAGCTTTTGATGACAAGGGCAAGGAGCAATGTGATGAGATGGTTCATGGATCATTGTGATGACAATGACATGGAGCATTGTGATTACAGGGGTTTTGGAGCATTGTGATGACAAGGGTCATGGAGCCTTGTGATGACAAGGCCGTGGAACATTGTGATGGCAGGGGTCATGAAGCATTGTTATGACAGAGATAATGGAGCATTGTGATGAGAAGGGCATTGAGCATTGGTCTGAAATATTTCATGGATTATTGTGATGAGAGTGGGCATGGAGCATTGTGATGACAAGGGCACGGAACACTGTGATACATGGGTCATGGAGGATTGTAATGACAAATGCATGGAGCATTGTGATGGGACGGGCATCGAGCATTGTGATGACAAGTGTCATGGTGCTTTGTGATGACAAGGGAATGGAGCCATGTGATGAGAGGGATCATGGAGCATTGTGATGACAATGACATGGAGCATTGTGATGCCAAGGGCCATGGAGCTTTGTGATGACAATGGTCATGGAGCATTTTGATGACAAGTGTGTGGTGCATTGTGATGAGAATGGCAGGGAGCATTTTGATGACAGGGTCATGCAGCAATTTGTTGAAAAGTGTAATGGAACATTTTGATGACAGGGGTTATAGAACATTGTGATGCCAGGGTTCATGGATCTTTGGGATGAAAAGGGTCATGGAGCATTTTGATGACAGGGGTTATGGAACATTGTGATGTCAGGGGTCATGGAACATTGTGCAGAAAAGGGGATGTAGCATTGTGATGACAGGGGTCATGGAACATTGTGATAACAGGGGTGAGGGAGGATTGTGATGACTAGTGGTGGAACATTGTGATATCTCATGTGACAGAGCATTTGGATGAGAAGTGCATGGAGCATTGTGATTACAAGGTTTATGGAGCATAGCGATGACAAGGTTGTGGATCATTGTGATGAAAATTGCAGGGCACATTGTGATGACAAAAGTCATGGAGCATTGTTCTGACAAAGGCATGGAGCATTGTGATGACAAGGGTCACGGAGCATTGTGATGAAAAGTTCATGGAGCATTGTGGTTAAAATTGTCACAGAGCCTTGTGATGACGCGGGCATGGACCGTTGTGATGACAAACGTTATGAAGCATTGTGATGACTGGTGTCACGGGGCATTGTGATGACAGGGGTCATGGAGCACTGTGATGACTAGGGCATGGAGCACTGTGATGACAGGGGCATGGAGCTTGGTCTGACAAGTTTCATATATGATTGTAATGACAGTGGACATGGTGCATTGTGATGACAAGGGCATGGAGCATTGTGATAACAAGGGCATGGTGTATTGTGAAGATAGGTGGCAGGGAGCATTGTGATGACATATGTCATGGTCCATTGCGATGACAATGGCATGGAGCATTGTGATGCCAAATGTAATGGAGGATTGTAATGACAAATATAATGTAGCATTGTGATGACTACGGCTTGGAGCATTATGATGACAAGGGCCAATGAGAATTTTCATGACAATGTCGTGAAGCATTGTGATGACAAGTTCCTGGAGCACTGTGATGAGAAATCCATGGAGCCTTGTGATGACAAGTCTCATGGAGCATACTGATGAAAAGGGGCATGGAGCATACTGATTACAGGGGTCTTGGAACATTGTGATAACAAGGGCATGGAGCATTGTGATGACAAGGGCATGGAGCATTGGTCTAATAAGTTTCATGGATTATTGTGATGACAGTTGGAATGGCGCATTGTGATGACAAGGGCATGGAGCATTGTGATGACCAGGTCATGCAGTATTGTGAAAAGAGGTGTCACGGAGCATTGTGATGACATATGTATTGGCCCATTTTGATGACAATGTCATGGAGCATTGTGATGTCAAGTTTCATGGAGGATTCTGATGACAAATGTAAAGGAGCTTTGTGATGACAATGGCTTGGAGCATAGTGATGACAAGGTTCAGGGAGCATTGTGCTGACAAGTGCATGGAGAATTGTGATGACAAGGGTCATGGAGCATTCTGATGACAAGCTTGTGGAGTATTTTGATGACAATGGCATGGAGCATTGTGATGAAAATGGCATGGGGCTTTGTGATGAAAAATGCAAGGAGCCATTTCGTGACAGGGTTCAAGGAGCATTCTGATGACAAGTGTCAGGGAGCATTGTGATGACAAGTGTATTGAGAATTGTGATGACAAAGGTCATGGAGCATTGTGATGAAAAGGGCATGGAGTATTGTGATGACAGGCATCATGGAGCATTGTGATGACAAGTGTTATGGAACATTGTGATCACAAGGGTTTGGAGCATTGCGATGACAGTGGTCATGGATCATTTTAATTTCAAGGAGCATGGAGCATTGTGAAGACAAGGGCATGAAGCAATGGGATCCCAATGTACATGGAGGATAGTGATGACAATGGTAATGCAGTATTGTGATGACAAGCACATAGAACATTGTAATGACAAAGTCATGTAGCATTTTGCTGACAAAGGCATGGAGCATTGTGATGACAGGTGTCATGGAGCACTGTGATGACAAGCGTCACAGAGCATTGTGAATACAGGGGTCATGGAGCACTGGGATGACAAGGGCATGGATAATTTTGATGACAAGGGTCATGGATCATTGGGCTGAAAATGTTCATGGATTATTGTGATGACAGGGGTCATGGAGCATAGTGATGACTAGGGAATGGAGCATTGTGATGACAAGAGTCCCGGATCATTGTGTTGTCAGGTGTCATTGAGTGTTGTGATGACAGTGATCATGGAGCATTGTGATGATATTGGTCTTGGAGCATTGTGATGAGAAGTTCATGGGGCATTGGGCTGAAAAAGTTCATGGAGTATTGTGATGACAGGGGTCATGGAGCATTGTGATCACAAGGGAATGGAGCATGGTGATGACAAGGTCCTGGAGCATTGTGATGATAAGACCATGGAGGCTTGTGATGACAAGTCTCATGGAGCATTCTGATGAAAAGGGGAATGGAGCATTGTGATTACATGGGTCTTGGAGCATTGTGATGACAAGGGCATGGAGCATTGTGTGGAGAAGGCCATGGAACATTCTGATGACATGCGTCATGGAGCTTTGTGATGACAAGGGCGTGGAGCTTTGTGATTATAGGGGTCTTGGTGCATTGTGATGACAGAGGTAATGGAGAATTGTGATGAGAAGAGAATGGAGCATTGTGATTACAAGATGTATGGAGCATTGCGATGACAAATTTCTGGACCGTTGGGATGAATACCGTGTGGCACATTGTGATGACAAGGGTCATGGAGCATTTTTCTGACAAAGGCATGGAGCATTGTGATGACAACTGTCATGGAGCATTGTGATGAACAGTTCATGGAGCATTGTGGTTACAAATTTAACAAAGCCTTGTGATGACACGGGTATCGACCATTGTGATGACAAATGTTATGAAGAATTGTGATGACTGGAGTAACGGAGCATTGTGATGACAGGGGTCATGGAGCATTGTGATGAAAAGGGCATGGAGCATTGTGCTGAGAATGGCATAGAGCATTGTGATGACATGTGTCATGGAGCATTGTAATGAGAAGCGTCACAGAGCATTGTGAATACAGGGGTCATGGAGCATTAGGATGACAAGGGCATGAATCATTGTGATGACAAGTGTCATGGAGAATTGGGCTGAAATTGTTCCTGGAGTATTGTGATGACAGGGGTCATGGAGCATTGTGATGACTAGGGAATGGAGCATTGTGATGACAAGAGTCCCAGATCGTTGTGTTGTCAGGTGTCATTGAGTGTTGTGATGACAGTGATCATGGAGCATTGTGATGATATTGGTCCTGGAGCATTGTGATGAGAAGGTCATGGGGCATTGGGCTGAAAATGTTCATGGATTATTGTGATGACAGGGGTCATGGAGCATTGTGATGACAAGGGAATGGAGCATGGTGATAACAAGGTCCTGGAGCATTGTGATGAGGTGACCAGGGAGACTTGTGATGACAAGTTTCATGGAGCATCCTGATGAAAAGGGGCATGGAGCAATGTGATTACAGGGGTCTTGGAGCATTGTGATGACAAGGGCATGGGGCATTGTGAGGAGAAGGCCATGGAACATTCTGATGACATGCGTCATGGAGCATTGTGATGAAAAGGGCATGGAGCATTGTGATTACAGGGGTCTTGGAGCATTGTGATGACAAGGGTCATGGAGCCTTGTGATGACAAGGCCGTGGATCATTGTGATGGCAGGTGTCATGGAGCATTGTTATGACAGAGGTAATGGAGCATTGTGATGAGAAGGGCATTGAGCATTGGTCTGAAATATTTCATGGATTGTTGTGATGAGAGTGGGCATGGAGCATTGTGATGACAAGGGCACGGAACACTGATTCATCGCTCATGGAAGATTGTAATGACAAGGGCATGGAGCATTGTGATGAGAAGGGCATCGAGCATTGTGATGACAAGTGTCATGGTGCTTTGTGATGACAAGGGCATGGAGCCATGTGATGAGAGTGTTCATGGAGCATTGTGATGCCAATGACATGGAGCATTGTGATGCCAAGTGTCATGGAGCTTTGTGATGACAAAGGTCATGGAGCATATTGATGACGAGGGTGTGGTGCATTGTGATGAGAAGTGCAGGGAGCATTTTGATGACAGGGTCATGCAGCAATTTGATGAAAAGTGTAATGGATCATTTTGATGACAGGGCTTATAGATCATTGTGATGCCAGGGGTCATTGATCTTTGGGATAAAAAGTTTCATGGAGCATTTTGATGACAGGGATTATGGAACGTTGTGATGTCAGGGGTCATGGAACATTTTGCAGATAAGGGGATGTAGCATTGTGATGACAGTGGTCATGGAACATTGTGATAACAGGGGTGAGGGAGGATTGTGATGACTAGTGATGGAATATTGTGATATCTCATGTGAGAGAGCATTTGGATGAGAAGTTCATGGAGCATTGTGATTACAAGGTTTATGGAGCATAGCGATGACAAAGTTGTGGATCATTGTGATGAAAAGTGCATGGTACATTGTGATGAAAAGCGTCATGGAGCATTGTTCTGACAAAGGCATGGAGCATTGTGATGACAAGAGTCATGGAGCATTGTGATGAAAAATTCATGGAGCATTGTGGTTAAAATGGTCACAGAGCCTTGTGATGACGCGGGCATGGACCGTTGTGATGACAAACGTTATGAAGCATTGTGATGACTGGAGTCACGGGGCATTGTGATGACAGGGGTCATGGAGCATTGTGATGACAAGGGCATGGAGCACTGTGATGACAGGGGCATGGAGCATTGGTCTGACAAGTTTCATAGATGATTGTGATGACAGTGGACATGGTGCATTGTGATGACAAGGGCATGGAGCATTATGATGACAAGGTCATGGAGTATTGTGAAGACAGGTGTCAGGGAGCATTGTGATGACATATGTCATGGTCCATTGCGATGACAATGGCATGGAGCATTGTGATGCCAAATATAATGGAGGATTGTAAAGACAAATATAATGGAGCATTGTTATGACTACGGCTTGGAGCATTATGATGGCAAGGGCCATTGTGAATTTTCATGACAATGTCGTGAAGCATTGTGATGACAAGGTCCTGGAGCACAGTGATGAGAAAACCATGGAGCCTTGTGATGACAAGTCTCATGGAGCATACTGATGAAAAAGGGCATGGAGCATTCTGATTACAGGGGTCTTGGAACATTGTGATAACAAGGGCAAGGAGCATTGTGATGACAAGGGCATGGAGCATTGGTCTAATAAGTTTCATGGATTATTGTGATGACAGTTGGAATGGCGCATTGTGATGACAAGGGCATGGAGCATTGTGATGACCAGGTCATGCAGTATTGTGAGAAGAGTTGTCACAGAGCATTGTGATGATATATGTTTTAGCCCATTGTGATGACAATGGCATGGAGCATTGTGATGCCAAGTTTCATGGAGGATTCTGATGACAAAGGTAAAGGAGCATTGTGATGACAATGGCTTGGAGCATAGTGATGACAAGGTTCAGGGAGCATTGTGCTGACAAGTGCATGGAGAATTGTGATGACAAGGGTCATGGAGCATTCTGATGACAAGCTAATGGAGTATTTTGATGACAATGGCATGGAGCATTCTGATGAAAACGGCATGGGGCTCTGTGATGAAAAAGGCAAGGAGCCTTTTCGTGACAGAGTTCAAGGAGCATTCTGTCGACAAGTGTCTGGGAGCACTGTGATGACAAGTGTATTGAGAATTGCGATGACAAAGGTCATGGAGCATTGTGATGAAAAGGGCATGGAGTATTGTGATGACAGGCATCATGGAGCGTTGTGATGAAAAGGGTTATGGAACATTGTGATCACAAGGGTTTGGGGCATTGCGATGACAGATGTCATGGATCATTTAGATTTCAAATAGCATGGAGCATTGTGATGACAAGGGCCTGAAGCAATGTGATCCCAAGTTTCATGGAGGATAGTGATGACAATGGTAATGCAGTATTGTGATGACAAGCACATAGAGCATTGTAATGACAAGGTCATGTAGCATTTTCTGACAAAGGCATGGAGCATTGTGATGAGAGGTGTCATGGAGCACTGTGATGAGAAGCGTCACGGAGCTTTGTGAATACAGGGGTCATGGAGCATTGGGATGACAAGGGCATGGTTCAATATGATGACAAGGGTCATGGAGCATTGGGCTGAAAATGTTCATGGAGTATTGTGATGACAGGGGTCATGGAGCATTGTGATGACTAGGGAATGGAGCATTTTTATGACAAGAGTTCCGGATCATTGTGTTGTCAGGTGTCATGGAGTGTTGTGATGACAGTGGTCATGGAGCACTGTGATGATATTGGGAATGGAGCATTGTGATGAGAAGGTTGTGGAGCATTGTGATTACAGGTGTCTTGATGCATTGTGATGTAATGGGCATGTATCATTGTGATGAAAAAGGCATTGAGCCTTGTCATGACAGGGTTCAAGAAGCATACTGACGACAAGTGTCACGGAGCATTGTGATGACAAGTGTATTGAGCATTTGATGACAAAGGTCATGGAGCATTGTGATGAGAAGACCATGGATAATTGTGATGATGAGCGTCATGGGGTGTTGTGATGATAAGTCTTATGGAACATTGTGATCACAAAGTTTTGGAGCATTATGATGACAGAGTTCATGGAGAATTTAGATTTCATTGTGATGACAATAGCCTGAAACATTATGATGATGGGCATGGTGCATTGTGATGACAGTGTTCATGGAGCATTGAGATGAAAAGGGGCATGGAGCATTGTGATTACCGGGGTCTTGGAGCATTGTGATTACAAGGGCATGGAGCATTGTGATGAGAAGGCCATGGAACATTCTGATGACATGCGTCATGGAGCACTGTGATGACAAGGGCATGGAGCATTGTGATTACAGGGTTCTTGGAGCATTGTGATGACAAGGGTCATGGAGCCTTGTGATGACATGCCGTTGAACAATGTGATGGCATGTGTCATGGAGCATTGTTATGACAGAGGTAATGGAGCATTGTGATGAGAAGGGCATTGAGCTTTGGTCTAAAATATTTCATGGATTATTGTGATGAGAGTGGGCATGGAGCATTGGGATGACAAGGGCACGGAACACTGTGATGCATGTTTCATGGAGGATTGTAATGACAAGGGCATGGAGCATTGTGATGAGAAGGGCATCGAGCATTGTGATGACAAGTGTCATGGAGCTTTGTGATGACAAGGGCATGGAGCAATGTGATGAGAGTGTTCATGGAGCATTGTGATGACAATGACACGGAGCATTGTGATGCCAATGGTCATGGAGATTTGTGATGACAAATAACAGGGAGCATTTCGATGACAATGTTGTGGTGCATTGTGATGCCAATGGTCATGGAGATTTGTGATGACAAATAACAGGGAGCATTTCGATGACAATGTTGTGGTGCATTGTGATGAGAAGGGAAGGGAGCATTTTGATGACAGGGTCATGCAGCAATTAGATGAAAATGTAATGGAATATTTTGAGGGCAGGTGGTTTAGAACATTGTGATGTCAGGGGTCATGGAGCTTTGGGATGAAAAGGGTCATGGTGCATTTTGATGACAGGGGTTATGGAACATTGTGATGTCCGGGGTCATGGAATATTGTGATGATAAGGGTATGTAGCACTGTGATGGCAGGGGTCATGGAACATTATGATTACAGGGGTGAGGGGTATTGTGATGACTAGTGATGGGACATTGTGATATCTCTGGTGAGAGAGCATTTGGATGAGAAGTGCATGGAGCATTGTGATTACAAGGTTTATGGAGCATAGTGATTACAAGGTTGTGGACCGATGTGATGAAAAGCACGTGGCACTTTGTGATGACAAGGGTCATGGAGCATTGTTCTGACAAAGGCATGGAGCATTGTGATGACAAGGGTCACGGAGCGTTGTGATGAAAAGTTCAAGGAGCATTGTGGTTACTAAGGTCACAGAGCCTTGTGATGACACGGGCATGGACCGTTTTGATGACAAACGTTATGAAGCATTGTGATGAATGGAGTCACGGAGCATTGTGATGATAGGGGTCATGGAGCATTGTGAGGACAAGGGCATGGAGCATTGTGGTGACAGGGGCATGGAGCATTCGTCTGACAAGTTTCATAGATTATTGTGATGACAGTGGACATGGTGCATTGTGATGACAAGTGTATGGATCATGGTGATGAGAAGGTCATCGAGTATTGTGAAGACAGGTGTCAGGGAGCATTGTGATGACATATGTCATGGTCCATTGCGATGATAATGGCATGGAGCATTATGATGCTAAATGTAATGGAGGATTGTGATGACAAATAAAATGGAGCATTGTGATGACTAGGGCTTGGAGCACTATGATGACAAGGGCTATTGAGAATCTTCTTCACAAAGTTGTGAAGCATTGTGATGACATGTTCCTGGAGCATTGTGATGAGAAATCCATGGAGCCTTGTGATGACAAGTCTCATATAGCATACTGATGAAAAGGGGCATTGACCACTGTGATTACAGGGGTCTTGGAACATTGTGATGCCAAGGGCAGGGAACACTGTGAAGAGAAGTCCAAGGAGCATTCTGAGGACATGCGTCATTGAGCTTTGTGATGTCCAGCACATGGAGCATTTTGATTACAGGGGTCTTGTAGCAGTGTGATGAAAAGGGAATGGAACATTGTGATGAAAAATGCATGGAGCCTTGTCATGACAGGGTTCAAGGAGCATACAGACAACAAGTGTCATGGAGCATATTGATGACAAGTGTATTGAGCATTGTGATGAAAAAGGTCATGGGGCATTGTGATGAGAAGGCCATGGAGCATTCTGATGAAATGTGTCATGGAGCTTAGTGATGACAAGGGCATGGAGCAATGTGATGCCAAGGGTCATGGAGGATTCTGATGACAAATGTAATGGTGCATTGTGATGACAATGGCTTGGAGCATTGAGATGACAAGGGTCAGGGAGCATTTTGATGACGGGGGTTACGGAACATTGTGATGTCAGGGGTCATCGAACATTGTGATGATAAGTGCATGTAGCACTGTGATGACAGGTGTCATGGAACATTGTGATGACAGGGGTGAGGGAGTATTGTGACGAATAGTGAAGTAACATTGTGATATCAGTGGTGAGAGAGCATTTTGATGAGAAGTTCATGGAGCATTGTGATGACAATGTTTATGGAGCATTGTGATGACAAGATTGTGGAGCACTGTGATGACAAGCACATGGTGCATTGTGATGACAAGGGTCATGGAGCATTGTGCTGAGAAAGGCATAGAGCATTGTGTTGACAAGGGTGAAAGAGAATTGTGATGTAAAGTTCATGGAGCATTGTGGTTAAAAAGGTCACAGAGACTCTTGATGACGAGGGCATGGACCATTGTGATGACAAAGGTCATGAAGCACTGTGATGACTGGAGTCACGGAGCACTGTGATGACAGGGGTCATGGAGCATTGTGTTGACAAGGGGCATGGAGCATTGTGATGACAAGGGCATGGATCATTGGTCTCATAAATTTCATGTATTACTGTGATGACTGTTGGAATGGTGCATTGTGGTGACAAGGGCATGGAGCATTGTGATGCCAAGTGTCATGGAGGATTCTGATGACAAAAGTAATGGTGCATTGTGATGACAATGGCTTGGAGCATTGAGATGACAAGGGTCAGGGAGCATTGTGCTGACAAGTGCATGGAGAATTGTGATGACAAAGGTCATGGAGCATTGTGATGACAAGCTTGTGGAGTATCTTGATGACAGTGGCGTGGAGCATTGTGATGAAAACGGCATGGGGCATTTTGATGAAAAAGGCATGGAGCCTTTTCGTGACAGGGTTCAAGGAGCATTCTGACGACAAGTGTCAGGGAGCATTGTGATGACAAGTGTATTGAGAATTGTGATGACAAAGGTCATGGAGCATTGTGATGAAAAGGGCATGGAGTATTGTGATGACAGGCATCATGGAGCATTGTGATGACAATTGTTATGGAACATTTTGATCACAAGTTTTTGGAGCATTGTGATGACAGAGGTCATGGATCATTTTGATTTAAAGGAGCATGGCGCATAGTGATTACAAGGGCATGAAGCAATGTGATCCCAAGGTTCATGGAGGATTTTTATGACAATGGTAGTGGAGTATTGTGATGACAAGCGCATAGAGCATTGTAATGACAAGGTCATGAAGCATTTTGCTGACAAAGTCATGGAGCATTGTGATGACAGGTGTCGTGGAGCACTGTGATGACAAGCGTCACGGAGCATTGTGAATACAGGGGTCATGGAGAATTGGGATGACAAGGGCATGGATGATTGTGATGACAAGGGTCATAGAGCATTGGGCTGAAAATGTTCATGGAGTATTGTGATTACAGGGGTCTTGGAGCTTTGTGATGACAGGAGTCCCGGATCATTGTGTTGTCAGGTGTCATGGAGTGTTGTCATGACAGTGGTCATGGAGCATTGTGATGAGAAGGTCAAGGAGCATTGGGCTGAAAACGTTCATCGAGTATTGTGATGACAGGGGCCATGGAGGCTTGTGATGACAAGGTACTGGAGCATTGTGATGAGAAGATCATGGAGACTTGTGATGACAAGTCTCATGGAATATTCTGATGAAAAGGGGCATGGTGCATTGTGATTACAGGGGTCTTGGGGCATTGTGATGACAAGGGCTTGGAGCATTGGGATGAGATGGCCATGGAACGTTCTGATGACATGCATCATGGAGCTTTGTGATGACAAGGGCATGGAGCATTGTGATGAAAAAGGCATGGAGCCTTGTCATGACATGGTTCAAGGAGCATACTGAGGACAAGTGTCAGGGAGCATTGTGATGACAAGTGTATTGAGAATTGTGATGAAAAAGGTCATGGAGCATTGTGATGAGAAGACCATGTATCATTGTGATGACGAGCGTCACGGGACGTTGTGATGATAAGTGTTATGGAACATTTTGATCACACGGATTTGGAGCATTGTGATGACAGAGATCATGGAGAATTTTGATTTCATTGTGATGACAAGAGCATGAAGCATTTTGATGATGGGCATGGTGCATTGTGATGACCGGGTTCATGGATCATTGAGATGAAAAGGGGCATGGAGCATTGTGATTACAGGGTTCTTGGAGCATTGTGGTTAGAAGGGTCATGGAGCCTTGTGATGACAAGACCATGGAACATCGTGATGGCAGGGGTCATGGAGCATTGTTATGACAGGGTTAATGGAGAATTGTGATGGCAAGGGCATGGAACATTGTGATTACAAGGTCATGGATTATTGTGAAGACAGGTGTCAGGGAGCATTGTGATGGCATATTTCATGTTCCATTGTGATGACAACGGCATGGAGCATTGTGATGCCTAGTGTTATGGAGGATTGTGATGACAAAGGTAATGGAGCATTGTGATGACAAGGGCTTGGAGCAATGTGATGAGAGCGTTCATGGAGCATTGTGATGACAATGACATTGAGCATTTTGATGAAAAGTTCATGGAGCATTGTGGTGACAAATTTCACAGAGCCTTGTGATGATGAGGGCATTGACTTTTGTGGTGACACAGGTCATGGAGTCTTGTGATGAAGGGACACACGGAGCATTGTGATGACTGTGGTCATGTAGCATTGTGATGACAGGAGCATGGAGCATTGGTCTGACAAGTTTCATGGATAATTGTGTTGACAGTGGGCATGGCACATTGTGATGACAAGGGCATTGAGCATTGTGATGACAAGGTCATGGAGTATTGTGAAGACAGGTGTCAGGGAGCATTGTGATGGGATATTTCATTTTCCATTGTGATGACAATGGCATGGAGCATTGTGATGCCGAGTGTTATGGAGGATTGTGATGACAAATGTAATGGAGCATTGTGATGACAAGGGCCATGGAGCATTGTGATGACAAGGGCATGGAGCATTGTGATGACAACGGCCTTTCAGAATTTTGATGAAAAGTTCGTGAAGCATTGTGATGACAAAGGCATGGAGATTGCTATGACAGGGGTCATGGGACATTGCGATGACAAGTGCATGGAGAATTGTGATGACAAGAGCATGTAACATGGAGATGAGAACTGTCATGGAGCATTGTGATGTCAAGGACGTGGAGAATTGTGATGACAAGGGACATGGAGCATTGTGATGACCAGGGCATGGAGCATTGTTATGGCAAGACCGTGGAGCACTGTGATGTGAAGACCATGGATAATTCCGGTGACGAGCATCATGGAGCACTGTAATGACAAGGGGCATGGAGCATTGTGATGATAGGTCTCATGGAGCATTGTGATGACCGGGGTCATGGATCATTGTGATGACAAGGGTCATGGAGTATTCTGATGACAAGCTTGTGCAGTATTGTGATGACAAAGCATTTAACACTGTGATGGGAAGTGTCATGGAACATAGTGATGCCAAGAACGTGGAGAATTGTGATGAAAGGGAACATAGAGCATTGTGATGACCAGGGCATGGAGCATTGTGATGGCAAGACCGTGGAGCACTGTGATGAGAAGACCATGGATAATTGTGATGACGAGCGTCATGGAGTGCTATAATGACAAGCGGCATGGAGCATTGTGTTTACAGGGGTCTTGGAGCATTGTGATGACAAGGGCATGGAGCATTGTGAAGAGAAGGCCATGGAGCATTCTGATGAATGCGTCATGGAGCACTGTGATGACAAGTGCATGTAGCATTGTGATTACAGGTGTCTTTGAGCATTGTGATGAAAAGGGCATAGATCATTGTGATGAAAAAGGCATGGAGCCCTGTAATGACAGTGTTCAAGGAGCATACTGACGACAAGTGTCAGGGAGCATTGTGATGACAAAGGTTATGGAGCATAGTGATGAGAAGACCATGGATAATTGTGATTATGAGCATCATGGGGTGTTGTGATGAGAAGTGTTATGGAACATTGTGATCCCAACGGTTTGGAGCATTGTGATGACAGAGGTCATGGAGCATTTTGATTTCATTGTGAGGATAATAGCCTGAAGCATTATGACAATGGGCATGGTGCATTGTGATGATAGGATTCATGGAGCTTTGAGATGAAAAGGGGCATGGAGCATTGTGATAAAACGTGTCTTGGAGCATTGTGATGAGAAGTCCATGGAACATTCTAATGACATGCGTCATGGAGCTTTGTGATGACAAGGGCATGGAGCATTGTGATTACAGGGGTCTTGGAACATTGTGATGACAAGTGTCATGGAGCCTTGTGAATGACAAGGCCGTGGAACTTTGTGATGGCAGGGGTCATGGAACATTGTTATGACAGGTGTAATGGAGCATTGTGATGAGAAGGACAGGAAGCATTGGTGTGAAATGTTGCATGGATTATTGTGATGAGAGTGGACATGGAGCATTGTGATGACAAGAGCACGGAACACTGTGATACAATGGTCATAGAGGATTGTAATGACAAGGGCATGGAGCATAGTGATGAGAAGGGCATCGAGCATTGTGATGACATGTGTCATGGAGCTTTGTGATGACAAGGGCATGGAGAAATGTGATGAGAAGGTTCATGGAGCATTGTGATGACAATGACATGGAGCATTGTGATGTCAAGGGTCAAGGAGATTTGTGATGACAAAAGTCACGGAGCATTTTGATGACAAGGGCGTGGTGCATTGTGATGAGAAGGCCAGGGAGCATTTTGATGACAGGGTCATGCAGCAATTTGATGAAAATTGTAATGGAATATTTTGATGACAGGGGTTATAGAACATTGGGATGTCAGGGGTCATGGAGCTTTGGGATAAAAAGTGTCATGGAGCATTTTGATGACAGGGGTTGTGGAACATTGTGATGTCAGGTGTCATGGAACATTGTGATGATAAGGGGATGTAGCATTGTGATGACAGGGGTCATGGAACATTGTGATTACCGGGGTCTTGGAGCATTGTGATGAGAAGGGTCATGGAGCCTTGTGATGACAAGGCCATGGAACATCGTGATGGCAGGGGTCATGGAGCATAGTTATGACAGGCGTAATGGAACATTGTGATGGCAATGGCATGGAGGATTGTGATGAGAAGGCCATGGAGCATTCTGATGACATGTGTCATGGAGCTTTGTGATGACAACGGCATGGAGCAATGTGATGAATGCGATCATGGAGCATTGTGATGAAGATGACATGGAGCATTGTGATGCCAAGGGTCATGGATCTTTGTGATGACAAAGGTCATGGAGGATTTTGATGACAAGGGCGTTGTGCATTGTGATGAGAAGGGCAGGGAGCATTGTGATGACAGGGTCATGGAGCAATTGGATGAAATGTGTCATGGAACATTTTGATGACAGGGGTTATTGAACATTGTGATGCCAGGGGTCATGGAGCATTTTGATGAAAAGGTTTTTGGAGCATTTTGATGACAGGGGTTATGGAACATTGTGATGTCAGGGGTCATCGAACATTGTGATGATATGTGCATGTACAATGGTGATGACAGGAGTCATGGATCATTGTGATGACAGGGGTGAGGGAGTATTGTGACAAATAGTGATGTAACACTGTGATATCTGTGGTGAGAGAGCATTTTGATGAGAAGTGCATGGAGCATTGTGATGACAAGGTTTATGGATCATTGTGATGCCAAGATTGTGGAGCACTGTGATGACAAGTGCATGGTGCATTGTGATGACATGTGTCATGGAGCATCGTGCTGACAAGCACATGGAGCATTGTGATGACAAGGGTCATGGAGCATTGTGCTGAGAAAGGCATAGAGAATTGTGATGACAAGGATCAAAGAGCATTGTGATGAAAAGTTCATGGAGCATTGTGATGACAAGGGTCATGGAGCATTGTGATAACAAGGGCATGGAGCATTGGTCTAATAAGTTTCATGGATTATTGCGATGACTGTTGGAATGGTGCATTGTGGTGACAAGGGCATGGAGCATTGTGATGACCAGGTCATGCAGTATTGTGAAGACTGGTGTCAGGGAGCATTGTGTTGACATATGTAATCGCCCATTGTGATGACAATGGCATGGAGCATTGTGATGCCAAGTGTCATGGAGGATTCTGATGACAAACGTAATGGTGCATTGTGATGACAATAGCTTGGAGCATTGAGATGACAAGGGTCAGGGAGCATTGTGCTGACAAGTGCATGGAGAATTGTGATGACAAGTGTCATGGAGCACTGTGATGAGAAGGACATGGATCATTATGATGAAAAAGGCATGGAGCCTTGTCATGACAGGGTTCACGGAGCATACAGACCACAAGTGTCAGGGAGCATTTTGATGACAAGTGTAATGAGCATTGTGATGACAAAGGTCATGGAGCATTTTGATGAGAAGACCATGGATAATTGTGATGACGAGTGTCATGGGGCACTGTGATGACAAGAGTTATGGAATATTGTGATCACAAGGGTTTGGAGCATTGTTATGACAGAGGTCATGGAGCATATTGATTTCATTGTGATGACAATAGCCTGAAGCATTGTGAAGATGTCATGGTGCATTGTGATGACACGGTTCATGGATCATTGAGAAGAAACTGGGCATGGAGCTTTGTGATTACAGGGGTCTTGGAGCATTGTGATGACAAGTGTCATGGAGCCTTTTGATTACAAGGCCATGGAACATCGTGATGGATGGCGTCATGGAGCACTGTTATGACAGGGGTAATGGAGCATTGTGATGAGAAGGGCATGGAGCATTGTGATTACAAGTTTTATGGAGCATTGCAATGAGAAAATTGTGGACCGTTGTGATGAAAAGTGCGTGGCAAATTGTGATGAAAAGGGTCATGGAGCATTTTTTTGACAAAGGCATGGAGCATTGTGATGACAAGGGTCACGGAGTATTGTGATGAAATGTTCATGGAGCATTGTGGTTACAAACGACACAGAGCCTTGTGATGACGCGGGCATGGAGCATTGTGATGACAAATGTTATGAAGCATTGTGATGACTGGAGTCACGGAGCATTGTGATGACAGGGGTCATGGTGCATTGTGATGACAAGGGCCTGGAGCATTGTGATGACAGGGGCATGGATCATTCGTCTGACAACTTTCATAGATTATTGTGTGGACAGTGGACATGGTGCATTGTGATGACAAGGGCATGGATCATTGTGATGAGAAGGTCATGGAGTACTGTGAAGACAGTTGTCAGGGAGCATTGTGAAGACATATGTCATGGTCCATTGCGATGACAATAGCAGGGAGCCTTGTGATGCCAAATGTAATGGAGGATTGTGTTGACAAATATAATGGAACACTGTGATGTCTAGGGCTTGGAGCATTATGATGACAAGGGCCATTGAGAATTTTCAGGACAAGGTCGTGAAGCATTGTGATGACAATGTCCTGGAGCATTGTGATGAGAAAAACATGGAGCCTTGTGATGACAAATCTCATGGAGCATACTGATGAAAATGGACATGGACCATTGTGATTACAGGCGTCTTGGAACATTGCGATGACATGTGCATGGAGCATTGTGAAGAGAAGGCCAAGAGCATTCTGAAGACATGCGTCCTTTAGCTTTGTGATGACAAGGGCATGGAGCATTGTGATCACAGGGGTCTTGGAGCATTGTGATGAAAAAGCATGGAGCCTTGTCATGACAGGGTTCAAGGAACATACAGACAACAAGTGTCAGGGAGCATTTTGATGACAAGTGTATTGAGCATCGTGATGATAAAGGTCATGGAGCATTGGGATGAGAAGACCATGGATAACTGTGATGACGAGCGTCATGGTGCATTGTGATGACAAGTGTTTTGGAATATTGTGATCACAAGCGTTTGGAGCATTGTTATGACAGAGATCATGGAGCATTTTGATTTCATTATGATGACAATTGCATGAAGCATTATGATGATGGTCATGGTGCATTGTGATGACAGGGTTCATGAAACATTGAGATGAAAATGGGCATGGATCATTGTGGTTACAGGGTTCTTGGAGCATTGTGATGAGAAGGGTCATGGAGCCTTGTGATGACAAGGCCATGGAACATCGTGATGGCAGGGGTCATGGATCATGGGTATGACAGGGATAATGGAGCATTTTGATGGCAGGGCAAGGAGCATTGTGATGAGAAGGCCATGGAGCATTCTGATGATATGTGTCATGGAGGTTTGTGATGACAAGGACATGAAGCAATGTGATGAGAACCTTAATGGAGCATTGTGATGACAATGACATGGAGCATTGTGATGACAAGGGTTATGGATCTTTGTGATGACAACTTCATGGAGCATTTTGATGACAAGGGCGTTGTGCATTGTGATGAGAAGGGTAGGGAGCATTGTGATGACAGGGTCATGGAGCAATTTGATGAAAAGTGTCAAGGAACATTTTGATGACAGTGGTTATGGAACATTGTGATGCCAGGGGTCATCGAACATTGTGATGATAAGTGCATGTAGCATTGTGATGACAGGAGTCATGGCAAATTTTGATGACAGGGGTGAGGGAATATTGTGACGAATATTGATGTAACATTGTGACATCAGTGGTGAGAGAGCATTTTGGTGAGAAGTCCATGGAGCATTGTGATGAAAAGGTTCATGGAGCATTGTGATGTCAAGATTGGGGAGCACTGTGATGACAAGCGCATGGTGCATTGGGATGACATGTGTCATGGAGCATTGTGCTGACAAGCGCATGGAGCATTGTGATGACAAGGGTCATGGAGCATTGTGCTGAGAAAGGCATAGAGCATTGTGATGACAAAGGTCAAAGAGCATTGTGATGAAAAGTTCATGGAGCATTGTGGTTAAAAAGCTCACAGAGACTGTTGATGATGAGGTCATGGACCATTGTGATGACAAAGGTCATGAAGCATTGTGATAACTGGAGTCACGGAGCATTGTGATGACAGGGGTCATGGAGCATTGTGATAACAAGGGGATGGAGTATTGTGATGACAAGGGCATGGAATATTGGTCTAATAAGTTTCATGGATTATTGTGATGACAGTTGGAATGCCACATTGTGATGACAACGGCATGGAGCATTGTGATGACCAGGTCATGCAGTATTGGGAAGACAGGTGTCAGGGAGCATTGTGATGACATATGTAATGGCCCATTGTGATGACAATGGCATGCAGCATTGTGATGCCAAGTGTCATGGAGGATTCTGATGACAAATGTAATGGAGCATTGTGATGACAATGGCTTGGAGCATTGTGATGACAAGGGTCAGGGAGCATTGTGCTGACAAGTGCATGGAGAATTGTGATGACAAGGGTCATGGAGCATTCTGATGACAAGCTTGTGGAGTATTTTGATGGCAATGGCATGGAGCATTGTGATGAAAACGGCATGGGGCATACTGATGAAAAAGGCATGGAGCCTTTTCGTGACAGGGTTCAAGGAGCATTCTGATGACAAGTGTCAGGGAGCATTGTGATGACAAGTGTATTGAGAATTGTGATGACAAAGGTCATGGAGCATTGTGATGAAAAGGGCATGGAGTATTGTGAGGACAGGCATCATGGAGCGTTGTCATGACAAGTGTTATGGAACATTGTGATCACAAGGGTTTGGAACATTGTGATGACAGAGGTCATGGATCATTTTGATTTCAAGGAGCATGGAGCATTGTGATGACAAGGGCATGAAGCAATGTGATCCCAAGGTTCATGGATGATTGTGAAGACAACGGTAATGGAGTATTGTGATGACAAGCACATAGAGCATTATAATGACAAGGTCATGTAGCATTTTGCTGACAAAGGCATGGAGCATTGTGATGACAAGTGTCATGGCACACTGTGATAACAAGCGTCACGGAGCATTGTGAATACAGGGGTCATGTAGCATTGGGATGACAAGGGCAAATATCATTGTGATGACAAGTGTCATGGAGCATTGGGCTGAAAATGTTCATGGAGTATTGTGATGACAAGGGTCATGGAGAATTGTGATGATAGAGGCCATGGAGAATTTTGATTTCATTGTGCTGACAGTAGCCGGAAGCATTATGATGATTGGCATGATGCATTGTGATGAGAGGGTTCATGGAGCATTGAGATGAAAAGGGGCATGGAGCATTGTGATTACAGGGCTCTTGGAGCATTTTAATGACAAGGGCATGGAGCATTGTGTGGAGAAGGACATGGAACATTCTGATGACATGTGTCATGGAGCACTGTGATGACAAGGGCATGGAGCATTGTGCTTACAGGAGTCTTGGAGCATTGTGATGACAAGTGTCATGGAGCCTTGTGAAGACAAGGCCGTGGAACATTGTGATGGCAGTGGTATTGGAGCATTGTTATGACCGGGGTAATGGAGCATTGTGATGAGATGGGAATGGAGCATTGTGATTTCAAGGTTTATGGAGCATTGCGATGACAAATTTGTGGACCGTTGGGATGAAAAGCGTGTCGCACATTGTGATGACAAGGGTCATGGAGCATTTTTCTGACAAAGGCATGGAGCATTGTGATGACAAGTGTCACGGAGCATTGTGATGAAAAGTTCATGGAGCATTGTGTTTACAAAAGTCACAGAGCCTTGTGATGACATGGGTATCGACCATTGTGATGACAAATGTTATGAAGAATTGTGATGACTGGAGTCACGGAGCATTGTGATGACAGGGGTCATGGAGCATTGTGATGAAAAGGGCATGTAGCATTTTGCTGACAAAGGCATGGAGCATTGTGATGACAAGTTTCATGGAGCACTGTGATGACAAGCGTCACGGAGCATTGTGAATACAGGGTTCATGGAGCATTGGGATGACAAGGGCATGGATAATTGTGATGACAAGTGTCATGGAGCCTTGGGCTGAAAATGTTCATGGAGTACTGTGATGACAGGGGTCATGTAGAATTTTGATTTCATTGTGCTGACAATAGCCGGAAGCATTATGATGATTGGCATGATGCATTGTGATGACAGGGTTCATGGAGCATTGAGATGAAGAGGGGCATGGAGCATTGTGATTACAGGGGTCTTGGAGCATTGTGATGACAAGGGCATTGAGCATTTTGATGAGAAGTACATGGAACATTCTGATGACGTGTCATGGAGCTTTGTGATGACAAGGGCATAGAAAATTGTGATGGCAGGGGTCATGGAGCATTGTGATGACTAGGGAATGGAGCATTGTGATGACAAGAGTCCCGGATCATTGTGTTGTCAGGTGTCCTGGAGTGTTGTGATGACAGTGGTCTTGGAGCATTGTGACGATATTGGTCTTGGAGCATTGTGATGAGAAGGTCATGGAGCATTGGGCTGAAAATATTAATGGAGTATTGTGATGACAGGGGTCATGGAGCATTGTGATGACAACAGAATGGTGCATGGTGATGACAAGGTCCTGGAGCACTGTGAT
This sequence comes from Mesoplodon mirus, assembly GCF_964341445.2. NCBI lineage: Eukaryota > Metazoa > Chordata > Mammalia > Artiodactyla > Ziphiidae > Mesoplodon > Mesoplodon mirus. The sequence goes on from NW_028295811.1 coordinate 2,661,250, forward strand.
GAGAAGACCATGGAGACTTGTGATGACAAGTCTCATGGAGCATTCTGATGATAAGGGGCATGGAGCATTGTGATTACAGGTGTCTTGGAGCATTGTGATGACAAGGGCATGGAGCATTGTGAGGAGAAGGCCATGGAACATTCTGATGACATGCGTCATGGAGCTTTGTGATGACAAGGGTCATGGAGCCTTGTGATGACAATGCCGTGGAACATTGTGATGGCAGGGGTCATGGAGCATTGTTATGACAGCGATAATGGAGCATTGTGATGAGAAGGGCATTGAGCATTGGTCTGAAATGTTTCATGGATTATGGTGATGACAGTTGGAATGGTGCATTGTGATGACAAGGGCATGGAGCATTGTGATGCCAAGTGTCATGGAGGATTCTGATGACAAAGGTAATGGAGCATTGTGATGACAATGGCTTGGAGCATTGTGATGAAAAGGGTCAGGGAGCATTGTGCTCACAAGTGCATGGAGAATTGTGATGACAAGGGTCATGGAACATTCTGATGACAAGCTTGTGGAGTATTTTGATGACAATGTCATGGAGCATTGTGATGAAAATGGCATGGGGCATTGTGATGAAAAAGGCATGGAGCCTTTTCGTGACAGGTTTCAAGGAGCATTCTGACGACATGTTTCAGGAAGCATTGTAATGACAAGTGTATTTAGAATTGTGATGACAATGGTCATGGAGCATTGTGATGAAAAGGCCATGGAGTATTGTGATGACAGGCATCATGGAGCGTTGTGATGACAAGTGTTATGGAACACTGTGATTACAAGGGTTTGGAGCATTGTGATGACAGAGGTCATGGATCATTTTGATTTCAAGGATCATGGAGCACTGTGATGACAAGGGCATGAAGCAATGTGATCCCAAGGTTCATGGAGGATTGTGATGACAATGGTAATGGAGTACTGTGATGACAAGCGCATAGAGCATTGTAATGACAAGGTCATGTAGCATTTGCTGACAAAGGCATGGAGCATTGTGATGACAGGTGTCATGGAGCACTGTGATGACAAGCGTCACGGAGCTTTGTGAATACAGGGGTCATGGAGCATTGGGATGACAAGGGCATGGTTCAATGTGATGACAAGGGTCATGGAGCATTGGGCTGAAAATGTTCATGGAGTATTGTGATGACAGGGGTTATGGAGCATTATGATGACTAGGGAATGGAGCATTTTGATGACAAGATTTCCGGATCATTGTGTTGTCAGTTGTCATGGAGTGTTGTGATGACAGTGATCATGGAGCATTGTGATGATATTGGGAATGGAGCATTGTGATGAGAAGGTTGTGGAGCATTGTGATTACAGTTGTCTTGATGCATTGTGATGAAATGGGCATAAAGCCTTGTCATGACAGGGTTCAAGAAGCATACTGACGACAAGTGTAAGGGAGCATTGTGATGACAAGTGTATTGAACATTTGATGACAAAGGTCATGGAGCATTGTGATGAGATGACCATGGATAATTGTGATGATGAGTGTCATGGGGTGTTGTGGTGATAAGTCTTATGGAACATTGTGATCACAAGGGTTTGGAGCATTATGATGACAGAGGTCATGGAGAATTTAGATTTCATTGTGATGACAATAGCCTGAAATATTATGATGATGGGCATGGTGCATTGTGATGACAGGGTTCATGGAGCATTGAGATGAAAAGGGGCATGGAGCATTGTGATTACAGGGGTCTTGGAGCATTGTGATGACAAGGACATGGAGCATTGTGAGGAGAAGTCCATGGAACTTTCTGATGACATGCGTCATGGAGCACTGTGATGACAAGGGCATGGAGCATTGTGATTACAGGGGTCTTGGAGCATTGTGATGACAAGGGTCATGGAGCCTTGTGATGACATGCCGTTGAACAATGTGATGGCAGGTGTCATGGAGCATTGTTATGACAGAGGTAATGGAGCATTGTGATGAGAAGGGCATTGAGCTTTGGTCTAAAATGTTTCATGGATTATTGTGATGAGAGTGGGCATGGAGCATGGGGATGACAAGGGCACGGAACACAGTGATACATGGTTCATGGAGGATTGTAATGACAAGGGCATGGAGCATTGTGATGAGAACGGCATCGAGCATTGTGATGACAAGTGTCATGGAGCTTTGTGATGACAAGGGCATGGAGCATTGTGATGCCAATGATCATGGAGATTTGTGATAACAAATAACAGGGAGCATTTCGATGACAATGGTGTGGTGCATTGTGATGAGAAGGGCAGGGAGCATTTTGATGACAGGGTCATGCAGCAATTTGATGAAAATGTAATGGAATATTTTGAGGGCAGGGGTTATAGAACATTGTGCTGCCAGGGATCATTTACCTTTGGGATGAAAAGGGTCATGGTGCATTTTGATGATAGGGGTTATGGAACATTGTGATGTCTGGGGTCATGGAACATTGTGATGATAAGGGTATGTAGCACTGTGATGACAGTGGTCATGGAACATTATGATTACAGGGGTATTGTGATGACTAGTGATGGAACACTGTGATATCTCTGGTGAGAGAGCATTTGGATGAGAAGTGCATGGAGCATTGTGATTACAAGGTTTATGGAGCATAGCGATTACAAGGTTGTGGACCGATGTGATGAAAAGCACGTGGCACATTGTGATGACAAGGGTCATGGAGCATTGTTCTGACAAAGGCATGGAGCATTGTGATGACAAAGGTCACGGAGCGTTGTGATGAAAAGTTCATGGAGCATTGTGGTTACAAAGGTCACAGAGCCTTGTGATGACACGGGCAAGGACCGTTTTGATGACAAACGTTATGAAGCATTGTGATGAATGGAGTCACGGAGCATTGTGATGATAGGGGTCATGGAGCATTGTGATGACAAGGGCATGGAGCATTGTGGTGACAGGGGCATGGAGCATTCGTCTGACAAGTTTCATAGATTATTGTGATGACAGTGGACATGGTGCATTGTAATGACAAGTGTATGGATCATGGTGATGAGAAGGTCATGGAGTATTGTGAAGACAGGTGTCAGGGAGCATTGTGATGACATATGTCATGGTCCATTGCGATGATAATGGCATGGAGCATTGTGATGCTAAATGTAATGGAGGATTTTGATGACAAATAAAATGGAGCATTGTGATGACTAGGGCTTGGAGCAATATAATGACAAGGGCTATTGAGAATTTTCATCACAAGGTCGTGAAGCATTGTGATGAATGGAGTCATGTTGCATTGTGATGACAAGGGCATGGAGCATTGGTCTAATAAGTTTCATGGATTATTGCGATGACAGTTGAATGGCGCAGTGTGATGACAAGGACATGGAACATTGTGAGGACCAAGTCATGCAGTATTGTGAAGACAGGTGTCAGGGAGCATTGTGATGAGATATGTAATGGCCCATTGTGATGACAATGGCATAGCGCATTGTGATGCCAAGTGTCATGGAGGATTCTGATGACAAAGGTAATGGAGCATTGTGATGACAATGGCTTGGAGCATTGTGATGACAAGGGTCAGGGAGCATTGTGCTGACAAGTGCATGGAGAATTGTGATGACAAGGGTCATGGAGCATTCTGATGACAAGCTTGTGGAGTATTTTGATGGCAATGGCATGGAGCATTGTGATGAAAACGGCATGGGGCATACTGATGAAAAAGGCATGGAGCCTTTTCGTGACAGGTTTCAAGGAGCATTCTGACGACAAGATTCAGGAAGCATTGTAATGACAAGTGTATTTAGAATTGTGATGACAATGGTCATGGAGCATTGTGATGAAAAGGCCATGGAGTATTGTAATGACAGGCATCATGGAGCGTTGTGATGACAAGTTTTATGGAACATTGTGATTACAATGGTTTGGAGCATTGTGATGACAGAGGTCATGGATCATTTTGATTTCAAGGAGCATGGAGCACTGTGATGACAAGGGCATGAAGCAATGTGATCCCAAGGTTCATGGAGGATTGTGATGACAATGGTAATGGAGTACTGTGATGACAAGCGCATAGAGCATTGTAATGACAAGGTCATGTAGCATTTGCTGACAAAGGCATGGAGCATTGTGATGAGAGGTGTCATGGAGCACTGTGATGAGAAGCGTCACGGAGCTTTGTGAATACAGGGGTCAAGGAGCATTGGGATGACAAGGGCATGGTTCAATATGATGACAAGGGTCATGGAGCATTGGGCTGAAAATGTTCATGGAGTATTGTGATGACAGGGGTCATGGAGCATTGTGATGACTAGGGAATGGAGCATTTTGATGACAGAGTTCCGGATCATTGTGTTGTCAGGTGTCATGGAGTGTTGTGATAACAGTGGTCATGGAGCACTGTGATGATATTGGGAATGGAGCATTGTGATGAGAAGGTTGTGGAGCATTGTGATTACAGGTGTCTTGATGCATTGTGATGTAATGGGCATGTATCATTGTGATGAAAAAGGCATTGAGCCTTGTCATGACAGGGTTCAAGAAGCATACTGACGACAAGTGTCAGGGAGCATTGTGATGACAAGTGTATTGAGCATTAGATGACAAAGGTCATGGAGCATTGTGATGAGAAGACCATGGATAATTGTGATGATGAGCGTCATGGGGTGTTGTGATGATAAGTCTTATGGAACATTGTGATCACAAAGTTTTGGAGCATTATGATGACAGAGTTCATGGAGAATTTAGATTTCATTGTGATGACAATAGCCTGAAACATTATGATGATGGGCATGGTGCATTGTGATGACAGTGTTCATGGAGCATTGAGATGAAAAGGGGCATGGAGCATTGTGATTACCGGGGTCTTGGAGCATTGTGATTACAAGGGCATGGAGCATTGTGATGAGAAGGCCATGGAACATTCTGATGACATGCGTCATGGAGCACTGTGATGACAAGGGCATGGAGCATTGTGATTACAGGTGTCTTTGAGCATTGTGATGAAAAGGGCATAGATCATTGTGATGAAAAAGGCATGGAGCCCTGTAATGACAGTGTTCAAGGAGCATACTGACGACAAGTGTCAGGGAGCATTGTGATGACAAAGGTTATGGAGCATAGTGATGAGAAGACCATGGATAATTGTGATTATGAGCATCATGGGGTGTTGTGATGAGAAGTGTTATGGAACATTGTGATCCCAACGGTTTGGAGCATTGTGATGACAGAGGTCATGGAGCATTTTGATTTCATTGTGAGGATAATAGCCTGAAGCATTATGACAATGGGCATGGTGCATTGTGATGATAGGATTCATGGAGCTTTGAGATGAAAAGGGGCATGGAGCATTGTGATAAAAAGTGTCTTGGAGCATTGTGATGAGAAGTCCATGGAACATTCTAATGACATGCGTCATGGAGCTTTGTGATGACAAGGGCATGGAGCATTGTGATTACAGGGGTCTTGGAACATTGTGATGACAAGTGTCATGGAGCCTTGTGAATGACAAGGCCGTGGAACTTTGTGATGGCAGGGGTCATGGAACATTGTTATGACAGGTGTAATGGAGCATTGTGATGAGAAGGACAGGAAGCATTGGTGTGAAATGTTTCATGGATTATTGTGATGAGAGTGGACATGGAGCATTGTGATGACAAGAGCACGGAACACTGTGATACAATGGTCATAGAGGATTGTAATGACAAGGGCATGGAGCATAGTGATGAGAAGGGCATCGAGCATTGTGATGACATGTGTCATGGAGCTTTGTGATGACAAGGGCATGGAGAAATGTGATGAGAAGGTTCATGGAGCATTGTGATGACAATGACATGGAGCATTGTGATGTCAAGGGTCAAGGAGATTTGTGATGACAAAAGTCACGGAGCATTTTGATGACAAGGGCGTGGTGCATTGTGATGAGAAGGCCAGGGAGCATTTTGATGACAGGGTCATGCAGCAATTTGATGAAAATTGTAATGGAATATTTTGATGACAGGGGTTATAGAACATTGGGATGTCAGGGGTCATGGAGCTTTGGGATAAAAAGTGTCATGGAGCATTTTGATGACAGGGGTTGTGGAACATTGTGATGTCAGGTGTCATGGAACATTGTGATGATAAGGGGATGTAGCATTGTGATGACAGGGGTCATGGAACATTGTGATTACCGGGGTCTTGGAGCATTGTGATGAGAAGGGTCATGGAGCCTTGTGATGACAAGGCCATGGAACATCGTGATGGCAGGGGTCATGGAGCATAGTTATGACAGGCGTAATGGAACATTGTGATGGCAATGGCATGGAGGATTGTGATGAGAAGGCCATGGAGCATTCTGATGACATGTGTCATGGAGCTTTGTGATGACAACGGCATGGAGCAATGTGATGAATGCGATCATGGAGCATTGTGATGAAGATGACATGGAGCATTGTGATGCCAAGGGTCATGGATCTTTGTGATGACAAAGGTCATGGAGGATTTTGATGACAAGGGCGTTGTGCATTGTGATGAGAAGGGCAGGGAGCATTGTGATGACAGGGTCATGGAGCAATTGGATGAAATGTGTCATGGAACATTTTGATGACAGGGGTTATTGAACATTGTGATGCCAGGGGTCATGGAGCATTTTGATGAAAAGGTTTTTGGAGCATTTTGATGACAGGGGTTATGGAACATTGTGATGTCAGGGGTCATCGAACATTGTGATGATATGTGCATGTACAATGGTGATGACAGGAGTCATGGATCATTGTGATGACAGGGGTGAGGGAGTATTGTGACAAATAGTGATGTAACACTGTGATATCTGTGGTGAGAGAGCATTTTGATGAGAAGTGCATGGAGCATTGTGATGACAAGGTTTATGGATCATTGTGATGCCAAGATTGTGGAGCACTGTGATGACAAGTGCATGGTGCATTGTGATGACATGTGTCATGGAGCATCGTGCTGACAAGCACATGGAGCATTGTGATGACAAGGGTCATGGAGCATTGTGCTGAGAAAGGCATAGAGAATTGTGATGACAAGGATCAAAGAGCATTGTGATGAAAAGTTCATGGAGCATTGTGATGACAAGGGTCATGGAGCATTGTGATAACAAGGGCATGGAGCATTGGTCTAATAAGTTTCATGGATTATTGCGATGACTGTTGGAATGGTGCATTGTGGTGACAAGGGCATGGAGCATTGTGATGACCAGGTCATGCAGTATTGTGAAGACTGGTGTCAGGGAGCATTGTGTTGACATATGTAATCGCCCATTGTGATGACAATGGCATGGAGCATTGTGATGCCAAGTGTCATGGAGGATTCTGATGACAAACGTAATGGTGCATTGTGATGACAATAGCTTGGAGCATTGAGATGACAAGGGTCAGGGAGCATTGTGCTGACAAGTGCATGGAGAATTGTGATGACAAGTGTCATGGAGCACTGTGATGAGAAGGACATGGATCATTGTGATGAAAAAGGCATGGAGCCTTGTCATGACAGGGTTCACGGAGCATACAGACCACAAGTGTCAGGGAGCATTTTGATGACAAGTGTAATGAGCATTGTGATGACAAAGGTCATGGAGCATTTTGATGAGAAGACCATGGATAATTGTGATGACGAGTGTCATGGGGCACTGTGATGACAAGAGTTATGGAATATTGTGATCACAAGGGTTTGGAGCATTGTTATGACAGAGGTCATGGAGCATATTGATTTCATTGTGATGACAATAGCCTGAAGCATTGTGAAGATGTCATGGTGCATTGTGATGACACGGTTCATGGATCATTGAGAAGAAACTGGGCATGGAGCTTTGTGATTACAGGGGTCTTGGAGCATTGTGATGACAAGTGTCATGGAGCCTTGTGATTACAAGGCCATGGAACATCGTGATGGATGGCGTCATGGAGCACTGTTATGACAGGGGTAATGGAGCATTGTGATGAGAAGGGCATGGAGCATTGTGATTACAAGTTTTATGGAGCATTGCAATGAGAAAATTGTGGACCGTTGTGATGAAAAGTGCGTGGCAAATTGTGATGAAAAGGGTCATGGAGCATTTTTTTGACAAAGGCATGGAGCATTGTGATGACAAGGGTCACGGAGTATTGTGATGAAATGTTCATGGAGCATTGTGGTTACAAACGACACAGAGCCTTGTGATGATGCGGGCATGGAGCATTGTGATGACAAATGTTATGAAGCATTGTGATGACTGGAGTCACGGAGCATTGTGATGACAGGGGTCATGGTGCATTGTGATGACAAGGGCCTGGAGCATTGTGATGACAGGGGCATGGATCATTCGTCTGACAACTTTCATAGATTATTGTGTGGACAGTGGACATGGTGCATTGTGATGACAAGGGCATGGATCATTGTGATGAGAAGGTCATGGAGTACTGTGAAGACAGTTGTCAGGGAGCATTGTGAAGACATATGTCATGGTCCATTGCGATGACAATAGCAGGGAGCCTTGTGATGCCAAATGTAATGGAGGATTGTGTTGACAAATATAATGGAACACTGTGATGTCTAGGGCTTGGAGCATTATGATGACAAGGGCCATTGAGAATTTTCAGGACAAGGTCGTGAAGCATTGTGATGACAATGTCCTGGAGCATTGTGATGAGAAAAACATGGAGCCTTGTGATGACAAATCTCATGGAGCATACTGATGAAAATGGACATGGACCATTGTGATTACAGGCGTCTTGGAACATTGCGATGACATGTGCATGGAGCATTGTGAAGAGAAGGCCAAGAGCATTCTGAAGACATGCGTCCTTTAGCTTTGTGATGACAAGGGCATGGAGCATTGTGATCACAGGGGTCTTGGAGCATTGTGATGAAAAAGCATGGAGCCTTGTCATGACAGGGTTCAAGGAACATACAGACAACAAGTGTCAGGGAGCATTTTGATGACAAGTGTATTGAGCATCGTGATGATAAAGGTCATGGAGCATTGGGATGAGAAGACCATGGATAACTGTGATGACGAGCGTCATGGTGCATTGTGATGACAAGTGTTTTGGAATATTGTGATCACAAGCGTTTGGAGCATTGTTATGACAGAGATCATGGAGCATTTTGATTTCATTATGATGACAATTGCATGAAGCATTATGATGATGGTCATGGTGCATTGTGATGACAGGGTTCATGAAACATTGAGATGAAAATGGGCATGGATCATTGTGGTTACAGGGTTCTTGGAGCATTGTGATGAGAAGGGTCATGGAGCCTTGTGATGACAAGGCCATGGAACATCGTGATGGCAGGGGTCATGGATCATGGGTATGACAGGGATAATGGAGCATTTTGATGGCAGGGCAAGGAGCATTGTGATGAGAAGGCCATGGAGCATTCTGATGATATGTGTCATGGAGGTTTGTGATGACAAGGACATGAAGCAATGTGATGAGAACCTTAATGGAGCATTGTGATGACAATGACATGGAGCATTGTGATGACAAGGGTTATGGATCTTTGTGATGACAACTTCATGGAGCATTTTGATGACAAGGGCGTTGTGCATTGTGATGAGAAGGGTAGGGAGCATTGTGATGACAGGGTCATGGAGCAATTTGATGAAAAGTGTCAAGGAACATTTTGATGACAGTGGTTATGGAACATTGTGATGCCAGGGGTCATCGAACATTGTGATGATAAGTGCATGTAGCATTGTGATGACAGGAGTCATGGCAAATTTTGATGACAGGGGTGAGGGAATATTGTGACGAATATTGATGTAACATTGTGACATCAGTGGTGAGAGAGCATTTTGGTGAGAAGTCCATGGAGCATTGTGATGAAAAGGTTCATGGAGCATTGTGATGTCAAGATTGGGGAGCACTGTGATGACAAGCGCATGGTGCATTGGGATGACATGTGTCATGGAGCATTGTGCTGACAAGCGCATGGAGCATTGTGATGACAAGGGTCATGGAGCATTGTGCTGAGAAAGGCATAGAGCATTGTGATGACAAAGGTCAAAGAGCATTGTGATGAAAAGTTCATGGAGCATTGTGGTTAAAAAGCTCACAGAGACTGTTGATGATGAGGTCATGGACCATTGTGATGACAAAGGTCATGAAGCATTGTGATAACTGGAGTCACGGAGCATTGTGATGACAGGGGTCATGGAGCATTGTGATAACAAGGGGATGGAGTATTGTGATGACAAGGGCATGGAATATTGGTCTAATAAGTTTCATGGATTATTGTGATGACAGTTGGAATGCCACATTGTGATGACAACGGCATGGAGCATTGTGATGACCAGGTCATGCAGTATTGGGAAGACAGGTGTCAGGGAGCATTGTGATGACATATGTAATGGCCCATTGTGATGACAATGGCATGCAGCATTGTGATGCCAAGTGTCATGGAGGATTCTGATGACAAATGTAATGGAGCATTGTGATGACAATGGCTTGGAGCATTGTGATGACAAGGGTCAGGGAGCATTGTGCTGACAAGTGCATGGAGAATTGTGATGACAAGGGTCATGGAGCATTCTGATGACAAGCTTGTGGAGTATTTTGATGGCAATGGCATGGAGCATTGTGATGAAAACGGCATGGGGCATACTGATGAAAAAGGCATGGAGCCTTTTCGTGACAGGGTTCAAGGAGCATTCTGATGACAAGTGTCAGGGAGCATTGTGATGACAAGTGTATTGAGAATTGTGATGACAAAGGTCATGGAGCATTGTGATGAAAAGGGCATGGAGTATTGTGAGGACAGGCATCATGGAGCGTTGTCATGACAAGTGTTATGGAACATTGTGATCACAAGGGTTTGGAACATTGTGATGACAGAGGTCATGGATCATTTTGATTTCAAGGAGCATGGAGCATTGTGATGACAAGGGCATGAAGCAATGTGATCCCAAGGTTCATGGATGATTGTGAAGACAACGGTAATGGAGTATTGTGATGACAAGCACATAGAGCATTATAATGACAAGGTCATGTAGCATTTTGCTGACAAAGGCATGGAGCATTGTGATGACAAGTGTCATGGCACACTGTGATAACAAGCGTCACGGAGCATTGTGAATACAGGGGTCATGTAGCATTGGGATGACAAGGGCAAATATCATTGTGATGACAAGTGTCATGGAGCATTGGGCTGAAAATGTTCATGGAGTATTGTGATGACAGGGGTCATGGAGAATTGTGATGATAGAGGCCATGGAGAATTTTGATTTCATTGTGCTGACAGTAGCCGGAAGCATTATGATGATTGGCATGATGCATTGTGATGAGAGGGTTCATGGAGCATTGAGATGAAAAGGGGCATGGAGCATTGTGATTACAGGGCTCTTGGAGCATTTTAATGACAAGGGCATGGAGCATTGTGTGGAGAAGGACATGGAACATTCTGATGACATGTGTCATGGAGCACTGTGATGACAAGGGCATGGAGCATTGTGCTTACAGGAGTCTTGGAGCATTGTGATGACAAGTGTCATGGAGCCTTGTGAAGACAAGGCCGTGGAACATTGTGATGGCAGTGGTATTGGAGCATTGTTATGACCGGGGTAATGGAGCATTGTGATGAGATGGGAATGGAGCATTGTGATTTCAAGGTTTATGGAGCATTGCGATGACAAATTTGTGGACCGTTGGGATGAAAAGCGTGTCGCACATTGTGATGACAAGGGTCATGGAGCATTTTTCTGACAAAGGCATGGAGCATTGTGATGACAAGTGTCACGGAGCATTGTGATGAAAAGTTCATGGAGCATTGTGTTTACAAAAGTCACAGAGCCTTGTGATGACATGGGTATCGACCATTGTGATGACAAATGTTATGAAGAATTGTGATGACTGGAGTCACGGAGCATTGTGATGACAGGGGTCATGGAGCATTGTGATGAAAAGGGCATGTAGCATTTTGCTGACAAAGGCATGGAGCATTGTGATGACAAGTTTCATGGAGCACTGTGATGACAAGCGTCACGGAGCATTGTGAATACAGGGGTCATGGAGCATTGGGATGACAAGGGCATGGATAATTGTGATGACAAGTGTCATGGAGCCTTGGGCTGAAAATGTTCATGGAGTACTGTGATGACAGGGGTCATGTAGAATTTTGATTTCATTGTGCTGACAATAGCCGGAAGCATTATGATGATTGGCATGATGCATTGTGATGACAGGGTTCATGGAGCATTGAGATGAAGAGGGGCATGGAGCATTGTGATTACAGGGGTCTTGGAGCATTGTGATGACAAGGGCATTGAGCATTTTGATGAGAAGTACATGGAACATTCTGATGACGTGTCATGGAGCTTTGTGATGACAAGGGCATAGAAAATTGTGATGGCAGGGGTCATGGAGCATTGTGATGACTAGGGAATGGAGCATTGTGATGACAAGAGTCCCGGATCATTGTGTTGTCAGGTGTCCTGGAGTGTTGTGATGACAGTGGTCTTGGAGCATTGTGACGATATTGGTCTTGGAGCATTGTGATGAGAAGGTCATGGAGCATTGGGCTGAAAATATTAATGGAGTATTGTGATGACAGGGGTCATGGAGCATTGTGATGACAACAGAATGGTGCATGGTGATGACAAGGTCCTGGAGCACTGTGATGAGAAGACCATGGAGACTTGTGATGACAAGTCTCATGGAGCATTCTGATGATAAGGGGCATGGAGCATTGTGATTACAGGTGTCTTGGAGCATTGTGATGACAAGGGCATGGAGCATTGTGAGGAGAAGGCCATGGAACATTCTGATGACATGCGTCATGGAGCTTTGTGATGACAAGGGTCATGGAGCCTTGTGATGACAATGCCGTGGAACATTGTGATGGCAGGGGTCATGGAGCATTGTTATGACAGAGATAATGGAGCATTGTGATGAGAAGGGCATTGAGCATTGGTCTGAAATGTTTCATGGATTATGGTGATGACAGTTGGAATGGTGCATTGTGATGACAAGGGCATGGAGCATTGTGATGCCAAGTGTCATGGAGGATTCTGATGACAAAGGTAATGGAGCATTGTGATGACAATGGCTTGGAGCATTGTGATGAAAAGGGTCAGGGAGCATTGTGCTCACAAGTGCATGGAGAATTGTGATGACAAGGGTCATGGAACATTCTGATGACAAGCTTGTGGAGTATTTTGATGACAATGTCATGGAGCATTGTGATGAAAATGGCATGGGGCATTGTGATGAAAAAGGCATGGAGCCTTTTCGTGACAGGTTTCAAGGAGCATTCTGACGACATGTTTCAGGAAGCATTGTAATGACAAGTGTATTTAGAATTGTGATGACAATGGTCATGGAGCATTGTGATGAAAAGGCCATGGAGTATTGTGATGACAGGCATCATGGAGCGTTGTGATGACAAGTGTTATGGAACACTGTGATTACAAGGGTTTGGAGCATTGTGATGACAGAGGTCATGGATCATTTTGATTTCAAGGATCATGGAGCACTGTGATGACAAGGGCATGAAGCAATGTGATCCCAAGGTTCATGGAGGATTGTGATGACAATGGTAATGGAGTACTGTGATGACAAGCGCATAGAGCATTGTAATGACAAGGTCATGTAGCATTTGCTGACAAAGGCATGGAGCATTGTGATGACAGGTGTCATGGAGCACTGTGATGACAAGCGTCACGGAGCTTTGTGAATACAGGGGTCATGGAGCATTGGGATGACAAGGGCATGGTTCAATGTGATGACAAGGGTCATGGAGCATTGGGCTGAAAATGTTCATGGAGTATTGTGATGACAGGGGTTATGGAGCATTATGATGACTAGGGAATGGAGCATTTTGATGACAAGATTTCCGGATCATTGTGTTGTCAGTTGTCATGGAGTGTTGTGATGACAGTGATCATGGAGCATTGTGATGATATTGGGAATGGAGCATTGTGATGAGAAGGTTGTGGAGCATTGTGATTACAGTTGTCTTGATGCATTGTGATGAAATGGGCATAAAGCCTTGTCATGACAGGGTTCAAGAAGCATACTGACGACAAGTGTAAGGGAGCATTGTGATGACAAGTGTATTGAACATTTGATGACAAAGGTCATGGAGCATTGTGATGAGATGACCATGGATAATTGTGATGATGAGTGTCATGGGGTGTTGTGGTGATAAGTCTTATGGAACATTGTGATCACAAGGGTTTGGAGCATTATGATGACAGAGGTCATGGAGAATTTAGATTTCATTGTGATGACAATAGCCTGAAATATTATGATGATGGGCATGGTGCATTGTGATGACAGGGTTCATGGAGCATTGAGATGAAAAGGGGCATGGAGCATTGTGATTACAGGGGTCTTGGAGCATTGTGATGACAAGGACATGGAGCATTGTGAGGAGAAGTCCATGGAACTTTCTGATGACATGCGTCATGGAGCACTGTGATGACAAGGGCATGGAGCATTGTGATTACAGGGGTCTTGGAGCATTGTGATGACAAGGGTCATGGAGCCTTGTGATGACATGCCGTTGAACAATGTGATGGCAGGTGTCATGGAGCATTGTTATGACAGAGGTAATGGAGCATTGTGATGAGAAGGGCATTGAGCTTTGGTCTAAAATGTTTCATGGATTATTGTGATGAGAGTGGGCATGGAGCATGGGGATGACAAGGGCACGGAACACAGTGATACATGGTTCATGGAGGATTGTAATGACAAGGGCATGGAGCATTGTGATGAGAACGGCATCGAGCATTGTGATGACAAGTGTCATGGAGCTTTGTGATGACAAGGGCATGGAGCATTGTGATGCCAATGATCATGGAGATTTGTGATAACAAATAACAGGGAGCATTTCGATGACAATGGTGTGGTGCATTGTGATGAGAAGGGCAGGGAGCATTTTGATGACAGGGTCATGCAGCAATTTGATGAAAATGTAATGGAATATTTTGAGGGCAGGGGTTATAGAACATTGTGCTGCCAGGGATCATTTACCTTTGGGATGAAAAGGGTCATGGTGCATTTTGATGATAGGGGTTATGGAACATTGTGATGTCTGGGGTCATGGAACATTGTGATGATAAGGGTATGTAGCACTGTGATGACAGTTGTCATGGAACATTATGATTACAGGGGTGAGGGGTATTGTGATGACTAGTGATGGAACACTGTGATATCTCTGGTGAGAGAGCATTTGGATGAGAAGTGCATGGAGCATTGTGATTACAAGGTTTATGGAGCATAGTGATTACAAGGTTGTGGACCGATGTGATGAAAAGCACGTGGCACATTGTGATGACAAGGGTCATGGAGCATTGTTCTGACAAAGGCATGGAGCATTGTGATGACAAAGGTCACGGAGCGTTGTGATGAAAAGTTCATGGAGCATTGTGGTTACAAAGGTCACAGAGCCTTGTGATGACACGGGCAAGGACCGTTTTGATGACAAACGTTATGAAGCATTGTGATGAATGGAGTCACGGAGCATTGTGATGATAGGGGTCATGGAGCATTGTGATGACAAGGGCATGGAGCATTGTGGTGACAGGGGCATGGAGCATTCGTCTGACAAGTTTCATAGATTATTGTGATGACAGTGGACATGGTGCATTGTAATGACAAGTGTATGGATCATGGTGATGAGAAGGTCATGGAGTATTGTGAAGACAGGTGTCAGGGAGCATTGTGATGACATATGTCATGGTCCATTGCGATGATAATGGCATGGAGCATTGTGATGCTAAATGTAATGGAGGATTTTGATGACAAATAAAATGGAGCATTGTGATGACTAGGGCTTGGAGCAATATAATGACAAGGGCTATTGAGAATTTTCATCACAAGGTCGTGAAGCATTGTGATGAATGGAGTCATGTTGCATTGTGATGACAAGGGCATGGAGCATTGGTCTAATAAGTTTCATGGATTATTGCGATGACAGTTGAATGGCGCAGTGTGATGACAAGGACATGGAACATTGTGAGGACCAAGTCATGCAGTATTGTGAAGACAGGTGTCAGGGAGCATTGTGATGAGATATGTAATGGCCCATTGTGATGACAATGGCATAGCGCATTGTGATGCCAAGTGTCATGGAGGATTCTGATGACAAAGGTAATGGAGCATTGTGATGACAATGGCTTGGAGCATTGTGATGACAAGGGTCAGGGAGCATTGTGCTGACAAGTGCATGGAGAATTGTGATGACAAGGGTCATGGAGCATTCTGATGACAAGCTTGTGGAGTATTTTGATGGCAATGGCATGGAGCATTGTGATGAAAACGGCATGGGGCATACTGATGAAAAAGGCATGGAGCCTTTTCGTGACAGGTTTCAAGGAGCATTCTGACGACAAGATTCAGGAAGCATTGTAATGACAAGTGTATTTAGAATTGTGATGACAATGGTCATGGAGCATTGTGATGAAAAGGCCATGGAGTATTGTAATGACAGGCATCATGGAGCGTTGTGATGACAAGTTTTATGGAACATTGTGATTACAATGGTTTGGAGCATTGTGATGACAGAGGTCATGGATCATTTTGATTTCAAGGAGCATGGAGCACTGTGATGACAAGGGCATGAAGCAATGTGATCCCAAGGTTCATGGAGGATTGTGATGACAATGGTAATGGAGTACTGTGATGACAAGCGCATAGAGCATTGTAATGACAAGGTCATGTAGCATTTGCTGACAAAGGCATGGAGCATTGTGATGAGAGGTGTCATGGAGCACTGTGATGAGAAGCGTCACGGAGCTTTGTGAATACAGGGGTCAAGGAGCATTGGGATGACAAGGGCATGGTTCAATATGATGACAAGGGTCATGGAGCATTGGGCTGAAAATGTTCATGGAGTATTGTGATGACAGGGGTCATGGAGCATTGTGATGACTAGGGAATGGAGCATTTTGATGACAGAGTTCCGGATCATTGTGTTGTCAGGTGTCATGGAGTGTTGTGATAACAGTGGTCATGGAGCACTGTGATGATATTGGGAATGGAGCATTGTGATGAGAAGGTTGTGGAGCATTGTGATTACAGGTGTCTTGATGCATTGTGATGTAATGGGCATGTATCATTGTGATGAAAAAGGCATTGAGCCTTGTCATGACAGGGTTCAAGAAGCATACTGACGACAAGTGTCAGGGAGCATTGTGATGACAAGTGTATTGAGCATTAGATGACAAAGGTCATGGAGCATTGTGATGAGAAGACCATGGATAATTGTGATGATGAGCGTCATGGGGTGTTGTGATGATAAGTCTTATGGAACATTGTGATCACAAAGTTTTGGAGCATTATGATGACAGAGTTCATGGAGAATTTAGATTTCATTGTGATGACAATAGCCTGAAACATTATGATGATGGGCATGGTGCATTGTGATGACAGTGTTCATGGAGCATTGAGATGAAAAGGGGCATGGAGCATTGTGATTACCGGGGTCTTGGAGCATTGTGATTACAAGGGCATGGAGCATTGTGATGAGAAGGCCATGGAACATTCTGATGACATGCGTCATGGAGCACTGTGATGACAAGGGCATGGAGCATTGTGATTACAGGTGTCTTTGAGCATTGTGATGAAAAGGGCATAGATCATTGTGATGAAAAAGGCATGGAGCCCTGTAATGACAGTGTTCAAGGAGCATACTGACGACAAGTGTCAGGGAGCATTGTGATGACAAAGGTTATGGAGCATAGTGATGAGAAGACCATGGATAATTGTGATTATGAGCATCATGGGGTGTTGTGATGAGAAGTGTTATGGAACATTGTGATCCCAACGGTTTGGAGCATTGTGATGACAGAGGTCATGGAGCATTTTGATTTCATTGTGAGGATAATAGCCTGAAGCATTATGACAATGGGCATGGTGCATTGTGATGATAGGATTCATGGAGCTTTGAGATGAAAAGGGGCATGGAGCATTGTGATAAAAAGTGTCTTGGAGCATTGTGATGAGAAGTCCATGGAACATTCTAATGACATGCGTCATGGAGCTTTGTGATGACAAGGGCATGGAGCATTGTGATTACAGGGGTCTTGGAACATTGTGATGACAAGTGTCATGGAGCCTTGTGAATGACAAGGCCGTGGAACTTTGTGATGGCAGGGGTCATGGAACATTGTTATGACAGGTGTAATGGAGCATTGTGATGAGAAGGACAGGAAGCATTGGTGTGAAATGTTTCATGGATTATTGTGATGAGAGTGGACATGGAGCATTGTGATGACAAGAGCACGGAACACTGTGATACAATGGTCATAGAGGATTGTAATGACAAGGGCATGGAGCATAGTGATGAGAAGGGCATCGAGCATTGTGATGACATGTGTCATGGAGCTTTGTGATGACAAGGGCATGGAGAAATGTGATGAGAAGGTTCATGGAGCATTGTGATGACAATGACATGGAGCATTGTGATGTCAAGGGTCAAGGAGATTTGTGATGACAAAAGTCACGGAGCATTTTGATGACAAGGGCGTGGTGCATTGTGATGAGAAGGCCAGGGAGCATTTTGATGACAGGGTCATGCAGCAATTTGATGAAAATTGTAATGGAATATTTTGATGACAGGGGTTATAGAACATTGGGATGTCAGGGGTCATGGAGCTTTGGGATAAAAAGTGTCATGGAGCATTTTGATGACAGGGGTTGTGGAACATTGTGATGTCAGGTGTCATGGAACATTGTGATGATAAGGGGATGTAGCATTGTGATGACAGGGGTCATGGAACATTGTGATTACCGGGGTCTTGGAGCATTGTGATGAGAAGGGTCATGGAGCCTTGTGATGACAAGGCCATGGAACATCGTGATGGCAGGGGTCATGGAGCATAGTTATGACAGGCGTAATGGAACATTGTGATGGCAATGGCATGGAGGATTGTGATGAGAAGGCCATGGAGCATTCTGATGACATGTGTCATGGAGCTTTGTGATGACAACGGCATGGAGCAATGTGATGAATGCGATCATGGAGCATTGTGATGAAGATGACATGGAGCATTGTGATGCCAAGGGTCATGGATCTTTGTGATGACAAAGGTCATGGAGGATTTTGATGACAAGGGCGTTGTGCATTGTGATGAGAAGGGCAGGGAGCATTGTGATGACAGGGTCATGGAGCAATTGGATGAAATGTGTCATGGAACATTTTGATGACAGGGGTTATTGAACATTGTGATGCCAGGGGTCATGGAGCATTTTGATGAAAAGGTTTTTGGAGCATTTTGATGACAGGGGTTATGGAACATTGTGATGTCAGGGGTCATCGAACATTGTGATGATATGTGCATGTACAATGGTGATGACAGGAGTCATGGATCATTGTGATGACAGGGGTGAGGGAGTATTGTGACAAATAGTGATGTAACACTGTGATATCTGTGGTGAGAGAGCATTTTGATGAGAAGTGCATGGAGCATTGTGATGACAAGGTTTATGGATCATTGTGATGCCAAGATTGTGGAGCACTGTGATGACAAGTGCATGGTGCATTGTGATGACATGTGTCATGGAGCATCGTGCTGACAAGCACATGGAGCATTGTGATGACAAGGGTCATGGAGCATTGTGCTGAGAAAGGCATAGAGAATTGTGATGACAAGGATCAAAGAGCATTGTGATGAAAAGTTCATGGAGCATTGTGATGACAAGGGTCATGGAGCATTGTGATAACAAGGGCATGGAGCATTGGTCTAATAAGTTTCATGGATTATTGCGATGACTGTTGGAATGGTGCATTGTGGTGACAAGGGCATGGAGCATTGTGATGACCAGGTCATGCAGTATTGTGAAGACTGGTGTCAGGGAGCATTGTGTTGACATATGTAATCGCCCATTGTGATGACAATGGCATGGAGCATTGTGATGCCAAGTGTCATGGAGGATTCTGATGACAAAGGTAATGGTGCATTGTGATGACAATAGCTTGGAGCATTGAGATGACAAGGGTCAGGGAGCATTGTGCTGACAAGTGCATGGAGAATTGTGATGACAAGTGTCATGGAGCACTGTGATGAGAAGGACATGGATCATTGTGATGAAAAAGGCATGGAGCCTTGTCATGACAGGGTTCACGGAGCATACAGACCACAAGTGTCAGGGAGCATTTTGATGACAAGTGTAATGAGCATTGTGATGACAAAGGTCATGGAGCATTTTGATGAGAAGACCATGGATAATTGTGATGACGAGTGTCATGGGGCACTGTGATGACAAGAGTTATGGAATATTGTGATCACAAGGGTTTGGAGCATTGTTATGACAGAGGTCATGGAGCATATTGATTTCATTGTGATGACAATAGCCTGAAGCATTGTGAAGATGTCATGGTGCATTGTGATGACACGGTTCATGGATCATTGAGAAGAAACTGGGCATGGAGCTTTGTGATTACAGGGGTCTTGGAGCATTGTGATGACAAGTGTCATGGAGCCTTGTGATTACAAGGCCATGGAACATCGTGATGGATGGCGTCATGGAGCACTGTTATGACAGGGGTAATGGAGCATTGTGATGAGAAGGGCATGGAGCATTGTGATTACAAGTTTTATGGAGCATTGCAATGAGAAAATTGTGGACCGTTGTGATGAAAAGTGCGTGGCAAATTGTGATGAAAAGGGTCATGGAGCATTTTTTTGACAAAGGCATGGAGCATTGTGATGACAAGGGTCACGGAGTATTGTGATGAAATGTTCATGGAGCATTGTGGTTACAAACGACACAGAGCCTTGTGATGACGCGGGCATGGAGCATTGTGATGACAAATGTTATGAAGCATTGTGATGACTGGAGTCACGGAGCATTGTGATGACAGGGGTCATGGTGCATTGTGATGACAAGGGCCTGGAGCATTGTGATGACAGGGGCATGGATCATTCGTCTGACAACTTTCATAGATTATTGTGTGGACAGTGGACATGGTGCATTGTGATGACAAGGGCATGGATCATTGTGATGAGAAGGTCATGGAGTACTGTGAAGACAGTTGTCAGGGAGCATTGTGAAGACATATGTCATGGTCCATTGCGATGACAATAGCAGGGAGCCTTGTGATGCCAAATGTAATGGAGGATTGTGTTGACAAATATAATGGAACACTGTGATGTCTAGGGCTTGGAGCATTATGATGACAAGGGCCATTGAGAATTTTCAGGACAAGGTCGTGAAGCATTGTGATGACAATGTCCTGGAGCATTGTGATGAGAAAAACATGGAGCCTTGTGATGACAAATCTCATGGAGCATACTGATGAAAATGGACATGGACCATTGTGATTACAGGCGTCTTGGAACATTGCGATGACATGTGCATGGAGCATTGTGAAGAGAAGGCCAAGAGCATTCTGAAGACATGCGTCCTTTAGCTTTGTGATGACAAGGGCATGGAGCATTGTGATCACAGGGGTCTTGGAGCATTGTGATGAAAAAGCATGGAGCCTTGTCATGACAGGGTTCAAGGAACATACAGACAACAAGTGTCAGGGAGCATTTTGATGACAAGTGTATTGAGCATCGTGATGATAAAGGTCATGGAGCATTGGGATGAGAAGACCATGGATAACTGTGATGACGAGCGTCATGGTGCATTGTGATGACAAGTGTTTTGGAATATTGTGATCACAAGCGTTTGGAGCATTGTTATGACAGAGATCATGGAGCATTTTGATTTCATTATGATGACAATTGCATGAAGCATTATGATGATGGTCATGGTGCATTGTGATGACAGGGTTCATGAAACATTGAGATGAAAATGGGCATGGATCATTGTGGTTACAGGGTTCTTGGAGCATTGTGATGAGAAGGGTCATGGAGCCTTGTGATGACAAGGCCATGGAACATCGTGATGGCAGGGGTCATGGATCATGGGTATGACAGGGATAATGGAGCATTTTGATGGCAGGGCAAGGAGCATTGTGATGAGAAGGCCATGGAGCATTCTGATGATATGTGTCATGGAGGTTTGTGATGACAAGGACATGAAGCAATGTGATGAGAACCTTAATGGAGCATTGTGATGACAATGACATGGAGCATTGTGATGACAAGGGTTATGGATCTTTGTGATGACAACTTCATGGAGCATTTTGATGACAAGGGCGTTGTGCATTGTGATGAGAAGGGTAGGGAGCATTGTGATGACAGGGTCATGGAGCAATTTGATGAAAAGTGTCAAGGAACATTTTGATGACAGTGGTTATGGAACATTGTGATGCCAGGGGTCATCGAACATTGTGATGATAAGTGCATGTAGCATTGTGATGACAGGAGTCATGGCAAATTTTGATGACAGGGGTGAGGGAATATTGTGACGAATATTGATGTAACATTGTGACATCAGTGGTGAGAGAGCATTTTGGTGAGAAGTCCATGGAGCATTGTGATGAAAAGGTTCATGGAGCATTGTGATGTCAAGATTGGGGAGCACTGTGATGACAAGCGCATGGTGCATTGGGATGACATGTGTCATGGAGCATTGTGCTGACAAGCGCATGGAGCATTGTGATGACAAGGGTCATGGAGCATTGTGCTGAGAAAGGCATAGAGCATTGTGATGACAAAGGTCAAAGAGCATTGTGATGAAAAGTTCATGGAGCATTGTGGTTAAAAAGCTCACAGAGACTGTTGATGATGAGGTCATGGACCATTGTGATGACAAAGGTCATGAAGCATTGTGATAACTGGAGTCACGGAGCATTGTGATGACAGGGGTCATGGAGCATTGTGATAACAAGGGGATGGAGTATTGTGATGACAAGGGCATGGAATATTGGTCTAATAAGTTTCATGGATTATTGTGATGACAGTTGGAATGCCACATTGTGATGACAACGGCATGGAGCATTGTGATGACCAGGTCATGCAGTATTGGGAAGACAGGTGTCAGGGAGCATTGTGATGACATATGTAATGGCCCATTGTGATGACAATGGCATGCAGCATTGTGATGCCAAGTGTCATGGAGGATTCTGATGACAAATGTAATGGAGCATTGTGATGACAATGGCTTGGAGCATTGTGATGACAAGGGTCAGGGAGCATTGTGCTGACAAGTGCATGGAGAATTGTGATGACAAGGGTCATGGAGCATTCTGATGACAAGCTTGTGGAGTATTTTGATGGCAATGGCATGGAGCATTGTGATGAAAACGGCATGGGGCATACTGATGAAAAAGGCATGGAGCCTTTTCGTGACAGGGTTCAAGGAGCATTCTGATGACAAGTGTCAGGGAGCATTGTGATGACAAGTGTATTGAGAATTGTGATGACAAAGGTCATGGAGCATTGTGATGAAAAGGGCATGGAGTATTGTGAGGACAGGCATCATGGAGCGTTGTCATGACAAGTGTTATGGAACATTGTGATCACAAGGGTTTGGAACATTGTGATGACAGAGGTCATGGATCATTTTGATTTCAAGGAGCATGGAGCATTGTGATGACAAGGGCATGAAGCAATGTGATCCCAAGGTTCATGGATGATTGTGAAGACAACGGTAATGGAGTATTGTGATGACAAGCACATAGAGCATTATAATGACAAGGTCATGTAGCATTTTGCTGACAAAGGCATGGAGCATTGTGATGACAAGTGTCATGGCACACTGTGATAACAAGCGTCACGGAGCATTGTGAATACAGGGGTCATGTAGCATTGGGATGACAAGGGCAAATATCATTGTGATGACAAGTGTCATGGAGCATTGGGCTGAAAATGTTCATGGAGTATTGTGATGACAAGGGTCATGGAGAATTGTGATGATAGAGGCCATGGAGAATTTTGATTTCATTGTGCTGACAGTAGCCGGAAGCATTATGATGATTGGCATGATGCATTGTGATGAGAGGGTTCATGGAGCATTGAGATGAAAAGGGGCATGGAGCATTGTGATTACAGGGCTCTTGGAGCATTTTAATGACAAGGGCATGGAGCATTGTGTGGAGAAGGACATGGAACATTCTGATGACATGTGTCATGGAGCACTGTGATGACAAGGGCATGGAGCATTGTGCTTACAGGAGTCTTGGAGCATTGTGATGACAAGTGTCATGGAGCCTTGTGAAGACAAGGCCGTGGAACATTGTGATGGCAGTGGTATTGGAGCATTGTTATGACCGGGGTAATGGAGCATTGTGATGAGATGGGAATGGAGCATTGTGATTTCAAGGTTTATGGAGCATTGCGATGACAAATTTGTGGACCGTTGGGATGAAAAGCGTGTCGCACATTGTGATGACAAGGGTCATGGAGCATTTTTCTGACAAAGGCATGGAGCATTGTGATGACAAGTGTCACGGAGCATTGTGATGAAAAGTTCATGGAGCATTGTGTTTACAAAAGTCACAGAGCCTTGTGATGACATGGGTATCGACCATTGTGATGACAAATGTTATGAAGAATTGTGATGACTGGAGTCACGGAGCATTGTGATGACAGGGGTCATGGAGCATTGTGATGAAAAGGGCATGTAGCATTTTGCTGACAAAGGCATGGAGCATTGTGATGACAAGTTTCATGGAGCACTGTGATGACAAGCGTCACGGAGCATTGTGAATACAGGGTTCATGGAGCATTGGGATGACAAGGGCATGGATAATTGTGATGACAAGTGTCATGGAGCCTTGGGCTGAAAATGTTCATGGAGTACTGTGATGACAGGGGTCATGTAGAATTTTGATTTCATTGTGCTGACAATAGCTGGAAGCATTATGATGATTGGCATGATGCATTGTGATGACAGGGTTCATGGAGCATTGAGATGAAGAGGGGCATGGAGCATTGTGATTACAGGGGTCTTGGAGCATTGTGATGACAAGGGCATTGAGCATTTTGATGAGAAGTACATGGAACATTCTGATGACGTGTCATGGAGCTTTGTGATGACAAGGGCATAGAAAATTGTGATGGCAGGGGTCATGGAGCATTGTGATGACTAGGGAATGGAGCATTGTGATGACAAGAGTCCCGGATCATTGTGTTGTCAGGTGTCCTGGAGTGTTGTGATGACAGTGGTCTTGGAGCATTGTGACGATATTGGTCTTGGAGCATTGTGATGAGAAGGTCATGGAGCATTGGGCTGAAAATATTAATGGAGTATTGTGATGACAGGGGTCATGGAGCATTGTGATGACAACAGAATGGTGCATGGTGATGACAAGGTCCTGGAGCACTGTGATGAGAAGACCATGGAGACTTGTGATGACAAGTCTCATGGAGCATTCTGATGATAAGGGGCATGGAGCATTGTGATTACAGGTGTCTTGGAGCATTGTGATGACAAGGGCATGGAGCATTGTGAGGAGAAGGCCATGGAACATTCTGATGACATGCGTCATGGAGCTTTGTGATGACAAGGGTCATGGAGCCTTGTGATGACAATGCCGTGGAACATTGTGATGGCAGGGGTCATGGAGCATTGTTATGACAGAGATAATGGAGCATTGTGATGAGAAGGGCATTGAGCATTGGTCTGAAATGTTTCATGGATTATGGTGATGACAGTTGGAATGGTGCATTGTGATGACAAGGGCATGGAGCATTGTGATGCCAAGTGTCATGGAGGATTCTGATGACAAAGGTAATGGAGCATTGTGATGACAATGGCTTGGAGCATTGTGATGAAAAGGGTCAGGGAGCATTGTGCTCACAAGTGCATGGAGAATTGTGATGACAAGGGTCATGGAACATTCTGATGACAAGCTTGTGGAGTATTTTGATGACAATGTCATGGAGCATTGTGATGAAAATGGCATGGGGCATTGTGATGAAAAAGGCATGGAGCCTTTTCGTGACAGGTTTCAAGGAGCATTCTGACGACATGTTTCAGGAAGCATTGTAATGACAAGTGTATTTAGAATTGTGATGACAATGGTCATGGAGCATTGTGATGAAAAGGCCATGGAGTATTGTGATGACAGGCATCATGGAGCGTTGTGATGACAAGTGTTATGGAACACTGTGATTACAAGGGTTTGGAGCATTGTGATGACAGAGGTCATGGATCATTTTGATTTCAAGGATCATGGAGCACTGTGATGACAAGGGCATGAAGCAATGTGATCCCAAGGTTCATGGAGGATTGTGATGACAATGGTAATGGAGTACTGTGATGACAAGCGCATAGAGCATTGTAATGACAAGGTCATGTAGCATTTGCTGACAAAGGCATGGAGCATTGTGATGACAGGTGTCATGGAGCACTGTGATGACAAGCGTCACGGAGCTTTGTGAATACAGGGGTCATGGAGCATTGGGATGACAAGGGCATGGTTCAATGTGATGACAAGGGTCATGGAGCATTGGGCTGAAAATGTTCATGGAGTATTGTGATGACAGGGGTTATGGAGCATTATGATGACTAGGGAATGGAGCATTTTGATGACAAGATTTCCGGATCATTGTGTTGTCAGTTGTCATGGAGTGTTGTGATGACAGTGATCATGGAGCATTGTGATGATATTGGGAATGGAGCATTGTGATGAGAAGGTTGTGGAGCATTGTGATTACAGTTGTCTTGATGCATTGTGATGAAATGGGCATAAAGCCTTGTCATGACAGGGTTCAAGAAGCATACTGACGACAAGTGTAAGGGAGCATTGTGATGACAAGTGTATTGAACATTTGATGACAAAGGTCATGGAGCATTGTGATGAGATGACCATGGATAATTGTGATGATGAGTGTCATGGGGTGTTGTGGTGATAAGTCTTATGGAACATTGTGATCACAAGGGTTTGGAGCATTATGATGACAGAGGTCATGGAGAATTTAGATTTCATTGTGATGACAATAGCCTGAAATATTATGATGATGGGCATGGTGCATTGTGATGACAGGGTTCATGGAGCATTGAGATGAAAAGGGGCATGGAGCATTGTGATTACAGGGGTCTTGGAGCATTGTGATGACAAGGACATGGAGCATTGTGAGGAGAAGTCCATGGAACTTTCTGATGACATGCGTCATGGAGCACTGTGATGACAAGGGCATGGAGCATTGTGATTACAGGGGTCTTGGAGCATTGTGATGACAAGGGTCATGGAGCCTTGTGATGACATGCCGTTGAACAATGTGATGGCAGGTGTCATGGAGCATTGTTATGACAGAGGTAATGGAGCATTGTGATGAGAAGGGCATTGAGCTTTGGTCTAAAATGTTTCATGGATTATTGTGATGAGAGTGGGCATGGAGCATGGGGATGACAAGGGCACGGAACACAGTGATACATGGTTCATGGAGGATTGTAATGACAAGGGCATGGAGCATTGTGATGAGAACGGCATCGAGCATTGTGATGACAAGTGTCATGGAGCTTTGTGATGACAAGGGCATGGAGCATTGTGATGCCAATGATCATGGAGATTTGTGATAACAAATAACAGGGAGCATTTCGATGACAATGGTGTGGTGCATTGTGATGAGAAGGGCAGGGAGCATTTTGATGACAGGGTCATGCAGCAATTTGATGAAAATGTAATGGAATATTTTGAGGGCAGGGGTTATAGAACATTGTGCTGCCAGGGATCATTTACCTTTGGGATGAAAAGGGTCATGGTGCATTTTGATGATAGGGGTTATGGAACATTGTGATGTCTGGGGTCATGGAACATTGTGATGATAAGGGTATGTAGCACTGTGATGACAGTGGTCATGGAACATTATGATTACAGGGGTATTGTGATGACTAGTGATGGAACACTGTGATATCTCTGGTGAGAGAGCATTTGGATGAGAAGTGCATGGAGCATTGTGATTACAAGGTTTATGGAGCATAGCGATTACAAGGTTGTGGACCGATGTGATGAAAAGCACGTGGCACATTGTGATGACAAGGGTCATGGAGCATTGTTCTGACAAAGGCATGGAGCATTGTGATGACAAAGGTCACGGAGCGTTGTGATGAAAAGTTCATGGAGCATTGTGGTTACAAAGGTCACAGAGCCTTGTGATGACACGGGCAAGGACCGTTTTGATGACAAACGTTATGAAGCATTGTGATGAATGGAGTCACGGAGCATTGTGATGATAGGGGTCATGGAGCATTGTGATGACAAGGGCATGGAGCATTGTGGTGACAGGGGCATGGAGCATTCGTCTGACAAGTTTCATAGATTATTGTGATGACAGTGGACATGGTGCATTGTAATGACAAGTGTATGGATCATGGTGATGAGAAGGTCATGGAGTATTGTGAAGACAGGTGTCAGGGAGCATTGTGATGACATATGTCATGGTCCATTGCGATGATAATGGCATGGAGCATTGTGATGCTAAATGTAATGGAGGATTTTGATGACAAATAAAATGGAGCATTGTGATGACTAGGGCTTGGAGCAATATAATGACAAGGGCTATTGAGAATTTTCATCACAAGGTCGTGAAGCATTGTGATGAATGGAGTCATGGAGCATTGTGATGACAAGGGCATGGAGCATTGGTCTAATAAGTTTCATGGATTATTGCGATGACAGTTGAATGGCGCAGTGTGATGACAAGGACATGGAACATTGTGAGGACCAAGTCATGCAGTATTGTGAAGACAGGTGTCAGGGAGCATTGTGATGAGATATGTAATGGCCCATTGTGATGACAATGGCATAGCGCATTGTGATGCCAAGTGTCATGGAGGATTCTGATGACAAAGGTAATGGAGCATTGTGATGACAATGGCTTGGAGCATTGTGATGACAAGGGTCAGGGAGCATTGTGCTGACAAGTGCATGGAGAATTGTGATGACAAGGGTCATGGAGCATTCTGATGACAAGCTTGTGGAGTATTTTGATGGCAATGGCATGGAGCATTGTGATGAAAACGGCATGGGGCATACTGATGAAAAAGGCATGGAGCCTTTTCGTGACAGGTTTCAAGGAGCATTCTGACGACAAGATTCAGGAAGCATTGTAATGACAAGTGTATTTAGAATTGTGATGACAATGGTCATGGAGCATTGTGATGAAAAGGCCATGGAGTATTGTAATGACAGGCATCATGGAGCGTTGTGATGACAAGTTTTATGGAACATTGTGATTACAATGGTTTGGAGCATTGTGATGACAGAGGTCATGGATCATTTTGATTTCAAGGAGCATGGAGCACTGTGATGACAAGGGCATGAAGCAATGTGATCCCAAGGTTCATGGAGGATTGTGATGACAATGGTAATGGAGTACTGTGATGACAAGCGCATAGAGCATTGTAATGACAAGGTCATGTAGCATTTGCTGACAAAGGCATGGAGCATTGTGATGAGAGGTGTCATGGAGCACTGTGATGAGAAGCGTCACGGAGCTTTGTGAATACAGGGGTCAAGGAGCATTGGGATGACAAGGGCATGGTTCAATATGATGACAAGGGTCATGGAGCATTGGGCTGAAAATGTTCATGGAGTATTGTGATGACAGGGGTCATGGAGCATTGTGATGACTAGGGAATGGAGCATTTTGATGACAGAGTTCCGGATCATTGTGTTGTCAGGTGTCATGGAGTGTTGTGATAACAGTGGTCATGGAGCACTGTGATGATATTGGGAATGGAGCATTGTGATGAGAAGGTTGTGGAGCATTGTGATTACAGGTGTCTTGATGCATTGTGATGTAATGGGCATGTATCATTGTGATGAAAAAGGCATTGAGCCTTGTCATGACAGGGTTCAAGAAGCATACTGACGACAAGTGTCAGGGAGCATTGTGATGACAAGTGTATTGAGCATTAGATGACAAAGGTCATGGAGCATTGTGATGAGAAGACCATGGATAATTGTGATGATGAGCGTCATGGGGTGTTGTGATGATAAGTCTTATGGAACATTGTGATCACAAAGTTTTGGAGCATTATGATGACAGAGTTCATGGAGAATTTAGATTTCATTGTGATGACAATAGCCTGAAACATTATGATGATGGGCATGGTGCATTGTGATGACAGTGTTCATGGAGCATTGAGATGAAAAGGGGCATGGAGCATTGTGAGTACCGGGGTCTTGGAGCATTGTGATTACAAGGGCATGGAGCATTGTGATGAGAAGGCCATGGAACATTCTGATGACATGCGTCATGGAGCACTGTGATGACAAGGGCATGGAGCATTGTGATTACAGGTGTCTTTGAGCATTGTGATGAAAAGGGCATAGATCATTGTGATGAAAAAGGCATGGAGCCCTGTAATGACAGTGTTCAAGGAGCATACTGACGACAAGTGTCAGGGAGCATTGTGATGACAAAGGTTATGGAGCATAGTGATGAGAAGACCATGGATAATTGTGATTATGAGCATCATGGGGTGTTGTGATGAGAAGTGTTATGGAACATTGTGATCCCAACGGTTTGGAGCATTGTGATGACAGAGGTCATGGAGCATTTTGATTTCATTGTGAGGATAATAGCCTGAAGCATTATGACAATGGGCATGGTGCATTGTGATGATAGGATTCATGGAGCTTTGAGATGAAAAGGGGCATGGAGCATTGTGATAAAAAGTGTCTTGGAGCATTGTGATGAGAAGTCCATGGAACATTCTAATGACATGCGTCATGGAGCTTTGTGATGACAAGGGCATGGAGCATTGTGATTACAGGGGTCTTGGAACATTGTGATGACAAGTGTCATGGAGCCTTGTGAATGACAAGGCCGTGGAACTTTGTGATGGCAGGGGTCATGGAACATTGTTATGACTGGTGTAATGGAGCATTGTGATGAGAAGGACAGGAAGCATTGGTGTGAAATGTTTCATGGATTATTGTGATGAGAGTGGACATGGAGCATTGTGATGACAAGAGCACGGAACACTGTGATACAATGGTCATAGAGGATTGTAATGACAAGGGCATGGAGCATAGTGATGAGAAGGGCATCGAGCATTGTGATGACATGTGTCATGGAGCTTTGTGATGACAAGGGCATGGAGAAATGTGATGAGAAGGTTCATGGAGCATTGTGATGACAATGACAAGGAGCATTGTGATGTCAAGGGTCAAGGAGATTTGTGATGACAAAAGGCACGGAGCATTTTGATGACAAGGGCATGGTGCATTGTGATGAGAAGGCCAGGGAGCATTTTGATGACAGGGTCATGCAGCAATTTGATGAAAATTGTAATGGAATATTTTGATGACAGGGGTTATAGAACATTGGGATGTCAGGGGTCATGGAGCTTTGGGATAAAAAGTGTCATGGAGCATTTTGATGACAGGGGTTGTGGAACATTGTGATGTCAGGTGTCATGGAACATTGTGATGATAAGGGGATGTAGCATTGTGATGACAGGGGTCATGGAACATTGTGATTACCGGGGTCTTGGAGCATTGTGATGAGAAGGGTCATGGAGCCTTGTGATGACAAGGCCATGGAACATCGTGATGGCAGGGGTCATGGAGCATAGTTATGACAGGCGTAATGGAACATTGTGATGGCAATGGCATGGAGGATTGTGATGAGAAGGCCATAGAGCATTCTGATGACATGTGTCATGGAGCTTTGTGATGACAACGGCATGGAGCAATGTGATGAATGCGATCATGGAGCATTGTGATGAAGATGACATGGAGCATTGTGATGCCAAGGGTCATGGATCTTTGTGATGACAAAGGTCATGGAGGATTTTGATGACAAGGGCGTTGTGCATTGTGATGAGAAGGGCAGGGAGCATTGTGATGACAGGGTCATGGAGCAATTGGATGAAATGTGTCATGGAACATTTTGATGACAGGGGTTATTGAACATTGTGATGCCAGGGGTCATGGAGCATTTTGATGAAAAGGTTTTTGGAGCATTTTGATGACAGGGGTTATGGAACATTGTGATGTCAGGGGTCATCGAACATTGTGATGATATGTGCATGTACAATGGTGATGACAGGAGTCATGGATCATTGTGATGACAGGGGTGAGGGAGTATTGTGACAAATAGTGATGTAACACTGTGATATCTGTGGTGAGAGAGCATTTTGATGAGAAGTGCATGGAGCATTGTGATGACAAGGTTTATGGATCATTGTGATGCCAAGATTGTGGAGCACTGTGATGACAAGTGCATGGTGCATTGTGATGACATGTGTCATGGAGCATCGTGCTGACAAGCACATGGAGCATTGTGATGACAAGGGTCATGGAGCATTGTGCTGAGAAAGGCATAGAGAATTGTGATGACAAGGATCAAAGAGCATTGTGATGAAAAGTTCATGGAGCATTGTGATGACAAGGGTCATGGAGCATTGTGATAACAAGGGCATGGAGCATTGGTCTAATAAGTTTCATGGATTATTGCGATGACTGTTGGAATGGTGCATTGTGGTGACAAGGGCATGGAGCATTGTGATGACCAGGTCATGCAGTATTGTGAAGACTGGTGTCAGGGAGCATTGTGTTGACATATGTAATCGCCCATTGTGATGACAATGGCATGGAGCATTGTGATGCCAAGTGTCATGGAGGATTCTGATGACAAACGTAATGGTGCATTGTGATGACAATAGCTTGGAGCATTGAGATGACAAGGGTCAGGGAGCATTGTGCTGACAAGTGCATGGAGAATTGTGATGACAAGTGTCATGGAGCACTGTGATGAGAAGGACATGGATCATTGTGATGAAAAAGGCATGGAGCCTTGTCATGACAGGGTTCACGGAGCATACAGACCACAAGTGTCAGGGAGCATTTTGATGACAAGTGTAATGAGCATTGTGATGACAAAGGTCATGGAGCATTTTGATGAGAAGACCATGGATAATTGTGATGACGAGTGTCATGGGGCACTGTGATGACAAGAGTTATGGAATATTGTGATCACAAGGGTTTGGAGCATTGTTATGACAGAGGTCATGGAGCATATTGATTTCATTGTGATGACAATAGCCTGAAGCATTGTGAAGATGTCATGGTGCATTGTGATGACACGGTTCATGGATCATTGAGAAGAAACTGGGCATGGAGCTTTGTGATTACAGGGGTCTTGGAGCATTGTGATGACAAGTGTCATGGAGCCTTGTGATTACAAGGCCATGGAACATCGTGATGGATGGCGTCATGGAGCACTGTTATGACAGGGGTAATGGAGCATTGTGATGAGAAGGGCATGGAGCATTGTGATTACAAGTTTTATGGAGCATTGCAATGAGAAAATTGTGGACCGTTGTGATGAAAAGTGCGTGGCAAATTGTGATGAAAAGGGTCATGGAGCATTTTTTTGACAAAGGCATGGAGCATTGTGATGACAAGGGTCACGGAGTATTGTGATGAAATGTTCATGGAGCATTGTGGTTACAAACGACACAGAGCCTTGTGATGACGCGGGCATGGAGCATTGTGATGACAAATGTTATGAAGCATTGTGATGACTGGAGTCACGGAGCATTGTGATGACAGGGGTCATGGTGCATTGTGATGACAAGGGCCTGGAGCATTGTGATGACAGGGGCATGGATCATTCGTCTGACAACTTTCATAGATTATTGTGTGGACAGTGGACATGGTGCATTGTGATGACAAGGGCATGGATCATTGTGATGAGAAGGTCATGGAGTACTGTGAAGACAGTTGTCAGGGAGCATTGTGAAGACATATGTCATGGTCCATTGCGATGACAATAGCAGGGAGCCTTGTGATGCCAAATGTAATGGAGGATTGTGTTGACAAATATAATGGAACACTGTGATGTCTAGGGCTTGGAGCATTATGATGACAAGGGCCATTGAGAATTTTCAGGACAAGGTCGTGAAGCATTGTGATGACAATGTCCTGGAGCATTGTGATGAGAAAAACATGGAGCCTTGTGATGACAAATCTCATGGAGCATACTGATGAAAATGGACATGGACCATTGTGATTACAGGCGTCTTGGAACATTGCGATGACATGTGCATGGAGCATTGTGAAGAGAAGGCCAAGAGCATTCTGAAGACATGCGTCCTTTAGCTTTGTGATGACAAGGGCATGGAGCATTGTGATCACAGGGGTCTTGGAGCATTGTGATGAAAAAGCATGGAGCCTTGTCATGACAGGGTTCAAGGAACATACAGACAACAAGTGTCAGGGAGCATTTTGATGACAAGTGTATTGAGCATCGTGATGATAAAGGTCATGGAGCATTGGGATGAGAAGACCATGGATAACTGTGATGACGAGCGTCATGGTGCATTGTGATGACAAGTGTTTTGGAATATTGTGATCACAAGCGTTTGGAGCATTGTTATGACAGAGATCATGGAGCATTTTGATTTCATTATGATGACAATTGCATGAAGCATTATGATGATGGTCATGGTGCATTGTGATGACAGGGTTCATGAAACATTGAGATGAAAATGGGCATGGATCATTGTGGTTACAGGGTTCTTGGAGCATTGTGATGAGAAGGGTCATGGAGCCTTGTGATGACAAGGCCATGGAACATCGTGATGGCAGGGGTCATGGATCATGGGTATGACAGGGATAATGGAGCATTTTGATGGCAGGGCAAGGAGCATTGTGATGAGAAGGCCATGGAGCATTCTGATGATATGTGTCATGGAGGTTTGTGATGACAAGGACATGAAGCAATGTGATGAGAACCTTAATGGAGCATTGTGATGACAATGACATGGAGCATTGTGATGACAAGGGTTATGGATCTTTGTGATGACAACTTCATGGAGCATTTTGATGACAAGGGCGTTGTGCATTGTGATGAGAAGGGTAGGGAGCATTGTGATGACAGGGTCATGGAGCAATTTGATGAAAAGTGTCAAGGAACATTTTGATGACAGTGGTTATGGAACATTGTGATGCCAGGGGTCATCGAACATTGTGATGATAAGTGCATGTAGCATTGTGATGACAGGAGTCATGGCAAATTTTGATGACAGGGGTGAGGGAATATTGTGACGAATATTGATGTAACATTGTGACATCAGTGGTGAGAGAGCATTTTGGTGAGAAGTCCATGGAGCATTGTGATGAAAAGGTTCATGGAGCATTGTGATGTCAAGATTGGGGAGCACTGTGATGACAAGCGCATGGTGCATTGGGATGACATGTGTCATGGAGCATTGTGCTGACAAGCGCATGGAGCATTGTGATGACAAGGGTCATGGAGCATTGTGCTGAGAAAGGCATAGAGCATTGTGATGACAAAGGTCAAAGAGCATTGTGATGAAAAGTTCATGGAGCATTGTGGTTAAAAAGCTCACAGAGACTGTTGATGATGAGGTCATGGACCATTGTGATGACAAAGGTCATGAAGCATTGTGATAACTGGAGTCACGGAGCATTGTGATGACAGGGGTCATGGAGCATTGTGATAACAAGGGGATGGAGTATTGTGATGACAAGGGCATGGAATATTGGTCTAATAAGTTTCATGGATTATTGTGATGACAGTTGGAATGCCACATTGTGATGACAACGGCATGGAGCATTGTGATGACCAGGTCATGCAGTATTGGGAAGACAGGTGTCAGGGAGCATTGTGATGACATATGTAATGGCCCATTGTGATGACAATGGCATGCAGCATTGTGATGCCAAGTGTCATGGAGGATTCTGATGACAAATGTAATGGAGCATTGTGATGACAATGGCTTGGAGCATTGTGATGACAAGGGTCAGGGAGCATTGTGCTGACAAGTGCATGGAGAATTGTGATGACAAGGGTCATGGAGCATTCTGATGACAAGCTTGTGGAGTATTTTGATGGCAATGGCATGGAGCATTGTGATGAAAACGGCATGGGGCATACTGATGAAAAAGGCATGGAGCCTTTTCGTGACAGGGTTCAAGGAGCATTCTGATGACAAGTGTCAGGGAGCATTGTGATGACAAGTGTATTGAGAATTGTGATGACAAAGGTCATGGAGCATTGTGATGAAAAGGGCATGGAGTATTGTGAGGACAGGCATCATGGAGCGTTGTCATGACAAGTGTTATGGAACATTGTGATCACAAGGGTTTGGAACATTGTGATGACAGAGGTCATGGATCATTTTGATTTCAAGGAGCATGGAGCATTGTGATGACAAGGGCATGAAGCAATGTGATCCCAAGGTTCATGGATGATTGTGAAGACAACGGTAATGGAGTATTGTGATGACAAGCACATAGAGCATTATAATGACAAGGTCATGTAGCATTTTGCTGACAAAGGCATGGAGCATTGTGATGACAAGTGTCATGGCACACTGTGATAACAAGCGTCACGGAGCATTGTGAATACAGGGGTCATGTAGCATTGGGATGACAAGGGCAAATATCATTGTGATGACAAGTGTCATGGAGCATTGGGCTGAAAATGTTCATGGAGTATTGTGATGACAGGGGTCATGGAGAATTGTGATGATAGAGGCCATGGAGAATTTTGATTTCATTGTGCTGACAGTAGCCGGAAGCATTATGATGATTGGCATGATGCATTGTGATGAGAGGGTTCATGGAGCATTGAGATGAAAAGGGGCATGGAGCATTGTGATTACAGGGCTCTTGGAGCATTTTAATGACAAGGGCATGGAGCATTGTGTGGAGAAGGACATGGAACATTCTGATGACATGTGTCATGGAGCTTTGTGATGACAAGGGCATGGAGCATTGTGCTTACAGGAGTCTTGGAGCATTGTGATGACAAGTGTCATGGAGCCTTGTGAAGACAAGGCCGTGGAACATTGTGATGGCAGTGGTATTGGAGCATTGTTATGACCGGGGTAATGGAGCATTGTGATGAGATGGGAATGGAGCATTGTGATTTCAAGGTTTATGGAGCATTGCGATGACAAATTTGTGGACCGTTGGGATGAAAAGCGTGTCGCACATTGTGATGACAAGGGTCATGGAGCATTTTTCTGACAAAGGCATGGAGCATTGTGATGACAAGTGTCACGGAGCATTGTGATGAAAAGTTCATGGAGCATTGTGTTTACAAAAGTCACAGAGCCTTGTGATGACATGGGTATCGACCATTGTGATGACAAATGTTATGAAGAATTGTGATGACTGGAGTCACGGAGCATTGTGATGACAGGGGTCATGGAGCATTGTGATGAAAAGGGCATGTAGCATTTTGCTGACAAAGGCATGGAGCATTGTGATGACAAGTTTCATGGAGCACTGTGATGACAAGCGTCATGGAGCATTGTGAATACAGGGTTCATGGAGCATTGGGATGACAAGGGCATGGATAATTGTGATGACAAGTGTCATGGAGCCTTGGGCTGAAAATGTTCATGGAGTACTGTGATGACAGGGGTCATGTAGAATTTTGATTTCATTGTGCTGACAATAGCCGGAAGCATTATGATGATTGGCATGATGCATTGTGATGACAGGGTTCATGGAGCATTGAGATGAAGAGGGGCATGGAGCATTGTGATTACAGGGGTCTTGGAGCATTGTGATGACAAGGGCATTGAGCATTTTGATGAGAAGTACATGGAACATTCTGATGACGTGTCATGGAGCTTTGTGATGACAAGGGCATAGAAAATTGTGATGGCAGGGGTCATGGAGCATTGTGATGACTAGGGAATGGAGCATTGTGATGACAAGAGTCCCGGATCACTGTGTTGTCAGGTGTCCTGGAGTGTTGTGATGACAGTGGTCTTGGAGCATTGTGACGATATTGGTCTTGGAGCATTGTGATGAGAAGGTCATGGAGCATTGGGCTGAAAATATTAATGGAGTATTGTGATGACAGGGGTCATGGAGCATTGTGATGACAACAGAATGGTGCATGGTGATGACAAGGTCCTGGAGCACTGTGATGAGAAGACCATGGAGACTTGTGATGACAAGTCTCATGGAGCATTCTGATGATAAGGGGCATGGAGCATTGTGATTACAGGTGTCTTGGAGCATTGTGATGACAAGGGCATGGAGCATTGTGAGGAGAAGGCCATGGAACATTCTGATGACATGCGTCATGGAGCTTTGTGATGACAAGGGTCATGGAGCCTTGTGATGACAATGCCGTGGAACATTGTGATGGCAGGGGTCATGGAGCATTGTTATGACAGAGATAATGGAGCATTGTGATGAGAAGGGCATTGAGCATTGGTCTGAAATGTTTCATGGATTATGGTGATGACAGTTGGAATGGTGCATTGTGATGACAAGGGCATGGAGCATTGTGATGCCAAGTGTCATGGAGGATTCTGATGACAAAGGTAATGGAGCATTGTGATGACAATGGCTTGGAGCATTGTGATGAAAAGGGTCAGGGAGCATTGTGCTCACAAGTGCATGGAGAATTGTGATGACAAGGGTCATGGAACATTCTGATGACAAGCTTGTGGAGTATTTTGATGACAATGTCATGGAGCATTGTGATGAAAATGGCATGGGGCATTGTGATGAAAAAGGCATGGAGCCTTTTCGTGACAGGTTTCAAGGAGCATTCTGACGACATGTTTCAGGAAGCATTGTAATGACAAGTGTATTTAGAATTGTGATGACAATGGTCATGGAGCATTGTGATGAAAAGGCCATGGAGTATTGTGATGACAGGCATCATGGAGCGTTGTGATGACAAGTGTTATGGAACATTGTGATTACAAGGGTTTGGAGCATTGTGATGACAGAGGTCATGGATCATTTTGATTTCAAGGATCATGGAGCACTGTGATGACAAGGGCATGAAGCAATGTGATCCCAAGGTTCATGGAGGATTGTGATGACAATGGTAATGGAGTACTGTGATGACAAGCGCATAGAGCATTATAATGACAAGCTCATGTAGCATTTGCTGACAAAGGCATGGAGCATTGTGATGACAGGTGTCATGGAGCACTGTGATGACAAGCGTCACGGAGCTTTGTGAATACAGGGGTCATGGAGCATTGGGATGACAAGGGCATGGTTCAATGTGATGACAAGGGTCATGGAGCATTGGGCTGAAAATGTTCATGGAGTATTGTGATGACAGGGGTTATGGAGCATTATGATGACTAGGGAATGGAGCATTTTGATGACAAGATTTCCGGATCATTGTGTTGTCAGTTGTCATGGAGTGTTGTGATGACAGTGATCATGGAGCATTGTGATGATATTGGGAATGGAGCATTGTGATGAGAAGGTTGTGGAGCATTGTGATTACAGTTGTCTTGATGCATTGTGATGAAATGGGCATAAAGCCTTGTCATGACAGAGTTCAAGAAGCATACTGACGACAAGTGTAAGGGAGCATTGTGATGACAAGTGTATTGAACATTTGATGACAAAGGTCATGGAGCATTGTGATGAGATGACCATGGATAATTGTGATGATGAGTGTCATGGGGTGTTGTGGTGATAAGTCTTATGGAACATTGTGATCACAAGGGTTTGGAGCATTATGATGACAGAGGTCAGGGAGAATTTAGATTTCATTGTGATGACAATAGCCTGAAATATTATGATGATGGGCATGGTGCATTGTGATGACAGGGTTCATGGAGCATTGAGATGAAAAGGGGCATGGAGCATTGTGATTACAGGGGTCTTGGAGCATTGTGATGACAAGGACATGGAGCATTGTGAGGAGAAGTCCATGGAACTTTCTGATGACATGCGTCATGGAGCACTGTGATGACAAGGGCATGGAGCATTGTGATTACAGGGGTCTTGGAGCATTGTGATGACAAGGGTCATGGAGCCTTGTGATGACATGCCGTTGAACAATGTGATGGCAGGTGTCATGGAGCATTGTTATGACAGAGGTAATGGAGCATTGTGATGAGAAGGGCATTGAGCTTTGGTCTAAAATGTTTCATGGATTATTGTGATGAGAGTGGGCATGGAGCATGGGGATGACAAGGGCACGGAACACAGTGATACATGGTTCATGGAGGATTGTAATGACAAGGGCATGGAGCATTGTGATGAGAACGGCATCGAGCATTGTGATGACAAGTGTCATGGAGCTTTGTGATGACAAGGGCATGGAGCATTGTGATGCCAATGATCATGGAGATTTGTGATAACAAATAACAGGGAGCATTTCGATGACAATGGTGTGGTGCATTGTGATGAGAAGGGCAGGGAGCATTTTGATGACAGGGTCATGCAGCAATTTGATGAAAATGTAATGGAATATTTTGAGGGCAGGGGTTATAGAACATTGTGCTGCCAGGGATCATTTACCTTTGGGATGAAAAGGGTCATGGTGCATTTTGATGATAGGGGTTATGGAACATTGTGATGTCTGGGGTCAAGGAACATTGTGATGATAAGGGTATGTAGCACTGTGATGACAGTGGTCATGGAACATTATGATTACAGGGGTGAGGGGTATTGTGATGACTAGTGATGGAACACTGTGATATCTCTGGTGAGAGAGCATTTGGATGAGAAGTGCATGGAGCATTGTGATTACAAGGTTTATGGAGCATAGCGATTACAAGGTTGTGGACCGATGTGATGAAAAGCACGTGGCACATTGTGATGACAAGGGTCATGGAGCATTGTTCTGACAAAGGCATGGAGCATTGTGATGACAAAGGTCACGGAGCGTTGTGATGAAAAGTTCATGGAGCATTGTGGTTACAAAGGTCACAGAGCCTTGTGATGACACGGGCAAGGACCGTTTTGATGACAAACGTTATGAAGCATTGTGATGAATGGAGTCACGGAGCATTGTGATGATAGGGGTCATGGAGCATTGTGATGACAAGGGCATGGAGCATTGTGGTGACAGGGGCATGGAGCATTCGTCTGACAAGTTTCATAGATTATTGTGATGACAGTGGACATGGTGCATTGTAATGACAAGTGTATGGATCATGGTGATGAGAAGGTCATGGAGTATTGTGAAGACAGGTGTCAGGGAGCATTGTGATGACATATGTCATGGTCCATTGCGATGATAATGGCATGGAGCATTGTGATGCTAAATGTAATGGAGGATTTTGATGACAAATAAAATGGAGCATTGTGATGACTAGGGCTTGGAGCAATATAATGACAAGGGCTATTGAGAATTTTCATCACAAGGTCGTGAAGCATTGTGATGAATGGAGTCATGTTGCATTGTGATGACAAGGGCATGGAGCATTGGTCTAATAAGTTTCATGGATTATTGCGATGACAGTTGAATGGCGCAGTGTGATGACAAGGACATGGAACATTGTGAGGACCAAGTCATGCAGTATTGTGAAGACAGGTGTCAGGGAGCATTGTGATGAGATATGTAATGGCCCATTGTGATGACAATGGCATAGCGCATTGTGATGCCAAGTGTCATGGAGGATTCTGATGACAAAGGTAATGGAGCATTGTGATGACAATGGCTTGGAGCATTGTGATGACAAGGGTCAGGGAGCATTGTGCTGACAAGTGCATGGAGAATTGTGATGACAAGGGTCATGGAGCATTCTGATGACAAGCTTGTGGAGTATTTTGATGGCAATGGCATGGAGCATTGTGATGAAAACGGCATGGGGCATACTGATGAAAAAGGCATGGAGCCTTTTCGTGACAGGTTTCAAGGAGCATTCTGACGACAAGATTCAGGAAGCATTGTAATGACAAGTGTATTTAGAATTGTGATGACAATGGTCATGGAGCATTGTGATGAAAAGGCCATGGAGTATTGTAATGACAGGCATCATGGAGCGTTGTGATGACAAGTTTTATGGAACATTGTGATTACAATGGTTTGGAGCATTGTGATGACAGAGGTCATGGATCATTTTGATTTCAAGGAGCATGGAGCACTGTGATGACAAGGGCATGAAGCAATGTGATCCCAAGGTTCATGGAGGATTGTGATGACAATGGTAATGGAGTACTGTGATGACAAGCGCATAGAGCATTGTAATGACAAGGTCATGTAGCATTTGCTGACAAAGGCATGGAGCATTGTGATGAGAGGTGTCATGGAGCACTGTGATGAGAAGCGTCACGGAGCTTTGTGAATACAGGGGTCAAGGAGCATTGGGATGACAAGGGCATGGTTCAATATGATGACAAGGGTCATGGAGCATTGGGCTGAAAATGTTCATGGAGTATTGTGATGACAGGGGTCATGGAGCATTGTGATGACTAGGGAATGGAGCATTTTGATGACAGAGTTCCGGATCATTGTGTTGTCAGGTGTCATGGAGTGTTGTGATAACAGTGGTCATGGAGCACTGTGATGATATTGGGAATGGAGCATTGTGATGAGAAGGTTGTGGAGCATTGTGATTACAGGT
Organism: Mesoplodon mirus; assembly: GCF_964341445.2. Lineage (NCBI taxonomy): Eukaryota > Metazoa > Chordata > Mammalia > Artiodactyla > Ziphiidae > Mesoplodon > Mesoplodon mirus. Next base: position 2,703,292 of record NW_028295811.1, read on the forward strand.
GTCTTGATGCATTGTGATGTAATGGGCATGTATCATTGTGATGAAAAAGGCATTGAGCCTTGTCATGACAGGGTTCAAGAAGCATACTGACGACAAATGTCAGGGAGCATTGTGATGACAAGTGTATTGAGCATTAGATGACAAAGGTCATGGAGCATTGTGATGAGAAGACCATGGATAATTGTGATGATGAGCGTCATGGGGTGTTGTGATGATAAGTCTTATGGAACATTGTGATCACAAAGTTTTGGAGCATTATGATGACAGAGTTCATGGAGAATTTAGATTTCATTGTGATGACAATAGCCTGAAACATTATGATGATGGGCATGGTGCATTGTGATGACAGTGTTCATGGAGCATTGAGATGAAAAGGGGCATGGAGCATTGTGATTACCGGGGTCTTGGAGCATTGTGATTACAAGGGCATGGAGCATTGTGATGAAAAGGCCATGGAACATTCTGATGACATGCGTCATGGAGCACTGTGATGACAAGGGCATGGAGCATTGTGATTACAGGGGTCTTGGAGCACTGTGATGACAAGGGTCATGGAGCCTTGTGATGACATGCCGTTGAACAATGTGATGGCATGTGTCATGGAGCATTGTTATGACACAGGTAATGGAGCATTGTGATGAGAAGGGCATTGAGCTTTGGTCTAAAATGTTTCATGGATAATTGTGATGAGAGTGGGCATGGAGCATTGGGATGACAAGGGCACGGAACACTGTGATGCATGTTTCATGGAGGATTGTAATGACAAGGGCATGGAGCATTGTGATGAGAAGGGCATTGAGCATTGTGATGACAAGTGTATGGATCATGGTGATGAGAAGGTCATCGAGTATTGTGAAGACAGGTGTCAGGGAACATTGTGATGACATATGTCATGGTCCATTGCGATGATAATGGCATGGAGCATTGTGATGCTAAATGTAATGGAGGATTGTGATGACAAATAAAATGGAGCATTGTGATGATTAGGGCTTGGAACACTATGATGACAAGGGCTATTGAGAATCTTCTTCACAAAGTTGTGAAGCATTGTGATGACATGTTCCTGGAGCATTGTGATGAGAAATCCATGGAGCCTTGTGATGACAAGTCTCATATAGCATACTGATGAAAAGGGGCATGGACCACTGTGATTACAGGGGTCTGGGAACATTGTGATGACAAGGGCATGGAACACTGTGAAGAAAAGGCCAAGGAGCATTCTGAGGACATGCGTCATTGAGCTTTGTGATGACCAGCACATGGAGCATTTTGATTACAGGGGTCTTGTAGCAGTGTGATGAAAAGGGCATGGAACATTGTGATGAAAAATGCATGGAGCCTTGTCATGACAGGGTTCAAGGAGCATACAGACAACAAGTGTCATGGAGCATATTGATGACAAGTGTATTGAGCATTGTGATGAAAAAGGTCATGGGACATTGTGATGAGAAGGCCATGGAGCATTCTGATGACATGTGTCATGGAGCTTAGTGATGACAAGGGCATGGAGCAATGTGATGCCAAGGGTCATGGAGGATTCTGATGACAAATGTAATGGTGCATTGTGATGACAATGGCTTGGAGCATTGAGATGACAAGGGTCAGGGAGCATTTTGATGACGGGGGTTACGGAACATTGTGATGTCAGGGGTCATCGAACATTGTGATGATAAGTGCATGTAGCACTGTGATGACAGGAGTCATGGAACATTGTGATGACAGGGGTGAGGGAGTATTGTGACGAATAGTGAAGTAACATTGTGATATCAGTGGTGAGAGAGCATTTTGATGAGAAGTTCATGGAGCATTGTGATGACAATGTTTATGGAGCATTGTGATGACAAGATTGTGGAGCACTGTGATGACAAGCGCATGGTGCATTGTGATGACAAGGGTCATGGAGCATTGTGCTGAGAAAGGCATAGAGCTTTGTGTTGACAAGGGTGAAAGAGAATTGAGATGAAAAGTTCATGGAGCATTGTGGTTAAAAAGGTCACAGAGACTCTTGATGACGAGGGCATGGACCATTGTGATGACAAAGGTCATGAAGCACTGTGATGACTGGAGTCACGGAGCACTGTGATGACAGGGGTCATGGAGCATTGTGTTGACAAGGGGCATGGAGCATTGTGATGACAAGGGCATGGATCATTGGTCTCATAAATTTCATGTATTACTGTGATGACTGTTGGAATGGTGCATTGTGGTGACAAGGGCATGGAGCATTGTGATGCCAAGTGTCATGGAGGATTCTGATGACAAATGTAATGGTGCATTGTGATGACAATGGCTTGGAGCATTGAGATGACAAGGGTCAGGGAGCATTGTGCTGACAAGTGCATGGAGAATTGTGATGACAAAGGTCATGGAGCATTGTGATGACAAGCTTGTGGAGTATTTTGATGACAGTGGCGTGGAGCATTGTGATGAAAACGGCATGGGGCATTTTGATGAAAAAGGCATGGAGCCTTTTCGTGACAGGGTTCAAGGAGCATTCTGACGACAAGTGTCAGGGAGCATTGTGATGACAAGTGTATTGAGAATTGTGATGACAAAGGTCATGGAGCATTGTGATGAAAAGTGCATGGAGTATTGTGATGACAGGCATCATGGAGCATTGTGATGACAATTGTTATGGAACATTTTGATCACAAGTTTTTGGAGCATTGTGATGACAGAGGTCATGGATCATTTTGATTTAAAGGAGCATGGCACATTGTGATTACAAGGGCATGAAGCAATGTGATCCCAAGGTTCATGGAGGATTGTTATGACAATGGTAGTGGAGTATTGTGATGACAAGCGCATAGAGCATTGTAATGACAAGGTCATGAAGCATTTTGCTGACAAAGTCATGGAGCATTGTGATGACAGGTGTCGTGGAGCACTGTGATGACAAGCGTCACGGAGCATTGTGAATACAGGGGTCATGGAGAATTGGGATGACAAGGGCATGGATGATTGTGATGACAAGGGTCATGGAGCATTGGGCTGAAAATGTTCATGGAGTATTGTGATTACAGGGGTCTTGGAGCTTTGTGATGACAGGAGTCCCGGATCATTGTGTTGTCAGGTGTCATGGAGTGTTGTCATGACAGTGGTCATGGAGCATTGTGATGAGAAGGTCAAGGAGCATTGGGCTGAAAACGTTCATCGAGTATTTTGATGACAGGAGCCATGGAGGCTTGTGATGACAAGGTACTGGAGCATTGTGATGAGAAGACCATGGAGACTTGTGATGACAAGTCTCATGGAATATTCTGATGAAAAGGGGCATGGTGCATTGTGATTACAGGGGTCTTGGGGCATTGTGATGACAAGGGCTTGGAGCATTGGGATGAGATGTCCATGGAACGTTCTGATGACATGCATCATGGAGCTTTGTTATGACAAGGGCGTGGAGCATTGTGATGAAAAAGGCATGGAGCCTTGTCATGACATGGTTCAAGGAGCATACTGAGGACAAGTGTCAGGGAGCATTGTGATGACAAGTGTATTGAGCATTGTGATGAAAAAGGTCATGGAGCATTGTGATGAGAAGACCATGTATCATTGTGATGACGAGCGTCATGGGACATTGTGATGATAAGTGTTATGGAACATTTTGATCACACAGATTTGGAGCATTGTGATGACAGAGATCATGGAGAATTTTGATTTCATTGTGATGACAATAGCATGAAGCATTTTGACGATGGGCATGGTGCATTGTGATGACCGGGTTCATGGATCATTGAGATGAAAAGGGGCATGGAGCATTGTGATTACAGGGGTCTTGGAGCATTGTGGTTAGAAGGGTCATGGAGCCTTGTGATGACAAGACCATGGAACATCGTGATGGCAGGGGTCATGGAGCATTCTTATGACAGGGTTAATGGAGAATTGTAATGGCAAGGGCATGGAACATTGTGATTACAAGGTCATGGATTATTGTGAAGACAGGTGTCAGGGAGCATTGTGATGGCATATTTCATGTTCCATTGTGATGACAATGGCATGGAGCATTGTGATGCCGAGTGTTATGGAGGATTTTGATGACAAAGGTAATGGAGCATTGTGATGACAAAGGCTTGGAGCAATGTGATGAGAGCGTTCATGGAGCATTGTGATGACAATGACATTGAGCATTTTGATGAAAAGTTCATGGAGCATTGTGGTGACAAATTTCACAGAGCCTTGTGATGATGAGGGCATTGACTTTTGTGGTGACACAGGTCATGGAGTCTTGTGATGAAGGGACACACGGAGCATTGTGATGACTGTGGTCATGTAGCATTGTGATGACAGGAGCATGGAGCATTGGTCTGACAAGTTTCATGGATAATTGTGTTGACAGTGGGCATGGCACATTGTGATGACAAGGGCATGGAGCATTGTGATGACAAGGTCATGGAGTATTGTGAAGACAGGTGTCAGGGAGCATTGTGATGGTGTATTTCATTTTCCATTGTGATGACAATGGCATGGAGCATTGTGATGCCGAGTGTTATGGAGGATTGTGATGACAAAGGTAATGGAGCATTGTGATGACAAGGGCTTGGAGCATTGTGATGACAAGGGCCATGGAGCATTGTGATGACAAGGGCATGGAGCATTGTGATGACAATGGCCTTTGAGAATTTTGATGAAAAGGTCGTGAAGCATTGTGATGACAAAGGCATGGAGCTTGCTATGACAGGGGTCATGGGACATTGCAATGACAAGTGCGTGGAGAATTGTGATGACAAGAGCATGTAACATGGAGATGAGAAGTATCATGGAGCATTGTGATGACAAGGACCTGGAGAATTGTGATGACAAGGGACATGGAGCATTGTGATGACCAGGGCATGGAGCATTGTTATGGCAAGACCGTGGAGCACTGTGATGAGAAGACCATGGATAATTCCGGTGACGAGCATCATGGAGCACTGTAATGACAAGGGGCATGGAGCATTGTGATGATAGGTCTCATGGAGCATTGTGATGACCAGGGTCATGGATCATTGTGATGACAAGGGTCATGGAGTATTCTGATGACAAGCTTGTGCAGTATTGTGATGACAAAGCATTTAACACTGTGATGGGAAGTGTCATGGAACATAGTGATGCCAAGAACGTGGAGAATTGTGATGAAAGGGAACATAGAGCATTGTGATGACCAGGGCATGGAGCATTGTGATGGCAAGACCGTGGAGCACTGTGATGAGAAGACCATGGATAATTGTGATGACGAGCGTCATGGAGTGCTATAATGACAAGCGGCATGGAGCATTGTGTTTACAGGGGTCTTGGAGCATTGTGATGACAAGGGCATGGAGCATTGTGAAGAGAAGGCCATGGAGCATTCTGATGAATGCGTCATGGAGCACTGTGATGACAAGTGCATGTAGCATTGTGATTACAGGTGTCTTTGAGCATTGTGATGAAAAGGGCATAGATCATTGTGATGAAAAAGGCATGGAGCCCTGTAATGACAGTGTTCAAGGAGCATACTGACGACAAGTGTCAGGGAGCATTGTGATGACAAAGGTTATGGAGCATAGTGATGAGAAGACCATGGATAATTGTGATTATGAGCATCATGGGGTGTTGTGATGAGAAGTGTTATGGAACATTGTGATCCCAACGGTTTGGAGCATTGTGATGACAGAGGTCATGGAGCATTTTGATTTCATTGTGAGGAAAATAGCCTGAAGCATTATGATAATGGGCATGGTTCATTGTGATGATAGGATTCATGGAGCTTTGAGATGAAAAGGGGCATGGAGCATTGTGATAAAAAGTGTCTTGGAGCATTGTGATGAGAAGTCCATGGAACATTCTAATGACATGCGTCATGGAGCTTTGTGATGAAAAGGGCATGGAGCATTGTGATTACAGGGGTCATGGCACATTGTGATGACAAGTGTCATGGAGCCTTGTGAATGACAAGGCCGTGGAACTTTGTGATGGCAGGGGTCATGGAACATTGTTATGACAGGTGTAATGGAGCATTGTGATGAGAAGGACAGGAAGCATTGGTGTGAAATGTTTCATGGATTATTGTGATGAGAGTGGACATGGAGCATTGTGATGACAAGAGCACGGAACACTGTGATACAATGGTCATAGAGGATTGTAATGACAAGGGCATGGAGCATAGTGATGAGAAGGGCATCGAGCATTGTGATGACATGTGTCATGGAGCTTTGTGATGACAAGGGCATGGAGAAATGTGATGAGAAGGTTCATGGAGCATTGTGATGACAATGACATGGAGCATTGTGATGTCAAGGGTCAAGGAGATTTGTGATGACAAAAGTCACGGAGCATTTTGATGACAAGGGCGTGGTGCATTGTGATGAGAAGGCCAGGGAGCATTTTGATGACAGGGTCATGCAGCAATTTGATGAAAATTGTAATGGAATATTTTGATGACAGGGGTTATAGAACATTGGGATGTCAGGGGTCATGGAGCTTTGGGATAAAAAGTGTCATGGAGCATTTTGATGACAGGGGTTGTGGATCATTGTGATGTCAGGTGTCATGGAACATTGTGATGATAAGGGGATGTAGCATTGTGATGACAGGGGTCATGGAACATTGTGATTACAGGGGTCTTGGAGCATTGTGATGAGAAGGGTCATGGAGCCTTGTGATGACAAGGCCATGGAACATCGTGATGGCAGGGGTCATGGAGCATAGTTATGACAGGCGTAATGGAACATTGTGATGGCAATGGCATGGAGGATTGTGATGAGAAGGCCATGGAGCATTCTGATGACATGTGTCATGGAGCTTTGTGATGACAACGGCATGGAGCAATGTGATGAATGCGATCATGGAGCATTGTGATGAAGATGACATGGAGCATTGTGATGCCAAGGGTCATGGATCTTTGTGATGACAAAGGTCATGGAGGATTTTGATGACAAGGGCGTTGTGCATTGTGATGAGAAGGGCAGGGAGCATTGTGATGACAGGGTCATGGAGCAATTGGATGAAATGAGTCATGGAACATTTTGATGACAGGGGTTATTGAACATTGTGATGCCAGGTGTCATGGAGCATTTTGATGAAAAGGTTTTGGGAGCATTTTGATGACAGGGGTTATGGAACATTGTGATGTCAGGGGTCATCGAACATTGTGATGATATGTGCATGTACAATGGTGATGACAGGAGTCATGGATCATTGTGATGACAGGGGTGAGGGAGTATTGTGACAAATAGTGATTTAACATTGTGATATCTGTGGTGAGAGAGCATTTTGATGAGAAGTGCATGGAGCATTGTGATGACAAGGTTTATGGATCATTGTGATGACAAGATTGTGGAGCACTGTGATGACAAGTGCATGGTGCATTGTGATGACATGTGTCATGGAGCATCGTGCTGACAAGCACATGGAGCATAGTGATGGCAAGGGTCATGGAGCATTGTGCTGAGAAAGGCATAGAGAATTGTGATGACAAGCATCAAAGAGCATTGTGATGAAAAGTTCATGGAGCATTGTGATGACAAGGGTCATGGAGCATTGTGATAACAAAGGCATGGAGCATTGGTCTAATAAGTTTCATGGATTATTGCGATGACTGTTGGAATGGTGAATTGTGGTGACAAGGTCATGGAGCATTGTGATGACCAGGTCATGCAGTATTGTGAAGACTGGTGTCAGGGAGCATTGTGTTGACATATGTAATCGCCCATTGTGATGACAATGGCATGGAGCATTGTGATGCCAAGTGTCATGGAGGATTCTGATGACAAAGGTAATGGTGCATTGTGATGACAATAGCTTGGAGCATTGAGATGACAAGGGTCAGGGAGCATTGTGCTGACAAGTGCATGGAGAATTGTGATGACAAGTGTCATGGAGCACTGTGATGAGAAGGACATGGATCATTGTGATGAAAAAGGCATGGAGCCTTGTCATGACAGGGTTCAAGGAGCATACAGGCAACAAGTGTCAGGGAGCATTTTGATGACAAGTGTAATGAGCATTGTGGTGACAAAGGTCATGGAGCATTTTGATGAGAAGACCATGGATAATTGTGATGACGAGTGTCATGGGGCACTGTGATGCCAAGAGTTATGGAATATTGTGATCACAAGGGTTTGGAGCATTGTTATGACAGAGGTCATGGAGCATATTGATTTCATTGTGATGACAATAGCCTGAAGCATTGTGATGATGTCATGGTGCATTGTGATGACACGGTTCATGGATCATTGAGAAGAAAATGGGCATGGAGCTTTGTGATTACAGGGGTCTTGGAGCATTGTGATGACAAGTGTCATGGAGCCTTGTGATTACAATGCCATGGAACATCGTGATGTATAGCGTCATGGAGCACTGTTATGACAGGGTTAATGGAGCATTGTGGTGAGAAGGGCATGGAGCATTGTGATTACAAGTTTTATGGAGCATTGCAATGAAAAAATTGTGCACCGTTGTGATGAAAAGTGCATGGCAAATTGTGATGAAAAGGGTCATGGAGCATTTTTTTGACAAAGGCATGGAGCATTGTGATGACAAGGGTCACGGTGTATTGTGATGAAATGTTCATGGATCATTGTGGTTACAAACGACACAGAGCCTTGTGATGACGCGGGCATGGAGCATTGTGATGACAAATGTTATGAAGCATTGTGATGACTGGAGTCACGGAGCATTGTGATGACAGGGGTCATGGTGCATTGTGATGACAAGGGCCTGGAGCATTGTGATGACAGGGGCATGGACATTCGTCTGACAACTTTCATAGATTATTGTGAGGACAGTGGACATGGGGCATTGTGATGACAAGGGTCATGGAACATTGTTCTGACAAATGCTTGGAGCATTGTGATGAAAAGGGTCACGGAGCATTGTGATGAAAAGTTCATGGAGCATTGTGGTTACAATGGTCACAGAGCCTTGTAATCACGCGGGCATGGACCATTGTGATGACAAACGTTATGAAGCTTTGAGATGACTGGAGTCACGGAGCATTGTGATGACAAGGGTCATGGAGCATTGGGATGACATGTGTCATGGAGCATTGTGCTGACAAGCGCATGGAGCATTGTGATGACAAGGGTCATGGAGCATTGTGCTGAGAAAGGCATAGAGCATTGTGATGACAAGGGTCAAAGAGCATTGTGATGAAAATTTCATGGAGCATTGTGGTTAAAAAGGTCACAGAGACTGTTGATGGCGAGGGCATAAAACATTGTGATGAAAAAGGTCATGAAGCATTGTGATGACTGGAGTCACAGAGCGTTGTGATGACAGGGGTCATGGAGCATTGTGATAACAAGGGCAAGGAGCATTGTGATGACAAGGGCATGGAACATTGGTCTAAAGTTTCATGGATTATTGCGATGACAGTTGGAATGGCGCACTGTGATGACAAGGGCATGGAGCAATGTGATGACCAGGTCATGCAGTATTGTGAAGACAGGTGTCAGGGAGCATTGTGATGACATATGTAATGGCCCATTGTGATGGCAATGGCATGGAGCATTGTGATGCCTATTGTCATGGAGGATTCTGATGAGGAAGGTAATGGAGCATTGTGATGACAATGGCTTGGAGCATTGTGATGACAAGGGTCATGGAGCATTGTGCTGACAAGTGCATGGAGAATTGTGATGACAATGGCATGGAACATTCTGATGACAAGCTTGTGGACTATTTTGATGACAATGGAATGGAGCATTGTGATGAAAACGGCATGGGGAATTGTGATGAAAGGGGCATGGAGCCTTTTCTTGACAGGGTTCCAGGAGCATTCTGATGACAAGTGTCAGGGAGCATTGTGATGACAAGTGTATTGAGAATTGTGATGACAAAGGTCATGGAGCATTGCGATGAAAAGGGCATGGAGTATTGTGATGACAGGCCTCATGGAGCGTTGTGATGACAAGTGTTATGGAACACTGTGATCACAAGGGTTTGGAGCATTGTGATGACAGAGGTCATGGATCATTTTGATTTCAAGGAGCATGGAGCATTATGATGACAAGGGCATGAAACAACCTGATCCCAATTTTCATGGAGGATTGTGATGACAATGGAAATGGAGTATTGTGATGACAAGCGCAGAGAGCATTGTAATGACAAGGTCATGTAGCATTTTGCTGACAAAGGCATGGAGCATTGTGATGACATGTGTCATGGAGCACTGTGATGACAAGCGTCACGGAGCATTGTGAATACAGGGTTCATGGAGCATTGGGATGACAAGGGCATGGTTCATTGTGATGACAAGGGTCTTGGAGCACTGGGCTGAAAATGTTCATGGAGTTTTTTGATGACAGGGGTCATGGAGCATTGTGATGACTAGGGAATGGAGCATTGTGATGACAATGGTCCCGAATCATTGTGTTCACAGGTGACATGGAGTGTTGTGATGACAGTGGTCATGGAGCATTGTGATGATATTGGCCATGGAGCATTGTGATGAGTAGGTCGTGGTGCATTGGGCTGAAAATTTTCATGGATTTTTGTGATGACAGGGGTCATGGAGCACTGTGATTACAACGGAATGGAGCATGGTGATGACAAGGTCCTGGAGCATTGTGAAGAGAAGACCATGGAGACTTGTGATGACAAGTCTCATAGAGCATTCTGATGAAAAGGGGCATGGAGCATTGTGATTACTGTGGTCTTGGAGCACTGTGATGACTAGGGCATGGAGCATTGTGATGAGAAGGCCATGGAGCATTCTGATGACATGTGTCATGGAGTTTTTTGAGGACAACCATGGAGCATTGTGATTACAGGGGTCTTCGAAAATTGTGAGGACAAGGGCATGGAGCATTGTGAGGAGAAGACCAAGGAGCATTCTGATGGCATGCGTCATTGAGCTTTTTGATGACAAGGACATGGAGCATTGAGATTACATGGGTCTTGGAGCATTGTGATGAAAAGGACATGGATCATTGTGATGAAAAATGCATGCAGCCTTGTCATGACAGGATTCAAGGAGGATACAGACAACAGGTGTCAGGGAGCATTTTGATGACAAGTGTATTGAGCATTGTGATAACAAAGGTCATGGAGCATTGTGATGAGAAGACCATTGATAATTGTGATGACGAGAGTCATGGGACATTGTGATGAAAAGTGATATTGTATATTGTGATCACAAGTATTTGGAGCATTGTTATGACAGAGGTCATGGAGCATTTTGATTTCATTGTGATGACAATAGCATGAAGCATTATGATGATGGGCATGGTGCATTGTGATGACAGGGTTCATGGATCATTGAGATGAAAATAGGCATAGAGGATTGTGATTACAGGGTTCTTGGAGCATTGTGATGACAAGTGTCATGGAACCTTGTGATGACTAGGTAGTGGAACATTGTGATGCCAAGAGTCATGGTGCATTGTTATGACAGGGGTAATGGAGCATTTTGATCAGAAGGGTATGGAACATTTGGTCTGAAATGTTTCATGGATTATTGTGATGAGAGTTGGCATGGAGCATTGTGATGACAAGGGCATGAAGCAATGTGATCCCAAGGTTCATGGAGGACTGTGATGACAATGGGAATGGAGTATTGTGATGACAAGCGCATAGAGCATTGCAATGACAAGGTCAGGTAGTATTTTGCTGACAAAGGCATGGAGCATTGTGATGACAGGTGTCATGGAGCCCTGAGATGACAAGCGTCACGGAGCATTGTGAATACAGGGGTCATGGAGCATTGGGATGACAAGGGCATGGATCATTGTGATGACAAGAATCATGGAGCATTGGGCTGAAAATGTTCATGGAGTATTGTGATGACAGGGATCATGGAGCATTTTGATGACAAGTTCCTGAAGCACTTTGATGAGAAGACAATGGAGACTTGTGATGACAAGTCTCATGGAACATTTTGATGAAAAGGGACATGGAGCATTGTGATTACAGGGGTCTTGGAGCATTGTGATGACAAGGGCATGGAGCATTGTGATGAGAAGGCCATGGAGCATTCTGATGACATGCATCATTGAGCATTATGATGACAAGGGCATGGAGCATTGTGATTACAGGGGTCTTGGAGCATTGTGATTAAAATGGCATGGATCACTATGATGAAAAAGGCATGGAGACGTGTCATGACAGGGTGAATGAAGCATACTGATGACAAGTGTCAGGGAGCATTGTGATAACAAGTGTATTAAGCATTGTGATGACAAAGGTCTTGGAGCATTGTGATGAGAAGACCATGGATAATTGTGATGATGAGCGTCAAGGTGTTTTGTGATGATAAGTGTTATGGAACATTGTGATCATCAGGGTTTGGAGCATTGTAATGACAGAGGTCATGGTGCATTTTGATTTCATTGTGATGACAATAGCCTGAAGCATTATGATGATGGGCATCGTCCATTGTGATGACAGGGTTCATGCAGCATTGAGATGAAAAGACGCATGGAGCATTTTGATTACAAGGGTTTTGGAGCATTGTGATGACAAGGGCATGGAGAATTTTGATGACAGGGCCATGGAATGTTCTGATGACATGCGTCATGTAGCTTTTTGATGACAAGGGCATGGAGCATTTTGATTAGATGGGTCGTGGAGCATTGTGATGACAAATGTCATGGAGACTTGTGATGACAAGGCCGTGGAACATTGTGATGGCAGGTGTCATGGAGCATAGTTATGACAGAGGTAAAGGAGCATTGTGGTGAGAAGGGCATGGAGCATTGGTCTGAAATGTTTCATGGATTATTGTGATGAGAGTGGGCATAGAGCATTGTGATGATAAGGGCATGGAACACTGTGATACATGGGTCATGGAGGATTCTAATGAGAAGGGCATGGGGCATTGTGATGAGAAGGGCATCGAGCATTGTGATTACAAGTGTCATGGAGGTTTGTGATGACAAGGGCATGGAGAAATATGATGAGAGGGTTCATGGAGCATTGTGATGTCAATGACATCGAGCACTGTGATGCCAGGGGTCATGGAGCTTTGTGATGACAAAGGTCATGGAGCATTTTGATGACAAGTGCATGGTGCATTGTGATGAGAATGGAAGGGAGTATTTTGATGCCAGGGTCATGCAGCAATTTGATGAAAAGTGTATTGGAACATTTTGGTGACAGGGGTTATAGAACATTGTGATGTCAGGGGTCATGGAACATTGTGATGATAAGGGGATGTAGCATTGTGATGACAGGGGTCATGGAATATTGTGATTACAAGGGTGAGGGAGTATTGTGACGACTAGTGATGAAACACTGTGATATATCTGGTGAGAGAGCATTTTGATGAGAAGTGTATGGAGCATTGTGATTACAAGGTTTATGGAGCATTGCAATGACAAGTTTCTGGACCGTTGTGATGAAAAGCGAATGGCACATTGTGATAAGAAGGGTCATGGAACATTTTTCAAACAAAGGCATGGAGCATTTTGATGACAATGGTCACGGAGCATTGTGATGAAAACGGCATGGGGCATTGTGATGAAAATGGCATGGAGCCTTTTCGTGACAGGGTTCAAGGAGCATTCTGATGACAAGTGTCAGGGAGCATTTTGATGACAAGTGTACTGAGCATTGTGATGACAAAGGTCATGGAGCATTGTGATGAAAAGGGCATGGAATTTTGTGATGACAGTCATCATGGAGCATTGTGATGACAAGTGTTATGGAACTTTGGGATCACAATGGTTTGGAGCATTGTGATGACAGAGGTCATGGATCATTTTGATTTCAAGGAGCATGGAGCATTGTCATGACACGGGCATGAAGCAATGTGATTCCAAGGTTCATGGAGGATTGTGATGACAATGGAAATGGAGTATTTTGATGACAAGCACATAGAGAATTGTAATGACAAGGTCATGTAGCATTTTGCTGACAAAGTCATGGAGCATTGTGATGACAGGTGTCATGGAGCACTGTGATGACAAGCGTCACGGAGCATTGTGAATACAGGGGACATGGAGCATTGGGATGACAAGGGCATGGATCATTGTGATGACAAGTGTCATGGAGCAGTGGGCTGAAAATGTTCATGGAGTATTGTGATGACAGGGGTCATGGAGCATTGTGGTGACAGAGGTCAAGGAGAATTTTGATTTCATTGTGCTGACAATAGCCAGAAGCAATATGATGATGGGCATGATGCATTATGATGACAGGGTTCATGGAGCATGGAGATGAAAAGGGGCATGGAGCACTGTGATTACAGGGGTGTTGCAGCACTCTGATGACAATGGCATGGAGCATTTAATGAGAAGGCCATGGAACATTCTGATGACATGTGTCATGGTGCTTTGTGATGACAAGGGCATGGAGCATTGTGATTACAGGGGTCTTGGAGCATTGTGATGACAATGGCATGGAGCATTTAATGAGAAGGCCATGGAACATTCTGATGACTTGTGTCATGGTGCTTTGTGATGACAAGGGCATGGAGCATTGTGATTACAGGGGTCTTGGAGCATTGTGATGACAAGTGTCATGGAGCCTTGTGATTACAAGGCCATGGAACATCGTGATGAATGGCGTCATGGAGCACTGTTATGGCAGGTGTAATGGAGCATTGTGATGAGAAGGGCATGGAGCACTGTGATTACAAGTTTTATGGAGCATTGCAATGAGAAAATTGTGGACCGTTGTGATGAAAAGTGCGTGGCACATTGTGATGAAAAGGGTCATGGAGCATTTTTTTGACAAAGGCATGGAGCATTGTGATGACAAGGGTCACGGAGTATTGTGATGAAGTGTTCATGGAGCATTGTGGTTACAAACGACACAGAGCCTTGTGATGACGCGGGCATGGAGCACTGTGATGACAAATGTTATGAAGCATTGTGATGACTGGACTCACGGAGCATTGTCATGACAGGGGTCATGGTGCATTGTGATGACAAGGGCATGGAGCATTGTGATGCCAGGGGCATGGAGCATTCGTCTGACAACTTTCATAGATTATTGTGAGGACAGTGGACATGGTGCATTGTGATGACAAGGGCATGGATCATTGTGATGAGAAGGTCATGGAGTATTGTGAAGACAGTTGTCAGGGAGCATTGTGATGACATATGTCATGGTCCATTGCGATGACAATAGCAGGGAGCCTTGTGATGCCAAATGTAATGGAGGATTGTGTTGACAAATATAATGGAGCACTGTGATGACTAGGGCTTGGACCATTATGATGACAAGGGCCATTGAGAGTTTTCAGGACAAGGTCGTGAAGCATTGTGATGACAATGTCCTGGAGCATTGTCATGAGAAAAACATGGAGCCTTGTGATGACAAATCTCATGGAGCATACTGATGAAAATGGACATGGACCATTGTGATTACAGGTGTCTTGGAACATTGTGATGACATGTGCATGGAGCATTGTGAGGAGAAAACCCAGAGCATTCTGAAGACATGCGTCCTTTAGCTTTGTGATGACAAGGGCATAGAGCATTGTGATTACATGGGTTTTGGAGCATTGTGATGAAAAAGCATGGAGCCTTGTCATGACAGGGTTCAAGGAGCATACAGACAACAAGTGTCAGGGAGCATTTTGATGACAAGTGTATTGAGCATCGTCATGACAGAGGTCATGGAGCTTTGTGATGAGAAGACCATGGATAATTGTGATGACGAGCGTCATGGTGCATTCTGATGACAAGTGTTTTGGAATATTGTGATCACAAGCGTTTGGAGCATTGTTATGATAGAGATCATGGAGCATTTTGATTTCATTGTGATGACAATAGCATGAAGCATTATGATGATGGTCATGGTGCATTGTGATGACAGGGTTCATGAAACATTGAGATGAAAATGGACATGGATCATTGTGGTTACAGGGTTCTTGGAGCATTGTGATGAGAAGGGTCATGGAGCCTTGTGATGACAAGGCCATGGAACATCGTGATGGCAGGGCAAGGAGCATTGTGATGAGAAGGCCATGGAGCATTCTGATGATATGTGTCATGGAGGTTTGTGATGACATGGACATGAAGAAATGTGATGAGAAACTTAATGGAGCATTGTGATGACAATGACATGGAGCATTGTGATGACAAGGGTTATAGATCTTTGTGATGACAAATGTCATGGATCATTTTGATGAAAAGTCCGTTGTGCATTGTGATGAGAAGGGTAGGGAGCATTGTGATGACAGGGTCATGGAGCAATTTGATGAAAAGTGTCAAGGAACATTTTGATGACAGTGGTTATGGAACATTGTGATGCCAGGGGTCATCGAACATTGTGATGATAAGTGCATGTAGCATTGTGATGACAGGAGTCATGGCACATTTTGATGACAGCGGTGAGGGAATATTGTGACGAATATTGATGTAAAATTGTGACATCAGTGGTGAGAGAGCATTTTGGTGTGAAGTCCATGGAGTATTGTGATGAAAAGGTTCATGGAGCACTGTGATGTCAAGATTTTGGAGCACTGTGATGACAAGCGAATGGTGCATTGGGATGACATGTGTCATGGAGCATTGTGCTGACAAGCGCATGGAGCATTGTGATGACAAGGGTCATGGAGCATTGTGCTGAGAAAGGCATAGAGCATTGTGATGACAAAGGTCAAAGAGCATTGTGATGAAAAGTTCATGGAGCATTGTGGTTAAAAAGGTCACAGAGACTGTTGATGACGAAGTCATGGACCATTGTGATGACAAAGATCATGAAGCATTGTGATAACTGGAGTCACGGAGCATTGTGATGACAAGGGTCATGGAGCATTGTGATAACAAGGGCATGGAGTATTGTGATGACAAGGGCATGGAATATTGGTCTAATAAGTTTCATGGATTATTGCGATGACAGTTGGAATGGCGCATTGTGATGACAACGGCATGGAGCATTGTGATGACCAGGTCATGCAGTATTGGGAAGACAGGTGTCAGGGAGCATTGTGATGACATATGTAATGGCCCATTGTGATGACAATGGCATGGAGCATTGTGATGCCAAGTGTCATGGAGGATTCTGATGAAAAAGGTAATGGAGCATTGTGATGACAATGGCTTGGAGCATTGTGATGACAAGGTTCAGGGAGCTTTGTGCTGACAAGTGCATGGAGAATTGTGATGACAAGGGTCATGGAGCATTCTGATGACAAGCTTGTGGAGTATTTTGATGACAGTGGCGTGGAGCAATGTGATGAAAACGGCATGGGGCATACTGATGAAAAAGTCATGGAGCCTTTTCGAGACAGGGTTCAAGGAGCATTCTGATGACAAGTGTCAGGGAGCATTGTGATGACAAGTGTATTGAGAATTGTGATGACAAAGGGCATGGAGCATTGTGATGAAAAGGGCATGGAGTATTGTGAGGACAGGCATCATGGAGCATTGTGATGACAAGTGTTATGGAACATTGTGATCACAAGGGTTTGGAGCATTGTGATGACAGAGGTCATGGATCATTTTGATTTCAAGGAGCATGGAGCATTGTGATGACAAGGGCATGAAGCAATGTGATCCCAAGGTTCATGGAGGATTGTGATGACAACGGTAATGGAGTATTGTGATGACAAGCACATAGAGCATTATAATGACAAGGTCATGTAGCATTTTGCTGACAAAGGCATGGAGCATTGTGATGACAAGTGTCATGGCGCACTGTGATAACAAGCGTCATGGAGCATTGTGAATACAGGGGTCATGTAGCATTGGGATGACAAGGGCAAAGATCATTGTGATGACAATTGTCATGGAGCATTGGGCTGAAAATGTTCATGGAGTATTGTGATGACAGGGGTCATGGAGCATTGTGATGACAGAGGTCATGGAGAATTTTGATTTCATTGTGCTGACAATAGCCGGAAGCATTATGATGATTGGCATGATGCATTGTGATGAGAGGGTTCATGGAGCATTGAGATGAAAAGGGGCATGGAGCATTGTGATTACAGAGGTCTTGGAGCATTTTGATGACAAGGGCATGGAGCATTGTGTGGAGAAGGACATGGAACATTCTGATGACATGTGTCATGGAGCTTTGTGATGACAAGGGCATGGAGCATTGTGCTTACAGGAGTCTTGGAGCATTGTGATGACAAGTGTCATGGAGCCTTGTGAAGACAAGGCCGCGGAACATTGTGTTGGCAGTGGTAATGGAGCATTGTTATAACCGGGGTAATGGAGCATTGTGATGAGAAGGGAATGGAGCATTGTGATTTCAAGGTTTATGGAGCATTGCGATGACAAATTTGTGGACCGTTGGGATGAAAAGCGTGTCGCACATTGTGATGACAAGGGTCATGGAGCATTTTTCTGACAAAGGCATGGAGCATTGTGATGACAAGTGTCACGGAGCATTGTGATGAAAAGTTCATGGAGCATTGTGTTTACAAAAGTCACAGAGCCTTGTAATGACATGGGTATCGACCATTGTGATGACAAATGTTATGAAGAATTGTGATGACTGGAGTCACGGAGCATTGTGATGACAGGGGTAATGGAGCATTGTGATGAAAAGGGCATGGAGCATTGTGCTGAGAATGGCATACAGCATTGTGATGACATGTGTCATGGAGCACTGTGATGACAATCGTCACAGAGCATTGTGAATACAGGGGTCATGGAGCATTAGGATGACAAGGGCATGGATCATTGTGATGACAAGGGTCATGGAGAATTGGGCTGAAAATGTTCCTGGAGTATTGTGATGACAGGGGTCATGGAGCATTGTGATGACTAGGGAATGGAGCATTGTGATGACAAGAGTCCCAGATCATTGAGTTGTCAGGTGTCATTGAGTGTTGTGATGACAGTGATCATGGAGCATTGTGATGATATTGGTCTTGGAGCATTATGATGAGAAGGTCATGGGGCATTGGGCTGAAAATATTCATGGATTATTGTGATGACAGGTGTCATGGAGCATTGTGATCACTAGGGAATGGAGCATGGTGATAACAAGGTCCTGGAGCATTGTGATGATGTGACCATGGAGACTTGTGATGACAAGTCTCATGGAGCATTCTGATGAAAAGGGGCATGGAGCATTGTGATTACATGGGTCTTGGAGCATTGTGATGACAACGGCATGGAGCATTGTGTGGAGAAGGCCATGGAACATTCTGATGACATGCATCATGGAGCTTTGTGATGACAAGGTCATGGAGCATTGTGATTACAGGGTTCTTGGAGAATTGTGATGACAGAGGTAATGGAGCATTGTGATGAGAAGGGCATGGAGCATTGTGATGACCAGGTCATGCAGTATTGTGAAAAGTGGTGTCACGGAGCATTGTGATGACATATATATTGGCCCATTGTGATGACAATGGCATGGAGCATTGTGATGTAAATTGTCATGGATGATTCTGATGACAAAGGAAATGGAGCATTTTGATGACAATGGCTTGGAGCATAGTGATGACAATGTTCAGGGAGCATTGTGCTGACAAGTGCATGGAGAATTGTGATGGCAAGAGTCATGGAGCATTTTGATGAAAAGCTTGTGGAGTATTTTGATGACAATGGCATGGAGCATTGTGATGAAAACGGCATGTGGCTTTGTGATGAAAAAGGCATGCAGCCTTTTCGTGACAGGGATCAAGGAGCATTCTGACGACAAGTGTCAGGGAGCATTGTGATGACAAGTGTATTGAGAATTGTGATGACAAAGTTCATGGAGCATTGTGATGTCAAGGGCATGGAGCATTGTGATTACAGGGGTTTTGGAGCATTGTGATGACAAGGGCCATGGTACCTTGTGATGACAAGGCCTTGGAACATTTTGATGGCAGGGGTCATGGAGCATTTTTATGACATAGGTAATGGAGCATTGTGATGAGAAGGGCATTGAGCATTGGTCTGAAATGTTTCATGGATTATTGTGATGAGAGTGGGCATGGAGCATTGTGATGACAAGGGCACGGTACACTGTGATACATGGGTCATGGAGGATTGTAATGACAAGGGCATGGAGCATTGTGATGAGAACGGCATTGAGCATTGTGATGACAAGTGTCATGGAGCTTTTGAGGACAAGGGCAAGGAGCAATGTCATGAGATGGTTCATGGATCATTGTGATGACAATGACATGGAGCATTGTGATTACAGGGGTTTTGGAGCATTGTGATGACAAGGGTCATGGAGCCTTGTGATGACAAGGCCGTGGAACATTGTGATGGCAGGGGTCATGAAGCATTGTTATGACAGAGATAATGGAGCATTGTGATGAGAAGGGCATTGAGCATTGGTCTGAAATGTTTCATGGATTATTGTGATGAGAGTGGGCATGGAGCATTGTGATGACAAGGGCCCGGAACACTGTGATACATGGGTCATGGAGGATTGTAATGACAAATGCATGGAGCATTGTGATGGGACGGGCATCGAGCATTGTGATGACAAGTGTCATGGTGCTTTGTGATGACAAGGGAATGGAGCCATGTGATGAGAGGGATCATGGAGCATTGTGATGACAATGACATGGAGCATTGTGATGCCAAGGGCCAGGGAGCTTTGTGATGACAATGGTCATGGAGCATTTTGATGACAAGTGTGTGGTGCATTGTGATGAGAATGGCAGGGAGCATTTTGATGACAGGGTCATGCAGCAATTTGTTGAAAAGTGTAATGGAACATTTTGATGACAGGGGTTATAGAACATTGTGATGCCAGGGTTCATGGATCTTTGGGATGAAAAGGGTCATGGAGCATTTTGATGTCAGGGGTCATGGAACATTGTGCAGAAAAGGGGATGTAGCATTGTGATGACAGGGGTCATGGAACATTGTGATAACAGGGGTGAGGGAGGATTGTGATGACTAGTGGTGGAACATTGTGATATCTCATGTGACAGAGCATTTGGATGAGAAGTGCATGGAGCATTGTGATTACAAGGTTTATGGAGCATAGCGATGACAAGGTTGTGGATCATTGTGATGAAAATTGCAGGGCACATTGTGATGACAAAAGTCATGGAGCATTGTTCTGACAAAGGCATGGAGCATTGTGATGACAAGGGTCACGGAGCATTGTGATGAAAAGTTCATGGAGCATTGTGGTTAAAATTGTCACAGAGCCTTGTGATGACGCGGGCATGGACCGTTGTGATGACAAACGTTAAGAAGCATTGTGATGACTGGTGTCACGGGGCATTGTGATGACAGGGGTCATGGAGCACTGTGATGACTAGGGCATGGAGCACTGTGATGACAGGGGCATGGAGCATTGGTCTGACAAGTTTCATATATGATTGTAATGACAGTGGACATGGTGCATTGTGATGACAAGGGCATGGAGCATTGTGATAACAAGGGCATGGTGTATTGTGAAGATAGGTGGCAGGGAGCATTGTGATGACATATGTCATGGTCCATTGCGATGACAATGGCATGGAGCATTGTGATGCCAAATGTAATGGAGGATTGTAATGAAAAATATAATGTAGCATTGTGATGACTACGGCTTGGAGCATTATGATGACAAGGGCCAATGAGAATTTTCATGACAATGTCGTGAAGCATTGTGATGACAAGGTCCTGGAGCACTGCGATGAGAAAACCATGGAGCCTTGTGATGACAAGTCTCATGGAGCATACTGATGAAAAGGGGCATGGAGCATTCTGATTACAGGGGTCTTGGAACATTGTGATAACAAGGGCATGGAGCATTGTGATGACAAGGGCATGGAGCATTGGTCTAATAAGTTTCATGGATTATTGTGATGACAGTTGGAATGGCGCATTGTGATGACAAGGGCATGGAGCATTGTGATGACCAGGTCATGCAGTATTGTGAAAAGAGGTGTCACGGAGCATTGTGATGACATATGTATTGGCCCATTGTGATGACAATGGCCTGGAGCATTGTGATGACAAATGTCATGGAGGATTCTGATGACAAAGGTAATGGAGCATTGTGATCACAATGGCTTGGAGCATAGTGATGACAAGGTTCAGGGAGCATTGTGCTGACAAGTGCATGGAGAATTGTGATGACAAGGGTCATGGAGCATTCTGATGAAAAGCTTGTGGAGTATTTTGATGACAATGGCATGGAGCATTGTGATGAAAAATGCATGCAGGCTTTTCATGACAGGGTTCAAGGAGCATTCTGACAAGTGTCATGGAGCATTGTGATGACAAGTGTATTGAGAATTGTGATGAAAAAGGTAATGGAGCATTGTGATGAAAACGGCATGGAGTATTGTGATGACAGGCATCATGGAGCGTTGTGATGACAAGTGTTATGGAACATTGTGATCACAAGTGTTTGGAGCATTGCGATGACAGAGGTCATGGATAATTTTGATTTCAAGGAGCATGTAGCATTGTGATGACAAGGGCATGAAGCAATGTGATCCCAAGGTTCATGGAGGATAGTGATGACAATGGTAATGGAGTATTGTGATGACAAGTGCATAGAGTATTGTAATGAGAAGTTCATGTAGCATTATGATGACAAAGGCATGGAGCATTGTGATGACAGGTGTCATGGAGCACTGTGATGACAAGCGTCACGGAGCATTGTGAATACAGGGGTCATGTAGCATTGGGATGACAAGGGCATGGATCATTGTGATGACAAGCGTCATGGAGTATTGGGCTGAAAATATTCATGGAGTATTGTGATGACAGTGGTCATGGAGCATTGTGATGACTAGGGAATGGAGCATTGTGATGACAAGAGTCCCGGATCATTGTGTTGTCAGGTGTCATGGAGTGTTGTGATGACAGTGGTCATGGAGCATTGTGATGATATTGGTCTTGGAGCATTGTGATGAGAAGTTCACGGAGCATTGGGCTGAAAATATTCATGGAGTATTGTGATGACAGGGGTCATGGAGCATTGTGATGACAAGGGAATGGAGCATGGTGATGACAAGGTCCTGGAGCATTGTGATGAGAAGACCATGGAGACTTGTGATGACAAGTCTCATGGAGCATTCTGATGATAAGGGGCATGGAGCATTGTGATTACAGGGGTCTTGGAGCATTGTGATGAAAAGGGCATGGAGCATTGTGAGGAGAAGGCCATGGAACATTCTGATGACATGCGTCATGGAGCTTTGTGATATCAAGGACAGGGACCATTGTGATTACAGGGGTTTTGGAGCATTTTGAAGACAAGGGTCATGGAGCCTTGTGATGACAAGGCCGTGGAACATTGTGATGGCAGGGGTCATGGAGCATTTTTATGACAGAGGTAATGGAGCATTGTGATGAGAAGGGCATTGAGCATTGGTCTGAAATATTTCATGGATTATTGTGATAAGAATGGGCATGGAGCATTGTGATGACAAGGGCACGGAACACTGTGAAACATGGGTCATGGAGGATTGTAATGACAAAGGCATGGAGCATTGTGATGGGAAGGGCATCGAGCATTGTGATGACAAGTGTCATGGTGCTTTGTGATGACAAGGGCATGGAGCCATGTGATGAGAGGTTTCATGGAGCATTGTGATGACAATGACATGGAGCATTGTGATGCCAAGTGTCATGGAACTTTGTGATGACAATGGTCATGGAGCATTTTGATGACAAGGGTGTGGTGCATTGTGATGAGAAGGGCAGGGAGCATTTTGATGACAGCGTCATGCAGCAAATTGATGAAAAGTGTAATGGAACATTTTGATGACAGGGGTTATAGAACATTGTGATGCAAGTGGTCATGGATCTTTGGGATGAAAAGGGTCATGGAGCATTTTGATGACAGGGGTTATGGAACACTGTGATGTCAGGGGTCATGGAACATTGTGCAGATAAGGGGATGTAGCATTGTGATGACAGGGGTCATGGAACATTGTGATAACAGGGGTGAGGGAGGATTGTGATGACTAGTGGTGGAACATTGTGATATCTCATGTGAGAGAGCATTTGGATGAGAAGTTCATGGAGCACTGTGATTACAAGGTTTATGGAGCATAGCGATGACAAGGTTGTGGATCATTGTGATGAAAATTGCATGGCACATTGTGATGACAAAAGTCATGGAGCATTGTTCTGACAAAGGCATGGAGCATTGTGATGACAAGGGTCACGGAGCATTGTGATGAAAAGTTTATGGAGCATTGTGGTTAACAAATGTCACAGAGTCATGTGATGATGCGGGAAAGGACTGTTGTGATGACAAACGTTATGAAACTTTGTGATGACTGGGATCACGGGGCACTGTGATGACAGGGGTCATGGAGCATTGTGATGACAAGGGCATGGAGCACTGTGATGACAGGGGCATGGAGCATTGGTCTGACAAGTTTCATAGATGATTGTGATGACAGTGGACATGGTGCATTGTGATGACAAGGGCATGGAGCATTGTGATGACAATGGCATGGTGTATTGTGAAGACAGGTGTCAGGGTGCATTGTGATGACATATGTCATGGTCCATTGCGATGACAATGGCATGGAGCATTGTGATGCCCAATATAATGGAGTATTGTAATGACAAATATAATGGAGCATTGAAATGACTACAGCTTGGAGCATTATGATGACAAGGGCCATTGAGAATTTTCATGACAATGTCGTGAAGCATTGTGATGACAAGGTCCTGGAGCACTGTGATGAGAAATCCATGGAGCCTTGTGATGACAAGTCTCATGGAGCATACTGATGAAAAGGGGCATGGAGCATACTGATTACAGGGGTCTTGGAACATTGTGATAACAAGGGCATGGAGCATTGTGATGACAAGGGCATGGAGCATTGGTCTAATAAGTTTCATGGATTATTGTGATGACAGTTGGAATGGCGCATTGTGATGACAATGGCATGGAGCATTGTGATGAACAGGTCATGCAGTATTGTGAAAAGAGGTGTCACGGAGCATTGTGATGACATATGTATTGGCCCATTGTGATGACAATGTCATGGAGCATTGTGATGTCAAGTTTCATGGAGGATTCTGATGACAAATGTAAAGGAGCTTTGTGATGACAATGGCTTGGAGCATAGTGATGACAAGGTTCAGGGAGCATTGTGCTGACAAGTGCATGGAGAATTGTGATGACAAGGGTCATGGAGCATTCTGATGAAAAGCTTGTGGAGTATTTTGATGACAATGGCATGGAGCATTGTGATGAAAATGGCATGGGGCTTTGTGATGAAAAATGCAAGGAGCCATTTCGTGACAGGGTTCAAGGAGCATTCTGACGACAAGTGTCAGGGAGCATTGTGATGACAAGTGTATTGAGAATTGTGATGACAAAGGTCATGGAGCATTGTGATGAAAAGGGCATGGAGTATTGTGATGACAGGCATCATGGAGCACTGTGATGAAAAGTGTTATGGAACATTGTGATCACAAGTGTTTGGAGCATTGCGATGACAGTGGTCATGGATCATTTTGATTTCAAGGAACATGGAGCATTGTGAAGACAAGGGCATGAAGCAATGGGATCCCAAAGTACATGGAGGATAGAGATGACAATGGTAATGCAGTATTGTGATGACAAGCACATAGAGCATTGTAATGACAAAGTCATGTAGCATTTTGCTGACAAAGGCATGGAGCATTGTGATGACAGGTGTCATGGAGCACTGTGATGACAAGCGTCACAGAGCATTGTGAATACAGGGGTCATGGAGCACTGGGATGACAAGGGCATGGATAATTTTGATGACAAGTGTCATGGATCATTGGGCTGAAAATGTTCATGGAGTATTGTGATGACAGGGGTCATGGAGCATAGTGATGACTAGGGAATGGAGCATTGTGATGACAAGAGTCCCGGATCATTGTGTTGTCAGGTGTCATTGAGTGTTGTGATGACAGTGATCATGGAGCATTGTGATGATATTGGTCTTGGAGCATTGTGATGAGAAGTTCATGGGGCATTGGGCTGAAAATGTTCATGGAGTATTGTGATGACAGGGGTCATGGAGCATTGTGATCACAAGGGAATGGAGCATGGTGATGACAAGGTCCTGGAGCATTGTGATGATAAGACCATGGAGGCTTGTGATGACAAGTCTCATGGAGCATTCTGATGAAAAGGGGAATGGAGCATTGTGATTACATGGGTCTTGGAGCATTGTGATGACAAGGGCATGGAGCATTGTGTGGAGAAGGCCATGGAACATTCTGATGACATGCGTCATGGAGCTTTGTGATGACAAGGGCGTGGAGCTTTGTGATTATAGGGGTCTTGGTGCATTGTGATGACAGAGGTAATGGAGAATTGTGATGAGAAGAGAATGGAGCATTGTGATTACAAGATGTATGGAGCATTGCGATGACAAATTTCTGGACCGTTGGGATGAATACCGTGTGGCACATTGTGATGACAAGGGTCATGGAGCATTTTTCTGACAAAGGCATGGAGCATTGTGATGACAACTGTCACGGAGCATTGTGATGAACAGTTCATGGAGCATTGTGGTTACAAATTTAACAAAGCCTTGTGATGACACGGGTATTGACCATTGTGATGACAAATGTTATGAAGAATTGTGATGACTGGAGTAACGGAGCATTGTGATGACAGGGGTCATGGAGCATTGTGATGAAAAGGGCATGGAGCATTGTGCTGAGAATGGCATAGAGCATTGTGATGACATGTGTCATGGAGCATTGTAATGAGAAGCGTCACGGAGCATTGTGAATACAGGGGTCATGGAGCATTAGGATGACAAGGGCATGGATCATTGTGATGACAAGTGTCATGGAGAATTGGGCTGAAATTGTTCCTGGAGTATTGTGATGACAGGGGTCATGGAGCATTGTGATGACTAGGGAATGGAGCATTGTGATGACAAGAGTCCCAGATCGTTGTTTTGTCAGGTGTCATTGAGTGTTGTGATGACAGTGATCATGGAGCATTGTGATGATATTGGTCCTGGAGCATTGTGATGAGAAGGTCATTGGGCATTGGGCTGAAAATGTTCATGGATTATTGTGATGACAGGGGTCATGGAGCATTGTGATGACAAGGGAATGGAGCATGGTGATAACAAGGTCCTGGAGCATTGTGATGAGGTGACCAGGGAGACTTGTGATGACAAGTTTCATGGAGCATCCTGATGAAAAGTGGCATGGAGCAATGTGATTACAGGGTTCTTGGAGCATTGTGATGACAAGGTCATGGAGCATTGTGAGTAGAAGGCCATGGAACATTCTGATGACATGCGTCATGGAGCACTGTGATGAAAAGGGCATGGAGCATTGTGATTACAGGGGTCTTGGAGCATTGTGATGACAAGGGTCATGGAGCCTTGTGATGACAAGGCCGTGGATCATTGTGATGGCAGGTGTCATGGAGCATTGTTATGACAGACGTAATGGAGCATTGTGATGAGAAGGGCATTGAACATTGGTCTGAAATATTTCATGGATTGTTGTGATGAGAGTGGGCATGGAGCATTGTGATGACAAGGGCACGGAACACTGATTCATCGCTCATGGACGATTGTAATGACAAGGGCATGGAGCATTGTGATGAGAAGGGCATGGAGCCATGTGATGAGAGTGTTCATGGAGCATTGTGATGCCAATGACATGGAGCATTGTGATGCCAAGTGTCATGGAGCTTTGAGATGACAAAGGTCATGGAGCATATTGATGACGAGGGTGTGGTGCATTGTGATGAGAAGTGCAGGGAGCATTTTGATGACAGGGTCATGCAGCAATTTGATGAAAAGTGTAATGGATCATTTTGATGACAGGGCTTATAGAACATTGTGATGCCAGGGGTCATTGATCTTTGGGATAAAAAGTGTCATGGAGCATTTTGATGACAGGGATTATGGAACATTGTGATGTCAGGTGTCATGGAACATTTTGCAGATAAGGGGATGTAGCATTGTGATGACAGTGGTCATGGAACCTTGTGATAACAGGGGTGAGGGAGGATTGTGATGACTAGTGATGGAATATTGTGATATCTCATGTGAGAGAGCATTTGGATGAGAAGTTCATGGAGCATTGTGATTACAAGGTTTATGGAGCATAGCGATGACAAAGTTGTGGATCATTGTGATGAAAAGCGCATGGTACATTGTGATGAAAAGCGTCATGGAGCATTGTTCTGACAAAGGCATGGAGCATTGTGATGACAAGAGTCATGGAGCATTGTGATGAAAAATTCATGGAGCATTGTGGTTAAAATGGTCACAGAGCCTTGTGATGACGCGGGCATGGACCGTTGTGATGACAAACGTTATGAAGCATTGTGATGACTGGAGTCACGGGGCATTGTGATGACAGGGGTCATGGAGCATTGTGATGACAAGGGCATGGAGCACTGTGATGACAGGGGCATGGAGCATTGGTCTGACAAGTTTCATAGATGATTGTGATGACAGTGGACATGGTGCATTGTGATGACAAGGGCATGGAGCATTATGATGACAAGGTCATGGAGTATTGTGAAGACAGGTGTCAGGGAGCATTGTGATGACATATGTCATGGTCCATTGCGATGACAATGGCATGGAGCATTGTGATGCCAAATATAATGGAGGATTGTAAAGACAAATATAATGGAGCATTGTTATGACTACGGCTTGGAGCATTATGATGGCAAGGGCCATTGTGAATTTTCATGACAATGTCGTGAAGCATTGTGATGACAAGGTCCTGGAGCATTGTGATGAGAAAACCATGGAGCCTTGTGATGACAAGTCTCATGGAGCATACAGATGAAAAAGGGCATGGAGCATTCTGATTACAGGGGTCTTGGAACATTGTGATAACAAGGGCATGGAGCATTGTGATGACAAGGGCATGGAGCTTTGGTCTAATAAGTTTCATGGATTATTGTGATGACAGTTGGAATGGCGCATTGTGATGACAAGGAAATGGAGCATTGTGATGACCAGGTCATGCAGTATTGTGAGAAGAGTTGTCACGGAGCATTGTGATGATATATGTTTTAGCCCATTGTGATGACAATGGCATGGAGCATTGTGATGCCAAGTTTCATGGAGGATTGTGATGACAAAGGTAAAGGAGCATTGTGATGACAATCTCTTGGAGCATAGTGATGACAAGGTTCAGGGAGCATTGTGCTGACAAGTGCATGGAGAATTGTGATGACAAGGGTCATGGAGCATTCTGATGACAAGCTTATGGAGTATTTTTTTTTTTTTTCTTTTTGCGGTATGCGGGCCTCTCACTGTTGTGGCCTCTCCCGTTGCGGAGCACAGGCTCCGGATGCGCAGGCCCAGCGGCCATGGCTCACGGGCACAGCCGCTCCGCGGCATATGGGATCCTCCCAGACCGGGGCACGAACCCGTATCCCCTGCATCGGCAGGCGGACTCTCAACCACTGCGCCACCAGGGAGGCCCTACTTATGGAGTATTTTGATGACAATGGAATGGAGCATTCTGATGAAAACGGCATGGCGCTCTGTGATGAAAAAGGCAAGGAGCCTTTTCGTGACAGATTTCAAGGAGCATTCTGTCGACAAGTGTCTGGGAGCATTGTGATGACAAGTGTATTGAGAATTGCGATGACAAAGGTCATGGAGCATTGTGATGAAAAGGGCATGGAGTATTGTGATGACAGGCATCATGGAGCGTTGTGATGAAAAGGGTTATGGAACATTGTGATCACAAGGGTTTGGAGCATTGTGATTACAGATGTCATGGATCATTTAGATTTCAAGTAGCATGGAGCATTGTGATGACAAGGGCATGAAGCAATGTGATCCCAAGTTTCATGGAGGATAGTGATGACAATGGTAATGCAGTATTGTGATGACAAGCACATAGAGCATTGTAATGACAAGGTCATGTAGCATTTTGCTGACAAAGGCATGGAGCATTGTGATGACAGGTGTCATGGAGCACTGTGATGACAAGCGTCACGGATCATTGTGAATACACGGGTCATGAAGCATTGGGATGACAAGGGCATGGATCATTGTGATGACAAATGTCATGGAGCATTGGGCTGAAAATGTTCAAGGAGTATTGTGATGACAGGGGTGATGGAGCATTGTGATGACTAGGGAATGGAGCATTGTGATGACAAGAGTCCCAGATCATTGTGTTTTCAGGTGTCGTGGAGTGTTGTGATAACAGTGATCATGGAGAATTTTGATGATATTGGTCTTGGAGCATTGTGATGAGAAGGTCATGGGGCATTGGGCTGAAAATATTCATGGAGTATTGTGATGACAGTGGTCCTGGAGCATTGTGATGACAAGGGAATGGAGCATGGTGATAACAAGGTCCTGGAGCATTGTGATGAGATGACCATGGAGACTTGTGATGACAAGTCTCATGGAGCATTCTGATGAAAAAGGGCATGGAGCATTGTGATTACATGGGTCTTGGAGCATTGTGATGACAAGGGCATGGAGCATTGTGTGGGGAAGGCCATGGAACATTCTGATGACATGCGTCATGGAGCTTTGTGATGACAAGGGCATGGAGCATTGTGATGAAAAGTTCATGCAGTATTGTGAAAAGTGGTGTCACGGAGCATTGTGATGACATATGTATTGGCCCATTGTGATGACAATGGCATGGAGCTTTGTGATGCAAATTGTCATGGATGATTCTGATGACAAAGGTAATGGAGCATTTTGATGACAATGGCTTGGAGCATAGTGATGACAAATTTCAGGGAGCACTGTGCTGACAAGTGCATGGAGAATTGTGATGGCAAGAGTCATGGAGCATTCTGATGACAAGCTTGTGCAGTATTTTGATGACAATGGCATGGAGCATTGTGATGAAAATGGCATGGGGCTTTGTGATGAAAATGCATGTAGCCTTTTCGTGACAGGGTTCAAGGAGCATTCTGTCGACAAGTGTCAGGGAGCATTGTGATGACAAGTGTATTGAGAATTGTGATGACAAAGGTCATGGAGCATTGTGATGACAAGGGCATGGAGCATTGTTATTACAGGGGTTTTGGAGCATTGTGATGACAAGGGCCATGGAGACTTTTGATGACAAGGCCGTGGAACATTTTGATGGCAGGGGTCATGGAGCATTTTTATGACATAGGAAATGGAGCATTGTGATGAGAAGGTCATTGAGAATTGGTCTGAAATGTTTCATGGATTATTGTGATGAGAGTGGGCATGGAGCATTGTGATGACAAGGGCACGGTACACTGTGATACATGGGTCATGGAGGATTGTAATGACAAGGGCATGGAGCATTGTGATGAGAAGGGCATCGAGCATTGTGATGACAAGTGTCATGGAGCCTTTGATGACAAGGGCATGGAGCAATGTGATGCGATGGTTCATGGAGCATTGTGATGACAATGACATGGAGCATTGTGATGCCAAGGGTCATGGAGGTTTGTGATGACAAAAGTCATGGAGCATTTTGATGACACGTGTGTTGTGCATTGTGATGAGAAGGGCAGGGAGCTTTTTTTTTTCTTTTTTTTTTTTTTTTTTTTTTTGCGGTATGCGGGCCTCTCACTGTTGTGGCCTCTCCCGTTGCGGAGCACTGGCTCCGGATGCGCAGGCCCAGCGGCCATGGCTCACGGGCCCAGCCGCTCCGCGGCATATGGGATCCTCCCAGACCGGGGCACGAACCCGTATCCCCTGCATCGGCAGGCGGACTCTCAACCACTGCGCCACCAGGGAGGCCCGGGCAGGGAGCTTTTTGATGACAGGGTCATGCAGCAATTTGATGAAAAGTGTAATGGAACATTTTTATGACATGGGTTATAGAACATTGTGTTGCCAGGGATCATGGAGCTTTGGGATGAAAAGCGTCATGGAGCATTTTGATGACAGGGGTTATGGAAATATGTGATGTCAGGGGTCAAGGAACATTGTGCTGATAAGGGGATGTAGCATTGTGATCACAGGGGTCATGGAACATTGTGATAACAGGGTTGAGCGAGGATTGTGATGACTAGTGATGGAACATTGTGATATCTCATGTGAGAGAGCATTTGGATGAGAAGTGCATGTAGCATTGTGATTACAAGGTTTACGGAGCATAGCGATGACAAAGTTGTGGATCATTGTGATGAAAAGTGCATGGCACATTGTGATGACAAAGGTCATGGAGCATTGTTCTGACAAAGGCATGGAGCATTGTGATGACAAGGGTCACGGAACATTGTGATGAAAAGTTCATGGAGCATTGGGGTTACAAATGTAACAGAGCCTTGTGATGACGCGGGCATGGACTGTTGTGATGACAAACGTTATGAAGCATAGTGATGACTGGAGTCACGGGGCATTTTGATGACAGGGGTCATGGAGCATTGTGATGACAAGGGCATGGAGCATTGTGATGACAGGGGCATGGAGCATTGGTGTGACAAGTTTCATAGATTATTGTGATGACAGTGGACATGGTGCATTGTGATGACTAGGGCATGCAGCATTGTGAAGACAAGGGCATGGAGTAATGTGAAGACAGGTGTCAGGGAGCATTGTGATAACCTATGTCATGGTCCACTGCGATGACAATAACATGGAGCATTGTGATGCCAAATGTAATGGAGGATGTGATGACAAATATAATGGAGCATTGTGATGACTAGGGCTTGGAGCATTATGTTGACAAGGGCCATTGAGAATTTTCATGACAATGTCCTGAAGCATTGTGATGACAAGGTCCTGGAGCTTTGTGATGAGAAATCCATGGAGGCTTGTGATGACAAATCTCAAGGAGCATACTGATGAAAAGGGGTCTGGAGCATTCTGATTACAGGGGTCTTGGAACATTGTGATACAAGGGCATAGAGCATTGTGATGACAAGGGCATGCAGTATTGTGAAGAGAGGTGTCAGGGAGCATTGTGATGACATATGTAATGGCCCATTGTGATGACAAAGGCATGGAGCATTGTGATGCCAAGTGTCATGGAGGATTATAATGGCAAAGGTAATGGAGCATTGTGATGACAAGTGTTTGGAGCATTGTGATGACAAGGGTCAGGGAGCATTGTGCTGACAAGTGCATGGATAATTGTGATGACAAGAGACATGGAGCATTCTGATGACAAGGTTGTGGAGTATTTTGATGACAACTGCATGGAGCATTGTGATGAAAATGGCATGGGGCATTGTGATGAAAAAGGAATGGAGCCTTTTGGTGACAGGGTTCAAGGAGCACTCTGACGACAATGTCAGGGAGCATAGTGATGACAAGTGTATTGAGAATTGTGATGACAAAGGTCATGGAGCATTGTGATGAAAAGGGCATGGAGTATTGTGATGACAGGCATCATGGAGCTTTGTGATAACAAGTGTTACGGAACATTGTGATCACAAGGGTTTGGAGCATTGTGATGACAGAGGTCATGGATCATTTTGATTTCAAGGAGCAGGGAGCATTGTGATGACAAGGGCATGAAGCAATGTGATCCCAAGTTTAATGGAGGATAGTGATGACAATGGTAATGCAGTATTGTGATGACAAGCGCAAAGAGCATTGTAATGACAAGGTCATGTAGCATTTTGCTGACAAAGGCATGGAGCATTGTGATGACAAGTTTCATGGAGCACTGTGATGACAAGCGTCACGGAGCATTGTGAATACAGGGGTCATGGAGCATTGGGATGACAAGGGCATGGAGCATTGTGATGACAAGTGTCATGGAGCCTTGGGCTGAAAATGTTCATGGAGTACTGTGATGACAGGGGTCATGTAGAATTTTGATTTCACTGTGCTGACATTACCCGGAAGCATTATGATGATGGGCATGATGCATTGTGATGACAGGGTTCATGGAGCATTGAGATGAAGAGGGGTATGGAGCATTGTGATTACAGGGGTCTTGGAGCATTGTGATGACAAGGTCATTGAGCATTTTGATGAGAAGTACATGGAACATTCTGATGACGTGTCATGGAGCTTTGTGATGACAACGGCATAGAAATTTGTGATGGCAGGGGTCATGGAGTATTGTTATGACAATGGTAATGCAGCATTGTGATGACAAGGGCATGGAGCATTGTGATTACAAAGTTCATGGAGCATTGCGATGACAAATTTGTGGACCGTTGGGATGAAAATTACGTGGCACATTGTGATGAAAAGGGTCATGGAGCATTTTTTTGACAAAGGCATGGAGCATTGTGATGACAAGGGTCACGGAGCATTGTGATGAAAAGTTCATGGAGCATTGTGGTTACAAAGGTAACAGAGCCTTGTGATGACGTGGGTATCGCCCATCGTGATGACATATGTTATGAAGAATTGTGATGACTGGAGTCATGGAGCATTGTGATGACAGGGGTCATGGAGCATTGTGATGAAAAGGGCATGGAACATTGTGCTGAGAAAGGCATAGAGCATTGTGATGACGTGTCATGGAGCACTGTGATGACAAGCGTCACGGACCATTGAGAATACAGGGGTCATGGAGCATTAGGATGACACGGTAATGGATCATTGTGATGACAAGGGTCATGGAGAATTGGGCTGAAAATGTTCCTGGAGTATTGTGATGACAGGTGTCATGGGTCATTGTGATTACAGGGGTCTTGGAGCATTATGATGACAGAGGTCCCGGATCATTGGGTTGTCAGCTGTCATGGAGTGTTGTGATGACAGTGGTCATGGAGCATTGTGATGATATTGTTCATGGAGCATTGTGAAGAGAAGGTCATGGAGCAGTGGGCTGAAAATGTTCATGGAGTATTGTGATGACAGGGGTCATGGAGCATTGTGATGACAACGGAATGGAGCATGGTGATGACAAGTTCCTGGAGCATTGTGATGAGATGACCATGGAGACTTGTGATGACAAGTCTCATGGAGCATTCTGATGATAAGGGGCATGGAGCATTGAGATTACAGGGGTCTTGAAGCATTGTGATGACAAGGGCATGGAGCATTGTGAGGAGAAGGCCATGGAACATTGTGATGACATGTGTCATGGAGCATTGTGATGACGAGGACATTGAGCATTGTGATTACAGGGGTTTTGGAGCATTGTGATGACAAGGGTCATGGAGCCTTGTGATGACAAGGCCGTGGAACATTGTGATGGCAGGGGTCATGAAGCATTGTTATGACACAGATAATGGAGCATTGTGATGAGAAGGGCATTGAGCATTGGTCTGAAATATTTCATGGATTATTGTGATGAGAGTGGGCATGGAGCATTGTGATGACAAGGGCACGGAACACTGTGATACATGGGTCATGGAGGATTGTAATGACAAAGCCATGGAGCATTGTGATGGGAAGGGCATCGAGCATTGTGATGGGAAGGGCATCGAGCATTGTGATGACAAGAGTCATGGTGCTTTGTGATGACAAGGGCATGTAGCCATGTGATGAGAGGGTTCATGGAGCATTGTGATGACCATGACATGGAGTACTGTGATGCCAAGTGCCATGGAGCTTTGTGATGACAATGGTTATGGAGCATTTTGATGACAAGGGTGTGGTGCATTGTGATGAGAAGGGCAGGGAGCATTTTGATGACTGGGTCATTCAGCAATTTGATGAAAAGTGTAATGGAACATTTTGATGACAGGGGTTATAAAACATTGTGATGCCAGCGGTCATGGATCTTTGGGATGAAAAGGGTCATGGAGCATTTTGATGACAGGGATTATGGAACATTGTGATGTCAGGGGTCATGGAACATTGTGCAGATAAGGGGATGTAGCATTGTGATGACAGGGGTCATGGAACATTGTGATAACAGGGGTGAGGGAGGAATGTGATGACTAGTGGTGGAACATTGTGATATCTCATGTGAGAGAGCATTTGGATGAGAAGTTCATGGAGCATTGTGATTACAAGGTTTATGGAGCATAGCGATGACAAGGTTGTGGATCATTGTGATGAAAAGTGCATGGCACATTGTGATGAAAAGGGTCATGGAGCATTGTTCTGACAAAAGCATGGAGCATTGGGATGACAAGGGTCACGGAGCATTGTGATGAAAAGTTCATGGAGCATTGTGGTTAAAATGGTCACAGAGCCTTGTGCTGACGTGGGCATGGACCGTTGTGATGAAAAACGTTATGAAGCATTGTGATGACTGGAGTCACGGGGCATTGTGATGACAGGGCTCATGGAGCATTGTGTTGACAAGGGCATGGAGCACTGTGATGACAGGGGCATGGAGCATTGGTCTGACAAGTTTCATAGATGATTGTGATGACAGTGCACATGGTGCATTGTGATGACAAGGGCATGGAGCATTGTGATGACAAGGGCATGGTGTATTGTGAAGACAGGTGTCAGGGAGCATTGTGATGACATATGTCATGGTCCATTGCGATGACAATGGCATGGAGCATTGTGATGCCAAATGTAATGGAGGATTGTAATCACAAATATAATGTAGCATTGTGATGACTACGGCTTGGAGCATTATGATGACAAGGGCCAATGAGAATTTTCATGACAATGTCGTGAAGCATTGTGATGACAAGGTCCTGGAGCATTGTGATGAGAAAACCATGGAGCCTTGTGCTGACAAGTCTCATGGAGCATACTGATGAAAATGGGCATGGAGCATTCTGATTACAGGGGTCTTGGAACTTTGTGATAACAAGGGCATGGAGCATTGTGATGACAAGGGCATGGAGCATTGGTCTAATAAGTTTCATGGATTATTGTGATGACAGTTGGAATGGCGCATTGTGATGACAAGGGAATGGAGCATTGTGATGACCAGGTCATGCATTATTGTGAAAAGAGGTGTCACGGAGCATTGTGATGACATACGTATTGGCCCATTGTGATGACAATGGCATGGAGCATTGTGATGACAAATGTCATGGAGGATTCTGATGACAAAGGTAATGGAGCATTGTGATCACAATGGCTTGGAGTATAGTGATGAAAAGGTTCAGGGAGCATTGTGCTGACAAGTGCATGGAGAATTGTGATGACAAGGGTCATGGAGCATTCTGATGACAAGCTTGTGGAGTATTTTGATGACAATGGCATGGAGCATTGTGATGAAAATGGCATGGGGCTTTGTGATGAAAAATGCATGCAGCCTTTTCATGACAGGGTCCAAGGAGCATTCTGACGACAAGTGTTATGGAGCATTGTGATGACAAATGTATTGAGAAATGTGATGACAAAGGTCATTGAGCATTGTGATGAAAAGGGCATGGAGTATTGTGATGACAGGCATCATGGAGCGTTGTGATGACAAGTGTTATGGAACATTGTGATCACAAGTGTTTGGAGCATTGCGATGACAGAGGTCATGGATCATTTTGATTTCAAGGAGCATGTAGCATTGTGATGACAAGGGCATGAAGCAATGTGATCCCAAGGTTCATGGAGGATAGTGATGACACTGGTAATGGAGTATTGTGATGACAAGTGCATAGAGTATTGTAATGAGAAGGTCATGTAGCATTTTGATGACAAAGGCATGGAGCATTGTGATGACAGGTGTCATGGAGCATTGTGATGACAAGCGTCAGGGAGCATTGTGAATACAGGGGTCATTTAGCATTGGGATGACAAGGGCATGGATCATTGTGATGACAAGCGTCATGGAGTATTGGGCTGAAAATATTCATGGAGTATTGTGATGACAGTGGTCATGGAGCATTGTGATGACTAGGGAATGGAGCATTGTGATGACAAGAGTCCCGGATCATTGTGTTGCCAGGTGTCATGGAGTGTTTTGATGACAGTGGTCATGGAGCATTGTGATGATATTGGTCTTGGAGAATTGTGATGAGAAGTTCACGGAGCATTGGGCTGAAAATATTCATGGAGTATTGTGATGACAGGGGTCATGGAGCATTGTGATGACAAGGAAATGGAGCATGGTGATGACAAGGTCCTGGAGCATTGTGATGAGAAGACCATGGAGACTTGTGATGACAAGTCTCATGGAGCATTCTGATGATAAGGGGCATGGAGCATTGTGATTACATGGGTCTTGGAGCATTGTGATGACAAGGGCATGGAGCATTGTGAGGAGAAGGCCATGGAACATTCTGATGACATGCGTCATGGAGCTTTGTGATGACAAGGGCTTGGAGCTTTGTGATTACAGGGGTCTTGGTGCATTGTGATGACAGAGGTAATGGAGAATTGTGATGAGAAGGGAATGGAGCATTGTGATTACAAGGTTTATGGAGCATTGCGATGACAAATTTCTGGACCGTTGGGATGAAAATCGTGTGGCACATTGTGATGACAAGGGTCATGGAGCATTTCTCTGACAAAGGCATGGAGCATTGTGATGACAAGTGTCAAGGAGCATTGTGATGAAAAGTTCATGGAGCATTGTGGTTACAAAGGTAACAGAGCCTTGTGATGACACGGGTATCGACCATTGTGATTACAAATGTTATGAAGAATTGTAATGACTGGAGTAACAGAGCATTGTGATGACAGGTGTCATGGAGCATTGTGATGAAAAGGGCATGGAGCATTGTGCTGAGAATGGCATAGAGCATTGTGATGACATGTGTCATGGAGCATTGTAATGACAAGCGTCACGGAGCATTGTGAATACAGGGGTCATGGAGCATTAGGATGACAAGGGCATGGATCATTGTGATGACAAGTGTCATGGAGAATTGGGCTGAAAATGTTCCTGGAATTTTGTGATGACAGGGGTCATGGAGCATTGTGATGACTAGGGAATGGAGCATTGTGATGACAAGAGTCCCAGATCATTGTGTTGTCAGGTGTCATTGAGTGTTGTGATGACAGTGATCATGGAGCATTGTGATGATATTGGTCTTGGAGCATTGTGATGAGAAGGTCATGGGGCATTGGGCTGAAAATGTTCATGGATAATTGTGATGACAGGGGTCAGGGAGCATTGTGATGTCAAGGGAATGGAGCATGGTGATAACAAGGTCCTGGAGATTTGTGATGAGATGACCAGGGAGACTTGTGATGACAATTTCATGGAGCATCCTGATGAAAAGGGGCATGGAGCATTGTGATTACAGGGGTCTTGGAGCATTGTGATGACAAGGGCCTGGAGCATTGTGAGGAGAAGGCCATGGAACATTCTGATGACATGCATCATTGAGCTTTATGATGACAAGGGCATGGAGCATTATGATTACAGGGGTCTTGGAGCATTGTGATGACAAGGGTCATGGAGCCTTGTGATGACAAGGCCGTGGAACATTGTGATGGCAGGTGTCATGGAGCATTCTTATGACAGAGGTAATGGAGCATTGTGATGAGAAGAGCATTGAGCATTGGTCTGAAATATTTCATGGATTGTTGTGATGAGAGTGGGCATGGAGCATTCTGATGACAAGGGCACGGAACACTGTGATACATCGGTCATGGAGGATTGTAATGACAAGGGCATGGAGCATTGTGATGAGAAGGGCATCGAGCATTGTGATGACAAGTGTCATGGTGCTTTGTGATGACAAGGGCATGGAGCCATGTGATGAGAGGGTTC
This sequence comes from Mesoplodon mirus, assembly GCF_964341445.2. NCBI lineage: Eukaryota > Metazoa > Chordata > Mammalia > Artiodactyla > Ziphiidae > Mesoplodon > Mesoplodon mirus. The sequence goes on from NW_028295811.1 coordinate 2,742,486, forward strand.
ATGGAGCACTGTGATGACAATGACATGGAGCATTGTGATGACAAGTGTCATGGAGCTTTGTGATGACAAATGTCATGGAGCATTTTGATGACGTGGGTGTGGTGCATTGTGATGAGAAGTGCAGGGAGCATTTTGATGACAGGGTTATGCAGCAATTTGATGAAAAGTGTAATGGAACATTTTGATGACAGGGGTTATAGAACATTGTGATGCCAGGGGTCATGGATCTTTGGGATAAAATGTGTCATGGAGCATTTTGATGACAGCGGTTATGGAACATTGTGATGTCAGGGGTCATGGAACATTTTTCAGATAATGGGATGTAGCATTGTGATGACAGGGGTCATGGAACATTGTGAAAACAGGGGTGAGTGAGGATTGTGATAACTAGTGATGGAATATTGTGATATCTCATGTGAGAGAGCATTTGGATGAGAAGTTCATAGAGCATTGTGATTACAAGGTTTATGGAGCATAGCGATGACAAGGTTGTGGATCATTGTGATGAAAAGCGCATGGTAGATTGTGATGAAAACGGTCATGGAGCATTGTTCTGACAAAGGCATGGAGCATTGTGATGACAAGTGTCATGGAGCATTGTGATGAAAATTTCATGGAGGATTGTGGTTAAAATGGTCACAGAGCCTTGTGATAACACGGGCATGGACCGTTGTGATGACAAACGCTATGAAGCATTGTGATTACTGGAGTCACGGGGCATTGTGATGACAGGGGTCATGGAGCACTGTGATGACAAGGGCATGGATCACTGTGATGACATGGGCATGGAGCATTGGTCTGACAAGTTTCATAGATGATTGTGATGACAGTGGACATGGTGCATTGTGATGACAAGGGCATGGAGCATTATGATGACAAGGTCATGGAGTATTGTGAAGACAGGTGTCAGGGAGCATTGTGATGACATATGTCATGGTCCATTGCGATGAAAATGGCATGGATCATTGTGATGCCAAATGTAATGGAGGATTGTAATGACAAATATAATGGAGCTTTGTTATGACTACGGCTTGGAGCATTATGATGGCAAGGGCCATTGTGAATTTTCATGACAATGTCGTGAAGCATTGTGATGACAAGGTTCTGGAGCACTGTGATGAGAAAACCATGGAGCCTTGTGATGACAAGTCTCATGGAGCATACTGATGAAAAGTGGCATGGAGCATTCTGATTACAGGGGTCTTGGAACATTGTGATAACAAGGGCATGGAGCATTGTGATGACAAGGGCATGGAGCTTTGGTCTAATAAGTTTCATGGATTATTGTGATTACAGTTGGAATGGCGCATTGTGATGACAAGGGCATGGAGCATAGTGATGACCAGGTTATGCAATATTGTGAGAAGAGTTGTCACGGAGCATTGTGATGATATATGTTTTAGCCCATTGTGATGACAATGGCATGGAGCATTGTGATGCCAATTTTCATGGAGGATTCTGATGACAAAGGTAAAGGAGCATTGTGATGACAATGGCTTGGAGCATAGTGATGACAAGGTTCAGGGAGCATTGTGCTTACAAGTGCATGGAGAACTGTGATGACAAGGGTCATGGAGCATTCTGATGACAAGCTTATGGAGTATTTTGATGACAATGGCATGGAGCATTCCGATGAAAACGGCATGGGGCTTTGTGCTGAAGAAGGCAAGGAGCCTTTTCGTGACAGGGTTCAAGGAGCATTCTGTCGACAAGTGTCTGGGAGCATTGTGATGACAAGTGTATTGAGAATTGTGATGACAAAGTTCATGGAGCATTTTGATGAAAAGGGCATGGAGTATTGTGATGACAGGCATCATGGAGCATTGTGATGAAAAGTGTTATGGAACATTGTGATCGCAAGTGTTTGGAGCATTGCGATGACAGAGGTCATGGATCATTTAGATTTCAAGGAGCATGGAGCATTGTGATGACAAGGGCATGAAGCAATGTGATCCCAAGTTTCATGGACGATAGTGATGACAATGGTAATGCAGTATTGTGATGACAAGCACATAGAGCATTGTAATGACAAGGTCATGTAGCATTTTGCTTACAAAGGCATGGAGCATTGTGATGACAGGTGTCATGGAGCACTGAGATGAAAAGCGTCACGGAGCATTGTGAATACAGGGGTCATAGAGCATTGGGATGACAAGGGCATGGATCATTGTGATGACAAATGTCATGGAGCATTGGGCTGAAAATGTTCAAGGAGTATTGTGATGACAGGGGTGATGGAGCATTGTGATGACTAGGGAATGGAGCATTGTGATGACAAGAGTCCCGGATCATTGTGTTGTCAGGTGTCGTGGAGTTTTGTGATGACAGTGATCATGGACAATTTTGATGATATTGGCCTTGGAGCATTGTGATGAGAAGGTCAAGGGGCATTGGGCTGAAAATGTTCATGGAGTTTTGTGAAGAGAGCTGTCAGGGAGCATTGTGATGACATATGTAATGGTCCATTGTGATGACAAATGCATGGAGCATTGTGATGCCAAGTGTCATGGAGGATTCTAATGGCAAAGGTAATGGAGCATTGTGATGACAAGTGTTTGGAACATTGTGATGACAAGGGTCAGGGAGCATTGTGCTGACAAGTGCATGGATAATTGTGATGACAAGAGACATGGAGCATTCTGATGACAAGCTTGTGGAATATTTTGATGACAATTGCATGGAGCATTGTGATGAAAATGGCATGGGGCATTGTGATGAAAAAGGAATGGAGCCTTTTGGTGACAGCGTTCAAGGAGCACTCTGACGACAATGTCAGGGAGCATTGTGATGACAAGTGTATTGAGAATTGTGATGACAAAGGTCATGGAGCATTGTGATGAAAAGGGCATGGAGTATTGTGATGACAGGCATCATGGAGCTTTGTGATGACAAGTGTTACGGAACATTGTGATCACAAGTGTTTGGAGCATTGTGATGACAGAGGTCATGGATCATTTTGATTTCAAGGAGCAGGGAGCATTGTGATGACAAGGGCATGAAGCAATGTAATCCCAAGTTTCATGGAGGATTGTGATGACAATGGTAAAGGAGTATTGTGATGACAAGCGCATAGAGCATTGTAATGACAAGGTCATGTAGCATTTTGCTGACAAAGGCATGGAGCATTGTGATGACAAGTTTCATGGAGCACTGTGATGACAAGCGTCACGGAGCATTGTGAATACAGGGGTCATGGAGCATTGGGATGACAAGGGCATGGATCATTGTGATGACAAGTGTCATGGAGCCTTGGGCTGAAAATCTTCATGGAGTACTGTGATGACAGGGGTCATGTAGAATTTTGAGCTCATTGTGCTGACAATAGCCGGAAGCTTTATGATGCTTGGCATGATGCATTGTGATGACAGGGTTCATGGAGCACTGAGATGAAGAGGGGCATGGAGCATTGTGATTACAGGGGTCTTGGAGCATTGTGATGACAAGGGCATTGAGCATTTTGATGAGAAGTACATGGAACATTCTGATGACGTGTCATGGAGCTTTGTGATGACAAGGGCATAGAAAATTGTGAAGGCAAGTGTCATGGAGCATTGTTATGACAGTGGTAATGGAGCATTTTGATAAAAAGGCATGGAGCATTGTGATTACAAGGTTCATGGAGCATTGCGATGACAAATTTGTGGACCGTTGGGATGAAAAGTATGTGGCACATTGTGATGACAAGTGTCATGGAGCATTTTTTTGACAAAGACATGGAGCATTGTGATGGCAAGTGTCACGGAGCATTGTGATGAAAAGTTCATGGAGCATTGTGGTTACAAAGGTAACAGAGCCTTGTGATGACGTGGGTATCGCCCATCGTGATGACAAATATTATGAAGAATTGTGATGACTGGAGTCATGGAGCATTGTGATGACATGTGTCATGGGGCACTGTGATGGCAAGCGTCACGGAGCATTGTGAATACAGGGGTCATGGAGCATTGGCAAGACAAGGGCATGGATCATTGTGATGACAAGGGTCATGGTGCACTGGGCTGAAATTGTTCATGGAGTGTTGTGATGACAGGTGTCATGGAGCATTTTGATGACTAGGGAATGGAACATTGTGATGACAAGAGTCCCGGATCATTGTGTTGTCAGGTGTCATGGAGTGTAGTGATGACAGTGGTCATGGAGAATTGTGATGGTATTGGCCAGGGAGCATTGTGATGAGTAGGTCGTGGAGCATTGGGCTGAAAATGTTCATGGATTATTGTGAAGACAGGGGTCATGGAGCATTGTGATGACAAGGGAATGGAGCATGGTGATGACAAGGTCCTAGAGCGTTGTGATGAGAAGACAATGGAGACTTGTGACGATAAGTCTCATGGAGCATTCTGATGAAAAGGGGCATTGCGCATTGTGATTACAGGGTTCTTGGAGCATTTTGATGACAAGAGCATGGAGCATTGTGATGAGAAGGCCATGAATCATTCTGATGACATGTGTCATGGAGCTTTTTGATGACAAGGGCATGGAGCATTGTGATGACATGTGTCATGGAGCATTGTGATGACAACGGAATGGAGCATGGTGATGACAAGGTCCTGGGGCATTGTGATGAGAAGACCATGGAGACTTCTGATGAGAAGTCTCATTGAGCATTCTGATGAAATGGGGCATGGAGCATTGTGATTACAGGTGTCTTGGAGCATTGTGATGACTAGGGCATGGAGCATTGTGATGAGAAGGCCATGGAGCATTCTGATGACATGCGTCATGGAGTTTTGTGATGACAAGGGCATGGAGCATTTGTGATTACAGGGATCTTGGAGCATTGTGATGAAAAGTGCATGGATCATTGTTATGAAAAAGGCATGGAGCCTTTTCATGACAGGGTTCATGGAGCATTCTGACGACAAGTGTCAGGAAGCATTGCGTTGACAAGTGTAATGAGCATTGTGATGACAAAGATCATGGAGCATTGTGATGAGAATACCATGGATAATTGTGATGATGAGCGTCATGGGGTGTTGTGATGATAAGTGTTATGGAACTTTGTGATCACAAGGATTTGGAACATTTTGATTACAGAGGTCATGGAGAATATTGATTTCATTGTGATGACAATAGCCTGTAGCATTGTGATGATGGGAATGATGCATTGTGATGACAGGGTTCAAGGAGCATTGAGATGAAAATGGGCATGGAGCATTGTGATTACAAGGGTCTTGGAGCATTGTGATGACAAGGGCATGGAGCACTGTGATGAGAAGGCCATGGAACTTTCTGATGACATGTGTCATGGAGCTTTGTGATGACAAGGGCATGGAGCATTGTGCTTTCAGGGGTCTGGAGCATTGTGATGACAAGTGTCATGGAACCTTGTGATGACTAGGCCGTGGAACATTTTGATGGCAATGGTCATGGTGCATTTTTATGACAGGTGTAATGGAGCATTTTGATGAGAAGGGCATGGAACATTGGTATGAAATATTTCATGGATTACTGTGATGAGTGTGGGCATGGAGCATTGTGATGGCAAGGACACGGAACACTGTGATACATGGGTCATGCAGGATTGTAATGACAAGGGCATGGAGCATTGTGATGAGAAGGGCATCGAGCATTGTGATGACAAGTGTCATGGAGCTTTGTGATGACAAGGGCATGGAGCAATGTGATGAGAGGGTTCATGGAGCATTGTGATGACAATGACATGGAGCATTGTGATGCCAAGGGTCATGGAGATTTGTGATGACAAGTCATGGAGCATTTTGATGACAAGGGCTTGGTGCATTGTGCTGAGAAATGCAGGGAGCATTTTGATGACCAGGTCATGCAGCAATTTGATAAAAATTGTAAAGGAACATTTTGATGGCAGTGCTTATAGAACATTGTGTTGTCAGGGTTCTTGGAGCTTTGGGATGAAAAGGGTCATGGAGCATTTTGATGACAGGGGTTATGGAACATTGTGATGTCAGGGGTCATGGAACATTGTGATGATAAGGGGATGTAGCATTGTGATGACAGTGTCCTGAAACACTGTGATTACAGGGATGAGGGAGTATTGTGATGACTAGAGATGGAACATTGTGATATCTCTGGTGAGAGAGCATTTTGATGAGAAGTGCATCGACCATTGTGATTACAAGGTTTATGAAGCATAGCAATGACAAGATTGAGGACCTTTGTGATGAAATGCGCGTGGCACATTGTGATGACTATATTCATTGAGCATTGTTCTGACAAAGAAATGGAGCTTTGTGATGACAAGGGCATGGAGCATTGTGATTACATGGGTCATGGAGCATTTTGATGACAATGGCGTCGAGCATTGTGATGAGAAGGCCATGGATAATTGTGATGATGTGCGTCATGGAGCACAGTAATGACAAGGGGTATGGAGCATTGTGATGACAGTGGCCATGGAGAAATGTGATGACAAGTGTCATGGAGCATTCTGATGACAAGCTTGTGGAGTATTGTGACAACAATGGCTTGGAGCATTGTGATGAAAAGGGCATGGAGCATCGTGCTGAAAAAGGCATGAAGCCATTTCATGACAGGTTTCAAGGAGCATTCTGATGACAAGTGTCAGGGAACATTGTGATGACATGTGTATTGAGAATTGTGATGAAAAAGATCATGGAGCATTTTGACGAAAAGGGCATAGAGTATTGTGATGACAGGCATCATGGAGCGTTGTGATGACAAGTGTTATGGAACATTGTGATCACAAGGGTTTGGAGCATTGTGATGATAGAAGTCATGGATCATTTTGTTTTCAAGGAGCATGGAGCATTGTGATGACAAGGGCATGAAGCAATGCGATCCCAAGGTTCACGGATGATTGTGATGACAATGCTAAGGGAGTATTGTGATGACAAGCAAATGGAGCATTTTGATGGCAAGGTCATGTAGCATTTTGCTGACACAGGCATGGAGCATTGTGATGATAAGGGTCATAGAGCACTTTGATTAGATGCATCACGGATCATTGTGGTTACAGGGGTCATGGAGCATTGGGATGGCAAGGTCATGGATCATTGTGATGACAAGGGTCATGGAGCATTGGGCTGAAAATATTAATTGGGCATTGTGATGACTAGGGAATGGAGCATTGTGATGACTAGAGTCCCGGATCACTGTGTTGTCAGGGGTCATGGAGCGTTGTGATGACAGTGGTCATGGAGCATTGTGATGATAGGGATCATGAAGCATTGTGATGAGAAGTTCCTGGAGAATTGGCGTGAAAATGTTCAGGAAGTATTGTGAGGACAGGGGTCATGGAGCATTGTGATGACAAGGGAATGGAGCACTGTGATGAAAGGTTCCTGGAGCACTGTGATGAGGAGACCATGGAGCCTCGTAATAAGAAGTCTCATGGAGCATTCTGATGAAAAGGGGCATGGAGTATTGTGATTACAGGGGTCTTGGAGCATTGTGATGACAAGGGCATGGAGCATTGTGATTACTGGAGTCTTGGAGCATTGTGATGAAATTGGCATGGATCAGTGTTATGAAAATGGTATGGAGCCTTCTCATGACAGGGTTCCAGGAGCATACTGATGAGAAGTGTCAGGGAGCATTGTGATGACATGTGTATAGAGCATTGTGATGACAAAGGTCATGGAGCACTGTGATGAGAAGACCATGGTTAACTGTGATGATGAGCTTCATGGGGCGTTGTGATGATAAGTGTTATGGAACATTGTGATCACAAGGATTTGGAGCATTGTGATGAGATAGATCATCGAATATTTTGATTTCATTGTGATGGCAATAGCCTGAAGCATTATGATGATGGTCATGGTGCATTTTGATGACAGGGTTCATGGAGCATTGAGATGCAAAGGGGCATGGAGCATTGTGATTAGAGGGTTCATGGAGCATTGTGATGACAATGGCATGGAGCATTGAGATGCCAATTGTCATGGAGATTTGTGATGACATAGGTCATGGAGCATTTTGATGACAAGGGCGTGGTACATTGTGATGAGAAGGGCAGGGAGTATTGTGATGACAGGGTCATAGAGCAATGTGATGAAAAGTGTCATGGAATATTTTAATAACAGGGGTTATGGAACATTGTGATGTCAGGGTTCTTGGAGCATTTTGATGAAAAGGATCATGGAGAATTATGATGACAGGGGTTATGGAACATTGTGATGTCAGGGGTCATTGAGCATTTTGAGGAAAAGTGTTATGGAGCATTATGATGACGGGGTTATGGAACATAGTGATGTCAGGGGTCACCGAACTTTGTGATGATATGTGCATGTAGCTTTGCAAAGACAAAAGTCATGGAACATTGTGATGACAGGGGTGAGGGAGTATTGTGATGAATAGTGCTGTAACATTGTGATATCATTGGTGAGAAAGCATTTTGATGAGAAGTGCATGGAGAATTGTGATGACAAGTTTTATGGAGCATCGTGGTGACAAGATTGTGGAGCACTGTGATGAGAAGCGCAGGGTGCATTGTGATGACATGGGTCATGGAGCATTGATCTGACAAGCGCATGGAGCACTGTGATGACAAGGGTCATGGAGCATTGTGCTGAGAAAGGCATAGAACATTGTGATGACAAGGGTCAAAGAGCATTGTGATGAAAAGTTATTGGACCATTGTGGTTAAATATGTCACAGAGACTGTTGATGACGAAGGCATGGACCACTGTGATGAAAAAGGTCATGAATCATTGTGATGAATGGAGGCATGGAGCATTGTGATGACAGGCGTCATGGAGCATTGTGATAACAAGGACATGGAGCATTGTGATGACAAGGGAATGGAGCATTGGTCTAATAAGTTTCATGGATTATTGTGATGACTGTTGTAATGGCGCATTGTGATGACCAGGTCATGCAGTATTGTGAAGACAGGTGTCAAGGAGCATTGTGATGACATATGTAATGGCCCATAGTGATGACAATGGCATGGAGCATTGTGATGCCAAGTGTCATGGAGGATTCTGATGACAAAGGTAATGGAGCATTGTGATGACAATGGCTTGGAGCATTGTGATGACAAGGGTCAGGGAGAATTTTGCTGACAGGTGAAGGGAGAATTGTGATGAAAACGGTCATGAAGTATTCTGATGACAAGCTTGTGGAGTATTTTGATGACAATGGCATGGAACATTGTGATGAAAAAGGCATGTGGCATTGTGATGACAAGTGTATTGAGAACTGTGATGACAAATGTCATGGAGCATTGTGATGAGTAGGGCATGGAGTATTGTGAGGACAGGCATCATGGAGCGTTGTGATGACAAGTGTTATGAAACATTGTGATCACAAGGGTTTGGAGCATTGTGATGACAGATGTCATGGATCATTTTGAGTTAAAGGAGCATGGAGCATTGTGATGACAAGGGCATGAAGCAATGTGATCCCAAGGTTCATGGAGGACTGTGATGACAATGGTAATGGAGTATTGTGATGAAAAGCGAATAGAGCATTGCAATGACAAGGTCAGGTAGAATTTTACCGACAAAGGCATGGAGCATTGTGATGACAGGGGTCATTGAGCAATGTGATGACAAGCGTCACGGAGCATTGTGAATACAGGGGTCATGGAGCATTGGGATGACAAGGGCATGGATCATTGTGATGACAAGTGTCATGGAGCATTGGGCTGAAAATGTTCATGGAGTATTGTGATGACAGGGATCATGGAGCATTTTGATGACAAGTTCCTGGAGCACTTTGATGAGAAGACAATGGAGACTTGTGATGACAAGTCTCATGGAGCATTCTGATGAAAAGGGACATGTAGCATTGTGATTACAGTGGTCTTGGAGCATTGTGATGACAAGGGCATGGAGCAATGTGATGAGAAGGCCATGGAGCATTCTGATGACATGCGTCATTGAGCTTTGTGATGACAAGGACATGGAGCATTGTGATTACAGGGGTCTTGGAGCATTGTGATTAAAAGGGCATGGATCATTGTGATGAAAAAGGCATGGAGACGTGTCATGACAGGGTTAATGGAGCATACTGATGACAAGTGTCAGGGAGCATTGTGATGACAAGTGTATTGAGCATTGTGATAACAAAGGTCATGGAGCATTGTGATGAGGAGACCATGGATAATTGTGATGATGAGCGTCATTGGGTGTTGTGATGATAAGTGTTATGGAACATTGTGATCACAAGGAATTGGAGCATTGTGATGACAGAGGTCATGGAGCATATAGATTTCATTGTGATGACAATAGCCTGAAGCATTATCATGATGGGCCTGATGCATTGTGATGACAGTGTTCATGGAGCATTGAGATGAAAAGGGGCATGGAGCATTGTGATTACAGGGTTCTTGGTGCATTGTGATGTCAAGGGCATGGAGCATTTTGATGAGAAGGACATGGAACATTCTGATGGCTTGTGTCATGGAGCTTTGTGATGACAAGGGCATGGAGCATTGTGCTTACAGGGGTCTTGGAGCATTGTGATGACAATTGTCATGGAGCCTTGTGATGACAAGGCCGTGGAATATTGTGATGGCAGGGGTCATGGAACATTGTTATGATAGGGATAATGGAGCATTGTGATGAGAAGGACATGGAGCATTTTGAATACAAGGTTTATGGAGCATTACCATGACAAATTTGTGGACCGTTGTGATGAAAAGCGTGTAGCATATTGTGATGACAAGGGTCATGGAGCATTTTTCTCACAAAGGCATGGAGCATTTTCATGACAATGGTCACGAAGCATTGTGATGAAAAGTTCATGGAGCATTGTGGTTTTAAAGGTCAAAGAGCCTTGTGATAACACGGTCATGGACCATTGTTATGACAAATGTTATGAAGCATTGTGATGACTGGAGTCATGGAGCACTGTGATGACAGTGGACATGGATCATTGTGATGACAAGGGCATAGAGCATTTTGGTGACAAGGGCATGGAGCATTGGTCTGACAAGTTTCATAGATTATTGTGATGACAGTGGACATGGTGCATTGTGATGACAAGGGCATGGATCACTGTGATGTGAAGGTCATGCAGTATTGTGAAGACAGCTGTCAGGGAGCATTGTGATGACATATGTAATGGCCCTTTGTGGTGACAATGGCATGGAGCATTGTGATGCCAAGTGTCATGGATGATTCTGATGACAAATGTAATGGAGCATTGTGATGACAATGGCTTGGAGCATTGTGATGACAAGGGTTAAGGAGCATTGTGCTGACCAGTGCATGGAGAATTGTGATGACAAGGGTCATGGAGCAATCTAATGACAAACTTGTGGAGTATTATGATGACAATGGCATGGAGCATTGTGATGAAAACGGCATGGGGCATTGTGATGAAAAAGGCCTGGGGCCTTTTCATGACAGAGTTCAAGGAGCATTCTGACGACAAGTGTCAGGGAGCATTGTGATGACAAGTGTATTGAGAATTGTGATGACCAAGGTCATGGAGCTTTGTGATGAAAAGGGCATGGAGTATTGTGATGACAGGCATCATGGAGCATTGTGATGACAAGTGATATGGAGCATTGTGATCACATGGCTTTGGAGCATTTTGCTGACAGATTTCATGGATCATTTTGATATCAAGGAGTATGGAGCATTGTGATGTCAAGGGCATAAAGCAATGTGATCCCAAGGTTCATGGAGGATTGTGATGACAATGGTAATGGAGTATTGTGATGGCAAGCGCATAGAGCATTGTAATTACAAGGTCATTTAGCCTTTTGCTGACAAAGTCATCTAGCATTGTGATGACAGGTTTCATGGAGCACTGTGATGACAAGCATCACGGAGGATTGTGAACACAGGGGTCATGGAGCATTGGGCTGAAAAGGGCATGCATCATTGTGATGACAAGTATCATGGAGCATTGGGCTGAAAATATTCATGAAGTATTGTGATGACAGGGGACATGGAGAATTTTGATTTCATTGTGCTGACCATAGCCGGAAGCATTATAATGTTGGGCATGTTGCATTGTGATGACAGGGTTCATGGAGCATTGAGATGAAAAGGGAAATGGAGCATTGTGATTACTGGGGTCTTGAGCATTGTGATGACAAGGGCAAGGAGCATTGTGATGAGAAATCCATGGAACATTCTGATGACATGTGTCATGGAGCTTTGTGATGACAAGGGCATGGAGCATTGTGATTACAGGGGTCTTGGATCATTGTGATGACAAGTGTCATGGAGCCTTGTGATTACAAGTCCGTGGACCATTGTGATGGCAGGGGTCATGGAGCATTGTGATGAGAAGTGCATGGAGCATTGTGATTACATGGGCACGGAACACTGTGATACATGGGTCATGCAGGATTTTAATGACTAGGGCATGGAGAATTGTGATGAGAAATGCATCGAGCATTGTGATGACAAGTGTCATGGAGCTTTCTGATGACAAGGGCATGGAGCAATGAGATGAGAGGGTTCATGGAGCATTGTGATGACAATGACATGGAGCATTGTGATGCCATGTGTCATGGAGCTTTGTGATGACAAGTCATGGAGCATTTTGATGGCAAGGGAATGGTGCATTGTGATGAGAAGTGCAGGGAGCATTTTGATGACCGGGTCATGCAGCAATTTGATAAAAAGTGTAATGGAATATTTTGATGGCATGGGTTATAGAACATTGTGATGTCAGGGTTCTTGGAGCTTTGGGATGAAAAGTGTCATGGAGCATTTTGATGACAGTGGTTATGGAACATTGTTATGTCAGGGGTCATGCAATATTGTGATGATAAAGGGATGTAGCATTGTGATGACCGGGTCATGGAACATTGTGATTCCAGGGGTGAGGGTGTATTGTGATGATGTGACTATTGTGATATCTATGGTGAGAGAGCATTTTGATGAGAAGTTCATGGACCATTGTGATAACAAAATTTATGGAGCATTGCAATCATAAGGTTGTGGACAGTTGTGATGAAATGTGCGTGGCACATTGTGATGACAATGGTCATGGAGCATTGTTCTGACAAAGAAATGGAGCATTGTGATGACAAGGGTCCCAGAGAATGGTGAGGAAATGTTCATGGAGCATTGTGGTTACAAATGTCACAGAGCCTTGTGATGACGCGGACATGGACCTTTGTGATGACAAACGTTATGAAGCATTGTGATGACAGGAGTCACGGAGCATTGGGATGACAGGGGTCATGGTGCATTGTGATGACAAGGGCCATTGATAATTATCATGACAAGGTCGTGAAGCATTGTGATGACAAGATCCTGGAGCATTGTGATGACAAAACTATGGAGCCTTGTGATGACAAGTCTCATGGAGCATACTGATGAAAAGGGGCATGGAGCATTGTGATTACAGGGGTCATGGAACATTGTGATGACAAGGGCATGGAACATTGTGAGGAGAAGACCAAGGAGCATTCTGATGGCATGAGTCATTGAGATTTGTGATGACAAGGGCATGGAGCATTGTGATTACATGGGTCTTGGAGCATTGTGATGAAAAGGGCATGGATCATTGTGATGAAAAAGGCATGGAGCCTTGTCATGACAGAGTTCAAGGAGCATACAGAAAACAAGTATCACGGAGAATTTTGATGACAAGTGTATTGAGCATTGTGATGACAAAGGTCATGGAGCATTGTGATTAGAAGACCAAGGGTAATTGTGATGAGGAGCATCAAGGGGCATTGTGATGACAAGTGTTATGGAATATTGTGATCACAAGGGATTGGAGCATTGTTATGACAGAGGTCATGGTGCATTTTGATTTCATTGTGATGACAATAGCATGAAGCATTATGATGATAGGCATGGTGCATTGTGATGACAGGGTTAATGGATCATTGAGATGAAAAAGGGCATGGAGCATTGTGATTACAGGGTTCTTGGAGTGTTGTGATGAGAAGGGTCATGGAGCCTTGTGATGACAAGGCCATGGAATATCGTGATGGCAGGGGCATGGAGCATTGTTATGAGAGGGGTAATGGAGCATTGTGATGGCAAGGGCATGGATCATTGTGATGAGAAGGCCATGTAGCATTCTGATGACATGTGTCATCGAACATTGTGATGACAATGACATGGAGCATTGTGATGCCATGGGTCAGGGCTCTTTGTGATGACAAAGGTCATGGAGCATTTTGATGGCAAGGGTGTTGTGCATTGTGATGAGAAGGGCAGGGAGAATTGTGATGACAGGTTCACGGAGCAATTTGTTGAAAATTTTCATGGTATATTTTGATGACAGGTGTTATGGAACATTGTGATGTCAGGGGTCATCGAACATTTTGATGATAAGTGCATGTAGCATTGTGATGACATGAGTTATGGAACATTGTGATGACATGTGGGAGGGAGTATTGTGACAAACAGTGATGTAGCATTGTGATATCAGTGGTGAGAGAGCATTTTGATTAGAATTGCATGGAGGATTATGATGACAATGTTTATGGAGCATTGTGATGACAAGATTGTAGAGCACTGTGATGACAAGCGCATGGTGCATTGTGATGACATGTGTCATGGAGCATTGTGCTGACAAGCGCAAGGAGCTTTGTGATGACAAGGGTCATGGAGCATTGTGCTGAGAAAGGCATAGAGCATTGTGATGACAAGGGTCAAAGAGCATTGTATGAAAAGTTCATGGGGCATTGTGGTTAAAATGTTCACAGAGACTGTTGATGACGAGGGCATGGACCATTGTGATGACAAAGGTCATGAAGCATTGTGATGACAATGGCTTGGAGCATTGTGATGACAAGGGTCAGGGAGCATTGTGCTGACAAGTGCATGGAGAATTGTGATGACAAGGGTCATGGAGCATTCTGATGAAAAGCTTGTGGAGTATTTTGATGACAATGGCATGGAACATTGTGATGAAAATGGCATGGGGCATTGTGAAGGAAAAGGCATGGAGCCTTTTCGTGGCAGGTTTCAAGGAGCATTCTGATGACAATGTCAGGGAGCATTTTGATGACATGTATATTTAGAATTGTGATGACAAAGTTATGGAGCATTGTGATGAAAAGGGCATGGAGTATTGTGATGACAGGCCTCATGGAGCGTTGTGATGACAAGTGTTATGGAAGATTGTGATCACAAGGCTTTGGAGCATTGTGATGACAGAGGTCATGGATCATATTGATTTAAAGGAGCATGGAGCATTGTGATGACAAGGGCATGAAGCAATGTGATCCCAAGGTTCATGGAGGATTGTGATGACAATGGAAATGGAGTATTGTGATGACAAGCGCATAGAGCATTGTAATGACAAGGTCATGTAGCATTTTGCTGACAAAGGCATGGAGCATTGTGATGACATGTGTCATGGAGCACTCTGATGACAAGCATCATGGACTATTGTGAATACAGGGGTCATGGAGCATTGGGATGACAAGGGCATGGATCATTGTGATGATAAGTGTCATGGAGCACTGGGCTGAAAATGTTCATGGAGTGTTGTGATGACATGGGTCATGGAGCATAGTGATGAGTAGGGAAAGGAGCATTGTGATGACAAGAGTCCCGGATCATTGTGTTGTCAGGAGTCATGGAGTGTTGTGATGACAGTGGTCATGGAGCATTGTGAAGATATTGGCCATGGAGTATTGTGATGTGTAGGTCGTGGAGCATTGGGCTGAATATGTTAATGGATTATTGTGATGACAGGGGTCATGGAGCATTGTGATGACAAGGGAATGGAGAATGGTGATGACAATATCCTGTATCTTTTTCATGAGATGACCATGGAGACTTGTGATGAGAAGTCTCACGGAGCATTCTGATGAAAAGGGGCATGGAGCATTGTGATTACAGGGGTCTTGGAGCATTTTGATGACTAGGGCATGGAGCATTGTGATGAGAAAGCCATGGGGCATTCTGATGACATGTGTCATGGAGCTTTGTGATGACAAGGGCATGGAGCATTGTGATGAGAATACCATGGATAATTGTGATGATGAGCGTCATGGGGATTTGTGATGATAAGTGTTATGGAACATTGTGATCACAAGGGTTTGGAGCATTATGATGACAGAGGTCATGGAGAATTTTGATTTAATTGTGATAACAACAGCCTGAAGCATTATGGTGATGGGCATGGTGCATTGTGATGACAGGGTTCATGGAGCATTGTGATGCAAAGTGGCATGGAGCATTGTGATTACAGGGGTCTTGGAGCATTGTGATGTCAAGTGTCAGGGAGCCTTGTGATGACAAGGCCGTGGAACATTGTGATGGCAGGGGTCATGGAGCATTTTTATGACAGAGGTAATGGAGCATTGTGATGAGAAGTGCATTGAGCATTGGCCCGAAAGTTTTCATGGATTATTGTGATGAGAGTGGGCATGGAGCACTGTGATGACAAGCGCACGGAACACTGTGATACATGGGTCATGGAGGATTGTGATGAAAAGAGCATGGAGCATTTTGATGAGAAGGGCATCGAGCATTGTGTTGACAAGTGTCATGGAGCATTGTGATGACAAGGGCATGGAGCAATGGGATGAGAGCGTTCAGGGAGCATTTTGATGACAATGACATGGAGCATTGTGATGCCAAGGGTCATGGAGCTTTGTGATGACAACGGTCATGGAGCATTTTGATGACAAGCGTGTGGTGCATTGTGATGAGAAGGAAAGGGAGCATTTTGATGACAATGGCATGGAGCATTGTGATGAAAACGGCATGGGGCATTGTGATTAAAAAGGCATGGAGACTTTTCGTGACAGGGTTCAAGGAGAATTCTGACGACAAGTGTCAGGGAGCATTGTGATGACAAGTGTATTGAGAACTGTGATGACAGTGGTCATGGACCATTGTGATAAAAAGGCCAGGGAGTATTGTGATGACAGGCATCATGGAGTGTTGTGATGACAAGTGTTATGGAACAATGTGATCACAAGGGTTTGGAACATTGTGATGACAGAGGTCATGGATCATTTTGATTTCAAGGAGCATGGAGCACTGTGATGACAAGGGCCTGAAGCAATGTGATCCCAACGTTCATGGAGGATTGTGATGACAATGGTAATGGAGTACTGTGATGACAAGCGCATAGAGTATTGTAATGACAAGGTCATGTAGCATTTGCTGACAAAGGCATGGAGCATTGTGATGAGAGGTGTCATGGAGCACTGTGATGAGAAGCGTCACGGAGCTTTGTGAATACAGGGGTCATGGAGCATTGGGATGACAAGGGCATGGTTCAATGTGATGAAAAGGGTCATGGAGCATTGGGCTGAAAATGTTCATGGAGTATTGTGATGACAGGGGTCATGGAGCATTGTGATGACTAGGGAATGGAGCATTTTGATGACAAGATTTCCGGATCATTGTGTTGTCAGGTGTCATGGAGTGTTGTGATGACAGTGGTCATGGAGAACTGTGATGATATTGGCCATGGAGCATTGTGATGAGAAGGTTGTGGAGCTTTGTGATTACAGGTGTCTTGATGCATTGTGATGAAATGGGCATGTATCATTGTGATGAAAAAGGCATTGAGCCTTGTCATGACAGGGTTCAAGAAGCATACTGACGACAAGTGTCAGGGAGCATTGTGATGACAAGTGTATTGAGCATTTGATGACAAAGGTCATGGAGCATTGTGATGAGAAGATCATGGATAATTGTGATGATGAGCGTCATGGTGTGTTGTGATGATAAGTCTTATGGAACATTGTGATCACAAAGGTTTGGAGCATTATGATGACAGAGTTCATGGAGAATTTAGATTTCATTGTGATGACAATAGCCTGAAACATTATGATGATGGGCATGGTGCACTGTGATGATAGTGTTCATGGAGCATTGAGATGAAAAGGGGCATGGAGCATTGTGATTACCGGGGTCTTGGAGCATTGTGATTACAAGGGCATGGAGCATTGTGATGAGAAGGCCATGGAACATTCTGATGACATGCGTCATGGAGCACTGTGATGACAAGGGCATGGAGCATTGTGATTACAGGGGTCTTGGAGCATTGTGATGACAAGGGTCATGGAGCCTTGTGATGACATGCCGTTGAACAATGTGATGGCATGTGTCATGGAGCAGTGTTATGACAGACGTAATGGAGCATTGTGATGAGAAGGGCATTGAGCTTTGGTCTAAAATGTTTCATGGATTATTGTGATGAGAGTGGGCATGGAGCATTGGGATGACAAGGGCAAGGAACACTGTGATGCATGTTTCATGGAGGATTGTAATGACAAGGGCATGGAGCATTGTGATGAGAAGCGCATCGAGCATTGTGATGACAAGTGTCATGGAGCTTTGTGATGACAAGGTCATGGAGCAATGTGATGAGAGTGTTCATGGAGCATTGTGATGACAATGACACGGAGCATTGTGATGCCAATGGCCATGGAGATTTGTGATGACAAATAACAGGGAGCATTTCGATGACAATGGTGTGGTGCATTGTGATGAGAAGGGAAGGGAGCATTTTGATGACAGGGTCATGCAGCAATTTGATGAAAATGTAATGGAATATTTTGAGGGCAGGTGGTTTAGAACATTGTGATGTCAGGGGTCATGGAGCTTTGGGATGAAAAGGGTCATGGTGCATTTTGATGACAGGGGTTATGGAACATTGTGATATCAGGGGTCATGGAATATTGTGATGATAAGGGTATGTAGCACTGTGATGAAAGGGGTCATGGAACATTATGATTACAGGGGTGAGGGGTATTGTGATGACTAGTGATGGAACATTGTGATATCACTGGTGAGAGAGCATTTGGATGAGAAGTGCATGGAGCATTGTGATTACAAGGTTTATGGAGAATAGTGATTACAAGGTTGTGGACCGATGTGATGAAAAGCACGTGGCACATTGTGATGACAAGGGTCATGGAGCATTGTTCTGACAAAGGCATGGAGCATTGTGATGACAAGGGTCACGAAGCGTTGTGATGAAAAGTTCAAGGAGCATTGTGGTTACAAAGGTCACAGATCCTTGTGATGACACGGGCATGGACAGTTTTGATGACAAACGTTATGAAGCATTGTGATGACTGGATTCATGGAGCATTGTGATGATAGGGGTCATGGTGCATTGTGAGGACAAGGGCATGGAGCATTGTGATGACATATGTAATGGCCCATTGTGATAGCAATGGCATGGAGCATTGTGATGCCTATTGTCAAGGAGGGTTCTGATGAGAAAGGTAATGGAGCATTGTGATGACAATGGCTTGGAGCACTGTGATGACAATGGTCATGGAGCATTGTGCTGACAAGTGCATGGAGAATTGTGATGACAAAGGCATGGAACATTGTGATGACAATCTTGTGGACTATTTTGATGACAATGGAATGGAGCATTGTGATGAAAACGGCATGGGGAATTGTGATGAAAGAGGCATGGAGCCTTTTCTTGACAGGATTCAAGGAGCATTCTGATGACAAGTGTCAGGGAGCATTTTGATGACAAGTGTATTGAGAATTGTGATGACAAAGGTCATGGAGCATTGCGATGAAAAGGGCATGGATTATTGTGATGACAGGCCTCATGGAGCGTTGTGATGACAAGTGTTATGGAACACTGTGATCACAAGGGTTTGGAGCACTGTGATGACAGAGGTCATGGATCATTTTGATTTCAAGGAGCATGGAGCATTATGATGACAAGGGCATGAAACAACCTGATCCCAATGTTCATGGAGGATTGTGATGACAATGGAAATGGAGTATTGTGATGACAAGCGCAGAGAGCATTGTAATGACAAGGTCATGTAGCATTTTGCTGACAAAGGCATGGAGCATTGTGATGACATGTGTCATGGAGCACTGTGATGACAAGCGTCACGGAGCATTGTGAATACAGGGGTCATGGAGCATTGGGATGACAAGGGCATGGTTCATTGTGATGACAAGGGTCTTGGAGCACTGGGCTGAAAATGTTCATGGAGTTTTTTGATGACAGGGGTCATGGAGCATTGTGATGACTAGGGATTGGAGCATTGTGATGACAATGGTCCCGAATCATTGTGTTCACAGGTGACATGGAGTGTTGTGATGACAGTGGTCATGGAGCATTTTGATGATATTGGCCATGGAGCATTGTGATGAGTAGGTCGTGGTGCATTGGGCTGAAAATTTTCATGGATTATTGTGATGACAGGGGTCATGGAGCACTGTGATTACAAGGGAATGGAGCATGGTGATGACAAGGTCCTGGAGCATTGTGAAGAGAAGACCATGGTGACTTGTGATGACAAGTCTCATAGAGCATTCTGATGAAAAGGGGCATGGAGCATTGTGATTACTGTGGTCTTGGAGCACTGTGATGACTAGGGCATGGAGCATTGTGATGAGAAGGCCATGGAGCATTCTGATGACATGCGTCATGGAGTTTTTTGAGGACAACCATGGAGCATTGTGATTACAGGTGTCTTCGAAAATTGTGAGGACAAGGGCATGGAGCATTGTGAGGAGAAGACCAAGGAGCATTCTGATGGCATGCGTCATTGAGCTTTTTGATGACAAGGGCATGGAGCATTGAGATTACATGGGTCTTGGAGCATTGTGATGAAAAGGACATGGATCATTGTGATGAAAAAGTCATGGAGCCTTGTCATGACAGGATTCAAGGAGGATACAGACAACAGGTGTCAGGGAGCATTTTGATGACAAGTGTATTGAGCATTGTGATAACAAAGGTCATGGAGCATTGTGATGAGAAGACCATTGATAATTGTGATGACGAGAGTCATGGGACATTGTGATGAAAAGTGATATTGTATATTGTGATCACCAATATTTGGAGCATTGTTATGACAGAGGTCATGGAGCATTTTGATTTCATTGTGATGACAATAGCATGAAGCATTATGATGATGGGCATGGTGCATTGTGATGACAGGGTTCATGGATCATTGAGATGAAAAGAGGCATAGAGGATTGTGATTACAGGGTTCTTGGAGCATTGTGATGAGAAGGGTCATGGAGCTTTGTGATGACAGGACCATGGAACATCGTGATGGCACGGGTCATGGAGCATTGTTATCACAAGGGTAATTGAGCCTTGTGATGGCAAGGGCATGCAGCATTGTGATGAGAAGGCCATGGAGCATTCTGATGACATGTGTCATGGAGCTTTGTGAAGACAAGGGCATGGAGCAATGTGATGAGAGCGTTCATGGAGCATTGTGATGACAATGAAATGGAGCATTGTGATGCTAAGGGTCATGGATCTTTGTGATGACAATGGTCATGGAGCATTCTGATGGCAAGGGCGTTGTGCAATGTGATGAGAAGGGCAGGGAGCATTGTGATGACAAATTTTAAGGAGCATTGTGATGACAAGATTGTGGAGCACTGTGATGACAAGCACATGGTGCATTGTGATGACGTGTCATTGAGCATTGTGCTGACAAGCGCATTAAGCATTGTGATGACAAGTCTCATGGAACATTCTGATGAAAAGGGGCATGGAGCATTGTGATTACAGGGGTCTTGGAGCATCGTGATGAGAAGGGCATGGAGCATTGTGATGACAACGATCATGGAGCATTGTGATGAGAAGACCGTGGATAATTGTGATGATGAGTGTCATGGGGTGTTGAGATGATAAGTGTGATTGAACATTGTGATCACAAGGGTTTGGAGCATTATGATGACAGAGGTCATGGAGAATATTGATTTCATTGTGACGCCAATAGCCTGAAGCATTATGATGATGGGCATGGTGTATTGTGATGACAGGGTTCATGGAGCATTGAGATGAAAAGATTCATGGAGCACTGTGACTACAAGGGTCTTGGAGCATTGTGATGACATGGGAATGGAGCATTGTGATGAGAAGGCCATGGAACTTTCTGATGACATGCGTCATGGAGCTTTGTGATGACAAGGGCATGCAGCATTTTGATTTCAGGGGTCTTGAGCATTGTGATGACAAGTGTCATTGAACCTTGTGATGACTAGGTAGTGGAACATTGTGATGCCAAGAGTCATGGTGCATTGTTACGACAGGGGAAATGGAGCATTTTGATGAGAAGGGTATGGAACATTGGTCTGAAATGTTTCATGGATTATTGTGATGAGAGTGGGCATGGAGCATTGTGATGACAAGGGCACGGAACACTGTGATACATGGGTCATGCAGGATTGTAATGAAAAAGGCATGGAGCATTGTCATGAGAAGGGCATCGAGCATTGTGATGACAAGTGTCATGGAGCTTTGTGATGACAAGGACATGGAGCAATGTGATGAGAGGGTTCAGGGAGCATTGTGATGACAGTGACATGGAGCATTGTGATGCCATGGGACATGGAGCTTTGTGATGACAAGTCATGGAGCATTTTGATGACAAGGGCATGGTGCATTGTGATGAGAAGGGCAGGGAGCATTTTGATGAACGGGTCATGCAGCAATTTGATAAGAATTGTAATGGAATATTGTGATGGCAGTGTTTATAGAACATTGTGATGTCAGGGGTCTTGGATCTTTGGGATGAAAAGGGTCATGGAGCATTTTGCTGACAGGGGTTATGGAACATTGTGATGTCAGGGGTCATGGAACATTGTGCAGATAAGTGGATGTAGCACTGTGATGACAGGGTCATGGAACATTGTGATTCCAGGTGTGAGGGAGTATTGTGATGACTAGTGATGGAACATTGTGATATCTCTGGTGAGAGAGCATTTTGATGAGAAGTCCATGGACCATTGTGATTACAAGGTTTATGGAGCATTGCAATGAAAAGTTTTTGGTCGGCTGTGATGAAATGCGCGTGGCACATTGTGATGACAATGGTCATAGACCATTGTTCTGACAAAGACATGGAGCATTGTGATGACAAGGGTCACAGAGAATTGTGATGAAAAGTTCATGGAACATTGTGGTTACAAAAGTCACAGAGCCTTGTGATGACGCGGGCATGGACCATTGTGATGACAAACGTTATGAATCATTGTGATGACAGGAGTCACTGAGCATTGTGATGACAGGGGTCATGGAGCATTGTGCTGACAAGCGCATTAAGCATTGTGATGACACGTCTCATGGAACATTCTGATGAAAATGGGCATGGAGCATTGTGATTACAGGGGTCTTGGAGCATTGTGATGAGAAGGGCATGGAGCACTGTGATGAGAAGGCCATGAAGCATGCTGATGACATGCGTCATGGAGCTTTTTAATGACAAGGGCATGGAGCATTGTGATTACAGGGATCTTGGAGCATTGTGATGAATAGGGCATGGATCACTGTGATGAAAAAGGCATGGAAACTTGTCATGACAGGGTTCAAGGAGCATACTGACGACAAGTATCAGGGAGCATTGTGATGACAAGTGTATTGTGCATTGTGATGCCAATGATCATGGAGCATTGTGATGAGAAGACCGTGGATAATTGTGATGATGTGTGTCATGGGGTGTTGAGATGATAAGTGTTATTGAACATTGTGATCACAAGGGTTTGGAGCATTATGATGACAGAGGTCAAGGAGAATATTGATTTCATTGTGATGCCAATAGCCTGAAGCATTATGATGATGGGCATGGTGTATTGTGATGACAGGGTTCATGGAGCATTGAGATGAAAAGGGTCATGGAGCACTGTGATTACAAGGGTCTTGGAGCATTGTGATGACTTGGGAATGGAGCATTGTGATGAGAAGGCCATGGAACTTTCTGATGACATGCGTCATGGAGCTTTGTGATGACAAGGGCATGCAGCATTTTGATTTCAGGGGTCTTGAGCATTGTGATGACAAGTGTCATGGAACCTTGTGATGACTAGGTAGTGGAACATTGTGAGGCCAAGAGTCATGGTGCATTGTTATGACAGGAGTAATGGAGCATTTTGATGAGAAGGGTATGGAACATTGGTCTGAAATGTTTCATGGATTATTGTGATGAGAGTGGGCATGGAGCATTGTGATGACAAGGGCACGGAACACTGTGATACATGGGTCATGCAGGATTGTAATGAAAAAGGCATGGAGCATTGTCATGAGAAGGGCATCGAGCATTGTGATGACAAGTGTCATGGAGCTTTGTGATGACAAGGACATGGAGCAATGTGATGAGAGGGTTCAGGGAGCATTGTGATGACAGTGACATGGAGCATTGTGATGCCATGGGACATGGAGCTTTGTGATGACAAGTCATGGAGCATTTTGATGACAAGGGCATGGTGCATTGTGATGAGAAGGGCAGGGAGCATTTTGATGAACGGGTCATGCAGCAATTTGATAAGAATTGTAATGGAATATTGTGATGGCAGTGTTTATAGAACATTGTGATGTCAGGGGTCTTGGATCTTTGGGATGAAAAGGGTCATGGAGCATTTTGCTGACAGGGGTTATGGAACATTGTGATGTCAGGGGTCATGGAACATTGTGCAGATAAGTGGATGTAGCACTGTGATGACAGGGTCATGGAACATTGTGATTCCAGGTGTGAGGGAGTATTGTGATGACTAGTGATGGAACATTGTGATATCTCTGGTGAGAGAGCATTTTGATGAGAAGTCCATGGACCATTGTGATTACAAGGTTTATGGAGCATTGCAATGAAAATTTTGTGGTCGGCTGTGATGAAATGCGCGTGGCACATTGTGAGGACAATGGTCATAGACCATTGTTCTGACAAAGACATGGAGCATTGTGATGACAAGGGTCACAGAGTATTGTGATGAAAAGTTCATGGAACATTGTGGTTACAAAAGTCACAGAGCCTTGTGATGACACGGGCATGGACAAATGTGATGACAAACGTTATGAATCATTGTGATGACTGGAGTCACTGAGCATTGTGATGACAGGGGTCATGGAGCATTGTGATGACAAGGGCATGGAGCATTGTGTTGACAGGGGCATGGAGCATTGGTCTGACAAGCTTCACGGATTATTGTGATGACACTGGGCATGGTGCATTGTGATGACAAGGGCATGGAGCCTTGTGATGAGAAGGTCAAGGATTATTGTGAAGACAGGTGTCAGGGAGCACTGTGATGACATATGCCATGGTCCATTGTGATGACAATGGCATGGAGCATTGTGAAGCCAAATGTAATGGAGAAATGTGAGGACAGATATAATGGAGCATTTTGATAATTAGGGCTTGGAGCATTATGATGACAAGGGCCATTGAAAATTTTCATGACAAGGTCGAGAAGCATTGTGATGACAAGGTCCTGGAGCATTGTGATGACAAAACCATGAGGCCTTGTGATGACAAGTCTCATGGAGCATACTGATGAAAAGGGGCATGGAGCATTGTGATTACAGGGGTCTTGGAACATTGTGATGACAAGGGCATGGCACATTGTGAGGAGAAGACCAAGGAGCATTCTGATGGCATGCGTCCTTGAGTTTTGTGATGACAAGGGCATGGAGCATTGTGATTACATGGGTCTTGGAGCACTGTGATGGAAAGGGCATGGAACATTGTGATGAAAAAGGCATGGAGCCTTGTCATGACAGCGTTCAAGGAACATACTGACAAGTGAAATGGAGCATTGTGATGACAGGGGTCATGAAGAATTGTGATAACAAGAGCATGGAGCATTGTGATGAAAAGAGCATGGAACAATGGTCTAATATGTTTCATGGATTATTGCGATGACAGTTGGAATGGCACATTGTGATGACAAGGGCATGGAGCATTGTGATGACCAGGTCATGCATTATTGTGAAGAGAGCTGTCAGGGAGCATTCTGATGACATATGTAGTGGCCCGCTCTGATGACAATGGCATGGAGCATTGTGATGCCAATTGTCATGGAGGATTCTGATGACAAAGGTAATGGAGCATTGTGATGACAAGGGCATGGAGCTTTGTGATGACATGTGCATGGAGCATTGTGATGACAAGTGCATGGAGCATTGCAATGTCAAGTGGATGGAGAATTGTGATGACAAGAGCATGTAACATTTTGATGAGAAGTGTCATGTAGCACTGTGATGACAAGGACGTGGAGAATTGTGATGACAAGGGACATGGAGCATTTTGATAACCAGGGCATGGTGCATTGTGATGACAGGGGTCATGGAGCATTATTATGAGAACGGCCATGGTGCATTCTGACATAAGATATCACTTATGAAGGGAATGTAAACATGGCTACATATGAACTGATTTAGGGAAGAGAACAGAGTCTCAGATTTAGAAAACAATCTAACGCTTGCTTAAGGGGAAGGAGAGGTGGGGAGATGCACAAAACATAAGATTGATATTAGCACAGGTACCGTTCCATAATCCAAAAACAGAAGAGACAAGCCCTACTCCTTCCTCAGTGAACGGAACTCAACATCCCTATTCCCCTCAGAGAAATATATCTGACTAGTAAGAATTTTAAAACCTATGTATTGATATGTCTCCGAAAGGGAACCAAGTGTGTCTAGAACGACATAAACATGGCAGTGAGAATCAGCTCAAACCCACTATAAAAATGAATTTGAAAACAAAACATAAAAACAGTAAAATTCTTACACAATACCTTCAGGGTTTCTGATGAAACCTGGAATGACCGTATCTACAATGACAGCTGGATGTGGCATAAGGCTGGTCACTTGGGACTGAGAGGATTGGTGAGACTTGGTGAAAAAATGCAGACCCTTTAAAGCAATAATGCCTGCCACCCATTCCATGGTTCCCATCTCTCCAGGTAGAAGGGAATATCACTATAGTTATAAAGTGTATGGGAACCTAGAGAATGGAAACCATCTGATGGTGAAAGGTTTGTAAAACTCTACTACTTTTTTCTCTCCTTGTGCTCCAGTTTGACATTCCAACTGCTTTACTATCAATCTCCCAACTTGGAAAGTCAGCCCCTATATCCTCCTGGTACGCACAGTTGGCAAATTGTGCAGAGGATATAAGGGAAGAGAGAGAACCAATGAGAGAGTAGCTGTAGGCATTTGGACGGCCACATGTCTCTCTAATTTTCCATCACAAACAGGAATTAACCAAAGTCTCAGCCTGCCCCCCAGAACCAGTATAAGTCCAGAAGCAAAACTGTTGATTTGCGGTCAGATCACAAAAATGCGAGTTGAAAAATGGAGCTCAGGGCCACAGCAATTCACTAACCTGCAGAGTTATAAAGGACTACTCTCTTCGAAAAATCTGTTGAGGGAAAGCCACGAGGCGGAAGGGAAAATGAGGAAGAATGGCATGAAATAGATTTCAAGAGGTACATTGGAATCGCCTTTAAACAAAGGAAAAGCATTAAAACTTCGAAAATTATGGAAATGGCCATAAAGGGCATATGGGTTTTCACGTGCATATATGCAGGAGAAAACATATGCAGGCAATGCAAATCTGCACTACAAAGAAGTATCACTTCACACCGGTCAAAAGGGACATCCACAAAATGGGTAAAAACCAGAAAGGCAAGACAGGCCCTGGAGAACAGGGAGCCTTGTTATGCTGATGGGCAGGATGTAAATTGCCAACTGCCTCTCTGGAGGAGTGCATTGTGTTCCCTAAAACAAGTAAACAACAGCGCTACAGAGCCAAGGGCACTTCCAGTCTAGGGAATATACCTTGGGAAAACTGAAAATAAATAAGACAGATCCACACCAAAATTCAGGGCTGCACTGCTTACAAAAACCTCAACTTGGGTACACATTAAATATCCCAGGAAAGACAAAAATGGTTCAAGAAATTGTGGTACTTACATATGATGGAATATCCCTCAGCCATGAAATCAATGTCATAAGGCCAGTAGCAGCAAAATGAGTGGATTCAGGTACGATGATTCTAAGTGAAATAGGTCACACAGAAAAAGAAACTTATCATAAGATATCACTTATGAAGATCCTGTAAACATGGCTACACATGAACTGAGTTAGGAAAGAAAAGAGAGACTCACATTTAAAAAAAAACGCTTATGCTTGCTTAAGGGAGAAGGAGAGGTGGGGTGATGCATAAAATCAGTTTGATATTAGTACAGGTACCGTTCCAAAAACCAAATACGAAATAGGCAAAACCTACACCTTCCTCAGTGAAAGGGACTCAACACCTCATATTCACCACAGAGTAATATATCTTAAAAGTATGAATCTTAAAACCTATGTATTGATATGTCTCCATAAGGGAATCAAGTGTGTCTAGACTGGCATAAACATGACAGTGAGAATCAGCTCAAACCCACTATAAAAAGGAATTTCAAAAACAAAACAAAAAAAACATGGAAATTTCTTTCAATTCCTTCAGGTTCTCTGATGAAACCTGGAATGACCCTATCTACAATGAGAGCTGGATGTGGCATAAGGCTGGACACTTGGGACTGAGAGGATTGGTGAGATTGGGTGAGCAAATGCAGACCCTTTAAAGCAATAAAGCAACGCACCCATTCCATGGGTCCCAACTCTCCAGGTTGAAGGGAATATTACTACAGCTATTACATGTATGGGAAACCAAGAGAATGCACACACTGTGAATACGAAAGGTCTCTAAAACTCAACTAATAGTCCCTCTCCTGGTGCTCCGGTTTGACATTCCAACTGCTTTACTATCAATCTCCCAACTTGGAGAGACAGCCCCTTTAACCTCCTGGTTCTCACAGGTTGCCAATTTGGCAGAGGATGAAACGGAAGAGGAAGAACCAAAGAGAGAGTAGCTGTTAGGCATTTGGACAGGCATATGTCACTCTTATTTCCCGGGAGGAAGAAGAATTGACCAAAGTCTCAGCAACACACCGGGAAGCAGTATATGTTCTGAACCAAAATATTTGACTTGCGTTCAGCTCAGAAAAAACGAGTTAAATATGGAGCTCAGGGGCACAGCAATTCACAAACTGGCAGAGTAATAAAGGGCAACTATCGTCCAAAATTCTGTTGAGGGAAGGCAACGAGGCAAACTTGAAAGGGAGGCAGAATTGCAGGAAACAGATTTCAAGAGGTACGTTGGAATCGCCTTTAAAGCACAGGAAGAGGGGCACAACTTCGACAATGATGCACTTGGCTAAAAAGGGCGTTTGCATTTTCTCCTGAATATATTCAGGAGAAAACGCATACGCCCTTTTTGGCCAAGCAAGCCAGTGGGCAATGCAAATCTTCACTACAAAGAAGTATCACTTCCCACCCTTCAAAAGGGACATCCACAAAATGTGTAAAAACCAGAAAGGCAAGACCGGCCCTGGAGAACAGGGAGCCATGTTATGCTGATGGGCGGGATGTAAATTGCCAACTGCCTCTCTGGAGGAGAGCATTGTGTTCCCTAAAACAAGTAAACAACAGAGATACAGAGCCAAGGACACTTCCAGTCAAGGGAATATACCTTGGGAAAACTGAAAATCAATAAGACAGAACCACCCCAAAATTTAGGGCTGCACTGCTTACAAGAACCTCAACTTGGGTACACCTTACATATCCCTGGAAATATAAAAAAGGTTCAAAAAATTGTGGTACTTACGTATGATGGAATATCCCTCAGCCATGAAATCAATGTCATAAGACCAGTAGCAGCAAAATGAGTGGATACAGGTACGATGATTCTAAGTGAAATAAGTCACACAGAAAAAGAAACGTATCATAAGATATCACTTATGAAGATCCTGTAAACATGGCTACACATGAACTGAGTTAGGAAAGAGAAGAGAGTCTCACATTTAGAAAACACTCTTATGCCTGCTTAAGAGGGATGGAGAGGTGGGGTGATGCATAAAACCAGAGTTTGATATATGCACAGGTAGAGTTCCAAAAACCAAGTATGGAATAGACAAGACCTACACCTTCCTCAGGGAAAGGGACTCAAAACCCCATATTTCCCGCAGAGGAATATATCTGACTAGTAAGAACCTTAAAACCTATGTATTGATATGTCTCTTTCAGGGAATCAAGTGCGTCTAGACTGGCATAAACATGGCAGCGAGAATCAGCTCAAACCCACTATAAAAAGGAATTTGAAAAACAAAAAAACAGGGAAATTCTTTTTAATTCCTTCAGGGTCTCTGATGAAACCTGGAATGACCCTATCTACAATGACAGCTGCATGTGGCATAAGGCTGGACACATAGGACTGAGAGGATTGGTGAGATTGGGTGAGCAAACGCAGACCCTTTAAAGCAATAATGCATGGCACCCATTCCATGGGTCCCAACTCTCCAGGTTGAAGGGAATATTACTACAGCTATAACATGTATGGGAAACCTAGAGAATGGACACACTGTGAATACGAATAGTTTCTAAAACTCAACGTATAGTCCCTCTCCTGGTGTTCCGGTTTGACTTTCCAACTGCTTTACTATCAATCTCCCAACCTGGAGAGACCGCAACTTTAACCTCCTGTTTCGCACAGGTTGCCAATTTCGCAGAGGATGAATGGGAAGAGGGAGAACCAATGAGAGAGTAGCTGTTAGGCATTTGGACGGGCATATGTCACTCTTATTTCCCGGGAGGAAGAAGAATTGACCAAAGTCTTCGCCACCCACCGGGAACCAGTATATGTCCTGAACCAAAATATTGGACTTGCGTACAGCTCAGAAAAAAACAGTTAAAAAACAGAGCTCAGGGGCACAGCAATTCACAAACTGGCAGAGTAATAAAGGACAACTATCGTCCAAAAACCTGTTGAGTGAAGGACACGAGACGGACTTGAAAGCCAGGCAGAATTGCCAGAAACGGATTTCAAGAGTTAGGTTGGAATCACCTTTAAAGCACAGGAAGAGGGGAACAACTTCGACAATGATGCACTTGGCTAAAAAGGGCTTATGCATTTTCTCCTGAGTATATTCAGGAGAAAACGCATACAGTTTTTTTGGCCAAGCAAGCAAGCGTTCATGCAAGTCTGCACTACAAAGAAGTTTCTTTTACCACCGGTCCACAGGAACATCGAAAAAATGGGTAAAAACCAGAAATTCAACACAGGCCCTGGAGAAAAGGGAGCCTTGTTATGCTGATGGGCGGGATGTAAATTGCTAAATGCCTCTCTGGAGGAGTGCACTGTGTTCCCTAAAACAAGTAAACAACAGATCTACAGAGCCAAGGACACTTCCAGTCTAAGGAATATACCTTGGGAAAACTAAAAATCAATAAGACAGAGCCACCCCAAAATTTAGGGCTGCACTGCTTACAAGAACCTCAACTTGGGTACACCTTACATATCCCTGGAAATATAAAAATGGTTCAAAAAATTGTGGTACTTACGTACGATGGAAGATCCCTCAGCCTTTTGTCAATGTCATAAGACCAGAAGCAGCAAAATGAGTGGATTCAGGTACGATGATTCTAAGTGAAATAAGTCACACAGAAAAAGAAACGTATCATAAGATATCACTTATGAAGATCCTGTAAACATGGCTACACATGAACTGAGTTAGGAAATAGAACAGAGTCTCACATTTAGAAAACACACTTATGCCTGCTTAAGGGGGAAGGAGAGGTGGGGTGATGCATAAAACCAGAGTTTGATATAAGCACAGGTACCGTTCCATAAACCAACTATGGAATAGACAAGACCTACAGCTTCCTCAGTGAAAGGGACTCAAAACCCCATATTTCCCTCAGAGGAATATATCTGACTAGTAAGAATCTTAAAACCTATGTATTGATATGTCTCCGTAAGCGAAACAAGTGTTTCTAGACTGGCATAAACATGGCAGTGAGAATCAGGTCAAACCCACTATAAAAAGGAATTTCAAAAACAAAACAAAAAAACAGGGAAATTCTTTACAATTTCTTCAGGGTCTCTGATGAAACCTGGAATGACCCTATCTACAATGACAGCTGGAGGTGGCATAAGGCTGGACACATGGGACTGAGAGGATTGGTGAGATTGGGTGAGCAAATGCAGACCCTTTAAAGTAATAATACATGGCACCCATTCCATGGGTCCCAACTCTCCAGGTTGTAGGGAATATTACTACAGCTATAACATGTACGGGAAACCTAGAGAATGGACACACTGTGAATACGAAAGGTCTCTAAAACTCAACGAATAGTCCCTGTCCTGGCCCTCCGGTTTGAATTTCCAACTGCTTTACTATCAATCTCTCAACCTGGAGAGACAGCACCTTTAACCTCCTGTTTCGCACAGGTTGCCAATTTCACAGAGGATGAATGGGAAGAGGGAGAACCAATGAGAGAGTAGCTGTTAGGTATTTGGACGGGCATATGTCACTCTTATTTCCCGGGAGGAAGAAGAATTGAACAAAGTCTCAGCCACCCACCGGGAACCAGGTCCTGAACCAAAATATTGGACTTGCGTTCAGCTCCGAAAAAACGAGTTAAGAAATGGAGCTCAGGGGCACAGCAATTCACAAACTGGCAGAGTAATAAAGGGCAACTATCATCCAAAAATCTGTTGAGGGAAGGCAACGAGGTGGACTTGAAAGCGAGGCAGAATAGCAGGAAACAGATTTCAAGACGTACGTTCGAATCGCCTTTAAAGCACAGGAAGAGTGGCACAACTTCGACAATGATACACTTGGCCAAAAAGGGCATATGTGATTTCTCCTGAATATATTCAGGAGAAAACGTATACGCCCTTTTTGGGCAAGCAAGCAAGCGGGCAATGCAAATCTGCACTACAAAGTAGTATCACTTCCCACCGGTCAAAAGGGACATCGGAAAAATGTGTAAAAATCAGAAAGGCAAGACAGGCCCTGGAGAACAGGGAGCCTTGTTATGCTGAAGGAAGGCATGTAAATTTCCAACTGCCTCTCTGCAGGAGTGCATTGTGTTCCGTAAAACATGTAAACAACAGAGCTACAGAGCCAAGGGCACTTCCAGTCTAGGGAATATACCTTGGGCAAACTGAAAATCAATAAGACAGAGCCACTCCAAAATTTAGGGCTGTACTGCTGACAAGAACCTCAACTTGGGTACACCTTAAATATTCCGTGAAAGATAAAAATGGTTCAAAAAATTGTCGTACTTACGTTATGATGGAATATCCCTCAGCCATGAAATCAATGTCATAAGACCAGTAGCAGCAAAATGAATGGATTCAGATAAGATGATTCTAAGTGAAATAAGTCACACAGAAAAAGAATCTTATCATAAGATATCACTTATGAAAATCCTGTAAACATGGCTACACATGAACTGAGTTAGGAAAGAGAACAGAGTCTCACATTTAGAAAACACTCTTACGCCTGCTTAAAGGGGAAGGAGAGGTGGGGTGTTGCATAAAACCAGAGTTTGATATAAGTACAGGCACCATTCCAGAAACAAAATACAGAATACACAAGATCTACACCTTCCTCACTGAAAGGTTATCAAGACCCCATACTTCACACAGAGGAATATATCTGAGTAGTAAGAATCTTAAAACCTATGTATTGATATATCACCGTAAGGGAAACAAGTGTGTCTTGACTGGCATAAACACGGCAGTGAGAATCAGCTCAAACCCACTATAAAAAGAATTTCAAAAACAAAACAACAAAACAGGGAAATTCTTTACAATTCCTTCAGGGTCTCTGATGAAACCTTGAATGACCCTGAGTACAACGACAGCTGGATGTGGCATAAGGCTGGACACTTGGGACTGAGAGGATTGGTGAATTTGGGTTAGCAAATGCAGACCCTTCAAACCAATAATGCGTGGCACCCATTCCATGGTTCCCAACTCTCCATGTTGAAGGGAATATTACTACAGCTATAACATGTACAGGAAACCAAGAGAATGGACACACAGTGAATACGAAAGGTTTCTAAAACCCAACTAATTGTCCCTCTCCTGGTGCTCCGGTTTGACTTTCCAACTGCTTAACTATCAATCTCCCAACTTGGAGAGACAGCCCCTTTAACCTCCTGGTTTGCTCAGGTTGCCAATTTGGAAGAGGATGAAACGGAAAAGGGGGAACCAAAGAAAGAGTAGCTGTTAGGCATTTGGACGGGCACATGTCACTCTAAATTCCCGGCAGGAAGAAGAATTAACCAAAGTCTCAGCCACCCGCCGTGAACAATTATAGGTCCTGAACCAAAATTTTGGACTTGTGGTCAGCTCACTAAAAACGAGTTAGAAAATGGAGCTCAAGGGCACAGCAATTCACAAACTGGCACAGTAATAAAGGACAACTATCGTCCAAAAAATCTGTCAAGGGAAGGCAACGAGGCGACCTTCTAAGCGAGGCAGAATAGCAGGAAACAGATTTCAAGTGGTTCGTTGGAATCACCTGTAAAGCACAGGAAGAGGGGCACAACTTCGAAAATGATGCACTTGGCCAAAAAGGGCGTATGAGTTTTCGCCTGAATATATTCAGGAGAAAACGCATACGCCCTTTTTGGCCAAGCAAGCAAGTGGGCAATGGAAATCTGCACAACAAAATAGTATCAATTCCCACCAGTCAAAAGGGACATCCACAAAATGTGTAAAAACCAGAAATCCTAGAGAGGCCCTGGGGAACATGGAGCCTTGTTATGCTGATGGGCTGGATGTAAATGGCCAACTGCCTCTCTGGAGGAGTGCATTGTGTTCCCTAAAACAAGTAAACAACAGAGCTACAGAGCCAAGGGGACTTCCAGTCTAGGGAATATACCTTGGGAAAACTGAAAATCAATAAGATAGAGCCACCCCAAAATTTAGGGCTGCACTG
Source organism: Mesoplodon mirus (assembly GCF_964341445.2). NCBI lineage: Eukaryota > Metazoa > Chordata > Mammalia > Artiodactyla > Ziphiidae > Mesoplodon > Mesoplodon mirus. The sequence continues at coordinate 2,776,886 of NW_028295811.1, forward strand.
CTTACAAGAATCTCAAATTGAGTACTCTCTAAATATCCCAGGATAGATAAAAATGATTCAAAAATTTGTGGTACTTATGTACGATGGATTATCCCTCAGCCATGGAATCAATGTCATAATGCCAGTAACAGGAAAATGAATGGATTCAGGTATGATGATTCTAAGTGAAATAAGTCACACTGAAAAACAAACTTATCATAAGATAGCACTTATGAATTTTCTGTAACATGGCTACACATGAACTGAGTTAGGAAAGGGAACAGCGTCTCACATTTAGAAAACACACTTATGCCTGCTTAAGGAGGAAGGAGAGGTGGGGTGATGCATAGAACCAGAGTTTGATATTAGTACAAGTACCATTCCAAAATCAAAATACGGAATAGACAAGACCTACACCATCATCAGTGAAAGGGACGCAAAACCCAATATTCTGAGCAGAGGTATATATCTGACTAGTAAGAATCTTAAAACCTATGTATTGATATGTCACCGTAAGGGAATCAAGTGTGTCTAAACTGGCATAAACATGGCAGTGAGAATCAGCTGAAACCCAGTACAAAAAGAAATTTCAAATACAAAAAAAAAAAACAGGGAAAATCTTTACAATTCCTTCAGGGGCTCTGATGAAACCTGGAATGACCCTACCTACAACGAGAGCTGGATGTGGCATGAAGCTGGACACTTGAGACTGAGAGGTTTGGTGAGACTGGGTGAGCAAATGCAGACCCTTTAAAGCAATAATATGTGACACCCATTCCATGTGTCCCAACTCTCCTTGTGTAAGGGAATATTACTACAGCCATAACATTTACGGGAAACCTAGAGAATGGACAAACTGTGAATACGAAAGGTTTCTAAAACTCAACTTATAGTCCCTCTCCTTGTGCTCCAGTTTGACCTTCCAACGGCTTTACTATCAATCTCCCAACTTGGAGCGATAGCCCGTAAAACCTCCTGGTTCGCACAGGTTGCCAATTTGGCAGAGGATGAAAGGGAAGAGGGAGAACCAATGAGAGAGTAGCTGTTAGCCATTTGGACAGGTACATGTCACTTTAATTGCCCGGCAGGAAGTAGTATTAACCAATGTCTCAGCCACCCGCCGGGAACCAGTATAGGTTTTGAACCATAATTTTGGATTTGCTGTCAGCTCACAAAAACGAGTTGAAAAATGGAGGTCCGGGGCACAGCAATTTACAAACTGGCAGAGTAATAGAGGACAACTATCGTCCAAAAATTTTTGAGGGAAGGCAGAGAGGCGGGCTTTAAAATGAGGCAGAATAGCAGGAAACAGATTTCAAGAGGTACGTTAGAATCACCTTTCAAGCACAGGAAGAGGGGCACAACTTCGACAATGATGCACTTGGCCAAAAAGAGTGTATGCGTTTTCTCCTGAGTATATTCAGGAGAAAATGCATACGCCATTTTTGGCCAAACAAGCAAGCAGCAATGCAAATCTGCACTACAAAGAAGTATCCCTTCCCACCGGTCAAAAGGGACATCCACAAAATGGGTAAAAACCAGAAAGGCAAGATAGGCAATGGAGATCAGGGAGCCTTGTTATGCTGATGGGCGGGATGTAAGTTGCCAAATGCCTCTCTGGAGGAGTGCATTGTGTTCCCTAAAACAAGTAAACAACAGAGCTACACAGCCAAGGGCAGTTCCAGTCTAGGGAATATACCTTGGGAAAACTGAAAATCAATAAGACAGAGCCACCCTAAAATTTAGCGCTGCACTGCTTACAAGAACCTCAACTTGGGTACACCTTAAGTATCCCAGGAAAGACAAAAATGGTTCAAGATATTGTGGTACTTACGTACGATGGAATATCGCTCAGCCATGAAATCAATGTCTTAAGGCCATTAGCAGCAAAATGCGTGGATTCAGGTACGATGATTCTAAGTGAAATAAGTCACACAGAAAAAGAAACTTATCATAAGATATCACTTATGAAGGTCCTGTAAACATGGCTACACATGAACTGAGTTAGGAAAGATTACAGAGTAACTAATCTTATCATAAGTTATCACTCATAGCGGGAATGTACACATGACTACACGTGAACTGAATTACAAACACAACAGAGTCACACATTTAGAAAACATCTTCTGCCTGCTTAATGGGAAAGTCGAGGTGGGGTGATGCATAAAACCACAGTTTTAAATTAGCACAGTTACCGTTATATAAACCATGTATGTAATAGACAACACCTACTCCCGGCACAATACACTGGACTCAACACCCCCTATTCATTGCAGAGGAATATGTCTGACTCTAAGTATTTTAAAACATATGTATTCTCATGTCTCCATAAAGGAATCATGTGTGTGTATAACGGCATGAACACAGCACTGAAATTCAGTTAAACCCACTTATAAAAATAAATTTCAAAAGCAAAATGCAAAAACAGAGAGAAAGTCTTAAAAATTACGTTCAGGGCCTGTGATGCAAGCTAGATTGACCACCTTTACACCCATAGCTGGATGAGACATAAGACTGGACTCTTGGGGCTGACAAGATTGCTGAGGTTGGGTGAACAAAAGAACACCACTTAGAGCAATACTGTGTGCTACCCATTCTAGTGGTCCCAACTCTCCAGGTTTAAGGGAATCTTCCTCCAGTTAAAACATGCATGGGAAACCCAGTGGATGGTACACTGTGTAATTGGGAAAGTTTTTTAAAGGTACCTAATTTTTCCTTTTGTCGTGCTCGGCTTTGCCATTCCATCTGCATTACTCAAAATCTCCACACTTGGAGTGTCAGTGCCTTTACCCTCCCGTTATGCACAGTTTGCAAACTGTGCAGAGGATGAACAGGAAGAGGGGAAATAATGAGAGATTAGCTGTAGGTGTTTGGATGGGTACATGTCACTCTAGTTTCCCATCAGGAAGAATAATTAACCAAAGGCTCATCCTGAAGCCCCGGAAGAGGACTAGGGCCTAAAGCCATCCTGCGGTATTGCAGCCAGCTCACAAAGAGGCGAGTTGAAAAATGGAAATCAGGGGCACAGCAATTCACACACTTGCAGAATTATAAAGGACAACTATCATCCAGAAATATATTGAGGTAAGGCAGTGAAGAGGATTTGAATGCAAGGCAGAATTGAAGGAAACAGATTTCAAGAGGTAGATTGGCGTCATCTTTAAAGCACATGAAAAGCGACAGAATTTCGACAATGTTGCCCTTGGCTGAAAAGGGATTATGTGTATTTTCTTGAATATATTTGGGAAAAAATGCATATGCCCTTTTTGGCTAAGCAAGCCATCAGGCATTGCAAATCCACACTACAGAGAAGTGTCCCTTACCTCCAGTCAAATGGGCCATCCACAAATAGTGTAAATTCCACAAATGCAGGACAGGCCATGGAGAAAAGGGAGCCTGGTTACGCCGATGAACAGGATGTAAATTGCCAACAGCCTCTTTGGAGAACTGTATGTTGTTTTGTATAACAGAGCTACAGAGTATAGCACACTTCCACTCATGGGCGTGTATTTTGGGAAAACTAAAAATCCACAACACACAGCCAGCCCAAAATTTAGGGCTGCTCTGTTTACAAGAACCTCGACTTCGGTACACTTTATATATCCCAGGAAAGGAAAAAAAAATGGATATAGATGTTGTGGTACTTATATACAAAGGAAAGTCACTCAGACATAAAATCAATGTCATAAGGCCAATAGCAGCTTAATGAGTGGCTTTAGGTACGATGATGCTAAGTGAAATGAGCCACAAAGAAAAAGAAACTTATTGTAATATATCACTTAGAGAGGAAATGTAAACATGGCTACACATGAACTGAATTTCAAAAGAGAACAGAGTTACACATTTAGAAAACACACTTATGCCTCCTTAAGGGGAAAGGTGACGTGGGGTGATGTGTAAAAGCAGAGTTTGAAATTAGCACAGATCCTATTCCATATACCAAATAGTTAATAGACAAGACCTACTCCTTTCTCAATGAACTGGACACAAAACACCCTATTCACTGAAGAGGAATATATCTGACTGGTAATAACCTTGAAACCTATGTATTTATATGTCTCCATAATGGAATCAAGTGTATGTAGATTGGCATAAACACAGATCAATGGAACAGGACAGAAAGCCCAGAGATAAACCTACATACCTATGGCTATCTCATCTATGACAAAGGAGCTAAGGATATACAATGGAGAAAAGACAGTCTCTTCAGTAATTGCTGCTGGAAAAACTGGACCCCTACACATAAAAGAATGAAATTAGAACACTCCATAACACCATACACAAAAGTAGACTCTAAATTGATTAGAGATCTAAATATAAGACCAGACACTATAAAACACTTAGAGGAAACCATAGGCAGAACACTCTATGACATAAATCACAGCAAGATCCTTTTGGACCCACCTCCTAGAGAAATGGAAATAAAAACAGAAATCAACAAATGGGACCTAATGAAACTTAAAAGCTTTTACACAGTACAGGAAAACTTAAACAAGATGCAAAAACAACCCTCAGAATGGGAGAAAATATTTTCAAATGAAGCAATTGACAAAGGATTAATCTCCAAACTTTACAAGCACCTCATGTAGCTCAGTATCACAAAAACAAACAACCCAATCTAAAAACGGGCAGAAGACCTAAATAGACATTTCTCCAAAGAAGATATACAGATTACCAAGAAACACATGAAAGGATGCTGAACATCACTAATCATTAGAGAAATGCAAATCAAAACTACCCTGAGGTATCACCTCACAGCAGTCAGAGTGGCAATCATCAAAAAAATCTACAAAACAATAAATGCTGGAGAGGCCTTTATTGGAGAAAAGGGAACACACTTGCACTGTGGGTGGGAATGTAAATTGATATGAGCACTAGGGAGAACAGTACGGAGGTTCCTTTAAATAACTAACAACAGAAGTACCATACGACACAACAATCCAACTACTGGGCATTTGCCTTGTGAAAACCATAATTCAAAAAGAGTTATGTACAAAAATGTTCATTGCAGCTCTATTTGCATTAGCCAGGACATGGAAGCAACCTAAGTGTCCATCGACAGATGAATGGATAAAGAAGATCTGGCACATATATACCATCAAATATTAGTCAACCATAAAAAGAAGCAAAACTGAGTTATTTGTACTGAGGTGGATGGACTTAGAATCTGTCCTACACAGTGAAGTAAGTCAGAAAGGGAAAAACAAATACTGTATGTTAACAGAGATATATGGAATCTAATGAAGAAAAAAAAAGATTTTGAAGAACCTAGTGGCAGGACAGGATTAAGGACACAGACATAGAGAAAGGACTTGAGGACACCGGAAGGGGGATGGGTAAGCTGGGACGAAGTGAGAGAGTGGCATGGACATAAATACATTACCAAATGTAACACCGATAGCTACTGGGAAGCAGCCACATAGAACAGGGAGATCAGCTTGGTGCTTTGTGACCTCATAAAGGGGTGGGATATGGAGTGTGGGAGGGAGATGCAAGAGGGAGGGGATTTGGTGATATTTGTATATGTATAGCTGATTCACTTTGTTATACGGCAGAAACGAACACTCCATTTTAAAGCAATTATACTTCAATAAACGTGTAAAAGGAAAAAAAAAAAGCCCAAGGATAAACCTACCCACTTATGGTCAACTAATCTATGACAAAGGAGGCAAGACTATACAATGGAGATAAGACAGTCTCTTCAATCATTGGTGCTGGGAAATATGGAGAGCTACATGTAAAAGAATGAAATTAGAACACTCCCCAACACCATACATAAAATATATACTCAAAATCAATTAGAGACCTTAATGTAAGACCAGACAGTATAAAACTCTGAGAGGAAAACTTACGAAGGATACTCTGACGTAAATCACAGAAAGATCTTTTTTGATCCACCTCCTATAGTAATGAAATAAAAAAGAAAACTAAATAGATGGGACGTAATGAAACGTAAAAGCTTTTGCAAAGCAAAGGAAACTACAAACAAGACGAAAAGACAACCCTCAGAATGGCAGAAAATATTTGCAAACGAATCAATGGACAAATGATTTATCTCCAATATATATAAACAGCTCATGCAGCTCAACAGTAATAAAACAAACAACCCAATACAAAAATGGAAGATCTAAATAGACATTTCTTCCAAGAAGACATAGAGATGGCCAGTACGCACATGAAAATCTGCTGAACATCACTAATTATTAGAGAAATGGAAATCGAAACTACAATGAGGTATCACGTCACACCTGTTAGAATGGGCATCACCAGAAAATCTACAAACAACAAATGCTGGAGAGGGTGTGGAGAAAATGAACCTTCTTCCACTATTGTTGGGAATGTAAATCGATACAGTCTCTATGGAGAACAGTATGGAGGTTCCTTAAAAAAACTAAAAATAGAATTACCATATAATACAGCAATCCCACTACTGGGCATATACACAGAGAAAACCATAAATCAAAAAGACACATTCACCACAATGTTCACTGCAGCACTATTTACAATAGACAGGTAATGAAAGCAACCTAAGTGCCCACAGACAGACGAATGGATAAACACGTGGTACATATATACAACGGAATATTACTCAGCCATACATAGGAATGAAATTGGGTCATTTGTAGAGACCTCAATGGATCTAGAGACTGTCATACAGAGTGAAGTAAGTCAGAAAGAGAAAAACAAATATTGTATATTAATGCATATATGTGGAACCTAGAAAAATGGTACAGATGAACCAGTTTGCAGGGCAGAGATAGAGACAGATGTAGAGAACAAACATATGGACACCAAGGAGGGAACGCCATGTGAGGGTGGTGGTGGGATTGATTGGGAGACTGGGATTCACATGTGCACACTTATATGTATAAAATGCATATCCAATAAGAACCTGCTGTATAAAAGAAATAAATTTAAAAAAATTAAAAATAAATAAATAACATTTAATAAACTAAAACATAAAATGTTTTTCCCTTCATATAGACGTCTTTATATTAATGCATTATTTCCATGTTTATATCTCCAAATTAAAAAAAAAAAGAGGAATAACCCTGTCCTGTCTGAGCGAAGAACAGACGCCCTCAGGCGACCTACACGCAGAGGCGGGGCCAAATCCAAAGCTGAGACCCAGGAGCTGTGAGAACAAAGAAGAGACAGGGAAACCTCTCCCAGCAGCCTCAGAAGCAGCGGATTAAAGCTCCACAATCAACTTGATGTACCCTGCATCTGTGGAATACATGAATAGACAACAAATCATCCCAAATTGAGGAGCCAGGAGTCAATGCTGTGCCTCTGAGGTGGGAGAGCCAACTTCAGGACACTGGTCCACAAGAGACCTCCCAGCTCCACATAATATCAAACGGCGAAAATCTTCCAGAGATCTCCATCTCAACACCAGCACCCAGCTTCACTCAACTACCAGCAAGCTACAGTGCTGGACACCGTATGCCAAACAACTAGCAAGACAGGAACACAATGCCACCCATTAGCAGAGAGGTGGCCTAAAATCATAAAAAGTCCACAGACACCCCAGAACACACCACCAGACGTGGACCTGCCCACCAGAAAGACAAGATCCAGCCTCATCCACCAGAACACAGGCACTAGTCCCCTCCACCAGGAAGCCTACACAACCCACTAAACCAACCTTAGCCACTGGGGACAGACACCAAAAACAACGGGAACTACGAACCTGCAGCCTGCAAAACGGAGACCCCAAACACAGTAACATAAGCAAAATGAGAAGACAGAAAAACACACAACAGGAGAAGGAGCAAGATAAAAACCCACCAGACCTAACAAATGAAGAGGTAATAGGCAGTCTACCTGGAAAAGAATTCAGAATAATGATGGTAAAGATGATCCAAGATTCTATTTCCCAGATCCAAAATCTTGGAAATAGAATAGACAAGATGCAAGAAACAGTTAACAAGGACCTAGAAGAACTAAAGATGAATCAAGCATCGATTAAAAACACAATAAATGAAATAAAAAATACTCTAGATGGGATCAATAGCAGAATAACTGAGGCAGAAGAACGGATAAGTGAGGTGGAAGATAAAATAGTGGCAATAACTGCTGCAGAGCAAAATAAAGAAAAAAGAATGAAAAGAACAGAGAACAGTCTCAGAGACCTCTGGGACAACATTAAACACACCAACATTCGAATTATAGGGGTTCCAGAAGAAGAAGAGAAAAAGAAAGGGACTGAGAAAATATTTGAAGAGATTATAGTTGAAAACTTCCCTAATATGGGAAAGGAAATAGTTAATCAAGTCCAGGAGGCACAGAGAGTCCCATACAGAATAAATCCAAGGAGAAATACGCCAAGACACATATTAATCAAACTGTCAAAAATTAAACACAAAGAAATCATATTAAAAGCAGCAAGGCAAAAACAACAAATAACACACAAGGGAATCCCCATCAGGATAACAGCTGATCTCTCAGCAGAAACTCTACAAGCCAGAAGGGAGTGGCAGGACATAATTAAAGTGATGAAGGAGAAAAACCTGCAACCAAGATTACTCTACCCAGCAAGGATCTCATTCAGATTTGATGGAGAAATTAAAACGTTTATAGACAAGCAAAAGCTGAGAGAGTTCAGCACCACCAAACCAGCTTTACAACAAATGCTAAAGGAACTTCTCTAGGCAAGAAACACAACAGAAGGAAAAGACCTACAATAACGAACCCAAAACAATTAAGAAAATGGGAATAGGAATATACATATCGATAATTACCTTAAATGTAAATGGACTAAATGCTCCCACCAAAAGACACAGATTGGCTGAATGGATACAAAAACAAGACCCATATATATGCTGTCTACAAGAGACCCACTTCAGACCTAGAGACACATACAGACTGAAAGTAAGGGGATGGAAAAAGATATTCCATGCAAATGGAAATCAAAAGAAAGCTGGAGTAGAAATTCTCATATCAGACAAAATAGACTTAAAAATAAAGACTACTAGAAGAGACAAAGAAGGACACTACATAATGATCAAGGGATCGATCCAAGAAGAACATATAACAATTGTAAATATTTATGCACCCAACATAGGAGCACCTCAATACATAAGGCAAATACTAACAGCCATAAAAGGAGAAATCAACAGTAACACGATCATAGTAGGGGACTTTAACACCCCACTTTCACCAGTGGACAGATCATCCAAAATGAAATTAAATAAGGAAACACAAGCTTTAAATGATACATTAAACAAGATGGACTTAAATGATATTTATAGGACATTCCATCCAAAAACAACAGAATACACATTTTTCTCAAGTGCTCATGGAACATTCTCCAGGATAGATCATATCTTGGGTCACAAATCAAGCCTTGGCAAATTTAAGAAAATTGAAATTGTATCAGGTATCTTTTCCGACCACAATGCTATGAGACTAGATATCAATTACAGGAAAAAAGCTGTAAAAAATACAAACACATGGAGGCTAAACAATACACTACTTAATAACAAAGTGATCACTGAAGAAATCAAAGGGGAAATTAAAAAATACCTAGAAACAAATGACAATGGAGACACGACGACCCAAAACCTATGGGATGCAGCAAAAGCAGTTCTAGGAGGGAAGTTTACAGCAATACAATCCCACCTTAAGAAACAGGAAACATCTCGAATAAACAACCTAACCTTGCACCTAAAGCAATTAGAGAAAGAAGAACAAAAACATCCCAAAGTTAGCAGAAGGAAAGAAATCATAAAAATCAGATCAGAAATAAATGAAAAAGAAATGAAGGAAATGATAGCTAAGATCAATAAAACTAAAAGCTGGTTCTTTGAGAAGATAAACAAAATTGATAAACCATTAGCCAGACTCATCAAGAAAAAAAGGGAGAAGACTCAAATCAATAGAATTAGAGATGAAAAAGGAGAAGTAACAACTGACACTGCAGAAATACAAAAAATCATGAGAGATTACTAAAAGCAACTCTATGCCAATAAAATGGACAACCTGGAAGAAATGGACAAATTCTTAGAAATGCACAACCTGCCAAGACTGAATCAGGAAGAAATAGAAAATATGAACAGACCAATCACAAGCACTGAAATTGAAACTGTGATTAAAAATCTTCCAACAAACAAAAGCCCAGGACCAGATGGCTTCACAGGTGAATTCTATCACGCATTTAGAGAAGAGCTAACACCTATCCTTCTCAAACTCTTCCAAAATATAGCAGACGGAGGAACACTCCCAAACTCATTCTATGAGGCCACCATCACCTTGATACCAAAACCAGACAAGGATGTCACAAAGAAAGAAAACTATAGGCCAATATCACTGATGAACATAGATGCAAAAATCCTCAACAAAATACTAGCAAACAGAATCCAACAGCACATTAAAAGGATCATACACCATGATCAAGTGGAGTTTATTCCAGGAATGCAAGGATTCTTCAATATACGCAAATCAATCAATGTGATACACCATATTAACAAATTGAAGGAGAAAAACCATATGATCATCTCAATAGATGCAGAGAAAGCTTTCGACAAAATTCAGCACCCATTTATGATAAAAACCCTGCAGAAAGTAGGCATAGAGGGAACTTTCCTCAACATAATAAAGGCCATATATGACAAACCAACAGCCAGCATTGTCCTCAACGGTGAAAAACTGAAACCATTTCCACTAAGATCAGGAACAAGACAAGGTTGCCCACTCTCACCACTCTTATTCAACATAGTTTTGGAAGTTTTAGCCACAGCAATCAGAGAAGAAAAGGAAATAAAAGGAATCCAAATCTGAAAAGAAGAAGTAAAGCTGTCACTGTTTGCAGATGACATGATACTATACATAGAGAATCCTAAAGATGCTACCAGAAAACTACTAGAGCTAATCAATCAATTTGGTAAAGTTGCAGGATACAAAATTAATGCACAGAAATCTCTGGCATTCCTATATACTAATGATGAAAAATCTGAAAGTGAAATCAAGGAAACACTCCCATTTACCATTGCAACAAAAAGAATAAAATATCTAGGAATAAACCTACCTAAGGAGACAAAAGACCTGTATGCAGAAAATTATAAGACACTGATGAAAGAAATTAAAGATGATACAAATAGATGGAGAGATGTACCATGTTCTTGGATTGGAAGAATCAACATTGTGAAAATGACTCTACTACCCAAAGCAATCTACAGATTCAATGCAATCCGTATCAAACTACCACTGGCATTTTTCACAGAACTGGGGCAAAAAATTTCGCAATTTGTATGGAAACACAAAAGACCCCGAATAGCCAAAGCAATCTTGAGAACGAAAAATGGAGCTGGAGGAATCAGGCTCCCTGACTTCAGACTATACTACAAAGCTACAGTAATCAAGACAGTATGGTACTGGCACAAAAACAGAAAGATAGATCAATGGAACAGGATAGAAAGCCCAGAGATAAACCCACGGACATATGGTCACCTTATCTTTGATAAAGGAGGCAGGAATATACAGTGGAGAAAGGACAGTCTCTTCAATAAGTGGTGCTGGGAAAACTGGATAGGGACATGTAAAAGTATGAGATTAGATCACTCCCTAACACCATACACAAAAATAAGCTCAAAATGGATTAAAGACCTAAATGTAAGGCCAGACACTATCAAACTCTTAGAGGAACACATAGGCAGAACACTCTATGACATAAATCACAGCAAGATCCTTTTTGACCCACCTCCTAGAGAAATGGAAATAAAGACAAAAATAAACACATGGGACCTAATGAAACTTAAAAGCTTTTGCACAGCAAAGGAAACCATAAACAAGACCAAAAGACAACCCTCAGAATGGGACAAAATATTTGTAAATGAAGCAACTGACAAAGGATTAATCTCCAAAATTTATAAGCAGCTCATGCAGCTCAATAACAAAAAAACAAACAACCCAATCCAGAAATGGGCAGAAGACCTAAATAGACATTTCTCCACAGAAGATATACAGACTGCCAACAAACACATGAAAGGATGCTCAACATCTTTACTCATTAGAGAAATGCAAATCAAACCTACAATGAGATATCATCTCACACCAGTCAGAATGGCCATCATCAAAAAATCTACAAACAATAAATGCTGGAGAGGGTGTGGAAAAAAAGGAACACTCTTGCACTGCTGGTGGGAATGTGAATTGGTACAGCCACTATGGAGAACGGTATGGAGGTTCCTTAAAAAACTACAAATAGAACTACCATATGACCCAGCAATCCCACTACTGGGCATAGACCCTGAGAAAACCATAATTCAAAAAGAGACATGTACCAAAATGTTCATAGCAGCCCTATTTACAATAGCCCGGAGATGGAAACAACCTAAGTGTCCATCATCGGATGAATGGGTAAAGAAGATGTGGCACATATATACAATGGAATATTACTCAGCCATAAAAAGAAATGAAATTGAGCTATTTGTAATGAGGTGGATGGACCTAGAGTCTGTCATACAGAGTGAAGTAAGTCAGAAAGAGAAAGACAAATACTCTATGCTGACACATACATATGGAATTTAAGAAAAAAATGTCATGAAGAACATAGGGGTAAGACAGGAATACAGACACAGACCTACTAGAGAATGGACTTGAGGATATGGGGAGGGAGAAGGATAAGCTGTGACAAAGTGAAAGAGCAGCATGGACATATATACACTACCAAACGTAAGGTAGATAGCTAGTGGGAAGCAGCCGCATAGCACAGGGAGATCAGCTCGGTGCTTTGTGACCGCCTGGAGGGGTGGGATAGGGAGGATGGGAGGGAGACGCAAAAGGGAGGGGATATGGGAACATATGTATATGTATAACTGATTAAATTTGTTATAAAGCAAAAAATAAAAAAAATAAAAATTAAAAAAAAAGAGGAATAAATACAATCTAACTTGAACCAAAAAGAAAAAAAAGAAAGAAAAAAAACAGAACTCACCAGTTATACAGAAGAAAATCGTATCAGGGCACTTGCTCCAGTGGTAAAAAATTCTTAAGTTGGTCTGAGGTGGGAAATCGTCTCCCATGCCATCAGCAGCGCTCTCCCCCACAAGGAGCATCCTCATTGCAAAGCTGGGGGACTGTGTCGAGGCGTCTGTGAGTAAATGTGAGTTGAGCCCCAGTCCTGCTGCAGCTGAACTCTTCCCAACCTTTCCAGGTAAAACACCTGAATATGTACAAGCACTTGCAAGCCTAGAGGAAGGGCTGTGGAGCCACACTAGCGAGAGCACGCCAGCCGACTTGGTGACTGCAGGCCAGTCAGGATGGTCCTGGCCCCAGATGCTCTTCTGGAAGCTTTTCATTTCCCTGCCTGAGATACCCCCCCTGCCACAGCCCCCACTGCTTTTTTACTTCCTCACCTCTGCCTGGGGAGAAATTCCAGTGGCAGGAATGGGTGACACATTCTCTTCTTTAGCAGGTGGCAGCCTGGCAACTCCTGCAGAATGTCCAGCAGTGCCCCACTCACACTGGGCCACCCACAAAGCCATGGCCCGTCCCACCCTCCCACCACCCCAGCCCCGAAACTGCTGACGGGGCAGAAAATATGGCGTCAGTCACAGCTACAGGGGCTCTTGCTGACTGGAGAGGTGTTTATATTGACCTCAACCCAAGCACACCTGTGGGGGCTGCTGGCAGGCAGTATCAGGCTGCCCAAATCAGCCAATCCTCACCCCTCAGGGGCTCACAGTTGCAGAAAATGAACCTTGCTAAACGGGTCAGTCCCAAGGAACAGGTGTGGGCCTTGAGAGTCAGGATAGACAAGGGGCTGCAGCTGCCGCTTGTTTTCTTATAATTTTATCTGGTCCATGAGTGGAAAACAACTTCAAGAAGACCCTATCCTAATGAGAGGAACCGAGGAGTCAGGGAGAGGAGTGATGGTGGGTGGAGACAGAGGCCTGGAGCCCTGGCTGCAGTGGAAGTGTCTGGAAGACCAGGCAGAGAGAGGCTGCACAGAGTGATAGCCAGGGTCACAGACCTGTCAGAGCTGCTGTTTGTTAGTTCAAGTCCTGCTCTGAGGTGTTCTGTGTCAGCTGTGAGCGACAGGTGAGCTGGGGGTTCTCTGCAAGGTGGGCTATGTGCACAGTTCCTTTGTGTCCAGCCCTGCTGGGGTACCTGCCCAGGGGAGCTCCGTATCCTCTGAGGGACCTGACTATGAGAGCCCCATGGGCTGCTGGGTAGCTGCACAGGTGATCTCCATACCCTGGGAGGGACTTGAACACGAGAGCCCCGTGGGCTGTGGGGTGCGGTATGCAGACCAGGTGAGCTCCATATCCTGGGATTGGCCTAACCACGAGAACCCCATGGGCTGCTGGAGACCTGCTTAAGGACATCAGGACAGTCAGTGAAGCCACAGAGGATATACATCCAGTAGCTCCTATTTCCTACACCCTGCTGCTCATTCTACCATCCACCAGGCCATGGCATTCTGTATTACACTTCAATGATGCCTTCTTCTGTATTCCATTCATCTCAGAGTCACAAGAATTTTTGGCTTGTGTGTGGCAGGACACAACATGCAACACGAGCAATAATGCTGGGCCGTCCTGCCCCAATGGTTCAAAAATCCCCACACCATCATTGGGGAAATGTCCTCTAAATACCTAAACGTTCTACCTCTGTAAAAGGGAACCCTCCTTCAATATGGAGATGACATTCTGATTGCCAGGCCTACTAAAGACGCCTCTGAACTACCTAGCCAAGAAAGGATAGAAGGTGTCCAAGAAAAAGGCTCAAATATCACAGGCTCAGGTGACTTGCCTGGGCTTCATTCTCACAGATATTTGGAGAAACGCATCCCAGCATAGGGAAGAAGCCATTTGCAGCCTTACCTCTTCTAAAACCAGAAGACAGCTTAAGGGTTCCTGGGAAGGCCAAGGTTTTCTGCATCTGGATCCCTAACTACAGTCTAATAGCTGGGCCTCTACCTGAAACACTGACACGAAAAGATGATGATCCTTTTGAATAGAATCCAGAAGCAGCCTTTCAAGAATGGAAAGAGCAGTCAATTCAGATCCTTTCCCAGGAACTCGCTAATTTAGCTAAACCTTTGACTTTACATACCCGGTCAAAGGTTAATCGCCCTTGGAGACTTAGTGCAAAAACAGGGACCACTTGAAATGGAGCAACACAAGAATGCCCTTCAGGTATGATAAACTATGGTCACCAAGGGCTTTGCCCACCGACTCATCAGGCCAGTATACTGGGGTATCTAAAAAGCTGGAAATCAGCAGCCCACAAGGCCAGCTCCCTCCTAAGGGAATAGGACCCCACGTGGTGATCCTAACCACCCAACATGTCCTGAAGTTGCAGGGGTCGCTCTGTGGACACACTGACCTCGAGTGAGGAGGCCCTCCAACTCCAACCTCCAGAGAGACAAATGGGGGCAACAGGGCCCCAAGATGACTCGTGTGACCATCACTTGACCTGGAGTTTCTCTCAGAAAACAACAAGACTGTGCCCCGAAAGAGCAGACTACTGCTTGCAGGACTTACTGCACCCAGAGGGGAGCTAATAAGCTTGGCGGGGGAAACGTATATCACGCTTTCACTATAGAAAACCCTACAGACACCACGGTGATGGTGGCCAATATGACCGGCTGGAATGCTGGCTACTTCTAAAGGCCGTTGACTCAGTGGACGTCATGGTCCTGGATCACCACTGACTCTGGACTGTCTGGGTGTTGCACAGGCAGGGCTCTGACACATGGTGCTGTTTGTACATTTATTCAGGGACCTAATTAAAGAAAGCACAGACTACTGGTCAGAGCATCTAGGCTGGCAAAAAACGTCAGCCTAATGTCACTGCACAAATGTGGGGTGGGGTGAAACCTGCCACCACAGCATCTCTGCGCATCTCTTTCCTGGACCCTTAAAGGTCATTAGAATCTATAACACTTCCAATGCTGCTGCTCAGGCGGACGAGAAGTGAGGCAGGAGGCTTTGGGACAATCAACCTCACCTGGAGGCTGGTGGGGAGACGTTTTGCCCCTCCCCCCAGGTATCAGGGCTGCCACCACAGCATGAAGCAGTTACAAAATAGGGGTCTGCACCCTCAACACCCGAAGAATGAGGAACGGAACAAAAAGCAGAGGAGGTGTTCGTCTCTGGCAACGTTCATTAAAAATTCCTGGGAGATAAAAAGAGAATCTGGGCAATAAAATAAAGTCTAACCTGTTTTTCCTTTGTGCTTTGTCTAATTTCACATGCTCCTAGGGTTCCGCATGCAGAGGTCCCACACCCAGCACTTCAGACCCGACTACCTAGTGCAGAATGGCTGGGTCGACACCTCAGCTAGCGGAGTCCCATGCAGACTGCACGGCATAGAGCCTGAGCTGCAGCCAACCCAGCCCTCGAGAGCTCCATCCCCTAACTCCCACTGACGCTGCCGGGATCCCTACTCAGCATCCCAGCCCACAGCCCATGGGGGAGTGCACACTCTCACCTCTCCATTCGGTTTTCAAAATAATGTTTCCGTTGCTTCTGAACCAAACTCAGTCTTGATCTGTTGGCTCCAATGACACTGGGCACGGGGACTCCTGTTGGGGTCCCCTCTGGATGATCAGTAACAGAAATTGAGAACTTTGTAACTTCATTGAACAGATGTGTGAGCCAAACTGTAGTTAACATAGAGCAGTGTATAATGCTCGGGTAAAATAAGATTTTTCTAAGACTTACATTTGATATTTCCATCACTTTACTATAAGCAAGTTCAGTGAAGACGTCTGTCTTATTTGTCAGGTCAACATTAGAGAACTGAAGTGATTTATTTCCATGGATGTACATCGAATACTCTTGGCTGAAGCTTCAATCTTGTTTAGAATGCTTTTC
The DNA here is from genome assembly GCF_964341445.2 of Mesoplodon mirus. Lineage (NCBI taxonomy): Eukaryota > Metazoa > Chordata > Mammalia > Artiodactyla > Ziphiidae > Mesoplodon > Mesoplodon mirus. The sequence continues at coordinate 2,793,691 of NW_028295811.1, forward strand.
CATTGAAAAGGATACCTCTCTTTCAGCTCCCCCATTTCTGATATGTATAAAATCTTATAATTTATTATTACCAAAGGGGAAAGGTAGGAGAAGGGATAAATTAACAGTTTGGGATTAACACATACACACTGCTATGTATAAAATAGATCATCAACAAGGAACTACTGTATAGCACAGGGAACTACACTGAATATTTTGCAATAACCTATAAGGGGAAATAATCTGAAAATGAATCGATATTTTTATTGACATCATCTATCAATGACAGATAAAATGTAACCTAAGCAAGGCCGATGGTGAGCGCTTCTTACCCTGAAGATTTCAATCATCTAAAGTTTGGGCTCTGCCTATTTCCCAAGGCCCTTAATGGACATACGTGTAGCCGTAGCTTAAAAATTCCCCAGTTTGGGGTTCAGGGAGGCACTGATTTGGAAAAATCCCTGGTGCTCTCCTTCCATGCACGGGACCCTTCCTACAGCTAAAACATGCCTGTCACACCTAGAGGATGGTACACCGTTTTATCGGAAAGAGTTTGGAAAGGGCACCTCATCTCCTCATCGCCTGGTGCTCGGGTTCACCCCTCCAGCATCTTTCCTAACAATCTCCTCACTTGGGGATATCAGCACCATCAACATCCTGTTGCACACAGTTTGGAATTTGTCCAGACGATGAAGCGGAAGGATGAGAAAAATTTAGAGACAAGTCTTAGTTGTTCAGACAGGCACATGCCACTCTAATTTCCAATCCGGAAGACAAATTCATCAAAGGCTAGAATTGCCCACAGAAAGAGAATAGGGCTAGAGGAAATACAGCTGTTTTGTGTCCAGTTTCCAAAAACACAAGTTGAAAAATGGAACTCAGGGGCACTAAAATTCATGAAACTGCAGAGTTGAAAATATCTATTGTTGAAAAATGTCTTGAGGTAAGTCACAGAAAAGGACTTGTAAGCAAGGGGGTGTGGCAGGAAACAGATTTGAAGATCTAGAAAGGACTCCCCATTAAAGCACAAGAAAAGGGGCTGAACATCGCCAATGATGCAGTTGGCCCAAAAGGGCGTATTCGTTTTTTTCTGAATATATTCAAGTAAAGGCCATTCACACTTTTTATCCAACCAAACAGGTGGGCACTGGAAATCAATACTACAAAATGTATCACTTCACATCAGTCAGAAGGGCCATCCACATAAAGTGTAAACACCAGAAATGCAGGACAGGGTGAGGAGAAAAGGGAGCCCTGTGAGGCTGATAGTGGAAATGTAATGTGCCAACGGCCACTCTGGAGAAGTGTATTGTGTTTGCTAAAACATCTGAAAACTGAGCTACAGAGCATAGGGCACTTGCACTCATGAGCGTATACCTTGGGAAAAACAAAAAATGACAGAAATCAGGCACTCCAACGTTTACCACCTCTCTGTTAAAAAAGGCCTCCACTTGGATATAACCTAAATGTCCCTGGAAGGATAAAATGGATAAAAGAGATGGGGTACTTATGTAGAGTGGAATATTACTCATCCAGAAATCAATGAAATAAGGCCAGTTGTAACAAATCTGGAGGAGTTACATATGATCATTCTAAGTGACACATGTCAGAAAGAAAAAGACACATATCGTAAGATGTCACTTAAAGGTGGAATCAAAAATGGCTACACATGAAATAAACTACAAAACAGAAACATAGTCAAATATGTAGAAAATAGACATAAGGCTGCTAAATGGGAAAGGTGGGGAATGGTGAGGTATTATCCAGGAGGTTGAAATTAGCAAAGATACCATTCCAAGTACCGAATTGAATAACTGGCAAGGCCTACACGGTACATCAAAGAACTGCACTCAGTCCACTCAAGTCACTGGAAAATAATACATATGACTCATAAGCATCTGAGAAAGAATTTATTGTTGTCTCACAGTACATGAATCAAGTGGATGTACAGCAGCAAAAAACAGAGCTTTGAAAATCAGCTGTAACCAATATAAAAATAAATTTAAATATATTTATAATGTGAATTGGTACAGCCGCTATGGAGAACGGTATGGAGGTTCCTTAAAAAACTACAAATAGAACTACCATATGACCCAGCAATCCCACTACTGGGCATATACCCTGAGAAAACCATAATTCAAAAAGACACATTCACCACAATGTTCATAGCAGCCCTATTTACAATAGCCCGGAGATGGAAACAACCTAAGTGTCCATCATCAGATGAATGGATAAAGAAGATGTGGCACATATATACAATGGAATATTACTCAGCCATAAAAAGAAATGAAATTGAGCTATTTGTAATGAGGTGGATAGACCTAGAGTCTGTCATACAGAGTGAAGTAAGTCAGAAAGAGAAAGACAAATACTGTATGCTAACACATATATATGGAATTTAAGAAAAAAAAATGTCATGAAGAACCTAGGGGTAAGACAGGAATAAAGACACAGACCTACTAGAGAATGGACTTGAGGATATGGGGAGGGGGAAGGGTCAGCTGTGACAAAGCGAAAGAGCGGCATGGACATATATACACTACCAAACGTGAGGTAGATAGCTAGTGGGAAGCAGCCGCATAGCACAGGGAGATCAGCTCGGTACTTTGTGACCGCCTGGAGGGGTGGGATAGGGAGGGTGGGAGGGAGACGCAAAAGGGAGGGGATATGGAAACATATGTATATGTATAACTGATTAAATTTGTTATAAAGCAAAAAAATAAAATAAAATAAAATTTAAAAAAGAAGTATAACATATCAAAAAAAATAAAGTCTATTCTGTCTGATATGAGAAAAAAAAATAATTGCATGTAGCATTCTGATGACAGGAGTCATGGAAAACTGTGATAACCGGGGTGAGGGAGTATTGTGTCGAATAGGGATGTAACATTGTGATATCTGTGGTGTGAGAGAGCATTTTGATGACAAGTTTTTCGGAGCATTGTGGTGACAAGATTGTGGAGCACTGTGATGACAAGCGCATGGTTCACTGTGATGGCATGTGTCATGGAGCATCGTGCTGACAAGCGCATGGAGCATTGTGATGACAAGGGTCATGTAACATTGTGCTGAGAAAGGCATAGGGAATTGTGATGACAAGGATCAAAGAGCATTGTGATGAAAAGTTCATGGAGCATTGTGATGACAAGGGTCATGGAGCATTGTGATGACAAGGGCATGGAGCATTGGTCTAATAAGTTTCATGGATTATTGCGATGACTGTTGGAATGGTGCACTGTGGTGACAAGGGTATGGAGCATTGTGATGACCAAGTCATGGAGTATTGTGAAGACTGGTGTCAGGGAGCACTGTGTTGACATATGTAATGACCCATTGTGATGACAATGGCATGGAGTATTGTGATGCCAAGTGTCATGGAGGATTCTGATGACAAAGGTAATGGTGCATTGTAATGACAATGGCTTGGAGCATTGTGATGACAAGGGTCAGGGAGCATTGTGCTGACAAGTGCATGGAGAATTGTGATGACAATGGTCATGGAGCATTCTCATGACAACCTTGTGGAGTATTTTGATTACAGTGGCGTGGAGCATTGTGATGAAAACGGCATAGGGCATTGTGATGAAAAAGGCATGGAGCATTTTCGTGACAGTGTTCAAGGAGAATTTTGATGACAAGTGTCAGGGAGCATTGTGATGACAAGTGTATTGAGAATTGTGATGACAAAGGTCATGGAGCATTCTGATAAAAGTGCATGGAGTATTGTGATGACAGGCATCATGGAGCGTTGTGATGACAAGTGTTATGGAACATTTTGATCACAAGTGTTTGGAGCATTGTGATGACAGAGGTCATGGATCATTTTGATTTCAAGGAGTATGGAGCATTGTGATGACAAAGGAATGAAGCAATGTGATCCCAAGGTTCATGGAGGATTGTGATGACAATGGAAATGGAGTATTGTGATGACAAGCGCACAAAGCATTGTAATGACAAGGTCATGTAGCATTTTGCTGACAAAGGCATGGAGCATTGTGATGACATGTGTCATGGAGCACTGTGATGACAAGCGTCACGGAGCATTGTGAATACAGGGGTCATGGAGCATTGGGATGATAAGGGCATGGATCATTGTGATGACAAGAATCCCGGATCATTGTGTTGTGAGGTGTCATGGAATGTTGTGATGACAGTGGTCATGGAGCATTGTGATGATATTGGCCATGGAGCATTGTGATGAGAAGGTCGTGGAGCATTGGGCTGAAAATGTGCATGGAGTATTGTGATGATAGGGGTCCTGGAGCATTGTGATGACAAGTAAATGAAGCATGGTGATGACAAGGTCCTGGAGCATTGTGATGACAAGACCATGGAGACTTGTGATGACAAGTCTCATGGAGCATTCTGATGAAAAGGGGCATTTAGCATTGTGATTACAGGGGTCTTGGAGCATTGTGAAGACTAGGGCATGGAGCATTGTGATGAGAAGGCCATGGAGCATTCTGATGACATGTGTCCTGGCGTTTTGTGATGACAAGGGCATGGAGCATTGTGATTACAGTTGTCTTGATGCATTGTGATGAAATGGGCATAAAGCCTTGTCATGACAGGGTTCAAGGAGCATACTGACGACAAGTGTCAGGGAGCATTGTGATGACAAGTGTATTGAGCATTTGATGACAAAGGTCATGGAGCATTGTGATGAGAAGACCATGGATAATTGTGATGATGAGCGTCATGGGGTGTTGTGATGAAAAGTGTTATGCAAAATTGTGATCACAAGGGTTTGGAGCATTATGATGACAGAGGACATGCAGAATATTGATTTCATTGTGATGACAATAGCCTGAAGCATTATGATGATGGGCATGGTGCATTGTGATTACAGGGTTCATGGGGCATTGAGATGAAAAGTGGAATGGAGCATTGTGATTACAATGGTCTTGGAGCATTGTGCTGACAAGGGCATGGAACATTGTGATTTGAAGGCCATGGAATATTCTGATGACATGCGTCATGGAGCTTTGTGATGACAAGGGCATGGAGCATTGTGATTTCAGGGGTCTTGAGCATTGTGATGAGAAGTGTCATGGAATCTTGTGATGACTCGGCCATGGAAGATTGTGATGGCAGGGGTCATGGTGCATTGTTATGACAGGAGTAATGAGGCATTGTGATGAGAAGTGTATGGAACTTTGTTCTGAAATGTCTCATGGATTATTGTGATGAGAGTGGGCATGGAGCATTGTGATGACAAGGGCAAGGAACACTGTGATACATGGGTCATGCAGGATTGTAATGACAAGGGCATGGAGCATTGTGATGAGAATGGCATCGAGCATTGTGATGACAAGTGTCATGGAGCTTTGTGATGACAAGGGCATGGAGCAATGTGATGAGAGTGTTCAAGGAGCATTGTGATGACAATGACATGGAGCATTGTGATGCCAAGGGTCATGGAGCTTTGTGATGACAAGTCATGGAGCATTTTGATGACAAGGGCATGGTGCATTGTAATGAGAAGGGCAGGGAGCATTTTGATGACCGGGCCATGCAGCAATTTGATAAAAAGTGTAATGGAATATTTTGATGGCAGGGTTTATAGACCATTGTGATGTCAGGGGACTTGGAGCTTTGGGATGGAAAGGGTCAGGGAGCATTTTGATGACAGGGGTTATGGAACATTGTGATATCAGGGGTCATGGAACTTTGTGATGATAAGGGGATGTAGCATTGTGATGACAGTGTCATGGAACCTTGTGATTACAGGGGTGAGGGAGTATTGTAATGACTAGTGATGGAACATTGTGATATCTCTGGTGAGAGAGCATTTTGATGAGAAGTGCATGGACCACTGTTATTACAACGTTTATGGAGCATTGCAATGACAAGTTTGTGGACCGTTGTGATAAAATGCGCGTGGCACATTGTGATGAAAATGGTCATGGAGCATTGTTCTGACAAAGACATGGAGCACTGTGATGACAAGTGTCACAGAGAATTGTGATGAAAATTTCATGGAGCATTGTGGTTACAAAGGTCACAGAGCCTTGTGATGACACGGGCATGGACCATTGTGATGACAAACGTTATGAAGCATTGTGATGACAGGGGTCATGGACGATTGTGATGACAGGGGCATGGAGCATTGGTCTGAGAAATTTCAAAGATTATTGTGATGAGAGTGGACATGGTGCATTGTGATGACAAGGGTATGGAGCATTGTGATGAGAAGGTCATGGAGTAGTGTGAAGACAGGTGTCAGGGAGCATTGAGATGACATATGTCATGGGCCATTGCGATGAAAATGGCATGGAGCATTGTGATGCCAAATGTAATGGAGAATTGTGATGACAAATATAATAGAGCATTGTGATGATTAGGGCTTGGAGCATTATGATGACAAGGGCCATTGGAAATTTTCATGACAAGGTCGTGAAGCATTGTGATGACAATGTCCTGGAGCATTGTGATGACAAAACCATGGATCCTTGTGATGACAAGTCTCATGGAGCATACTGAAGAAAAGGGGCTTGGAGTATTGTGATTACAGGGGTCTTGGAACTTTGTGATGACAAGGGCATGGAGCATAGTGAGTAGAAGACAAAGGAGAATCCTGATGGCAAGCGTCATTGAGTTTTGTGATGACAAGGGCATGGAGCATTGAGAATACATGGGTCTTGGAGCATTGTGATGAAAAGGGCATGGATCATTGTGATGAGAAGGTCATGGAGTATTGTGAAGACAGGTGTCAGGGAGCATTGTGATGACATATGTCATGGTCCATTGCAATGACAATGGCAGGGAGCATTGTGATGCCAAATGTAATGGAGGATTTTGATGACAAATATAATGGAGCATTGTGATGACTAGGGCTTGGAGCATTATGATGACAAGGGCCATTGAGAATTTTCAGAACAAGGTCGTGAAGCATTGTGATGACAAGGTCCTGGAGCATTGTGATGAGAAATCCATAGAGACTTGTGATGACAAATCTCATGGAGCATACTGATGAAATGGGGCATGGACCATTGTGATTACAGGGGTCTTGGAACATTGTGATGACATGGGCATGGAGCATTGTGAGGAGAAGGCCACGGAGCATTCTGAAGACATATTTCGTTGAGCTTTGTGATGACAAGGGCATGGAGCATTGTGTTTAAATGGGTCTTGGAGCATTGTGAGGAAAAGGGCATGGATCATTGTGATGAAAAAGGCATGGAGCCTTGTCATGACAGGGTTCAAGGAGCATACAGACAACAAGTGTCAGGGAGCATTTTGATGACAAGTGTATTGAGCATTGTGATGACAAAGGTCATGGAGCATTGTGATGAGAAGACCATGGATAATTGTGATGACGAGTGTCATGGGGCACTGTGATGACAAGTGTTATGGAATATTGTGATTACAAGGGTTTGGAGCATTGTTATGACAGAGGTCATTGAGCATTTTGATTTCACTGTGATGACAATAGCATGAAGCATTATGATGATGGGCATGGTGCATTGTGATGACAGGGTTCATGGATCATTGAGATGAAAAGGGGCATGGAGCATTGTGATTACTGTGGTCTTGGAACACTGTGATGACAAGGGCATGGAACATTGTGAAGAGAAGGCCATGGAACCTACTGATGACATGCATCATGGAGCTTTGTTATGACAAGGTCATGGAGCATTTTGATTACAGGTGTCTTGGAGCATTGCGAAGACATGGGTAATGGAGCCTTGTGATGACAAGGCCGTGGAACATTGTGATGGCAATGGTCATGGAGCATTGTTATGACAGAGGTAATGGAGCATTGTTATGAGAAGGGAATTGAGCATTGGTCTGAAATATTTCATGGATTATTGTGATGAGATTGGGCATGGAGCATTGTGATGAAAAGGGCAGGGAACACTGTGATACATGGGTCATGGAGGATTGTAATGTCAAGGGCAAGAAGCAATGTGATGAGAGGTTTCATGGAGCACTGTGATGACAATGACATCTAGCGTTGTGAGGAGAAAGCCATGGAGCATTCTGATGTCTTGCATCATGGAGTTTTGTGATGACATGGGCATAGAGCTTTGTGATTACAGGGGTATTGGAGCATTGTGATGAAAAGGGAATGGATCACTGTGATGAAAAAGGCATGGAGCCTTGTCATGACAGGGTTCAAGGAGCATACTGACGACAAGTGTCAGGGAGCATTGTGATGACAAGTGTTTTGAGCATTCTGATGACAAAGATCATGGAGCATTGTGATGAGAAGACCTTGGATAATTGTGATGATGATCGTCATGCGGTGTTGTGATGATAAGTGTTATGAAACATTGTGATCACAAGGGTTTGGAGCATTATGATGACAGAGTTCATGGAGAATTTTGATTTCATTGTGATGACAATAGCCTGAAGCATTATGATGATGGGCATGGTGCATTGTGATGACACGGTTCATGGAGCATTGAGATGAAAAGGGGCATGGAGCATTGTGATTACAGAGTTCTTGGAGCATTGTAATCACAAGCGCATAGAGCTGTCTAATGACAAGGTCATGTAGATTTTGCTGACAAATGCATGGAGCATTGAGATTACAGGTGTCATGTAGCTTTGTGATGACAAGTCATGGAGCATTTTGATGACATGGGCATGGTGCATTGTGATGACAAGGGAAGGAAGCAATTTGATGACAGGGTCATGCAGCAATTTGATGAAAAGTGTAATGGAACATTGTGATGGCAGTGGTCATGGAGCATTGTTATGACAGAGGTAATGGAGCATTTTGATGAGAAGGGCATTGAGCATTGGTCTGAAATGTTTCAAGGATTATGGTGATGTGAGTGGGCATGGAGCATTCTGATGACAAGGTCACGGAACACTGTGATACATGGGTCATGGAGGATTGTAATGACAAGGGCATGGCACATTGTGATGAGAAGGGCCTCGAGCATTGTGATGACAAGTGTCATGGAGCTTTGTAATGACAAGGGCATGGAGCAATGTGATGAGAGCGTTTATGGAGCACTGTGATGACAATGACATGGAGCAATGTGATGCCAATGGTCATGGAGCTTTGTGATCACAAAGGTCATAGAACATTTTGATAACAAGGGTGTGGTGCATTGTGATGAGAAGGGCAGGGAACATTTTGATGACAGGGTCATGAAGCAATTTGATGAAAAGTGTAATGGAACATTTTGATGACAGTGGTTATAGAACATTTTGATGCCAGGGGTCATGGAGCTTTGGGATGAAAAGGGTCATGGAGCATTTTGATGACAGGGTTTATGGAAGATTGTGATATCAGGGGTTATGGAACATTTTGCTGATAAGGGGATGTAGCATTGTGATGACTGGGGTCATGGAACATTTTGTTTACCGGGGTGAGGAAGGATTGTGATAACTGGTGACGGAACATTGTGATATCTCAGGTGAGAGAGCATTTGGATGAGAAGTGCATGGAGCATTGTGATTACAAGGTTTATGGCGGATAGCGATGACAAGGTTGTGGATCATTGTGAGGAAAAGCGCGTGGCACATTGTGATGACAAGGGTCATGGCGTATTGTTCGGACAAAGGCATGGAGCATTGTGATGACAAGGGTCACGGAGCATTGTGATGAAAATTTCATGGAGCATTAAGGTTAAAAAGGACACAGAGCCTTTTGAGGACGCGAGCATGGACCGTTGTGTTGACAAACGTTATGAAGAATTGTGATGACTGGATTCAGGTGGCATTGTGATGACAGGGGTAATGGAGCAGTGTGATGACAAGGGCATGGAGCATTGCGATGACAGGGGCATGGAGCATTTGTCTGACAAGTTTCATAGATTATTGTGATGACAGTGGACATGGTGCATTGTGATGACAAGGGCATGGAGCATTGTGATGAGAAGGTCATGGAGTATTGTGAAGACAGGTGTCATGGAGCACTCTGATGACAAGGGTCACGGAGCATTGTGAATACAGGGGTCATGGAGCACTGGGATGACAAGGGCATGGATCATTGTGATGAGAATGTCATGGAGTATTGTAAAGACAGGTGTCAGGGAGCATTGTGATGACATATGTCATGGTCCACTGCGATGACAATGTCAGGGAGCACTGAGATGCCAAATGTAATGGAGGATTGTGATGACAAATATAATGGAGCATTGTGATGACTAGGGCTTGGAGCATTATGATGACAAGGGCCATTGAGAATTTTCATGACAAGGTCGAGTAGCATTGTGATGACAAGGTCCTGGAGCTTTTTGATTAGAAAACCCTGGAGCCTTGTGAAGACAATTCTCATGGGGCATACTGATGAAAAGGGGCATGGAACATTCTGATTACAGGGGTCTTGCAACATTGTGATAACAAGTGCATGGAGCATTGTGATGACAAGGGCATGGAGCATTGGTCTAATACGTTTCATGGATTATTGTGATGACAGATGGAATGGCGCATTGTGATGACAAGGGCATGGAGCATTGTGATGACCAGATCATGCAGTATTGTGAAGACAGGTGCCAGGGAGCATTGTGATGACATATGTAATGGCCCATTGTGATGACAATGGCATGGAGCATTGTGATGCCATGTGTCATGGAGGATTCTGATGACAAAGGTAATGGAGCATTGTGATGACAATGGCTTGGAGCATTGTGATGACAAGGGTCAGGGAGCATTGAGCTGACAAGTGCATGGAGAATTGTGATGACAAGGGTCATGGAGCATTCTGATGAAAAGCTTGTGAAGTATTTTGATGACAATGTCATGGAGCATTGTGATGAAAACGGTATTGGGCTTTGTGATGAAAAAGGCATGGAGACTTTTCGTGACAGGTTTCAAGGAACATACTGATGACAAGTGTCAGGGAGCATTGTGATGACATGTATATTGAGAATTGTGATGACAAAGTCATAGAGCATTGTGATGTAAAGTCCATGGAGTATTGTGATGACAGGCATCATGGTGCTTTGTGATGACAAGTGTTATGGAACACTGTAATCACAAGGATTTGGAGCATTGTGATGACAGAGGTCATGGATCATTTTGATTTCAAGGAGCATGGAGCATTGTGATGACAAAGGAATGAAGCAATGTGATCCCAAGGTTCATGGAGGATTGTGATGACAATGGAAATGGAGTATTGTGATGACAAGCACACAAAGAATTGCAAAGACAAGGTCATGTAGCATTTTGCTGACAAAGGCATGGAGCATTGTGATGACATGTGTCATGGAGCACTGTGATGACAAGCGTCACGGAGCATTGTGAATACAGGGGTCATGGAGCATTGGGATGATAAGGGCATGGTTCATTGTGATGACAAGAATCCTGGATCATTGTGTTGTGAGGTGTCATGGAATGTTGTGATGACAGTGGTCATGGAGCATTGTGATGACAGGGGTCATGGAGCATTGTGATGACACGGGCATGGAGCATTGGTCTGAGAAGTTTCATAGATTATTGTGATGAGAGTGGACATGGTGCATTGTGATGACAAGGGCATGGAGCATTGTGATGAGAAGGTCATGGAATAGTGTGAAGACAGGTGTCAGGGAGCATTGTGATGACATATGTCATGGGCCATTGCGATGAAAATGGCATGGAGCATTGTGATGCCAAATGTAATGGAGAATTGTGATGACAAATATAATAGAGCATTGTGATGATTAGGGCTTGGAGCATTATGATGACAAGGGCCATTGGAAATTTTCATGACAAGGTCGTGAAGCATTGTGATGACAATGTCCTGGAGCATTGTGATGACAAAACCATGGATCCTTGTGATGACATGTCTCATGGAGCATACTGAAGAAAAGGGGCTTGGAGCATTGTGATAACAGGGGTCTTGGAACATTGTGATGACAAGTGCATGGAGCATAGTGAGTAGAAGACAAAGGAGAATCCTGATGGCAAGCGTCATTGTGTTTTGTGATGACAAGGGCATGGAGCATTGTGATTACATGGGTCTTGGAGCATTGTGATGAAAAGGGCATGGATCATTGTGATGAAAAAGGCATGGAGCCATGTCATGACAGGGTTCAAGGAGCATACAGACAACAAGTGTCACGGAGCATTGTGATGACAAGTGTATTGAGCATTGTGATGACGAAGGTCATGGACCATTGTGATGAGAAGACCATGGATAATTGTGATAACGAGCGTCATGGGGCATTGTGAAGACAAGTGTTATGGAATATTGTGATCACAAGGGTTTGGAGCATTGTGATGACAGAGGTCATGGAGCATTTTGATTTCATTGTGATGACAATAGCATGAAGCATTATGATGATGGGCATGGTGCATTTTGATAACAGGGTTCATGGATCATTGAGATGAAAAGGGGCATAGAGCATTGTGATTACAGTGTTCATGGAGCATTGTGATGAGAAGGGTCATGGAGCTTTTTGATGACAAGGCCATGGAACATCGTGGGGGCAGGGGTCATGCAGCATTATTATGACTGGGGTAATGGAGCATTGTGATGGCAAGGGCATGGAGCATTTTGATGAGAAGGCCATGGAGCATTCTGATGACTTGTGTCATGGAGCTATGTGAAGACAGGGCATGGAGCAATGTGATGACAAGGACATGGAGCATTGTGATGCCAAGGGTCATGGATCTTTATGATGAAAAATGTCATGGAGCATTTTGATGGCAAGGGTGTTGTGCATTGTGATGAGAAGGGCAGGGAGCATTGTGATGACAGGGTCATGGAGCAATTGGATGAAAAGTGTCATGAAACATTTTGATGACAGAAGTCATGGAACATTGTGATGACAGGGGTGAGGGAGTATTGTGACAAATACTGATGTAGCATTGTGATATCATGGTGAGAGAGCATTTTGATGAGAAGTGCATGGAGCATTGTGATGAGAAATATTTGGAGCATTATGATGACAAGATTGTGGAGCACTGTGATGAAAGGCTCATGGTGCATTGTGATGACGTGTGTCATGGAGCATTGTGCTGACAAGCACATGTAGCATAGTAATGACAAGGGTCATGGCGTATTGTGCTGAGAAAGACATAGAGCATTGTGATGACAAGGGTCTAAGAGCATTTTGATGAAAATTTCATGGAGCATTGTGGTTAAAAAGGTCACAGAGACTGTTGATGACGAGGGCATGGACCATTGTGATTACAAAGGTCATGAAGCATTGTGATGACTAGGGTCAGGGAGCATTGTGCTGACAAGTGCATGGAGAATTGTGATGACAAGGGTCATGGAGCATTCTGATGACAAGCTTCTGGAGTATTTTGATGACAATGGCATGGAGCATTGTGATGAAAACAGCATGGGGCATTGTGATGAAAAACGCATGGAGCCTTTTCCTGACAGGGTTTGAGGAGCATTCTGATGACAAGTGTCACGGAGCACTGTGATGACAAGTGTATTGTGAATTTTGATGACAAAGGTCATGGAGCATTGTGATGAAAAGGGCATGGAGTATTGTGATGACAGGCATCATGGAGCGTTGTGATGACAAGTGTTATGGAACATTGTGATCACAAGTATTTGGAGAATTGTGATGACAGAGGTCATGGATCATTTTGATTTCAAGGAGCAGGGAGCATTTTGATGACAAGGGCATGAAGCAATGTGATCCCAAGGTTCATGGAGGATTGTGATGACAATGAAAATGGAGTATTGTGATGAAAAGCGCATAGAGCATTGTAATGACAAGGTCATATAGCATTTTGCTGACAAAGGCATGGAGCATTGTGATGACATGTGTCATGGAGCACTGTGATGACAAGCGTCATGGAACATTGTGAATACAGGGGTCATGGAGCATTGGGATGACAAGGGCATGGATCATTGTGATGACAAGGGTCATGGAGCACTGAGCTGAAAATGTTCATGGAGTGTTGTGATGACAGGGGTCATGGAGCATTGTCATGACCATGGAATGGAGCAATGTGATGACATGTGTCCCGGATCATTGTGTTGTCAGGTTTCATGGAGTGTTGTGATGACAGAGGTCATGGAGCATTGTGATGATATTGGCCATGGAGCATTGTGATGAGTAGGTCGTGGAGCATTGGGCTGAAAATGCTCTTGGATTATTGTGATGACAGGGGTCATGGAGCATTGTGATGACAAGGGAATGGAGCATGGTGATGACAAGGTCTTGAAGCATTGTGATGAGAAGACCATGGAGACTTGTGAAGACAACTCACATGGAGCATTCTGATGAAAATGGGCATGGAGTATTGTGATTACAGGGGTCTTGGAGCATTGTGATGACAAGGGCATGGAGCATTGTGATGAGAAGGCCATGAAGCATTCTGATGACATGCGTCATGGAGCTTTTTGATGAGAAGGGCATGGAGCATTGTGATTACAGGGATCTTGGAGCATTGTGATGAAAAGGGCACGGATTATTGTGATGAAAAAGGCATGGAGCCTTGTCATGACAGTGTTCAAGGAGCATACTGACGACAAGCGTCAGTTAGCATTGTGATGACAAGTGTATTGAGCATTGTGATGACGAAGATCATGGAGCATTGTGATGAGAAGACCATGGATAATTGTGATGATGAGCGTCATGGGGTTTTGTGATGATAAGTGTTATGGAACATTGTGATCACAAGGGTTTGGAGCATTATGATGACAGAGTTCATGGAGAATATTGATTTCATTGTGATGACAATAGCCTGAAGCATTGTGATGATGGGCAGGGTGCATTGTGATGACAGGGTTCATGGAGCATTGTGATGAAAAGGGGCATGGAGCATTGTGTTTACAGGGGTTTTGGAGCATTGTGAGGACAAGGGCATGGAGCATTGTGATGAGAAGGCCATGGAACATTCTGAGGACATGCGTCATGGAGCTTTGTGATGACAAGGGCATGGAGCATTGTGATTTCAGGGGTCTTCAGCATTGTGATGACAAGTGTCATGGAACCTTGTGATGACTAGGCCGTGTAACATTGTGATGGCAGGGGTCATGGTGGATTGTTATGACAGGGGTAATGGAGCATTGTGATGAGAAGGGCATGGAACATTGGTCTGAAATATTTCGTGTATGATTGTGATGATAGTGGGCATGGAGCCTTCTGATGACAAGGGTACGGAACACTATGATACATGGGTTATGCTGGAATGTAATGACAAGGGCATGGAGCATTGTGATGAGAAGGGCATCGAGCATTGTGATGACAAGTGTCATGGAGCTTTGTGATGACAAGGACATCGAGCAATGTGATTAGAGGGTTCAGGGAGTATTGTGATGACAGTGACATGGTGCATTGTGATGCCAAGTGTCATGGAGCATTGTCATGACAAGTAATCGAGCATTTTGATGACAAGGGCATGTTGCATTGTGATGAGAAGGGCAGGGAGCATTTTGATGACCGGGTCATGCAGCAATTTGATGAAAAGTGTAATGGAATATTTTGATGGCAGGGGTTATAGAACATTGTGATGTCAGGGGATTTGGAGCATTGGGATGAAAAGGGTAATGGAGCAATTTGATGACAGGGGTCATGGAACATTGTGATGATAAGGGGATGTAGCAGTGTGATGACAGGGTCATGGAACATTGTGATTACAGGGGTGAGGGAGTATTGTGATGACTAGTGATGGAACACTGTGATATCTCTCGTGAGAGAGCATTTTGATGAGAAGTGCATGGAGCATTGTGATTACAAGATTTATGGAGCATTGCAATGACAAGGTTGTGAACCGTTGTGATGAAATGTGTGTGGCACATTGTGAAGACAATGGTCAAGGAGCATTGCTCTGACAAAGATATGGAGCATTGTGAAGACAAGGGTCACAGAGAATTGTGATGAAAAGTTCAAGAAGCATTGTGGTTACAAAGGTCACAGAGCCTTGTAATTACGCGGGCATGGAACATTGTAATGACAAATGTTATGAAGCATTGTGATCACTGGAGTCACGGACCATTGTGATGACAAGGGTCATGGAGCATTGTGATGACATGTGTCATGGAGCATTGTGCTGACAAGCGCATGGAGCATTGTGATGACAAGCGTCATGGAGCGTTGTGCTGAGAAAGGCATAGAGCATTGTTATGACAAGGGTCAAAGAGCATTGTGATGAAAAGTGCATGGAGCATTGTGGTTAAAATGGTCACAGAGACTGTTGATGACGAGGGCATGGACCATTGTGATGACAAAGGTCATGAAGCATTGTGATAACTGGAGTCACAGAGCATTGTGATGACAGGGGTCATGGAGGATTGTGATAACAAGGGCATGGAGCACTCTGATGACAAGGGCATGGAACATTAGTCTAATAAGTTCCATAGATTGTTGCGATGACAGTTCGAATGGCACATTGAGATGACAAGGGCATGGAGCATTATGATGACCAGGTCATGCAGTATTATGAAGAGAGGTGTCAGGGAGCATTGTGATGACATATGTAATGGCCCATTGTGATGACAATGGCATGGAGCATTGTGATGTAAGTGTCATGGAGGATTCTGATGACAAAGGTAATGGAGCATTGTGATGACAATGGCTTGGAGCATTGTGATTACAAGGGTCAGGGAGCATTGTGCTGACAAGTGCATGGAGAATTGTGATGACAATGGCATGGAAAATTCTGATGACAAGCTTGTGGACTATTTTGATGATAATGGAATGGAGCATTGAGATGAAAACGGCATCGGGAATTGTGATGAAAGGGGCATGGAGCATTGCGGTTACAAAAGTCACAGAGCTTTGTGATGACGCGGGCATGGACCACTGTGATGACAAACGTTATGAAGCACTGAGATGCCTGGAGTCACGGAGCATTGTGATGACAGTGGTCATGGAGCATTGTAATGACATGTGTCATGGAGCATGGTGCTGACAAGCGAATGGAGCATTGTGATGACAAGGGTCATGGATCATTGTGCTGAGAAAGGCATAGAGCATTGTGATGACAAGGGTCAAAGAGCATTGTGATGAAAAGTTCATGGAACATTGTGCTTAAAAAGGTCACAGAGACTGTTGATGACGAGGGCATGGAAAACTGTGATAACAAAGGTCATGAAGCATTGGGATGACTGGAGTTATGGAGCAGTGTGATGACAGGGGTCATGGACATTTGTGATAACAAGGGCATGGAGCATTGTGATGACAAGGGACTGGAGCATTGGTCTAATAAGTTTCATGGATTATTGCGATGACAGTTGGAATGGTGCATTGTGATGACAAGGGCATGGAGCATTGTGATGACTTGGTCATGCAATATTGTTAAGAAAAGTGTCAGGCAGCATTGTGATGACATATGTAATGGCCCATTGGGATGACAATGGCATGGAGCATTGTGATGCCAAGTGTCAAGGAGGATTCTCATGACAAAGGTAATGGAGCGTTGTGATGACAATGGCTTGGAGCATTGTGATGACAAGGAACAGGGAGCATTGTGCTGACAAGTGCATGGAGAATTGTGATGACAAATGTCATGGAGCATTGTGATGACAAGCTTGGGGAGTATTTTGATGACAATGGCATGGAGCATTGTGATGAAAAAGGCATGGATCACTGTGATGAAAAAGGCATGGAGCCTTTTCGTGGAAGGGTTTAAGGAGCATTCTGATGACAAGTGTCAGGGAGAATTGTGATGACAAGTGTATTGAGAATTGTGATGACAAAGGTCATGGAGCACTGTGATGAAAAGGGCATGGAGTATTGTGATGACAGGCATCATGGAGCGTTGTGATGACAAGTGTTATGGAACATTGTGATCACAAGGGTTTGGAGCATTGTGATGACAGAGGTCATGGATCATTTTGATTTCAAGGAGCATGGAGCATTGTGATGACAAAGGCATGAAGCAATATGACCCCAAGGTTCATGGAGGATTGTGATGACAATGGAAATGGAGTATTGTGATGACAAGCGCATAGAGCATTGTAATGACAAGGTCATGTAGCATTTTGCTGACAAAGGCATGGAGCATTGTGATGACATGTGTCATGGCTCACTGTGATGACAAGCGTCACGGATAATTGTGAATACAGGGGTCATGGAGCACTGGGATGACAAGGGCATGGATCATTGTGAGGACAAGGGTCATGGAGCACTGGGCTGAAAATGTTCATGGAGTGTTGTGATGACAGGGGTCATGGAGCATGGTGATGACTAGTGAATGGAGCATTGTGATGACAAGTGTCCCGGATCATTGTGTTGTCAGGTGTCATGGAGTGTTGTGATGACAGTGGTCATGGAGCATTGTGATGATATTGGCCATGGAGCATTGTGATGAGTAGGTCGTGGAGCAATGGGCTGAAAATGTTCATGGATTATTGTGATGACAGGTGTCATGGAGCATTGTGATGACAAGGGAATGGAGCATGGTGATGGCAAGGTCCTGGAGCACTGTGATGAGAAGACCATGGAGACTTGTGATGACAAGTCTCATGGAGCATTCTGATGAAAAGGGGCATGGAGCATTGTGATTACAGGTGTCTTGGTGCATTGTGATGATGAAGGCATGGAGCATGGTGATGAGAAAGCCAAGGAGCATTCTGATGACCTGCGTCATGGAGTTTTGTGATGACAAGGGCATGGAGCATTGTGATTACAGGGATCTTGGAGCATTGTGATGAAGACGGCATAGATCATTGTGATGAAAAAGGCATGGAGCCTTGTCATGAATGGGTTCAAGGAGCATACTGACGACAAGTGTCAGGGAGCATTGTGATGACAGGTGTATTGAGCATTGTGATGACAAAGATCATGGAGCACTGTGATGAGAATACCATGGATAATTTTGATGATGAGCGTCATTTGGTGTTGTGATGATAAGTGTTATGGAACATTGTGATCACAAGGGTTTGGAGCATTATGATGACAGAGATCATGGAGAATACTGTTTTCATTGTGATGACAATAGACTGAAGCATTATGATGATGGGCATGGTGCATTGTGATGAAAGGGTTCATGGGGCATTGAAATGAATAGTGGCATAGAGCATTGTGATTACAGGGTTCTAGGAGCATTGTGATGAGAAGCGTTAAGGAGCTTTGTGATGACAAGGCCATGGAACATCGTGATGGTAGGGGTCATGGAGCATTGTTATGACTGGTGTAATGGAGCATTGTGATGGCAAGGGCATGGAGCATTGTGATGAGAAGGCCATGGAGCATACTGATGACATGTGTCATGGAGCTTTGTGAAGACAATGGCATGGAGCAATGTGATGAGAGCATTCATTTAGCATTGTGATGACAATGACATGGAGCATTGTGATGCCAAGGGTCTTGGATCTTTGTGATGACAAAGGTCATGGAGCATTTTGATGGCAAGGGCGTTGTGCATTGTGATGAGAAGGGCAGGGAACCTTCTGATGACAGGGTCATGGAGCAATTTGATGAAAAGTGTCATGGAACATTTTGATGACAGGTGTTATGGAACATTGTGATGTCAGGGGTCATCGAACATTGTGATGATAAGTGCATGTAGCATTGTGATGACAGGAGACATGGAACATTGTGATGACAAGGGTGAGGGAGTATTGTGACAAATAGTGATGAAGCATTCTGGTATCAGTGGTGAGAGAGCATTTTGATGAGAAGTGAATGGAGCATTGTGATGAAAAATTTTAAGGAGCATTGTGATGACAAGATTGTGGAGCACTGTGATGACAAGCGCATGGCGCATTGTGATGACACGTTTCAAAGAGCATTGTGATGAAAATTTCATGGAGCATTGTGGTTAATAAGGTCACAGAGATTGTTGATGACGAGGGCATGGACCATTGTGATGACAAAGGTCATGAAGCATTGTGATGACTGGAATCATGGAGCACTGTGATGACAGGGGTCATGGAGCATTGTGATAAAAAGGGCATGGAGCTTTGTGATGACAAGGGCATGGAACATTGGTCTAATATGTTTCATGGATTATTGTGATGACACTTGGAATGGCGCAATGTGATGACAAGGGCATGGAGCATTGTGAGGACCAGGTCATACAGTATTGTGGAGAGAGGTGTCAGGGAGCATTGTGATGACATATGTAATGGCCCATTGTGATGACAATGGCATGCAGCATTGTGATGACCAACTCATGCAGTATTGTGAAGACAAGTGTCAAGGAGCATTGTGATGACATATGTAATGACCCATTGTGATGACAATGGCATGGAACATTGTGATGCCAAGTGTCATGGAGGATTCTGATGACAAAGGTAATGGAGCATTGTGATCACAATGGCTTAGAGCACTGTGATGACTAGGGTCAGGGAGCATTGTGCTGACAAGTGCATGGAGAATTGTGATGACAAGTGTCATGGAGCATTCTGATGACAAGCTTGTGGAGTATTTTGATGACAATGGCATGGAGCATTGTGATGAAAACGGCATGGGGCATTGTGATGAAAAAGGCATGGAGCCTTTTCTTGACAGGGTTCAAGGAGCATTCTGATGACAAGTGTCAGGGAGCATTGTGATGACAAGTGTATTGAGAATTGTGATGACAAAAGTCATGGAGCATTGTGATGAAAAGGGCATGGAGTATTGTGATGACAGGCATCATGGAGCGTTGTGATAACAAGTGTTATGGAACACTGTGGTCACAAGGGTTTGGAGCATTGTGATGACAGATGTTATGGATCATTTTGATTTCAAAGAGCATGGAGCATTGTGATGACAAGGGCATGAAGCAATGTGATCCCAAGTTTCATGGAGGATTGTGATGACAATGGAAATGGAATATTGTGATGACATGCACATAGAGCATTGTAATGACAATGTCATGTAGCATTTTGCTGACAAAGGCATGGAGCATTGTGATGACAGGTGTCATGGAGCACTGTGATGACAAGCGTCACGGATCATTGTGAATACAGGGGTCATGGAGCATTGGGATGACAAGGTCATGCATCATTGTGATGACAAGGGTCATGGAGCACTGGGCTGAAATTGTTCATGGAGTGTTGTGATGACAGGGGTCATGGAGCATTGTGATGACTAGGGAATGCAGCATTGTGATGACAAGAGTCCCAGATCATTGTGTTGTCAGGTGTCATGGAGTGTTGTGATGACAGTGGTCATGGAGCACTGTGATGATATTGGCAATGGAGCATAGTAATGAGTAGGTCCTGGAGCACTGGGCTGAAAAATTTCATGGTTTATTGTGATGACAGGTGTCATGGAGCATTGTGATGACAAGGGAATGGAGCATGGTGATGACAAGGTCCTGGAGCACTGTGATGAGAAGACCATGGAGACTTGTGATGACAAGTCTCATGGAGCATTCTGATGAAAAGGGGCATGGAGCATCGTGATGGCAGTGGTCTTGGTGCATTGTGATGACGAAGGCATGGAACATTGTGATGAGAAGTCCATGGAACATTCTTATGACAGGCGTCATGGAGTTTTGTGATGACAAGGACATGGAGCATTGTGATTACAGGGATTTTGGAGCATTGTGATGAAGAGGGCATGTATCATTGTGATGACAAGGGCACAGAACACTTTGATACATTGGTCATGCAGGATTGTAATGACAAGGGCATGGAGCACTGTGATGAGGAGGGCATCAATCATTGTAATGACAAGTGTCATGGAGCTTTGTGATGACAAGTGCATGGAGCCAAGTGATGAGAGGGTTCATGGAGCATTGTGATGACAATGACATGCAGCATTGTGATGACAATGGAAATGGAGCATTGTGATGACAAGTGTATTGAGAATTGTGATGACAAAGGTCATGGAGCATTGTGATGAAAAGGGCATGGAGTATTGTGATGACAGGCATCATGGAGCGTTGTGATGACAAGTGTTATGGAACACTGTGATCACTAGGGTTTGGAGCATTGTGGTGACAGAGGTCATGGATCATTTTGATTTCAAGGAGCATGGAGCATTGTGATGACAAGGGCATGAAGCAATGTGATCCCAAGGTTCATGGAGGATTGTGATGACAATGGAAATGGCGTATTGTGATGACAAGCGCAGAGAGCATTGTAATGACAAGGTCATGTAGTATTTTGCTGACAAAGGCATGGAGCATTGTGATGACATGTGTCATGGAGCACTCTGATGGCAAGCGTCACGGAGCATTGTGAATACAGGGGTCATGGAGCATTGGGATGACAAGGGCATGGTTCAATGTGATGACAAGGGTCATGGAGCATTGGGCTGAAAATGTTCATGGAGTATTGTGATGACAGGGGCTATGGAGCATTGTGATGACTAGGGAATGGAACATATTGATGACAAGAGTGCCGAATCATTGTGTTGTCAGGTGTCATGGAGTGTTGTGATGACAGTGGTCATGGAGCATTGTGATGATATTGGCCATGGAGCTTTGTGATGAGAAGAGCGTGGGTAATTGTGATATCGAGCATCATGGAGCACTGTAATGACAAGGGGCATGAAGCATTGTGATGACAGGTGTCAGGGAGCATTGTGATGACATGGGTCATGGAGCATTGTGATGACAAGTGCATGGAGCATTGTGATGACAAGTGCATGGAGCATTGTGATGACAATTGCATGGAGCACTGCAATGTCAAGTGGATGGAGAATTGTGATGACAAGAGCATGTAACATATTGCTGAGAAGTGTCATATAGCATTGTGATGACATGGACGTGGAGAACTGTGATGACAAGGGACATGGAGCATTGTGATAACCAGGGCATGGTGCATTGTGATGACAGGGGTCATGGAGCATTATTATGAGAACGGCCATGGTGCATTCTGACATAAGATATCACTTATGAAGGGAATGTAAACATGGCTACATATGAACTGAATTAGGGAAGAGAACAGAGTCTCAGATTTAGAAAACAATCTAACGCTTGCTTAAGGGGAAAGAGAGGTGGGGAGATGCACAAAATATAAGACTGATATTAGCACAGGTACCGTTCCATAGTCCAAAAACAGAAGAGAAAAACCCTACTCCTTCCTCAGTGAATGGAACTCAACATCCCTATTCCACGCAGAGAAACATATCTGACTAGTAAGAATTTTAAAACCTATGTATTGATATGTCTCCATAAGGGAAACAAGTGTGTCTAGAACGACATAAACATGGCAGTGAGAATCAGCTCAAACCCAATATAAAACTGAATTTCAAAACAAAACATAAAAACAGTAAAATTCTTACACAATACCTTCAGGGGTTCTGGAGAAATTTGGAATGACTGTATCTACAATGACAGCTGGATGTGGCATAAGGCTGGTCACTTGGGACTGAGAGCATTGGTGAGATGGGGTGAAAAAATGCAGACCCTTTAAAGCAATAATGCCTGCCACCCATTCCATGGTTCCCAACTCTCCAGGTAGAAGGGACTATCACTACAGTTATAACGTGTATGGGAACCTAGAGAATGGAAACCATCTGATGGTGAAAGGTTTCTAAAACTCTACTACTTTTTTCTCTCCTTGTGCTCCAGTTTGACATTCCAACTGCTTTACTATCAATCTCCCAACTTTGAAAGTCAGCCCCTATAACCTCCTGGTTCGCACAGTTGGCAAATTGTGCAGAGGATATAAGGGAAGAGAGAGAACCAATGAGAGAGTAGCTGTAGGCATTTGGACAGCCACATGTCACTATAATTTCCCGTCACAAAGAGGAATTAACCAACATCTCAGCCTGCCCCCCAGAATCATTATAAATCCAGAAGCAAAACTGTTGATTTGCGGTCAGCTCACAAAAACGCGAGTTGAAAAATGGAGCTCAGGGCCACAGCAATTCACTAACCTGCAGAGTTATAAAGTACTACTCTCTTCCAAAAATCTGTTGAGAGAAAGCCACGAGGCGGAAGGGAAAATGAGGCAGAATGACATGAAACAGATTTCAAGAGGTACAATGGAATCGCCTTTAAACACAGGAAAAGCATTACAACTTCGAAAATTATGGAAATGGCCATAAAGGGCATATGGGTTTTCCCGTGAATATATAGAGGAGAAAACGCATATGCCCTTTTTGGACAAGCAAGCAAGTGGGCAATGCAAATCAGCACTACAAAGAAGTATCACTTCCTTCCGGTCAAAAGGGACATCCGCAAAATGTGTAAAAAACAGAAAGGCAAGAGAGGCCCTGGAGAACAGGGAGCCTGGTTATGCTGATGGGTGGGATGTAAATTGCCAACTGCCTATCTGGAGGAGTGCATTGTGTTCCCTAAAACAAGTAAACAACAGAGGTACAGAGCGAAGGGCACTTCCAGTCTAGGGAATATACCTTGGGAAAACTGAAAATCAATAAGACAGATCCACCACAATATTTAGGGCTGCACTGCTTACAAGAAGCTCATTTGGGTGCACCTTAAATATCACTGAAAGATAAAAATGGTACAAAAATTTGAGGTACTTACGTCCGATGAAATATCCCTCAGCCATGAAATCAACGTCATAAGACCAGTAGCAGCAAAATGAGTGGATTCAGGTACGATGATTCTAAGTGAAATAAGTCACACAGAAAAAGAAACTTATCATAAGATATCACTTATAGATATCCTGTAAACATGGCTACACATGAACTGAGTTAGGAAAGAGAACAGAGTCTCACATTTAGAAAACACTCTGATGCCTGCATAAGGGGGAAGGAGAGGTGGGGTGATGCATAAAGCCAGAGTTTAATATTAGAACAAGTACCATTCCAAAAACCTAATACGGAATAGCAAGACCTACATCTTCCTCAGTGAACGGGATGCAACAACACATATTACGTGCAGAGGAATATATTTTACTTATAAGAATCTTAAAACCTATGTATTGATATGTCTCCGTAAGGGAATCAAGTGTGTCTAGACTGGCATAAACATGGCAGCGAGGATCAGATCAAACCCACTATAAAAAGGAATTTGGAAAACAAAAAAAAAAGGGAAATTCTTTACAATTCCTTCAGTGTTTCTGATGAAAGCTGGAATGACCCTATCTACAATGACAGCTGGATGTGGCATAAGGCTGGACAAATGGGACTGAGTGGATTGGTGAGATTGGGTGAGAAAATGCAGACCCCTTGAAGAAATAATGCATGGCCCCCATTCCATGGGTCCCATGTCTCCCGGATGAAGGGAATATTACTACAGCTATAACATGTACGGGAAACCTAGAGAATGGACACACTGTGAATACAAAAGGTCTCTAAAACTCAACGAATAGTCCCTCTCCTGGTGCTCCGGTTTGACATTCCAACTGCTTTACTATCAATCTCCCAACTTGGAGAGACAGCACCTATAAACTCCTGGTTGGCACAGGTTGCCAATTTGGCAGAAGATGAAAGGGAAGAGGGAGAAACAATGAGAGAGTAGCTGTTAGGCATTTGGACGGGCATATGTCACTCTTATATCCCGGGAGCAAGGAGAATTAACCAATGTCTCGGCCACACACCGGGAAGGAGTATAGGTCCTGAACCAAAATTTTGGACTTGCGTTCAGCTCACAAAAAAACGAGTTAAAAAATGGAGCTCAGGGCACAGAAATTCACAAACTGGCAGACAACTAAATGGCAACTATCGTCCAAAAATCTGTTGAAGGAAGGCAACGAGGCGGACTTGAAAGCGAGGCAGAATAGCAGGAAACAGATTTCAAGTGGTACGTTGGAATCACCTGTAAAGCACAGGAAGAGGGGCACAACTTCGACAATGATGCACTTGGCCCAAAAGGGTGTATGTGTTTTCTCCTGAATATATTCAGGGGAAAACGCATACGACCTTTTTGGCCAAGCCAGCAAGCGGGCAATGCAAATCTGCAGTACAAAGAAGTATCACTTCCCACCAGTCAAAAGGGACATCGGCAAAATGTGTAAAAACCAGAAAGGCAAAAGAGGACCTGGAGAACAGGGAGCCTTTTTATGCTGATGGGCGGAATGTAAGTTGCCAACTGCCACTCTGGAGGAGTGCATTGTGTTCCCTAAAACAAGTAAACAACTGAGCTACATAGCCAAGCGCACTTCAAGTCTAGGGATTATACCTTGGGAAAACTGAAAATCAATAAGACAGAGCCACTCCAAAATTTAGGGATGCACTGCTTACAAGAACCTCAACTTGGGTCCATATTAATTATCACAAGAATGTTAAAAATGGTTCAAAAAATTGTGGTACTTACGTACGATGGAATATCCCTCAGCCATGAAATCAATGTCATAAGACCAGTAGCAGCAAAATGAGTGGATTCAGGTACGATGATTCTAAGTGAAATAAGTCACACAGAAAAAGAAGCTTATCATAGGATATGACTTATGAAGATCCTGTAAACATGGCTACACATGAACTGAGTTAGGAGAGAGAACAGAGTCTCACATTTAGAATACACTCTTATGCCTGCTTAAGGGGGAAGGAGAGGTGGGGTGATGCATAAAACCAGAGTTTGATATAAGCACAGGTACCGTTCCAAAAACCAACTATGGAATAGAAAAACCTACACCTTCCTCGGGGAAAGGGACTCAACACACCATATTTTCCGCAGAGGAATATATCTGACTAGTAAGAACCTTAAAACCTATGTATTGGTATGTCTCCATAAGGGAATCAAGTATGTCTAGACTGGCATAAACATGGCAGCGAGAATCAGCTCAAACCCACTATAAAAATGAATTTCAAAAACAAAACAAAAAAACAGGGAAATTCTTTACAATTCCTTCAGGGTCTCTGATGATACCTGGAATGAATCTATCTACAACTACATCTTGATGTGGCATAAGGCTGGACACTTGGGACTGAGAGGCTTGGTGAGACTGCGTGAGCAAACACAGACAGTTTAAAGCAATAATGCGTGGCCTCCATTCCATGGTTCCAAACTCTCCAGGTTGAAGGGAATATTACTACAGCTATAACATGTACGGGGAACCTAGAGAATGGACACACTGTGAATACGAATGGTCTCTAAAACTCAATGAATAGTCCCTCTCCTGGTTCTCCGGTTTGACTTTCCAACTGATTTACTATCAATCTCCCAACTTGGAGAGACAGCCCCTTTAACCTCCTGGATAACACAGGTTGCCAATTTGGCAGAGGATGAAAGGGACCAGGGAGAACCAATGAGAGAGTAGCTGTTAGGCATTTGGACGGGCACATGTGACTCTAATTGCCCGGCAGTAGGAAGAATTAACCAAAGACTCATCCTGCTGCCGGAAACCAGTATAGGTCCTGAACCGAAATTTTGGACTTGCGGTCAGCTCACAAAAAAACGATTTGATAAATGGAGCTCAGGGGCAGAGCAGTTCACAAACTGGGAGAGTAATAAAGGACAGCTATCCGCCAAAAATTGTTTGAAGGAAGGCAACGAGGTGGACTTGAAAGCGAGGCAGAATCACAGTAAACAGATTTCAAGAGGTACGTTGGAATCACCTTTCAAGCACAGGAAGAGGGGCACAACTTCGACAATGATGTACTTGGCCAAAAAGGGCGTATGTGTTTTCTCCTGAATATATTCAGGAGAAAACGCATACGCCCTTTTTGGCCAAGCTAGGAAGCGGGCAAGGCAAATCTGCAGTACAAGGAAATATCCCTTCCCACTGGTCAAAAGGGACATCGGCAAAACGTGTAAAAACCAGAAAGGCAAGAGAGGACCTGGAGAACAGGGAGGCTTGTTATGCTGTTGGGCGGGATGTAAGTTGGCAACTGCCTCTCTGGAGGAGTGCATTGTGTTCCCTAAAACATGTAAACAACAGAGCTACATAGCCAAGGGCACTTCCAGTCTAGGGAATATACCTTGGGAAAACTGAAAATCAATAAGACAGAACCACACCAAAATTTAGGGATGCACTGCTTACAAGAACCTCAACTTGGGTACACCTTAAATATCCCAGGAAAGTTAAAAATTTTTCAAAAAATTGTGGTACTTACGTACGATGGAATATCCCTCAGCCATGAAATCAATGTCATAAGACCATTAGCAACAAAATGAGTGGATTCAGGTACGATAATTCTAAGTGAAATAAGTCACACAGAAAAAGAAACTTATCATAAGATATCACTTATGATGGTCCTGTAAACATGGCTACACATGAACTGAGTTAGGAAAGATTACAGAGTAACTAATCTTATCATAAGATATCACTCATAGCGGGAATGTACACATGACTACACATGAACTGAATGACAAACACAACAGAGTCACACATTTAGGAAACATCTTTTGCCTGCTTAAGAGGAAAGCCGAGGCGGGGTGATGCATAAAACCACAGTTTTAAATTAGCACAGATACCGTTATATAAACCATGTATGTAATAGACAACACCTACTCCCGGCACAATGAACTGGACTCAACACCCCCTATTCATTGCAGAGAAATATGTCTGACTCTATGTATTTTAAAACATATGTATCCTCATGTCTCCATAAAGGAATCATGTGTGTGTATAACAGCATGAACACAGCACTGAAATTCAGTTAAACACACTTATAAAAATAAATTTCAAAGTCAAAATGCAAAAACAGAGAGAAAGTCTTAAAAATTACGTTCAGGGCCTGTGATGCAAGCTAGATTGACCACCTTTACACCCACAGCTGGATGAGACATAAGACTGGACACTTGGGGCTGACAAGATTTCTGAGGTTGTGTGAACAAAACAACACCACGTAGGGCTTCCCTTGTGGTGCAGTGGTTGAGTGTCCCCCTGCCGATGCAGGGGACAAGGGTTTGTGCCCCGGTCCGGGAAGATCCCACATGCTGCGGAGTGGCTGGGCCCGTGAGCCATGGCCGCTGAGTTTGAGCCTGCGTGTCCAGAGCCTGTACTCCACAACGGGAGAGGCAACAGCAGTGAGAGGCCTGCGTACCGCAAAAAAAAAAAAAAAAAAAAAAAAAAAAAAAAAAAAAAAAGAACACCACTTAGAGCAATACTGTGTGCTACCCAATCTAGTGGTCCCAACTCTCCAGGTTTAAGGGAATCTTCCTACAGTTAAAACATGCATGGGAAACCCAGTGGATGGTACACTGTGTAATTGGGAAAGTTTTCTAAAAGGTACCTCATTTTTCCTTTTGTTGTGCTCGGCTTTGCCATTCCATCTGCATTACTAAAAATCTCCCCACTTGGAGTGTCAGTGCCTTTACCCTCCAGTTATGCACAGTTTGCAAATTGTGCAGAGGATGAACAGGAAGAGGGGAAATAAATGAGAGATTAGCTGTAGGTGTTTGGATGGGCACATGTCACTCTAGTTTCCCATCAGGAAGAATAATTAACCAAAGGCTCAGCCTGAAGCCCTGGCACCAGAGTAGGGCCTAAAGCCATCCTGCGGTATTGCAGCCAGCTCACAAAGAGGCGAGTTGAAAAATGGAAATCAGGGTCACAGCAATTCACAATCTTGCAGAGTTATAAAGGACAACTATCATCCAGAAATATATTGAGGAAAGGCAGTGAAGAGGATTTGAATGCAAGGCAGAATTGAAGGAAACAGATTTCAAGAGGTAGATTGGAGTCGTCTTTAAAGCACATGAAAAGCGACAGAATTTCGACAATGTTGCCCTTGGCTGAAAAGGGACTATGTGTATTTTCCTGAATATATTTGGGAAAAAATGCATATGCCCTTTTTGGCCAAGCAAGCCATCAGGCATTGCAAATCCACACTACAGAGAAGTGTCCCTTACATCCAGTCAAAAGGGCCATCCACAAATAGTGTAAAAGCCACAAATGCAGGACAGGCCATGGAGAAAAGGGAGCCTGGTTACGCCGATGAACAGGATGTAAATTGCCAACAGCCTCTCTGGAGAACTGTATGTTGTTTTCTAAAACAGAGCTACAGAGCATAGCACACTTCCACTCATGGGCGTGTATTTTGGGAAAACTAAAAATCCACAACACACAGCCAGCCCAAAATTTAGGGCTGCTCTGTTTACAAGAACCTCGACTTCAGTACACTTTAAATATCCCAGGAAAGGAAAAAAAATAGATATAGATGTTGTGGTACTTATATGCAATGGAATGTCACTCAGACATAAAATCAATGTCATAAGGCCAATAGCAGCTTAATGAGTGGCTTTAGGTACGATGATGCTAAGTGAAATGAGCCACAAAGAAAAAGAAACTTATTGTAATATATCACTTATAGAGGAAATGTAAACATGGCTACACATGAACTGAATTTCAAAAGAGAACAGAGTTACACATTTAGAAAACACACTTATGCCTCCTTAAGGGGAAAGGTGACGTGGGGTGATGTGTAAAAGCAGAGTTTGAAATGAGCACAGATCCCATTCCATATACCAAATATGTAATAGACAAGACCTACTCCTTTCTCAATGAACTGGACACAAAACACCCTATTCACTGAAGAGGAATATATCTGACTGGTAATAACCTTGAAACCTATGTATTTATATGTCTCCATAATGGAATCAAGTATATGTAGATTGGCATAAACACAGATCAATGGAACAGGACAGAAAGCCCAGAGATAAACCTACATACCTATGGCTATCTCATCTATGACAAAGGAGCTAAGGATATACAATGGAGAAAAGACAGTCTCTTCAGTAATTGGTGCTGGGAAAACTGGACCCCTCCACATAAAAGAATGAAATTAGAACACTCCATAACACCATACACAAAAATAAACTCTAAATTGATTAGAGATCTAAATATAAGACCAGACACTATAAAACACTTAGAGGAAACCATAGGCAGAACACTCTATGACATAAATCACAGCAAGATCCTTTTGGACCCACCTCCTAGATAAATGGAAATAAAAACAGAAATCAACAAATGGGACCTAATGAAACTTAAAAGCTTTTACACAGTACAGGAAAACATAAACAAGATGCAAAAACAACCCTCAGAATGGGAGAAAATATTTTCAAATGAAGCAATTGACAAAGGATTAATCTCCAAACTTTACAAGCACCTCATGTAGCTCAATATCACAAAAACAAACAACCCAATCCAAAAATGGGCAGAAGACCTAAATAGCCATTTCTCCAAAGAAGATATACAGATTACCAAGAAACACATGAAAGGATGCTGAACATCACTAATCATTAGAGAAATGCAAATCAAAACTACCCTGAGGTATCACCTCACAGCAGTCAGAGTGGCAATCATCAAAAAAATCTACAAAACAATAAATGCTGGAGAGGCCTTTATTGGAGAAAAGGGAACACACTTGCACTGTGGGTGGGAATGTAAATTGATATGGGCACTAGGGAGAACAGTACGGAGGGTCCTTTATATAACTAACAATAGAAGTACCATACGACACAACAATCCAAGTACTGGGCATTTGCCTTGCGAAAACCATAATTCAAAAAGAGATATGTACAAAAATGTTCATTGCAGCTCTATTTGCATTAGCCAAGACATGGAAGCAACCTAAGTGTCCATCGACAGATGAATGGATAAAGAAGATCTGGCACATATATACCATCAAATATTACTCAACCATAAAAAGAAGCAAAACTGAGTTATTTGTACTGAGGTGGATGGAGTTAGAATCTGTCCTACACAGTGAAGTAAGTCTGAAAGGGAAAAACAAATACTGTATGTTAACAGAGATATATGGAATCTAATGAAGAAAAAAAAGATTTTGAAGAACCTAGTGGCAGGACAGGATTAAGGACAGAGACATAGAGAAAGGACTTGAGGACACCGGAAGGGGGTTGGGTAAGCTGGGACGAAGTGAGAGAGTGGCATGGACATAAATACATTACCAAATGTAACACCGATAGTTACTGGGAAGCAGCCACATAGAACAGGGAGATCAGCTCGGTGCTTTGTGACGACATAAAGGGGTGGGATATGGAGTGTGGGAGGGAGATGCAAGAGGGAGCGATCTGGTGATATTTGTATATGTATAGCTGATTCACTTTGTTATACAGCAGAAACGAACACTCCATTGTAAAGCAATTATACTCCAATAAATGTGTAAAAGGAAAAAAAAAAGGAAAGAAAGCCCAAGGATAAACCTACACACCTATGGTCAACTAATCTATGAGAAAGGAGGCAAGACTATACAATGGAGATAAGACAGTCTCTTCAATCATTGGTGCTGGGAAATATGGAGAGCTACATGTAAAAGAATGAAATTAGAACACTCCCCAACACCATACATAAAAATATATTCAAAATGGATTAGAGACCTTAATGTAAGACCAGACAGTATAAAACTCTGAGAGGAAAACTTACGAAGGATACTCTGACGTAAATCACAGCCAGATCTTTTTTGATCCACCTCCTATAGTAATGAAATAAAAAAGAAAACTAAACAGATGGGACCTAATGAAACGTAAAAGCTTTTGCAAAGCAAAGGAAACTACAAACAAGACAAAAAGACAACCCTCAGAATGGCAGAAAATATTTGCAAACGAATCAATGGACAAATGATTAATCTCCAATATATATAAACAGCTCATGCAGCTCAATATTAATAAAACAAACAACCCAATACAAAAATGGAAGATCTAAATAGACATTTCTTCCAAGAAGACATAGAGATGGCCAGTACACACATGAAAATCTGCTGAACATCACTAATTATTAGAGAAATGGAAATCGAAACTACAATGAGGTATCACGTCACACCTGTTAGAATGGGCATCATCAGAAAATCTACAAACAACAAATGCTGGAGAGGGTGTGGAGAAAAGGAACATTATTCCACTATTGTTGGGAATGTAAATCGATACAGTCTCTATGGAGAACAGTATGGAGGTTCCTTAAAAAACTAAAAATAGAATTACCGTATCATCCAGCAATCCCACTACTGGGCATATACCCAGAGAAAACCATAAATCAAAAAGACACATTCACCACAATGTTCACTGCAGCACTATTTACAATAGACAGGTAATGAAAGCAACCTAAGTGCCCACAGACAGATGAATGGATAAAGACGTGGTACATATATACAACGGAATATTACTCAGCCATACATAGGAATGAAATTGGGTCATTTGTAGAGACCTTGATGGATCTAGAGACTGTCATACAGAGTGAAGTAAGTCAGAAAGAGAAAAACAAATATTGTATATTAATGCATATATGTGGAACCTAGATAAATGGTACAGTTGAACCAGTGTGCAGGGCAGAGATAGAGACACAGATGTAAAGAACAAACATATGGACACCAAGGAGGGAACGCCATGTGAGGGTGGTGGTGGGATGAATTGGGAGATTGGGATTCACATGTGCACACTTATATGTATGAAATAGATATCTAATAAGAACTTGCTGTATAAAAGAAATAAATTTAAAAAAAAAACTTGACTTCCGGGTAAGATGGCGGAAAAGTAAGACGCGGAGATCACCTTCCTCCCCACGGATACACCAGAAATACAGCTACACGTGGAACAACTCCTACAGAACACCTACTGAACGCTGGCAGAAGACCCCAGACCTCCCAAAAGGCAAGAAACTCCCCACATACCTGGGTAGGGCAAAACGGAGAGATCCGCACACAGAGGATCGGTGCCGAGCGGCACTCACCAGCCCGAAAGGCTTGTCTGCTCGCCCGCCGGGGCATGCAGCGCTGGAAGCTGAGGCTCGGGCTTCGGTCAGAGCGCAGGGAGAGGACTGGGGCTGGCGGCGAGAACTCAGCCTGAAGGGGGCTAATGTGCCACAGCTAGCCGGGAGGGAGTCCGGGAAAACTCTGGAGCTGCCGAAGAGGCAAGAGACTTTTTCTTCCCTCTTGGTTTCCTGGTGCGCGAGGAGAGGGGATTAAGAGCGCTGCTTAAAGGGGCTCCACGGCCGGGCGCGAGTCACGACTGAAAGCGCGGAGCCCAGTGACAGGCGTGGGACGCTGGGCCTGCTGCTGCCGCCGCCAAGAAGCCTGTGTGCGAGCGCAGGTCACTGCCCACACCGCCCTTCCGGGAGCCTGTGCAGCCCGCCACTGCCGGGGTCCCGGGATCCAGGGGCGGCTTCCCTGGGAGAACGCACGGCGCGCCTCGGGCTGGTGCAACGTCACGCCGACCTCTGCCGCTGCAGGCTTGCCCCGCACTCCGCGCCCCTCCCTCCCTCCCGGCCTGAGTGAGCTAGAGTCCCCGAAGAGGCTGCTCCTTTAACCCTGTCCTATCTGAGCGAAGAACAGACGCCCTCCGGCGACCTACACGCAGAGGCGGGGCCAAATCCAAAGCTGAGACCCAGGAGCTGTGAGAACAAAGAAGAGAAAGGGAAACCTCTCCCAGCAGCCTCAGAAGCAGCGGATTAAAGCTCCACAATCAACTTGATGTACCCTGCATCTGCGGAATACATGAATAGACAACACATCATCCCAAATTGAGGAGCCCGGAGTCAGTGCTGTGCCTCTGAGGTGGGAGAGCCAACTTCAGGACACTGGTCCACAAGAGACCTCCCAGCTCCACATAATATCAAACGGCGAAAATCTTCCAGAGATCTCCATCTCAACACCAGCACCCAGCTTCACTCAACGACCAGCAGGCTACAGTGCTGGACACCCTGAGCCAAACAACTAGCAAGACAGGAACACAACGCCACCCATTAGCAGAGAGGTGGCCTGAAATCATAAAAAGTCCACAGACACCCCAAAACACACCACCAGACGTGGACCTGCCCACCAGAAAGACAAGATCCAGCCTCATCCACCAGAACACAGGCACTAGTCCCCTCCACCAGGAAGCCTACACAACCCACTAAACCAACCTTAGCCACTGGGGACAGACACCAAAAACAACAGGAACTACGAACCTGCAGCCTGCAAAAAGGAGACCCCAAACACAGTAACATAAGCAAAATGAGAAGACAGAAAAACACACAGCAGGAGAAGGAGCAAGATAAAAACCCACCAGACCTAACAAATGAAGAGGTAATAGGCAGTCTACCTGAAAAAGAATTCAGAATAATGATGGTAAAGATGATCCAAGATTCTATTTCCCAGATCCAAAATCTTGGAAATAGAATAGACAAAATGCAAGAAACAGTTAACAAGGACCTAGAAGAACTAAAGATGAATCAAGCATCGATTAAAAACACAATACATGAAATAAAAAATACTCTAGATGGGATCAATAGCAGAATAACTGAGGCAGAAGAACGGATAAGTGAGGTGGAAGATAAAATAGTGGAAATAACTGCTGCAGAGCAAAATAAAGAAAAAAGAATGAAACGAACAGAGGACAGTCTCAGAGACCTCTGGGACAACATTAAACGCACCAACATTCGAATTATAGGGGTTCCAGAAGAAGAAGAGAAAAAGAAAGGGACTGAGAAAATATTTGAAGAGATTATAGTTGAAAACTTCCCTAATATGGGAAAGGAAATAGTTAATCAAGTCCAGGAGGCACAGAGAGTCCCATACAGAATAAATCCAAGGAGAAATACGCCAAGACACATATTAATCAAACTGTCAAAAATTAAACACAAAGAAATCATATTAAAAGCAGCAAGGCAAAAACAACAAATAACACACAAGGGAATCCCCATCAGGATAACAGCTGATCTCTCAGCAGAAACTCTACAAGCCAGAAGGGAGTGGCAGGACATACTTAAAGTGATGAAGGAGAAAAACCTGCAACCAAGATTACTCTACCCAGCAAGGATCTCATTCAGATTTGATGGAGAAATTAAAACGTTTACAGACAAGCAAAAGCTGAGAGAGTTCAGCACCACCAAACAAGCTTTACAACAAATGCTAAAGGAACTTCTCTAGGCAAGAAACACAACAGAAGTAAAAGACCTACAATAATGAACCCAAAACAATTAAGAAAATGGGAATAGGAACATACATATCGATAATTACCTTAAATGTAAATGGACTAAATGCTCCCACCAAAAGACACAGAGTGGCTGAATGGATACAAAAACAAGACCCATCTATATGCTGTCTACAAGAGACCCACTTCAGACCTAGAGACACATACAGACTGAAAGTAAGGGGATGGAAAAAGATATTCCATGCAAATGGAAACCAAAAGAAAGCTGGAGTAGCAATTCTCATATCAGACAAAATAGACTTTAAAATAAGGACTACTAGAAGAGACAAAGAAGGACACTACATAATGATCAAGGGATCGATCCAAGAAGAAGATATAACAATTGTAAATATTTATGCACCCAACATAGGAGCACCTCAATACATAAGGCAAATACTAACAGCCATAAAAGGAGAAATCGACAGTAACACACTCATAGTAGGGGACTTTAACACCCCACTTTCACCAATGGACAGATCATGCAAAATGAAAATAAATAAGGAAACACAAGCTTTAAATGATACATTAAACAAGATGGACTTAATTGATATTTACAGGACATTCCATCCAAAAACAACAGAATACACATTTTTCTCAAGTGCTCATGGAACATTCTCCAGGATAGATCATATCTTGGGTCACAAATCAAGCCTTGGTAAATTTAAGAAAATTGAAATTGTATCAAGTATCTTTTCCGACCACAATGCTATGAGACTAGATATCAATTACAGGAAAAGAGCTGTAAAAAAAAAACACATGGAGGCTAAACAATACACTACTTAATAACGAAGTGATCACTGAAGAAATCAAAGAGGCAATTAAAAAATACCTAGAAACAAATGACAATGGAGACACGACGACCCAAAACCTATGGGATGCAGCAAAAGCAGTTCTAAGAGGGAAGTTTATAGCAATACAATCCCACCTTAAGAAACAGGAAACATCTCGAATAAACAACCTAACCTTGCACCTAAAGCAATTAGAGAAAGAAGAACAAAAACATCCCAAAGTTAGCAGAAGGAAAGAAATCATAAAAATCAGATCAGAAATAAATGAAAAAGAAATGAAGGAAACGATAGCAAAGATCAATAAAACTAAAAGCTGGTTCTTTGAGAAGATAAACAAAATTGATAAACCATTAGCCAGACTCATCAAGAAAAAAAGGGAGAAGACTCAAATCAATAGAATTAGAAATGAAAAAGGAGAAGTAACAACTGACACTACAGAAATACAAAAGATAATGAGAGATTACTATAAGCAACTCTATGCCAATAAAATGGATAACCTGGAAGAAATGGACAAATTCTTAGAAATGCACAACCTGCCAAGACTGAATCAGGAAGAAATAGAAAATATGAACAGACCAATCACAAGCACTGAAATTGAAACTGTGATAAAAAGTCTTCCAACAAACAAAAGCCCAGGACCAGATGGCTTCACAGGCGAATTCTATCAAGCATTTAGAGAAGAGCTAACACCTATCCTTCTGAAACTCTTCCAAAATATAGCAGACGGAGGAACACTCCCAAACTCATTCTACGAGGCCACCATGACCTTGATACCAAAACCAGGCAAGGATGTCACAAAGAAAGAAAACTACAGGCCAATATCACTGATGAACATAGATGCAAAAATCCTCAACAAAATCCTAGCAAACAGAATCCAACAGCACATTAAAAGGATCATACACCATGATCAAGTGGGGTTTATTCCAGGAATGCAAGGATTCTTCAATATACGCAAATCAATCAACGTGATACACCATATTAACAAATTGAAAGAGAAAAACCATATGATCATCTCAATAGATGCAGAGAAAGCTTTCGACAAAATTCAACACCCATTTATGATAAAAACCCTGCAGAAAGTAGGCATAGAGGGAACTTTCCTCAACATAATAAAGGCCATATATGACAAACCCACAGCCAGCATCGTCCTCAATGGTGAAAAACTGAAACCATTTCCACTAAGATCAGGAACAAGACAAGGTTGCCCACTCTCACCACTCTTATTCAACCTAGTTTTGGAAGTTTTAGCCACAGCAATCAGAGAAGAAAAGGAAATAAAAGGAATCCAAATTGGAAAAGAAGAAGTAAAGCTGTCACTGTTTGCAGATGACATGATACTATACATAGAGAATCCTAAAGATGCTACCAGAAAACTACTAGAGTTAATCAATGAATTTGGTAAAGTTGCAGGATACAAAATTAATGCACAGAAATCTCTGGCATTCCTATATACTGATGATGAAAAATCTGAAAGTGAAATCAAGGAAACACTCCCATTTACAATTGCAACAAAAAGAATAAAATATCTAGGAATAAACCTACCTAAGGAGACAAAAGACCTGTATGCAGAAAATTATAAGACACTGATGAAAGAAATTAAAGATGATACAAATAGATGGAGAGATGTACCATGTTCTTGGATTGGAAGAATCAACATTGTGAAAATGACTCTACTACCCAAAGCAATCTACAGGTTCAATGCAATCCCTATCAAACTACCACTGGCATTTTTCGCAGAACTAGAACAAAAAATTTCACAATTTGTATGGAAACACAAAAGACCCCGAATAGCCAAAGCAATCTTGAGAACGAAAAATGGAGCTGGAGGAATCAGGCTCCCTGACTTCAGACTATACTACAAAGCTACAGTAATCAAGACAGTATGGTACTGGCACAAAAACAGAAAGATAGATCAATGGAACAGGATAGAAAGCCCAGAGTTAAACCCACGGACATATGGTCACCTTATCTTTGATAAAGGAGGCAGGAATGTACAGTGGAGAAAGGACAGTCTCTTCAATAAGTGGTGCTGGGAAAACTGGATAGGGACATGTAAAAGTATGAGATTAGATCACTCCCTAACACCATACACAAAAATAAGCTCAAAATGGATTAAAGACCTAAATGTAAGGCCAGACACTATCAAACTCTTAGAGGAAAACATAGGCAGAACACTCTATGACATAAATCACAGCAAGATCCTTTTTGACCCACCTCCTAGAGAAATGGAAATAAAGACAAAAATAAACACATGGGACCTAATGAAACTTAAAAGCTTTTGCACAGCAAAGGAAACCATAAACAAGACCAAAAGACAACCCTCAAAATGGGAGAAAATATTTGCAAATGAAGCAACTGACAAATGATTAATCTCCAAAATTTATAAGCAGCTCATGCAGCTCAATAACAAAAAAACAAACAACCCAATCCAAAAATGGGCAGAAGACCTAAATAGACATTTCTCCACAGAAGATATACAGACTGCCAACAAACACATGAAAGGATGCTCAACATCTTTACTCATTAGAGAAATGCAAATCAAAACTACAATGAGATATCATCTCACACCAGTCAGAATGGCCATCATCAAAAAATCTAGAAACAATAAATGCTGGAGAGGGTGTGGAAAAAAGGGAACACTCTTGCAGTGGTGGTGGGAATGAGAATTGGTACAGCCGCTATGGAGAACGGTATGGAGGTTCCTTAAAAAACTGCAAATAGAACTACCATATGACCCAGCAATCCCACTACTGGGCATATACCCTGAGAAAACCATAATTCAAAAAGAGACATGTACCAAATAGGGCTGTTCATAGCAGCCCTATTTACAATAGCCCGGAGATGGAAACAACCTAAGTGTCCATCATCGGATGAATGGATAAAGAAGATGTGGCACATATATACAATGGAATATTACTCAGCCATAAAAAGAAATGAAATTGAGCTATTTGTAATGAGGTGGATAGACCTAGAGTCTGTCATACAGAGTGAAGTAAGTCAGAAAGAGAAAGACAAATACTGTATGCTAACACATATATATGGAATTTACGAAAAAAAATGTCATGAAGAACATAGGGGTAAGACAGGAATAAAGACACAGACCTACTAGAGAATGGACTTGAGGATATGGGGAGGGGGAAGGGTAAGCTGTGACAAAGCGAAAGAGCGGCATGGACATATATACACTACCAAACGTGAGGTAGATAGCTAGTGGGAAGCAGCCGCATAGCACAGGGAGATCAGCTCGGTACTTTGTGACCGCCTGGAGGGGTGGGATAGGGAGGGTGGGAGGGAGACGCAAAAGGGAGGGGATATGGAAACATATGTATATGTATAACTGATTAAATTTGTTATAAAGCAAAAAAATAAAATAAAATAAATTAAAAAAATAAAACAAAAAACTAAATAAATTACATTTAATAAAATAAAACAGAAAAAAAGTTTTTCCCTTCACATAGACGTCTTTATATTAATGCATTATTTCCATGTATATATCTCCAAATTAAAAAAAAAGAGGAATAAATAAAATCTAACTTGAACCAAAAAGAAAAAAAAGAAAAAAAAACAAACAGAACTCACCAGTTATAGAGAGGATAATAGTATCAGGGCACTTGCTCCAGTGGTAAAAAATTCTTAAGTTGGTCAGAGGTGGGAAATCGTCTCCCATGCAGTCACCAGTGCTCCCCCCGACAAGGAGCATCCTCATTGCAAAGCTGTGGGAATGTGTCGAGGCGTCTGTGAGTAAATGTGAGCTGAGCCCAAGTCCTGCTGCAGCTGAACTCTTCCCACTCTTTCCAGGTAAAACAACTGAATATGTACAAGCACTTGCAAGCCTAGAGGAAGGGCTGTGGAGCCACACTAGCAAGAGCACGCAGGCCGACTTGGTGTCTGCAGGCCAGCCAGGATGGTTCTGGCCCCAGATGCTCTTCTGGAAGCTTTCCATTTCCCTTCCTGAGAAACCCCTCCTGCCACGGCCCCCACTGCTTTTTTACTTCCTCACCTCTGCCTGGGGAGAAATTCCAGTGGCAGGTATGGGTGACACATTCTCTTCTTTAGCAGGTGGCAGCCTGGCAACTCCTGCAGAAAGTCCAGCAGAGCCCAAATCACACTGGGCCACCCACAAAGCCACGGCCCCTCACTCCCTCCCACCACCCCAGCCCCGAAACTGCTGATGGGGCAGAGACTATAGCGTCAGGCACAGCTACAGGGGCTCTTGCTGACTGGAGAGGTGTTTATATTGACCTCAACACAGGCACACCTGTGGGGGGGGGTGGCAGGCAGTGTCAGGCTGCCCAAATCAGCCAATCCTCACCCCTCAGGGGCTCACAGTTGCAGAAAATGAACCTTGCTAAACGGGTCAGTCCCAAGGAACAGGTGTGGGCTCTTGAGAGTCAGGCTAGACAAGGGGCTGCAGCTGCGGCTTGTTTTCTTATCATTTTATCTGGTCCATGAGTGGAAAACAACTTCAAGAAGACCCTATCCTAATGAGAGGAACCCAGGAGTCAGGGAGAGGAGTGATGGTGGGTGGAGACAGAGGCCTGGTGCCCTGGCTGCAGTGGAAGTGTCTGGAAGACCAGGCAGAGAGAGGCTGCACAGAGTGATAGCCAGGGTCACAGACCTGTCAGAGCTGCTGTTTGTTAGTTCAAGTCCTGCTCTGAGGTGTTCTGTGTCAGCTGTGAGCGACAGGTGAGCTGGGGGTTCTCTGCAAGTTGGGCTATGTGCACAGTTCCTGTGTGTCCAGCCCTGCTGGGGTACCTGCCCAGGGGAGTTCCATATCCTGGGAAGGGCCTGACTATGAGAGCCCCATTGGCTGCTGGGTAGCTGCACAGGTGAGCTCCGTACCCAGGGAGGGAATTGAACACGAGAGCCCCGTGGGCTGTGGGGTGCGGGATGCAGCCCAGGTGAGCTCCATATCCTGGGATTGGCCTGACCACGAGAGCCCCATGGGCTGCTGGAGACCTGGTAAAGGATATCAGGACAGTCAGTGAAGCCACCGAGGATATACATCCAGTAGCTCCTATTTCCTACACCCTGCTGCTCATTCTACCATCCACCAGGCCATGGCATTCTGTATTACACTTCAATGATGCCTTCTTCTGTATTCCATTCATCTCAGAGTCACAAGAATTTTTGGCTTGTGAGTGGAAGGACACAACATGCAACACAAGCAATAAAGCTGGGCCGTCCTGCCCCAATGGTTCAAAAATCCCCACACCATCATTGGGGAAATGTCCTCTAAAAACCTAAACGTTCTACCTCTGTAAAAGGGAACCCTCCTTCAATATGCAGATGACATTCTGATCGCCAGGCCTACTAAAGATGCCTCTGAACTACCTAGCTAAGAAAGGATAGAAGGTGTCCAAGAAGAAGGCTCAAATATCCCAGGCTCAGGTGACATGCCTGGGCTTCATTCTCACAGATATTCGGAGAAACGCATCCCAGGATAGGGAAGAAGCCATTTGCAGCCTTACCTCTTCTAAAACTAGAAGACAGCTTAGGGGTTCCTGCGGAGGCCAAGGTTTTCTCCATCTGGATCCCTAACTACAGTCTAATAGCTGGGCCTCTACATGAAACACTGACACGAAAAGATGATGATCCTTTTGAATAGAATCCAGAAGCAGCCTTTCAAGAATGGAAAGAGTAGTCAATTCAGATCCTTGCCCAGGAACTCACTAATTTAGCTAAACCCTTTGACCTTTACATACCTGGTCAAAGGTTAATCACCCTTGGAGACTTAGTGCAAAAACTGGGACCACTTGAAATGGAGCAACACAAGAATGCACTTCAGGTATGATAAACTATGGTCCCCAAGGGCTTTGCCCACCGACTCATCAGGCCAGGATACTGGGGTATCTAAAAAGCTAGAAATCAGCAGCCCGCAAGGCCAGCTCCCTCCTAAGGGAAAAGGACCCCACGTCGTGATCCTAACCACCCATCATGCCCTGAAGTTGCAGGGGTCGCTCTGTGGACACACTGACCTCGAGTGAGGAGGCATTCCAACTCCAACCTCCAGAGAGACAAATGGGGCAACGTGCCCCCAAGATGACTCGTGTGACCATCACTTGACCTGGAGTTTCTCTCAGAAAACAACAAGACTGTGCCCCGAAAGAGCAGACTACTGCTTGCAGGACTTACTGCACCCAGAGGGGAGATAATAACCTTGGTGGGGGAAACGTATATCACGCTTTCACCATAGAAAACCCTACAGACACCGTGGTGATGGTGGCCAATATGACCGGCAGGACTGCTGGCTACTTCTAAATGTCGTTGACTCAGTGGACGTCATGGTCCTGGATCACCACTGACCCTGGACTGTCTGGGAGCTGCGCGGGCAGGGTTCTGACACATGGTGCTGTTTGTACATTAATTCAGGGACCTAATTAAAGAAAGCACAGACTACTGGTCAGAGCATCGAGGCTGGAAAAAACCGTCAGCCTAAGGTCACCGAACAAATGTGGGGTGGGGTGAAACCTGCCACCTCTGCATCTCTGCACATCTCTTTCCTGGACACTTAAAGGTCATCAGAATCTATAACACTTCCAATGCTGGTGCTCAGGCGTACGAGAAGTGAGGCAGGATGCCTTGGGACAATCAACCTCACCTGGAGGCTGGTGGGGAGACGTTTTGCCCCTCCCCCCAAGTATCAGGGCTCCCACCACAGCATGAAGCAGTTACAAAAGAGGGGTCTGCACCCTCAACATCCCAAGAATGAGTAATGGAACAAAAAGCAGAGGAGGGGTTCGTCTCTGGCAACGTTCATTAAAAATTCCTGGGAGATAAAAAGAGAATCTGGGCAATAAAATAAAGTCTAAGCTGTTTTTCCTTTGTGCTTTGTCTAATTTCACGTGCTCCTAGGGTTCCGCATGCAGAGGTCCCACACCCGGCACTTCAGACCCGATTTCGTAGTGCAGAATGGCTGGGTCAACACCTCAGCTAGCGGGGTCCCATTCAGACTCAACGGCATAGAGCCTGAGCTTCAGCCAACCCAGCCCTCCAGAGCTCCATCCCCTCCCTCCCACTGACGCTGCTGGGATCCCTACACAGCATCCCAGCCCACAGCCCGTGGGGGAGTGCACACTCTCACCTCTCCATTCGGTTTTCAAAATACTGTTTCCTTTGCTTCTGAACCAAACTCAGTCTTGATCTGTTGGCTCCAATGACACTGGGCACGGGGACTTCTGTTGGGGTCCACTCTGGAGGATCAGTAACAGAAATTGAGAACATTGTAACTTCAATGAACAGATGTGTGAGCCAAACTGTAGTTAACACAGAGCAGTGTATAATGCTCGGGTAAAATAAGATGTTTCTAAGACTTACCTTTGATATTTCCATCACTTTACTATAAGCAAGTTCAGTGAAGACGTCTGTCTTATTTGTCAGGTCAACATTAGAGAAATGAAGTGATTTATTTCCATGGATGTACATCGAATACTCTTGGCTGAGGCTTCAATCTTGTTTTGAATGCTTTTCCATTGAAAATGATACCTCTCTTTCAGCTCCCCCATTTCTGACAAGTATAAAATCTTATAATTTAGTATTACCAAAGGGGAAAGGTAGGAGAAGGGATAAATTAACAGTGTGTGATTAACACATACACACTGCTATGTATAAAATAGATCATCAACAAGGAACTACTGTATAGCACAGGGAACTACATTGAATATTCTGCAATAACCTATAAGGGGAAATAATCTGAAAAAGAATCGATCTTTTTATTGACATCATCTATCAATGACAGATAAAATGTAACCTAAGCAAGGCCGATGGTGAGCGCTTCTGAACCTGAAGATTTCAATCATCTAAAATTTGGGCTCTGCCTATTTCCCAAGGCCCTTAATGGACATACGTGTAGCCATAGCTTAAAAATTCCCCAGTTTGGGGTTCGGCGAGGCAGTGATTTGGAAAAATCCCTGGTGTTCTCCTTCCATGCACGGGACCTTTCCTACAGCTAAAACATGCCTGTCACACCTAGAGGATGGTACACCGTTTGATCGGAAAGACTTGGAAAAGGCACCTCATCTCCTCATCGCCTGGTGCACGGGTTCACCCCTCCAGCATATTTCCTGACAATCTCCTTACTTGGGGATATGAGCACCGTCAACATCCTGTTGCACACAGTTTGGAATTTGTCCAGAGGATGAAGCGGAAGGATGAGAAAAATTTAGAGACAAGTCTTAGTTGTTCAGACAGGCAAATGCCACTCTAATTTCCTATCTGGAAGACAAATTCATCAAAGGCTAGAATTGCCCATGGAAACACAATAGGGCTAGAGGAAATCCCGCTGATTTGTGTCCAGTTTCCAAAAACACAAGTTGAAAAATGGAACTCGGAGGCAATAAAATTCATGAAACTGCAGAGTTGAAAATATCTATTGTCGAAAAATGTCTTGAGGTAAGTCACAGAAAATGACTTGTAAGCAAGGGGGTGTGGCAGGAATCAGATTTGAAGGGGTAGAAAGGACTCCCCATTAAAGCACAA
Source organism: Mesoplodon mirus (assembly GCF_964341445.2). NCBI lineage: Eukaryota > Metazoa > Chordata > Mammalia > Artiodactyla > Ziphiidae > Mesoplodon > Mesoplodon mirus. The sequence goes on from NW_028295811.1 coordinate 2,838,432, forward strand.
GAAAAGGGGCTGAACATCGCCAATGATGCAGTTGGCCCAAAAGGGCGTATGCATTTTTTTCTGAATATATTCAAGTAAAGGCCATACACACTTTTTATCCAACCAAACAGGTGGGCACTGGAAATCAATACTACAAAATGTATCACTTCACATCAGTCAGAAGGGCCATCCACATAAAGTGTAAACACCAGAAATGCAGGACAGGGTGAGGAGAAAAGGGAGCCCTGTGAGGCTGATAGTGGAAATGTAATGTGCCAACGGCCACTCTGGAGAAGTGTATTGTGTTTGCTGAAACATCTGAAAACTGAGCTACAGAGCATAGGGCACTTGCACTCATGGGCGTATACCTTGGGAAAAACAAAAAATGACAGAAAACAGGCACTCCAACGTTTACCACCTCTCTGTTAAAAAGGGCCTCCACTTGGATATAAACTAAATGTCCCTGGACGGATAAAATTGATAAAAGAGATGGGGTACTTATGTAGAGTGGAATATTACTCATCCAGAAATCAATGAAATAAGGCCAGTTGTAACAACTCTGTAGGAGTTACATAAATCATTCTAAGTGACACATGTCAGAAAGAAAAAGACACATATCATAAGATGTCACTTAAAGGTGGAATCAAAAATGGCTACACATGAAATAAACTACAAAACAGAAACATAGTCAAATATGTAGAAAATAGACATAAGGCTGCTAAATGGGAAAGGTGGGGAATGGTGAGGTATTATCCAGGAGGTTGAAATTAGCAAAGATACCATTCCAAGTACCAAATTGAATAACTGGCAAGGCCTACACGGTACCTCAAAGAACTGCACTCAGTCCACTCAAGTCACTGGAAAATAATACATATGACTCGTAGGCATCTGAGAAAGAATTTATTGTTGTCTCACAGTACATGAATCAAGTGGATGTACAGCAGCAAAAAACAGAGCTTTGAAAATCAGCTGTAACCAATATAAAAATAAATTTAAATATATTTATAAAAACAGTGAGACAGACAAAAATTCTTACAACTTTTGTTGAAGGGCTACGATGTAACATGGATTGAACACATGTAGACCCACAGCAGGATGATATATAAGGCTGGAAGCTATGCACGCTGAGAGAAGTTAGAGAGGCTGGGTGAGGAAATACAGACCTTTTAAAGTAATACTACCTGGTACCCATTCCATGGGTCCCAAATCTGCACTTTCAAGGGAATCTTCTGACAGGGAAAACATGCCTGGGAAACCGAGATGAATGTACACCGTGTGCTCAGGAGAGGTGTCTAAAATGCACCTCATTTTTGATCTCCTAGTGCTGGGGTTCGCCATTCCAGCCACATTACTAACAATCTCCCCACTTGGAGAATCAGCACCTTTAACCTCCTGTTTCACACAGTTTGCAATTTTTGAAGAGGATAAATGGGAAGAGGAGGAACCAGTGAGAGATTAGCTGTAGGAGTTTTGACAGGCACATGTCACTCTAATATCCCTTTAGGAAGAAGAATTAACCAAAGGCTCAGCCTGCCTCCCCAGTACCAGAATAGGGCCGGAATCAATCCAATGGTTTGGCGGTCAGCTCACAAAAAAAGCGAGTTGCAAAATGGAGCTCAGGAGCAGACAATTCAAAGACCTGCAAAGATATAAATGATAACCAACGTCCAAAAATATATTCAGGTAAGCAACGAAGAGGTTCTGAATGAGAGGCAGAATTGCAGGAAACATTTTTCAAAAGGTAGACTGTACTCACATTTAAAGCATATGAAAAGCAGCAGAATTTCTAAAATGATGCAGTTGGGCAAAAGGGTGTATGAGTTTGTTTCGTGAATATCTTCAGGAAAAAAACACATACAGAGTTTTTGGCCAACCAAGCAAGAAGGAAATGCAAATCCGCACAATAAAGAAGTCTCAATTTCCACTGCTCAGAAAGTCCATCCAAAAAATGTGTACAAATCAAAAATGCAGGAGAGGCCATGGAAAACAGGGAGACTAGTCACGCTGATGGGTGGGGTATAAATATCCAAGAGCTACTCTGAAGAAGTGTATCCTGTTTCCTAAAACATCTAAAATACAAAGCCCCCGAGCAAAGGGGACTTCAACTCATGGACATATAACTTGGGAAGACTAAATATCAACAAGACACAGGCACCCCAAAGTTTAGGGCTGCTCTGCATACAAGAACCTCAACCTCGGTACACCTAAAGTATCCCAGGAAAAAGAGAAATGCATAAAGAACTTGTGGTAATTTTGTACAATGGAATATCACTCAGACGTGAAATCAATGTCATAAGGCCAGTAGCAGCATAATGAGAGGATTTAGGTATGATGATTCTAAGGGAAATTAGTCACACAGAAAAAGAATCTTATCATAAGATATCACTTAGAGAGGGAATGTCAACATCACAACACATGAACTGAATTAGGAAAGAGAGCAGCGTCTCATATTTAGAAAACACTCTTATGCCTCCTTAAGGGGAAAGGAGAGGTGGGGTGATGCATAAAGCCAGAGTTTGATATTAGCACAGGTACCATTCCATAAACCAAATACAGAATAGACAAGACCTACACCTTCCTCAGTGAACGGGACTCAAAACCCCTATTCCCCACAGAGGAATATATCTGATTAGTAAGAATCTTAAAACCTATGTACTGATATGCCTCTGTAAGGGAATCAAGTGTGTCTAGACTGGCATAAACACGTCAGTGAAAATCAGCTCAACCCCATTATAAAAATGAATTTCAAAAACAAAACAAAAAACAGCGAAATCCTTACACAATTCCTTCAGGGGTTCTGATGAAACATAGAATGACCCTATCTGCAAAGACAGCTGGATGAGACATAAGGCTGGACACTTGGGACTGAGAGGACTGGTGAGATTGGGAGAGAAAATGCAGACCCTCTAAAGTAGTAATGCATGCCACCATTCCATGGGTCCCAAATTTCCAGGTAGAAGGGAATATCACTACAGTTATAACATGTATGGGAAACCTAGAGAATGGACACCCTGTGATGGTGAAAGGTTTCTGAAAGTCTCCTACTTTTTCCTCTCCTTGTGCTACAGTTTGGCATTCCAACTATTTACTATCAATCTCCCAACTTAGGAGAGTCATCCCCTATAACCTCCTGGTTCGCACAGTTTGCTAATTGTGCAGAGGATGAAAGGGAAGAGGGAGAACCAATCAGAGAGTAGATGTAGGCCTTTGGACGGACACATGTCACTCTAAATTCCCGTCAGGAAGAAGAATTAACCAAAGCCTCAGCCACCCACAGGGAACCAGTATAGCCACCCCTGGAACCAGTATAGGTCCTGAAGCAAAATTGTGGATTTGCGGTCAGCTCCCAAAAATGGGATTTGAAAATTGGAGCTCAGGGGCAAAGCAAATCAAAAACCTGCAGATTTATAATGGACTACTCTCTTCCAAAAATCTGTTGAGGGAAGGCAACAAAGCGCACTTGAAAATGAGGCAGAATTGCACAAAACATATTTCAAGAGGTAAATTGGAATCGCCTTTAAAGCACAGGAAAGGCATCACAACTTCGAGAATGATGCACTTGGCCAAAAACAGCATATGAATTTTCTCCTGAATATATTCAGGAGAAAAGGCATAGTCCCTTTTTGGCCAATCAAGCAAGCGCGCAATGCAAATCCACACTACAAAGAATTGTCACTTCCCACCGTTCAAAAAGGACATCTGAAAATCTGTAAAAACCAGAAAGGCAAGATAGAGGTGACAAGGGCATAAAGCAATATGATCCCAAGGTTCATGGAGGATTGTGATGACAAGTGCATGGAGCATTGTGATGACAAGATTATGTATCATTTTGCTGTCAAAGGCATTGTGATGACAGGGTTCATGGAGCACTGTGATGACAAGCGTCATGGAGCATTGTGATTACAGGGTTCATGGAGCATTGGGATGACAAGGGCATGGAGCATTTTGATGACAAGATTCCCGGATCATTGTGTTGTCAGGGTTCATGGAGCGTTTTGATGACAGTGGTCATGGAGCATTGTGATGACAGAGGTCATGGAGCATTGTGATGAGAACATCATGGAGCATTGGGCTGAAAATGTTCATGGAGAATTGTGATGACAGGGGTCAAGGAGAATTGTGATGACAAGGTACTGGAGCATTGTGATGAGAAGACCATGGAGCCATGTGATGACAAGTCTCATGGAGCATTCTGATGAAAAGGGTCATGGAGCATTGTGATTACAAGGGTCTTGGAGCATTGTGATGACAAGGGCATGGAACATTGGGATGAGAATATCATGGAGCGTTCTGATGACATGCATCATGGAGCTTTGTGATGACAAGGGCATGGAACATTGTGTTTACAGGGGTCTTGGAGCATTGTGATGACAAGGGCAGTGAACAATGGGATGAGAATATCATGGAGCGTTCTGATGACATGCATCATGGAGCTTTTTGAGGACAAGGGCATGGAACATTGTGATTACAGGGGCCTTGAAGCACTGTGAGGGAAAGGGAATGTAAAATTGTGATGAAAAAGGCATGGAGCCTTGTCATGACAGGGTTCAAGGAGCATACTGATGACAAGTGTCAGGGACCATTGTGATGACAAGGGTATTGAGCACTGTGATGACAAATATCATGGAGCATTTTGATTAGAAGACCATGGATACTTGTGATGACGAGCGTTATGTGGAGCTCTGATGATAGGTGTTATGGAATATGGTGATCACAAGGATTTGGAGCATTGTGATGACAGAGGTCATAGAGCATTTTGATTTCATTGTGATGACAATAGCATGAAGCATTATGATGATGCGCATTTGGTGCATTGTGATGACAGCGTTCATGGAGCATTGAGATGAAAAGGGGCATGGAGCATTATGATTACAGGAGTCTTGGATCATTGTGATGAAAAGGGCATGGAACATTGGTCTGAAATGTTTCATGGATTATTGTGATGAGAGGGGGCAAGGAGCATTGTGATAACAAGGGCACGGAACACTGTGATACATGGGTCATGGGGGATTGTAATGACAAAGGCATGGAGCATTGTGATGGGAAGGGCATCGAGCATTGTGATGACAAGTGTCATGGTGCTTTGTGATGACAAGGGCAAGGAGCCATGTGATGAGAGTGTTCATGGAGCATTGTGATGACAATGACATGGAGCATTGTGATGCCAAGGGCCATGAAGCTTTGTGATGACAATGGTCATGGAGCATTTTGATGACAAGGGTGTGGTGCATTGTGATGAGAAGGGGAGGGAGCATTTTGATGACAGGTTCATGCAGCAATTTGATGAAAAGTGTAATGGAATATTTTGATGACAGGGATTATAGAACACTGTGATGCCAGGGGTCATGGAGCTTTGGGATGAAAGGGGTCATGGAGCATTTTGATGACAGGGGTTATGGAACATTGTGATGTCAGGGGTCATGGAACATTGTGCAGATAAGGGGATGTTGCATTGTGATGACAGGGGTCATGGAACATTGTGATAACAGGGGTGAGGGAGGATTGTGATGACTAGTGGTGGAACATTGTGATATCTCATGTGAGAGAGCATTTGGATGAGAAGTTCATGAAGCATTGTGATTACAAGGTTTATGGAGCATAGCGATGACAATGTTGTGGATCATTGTGATGAAAATTGCATGGCACATTGTGATGACAAAGGTCATGGAGCATTGTTCTAACAAAGGCATGGAGCATTGTGATGACAAGGGTCACGGAGCATTCTGATGAAAAGTTCATGGAGCATTGTTGTTACAAAGGTCACAGAGCCTTGTGATGATGCGGGAAAGGACCGTTTTGATGACAAACGTTATGATGCATTGTGATGACTGGAGTCACGGGGCATTGTGATGACAGGGGTCATGGAGCATTGTGATGACAAGGGCATGGAGCACTGTGATGACAGGGTCATGGAGCATTGGACTGACAAGTTTCATAGATGATTGTGATGACAGTGGACATGGTGCATTGTGATGACAAGGGCATGGAGCATTGTGATGACAAGGGCATGGAATATTGTGAAGACAGGCGTCAGGGAGCATTGTGATGACATATGTCATGGTCCATTGCAATGACAATGGCATGGAACATTGTGATGCCAAATGTAATGGAGGATTGTAATGACAAATATAATGGAGCATTGTGATGACTACGGCTTGGAGCATTATGATGACAAGGGCCATTGAGTATTTTCATGACAATGTCGTGAAGCATTGTGATGACAAGGTCCTGGAGCACTGTGATGAGAAAACCATGGAGCCTTGTGATGACAAGCCTCATGGAGCATACTGATGAAAAGGGGCATGGAGCATACTGATTACAGGGGTCTTGGAACATTGTGATAACAAGGGCATGGAGCATTGTGATGACCAGTTCATGCAGTATTGTGAGAAGAGGTGTCACGGAGCATTGTGATTTCATATGTATTAGCCCATTGTGATGACAATGGCATGGAGCATTGTGATGCCAAGTTTCATGGAGGATTCTGATGACAAAGGTAAAGGAGCATTGTGATGACAATGGCTTGGAGCATAGTGATGACAAGGTTCAGGGAGCATTGTGCTGACAAGTGCATGGAGAAGTGTGATGACAAGGGTCATGGAGCATTCTGATGACAAGCTTGTGGAGTATTTTGATGACAATGGCATGGAGCATTGTGATGAAAACGGCATGGGTCTTTGTGATGAAAAAGCAAGGAGCCATTTCGTGACAGGGTTCAAGGAGCATTCTGACGCCAAGTGTCAGGGAGTATTGTGATGACAAGTGTATTGAGAATTGTGATGACAAAGGTCATGGAGCATTGTGATGAAAAGGGCATGGAGTATTGTGATGAAAGGCATCATGGTTCACTGTGATGAGAAGTGTTATGGAACATTGTGATCACAAGGGTTTGGGGCATTGCGATGACAGTGGTCATGGATCATTTTGATTTCAAGAAACATGGAGCATTGTGATGACAAGGGCATGAAGCAATGGGATCCCAAAATACATGGAGGATAGTGATGACAATGGTAGTGCAGTATTGTGATGACAAGCACATAGAGCATTGTAATGACAAGGTCAGGTAGCATTTTGCTGACAATGTCATGGAGCATTGTGATGACAGGTTTCATGGAGCACTGTGATGACAAGCGTCACAGAGCATTGTGAATACAGGGGTCATGGAGCATTGGGATGACAAGGGCATGGAGCATTGTGTGGAGAAGGCCATGGAACATTCTGATGACATGCATCATGGAGCTTTGTGATGACAAGGGCATGGAGCTTTGTGATTACAGGGGTCTTGGTGCATTGTGATGACAGAGGTAATGGAGAATTGTGATGAGAAGGGAATGGAGCATTGTGATTACAAAGTTTATGGAGCATTGCGATGACAAATTTCTGGACCTTTGGGATGAAAAGCGTGTGGCACATTGTGATGACAAGGGTCATGGAGCATTTTTCTGACAAAGGCATGGAGCATTGTGATGACACGTGTCACGGAGCATTGTGATGAAATGTTCATGGAGCATTGTGGTTAAAAAGGTAACAGAGCCTTGTGATGACACGGGTATCGACCACTGTGATGACAAATGTTATGAAGAATTGTGATGACTGGAGTAACGGAGCATTGTGATGACATGTGTCATGGAGCACTGTGATGACAAGCGTCACGGAGCATTGTGAATACAGGGGTCATGGAGCATTAGGATGACAAGGGCATGGATCATTGTGATGACAAGTGTCATGGAGAATTGGGCTGAAAATGTTCCTGGAGTATTGTGATGACGGGGGACATGGAGGATTGTGATGACAATGGAATGGAGCATGGTGATGACAAGGTCCTGGAGCATTGTGATGAGATGACCAGGGAGACTTGTGATGACAAGTTTCATGGAGCATCCTGATGAAAAGGGGCATGGAGCATTGTGATTACAGGGGTCTTGGAGCATTGTGATGACAAGGGCATGGAGCATTGTGAGGAGAAGGCCAAGGAACATTCTGATTACATGCGTCATGGAGCATTGTGATGAAAAGGGCATGGAGCATTGTGATTACAAGGGTCTTGGAGCTTTGTGATGACAAGGGTCATGGAGCCTTGTGATGACAAGGCCGTGGAACATTGTGATGGCAGGTGTCATGGAGCATTGTTATGACAGAGGTAATGGAGCATTGTGATGAGAAGAGCATTGAGCATTGGTCTGAAATATTTCATGGATTGTTGTGATGAGAGTGGGCATGGAGCATTGTGATGACAAGGGCACGGAACACTGTGATACATCGGTCATGGAGGATTGTAATAACAAAGGCAAGGAGCATTGTGATGAGAAGGGCATTGAGCATTGTGATGACAAGTGTCATGGTGCTTTGTGATGACAAGGGCATGGAGCCATGTGATGAAAGGGTTCATGGAGCATTGTGATGACAATGACATGGAGCATTGTGATGCCAAGGGTCATGGAGCTTTGTGATGACAAAGGTCAAGGAGCATTTTGATGACAAGGGCGTGGTGCATTGTGATGAGAAATGCAGGGAGCATTTTGATGACAGGGTCATGCAGCAGTTTGATGAAATGTGTAATGGAACATTTTGATGACAGGGGTTATAAAACATTGTGATGCCAGGGGTCATGGATCTTTGGGATGAAAAGGGTCATGGAGCATTTTGATGACAGTGGTTATGGAACATTGTGATGTCAGGTGTCATGGAACATTTTGCAGATAAGGGGATGTAGCATTGTGATGACAGGGGTCATGGAACATTGTGATAACAGGGGTCAGGGAGGATTGTGATGACTAGTGATGGAACATTGTGATATCTCATGTGAGAGAGCATTTGGATGAGAAGTCATGGAGCATTGTGATTACAAGATTTATGGAGCATAGCGATGACAAGGTTGTGGATCATTGTGATGAAAAGCACATGGTACATTGTGATGAGAAGGGTCATGGAGCATTGTTCTGACAAAGGCATGGAGCATTGTGATGACAAGGGTCATGGAGCATTGTGATGAAAAGTTCATGGAGCACTGTGGTTAAAATGGTCACAGAGCCTTGTGATGAGGCGGGCATGGACCGCTGTGATGACAAATGTTATGAATCATTGTGATTACTGGAGTCAAGGGGCATTGTGATGACAGGGCTCATGGAGCATTGTGATGACAAGGGCATAGAGCACTGTGATGACAGGGGCATGGAGCATTATGAAGACAAGGTCATGGAGTATTGTGAAGACAGGTGTCAGGGAGCATTGTGATGACATAAGTCATGGTCCATTGCGATGACAATGGCATGGAGCATTGTGATGCCAAATGTAATGGAGGATTGTAATGACAAATATAATGGAGCATTGTTATGACTACGGCTTGGAGCATTATGATGACAAGGGCCATTGAGAATTTTCATGACAATTTCGTGAAGCATTGTGATGACAAAGTCCTGGAGCACTGTGATGAGAAAACCATGGAGCCTTGTGATGACAAGTCTCATGGAGCATACTGATGAAAAGGGGCATGGAGAATTCTGATTACAGGGGTCTTGGAACATTGTGATAACAAGGGCATGGAGCATTGTGATGACAAGGGCATGAAGCATTGGTCTAATAATTTTCATGGATTATTGTGATGACAGTTGGAATGGCGCATTGTGATGACAAGGGCATGGAGCATTGTGATGACCTGGTCATGCAGTATTGTGAGAAGGGGTGTCACGGAGCATTGTGATGACATATGTATTAGCCCATTGTGATGACCATGGCATGGAGCATTGTGATGCCAAATTTCATGGAGGATTCTGATGACAAAGGTAAAGGAGCATTGTGATGACAATGGCTTGGAGCATAGTGATGACAAGGTTCAGGGAGCATTGTGCTGACAAGTGCATGGAGAATTGTGATGACAAGTGTCATGGAGCATTCTGATGACAAGCTTATGGAGTATTTTGATGACAATGACATGGAGCATTCTGATGAAAACTGCATGGGGCTTTGTGATGAAAAGGCAAGGAGCCTTTTCGTGACAGGGTGCAAGGAGCATTCTGTCGACAAGTGTCTGGGAGCATGGTGATGACAAGTGTATTGAGAATTGTGATGACAAAGGTCATGGAGCATTGTGATGAAAAGGGCATGGAGTATTGTGATGACAGGCATCATGGAGCGTTGTGATGAAAAGTGTTATGGAACATTGTGATCACAAGTGTTTGGAGCATTGCGATGACAGAGGTCATGGATCATTTAGATTTCAAGGAGCATGGAGCATTGTGATGACAAGGGCATGAAGCAATGTGATCCCAAGTTTCATGGAGGATTGTGATGACTATTTTAATGCAGTATTGTGATGACAAGCACATAGAGCATTGTAATGACAATATCAGGTAGCATTTTGCTGACAAAGGCATGGAGCATTGTGATGACAGGTGTCATGGAGCACTGTGATGACAAGCGTCACGGAGCATTGTGAATACAGGGGTCATGGAGCATTGGGATGACAAGGGCATGGATCATTGTGATGACAAATGTCATGGAGCATTGGGCAGAAAATGTTCATGGAGTATTGTGATGACAGGGGTCATGGAGCATTGTGATGACTAGGGAATGGAGCATTGTGATGACAAGAGTCACGGATCATTGTGTTGTCAGGTGTCATGTAGTGTTGTGATGAGAGTGATCATGGAGAATTTTGATGATATTGGTCTTGGAGCATTGTGATGAGAAGGTCATGGGGCATTGGGCTGAAAATATATATGGAGTATTGTGATGACAGGGGTCATGTAGCATTGTGATGACAAGGGAATGGAGCATGGTGATAACAAGGTCCTGGAACATTGTGATGAGATGACCATGGAGACTTGTGATGACAAATCTCATGGAGCATTCTGATGAAAAATGGCATGGAGCATTGTGATTACATGGGTCTTGGAGCATTGTGATGACAAGGGCATGGAGCATTGTGTGGAGCAGGCCATGGAACATTCTGATGACATGCGTCATGGAGCTTTGTGATGACAAGGGCATGGAGTTTTGTGATTTCAGGGGTCTTGGAGCATTGTGATGACAGAGGTAATGGAGCATTGTGATGAGAAGTGCATGGAGCATTGTGATGAAAAGTTCATGCAGTATTGTGAAAAGTGGTGTCACGGAGCACTGTGATGACATATGTATTGGCCCATTGTGATGACAATGGCATGGAGCATTGTGATGATGCAAATTGTCATGGATGATTCTGATGACAAAGGTAATGGAGCATTTTGATGGCAATGGCTTGGAGCATAGTGATGACGAGTTTCAGGGAGCATTGTGCTGACAAGTGCATGCAGAATTGTGATGGCAAGAGTCATGGAGCATTCTGATGACAAGCTTTTGGAGTATTTTGATGACAATGGCATGGAGCATTGTGATGAAAATGGCATGGGGCTTTGTGATGAAAAAGGCATGCAGCCATTTCGTGACAGGGTTCAAGGAGCATTCTGACGACAAGTGTCAGGGAGCATTGTGATGACAAGTGTATTGAGAATTGTGATGACAAAGGTCATGGAGCATTGTGATGACAAGGGCATGGAGCATTGTGATTACAGGGGTTTTGGAGCATTGTGATGACAAGGGCCATGGATCCTTGTGATGACAAGCCTGTGGAACATTTTGATGGCAGGGGTCATGGAACATTTTTATGACATATGTAATGGAGCATTGTGATGAGAAGGTCATTGAGCATTGGTCTGAAATGTTTCATGGATTATTGTGATGAGAGTGGGCATGGAGCATAGTGATGACAAGGGCACGGTACACTGTGATACATGGGTCATGGAGGATTGTAATGACAAGGGCATGGAGCATTGTGATGAGAAGGGCATCAAGCTTTGTGATGACAAGTGTCATGGAGACTTTGATGAGAAGGGCATGGAGCAATGTGATGAGATGGTTCATGGAGCATTGTGATGACAATGACATGGAGCATTGTGATGCCAATGGTCATGGAGCTTTGTGATGACAAAGGTCATGGAGCATTTTGATGACAAGTGTGTTGTGCATTGTGATGACAAGGGCAGGGAGCTTTTTGATGACAGGGTCATGCAGCAATTTGATGAAAAGTGTAATGGAACATTTTGATGACATGGGATATAGAACATTGTGTTGCCAGGGATCATGGAGCTTTGTGATGAAAAGGGTCATGGAGCATTTTGTTGACAGGGGTTATGGAAAATTGTGATGTCAGGGGTCAAGGAACATTGTGCTGATAAGGGGATGTAGCATTGTGATGACAGGGGTCATGGAACATTGTGATAACAGGGTTGAGCGAGGATTGTGATGACTAGTGATGGAACATTGTGATATCTCATGTGAGAGAGCATTTGGATGAGAAGTGCATGGAGCATTGTGATTACAAGTTTTATGGAGCATAGCGATGACAAGGTTGTGGATCATTGTGATGAAAAGTGCATGGCACATTGTGATGACAAAGGTCATGGAGCATTGTTCTGACAAAGGCATGGAGCATTGTGATGACAAGGGTCACGGAGCATTGTGATGAAAAGTTCATGGAGCATTGTGTTTAGAAAGGTCACAGAGCCTTGTGATGATTCGGGAAAGGACCGTTGTGATGACAAACGTTATGAAGCATAGTGATGACTGGAGTCACGGAGCATTGTGATGACAGGGGTCATGGAGCATTGTGATGACAAGGGCATGGAGCATTGTGATGACAGGGGCATGGAGCATTGGTCTGACAAGTTTCATAGATTATTGTGATGACAGGCATCATGGAGCGTTGTGATGACAAGTGTTATGGAACATTGTGATCACAAGTATTTGGAGCATTGCGATGACAGAGGTCATGGATCATGTTGATTTCAAGGAGCATGTAGCATTGTGATGACAAGGGCATGAAGCTATGTGATCCCAAGGTTCATGGAGGATAGTGATGACAATGGTAATGGAGTATTGTGATGACAAGTGCATAGAGTATTGTAATGAGAAGGTCATGTAGCATTTTGATGACAAAGGCATGGAGCATTGTGATGACAGGTGTCATGGAGCACTGTGATGACAAGCGTCACGGAGCATTGTGAATACAGGGGTCATGGAGCATTGGGATGACAAGGGCATGGATCATTGTGATGACAAGCGTCATGGAGTATTGGGCTGAAAATATTCATGGAGTATTGTGATGACAGTGGTCATGGAGCATTGTGATGACTAGGGAATGGAGCATTGTGATGACAAGTGTCCCGGATCATTGTGTTGTCAGGTGTCATGGAGTGTTGTGATGACAGTGGTCATGGAGCATTGTGATGATATTGGTCTTGGAGCATTGTGATGAGAAGGTCATGGAGCATTGGGCTGAAAATATTCATGGAGTACTGTGATGACAGGGGTCATGGAGCATTGTGATGACAAGGGAATGGAGCATGGTGATGACAAGGTCCTGGAGCATTGTGATGAGAAAACCATGGAGACTTGTGATGACAATTCTCATGGAGCATTCTGATGATAAGGGGCATGGAGCATTTTGATTACAGGGGTCTTGGAGCATTGTGATGACAAGGGCATGTAGCATTGTGAGGAGAAGGCCATGGAACATTCTGATGACATGCGTCATGGAGCTTTGTGATGACAATGGAATGGAGCATTGTGATTACATGGGTTTTGGAGCATTGTGATGACAAGGGTCATGGTGCCTTGTGATGACAATGCCGTGGAACATTGTGATGGCAGGGGTCATGGAGCATTGTTATGACAGAGATAATGGAGCATTGTGATGAGAAGGCCATTGAGCATTGGTCTGAAATATTTCATGGATTATTGTGAAGACAGTTGGAATGGCGCATTGTGATGACAAGGGCATGGAGCATTGTGAGGACCACGTCATGCAGTAATGTGAAGACAGGTGTCAGGGAGCATTGTGATGAGATATGTAATGGCCCATTGTGATGACAATGGCATAGCGCATTGTGATGCCAAGTGTCATGGAGGATTCTGATGACAAAGGTAATGGAGCATTGTGATGACAATGGCTTGGAGCATTGTGATGAAAAGGGTCAAGGAGCATTGTGTTCACAAGTGCATGGAGAATTGTGATGACAAGGGTCATGGAGCCTTGTGATGACAGGGCCGTGGAACATTGTGTGGGCAGGTGTCATGGAGCATGGTTATGACAGAGGTAATGGAGCATTGTGATGAGAAGGGCATTGAGCATTGGTCTGAAAGGTTTCATGGATTTTTGTGATGAGATTGGGCATATAGCACTGTGATGACAAGGGCACGGAACACTGTGATACATGGTTCATGGAGGATTGTAATGACAAGGGCATGGAGCATTGTGATGAGAAGGGCATTGAGCATTGTGATGACAAGTGTCATGGAGCTTTGTGATGACAAGGGCATGGAGCAATGTGATGAGAGTGTTCATGGAACTTTGTGATGACAATGACATGGAGCATTGTGATGCCAATGATCATGGAGATTTGTGATGACAAATAACAGGGAGCATTTTGATGACGAGGGTGTGGTGCATTATGATGAGAAGGGCAGGGAGCATTTTGATGACAGGGTCATGCAGCAATTTGATGAAAATGTAATGGAATATTTTGAGGGCAGCTGCTATAGAACATTGTGCTGCCAGGGATCATTTAGTTTTGGGATGAAAAGGGTCATGGTGCATTTTGATGACAGGGGTTATGGATCATTGTGATGATAAGGGTATGTAGCACTGTGATGACAGGGGTCATGGAACATTATGATTACAGGGGTGAGGGGTATTGTGATGACTAGTAATGGAACACTGTGATATCTCATGTGAGAGAGCATTTGGATGAGAAGTCATGGAGCATTGTGATTACAAGGTTTATGGAGCATAGCGATTACAAGGTTGTGGACCGATGTGATGAAAAGCACGTGGCACATTGTGATGACAAGGGTCATGGAGCATTGTTCTGACAAAGGCATGGAGCATTGTGATGACAAAGGTCACGGAGTGTTGTGATGAAAAGTCCATGGAGCATTGTGGTTACAAAGGTCACAGAGACTTGTGATGACACGGGCAAGGACCATTTTGATGACAAACGTTATGAAGCATTGTGATGAATGGAGTCACGGAGCATTGTGATGATAGGGGTCATGGAGCATTGTGATGACAAGGGCATGGAGGATTGTGGTGACAGGGGCATGGAGCATTGGTCTGACAAGTTTCATAGATTATTGTGATGACAGTGGACATGGTGCATTGTAATGACAAGTGTATGGATCATGGTGATGAGAAGGTCATGGAGTATTGTGAAGACAGGTGTCAGGGAGCATTGTGATGACATATGTCATGGTCCATTGCGATGATAATGGCATGGGGCATTGTGATGCTAAATGTAATGGAGGATTGTGATGACAAATAAAATGGAGCATTGTGATGACTAGGTCTTGGAGCAATATGATGACAAGGGCTATTGAGAATTTTCATCACAAGGTCGTGAAGCATTGTGATGAATGGAGTCATGGAGCATTGTGATGACAAGGGCATGGAGCATTGGTCTAATAAGTTTCATAGATTATTGCGATGACAGTTGGAATGGCGCAGTGTGATGACAAGTGCATGGAGAATTGTGAGGACCACGTCATGCAGTATTGTGAAGACAGGTGTCATGGAGCATTGTGATGAGATATGTAATGGCCCATTGTGATGACAATGGCATAGCGCATTGTGATGCCAAGTGTCATGGAGGATTCTGATGACAAAGGTAATGGAGCATTGTGATGACAATGGCTTGGAGCATTATGATGAAAAGGGTCAGGGAGCATTGTGCTGACAAATGCATGGAGAATTGTGATGACAAGGGTCATGGAACATTCTGATGACAAGCTTGTGGAGTATTTTGATGACAATGGCATGGAGCATTGTGATGAAAACGGCATGGGGCATTGTGATGAAAAAGGCATGGAGCCTTTTTGTGACAGGTTTCAAGGAGCATTCTGATGACCAGATTCAGGAAGCATTGTAATGACAAGTGGATTTAGAATTGTGATGACAATGGTCATGGAGCATTGTGATGAAAAGGCCATGGAGTATTGTGATGACAGGCATCCTGGAGCGTTGTGATGACAAGTGTTATGGAACATTGTGATCACAAGGTTTTGGAGCATTGTGATGACAGAGGTCATGGATCATTTTGATTTCAAGGAGCATGGAGCACTGTGATGACAAGGGCATGAAGCAATGTGATCCCAAGGTTCATGGAGTATTGTGATGACAATGGTAATGGAGTACTGTGATGACAAGCGCATAGAGCATTGTAATGACAAGGTCATGTAGCATTTGCTGTCAAAGGCATGGAGCATTGTGATGACAGGTGTCATGGAGCACTGTGATGACAAGCGTCCCGGAACTTTGTGAATAAAGGGGTCATGGAGCATTGGGATGACAAGGGCATGGTTCAATGTGATGACAAGGGTCATGGAGCATTGGGCTGAAAATGTTCATGGAGTATTTTGATGACAGGGGTCATGGAGCATTGTGATGACTAGGGAATGGAGCATTTTGATGACAAGAGTTCCGGATCATTGTGTTGTCAGGTGTCATGGAGTGTTGTGATGACAGTGGTCATGGAGCACTGTGATGATATTGGCCATGGAGCATTGTGATGAGAAGGTTGTGGAGCATTGTGATTACAGGTGTCTTGATGCATTGTGATGAAATGGGCATGTATCATTGTGATGAAAAAGGCATTGAGCCTTGTCATGACAGGGTTCAAGAAGCATACTGACGACAAGTGTCAGGGAGCATTGTGATGACAAGTGTATTGAGCATTTGATGACAAAGGTCATGGAGCATTGTGATGAGAAGACCATGGATAATTGTGATGATGAGCGTCATGGGGTGTTGTGATGATAAGTCTTATGGAACATTGTGATCACAAAGGTTTGGAGCATTATGATGACAGAGGTCATGGAGAATTTAGATTTCATTGTGATGACAATAGCCTGAAACATTATGATGATGGGCATGGTGCATTGTGATGACAGGGTACATGGAGCATTGAAATGAAATGGGGCATGGAGCATTGTGATTACCGGGGTCTTGGAGCATTGTGATTACAAGGGCATGGAGCATTGTGATGAGAAGGCCATGGAACATTCTGATGACATGCGTCATGGAGCACTGTGATGACAAGGGCATGGAGCATTGTGATTACAGTGGTCTTGGAACATTGTGATGACAAGGGTCATGGAGCCTTGTGATGACATGCCGTTGAACAATGTGATGGCATGTGTCATGGAGCATTGTTATGACAGAGGTAATGGAGCATTGTGATGAGAAGGGCATTGAGCTTTGGTCTAACATGTTTCATGGATTATTGTGATGAGAGTGGGCATGGAGCATTGGGATGAAAAGGACACGGAACACTGTGATGCATGTTTCATGGAGGATTGTAATGACAAGGACATGGAGCATTGTGATGAGAAGGGCATCGAGCATTGTGATGACAAGTGTCATGGAGCTTTGTGATGACAAGGGCATGGAGCAATGTGATGAGAGTGTTCATGGAACTTTGTGATGACAATGACATGGAACATTGTGATGCTAATTGTCATGGAGATTTGTGATGACAAATAACAGGGAGCATTTCGATGACAATGGTGTGGTGCATTGTGATGAGAAGGGAAGGGAGCATTTTGATGACAGGGTCATGCAGCAATTTGATGAAAATGTAATGGAATATTTTGAGGGCAGTTGGTTTAGAACATTGTGATGTCAGGGGTCATGGAGCTTTGGGATGAAAAGGGTCATGGTGCATTTTGATGACAGGGGTTATGGAACATTGTGATGTCAGGGGTCATGGAATATTGTGATGATAAGGGTATGTAGCACTGTGATGACAGGGGTCATGGAACATTATGATTACAGGGGTGAGGGGTATTGTGATGACTAGTGATGGAACATTGTGATATCTCTGGTGGGAGAGCATTTGGATGAGAAGTGCATGGAGCATTGTGATTACAAGGTTTATGGAGCATAGTGATTACAAGGTTGTGGACCGATGTGATGAAAAGCACGTGGCACATTGTGATGACAAGGGTCATGGAGCATTGTTCTGACAAAGGCATGGAGCATTGTGATGACAAGGGTCACGGAGCGTTGTGATGAAAAGTTCAAGGAGCATTGTGGTTACAAATGTCACAGAGCCTTGTGATGACACGGGCATGGACCGTTTTGATGACAAACTTTATGAAGCATTGTGATGACTGGATTCACGGAGCATTGTGATGATAGGGGTCATGGAGCATTGTGAGGACAAGGGCATGGAGCATTGTGGTGACAGGGGCATGGAGCATTGATCTGAAAAGTTTCAAAGATTATTGTGATGACAGCGGACATGGTGCATTGTAATGACAAGTGTATGGATCATGGTGATGCGAACGTCATGGAGTATTGTGAAGAGAGTTGTCAGGGAGCATTGTGATGACATATGTCATGGTCCATTGTGATGATAATGGCATGGAGCATTGTGATGCTAAATGTAATGGAGGATTGTGATGACAAATAAAATGGAGCATTGTGATGACTAGGGCTTGGAGCAATATGATGACAAGGGCTATTGAGAATTTTCTTCACAAAGTTGTGAAGCATTGTGATGAAAAGGTCCTGGAGCACTGTGATGAGAAATCCATGGAGCCTTGTGATGACAAGTCTCATATAGCATACTGATGAAAAGGGGCATGGACCACTGTGATTACAGGGGTCTTGGAACATTGTGATGACAAGGGCATGGAGGATTGTGAAGAGAAGGCCAAGGAGCATTCTGAGGACATGCGTCATTGGGCTTTGTGATGACCAGCGCATGGAGCATTTTGATTACAGGGGTCTTGTAGCAGTGTGATGGAAAGGGCATGGAACATTGTGATGAAAAATTCATGGAGCCTTGTCATGACAGGTTTCAAGGAGCATACAGACAACAAGTGTCATGGAGCATATTGATGACAAGTGTATTGAGCATTGTGATGACAAGGGTCATGGGGCATTGTGATGAGAAGGCCATGCAGCATTCTGATGACATGTGTCATGGAGCTTAGTGATGACAAGGGCATGGAGCAATGTGATGCCAAGGGTCATGGAGGATTCTGATGACAAATGTAATGGTGCATTGTGATGACAATGGCTTGGAGCATTGAGATGACAAGGGTCAGGGAGCATTTTGATGACGGGGGTTACGGAACATTGTGATGTCAGGGATCATCGAACATTCTGATGATAAGTGCATGTAGCACTGTGATGACAGGAGTCATGGAACATTGTGATAACAGGGGTGAGGGAGTATTGTGGCGAATAGTGAAGTAACATTGTGATATCAGTGGTGAGAAAGCATTTTGATGAGAAGTTCATGGAGCATTGTGATGACAATGTTTATGGAGCATTGTGATGACAAGATTGTGGAGCACTGTGATGACAAGCGCATGGTGCATTGTGATGACATGTGTCATGGAGCATTGTGCTGACAAGCGCATGGAGCATTATGATGACAAGGTTTATGGAGCATTGTGCTGAGAAAGGCATAGAGCATTGTGTTGACTAGGGTCACGGAGCATTGTGATGAAAAGTTCATGGAGCATTGTGGTTAAAAAGGTCACAGAGCCTCTTGATGACGAGGGCATGGACCATTGTGATGACAAAGGTCTTGAAGCACTGTGATGACTGGAGTCATGGAGCACTGTGATGACAGGGGTCATGGAGCATTGTGATGACAAGGGGCATGGAGCATTGTGATGACAAGGGAATGGATCATTGGTCTCATAAATTTCATGTATTATTGTGATGACTGTTGGAATGGTGCATTGTGGTGACAAGGGCATGGAGCATTGTGATGCCAAGTGTCATGGAGGATTCTGATGACAAATGTAATGGTGCATTTTGATGACAATGGCTTGGAGCATTGAGATGACAAGGGTCAGGGAGCATTGTGCTGACAAGTGCATGGAGAATTGTGATGACAAAGGTCATGGAGCATTGTGATGACAAGCTTGTGGAGTATTTTGATGACAGTGGCGTGGAACATTGTGATGAAAACGGCATAGGGCATTTTGATGAAAAAGTCATGGAGCCTTTTCGTGACAGGGTTCAAGGAGCATTCTGACGACAAGTGTCAGGGAGCATTGTGATGACAAGTGTATTGAGAATTGTGATGACAAAGGTCATGGAGCATTGTGATGAAAAGGGCATGGAGTATTGTGATGACAGGCATCATGGAGCGTTGTGATGACAAGTGTTATGGAACATTGTGATCAAAAGTGTTTGGAGCATTGTGATGACAGAGGTCATGGATCATTTTGATTTAAAGGAGCATGGAGCATTGTGATTACAAGGGCATGAAGCAATGTGATCCCAAGGTTCATGCAGGATTGTTATGACAATGGTAGTGGAGTATTGTGATGACAAGCGCATAGAGCATTGTAATGACAAGGTCATGAAGCATTTTGCTGACAAAGTCATGGAGCACTGTGATGACAGGTGTCATGGAGCATTGTGAATACAGGGGTCATGGAACATTGTGATGACAAGGGCATGGATGATTGTGATGACAAGGGTCATGGAGCATTGGGCTGAAAATATTCATGGAGTATTGTGATTACAGGGGTCTTGGAGCATTATGTTGACATAGTCCCGGATCATTGTGTTGTCAGGTGTCATGGAATGTTGTGATGACAGTGGTCATGGAGCATTGTGATGATATTGGTCATGGAGCATTGTGATGAGAAGGTCAAGGAGCATAGGGCTGAAAACGTTCATCGAGTATTGTGATGACAGGGGCCATGGAGGCCTGTGATGACAAGGTACTGGAGCATTGTGATGAGAAGACCATGGAGACTTGTGATGACAAGTCTCATGGAATATTCTGATGAAAAGGGGCATGGTGCATTGTGATTACAGGGGTCTTGGGGCATTGTGATGACATGGGCTTGGAGCATTGGGATGAGATGGCCATGGAACGTTCTGATGACATGCATCATGGAGCTTTGTGATGACAAGGGCATGGAGCATTGTGATGAAAAAGGCATGGAGCCTTGTCATGACATGGTTCAAGGAGCATACTGAGGACAAGTGTCAGGGAGCACTGTGATGACAAGTGTATTGAGCATTGTGATGAAAAAGGTCATGGAGCATTGTGATGAGAAGACCATGTATCATTGTGATGACGAGCGTCATGGGACATTGTGATGATAAGTGTTATGGAACATTTTGATCACAAGGATTTGGAGCATTGTGATGACAGAGCTCATGGAGAATTTTGATTTCATTTTGATGACAATAGCTTGAAGCATTTTGATGATGGGCATGGTGCATTGTGATGACCGGGTTCATGGATCATTGAGATGAAAAGGGGCATGGAGCATTGTGATTACAGGGGTCTTGGAGCATTGTGATTAGAAGGGTCATGGAGCCTTGTGATGACAAGGCCATGGAACATCGTGATGGCAGGGGTCATGGAGCATTGTTATGACAGGGTTAATGGAGAATTGTGATGGCAAGGGCATGGAACATTGTGATTACAAGGTCATGGATTATTGTGAAGACAGGTGTCAGGGAGCATTGTGATGGCATATTTCATGTTCCATTGTGATGACAATGGCATGGAGCATTGTGATGCCGAGTGTTATGGAGGATTGTGATGACAAAGGTAATGGAGCATTGTGATGACAAGGGCTTGGAGCAATGTGATGAGAGCGTTCATGGAGCATTGTGATGACAATGACATTGAGCATTTTGATGAAAAGTTCATGGAGCATTGTGGTGACAAATTTCACAGAGCCTTGTGATGATGAGGGCATTGACTTTTGTGGTGACACAGGTCATGGAGTCTTGTGATGACGGGACACACGGAGCATTGTGATGACTGGGGTCATGTAGCATTGTGATGACAGGAGCATGGAGCATTGGTCTGACAAGTTTCATGGATAATTGTGTTGACAGTGGGCATGGCACATTGTGATGACAAGGGCATGGAGCTTTGTGATGACAAGGTCATGGATTATTGTGAAGACAGGTGTCAGGGAGCATTGTGATGGCATATTTCATGTTCCATTGTGATGACAATGGCATGGAGCATTGTGATGCCGAGTGTTATGGAGGATTGTGATGACAAAGGTAATGGAGCATTGTGATGACAAGGGCTTGGAGCATTGTGATGACAAAGGTAATGGAGCATTGTGATGACAAGGGCATGGAGCATTGTGATGACAACGGCCTTTGAGAATTTTGATGAAAAGGTCGTGAAGCATTGTGATGACAAAGGCATGGAGCTTGCTATGACAGCGGTCATGGGACATTGCGATGACTAGTGCATGGAGAATCGTGATGACAAGAGCATGTACCATGGGGATTAGAACTGTCATGGAGCATTGTGATGAGAAGGACCTGGAGAATTGTGATGACAAGGGACATGGAGTATTGTGATGACCAGGGCATGGAGCATTGTTATGGCAAGACCGTGGAGCACTGTGATGAGAAGTCCATGGATAATTCTGGTGACGAGCATCATGGAGCACTGTAATGACAAGGGGCATGGAGCATTGTGATGATAGGTCTCATGGAGCATTGTGATGACAGGGGTCTTGGATCATTGTAATGACAAGGGTCATGGAGTATTCTGATGACAAGCTTGTGTAGTATTGTGATGACAAAGCATTTAACACTGTGATGGGAAGTTTCATGGAACATAGTGATGCCAAGAACGTGGAGAATTGTGATGAAAGGGAACATAGAGCATTGTGATGACCAGGGCATGGAGCATTGTGATGGCAAGACCGTGGAGCACTGTGATGAGAAGACCATGGATAATTGTGATGTCGAGCGTCATGGAGCGCTATAATGACAAGCGGCATGGAGCATTGTGTTTACAGGGGTCTTGGAGCATTGTGATGACAAGGGCATGGAGCATTGTGAAGAGAAGGCCATGGAGCATTCTGATGAATGCGTCATGGAGCACTGTGATGACAAGTGCATGGAGCATTGTGATTACAGGGGTCTTGGAGCATTGTGATGAAAAAGGCATGGATCATTGTGATGAAAAAGGCATGGAGCCCTGTAATGACAGTGTTCAAGGAGCATACTGATGACAAGTGTCAGGGAGCATTGTGATGACAAAGGTTATTGAGCATAGTGATGAGAAGACCATGGATAATTGTGATTATGAGCATCATGGGGTGTTGTGATGAGAAGTGTTATGGAACATTGTGATCCCAACGGTTTGGAGCATTGTTATGACAGAGGTCATGGAGCATTTTGATTTCATTGTGAGGAAAATCGCCTGAAGCATTATGATAATGGGCATGGTGCATTGTGATGATAGGATTCATGGAGCTTTGAGATGAAAAGGGGCATGGAGCATTGTGATAAAAAGTGTCTTGGAGCATTGTGATGAGAAGTCCATGGAACATTCTAATGACATGCGTCATGGAGCTTTGTGATGACAAGGGCATCGAGAAATGTGATGAGAAGGTTCATGGAGCATTGTGATGACAATGACATGGAGCATTGTGATGTCAAGGGTCAAGGAAATTTGTGATGACAAAAGTCACGGAGCATTTTGATGACAAGGGCGTGGTGCATTGTGATGAGAAGGCCAGGGAGCATTTTGATGACAGTGTCATGCAGCAATTTGATGAAAATTGTAATGGAATATTTTGATGACAGGGGTTATAGAACACTGTGATGTCAGGGGTCATGGAGCTTTGGGATAAAAAGTGTCATGGAGCATTTTGATGACAGGGGTTGTGAAACATTGTGATGTCAGGTGTCATGGAACATTGTGATGATAAGGGGATGTAGCATTGTGATGACAGGGGTCATGGAACATTGTGATTACCGGGTCTTGGAGCATTGTGATGAGAAGGGTCATGGAGCCTTGTGATGACAAGGCCATGGAACATCGTGATGGCAGGGGTCATGGAGCATTGTTATTACAGGGGTAATGGAACATTGTGATGGCAATGGCATGGAGGATTGTGATGAGAAGGCCATGGAGCATTCTGATGACATGTGTCATGGAGCTTTGTGATGACAACGGCATGGAGCAATGTGATGAATGCGATCATGGAGCATTGTGATGAAAATGACATGGAGCATTGTGATGCCAAGGGTCATGGATCTTTGTGATGACAAAGGTCATGGAGGATTTTGATGACAAGGGCGTTGTGCATTGTGATGAGAAGGGCAGGGAGCATTGTGATGACAGGGTCATGGAGCAATTGGATGAAATGTGTCATGGAACATTTTGATGACAGGGGTTATTGAACATTGTGATGCCAGGTGTCATGGAGCATTTTGATGAAAAGGTTTTGGGAGCATTTTGATGACAGGGGTTATGGAACATTGTGATGTCAGGGGTCATCGAACATTGTGATGATATGTGCATGTACAATTGTGATGACAGGAGTCATGGATCATTGTGATGACAGGGGTGAGGGAGTATTGTGACGAATAGTGATGTAACGTTGTGATATCAGTGGTGAGAGAGCATTTTGATGAGAAGTGCATGGAGCATTGTGATGACAAGTTTTCTGGAGCATTGTGATGACAAGATTGTGGAGCACTGTGATGACAAGCGCATGGTGCATTTTGATGACATGTGTCATGGAACATTGTGCTGACAAGCGCACGGAGCATTGTGATGACACGTGTCATGGAGCATTGTGCTGAGAAATGCAGAGAGGATTGTGATGACAAGGGTCAAAGAGAATTGTGATGAAAAGTTCATGGAGCATTGTGGTTAAAATGGTCACAGAGACTGTTGATGACGAGGGCATGGATCATTGAGATAACAAAGGTCATGAAGCATTGTGATGAATGAAGTCACGGAGCTTAGTAATGACAGGGGTCATGGAACAATGTGATAACAAGGGCATGGAGCATTGTGATGACAGGTGTCATGGAGCACTGTGATGACAAGCATCACGGAGCATTGTGAATACAGGGGTCATGGAGCATTGGGATGACAAGGGCCTGGATCATTGTGATGACCAGGGTCATGGAGCATTGGGCTGAATATGTTCATGGAGTATTGTGATGACAGGGGTCATGGAGCATTTTGATGAGAAGGTCATAGAGCATTGGGCTGAAAATGTTCATGGAGTATCGTTATGACAGGTATCATGGAGCATTATGATGACAAGTTCCTGGAGCACTTTTATGAGAATACAATGGAGACTTGTGATGACAAGTCTCATGGAGCATTCTGATGAAAAGGGACATGGAGCATTGTGATTACAGGGTTCTTGGAGCATTGTGATGACAAGGGCATGGAGCATTGTGAGGAGAAGGCCATGAAGCATTCTGATGACATGCGTCATTGAGTTTTTTGATGACAAGAGCATGGAGCATTGTGATTACAGTGGTCTTGGAGCATTGTGATTAAAAGGGCATGGATCATTGTGATGAAAAAGGCATGGAGACGTGTCATGACAGGGTTAATGGAACAGACTGATGACAAGTGTCAGGGAGCATTGTGATGACAAGTGTACTGAGCATTGTGATGACAAAAGTCATGGAGCATTGTGATGAGAAGACCATGGATAATTGTGATGATGAGCGTCATAGGGTGTTGTGATGATAAGTGTTATGGAACATTGTGATCACAAGGGATTGGAGCATTGTGATGACAGAGGTCATGGATCATATTGATTTCATTGTGATGAAAATAGCCTGAAGCATTATGATGATGGGCATGGTCCATTGTGATGACAGGGTTCATGGAGCATTGAGATGAAAAGTCTCATGGAGCATTTGGATTACAAGGGTCTTGGAGCATTGTGATGACAAGGGCAAGGAGTATTGTGGTGACAGGGCCATGGAACATTCTGATGACATGCGTCATGTAGCTTTTTGATGAAAAGGGCATGGAGCATTTTGATTAGAGGAGTCGTGGAGCATTGTGATGACAAGTGTCATGGAGCCTTGTGATGACAAGGCCGGGGAACATTGTGATGGCAGGTGTCATGGAGCATAGTTATGACAGAGGAAAAGGAGCATTGTGATGAGAAGGGCATGGAGCATTGGTCTGAAATGTTTCATGGATTATTGTGATGAGAGTGGGCATAGAGCATTGTGATGATAAGGGCACAGAACACTGTGATACATCGGTCATGGAGGATTGTAATGACAAGGGCAAGGAGCATTGTGATGAGAAGTGCATTGAGCATTGTGATGACAACTGTCATGGTGCTTTGTGATGACAAGGGCATGGAGCCATGTGAAGAGAGTGTTCATGGAGCATTGTGATGACAATGACATGGAGCATTGTGATGCCACGGGTCATGGAGCTTTGTGATGACAAAGGTCATGGAGCATTTTGATGACGAGGGTGTGGTGCATTGTGATGAGAAGTGCAGGGAGCATTTTGATGACAGGGTCATGCAGCAATTTGATGAAAAGTGTAATGGAACATTTTGATGAGAGCGGTTATAGAACATTGTGATGCCAGGGGTCATGGATCTTTGGGATAAAAAGGGTCATAGAGCATTTTGATGACAAGGGTTATGGAACATTGTGATGTCAGGGGTTATGGAACATTTTGCAGATAAGGGGATGTAGCATTGTGATGACAGGTGTCATGGAACATTGTGATAACAGGGGTGAGGGAGGATTGTGATGACTAGTGATGGAACATTGTGATATCTCATGTGAGAGAGCATTTGGATGAGAAGTTCATGGAGCATTGTGATTACATGTTTTATGGAGCATAGCGATGACAAGGTTGTGGATCATTGTGATGAAAAGCGCATGGTACATTGTGATGAGAAGGGTCATGGAGCATTGTTCTGACAAAGGCATGGAGCATTGTGATGACAAGGGTCATGGAGCATTGTGATGAAAAGTTCATGGATCACTGTGGTTAAAATGGTCACAGAGCCTTGTGATGAGGCGGGAACGGACCGTTTTGATGACAAACGTTATGAAGCATTGTGATGACTGGAGTCACGGGGCATTGTGATGACAGGGGTCATGGAGCATTGTGATGACAAGGGCATGGAGCACTGTGATGACATGGTCATGGAGCATTGGACTGACAAGTTTCATAGATGATTGTGATGACAGTGGATATGGTGCATTGTGATGACAAGGGCATGGAGCATTGTGATGACAAAGGCATGGAATATTGTGAAGACAGGTGTCAGGGAGCATTGTGATGACATATGTCATGGTCCATTGCGATGACAATGGCATGGAGCATTGTGATGCCAAATGTAATGGAGGATTGTAATGACAAATATAATGGAGCATTGTTATGAGTACGGCTTGGAGCATTATGATGACAAGGGCCATTGAGAATTTTCATGACAATGTCGTGAAGCATTGTGATGACAAGGTCCTGGAGCACTGTGATGAGAAAACCATGGAGCCTTGTGATGACAAGTCTCATGGAGCATACTGATGAAAAGTGGCATGGAGCATTCTGATTACAGGGGTCTTGGAACATTGTGATAACAAGGGCATGGAGCATTGTGATGACAAGGGCATGGAGCTTTGGTCTAATAAGTTTCATGGATTATTGTGATGACAGTTGGAATGGCGCATTGTGATGACAAGGGCATGGAGCATTGTGATGACCAGGTCAGGCAGTATTGTGAGAAGAGGTGTCACGGAGCATTGTGATGACATATGTATTGGCCCATTGTGATGACAATGGCATGGAGCATTGTGATGCCAAGTTTCATGGAGGATTCTGATGACAAAGGTAAAGGAGCATTGTGATGACAATGGCTTGGAGCATAGTGATGACAAGGTTCAGGGAGCATTGTGCTGACAAGTGCATGCAGAATTGTGATGACAAGGGTCATGGAGCATTCTGATGACAAGCTTGTGGAGTATTTTGATGACAATGGCATGGAGCATTGTGATGAAAACGGCATGGGGCTTTGTGATGAAAAAGGCAAGGAACCTTTTCGTGAGAGGGTTCAAGGAACATTCTGTCGACAAGTGTCTGGGAGCATTGTGATGACAAGTGTTTTGAGAATTGTGATGAAAAAGGTCATGGAGCATTGTGATGAAAAGGGCATGGAGTATTTTGATGACAGGCATCATGGAGCGTTGTGATGAAAAGTGTTATGGAACATTGTGATCACAAGGGTTTGGAGCATTGCGATGACAGAGGTCATGGATCATTTAGATTTCAAGGAGCATGGAGCATTGTGATGACAAGGGCATGAAGCAATGTGATCCCAAGTTTCATGGAGGATAGTGATGACTATTGTAATGCAGTATTGTGATGACAAGCACATAGAGCATTGTAATGACAAGGTCATGTAGCATTTTGCTGACAAAGGCATGGAGCATTGTGATGACAGGTGTCATGGAGCACTGTGATGACAAGCGTCACGGAGCATTGTGAATACAGGGGTCATGGAGCATTGCGATGACAAGGGCATGGATAATTGTGATGACAAATGTCATGGAGCATTGGGCTGAAAATGTTCATGGATTATTGTGATGACAGGGGTAATGGAGCATTGTGATGACTAGGGAATGGAGCATTGTGATGACAAGAGTCCCGGATCATTGTGTTCTCAGGTGTCATGTAGTGTTGTGATGAGAGTGATCATGGAGCATTTTGATGATATTGGTCTTGGAGCATTGTGATGAGAAGGTCATGGGGCATTGGGCTGAAAATATTTATGGAGTATTGTGATGACAGGGGTCATGGAGCATTGTGATGACAAGGGAATGGAGCATGGTGATAACAAGGTCCTGGAACATTGTGATGAGATGACCATGGAGACTTGTGATGACAAATCTCATAGAGCATTCTGATGAAAAAGGGCATGGAGCATTGTGATTACATGGGTCTTGGAGCATTGTGATGACAAGGGCATGGAGCATTGTGTGGAGCAGGCCATGGAACATTCTGATGACATGCGTCATGGAGCTTTGTGATGACAAGGGCATGGAGCTTTGTGATTACACGGGTCTTGGAGCATTGTGATGACAGAGGTAATGGAGCATTGTGATGACAAGGGCATAGAGCATTTTGGTGACAGCGACATGGAGCATTGGTCTGAAAAGTTTCATAGATTATTGTGATGACAGTGGACATGGTGCATTGTGATGACAAGGGCATGGATTATTGTGATGAGAAGGTCATGCAGTATTGTGAAGACAGCTGTCAGGGAGCATTGTGATGACATATGTAATGGCCCATTGTGGTGACAATGGCATGGAGCATTGTGATGCCAAGTGTCATGGATGATTCTGATGACAAATGTAATGGAGCACTGTGATGACAATGGCTTGGAGCATTGTGATGACAAGGGTTAAGGAGCATTGTGCTGACCAGTGCATGGAGAATTGTGATGACAAGGGTCATGGAGCAATCTGATGACAAACTTGTGGAGTATTATGATGACAATGGCATGGAGCATTTTGATGAAAACGGCATGGGGCATTGTGATGAAAAAGGCATGGAGCCTTTTCATGACAGAGTTCAAGAAGCATTCTGACGACAAGTGTCAGGGAGCATTGTGATGACAAGTGTATTGAGAATTGTGATGACCAAGGTCATGGAGCATTGTGATGAAAAGGGCATGGAGTATTGTGATGAAAGGCATCATGGAGCGTTGTGATGACAAGTAATATGGAGCATTGTGATCACAAGGCTTTGGAGCATTTTGATGACAGATTTCATGGATCTTTTTGATATCAAGGAGCATGGAGCATTGTGATGACAAGGGCATAAAGCAATGTGATCCCAAGGTTCATGGAGGATTGTGATGACAATGGTAATGGAGTATTGTGATGACAAGCGCATAGAGCATTGTAATTAAAAGGTCATTTAGCCTTTTGCTGACAAAGTCATCTAGCATTGTGATGACAGGTGTCATGGAGCACTGTGATGACAAGCATCACGGAGGATTGTGAACACAGGGTTCATGGAGCATTGGGTTGAAAAGGGCATGCATCATTGTGATGACAAGTATCATGGAGCATTGGGCTGAAAATATTCATGAAGTATTGTGATGACAGGGGACATGGAGAATTTTGATGACATAGGTCATGGAGAATTTTGATTTCATTGTGCTGACAATAGCCGGAAGCATTATAATGATGGGCATGATGCATTGTGATGACAGGGTTCATGGAGCATTGAGATGAAAAGGGGCATGGAGCATTGTGATTACAGGGGTCTTGAGCATTGTGATGACAAGGGCATGGAGCATTGTGATGAGAA
This sequence comes from Mesoplodon mirus, assembly GCF_964341445.2. NCBI lineage: Eukaryota > Metazoa > Chordata > Mammalia > Artiodactyla > Ziphiidae > Mesoplodon > Mesoplodon mirus. The sequence goes on from NW_028295811.1 coordinate 2,868,581, forward strand.
ATCCATGGAACATTCTGATGACATGTGTCATGGAGCTTTGTGATGACAAGGGCATGGAGCATTGTGATTACAGGGGTCTTGGATCATTGTGATGACAAGTGTCATGGAGCCTTGTGATTACAAGTCCGTGGAACATTGTGATGGCAGGGGTCATGGAGCATTGTGATGAGAAGGGCATGGAGCATTGTGATTACATGGGCACGGAACACTGTGATACATGGGTCATGCAGGATTTTAATGACTAGGGCATGGAGCATTGTGATGAGAAATGCATCGAGCATTGTGATGACAAGTGTCATGGAGCTTTCTGATGACAAGGGCATGGAGCAATGTGATGAGAGGGTTCATGGAGCATTGTGATGACAATGATATGGAGCATTGTGATGCCATGTGTCATGGAGCTTTGTGATGACAAGTCATGGAGCATTTTGATGACAAGGGAATGGTGCATTGTGATGAGAAGTGCAGGGAGCATTTTGATGACCGGGTCATGCAGCAATTTGATAAAAAGTGTAATGGAATATTTTGATGGCATGGGTTATAGAACATTGTGATGTCAGGGTTCTTGGAGCTTTGGGATGAAAAGTGTCATGGAGCATTTTGATGACAGGTGTTATGGAACATTGTTATGTCAGGGGTCATGCAATATTGTGATGATAAAGGGATGTAGCATTGTGATGACCGGGTCATGGAACATTGTGATTCCAGGGGTGAGGGTGTATTGTGATGACTAGTGATAGAACATTGTGATATCTATGGTGAGAGAGCATTTTGATGAGAAGTTCATGGACCGTTGTGATAACAAAATTTATGGAGCATTGCAATCATAAGGTTGTGGACAGTTGTGATGAAATGTGCGTGGCACATTGTGATGACAATGGTCATGGAACATTGTTCTGACAAAGAAATGGAGCATTGTGATGACAAGGGTCCCAGAGAATGGTGAGGAAATGTTCATGGAGCATTGTGGTTACAAATGTCACAGAGCCTTGTGATGACGCGGACATGGACCATTGTGATGACAAACGTTATGAAGCATTGTGATAACTGGAGTCACGGAGCATTGGGATGACAGGGGTAATGGAGCATTGTGATGACAAGTGCATGGAGCATTGTGATGACAGGGGAATGGAGCATTGGTCTGAAAAATTTCATAGATTATTGTGATGACCATGGGCATGGTGCATTGTGATGACAAGGACATGGATCATTGTGATGAGAAATTCATGGAATATTGTGAAGAGAGATGTCAGGGAGCACTGTGATGACATATGTCATGGTCCATTGCGATGACAATGGCATGGAGCATTGTGATGCCAAATGTAATGGAGGATTGTGATGACAAACATAAAGGAGCATTGTGATGATTAGGGCTTGCAGCATTATGATGACAAGGGCCATTGAGAGTTTTCATGACAAGGTCGTGAAGCATTGTGATGACAAGATCCTGGAGCATTGTGATGACAAACTATGGAGCCTTGTGATGACAAGTCTCATGGAGCATACTGATGAAAAGGGGCATGGAGCATTGTGATTACAGGGGTCATGGAACATTGTGATGACAAGGGCATGGAACATTGTGAGGAGAAGACCAAGGAGCATTCTGGTGGCATGTGTCGATGAGATTTGTGATGACAAGGGCATGGAGCATTATGATTACATGGGTCTTGAAGCATTGTGATGAAAAGGGCATGGATCATTGTGATGAAAAAGGCATGGAGCCTTGTCATGACAGAGTTCAAGGAGGATAGAGACAACAAGTGTCAGGGAGCATTTTGATGACAAGTGTATTGAGCATTGTGATGACAAAGGTCATGGAGCATTGTGATTAGAAGACCAAGGATAATTGTAATGACGAGCGTCAAGGGGCATTGTGATGACAAGTGTTATGGAATATTGTGATCACAAGGGTTTGGAGCATTGTTATGACAGAGGTCATGGTGCATTTTGATTTCATTGTGATGACAATAGCATGAAGCATTATGATGATAGGCATGGTGCATTGTGATGACAGGGTTAATGGATCATTGAGATGAAAAAGAGCATGGAGCATTGTGATTACAGCGTTCTTGGAGTGTTGTGATGAGAAGGGTCATGGAGCCTTGTGATGACAAGGCCATGGAATATCGTGATGGCAGGGGCATGGAGCATTGTTATGAGAGGGGTAATGGAGCATTTTGATGACAAGGGCATGGATCATTGTGATGAGAAGGCCATGTAGCATTCTGATGACATGTGTCATGGAGCATTGTGATGACAATGACATGGAGCATTGTGATGCCATGGGTCAGGGATCTTTGAGATGACAAAGGTCATGGAGCATTTTGATGGCAAGGGCGTTGTGCATTGTGATGAGAAGGGCAGGGAGAAATGTGATGGCAGGTTCATGGAGCAATTTGTTGAAATTTTCATGGAACATTTTGATGACAGGTGTTATGGAACATTGTGATGTCAGGGGTCATCGAACATTTTGATGATAAGTGCATGTAGCATTGTGATGACAGGAGTCATGGAACATTGTGATGACAGGTGGGAGGGAGTATTGTGACAAATAGTGATGTAGCATTGTGATATCAGTGGTGAGAGAGCATTTTGATTAGAAGTGCATGGAGGGGCCTCCCTGGTGGCGCAGTGGTTGAGAGTCCGCCTGCCGATGCAGGGGATACGGGTTCGTGCCCCGGTCTGGGAGGATCCCATGTGCCGCGGAGCGGCTGGGCCCGTGAGCCATGGCTGCTAAGCCTGTGCGTCCGGAGCCTGTGCTCCGCAACGGGAGAGGCCACAACAGTGAGAGGCCCGCGTAAAGCAAAAAAAAAAAAAAAAAAAAAAAAAAGAAGTGCATGGAGGATTATGATGACAATGTTTATGGAGCATTGTGATGACAAGATTGTAGAGCACTGTGATGACAAGCGCATGGTGCATTGTGATGACATGTGTCATGGAGCATTGTGCTGACAAGCGCAAGGAGCATTGTGATGACAAGGGTCATGGAGCATTGTGCTGAGAAAGGCATAAAGCATTGTGATGACAAGGGTCAAAGAGCATTGTATGAAAAGTTCATGGGGCATTGTGGTTAAAATGGTCACAGTGACTGTTGATGACGAGGGCATGGACCATTGTGATGACAAAGGTCATGAAGGATTGTGATGACTGGAGTCACGGAGGATTGTGATGACAGTGGTCAGGGAGCATTGTGATAACAAGGGCATGGAGCACTGTGATGACAAGGGCATGGAACATTAGTCTAATAAGTTCCATGGATTGTTGTGATGACAGTTCGAACGGCACATTGTGATGACAAGGGCATGGAGCATTGTGATGACCAGGTCATGCAGTATTGTGAAGAGAGGTGTCAGGGAGCATTGTGATGACATATGTAATGGCCCATTGTGATGACAATGGCATGGAGAATTGTGATGACCAGGTCATGCAGTATTGTGAAGAGAGGTGTCAGGGAGCATTGTGATGACATATGTAATGGCCCATTGTGATGACAATGGCATGGAGCATTGTTATGCCAAGTGTCATGGAGGATTCTGATGACAAAGGTTATGGAACATTGTGATGACAATGGCTTGGAGCATTGTGATCACATGGGACAGGGAGCATTGTGCTGACAAGTGCATGGAGAATTGTGATGACAAGGGTCATGGAGCATTCTGATGACAAGCTTGTGGAGTATTTTGATGACAATGGCATGGAGCATTGTGATGAAAATTGCATGGGGCATTGTGAAGAAAAAGGCATGGAGCCTTTTCGTTGCAGGTTTCAAGGAGCATTCTGATGACAATGTCAGGGAGCATTGTGATGACATGTATATTGAGAATTGTGATGACAAAGGTTATGGAGCATTGTGATGAAAAGGGCATGGAGTATTCTGATGACAGGCATCATGGAGCGTTGTGATGACAAGTGTTATGGAAGATTGTGATCACAAGGGTTTGGAGCATTGTGATGACAGAGGTCATGGATCATATTGATTTAATGGAGCATGGAGCATTGTGATGACAAGGGCATGAAGCAATGTGATCCCAAGGTTCATGGAGGATTGTGATGACAATGGAAATGGAGTATTGTGATGCAAGCACATAGAACATTGTAATGATAAGGTCATGTAGCATTTTGCTGACAAAGGCATGGAGCATTGTGATGACATGTGTCATGGAGCACTGTGATGACAAGCGTCATGGACCATTGTGAATACAGGGGTCATGGAGCATTGGGATGACAAGGGCATGGATCATTGTGATGACAAGTGTCATGGAGCACTGGGCTGAAAATGTTCATGGAGTGTTGTGATGACATGGGTCATGGAGCATAGTGATGAGTAGGGAATGGAGCATTGTGATGACAAGAGTCCCGGATCTTTGTGTTGTCAGGCGTCATGGATTGTTGTGATGACAGTGGTCATGGAGCATTGTGAAGATATTGGCCATGGAGTATTGTGATGTGTAGGTCGTGGAGCATTGGGCTGAATATGTTAATGGATTATTGTGATGACAGGGGTCATGGAGCATTGTGGTGACAAGGGAATGGAGAATGGTGATGACAATATCCTGGATCTTTGAGATGAGATGACCATGGAAACTTGTGATGAGAAGTCTCACGGAGCATTCTGATGAAAAGGGGCATGGAGCATTGTGATTACAGGGGTCTTGGAGCATTTTGATGACTAGGGCATGGAGCATTGTGATGAGAAGGCCATGGGACATTCTGATGACATGCTTCATGGAGTTTTGTGATGACAAGCACATGGAGCATTGTGATGACAGTGATCTTGGAGCATTGTGATGAAAAGGGCACGTATCAATGTGATGAAAATGTCATGGAGCCTTGTCATGACAGGGTTCAAGGAGCATACTGACGACAAATGTCAGGGAGCATTGTGATGACAAGTGTATTGAGCATTGTGATGACAAAGTTCATAGAGCATTGTGATGAGAATACCATGGATAATTGTGATGATGAGCGTCATGGGGATTTGTGATGATAAGTGTTATGGAACATTGTGATCACAAGGGTTTGGAGCATTATGATGACTGAGGTCATGGAAAATTTTGATTTAATTGTGATGACAATAGCCTGAAGCATTATGATGATGGGCATGGTGCATTGTGATGACAGGGTTCATGGAGCATTGAGATGCAAAGTGGCATGGAGCATTGTGATTACAGGGGTCTTGGAGCATTGTGATGTCAAGGGTCAGGGAGCCTTGTGATGACAAGGCCGTGGAACATTGTGATGGCAGGGGCCATGGAGCATTTTTATGACAGATGTAATGGAGCATTGTGATGAGAAGTGCATTGAGCATTGGCCCGAAAGTTTTCATGGATTATTGTGATGAGAGTGGGCATGAAGCACTGTGATGACAAGGGCACGGAACACTGTGATACATGGGTCATGGAGGATTGTGATGAAAAGGGCATGGAGCATTATGATGACAAGGGCATCGAGCATTGTGATGACAAGTGTCATGGAGCATTGTGATGACAAGGGCATGGAGCAATGGGATGAGAGCGTTCAGGGAGCATTGTGATGACAATGACATGGAGCATTGTGATGCCAAGGGTCATGGAGCTTTGTGATGACAACGGTCATGGAGCATTTTGATGACAAGCGTGTGGTGCATTGTGATGAGAAGGAAAGGGAGCATTTTGATGACAGGTTCATGCTGCAATTTGATGAAAAGTGTCATGTAACATTTTGACGACAGGGGTTACAGAACACTGTGATGCCATGGGTCATGGAGCTTTGGATTGAAATGTGTCATGGAGCATTGTGATGACAGTGGTTATGGAATACTGTGATGTCACGGGTCAGGGAACATTGTGATTACAGGGTTGAGGGAGGATTGTGATGACTAGTGATGGAACATTGTGATATCTCAGGTGAGAGAGCATTTGGATGAGAAGTGCATGGACCATTGTGATTACAAGGTTTATGGAGCATATCGATGACAAGGTTGTGGATTATTGTGATGAAAAGCGCATGGCACATTGTGAGGACAATGGTCATGGAACATTGTTCTGAAAAAGGCATGGAGCATTGTAATGACAAGTGTCATGGAGCATTGTGATGAAAAGTTCATGGAGCATTGTGGTTACAAAAGTCACAGAGCCTTGTGATGACGCGGGCATGGACCATTGTGATGACACACGTTATGAAGCATTGTGATGACTGGAGTCACGGAGCATAGTGATGTCAAAATTAATTTAGCATTGTGATGACAATGGCTTGGAGCATTGTGATGACAAGGTTCAGGGAGCATTGTGCTGACAAGTGCATGGAAAATTGTGATGAAAAAGATCATGGAACATTCTGATGACAATCTTGTGTAGTATTTTGATGACAATGGCATGGAGCATTGTGATGAAAACGGCATGGTGCATTGTGATGAGAAAAGCATGGAGCCTTTTCGTGACAGGTTTCAAGGAGCATTCTGACGACAAGTTTCAGGAATCATTGTAATGACAAGTGTATTAGAATTTTGATGACAAAGGTTATGGAGCATTGTGATGAAAAGGCCGTGGATTATTGTGATGACAGGCATCATGGAGCGTTGTGATGACAAGTGTTATGGAACATTGTGATAACAATGGTTTGGAGCATTGTGATGACAGAGGTTATGGATCATTTTAATTTCATGGAGCATGGAGCATTTTGATGAAAAGGATATGAAGCAATGTGATCCCAAGGTTCATGGAGGATTGTGATGACAATGGTAAAGGAGTATTGTGATGACATGCGCATAGAGCATTGTAATGACAAGGTCATGTAGCGTTTGCTGACAAAGGCATGGAGCATTGTGATGACAGGTGTCATGGAGCACTGTGATGACAAGCGTCACGGAGCATTGTGAATACAGTGGTCATGGAGCATTGGGATGACAAGGGCATGGTTCAATGTGATGACAAGGTTCATGGAGCATTGGGCTGTAAATGTTCATGGAGTATTGTGATGACAGGGGTCATGGAGCATTGTGATGACTTGGGAATGGAGCATTTTGATGACAAGATTTCCGGATCATTGTGTTGTCAGGTGTCATGGAGTGTTGAGATGACAGTGGTCATGGTGCATTGTGATGATACTGGCCATGGAGAATTGTGATGAGTAGGTCGTGGAGCATTGTGATTACAGTTGTCTTGATGCATTGTGATGAAAAGGGCATGTATCATTGTGAAGAAAAAGGCATTGAGCCTTGTCATGACAGTGTTCAAGAAGCATACTTACGACAAGTGTCAGGTAGCATTGTGATGACAAGTGTATTGAGCATTTGATGACAAAGGTCATAGAGCATTGTGATGAGAAGACCATGGATAATTGTGATGATGAGCGTCATGGGGTGTTGTGATGATAAGTCTTATGGAACATTGTGATCACAAGTGTTTGGAGCATTATGATGACAGATGTCATGGAAAATTTAGATTTCATTGTGATGACAATAGCATGAAACATTATGATAATGGGCATGGTGCATTGTGATGACTGGGTTCATGGAGCATTGAGATGAAATGGGGAATGGAGCATTGTGATTACCGAGGTCTTGGAGCATTGTGATGATTAGGGCATGGAGCATGGTGATGAGAAGGCCATGGAAAATTCTGATGACATGCATCATGGAGCACTGTGATGACAAGGGCATGGAGCATTGTGATTACAGGGGGGTCTTGAGGAATTGTGATGACAAGGGTCATGGAGCCTTGTGATGACATGCCGTTGAACTATGTGATGGCAGGTGTCATGGAGCATTGTTATGACAGAGGTAAAGGAGCATTGTGATGAGAAGGGCATTGAGCTTTGGTCTAAAATATTTCATGGATTATTGTAATGAGAGTGGGCATGGAGCATTGGGATGACAATGGCACGGAACACTGTGATACATGGTTCATGGAGGATTGTAATGACCAGGGCGTGGAGCATTGTGATGAGAAGAGCATCGAGCATTGTGATGACAAGTGTCATGGAGCTTTGTGATGACAAGGGCATGGAGCAATGTGATGAGAGTGTTCATGGAGCATTGTGATGACAATGACATGGAGCATTGTGATGCCAAGGGTCATGGAGCTTTGTGATGTCAAATGTCATGGAGCATTTTGATGACAAGGGTGTGGTGCATTGTGATGAGAAGTGCAGGGAGCATTTTGATGACAGGGTCATGCAGCAATTTGATGAAAATTGTAATGGAATATTTTGATGACAGGGGTTATAGAAAATTGTGATGGCAGGGATCATGGAGCTTTGGGATGAAAAGGGTCATGGAGCATTTTGATGACAGGGGTTATGGAATATTGTGATGACTGGAGTCACGGAGCATTGTGATGACAGGGGTCATGGAGCCTTGTGATAACAAGGGCATGGAGCATTGTGATGACAGGGGAATGGAGCATTGGTCTGACAATTTTCATAGATTATTGTGATGACAGTGGACATGGTGCATTGTGATGACAAGGGCATGGAGCATTTTGATGACAAGAGTCCCGGATCATTGTGTTGTCAGACGTTATGGGTGTTTGTGATGACAGTGGTCATGGAGCATTGTGATGATATTGGTCATGGATCATTGTGATGGGAAGGTCATGGTCCATTGGGCTGAAAATGTTAATGGATTATTGTAATGACAGGGGTCATGGAGCATTGTGACGACAAGGTCCTGGTGCATTGTGATGAGATGACCATGGAGACTTGTGATGACAAGTCTCATGGAGCATTCTAATGAAAAGGGGCATGGAGCATTGTGATTACAGTGGACTTGGAGCATTGTGATGACAAGGGCATGGAGCATTTTGAGGAGAAGGCCATGGAGAATTCTGATGACATGCGTCATGGAGGTTTGTGCTGACAAGGCCATGGAGCATTGTGATTATAGGGGTCTTGGAGCATTGTGATGAAAAGGCATGGATCATTGTGATGTAAAAGGCATGGAGCCTTGTCATCACAGGGTTCAAGGAGCATACTGACGACATGTGTCAGGGAGTATTGTGATGAAAAGTGTATTGAGCATTGTGATGACAATGATCATGGAGCATTGTAATAAGAAGACCATGGATAACTGTGATGATGATCGTCATGGGGTGTTGTGATGATTAGTGTTATGGAACATTGTGATCACAAGGGTTTGGAGCATTATGATGACAGAGGTCATGGAGAATTTTGATTTCATTGTAGTAAAAATAGCCTGAAGCATTATGATGATGGGCATGGTGCTTTGTGATGACAGGGTTCATGGAGCATTGAGATGAAAAGAGGCATGGATCATAGTGATTACAGGGGTCTTGGAGCATTGTGATGACAAGGGCATGGAGCATTGTGATGAGAAGGCCATGGAACCTTCTGATACATGCGTCATGGAGCTTTGTTATTACAAGGGCATGAAGAATATTGATTACAAGTTTCTTGGAGCATTGTGATGACAAGGGTCATGGAGCCTTGTGATGACAAGGCCGTGGAACATTGTGATGGCAGTGGTCATGGTGCATTGTTATGACAGAGGTAATGAAGCATAGTGATGAGAAGGTCATTGAACATAGGTTTGAAATATTTCAAAGATTATTGTGATGAGAGTGGGCTGGAGCATTGTGATGACAAGGGCACGGAACAATGTGATACATGGGTCATGGAGGATTGTAATGACAAGGGCATGGAGCAATGTGATGAGAGGGTACATGGAGCATTGTGATGACAATGCCATGGATCATTGTGAGGAAAAGGCCATGGAGCATTCTGATGACATGCCTCATGGAGCTTTTTGATGACAAGGGCATGGAGCATTGTAATTACAGGGGTCTTGGAGCATTGTGATGAAAAGGGCATGGATCATTGTGATGAAAAAGGCATGGATCCTTGTCATGACAGGGTTCAAGGTGCATACTGACGACATGTGTCAGGGAGCATTGTGAAGACAAGTGTATTGAGCATTGTGATGACAAAGATCAGGGAGCATTGTGATCAGAAGACCAAGGATAAATGTGATGATGATCGTCATGAGGTTTTGTGATGATAAATGTTATGGAACATTGTGATCACAAGGGTTTGGAGCATTATGATGACAGAGGTCATGGAGACTTTTGATTTCATTGTAATAACAATAGCCTGAAGCATTATGATGATGTGCATGGTGCATTGTGATGACAGGGTTCATGGAGCATTGAGATGAAAAGGGGCATGGAGCATTGTGATTACAGAGGTCTTGTAGCATTGTGATGACAAGCTCATAGAGCATTGTATTGACAAGATCATGGAGAATTCTGCAGACAAAGGCATGGAGCACTGTGATGACAGGTGTCATGGAGCACTGTGATGACAGGTGTCACGGAGCATTCTGAATACAGGGGTCATGGATCATTGTGATGACAAGGGTCATGGAGCATTGGGCTGAAACTGTTCATGGAGTATTGTGATGACAGGGGTCATGGAGCATTGTGATGATAGAGGTCATGGAGAATTTTGATTTCATTGTGCTGACAATACCCGGAAGCATTATGATGATGGGCATGGTGCATTGTGATGACAGGGTTCTTGGAGCATTGAGATGAAAAGGGGCATGGAGCATTTTGATTACAGGGGTCTTGGAGCATTGTGATGACAAGGGTCATGGAGCTTTCTGATGACAAGGCTGTGGAACACTGTGATGGCAGGGGTCAAGGAGCATTGTTATGACAGGGGTAATGGAGAATTGTGATTTGAAGGGCATGGAGCATTGTGATTACAAGTTTTATGGAGCATTGTGATGACAAATCTGTGGACCATTGGGATAAAAAGTGCGTGGCACATTGTGATGACAAGGGTCATGGAGCATTTTTCTGACAAAGGCATGGAGCACTGTGATGACAAGGGTCACGGAGCATTGTGATGAAAAGTTCATGAAGCATTGAGGTTAAAAATGTCACAAAGCCTTGTGGTGACACGGACATGGACCATTGTGATAACAAATGTTATGAATCATTGTGATGACTGGAGTCACGCAGCATTGTGATGACAGGGTCATGGAGCATTGTGATGACAAGGGCATGGAGCATTGTGCTGAGAAAGGCGTAGATCATTGTGATGACAAGGGTCAAAGAGCATTGTGATGAAAAGTTCATGGAGCATTGTGGTTAAAAAGGTCACAGAGACTGTTGATGAAGAGGTAATGGACCATTGTTATGACAAAGGTCATGAAGCATTTTGATGACTGGAGTCACGGAGCATGGTGATGACAGGGGTCATGGAGCATTGTGATAACAAGAGCATGGAGCATTTTGATGACAGGGGCATGGAACATTGGTCTAATATGTTTCATGGATTATTGCGATGACATTTGGAATGGCACATTGTGATGACAAGGGCATGGAGCATTGTGATGACCACCTCATGCAGTATTGTGAAGAGAAGTGTCAGGGAGCATTGTGATGACATATGTAATGGCCCATTGTGATGACAATGGCATGGAGCATTGTGATGCCAAGTTTCATGAAAGATTCTGATGACAAAGGTAATGGAGCATTCTTATGACAATGGCTTGGAGCATTGTGATGACAAGGTTCAAGGAGCATTGTGTTAACAAGTGCATGGAGAATTGTGATGACAAGGGTCATGTAGCATTCTGATGACAAGCTTGTGGAGTATTTTGATGACAATGGCATGCAGCATTGTGATGAAAACGGCATGGGGCAATGTGATGAAAATGGCATGCAGCCTTTTCGTGACAGGGTTCAAGGAGCATTCTGACGACAAGTGTCAGGGAGCATTGTGATGACAAGTGTATTGAGAACTGTGATGACAAAAGTCATGGAGCATGGGGATGAGAAGGCCATGGATAATTGTGATGATGATCGTCATGGGGTGTTGTGATTATAAGTGTTATGGAACATTGTGATCACAAGGCTTTGGAGCATTACGATGACAGAGGTCACGGAGAATTTTGATTTCATTGTGATGACAATAGCCTGAAGCATTATGATGATGGGCATGGTGCATTGTGATGACAGAGTTCATGGAGCATTGAGATGAAAAGGGGCATGTAGCATTGTGATTACAGGGGTCTTGGAACATTGTGGGGACAAACGCATAGAGCATTGTAATGCCAAGGTCATGTAGAATTTTCCTGACAAAGCATGGATCATTGTGATGACAGGTGTCATCGAGAACTGTGACACAATTGTCACGGAGCATTTTGAATACAGGGGTCATGGATCATTGGGATGACAAGTGCGTGGATCATTGTGATGACAAGGGTCATGGAGCATTGGGCTGAAAATATTCATGGAGCATTGTGATGACAGGGGTCATGGAGCATTTTGATTACAGGGGTCTTGGAGCACTGTGATGACAAGAGTCCCGGATCATTGTGTTGTCACGTGTCATGGAGTGTTGTGATGACAGGGTTCATGGAGCATTGAGATGAATAGGGGCATGGAGCACTGTGTTTACAGGGGTTTTGGAGCATTGTGATGACAAGGGCAAGGAGCATTTTGATGAGATGGCCATAGAACATTCTGATGACATGTGTCATGGAGCTTTGTGATGACAACAGCATGGAGCATTGTGATTAAAAGGGTCTTGGAGCATTGTGATGACAAGTGTCATGGAGCCTTGTGATGACAAGGCCGTGGAACATTGTGATGGCAGGGGTCATGGAGCATTGTTATGACAGGTGTAATGGAGCATTGTGATGAGAAGGGCATGCAGCATTGTGATTACAATTTTTATGGAGCATTGTGATGACAAATTTTTGGACCTTTTGGATGAAAAGCGCGGGGCACATTTTGATGACAATGGTCATGGAGCATTTTAATGACAAAGGAATGGAGCATTGTGATGACAAGGGTCACGGAGCATTGTGATGAAATGTTCATGGAGCATTGTGGATACAAAGGTAACAGAGCCTTGTGATGACGTGAGCATGGACCATTGTGATGACAAATATTATGAAGCACTGTGATGACTGGGGTCACAGAGCATTGTGATGACAGGTGTCATGGAGCATTGTGATGACAAGGTCCTGGAAAATTGTGATGAGATGACCATGGAGACTTGTGATGACAAGTCTCATGGAGCATTCTGATAAAAAGGGGCATGGAGCATTGTGATTACAGGGGTCTTGGAGCATTGTGATGACAAGGGCATGGAGCACTGTGAGGAGAAGGCCATGGAGCATTCTGATGACATACGTCATGGAGCACTGTGCTGAGAAAGGCATAGAGCATTGTGATGAAAGGGGATAAAGAGCATTGTGAAGAAAAGTTCATGGAGCATTGTGGATAAAAAGGTCACAGAGACTCTTGATGATGAGGGCATGGACCATTGTGATGATAAAGGTCATGAAGCATTGTGATGACTGGAATCACGGAGCATTGTGATGACAGGGGTCATGGAGCATTGTGATAACAAGGGCATGGAGCACTGTGATGACAATGGCATGGAGCATTGTGATGACCATTGTGAATACAGCATTGTGATGCAGTATTGTGAAGACAGTTCTCAGTGAGCATTGTGCTGACATATATAATGGCCCATTGTGATGACAATGGCATTGAGCATTGTGATGCAAAGTGTCATGGAGGATTCAGAAGACAAATGTAATGGAGCATTGTGATGACAATGGCTTGGAGCATTGTGATGACAAGGGTCAGGGAGCATTGTGCTGACAAGTGCATGGAGAATTGTGATGACAAGTGTCATGGAGCATTCTGCTGACAAGCTTGTGGAGTATTTTGATGACAAGGGCATGGAGCATTGTGATGAAAACGGCATGGGGCATACTGATGAAAATGGCATGGAGCCTTTTCTTGACAGGGTTCAAGGAGCATTCTGACGACAAATGTCAGGGAGCATTGTGATGACAATGTATTGAGAATTGTGATGACAAATGTCATGGAGCATTGTGATGAAAAGGGCATGGAGTATTGTGATGACAGGCATCATGGAGCGTTGTGATGACAAGTGTTATGGAACATTGTGATCACAAGGGTTTGGAGCATTGTGATGACAGAGGTCATGGATCATTTTTATTTTAAGGAGCATGGAGCATTGTGATGACAAGGGCATGAAGCAATGTGATCCCAAGTTTCATGGAGGATTGTGATGATAATGGTAATGGAGTATTGTGATGACAAGCGCATAGAGCATTGTAATGACAAGGTCATGTAGCATTCTGCTGACAAAGGCTTGAAGCATTGTGATGCCATGTGTCATGGAGCACGGTGGTGACAAGCGTCACGGAGCATTTTGAATACAGGGGTCATAGAGAATTGGGATGACAAGGGCATGGATCATTGTGATGACAAGGGTCATGGAGCATTGGGCTGAAAATGTTCATGGAGTATTGTGATGACAGGGGTCATGGAGCATTGTGATGACTAGGGAATGGAGCATTGTAATGACAATAGTCCCTGATCATTGTGTTGTCGGGTGTCATGGAGCATTGTGATGATATTTGTCATGGAGCATTGTGATGAGAAGGTCATGGAGTATTTGGCTGAAAATGTTCATGGAGTATTGTGATGACAGTGGTCATGGAACATTGTGATGACAAGGGAATGGAACATGGTGATGACAGTGGTCATGGAACATTTTGATTACAGGGTTGAGGGAGGATTGTGATGACTAGTGAGGGAACATGGTTATATTTCAGGTGAGAGAGCATTTGGATGAGAAGAGCATGGAGCATTGTGATTACAAGGTTTATGGAGCATAGTGATTACAAGGTTGTGGATCATTGTGATGGAAAGCACATGGCACGTTTTGATGACAAGGGTCATGGAGCATTTTTCTGACAAAGGCATGGAGCATTGTGATGACAATGTCATGGAGCACTGTGTTGAAATGTTCATGGAGCATTGTGGTTACAAAGGTCACAGAGACTTGTGATGACGCAGGCATGGACCATTGTGATGACAAACGTTATGAAGCATTGTGATGACTGGAGTCACGGAGCATTGTGTTGACAGGGTTCATGGAGCATTGTGATGGCAAGGGCATGGAGCATTGTGATGACAAAGTCATGGAGTATTGTGAAGACAGGTGTCACGGAGCATTTTGATGACATATGTCATGGTTCATTTCGATGACAATGGCATGGTGCATTGTGATGCCAAATGTAATGGAGGACTGTGATGACAAATATGATGGAGCACTGTGATGACTAGGGCTTGGAGCATTATGATGACAAGGGCCTTTGAGAATTTTCATGACAATGTCGTGAAGCATTGTGATGACAAGGTCCTTGAGCATTGTGATGAGAATTCCATGGAGCCTTGTGATGACAGGTCTCATGGAGCATACTGATGAAAAGGGGCATGGAGCATTCTGATTACAGGGGTCTTGGAATATTGTGATAGCAACGGCATGGAGCATTGTGATGACAAGTGCATGGGGCATTGGTAAAATAAGTTTCATGGATTATTGTGATGACAGTTGGAATGGCGCATTGTGATGACAGTGGTCATGGAGCATTGTGATGATACTGGTCATGGAACATTGTGATGAGAAGGTAATGGAGCATTGGGTTGAAAATATTCATGGAGTATTGTGATGACATGTGTCATGGAGCATTGTGATGACAAGGTCCTGGAGTATTGTGATGAGATGACGATGGAGACTTGTGATGACAAGTCTCATGGAGCATTCTGATGAAAAGGGGCATGGAGCATTGTGATTACAGGGGTCTTGGAGCATTGTGATGAGACGGGCATGGAGCATTTTGAGGAGAAAGCCATAGAAATTTCTGATGGCATGCGTCATGGAGATTTGTGATGACAAGGGCATGGAGCATTGTGATTACAGGGGTCTTGGAGCATTGTGATGACAAGGGTCATGGAGCCTTTTGATGTCAAGGCCGTGGAACATTGTGATGGTAGGGGTCATAGAGCATTGTTATGACAGAGGTAATGGAGCATTGTGATGAGAAGGGCATTGAGCATTGGTCTGAAATGTTTCATGGACTATTGTGATGAGAGTGGGCATGGAGCATTGTGATGAAAAGGGCACGATACACTGTGATACATGGGTCATGGAGGATTGTAATGACAAGGGCATGGAGCATTGTGATGAGAATGGCATCGAGCACTGTGATGACAAGTGTCATGGAGCTTTGTGATGACAAAGGCATGGAACAATGTGATGAGAGGGTTCATGGAGCATTGTGATGACAATGACATGGAGCATTGTGATGCCAAGGTTCATGGAGCTTTGTGATGACAAAGGTCATGGAGCATTTTGATGACAAGTGTGTGGTGCATTGTGATGAGAAAGGCAGGGAGAATTTTGATGACAGGGTCATGCAGCAATTTGATGAAAAGTGTAATGGAACATTTTGATGACAGGGGTTATAGAACATTGTGATGCCAGGGATCATGGAGCTTTGGGATGAAAAGGGTCATAGAGCATTTTGATGACAGGGGTTATGGAACATTGTGATGTCAGGGGTCAAGGAATATTGTGCTGATAAGGGGATGTAGCATTGTGATGACTGGTGTCATGGAACATTGTGATAACAGGGGTCAGGGAGGATTGTGATGACTAGTGATGGAACATTGTGATATCTCATGTGGGAGAGCATTTGGATGAGAAGTGCATGGAGCATTGTGATTACAAGGTTTATTGGGCATAGCAATGACAAGGTTGTGGATCATTGTGATGAAAAGCGCATGGCACATTGTGATGACAAGGGTCATGGAACATTGTTCTTACAAAGGCATGGAGTATTGTGATGACAAGGGTCACGGGGCATTGTGATGAAATGTTCATGGAGCATTGTGGTTACAAAAGTCACAGAGCCTTGTGATGATGCCGGCATGGACCGTTGTGATGACAAACGTTATGAAGCATAGTGATGACTGGAGTCATGGAGCATTGTGAGTACAGGGGTCATGGAGCATTGTGATAACCAGGGCATGGAGCATTGTGAAGACAGGGGCATGGAGCATTGGTCTGAGAAGTTTCATAGATTATTGTGATGACAGTGGACATGGTACATTGTGATGACAAGGGCATGGAGCTTTGTGAGGAGAAGGTCATGGAGTATTGTGAAGAGAGGTGTCAGGGAGCATTGTGATGACATATGTCATGGTCCATTGCGATGACAATGGCAGGGAGCACTGTGATGCCAAATGTAATGGAGGATTGTGATGGCAAATATAATGCAGCATTGTGATGACTAGGGCTTGCAGCATTATGATGACAAGCGCCATTGAGGATTTTCATGACAAGGTCGTGAAGAATTGTGATGACAAGGCCCTGGAGCTTTGTGATGAGAAAACCATGGAGCCTTGTGAAGACAAGTCTCATGGAGCATACTGATGAAAGGGGCATGGATCATTCTCATTACAGGGGTCTTGGAACATTGTGATAACAAGGACATGGAGCACTGTGATGACAATGGCTTGGAGCATTGTGATGACCAGGTCATGCAGTATTGTGAAGACAGGGGTCATGGTGCATTGTGATGACATATGTAATGGCCCATTGTGATGACAATGGCATGGAGCATTGTGATGCCAAGTGTCATGGAGGATTCTGATGACAAAGGTAATGGAGCATTGTGAGGACAATGGCTTGGAGCATTGTGATGACAAGGGTCAGGGAGCATTGTGCTGAGAAGTGCTTGGAGAAATTTGATGACAAGGGCCATGGAGCATTCTAATGACAAGCTTGTGGAGTATTTTGATGACAGTGGCATAGAGCATTGTGATGAAAACGGCATGGGTCATTGTGATGAAAAAGGCATGGAGCCTCTTCGTTACAGGGTTCAAGGAGAATTCTGATGACAAGTGTCAGGGAGCATTGTGATGACAAGTGTATTGAGAATTGTGATGACAAAGGTCATGGAGTAATGTGATGAAAAGGGCATGGAGTATTGTGATGACAGGCATCATGGAGCATTGTGATGACAAGTGTTATGGAACATTGTGATCACAAGGGTTTGGAGCATTGTGATGAGAGAGGTCATGGATCATTTTGATTTAAAGGAACATGGAGCATTGTGATGACAAGGGCATGAAGCAATGTGATCCCAAAGTTCATGGAGGATTGTGATGACAATGGAAATGGAGTATTGTGATGACAACAGCATAGAGCATTGTAATGACAAGGTCATGTAGCATTTTGCTGAGAAAGGCATGGAGCATTGTGAGGACAGGTGTAATGGAGCACTGTGATGACAAGTGTCAAGGAGCATTGTGAATACAGGGGTCATGGAGCATTGGGATGACAAGGGCATGGATCATTTTGATGACAAGCGTCATGGAGCATTGCTCTGACAAAGGCATGGAGCATTGTGATGACAACGTTCACAGAGTATTGTGATGAAAAGTTCATTGAGCGTTGTGGTTACAAAGGTCACAGAGCCTTGTGATGATGCGGGCATGGACCGTTGTGATGAGAAACGTTATGAAGCATTGTGATGACTGGAGTCACGGAGCAATGTGATGACTGGGGTCATGGAGCATTGTGATAACAAGGG
Organism: Mesoplodon mirus; assembly: GCF_964341445.2. Classification (NCBI taxonomy): domain Eukaryota; kingdom Metazoa; phylum Chordata; class Mammalia; order Artiodactyla; family Ziphiidae; genus Mesoplodon; species Mesoplodon mirus. Next base: position 2,887,017 of record NW_028295811.1, read on the forward strand.
CATGGAGCATTGTGATGACAGGAGAATGGAGCATTGGTCTGACAAGTTTCATAGATTATTGTGATGACAGTGGACATGGTGCATTGTGATGACAAGGGCATGGGGCATTGTGATGAGAAGGTCATGGATTACTGTGAAGACAGGTGTCAGGGAGCATTGTGATGACATATGTCATGGTCCATTGCGATGGCAATGGCATGGAGCGTTATGATGCCAAATGTAATGGAGAATTGTGATGACAAATATAATGGAGCTTTGTGATGATTAGGGCTTGGTGCATTACGATGACAAGGGCCACTGAAAATTTTCATGACAATTTCGAGAAGCGTTGTGATGACAAGGTCATGGAGCATTGTGATGACAAAGAATGGAGCCTTGTGATGACAAGTCTCATGGAGCATACTGATGAAAAGGGGCATGGAGAATTGTGATTAAAGGCGTCTTGTAACACTGTGATGACAAGGGCTATGAGCATTGTGAGGAGAAGACCAAGGAGCATTCTGATGGCATGCGTCATTGAGCTTTGTGATGACAAGGGCATGGAGCATTGTGATTACATGAGTCTTGGAGCATTGTGATGAAAAGGGCATGGATCATTGTGATGAAAAAGGCATGGAGCCTTGTCATGACAGGGTTCAAGGCGCATACAGACAACAAGTATCAGGGAGCATTTTGATGACAAGTGTATTGAGCATTGTGGTGACAAAGGTCATGGAGCATTGTGATGAGAAGGCCATTGATAATTGTGATGACGAGCGTCATGGGCATTGTGATGACAAGTGTTTTGGAATATTGTGATCACAAGGGTTTGGAGCATTGTTATGACAGAGGTCATGGAACATTTTAATTTCATCGTGATGACAATAGCAAGAAGCATGATGATGGGCATGGTGCATTGTGATGACAGGGTTCATGGATCATTGAGATGAAAACTGTCATAGAGCATTGTGATTAAAGGGTTATTGGAGTGTTGTGATGAGAAGGGTCATGGAGCTTTGTGATGACAAGGCCATGGAACATCATGATGGCAGGGGTCATGGAGCATTGTTATGACTGGGGTAATGGAGCTTCGTGAAGACAAGGGCATGGAGCAATGTGATGCCAAGTGTCATGGATCTTTGTGATGACAAAGGTCATGGAGCATTTTGATGGCAAGGGCGTTGTGCATTGTGATGAGAAAGGCAGGGAGCATTCTGATGACAGGGTCATGGAGCAATCTGATGAAAAGTGTCATGGAACAATTTGATGACAGGTGTTATGGAACATTGTGATGTCAGGGATCATCGAACATTGTGATGATAAGTGCATGTAGCATTGTGATGACACGAGTCATGGAACATTGTGATGACAGGGTTGAGGGAGTACTGTGACAATTAGTGATGTAGCATTGTGATATCAGTGGTGAGAGAGCATTTTGATGAGAAGTGCATGGAGCATTGTGATGACATATTTTAAGCAGCATTGTGATGAGAAGTGCATGGTGCATTGTGATGACATGTGTCATGGAGCATTGTGCTGACAAGCGCATGGAGCATTGTGATGACAAGTTTATTGAGAATTGTGATGACAAAGGTCATGGAACATTGTGATGAAAAGGGCATGGAATATTGTGATGACAGGCATCATGGAGCGTTGTGATGACAAGTGTTATGGAACATTGTGATCACTAGGGTTTGGAGAAATGTGATGACAGAGGTCATGGATCATTTTGATTTCAAGGAGCATGGAGCATTGTGATGACAAGGGCATGAAGCAATGTGATCCCATGGTTCATGGAGGATTGTGATGACAATGGTAATGGAGTATTGTGATGACAAGCACATAGAGCATTGTAATGACAAGGTCATGTAGCATGTTGCTGACAAAGGCATGGAGCATTGTGATGACATGTGTCATGGAGCACTGGGATGACAAGGGTCACGGAGCCTTGTGAATACAGGGGTCATGGAGCATTGGGATGACAAGGGCATGGATCATTGTGGTGACAAGTTTCATGGAGCACTGGGCTGAAAATGTTCATGGAGTGTTGTGATGACAGGGTTCATGGAGCATTGTGATGACTAGGGAATGGAGCATTGTGATGACAAAAGTCCCGGATCATTGTGTTGTCGGGTGTCATGGAATGTTTTGATGACAGTGGTCATGGAGCATTGTGATGATATTGGCCATGGAGCATTGTGATGAGTTGGTCGTGGAGCACTGTGCTGAAAATGTTCATGGATTATTGTGATGACAGGGGTCATGGAGCATTGTGATGACAAGGGCATGGAGCATTTTAATGAGAAGCTCATGGAGTATTGTGAAGACAGGTGTCACGGAGCATTGTGATGACATATGTCATGGTCCATTGCGATGACAATGGCATGGATCATTATGATGCCAAATGTAATGGAGAATTGTGATGACAAATATAATGGAGCTTTGTGATGATTAAGGCTTGGAGCATTATGTTGACAAGGGCCATTGAAAATTTTCATAACAATGTCGAGAAGCATTGTGATGACAAAGTCCTGGAGCATTGTGATGACAAAACCAAGGAGCCTTGTGATGACAAGTCTCATGGAGCATACTGATGAAAAGGGGCATGGATCATTGTGATGACCAGGGTCTTGGAACATTGTGATGACAAGGGCATTGAGCATTGTGAGAAGAATTCCAAGGAGCATTCTGATGGCATGCGTCATTGAGCTTTGTGATGACAAGGGCATGAAGCATTGTGATTACATGTGTCGTGGAGCATTGTAATGAAAAGGGCATGGATCATTGTAATGAAAAAGGTATGGAGCCTTGTCATGACAGGGTTCAAGTAGCGTACAGACAACAAGGGTCAGGGGGCATTTTGATGACATGTGTATTGTGCATTGTGGTGACAAATTCAGGGAGCATTGTGATGAGAAGGCCATGGATAATTGTGATGACGAGCGTCATGGGGCATTGTGGTGACAAGTGTTTTGGAATATTGTGATCACAAGGGTTTGGAGCATTGTTATGACAGAGGTCATGGAACATTTTGATTTCATTGTGATGACAATAGCAAGAAGCATTATGATGATGGGCATGGTGCATTGTGATGACAGGGTTCATGGATCATTGATATGAAAAGGTGCATAGAGCATTGTGATTAAAGTGTTCTTACAACATTTTAAAGAGAAGGGTCAAGGAGCTTTGTGATGACAAGGCCATGGAACTTCGTGATGGCAGGGGTCATAGAGCATTGTTATGACTGGTGTAATGGAGCATTGTGATGGCAAGGGCATGGAGCATTGGTATGAGAAGGGCATGGAGCATTCTGATGACATGTGTCATGGAGCTTTGTGAAGACAAGGGCATGGAGCAATGTGATGCCAATGTTCATGGATCTTTGTGATGACAAAGGTCATGGAGCATTTTGATGGCAAGGGCGTAGTGCATTGTGATGAGAAGGGTAGGGAGCATTGTGATGACAGGGTCATGGAGCAATTTGATGAAAAGTGTCATGGAACAATTTGATGACAGATTTTATGGAACATTGTGATGTCAGGGTTCATCGAATATTGTGATGATAAGTGCATATAGCAATGTAATGACAGGAGTCATGGGACATTGTGTTGCCAGGGGTGAAGGAGTATTGTGACAAATAGTGATGTAGCATTGTGATATCAGTGGTGAGAGAGCATTTTGATGAGAAGTGGATGGAGCATTGTGATGACAAGATTGTAGAGCACTGTGATGACAAGCGCATTGTGCATTGTGATGACATGTGTCATGGAGCATTGTGCTGACAAGCGCATGGAGCATTGTGATGACAAGGGTCATGGACCAATGTGCTGAGAAAGGCATAGAGCATTGTGATGACAAGGGTCAAAGAGCATTGTGATGAAAAGTTCATGGAGCATTTTGGTTAAAAACCTCACAGAGAGTGATGATGACGAGGGCATGGACCATTGTGATGACAAAGGTCAGGAATCATTGCGATGACTGGAGTCACGGAGCTTTGTGATGACAGGAGTCAGGGAGCATTGTGATAACAAAGGCATGGAGCATTGTGATGACAAGAGCATGGAACATTAGTCTAATAAATTTCATGGATTGTTGTGATGAAAGTTGGAATGGCGCATTGTGATGACAAGGGTATGGAGCTTTGTGATGACCAGGTCATGCAGTATTGTGAAGAGAGGTGTCAGGGAGCATTTTGATGACATATGTAATGGCCAATTGTGATGACAATGGCATGGAACACTGTGATGACAAGTGTCTTGGAGGATTGTGATGACAAAGGTAATGGAATATTGTGATGACAATGGCTTGGAGCATTTTGATGACATGGGTCAGGGAGCATTGTGATGACAAGTGCATGGAGAATTGTGATGACAAGTGCATGGAGCATTGTGATGACAGGGGTTATGGAGCATTGTGATTACAGGGGTCTTTGAGAATTGTGATGACAAGAGTCCCGGATCATTGTGTTGTAAGGTGTCATGGACTGTTGTGATGACAGTGGTCATGGAGCAGTGTGATGATATTGGTCATGGAGCATTGTTCTGAGTAGGTCATGGAGCATTGGGCTGAAAATATTCATGGATTATTGTGATGACATGGCTCATGGAGCATTCTGATGACAAGGGAATGGAGCATGGTGATGAGAATGTCCTGGAGTATTGTGATGAGATGACCATGGAGACTTGTGATGACAAGTCTCATGGAGCATTCTGATGAAAAGGGGCATGGAGCATTGTGAGTACAGGGGTCTTGGAGCATTTTGATGACAAGGGCATGGAGCATTGTGAGGAGAAGGCCATGGAACATTCTGATGACATGCGTCATGGAGCTTTGTGATGACAAGTGCATGGAGCTTTGTGATTACAGGGGTCATGGAGCATTGTGATGACAAGGGTCATGGAGCCTTGTGATGACAAGGCTGTGGAACATTGTGAAGGCAGGGATCATGGAGCATTGTTATGACAGAGGTAATGGATCATTGTGATGAGAAGGGCATTGAGCATTGGTCTGAAATATTTCATGGATTATTTTAATGAGAGTGGGCATGGAGCATTGTGATGACAAGGGCACGGTACACTGTGATACATGGGTCATGGAGGATTGTAAGGACAAGGGCATAGATCATTGTGATGAGAAGGGCATCGAGCATTGTGATGACAAGTGTCATGGAGCTTTGTGATGACAAGGGCATGGAGAAATGTGATGAGTGTGTTCATGGAGCATTGTGATGACAATGACATGGAGCATTGTGACGCCAAATGTCATGGAGCTTTGTGATGACAAAGGTCATGGAGCATTTTGTTGACAAGGGTGTGGTGCATTGTGATGAGAAGAGCAGGGAGTATTTTGATGACAGGGTCATGAGCAATTTGATGAAAAGTGTAATAGAACATTTTGTTGACAGGGGTTATAGAACCTTGTGATGCCAGGGGTCATGGATCTTTAGGATGAAAAGGGTCAGGGGGCATTTTGATGACAGGGGTTATGGAACATTGTGATATCAGGGGTCATGGAACATTGTGCTGATAAGGGGATGTAGCATTGTGATGACAGGGGTCATGGTATATTGTGATAACAGGGGTGAGGGAGGATTGTGATGAAAAGCGCATGGGTAATTGTGATGACAAAGGTCATGGAGCATTGGGCTGAAAATATTCATGGAGTATTGTGATGACAGGGGTCATGGAGCATCGTGATGACAGAGGTCATGGAGAATTATGATTTCATTGTGCTGACCATAGCCGGAAGCTTTAGGATGATGGGCATGATGCATTGTGATGACATGGTTCATGGAGCATTGAGATGAAAAGGGGCATGGAGCATTGTGATCACATGGGTCTTGGAACATAGTGATGAAACGGGCATGGAGCATTTTGATGAGAAGTTTATGGAACATTCTGATGACATGTGTCATGGAGCTTTTTGATGTGAAGGGCATGGAGTATTCTGATTAAAGGGGTCTTGGAGCATTGGGATGACAAGTGTCATGGAGCCTTGTGATGACAAGGCCGTGGAACATTGTGATGACAGGGGTCATGCAGCATTGTTATGACAGGGGTAATGGAGCATTGTGATGAGAAGGGCATGGAGCACTGTGATTACAATATTTATGGAGCATTGCAATGACAGATTTGCAGACCATTGTGATGAAAAGTGCGTGACACAGTGTGAAGACAAGGGTCATTGAGCAATTTTCTGACAAAGGCCTGGAGGATTGTGATGACAAGGGTCATGGGGCATTGTGATGAAAAGTTCTTGGAGCAATGAGGTTACAAATGTGACAGAACCTTGTGATGACGCGGGCATGGACCATTGTGATGACAAATGTTATGAAGCATTGTGATGACTGTAGTCATGGAGCATTGTGATGACAGTGGTCAAGGAGCATTTTGATGACGAGGGCATGGAGCATTGTGCTGAGAAAAGCATAGAGCATTGTGATGACAAGTGTCAAAGAGGATTGTGATGAAAATTTCGTTGAGCATTGTGGTTAAAATATCACAGAGACTGTTGATGGTGAGGGCATGGACCATTGTGATGACAAAGGTCATGAAGCAATGTGATGACTGGTGTCACGGAGCATTGTGATGACAGTGGTCATGGAGCACTGTGATAACAAGGGCATGGAGCATTGTGATGACAAGGGAATGTAGCATTGTGATGACCAGGTGATGCAGTATTGTGAAGACAGGTGTCAGGGAGCACTGTGATGATATATGTAATGGCCCATTTTGATGACAATGGCATGGAGCATTGTGATGCCAAGTGTCATGGAGGATTCTGATGACAAAGGTAATGGAGCATTGTGATGACAATGGCTTGGAGCATTTTGATGACAAGGGTCAGGAATCATTGTGCTGACAAATGCATGGAGCATTGTGATGACAAGGGTCATGGAATATTCTGATGACAAGCTTGTGGAGTATTTTGTTGACAATGGCATGGAGCATTGTGATGATAACGGCATGGGGCATTGTGATGAAAAAGGCATGGAGCATTTTCGTGAAAGGGTTGAAGGAGCATTCTAACGACAAGTATCAGGGAGCATTGTGATGACAAGTGTATTGAGAATTGTGATGACAAAAGTCGTGGAGCATTGTGATGAAAAAGGCATGGAGTATTTGATGACAGGCATCATGGAGCGTTGTGATGACAAGTGCTATGGAACATTGTGATCACAAGGGTTTGGAGCATTGTGATGAGAGAGGTCATGGATCATTTTGATTTCAATGAGCATGGAGCACTGTGATGACAAGGGCATGAAGCAATGTGATCCCAAGGTTCATGGATGATTGTGATGACAATGGTAAATGTGTATTGTGATGACAAGCGCATAGAGCATTGTAATGACAAGGTCATGCAGCATTTTGCTGACAAAGGCATGGAGCATTGTGATGACAGGTGTCATGGAGCACTGTGATGACAAGCGTCACGGAGCATTGTGAATAGAGGAGTCATGGAGCATTGGGATGACAAGGGCATGGATCATTGTGATGACAAGGGTCATGGAGCATTGGGCTGAAAATATTCATGGAGTATGGTGATGACAGGGGTCATGGAGCATTGTGATGACAAGAGTCCCGGATCATTGTGTTGTCAGGTGTCATGGAGTGTTGTGATACAGTGATCATGGAGCATTGTGATGATATTGGTCATGGAGCACTGTGATGAGAAGGTCATGGAACACTGGCCTGAAAATGTTCATGGAGCATTGGCCTGAAAATATTCATGGAGAATTGTGATGACAGGGGTCATGGAGCATTGTTATGACAAGGGAAGGGAGCATGCTGATGAAAATGTCTTGGAACATTGTGATGAGATGACCATGGAGACTTGTGATGACAAGTTTCATGGAGCATTCTGATGAAAAGGGGCATGGAGCATTGTGATTACAGGGGTCTTGGAGCATTGTGATGACAAGGGCATGGAGCATTGTGAGGAGAATGCCATGGAGCATTCTGATGACATGCGTCATGGAGCTTTGTGATGACAAGGGCATGAAGCCTTGTGATGACAAGGCCGTGGAACATTGTGATCGCAGAGTCATGGAGCACGGTTATGACAGGGGTAATGGAGCATTGTGATGAGAAGGACATGGAGCATTGTGATTACAAGTTTTATGGAGCATTGCGATGACAAATATGTGGAACGTTGGGAGAAAATGCACGTGGCACATTGTGATGACAAGTGTCATGGAGCATTTTTCTGACAAAGGCATGGAGCACTGTGATGACAAGTGTCACGCAGCATTGAGATGAAATGTTCATGGAGCATTGTGGTTAAAAAGGTCACAGAGCCTTGTGATGACGCGGGCATGGACCATTGTGATGACAAACATTATGAAGCATTGTGATGACTGGAGTCACGGAGCACTGTGTTGCCAGGGGTCATGGAGCATTGTGATGACATGTGTCATGGAGCATTGTGCTGACAAGCGCATGGAGCATTTTGATGACAAGGGTCATGGACCAATGTGCTGAGAAAGGCATAGAGCATTGTGATGACAAGGGTCAAAGAGCATTGTGATGAAAAGTTCATGGATCATTTTGGTTAAAAAGCTCACAGAGAGTGATGATGACGAGGGCATGGACCATTGTGGTGACAAAGGTCATGAATCATTGTGATGACTGGAGTCAAAGAGCATTGTGATGGCAGGGGTCATGGAGCATTGTGATAACAAGGGCATGGAGCATTGTGGTGACAGAGGCATGGAGTATCGGTCTGACAAGTTTCATGGATTATTGCGATGACATTTGGAATGGCGCATTCTGATGACAAGGGCATGGAGCATTGTGATGACCAGGTTATGCATTATTGTGAAGAGAGGTGTCAGGGAGCATTGTGATGACATATGTATGGCCCATTGTGATAACAATGGCATGGAGCATTGCGATGCCAAATGTCATAGAGAAGTCTGATGACAAAGGTAATGGAGCATTGTGATGACATTGGCTTGGAGCATTGTGATGACAAGTGTCAGGGAGCATTTTGCTGACAAGTGCATGGAGAATTGTGATGACAAGTGTCATGGAGGATTCTGATGACAAATTTGTGGAGTATTTTGATGACAATGGCATGGAGATTTGTGATGAAAACGGCATGGGGCATTGTGATGAAAAAGGCCTGGAGCCTTTTCGTGACAGTGTTCAAGGAGCATTCTGACGACAAGTGTCAGGGAGCATTGTGATGACAAGTGTATTGAGAATTGTGATGACGAATGTCATGGAGCATTGTGATGAGAAGGCCATGGATAATTGTGATGATGATCGTCATGGCGTGTTGTGATGATAAGTGTTATGGAACATTGTGATCACAAGGGTTTGGAGCATTATGATGACAGAGTTCATGCAGAATTTTGATTTCATTGTGATGACAATAGCCTGAAGCATCATGATGATGGGCATGGTGCATTGTGATGACAGGGTTCATGGAGCATTGAGATGAAAAGGGGCATGGAGCATTGTGATTAAAGTGGTCTTGGAGCATTGTGATGACAAGGGCATCGAGCATTGTGATGAGAAGGCCATCTAACATTCTGATGACATGCGTCATGGAGTTTGTGATGACAAGGGCATGGAGCATTGTGATGACAAGGGTCATGGAGCCTTGTGATGAAAAGGCCGTGGAACATTTTGATGGCAGTGGTCATGGAGCATTGTTATGACAGAGGTAATGGAGCATTTTGATGAGAAGGGCATTGAGCATTGGTCTGAAATATTTCATGGATTATTGTGATGAGAGTGGGCATGGAGCATTGTGATGACAAGGGCACGGAACACTGTGATACATGGTTCATGGAGGATTGTAGTGACAAGGGCATGGAGCATTGTGATGAGATGGGCATCGAGCATTGTGATGAAAAGTGTCATGGAGCTTTGTAATGACAAGTGCATGGAACAAATGTGATGAGAGTGTTTATGGAGCATTGTGATGACAATGACATGGGGCATTGTGATGCCAATGGTCATGGAGTTTGTGATGACAAAGGTCATAGAGCATTTTGATGACAAGGGTGTGGTGCATTTTGATGAGAAGTGCAGAGAGCATTTTGATGACACGTTCATGCAGCAATTTAATGAAAAGTGTAATGGAACATTTTGATGACAGGGGTTATAGAACATTGTGATGCCAGGGGTCATGGAGCTTTGTGATGAAAAGGGTCATGGAGCATTTTGATGACAGGGATTATGGAACATTGTGATGTCAGGGGTCATGGAACATTGTGCTGATAAGGGGATGTAGCATTCTGATGACAGGGGTCATGTAACACTGTGCTTACAGGGGTGAGGGAGGATTGTGATAACTAGTGATGGAATATTGTGATATCTCAGGTGACAGAGCATTTGGATGAGAAGTGCATGGAGCATTGTGATTAAAAGGTTTTTGGAGCATAGCGATGACAAGGTTGTTTATCAATGTGATGAAAAGCGTGTGGCACATTGTGATGAGAAGGGTCATGGAGCATTGTTCTGACAAACTAATGGAGCATTGTGATGACAAGGGTCACGGAGCATTGTGATAAATAGTTCATGGAGTATTGTGGTTACAAAGGACACAGAGCCTTTTGATGACGCGAGCATGGACCGTTGTGTTGACAAACGTTATGAAGCATTGTGATGACTGGAGTCACGGAGCATTGTGATGACATGGGTAAAGGAGCATTGTGATGACATGTGTCATGGAGCATTGTGATGACAGGGGCATGGAGCATTGGTCTTACACGTTTCATAGATTATTGTGATGACAGTGGACATGGTGCATTGTGATGACAAGGTCATGGAGCATTGTGAGTAGAAAGTCATAGATTATTGTGAAGACAGGTGTCAGGGAGCATTCTGATGACATATGTCATGGTCCATTGCGATGACAATGGCAGGGAGCATTTAGATGCCAAATGTAATGGAGGATTGTGATGACAAATATAATGAAGCACTGTGATGACTAGGGCTTGGAGCATTATGATGACAAGGGCCATTGAGAATTTTCATGACAAGGTCGTGAAGCATTGTGATGACAAGGTCCTGGAGCTTTGTGAATAGAAAAACATGGAGCCTTGTGAAGACAAGTCTCAGGGAGCATACTGATGGAAATGAGCATGGAGCATTCTGATTACAGGGTTCTTGGAACACTGTGATTAAAAGGGCACGGAGCATTGTGATTAAAATGCGATGGAGCATTGGTCTAATAAGTTTCATGGATTATTGTGATGACAGATGGAATGGCACATTGTGATGACAAGGGCATGGAGCATTGTGATGACCATGTCAGGCAGTATGGTGAAGACAGGTGTCTGGGTGCATTGTGATGACATATGTAATGGCCCATTGTGATGACAATGGCATGGCACATTGTGATGCCAGGTGTCATGGAGGAGTCTGATGACAAGTGTCAAGGAGCATTGTGATGACAAGTGTCATGGAGGATTCTGATGACAATGGTAATGGAGCATTGTGATGACAAAGGCTTGGAGCATTGTGATGACAAGTGTCATGGAGCATTGTGATGAGAAAGGCATAGAGCATTGTGATGACAAGGGTCAAAGATCATTGTGATGAAAAGTTCATGGGGCATTGTGGATAAAAATGTCACAGAGACTATTGTTGACGAGGGCATGGACCATTGTGATGACAAAGGTCATGAATCATTGTGATGACTGGAGTCACGGAGCATTGTGAAGACAGAATTCATGGAGCATTGTGATAACAAGGGCATGGAGCATTGTGATGACAATGGCATGGAACTGTGGTCTGCGTTTCATGGATTATTGCGATGACAGTTGGAATGGCACATTGTGATGACAAGGGCATGGAGCATTCTGATGACCAGATCATGCAGTATTGTGAAGAGAGGTGTCAGGGAGCATTGTGATGACATATGTAATGGCCAATTGTGATGACAATGGCATGGAGCATTGTGATGCCAAGTGTCATGGAGGATTCTGATGACAAAGGTAATGGAGCATTGTGATGACAATGGCTTGGAGCATTGTGATGACAAGGGTCAAGGAGCATTGAGCTGACAAGTGAATGGAGAATTGGGATGACAAGAATCATGGAGCATTCTGATGACAAGCTTGTGGAGTATTTTGATGACAATGGCATGGAGCATTGTGATGAAAACCGTATGGGGCTTTGTGATGAAAAAGGCATAGAGACTTTTCATGACAGGGTTCAAGGAACATACTGATGACAAGTGTCAGGGAGCATTGTCATGACATGTATATTGAGAATTGTGATGAAAATTGTCATGGAGCATTGTGATGTAAAGGGCATGGAGTATTGTGATGACAGGCATCATGGAGCGTTGTGATGACAACTATAATGGAACAATGTGATCACAAGGGTTTGGAGCATTGTGATGAAGGAGGTCATGGATCATTTTGATTTCAAGGAGCATGGAGAATTGTGATGACAAACGAATGAAGCAATGTGATCCCAAGGTTCATGGAGGATTGTGATGACAATGGAAATGGAGTATTGTGATGACAAGCGCACAGAGCATTGTAATGACAATGTCATGTAGCATTTTGCTGACAAAGGCATCGAGCATTGTGATGACATGTGTCATGGAGCACTGTGATGACAAGCGTCACGGAGCATTGTGAATACAGGGGTCATGTAGCATTGGGATGACAAGGGCAGAGATCATTGTGATGACAAGAATCCCGGAACATTGTGTTGTCAGGTGTCATAGAATGTTGTGATGACAGTGGTCATGGAGCATTGTGATGATATTGGTCATGGAGCATTGCGATAACAAGCGAATGGAGCATGTTGATGACAAAGTCCTGGAGCAATGTGATGAGAAGACCATGGAGACTTTTGATGAGAAGTCTCATGGAGCATTCTGTTGAAAAAGGGCATGGAGCATTGTGATTACAGGGGTCTTGGAGCATTGTGATGACAAGGGCATGGATCATGGTGATGAGAAGGCCATGGAGCATTCTGATGATATGCGTCCTGGAGCTTTGTGATGACAAGGGCATGGAGCATTGTGATTACAAGGGTCTTGGAGCATTGTGATGAAAAGGGCATGGATCATTGTGATGAAAAAGGCATGGAGCCTTGTCATGACAGGGTTCAAGGAGCATATTGACGACAAGTGAGAGGGAGCATTGTGATGACAAGTGTATTGAGAATTGCGATGACATAGTTCATAGAGCATTGTGATGAGAAGGCCATGGATAATTGTGATGATGAGTGTCATGGGTTGTTGTGATGATAAGTGTTATGGAAAATTGTGATAACAAGGGTTCGGAGTATTCTGATGACATAGGTCATGGAGCATTTTGATTTCATTGTGATGACAATAGCCTGAAGCATTATGATGATGGGCATGCTGTATTGTGATGACAGGGTTCATGGAGCATTGAGATGAATAGTGGCATGGAACACTGTGATTACAAGGGTCTTGGAGCTTGTGATGACATGAGCATGGAGCATTGTGATAAGAAGGCCATGGAACTTTCTGATGACATGCGTCATGGAGCTTTGTGATGACAAGGGCATGGAGCATTGGGATTTCAGGGGTCTTGAGCATTGTGATGACAATTTTCATGGAACCATGTGATGACTAGGCCGTGGAACATTGTGATGGCGGTGGTCATGGTGCATGGTTATGAAAGGGGTAATGGAGCATTGTGATGAGAAGGGAATGGAATATAGGTCTGAAATATTTCATGGATTATTGGGATGAGAGTGGGCATGGAGCATTGTGATGACAAGGGTATGGAACACTATGATACATGAGTCATGCAGGACTGTAATGACAAGGGCATGGAACATTGTGATGAGAAGGGCATCGAGCATTGTGATGACAGGGGCATAGAGCAATGTTATGAGAGCGTTCATGGAGCATTGTGATGCCAACGGTCATGGAGCTTTGTGATGACAAGTCATGGAGCATTTTGATGACAAGGGCATGGTGCATTGTGATGAGAAGGGCAGGGAGCATTTTGATGACCGGGTCATGCAGCAATTTGATGAAATTATAATGGAACATTTTGATGGCAGTGTTTATAGACCATTGTGATGTCAGGGGACTTGGAGCTTTGGGATGAAAGGGTCATGGAGCGTATTGATGACAGGGGTTATGGAACATTGTGATGTCAAGAGTCATGGAACTTTGTGATGGTAAGAGGATGTAGCATTGTGATGACAGGGTCATGGAACATTGTGATTAGAGGGGTGAGGGAGTATTGAGATGACTAGTGATGGAACACTGTGATATCTCTGGTGAGAGAGCATTTTGATGAGAAATGCATGGAGCATTGTGATTTCAATGTTTATGGAGCATGGCAATGACAAGTTTGTGGTCGGCTGTGATGAAATGCGCGTGGCACATTGTGATGACAATGGTCATGGAGCATTGTTCTGACAAAGACATGGAGCATTGTGATGACAAGTGTCAAAGAGAATTGTGATGAAAATTTCACGGAGCATTGTGGTTACAAAGGTCACAGAGCCTTGTGCTGAGTCGGGCATGGACCATTGTGATGACAAACGTTATGAAGCATTGAGATGACTGGAGTCACGGAGCATTGTGATGACGAGAGTCATGGAGCACTGTGATGACATGTGTCATGGAGCATTGTGCTGACAAGCTCATGGAGCATTGTGATGAGAAGGGTCATGGAGCATTTTGCTGAGAAAGGCATAGAGCATTGTGATGACAAGGGTCAAAGAGCATTGTGATGAAAAGTTCATGGAGCACTGTGGTTAAAATGGTCACAGAGACTGTTGATGACGAGGGCATGGACCATTGTGATGACAAATGCGATGAAGCATTGTGATGACTGGAGTCACGGAGCATTGTGATGACCAGAGTCATGGAGCACTGTGATGACATGTGTCATGGAGCATTGGGCTGACAAGCTCATGGAGCATTGTGATGACAAGAGTCATGGAGCATTTTGCTGAGAAAGGCATAAAGCATTGTGATGACAAGGGTCAAAGAGCATTGTGATGAAAAGTTCATGGAGCACTGTGGTTGAAATGGTCACAGAGACTGTTGATGACGAGGGCATGGACCATTGTGATGACAAATGCGATGACGCATTGTGATGACTGGAGTCACGGAGCATTGTGATGACAGGGGTCATGGAGCATTGTGATAACAAGGGCATGGAGCATTGTGATGACAAGGGCATGGAACATTGGTCTAATATGTTTCATGGATTATTGCGATGACATTTGGAATGGTGCATTGTGATGACAAGGGCATGGAGAATTGTGATGCCAATTGTCATGTAGGATTCTGCTGTCAAAGATAATTGAGCATTGTGATGAAAATGGCTTGGAGCATTGTGATGACAAGGGTCAGGGAGCATTTTGCTGACAAGTGCATGGAGATTTGTGATGACAAGGGTCATGGAACATTCTGATGACAAGCTTGTGGAGTATTTTGATGACAAAGGCATGGAGCATTGTGATGAAAAAGGCATGGATCACTGTGATGAAAAAGGCATGGAGCCTTTTCATGACAGGGTTCAAGGAGCATACAGACAACAAGTGTCAGGGAGAATTTTGATGACAAGTGTATTGAGCATTGTGATGACAAAAGTCATGGAGCATTGTGATGAGAAGACCATGGATAATTGTGATGACGAGCGTCATGTGGCATTGTGATGACAAGTGTTATGGAATATTGTGATCACAAGGTTTTGGAGAATTGTTATGACAGAGGTCATGGAACATTTTGATTTCATTGTGATGACAATAGCATGAAGCATTATGATGATGGGCATGGTGCATTGTGTTGACAGGGTTCATGGATCATTGAGATGAAAAGGGGCATAGAGCATTGTGATTACAGGCTTCTTGGTGTATTGTGATGAGAATGGTCATGGAGCCTTGTGATGACAAGGCCATGGAACAACGTGATGGCAGGGGTCATGGGGCATTGTTATGACAGGGGTAATGGAGCATTGTGATGGCAAGGGCATGGACCATTGTGATGAGAAGGCCATGGAAATTTCTGATGACATGTGTCATGGAGCTTTGTCATGACAAGGGCATGGAGCAATGTGATGAGAGTGTTCATGGAGCATTGTGATTCCAAGGGTCAAGGATCTTTGTGATGGCAAAGGTCATGGGGCATTTTGATGGCAAGTGCGTTGTGCCTTTTGATGAGAAAGGCAGGGAGCATTTTGATGACAGGGACATTGAGCAATTTGATGAAATGTGTCATGGAACATTTTGATGACAGGTGTTATGGAACATTGTGATGTCAGGGGTCATGGAGCATTTTGATGAAAAGTGTCATGGAGCATTTTGATGACAGATGTTATGGAACATTTTGATGTCAGGGGTCATCGAACATTGTGATGATAATTGCATGTAGCATTGTGATGACAGGAGTCATGGAACATTGTGATGAGAGGGATGTGGGAGTACTGTGACAAATACTGATGTAGCATTGTGATATCAGTGGTGAGAGAGCATTTTGATGAGAAGTGCATGGAGCACTTTGATGACAAAATTGTGGAGCACTGTGATGACACGCGCATGGTTCATTGTGATGACATGTGTCATGGAGCATTGTGCTGACAAGCGCATGGAGCTTTGTGATGACAAGGGTCATGGAGCATTGTGCTGAGAAAGGCATAGAGCATTTTGATGACAAGGGTCAAAGAGCATTGTGATGAAATTTCATGGAGCATTGTTGTTAAAAATGTCACAGAGACAGTTGATGACGAGGACATGGACCATTGTGATGAGAAAGTTCATGAAGCATTGTGATGACTGGAGTCACGGAGCATTGTGATGACAGGGGTCATGGAGCATTGTGATAACATGGGCATGGAGCATGGTGATGACAAGGGCATGGAACATTGGTCTAATAAGTTTCATGAATTATTGCGATGAGAGTTGGAATGGCGCATTGTGATGACAAGAGCATGGATCATTGTGATGAACAGGTCATGCAGTATTGTGAAGACAGTTGTCAGGGAGCATTGTGATGACATATGTCATGGCCCATTGTGATGACAATGGCATGGAGCATTGTGATGCCAAGCGTCATGGAGGATTCTGATGACAAAGGTAATGGAGCTTTGTGATGACAATGGATTGGAGCATTGTGATGACAAGGGTCAGGGAGCATTGTGCTGACAAGTGCATGGAGATTTGTGATGACACGGGTCATGGAACATTCTGATGACAAGCCTGTGGAGTATATTGATGACAATGGCATGGAGCATTGTGTTGTAAATGGCATGGGGCATTGTGATGAAAAAGGCATGGAGCCTTTTCGTGACAGGGTTCAAGGAGCATTCTGATGACAAGTGTCAGGGAGCACTGTGATGACAAGTGTATTGAGAATTGTGATGACAAAGGTCATGGAGCATTTTGATGAAAAGGGCATGGAGTATTGTGATGACAGGCATCATGGAGCATTGTGATGACAAGTCTTTTGGAATATTGTGATCACAAGGGCTTGGAACATTGTGATGACAGAGGTCATGGGTCATTTTGATTTCAAGGAGCATGGGGCATTATGATGACAAGGGCATGAAGCAATGTGATCCCAAGTTTCATGGAGGGTTGTGATGACAATGGTAATGGAGTATTGTGATGACAAGCACATAGAGCATTGTAATGACAAGGTCATGAAGCATTTTGCTGACAAAGGCATGGAGCATTGTGATGACAGGTGTCATGGAGCACTGTGATGACAGGCGTCATGGAGCATTGTGAATACAGGGGTTATGGAGCATTGGGATGACAAGGGCATGGATCATTTTGATGACAAGTGTCCTGGAGCATTGTGATGACTAGGGAATGGAACATTGTGATGAAAAGAGTCCCAGATCATTGTGCTGTCAGGTGTCATGGAGTGTTGTGATGACAGTGGTCATTGAGAATTGTGATGATATTGGTCATGGAGCATTGCGATGACAAGCGAATGGAGCATGGTGATGACAAAGTCCTGGAACATTTTGATGAGAAGACCATGGAGACTTTTGATGAGAAGTCTCATGGAGCATTCTGTTGAAAAGGGGCATGGAGCATTGTGATTACAGGGGTCTTGGAGCATTGTGATGACAAGGGCATGGATCATGGTGATGAGAAGGCCATGGAGCATTCTGATGACATGCGTCCAGGAGCTTTGTGATGACAAGGGCATGGAGCATTGTGATTAAAGGGGTCTTGGAGAATTGTGATGAAAAGGGCATGGATCATTGTGATGAAAAAGGCATGGAGCCTTTTCATGACAAGTTTCAAGGAGCATACTGAACACAAGTGTCAGGGAGCATTGTGATGACAAGTGTATTGAGCATTGTGATGACAAAAATCATAGAGCACTGTGATGAGAAGGCCATGGATAATTGTGATGACGAGCGTCATGGGGCATTGTGATGACAAGTGTTATGGAATATTGTGATCACAAGGGTTTGGAGCATTGTTATGACACAGGTCATGGAGCATTTTGATTTCATTGTGATGAAAATAGCATGAAGCATTATGATGATGGGCATGGCGCATTGTGATGACAGGGTTCATGGATCATTGAGATGAAAAGGGGCATAGAGCATTGTGATTACAGGTTTCTTGGAGCATTGTGATGAGAAGGGTCATGGAGCCTTGTGAAGACAAGGCCATGGAACATCGTGATGGCAGTGGTCATGGTGTATTGTTATGACAGGGGTAAAGGAGCATTGTGATGGCAAGAGCATGGAACAGTGTAATGAGAAGGCCATGGAGCATTCTGATGACATGTGTCATGGAGCTTTGTGATGACAAGGACATGGAGAAATGTGATGAGAATGTTCATGGAGCATTGTGATGACAATGACATGGAGCATTGTGATGCCAAGGGTCATGGATCTTTGTGATGACAAAGGTCATGGAGCATTTTGATGGCAAGTGCGTTGTGCATTGTGATGAGAAGGGCAGGGAGCATTGTGATGACAGGGTCATGGAGCAATTTAATGAAATGTGTCATTGAACATTTTGATGACAGTTGTTATGGAACATTGTGATGTCAGGGGTCATGGAGCATTTTGATGAAAATGGTCATTCAGCAGTTTGATGACAGATGTTATGGAACATTGTGATGTCAGGGGTCATCGAACATTGTGATGATAATTGCATGTAGCATTGTGATGAGAGGAGTCATGGAAAATTGTGATGAGAGGGATGAGGGAGTACTGTGACAAATAGTGATGTAACATTGTGATATCAGTGGTGAGAGAGCATTTTGATGAGATTTGCATGGAGCATTGTGATGACAAGATTTTGGAGCACTGTGATGACAAGCGCATGGTTCATTGTGATGACATGTGTCATGGAGCATTGTGCTGACAAGCGCATTGAGCACTGTGATGACAAGGGACATGGAGCATTGTGCTGAGAAAGGCATAGAACATTTTGATGACAATGGTCAAAGAGCATTGTGATGAGAATTCATGGAGCATTGTTGTTAAAAAGGTCACAGAGACAGTTGATGACGAGGACATGGACCACTGTGATGAGAAATTTCATGAAGCATTGTGATGACTGGAGTCACGGAGCCTTGTGATGACAGGGGTAATGGAGCATTGTGATAACAAGGGCATGGAGCATGGTGATGACAAGGGCATGGAACATTGGTCTAATAAGTTTCATGAATTATTGCGATGAGAGTTGGAATGGCGCATTGTGATGACAAGGGCATGGATCATTGTGATGACCAGGTCATGCAGTATTGTGAAGACAGGTGTCAGGGAGCATTGTGATGACATATGTCATGGCCCATTGTGATGACAATGGCATGGAGCATTGTGATGCCAAGTGTCAAGGAGGATTTTGATGACAAAGGTAATGGAGCTTTGTGATGACAATGGCTTGGAGCATTGTGATGACAAGGGTCAGGGAGCATTGTGCTGAAAAGTGCATGGAAATTTATGATGACACGGGCCATGGAACATTCTGATGACAAGCTTGTGGAGTATATTGATGACAATGGCATGGAGCATTGTGATGTAAATTGCATGAGGCATTGTGATGAAAAAGGCATGGAGCCTTTTCGTGACAGGGTTCAAAGAGCATTCTGATGACAATTGTCAGGGAGCATTGTGATGATAAGTGTATTGAGAATTGTGATGACAAAGGTCATGGAGCATTTTGATGAAAAGGGCATGGAATTTTGTGATGACAGGCATCATGGAGCGTTGTGATGACAAGTGTTATGGAACATTGTGATCACAAGGGCTTGGAGCATTGTGATGACAGAGGTCATGGATCATTTTGATTTCAAGGAGCATGGGGCATTGTGATGACAAAGGCATGAAGCAATGTGATCCCAAGGTTCATGGAGGGTTGTGATGACAATGGTAAATGAGTAATGGGATGACAAGCACATAGAGCATTGTAATGACAAGGTCATGAAGCATTTTGCTGACAAAGGCATGGAGCATTGTGATGACAGGTGTCATGGAGCACTGTGATGACAAGCGTCATGGAGCATTGTGAATACAGGGGTTATGGAGCATTGGGATGACAAGGGCATGGATCATTGTGATGACAAGTGTCCTGGAGCATTGTGATGACTAGGGAATGGAACATTGTGATGAAAAGAGTCCCAGATCATTGTGCTGTCAGGTGTCATGGAGTGTTGTGATGACAGTTGTCATGGAGAATTGTGATGATATTGGTCATGGAGCACTGCGATGACAAGCGAATGGAGCATGGTGATGAAAATGTCCTGGAACATTTTGATGAGAAGACCATGGAGACATCTGATGAGAAGTCTCATGGAGCATTCTGTTGCAAAGGGGCATGGAGCATTGTGAATACAGAGGTCCTGGAGCATTGTGATGACAAGGGCATGGATCATGCTGATGAGAAGTCCATGGAGCTTTCTGATGACATGCTTCCAGGAGCTTTGTGATGACAAGGGCATGGAGCATTGTGATTAAAGGGGTCTTGGAGCATTGTGATGAAAAGGGCATGGATCATTGTGATGAAAATGGCATGGAGCCTTGTCATGACAGGTTTCAAGGAGCATACTGAAGACAAGTGTAAGGGAGCATTGTGATGACAAGTGTATTGAGCATTGTGATGACAAAAATCATAGAGCACTGTGATGAGAAGGCCATGGATAATTGTGATGATGAGCGTCATGGGATGTTGTTATGATAAGTGTTATGGAACATTGTGATCACAAGGGTTCGGAGTAGTATGATGACAGAGGTCATGGAGCATTGTGATTTCATTGTGATGACAATAGCCTGAAGCATTATGATGATGGACATGGTGCATTGTGATGACAGGGTTCATGGAGCATTGAAATGAAAAGGGGCATGGAGCAATGTGATTACAATGGTCTTGGAGCATTGTGATGACAAGGGCATGGAGCATTGAGATGAGAAGGCCATGGAACATTCTGATGACATGCGTCTTGGAGCTTTGTGATGACAAGGGCATGGAGCATTGTGATTTCAGGCGTCTTGAGCATGGTGATGTCAATTGTCATGGAAACATGTGATGACTAGGCCGTGGAATATTGTGATGGCAGGGGTCATGATGCATTGTTATGAAAGGGCTAATGGAGCACTGTGATGAGAAGGACATGGAATATTGGTCTGACATATTTCATGAATTATTGTGATGAGAGTGGGCATGGAGCATTGTGATGACAAGGGTACGGAACACTATAATACATGGGTCATGCAGGAATGTAATGACAGGGTATGGAGCATTGTGATGAGAAGGGCATCGAGCATTGTAATGACATGTGTCATGGAGCTTTGTGATGACAAGGGCATGGAGCAATGTTATGAGAGAGTTCATGGAGCATTGTGATGACAATGACATGGAGCATTGTGATGCCAAGGGTCATGGAGATTTGTGATGACAAGTCATGGAGCATTTTGAAGACAAGGGCATGGTGCATTGTGATGAGAAGGGCAGGGAGCATTTTGATGACCGGTTCATGCATCAATTTTATGAAATGTGTAATGGAACATTTTGATGGCACGGGGTATAGAACATTGTGATGTCAGGGGTCTTGGAGCTTTGGGATGAAGAGGGTCATGGAGCATTTTGATGACAGGGGTTATGGAACATTGTGATGTCAGGGGTCATGGAACATTGTGATGGTAAGCGGATGTAGCATTGTGATGACAGTGTCATGGAACATTGTGATTACAGGGGTGAGGGAGTATTGTGATGACTAGTGAGGGAACACTGTGATATCTCTTGTGAGAGAGCATTTTGATGAGAAGTGCATGGGCCATTGTGATTACAATGTTTATGGAGCATTGCAATGAAAATGTTTTGGACCGTTGTGATGAAATGTGCATGGCACACTGTGATGACAATGGCCATGGAGCATTGTTCTGACAAAGACATGGAGCATTTTGATGACAAGGGTCACAGAGAATTGTGATGAAAAGTTCATGGAGCATTGTGGTTACAAATGTCACAGAGCCTTGTGATGAGTCGGGCATAGAACATTGTGATGACAAACATTATGAAGCATTGTGATGACTGGTGTCACGGAGCGTTGTGATGACAGGGGTCATGGAGCATTGTGAGGACAAGGGCATGGAGCATTGTGATGACAGGGGCATGGATCATTGGTCTGACAAGTTTCATAGATTATTGTGATGAGAGTGGGCATGGTGCATTGTGATGACAAGGGCATGGAGCATTGTGATGAGAATGTCATTGAGTATTGTGAAGACAGTTGTCAGGGAGCATTGTGATGACATATGTCATGGTCCATTGTGATGACAATGGCATGGACATTGTGATGCCAAAAGTAATGGAGGATTGTGATGACAAATATAATGGAGCATTGTGATGACTAGGGCTTGGAGCATTATGATGACAAGGGCCATTGAAAAATTTCATGACAAGGTCGTGAAGCATTGTGATGACAAGGTCCTGGAGCATTGTGATGACAAAACCATGGAGACTTTTGATGAGAATTCTCATGGAGCATACTGATGAAAAGGGGCATGGAGCATTGTCATTACAGGGGTCTTGGAACATTGTGATGACAAGGGCATGGAACATTGTGAGGAGAAGACCAAGGAGCATTCTGATGGCATGCGTCATTGAGCTTGGTGATGACAAGGACATGGAGCATTGTGATTACATGGGTCTTGGAGCATTGTGATGAAAAGAGCATGGATCATTGTGACGAAAAAAGCATGGAGCCTTGTCATGACAGGGTTCAAGGAGCATACAGACAACAAGTTTCAGGGAGCATTTTGCTGACAAGTGTATTGAGCATTGTGATGACAAAGCCATGGAGCATTGTGATGACAGGTGTCATGGAGCACTGTGATGACAAGCGTCATGGAGGATTCTGATGACAAAAGTAATGGAGCATTGTGATGACAATGGCTTGGAGCATTGTGATTACAAGGGTCACGGAGCATTGTGCTGGCAAGTGCATGGAGAATTGTGTTGACAATGGTCATGGAGCATTTTGATGACTGGGGTTATGGAACATTGTGATGTCAGGGGTCATGGAGCATTGTGATGATAAGGGGGTGTAGCATTGTGATGACAGGGTCATGAAACCTTGTTATTACAGGGGTGAGGGAGTATTGTGATGACTAGTGATGGAACATTGTGATACCTCTGGTGAGAGAGCATTTTGATGAGAAGTGCATGGACCATTGTGATTACAACGTTTATGGAGCCTTGCAATGACAAGGTTGTGGACCGTTGTGATGAAATGTGCGTGGCACATTGTGATGACAATGGTCATGGAGCATAGTTCTGACAAAGACATGGAGCATTGTGATGACAAGGGTCACAGAGAATTGTGATGAAATGTTCATAGAGCATTGTGGTTACAAAGGTCACAGAGCCTTGTGATGACGCTGGCATGGATCATTGTGATGACAAACGTTATGAAGCATTGTGATGACTGGAGTCACGGAGCATTGTGATGACAGGGGTCATGGAGCATTGTAATGACAAGAGCATGGAGCATTGTTATGACAGGAGAATGGAGCATTCGTCTAACAAATTTCATAGATTATTGTGATGACAGTGGGCATGGTGCATTGTGATGACAAGGGCATGGAGCATTGTGATGAGAAGGTCATGGAGTATTGTGAAGAAAGTTGTCAGGGAGCATTGTGATGATATATGTCATGGTCCATTGTGATGACAATGGCATGGAACGTTGTGATGCCGAATGTAATGGAGGACTGTGATGACAAATATAATGGAGCATTGTGATGACTAGGGCTTGGAGCATTATGATGACAAGGGCCATTGAGAATTTTCATGACAAGGTCGTGAAGCATTGTGATGACAAGGTCCTGGAGCATTGTGATAACAAATCTATGGAGCCTTGTGATGACAAGTCTCATGGAGCATACTGATGAAAAGGGGCATGGAGCACTGTTATTACAGGAGTCTTGGAACATTGTGATGAAAAGGGCATGGAACATTGTGAGGAGAAGTCCAAGGAGCATTCTGATGGCATGCGTCATTGAGCTTTGTGATGACAAGGGCATGGAGCATTGTGATTACATGTGTCCTGGAGCATTGTGATGAAAAAGGCATGGATCATTGTGATGAAAATGGCATGGAACCTTGTCATGACAGGGTTCAAGGAGCATACAGACAACAAGTGTCAGGGAGCATTTTGATGACAAGTGTATTGAGCATAGTGATGACAAAGGTCATGGAGCATTGTGATGAGAAGACCATGGATAATTGTGATGACGAGCGTCATGGGGCATTGTGATGACTAGTGTTATGGAATATTGTGATCACAAGGGTTTGGAGCATTGTTATAACAGAGGTCATGGAGCATTTTGATTTCATTGTGATGACAATAGCATGAAGCATTATGATGATGGGCATGGTGCATTTTGATGACAGGGTTCATGGATCATTGAGATGAAAAGAGGCATAGAGCATTGTTATTACAGGGGTCTTGGAGCACTGTAATGAAAAGGGCATGGAGCATTTTGATGAGAAGGCCATGGAACATTCTGATGACATGTGTCATGGAGCTTTGTGATGACAAGCGCATGGAGCATTGTGATGACAACGGCCATTGAGAATTTTGATGAAAAGGTCGTGAAGCATTGTGATGACAAATGAATGGAGCTTGTTATGACAGGGGTTATGGTGCATTGCGATGACAAGTGCATGGAGAACTGTGATGACAAGAGCATGTAACATTGTGATGAGAACTGTCATGGAGCATTGTGATGACAAGGATGTGGAGAATTGTGATGACAAGGGACATGGAGCATTGTGATGACCAGGGCATGGAGCATTGTTATGGCAAGACCGTGGAGCACTGTGATGAGATGTCCATGCATAATTCTGGTGACGAGCAACATGGAGCACTGTAATGACAAGGGGCATGGAGCATTGTGATGATACGTCTCATGGAGCATTGTGATGACAGGTGTCATGGGTCATTGTGATGACAAGGGTCATGGAGTATTCTGATGACAAGCTTGTGGAGTATTGTGATGACAAAGCATTTAACAATGTGATGGGAATTGTATTGGAACATAGTGATGCCCAGAACGTGGAGAATTGTGATGACAGGGAACATAGAGCATTGTGATGACCAGGGCATGGAGCATTGTGATGGCAAGACCGTGGAGCACTGTGATGAGAAGACCATGGATAATTGTGATGACGAGCGTCATGGAGCGCTATAATGACAAGCGGCATGGAGCATTGTGAAGAGAAGGCCATGGAGCATTCTGATGAATGTGTCATGGAGCACTGTGATGACAAGTGCATGGATCATTGTGATTACAGGTGTCTTGGCACATTGTGGTGAAAAGGGCATGGAACATTGTGATGAAAAAGGCATGGAGCCTTGTCATGACAGTGTTCAAGGAGCATACTGATGACAAGGGTCAGGGAGCATTGTGATGACAAGTGTATTGAGCATTGTGATGACAAAGTTTATGGAGCATAGTGATGAGAAGACCATGGATAATTGTGATTATTAGCATCATGGGTTGTTGTGATGAGAAGTGTTATGGAACACTGTGATCCCAACAGTTTGGAGCATTGTGATGAAAGAGGTCATGGAGCATTTTGATTTCATTATGATGAAAATACCCTGAAGCATTATGATAATGGGCATGGTGCACTGTGATGATAGGATTCATGGAGCTTTGAGATGAAAAGGGGCATGGAGCATTGTGAAAAAAAGTGTCTTGGAGCATTGTGATGACAAGGGCATGGAGCATTGTGATGAGAAGTCCATGGAACATTCTAATGACATGCGTCATGGAGCTTTGTGATGACAAGGGCATGGAGCATTGTGATTACAGGGGTCTTGGAACATTGTGATGACAAGTGTCATGGAGCCTTGTGAATGACAAGGCCATGGAACATTGTGATGTCAGCGGTCATGGAACATTGTTATGAGAGTTGTAATGGAGCATTGTGATGAGAAGGACAGGAAGCATTGGTTTGAAATGTTTCATGGATTATTGTGATGAGAGTGGGCATGGAGCATTGTGATGACAAGAGCACGGAACACTGTGATACAATGATCATAGAGGATTGTAATGACAAGGGCATGGAGCATAGTGATGAGAATGGCATCGAGCACTGTGATGACAAGTGTCATGGAGCTTTGTGATGACAAGGGCATGGAGCAATGTGATGAGAGGGTTCATGGAGCATTGTGATGACAATGACATGGAGCATTGTGATGTCAAGGGTCATGGAGCTTTGTGATGACAAAAGTCACGGAGCATTTTGATGTCAAGGGCGTGGTGCATTGTGATGAGAAGGGCAGGGAGCATTTTGATGACAGTGTCATGCAGCAATTTGATGAAAATTGTAATGGAACATTTTGATGACAGGGGTTATAATACATTGTGATGATAAGGGGATGTAGCATTGTGATGACAGGGGTCATGGAAGATTATGATGATAAGGGGATGTAGCATTGTGATGACAGGGGTCATGGAACATTGGGATTACAGGGGTCTAGGAGCATTGTGATGAGAATGGTCATGGAGCCTTGTGATGACAAGGACATGGATCATCGTGATGGCAGGGGTCATGGAGCATTGT
Source organism: Mesoplodon mirus (assembly GCF_964341445.2). Taxonomy (NCBI): domain Eukaryota; kingdom Metazoa; phylum Chordata; class Mammalia; order Artiodactyla; family Ziphiidae; genus Mesoplodon; species Mesoplodon mirus. The sequence goes on from NW_028295811.1 coordinate 2,914,013, forward strand.
TATGACAGGGGTAATGGAACATTGTGATGGCAATGGCATGGAGGATTGTGATGAGAAAGCCATGGAGCATTCTGATGACGTGTCATGGAGCTTTGTGATGACAATGGCATTGAGCAATGTGATGAATGCGTTCATGGAGCATTGTGATGCCAAGGGTCATGGATCTTTGTGATGACAAAGGTCATGGAGGATTTTGATGGCAAGGGCGCTGTGCATTGTGAGGAAAAGGGCAGGGAGCATTGTGATTACAGGGTCATGGAGCAATTTGATGAAAATGGTCATGGAATATTTTGATGACAGTGGTTATGGAACATTGTGATGCCAGGGGTCATGGAGCATATTGATGAAAATATTTTGGGAGCATTTTGATGACAGGGGTTATGGAACATTGTGATGTCAGGGGCCATCAAACATTGTGATGATATGTGCATGTAGCATTGTGATGACAGGAGTCATGGAACATTGTGATGACAGGGGTGAGTGAGTATTGTGACGAATAGTGATGTAACATTGTGATATCAGTGGTGAGAGAGCATTTTGATGAGAAGTGCATGGAGCATTGTGATGACAAGTTTTATGGAGCATTGTGAGGACAAGATTGTGGAGCACTGTGATGACAAGCGCATGGTGCATTTTGATGACATGTGTCATGGAGCATCGTGCTGACAAGCGCATGGAGCATTGTGATGACAAGGGTCATGGAGCATTGTGCTGAGAAAGGCATATAGGATTGTGATGACAAGGGTCAAAGAGCATTGTGATGAAAAGTTCATGGAGCATTGTGGTTAAAATGGTCACAGAGACTGTTGATGACGAGGGCATTGACCATTGAGATGATAAAGGTCATGAATCATTGTGATGAATGAAGTCACGGAGCATTGTGATGACAGGGGTCATGGAACAATGTGATAAAAAGGGATTGGAGCATTGTGATGACAACGGCATGGAGCATTGGAATAATAAGTTTCACGGATTATTGCGATGAGAGTTGGAATGGCGCATTGTGATGAAAAGGGCATGGAGCATTGTGATGACCAGGACATACAGTATTGTGAAGACAGGTGTCAGGGAGCATTGTGATGACATATGTAATGGCCCATTGTGATGACAATGGCATGGAGGATTGTGATGCCAAGTGTCATAGAGGATTCTGATGACAAAGGTAATGGAGCATTGTGATGAGAAGACCATGGATAATTGTGATGATGAGCGTCATGGTGTGTTGTGATGATAAGTGTTAAGGAACATTGTGATCACAAGGGTTTGAAGCATTATGATGACAGAGGTCATGGAGAATTTTGATTTCATTGTGATGACAATAGCCTGAAGCATCATGATGATGGGCATGGTTCATTGTGATGACAGGGTTCATGGAGCATTGAGATGAAAAGGCTCATGGAACACTGTGATTACAGGGGTCTTGGAGCATTGTAATGACAAGTGCATGGAGCATTGTGAGGAGAAGGCCGTGGAACATTCTGATGACATGCCTCACGGAGCTTTGTGATGACAAGGGCATGGAGCCTTGTGATTACATGTGTCTTGGTTCATTGTGATGACAAGTGTCATGGAGCCTTGTGATGACAAGGCCGTGGAACATTGTGATGGCACGGGTCATGGAGCATTGTTATGACAGAGGTAATGGAGCATTGTGATGAGAAGGGCATTGAGCATTGGTGTGAAATATTTCATGGATTATTGTGATTAGAGTGGGCATGGAGCATTGTGATGACAAGGGCATGGAACACTGTGATATATGGGTCATGGAGGATTGTAATGACAAGGGCATGAAGCATTGTGATGAGAAGGGCATCGAGCATTGTGATGACAAGTGTCATGGAGCTTTGTGATGACAAGGGCTTGGAGCAATGTGATGAGAGTGTTCATGTAGAATTGTGATGACAATGACATGGAGCATTGTGATGCCAAGGGTCATGGAGCTTTGTGATGACAAATGTCATGGAGCATTTTGATGACAAGTGTGTGGTGCATTGTGATGAGAAGGGCAGGGAGCATTTTGATGACAGGGTCATGCAGAAATTTGATGAAAAGTCTAATGGAACATTTTGATGACAGGGGATATATAACATTGTGATGCCAGGTGTCATAGAGCATTGGGATAAAAAGGGTCATGGAGCATATTGATGACAGGGGTTATGGAATATTGTGATGATAAGGGGATGTAGCATTGTGATGACAGGGGTCATGGAGGATTCTGATGAGAAAGCTAATGGAGCATTATGATGACAAAGGCTTGGAGCATTGTGATGACAAGGGTCAGGGAGCATTGTGCTGACAGGTGCATGGAGAATTGTGATGAAAAGGGTCATGGAGTATTCTGATGAAAAGCTTGTGGAGTATTTTGATAACAATGGCATGGAGCATTGTGATGAAAAATGCATGAGGCATTGTGATGACAAGTGTATTGAGAACTGTGATGACAAAGGTCATGGAGCATTGTGATGAAAAGGGCATGGAGTATTGTGATGACAGGCATCATGGAGCGTTGTGATGACAAGTGTTATGGAACATTGTGATCACAAGGGTTTGGAGCATTGTGATGACAGAGTTCATGGATCATTTTGATTTCAAGGAGCATGGAGCATTTTGATGACAAGGGCATGAAGCAATATGATCCCAATGTTCATGGAGGACTGTGATGACAATGGTAATGGAGTATTGTGATGACAAGCGAATAGAGCATTGCAATGACAAGGTCAGGTAGCATTTTGCTGAAAAAGGCATGGAGCATTGTTATGACAGGTGTCATGGAGCACTGTGATGACAAGCGTCACGGAGCATTGTGAATACAGGGGTCATGGAGCATTGTGATGACAAGGGCATGGAACACTGTGATGACAAATGTCATGGAGCATTGGGCTGAAAATGTTCATGGAGTATTGTGATGACAGGGGTGATGGAGCATTTTGATGAGAAGGTCATAGGGCATTGGGCTGAAAATATTCATGGAGTATTGTGATGACAAGTATCATGGAGCATTTTGATGACAAGTTCCTGGAGCACTTTGATGAGAGGACAATGGAGAATTGTGATGACAAGTCTCATGGAGCATTCTGATGAAAAGGGACATGGAGCATTGTGATTACAGGTGTCTAGGAGCATTGTGATAACAAGGGCATGGAGCATTGTGAGGAGAAGGCCATGGAGAAATCTGATGACATGCGTCATTGAGCTTTGTGATGACAAGGTCATGGAGCATTGTGATTTCAGGGGTCTTGGAGCATTATGATTAAAAGGGCATGGATCATTGTGATGAAAAAGGCATGGAGACGTGTCATGACAGGGTTAATGGAGCATACTGAAGACAAGTGTCAGGGAGCATTGTGATGACAAGTGTATTGAGCACTGTGATGACAAAGGTCATGGAGCATTGTGATGAGAAGACCATGGATAATTGTGATGATGAGCGTCATGGGGTGTTGTGATGATAAGTGTTATGGAACATTGTGATCACAAGGGATTGGAGCATTATGAGGACAGAGGTCATGGAGAATATTGATTTCATTGTGATGACAATAGCCTGAAGCATTATGATGAGTGGCATGGTCCATTGTGATGGCAGGGTTCATGGAGCTGTGAGATGAAAACACGCATGGAGCATTTTGATTACAAGGGTCTTGGAGCATTGTGATGACAAGGACATGGAGCATAGTGATGAAAGGGCCATGGGACATTCTGATGACATGCGTCATGGAGCTTTTTGATGACAAGGGCATGGAGCATTTTGATTAGAGGTGTCGTGGAGCATTGTGATGACAAGTGTCTTCGAGCCTTCTGATGACAAGGCCGTGGAACATTGTGATGGCATGTGTCATGGAGCATTGTTATGACAAAGGTAAAGGAGCATTGTGATGAGAAGGGCATGGAGCATTGGTCTGAAATGTTTCATGGATTATTGTGATGAGAGTGGGCATAGAGCATTGGGATGATAAGGGCATGGAACACTGTGATACATGGGTCATGGAGGATTGTAATGACGAGGGCATGGGGCATTGTGATGAGAAAGGCATCGAGCATTGTGATGACAAGTGTCATGGAGCTTTGTGATGACAAGGGCATGGAGCAATGTGATGCCAACGGTCATGGCGCTTTGTGATGACAAATGTATTGGAGCATTTTGTTGACAAGTGCATGGTGAATTGTGATGAGAATGGCAGGGAGTATTTTGATGACAGTGTCATGCAGCAATATGATGAAAAGTGTATTGGAACATTTTGATGACAGGGGTTATAGAATATTGTGGTGTCAGGGGTCATGGAACATTGTGATGATAAAGGGATGTAGCATTGTGATGACACGGGTCATGGGATATTGTGATTACAGGGGTGAGCGAGTATTGTGATGACTAGTGATGGAACACTGTGATATCTTTGGTGAGAGAGCATTTTGATGAGAAGATTATGGAGCATTGTGATTACAAGATTTATGGAGCTTTGCAATGATAAGTTTCTGGACCGTTGTGATGAAAAGCGAATGGCACATTGTGATGACAAGGGTCATGGAACATTTTTCAGACAAAGGAATGGAGCATTTTGATGACAATGGTCACAGAGCATTGTGATTAAAATGGCATGGGGCATTGTGATGATAAAGGCATGGAGCCTTTTCGTGACAGGGTTCAAGGAGCATTCTGATGACAATGGTCATGGAGCATTGTGATGAAAAGGGCATGGAGTATTGTGATGACAGGCATCATGGAGCATTGTGATGACAAGTGTTATGGGACACTGTGATCACAAGGGTTTGGAGCATTGTGATGAGAGAAGTCATGGATCATTTTGATTTCAAGGAACATGGAGCATTGTGATGACAAGAGCATGAAGCAATGTGATCCCAAGGTTCATGGAGGATTGTGATGACAATGGAAATGGAGTATTGTGATGACAAGCGCATAGAGCATTGTAATGAAAAGGTAATGTAGCATTTTGCTGACAAAGGCATGGAGTATTCTGATGACAGGTGTCATGGAGTGCTGTGATGACAAGAGTCATGGAGCATTGTGAATACAGGGGTCATGGAGCATTGGGATGACAAGGGCATGGTTCATTGTGATGACAAATGTCATGGAGCATTGGGCTAAAAATGTTCATGGAGTATTGTGATGACAGGGGCCATGGAGCATTGTGAGGACACAGGTCAAGGAGAATTCTGATTTCATTGTGCTGACAATAGCCGGAAGCAATATGATGATGGGCATGATGCATTGTGATGACAGGGTTCATGGAGCATTGAGATGAAAAGGGGCATGGAGCATTGTGATTCCAGAGGTCTTGGAGCAGTGTTATGACAAGGGCATGGAACATTTTGATGAGAACGCCATGGAACTTTCTGATGGCATGTGTCATGGAGCTTTGTGATGACAAGGGCATGGAGAATTGTGATTACAGGGGTCTTGGAGCATTGTGATGACAAGTGTCATGGAGCCTTGTGCTGACAAGGCCGAGGAATATTGTGATGGCAGGGGTCATGTACCATTGTTATGACAGGGGAATGGAGCATTGTGATGAGAAGGGCATGGAGCATTGTAATTACAAAGTTTATGGAGCAATACCATGACTAATTTGTGGACCGTTGTGATGAAAAGTGCATAGAACATAGTGATGACAAGGGTCATGGAGCATTTTTCTGACAAAGGCATGGAGCATTTCGATGACAAGTGTCACGGAGCATTGTGATGAAAAGTTCATGGAGCATTGTGGTTATAAAGGTCACAGAGCCTTGTGATGACGCGGGCATGGACCATTGTGATGACAAATGTTATGAAGCGTTGTGATGACTGGAGTCACGGAGCACTGTGATGACTGCGGTCATGGAGCATTGTGATGACAAGGGCATGGAGCATTGTGGTGACAGGGGCATGGAGCATTGTTCTGACAAGTTTCATAGAGTATTGTGATGACAGTGGACATGGTGCATTGTGATGACAAGGGCATGGATCATTGTGATGAGAAGGTCATGGAGTATTGTGAAGACTGGTGTCAGGGAGCATTGTGATGACATATGTCATGGTCCATTGCAATGACAATGGCAGGGAGCATTGTGATGCCAAAAGTAATGGAGGATTGTGATGACAAATATAATGGAGCATTGTGATGACTAGGGCTTGGAGCATTATGAGAACAAGGGCCATTGAGAATTTTCAGAACAAGGTCGTGAAGCATTGTGATGACAGTGTCCTGGAGCATTGTGATGAGAAATCTATAGAGACTTGTGATAACAAATCTCATGGAGCATACTGATGAAAAAGTTCATGGACCATTGCGATTACAGGGGTCTTGGAACATTGTGATGACATGGGCATGGAGCATTGTGAGGAGAAGGCCAAGGAGCATTCTGAAGACCTGTTTCATTGAGCTTTGTGATGACAAGGGCATGGAGCATTGTGTTTAAAGGGGTCTTGGAGCATTGTGATGAAAAGGGCATGGATCATTGTGATGAAAAAGGCATGGAGTCTTGTCATGACAGGGTTCAAGGAGCATACAGACAACAAGTGTCAGGGAGCATTTTGATGACAAGTGTATTGAGCATTGTGATGACAAAGGTCATGGAGCATTGTGATGAGAAGACCATGGATAATTGTGATGACGAGCGACATGGGGCACTGTGATGACAAGTGTTATGGAACATTGTGATCACAAGGGTTTGGAGCATTGTTATGACAGAGGTCATGGAGCATTTTGATTTCATTGTGATGACAATAGCATGAAGCATTATGATGATGGGCATGGTGCATTGTGATGACAGGGTTCATGGATCATTGAGATGGAAAGGGGCATGGAGCATTGTGATTACAGGGGTCTTGGAGCATTGTGATGAGAAGGGTCATGGAGCCTTGTGATGACAAGGCCATGGAACATCGTGATGGCAGGGTTCATGGAGAATTTTTATGACTGTGGTAATGGAGCATTGTGACAGCAAGGGCATGGAGCATTGTGATGAGAAGGCCATGGAGCATTCTGAGGACATGTGTCATGGAGCTTTGTGATGACAAGGGCATGGAGCAATGTGATGAGAGTGATCATGGAGCATTGTGATGACAATGACATGGAGCATTGTGATGCCAAGGGTCATGGATCTTTGTGATGACAAATGTCATGGAGCATTTTGATGACAAGGGCGTTGTGCATTGTGATGAGGAGGGCAGGGAGCATTGTGATGACAGGGTCATGGAGCAATTTGATGAAAAGAGTCATGGAATATTTTGATGACAGGGGTTATGGAACATTGTGATGTCAGGGTTCATGGAGCATTATGATGAAAAGGGTCATGGAGAATTTTGATGACAGGGGTTATGGAGCATTGTGATGTCAGGGGTCATCGAACATTGTGATGATAAGTGCATGTAGCATTGTGATGACAGGTGTCATGGAACATTGTGATAACAGGGGTGAGGGAGTATTGTGACGAATAGTGATGTAACATTGTGATATCTGTGGTGAGAGAGCATTTTGATGAGAAGTGCATGGAGCATTGTGATGACAAGGTTTATGGAGCATTGTGAGGACAAGATTGTGGAGCACTGTGATGACAAGCGCATGGTGCATTGTGATGACATGTGTCATGGAGCATCGTGCTGACATGCGCATGGAGCATTGTGATGACAAGGGTCATGGAGCATTGTCCTGAGAAAGGCATAGAGCATTGTGATGACAAGGATCAAAGAGCATTGTGATGAAAAGTTCATGGAGCATTGTGATGACAAGGGTCATGGAGCATTGTGATGACAAGGGCATGGAGCATTGGTCTAATAAGTTTCATGGATTATTGTGATGACTGTTGGAATGGTGCATTGTGGTGACAAGTGCATGGAGCATTGTGATGACCAGGTCATGCAGTATTGTGAAGACAGGTGTCAGGGAGCATTGTGATGACATATGTAATGGCCCATTGTGATGACAATGGCATGGAGCATTGTGATGCCACGTGTCATGGAGGATTCTGATGACAAAGTAATGGAGCATTGTGATGACAATGGCTTGGAGAATTGTGATGACAAGTGTCAGGGGGCATTTAGCTGACAAGTGCATGGAGAATTGTAATGACAAGGGTCATGGAACATTCTGATGACAAGCTTGTGGAGTATTTTGATGACAATGGCATGGAGCATTGTGATGAAAACGGCATGGGGCATTGTGATTAAAAAGTCATGGAGCCTTTTCGTGACAGGGTTCAAGGAGAATTCTGACGACAAGTGTCAGGGAGCATTGTGATGACAAGTGTATTGAGAACTGTGATGACAGTGGTCATGGAGCATTGTGATGAAAAGGCCATGGAGTATTGTGATGACAGGCATCATGGAGTGTTGTGATGACAAGTGTTATGGAACAATGTGATCACAAGGGTTTGGAGCATTGTGATGACAGAGGTCATGGATCATTTTGATTTCAAGGAGCATGGAGCATTGTGATGACAAGGGCATGAAGCAATGTGATCCCAAGGTTCATGGAGGTTTGTGATGACAATGGTATTGGAGTACTGTGATGAGAAGCGCATAGAGCGTTGTAATGACAATGTCATGTAGCATTTTCTGACAAAGGCATGGAGCATTGTGATGACAGGTGTCATGGAGCACTGTGATGAAAAGGGTCACGGAGCATTGTGAATACAGGGGTCATGGAGCATTGGGATGACAAGGGCATGGTTCAATGTGATGCAAAGTTCATGGAGCATTGGGCTGAAAATGTTCATGGAGTATTGTGATGACAGGGGTCATGGAGCATTTTGATGACAAGAGTTCCGGATCATTGTGTTGTCAGGTGTCATGGAGTGTTGTGATGACAGTGGTCATGGAGCATTGTGATAATATTGTCCATGGAGCATTGTGATGAGAAGGTCGTGGAGCATTGTGATTACAGGTGTCTTGATGCATTTTCATGAATAGGGCATGTATCATTGTGATGAAAAAGGCATTGAGCCTTGTCATGACATTGTTCAAGAAGCATACTCACGACAAGTGTCAGGGAGCATTGTTATGACAAGTGTATTGAGTATTTGATGACAAATGTCATGGAGCAATGTGATGAGAAGACGATGGATAATTGTGATGATGAGCGTCATGGGGTGTTGTGATGATAAGTCTTATGGAATACTGAGATCACATGGGTTTGGAGCATTATGATGAAAGAGGTCATGGAGAATTTAGATTTCATTGTGATGACAATAGCCTGAAAAATTATGATGATGGGCATGGTGCATTGTGATGACAGGGTTCATGGAGCATTGAGACTAAAAGAGGCATGGAGTATTGTGATTACCGGAGTCTTGGAGCATTGTGATGACAATGGCATGGAGCATTGTGATGAGAAGGCCATGGAACATTCTGATGACATGCATCATGGAGCACTGTGATGACAAGGGCATGGAGCATTGTGATTACAGGGGTCTTGGAGCATTGTGATGACAAGGGTCATGGAGACTTGTAATGACATGCCGTTGAACAATGTGATGGCAGGTGTCGTGGAGCATTGTTATGACAGAGGTAATGGAGCATTGTGATGAGAAGGGCATTGAGTTTTGGTCTAAAATGTTTCATGAATTATTGTGATGAGAGTGGGCATGGAGCATTGGGTTGACCAGGGCACGGAACACTGTGATACATGTGTCATTGTTATGGAGCTTTGTGATGACAAGTCATGGAGCATTGTGATGTCAAGGGCATGGAGCATTGTGATGACAAGGGCATGGAGCATTGGTCTGACAATTTTCATAGATTATTGTGATGACATTGGACATAGTCCATTGTGATGAAAAGGGCATGTATCATTTTGAAGAGAAGGTCATGGAATATTGTGAAGACAGGTGTCAGGGAGCATTGTGATGACATATGTCATGGTCCATTGCGATGACAATGGCAGGGAGTACTGTGATGCCAAATATAATGGAGGATTATGATGACAAATATAAAGGAGCATTGTGATGACTAGGGATTGGAGCATTATGATGACAAGGGCCATTGAGAATTTTCATGACAAGGTCGTGAAGCATTTTGATGACAAGGTCCTGGAACATTGTGTTGAGAAAATCATGGAGCCATGTGATGAGAATTCTCATGGAGCATACTGATGAAAAGGGGCATGGAGAATTGTCATTACAGGGGTCTTGGCACATTGTGATGACAATGGCATGGAGCATTGTGATCAGAAGGCCAAGGAGCATTCTGATGACATGTGTCATTGAGCTTTGTGATGACAAGGGCATGGAGCATTGTGATTACAGGGGTCTTGGAGCATTGTGATGAAAAGGGCATGGAGCCTTGTCATTACAGGGTTCAAGGAGCATACATACAACAAGTGTCAGGGAGCATTTTGATGACAAGTGTATTGAGGATTGTGATGACAAAAGTCATGGAGCACTGTGATGAGAAACCATGGATAATTGTGATGACGAGCGTCATGGGGCATTGTGATGACAAGTGTTATGGAATATTGTGATCACAAGGGTTTGGAACATTGTTATGACAGAGGTCATGGAGCATTTTGATTTCATTGTGATGACAATAGAATGAAGCATGATGATGGGCATGGTGCATTGTGATGACTGGGTTCATGGATCATTGAGATGAAAAGGGGCATAGTGCATTGTGATTACAGGGTTCTTGGAGCATTGTGATGAGAAAGGTCATGGAGCCTTGTGATGACAAGGCCATGGAACATCGTGATGGCATGGGTCATGGAGCATTGTTATGACAGGTTTAATGGAGCATTGTGATTGTAAGGGCATGGAGAACTGTGATGAGAAGGCCATGGATCATTCTGATGACATGTGTCATGGAGCTTTGTGAAGACAAGTGCATGGAGCAATGTGATGAGAGCGTTCATTGAGCAGTGGGATGACAATGACATGGAACACTGTGATGCCAAGGGTCATGGATCTTTGTGATGACAAAGGTCATGGAGCATTTTGATGGCAAGGGCGCTGTGCATTTTGATGAGAAGGGCAGGGATCATTGTGATGACAGTGTCATGGAGCAATTTGATGAAAAGTGTCATGGAACATTTTGATGACAGTTGTTATGGAACATTGTGATGTCAGGGGTCATGGAGCATTTTGATGAAAAGGGTCATGGAGCATTGTGATGACAGGTGTTATGGAACATTGTGATGTCAGGGGTCATCGAACATTTGGATGATAAGTGCATGTAGCATTGTGATGACAGGAGTCATGGAACATTGTGATGAGAGGGGTGAGGGAGTATTGTGACAAACAGTGATGTAGAATTGTGATACCAGTGGTGAGAGAGCATTTTGATGAGAAGTGCATGGAGCAATGTGATCACAAGGGCATGGAACTTTGGTCTATTAAGTTTCATGAATTATTGCGATGAGAGTTGGAATGGCGCATTGTGATGACAAGGGCATGGAGCATTGTGATGACCAGGTCATGCAGTATTGTGAAGACAGGTGTCAGGGAGCATTGTGATGACATATGTAATGGCCCATTGTGATGCCAATTGCATGGAACATTGTGATGCCAAGTGTCATGGAGGATTCTGATGACAAAGTAATGGAGCATTGTGATGACAAGTGTCAGGGAGCATTGTGCTGACAAGTGCATGGAGATTTGTGATGACAAGGGTCATCTAACATTCTGATGACTAACTTGTGGAGTATTTTGATGACAATGGCATGGAGCATTGTGATGTAAATGGCATGGCGCATTGTGATGAAAAGGCATGGAGCCTTTTCGTGACAGGGTTCAAGGAGCATTCTGACGAAAAGTGTCAGGGAGCATTGTGCTGACAAGTGTATTGAGCATTGTGATGACAGGGTCAAGGAGCAATTTGATGAAAAGAGTTATGGAACATTTTGATGACAGGTGTTATGGAACATTGTGATGTCAGGGGTCATGGAGCATTTTGATGAAAAGGGTCATGGAGCATTTTGATGACAGGGGTTATGTAACATTGTGATGTCAGTGGTCATCAAACACTGTGATGATAATGCATGTAGCATTGTGATGACAGGAGTCATGGAATATTGTGATGACAGGGGTGAGGGAGTATTGTGACGAATAGTGATGTAACATTGTGATATCAGTGGTGAGAGAACATTTCGATGAGAAGTGTATGGAGCATTGTGATGACAAGGTTTATGGAGCATTGTGATGACAAGATTGTGGAGCACTGTTATGACAAGCGCATAGTGCATTGTGATGACATGTGTCGTGGAGCATTGTGCTGACAAGCGCATGGAGTATTGTGATGAGAAATGTCATGGAGCATTGTGCTGAGAAAGGCATAGAGCATGGTGATGACAGGGGTCAAAGAGCATTGTGATGAAAAGTTCATGGAGCATTGTGGTTAAAAACGTCACAGAGACTGTTGATGATGTGGGCATGGACCATTGTGATGACAAAGGTCAAGAAGCATTGTGATGACTGGAATCACGGAGCATTGTGATGACAGGGGTCATGGAGCATTGTAATAACAAGGGAATGGACATTGTGATGACAAGGACATGGAACATTGGTCTAATAAGTTTCATGGATTATTGCGATGAGAGTTGGAATGGTGCATTGTGATGACAAGGGCATGGAGCATTGTGATGACCAGGTCATGCAGTATTGTGAAGAGAGGTGTGTGGGAGCATTGTGATGACATATATAATGGCCCATTGTGATGACAATGGCATGAAGCATTGTGATGCCAAGTGTCATGGAGGATTCTGATGACAAAGGTAATGGAGCATTGTGATGACAATGGCATGGAGCATTGTGATGACAAGTGTCAGGTAGCTTTGTGTTGAGAATTGCATGGAGAATTATGATGACAAGTGTCATGGAGCATTCTGATGACAAGCTTGTGGAGTATTTTGATGACAGTGACATGGAGCATTGTGATGAAAACGGCATGGGTCATTTTGATGAAAAATTCATAGAGCCTTTCGTAACAGGGTTCAAAAAGCATTCTGACGACAAGTGTCAGGGAGGATTGTGATGACAAGTGTATTGAGAATTGTGATGACAAAGGTCATGGAGCATTGTGATGAAAAGGGCATGCAGTATTGTGATGACAGGCATCATGGAGTTTTGTGATGACAAGTGTTATGGAACATTGTGATCAGAAGTGTTTGGATCATTGCGATGACAGAGGTCATGGATCATTTTGATTTCAAGGATCATGGAGCATTGTGATGACTATGGCATGAAGCAATGGGATCCCAAGGTTCATGGAGGATTGCAATGACAATGGTAAAGGAGTATTGTGTTGACAAGCACATAGAGCATTGTAATGACAAGGTCATGTAGCATTTTGCTGACAAAGGCATGGATCATTGTAATGACAGGTGTCATGGAGCACTGTGATGACAAGCGTCACGGAGCATTGTGTATACAGGGATCATGGAGCATTGGGATGACAAGAGCATGGATCATTGTGATGACAGTTGTCATGGAGCATTGTGATGACAGAAGTCATGGAGAATTTTGATTTCATTGTGCTGACAATAGCCGGAAGCATTATCATGATGGGCATGGTGCATGGTGATGACAGGTTTCATGGAGCATTGAGATGAAAAGGGGCATTGAGCATTGTGATTACAGGGGTCTGGAAGCATTGTGATGACAAGGGCATGGGGCATTGTGATAACAGGTGTCTGGGAGCGTTGTGATGACAAGGGCATGGAGCATTTTGATGAGAAGGCCATGGAACATTCTGATGACATGTGTCATGGAGCTTTGTGATGACAAGGGCATGGATCATTGTGATTACAGGTGTTTTGGAACATTGTGATGACAAGGGCCATGGTGCCTTGTGATGGCAAGGCGGTGGAATATTGTGATGGCAGGGATCATGGAGCATTTTTATGACAGGTGTAATGGAGCATTGTGATGAGAAGGGCATGGAACATTGTGATTACAAGGTTTATGGAGCATTGCCATGACAAATTTTTGGACCGTTGGTGTGGAAAGCGGGTGGCACGTTGTGATGATAAGGGACATGGTGCATTTTTCTGACAAATGCATGGAGCATGGTGATGACAAGGGTCACGGAGCATTGTGATGAAAATTTCATGGAGCATTGTGCTTACCAATGTAACAGAGCCCTGTGATGATGTGGGCATCGAGCACTGTGATGACAAATGTTATGAAGAATTGTGATGACTGGAGTCAAAGAGCATTGTGATGACAGGGGTCATAGAGCATTGTGATGACACGGGCATGGAGCATTGTGCTGAGAAAAGCATAGAGCATTGTGATGACAAGGGGCAAAGAGCATTGTGATGAAATGTTCATGGAGCATTGTGGTTAAAAAGGTAACAGAGACTGTTGATGATGAGGGCATGGACCATTGTGATAACAAAGGTCATGGAGCATTGTGATGACAGGATTCATGTAGCATTGTGATGACAGGCGTCATGGAGCACTGTGATAACAAGGGCATGGAGCATTGTGATGACAAGGGCATGGAGCATTGGTCTAATAAGTTTCATGGATTATTGCGATGACAGTTGGAATGGCATATTGTGTTGACAAAGGCATGGAGCATTTCGATGAACAGGTCTTGCAGTATTGTGAAGACAGGTGTCAGGGAGCATCGTGATGACATATGTAATGGCCCATAGTGATGACAATGGCATGGAGCATTGTGATGCCAAGTGTCATGGAGGATTTTCATGACAAAGGAAATGGAGCATTGTGATGACAATGTCTTGGAGCATTGTGATGACAAGGGTCAGGGAGCATTGTGCTAACAAGTGCATGGATAATTGTGATGACATCGGTCGTGGAGCATTCTGATGACAAGCTTGTAGAGTATTTTGATGACAATGGCATGGAGCATTGTGATGAAAACCGCAAGGGGCTTTGTGATGAAAAAGGCATGGAGCCTTTTCATCACAGGTTTCAAGGAACATTCTGATGACAAGTGTCAGGGAGCATTGTGATGACAAGTGTATTGAGAATTGTGATGACAAAGGTCATGGAGCATTGTGATGAAAAGGGCATGGATTATTGTGATGACAGTCATCATGGAGCGTTGTGATTAAAAGTGTAATGGAACATTGTGATCACAAGGGTTTGGAGCATTGTGATGACAAAGCTCATGCATCATTTTGATTACAAGGAGCATGGAGCACTCTGATGACAAGGACATGAAGCAATGGGATCCCAAGGTTCATGGAGGATTGTGATGACAATGGTAAAGGAGTATTGTGATGACAAGCCCATAGAGCATTGTAATGACAAGGTCATGAAGCATTTTGCTGACAAAGGCATGGAGCATTGTGATGACTGGTGTCATGGAGCACTGTGATGACAAGCATCACGGAGCATTGTGAGTACAGGGGTCATGGAGCATTGGGATGACAAGGGCATGGATCATTGTGATGACAAGTGTCATGGAGCAGTGGTCTGAAAATGTTCATGGAGTACTGTGATGACATGGGTCATGGAGCATTATGATGACAGACGTCATGGAGAATTTTGATTTCATTGTGCTGACAATAGCTGGAAGCATTATGATGATGGGCATGATGCATTGTGATGACAGGTTTCATGGACCATTGAGTTGAAAAGGGGCATGGAGCATTGTGATTACAGGGGTTTGGGAGCATTTTGATGACAAGGGCATGGAGCATTTTGATGAGAAGACCATGGAACATTCTGATGACATGTGTCATGGAGATTTGTGATGACAAGGGCATGGAGCATTGTGATTACAGGGGTTTTGGAGCACTGTGATGACAAGGGTCATGGAGCATTGTTATGACAGGTGTAATGGAGCATTGTGATGAGAAGGGCATGGAGCATTGTGATTACAGGGGTCTTGGAGCATTGTGATGACAAGTGTCATGGAGCCTTGTGCTGACAAGGCCGAGGAATATTGTGATGGCAGGGGTCATGTACCATTGTTATGACAGGGGAATGGAGCATTGTGATGAGAAGGGCATGGAGCATTGTAATTACAAATTTTATGGAGCAATACCATGACTAATTTGTGGACCGTTGTGATGAAAAGTGCGTAGAACATAGTGATGACAAGGGTCATGGAGCATTTTTCTGACAAAGGCATGGAGCATTTCGATGACAAGTGTCACGGAGCATTGTGATGAAAAGTTCATGGAGCATTGTGGTTATAAAGGTCACAGAGCCTTGTGATGACGCGGGCATGGACCACTGTGATGACAAATGTTATGAAGCATTGTGATGACTGGAGTCACGGAGCACTGTGATGACTGCGGTCATGGAGCATTGTGATGACAAGGGCATGGAGCATTGTGGTGACAGGGGCATGGAGCATTGTTCTGACAAGATTCATAGATTATTGTGATGACAGTGGACATGGTGCATTGTGATGACAAGGGCATGGAGCATTGTGATGAGAAGGTCATGGAGTATTGTGAAGACAGGTGTCAGGGAGCATTGTGATGATATATGTCATGGTCCATTGCGATGACAATGGCATGGAGCATTGTGATGCCAAATGTAATGGAGGACTGTGATGACAAATATAATGGAGCATTGTGATGACTAGGGCTTGGAGCATTATGATGAAAAGGGCCATTGAGAATTTTCATGACAATGTCATGAAGCATTGTGATGACAAGGTCCTGGAGCACTGTGATGACAAAACCATGGAGCCTTGTGATGACAAGTCTCATGGAGCATACTGATGAAAATGGACATGGACCATTGTGATTACAGGGGTCTTGGAACATTGTGATGACAAGTGCATGGAGCATTGTGAGCAGAAGACCAAGGAGCATTCTGATGGCATGCGTCATTGAGCTTTGTGATGACAAGGGCCTGGAGCATTGTGATTAAAGGGGTCTTGGAGCATTGTGAGGAAAAGGGCATGGATCATTGTGATGAAAAAGGCATGGAGCCTTGTCATGACAGGGTTCAAGGAGCATACAGACAACAAGTGTCAGGGAGCATTTTGATGACAAGTGTATTGAGCATTATGATGACAAAGGTCATGGAGCATTGTGATTAGAAGACCAAAGATAATTGTGATGACGAGCGTCAAGGGGCATTGTGATGACAAGTGTTATGGAATATTGTGATCACAAGGGATTGGAGCATTGTTATGACAGAGGTCATGGTGCATTTTGATTTCATTGTGATGACAATAGCATGAAGCATTATGATGATAGGCATGGTGCATTGTGATGACAGGTTTAATGGATCATTGAGATGAAAAAGGGCATGGAGCATTGTGATTACAGGGTTCTTGGAGTGTTGTGATGAGAAGGGTCATGGAGCCTTGTGATGACAAGGCCATGGAATATCGTGATGGCAGGGTCATGGAGCATTGTTATGAGAGGGGTAATGGAGCATTGTGATGGCAAGGACATGGATCATTGTGATGAGGATGCCATGTAGATTTCTGATGACATGTGTCATGGAGATTTGTGAAGACAAGGGTATGGAGCAATGTGATGAGAGCGTTCATGGAGCATTGTGATGACAATGACATGGAGCATTGTGATGCCAAGGGTCAGGGATCTTTGAGATGACAAAGGCCATGGAGCATTTTGATGGCAAGGGCGTTGTGCATTCTGATGAGAAGGGCAGGGAGAATTGTGATGACAGGTTCATGGAGCAATTTGTTGAAAATTTTCATGGAACATTTTGATGACAGGTGTTATGGAACATTGTCATGTCAGGGGTCATCGAACATTTGGATGATAAGTGCATGTAGCATTGTGATGACAGGAGTCATGGAACATTGTGATGACAGGTGGGATGGAGTATTGTGACAAATAGTGCTGTAGCATTGTGATATCAGTGGTTAGAGAGCATTTTGATGAGAAGTGCATGGAAGATTATGATGACAATGTTTATGAAGCATTGTGATGACAAGATTGTAGAGCACTGTGATGACAAGCGCATGGTGCATTGTGATGACATGTGTCATGGAGCATTGTGCTGACAAGCGCAAGGAGAATTGTGATGACAAGGGTCATGGAGTATTGTGCTGAGATAGGCATAGAGCATTGTGATGACAAGGGTCAAAGAGCATTGTGATGAAATGTTCATGGGGCATTGTGGTTAAAATGGTCACAGAGACTGTTGATGACGAGCGCATGGACCATTGTGATGACAAAGGTCATGAAGCATTGTGATGACTGGAGTCACGGAGGATTGTGATGACAGGGGTCAGGGAGCATTGTGATAACAAGGGCATGGAGCACTGTGATTACAAGGGCATGGAACATTAGTCTAATAAGTTCCATGGATTGTTGCGATGACAGTTCGAATGGCACACTGTGAAGACTAGGGCATGGAGCATTGTGATGACCAGGTCATGCAGTATTGTGAAGAGAGGTGTCAGGGAACATTGTGATGACATATGTAATGGCCCATTGTGATGACAATGGCATGGAGCATTGTGATGCCAAGTGTCATGGAGGATTCTGATGACAAAGATTATGGAACACTGTGATGACAATGGCTTGGAGCATTGTGATGACATGGGACAGGGAGCATTGTGCTGACAATTGCATGGAGAATTGTGATGACAAGGGTCATGGAGCATTCTGATGACAAGCTTGTGGAGTATTTTGATGACAATGGCATGCAGCATTGTGATGAAAATGGCATGGGGCATTGTGATGAAAATGGCATGGAGCCTTTTCGTGGCAGGTTTCAAGGAGCATTCTGATGACAATGTCAGGGAGCATTGTGATGACATGTATATTGACAATTGTGATGGCAAAGGTTATGGAGCATTGTGATGAAAAGGGCATGGAGTATTGTGATGACAGGCATCATGGAGCGTTGTGATGACAAGTGTTATGGAACATTGTGATCACAAGAGTTTGGAGCATTGTGATCACAGAGGTCATGGATCATATTGATTTCAAGGAGCATGGAGCATTGTGATGACAAGGGCATGAAGCAATGTGATCCCAAGGTTCATGGAGGATTGTGATGACAATGGAAATGGAGTATTGTGATGACAAGCACATAGAGCATTGTAATGACAAGATCCTGTAGCATTTTGCTGACAAAGGCATGGAGCATTGTGATGACATGTGTCATGGAGCACTGTGATGACAAGTGTCATGGAGCATTGTGAATACAGGGGTCATGGAGCATTGGGATGACAAGGGCATGGATCATTGTGCAGACATGTGTCATGGAGCACTGGGCTGAAAATGTTCATGGAGTGTTGTGATGACAGGGGTCATGGAGCATAGTGATGAGTTGGGAAAGGAGCATTGTGATGACAAGAGTCCCGGATCATTGTGTTCTCAGGAGTCATGGATTGCTGTAATGACAGTGGTCATGGCACATTGTGATGATATTGGCCATGGAGTATTGCGATGTGTAGGTCGTGGAGCATTAGGCTGAATATGTTAATGGATCATTGTGATGACAGGGGTCATGGAGCATTGTGATGACAAGGGAATGGAGAATGGTGATGACAAGGTCCTGGAGCTTTGTAATGAGATGACCATGGAGACTTGTGATGAGAAGTCTCACAGAGCATTTTGATGAAAAGGGGCAGGGAGCATTGTGATTACAGTGGTCTTGGAGCATTGTGATGACTAGGGCATGGAGGATTGTGATGAGAAGGCCATGGGGCATTCTGATGACATGCTTCATGGAGTTTTGTGATGACAAGCACATATAGAATTGTGATGACAGTGATCTTGGAGCATTGTGATGAAAAGGGCACGGATCATTGTGATGAAAAAGGCATGGAGCCTTGTCATGACAAGGCTCAAGGAGCATACTGACGACAAGTGTCAGGGAGCATTGTGATGACAAGTTTATTGAGCATTGTGATGACAAATGTCATGGAGCATTGTGATGAGAATACCATGGATAATTGTGATGATGAGCGTCATGGGGATTTGTGATGATAAGTGTTATGGAACATTGTGATCACAAGGGTTTAGAGCATTATGATGACAGAGGTCATGGAGAATTTTGATTTCATTTTGATGACAATAGCCTGAAGCATTATGATGATGGGCATGGTGCATTGTGAAGACAGCGTTCATCGAGCATTGAGATGCAAAGTGGCATGGAGTATTGTGATTACAGGGGTCTTGGAGCATTGTGATGTCAAGGGTCAGGGAACCTTGTGATGCCAAGGACGTGGAACATTGTGATGGCAGGGGTCATGGCGCATTTTTATGACAGAGGTAATGGAGCATTGTGATGAGAAGTGCATTGAGCATTGGCCCGAATGTTTTCATGGATTATTGTGATGAGAGTGGGCATGGAGCATTGTGATGACAAGGGCACGGAACACTGTGATTCATGGGTCATGGAGGATTGTGAGGAATATGGCATGGAGCATTTTGATGGCAAGGGCGTTGTGCATTGTGATGAGAAGGGCAGGGAGCATTGTGATGACAGGGTCATGGAGCAATTTGATGAAAAGTGTCATGGAACATTTTGATGACAGGGGTTATGGAACACTGTGATGTCAGGGGTCATGGGGCATTTTGATGAAAAGGGTCATGGAGCATTTTGATGACAGGGGTTATTTAACATTGTGATGTCAGTGGTCATCGAACATTGTGATCATAATGCATGTAGCATTTTGATGACAGGAGTCATGGAAGATTGTGATGACAGGGGTGAGGGAGTATTGTGACGAATAGTGATGTAACATTGTGATATCAGTGGGGAGAGAGCATTTTGATGAGAAGTGCATGGAAGATTATGATGACAATGTTTATGAAGCATTGTGATGACAAGATTGTAGAGCACTGTGATGACAAGCGCATGGTGCATTGTGATGACATGTGTCATGGAGCATTGTGCTGACAAGCGCAAGGAGAATTGTGATGACAAGGGTCATGGAGTATTGTGCTGAGATAGGCATAGAGCATTGTGATGACAAGGGTCAAAGAGCATTGTGATGAAATGTTCATGGGGCATTGTGGTTAAAATGGTCACAGAGACTGTTGATGACGAGCGCATGGACCATTGTGATGACAAAGGTCATGAAGCATTGTGATGACTGGAGTCACGGAGGATTGTGATGACAGGGGTCAGGGAGCATTGTGATAACAAGGGCATGGAGCACTGTGATTACAAGGGCATGGAACATTAGTCTAATAAGTTCCATGGATTGTTGCGATGACAGTTCGAATGGCACACTGTGAAGACAAGGGCATGGAGCATTGTGATGACCAGGTCATGCAGTATTGTGAAGAGAGGTGTCAGGGAACATTGTGATGACATATGTAATGGCCCATTGTGATGACAATGGCATGGAGCATTGTGATGCCAAGTGTCATGGAGGATTCTGATGACAAAGATTATGGAACACTGTGATGACAATGGCTTGGAGCATTGTGATGACATGGGACAGGGAGCATTGTGCTGACAATTGCATGGAGAATTGTGATGACAAGGGTCATGGAGCATTCTGATGACAAGCTTGTGGAGTATTTTGATGACAATGGCATGCAGCATTGTGATGAAAATGGCATGGGGCATTGTGATGAAAATGGCATGGAGCCTTTTCGTGGCAGGTTTCAAGGAGCATTCTGATGACAATGTCAGGGAGCATTGTGATGACATGTATATTGACAATTGTGATGGCAAAGGTTATGGAGCATTGTGATGAAAAGGGCATGGAGTATTGTGATGACAGGCATCATGGAGCGTTGTGATGACAAGTGTTATGGAACATTGTGATCACAAGGGTTTGGAGCATTGTGATCACAGAGGTCATGGATCATATTGATTTCAAGGAGCATGGAGCATTGTGATGACAAGGGCATGAAGCAATGTGATCCCAAGGTTCATGGAGGATTGTGATGACAATGGAAATGGAGTATTGTGATGACAAGCGCATAGAGCATTGTAATGACAAGATCCTGTAGCATTTTGCTGACAAAGGCATGGAGCATTGTGATGACATGTGTCATGGAGCACTGTGATGACAAGTGTCATGGAGCATTGTGAATACAGGGGTCATGGAGCATTGGGATGACAAGGGCATGGATCATTGTGCAGACATGTGTCATGGAGCACTGGGCTGAAAATGTTCATGGAGTGTTGTGATGACAGGGGTCATGGAGCATAGTGATGAGTTGGGAAAGGAGCATTGTGATGACAAGAGTCCCGGATCATTGTGTTCTCAGGAGTCATGGATTGCTGTAATGACAGTGGTCATGGCACATTGTGATGATATTGGCCATGGAGTATTGCGATGTGTAGGTCGTGGAGCATTAGGCTGAATATGTTAATGGATCATTGTGATGACAGGGGTCATGGAGCATTGTGATGACAAGGGAATGGAGAATGGTGATGACAAGGTCCTGGAGCTTTGTAATGAGATGACCATGGAGACTTGTGATGAGAAGTCTCACAGAGCATTTTGATGAAAAGGGGCAGGGAGCATTGTGATTACAGTGGTCTTGGAGCATTGTGATGACTAGGGCATGGAGGATTGTGATGAGAAGGCCATGGGGCATTCTGATGACATGCTTCATGGAGTTTTGTGATGACAAGCACATATAGAATTGTGATGACAGTGATCTTGGAGCATTGTGATGAAAAGGGCACGGATCATTGTGATGAAAAAGGCATGGAGCCTTGTCATGACAAGGCTCAAGGAGCATACTGACGACAAGTGTCAGGGAGCATTGTGATGACAAGTTTGTTGAGCATTGTGATGACAAAGGTCATGGAGCATTGTGATGAGAATACCATGGATAATTGTGATGATGAGCGTCATGGGGATTTGTGATGATAAGTGTTATGGAACATTGTGATCACAAGGGTTTGGAGCATTATGATGACAGAGGTCATGGAGAATTTTGATTTCATTTTGATGACAATAGCCTGAAGCATTATGATGATGGGCATGGTGCATTGTGAAGACAGCGTTCATCGAGCATTGAGATGCAAAGTGGCATGGAGCATTGTGATTACAGGGGTCTTGGAGCATTGTGATGTCAAGGGTCAGGGAACCTTGTGATGCCAAGGACGTGGAACATTGTGATGGCAGGGGTCATGGCGCATTTTTATGACAGAGGTAATGGAGCATTGTGATGAGAAGTGCATTGAGCATTGGCCCGAATGTTTTCATGGATTATTGTGATGAGAGTGGGCATGGAGCATTGTGATGACAAGGGCACGGAACACTGTGATTCATGGGTCATGGAGGATTGTGAGAAATATGGCATGGAGCATTTTGATGGCAAGGGCGTTGTGCATTGTGATGAGAAGGGCAGGGAGCATTGTGATGACAGGGTCATGGAGCAATTTGATGAAAAGTGTCATGGAACATTTTGATGACAGGGGTTATGGAACACTGTGATGTCAGGGGTCATGGGGCATTTTGATGAAAAGGGTCATGGAGCATTTTGATGACAGGGGTTATTTAACATTGTAATGTCAGTGGTCATCGAACATTGTGATCATAATGCATGTAGCATTTTGATGACAGGAGTCATGGAAGATTGTGATGACAGGGGTGAGGGAGTATTGTGACGAATAGTGATGTAACATTGTGATATCAGTGGGGAGAGAGCTTTTTGATGAGAAGCGCATGGAGCATTGTGATGACAATGTTTATGGAGCATTGTGATGACAAGATTGTGGAGCACTGTGATGACAAACGCATGGTGTATTGTGATGACATGTGTCGAAGAGCATGGTGCTGACAAGCGCAGGGAGCATTGTGATGAAAAGGGTCATGGAGCATTGTGCTGAGAAAGGCATAGAGAATTGCGATGACAAGAGTCAAAGATCATTGTGATGAAAAGTTCATGGAGCATTGTGGTTAAAAATGTCACACAGACTGTTGATGATGAGGGCATGGACCATTGTGATGACAAATGACATGAAGCATTGTGATGACTGGAGTCATGGAAATTTGTGATGACAGTGGTCATGGAGCACTGTGATAACAAGTGCTTGGAGCATTGTGATGACAAGGGCATGGAGCATTGGTCTAATAAGTTTTAATGGATTATTGCGATGAGAGTTGGAATGGCGATTTGTGATGACAAGGGCATGGAGCATTGTGATGACAAGGGCATGAGGTATTGTGAAGAGAGGTGTCAGGGCGCATTGTGATGACATAAGTAATGGCCCATTGTGATGACAGTAGCATGAGCATTGTGATAGCAAGTGTCATGGAGGATTCTGAAGACAAAGGTAATGGAGCATTGTGATGACAATGGCTTGGAGCATTGTGATGACATGGGTCAGGGAGCATTGTGCTGACAAGTGCAAGGAGAATTGTGATGACAAGTGTCATGGAGCATTCTGATGACAAGCTTGTGGAGTATTTTGATGACAATGGCATGGAGCATTGTGATGAAAATGGCATGGGGCTTTGTGATGAAATATGCATGGAGCCTTTCCGTGACAGTGTTCAAGGAGCATTCTGACGACAAGTGTTAGGGAGCATTGTGATGACAAGTGTATTGAGAATTGTGATGACAAAGGTCATGGAGCATTGTGATGAAAAGTGCATGGAGTATTGTGATGACAGGCATCATGGAGCGTTGTGATGACAAGTGTTATGGAACATTGTGATCAAAAGGGTTTGGACCATTGTGATGACAGAGGTCATGGATCATTTTGATTTCAAGGAGCATGGAGCATTGTGATGACAAGGGCATGAAGCAATGTGATCCCAAGGTTCATGGAGGATCTGATGACAATTGTAATGGAGTATTGTGATGACAAGCGCATAGAGCATTGTAATGACAAGGTCATGTAGCATTTTGCTGACAAAGGCATGGAGCATTGTGATGACAAGTGTCATGGAGCACTGTGATGACAAGCGTCACGGAGCACTATGAATACAGGGGACATGGAGCGTTGTGATAAAAAAGGGCATGGAACTTTGTTATGACAAGGGCATGGAACATTTGTCTAATAAGTTTCATGGATTATTGTGATGACAGTTGGAATGGCGCTTTGTGATGACAAGGGCATGGAGCATTGTGATGACCAGGTCATGCAGTATTGTGAAGACAGGTGTCAGGGAGCATTGTGATGACATATGTAATGGCCCATTGTGATGACAATGGCATGGAGCATTTTGATGCCAAGTGTCATGGAGGATTCTGATGACAAAGTTAATAGAGCATTGTGATGACAATGGCTTGGAGCATTGCGATGACAAGGGTCAAGGAGCATTGTGTTGACAAGTGCATGGAGAATTGTGATGACAAGGGTCATGCAGCATTCTGGTGACAAGCTTGTGGAGTACTTTGATGACAATGGCATGGAGCATTGTGATGAAAACGGCATGGGGCATTGTGATGAAAATGGCATGGAGACTTTTCGTGACAGGTTTCATGGAGCATTCTGACAAAAAATGTCAGTGAGCATTGTGATGACAATGTATTGAGAATTGTGATGACAAAGTTCATGGAGCATTGTGATGAAAAGTGCATGGAGTATTGTGATGACAGTGGTCATGGAGCATTGTGATTACAAGGGAATGGAACATGTTGATGACAGGTGTCATGGAACATTTTGATTACAGGGGTGAGGTAGGATTGTGATGACTAGTGAGGGTACATGGTGATATCTCAGGTGAGAGAGCATTTGAATGAGAAATGCATGGGGCATTGTGATTACAAAGTTTATGCAGCATAGCGATGACAAGGTGGTGGATTTTGTGATGGAAAGCCCGTGGCACATTTTAATGACAAGGGTAATGGAGCATTGTGTTGACAAGTGCATGGAGAATTGTGATGACAAGTGTCATGAAACATTTTGATGACAAGCTTGTGGAGTATTTTGATGACAATGGCATGGAGCATTGTGATGTAAACGGCATGGGGCATTGTGATGAAAAGGCATGGAGCCTTTTCGTGACAGGATTCAAGGAGCATTCTGAGGACAAGTGTCAGGGAGCATTGTGATGACAAGTGTATTGAGAATTGTGATGACAAAGGTCATGGAGCATTGTGATGAAAAGGGCGTGGAGTATTGTGATGACAGGCATCATGGAGCGTTGTCATGACAAGTGTTATGGAACATTGTTATCACAAGGGCTTGGAGCATTGTGATGACAGAGGTCATGGATCATTTTGATTTCAAAGAGCATGGGGCATTGTGATGACAAGGGAATGAAGCAATGTGATCCCAAGCTTCATGGAGGATTGTGATGACAATGGTAATGATGTATTGTGATGACAAGCACATAGAGCATTGTAATGACATGGTCATGTAGCATTTTGCTGACAAAGGCATGGAGCATTGTGATGACAGGTGTCATGGAGCACTGTGATGACATGCGTCACGGAGCATTGTGAATACAGGGGTTATGGAGCATTGGGATGACAAGGGCATGGATCATTTTTATGACAAGTGTCATGAAGCATTGGGATGAATAGGGAATGGAGCATTGTGATGACAAGAGTCCCGGATCATTGTGTTGTCAGGTGTCATGCAGTGTTGTGATGACAGTGGTCATGGAGAATTGTGATGATATTGGTCATGGAGCATTGTGATGACAAGGGAATGGAGCATGGTGATGACAAAGTCCTGTTGCATTGTGATGAGAAGACCATGGAGACTTCTGATGAGAAGTCTCATGGAGCATTCTGTTGAAAAGGGGCATGGAGCATTGTGATTACAGGGGTCTTGGAGCATTGTGATGACAAGGGCATGGATCATGGTGATGAGAAGGCCATGGAGCATTCTGATGACATGCGTCATGGAGCTTTGTGAGGAGAAGGGCATGGAGCATTGTGATTACAGTGGTCTTGGAGCATTGTTATGAAATGGGCATGGAACATTCTAATGAAAAAGGCATGCAGCCTTGTCATGACAGGGTTCAAGGAGCATACTGATGACAAGTGTCAGGGATCATTGTGATGACAAGTGTACTGAGAATTGTGATGAGAAAGATCAAGGAACATTGTGATGACAAGTCATGGAGCATTGTGATGACAAGGGCATGGAGCATTGTGATGACAGGGACATGGAGCATTGTGATGACAGGGACATGGAGCATTGGTCTGACAATTTTCATAGTTTATTGTGATGACATTGGACATAGTGCATTGTGATGACACTGGCATGGAGCATTGTGAAGAGAAGGTCATGGAATATTGTGAAGACAGGTGTCAGGGAGCATTGTGATGACATATGTCATGGTCCATTGCGATGACAATGGCAGGGTGTATTGTGATGCCAAATGTAATGGAGGATTGTGATGACAAATATAATGGTGTATTGTGATGACTAGGGCTAGGAGCATTATGATGACAAGGGCCATTGACAATTTTCATGACAAGGTCGTGAAGCATTGTGATGACAAGATCCTGGAGCATAGTGATGAGAAAACCATGGAGCTTTGTGATGACAAGTCTCATGGAGCATACTGATGAAAAGGGGAATGGAGCATTGTGATTACAGGGGTCTTGCCACATTGTGATGACAAGGGCATGGAGCATTGTGAGCAGAAGGCCAAGGAGCTTTCTGATGACATGTGTCATTGAGCTTTGTGATGACAAGGGCATGGAGCATTGTGATTACAGGGGCCTTGAAGCATTGTGATGAAAAGTGCATGGATCATTGTGATGAAAAAGGCATGGAGCCTTGTCATGACAGGTTTCAAGGAGCATACAGAAAACAAGTGTCAGGGAGAATTTTGATGACAAGTGTATTGAACATTGTGATGACAAAGGTCATGGAACATTGTGATGAGAAGACCATGGATAATTGTGATGACGAGCGTCATGGGTCATTGTGATGACAAGTGTTATGGAATATTGTGATCACAAGGTTTTTGAGCATTGTTATGACAGAGGTCATGGAGCATTTTGATTTCATTGTGATGACAATAGCATGAAGCATTATGATGAAGGGCATGGCGCATTGTGATGACAGGGTTCATGGATCATTGAAATGAAAAGGGGCATAGAGCATTGTGATTACAGGGTTCTTGGAGCATTGTGATGAGAAGGGTTATGGAGCCTTGTGATGACAAGGCCATGGAATATCGTGATGGCAGGGGTTATGGAGCATTGTTATGAGAGGGGTAAAGGAGCATTGTGATGGCAAGGGCATGGAGCATTGTGATGAGAAGGCCATGGAGCATTCTGATGACATGTGTCATGGAGCTTTGTGAAGATAAGTGCATGGAGCAATGTGATGAGA